>NC_140701.1:4802500-7447500 GCF_054131305.1 Coturnix japonica
GAAATACTCACGAGTCCTGTTCAATTCTAAGTTGATACCTCCCAACTCCCTGGCTGATCTATCCAAGGGAGATTACTGAAATTTGCTCCATTCCTCAAAAGTCTGTTGTCAAATCCTTCACCGTGATTCTATCTATCCCATCCTATCTGTTTCTAACTCATTTCTTGTGCAAATATTCCCTATGAAAAATAAACCTCAATAGAAGCTGCTTGGACATGGCATGCAGTTGATCACTGTGTTTTACTGTTCATTCAATTGCATCACCTTTCCTTCTGTTTGTTGGCCGTAAATAAAGAGAATTCTTTCTTTTTCTGTGTGCAGCTGGTTCTCTGTGGAAAGCCAGTGGGAGTTGGTACAAAGGAGGTTTAACACTGAGCGGGTGACGGTAGAGGAGAAGAGTGATGTGAGGAAAAGTGATGCAAGTCCCATGGGGCCAATGTGAGTAGGAGTGGGATGGGGAGGTTGAGGAGGAACTTTGTCAACACAGTAACAGTACAGAACTCATTGGGACATCCTGGATTGACATCAGTTGCAAAGTGCTTCTTTAACTTCTTGTATAAAACAAACTATAAATAAATAGACAATAAATGCATTTTGGATACTTGCTCTTTAAGCTCTCTCCATTTTGCTGAGCACATTCTGAAAACCTGAAGAAGAGAACAGGAAGGTACAAGGCACAAGAGGCTCTTTAGGTTATAATGGGCCCCAGTGAGCATTTGGTGCTGAGTCCATCAACCTCCAGTGCAGAGAGAAGTTTGCACAAAGTGCTCAAGAAGACAAAGTCAGAAGTAACAGTGAAGTTTCTTGGAATATTAATGGTCCCACTGAGGGCCATTACCAAGTAAGCTTCCCAACAGACTAGTTAGAGAAGATAACTGGAAGCCATGACTACAGGCAGGCAAAGGCACTGGCATGCTAAGAAACATCTCCTTTGCCTTACGAAGCAGACAGGTCAAGCCCTGATTGCAAGACCAGAAATAGGGAGATCCTGTCTCTCATGTTGGCTCCGGGTATTTCCTGGGGCAATGGGTTGGAGGTCTATATGATGTTAAGTGAAAGACATAGGAACGGAAGATCCCAGGCTCTGCATGTGGTGCAAGGATGCTGTTAAGTTCCTATCCCACATGTGCCCTGTGTCTCATTGCAGGATGTGGGATGTGAGAAGGGCCCAGTCTGAACAAGCAGTCAATCCCAGTGAAACTCTGAACTTCAGATCTCTGAGTTCCAGTGTCCTCCTGTGCACACTCTCCCATAGTTTTATGTCCTTTATGTTCTGCAGTGCCCAGAAGTGCACCCAGAGCTCCTGGTGAGGCAGTAGCAATGCAGAGCAGACAGGGACGACCCTTTCCCTCACCCAGCTGGCAATAAATTGCTTGATGCACTTTAGGGGACTGTTGGCCTTCTTGGCTGGCTGGGCACACTGCTGACTCACTTAAAATTTTATGTTGAGCAGGACCCCCAATCCTTTTCAGTCAGACGTCTGTCATGTGTCCAATATACAGACAGTGTTTATGTCCAGGGTTGCCCATACCCAGGTGCACAATCAGGCACTTGTTCTTGTTATACTTTATGCACTTGGTGCTTAGTACCAACTGATACCCACTTCTCTGACTTGTCCACATCTCTCTGCAAGTCCTCTCCACCCTCAGTCAAGGCAACAGCACCTCCTCATCTGGTCTTATCAGCAAACTTGCTCAGAACGTCTTCTAGTCCTGCATTCAAGTCATCTGCATAAACATGAAAGGAAAGTGGCCCTAAAATGGAACCCTGGGGAACTCTGGAAGTGACCATCTACCAGCCCGATGGAACCCACTGACTATAATCCTTTGGGACAGAACTACTGGCCAACTGCTCACCCACCACTGCTGGTGAACCTGAAAGGCAAAATGTCAGCGTGCTGGGACAAACAGACAATCACCAATATAGTTACATATAGCTGCATCAATTTATTGCCCGAAAAGCCATGATTTTAAAGGAGACAGACAAGGGTGTCCAAAAATCACACACGCTAATTGGAGGAAAGCTACTGCAATAACAACCCTATAACCCCCCTTCAAAGCCACGAGCCATTCATTCTTTTCCTAGAGATGTCCTTTGTTCTCATGCTGTTTATCCTTCTCCGCAGCTGCTGCTCTGTGAACTCCTTATCTCAATCCATGGCTGCTGCTCTGTAAAATTCTTCTTGTATTACAACACACCACATTCTGTTTCTGTCTAGCTGTATGCAGGAATTTCTGTCCAGAAGGGTGCTGGAGAAATAGTATCAAAAGCTCTACTGAAATCCTCAAGGATTACATCAACTGCCTTCCCTTGTTCAGCTCAGTGGATAAAGGTGTCATAAAAAGACCTGAAATTAAATGGGACCTTCCTCTCAGGATCTTGTGTTGTCTGTGACCTGTCCTTCAGTTGTTTTTCCATAACTCCCACCATCATTTTCTCCATAATTTTACCAGGCACTGGAGTGAGACTGACAGGTCCATAGTTGCCCGTGTCATCTTTCTTGATCTTCCTTACAATGTGACAACATTTGCCAGCTTCCTGTCAACAGGTATGACCCTAGATTTATTAGATGCCATTGAAATGCGAGCCCAGAGCATGCTAAAGTGTCATCAGTGCAAGAACGTAGATGTGCCATAGCTTTGCAATGCCTTGAAATCCAGACTATGCCACAGATGGAGCAGAGAGGAAAATCTGCCTCTTCTGTTCTGAGCTCATCCTTTTGATAAGCTGAATATCACTACGTACTCCATGGGGTCAGGTGCAAAAGACACACTGGGTGCCCTAAGCACGTGGCTGAGGTGGTATTTAGGATGGCCAAGAATACCTCCCTTCTGGCCCTCAGCTGATGCTCCAGAAGGAGGTGTCTATCTCATAGATTTTCCGTCACAGTTTACAAGCACTAGCACAAAACTAGGATCACCCAAGGCACCTTGGGCATCACTGAGAGACTGTGTACGAGCAGTGCAGTCCCTGTGGAATAAAAATCAAGGATTCAGATGAGGGACTCACACACAGACACCTCACTGTGCGCATCTGAACTCAGCTAGGTGAACTTGCAGTCCCCGTGGTTCTTTGAAAAACTGATCCCAATTCAGCCCCAGGGTTTCTGTCATGGTTTAATAATTTTGTAATTTTTGCTATCAGTATTCCACATCATAACATCATATAAAGCATGAATAATTTTACTGAATCTGCAACTTACAGAAGAAGACTACATCTCCCAGGGAACAACACGATAGGTCACGGGACCTGGACTCTATATTAACTCTGTCGCAGAACAGACTGACGTCTTTCAAGTTCTGGCGTTCAGGGGAGTGTGTGGGATCCTTCAGCCGTTCGCCTAGATTCACAGTAGGCCTCTCGGTTACGGGACTCATTCTCTCTCCTATTTTGCTTGATTCGTTAGCTCAATTTTCAATTATATTGTATTATATTGTGTTATCCTGTATTTTGATATAGTATTTAGTAAATAAGTGTGCCTCCTTAGATTGTTGCCGCTATTTTCTTTTCCTAATTAACTTTTTCCTTTCGGCCTAGGGCCCCTCCGGGGCCCACGGCCCCTGTCACGGACGCAGGTGGATTTTTAGTTCAAACCGTGACAGATTTTGGTGGAGAATGCGGGCAAATTGAGTTGCTGTTTTTCTGTGTTTTCTTCTGTTGCTCTTTTAGCTTTTAACAGAGCTACGAGTTTTTTTCCCTGTTAAGGAGCTATCTCGTGTTTGCGGTTCTGCACCTGCGAGCTTGACCTTGAAAGTCCAGGCGGACTGCCAATACTCCAGTATATTTTATAAACACTGCTGAGCTTTGTTTTCTTTTACTTTTTTCTCTCTATTGGAGGAAAAAAAAAAAAAAAAAATGTTTTCTCTACTAAATTTGTTTTACCGGGGACTGTGTGCCATTGGTTCCTTTTCTGAGATGCTCCGAACATATTGGGTCATGTTTAAGCTAGCCACTTTTTCCTATGGAGCTATACAATTGTATAATGGATTGAAAGCATGGTTAGCAATGCTCACTTCGTATCTGCATACAGCTCCAGAGGGAGCAACTAATGCAACTAATTATACAGAAATGGTGATTTTTAAGCGTGCTCCTCTTTCTTTCTATTAATCTTTTATGCAGTTTTTGAATGATCAGTGGGCCACACTCTTAATCTCCCTGATCTTATTCTTGATTATTGTAATAATCTCACTCAGTATCTGGATTTATAACATCCGGAGGAAGTCTTCCCTAGAACCAGAGAATACTGAGTGGCAGGGAGTGTGGAGAGGCTTTGAAGAGATTCTCAAAGGACAGACATCTTCAGTGTTCTGGAGCTTCACTCCTGAACACTTGAAGAATCCTGAGAGTTTGATTGCATATTTGAGGCAGGAATGTTGTGGCTCAGGCAGATCTCAGGAGGCACAAATGATTTTGGGCCTAGCTAATGCTTATCGGGCCTTATTCAATACCATTCCTGAGAGGGAAGTTTTTGAAGCTGAGAGAGAGAGTCTCAGGGCCGATAAGGAGAGTCTTAGAGCTGAGGCAGAAAAACTTTGGACTGAGAAGGTAGAGAGAGAAAAAGCTTTTGAAGCTGAGAGAAAAGATCTCCTGTACCAATGAGACTCAATCTGGTACGAGAAGGAGAGTCTTAGAGCTGACGCAGAAAAACTTTGGGATGAGAAAAGCTCCCTGCAATCCCAACTCAACACTCTCCAGTCCGAGCACAGTGCCCTCCGGTCCGAGCATGACACTCTCCAGACTGAGTGTGATGCCCTCCTGTCCGAGCACGACACTCTCCAGTCCGAGCACAGCACCCTCCGGTCCGAGCACGACACTCTCCAGTCCGAGCACGGCGCCCTCCGGTCCGAGTACAACACTCTCCAGACTGAGCGCGATGCCCTCCGGACCGAGCACAATGCCCTCCAGACTGAGCACAATACTCTCCAGTCCAAGTATGACGCCCTCCAGTCTGAGTGCGGCACCCTCCAGGCCAAGCATGATGCCTTCCAATCCAACTGCGACACCCTCCAGTCCAAGCACAACACTCTTCAGTCTGCGCATAACGCCCTCCGGTCCGAGCATAACGCTCTTCAGACTGAGCACAATGCCCTCCGGATCGAGCACAATACTCTCCAGACTGAGCACAACGCTCTCCGGTCCGGGTACAATACTCTCCAGTCCAAGTATGACGCCCTCCAGTCTGAGCTCGGCACCCTCCAGCCTAAGCACGATGCCCTTCAACCCAATTGTGACACCCTCCAGACCGAGCACAACACTCTTCAGTCCGAGCATAATGCCCTCCAGTCCGAGCATAACGCTCTTCAGACCGAGCACAATGCCCTCCGGACCGAGCTCAACACTCTCCAGACTGAGCACACTGCCCTCCAGGCCGAGCATAACGTCCTCCGGTTCGGGTACAACACTCTCCAGTCCAACTACAACAGCCTCCAGACTGAGCTTGGTGCCGTCCAGTTTGAGCGGAACGCTCTCCGAGACCAGCTATGTGCCCTCCAGGGTGAGTTGAATGTATTTAACCAACTACCAGGGACACATGTAGTCCAAATTGGACAGCCACTGGGGGCACATGTAGTTCAATTTGACCAGCCACCGGGGGCACATGTAGTCCAATTGGACCAACCATCAGGGACACCAGATACAATGTTGGTTGCCCCTGTAAGAGGGCGAAAGACAAAACAAGTTTCAACTCAGTTAGAGAAAATGCAGAAGGAGTTAGAAGAGCGGAGGGAGTTAGGAGAGCAGGACTCAGGAGACTCAGGGGACTCGGGAGAGCAGGGGAAGTCAGAAGACCAGAAGAAGTTGGAGGAGCAGAGGATGTTAGAGGGGTATAAGAAGATGATAGAGGAGCAGAAGATGATAGAGGAGCAGAAGAAGTTAGAGGAGCAGAGAAAGTTAGGAGAGAGGAAAAAGAAGGAGGGTTACCTGGAGGAAATAACACAAGCATCAGGGTCAGGGTCAGAGTCAGAAGAGGAGCCAAAAGCTACTTTTTCTTTACGAGAATTTCTCAAGTCCAAACTTATAGATGGGGCAGCCTCATCAACACAGTTGCCACCATCAACACCTGGGACTCTTGATAGAGCAAAAGGTGAGCAAAGTATTACGACCATTATTGATTGATCTTTTAAACTGAGTGAAATTCGAGATCTAAGAAAGGATTACACACGTCAGCCAAAAGAAAATATGGTCACTTGGTTACTTCGCTGCTGGGACAATGGCGCCAACAGTGCGTGGCTCGATGGCAGTGAAGCTCGCCAACTGGGTAGCATTTCCAGGGACCTACGTGTGGACAGAGGTATTGGCACATGCCAAAATCGGTCCTACACCCTCTGGAAGCGGATGTTGATAGCGGTAAGAGATAGATTCCCCTTTAAACGGGACTTGGAGCCTGAGAGAAAGAAATGGACTGATATTGAGAAAGGTATCCAATTTTTGAGAGAAAATGCTCTGGTGGAAATGCTATACAGCCGCGAGTTCAATCGTAATGATCCAGACCAATTACATGATCCTGAAGCAGTCCGCGTTCCACGACAAATGTGGCGTGACTTTACAAAAGCAGCTCCTGAAAAGCATGCCAGTGCACTTGCATTAGTATATGGCAAAGGGGACAGGAAACCCTTTGTGAATGAACTAATTGGCAGACTTCAGGAACTTGAATTATTTATAAGCGCCACAGAAGTTAATCTGTATACTTCAGCCATTATCAAAATTGTGGAAAGATTAAACGAAGTGGAGGGAACACAAAATGATATTATTGACAAATTGGCTAATGTGCCTGATGTAGATGAATCCACGGTGGTACAAGATGATGGAAACCAGGATTTCCACAATCGCCTATTGAGGAAGCTAAACAACATGAGTTCCTCTCGACCTGTATCATCGAAAATCTCAACCATTAAAAAGAGACGTCCTCGTATTCAAGCAAATGATGATGATAAGTCACCTCGAATCAACAATGAGACTACACGTCTTGCCTTGTTGCTTTTCCTCTGTAGTCATGGAGAGGACATGAAGAAGTGGTGTAATTCATCCACCTCTGCACTTCAGGCACGAGTGAAAGAATTACAAGGTGAAAAAACTACCAAGGTGAACTCTTCCAAGAAGGGGAGAGTTCCAGTTGCTGCAAGTCAACGAGGTAAACAATAGAGGGGCCCTGCCCCCAGCCAGGGGGGGGAAAGGGACAACAGAGTATACTGGACTGTGTGGATTAAGTGGCCTGGCACATCTCAACCACAGAAATATAAAGCCTTGGTGGACACTGGTGCACAATGCACCCTAATGCCCTCAAGTCACCAAGGGACACAACCAATATATATCCATGGAGTGACTGGGGGTTCCCAAGAATTGACTATGTTGGAGGCCGAAATAAGCCTCACTAGTAAAAACTGGCGAAGGCACCCTATTGTGACTGGTCCAGAGGCTCCATGTATACTGGGAATCGATTACCTTAGGATGGGATATTTCAAGGATCCCAAGGGGTATCGATGGGCCTTTGGGATAGCTGCTGTAAACACAAATGGTGTTAAGCAGCTGTCAACTTTACCTGGTCTGTCAGATGATCCTTCTGCTGTGGGGTTGCTCCAGGTAAAAGACCAAGAGGTACCAATTGCCACCAAAGTGGTTCACAGACGGCAGTACCGCACCAATAGGGACTCATTGCTCCCCATTCACAAGCTAATTCGCCAATTAGAAAATCAGGGAGTGATTAGCAAAACGCACTCGCCTTTTAACAGCCCCATATGGCCAGTGCGTAAAACCAGTGGGGAATGGAGGCTGACGGTAGATTACCGTGGCCTGAATGAAGTTACACCTCCATTAAGTGCTGCTGTACCAGACATGCTAGAACTCCAGTATGAACTGGAGTCAAAAGAAGCTAGGTGGTATGCCACCATTGATATTGCTAATGCCTTCTTTTCCATCCCATTGGCTGCAAAATGTAGGCCACAGTTTGCTTTTACCTGGAGAGGTATTCAGTATACCTGGAACCGTTTACCCCAGGGGTGGAAGCACAGCCCAACAATTTGCCATGGATTAATCCAAGCTGTTTTGGAACAGGGTAATGCTCCTGAGCACTTGCAGTATATTGATGACATTGTAGTGTGGGGCCATACAGCAGCAGAGGTTTCCAAGAAAGGGAAACAGATAATCCAAATTCTTTTGAAAGCTGGTTTTGCCATTAAGCGCAGCAAGGTGAAGGGGCCTGCCCAGGAAATCCAGTTCTTAGGTATAAAATGGCAAGATGGACGTCGTCACATCCCAGCGGATGTGATTGACAAAATCACTGCTATGTCTCCGCCCACAAATAAAACAGAGACCCAATCTTTTCTGGGAGTAGTGGGCTTTTGGAGAATGCATGTCCCAAACTACAGCCACATAGTGAGCCCTCTCTATCAGGTAACACGGAAGAAGAATAATTTCTCATGGGGTCCTGAGCAGCAGCAGGCTTTTGAGCAGATAAAACAAGAAATAGCCCGTGCCGTGGCCTTGGGGCCGGTACGGACGGGACAGGATGTGAAGAACATCCTCTACACTGCTGCTGGAGAGAAAGGTCCCACCTGGAGTTTGTGGCAAAGAGCCTCAGGAGAGACCCGAGGCCGACCCCTAGGATTTTGGAGTCGAGCATATAAAGGGTCTGAGGAGCGCTACACTCCGACTGAGAAGGAGATCTTAGCCGTGTATGAGGGGGTTCGGGCTGCTTCTGAAGTAGTTGGGACAGAGGTTCAGCTTCTTCTAGCACCTCGCTTGCCAGTAATAAACTGGATGTTTAAAGGACAGGTTCCCTCCACCCATCATGCTACTGATGCCACTTGGAGTAAGTGGATTTCATTAATTACTCAACGAGCTCGAATGGGAAAACTCAGCCGTCCTGGAATTCTAGAAGTGATCATGGACTGGCCTGAGAGTAAAAAAATTGAAACACCACATACAGAAGAGGTATCACGTGCTAAAGAGGCACCACCATACAATGAGCTACCAGAAAACGAAAAGAAATTTGCCCTATTCACAGACGGATCATGTCGTATTGTAGGGAAGCATCGCAGATGGAAAGCTGCTGTATGGAGCCCCACAGGACAAGTTGCAGAGGCCACTGAAGGTAAAGGATAATCTAGTCAATTTGCAGAGGTAAAGGCTGTTCAGCTGGCTTTAGATGTGGCTGAACAGGAGAGGTGGCCTATGCATCATCTTTATACTGATTCATGGATGGTGGCAAATGCCTTATGGGGGTGGTTGCAACAGTGGGAGGATGATAATTGGCAACGAAAGGGTAAACCTGTTTGGGCTGCTGAACTGTGGAAAGACATTGCTGCCCGAATAAGGAACATTGTTGTAAAGGTGCGCCATGTAGATGCTCATGTGCCTAAAAGTAAGGCTACTGAAGAACATAAAAATAACCATCAGGTTGATCGAGCTGCCAAAATTGAGGTGGCTCAAATAGACTTGGACTGGCAGAATAAGGGTGAATTATTCCTAGCTCGGTGGGCCCATGAGACTTCAGGTCATCAAGGAAGGGATGCAACATATAAGTGGGCCAGAGACCGAGGGGTGGACTTAACTATGGACGCTATTGCTCAGGTTATTCATGATTGTGAAACATGCGCCATAATTAAACAAGCCAAGAGGATGAAACCTTTTTGGGGGGAAGGGCGATGGCAAAAGTATAAATATGGAGAGGCATGGCAGGTTGATTATATCACCTTGCCACGATCTCGCAATGGTAAGCGTTATGTACTCACCATGGTGGAGGCAACCACTGGGTGGCTCGAAACATACGCAGTACCCCATGCTACCACCCGAAACACCATATTAGGGTTGGAAAAGCAAATCCTGTGGCGGCATGGCACTCCAGAAAGAATTGAATCAGATAATGGGACCCATTTTAAAAATTCCCTTGTAACCACTTGGGCCAAAAATCATGGCATTGAGTGGATTTACCATATTCCCTATCATGCACCAGCTTCTGGTAAGATTGAACGATTCAATGGGTTGTTGAAAACTATGTTGAAAGCAATGGGTGGCGGAACGTATAAAAATTGGGAGAACCATTTAGCAGAAGCCACCTGGTTGGTCAACACTCGAGGATCTAGTAATCGTAATGGTCCTAACCAATCCAGCTCCCTACGTACCGTGGAGGGAGATAAGGTTCCTGTAGTACACATAAAGAGTGTGTTGGGGAAAACAGTTTGGGTCCTTCCAGCGTCTGGAAAGGGCAAACCTCTCCGGGGTACTGTCTTTGCCCAGGGACCTGGGTGCACGTGGTGGGTGATGGACAAAAATGGGAATGTCCAATGTGTACCACAAGGGAATTTGATGTTGGGGGAGTGCAGCCAATGATTTTCCTATAGATATATAGGTAGAGTCTCAGAAAATATTTCAATTAGGTGCAAGATAGTTCAGTTAGGTACAGGACTTAAGATAGAGTGGATTAATGTTAAGGAAACACTTCTTCCTATATATCTTAATTGGGCATTTTGTAAGCAAGTTTTTCCATCTGGACTCTATATTGTGCACTGGCCATGCATGTGTAGAGCACACATGGAAAGAAGTATAAGTCAAAGGGAAAACTGCTGTGGTGGCTGGGAAAGGATGAGTGCACCTTGATGTGGGGGACGCCCTACTAGCACTGCCTTTCTCCTCCACCGCTGACGTGTTTTCCTTTTTCTGGCAGTTTTGCCATTTTCTCAAAATTAATAAATAGTAGGTTAGGTTATAGAGTTTTGTTCTCAACTTAGGGATTTGTATGGAATAAATATAAATTGTTGAGAAAAATAAGGTTGCTGATTATTCACAATTATACATATGAGTGTGTATGTATGTATAAACATAATGTAATGATGTAGAATAAGGGGTGGAATGTCATGGTTTAATAATTTTGTAATTTTTGCTATCAGTATTCCACATCATAACATCATATAAAGCATGAATAATTTTACTGAATCTGCAACTTACAGAAGAAGACTACATCTCCCAGGGAACAACACGATAGGTCACGGGACCTGGACTCTATATTAACTCTGTCGCAGAACAGACTGACGTCTTTCGAGTTCTGGCGTTCAGGGGAGTGTGTGGGAGCCTTCAGCCGTTTGCCTAGATTCACAGTAGGCCTCTCGGTTACGGGACTCATTCTCTCTCCTATTTTGCTTGATTCGTTAGCTCAATTTTCAATTATATTGTATTATATTGTGTTATCCGGTATTTCGATATAGTATTTAGTAAATAAGTGTGCCTCCTTAGATCGTTGCCGCTGTTTTCTTTTCCTAATTAACTTTTTCCTTTTCGGCCTAGGGCCCCTCCGGGGCCCACGGCCCCTGTCACGGACGCAGGTGGATTTTTAGTTCAAACCGTGACAAGCTGGTACTGAAATGCAGCTTTTTCTAGCACCTCGACTGTCAATGATGAACCGGATGTTGAAAGGGGAGGTTCCCTCCACCCATCATGCTACCGATGCCACCTGGAGCAAGTGGATTGCACTGATTAGACAACAAGCGCGGATGGGGAACCTCAATCGTCCAGGAATTTTAGAAGTGATCATGAACTGGCCTGAAGATAAAAAGTTTGGAACATCACCAGGAGAAGAGGTGTCATGTGCTAAAGCGGCCCCACCATACATCGAACTACCAGAAAATGAAAAGAAATATGCTCTTTTCACTGATGGATCATTTCATATTGTAGGGAAGCATCAGAGATGGAAAGCTGCTGTTTGGAGCCCCACACGACAGGTCGCAGAGGCCACCGAAGGTAAGGGAGAATCAAGTCAGTTTGCAGAGGTAAAAGCTGTCCAGCTGGCCTTAGATGTTGCGGAACGGGAGAGGCGGCCAATGCTGTATCTTTATACTGACTCATGGATGGTGGCAAATGCCTTATGGGGGTGGTTACAGAGGTGGGAACAAAACAACTGGCAACGGAAGGGTAAGTCTGTTTGGGCCGCTGAATTATGGAAGGACATTGCTGCCCGAACAAAGAATATGGTTGTAAAGGTGCGTCATGTGGATGCACATGTGCCCAAAAGTCGGGCTACTGAAGAACAACAAAACAACCATCAGGTAGATAAAGCTGCCAAAATTGAGGTGGCTCAAATTGACTTGGACTGGCAGAATAAGGGTGAATTATTTCTAGCTCGATGGGCTCATGAGACCACAGGTCATCAAGGAAGAGACGCGACATATAAGTGGGCCAGAGACCGAGGGGTGGACTTAACCATGGACGCTATTGCGCAGATTATTCATGATTGTGAAACATGTGCCATAATTAAACAAGCCAAGAATATGAAGCCTCTCTGGGGGGAAGGCCAAGGCAAAAGTATAAATATGGGGAGGAGTGACAGGTGAATGATGTCACCTTGCCAGGATCTCATAATGATAAGTGTTTTGTGCTTACCATGGTGGAAGCAACCACTGGGTGGCTTGAAACATACGCAGTACCCCATGCTACTGCCAGAAACACAATATTGGGTTGTTAGAAACAAGTCCTATAGAGACATGACACCTCAGAAAGAACTGAGTCTCATAATAGGACACATTTCAAAAATTCCCTTAATAAATACTTGGGCCAAAGTTCATGGCATTGAGTGGATTTATCATATCCCCTACCATGCACCAGCTTCTGGTAAAATTAAAAGATACAATGGGGTGTTGAAAACTATGTTGAAAGCAATGGGTGGTGGAACACTGAAGCACTGGGAAAAGCATTTGCATGTGGTGCAAGGATGCTGTTAAAGTTCATATCCCACATGTGCCCTGTGTCTCATCACAGGATGTGGGGTGTGAGAAGGGCCCAGTCTGAACAAGCAGTCAATCCCAGTGAAACTCTGAACTTCAGATCTCTCAGTTCCAGTGCCCTCCTGTGCACACTCTCCCATAGTTTGATGTTCTTTATGTTCTGCATTGCCCAGAAGTGCACCCAGTGCTCCAGGTGAGGCTGTAGCAATGCAGAGCAAAGAGGGACAACCCTTTCTCCCACCCAGCTGGCAATAAATTGCTTGATGCACTTTAGGGGACTGTTGGCCTTCTTGGCTGGCTGGGCACACTGCTGACTCACTTAAAATTTTATGTTGAGCAGGACCCCCAATCCTTTTCAGTCAGACGTCTCTCATGTGTCCAATATCCAGTCAGTGTTTATGTCCAGGGTTGCCCATACCCAGGTGCACAATCAGGCACTTGTTCTTGTTATGCGTTATGCACTTGGTGCTTAGTACCAACTGATACCCACTTCTCTGACTTGTCCACATCTCTCTGCAAGTCCTCTCCACCCTCAGTGGAGGCAACAGCACCTCCTCATCTGGTCTCACCAGCAAACTTGCTCAGAACGTCTTCTAGTCCTGCATGCAAGTCATCTGCATAAACATGAAAGGAAAGTGGCCCTAAAATGGAACCCTGGGGAACTCTGGAAGTGACCATCTACCAGCCCAATGGAACCCACTGACTATAATCCTTTGGGACAGAACTACTGGCCAACTGCTCACCCACCACTGCTGGTGAACCTGAAAGGCAAAATGTCAGCGTGCTGGGTCAAACAGAGAAACACCAATATAGTTACATATAGCTGCATCAATTTATTGCCCGAAAAGCCATGATTTTAAAGGAGACAGACAAGGGTGTCCAAAAATCACACACGCTAATTGGAGGAAAGCTACTGCAATAACAACCCTATAACCCCCCTTCAAAGCCACGAGCCATTCATTCTTTTCCTAGAGATGTCCTTTGTTCTCATGCTGTTTATCCTTCTCCGCAGCTGCTGCTCTGTGAACTATTTATCTGCTGCTCTGTAAAATTCTTCTTGTATTACAACACACCACGTTCTGTTTCTGTCTAGCTGTATGCAGGAATTTCTGTCCAGAAGGGTGCTGGAGAAATAGTATCAAAAGCTCTACTGAAATCCTCAAGGATTACATCAACTGCCTTCCCTTGTTCAGCTCAATGGATAAAGGTATCATAAAAAGACCTGAAATTAAATAGGACCTTCCCCTCTGTATCTTGTGTTGTCTGTGACCTGTCCTTCAGTTGTTTTTCCATAACCCCCACCATCATTTTCTCCATAATTTTACCAGGCACTGTAGTGAGACTGACAGGTCCATAGTTGCCCGTGTCATCTTTCTTGCTCTTCCTTACAATGTGACATTTGCCAGCTTCCTGTCAACTGGTATGACCCTAGATTTATTAGATGCCATTGAAATGCGAGCCCAGAGCATGCTGAAGTGTCATCAGTGCAAGAACGTAGATGTGCCATAGCTTTGCAATGCCTTGAAATCCAGACTATGCCACAGATGGAGCAGAGAGGAAAATCTGCCTCTTCTGTTCTGAGCTCATCCTTTCGATAAGCTGAATATCACTACGTATTCCATGGGGTCAGGTGCAAAAGACACAATGGGTGCCCTAAGCACGTGGCTGAGGTGGTATTTAGGATGGCCAAGAATACCTCCCTTCTGGCCCTCAGCTGATGCTCCAGAAGGAGCTGTATATCTCATAGATTTTCCGTCACAGTTTACAAGCACTAGCACAAAACTAGGATCACCCAAGGCACCTTGGGCATCACTGAGAGACTGTGTACGAGCAGTGCAGTCCCTGTGGAATAAAAACCAAGGATTCAGATGAGGGACTCACACACAGACACCTCACTGTGCACATCTGAACTCAGCTAGGTGAACTTGCAGCCCCCGTGGTTCTTTGAAAAACTGATCCCAATTCAGCCCCAGGGTTTCCATCTGAGGATGAGATGCCTAACGCTAGAATAAGGATGGGATGGTCTGTTGATAACAGGACAAATGGAAATGGATTTAAATTAAAAAGGGGAGACATAGGTTAGATGTGAGGAACCTATATTTTTACACAGCAACACTGGAAAATGTTCCCCTTAGAGGCTGAGCATGATGATGGATGGGATCCTGGTTTTACTCTGGGTTTACCCTCACGTCAATCCAGGTTTCTACTCATACTTTTCTCTAGGTGAACTCTCACTTTACTCAAGGTTTTACTCACAATTTACCATCAGGGTGTGTGATCGGGAGATGGGCTGGTGGAGTGACTTGCTGGCATCACCGAGGGAAGGCTGCCAGGCAGATACCCCCAGAAAAGTGGTTGACTCCTTGCCCTGTCACAGTCGGACAGATATGACTGATGAGGAGGGTTGGAAGAGAGTCCCAACTCAACATCACAGGAGCCCCCCCATGCCTGCCTAGCCCTCGACCCCTGATCCATCTAAGCAACAGGTTTGACACTCTGAAATCTGAAGGAGATAAGAATAGGGAGGCAATGGAGGATCTGCCTAGGAGGGAACCTAATGCAAGGCAGTCTCTACCAAGCCTTGTGACTTCCTCTGCCATGAAAGAAAGAAGGGTGGCCGTGGTGGGTGACTCCCTTCTCAGAGGAATAGAGGGCCCCATTTGCAGACTGGACCCGAGTTGTCAGGAAGTCTGCTGCCTTCTTGGCTGCAGGTCAGGGACATAATGAGGAAACTCCCAGTGCTGGTTAGGTCCACTGATTATTTTCCACTACTCATAGTTTAGGTGGGCAGTGATGAAATTTCTTAGATAAGACTACAAACTATAAAAAGAGATTTCAGGAATTTAGGCCATTTAGTTCACAGAGTGTGAGATCAAGTGATTTTTTGTTCTATACCTTCAGTGGCAGTGAGGGACACAGAGCAGGCTTGGAAAGCAAAGCAATGAACAATTGTCTCAGAGGTTGGTACTGAGCCAGAAACTTTGAGTTCTTTGATCACAGGGCAGTTTACTTGGCCCATGGCCTGTTATCCATGAATGGAACCCAACTGTCTCAAAGGGGGAAGTGAATCCTAGCACAGATGGTAGCGGGGCTTATCGAAAGAGCTTTAAACTAGCTACAATGGGGGAGGGGACAAAACAGGGCTTACCAGAGATAAGCCTAGGGAAATGCTGTTTGAGCTGGGAGAGAGGCAGATGCCTCAGCTGAAGTGCGTCTACACCAACGCACGCAGCTTGGTCAACAAGCAGGAGGAGCTGGAAGCAACTGTGCATCTGAAAAACCATAACCTAGTTGCTATTACTGACCCATGGTGGGACCACTGCCATGACTGGAGTGCTGTGATGGATGGTTACAAGCTCTTCAGAAGGGATAGAGGAGGAAGGAAGGGTGGTGGTGTGGCCCTTTATATTAAAGAGAGTTTTGATGTTGAAGAGCTTGGGCTTCAGAATGAAGTGCATGTTTGTAAGGATCAGGGGAAAGGCCTGTAAGTGTGACATCTTGCTAAAGGTTTCTTATAAACCGCCTAATTGATGGGTGAGGCATTCTATGAGCAGCTTACTGAAGTCGCAAGATTGCCAGAACTCATTTTCTTGGGAGACTACAACTTCTCTGATATATGCTGGGAATATAATAAAGAGCAGAGGAATCAGTCCAAGAGGTTTCTAGATTGCATGCAAGACAGCTTCCTTACGCAGCTGGTATGAAGTCCTACCAGGGGTGGTTCCTTGCTAGACCTGCTCTTCACTAACAGTGAAGGACTGGTAGGAGTTGAGAAGGTTGGGGACTGTCTTGGGCAGAGTGGCCATGAAATGGTAGAATTCTCTATTCTTGGAGATGTCAGAAGGGTGACTAGCAAAACTACTATCCTGAACTTCTAGAGGGCGGACTTTGACCTGTTCAGGACAATTGTATCACGGGTCCCTTGGGAGTCGCTCTTTATGGGTAAAGGAGTCCAGGAAGCCTGGACACTCCTCAAGATGGAAATCTTAAAGGCACGAGATCAGGCTGTCCCTGAATGCCATAAGGTGAGCCATAGGGGAAGAAGACAAGTGCAGATGAACTGGGAACAATTGTTGAGACTCAGGAAGAAAAAGAGAATCTACGCCCTCTGGAAGAAGGGACAGGATACTTGGGGAGATTACAAGGAAGTTGCTAAGATATGAAGGGAGGAAGTTAGGAAGGCACATTACTTCCCTGTCCCTTAATCCATGCCCAGAGCTTCTCAGCCATGTCACTGCCAACTGTAAGCTCCATGCAGAGTTCAAGTGGGACACAGAGGGCACAGCCTTCTTCTGGGTGGATGCAAGTGTTGGTGGAACCAGATGGGACAAAGCCCTCCCACCATGCCCTCCTGGGAAAATGGCCACCCCAAGAATGGCAGTCTGCCTCCTCCATGACCCCATCTGAAATGCTCCTGCATTGATTGATTAAAGGGCTTTAAACCAGGTCCAAATGGGGAAGGGTGGGGAATTGGATGTGACAGAGAAGGGCTGAGGGATGTTGTTGCTGTTGGAGATTGAATGGAAAGCCTCTGAGTTGTTCTATAGGATTGTGTTCTATAGGATTCCTCAGAGAAAGTCTTGTTGCCAATACCCCATCCTAAATCTTACTGTGTACCCTCTGGGGGTAACCCCAACCTGCTGCTGCCCTAAAGTGCCTGTAGACCAGTGCGGGTAGCATGGGAAATAAACGGGACAAATCAAGAGAAAACCACAGAGCATTTCCTTTCATGCAGGCTGCTGCTTCTGAGCAATGCCCTGAACATCAGTACCACGGTGTAGATGCAAGGCCCAGCCAGGCTAAATCAAAGCATGCTTCTGGAAGGGGATGCTTTCTGAAGAATCCTTACACTAATGAGAGGACCACAAACATTCACTCAGCGAACTCCAAATCTCTGTGCCTTTGCAGGCCTAGGGTCTTGTTTGTCTCACAGAGACATGGTGGGATGGTTCCCACCTCTGAACTGTAGCAAAGTAGGTACAGACTCTTCATTACGATTAGGCAAGGAAGAAGAAGAAAGGCTGCTGCCATCTGTGAGAGTGCACTGAGCTCTGCCTGGGGATGGCAGAGGAGCCACCTGAATGCTGATGGAAAGGTTTCAAAAAGAAGAGCAGCAGATTCTGTTCCTTGCTTCCTGATCAGGAAGAACAAGAGGAGCGGGACAGGCAGGAATCTGAGTTACAGCTCAGATGAATTTTTTTTCTTCAGACTGCCTGCTATGGTGCAGTGTTTTGGTTCTAGGAGAAAACCATTGATAACACTCTGATGTTTACAGCTGCTGCTAAGCAGTGTTGTACGGAGCCAAGGCCATGGTCAGTAAAGGGCACATGGAGCTGGGAGGGAACAGAGTGAGGACAGCTGACTGAAAGTGGCCAAAGGGACGTTCTCTATCAGCTGACAGCAAGCAGAAATTGTATTGAAAGGGGTGGGAGTTCATCTCAGTCTCTTCACTGCCCAGGGCCCAGCTGAGCATCAGTCTGGTGGTGCTGAGCAAGTGCTTGTGCATCAGTTGTTACATACGATTCCATATCAACGGATATATAGTGATAACTATTACTCCTCTCCTTTTATCTCTCTTAGTAAATTGCTTTGTTACAACCCAGAAGTTGTACTTTTTTTCCCAGTTCTCATCCCCATCCCACTGGGAATTGGGCAGTGCACAAAGCACTGTGTGCTGCTGAGCCACATGTTGGGTTCAACAACCACCGTCATTTTGGTGCCTGATGTGAGGCTCCAAGGTTTGAGATAGCAGCACATCTGTCCAGAGCAAGATAACTCAGGGCTTTGTGGGAGTTGGAAAAGTGCAGGCCATGATGCTAATTGTTTCCCTATTTGTGGAGTTTGTTGAGTCTTCTCATGAAGCTTCACTGCACAGCTCCTTACTTGGTGCTTGGTTGCTGGATTAGGGTATTTATTTTGCTATGCTGTTTGACCTCTGTTTGTACCACGATAAAATTGGCAGCTGACAAAGTGAAGTTTTGTGCACATTCAGCTCTGCGGTCATCTTTGGGTTTTGGAAGTAACATTGTCCATATGATTAGGAATTACACAATTTACATTGTTGCCTCTGTGTGACCGGGGGTGTACTGGATATTGTGTTGAGGGACAAGGTTTAGTGGGAGCTATAGGTAATAGGTGAACGGTTGGAATGGATGATCTTTTAGGCCTTTTCCAACCTTGGTGATTCTATGATTCTAGGATTGAGGTTAAACAATTATTCAGGAATATCACTGAGAGATCTGCCCCAAGGTGAGAAGGCTCTGCATGGCAGGGGGTGTGGGACGGTCTGGGCAGCTGCCTGGAGCGGTGGGCACCCCCAGGGCTTTGGAACTTCATCTCCAAGCAACTGCAGGATCCTGAGAAACTGGTAGAATATTGGGGGCAGGTCTGCTGTGGCTCTGGTAATCCCGAATGCAGTGTGCCAGATCCAGAGAGCTGGATCTGCTGACAGTGCTGCAACCTCTGCAACTCCTGGCACAGACCCTGCAGCAGCTCCAAGGTTTTGCTACACGTCCTGCAGTTGCTCCAAGCTCTGGGACAGATCCCACTGTCACTCCATCCCTCATAATGAGCTCTGCAGTCACTCCTGCTACGGGTCCTGTATCTGTTCCAAGTATGGTAATAAGAAAATGGTACAAATTCCTCCCAAGGGAGGAAGTACAGCCCTGCGGTGGCTCCAACCCCTCCAATGAGCCCAGTGGCTGCTCCAACATAGTCACAGGTCCTGTGGTGGTTCCAGCTCTGGCAATGAGCTCTGAGGTCACTTCAACTCCTGCAACAGCCCGACAGCTACTTCAGCTCCTACAGTGAACCCTGTGGCTGTTAAAACCCCTGCAACTAATCCTGGACTTGCAAACAGATGCGCATATGTATTAGTATCTGTGCATATATGATTGCAACTGCATATGTTGTATATGTGTGAAAACATACTAAATATATTATATATGTATAAATACATTTGTCATAAATATTATCTTTTTCTTTTTCTCTTTATCTCAACCCCTAAAATTTAAACCACAGCACTGCCCCGAGTCTCTTACTGATCTTCTTGGGACTATTCAATCTGATCTGGTCACACAGTGAAGAGCACCAGAAGATCTCGAGGTTTTCTCAGGGAGCAGCTCCTGAGGTATATTCCTTACATCAGCTTTGGAAGAGGCCTCCAGTTCTCTGGGCCTGCTCTAAAGGGGCCCTCTTGTTAATGAAATTGCCAGCAAGGAGACCAGCTCTGACACAGCTGTTTGTATTTCCGGCCACTGACTGCAGCCCTGGATTGCTGCTGTAGAGGCAACAGGACTGTTGTGAGACACACAAGACCTTCAGGACTGCACAAATGAGAGGACTTGAGAGCACTGTGGTGGTGTAAGGTGATCAGAAATTAAAAGAGCACGTTGAGCTGCTGTCTGTGGCTGTACCTCCCCAAATCCAGACAAAGTAGGAAGAAAGAAAAGCTAAGCAAATGTCTTTTTTGAAACCTTTTTAGGTATCTTATAACGTATTCAGGGAATCTGGTTACATGTTTACACCAGCTCCTAAAGTGACAAAATGAAATTAGGTAGGAAAGAATTTAAATTCATTTTTATTTATAAGTTCAATAACATTATTTTCTTTTGCACATTCCTATATCTCACATAATCAAACAACCAAAGATACATAAAACATGAAGAACCACCACTGGGAATCCTATGAGGAAGTTGTGCATTTTATGGAAGCTGGAATAGTGCTTATTGCAACACCTTCCTGAGAGCGTGCTTGATCTCCCTGTTCCTCATGCTGTAGATAATAGGGTTCAGTGTTGGAGGAACCACTGCGTACAGAAGTGCCACTGTCAGATCCAGGAGTGGGGAGGAAATGGATTGAGGCTTCAGGTGGGCAAAAAAACCAGTGCTGAGAAAGAGGGAGACCACAGCCAGGTGAGGGAGGCACGTGGAGAAGGCTTTGTGCCGTCCCTGCTCAGAGGGCATCCTCAGCACAGCCATGAAGATCTGCACATAGGACACCAATATGAAAACAAAGCAACCAAAGCCTAAACTGGCACTAAAAATGAGAAACACAACTTCCCTGAGATTTGATTCTGAGCAGGAGAGCTTGAGGATCTGGGGGATTTCACAGAAAAACTGGTTGACAACATTGCCTTGGCAGAGAGGCAGTGAAAACGTACTGGCAGTGTGCAGCAGGGAATAGAGAACCCCAGTGCCCCAGGCAGCTGCTGCCATGGTGGCACAAGCTCTGCTGTCCATCAAGGTCCCGTAGTGCAGGGGCTTGCAGATGGCAACATAGCGATCATAGGACATGATGGTGAGAAGGGACAACTCTGCTGAGAGGAAGAAGACAAAGAAAAAGAGCTGTGCAGCACATCCTGTGTAGGAGATGGCCCTGGTGTCCCAGAGGGTGTTGGCCAAGGCTTTGGGGAGAGTGGTCGAGATGCAGCCCAGGTCGAGGAGGGCCAGGTTGAGGAGGAAGAAGTACATGGGGGTGTGCAGGCAGCGGTCGCAGGCTACGGCTGTGCTGATGAGGCCGTTGCCCAGGAGGGCAGCCAGGTAGATGCCCAGGAAGAGCCAGAAGTGCAGGAGCTGCAGCTGCCACGTGTCTGCCAACGGCAGCAGGAGGAACTCACTGATGGAGCTGCTGTTGGACATCTGCTGTTGTTGGGATTGGAGTCCTGCTCAGAGTGCAGAAGATAATGACAAGTCCAGACCATTCTCAGACACACTCCTCCTGCTATATTATGAAATGTTTTTATTCTCTTACAACAGTGTACATTTAGCACCATTACTTGCATTTAATTTCATGTATTTCAACATTCCTTAAGCAGAAGCAGCATATGGAGCTCTAACCTTCCTCTTATTTTCTTATCCCTTCTCCCTGGATATTTTCATCTGTTTCATGTCTCATATCTTTACCCTAAGTGCTCTTAGAGCCCTTTACCCCAGCTTCTGTGGCATTCAGTTTCAGTTAGAAAATGCTGCCTGTTTGTAGGATAAGTGAATTATTCATGCCTACAGAAAATGATGATAATTCCATCCTTCGAGAAAGGGGAGACTGAAAGCACATCATGTGTGACTCTTCACAAAACAAGCAATTGATTGACGAAAAATTCTCAGAACTCTTATTGCCCCTTTTAGATTTCTGACTCCAAACCTCTTTGCCTCAGAACAGGAAATGGAAACCCCCTGCCTTGGCTCTCCTCTTGCAAAGTGCCCTCACAAACATTCAGTTGTGCAGTGGAGCTGTGATCCCCCTGCCCCAGGCAGCAGCAGCACAAGCCCTGCCCGGGGGCTCCTTCCCCCCACACGTCTCCCCGCAGCGCCCTGGGCAGCTCCCCGGGCAGGCTGAGTGCTGAGCCTGGCAGGCGGCAGAGTCCCATACCCGGCACACAGCCCCTGGGGCACAGCAGGGACCCTGCTCTGCAGGACAGCCCTGGGCACCTGCCTGCAGTCCGGGCTGCACAGCCTGCAGCCGTGCTGGGACACGCAGCCCTCAGGGCTGTGCTCTGACACTGCAGTATGGAAGCCCTCAGCTGGAGCAGAAGGCTTTTTCCACAGTAAAGAAACATGCAGTGCCTACATCCAGATCTGCTATGGGATATCCCAAATTAAGTTGACCCTCTATGAAAAGCAGCTCACGGTCTGCAGTGAGACTTACCCTGTCATGGTCTGTGAGCAATGCTCCTGCAGAGAGCTCACAGCCCGCTCACGCCATACACATCCTGCAAGCTCTCTCCAGTTTCTCTCCTCTCCTTCTGTCACCTGCAGGCTGTGCTGTGCACAAGAGCTGCTCCTGGGCACAGCCGTCTCTCTGCAGCTCTGCCCAGTTTTATGAGCTCCCTGTGTCCCAGGTGCCAGGACAAGCAAGCAGCAGATGATGTCATTTTTATCCTTCCCACTCATCTCCCCTGACATGTCCCTGGGTCCTCATGGCCAACAGCTCCTGAAAGACAACAGCATCATGACTGTGCTTTGAAATCCGCTCAATTAACCACCACATGTCCAGTGGTCAGTGACTGATTGGAGACATATAACAAGTACTTTCAGAGTTAGTTTGATGAAGCACAAAGGGCACCCAGATGAGGACGGGGAGGTTTGGACTTTCCCTGTGCAGGGCAGTGATCCAGCTGAGGCAGTGCAGGAGTCTCATCCCTTGACAGAAATCCTGGAGCTGAAATGGGATTCAGCTCCCTACACACCCACAGGAGCTGGGATTCCTCTGGTTCAGTTCAGAAGTGCACAAGGAGTTGCCTGCATGTGAGCTCCTGCTCTGAGTCCTTGGTCCTTCAGCGGGGAGGCAGTTGCTCACACACAGACACTGGGTGATGCCCAAGTGCCTGGGCTGCTCCTGATGTGTGCCAGTGCTTGTAAACTGTGTGGGAAATCCCTGAGACAGACAGCTCCTTCCTGGGCATCAGCCGAGGGCCAGAGAGGGGATAGCACCGGCTGTCTGGTGAATTCACATGCAGCTACAAGAGCAGTACAGGGCCTTCAGCAAAGCCATGCCCATGGTGTGTCCGTGCTGCTACGTCACCTCCAAGACACACGATCTGTCTAATGTTTGTGTGCCACCTTCTGCACACCGATACCATAGATGAGCTATCCAGTTAGGCAATGTCCAGTGATGCTTTTCAATTAGGATGTTTACTTCTGTGCTTTTGCACTAATGCAAACACCAACACACAAGAAGCTAGAAATCTTGGTAGAGCTGCTGGCCTGAGCTCCTGTTTGGACCATGTGGACACAGTTTAATGGTTTCCACAACTGCACTGTAGCACAAGGGGGATACCGAGTCTTTAGGATGGATGGGCGAGGAGACAAAGAAGGGCGACTGCCTTCTGTGAGAGTGCACTGAGCTCTGCCTGGTGATGGAAGAGCAGACAGGTCAGAGCTTATGGAAATGGCAAACAGAGGAGACCATCAGTGTCTTTTCCTGTCTTCCTGATCAGGGACAGTCAATGGAAGGTGCCCTCTGCAGACAGATGGGAATCTGATGTTGTCTGTCCCTTGTCCCATTTGGTGGCCTTTGTCACTCCATTATCTGCAGCAGGGACAGCACAGCAGGGCATGTGGCATCCAGCAGATCCATGGAGAGCACAGATGGCAGCTTCTTGACCAAGACATGGAGGAACCAAAGAGGAGAGATGCTCTGCTGGATCTCATACTCACCGGCATTGAAGGACTTGTGGGAACTGTGAAGGTTAAAGGGGCATCAGGCCATGTGCAAGATGCAAATGTATCTCTTTTTATTTATTTTGAGGCTGTAAGCTTAATAGTTGATCATAAATGTCAATAAAACTGAAACAAATAATTGAAAACAAAGATGGAAATCAATGAAAATGTGTTAACCCTTCTCAACATGAAAAATTCTCATGAGTCTTGTTCCATTTTAAGTTGTAAATATGAATCTTTGAGGTGATTTGATGTCTTTTTTTTTCTTTTACTGAAACTACAATGTTTTCCAGAACTGTGTTCGCTGGACACAAATGTCTTCAGATTCAGAGACACAGACCGCGATGCCAGTGCCAATGCCCTGTGACTATAGCCCGGTGCCTGGCGCTACTCTTCCCTGCTGCCTACTTGATGTGCCTCATCCTCCAAGTGTTTTCAGCTCTCCTAAAGAAATGGCCATTGTTAAGGGCATGTTTTCAGCAGGCCATTTGGGCACAAACTACTCCTACTGCCCTCCAGATTTCTCCATCCCTTGCTCTTTGTTCAGTCAGATGCCTCCCAATTATCTGTCTGATTTCTGACTTTCAGGGGGATTACTGGAATTTGTTCCATCTCCCCAAAGTCTGATGGAATGTGTTGTCAACTCCTTCACTGTGATTTGATCTTTCCCTTCCTATCTATTCTTTTTCTTTTTCTTCTTATACTTTTTCTCAATCACTGTCTCTTTTTTATTAAGGCACGAAGTCTGAAAGATGTTCATTAATGTCAGTAAAAGTGTAAAATAGAGTTGGAGACAAAAATAGAAATCAGTGAGAATATGTTAACTCGTCAAAATGTGTAAAATACTCACAAGTCCTGTTCAGTTTTAAGTTGATACCTCTCAACTACCTGGCTGATCTATCCTAGGGAGATTACTGGAATTTGCTCTATCTACCAGAGTCTGATGGCCTCTGTTGTCAACTACTTCACTGTGATTCAATCTATCCTACCCTACCTCAGTATAAATCATTTCTTTTAAAAGTATTCCATATGAAAGACAAACTTCAATAGATGCAGCTTGAACATGGCATGCAGTTGATCACTGTGTTTACTGTTCATTCAATTGCATCACCTTTCCTTCCATTTGCTGGCCAGATAAAAAACAGAAATCCTTCCTTTTCCATGTGTAGCTGGTTCTCTGAGGAAAGCCAGTGGGAGTTGGTGCAAAGCAGTTTTAACACTGAGTGGATGAATGCAGAGGGGAAGAGTGATGTGAAGAAAAGTGATGCAAGTCCCATAGGTCCATTGTGAGCAGAAATTGGGTGGGGAGGTTGAGAAGGACCTTTGTCAACACAGTAACAGTACAGAACTCATTGGGACATCCTGGATTGGTATCAGTTGCACAGTGCTGCTTTAAACCCAGCTATAAATAAAGAGACAATAAATTTATAATGGATTCTTTCTCTTTAAGCTCTCTCCAGATATCCCTCCTTTTTGCTGAACAAGTTCTGATAACCTGAAGAAGATAACAAGATGGCATAAGGCACAGGAGATTCTTTAGGTTATAATTGTCCCAGGGTGCATTTGATGCTGCGTTCATCAGCCTCCAGTGCAGAGAGAAGTTTGCACGAAGTGCTCAACAAGACAAAGTCAGAAGTAACAGTGAAGTTTCTTGGAGTATTAATGGGCCCAGTGAGGAACATTAACAAGCAAGCTTCCCAAGGGACTTGTTAGAGAAGATAACTGGAAGCCATGACTACAGGCAGGCAAAGGCACTGGCATGCTAAGAAACCTCTCCTTTGCCTTACGAAGCAGACAGGTCAAGCCCTGATTACAAGACCAGTGGTAGAGAGATCCTGTCTCTCATGTTGGCTCCTGGCATTTCCTGGGGCAATGGGTTGGAATTTTGTATGATGTTAAATGAAAGACATGGGGACAGAAGATCCCAGGCTCTACATGTGGTGCAAGGACGCTGTGAGGTTCATGTCCCATATGAGACCTATGTTTCATTGCAGGATGTGGGATGTGAGAAGGGCCCAGTCTGAACAAGCAGTCAATCCCTGTGAAACTGAACTTTATATCTCTCAGTTCCAGTGCCCTCCTTTGCACATTCTCCCAGAGTTTGAAGTCCTTTATGTTCTGTGGTGCCCAGAACATAGTGAGGCAGTAGCAATGCAGAGCAGAGGGATGATCCTTTCCCTCACCCAGCTGGCAATAAGTTGCTTCATGCACTCCAGGGGACCGTTGGCTTTCCTGGCTGCCTTGGCACACTGCTGACTCACATTCAGTGTGATGCTGACCAGCACCCCAATCCTTTCCAGTCAGACTCCTCTCCAGTGTCCCATATCCAGTCAGTGTGTATGTCCAGCATTGCCCCTACCCAGGTGCACAATCAGGCACTTGTTCTTGTTATACTTTATGCACTTGGTGCTTAGTACCAACTGGTACCCACTTCTCTGACTTGTCCACATCTCTCTGCAAGTCCTCTCCACCCTCAGTCAAGGCAACAGCACCTCCTCATCTGGTCTTATCAGCAAACTTGCTCAGAACGTCTTCTAGTCCTGCATTCAAGTCATCTGCATAAACATGAAAAGAAAGTGGCCCCAAAATGGAACCATGGGGACCCCGACAGTGACCATCTACAAGCCTGATGGAACCGACTGACTATAATCCTTTGGGACTGACCTACTGGCCAACTGCTCACCCACCACGTTGTGTTTCTGTCTAGCCATATGCAGAACATTCTGTCCAGAAGGTTGTTGTGAGAAACAGTGTCAAAATCTCCACTGAAATCCTCAAGGATTACATCAACTGGCTTCCCTTGGTCAACTAAACGGATAACTGTGTCACAGAATGAGCTTAAATTAAACAGGACCTTCGCCTCACAAACTTGTGTTGGCTGCGACCAATGACAGAATTGTCCTTCAGCTGTTTTTCCATAACTCCCACCATCATTTTCTCCATAATTTTACCAGGCTCTGGACTGACAGGTCCATAATTGCCCATGTCATCTTTCTTGCTCTTCCTTACAACGAGACACCATTTGCCAGCTTCCTGTCAGCTGGTATGACCCTAGACTTCTTTAGATGCAATTGAAATGAGAGCCCAGAGCACACAAAGGCGTCATCATTGAAAGAAAGTAGATGTGCCATAGCTTTGCAATGCCTTGAACTCCAGAGTATGCCACAAATGCAGCAGAGGTGAAGATTTGCCTCTTCTGTTGTGAACTCATTCATTTGGTAAGCAGAATAACACTACCTGATACATGGGGACTGTGTCTCTGCTCTGCTCTGCTCAGCTCACAGGGCAGCGGTCCGGCAGGGTGTTGCTCTCATGTCAGTGCAGGTAAACTCACTTTAACCCTTTTTCCTCTGTAAATGCTTCCTCTATTTCTATGCTCAGATACACTTCCACATTCCCTCAAGTACACTTTCATATATCATTAACAATTACACTTTCTTGTACCATCAAAACAGTTTGTCAAACAGTACAGTTCTTCAGTTCACATAAACTCCCTTAATACAGTCTGTATTCTTCAGCTATAAACACTGTGCCACAGAACCAGCACTGATTGAACCACCTCCCTCACACACTTCCTCACAAGCAGTACATAGTATTACATAAATGGGTTGACACTCATTGGTCGGGTGGAATGTACACCTCTCCTCAGGACCATCTTATTAATCTACAGAGTACAAACTCCCGTCTTCTTACACACAAGCAGAAAGTACTTATGAGTGGACAGACAACACAGTCTTTCACTTTGTCCGTGTCTGGCCATTTCCCTCACAGGAGGAAGGAAGCATGGATCGAGACCCGGCACTCACCCTGCAGCTGTTCTGTGTCTCACTCACACCACACTCACTCTGACATTTAGATCAAAAACCATGGTTTATTCATACTACACAATGCTGACAACGTTTTCTAGCTGGAATCTTAATAACACTCATACTCTGGTCGACCAGTTGCAAACGTTAATGTTTTTCCCAGAGTCGTCTTAACACACGGTACCAAACACTTAAAGCAGATGATAATATTGAACATACAACCTATAAGCCCTATGATTACACCTTGGAGAACCCAGGCTACCATTTGAGAGGCTATCCACTATATCCCATACCCGTAGGAGAGACCAACCTAGGTCCCTCCTATTGCCAACCACCTGGGAGAGAGTATTTGTTCTTGTTTCCATTCATATGACATACAGTTCCCTTTCATAGGAACTCACCCAAGGAGTCTTCCTACCCCAGCTGGCAACCAAAGCCATGAGCTCACCTCCCTGGGAGCAGCACGTATGGCTGTAAACTGTGTAGGATGTCTCCTCAAGACATATGGGCTCCACTTACCATACACATACCTGGTCCACCTATGGGTGGTCCTTGTCTGTCCCTGCAGTGATCAGGTGAGGAAGGGAGTCCTTCAGAGAAATCTCAGGGTGCGCCAAAAGTGTCTCCCTCTCAGCTGGTCCTGCAGCGAACAGAGCTGGTCCCACCTGGGCCGCCAAATTGACTACAGGAATTGAACTCTATAACCTCTATAACTGATACAGTCTCCCATGACATACTTATACCAAAGTTGAGGAAGTATGGGATAGATGAGTGGACAGTGAAGTGGGTCGAGAATTGGCTGACTGGCAGAGTGCAGAGGGTTGTCGTTGGCGGTGCAGTGTCTGGCTGCAGGGCTGTAACTAGCGGTGTCCCCCAGGGGTCTGTGCTGGATCCGGTCTTGTTCAACATCTTCATCAACGACCACCCTCAGCAAGTTTGCTGAAGACACGAAGTTGGGAGGATTGGCTGACATGCCTGAAGGCTGTGCTGCCATTCAGCGAGACCTGGACAGGCTGGAGAGCTGGGCAGTAAGAAACCGGATGAGGTTTAACAAAAGCAAGTGTAGAGTCTTGCACCTGGGTAGAAATAACTGCATGCACCAGTACAGGCTGGGGGATGAGCTGCTGGAGAGGAGCTCTGCTGAGAGGGACCTGGGCGACCTGGTGGACGACAGATTGACCATGAGCCAGCAGTGTGCCCTTGTAGCCAAAAAAGCCAATGGAATACTGGGGTGCATTAAAAAGAGCGTGTCCAGCAGGTCGAAGGAGGTGATCCTCCCCCTCTACTCTGCCCTGGTGAGGCCTCATCTGGAATATTGTGTTCCGTTCTGGGGTCCCCAGTACAAAAAAGACAGGGATCTCTTGGAAAGAGTCCAGCGGAGGGCCACAAAGATGGTGAAGGTCCTGGAGCATCTCACCTATGAGGAGAGACTAAGCAAACTGTGTCTGTTTAGCCTTGAGAAAAGAAGGCTGAGAGGGGACCTGATCCAGGTCTATAAATATTTGAGGTGTGGGGGGCAAAGTGGTGAGGCCAGACTCTTTTCAGCATTGTGTGGATGAGGGACAAGGGGAAACAGACAGAAACTGGACCATAGGAAGTTCTGCACTAATGTGTGCAAGAACTTCTTTATGGTGAGAGTGACAGAGCACTGGAACAGGCTGCCCAGGGTGGTTGTGGAATCTCCTTCTCTGGAGATATTCAAGACCTGCCTGGATGCCGAGCTGTGCAACGTGGTGTAGGGAACCTGCTTTGGCAGGGGGACTGGACTCAGTGGTCTCTGGAGGTCCCTTCCAACCCCTACAATTCTGTGATTCTGTGAATATCATGGGGTGGTTTGGATGGGGAAAGACTATTCCTTTGAATGACCTTTTGTCAGGGCATGTCCTGGGATTCCTAGGATCCTCAAAATGCAGCACTGCTTCTGTCACTGAAAAATGGGGCCCTGTGTGGGACGGAGGGAGGGTCCATGAGTCCCTGGCCCACCTGACTGAGTATTTCCATGGCCTTAGCAAAGACATACTTACAACTTGAGAATGACAGTTAGCTGCGTTCATGGTGGCATGGCCACTGCTGATGGCCTTGAACTGTCTGAACATAACTGAAGAGGCTCAGGCTGATGCAAATCAGCTATTGAATGACAGTGTTGAAAAACTGGAAAGACAGGTGGCAGTTTTGATGGGGAAAAAACCTAATTCAATCATTCTCCTATGGAAGATCAGGAACATCTCTCTGGAAGACCATGGGGACCCTGTACAAGGGAATCTGTATAAAATGGACTCTGTAAATGAAGGCACTAAAAGGTCAGATTTTGAGGTTCCATTTGGACTAGATCTATTTGAGATCTAACTGATTGTAACCCAAAAATGAAAAAAAAAAATAAATAAATGCAGGATAGGCTGGTGGGAGTGCCCTGACCAGTGTCCAACCCCCCAAACCCTGCTGCCCATAATACAGCAGCTGAACTGTTGGATATAGTACAGTGGTTTAGACAGAAACCAAGAGAGCATGCCAGCATAGCTGCTCTGGTTATGGGACATGGAGGCAGAAAGCGCTGTGGTGAATGGACTGGAAATTTCAAAACTGACATCCATTACTACTCACCCTGCCCTCAGGCAAAGACTGTATGCTCTGTCCAACATAATGAGGAGAGCCATTTGATCAGTGAATGATTTATGGCTGTGTGTCATATAACATGGCCAAATAAGAATGACATACCATTAAATATGAGCCTGTGGTCCTCTATGGAGGACTAACAAAATTATATTAGAGAATTAAGCATGAAAGAGGCAATCTATGAAGATGATTTTGAGAGCCCAGTCAATAAATTTTTCATCAGGAACGAGGGATCTCATCCTACAGCCATCACCTTTACATCAGTATGGGTCTATGTTATCCATACTGAACCCCCCAGTGGCCCTCAGGTGCTGTAATACAACAGGCTGCCCAATTGATGAGGAGACAAGAGTGCCTACGGCCAGATGCAGGCTCTGAATGGTGGTGGAAAGGTCAGAGAACCATCTGCTGCCATGACTTAGGCGTCCAGCCCCTAAGGTAATCCAGTCTGGACCCATTAGGGTCTTGAGACAACAAATGTTTAAAGACCGGATTAGAGCAGGAGTTCAGTTTAAAAAGATCGATGGACAGCATAATCAGGAAAAAATATCTGTTAAACAGGCCCAAGCACTGAGTATTTTCAGTCCAACCTTTTCAGCCAAACTAGATGTGAATGTAACTCAAGAAGGGTCTGGATGGGGGCTCTGGCAGAGCCAGAGTTCTTTGTGAACCCCTATGAGGTTTTGGTCACAGGTTTAGCATGGAGCAGAATAAAGATACATCACAGTTGAAAAGCATTTATTGGCTACCTATTCTACACTACAGGTGGTAGAACCAGTAACTCAGATTTCAGAGGTTATCGTTAAACAACAAGGCCAGTCCAGGGGTGGGTAAAAGATCTAACACACATCTCTATGATGGGGGTGGCCCAATCACAAGCAGTGCTGCGCTCAGTTGTTCTGCTTGCCTGCTCCTCAAGGAGTTAGGAGAAATCTATGCCTGCTGCGTGTTCGAGTGCATGCGCGATGCCATGTGGAGGGCTTATCACAATAAAGATTGGCGGATTTGCTGCGTAGACCGGTCAGAACTCAGATCTGCGTTGTGCTTCCTGCGGCACCAAACGCCCAACAGTGGCAGTTCCGTGTATTGGCCAGCAGGTGGCAGCAGAGACCACGGAAAGGACGTCTGCGGGACAGACCCTGGGGATCCGTTCTCTTTTGATTATAGGGGAAGAACACAAAGATGGATTAAAAAAAAAAGGGGGGGGGGAGGAGGAGTGGGAAAAGAAAAAAAGAAAAAATCAAACCACAGCAAACAAATAAATCTTCTCCAAACGTAGCAAACGTGAATGTCTGTCAATAAATAAATGAGTAATTGAATTGATGTCTGTTTCCCCTCTCCCCCGCCCCCCCCAACTTCCGAGATGAAAAAACACCTGGTATCAATTGGACAGATGCACACAGTGAAGCCAGGGATGGTCTGAAACGCAAAGCAGCTGAGCAGCTTTTAGAAGAAAACAGAGTAGTAACAAAACTTCTGTACCTACATTCACCACTCTGAGATCCTGTCTGGGTCACCCAAGGCTTGTAAATAACCACTGGGTCGGTTCTGATGTCGAGTGATTTGTTGTCAGTTCTCTCATGGTTCTCCGGTCAGTTCTCCGGTGCCAGGATCTGCCACAGGGCATTCTGACCACGGGCATCATGTTTCTACGCTGCCGCCTGCATTTAACAGGCAATGGGACTGCCCAGCATGTGCAAGGCAGCACCTCTTTCACACCACCAGAATGTTTAAGGCTGTTGGGATTGTTGTTAGCGTCCCATTAACACTGAGGCTAGAGATACCCTTAGGGTTGACATTACTATTAGCATTACTTTGATGGTGCCCTATCTGGGTCATCTTCAGGGGATGTCAGGAGTAAGGCACAGTGTCAGGAGAAAAAGAACAGACTCTGTTACTTTATAAACATGATAATAGAGAGAGTTCATTGGAAAAAATACAACTCTTAAATAATACAAAGCATGCTTCTGATTGGATGCAGGCATCATCTGGGCTCTGATTAATATTACTCTTAAGGTAAAGATTATTGTTACCTTAATGATTGTTTTTTGGATTATGATCAGGGTTAAGGTTCCTTTTGCTACAAACTTCTAGCATCATTTTTGTTGTTACATTTGGAGTTAGAGACGATTTTAGAATCAGGGTAAGGGTTAGGATTAGAGTTACATTGCGGGTTAATGCTGTTGTCTTTACAGCTCCTGTGAGGGTTGGGGTCTGGGTCAGGTGTTTAAAAAATGAAATGAAAAAAGAATAAAAAAAAAATATATATTGAAAGCTTCAGATTTCCTTAATCTTTGTGGGAATCATATAATGTGCAACTCAGATCTACCTCTTCGTGCAGTGACTGCCTGTAAATTTGCTAGAGCCTGATATAATATGGCCTTGTGCCATAGTCCTCCAGATTGTTGCTAGGATTCCTTTCCATATATTGAAATTGAATTGGCCTAATATATAGGTCAGTTACCAACCTCTTGTTTTTAGGTCTGCCTTGTACTTTTCTGCGGACAGAGAAGGGCAATGTTTCCAAAAGTCAGTACATTCATTCTGTGCTGTGCTGGGCTTTACCCACCCTGTGTATTTATCTTGTGCTTGTCTCAATTCTACCCATGTCAGAATGCCCCCAGTCTGAACTTAACTCTGTTCAGCAACTTTCTTGGTGGAAAAACTACTTATACAGCTGTTTTACAAGAGGGTTATACATTCAGTTAGGGCCTACACTATGTACTGAAAATACTGGAAACTTCCACTGCAAAAACACAATCTACCTCTCCCATCTGTGCAGCCTTGCAGACCCACAGCACGCCAGGTTATTTCTGCTTTCATAGCATTTGCATGCTGTAGGGTGAGCAAAAGGTTCTGCTGCTTGATTCTTCTGCAAGAGCTGCCTACCGGCAAATGGTTGCAGGGATGGAGGATGTGACAGAAAGCATTTGTCTCCACAAGAGCATAGTTACATTCAGTGCAGAGTGTGAGAGTCAGGTTGGTGTGGAAAAGCACTGACACGCTGGGGATGATGCAGTGCTCACATGTCTAACACTCACAGACATTACTGTCAGAAGGATGGTGCTGTGTTGTGCTTCTACCTTTGGCAGCCCCTGGAGAAATGCTGTGGCACACAGAACACCTTTGTATTGCACTGACTGCTGCCATGCAGCATGGATTTAACACACCAAATCCAGAGGAGCATGACTGCATCTAACTGCCCTGAGAAAAACTACTGTAGCTGAAGAGATGAGGAGGCAGCTGCTCATCTGCAGAACAAGCAGTACTGCCAGACATTGGGCCAGGTGAGCACCTCCTGCTGCAGCGTGATGATGACAGGGCTGGAGATGATCTGCAAAGCCAGCTTAAAAGTAGGAGACGTGAGTCAACATGGCAGGAGGACAGAGGTGTTAGGGAGCAGCCAAGGCATCAAAGAGTATCAAAAGGCTTTAAAAGGTATCACAAAGCGACAGCCAGGAAGACTGGGATTATCATGAGCAGCAACCTGGATGCTAGAGATTATGTGCTGCCATACAAAATGGTAGAGATCTTGCTGCTGACATCCCAAAGCCAAGCAAAATGGGAACCCAGAGCTCTGCCTGCACGAACCCCACAGCCATAGCATTGCAAGCTGAGCTGCCTTGCTGTTTGTTGCATTCATCCCAATCCCTGTGAATGAAGACTCGGAATGCAGCCAAGGCGATGATTGAGCATGAGAGTGACTTTATTCAATAAAAGACAGGAGGGCTTGAGAGGTCAAGGGTGAAGATGGGACTCCTCTTGTCAAGATGAGAGTGGCTCAGAGCTGGTGCTGCTGCCTGGTGCCTGGGACTGGCAGCCTGACTCTAAGTCCCCATCTAAGATGCTCAGCTTCACCTCACTGATGCTGACCTGCTCCTGCATGGTGGTGCTGCTGTTGGGGCACTCGGGCTGTGCTTGGGATGGGCAGCACTGCAAAGGCGCTGGGTCACAATCCAGGCAGGTGACTGTGGTGTCTGGCAGGCTCAGGTCAGGAGCTTCAGCAGAGCCAGGAGATATGAGAGCATGAACGTGGATGAGCCCCTTGTGTCCATCACTGTTACCATGTGGAAGGCTGTCATCCGAATTGCAGCGATTTGGGCTTAATAAGAACTCTCCATTGATGGAAACACACTGCACATCACTACTTGGTTTGGATCTTTGGGGTTGACAAGGGCTCGAATTATCTAGGAAGGCATAGAAACACAAGGGTTAGTGTCAAACGTTTGCAAGTTGAATCATGCAAGAGGTTGCTGATACTTGGTAATAGAGTGGCGGCAGGACGAAGCAAATAAGCTTGAAGCAACAGAGCCACTGTCTTGAAAGTGATCCTCGTGCAGGTCCATAAGTTTTGACTCTGCCTGGACTTCATATGGGGCAGTATGACATCACAAAGGGGTGATATGATGTCACAAATGGGCATTATGACGTCACAAATAAGCATTATGATGTCACAAAGGGGCACTATAATGTCAAAAAGGGGCATTATGACATCACAAATAAGCATTATGACGTCACAAAGGGCATTATGACATCACAAAGGGGCATCATGTCGTCACAAAGGATTGTTATGACGTCACAAAGAGGCAGTATGACATCACAAAGGGGCATCGTGACGTCAGAAAGGGGCATCGTGATGTCAGAAAGGAGCATTATGACATCACAAAGGGGCATTATGACATCACAAAGGGGTGTTACCATCACCCTGCGCCCAACTCCTCTCTCCCTCCTATTGGCTCCCTCTCCCACCAATCCCCGATCTCCCCTCCCCTTAGGCATTGAATTCTCTTCTCACTACCTCCTCCCAGTCCTCCCCTAGGAACAGAAACCATTCAGATTCTACAGCAAACTACAGCATCTGCACTGCAAGAGCACACTGAACCACCTGCAACAATGAAACACGGTTTTGGAGAGTGGGTTTGAAAACACACCTTTAGACAGCTGTCTCCCTGTAGCCAAAAGGAAACCAAGCAGCAAAAGAAGAGTCCAGCCTGAAACATGCCCATGCTACTAGGCCAGGTTTTTCACAGTCAATGCAGAATCCATCCTGTTCATGAGGTGACAAATGACCAGTGGGTCTCCCCTTGCTCCACCCCTTCTCCTTCAAAGCCAGAAAAAGAAAGAAAAAACAAGCTTCTGTACAGCTGCCGTTATTTCTGACAGCGAGTGTAATCACAGAATCATAGAATGGCCCGGGCTGGAAGGGACCTCAAGGATCATGAAGATCAATCACCTCCCTGTCCCTGCTGGCCATCCCCTCTTCTGATGGAGCCCAGGGGACCATTTGCTCTCTGAGCTGCAAGAGCACGCTGATGGCTCACGTTCTGTTTTTCATCCACCAGGACCCCCAGGTCCTTCTCTGCGGGGCTTCTCTTAAGGACTGCTCCTCCCAGGCTGTACAGATGCCTGGGATTCCTCCAGCCCAAGTGCAAAACCTTGCACTTTGCTGTCTTGAACCTCATTAGATTCACCTAGGCCAACCTCTCGGTTGAGCTCCCTCTGAATGGCATCCCTTCCTTCCACTGCATCAGCCGCACCACTCAGCAAACAGCAGAGGGTGCACTCCATTGCATCATTGGTGTCACTGATAACCATGTAAAAAAGCACTGGTCCCAAGACAGACTCCTGGATGACACCACTTGTTATTGGCCTCCACCTGGACACAGAACCATGAATCACCACCCTCTGTCTGTGGCCTTTCAACCAATCCCTTATCCACCAGGTGGTCCACCTGTCAAATCCACATCCCTCCAGTTTAGAGATAAGGATGTGGTGGAGGGCCATGTCAAAGATCTTGCTCAAGTCCAGGTCAATGACATCAGTTTCCTTCCTTTTGTCCACAAATGCCGTCACTCCATCATAGAAGAGCACCAGATTGGTTAGGCATGGCCTTCCCCTGCTAAAGCCACGCTGACTGTCTTGGATCACATGCTCATTCCTTATGTGATCAAGCATGTCTTTGAGGCGGATCTGTTCTTCACCATCTTCATCACAGTTCTACATTTGAATCAAATAATTGGTGTTGCTGTCACGAAGAAAACCTCTTTGTCTTCTACTCCTGTTGCACATCTGTGCTTTCACCAGAAGCAAAGGGAGAGGCCACCTCCTAGATCCAAATTTTAAGAAACCAACACCCAATAGGTGTCATCTGAAGTAAAATAGGAGAGAAATTAAGATGACTCTTTTGCATCCAGCTTGGATCACTCCCTCACTCAGGCACACCACCATCAGATCAAGGAGATGCTGCCTTCAGCTTAGAGACTGTATGGGAAATCACAGCTTGAACCTCTGATTAATCAGCTGAGGCAAGTGTTGGGCCAGCTGCGGGAGCACAGGTGAGAGTAATCTAGCTGTGCTCCCAGAAGGGGTGGACCTCGACTGCACCTCTTCTGAGACCTCACCTCATTTAAAGGCTGACCACCACTAAGGCAGAATCTCTTGGAGACTGCTCCCCAGTTGAGACTGCCTCAGCTTTCTGGTCAAAACACCAACATTGGTGAGTTTTCCTTTGCTAATAATCTTTGACTATTTACCACCATCTTGGTTAACATCTTTTTACTAGCCACCCTTACAGAGACCATAAGGGCTTGGGCTTCCAAACTCTCAGCAAGCATTTGGATCAGACAGCTTCCTGCTGGGGAGCCCCCTGCATCACTGCTGCCTCCTTTCGTACTGGACCTGCAGATGCTTCAGAGCTCATTAGCATGGACTTCCTTCCTCCCCTCAGCAGCTGCTCCTGCACTCACCTTCATTCCTACTCAGATACCGGCCGCTTCCAGCACCAGCTGACCTGCAAGACACAGAAAGGAAAGGTGGGAGTCATGCAAACGCAGAAGCCCAAGGCTGCGTCACCACCACGTATGGCAGCCTCAGGAAGTCAGCTGCAACTACATCCTTTGTCAGAATGGAAACAGGCACCGTCAATTAAGTGTGACCTCTGAACTCATTGCCACCATCAGAAATAGGCACTGAAATTGCTCACTTCACTGCAGCTGGTTACCTCCTGATTTTGGGTAAATGCGGACACTGTCTTGAGGGCTACCAGAAAAACGACATCAACTTCATTGTAGGTGGTTAAGCTTGGAAGCTGGACTTGAGCAAGAAAAGTTTCTCAGCTCAGAATCACAGAATTATCAAGGTTGGAGAAGACCTACAAAATCATCTGGTCCAACCATTACCAATACTTCCCGGATAAATCATACCTCTCAACACAACATCCAAACGTTTCTTGAGCACTCCCATGGTCGGTGACTCCACCACCTCCCTGGGCAGTGCTATCCAATGCCTGAATACCCTTTAGGGGAAGTAATATTTCCTAATGTCCAGCCTGAATCTTTCCTGGCACAGCTTAAAACCATTCCCTCTAGATCTATAACTGATCACACGAGAGAAGAGGCCAAACCCCAGCTCACTACAACCTCCCTTCAGGACGTTATAGAGAGTTATAAGGTCTCCCCTGAGCCTGCTCTTTTCCAAGCTGAACAATCCTAGTTCCCTCAGCAGCTCCTCGTAAGGTTTGTGCTCCAGACCCCTCACTACCTTCGTAGCTGAAGACGTTCCAGAACCGCAAGGTTTTCTTGCAGGGAGGGGCCCAAAACTGAATAGGTCAAACATCCTTCTCTCCATCATTGCTGTCACGTGGAAGGCTGTCCTTGGAACTGCAGTGACTCATGCATCCTAACTGCACTCCATTGATGGAAGCACAACGTGCATCATTGCAACTTGCTGGTGGGTTCCTGTATTGGCAAGGGATCGATTCACCTGGAAAGAGTAGATACACAGCATTTAGCGTCAAACTTTCACTGTCCAAAGAGGCAAAGGCTTGGTGCTGCCTGTCAAGCAGGTTTCAAGCAGCTTGTGAGACTCATCTGGGAAAGACAGGAGTCAACCAAAGATGTCAGGCACGGGCTTGAATGCCAGAAGGAGGTACAAGCCCACTGAAAGCATGAATTCTACCTGTGTTGCTGACAAGCAGTGTTTTGAAAGCTGGATTTGCACCCTTACCTGCCAGGACCACGACTTCTGCTTCAGAGGGCTCCCTGGCACTGCTCTGCAGTTGGTGTTTGGCCACAGGGGATGGTTTGCCCAGGCAGAAGCAGGAACGCCAACTGCCAGCTGGTGACTCTGCCCTCTTACTGGGAGAACTCAGTCTGGAGAGAAAATAGAGCATGCTGTCAGTCGTGGTGCAGGGTGAGGGAAGAGCTGCACTGAGCCCTTGCCAATAGTTGCCTGTTCCTGGTAATGCCTGCTTTCTGCTGAAACACAGCCTAGAAACACCCTCTGTTTCAAACAGCAGAGGATGCTTCCAATCCTACAGCTCAGCCCTCAAGTCCTGCTGGCTACATTCCTCTCAATGATTTCAAGCAAGATTCGGAGCATGTGAGCAAAGGCTCCACAGCCGGACAGGAAAGGAGCTGGCAGGCGTAACTGCTTTCTGAGGAACCGTACAGTTATAAGGGAAGTTCAAAAGCATCCCTGACTCTTACATTAACACCTCCTCGGCCTCAGCTCACTGCCACCTTTAATTTCTAGTGCCAGCAAGTCTGACCAACAGCTCTGCTTACAGGAGAAGCACAATTGGTTTCAGGCACATGGCCCTGAAATCTGGAAAACCCCAAGATTTCCATGTACAGCCAGCACAGAACAGGATAGACGCCAGCGTGGCTTTCTGCATCTTGTGACTGCCTGCCCAACCAGGAAGGAAAGGCACCTTGTGTGGCTCCACTGAGGCCATAGGGCAACTGTGTGTTAGTTGAATCCTCAAAGATATAATGGACAAAAAATAAATTAATAAAAATCATCCGAACAATGATGGTAGGGGCTGGAAAGGGAATTCCTCTTTCTTTATCTTTCAGATGGAAAATCAATGATTGCGTTGAAGTTCCTCAGTACAGCTGCAGGCCCTTCCTCCACTTGTATCTTGCTGCTCCGTGTTGCAACAGGAGAGCTGCTCTGGCCTCTCCTCTCAGCCTGTGCCGCCTGCACGGTGAGCAGCTTTGTGGATGGAGAGACCCACACAGACTTGGGCCCAGGCAGAGAACTGTGCCCTGCAAGGGAAAACCACAGCTAAGACAGAAAAGGAAGCAGCAGCACAGCCATCCCCATTCTGCATATCTCTCAGAATTGCTCATCCGAGCCACTGGAAGAAGAGGAGCTCAAAATAACTGTGTGCTCAGAGGTATGCTCGTGGCAAAGGACACAGCCACAATTAAGAGCAGCTCACTGTATCTTAAGAGGCAAACAAAAAGCCTAGAAAAACTAGGGGCCAGAGATCTCAGAAAGCATCACTGCCACACTTCAATCAAGTTTCACCTGCTTGCAAAACATCTTAAGAGCAGTGATGGTTTTCTCCATGTAAGGCTTGGACACTCTCAGGACCCATCAACAGGGCACCATATTCTAACCTAAGCCCAGAAGCCTGCTGTCTCCTCAACAGTAACAGAATTTTCAAAGGTCTTGGAGAAGCCCTGGATTGGATGAAGCTGTCAGATTTAGATCAAGCTAATGGAGGAAGATGCTCACCTACTCCCTCTCCCATGGCTGGTGTGGATTTGGAGCAGAAAAGGACGTCTGTGTAAATAGTACTGTTGAAATATCAACTGGTAGAGCAGTGTTGCACATTGTACAAATCACAGTTGGACATCCATGGACAGCTGATTATAAAAGTAATTGTAGGGGAAGAGCTGGATGAAATATTGTTAAAAACAAATAATCATTTTAGCTGCACGTTTGTAAGCATTTCTTTTCATCCTTCTCAAAACAGTTTCATGGCAGAATAAAGAGGACACGTTCACACAGACATTTCCACAGCCAGACTAGGGAATAATCAAAGAATATCAACCAAAACGTGTTTCCTACCAGTTACATGAATCTTGAAGGTGAGTTTCTAGCCAGCAGCCTCGCAGCTGTACTCCCCTTTGTTGCAGTAATTCATTCCTGGATGTAAATCACATGTAGAAAAGTGTTGCTATGATACTAGATGACCAAGAAAGTCCTATAGCCAAAATGTTTTGCACCAGAGAGGCTGTCAGTTGATCCTCCAAATGCAAGACACACAAAATGAAGCGTTCCTTTATCTCTGGGATTCCAAGCATTTTCTCACCTCTGACTTTCACTTGGAATGTTGCTTTGTCATCTTTTGTTTCACAGCTGTAGCTCCCTTGGTCTTTCAGGGTCACATTTTTGACCATGAGGTTGCGGTGCGTCCCCTGGGAGATGATGGTTGTCCTCTGGTCCTGCTTCACCTCTGTTTCATCTTTCTTCCATACGACAGCTCCGCTTGCAGCTGACACCTCACACACCAGCTCCAGGTCTTCAGAAGGACTGACTGATATTTCTGAAGTGGTTTTGGGCTTGCTGACAACATTAATGGCTTCATCTGAAGAAAAAAAGAGAAAGTGGTTTACATCCTGACTCAGGCTTATTCAGCACAGCATGAAGATACAGTTAGAACTGATTGTAATGTCTCTGCTCATTACATTTGGGTGATTGAGTTTCACCTCTGGAGATACTCACATACAAACGTGTGCTTGATTCTCCTGTGTAAGGAAAGAGTAAGTTCTATGCAGACAGTTCTTATTTCTTTTAATCAATTCTGTATTCTGCACACGTTCTTCTGAAGCTAAAATGAAGGCAGATAAGTAACGTGTTTGCAATGCATGAACAAACCTATTCAACACTTTGTCTCTAAGCTAACAAGCAGCGTTTGAAGAGCACATCAGTATTTCATGCCCTTCATTCCATCCAGACAGAACCTGCCTGAGGAGCAAGCTGATGGCTGTCAGCTACAGGCAGACCTAGCTTAGCATTGCATTTCTTAGAGCAACAACTGTTGCTTTCAGTCACTGAATATACCAAGGCCAATTGCTATACCAGGCACATTTATGGCATCAGTGAACAAATAATGAGTTAAAAATTGTAATAGACAGGAGTCATCTATTCTTGTAAAACTAGGTGACCAAAGAAGAACAGTCCCTCTAGAGTCAAGCTGTTTAGAACTAATAGCATCAATCAGTATCACATAGATAGATTACTTCCCTGCCCTAAGACCATCTTGTGACCATTTGGTGCTCCTAATTAAGCCCTCTTGATGGCATTTTGTCTGAGCCATGTGACATTTTGTGATAGGAGTTACTGCTAGTGTTCCCTTCACCCTACACCAAAGTAGGAGGTATCCATTCTCAGGGAATCATGCAGGCTTCCTCTGTATTTGATGCTCAGAGACAGCCCCAGAACTTTTTAAATCTTAGCTTAGCTCTCATCCAATAATGTTCATCAAACAGTGCAACTTGTCCTTTGGGGATGCCTTTGTTCTGCATCAACCAGTTCCAACGGAGTCTTCTCAGCTTGTTTTAGATCAGTTTTTTAACAGATAAAGAAAGGGGCTTTGAATTACAAAGTGAAATTGCAGAATGCATGATTCTCAACCAAACAGAACGGGAGGTGGGATGCAGGGTGAATACCTGAGCCAACACCACCTGCAAGCAATCCTTCAATATCTTAGGAATCTCTAGCCATCCCAAATCCAGTGTTGGGCTTGATCTATCATCTCTGCTGAGTTTTTAGCTAGCTGATGGTGAGCATCTTGGTGGAGATGGGTGAGCAGTCGGACTAGAGGGTCTTAATCAACCTTAAGGATCCTGTGATCAGAGGAACTTGAAAGTGCTGTTAAAGGTCACAAGAGCTGCACTGCAGCATGAGCATACACAGCGAAAGGTTTTCAGTAGAGCTTCGGTTCATAAATGAGGACTGGGTTATGGAAAATAGGCTCAAGAAATAAACCAGAAAACAGATCTTAACGCCAGGTTCTGTGAATGCAGCCAGCTGAATTTCACAGATATTGAATTTCAATGACAATTTCTTGTGTTATTTTACCCTCCAGCTCCACCCTGAACAGGAACAGGTCAGTGACAAGCATTACTCCTCCAGGCTTAACCTGACAGTGCTTTACTTGTACTATGAGCTAATGCCAGGAAGAGCAGGAAAAGAGTTTCATCCACGTGCCTTCTCCTTCCTTAGTAAAACCAGTGTGAAACTGCAGCCACGTCAGGCTGAAGGAGACGTCTCAGATGTCCTGCCTGGATGCAGGAGCTCACGTGTCAGAGGATGTCTGGCACGTCAAGTCTCATGGCAGTGCAGTGCATGACAAACTGCAACAACACTTTCCTGTGGGCTCCTTTGGGCACGAGGCCCAGCGGGTGACACACCTCTGGCTGCAGCTCTTCAGAGCCTCCCAGCAGCCACGTGATGCCCATGGCAGAGACACAGCTGACCCGCAGAGCAGACGATTTACCAGCTAGCTCTGGTTTACAGCAAGAGAAGATACAAGTGGCGATGCTGAATGGTGAAATACTGCGAGTGTGTGGCATGGGTATAAGATTTGTGAGCCTGAGGATGTTCAAAGTCAGGCTGGACAGGGCTCAGAGCACCTGATGGAGCTGCGGTGCCCCTGTTCATTGCAAGGGAGTCCAACTAGCTGACCCTTAAGGGTCTCTTCCCTATCTATGAGATACACAAAAGCTGATTCTGCAGTAACCAAGCTACCAACAGCAGCTGTTTGTCTTACAGCTTGCCAACACAGATTTTAAAATAACAGCATTGATTACTCATTTGATAGTCACATTACAGTGCAAAGCACATGGAAACGTCCATCAGCTAATTCATTTAATTCTTTGGGCAGACCTGCCAGTATGAAATATTATGCTAACATGACAGAGAGAAGAAAAGCAAAATTAAGACTAGCTGACAAGCCGTGGCAGGAAGTTCTGCTCTCCATCAATTTAGTCCCATTATTCAATTCTGTTTGGAGATGTCTCCATGACTCTCTGGAGTTTGTTCTTTGAGAAGAAGCAATTAAGTAAGCTCTCCAATGCCAAAGTGCATACACTACTCTAGGCCTTTCTTGTTTCTCCATGGATCAACAAGGGTGACAAGCCAGCAGAAGATGATGAAGAGCCTCATCATGCAAACTCATGCATTTTATCCCCCTCACAGATGCACTGACAACTTACAGCATCATCCATTGAGACGCTGTGAATTTTCAGGGTGTGTTTCTTCCCCACAATGTGCAGTTCCTATTTTTCACTGGCCTTGAGCTCCTTCCCATCCTTCATCCACTCCACAGTAGCGCCTGTGTCTGAAAGCTCAGCCTGCAGTTTGGCTTCCTCACGCAGCCGAGCGCAGATCTTTTCTACATCTTTGCTCTTATTGGTAAATCTCACTGCAGCACCTGTCAGGAGCAAAGGCCTCGTTAGTTCAATTGATATCAGGCTAACGTGGTCAATGTTTGCTGCAACATCTCTGAAAAAGTATCACCTTCTGTTCCTGCACTCATCATTGTGTCACTGCTGAGCAATTCAAGATATTTCATTTGGTCTTCTTGCCGGATTTACTAAGTAAAAATCAACCAAACATCTCCTTCTACTGATTAAGAATGCTCTAAACATGCTTCTGCAGAGGTTTCCACCCAATGACAAACAGGTCCTCCCATCATGAATGTTTATTTGTTCTATTTTGTCATGCAAAGCTGATTGATAGAGATATTATTGGAATGATTGCTCCCCTACTTCTAAATTATTCCAGTGCAATCAGAAAGGCTGTCTGAACCTGGAGCTGAAAGTACTGCTCTATGGTGATGCAGTGGTAAACCTGGTGACTGAATGCACTGGCCAATAGCTGTGAACTGCAGACATTCATCAGCTGGCATGAAGCAATCTGGTTCAGATACCAAGCAGCTGGGTAGACTGGCTTACCCTACACTCAGTGCTATCATGTTTAGGTCATTACCAGGACTCACATCAGTCCATGGGATGCAATTTCAGGTATTTGGTACAGGCAGTGAATGCCTGCAGCCCCAGTTCTAATCATCAGATCACAGCAACTATGCCTTGACTGTAAGAGGAAAGGAGAAGGATCAAAGCAAATACCTCTCACTCTCATCTTGGTGCTGACATCAACATTTTCGGCAACAAATTTCACTTCTGCTCCACCATCATTCTTGGTGATGTTCTTTATGATTAGGCTGTGAGTAGTTTGGGTTCTCTTGATGATGCAGCTCTCGCTTTCCTGTAAGACTTTACCACTGAGGTACCAAGTGCTGCAACACATTGTTGTAAGATCAGTAGTAAACATGGCATCCCCTCCAGGTACAGCTTCACCAGCTGTTAGGGGGGATTTCACAGCCAGGACTGGTTCTGAGGAAGAATAACATGGATGTCTTAATGCTCTTTAGATGCAAGTCTGGTATCTCATTTAGAGATGGAAGATTAAATCATAGGTACATTTCTACTTCTCCCTTTGCATGAGTGCTGGAAGAAGCACTTATATGCTTAAGATCTGTTACAGAAAGTTCTGCCTCTTGCACATGTGAGATATCAAAAGATAAGGATATTCATGTCTCTCTCACAGAAACAGAACTTGTATCACTTTAGTGGTAGCTCGAGGTTGACAGGAGAACTAGTAATAAAGGAAAGCCTTTGGTGTGTTAGTGCACTACTATCCTTAAAGTCAAATGAAACATCTTTAGGGAACCAACACAGCTGCTCAGCTCACACTGACCCATTTCCATTGGGGTTTTTGTGCTTACCAAGGTGCACGCTCCCTGGGAATTCCAGAGACGGGCTCTGTCCATGCGCATTGACTGCAGACACTCGGAACTGATCATCAGCCTCTTCAGACAGATTGCTCACCGTGAACTCTGGGACGGGGACATGAGACTCGTGGCACCTCACCCACGTGAAGCCAGTTAGTTTATTGCCTTCCACAATGTAGCCATCGATTGGAATGGGGCAGTGCATCTTCGGAGGGGACCATGCCAGCGTCACTGAGGTTTCTGTTTTATTTTTCACCACGGGGTCAGCTGGGGGCTGGGTGGGAGGTTTTCTGGGAGCTGAACAGAAAGAAATACAGAAATATTAGCATAAGGTCATGTAGGCTGGAAAAGATCTTCAAGACCAGCAGACTCAACTTTCAGCATGACCTACTGAGTCCCACCATTAACTACTGTGCTACCTGAGGACATACATGACAAGATTATTCCTGCAGGTATTTGCATAGTGAATATATTCACCCTCTGGTTGCTTTGGAACATTTTAGAGGTTAAAATCCCATCAGACTTTTTCACTGTGTGCAGCCACTGATACAGGCAGGAGGCTGGGAATTACCTGATGGGCTCTAGTTACAGACTACTGACACAGTAAAGGATTGATTTCATTTCATTTTGGCCATCAAAAAGTTTGGAGTCTGGTTTAAGTCATCCATCTAGACTCCAATTGTAATCATATGGAGAACAGCGCATTTAGGAGAACTCATCTCATCTTAATAAACCTGAATGAAATCACAGAATCATAGGATCACGGGAGGGCTTGGGTTGGAAGAAACCATCAAGATGATCCAGTTCTAAACACCCTGCCATAGGCTGGCTGCCCACTAACCAGCTCAGGCTGCCCATCACCCATCCAACCTCGCCTTCAACACCAAGGACAGGCATCCACAGCTTCTCTGGGCAGCCTGAAATGGAAGCAATGAGCCACATGTTGAAGATACTCAAACATTCATGACTGTAGAGAGAGCCAAATACTCCATACATATTGCCTGCCTGGTCAATGGTATTAAAATGCCAACAACAGACTCATCCAGCTCATGGAAAATGTTGTGAACATGGCGTACAGGATTCTTCCAGCAGCTAGTTAGATCTGCAAAGTGTAAAAATAGGAAATCTCAATGCAATGCAATTTTCCCTCATAACATAAATAGACACATAACTGTTTTGGGGTGCACTGTTACCAGCCTGTCAGTTGCTGTTGGTCAGTGCTAGATTCCAAAGGTCCCACTAACATAGCATGAAGCTGAAAGCTAGACGCTGGAATCAGATCTCCTGACCTTACCATCAGAAATCGAGATGTCATATTTTGCTCAGAGATGCCTGCTTGTAGGAGGAACAGCGTCCGAGCTTTTTCTGCTCCAGGAACCAGCTCGAGCTTCAGAATTTAAACAGCAGTCAGAAATTAAACTGAGCTTTGTCACCTCCATCAAACAGAAGGAGTGGTTGGGTGGTACAGCTTTCCAAATCACTTAGAAACTGTCACAACAATCAGATGCCTACCTTTTCTTTTTGAACTTGTTAATACATAGAGCTTAATAGCATCAGAATGCCCCAAGCACTTCAGATAACACGACAGCTGTAAACCCTTCTTTAAGGATTCCTTTGTTTAACCACTGAGTAACTGTAATTCAGTGGTGCTGGTGGGAGAAGGGAAGTCCTAATCTTCCCAGATGGTTAATAGAGTTGATGTTCACATGCAGACTGGTGCTGCAGCACAGCCAGAAACCACTCATTTGGGAAACACAGCACCAAGAAAATAATGGGAATAGCTTCATAAAATCAGGCAGCTTCACCCAAATTTCATGTCAGGTCCATTATTCTTCCTATTTTCAGGAAGAAAGGTTTTCCCTTTTTCTTGTAGTTTTATTTTCTTTTCCTTTCATGCAAGCAGCTTTGTAGCTTAAAAAATTGTTTTCTAATCACCTCCTGGTGTGGACAAATCACACAGGTTTGACTCCATGTTTTACATAGTTAGCATTTTATATTTGTTCCAGTATGGAACTGTACAGCCATAGAATGGCCTGGGTTGAAAAGGATCTCAAAGATCATCCAGTTCCAACCCCCTGCTATGTGCAGGGTCGCCAACCACCAGACCAGGCTGCCCAGAGCCACAATCCAGCCTTTCCTCATAGGAGAGCTGCTCCAACCCTCTGATCATCACAGTGGCCCCTCCTCTGGACCCACCCCAACAGCACCACAACCTTATTGTCCACAGAAAGCATATAACCCTCATTCAATTGCCCTTCCACTCAGCTTAGAGCACTACTAAAACCAGCATCTTCACCTTAGCTCATCACACTGCTGCAGTTCCTCTTACAAGGATTTCACTGGCAAAAATTAAATCAAAGCCATCACAAGGGATTTAGCACAGTTACGTGTTACTGGCTACGAGAGCTGTCAGCACAGTCACCTGTCAGGCTTTGCTGCTGTTCTCTTTATGTAGAGGCACAACAAGGTTCAGACACCTCACAGTGCAATTCTCACTTGGACTGTAAAGAAAAAGGAGGCTTGAAAAGCAGCGTGTGGAAAACAAAGAAACAAGAATTAGAACAACAGTGGGGCCATGGCACTTGTAGGAATTGTTCTGCCTTTAACAGCAGAGCTTTTCAAGAAGTATGAGGGCATTGCAAACCAGACCAGTTTGGACAGATTAACAACTGCAAGTAGTGGGTTCCAAAATTCCAGACATGAAATCAAAGATAGAAAAACTCTTCACATTTTCATCTCTCAATTTTTCGTACATTGTGCATTACAGTGCAAACAAGCCTTCACATACAACTTGGAAGCTAAAGACAAGTCTGACAAAACAGACTGCACAAAAATGATGGATAATTAACAGAGCAAATAGCTCTTTCAAAAACAGAGTTTATGTCTTCTGGTCATAACACTTCAGAAGCCTCAGAGGCTTCTTCTCCTTTGTATATTTTCATTAATCTTAGATTTTGTTTTCATTCAATGTGACCTCACTAAACAAATATTGTCTAAGACCATGAGTATCACATAAATGTGCAGATCTCAAGCTGCTCACTTATCTAGTACCCTTGGCATGATGCTTTATTTTCCTCAGCTGATCATCTAGATTGTGCCTGTTGATTGTGCAACAACAGCCTGTTGATCTCGATTACCTGTGAGAGGCTCTAACTTTGGCCAGGAAAAATCATTTGAGGACAAGTAATTCTCTTGGAATCAGTAAGGCAGTCTTCCCATTCTTTCTTACCAGCACCCATCTTACATGTTAATAAAGGATTCTGGAAATCAGTTTGAAGATCAAGAAACAATTCAGTTCAAGCATATGCAATCACAGGATTTGTACGTCACCTGCAAAAGTCATTTTATTCTATCCACAATCTCATCCTACATGCAGTTCCTTAGAGGGTTCCTTAGGCACACCAACCCCACGCTCCTATTACAGACCCTTGCATAAGACAGGTGACATACCTACAAGATTATCTACAGCTTAGACTATGAAAACAGGGAGTCTAGCTAGAGAAAATTATCTACCTGTGCTTCTGAGCAATCTGTTAACCACTCTCATACAGTTCAGGCCAATCCAAACAAGATGCAATGACATGTCAGCCACAGAAACAGCTTGATTTTAAGGAGTTTGTTTGGACAAGCCCCTGTTGCATACGGTGGTCAAACATGCATTACTTGGGGGCACATTGTATTTGATTTAACAGATACTCTTACCTTTGGCTTTGCACAGAGTTCAAAGTCTATCAGCTTCAAATTGTCATTCAGCAGATTTTCCCGGTGGATGAGAAAGCAGTCAGGAATGATTTTCACTCAAATGCCCAAGGAAACATCTTTTCTCTTCTTTTATTTCCTGCTGTAGACAGTGGTTCCCAGTCTACTCAAAGCTTGCTCGCTCTCGCTGTCTCAGAGATCTTCACTGACTGCTGGCAAGTTCCCATCTTCCAATATCCCAGGTGGGAAATACTAGCTTGTATCTGTTGGAAAGGACCTGGGGACTAGGAGGACAAGTGGTGAGAGACCACAGGCTGAATGCAAGCCAGCAGTGTGCTCTGACAGAAAAGAAGTACAACAAGATCATCAGCTGCATTAAAAAGCAGCACAACCAGACCAGGACAAGTCATTCCTGCTTCAACACTCACTGGACCACATCTACAATACTGTATCTGGTTTTTGGCCAGGAAGGATAACAACCTGAAACAAACTCTGAAGCAAGTTCTATGGATGACCTCCAGCCTGTGCAGGGGGCTGAAGCTCCCACTCAGAGAAGAGAAGCTGGGGAGAATGATCTTTGTGACAGAAAATCCATTGGATGGGGCCAGAGGAATGCATCTCACCCCATACCCTCTGTACAGCCGCCATTTGTTTAAAGGATCACTCTTCCTTGAGGCACAAAACTAGAGCAGGTTACACAACAGACTGACACCACAAGGGCTTCTCTCGAGACACAAACTGCAGCAAAGAGCATCACAAAAATGTGAAACCAACACTCAGATCAGATCTGTGTCTCTGCTCCGCTCATTAGGAGCATCATGTTTTACTCCCCTTTCAGAGGAAGATACTTCTTCAAGGATAACAAAATCCAGCTCAGCTACAGAACACAGTACCACATAGCAATAAATATCTAACATTTCCTGTAGGGAAAGAATCCTAAGCACAAGTTATTGTCTGAGTTTCAGCTGGGACTGAATTATCTTCTTCAGTGTCTGATATAATACTACGTTTTCATTCTAGAGAAACAATGGAGATAGCGCAGTGATGCTTACAGTTGCTGCCAGGCAGCGTTGTACAGAGCCACAGTCAATCTCAGCTGAGAGCCCAAGGAAGTGAGAAGGAACAGAACTAGGACAGCTGACTTAAACTGGCCAAAGGATATTCCATACTATATGACATATTGTGGAAGGAGTTTTGAAGGGGGTATAACTTCATGTAAATCTCTTCCACTACTAGGAGGCTAACTGGACACTGATTGGTAGGTGGTGAGCAATTGCTTTTGCATTCATCATAACTATTTTCCTTTTCTCTATCTCAGTACATAATTCTATCTCAACCCATGAGTTCTACTTTGTGTTACTTCTCCCCCCTTCAGTTCTCTCCTGCAATCCACTGGAATGGAGTGAAGTACTGTAACTCTCTCTGCCAACAGAAAAATAAAAACACATTCATTATTATTTATGGAAGACTGACTGCAGTTCAGGCTCACTGGTTTGAGGTCTCTGGGCATAACCCTGACTGTGAACAGAAGCAATTGCTGAAACAGTCTGTCAAAAAAAGACTGGAGCTTCCTCTTCCAAAAGGCGGTCCTTAGAAACAATGCAATCAAACAGCTTCCCTGTAAGATAAGGTTATCTGAAAATGCATTTAGAGAGTATCAGAGAAAGATAAGTAAGAAAGACAGCACAGAAAGCAGAAACTATTTCTTACCTCTATGACTATAAATATTTCTTTGATGTCTCTCTTACGTGATCCAATGGGCAAACATGTTGATGACTTCAGTTCTTCATGGCATCAATTTCTGTTTTAGCATGAGGCAAGTCATCCTTAAGAGACCATAAAAGCAAGTGATGAAATCGCTAACTACTGTGACATACCAGGTACCACATCTGACTGCTGTGGAACAGAACAAGCACATATGGGACAGTACACAATTCACCATCAACTCAGCAATGACTGACATCACTCCCATAGAAATTCTGAAACAGAGCTGTGAAAACTGAAAAGTAAAACATTCAGCATTTTCATTGGCATTTTGGTAAAGTTGCTGTAATAATGTAACAATAATGTAATGTAATGTAATGATGTAATAACTTCCTCCATTTTAAAGCCAGAGAATACTGCCCTCTGAACAACCAGCAACAAGATTTGTGGTGCTCTGTTAAACTTTTTCCAGCTCTACAGCATCTTTCAAAAGGCAATGGGACCAGTAGGCTGCATTCGTATGTACCATCCCACCTGCCCCCGTGTTCTTGAGAACTCCACAACTCCAACAGAAGATATTATCATATTTAAATGCCTTTTGGCTTACCCCTACAGTAACTTTCTCCATGATTTTTAGTGCAACTTTTTCACCAGTAAGAAGATGCCGCCCGAGTTTTACCTTGGCAAAACCACCTACAAATCAAAACACAGATGCTTAAAGTTGAGTGTGAATTCTTCTCTAATATAATATTACAATTTCCAACTGGTTTAAAAAACGAATTTCAAATTTATACAAATGAAACCTGACTTAGAGAACTGACAAGAGCTGTTAATCTGTTCTCAGATTAATTCTAGAGTGGTGAGACAGACTGTTAGGCGTGCTGTTTCTGTACAAAGATGACACTTACCCGTTCCAACTGTTTCATGGAATTCCTAGTACTTGAGAATTTCCTCGTAGTCACTGACAGACATCCTGAATGTGCAAGAACTGAAGATCCTCCAAGCACGTGCAATGAGGAAGTGCCAGCAGTGTTCACATCCTACTTAGGACATATTCTTAGAGGCAGAAGGGACACTCGTGGCAGATCCAGCAATGCTCATCTTCTCACCAACGTGCATCCCCCTCTCACCCAGCAACAACAAAACACAGTGCATGAAGCTGGCTTCACTTAGGTTAACAATATGGAACATCCCTCAGGGCTTTGTGCCACAGAGCAGTAGCAGGGCTGGACTACAGCTTGAGGAAGCAGTGGAAGCCTTTCCCTGTATGGTTACAGTGTCCCTGCACGCACCCCACAGCCAGAGCGTTGCAAGCTGAGCTGTCTTGCTGTTTCTTGTACTCATCCCAATCTCTGCGAATGAAAACTCAGAATTCAGTCAAGGCGTTGATTGAGCACGAGCGTGCCTTTATTCAATAGGAAAAAGGAGGGGGTGTGAGGTCTGGAGGAAAGATGGGACTCATTCTCTGTTGTCTGACGAGAGTGTCTCAGAAGTCGTGCTGTTGCCCGGAGCCTGGGACTCTTGGCCTGATTCTACCTCCCCCTCCAAGATGTTTGGCTTCTCCTCTGTAATGCTGACCTGAGCCTGCATGGTTGTGCTGCTGTCGGGGCACTCGTGCTGTGCTTGGGCTGGGCTGTCCTCGAAAGGCACTCGGTTCAGGCTGGTGCCTGAGGAGTCTGGCAGGCTCAGGTCAGCAGCTTCAACAGGTATGGGATGAACGAGAGCTTCAACGATGATGGCATTCTTCTCTTTATAACTGATGTTATACGGAAGGCTTTCATCTGAACTGCAGCATCCTGTGCTTAGTAACAGTTCTTCATTGATGGAATCACAGGATGCTGCATCGTAACATGCCTGGCGTCTTGGAGATATACAAGGGCTCAGGTCACCTAGGAAGGAGTAGACGCACAGCAGTTAGTGTCAAAGTTTCACAAGATGAATCATGAAACAGGTTCTTGACATTTGGCTATGCAGTGATGGTGGGCAGAAGCAAATAGGCTTCTAGCAACAGTGTCACTGTCTTGAAAGTGATCCTCGTGCAGGTCCAGCTCTTGTGTTGACAAGAGACTCATTTGGGAAAGACAGGGGTCAACTGAAGATGTCAGGCACAGGCTTGAATGCCAGAAGGATGTACAAGCCCACTGAAAGCATGAATTCTACCTGTGTTGCTGACAAGCAGTGATTTGAAAGCTGGATTTGCATGCTTACCTGCCAGGACCAAGACTTCAGCTTCAGAGGGCTCCCTGGCACTGCTCTGCAGTTGGCGTTTGGCCACAGGGGATGGTTTGCCCAGGCAGAAGCAGGAACGCCAACTGCAAGCTGCTGACTCTGCCCTCTTACTGGGAGAACTCATTCTGCAGAGAAAACAGAGCATGCTGTCAGTCGTGGTGCAGGGTGAGGGAAGAGCTGCACCGAACCCTTGCCAATAGTTGCCTGTTCCTGGCAATGCCTGGTTTCTGCTGAAACACAGCTTAGAAAAGCCCTCTGTTTCAAACAGCAGAGGATGCTTCCAATCCTACAGCTCAGCCCTCAAGTCCTGTTGGCTAAATACCTCTCAACGATGTCAAGCAGGGACATGGATCCCGAGAATGTTGGAGGCTCAGGCTGCTTCGCTCTCCTGGGGCAGGCCTTCAACAGGGAACGAAGGCAGGAGATGAACTTGCCCCGTTTCTTTGGCTCTGCGCAACAAAACAAAAAAACAAGTTCATTTCAGCCCTGGCTCGGTTGGACGAGGCTGAGTGCAACACATTCAACAGAACACGTAACAACAGAAAGCATGTTCCCAACAAAGACACGCAAGAACGGATTTTCCCCATCCCTGGAGGTGCCCAAGGAGCTTAATGCAGTTCTCTTTCTAAGCTTGCTCAACTCGGGCATTAATGAACCCCCTGAAAGCCACGTTCAGACCCCATTTTACTAACCCGCATTGTCAAATGTAAAATACGCACCTGGCTTTGGCAATGAATGTAGGATGGACTCGGGCAGTTTTCCCCTGATGAGTTCCACGCACTCACCAGGGAAAAAACCAACCTGTAATAAGAACAAAAAGACAGGTGGGCATTAGCCCAAGCCCAGAGCCAAAGGGAAGGTCCTCTGACACCGACACAGGGCAACTGTTTGCATCCAGAAGCCATCCTGTGCAGGCAGAGCAGCTCCAACCGGAGATTCCCGACTCTACTGAAGCTGTGCTCTCTAGTCAAAAATGTGTGCCTACCTCAAAGCCACGCTTGCCTCTCCAAAAGGGGCTCATCTCCTTTGGTGGCATATCAACAATGCACACGATGTCTCCAACCTGCAAAAGATTGAAACATCAATCCCAGCTTCAGCACAGCTAAAACAAAAGCCTTCTTCTACGACACAAAATATGAGAGTATTCCTGAGGTGTTCACACTCTATACTAATTCTGTGCACAACAACAAGGAACGCCTGGAACTGCTTACCTCCAGAGAGAGCTCATCCGGCCCCTGGGCGACGTGGCTCCTAATAACATGGGCTGCCGCAATTGCTGGTACGTTTAAAGATGACATAGCACGCACCAGCTGCGGCTCCCGCATGTTATCAGCCTGCAAAACAGAGCACAGGCCGTGGTCAGGAGATGAGGACAAACCAGGAGGATTTCAAGGTGAGGAGCACATCTGCAAAGAAAGCTGCAGCAAATGCGCTCCGTCCTTCTCAGGAGCACTTCAGAAGGAGCTGCACGTCTCATCACAGTTATTTCCCTTTCTGGCGTGCATTGCCAGGCTATGCAAAGATGCATCTCTCTCTACCCAGACTAATCAGCAATGGCACTGGCACAGACAGGTGGCCAGGCCCTTTTTGGCCCATTCTTTCCTGCAGGAGAGTACACCTGCAGCTCCTTATAATGGCTCAACACAGGGAAAAAAGACCGGCCAGAGCTTCATACTGTACCTCCGTCGCCGCCAACTCAGGCTCACGGCTGATCCCACTGCAGGCAGCACCCATCACAGCAAGTGTGAACAGCTGGAACAGAGCAGAAACACACTTCTGTTTTCTCTATTCACACAGCACAGTATGGACAGACTTCTTCAGAGCTACCCGCGCATACCCTGCGGCAAAACCATGCGGGGGGACAAAACATGGCACGTACCTGGCAGTGAGATCACCTCAAGCTATCTGCAGCAGTTCCTTGTCGCTTTGCTCGGATGAAATGAGAGCAAAAGCTGCACCGAGGCAGTGGGTGGAGGGTGAGGAGAGGAGAGAGAAAGAGCAGGTCAGTGAGCAGGGCTATAACAGTCATGGAATAACAGACACAGCACAACAGTCCCACCCACTTGCTGCAAGACATGCTGAGTCTCAGGCTACGTGATGCCTGTCCGCCCAGCAACTTTACAATGCTTCCACTACTGAGCAAAGACAATGGAAGAAGCACGGGACAGGTGCCAACTTTACTGATACCCCCTTTGGAACGTGTGTACCGGGGAAAATTACGTCTGATGGTCAAGAGTAAGCAATACGGTGCTGTGAGCTCAAACAGCCAGCAGTTCTCAACACCTCACTGCCCACCCATCCATCCCACGTCAGCTCAGCTTACCTACAAGGTGCTGCACACGACGGTGAGAAGAAAAAGCACTAAAGATACTAACTAAAGCCACTAACTAAAGGCACTAACTAACTAACGGCACTAACTAACTAAAGGCACTAACTAACTAACGGAACTAACTAACTAACGGCACTAACTAACAACAGTAACTAACAAACAACAGTAACTAACTAACAACGCTAACTAACAACACTAACTAACTAACAAAACTAACTAACTAACAAAACTAACTAACTAACGGCACAAAAGGCACAAGAACAACAAGACAACCAACCACTCCGACCACTAGCTCACCCACAAAGGAACACAGAACGCACCGCTCCTCCCCTCATTCCAGCCGCTTATGACATCACCAACGGCCAACAGCCTGGTCCACCATGACCCCCCACAAGGCGGGGAGCCAAGACCACGTGGTCACATCTGATTCCAACACGGCACCACAACATTCCAGGACTCAGTGTGGGCTTGGAATTCTATCCTGGTGTGGCAGCGCAATGGGAGGTGTTAGGGCACAGCTGAAGAGCTGACAGACAACGGACGTTTCCAAAGGAGGGTGCCAGATTAACTCTCAGCATTCTCTTGCGGGGCTCTTAGGAATGCTTCAAACCCATTTTCACTGCCTAGCTCATTTCTAGAAAGTCCAGTTGAGAAATGCTCACTTTGTCTGGGGAACGCCTCTATGCATCATGAATGAAAAATAAAATAAAATGGGCACGCGACCCTATGAAACTTACCTCTCTGCTCTTGCTGTCAGCCAGACACCTCAGATGAGCATGACGTGTCCCTGCTCCTGAATGAAGATTCACCCAAGTCTGTGTTCCTCTCTGCTCCATCTCTGGCTCTAAAAGAAACACAGACAGAGATGATTACAAGATCCTTTGTGCAGACGAAAGACAAGGGTGCACACGAATTCTGTTTAGCAAGAAATACTACATTCCCAATGGTAGTACTTGAATCCTCCTTTGGGGCTGGAGCTCAACAGGTCAACACATCAGAAATAACACAAAGTGCATCTGGAAGACGTGTCTCAAAGCCCAGAAAATCCAACACGGGAGGGGGCTGGACAGTGGACCACAAGTGTCCATTTCCATTGCAGCTCCCTGTAGAGAACAGCACCAATCAGCAGGCGTGAATCAATTCATTCACAAGCTGCACAATGACTCTGTTCTTTACATGATAAAGAAACACACAGAGATTCCTGACCAAAAAGTTGGGAGTTAATAACGACCAAAGAGGTTCCTGTTCCTACGCCTCATCCTCTCACCCCAACTCCTGGGTGATGCCCACAGGCTTCAAGTCAGCTCTCAAATCCATTGAACTCCAGTCACAGAACTCCATCAAGAAGGATGTCACACATGTGACACTTACATACATTTTGCATCAGAAACAGTGACGCCAGCAGGAGCAGAGAGGTGACTGTCCCCCTGTACTCAGCACTGGTGAGGCCACAACTCGAATTCTGCGTCCAGTTTGTGGCCCCTCACTGAGAAAAAGACACTGAGGCATTGGAACGTGTTCAAAGAAGGGCAACAAAGCTGGTGAGGGGTCTGGAGCACAATGGGGCCATATGAGGAGAGGCTGCAGGAGATGGGAATGTCCAGCCTGGAGAAGAGGTGGCTCAGGGGAAACCTCATTGCTCTCTATAACTTCCTGAAGGGAGGTTGCAGTGAGCTGGGGGTCGGCCTCTTCTCTCGTGTCATTACTGATAGAACTAGAGGGAATGGTTCCAAGCTGCGGCAGGAGAGGTTCAGGCTGGACATTAGGAAATATTACTTCTCAGAAAGGGTGGCCAGGCACTGGAATGGACTGCCCAGGGAGGTGGTGGAGTCACCCACCCTGGGGGTGTTCAAGGAACGTCTGCAGAAATCCCTGCTGAAATCCTGACCTCTGCCACAGGTGGCTGAGTGACACAAAAGCTGTGTCCTTGGTTCCCGGCCTTACCTTCACATGCTGTTCATCTTGCTCTGCAGCTCCTGTTCTGAATAGTCTTCTTATATTCCCATGTGATGTACCCTGAAATACATCATTTAGTGAGTCTGAACAAAACATAAGACATTAATTGGAACTGTGAAGAAATGTTTTTTGCACTTTACTTGGAGGATGTTACATGCTATACCTTCTTTTCTCAATTGTAACACATGATTTTTTATAAAAAGAAACATAGCAAGTCAGCTCTTCAGTGTGCATATTGATGAAACTTGGTGAAATACAACTTTAGAAAAAGGTAATTTGAAAATTTAAATATTCTTATCAGAATCTCTGCTATTAGTTACCGTTCCAATGTTCTGATTTGATGATGATTCTCTCAGAGCTGTTTTGTCACTCGCCACCTCAAATGCACTTCAAGTGCTTTAGGAGCATCACTGGAATTTTGAATAAACTCGATATATTTTAGGAAAGCTGCTACAGATGCACGACTGCAGTACTTTGGAAAAATATAATCTTGATTGAATGCTGAACAGTGTTATTTAATTATAATCCAGGTAATTAAATTAATTAAACCAAGGGAATCACCTCCCAGTCAGTCAGCTCCCACCAGGGAAATCGCTTCCCTGCCAAGCAGATGCAACCAACACAAGCTGCTACATCACTCTAGGGCCCCACTGAGTCTTCCCAAGGGGTCTCCAAAGGCTTCCCTGTTGACTTCTGGGAACCTGGAAACACTCACATGGAAACCAGTGCCCCCTAATGTGCCCCAGAGGTTTCTCAGGGCCCTGCAAGGAGCTCTACAGACATCCAGACATGCCCCAGAGCAAGTATGTGTGCTGTAGGGAGCCCAAGAGACATTCCAGAGTATGCTAGTACTCCTCAATGCGCTCAAGGGTTCTTCACCTGTCTCTAAATATGCCATACTTGACTTTGTTTTCTCTTCTGGAGCTTAGTTCTCAGCTTTGCTTTCTCATGCCATTTATCATTCAGTTTAGAGATTATTTTAACTAAAATATTTTAATCCACCATATTTTCTGAAAACTAAGAATTGATCCCGCTCAAGGAAACAGAAGAGAAAAACATCACCCACAGGCTGCAGATATTTACCTCGACTTCTCTACATGCCATCCCCAGTGTGCTTTTCAACTCACCTTGCACAGTGACCCTGGCTTTTGTTTCAGAGTCCTCTGTCTCACAGGTGTACTCCCCGCTGTCCTTGGCAGTAGAGTCATGGATGATCAGAATGGCCCCAGTTCCCTCCTGCTGCAAGTCGTACTTCTGGCTTTTTCTGATTGCTTTGCCATCCTTGTACCACCTGATGTTCACATCTGGTTTCGACAGCTCACGGCTCAGGCTGATGTCCTGCCCTGCTGCTGCTGTCTTATCCTCCAGCTGTTTTGTTACCTCAGTAGGTTTTTCTGAAAGAAAACATGCTTTTTGAGTAACATACACTTAGGGTAGGATGCCTCTCTCAAAATACACACATCTACATGCTGGAGATAAGTTAGAGAGGCACTTGCAACAGACGCCATCCTACAGCCAGCAGTAATTTGTAAAGTACAGACAATAGAATTCCAGGCACCATTAATTCTCTCTTAAATCTACCCCATTGAGGATGATGAACCATGTCTGAAAACTGCCTCTTCCTTCTCTCCACTGATCACACTGGGAGCCTCAGATGATGCTCTCAGATGCACATGTTCTAGATAGGAATTTGTTGTACAGCTAGATGATGTGAAGGCCATCCCTTCAGCTTATACTTAGAGGATATTTGCTCCCACAGTTCCCTCAACAGATCATTCCTGATTTACTGTTAATGGAACAAGCTGTAGTGAGATGCCCATTTCCAACACTACCCCAGTGCTTTGGGTAGTTCTCACATTTGTGTCAAATGGTTCCTCCTTTTACTTATTTTTAAGAGAAATTCTCAGTGCTTCAAGGTTCAAGTAGAAGGTTGCTATTCACTTTAACCATATTATGAGTTAGCTCTCATGACAATCTTATCAGAAGACAGTTGAAGGAATCAGACCCCAGAATCTCTCCCATCTCATTACCTTTCACAGACAGAGAGGCTTTGGAGGTTAGACCACGGGCAATAAAAACGACTTCCCCAGAGTCAGTAGGAGTCACACTTTTGATAAGGAGAGTCTCTTACCAACCCACGTTAGAAGCTTTAAATCGCCCACCACTTTCCACTCTGCTTCCATTCAGTGTCCACTTGAACTCATCAATGCTTTCATGGGACAGAATGCATTCAAAAGCGCAATCTTCTACCTCCTGGATTTCAGTGTTTTTCAGCCGTTTGCTAATGCCAATATTCAGCTCTGGAAGATAAGAGATAGGTTAGTATGAGGTTTAGATGGAGAAAAGGCATTCGTGACCAATGTGAGTAGCAGTACTGGTGTTTGAACTCAGGATTTGCAGATCATGGCTGCGTTCCTCACTGATGTATTCTCTAAGACATTCTCCTCTCAGAATTACCAGAAAGCTATAAAAAAAAAGAGACGTGAATCTCTTGGCTTTGCTCTGGAAGAACTACAAGGAGAGCAGCTCAGTCCATGGAGCACAATGAAGATTCAATGAGCTACAGAGGGAAAAACCTAACAGAGAGGACAACTCTAGGATGCTGCGTGAGAAAAAGGGTTTTGCCTACGACAAGACATTAAATGTTTCTATTAGCTAATTTGTTACCATCCTACCCCTACTGGTGTTCAAACCATTTCTCCATTTTAGGGATGTTTAGAAAGGAAACATTTCCAGGACATTCTTGACGTTTTTTGTGATTTTCATGGCAAAAGGAGATACATTTACTTCAAAAGCAATGGGAATTTTCCAGACATCACTGCGCTAAATTGCAGAAATACAGTTCTATTGTAGAAACTATTAAGGCTCGTGGGGGAATAGGTGTAAGACATAGTGACCACACTGAATGTGCTTTTAGCACTCCTTCACTTTCCACAGTACTTACCCTGAACGCCGACATTTGACTTGGCAACATCAGTGCCAATATCACAGGTATAGAAACCTGCATCTGGCTTCTCGAGGTCATGGAGAAGGAGACATAGGGTCTTCCCAAACTGTACCAGCTCATACTTGTTTCCAGAAGTGAGCACATCACCGTCCTTTTTCCTCACTGGTTTGACCTTCTCTTTAGAGACTTCACATTCCAATTTAATCACACCCCGCTCCTCACCAAAACCATCAACCAAGGACTTCATGAAGACAGCAGGCTTCTCTGCAATTAAACAGGCAAAACAGAACAACGTGATACAGAAGTTGAGACATTTCCAGTTGCTTTCAGCTTTTTAAGGAGAGATCAATAAATCTTTACCAGTACTGACAACACCAATATAGAACCTAAAGCGGTTTCATGTCTCTTGACAGAATGCGCTTTAAGGAATTCTGAACTAATCAGTAGGAGAATACAGGGAACAGGAGGGACAGCCTGCATTGCTCTGGGTGGGACTGATATCATATGAAGTTATTGGGATGCAGCTCTTCTAAAGCTGGAGAGCTGGCATTGCCCTCACATGGAGCAGAGCTCATACAGCAGGCCACAGGATTAAGAGGATAAGCTGATCTCTCCCTGCAGTCATAAATCCTTGGAGACAACAGCATTGACACTGCATGGCACTGAAGCAGTAAAAAAATTGCTCCTGTAACTCTTCTTGTGTTAAGTAAAATGATGATAAAAAGCAATGGAATGCTTTGGCAGGACACCAAAACCATCCTCCTTCGTTGATATCTGCTGCAATGGAACCTTCCACTGGAAGAAAGCCCCTGATAACTTGTCACCCCAGAGAGGTGAGCTTTAGAAGCAGGATTGCTTCACAATAGAATGAACTGGAGCTCCTTAGCATCTCTTACATCCAGGAGGGTTGTGACCAGACCCACCTATCACCTTCAGGCGCGCGCTTTCTGACACCTTGTCTGACTTCACTGTCACTGTGCCAGCATCTTCAGGCTTAACCTGACTCATTGTCAGTGTGCAGCAACTGCCAACGTTCTTGATGTCCTTGTAATTGTTGGTGTAAAGGAGGTTGCCATTCAGGAACCATTCCACGTCCTCGTCATCATGGGACAGCTCGCAGGAGAAGACAGCAGAGCTCTCTTCTTCAGTTTCCACATCATGCAGGTGCTTCGTCACTTCTACATTGCGAGCTGTGGGGAAAAAAGGTGAACTGTTACAAAAATAAGAACCTTAAGAAGAGAAATCTGAGGTGAAATAGGACATGGAAGAGGCCACCCTCCATGCTCATACCTTCAGCTGTCAGCGTGGCCTAAGTCTCTGCAGTTTCTGCCTTGCACTTGTACACACCAGCATCATCGGGCTTCAGCTTCAGAATCTTGAGCTCTGCTGAATGCTTATCCCTCTTGATCTTGTACTTCTCAGAGGGCTCGATGGGTGGGTGGCCCTTGAACCATTTCACAACCTTTGGAGAAGGCCTGAAGTCACAGGACAGGATGACAGAATGACGTTCCAAAGCTGTCTTGTCCTCCAACTTCCTGGTGATTTGTAAATGGTAATCTGCAAAACAGGGGTGGAAGAGAAGAAAGGATGAGGACAATTGGAAGAAGAGGAAAGTCTCTTGCGTGTATTCCATTCCAATTAATTCCATGTTCACAATTGTTCTTTGAACCACTCTAAAGATAAAACAAACGATTGCCTATAGGGAATGCCATTGACTACATTCCTATAAAGTAATACTGTATATTATCTACTAAATGCAAGGTCCAGCTCTTGTTCTGTGCTTATTAAATTGCTCCCAGTTGAGGCTTTTTTTCAAATAAGAGTGAGTTGAAAATATAACAAGTACTTTAGGATGTGAATGGAGACTCTTACGCTGGGGACAACAGCAGATAAGAAGCCTGGAAGTTTCCTTCAGATGAAATCAATGACAAACTGCATCAAATTTAGGTGCTACCAAACTTAAACTTGTCTACTTCAGAAATACAATTAATTCCACCTGATTTGACTTCTTTGGTATAGCCAAGGACAAAACCTCAGCTCTGTAGGTCTGAATAGTAAGCACATCACAACTATTCAAACAGATCTTTTACTGAGATGCAGCTGTCTTATTTAGTGTCCAACGACTTTGAACTGGAAATGGAGCAGACCCTCCAGAAAACACACAATATTTCAAAGACTCCAGTGAAGGAAGACTATACGGTAATTAATTCTTCATCTTCATGATGTAAATCAAGCCAGGATACGTTACCTCTGATGAGCAGATTGGCTGTGGATTTGGATTTGCCAATTGAGAACTGAATGGTGCCTGTCATATCAGTGGTGGTTTTCGGTATGGTCAGCCGGTGGATGGTGCCTTCTTGCTGCATAATCAAGTTTCTGCCAGCCTGTAAGATTTCTTCACGCAGATACCACTTGGGAGGTTTCATAGAAGGAATGGATATCTCGCATTCAAATTTGGCTTCTTCAGGCTCAGTCACATCCTCATCACACAGCTCCTTTACTAGATTAATGGATTGCTCTTTAAGAAGGATGGAACAAGAGAAAGCAGAGATTTAGAAGGAATATAAAAAACCCATACATTATCACCCTACTTACTCATGTCAGCATTACTGCACATGAACACTACACCTATCAGCTCAAAATGCCTTAAAACATCATTAAAAAAGTAGTAGAAAGAAAGTTGTTAAGAAGTCAGACAATAAGACTGACAACCTGAAGAGAGCCCAGATCTTCTGATTCCCAGTCCAACATCCAAATCAAATCATGACCTTCCCATCTCGATATCAAACTCCTCGCATTACGAAATGGAATAGAGGATCAGTGAAACACAGACATTGATAATTACTTTGGTTAAATACAGCAACGTAGCTCTGAACAACAAGTTTTCTCCTAGTAAAGGTCTCTGTAGCTCAAATGTAATGACTCTACTTAGGAGAAATTCATTTTCCAGGATGTTCTTGCCCTTATAATTGTAACAGTGGCAAAGCTGGGGACTGAACTCTTGAGTACTGTGCTAACTCAAATGTCTCCCTTTTCTTTACCACACTTAACATCATATATATACCCTAACATTGTATATATTAAAAAAAAAAAACACAACCTGTGCTCATTTCAAACATACAGAGAAGATGAAGAAAAATTCAAGCTATGTTTTTATCCCTCAACGTTCAAACACAAATCTGAAGTCTAAAGGTAGAAAATCAACTTCCTAAGAAAATCGCCTGTTTTACTTAGCAAAGTAAATCCCAAAATACAAGCTGGATATTTTGTGGGCAGAAAGGCAGGTAGGTTGGAGCTTTTATTTCTGTGAAAGGTCATGGTGGTGTTTAACTTCCTTGACATTAAAGCAAAGGTTGTTAGCTGGTTTATAACATAAGATAATTTAAGCAAAATCGTCATCAGAAGCATAATTACCTTTCACTGTAAGATGGGCACGAGATTCTGCCTTTTCTGCTACAGATTTTATTTCTGCGGCATCCTTGACTTGGACACGTGTGTAAGTCAGCGAGTAGGTCTTTCCTGAAGCAGAGAACCACAGAGTCACTAAGGCTGGAAAAGACCACTAAGGTCATCTAGTCCAACCGCCAACTCATCCCTACCAAACTGTGCTCTTGAGAGCAAACCCACAACTACACTTGGCTTCCTTGAGCAAACAGCTCTGAGGCACATGGCCAGGCTGAGCATCATCCATCTGGTTTCACAGCATCACTGCCTGTTCTCTCATGTCAATGAAACCAGCCATTCCCCCACATCCACATCCCACCAAAGCTGCTTAGTGTTCCCAAAGCAAATGCTCACCAGTTGTTTCCAACTTGAAGGTCATCTTCTGGCCAGCAGCCTCGCAGATGTATTCTCCAGCATCTTTCTTCTCCAGCTGCTCCACAACCAGACGCCGTGTTTTGCCCACAGATTCCATTCTGAACTTTCTGGAGGAGGCAAGCAGTCTTCCCTCCTTGGATCATTTTACTTAGATTGGATCCTGTGCTACTTCACAGCTGAGGGAGGCACTTGCTGCCAGGGCAGCACTCAGCTCTTTCTGCACCTTCTCCTGGTTTATAAACACAGGTTTTGGCTCTGAGGGAAGAAAAGAAAAAGTATTGACTGAGGGACTGAAATGAGACCATCTTGCAGGTTTGTATGTACAGGTTGGAACAGATTTAGGTTACCACTTGTGCCCAAACTAATAGCCTTCACTAGAGAATATCAGCTCTTCTGTTGAAACTAAGTGTCAAATCTAGGCAAGAAAGAACCTAGGAACTGAAGGAACCAAGAGGGTCCTTGAACACCAGTCCCATGGTTGCAAGTCACTATGCAAACATATTGAACCCAAAAGAACATCTGTCCTGCAGGCAACCAGAACCTGAGTTCCTTTTACTTCAGACCCACTGTGAAACATCAAAACACATAAACGTGTGATAGTCAAATCACTGGCTGCCTTTTCATGACCCAGAACAGTACTCCTGGCTTCCTGAACAGACTCCTCATGGCCTCTACCATTGCCACAACTGTGACTGTCAAAGACACAAAGGAAATATGCTCACCAATGCAGTCCTTTGTTCTTTGTGTGTGATTTGCAGATATCTATTTTACTTTGAGCTCTGGGAATAGTCAGCTCTACCAGGTCTCTTACTGTGAGTAGCAGACTCACCTATCCAGATGCAGCCTCCAACATAAAGGCATAGGAAAAAGGCAGTGTACTACTAGGAGAAGTTCCTGCTTCTCCTACCATGAAAGCCTGCACGTACAACATGCACTCCAGCCTTACTGCACATACTTATCTTAGTCAAATGTTTCAGTGAACAAGAATTACAGTTTGGGATCTCAGGCACAGGAGAGATTTGAATAATATCTTGAATATTGCTTCCATTGTACATATATCAGTAATTATTATTCTACAGACAGACTGAAACAGGTCTTTGTGCCATACTAAAACCAAATACTTTCTACAAACCCAGGCAATCAAGTCTAGGGAAAAAACCTCAGCACAGACTACTGCAACTGGATCACTGTATAATAGAAACTAGATTTTACTTTACTGTTCTCTGCTGTATTTCAGACAACACCTGTCTTACCTGTGACATGAATCTTGAAGGTGAGTTTCAGGCCAGCAGCCTCGCAACTGTACTCCCCTGCATCTTTCTTCTCCACCTGGCTCACCACCAGCCGACGCTGTTTGCCCTCTGACTCCACCTTGAACTTCTTTCTCCAGGTGATCAGTTTCCCCTCCTTGTACCACTTCACCTCCATCTTCTCCTGGGCCACCTCGCAGCTCAGCGTGGCATTTTCTGTTGGTGCAGCCTTCATCTCCTTTTGTATCTTGTCCTTCTCTGTAAACACGTCTTCTTTCTCTGCAGGGACATCACAAGAGTCACACAGTTTTGCTGTAGTCCGCTGCAGAGCTTACTCCAGTTGCCCGTTTTCATTATACTTGCACTTCACAGGGAGCATCGTGATGCCTCACTAAGACAGGAAAATACTTTCCCCTCTATTTTGCCTTGGGAAATGATAGACATATCATTTCATGTCATATCATATCATATCACATCATATCATATCATATCATATCACATCATATCACAAAGCTAAACATTTTGCAGTCTGATAGCAGATTTGGACATGAGATTTAGAACACCTGCATGCACTGCTGAACCTCCTATCTTATCTTTTTTTCTTCTGATGTCTCTCTACATTTCCAGTAAATCAGAAGGGAACGGCCCTCTAGAACAGGTTGCCCAAGGAGACTGTGGATGCTCCATCCCTGCAGGCATTCAAGGCCAGGCTGGATGTGGTTCTGGGCATCCTGGGCTGCTGGTTGGCAACCCTGCACATAGAAAGAAGAGGGTTGGAACTGGATGAGCACTGTGGGCCTTTGCAACCCAGGCCATTTATGAGTCTGATTATTGGCATTTTCCAGCTAATTGTGTCACTCAAATTTTGTAACCAGTTCCCTTCAAACACCTCCCCTTTTCTCACTCCTTGCATGCCTGGTGTGTTCTTGCACTGTAACCCTGCAGACACCAGCTGACTACAAGAGCTGCACAAGTTACCCTCCTTGCCTATGGTTTGTTGCAGTAATTCATTCCTGGATGGAAAAGCACATGTAGAAAAGTGTTGCTATGAGACTAGATGACAGAGAAAGTCCTAGAGCCAAAATGTTTTGCACCAGAGAGGCTGTCAGTTGATCCTCCAAATGCAAGACACACAAAATGAAGCGTTCCTTTATCTCTGGGATTCCAAGCATTTTCTCACCTCTGACTTTCACTTGGAATGTTGCTTTGTCATCTTTTGTTTCACAGCTGTAGCTCCCTTGGTCTTTCAGGGTCACATTTTTGACCATGAGGTTGCGGTGCGTCCCCTGGGAGATGATGGTTGTCTTCTGGTCCTGCTTCACCTCTGTTTGATCTTTCTTCCATACAACGGCTCCGCTTGCAGCTGACACCTCACACACCAGCTCCAGGTCTTCAGAAGGACTGACTGATATTTCTGGAGTCATTTTGGGCTTGTTGACAACATTATTGGCTTCATCTGAAGAAAAAAAGAGAAAGTGGTTTACATCCTGACTCAGGCTTATTCAGCACAGCATGAAGATACAGTTAGAACTGATTGTAATGTCTCTGCTCATTACATTTGGGTGATCGAGTTTCACCTCTGGAGATACTCACATACAAACGTGTGCTTGATTCTCCTGTGTAAGGAAAGAGTAAGTTCTATGCAGACAGTTCTTATTTCTTTTAATCAATTCTGTATTCTGCACGTGTTCTTCTGTAGCTAAAATGAAGGTAGCTAAGTAACGTGTTTTCAATGCATGAACAAACCTATTCAACACCTTGTCTCTAAGCTAACAAGCAGCGTTTGATGAGCACATCAGTATTTCATGCCCTTCATTCCATCCAGACAGAACCTGCCTGAGGAGCAAGCTGATGGCTGTCAGCTACAGGCAGACCAAGCTTAGTATTGCATTTCTTACAGCAACAACTGTTGCTTTCAGTCACTGGATATACCAAGGCCAATTGCTATGCCAGGCACATTTATGGCATCAGTGAACAAATAATGCATTAAAAATTGTAATAGACAGGAGCCATCTATTCTTTTAAAACTAGGTGACCAAAGAAGAACAGCCCCTCTAGAGTCAAGCTGTTAAGAACTAATAGCATCAATCAGTATCACATAGATAGATTACTTCCCTGCCCTAAGACCATCTTGTGACCATTTGTTGCTCCTAATTAAGCCCCATCTTGATGGCATTTTTGTCTGAGCCATGTGACATTTTGTGATAGGAGTTACTGCTAGTGTTCCCTTCATCCTACACCAAAGTAGGAGGTATCCATTCTCAGGGAATCATGCAGGCTTCCTCTGTATTTGATGCTCAGAGACAGCCCCAGAACTTTTTAAATCTTAGCTTAACTCTCATCCAATAATGTTCATCAAACAGTGCAACTTGTCCTTTGGGGATGCCTTTGTTCTGCATCCACCAGTTCCAACGGAGTCTTCTTGGCTTGTTTTAGATCAGTTTTTCAACAGATAAAGAAAGGGGCTTTGAATTACAAAGTGAAATTGCAGAATGCATGATTCTCAACCAAACAGAACGGGAGGTGGGATGCAGGGTGAATACCTGAGCCAACACCACCTGCAAGCAACCCTTCAATATCTTAGGAATCTCTAGCCATCCCAAATCCAGTGTTGTGCTTGATCTATCATCTCTGCTGAGTTTTTAGCCTGCTGATGGTGAGCATCATGGTGGTGATGGGTGAGCAGTCGGACTAGAGGGTCTTAATCAACCTTAAGGAGCCTGTGATCAGAGGAATGTGAATGTGCTGTTATAGGTCACAAGCGCTGCACTGCAGCATGAGCATACACAGCAAAAGGCTTTCAGTAGAGCTTCAGTTCATAAATGAGGACTGGGTTATGGAAAAGAGGTTCAAGATAGAAACCAGAAACCAGATCTTAACGCCAGGTTCTGTGAATGCAGCCAGTTGAATTTCACAGATATTGACTTTCAATGACAATTTCTTGTGTTATTTTATCCTCCAGCTCCACCCTGAACAGGAACATGTCAGTGACAAGCATTACTCCTCCAGGCTTGACCTGACAGTGCTTTACTTGCACTATGAGCTAATGGCTGTGCTTACAGCACCTCAGGGAGACACCTCAGAGATCACAACGTCCTTCGGGTACAGCAGGAGACACTCAACTCTCCAAATGTGGAGTTTAATTTGTCAAAAGAGGAGACTGGATTCCCATGCTAAGAACTTAGGACCGTTTCAGTCATAGGTTTAAAGATGATGTAAGTGCTGAGGCAATTCATGAACTAGAAGAATGAAGCCCAGATGTCAGGGCTCAAGTCGTGACTCCAGTTGTCTCTTTGTTTATGAAGTTTGCCAGTGCTGAAACAAAATATGGGCACACAAAATATGTACGATGGTAAAGAACTGCAGGGACATTGCTGACCATGAGGCATTCATTTATCATAAGGCCAAACATACACGTTTAATCCTAGTTCTAATTGCTAGATTCTAATTCAGAAGCTGGCAAATTGGCAGCTTTTATAAACCACGTACCAGATTACCTTATCTCCACAAGTTGAAAGACATACACTGTACAGGGGACAGAGCCAAAGGAAGAAGCCCAGGGCTTAAAGAAAATGTCTAAACTCGGAAAACTGAGGAAAGAATTGGAACAAGCAAACTAGAAGGAAATAAATGGAGGGTGTTCTATTACTGCATTGTAACCCCCTGGAAAACAAATCGAGCCTAAAAGATGGAGACAACACTTAGGACTGAAAAGAAAAACAGAATTCCTTTATGGAAGTTAATTGGAGCGCAAAAGTTAGATGATGAAACTGGCCTCTATTAACACACAGTGGAATAATTGTAGTCACCTCACCACTGCTGGATGTGAGCCCAGCCACACAAAAGCAGCTGCTGGTTTTCACTGCAGATATAGCAGGAAGGAGGAACAGCCTCCGGACTGGACCAGCTGAGCGTGGCCCTACCAGGATTTGCTCCAAAAGTCTTATTACCAGTAATGCTTCCTGCTGAAATACATGGGGGTCCTCCTTTGATTCCAACCCCAACCCACCCCACCATGCCCCCTGATAACATCCATCAGGGCCACATCTCCACAGTTCCTGAACACCTCCAGGGATCCCACCACCTCCCTGGGTAGCCTGTGCCAGTTAATTCTGAGGGCAGACCTGCCAGTATGAAATATTATGCTAACGTGACAAAGAGGGAGAAGAAAAGCAAAATTAAGACTAGCTGACAAGCCTTGGCAGGAAGTTCTGCTCTCCATAAGTTTAGTCCCGTTATTCAATTCTGTTTGGAGCTGTCTCCATGCCTCTCTGGAGTTTGTTCATTGAGAAGAAGCAATTAAGTAAGCTCTCCAATGCCAAAGTGCATACACTACTCTAGGGCTTTGTTGTTTCTCCATGGATCAACAAGGGTGACAAGCCAGAAGAATATGATGAAGAGCCTCATGCATACTCAGTGTAAAAAAGAACAAGGCAATTGTTGCTGGGAAGAAGGTGCATTTGCATTTGTGTCTTCTGCAGAGGGTACTGCAGAAATGGAAAGTCTTCCACTGGAGCAAACAAAGGGCTCTCATTTATTGCAATCAAGGCCCAGCATGTGGATCTCAGAGATCAGACCTAAACCCTGCAGCAAAACAGAGACCTGCGTGGGAAAGTTCAGTTTCTCCCTACATCTGTGTAAGAAAAAGCCCACCATGGAATGACAGCTAAGTAAACATCCTTGTGACTCATCACAGGTCTCTTCTACATGTCAGTGCTGAGCAATTCAAGATATTTCATTTGGTCTTCTTGCCAGATTTACTAAGTAAAAATCAACCAAACATCTCATTCTACTGATTAAGAATGCTCTAAACATGCTTCTGCAGAGGTTTCCACCCAGTGACAAACAGCTCCTCCCATCACGAATGTTTATTTGTTATATTTGGTCATGCAACGCTGATTGATATTATTGGAATGATTGCTCCCCTACTTCTAAACTATTCCAGTGCAATCAGAAAGGCTGTCTGAACCTGGAGCTGAAAGTACTGCTCTATGGTGATGCAGTGGTAAACCTGGTGACTGAATGCACTGGCCAATAGCTGTGAACTGCAGACATTCATCAGCTGGCATGAAGCAATCTGGTTCAGATACCAAGCAGCTGGGTAGATTGGCTTACCCTACACTCTGTGCTATCATGTTTAGGTCATTACCAGGACTCACATCAGTCTATGGGATGCAATTTCAGGTATTTGGTACAGTCAGTGAATGCCTGCAGCCCCAGTTCTAATCAGCCGATCACAGCAACTATGCCTTGACTGGAAGAGGAAAGGAGAAGGATCAAAGCAAATACCTCTCACTTTCATCTTGGTGCTGACATCAACATTTTTGGCAACAAATTTCACTTCTGCTCCATCATCGTTCTTGGTGACGTTCTTTATCATTAGGCTGTGAGTAGTTTGGGTTCTCTTGATGATGCAGGTCTCGCTTTCCTGTAAGACTTTACCATTGATGTACCAAGTGCCGCAACACGTTGTTGTAAGGTCAATAGTAAACATGGCATTCCTTCCAGGTACAGCTTCACCAGTTGTTAGTGGGGATTTCACAGCCAGGACTGGTTCTGAGGAAGAACAACATGGATGTCTTAATGCTCTTTAGATGCAAGTCTGGGATCTCATTTAGAGATGGAAGATTAAATCATAGGTACATTTCTACTTCACCCTTTGCATGAGTGCTGGAAGAAGCACTTCTATGCTTCAAATCTGTTACAGAAAGTTCTGCCTCTTGCACATGTGAGATATCAAAAGATAATAATATTCATGTCTCTGTCACAGAAACATAACTTGTATCACTTTAGTGGTAGCTGGAGGTTGATAGGAGATAGGAGAACTAGGAATAAGGGAAAGCCTTTGGTGTGTTAATGCACTACTATCCTTCAAGTCAAAGAAAACAACTTTAGGGAACCAACACAGCTGCTCAGCACACACTGACCCATTTCCATTCGGGCTTTTGTGCGTACCAAGGTACACGCTCCCTGGGAATTCCAGAGACGGGCTCTGTCCATGCGCATTGACTGCAGACACTCGGAACTGATCATCAGCCTCTTCAGAAAGATTGCTCACCATGAACTCTGGGACGGGGACATGAGACTCGTGGCACCTCACCCAGGTGAAGCCAGTTAGTTTCTTGCGTTCCACAATGTAGCCATCGATTGGAATGGGGGTTGCATCTTCGGAGGGGACCATGCCAGCGTCACTGAGGTTTCTGTTTTATTTTTCACCACGGAGTCAACTGGGGGCTGGGTGGGAGGTTTTCTGGGAGCTGAACAGAAAGAAATACAGAAATATTAGCATAAGGTCATGTAGGCTGGAAAAGACCTTCAAGATCAGCAGACTCAACTTTCAGCATGACCTACTGAGTCCCACCATTAACTACTGTGGTACCTGAGGACATACATGACAAGCTTATTCCTGCAGGTATTTGCATAGTGAATATATTCACCCTCTGGTTGCTTCTGAACATTTTAGAGGTTAAATTCCCATCAGACTTTTTCACTGTGTGCAGCCACTGATACAGGCAGGAGGCTGGGAATTACCTGATGGGCTCTAGTTACAGACTACTGCCCATCACCCATCCAACCTCGCCTTCAACACCAAGGACAGGCATCCACAGCTTCTCTGGGCAGCCTGAAATGGAAGCAATGAGCCACACGTTGAAGACACTGAAATATTCATTACTGTAGAGAGAGCCAAATACTCCATACATATTGCCTGCCTGGTCAATTGCATTAAAATGCCAACAACAGACTCATCCAGCTCATTAAAAATGGTGTGAACATGGCGTACAGTATTCTTCCAGCAGCTAGTTAGATCTGCAAAGAGCAAAGACAGGAAATCTCAATGCCATACAATTTTCCTGACCCATCCTGACACATAACTGCTTTGATGTGCACTGTTACCAGCCTGTCAGTTGCTGTTAGTCAGTGCTAGATGCCAAAGGTCCCACTAACATAGCACGAAGCCAAAAGCTAGATGCTGGAATCAGATCTCCTGACCTTACCATCAGAAATTGAGATGTCATATTTTGCTCAGAGGTGCCTGCTTTTAGGAGGGACAGCTACCGAGCTTTTTCTGCTCCAGGAACCAGCTTGAGCTCCAGAATTTAAACAGCAGTCAGAAATTAAACTGAGCTTTGTCACCTCCATCAAACAGAAGGAGTAGTTGGGTGGTACAGCTTTCCAAATAACTTAGAAACTGGCACAACAATCAGATGCCTACCTTTTCTTTTTGAACTTGTTAATACATAGAGCTTAATAGCATCAGAATGCCCCAAGCACTTCAGATAACACGACAGCTATAAACCCTTCTTTAAGGATTCCTTAGAGTAACTGTAATTCAGTGGTGCTGGTGGGAGAAGGGAAGTCGTGATCTTCCCAGATAGTGAATAGAGTTGATTTTCACATGCAGACTGGTGCTGCAGCACAGCCAGAAACCACTCATTTGGGAAACACAGCACCAAGAAAATAACAGGAATAGCTTCATAAAATCAGGCAGCTTCACCCAAATTTCCGTCTGATCATCACAGTGGCCCTCCTTTGGACCCACCCCAACAGCTCCACATCCTTCCCAGGCCTGGACACAGTGCTGCAAATAGGGCCTCACAAGAGCTGAGCAGGAGGGGACAATCACCTCCCTCTCCTGCTGGCCACCCCTTTTTCAGTGCAGCCCAGAACACACATGGATCCATCTTTTTCATATGTATATTCCCATAGATGTACATATATATACCACACCTACACCCCCGCAATCTGCTACAACTTCATATTCCTCCCCACAGTCCCCGACAGCCCCCAGTAGCCCCATATCACCCTAAGGCCCCCACAACCCTCTATCTCTCCATACACCACCCCTTAAAGCCCCATACCTGCCCATATCCTCCAATAGCTCCCCACAACCCCTACACACCCTCAGAGCCCCCTAGAGCCCCTAGTCCTCCTATGGCCCACCACAGCCCCATATCCCCCCTACAGTCCCCCTCAGCTCCTTTTACAGCCCCTGCACAGCTCTATAGAACAGTCTGATAGAACTACCTCTAGTAGAAGCAATCTCCACACAGAGATCCTTTCCCAGTGGCACTCAGCCCTTCAGTGGGGTCTAAGAGAGCTGCAGCCAGACTCAAACACAACTGCTCACACAGCTCAGCTGCCTTCACCTGTGCTCCAGACGCTGACACATTGCAGCCCCACATCCCCCTCTGCCCCCTCACAGCCCCACACCCCCCTCTGCCCCCCCACAACGGCCACTCCCGCCCACTGCGGCTCAGCCAATCGGAGCCGGCGGAGCTGCCGCTGCCCAATGGGAGGCCGGGGGAGGCCAGCGCTGGGACGGGGAGAGGAGAGAAGAGACAGAGGCAGCACTGAGGTGGGATGGGCTGATGGGGAGTGCGGGGAGGACAGGGGGGTGTGGGGCTGTGGGGGGGCAGAGGGGGATGTGGGGCTGCAATGTGTCAGCAATGTGTCTTTTCTTCCCTCAGAGTTATGATGAATGCCAAAGCAATTGCTCACCACCTACCAATCAGTGTCCAGTTAGCCTCCTAGTAGTGGAAGAGATTTACATGAAGTTCTACCCCCTTCAAAACTCCTTCCACAATATGTCATATAGTATGGAATATCCTTTGGCCAGTTTAAGTCAGCTGTCCTAGTTCTGTTCCTTCTCACTTCCTTGGGCTCTCAGCTGAGATTGACTGTGGCTCTGTACAACGCTGCCTGGCAGCAGCTGTAAGCATCACTGGCTATCTCCATTGTTTCTCTAGAATGAAAACGTTGTATTGTATCAGACACTGAAGAAAATAATTCAGTCCCAGCTGAAGCTCAGACATCCTTCATTATCTTGTGCTTAGGATTCTTTCCCTTCAGGAAATGTGAGATAATTATTGCTATTTGGTACTGTGTTCTGTAGCTGAGCTGGATTTTGTTATCCTTGAAGAAGTATCTTCCTCTGAAAGGGGAGTAAAACATGATGCTCCTAATGAGCAGAGCAGAGACACAGATCTGATCTGAGTGTTGGTTTCACATTTTTGTGATGCTCTTTGCTGCAGTTTGTATCTCGAGAGAAGCCCTTGTGGTGTCAGTCTGTTGTGTAACCTGCTCTAGTTTTGTGCCTCAAGGAAGAGTGATCCTTTAAACAAATGGTGGCTATACAGAGGGTGTGGGGTGAGATGCATTCCTCTGGCCCCATCCAATGGATTTTCTGTCACTGAAGACTTGAAGCACAGGTTAGGTACTGGAAGGCTTGAATATTTCCTCACCAGTAGGTTAGAGCTTTGCATTTTGTAAGCTGCTGGTATCTCGGAGTAAAGCAAATCATTACAGCACGAGCATTTTCCTAGGCATCTTATGAAATCCCTCTATCTAAGGCTACTGGAAGGCACTCTGAACAAAGATCATTCTCCCCAGCTTCTCTTCTCTGAGTGGGAGCTTCAGCCCCCTGCACAGGCTGGAGGTCATCCATAGAACTTGCTTCAGAGTTTGTTTCAGGTTGTTATCCTTCCTGGCCAAAAACCAGATACAGTATTGTAGATGTGGTGCAATGAGTGTTGAAGCAGGAATGACTTGTCCTGGTCTGGTTGTGCTGCTTTTTAATGCAGCTGATGATCTTGTTGTACTTCTTTTCTGTCAGAGCACACTGCTGGCTTGCATTCAGCCTGTGGTCTCTCACCACTTGTCCTCCTAGTCCCCAGGTCCTTTCCAACAGATACAAGCTAGTATTTCCCACCTGGGATATTGGAAGATGGGAACTTGCCAGCAGTCAGTGAAGATCTCTGAGACAGCAAGAGCGAGCGAGCTTTGAGTAGACTGGGAACCACTGTCTACAGCAGGAAATAAAAGAAGAGAAAAGATGTTTCCTTGGGCACTTGGGTGGAAATCATTCCTGACTGCTTTCTCATCCACCGGGAAAATCTGCTGATTGACAGTTTGAAGCTGATAGACTTTGGACTCTGTGCAAAGCCAGAGGTAAGAGGATGTGTTAAATCAAATACAATGTGCCCCCAAGTAATGCATGTTTGACCACCGTATGCAACAGGGGCTTGTCCAAACAAACACCCTAAAATCAAGCTGTTTTTGTGGCTGACATGTCATTGCATCTTGTTTGGAATGGCCTGAACTGTGTGAGAGTGGTTAACAGATTGCTCAGAAGCACGGGTAGATAATTTTCTCTAGCTAGACTCCCTGTTTTCATAGTCTAAGCTGTAGATAATCTTGTAGGTATATCACCTGTGTTATGCAAGTGTCTGTAATAGGAGCGTGGGGTTGGTGTGCCTAAGGAACCTTCTAAGGATCTGTATGTAGGATGAGATTGTGGATAGAATAAAATGACTTTTGCAGGTGACGTACAAATCCTGTGATTGCATATGCTTGAACTGAATTGTTTCTTGATCTTCAAACTGATTTCCAGAAGCCTTTATTAACATGTAAGATGGGTGCTGGTAAGAAAGAATGGGAAGACTGCCTTACTGATTCCAAGAGAATTATTTATCATCAAATGATTTTTCCTGGCCAAATTTAGAGCCTCTCACAGGTAATCGAGACCAACAGGCTGTTGTTGCACAATCAACAGGCACAATCGAGATGATCAGCTGAGGAAAAGAAAGCATCATGCCAAGGGTACTAGATAAGTGAGCAGCTTGAGATCTGCACATTCATGTGATGCTCATGGTCTTAGACAATATTTGCTTAGTGAGGTCACATTGAATGAAAGCAAAATCTAAGATGAATGAAAATATACAGAGGAGAAGAAGCCTCTGAGGCTTCTGAAGTGTTATGACCAGAAGACATAAACTCTGTTAAAGCAAACGTTTCTCTCTCTTTTTTGTGTTCTTCCAGGGAGGCCTTGATTACCGCCTGAACACATGCTGTGGAAGCCCAGCTTATGCAGCACCAGAGCTAATCCAGGGCAAAGCGTCTATTGGCTCAGAGGGATGTAGAGCGGTGTTTGTGTTCCCCTCTTTCCCTTCCCTCTGCACAGAGCATTGAAAGGCAGTGGAGCTCAGGTAGGCTCTCTTGGTTTCCCTTCTGAATTCTGCTAGGTTGCATTGCTTGGTAGCTCTCAGAAGCTGTCAGTGGCCACAGACTAGAAAAGTGCAATTGGTCTCAGTTCACACAGCTGGCTGGTTTGTCTCTGGCTAATCCTGAACTGCCTCAAGCGACTGCTTTGGGGCTCTACAGAACAGCAGCTTCAGAGATCTCTTTCTATTACTAAGTTTTTGAAAGAGCAATTTGCTCTGTTAATTATCCATCATTTTTGTGCAGTCTGTTTTGTCAGACGTGTCTTTAGCTTCCAAGTTGTAGGTGAAGACTTGTTTCCATTGTAATGCACAGTGTACTAAAAACTGAGAGATGTCTGGAATTTTGGAACCCACTACTTGCAGTTGTTAATCTGTCCCAACTGGTCTGGTTTGGGATGCCCTCATCCTTCTTGAATCGCTGTTAAAGGCGGAGCAATTCCTACAAGTGCCATGGCCCCACTGTTGTTCTAATTCTTGTTTCTTTGTTTTCCACACACTGCTTTTCAAGCCTCCTTTTTCTTTACAGTCCAAGTGAGAATTGCACTGTGAGGTGTCTGAACCTTGTTGTGCCTCTACATAAAGAGAACAGCAGCAAAGCCTGACAGGTGACTGTGCTGACAGCTCTCGTAGCCAGTAACACGTAACTGTGCTAAATCCCTTGCGACGGCTTTGATTTCATTTTTGCCAGTGAAATCCTTGTAAAAGGAACTGCAGCAGTGTGATGAGCTAAGGTGAAGATGCTGGTTTTAGTAGTGCTCTAAGCTGAGTGGAAGAACAATTGAATTAGGGTTATATGCTTTCTCTGGGACGATAAGGTTTTTTTTTCTTGAGATAAAGAGCCAGCTTTTCATGGGCTATATGTGGGCTTTGGCAAGGGCAGACAATCCAGTCTGTCAGGAAGCCATTTGAGGTGCTTCAGGTTTGTAAGCTTGTCTTTTTGTTTTTTGAGGCGGATATTTGGAGCGTGGGTGTACTGCTGTATGCTCTGCTGTGTGGGTTTTCCCTTTGGATGATGACAATATGATGGGACTCTACAGGAGGATACCAGTGGATATCAGTGGTGCTAGAATACACTGAGAAGGGAAATAGCTGAGCTTGACAAGAGGCCTTGCTTTTCGGATGGCAGAACATGCTGAGCTGTGGGTAGAAAGGCCTGTCTGCTGAATATTGTCCCTGTTTTTGCTGCTTTGTCTGCCAGTATTTTGTGGATTTGGTTCTACGCTTGGTTGGCCTATGTGGCACTGTAGCCTGATTCTATACCATGATAGCATACAGAATTTAAGGAGAAGTATTTTCTTGCCAATGGGCGGATTTTTTGTATCTGGTTCTTCAACTGGCTGCTCCCTATACTATCTGTAGTAAAAATAGAGACACATCATTTGATTTCCCAGAAATGAATGTTCCTAAATGCCAGCTCTTCTCATGTCTACGAAGAGCAAAGTTCTGCATTTGCTATTAGAATTTCCTCTTCCAGAATCAGGAGGTAATGTAGGAACCCACAGATTGCCTTCAGAATCCAACAGTTAGTTCTGTTTCCTTTGGGAGTGCATAACAACCTGAGCACATGAACTGAATGATGTGGCTTTTCAGTCTGGTACAAACTCTGCTGTACACTGAAACTTGGTCCATTTGTAAGCAGGACTTTGTCCATCTCTGCAGGACAGCAGAAAACCCTTTGTGCTAATCATGATGCCAAGAAGCAGAATGCGGCAAATGGCAGATGATCCAACTGCTTCAGGTGTTCATTGCCTTAAAACTGAGAATAGTTTTGGACTGAGAGTTTGTAAGCAGAACGGAGCTCTTAAAGCTGTCAGAGATTATTTCTGCACTGCTCAATTCTATCTGCCTAACATACACAGGATCTCAGAACTGCGTTGCGTGAACTGGTGGAACTTGTTGAAGTGAACTGGGATGAGCAAATTTTAGAACTTAGTCAGAACGCAGTAAAAAATGGATAATCTCATGGGTATTAAGGTACAGGCTTGCTATTTCTGCACTGAATTTGTTTTTATTTTACATGGTTGTGATCTGAAAGTTGCTTGAAACGCAGGCACCTCGGCACTGTTGTGTAACTGAATTTCACACATTATAGACCCTCAAATATCCTGGAATCTAAAACTCTGACTTGTTTTAAGTCTGCTGCTTGAGTCTATTCAGGGTCATAGTGTCTGTGTGAAGTGGAGTGTGTGGGGAGATTGTTGCTGCAGATCCTGGGAAGTTGCTGTGTATTTGCAGACAATGGCTGCTGTTGGTCACTGGGTGCCCCTGTTCCTCTGCAGAACAGCTGTGCTGTGCATGCAGCACAGCATGCTGTGCACGCCATGGAACTAGGAATCAAGAAGAGATAGAAGCTTGGCCTTGATGGCACGGGCTGTGTGTATAATCAGGAGGGGTGTTAACTCTTTGAAAGGGCTGATAATATCAGGACAAGGGGAAATGGTTTTAAGTTGAAAGAGGGAAGATTTACGTTGGTTGGTAGGGGAAGTTCTTTACTAGGAGAGTGCTGAGGTCCTGGAACAGGCTGCCCAGGGACGTTGTGGATCCCCCATCTGTAGAGGTATTCAAGGCAAGGTTAGATGTGGCCCTGGACAGACAGGTCTAATAAATGTGGAAGATAGGTGGCCCTACCAGGCAGGGGGAGTGGAGCTTCATGATCCTTGAGGTCCCTTCCAACCCGGGTCATTCTGTGATTCTGTGTTCCCCAGATACCTCTTGGAAGGCATCAAGTCTGCCTCAGTGCTGACCACCAGTGCACTGTCCCCATGGGACTTAATGAGACACTTGGTGTCTCTGGCTGGGATCTGCTCGGTGATAAACATGGACGCGAAGAACTTAGCAATTGTGTGGGCTCCAAACCTCTTAAGGTAAACTTCTTTTTCCTTTTCAACACGATGCTTAGTTCTGCTCTCCTCCAACCCCAGGGGAACAATTTCTAGATGACAGTTTCTACTCACTTGTTTGGCTGGGACTGCTGTGTCCCTGATCATCCAGGATAATTTCGTCAGTGGCATCACTGTTTGCCCACTGCGGAAATCTCCGGAGCCCAGTTTGACAGTTTTTGGCTACAGAAATTCAGACTTGGGGAAATGATCTTGGGGAAATGACTTGTAAGATCTGCCTTTTCTTCAGATCCCACCAGAGCCAATCTCCCTGCGCCAGTGAAGCTGCCTGCATGGAGCTGCAGACCCAGTCAGCTGTTGTGGAATTCCTCATCAGCCACGCAGATGTCCTCTTCTGCTCCAAATCCACACCAGCCTTGGGAGAGGGAGTAGGTGAGCACCTTCCTCCATTAGCTTGATGTTGATCTGACAGCTTCATCCAATCCAGGGCTTCTCCAAGACCTTTGAAAATTCTATTACTGTCGAGGAGACAGCAGGCTTCTGGGCTTAGGTTAGAATACTGTGCCCCGTTGCTGGGTCATGAGAGTGTCCAAGCCTTACATGGAGAAAACTATCACTGCTGTTAAGATTTTTTGCAAGCAGGTGAAGCTTGATTGAAGTGTGGCTGTGAAGCTTTCTGAGATCCCTGCCCCCTAGTTTTTCTACGCTTTTTGTTTGCCTTTTTCGATACAGTGAGTTGCTCTTAATTGTGGCTGTGTCCTTTGCCACGAGCATACCACTGAGCACACAGTTATTTTGAGCTCCTCTTCTTCCAGTGGCTTGGATGAGCAATTCTGAGAGATATGCAGAACTGGGATGGCTGTGCTGCTGCTTCCTCCTCCGTCTCACCTGTGTTTTTCCCTTGCAGGGCACAGTTCTCTGGCAGGGCCCAAGTCTGTGTGGGTGTCTCCATCCACAAAGCTGCTCACCGTGCAGGAGGCACAGGCTGAGAGGAGAGGTCAGAGCAGCTCTCCTGTTGCAACACAGAGCAGCAAGATACAAGCGGAGGAAGGCCCCGCAGCTGTACTAAGGAACTTGGATGCAATCATTGATTTTCCATCTGAAAGATAAAGAAAGAGGAATTCCCTTTCCAGCCCCCATCATCATTATTTGGGTGATTTTTATTGGTTTACTTTTTGTCCGTTACATCTCCAATGACTCAACTTACACACAGTTGCCCTACGGGCTCAGTGGAGCCACACAAGGGTGCATTTCCTTCCTGGTTGGGCAGGCAGTCACGAGATGCAGAAAGCCACACTGACGTCTATCCTGGTCTGTGTTGGCTGTACCTGGAAACACTGGGGTTTTCCAGATTTCAGGGCCACACACCTGAAACCAATTGTGCTTCTCCTGTAAGCAGAGCTGTTGGTCAGACTTGCAGGCACTACAAATTAAAGATGGCAGGGAGCTGAGGCCGAGGAGGTGTTAACGTAAGAGTCAGAGATGCTTTTGAGCTTCCCTTATGGCTGCACCATTCCTCAGAAAGCAGTTACGCCTGCCAGCTCCTGTCCTGTTCTGCTGTGGAGACTTTACTCACATGCTCTGCATCTTGATTGACATGGTTGAGAGGAATGTAGCCAGCAGGACTTGAGGGCTGAGCTGTAGGAATGGAAGCGTCCTCTGCTGTTTGAAACAGAGCGCGTTTCTAAGCTGTGTTTCAGCAGAAAGCAGGCAGTGCCAGGAATGGGCAACTGTCATCAAGGGCTCGGTGCAGCTCATCACTCACCCTGCACCACGACTGACAGCATGCTCTGTTTTCTCTCTCCAGACTGAGTTCTCCCAGTAAGAGGGCAGAGTCAGCAGCTGGCAGTTGGCGTTCCTGCTTCTGCCTGGGCAAACCATCCCCTGTGGCCAAATGCCAACTGCAGAGCAGTGCCAGGGAGCCTTCCGAAGCAGAAGTCGTGGTCCTGGCAGGTAAGGGTGCAAATCCAGCTTTCAAAGCAGTGCTTGTCAGCAACACAGGTAGAATTCATGCTTTCAGTGGGCTTGTGCCTCCTTCTGTATTCCTGCGTTCGAGCCCGTGCCTGACATCGTTGGTTGACTCCTGTCTTTCCCAAATGAGTCTCGCAAGCTGCTTGAAACCTGCTTGACAGGCAGCACCAAGCCTTTGCCTCCTTGGATAGTGAAAGTTTGACGCTAAATGCTGTGTATCTACTCTTTCCAGGTGAATCCATCCCTCGCCAACACAGGAACCCACCAGCAATTTGCAATGATGCACGTTGTGCTTCCATCAATGGAGTGCAGTTAGGATGCATAAGTCACTGCAGTTCCAAGGACAGCCTTCCAGGTGACAGCAATGATGGAAAGAAGGAGCTCTGACCTATTCAGTTTTGGGCCCCTCCATGCAAGAAAACCTTACGTTTCTGGAACGTCTTCAGCTAAGAAGGTAGTGAGGGGTCTGGAGCAAAACCTTACGAGGAGAAGCTGAGGGAACTAGGATTGTTCAGCTTGGAGAAGAGGAGGCTCAGGAGAGACCTTATAACTCTCTATAACTTCCTGAAGGGAGGTTGTAGTGAGCTGGGGTTTGGCCTCTTCTCTTGTGTAATCACTGATAGAACTAGAGGGAAAGGTTTTATGCTGCGCCAGGGAAAATTCAGGCTGGACATTGCGAAACATTACTTGTCGGAAAGGGTATTCAGGCATTGGAATGCACTGCCCAGGGAGGTGGTGGAGTCACCGATCATGGCAGTGTTCAAGAAACGTTTGGATGTGGTGCTGAGGAATATGATTAAGCTGGGAAGTATTGGTAATGGTTGGACCAGATGATCTTCTAGGTCTTTTCCAACCTTGATAATTCTGTGATTCTGAGCTGAGAAGCTTGTCTTGCTCAAGTCCTGCTTCCAAGCTTAACCACCTACAATGAAGTAGACGTCAATTTTCTGGTGTCCTTCAATTCCATGTCCGCATTTTCCAAAAGAAGGAGGTAACCAGCTACAGTGAAGTGAGCAATTTCAGTGCCTATTTCTGATGGTGGCAATGAGTTCAGAGGTCACACTTAACTGATAGTGCCTGTTTCCATTCTGACAAAGGATGTAGTTGCAGCTGACTTCCCGAGGCTGCCATACGTAGTGGTGATGCAGCCTTGGGCTTGTGCGTTTGCATGACTCCCACCTTTCCTTTCTGTGTCTTGCAGGTCAGCTGGTGCTGGAAGCGGCCGGTATCTGAGTAGGAATGAAGGTGAGTGCAGCAGCAGCTGCTGAGGGGAGGAAGGAAGTCCATGCTAATGAGCTCTGAAGCATCTGCGGGTTCGGTATCAGAAGAAGCAGAAGTGATGCAGGGGGCTCCCCAGCAGGAAGCTGTCTGATCCAAATGCTTGCTGAGAGTTTGGAAGCCCAAACCCTTATGGTCTCTGTAAGGGTGGCTAATATAAAGATGTTAACCAAGATGGTGGTAAATAGTCAAAGGTTGTTAGCAAAGGAAAACTCACCAATGTCGATGTTTTGACCAGAAAGCTGAGGCAGTCTCAACTGGGGAGCAATCTCCAAGAGATGCTGCCTCAGTGGTGGTCAGCCCTTAAATGAGGTCTCAGAGGAAGTGGAGTTGAGGTCCACCCCTTCCAGGAGCACAGCTAGATTACTCTCATCTGTGCTCCCGCAGCTGACCCAACACTTGCCTCAGCTGATTAATCAGAGGTTCAAGCTGTGATTTCCCATACAGTCTCTAAGCTGAAGGCAGCATCTCCTTGATCTGATGGTGGTGTGCCTGAGTGAGGGAGTGATCCAAGCTGGATGCAGAAGAGTCATCTTAATTTCTCTGCTATTTTACTTCAGATGACACCTATTGGGTGTTGGTTTCTTAAAATTTGGATCTAGGAGGTGGCCTCTCCCTTTGCTTCTGGTGAAAGCACAGTAGTGCAGCAGGAGTAGAAGACAAAGAGGTTTTCTTCATGACAGCAACACCGATTATTTGATTCAAATGTGGAACAGTGATGAAGATGGTGAAGAACAGATACACCTCAAAGACATGCTTGATCACATAAGGAATGAGCATGTGATCCAAGACAGTCAGTGTGGCTTTAGCAGGGGAAGGCCATGCCTAACTAATCAGGTGGTCTTCTATGATGGAGTGACGGCATTTGTGGACAAAAGGAAGGAAACTGATGTCATTGACCTGGACTTGAGCAAGATCTTTTACATGGCCCTCCACCACATCCTTATCTCTAAACTGGAGGGATGTGGATTTGACAGGTGGACCACCTGGTGGATAAGGGATTGGTTGAAAGGCCACAGACAGAGGGTGGTGATTCATGGTTCTGTGTCCAGGTGGAGGCCAATAACAAGTGGTGTCATCCAGGAGTCTGTCTTGGGACCAGTGCTTTTTAACATGGTTATCAGTGACACCAATGATGCAATGGAGTGCACCCTCTGCTGTTTGCTGAGTGGTGCGGCTGATGCAGTGGAAGGAAGGGATGCCATTCAGAGGGAGCTCAACCGAGAGGTTGGCCTAGGTGAATCTAATGAGGTTCAAGACAGCAAAGTGCAAGGTTTTGCACTTGGGCTGGAGGAATCCCAGGCATTTCTACAGCCTGGGAGGAGCAGTCCTTAAGAGAAGCCCCGCAGAGAAGGACCTGGGGGTCCTGGTGGATGAAAAACAGAACGTGAGCCATCAGCGTGCTCTTGCAGCTCAGAGAGCAAATGGTCCCCTGGGCTCCATCAGAAGAGGGGATGGCCAGCCGGGACAGGGAGGCGATTGATCTTCATGATCCTTGAGGTCCCTTCCAACCCGGGCCATTCTATGATTCTGTGATTACACTCACTGACAGAAATAACGGCAGCTGTACAGAAGCTGGATATATTTTGGGACAGTTCTTGTAACCAGCTGATTTTAAGACCTTGCCCAAGTCGTGAGTCTTAATTGCATGTCAGAAGAAAGCTGGGAAAGTGGTTATTGCTCATTCTTTCTCATTTGCTGATTCTTTCTTTAGTGTTCCTTTTCCAAAGGAGATTCTGGTGATGGAAGCAGTTGAAGAAAGAACCAAAGCAGCTCTTGCCAAGAGTGCTTGAAGTCCCTGTGGAGAGAAGCAAAGAACTTGGGCTTCCTCTGGGATGCTCCCCACTATGTCTCAGGAAGGAGACCAACTGCTGTTCCACTTTCTGCTCTGTGTGTGGAAAGGTACGTCTGGGTTTCTTCTGCTTGTTTTTTCTTTCTTTTTCTGGCTTTGAAGGAGAAGGGGTGGAGCAAGGGGAGACCCACTGGTCATTTGTTACCTCAAGAGCAGGATGGATTTTACATTCACTGTGAAAAACCTGGGCTAGTAGCATGGGCATGTTTCAGGCTGGACTCTTCTTTTGCTGCTTGGTTTCCTTTTGGCTACAGGGAGACAGCTGTCTAAAGGTGTGTTTTCAAACCCACTCTCCAAAACCATGTTTCATTGTTGCAGGTGGTTCAGTGTGCTCTTGCAGTGCAGATGCTGTAGTTTGCTGTAGAATCTGAATGGTTTCTGTTCCTAGGGAAGGACTGGGAGGAGGTAGTGAGAAGAGAATTCAATGCCTGAGGTGTATCTTAGTGAGAAATGTTGGCATGAGGTGCTGGAAGTCTTGAGCTGTCAAAGGCCAGTGAGGCTCAGACTCCTTAACCTGCTGGAGCAGGGTGGAAGCAAGGAGTGGGCACTGCCGTCCCACAGGCTGCACTTGGTTCTGGTCTTCCAGGTCTGTGCTGGCCTGGATTTCTTCTGAGAAGTTTGTTGGAGCTGCTTGGAGTAGTGAAGGGTGGGGAAGAAGTGCTGCTCAAGAGCTAAAGCTCTGCTTGATCATTTTGGATGGATTTAACCATGGTATCTGAAGACATAGTTTCCATCAGAATGATCCCAGCATTGTGCAAGTGTCTCAGCTGAAGCCCCTGAGCAGATGTGTGAGAGCACCCTCCTACTCCAGCTGAGCCATAGGAAAGCTGACTGTGCCCAGTAATTACAGCTTCTGCAGATTGAATGTGCTTCCAAGTGTTTTCCTTAGTGATCAATCATGTCCCAGCACTCTGAGATTCCATCTCTGGCACAATCTGGAGCATCTCTGCAATCCTTGGGTGCCCATTCCCACCAGCATTTCTTCCTTTCTCTCTTTAGAATCAGTGTGGTGCAGTTCCCTGTGTTTGTGAGCAGCAGCCAGCAGGCTGCAAGAGATCCAATGGCAGCTTTCAGCACACAGAGGGATGTGATGGGGACAGACTGTCCTTAGTGCCATGCAGAAGGGAGTTTTTACTGTCCTCTATCAAGAAGTATGAAAGAATAGAGTTTGAATGATACTTGTGAGCAGGTGCTGTGCTGTAGGGGATGTCAGGTAACCATTAATTTGGGGGTTCAGGAAGGAGCAGTGAAAGTGATGTATTAGTTTGTGTTTTGACTGTTGGAGTGCAGTTCCATTTTTGGGAGCAAAACTATGGGCTATGATGGAAAACAGAAGGGAGAAGGCTGATACCTGGATAGTGGGCTGAGCTTTGGTGACTGCAGCCATCTGCAGTAGAAGTTAGAAGTTTTGCACAGTGGGGTTCAGAATGGGAGCTGATGATGAATGGGAGCTGCTCAAGGGACAGACTTCCACATACAAGTTCCAGTGCCTCAATGACTTTCTTGTAGCGAGGAGCCCAAAACTGAACATAAGACTTGAGGCACAGCCTCTCCAGTGTTGAGTCCAAGGGGATGATTACCTCTCTGCTCCTGCTGGCCACACTATTTCTTATACAGGCCAGGATGCCGTTGGCCTTCTTGGCCACCTGGGCACACTGTTGACTCATGTTCAGCTGAGCATCGACCAACAGCCCCAGGTCCATTTCCTCTGCACAGTCCTGCAGCCACTCAGCCCCAGGCCTATAGCGCTGCATGGGGTTATTGTGGCCAAAGTGCAGGACCTGGCATTTGGCCTCACTGAACCTCATCCCATTCACCTCAGCCCAGTGAGGTTGATCCAGCTTATCTAGATCCCTCTGAAGGGGCCTCCCTTCCCTCAGGCAGATTGACACCAGCTCCCAGACAAAAGACAAAAAGAGAAGAAAGCAGAAATGAAGAAGGCTTCTCTGAGAGCTGCCCCTGCACCTGCAGAGGTGAGTCCTTGTTATGGACAGACACAGCTCTTGTTGTCAGGGCCTCCATCTGTCAGACATGAATGAGACTGTAAAATCCTGAGGGAAGTGGTGTCCTGTTTCTGCACTTGCTTTGTTTCTTTGCAGTGTTTGAAGTGTTACACAAAATGAAGGATAAATCTCTAAAGCAGGTGGTCGGGATGCTGGCATGATGATGTTACTTATGTAATTAGTGCTATTATTTTGTAGTATGTTAGCAGTTTGCTAATAAACAAAAAACAAGGGGGGGTTGGAGGGGTCGGTAACAGAGGAAGGGGTCCTGGTAACAGAGGATGCTGAGAAGGCGGAAATACTGTATGCTTTCTTTGCTTCTGTCTTTAGTGAAAAGGCATTCCCTGAGGAATCCCAGAACCTGGAGGTTAATGAGAGAGTCTGGGGAATGGGAGATTTCCCTTTAGTCAGGGAAGAGGTGGTCCGTGAGTGCCTAGGAAACATTAAGGTCCATAAATCCATGGGACCTGATGGGGTGCATCCACGGGTGCTGAGAGAGCTGGTGGAGGTCATTGCTGAGCCGCTCTCTGTAGTCATTCAGAGGCCTTGGAAACTGGGGAGGTGTCTGAAGACTGGAGGATGACCAGTGTCACTCCGGTCTTTAAAAAATGGCAAGAAGGAGGACCCAGGTAACTATAGGCCAGTCAGCCTCACCTCTGTCCCAGGGAATGTGATGGAACAGCTTGTGCTGGATGCCATCTCCAGAGAACTGGGAGTAAAGCAGGTTATCAGGAGTACTCAGCATGGGTTCACCAAGGGGAGGTCGTGCTTGACCAACCTGGTGGCCTTTTATGAAGATGTCACTGGCTGGGTGGATAGGGGGAGAGTGGCAGATGTAGTCTACCTTGATTTCAGAAAGGCTTTTGATATTGTCCCCCATGACATCCTTATAACAAAGCTGAGGAAGCATGGAATAGATGAGTGTACAGTGAATTGGGTCAAGAACTGTCTGACTGGCAGAGTGCAGAGGGTTGTCGTTGGCGGTGCTGAGAGGGGATTTGATCCAGGTTTATAAATACCTGAGGTGTGGGGGCCATAGTGGCACGGCTGGTCTCTTTTCAGTAGTGCGTGGGGACAGGACTAGGGGTAATGGGCTGAAACTTCTGCATAGGAAGTTCCGCACGAATGTGTGCAAGAACCTCTTTACGGTGAGGGTGACGGAGCACTGGAACAGGCTTCCCAGGGAGGTGGTGGAGTCTCCTTCTCTGGAGATATTCAAGACACGCCTGGACACCTACCTGTGCAACGTGGTGTAGGGAACCTGCTTTGGCAGGGGGGTTGGACTCAGTGATCTCTAGAGGTCCCTTCCAACCCCTACAATTCTGTGAGTCTGTTGGAATGTGGGAATGCAAGAAAGAATATTCTGAGCAGTAGCTGTGGAGCGAGATAAATGGCATGAGAAAGCAAAGCTGAGAAGTAAGGAAGGCTCCAGAAGAGAAAACAAAGTCCAATAGGGCATATTTAGAGACAGGTGAAGAACCCTTGAGCGCACTGAGGAGTACTAGGGTGCCCTGGAATGTCTCTTGGGCTCCCTACAGCACACATACTTGCTCTGGGGCATGTCTGGATGTCTGTAGAGCTAATTGCGGGGCCCTGAGAAACGTCTGGGGCACATTAGGGGGCACTGGCTTCCATGTGAGTGTTCCCAGGTTCCCAGAAGTCAACAGGGAAGCCTTTGGAGACCCCTTGGGAAGACTCAGTGGGGCCCTAGAGTGATGTAGCAGCTTGTGTTGGTTGCATCTGCTTGGCAGGGAAGCGATTTCCGTGCTGGGAGCTGATTGACTGGGAGGTGATTCCCTTGGTTTAATTAATTTAATTACCTGGATTATAATTAAATAACACTGTTCAGCATTCAATCAAGATTATATTTTTCCAAAGTACTGCAGTCGTGCATCTGTAGCAGCTTTGCTAAAATATATCGAGTTTATTCAAAATTCCAGTGATGCTCCTAAAGCACTTGAAGTGCATTTGAGGTGGCGAGTGACAAAACAGCTCTGAGAGAATCATCATCAAATCAGAACATGGGAACGGTAACTAATAGCAGAGATTCTGATAAGAATATTTAAATTTTCAAATTACCTTTTTCTAAAGTTGTATTTCACCAAGTTTCATCAATATGCACACTGAAGAGCTGACTTGCTATGTTTCTTTTTATAAAAAATTATGTGTTACAATTGAGAAAAGAAGGTATAGCATGTAACATCCTCCAAGTAAAGTGCAAAAAACATTTCTTCACAGTTCCAATTAATGTCTTAGGTTTTGTTCAGACTCACTAAATGATGTATTTCAGGGTACATCACATGGGAATATAAGAAGATTATTCAGAACAGGAGCTGCAGAGCAAGATGAACAGCATGAGAAGGTAAGGCCGGGAACCAAGGACACAGCTTTTGTGTCACTCAGCCACCTGTGGCAGAGGTCAGGATTTCAGCAGGGATTTCTGCAGACGTTCCTTGAACACCCCCAGGGTGGGTGACTCCACCACCTCCCTGGGCAGTCCATTCCAGTGCCTGGCCACCCTTTCTGAGAAGTAATATTTCCTAATGTCCAGCCTGAACCTCTCCTGCCGCAGCTTGGAACCATTCCCTCTAGTTCTATCAGTAATGACACGAGAGAAGAGGCCAAGCACCAGCTCACTGCAACCTCCCTTCAGGAAGTTATAGAGAGCAATGAGGTCTCCCCTGAGCCACCTCTTCTCCAGGCTGGACATTCCCATCTCCTGCAGCCTCTCCTCATATGGCCCCATTGTGCTCCAGACCCCTCACCAGCTTTGTTGCCCTTCTTTGAACACATTCCAATGCCTCAGTGTCTTTTTTGCAGTGAGGGGCACAAACTGGACACAGAATTAGAGTTGTGGCCTCACCAGTGCTGAGTACAGAGGGACAGTCACCTCTCTGCTCCTGCTGGCATCACTGTTTCTGATGCAAAATGTATGTAAGTGTCACATGTGTGACATCCTTTTTGATGGAGTTCTGTGACTGGAGTTCAATGGATTTGAGAGCTGACTTGAAGCCTGTGGGCATCACCCAGGAGTTGGGGTGAGAGGATGAGGCGTAGGAACAGGAACCTCTTTGGTCGTTATTAACTCCCAACTTTTTGGTCAGGAATCTCTGTGTGTTTCTTTATCACGTAAAGAACAGAGTCATTGGGCAGCTTGTGAATGAATTGATTCACGCCTGCTGATTGGTGCTGTTCTCTACAGGGAGCTGCAATGGAAATGGACACTTGTGGTCCACTGTCCAGCCCCCTCCCGTGTTGGATTTTCTGGGCTTTGAGACACGTCTTCCAGATGCACTTTGTGTTATTTCTGATGTGTGACCTGTTGAGCTCCAGCCCCAAATGAGGATTCAAATACTACCACAGCAGTCCATTGGGACTGTAGTATTTCTTGCTAAACAGAATTCGTGTGCACCCTTGTCTTTCGTCTGCACAAAGGATCTTGTAATCATCTCTGTCTGTGTTTCTTTTAGAGCCAGAGATGGAGCAGAGAGGAACACAGACTTGGGTGAATCTTCATTCAGGAGCAGGGACACGTCATGCTCATCTGAGGTGTCTGGCTGACAACAAGAGCAGAGAGGTAAGTTTCATAGGGTCGCGTGCCCATTTTATTTTATTTTTCATTCATGATGCATAGAGGCGTTCCCCAGACAAAGTGAGCATTTCTCAACTGGACTTTCTAGAAATGAGCTAGGCAGTGAAAATGGGTTTGAAGCATTCCTAAGAGCCCCGCAAGAGAATGCTGAGAGTTAATCTGGCACCCTCCTTTGGAAACGTCCGGTGTCTGTCAGCTCTTCAGCTGTGCCCTAACACCTCCCATTGCGCTGCCACACCAGGATAGAATTCCAAGCCCACGCTGAGTTCTGGAATGTTGTGGTGCCGTGTTGGAATCAGATGTGACCACGTGGTCTTGGCTCCCCGCCTTGTGGGGGGTCATGGTGGACCAGGCTGTTGGCCGTTGGTGATGTCATAAGCGGCTGGAATGAGGGGAGGAGTGGTGCGTTCTGTGTTCCTTTGTGGGTGAGCTAGTGGTCGGAGTGGTTGGTTGTCTTGTTGGTCTTGTGCCTTTAGTGCCGTTAGTGCTGTTAGTTAGTGTTGTTAGTGTTGTTAGTTAGTGTTGTTAGTGTTGTTAGTTAGTGTTGTTAGTTAGTGCCTTTAGTTAGTACCTTTAGTTAGTGCCTTTAGTTAGTGCCTTTAGTTATTGCCTTTATTGCCTTTTTCTTCTCACCGTCGTGTGCAGCAGCTTGTAGGTAAGCTGAGCTGACGTGGGATGGATGGGTGGGCAGTGAGGTGTTGAGAACTGCTGGCTGTCGGAGCTCACAGCACCGTATTGCTTACTCTTGACCATCAGACGTAATTTTCCCCTGGTACACACGTTCCAAAGGGGGTATCAGTAAAGTTGGCACCTGTCCCGTGCTTCTTCCATTGTCTTTGCTCAGTAGTGGAAGCATTGTAAAGTTGCTGGGCGGACAGGCATCACGTAGCCTGAGACTCATCATGTCTTGCAGCAAGTGGATGGGACGGTTGTGCTGTGTGTGTTATTCCATGGATGTCTTAGCCCTGCTCACTGACCTGCTCTTTCTCTCTCCTCTCCTCACCCTCCGCCCACTGCCTCGGTGCAGCTTTTGCTCTCATTCCATCTGAGCAAAGCGACAAGGAACTGCTGCAGATAGCTTGAAGTGATCTCACTGCCAGGTACGTGCCACGTTTTGTCCCCGCACATGGTTTTGCCGCAGGGTATGCGAGGGTAGTTCTGACGAATTGTACCCATACTGTGCTGTGTGAATACAGAAAACAGAAATGTGTTTCCGTTCTGTTCCAGCACGTCACAGCTGCTGTGATGGGCGTCGCGTGCATGGCCGGGGAGGAGAGTGGGGCTCTCCAGGACAGAAGATCTCCAGCGGAGCCCTACCAAGTTACGGAGGTGATGCCTCTGCATGCTGGTGAGTGAGGTTCTAAAGCGGGGTGGGCAGGGCTGGGGCAGCGAGTGCCCCCTGCTCCACACCAGGAACCCTTGTCACGGGCAGACTGTGCCAGGGGAGCGAGCCCAGGGCCGGAGAGGGCAGAGCTCCTTCTGCTCCCGCCTGCCTTTGGCCCCTCTATAGCACTGCTCTCTCTCCTTGCTCAGATGCTGAATTGCTGCCTCTGTCTGATGTGGAACAGGAGGCAGTGGACTTCATCCAAGCCAACACCATCAGCATGGAAATGGTAAGAGCAGCCATCTCCATCGTGGCTATACCTGCATCTCCAGACGGTCCCTCTGGCTCTGCCTTCAGGCTGCAGGAGGGCTGATGGCCGGGCAGAGCTGCTGCTGTCCTGCAGCTGTCCTGTGCTGCTCCACACCCCGCAACGCCTGGTCCCCCTGGCCATGGCTGTCCCCACTCACACTCCTCGGTCTCTGTGTGCTTGCCAGGATCTGGTGCAGAAGCTGCAGTTCCTCAATTCCATTTGTATACTGTGCAGCATGGCTGGACAGACGAGCCTCACACTGAGCCATGATATCTTCTGCTTGCTGAAAAATCAGTGCAAGAAGATTGAGGTGAGGGGACATGGCACCCAGGTAGCTGCACCCTGTGAGAAGGACAGGACAGGGGGAGAGGGAGGCAGGGAAATGATGCACAGACACCCAAGTGCCCCAGATGGGACTCCAGGTGCTGCTGAGAGCTCAGCAGTGGAGGTGGACAGCAGCACCAGTGTGCCAGTGTTTGTCAAGGGCCACTGGGGCGACTCAGGCTCTAGCGGCCGGTGGCAGGTTTGCTGTTGCTGGGTGCTGGCAGCTGCCAGGTGCCATCCTGATTGTGCTTTGCAGGTTCTGTTGCGTGAGGAGCCCATGGAGCAGCTGAGCACCGGCCTGAGATACTGCTGCATGAACACCATTGCTGCCTTGAGGTACCTGCCCAGCCCCTGCTTTTGCCAGCACATCCCCCAGGCACCATCCTGGTGGCCCTGATGCAGCTCCCCACGAAGTCTTGGCCCTCGCCCTAAAGCTGGTGACATCAGGACTGTCCTCTGACCCAGAGCAGCCCCGTAGGGGAGGAGGCACCTCCTGGCAGGGCTCCCCATCCCTCTCAGGGAGCCTTGCCCAGGGGAGGACCTGTTCCAGCCCTGCCTCAGCACCCAGGCACCGCTCCTAGCATCAGTGTCTCTCTAATTGCAGCACAGTTAATGCAGTTACAGAGGAAGAAATACTCCATCTCTTCAAGGTGTGCTGCAGCATCGTCTTCTATCTTCCTCCAGCCAGGGCCTTGAACATTTCCCTCTACAACCAGGTATGTACTGGGCAATCTACTGTTGACCCCATGCCTCTGGGCTGCCGCTTGCATTACTTGTGTCCAGAGATCTATCAAGATGTTTGTGGGACAAGGTAGCAGCCTTGCTTGCCCTCACCCCTCTCACTCTTGCCTTGGGCTTGGCAAACACCCTGTGTTGTAGCCTGCTCTGAGTGCAGCAGCCTTGCAGGGTGCCCCTGTGCACAGATCTGTGGGTATCCTTCCTTGGCAGCTAGAGGGGTTCACAGCAGTCTACTGGGTATGAAAGGGAACCCTGAAAGACTTCCACAACCCACTGTTCTCTTTACAGACCCTGGAAGCTATGGACGACATGCTGCAGATTGTGCTAGATGTCTGTCCCATTGCCAGTGTCAAGAGTCGGCTGCAGGGAATCTTGGAGGTCTGTCTATTGTGAAGTTCTGCCCCCACAGCTCCCTTCTAGTAGTTTATCCCACTCCATGGAAACGGCACTGGCAGTAGTTGGAGCCAGCAAGGGACCCTGGCAGCAGTAGCCCCATGATGGGCTTGGCTTAAGCTCAGGGGAAGCCTGGATGGATGCTGTGATTCCAGCTAGGAGCTCAGCAGACCTGCAGTGGGCATCAGCAGCTCCCAGGCTAACCAGCAGCTCCTCTCCTCACAGGTGCTGCTGCCTTTCAGCATCTCCAAGACACAGGCTGTGTGTGAGAGGGCTTTGGGGCACATCTGGAAGCTTAGTGGCTTCATGACCAGCAGTTTCTGGCAGCAGGTAAGGAGACATGAAAATTGTGTACCTGTGAGAAAAGCTGCGGCTCAGGTGTGAACCCTCAGAATGCTTTTGACATGAAGGGAGGGTCTTTATCCTTCCTTTTGCCTGTGCTCATCCTGCTCCAGATGCTATTCTCTCATTCTGTTTAACATGCCTTCCCTCCTTTTTTCCTTCTTACTGCAGCCCTTTGGAAAAAACCTTGCCCCTTCTCAGAGGACAGACATTGCCCTTGTAACCCTGGAGAAGATCATTGGGGACTATGGTTTTGATGAGAAGAAGTGGGCTGAGACTATGCTGGATGTGCTTCGGAGAAACCCTGGCACCTGGCTGATGGATGTAAGCAGAGTGAGGCAACCCTGCCCGCCACAGCTCTTGGGAACTGAAGCCATTTGAAGGCAGCAATGAGCTGTGGGAAGGGCAGTAATAACACAGCCTGGGAGGCAAATGGCTGCAGTCCAGTGGCAGCAGCAGTCTCCCTGTGTTCTCACAACAGGTGCCAGAGATTCTGGGATTCATCCACGCCAACCTGAAGATCCAGAGCACATCAGTTCAGCAGATCCTGCTCTCAGTGCTGGATATGCTGACCGTCCAGTTTCCCAGGGATGTGCTGAGGAGTGTGTTGACTGACCTCCCACAGAATGACAGGTATCAGCCCAGACAGCCCCACACATTTGTTCCATGTGAAGAGCAGGGCTCAGAAATGGTCTGGCTGCCAGAGCCAAGGAAAGCTGCAGGACATCCCAAGGAGCAGGCCCTCCATCCCACTGTGCTTTCCAGTGCTGGTGGGCAGCTCAGGGCTGCAGCAGCCAATACCAACCATGGCAGCCCAGAGCCCCCCATCAGGCTCCTGCCTGAGCCATGGTGCTGTGGCTAAGGCAGCCCTGCTGACGCAGCATTGCTCTCTGTTTATAGCACTACCCTGGACATACTGAAGAGTGTGCTGACCCTGCTGGAAGCATCCAAGCGGATCTGGGATGAGCTCAGCAGTGTTCTACAGGACCAACAGCTGTGTGAGATATTGAGCATCAGCACAGAGGAGTTGGGCCTCCTTCGCTTGACTGTGAGTTACTGGACAATGCACCGTGCTCTCCTACAGAGCACTGGTAGCTCAGGCTGGGCTGTGTCTCCCTAGTGCCCTGCCTTGAGCTGCCAGAGCAGCCAGGAGCTGCAGGGTGCAGGATGTCCTGCTGCCTCTGCCTGCCTCTCACTGCTGTGTTGGTTTCAGGCGATGCCTCCCACTGAAGAGCTGGTGAAGGAGCTGTGTAAGCCAGCACTGCTCCAGAAGCTTCTGAATGTGGAAAGCCTGCCAGTGCTCTGGCTGGTGCTCAGACGTCTCGTGCTGCTGTCTGATAGACCTGAGACGGTGAGCAGGACCTTGTCAAACAAAGGCCTCATGTTGACAGCCTGGCGCTGGGGCAATGGGCAACACTGTGCCTTGGCATCTGTCCTCCTGATGGAAAGGAAATTGTGTGTTTTGTACAGGCAATTGAAATCCGGGCCCTGCTTCCAGGCGTCATGGAGAACCTGCTGTTTGCCAACACAGCCATTACTGTGAAGGTGCTGAATATTTTCAGGAATGCAATGCACCATCTGGGGAAGAGGCATGCCAGTCCGTTTGCTCTGGAGCTGGCTGAGAAGATCCTGCCTCTTTTTAATCACGTAAGTCTGTTGTGGGAGGCTGAGCTCTGCGGGTGGGTGCTTGACAGGAGCGTCTTCTCCTTTCTTTCCTTCTCTGGGCTCTCAGGAATGACATGTCCTGTGGGCTCTGTAGCACTGCTGGCCGTGTCCCTGCTAGTGCAGCTTGGTTGTTCTTGGTGATGTCAGGCCCCTGTGCTGGGGCTCAGCCTACACTCATGCTCACCATGGGCAGTGAGAGTGTGCTGCTGAGGTCTGAGGTCCTCCTGTTCTCCCTCAGGCATCATCTGAAGTGCGAGAAGGTTCCATCCGCCTCTTCATGGATGTGATGGATGCTGTGCTGTGGTCTCAGAAGGGAAGCATGAAGAAGATCGTGCGCAGGGCCCTGCACCCTCTGCTCTTTCACATGAGTGACGAGACCCTGAGCGTAGCACAGGTACGAATTTCAGAGCTGAGCAGTGTGCAGGCAGTGGTGTGCTGACAGTTCAGGTGTGATGTGCAATTGAGAGCAAGTTCAGCAAGCATTCAGACACTGGGATGTGTGTCTGTGTGTGTGGTGCCATGTCCCTGCATCTGTTGTTCTGCAGGCATCTGGGGAAGCCCTTGTGTCCTGTGCAAAGTTCCTGAAGTGGAAGGAGCTCAAGCAGCAGACCCAGCAGAAGAACACAGTGGGGATCATGAAGTGTTTGGTGAGGACAATCTCACAGCCCCCACCTTTTTGCTGGGGGAAAGGGGATGCTGGAGGAGGGGTTGCAGCAGCAGCTGTGGCTGCTCTGCAAGCCCCATGCTCTTGTTCTCTTCTTCAGCTGCAGCAGGACAGAAAGGGAGTGGAAGGGTACCTGCAGCAGAGCCTGCCATACCTGGAGGATTCTCAGGCCTCCTTGCGATGCGAGGCTGTCAGATTCATTGGTGAGCCCAACCCCTGCGTCCCTCTTTGGGCCCTGCCCTGGCAGGAAGGCACAGCCCTGAAGCCCCCAGGTACAGCCTGCCCATGCCGGTAGCCACAGTGGGTGCCTTGCTCAGGTCCCCCCTCAGGTGCCGTCCCTGCCTGCAGCATGGAAGGGGAAGCAGCTGGGCTGGCGGGGTTGGGGTCTGAGCTTCTGGCAGCATGTTGGGGAGTGGGTGTCTGACAGAGCTCTTTCCCTAGGGCTGATTGGGAAGCACGCCAGGGAGCAGAGTGAGGAGATGCTGAATGAACTCTGCAGTGGTGAGTGAGGGCAGTGCTGTGTGTGTTGGGGCTGGGGGCAGAGCTGGGCAGCATGCAGCTGTGCTTTGCCCTGCTGCAAGGAAATGCTGCAGGGGCAGAGGAGCATTCATGGCAGTCCTGAGCAGTGTCTTCCACTGACCCGTCAGTCTCCCGTGCTCCTCCTGGCCAGGAAAAGCAAGGAGTGGGGCTGGCAAGGCCCAGAGTGGAAGCTGGTGGCTCTCTGTAGACTGGGGGTCCCATCTCTGCTCTGTTTCCTTCTGTTGCAGCCCTTCAGCCTTTGGAAGATGACCCCCATCTGACAGTCTGTTCTATGGCATCTGAGACCATCCAGAAGCTGAGACACCAAAGGCAGAAGGCGGCACCAGCACGGAGAAGGCTCCCAGCACTTTTCCGCTGGTCCTGCATAGCCTTCTGAGGGATAATTCTTGTTCATTAACGTTGCTAGGACACCTGTACAGCAACGTTGCTGGGACATGTGTTCCTGTCACGCAAGACAGACCCCCTGAACAACAGCGGGAGCCTTGGAGCACAGACATCTTGGAAGAAAGAACAGGAACCAAGCTGGTTAGAACTGGGTCTGTAGTTAGCGATTAATTAAATTGAAAAGCACAATTGAAAGCCTTTGGAAGGAAGATCTGGAGAATATGACCACTAGAGAGCAGCACGTATGCACACAGATGCAGAACTGATCATAATTACACTGACTAAATTGTAACTCCTCATATGAGTTCTTGGAACTTAAACAAGCAAGCAGAAAAGTTGTGGTTTATTCTAGCTTTTGCAAAGCCGGAATGCTGGGCAGCAAAGCTCCTGCTTGTTTATAGTGCTGTGTGCCTGGACATAAGTGTCATGTGGAAAAAGACAAAGAAACACATTTTCTTTGCCTATGTCTTGGAGAGCCAGGAATCCAGAATTCAAGATCTTTGCTTTTGAGTTTGCAATTCAAAACCGGATTAGAAAGGATTCTGCAAACTTTCTTTGATGACATTAGACTCTTCATTAACAACAATACTGTTTCTAATACTACTAATAACAGCAACACAACAACAAAATAATGGAAGATGAAGGAAGACATGGGGACAAGAGTCACTGGAGGAAATTTCTCCTTTGAACTGAATTGGTGTTAGTGTCCCCGTGCACAAGAACCAAGGAGAGAGCAAGCATGTTTTGTACTCTTCAGAATGCAGTGTGGTTCATCTTATTGTCATCCAAATGAGACCGGGATTTCACTGCATTGTTGGAAATGGGAAAACAGTGCCAAAGTTGCATGTTTTGAAGCGGAAAAATAGTAATTTTAAAAACCCACAGCAATAGAGTAGAGAAGATCACCAGCAAAGCCTGTATCACTTGACCTCAGAGTAAAAGCAACAGTCAACCAAAGAAGCGGATGCTGATCCATTTCATGCACTTTTGTAAGGATGTGAAAGCGAGCAGACTTACCTGAAGGTGGTGTAACGTTAGTGGTAAACATCACCAAGCTCCCTCCAAAAGTGGACTTGACCTTTTGTCTCTGCGACCATCTACGTACAGAGGGAGCTACTGGAGAGCTGTGCTCGGATCCTTCAGTTTTCATGTCTCTTACCATCTCTCTTCCAGGAGATCTTGCGAAGAAAGGCTTTTCCTGTGAGGATGAAACACAGATAGGAAATGTTACATCTAGTTTTGCTGTGGGAGTTTACCTCTGTGTGTGACACATTCATTCTTCTGACAGCTGCTAACACTCAGTTTATTAATAAAAATCATACCTTTATTACTTTGTGCCTTGCAGATTAATCTGAATGTAAGAAAATCGGGTTGACTTTGTTTGCTTCGCTCAACACTGGCCACATCAAGATAACAAAGGACATTGTTTTCAAGAATAATTGCAGCTATCTTCCAGTTGGCTTGTGCTTCTGTGTTTCTGAGAAACACCATCTAGCAATTTCTTTTTCTTCTTTTTTTGCACGAGTCCTGGATGCTGGTGTGTGTTGTGCTCTGTTGTTTGCTGACCAGCAGGTGAGAGGACTGTGTTTTGTGTTGGGTGTTGAGTTTTGTCTGTCTCAGGGGCCATCCAATTGGATCCATCCTCTTTTTGCAGTGCTTAGGGACAGTTAATTTGCTGTTGCCTGGAGCTATGTGTGAAGTGCAGGACTAGAAGCTGTGATCGCTGAATCTCCTTGGATGAGCCCCAGCTCAGGTTCTCTCACACCAACCAAGAACATTTTTGCCAGCCCTGTTGTATTGCTGCAGCTCAGTGACCCCGACAATCTTCCCATGGAGTGCCGAAGACGGAGGTGGGAGCCTCCTTGCTGAGATCTGCTAGCAAAGCCCTGAGCGGCTCTAAGGTCGGAGCCTGTTGGGTCGGTAACACTGTGTCATGGTTTTGTGCTGCTGCTGTCCATATTCCACATCATAACATCACATGCAGTATGAATCATTAATTGAGGGTATAAATAGTGGAATCATGTACAAAGGAAAAAGGGTTAAAGAGAAAGTAACTTTTTGTTTATAACTGAACAATACGGATTGCTAAGGGAACGTTATATGGTATTAAAGGTGTTTGAATGGAACAAACTGTTCTGATGGTATAAGAAAGTGTAACTGAGGGTATGTGGAAGTGTAATAGAGGGTATGTGGAATTGTGATCGAGGGTATGTGGAAGTGTGGAAGGAGGAAGGCTGAGGGACCTGGTCTAGGTCCTGCTATCCTGGAAAGGCAGCCTGGGGATCTGGCAGTGTGTGTGCCAAGTGGCTCTGTGTGCCTATGGGTGTGTACTGAAGGGCACCCAGAACTGCCACTTCCCCTTGGGACATAGGCTTGGAGCATCAGTTGCTATGTTACTCTCTGAGAAGAGGATTCAGGCCCCAAGTCTTGCGTCCAGCTTGGTGATTTGGATTGACTCTGGGGCAGCAGTGGATGATCTGCAGCCCTGCAGCTGAGTGCATGAGGCTGATTGTGATCTCTGCTCTGCCATGTACCTACAGCAAATCCCAAGAGCACACAAAGATTGGGTCTGTACCCTGGCCTTCATCCCTGGCTGCCCCATGTTGTTGAGTGCGTACCAAGGAGGCGTGATCAAAGTCTGGAACATGGATAACTTCGGCCCAGTTGGGGAGATCAAAGGGCAGCCCCATCAACGCCATCTGCACCAACTCCAAGCACATCTTCACTGCCTCCAGGTGAGCCTCGGGCTTGGTGCTCCCCAGATCCTGCAGGAGGTGAGAGTGCCCTGTGTTGACTTGTCATCCCTGGGCCTGGGTGGGTTTGCACTGAGTGGGGCCAGGAGCCTGGAGGGCGAAGAGGGCAGAGGGGATCTTGCAGCTTTCTGGTCCCTCAGTGCCTTCCTCTCACCTTGCTGTCTTAGTCTGTCCCCTGCCCGCTCTCTGGGATATCCCCATGCAGGGTCCCCTCTTCCCTGGCGCTGGGCATCCCCTGCTGTTCTTGGGGAGCATTTTGGCAGCAAGACTCTGAAATCCACTCTCTTTTGTTTGTGCAGCAGCCGGAGCTGCGCATCTGACCTGGCTCACCCTGAGCTTCCCTGCAGAGATCTCTGAATCCCAACTGCAACGTCTGCTGACCCTCTGCTCTTCCCTGGGTACCCACTTTGCTCTGCAGTGGGGTGGGGAAGGGCTGCAGATGGGTGAGGATGGAGATGGTTGTGCCAGGAGCGGAGTGTGGACGGGTTGGACCCTGATCCTGCACGACTCCCCCACGGCTGCACACCTGAAGGACAATCCTACAGAGAACGATGGTGCATGGCTGGAGCCCTTCAGAAGGCTGAAGGCTCAGCCCAGGAGTGTCAATGAGGACGCAGCCTCTCCAGCTGCCCTGCTCATGTTTCTCTGCTCAGGGGGCCGACGAGGCCCTGGTCTCACACTGGAGCTTTCTTCTACCTCTTCTGTGGTCCCTTGGAGCATCCCCTGCTCCATCCTGCCCTGCCCCGCGCTGGGCTCGTGGGGGAATGTGGGAATACAAGAAAAGCTGTTCAGAGCAGCAGCTGTGGAGCCAGATCAACAGCCTGAGAACCAAGGACACCTCTGGAAGGAGAAGAAGGGACTCACGGCTCTGATTGGATATGTTAGAAAAAAAAAAAACTTGTGAAGGTTTATAATGGATGTGAGAACTTGTAATAAAGGATTTGGATCATTCACATCTGAGTCCGTGCTTCAAATGCTGCAGGGGAATGGCTGCGTTGAGCCCTGGGAGTGGTATTCTCTCCTTATGCGCTCTCACTTCCCTTTGGTCACTGAAGAAACGACTTTTGAACTCGGACTTAAGGATTTCTCTGCATGATCCCATTGGTGCTGAACTCGGATCTCAGAGGAGCTCCAGGATGTGCCCCATAAAGCACAGACCAATTTCTTTCTGCTTTCTGCAGCCCCGTTTGTTTCGTGTCACCAGTCCTTGTTCAAACCACTGCAGGGTGGGAATTTCTACACACCTTGAAACAGGAGCATCTCTATTGACTTGATGGAGTCTGTCTTTTATCATTCTGGGGATGGGGGGGGAAGAAGAAAATGCAGTTTCCATGGCCTGGTGGAGGGCACGATGGCATGCGCAGGGTCACCCTGCCATGGACAGGATGGTGGCTGCTCCTGGGTCACAGCTGAGCCCCGTGCTGTGGGGCTGGGCAGGATGGATCACAGGACCCATGGTTGCCCTGTGACGCACAGCACTTTTACAAAGTAAAAGAATCAATTTCCTTAAATATTGAGCATCCATACGTAAATTGCAGCCTAGTGGAATCTTTTCCTATCCAAACAGAATTCTTTATTTATTTCTGTTACATAAGAAAAGCAAATAATTTTTTATCGGTCGACTTTGAAATTCAGGCAAGTGTTCACTTGAAGTGTTATGAAGTGTCAGCTTTTCTAGAGCATTTACTTTTCATGCTCTTAATTTCTCATTATCTCGCCTTATTCTCTTGCCACGTCAGTGTTTTCATTCGATGGCTTCCATGTGACAAGAGCTCTTGCTGTGTGAGCGATACAAATGTAGCTTTAAAAGTGGTACAACTTGCTATTAAGGCAGCTCCCCTCGGGAATTCCTTAAAGCTGCAGTGAGACAAGGGACACAAGAGAAACTTTGCTATGCACAGCAGGCTGAGCCCTCCTGCAGTCCCAGCTATGGAGTGCTCTGCACAATCTGTCTCTTTTTGCTCCTGATGTGCAGAGGTTTGATCTGCTTTTGCACCAGCAAGAGAGAAGTGGCACCTCACACTTATATTTCTGAATATTCTTGCTGCATTCAGTGGGATGTAAGCAATAAATAAAGAAATAAAATAAAAATATTATTGCTTTGGTTCTCAAAAAAAAAAAAAAAGAACTGCCCAGCTTAATTTTGCTCCAGATCCTTCACTGCTTTGTTGCCTTTCACTGGACAAGATTTAGGGCCTCAATATCTTTCTTATAGTGAGGGGTCCAAAACAGAACACTGATAAACAGACCGGTACTGTGATCAATAGAACTTGAGGAAGAAATTCATCTTTCATGAGGAGCTCCTCTTTGAACAGCACCAGGAACTAAGACAGGTGTTTGATTATTTCCTGCTATGAGGCAAAGATGGATCAGCAGATAGAGCTGGAATCTATCTCTCTCCTCCCCACTTTATTCCCCACCTTCAATTCTTTTTGGAAAGGAAATGCTGCAAATCTGGACTTATTTGGGAAATCACCGTGCACACAATGAAGTGAGAAAGCACCGTGCACATGAACAAGGCAAGATCCTGGATCAAGCTTTCAGTGGAAGGGAAATGCCTGAAAGGATTGAGCAAAGTCCTGGCGAAAAATCCCTGGGGTTCCTGTTGGTGGGAAGCTGAACATGAGCCAGCAGTGTGCTCTCACAGCACAGAAAGTTAACCATATCCTGGGCTGCATCAAAAGAAGCACGGCCAGCAGGGCAAAGGAGGCGATCCTGCCCCTCTACTCTGTGCTGATGAGGCCTCATCTGGAGTACTGCATCCAGATGCAGAGTCCTCAGTACAGGAGAGACATGGACCTGTTGGAGCATGTACAGGTCACTGATACATGCCATAGAACTGATTCAAGGGCTGGAACACCTCTCCTATGAGGACAGGCTGAAAGAGCTGGGGCTGTTCAGCCTGGAGTACAAAAGGCTCCACGGTGACCTGAGAGCAGCCATGAAATCCTTAACAGGGGAAAGTAGAAAGAAATACAAATAAAAGAGATTTCCATTAGGATATTTAGCAACACAGTCAGTAAGGGAAGTCAGTAAGGCACAGATGATTTGCTACATACTACCAGAAGAAGAAATAAATATTACAATTCAATGGTAAATTCAGTTGTATTCACTTTTACTTCTTCATAGACTAAGATCTGAATACATAGAAAACCAAGAGAAAATTTATTACAGGGATTATAGCTCTTTCATTAAAAATGTCTGAAACTTAATAAAGAAAGTCAGCCAGGGATGGATTTATTGACCATATCAAATATGACCCCTGACTTCAATTCTTTGTGTTGCTTTTTACAAGGAAATGTTCTCTTGGCAGTGGGGTCAGCATATTTGGTGTTGAAAGATGCTGTAGAGCAAGGACTGACTCCACTCAGACATCAGGATGCCCAGGACAAGTAGGGTTCCCAAAAGGGGAAACTACAAGCTGCCATCAACATCTCAAAGTAAAATCTCTTGGAGAAGGCAGGTTTGTGCAGAGCCAGAAAGATCATGAGGCTGCAAACACTTTCAAGGCATATTATGGTAAAAGCGAAGTTCTCCAGCACATGTAGATACCAGGAGGAGAGAGAAGGGGGTCCATGCACTGTCACTGTCTTTCCTCTGATATTCTATATAGTTCCATAGCAAATTAAATTCTTTGGCAGGTGAATTGCTGTAATAACAGAAGTAAAATAATAAAAAAAGCCATCGCCTGGGCACAATGAGGCACACTGAGAAACAGTGAAGGGACAAGAAGGAGAGACCTCAGCTTCCTCTGTTGTGGGTCTTCAAAGTGCACCTGCAGCAGTCAGCTATTTTCCCTTATTATTTGGCTCTTTTCAAGATTTTCTTTGTGATACTGTTTTTATTTTTTTATTATTTTTATTTTTCTGTTTCCTAAGAGTCTCTACATGTTGTAGGTACTTCCCTCATCCAAAATTTCCTTTCTTCTTACGATAAAAGAATACAGATTATTCCCTCAATAATGGGAAAGGACAAATAGAAGCTGCTTCACCCCATCTGAGGTCAGGCTGTTTCCACACATAGGAAAATTGCAGGTAAGTGGAGGGGATTTTATCTAAGTGTAGGAACCAGGGGTGAAAATGTTGATTTTCTCCTCTATGAGAAGGGCAGAGCCAGCCATGCACACCCACAGAGCACAGAGCTTTTCATTGCTTCTTCATTTTTAAGTAAAATCATAGGGAAACTGTCAGACAATCAATGTGCAGAAGTGGTACAATCTCTTGAAAAGCCACTTACAGATCTGCAAAACTTGCAAAAAACAATTTTCTGTTTATCCAATTGTTTTCCCATCTCCAGATAAGACCCCGTGCTATGATCCATTTTTTGTGCGTGCATCAACAGATTTACAAAAAGAAACAAGTCAGCAACTAGCAATTTATTCAAGGTGTTGAAAGTATCAGACAGTTGGTAGATTAGAAAGCAAACTGATTCCTCCAGAATTTCTTGGGGGACTCTCAGGAAATGGGATCCAGTAGGAGCTGGTCTGAAGTGGGGACTACTCCATTTCTAAGGAACTGTACATCAATGAGGAACTAGTTCAATGCTTTCTCAATCAAAGAAAAACCTGACTTCAGTACACGTCTGACCAAATGCCCAAGCTGTACAAACCTAAGTCAAGGTGTGAATGCAACTCTCTGAAAGGAAATTTTGTCATTTATTTCATTTATTTCATTAGTAAACATGGAAGTTTGGTGGCCCTTCCAGGCAGGGGGGCTGGAGCTTCATGATCCTTGGGGTCCCTTCCAACCCGGGTCATTCTGTGATTCTGTGATTCATTTCTCTGCATTGACAAGACTATCTTCCTTGTGTAAGCAGAAAGAAGAGCTGCTGGAGAGGAGCTCTGCTGAGGGGGACCTGGGCGTCCTGGTGGACGACAGATTGACCATGAGCCAGCAGTGTGCCCTTGTAGCCAAAAAAGCCAGGGGTGGGTAAAAGATCTAACACACATCTCTATGATGGGGGTGGCCCAATCACAAGCAGTGCTGCGCTCAGTTGTTCTGCTTGCCTGCTCCTCGAGGAGTTAGGAGAAATCTATGCCTGTTGCGTGTTCGAGTGCATGCGCAATGCCATGTGGAGGGCTTATCGCAATAAAGATTGGCGGATTTGCTGCGTAGACCGGTCAGAACTCAGATCTGCGTTGTGCTTCCTGCGGCACCAAACGCCCAACAGTGGCAGTTCCGCTTATTGGCCAGCAGGTGGCAGCAGAGACCACGGAAAGAACGTCTGCGGGACAGACCCTGGGGATCCGTTCTCTTTTGATTATAGGGGAAATATATTGAAAGCTTCAGATTTCATTAATCTTTGTGGGAATCATATAATGTGCAACTCAGATCTACCTCTTCGTGCAGTGACTGCCTGTAAATTTGCTAGAGCCTGATATAATATGGCCTTGTGCTTTCCGCTAACTCACCTTCATTTCATTTTCATTAAATTTGCTTGGTAGTCAGATTTTGGTGTGTGGATATTTTAAAACAATCTAACTGACATTGGCAAAAAATTAAAAATAATAAAAAAATGCACGACAGCATCAATTGTATCAATTTTTATAGGTAAGATAAAGAAGAGCAGTTTCCCTTAGTTTTCTGTGCCTCTTTACTTTTTTACCCTCTCCCCTTGTGTGAGAAACTCTCAAAGTCAAAGATTTCTAGTTAGGCAAAGATGGCAGCGATAGCAGCAGTGCTTATTCATTACTGCAATACTGCGCGCACATCCCCTGTTGGCAAGGGAGAAACTGCACACCAGTCAGTGAAATCAATTCTGTTCTGTGCCCTAAGACCAATGCAGGTGATGCTCTCATGGCTCTCATTGGTTGAGCATCTCAGGCTCACAGACTCCTCCAGACTGTTGCTAGGATTCATTTCCATAGAAGGTCAATTACCAACCTCTTGTTTTTAGGTCTGCCTTGTACTTTTCTATGGAGAGAGAAGGGCAATGTTTCCAAAAGTCAGTACATTCATTCTGTCCTGTGCTGGGCTCTACCCACCCTGCATATTTATCTTGTGCTTGTCTCAATTCTACCCATGTCAGAATGCCCCCAGTCTGAACTTAACTCTGTTCAGCAACTTTCTTGGTGGAAAAACTACTTATACAGCTGTTTTACAAGAGGGTTATACATTCAGTTAGGGCCTACACTATGTACTGAAAATACTGGAAACTTCCACTGCAAAAACACAATCTACCTCTCCCATCTGTGCAGCCTTGCAGACCCAGAGCACGCCAGGTTATTTCTACTTTCATAGCATTTGCATGCTGTAGGGTGAGCAAAAGGTTCTGCTGCTTGATTCTTCTGCAAGAGCTGCCTACCGGCAAATGGTTGCAGGGATGGAGGATGTGACAGAAAGCATTTGTCTCCACAAGAGCAGAGTTACATTCAGTGCAGAGTGTGAGAGTCAGGTTGGTGTGGAAAAGCACTGACACGCTGGGGATGATGCAGTGCTCACATGTCTAACACTCACAGACATTACTGTCAGAAGGATGGTGCTGTGTTGTGCTTCTACCTTTGGCAGCCCCTGGAGAAATGCTGTGGCACACAGAACGCCTTTGTATTGCACTGACTGCTGCCATGCAGCATGGATTTAACACACTAAATCCAGAGGAGCGTGACTGCATCTAACTGCCCTGAGAAAAACTACTGTAGCTGAAGAGATGAGGAGGCAGCTGCTCATCTGCAGAACAAGCAGCACTGCCAGACATTGGGCCAGGTGAGCACCTCCTGCTGCAGCGTGATGATGACAGGGCTGGAGATGATCTGCAAAGCCAGCTTAAAAGTGGGAGACGTGAGTCAACATGGCAGGAGGACAGAGGTGTTAGGGAGCAGCCAAGGCATCAAAGAGTATCAAAAGGCTTTGAAAGGTATCACAAAGCGACAGCCAGGAAGACTGGGATTATCATGAGCAGCAACCTGGATGCTAGAGATTATTTGCTGCCATACAAAATGGTAGAGATCTTGCTGCTGACATCCCAAAGCCATGCAAAATGGGAACCCAGAGCTCTGCCTGCACGAACCCCACAGCCATAGCATTGCAACCTTGCTGTTTGTTGCATTCATCCCAATCCCTGTGAATGAAGACTCGGAATGCAGCCAAGGCGATGATTGAGCATGAGAGTGACTTTATTCAATAAAAGACAGGAGGGCTTGAGAGGTCAAGGGTGAAGATAGGACTCCTCTTGTCAAGATGAGAGTGGCTCAGAGCTGGTGCTGCTGCCTGGTGCCTGGGACTGGCAGCCTGACTCTAAGTCCCCATCTAAGATGCTCAGCTTCACCTCACTGATGCTGCCCTGCTCCTGCATGGTGGTGCTGCTGTTGGGGCACTCGGGCTGTGCTTGGGATGGGCAGCACTGCAAAGGCACTGGGTCACAATCCAGGCAGGTGACTGTGGTGTCTGGCAGGCTCAGGTCAGGAGCTTCAGCAGAGCCAGGAGATATGAGAGCATGAACGTGGATGAGCCCCTTGTGTCCATCACTGTTACCATGTGGAAGGCTGTCATCCGAATTGCAGCGATTTGTGCTTAATAAGAACTCTCCATTGATGGAAACACACTGCACATCACTACTTGGTTTGGATCTTTGGGGTTGACAAGGGCTCGAATTATCCAGGAAGGCACAGAAACACAAGGGTTAGTGTCAAACGTTTGCAAGTTGAATCATGCAAGAGGTTGCTGATACTTGGTAATAGAGTGGCGGCAGGACGAAGCAAATAAGCTTGAAGCAACAGAGCCACTGTCTTGAAAGTGATCCTCGTGCAGGTCCATAAGTTTTGACTCTGCCTGGACTTCATATGGGGCAGTATGACATCACAAAGGGGTGATATGATGTCACAAATGGGCATTATGACGTCACAAATAAGCATTATGATGTCACAAAGAAGAACTATAATGTCAAAAAGGGGCATTATGACATCACAAATAAGCATTATGACGTCACAAAGGACATTATGACATCACAAAGGGGCATTGTGACGTCACAAAGGATCATTATGACGTCACAAAGAGGTATTATAACATCACAAAGGGGCATCGTGACGTCAGAAAGGGGCATCGTGATGTCAGAAAGAAGCATTATGACATCACAAAGGGCATTATGACATCACAAAGAAGCATTATGACGTCACAAAGGGGCATTATGACATCACAAAGGGGTGTTACCATCACCCTGCGCCCAACTCCTCTCTCCCTCCTAATGGCTCCCTCTACCACCAATCCCCGATCTCCCCTCCCCTTAGGCATTGAATTCTCTTCTCACTACCTCCTCCCAGTCCTCCCCTAGGAACAGAAACCATTCAGATTCTACAGCAAACTACAGCATCTGCACTGCAAGAGCACACTGAACCACCTGCAACAATGAAACATGGTTTTGGAGAGTGGGTTTGAAAACACACCTTTAGACAGCTGTCTCCCTGTAGCCAAAAGGAAACCAAGCAGCAAAAGAAGAGTCCAGCCTGAAACATGCCCATGCTACTAGCCCAGGTTTTTCACAGTCAATGCAGAATCCATCCTGTTCATGAAGTGACAAATGACCAGTGGGTCTCCCCTTGCTCCACCCCTTCTCCTTCAAAGCCAGAAAAAGAAAGAAAAAACAAGCTTCTGTACAGCTGCCGTTATTTCTGACAGCGAGTGTAATCACAGAATCATAGAATGGCCCGGGCTGGAAGGGACCTCAAGGATCATGAAGATCAATCGCCTCCCTGTCCCTGCTGGCCATCCCCTCTTCTGATGGAGCCCAGGGGACCATTTGCTCTCTGAGCTGCAAGAGCACGCTGATGGCTCACGTTCTGTTTTTCATCCACCAGGACCCCCAGGTCCTTCTCTGCGGGGCTTCTCTTAAGGACTGCTCCTCCCAGGCTGTAGAAATGCCTGGGATTCCTCCAGCCCAAGTGCAAAACCTTGCACTTTGCTGTGTTCAACCTCATTAGATTCACCTAGGCCAACCTCTCGGTTGAGCTCCCTCTGAATGGCATCCCTTCCTTCCACTGCATCAGCCGCACCACTCAGCAAACAGCAGAGGGTGCACTCCATTGCATCATTGGTGTCACTGATAACCATGTAAAAAAGCACTGGTCCCAAGACAGACTCCTGGATGACACCACTTGTTATTGGCCTCCACCTGGACACAGAACCATGAATCACCACCCTCTGTCTGTGGCCTTTCAACCAATCCCTTATCCACCAGGTGGTCCACCTGTCAAATCCACATCCCTCCAGTTTAGAGATAAGGATGTGGTGGAGGGCCATGTCAAAGATCTTGCTCAAGTCCAGGTCAATGACATCAGTTTCCTTCCTTTTGTCCACAAATGCCGTCACTCCATCATAGAAGAGCACCAGATTGGTTAGGCATGGCCTTCCCCTGCTAAAGCCACGCTGACTGTCTTGGATCACATGCTCATTCCTTATGTGATCAAGCATGTCTTTGAGGCGGATCTGTTCTTCACCATCTTCATCACAGTTCTACATTTGAATCAAATAATTGGTGTTGCTGTCACGAAGAAAACCTCTTTGTCTTCTACTCCTGCTGCACATCTGTGCTTTCACCAGAAGCAAAGGGAGAGGCCACCTCCTAGATCCAAATTTTAAGAAACCAACACCCAATAGGTGTCATCTGAAGTAAAATAGGAGAGAAATTAAGATGACTCTTTTGCATCCAGCTTGGATCACTCCCTCACTCAGGCACACCACCATCAGATCAAGGAGATGCTGCCTTCAGCTTAGAGACTGTATGGGAAATCACAGCTTGAACCTCTGATTAATCAGCTGAGGCAAGTGTTGGGCCAGCTGCGGGAGCACAGGTGAGAGTAATCTAGCTGTGCTCCCAGAAGGGGTGGACCTCGACTGCACCTCTTCTGAGACCTCACCTCATTTAAACGCTGACCACCACTAAGGCAGAATCTCTTGGAGACTGCTCCCCAGTTGAGACTGCCTCAGCTTTCTGGTCAAGGCATCAACATTGGTCAGTTTTCCTTTGCTAATAATCTTTGACTATTTACCACCATCTTGGTTAACATCTTTTTACTAGCCACCCTTACAGAGACCATAAGGGCTTGGGCTTCCAAACTCTCAGCAAGCATTTGGATCAGCCAGCTTCCTGCTGGGGAGCCCCCTGCATCACTGCTGCCTCCTTTGGTACCGTACCCGCAGATGCTACAGAGCTCATTAGCATGGACTTCCTTCCTCCCCTCAGCAGCTGCTCCTGCACTCACCTTCATTCCTACTCAGATACCGGCCGCTTCCAGCACCAGCTGACCTGCAAGACACAGAAAGGAAAGGTGGGAGTCATGCAAACGCAGAAGCCCAAGGCTGCGTCACCACCACGTATGGCAGCCTCGGGAAGTCAGCTGCAACTACATCCTTTGTCAGAATGGAAACAGGCACCGTCAATTAAGTGTGACCTCTGAACTCATTGCCACCATCAGAAATAGGCACTGAAATCGCTCACTTCACTGCAGCTGGTTACCTCCTGATTTTGGGTAAATGCGGACACTGTCTTGAGGGCTACCAGAAAAACGACATCAACTTCATTGTAGGTGGTTAAGCTTGGAAGCTGGACTTGAGCAAGAAAAGTTTCTCAGCTCAGAATCACAGAATTATCAAGGTTGGAGAAGACCTACAAAATCATCTGGTCCAACCATTACCAATACTTCCCGGATAAATCATACCTCTCAACACAACATCCAAACGTTTCTTGAGCACTCCCATGGTCGGTGACTCCACCACCTCCCTGGGCAGTGCTATCCAATGCCTGAATACCCTTTAGGGGAAGTAATATTTCCTAATGTCCAGCCTGAATCTTTCCTGGCACAGCTTAAAACCATTCCCTCTAGATCTATAACTGATCACACGAGAGAAGAGGCCAAACCCCAGCTCACTACAACCTCCCTTCAGGACGTTATAGAGAGTTATAAGGTCTCCCCTGAGCCTGCTCTTTTCCAAGCTGAACAATCCTAGTTCCCTCAGCAGCTCCTCGTAAGGTTTGTGCTCCAGACCCCTCACTACCTTCGTAGCTGAAGATGTTCCAGAACCGCAAGGTTTTCTTGCAGGGAGGGGCCCAAAACTGAATAGGTCAAACATCCTTCTCTCCATCATTGCTGTCACGTGGAAGGCTGTCCTTGGAACTGCAGTGACTCATGCATCCTAACTGCACTCCATTGATGGAAGCACAACGTGCATCATTGCAACTTGCTGGTGGGTTCATGTATTGGCAAGGGATCGATTCACCTGGAAAGAGTAGATACACAGCATTTAGCGTCAAACTTTCACTGTCCAAGGAGGCAAAGGCTTGGTGCTGCCTGTCAAGCAGGTTTCAAGCAGCTTGTGAGACTCATCTGGGAAAGACAGGAGTCAACCAAAGATGTCAGGCACAGGCTTGAATGCCAGAAGGAGGTACAAGCCCACTGAAAGCATGAATTCTACCTGTGTTGCTGACAAGCAGTGTTTTGAAAGCTGGATTTGCACCCTTACCTGCCAGGACCAAGACTTCTACTTCAGAGCGCTCCCTGGCACTGCTCTGCAGTTGGTGTTTGGCCACAGGGGATGGTTTGCCCAGGCAGAAGCAGGAACACCAACTGCCAGCTGGTGATTCCTTCCTCTTTTTGGAAGAACTTGGTCTGGAGAGAAAATAGAGCATGCTGTCAGTCGTGGTGCAGGGTGAGGGAAGAGCTGCACTGAGCCCTTGCCAATAGTTGCCTGTTCCTGGTAATACCTGCTTTCTGCTGAAACACAGCTTAGAAACACCCTCTGTTTCAAACAGCAGAGGATGCTTCCATTCCTACAGCTCAGCCCTCAAGTCCTGCTGGCTACATTCCTCTCAATGATTTCAAGCAAGATTCGGAGCATGTGAGCAAAGGCTCCACAGCCGGACAGGAAAGGAGCTGGCAGGCGTAACTGCTTTCTGAGGAACCGTACAGTTATAAGGGAAGCTCAAAAGCAGCCCTGACTCTTACGTTAACACCTCCTCGGCCTCAGCTCACTGCCACCTTTAATTTCTAGTGCCAGCAAGTCTGACCAACAGCTCTGCTTACAGGAGAAGCACAATTGGTTTCAGGCACATGGCCCTGAAATCTGGAAAACCCCAAGATTTCCATGTACAGCCAGCACAGAACAGGATAGATGCCAGCATGGCTTTCTGCATCTTGTGACTGCCTGCCCAACCAGGAAGGAAAGGCACCTTGGGTGGCTCCACTGAGGCCATAGGGCAACTGTGTGTTAGTTGAATCCTCAAAGATATAATGGACAAAAAATAAACCAATAAAAATCATCCGAACAATGATGGTAGGGGCTGGAAAGGGAATTCCTCTTTCTTTATCTTTCAGATGGAAAATCAATGATTGCGTTGAAGTTCCTCAGTACAGCTGCAGGCCCTTCCTCCACTTGTATCTTGCTGCTCCGTGTTGCAACAGGAGAGCTGCTCTGGCCTCTCCTCTCAGCCTGTGCCGCCTGCACGGTGAGCAGCTTTGTGGATGGAGAGACCCACACAGACTTGGGCCCAGGCAGAGAACTGTGCCCTGCAAGGGAAAACCACAGCTAAGACAGAAAAGGAAGCAGCAGCACAGCCATCCTGTCATGGTTTTGTAATTTTGTAATTTTGCTATCAGTATTCCACATCATAACATCATGTCACGTATGGATACTTCTGTTGAATGTGCAGTCCACAGAAGAAGACTACATATCCCAGAGAACAACAGGAGTAACAATAAGTCACGGGACCAGGACTCTATATAATCTCGTTCCCAGGCTGGAGTGCCCTCCTTCTTCTCTCGAACTTCTCGGAGAGTGGGAAGCATTCCAGCCGTGTCGCCTAGAGTTCACAGTAGGCCTCTCGGTTTTTGGAGACTCTCTCTCTCTCTGTTTCGTTCGATTTGTTAGCCTTAATTATATTATATTGTGTTATCTTGTATTTCGATATCATATTTAGTAAAATAAGTTTTTCCTCCTTAGATTGTCGCTGTTTTATCCCACTCCCCTTTTCCCCCTCCTTTCCAGGCCCCGGGGGGGGGGCGTGGGGTGGCTTCCCCTGTCACGGGCATAGGTAAATCTAAGTAACCCGTGACAGATTTTTTGGTGGAGAATACGGGCATAGAGCTTTTTAGCTTTTAGAACAACTCTCTCTTTGCTCTTAAAGAGCTTCGTTACGGGAGTGTTGGGAGTGTTATCTTTCCGTAGCTGCTCACAGAGAACGTGACCTTGAAATACCAGACAAATTGTCAACATTAAGGGCTGCTGCACATTCTCAGCATTGCTATCTAACTTTTGTGTAGAAAACAAAGGGATTTCTTTCTCCCTTAGAGCAAAGCTAGCTAGCTCTGACTTTTACAGAGCCTGCCAGCTATGAATCCACTCTTCATCCCAGTTGCTCTGTTTAAGGGATTGAAAGCAATTATGATCTTCTTAAAGTATTGGTCAACTATTAACACCATAATTTGGTGTTGTGGAATTGTGCAGATATATAGCCTAATAAGGTGGATACTGATGGAGACACCTGCCTGGTACTTTTACGAGATGTGGTATGGTCAGAATTTTGGCATCTACACCTCAGATGGAATTGTGAATCTTACAAACACTTGCATCCCAGATGGAACAGGCAATTTTACAAATACTTGCATCCCAGATGGAACAGGCAATTTTACAAACACCACCATGTTTAATTCATTGTACAGGCTAAAAAAACCCTTTTTATTTAGGTTGTACTCTCAGATTTCCACACGCTTTTCAATAACTGAGATAGGGTTCATACTTGCATTCATGTTATCACTATCAATGCATGCATATATGTTCCTATGCATTCGTTCTATGCGGAAGTCCCCTCCAGAACCAGAGAATGATGACTGGCAGGGAATATGGAAAGGTTTAGGAAAAGTCTTAGAAGCATGGGGACCCGCAGTGTCATGGGATTTCACTCTTGAACACCTAAGGGACCCTAAGAAATTAAGTGAGTATTTGGGTCAGAGATCTAAGGAGGTAAACCTTATGTGGGGTTTGGCTTATGCATACCGTGCTTTGTATCATACTATTCTGGAGAGAGAGAGTTTCCGATCTGAGATTCAAGCCCAAGTTAATTCTGATCAGTCACAGGAGGCATCAGTAGCAATATCAGTTGCCCCTGTGGAAGGCAAGAAATGGAAACGGGTGTCCATGCGTCTAGAACGAAAAGAAGGAGAAGCACAGGGGGGGGCTGCAGAAGACCCAGGTGCCGGGCATGGAGCAGTACTGAAAAAAGCAAAGGCAAAAACCAAGAGGCATGAAGAAGAGACTGATGATGAGGAGGAAATCACCTATTGTCGACCTCTGAAGCTGACTGAAATCCAAGGCTCAAGAAAGGAGTTCACACGGCGTCAAGATGAAGGTATCCTTGCTTGGTTGCTTCGCTGCTGGGACAACGGGGCAACAGCTTGTCTCTAGATGGTAATGAAGCTCGCCAACTAGGAAGCATTGCCCAAGATGCAGGTATCGACAGAGGGATTAGCAGATGTTCGGATGGAGCTGCCACTCTCTGGTTGCGGCTGTTAGAAGCCGTGAGAGAAAGGTACCCCTATAAGGATGCTTTGAAGCCTAAATTTGATAGTTGGAATACCGTCCAAAAAGGTATTCAGCGCCTGAGGGAATTGGCCATGGCGAAAATGTTGTACAGCCCTGATCCAAGCGAACTTGACCCTGAGAGAGTGAGGGCCGATCCTGACATGTGGCAGAAAATCACAAGTACAGCACCAGAGAGAATTGCACAGTCATTGGTATCAGGATCTAAAGGGTTCGTGGACAGATGGCCCCGAGTTGTTGAGCTGATTATAATGCTTCAAACCATCGATCAGCAGCTCCCCCAACCGCATGCCGCAGTTTCTGCCATCTCACGGCTAGAAAACCGAGTAGATGAAATGTGCAAGAAATTGTTTCCATCAACTAATTGTAATGATCCTGTAATAGTATCAGAAACAACTGATGAAGGTCAATCCTCGTACGGGCCACCAGGTCTAATGAAGGATCTGATCAAACTAGTCCAGTCCTACTCCCCACCTGCATCATCAAAAGTCTCAGCTGTTAAACGCACACGCTTCCCAGCTCGAGCAAAGAACAACAGTACGATTGCACCGCGTGTTTCCATGTGGCGCTACCTACGTGACCGTGGAGAAGACATGAGGAAGTGGCATGATCAGCCTACTTCTGCACTACGAGCACGGGTGAAAGAACTGCTAGACATACCAACCACCAGTGGAGTTGCTCCAGTCATCACAGGTAACCAATAGAGGGGCCCTGCCCTCAGTCAGGGGAGGGAAAGGGATAATAGAGTTTATTGGACTGTGTGGATTCGATGGCCTGGCACATCAGAACCACAGGAATATAAGGCGCTGGTGGATACCGGTGCACAGTGCACCCTAATGCCCTCTAGTCATGAAGGGACAGAATCAATTCATATTTCTGGAGTGACTGGGGGCTCTCAAGAATTGACTGTGCTGGAGGCTGAAATAAGCCTCACTGGCAAAGACTGGCAAAAACATCCTATTGTGACTGGCCCAGGGGCTCCATGTATACTGGGTATTGATTACCTCAGAAGGGGGCATTTCAAGGATCCTAAGGGGTATCGATGGGCCTTTGGGATAGCTGCTGTAGACATGGACAACATTAAGCAGCTGTCTGTTTTGCCTGGCCTGTCAGAGGACCCGTCTGTTGTGGGGCTGCTACGAGTAAAAGAGCAGCAGGTACCGATTGCTACAAAGACAGTGCACAGACGGCAGTATCGCACCAACAGGGATTCCTTGCTCCCCATTCATGATTTGATTCGCCAGTTGGAGAATCAGGGAGTGATCAGTAAAACTCACTCACCTTTTAACAGTCCCATATGGCCAGTGCGTAAAGCCAGTGGAGAATGGAGGCTGACAGTAGACTACCGTGGCCTGAATGAGGTCACACCCCCATTGAGCGCTGCTGTGCCGGACATGTTGGAACTCCAGTACGAGCTGGAGTCAAAAGCAGCCAAATGGTATGCCACCATTGACATTGCCAATGCCTTCTTTTCTATTCCTTTGGCCGCAGAATGCAAGCCACAGTTTGCCTTCACCTGGAGGGGCATTCAGTATACTTGGAACCGTTTGCCCCAGGGGTGGAAACACAGCCCAACCATTTGCCATGGGTTGGTCCAAACTGTACTGGAACAGGGTGGTGCTCCTGAACACCTGCAGTACATTGATGACATTGTTGTGTGGGGCGATACAGCAGAAGAAGTTTTCACAAAAGGAGAGCAGATAATCCGGATTCTTCTACAAGCTGGCTTTGCTATTAAGCGAAGCAAAGTAAAAGGACCTGCCCAGGAAATTCAGTTCTTAGGTATAAAGTGGCAGGATGGACGTCGTCACATCCCAGCAGATGTGATCGACAAAATCACTGCCATGTCTCCACCAACTAGCAAGAAAGAGACACAATCTTTCCTGGGTGCAGTAGGCTTTTGGAGGATGCACATTCCAAACTACAGCCTCATTGTAAGCCCCCTTTATCAGGTAACGCGGAAGAAGAATGATTTTGCATGGGGCCCTGAGCAGCAGCAGGCTTTTGAACAGATTAAACAAGAGATAGCCCGTGCTGTAGCCCTGGGGCCAGTACGGACTGGACAGGATGTAAAGAACATCCTCTACACTGCTGCTGGAGAGAAAGGCCCTACTTGGAGTTTGTGGCAAAGAGCCTCAGGAGAGACCCGAGGCCGACCCCTGGGATTCTGGAGTCGATCATATAAGGGGTCTGAAGAGTGCTACACTCCAACTGAGAAGGAGATCTTAGCCGCGTATGAGGGGGTTCGGGCTGCTTCCGAAGTAGTCGGGACTGAAACACAGCTCCTTTTGGCACCTCGACTGCCAGTGCTGAACTGGATGTTCAAAGGACAGGTTCCCTCCACCCATCATGCTACCGATGTCACCTGGAGCAAGTGGATTACGCTGATTACACAGCGAGCGCGAATGGGAAACCTCAATCGTCCAGGAATCCTAGAGGTAATCATGGACTGGCCTGAAGATAAAAAGTTTGGAACATCACCAGCAGAAGAGGTATCATGTGCTAAAGAGGCCCCACCATACAACGAATTACCAGAAAATGAAAAGAAATATGCCCTATTCACTGATGGATCATGTCGCATTGTAGGGAAGCATCGCAAATGGAAAGCTGCTGTGTGGAGCCCCACACGACAGGTTGCAGAGGCCACTGAAGGTAAGGGAGAATCAAGTCAGTTTGCAGAGGTAAAAGCTGTCCAGCTGGCCTTAGATGTTGCTGAACGGGAGAGGTGGCCAATGCTGTATCTTTATACTGACTCATGGATGGTGGCAAATGCCTTATGGGGGTGGTTACAGCGGTGGGAACAAAATAACTGGCAACGGAGGGGAAAATCTGTTTGGGCCGCTGAACTATGGAAGGACATTGCTTCCCGAACAAAGAATATGGTTGTAAAGGTGCGTCATGTGGATGCACATGTGCCCAAAAGTCGGGCTACTGAAGAACAACAAAACAACCATCAGGTAGATAAAGCTGCTAGAATTGAGGTGGCTCAAATTGACTTGGATTGGCAGAATAAGGGCGAATTATTTCTAGCTCGATGGGCTCATGAGACCTCAGGCCATCAAGGAAGAGACGCAACATATAAGTGGGCCAGAGACCGAGGGGTGGACTTAACCATGGACGCTATTGCGCAGGTTATTCATGATTGTGAAACATGTGCCATAATTAAACAAGCCAGAAGGATGAAACCTCTCTGGGAGGAAGGGCGATGGCAAAAGTATAAATATGGGGAGGCGTGGCAGGTTGATTATATCACCTTGCCACGATCTCGCAGTGGTAAGTGTTATGTACTCACTATGGTAGAGGCAACCACTGGGTGGCTTGAAACATACGCAGTACCCCATGCAACTGCTCGAAACACCATATTAGGTCTTGAGAAACAAGTCCTGTGGCGGCATGGCACCCCAGAAAGAATTGAATCTGATAATGGGACACATTTCAAAAATTCTCTTATAAATACTTGGGCCAAAGATCATGGCATTGAGTGGATTTATCATATTCCCTACCATGCACCAGCTTCTGGTAAAATTGAACGATATAATGGGTTGTTGAAAACTATGTTGAAAGCAATGGGTGGTGGAACATTTAAGCACTGGGAGAAGAATCTGGCAGAAGCCACTTGGCTGGTCAATACTAGAGGATCTGTCAATCGTGATGGTCCTAGTCAATCTAGCCCCCTACACACTGTAGAAGGAGATAAGGTCCCTGTTATACATGTAAAGAACATGTTGGGAAAAGCTGTTTGGGTCCTTCCAGCTTCTGGAAAGGGCAAACCTATCCGTGGAACTGTCTTTGCCCAGGGACCCGGGTGCACTTGGTGGGTAATGCAGAAGGATGGGGATGTTCAATGTGTGCCACAAGGGAATTTGATGCTGGGGGAGTGCAGTCAATAATTTTATGTATCTATATATATATATATATGTTTGCATGTGTAGTGTATTTTAGTTATTATAGTTGTACATTTAGTTATGTTACATGCAATTCTACTATTTAGCTATCACAATTTTACATACGTGTATATATATGTATATATATGTATATATTAACCATGATGTAATAATGTAGAATAAGGGGTGGAATGTCATGGTTTTGTAATTTTGTAATTTTGCTATCAGTATTCCACATCATAACATCATGTCAAGTATGGATACTTCTGTTGAATGTGCAGTCCACAGAAGAAGACTACATATCCCAGAGAACAACAGGAGTAACAATAAGTCACGGGACAAGGACTCTATATAATCTCGTTCCCAGGCTGGAGTGCCCTCCTTCTTCTCTCGAACTTCTCGGAGAGTGGGAAGCATTCCAGCCGTGTCGCCTAGAGTTCACAGTAGGCCTCTCGGTTTTCGGAGACTCTCTCTCTCTCTGTTTCGTTCGATTTGTTAGCCTTAATTATATTATATTGTGTTATCTTGTATTTCGATATCATATTTAGTAAAATAAGTTTTTCCTCCTTAGATTGTCGCTGTTTTATCCCACTCCCCTTTTCCCCCTCCTTTCCAGGCCCCGGGGGGGGGGCGTGGGGTGGCTTCCCCTGTCACGGGCATAGGTAAATCTATGTAACCCGTGACACATCCCCATTCTGCATATCTCTCAGAATTGCTCATCCGAGCCACTGGAAGAAGAGGAGCTCAAAATAACTGTGTGCTCAGAGGTATGCTCGTGGCAAAGGACACAGCCACAATTAAGAGCAGCTCACTGTATCTTAAGAGGCAAACAAAAAGCCTAGAAAAACTAGGGGCCAGAGATCTCAGAAAGCATCACTGCCACACTTCAATCAAGTTTCACCTGCTTGCAAAACATCTTAAGAGCAGTGATGGTTTTCTCTATGTAAGGCTTGGACACTCTCAGGACCCATCAACAGGGCACCATATTCTAACCTAAGCCCAGAAGCCTGCTGTCTCCTCAACAGTAACAGAATTTTCAAAGGTCTTGGAGAAGCCCTGGATTGGATGAAGCTGTCAGATTTAGATCAAGCTAATGGAGGAAGATGCTCACCTACTCCCTCTCCCATGGCTGGTGTGGATTTGGAGCAGAAAAGGACGTCTGTGTAAATAGTACTGTTGAAATATCAACTGGTAGAGCAGTGTTGCACATTGTACAAATCACAGTTGGACATCCATGGACAGCTGATGATAAAAGTAATTGTAGGGGAAGAGCTGGATGAAATATTGTTAAAAACAAATAATCATTTTAGCTGCACGTTTGTAAGCATTTCTTTTCATCCTTCTCAAAACAGTTTCATGGCAGAATAAAGAGGACACGTTCACACAGACATTTCCACAGCCAGACTAGGGAATAATCAAAGAATATCAACCAAAACGTGTTTCCTACCAGTTACATGAATCTTGAAGGTGAGTTTCTAGCCAGCAGCCTCGCAGCTGTACTCCCCTTTGTTGCAGTAATTCATTCCTGGATGTAAATCACATGTAGAAAAGTGTTGCTATGATACTAGATGACCAAGAAAGTCCTATAGCCAAAATGTTTTGCACCAGAGGGGCTGTAAGTTGATCCTCCAAATGCAAGACACACAAAATGAAGCGTTCCTTTATCTCTGGGATTCCAAGCATTTTCTCACCTCTGACTTTCACTTGGAATGTTGCTTTGTCATCTTTTGTTTCACAGCTGTAGCTCCCTTGGTCTTTCAGGGTCACATTTTTGACCATGAGCTTGCGGTGCGTCCCCTGGGAGATGATGGTTGTCCTCTGGTCCTGCTTCACCTCTGTTTGATCTTTCTTCCATACGACAGCTCCGCTTGCAGCTGACACCTCACACACCAGCTCCAGGTCTTCAGAAGGACTGACTGATATTTCTGAAGTGGTTTTGGGCTTGCTGACAACATTAATGGCTTCATCTGAAGAAAAAAAGAGAAAGTGGTTTACATCCTGACTCAGGCTTATTCAGCACAGCATGAAGATACAGTTAGAACTGATTGTAATGTCTCTGCTCATTACATTTGGGTGATTGAGTTTCACCTCTGGAGGTACTCACATACAAACGTGTGCTTGATTCTCCTGTGTAAGGAAAGAGTAAGTTCTATGCAGACAGTTGTTATTTCTTTTAAACAATTCTGTATTCTGCACACGTTCTTCTGAAGCTAAAATGAAGGCAGATAAGTAACGTGTTTGCAATGCATGAACAAACCTATTCAACACTTTGTCTCTAAGCTAACAAGCAGCGTTTGAAGAGCACATCAGTATTTCATGCCCTTCATTCCATCCAGACAGAACCTGCCTGAGGAGCAAGCTGATGGCTGTCAGCTACAGGCAGACCTAGCTTAGCATTGCATTTCTTAGAGCAACAACTGTTGCTTTCAGTCACTGAATATACCAAGGCCAATTGCTATGCCAGGCACATTTATGGCATCAGTGAACAAATAATGAGTTAAAAATTGTAATAGACAGGAGTCATCTATTCTTGTAAAACTAGGTGACCAAAGAAGAACAGTCCCTCTAGAGTCAAGCTGTTTAGAACTAATAGCATCAATCAGTATCACATAGATAGATTACTTCCCTGCCCTAAGACCATCTTGTGACCATTTGGTGCTCCTAATTAAGCCCTCTTGATGGCTTTTTTGTCTGAGCCATGTGACATTTTGTGATAGGAGTTACTGCTAGTGTTCCCTTCACCCTACACCAAAGTAGGAGGTATCCATTCTCAGGGAATCATGCAGGCTTCCTCTGTATTTGATGCTCAGAGACAGCCCCAGAACTTTTTAAATCTTAGCTTAGCTCTCATCCAATAATGTTCATCAAACAGTGCAACTTGTCCTTTGGGGATGCCTTTGTTCTGCATCAACCAGTTCCAACGGAGTCTTCTCGGCTTGTTTTAGATCAGTTTTTTAACAGATAAAGAAAGGGGCTTTGAATTACAAAGTGAAATTGCAGAATGCATGATTCTCAACCAAACAGAACGGGAGGTGGGATGCAGGGTGAATACCTGAGCCAACACCACCTGCAAGCAACCCTTCAATATCTTAGGAATCTCTAGCCATCCCAAATCCAGTGTTGGGCTTGATCTATCATCTCTGCTGAGTTTTTAGCTAGCATCTTGGTGGAGATGGGTGAGCAGTCGGACTAGAGGGTCTTAATCAACCTTAAGGATCCTGTGATCAGAGGAACTTGAATGTGCTGTTAATGGTCACAAGAGCTGCACTGCAGCATGAGCATACACAGCGAAAGGTTTTCAGTAGAGCTTCGGTTCATAAATGAGGACTGGGTTATGGAAAATAGGCTCAAGAAATAAACCAGAAAACAGATCTTAACGCCAGGTTCTGTGAATGCAGCCAGCTGAATTTCACAGATATTGAATTTCAATGACAATTTCTTGTGTTATTTTACCCTCCAGCTCCACCCTGAACAGGAACATGTCAGTGACAAGCATTACTCCTCCAGGCTTGACCTGACAGTGCTTTACTTGTACTATGAGCTAATGCCAGGAAGAGCAGGAAAAGAGTTTCATCCACGTGCCTTCTCCTTCCTTAGTAAAATCAGTGTGAAACTGCAGCCACGTCAGGCTGAAGGAGACGTCTCAGATGTCCTGCCTGGATGCAGGAGCTCACGTGTCAGAGGATGTCTGGCACGTCAAGTCTCATGGCAGTGCAGTGCATGACAAAATGCAACAACACTTTCCTGTGGGTTCCTTTGGGCACGAGGCCCAGCGGGTGACACACCTCTGGCTGCAGCTCTTCAGAGCCTCCCAGCAGCCACGTGATGCCCATGGGAGAGACACAGCTGACCCGCACAGCAGATGATTTACCAGCTAGCTCTGATTTACAGCAAGAGAAGATACAAGTGGTGATGCTGAATGGTGAAATACTGCGAGTGTGTGGCATGGGTATAAGATTGGTGAGCCTGAGGATGTTCAAAGTCAGGATGGACAGGGCTCAGAGCACCTGATGGAGCTGCGGTGCCCCTGTTAATTGCAAGGGAGTCCAACTAGCTGACCCTTAAGGGTCTCTTCCCTATCTATGAGATACACAAAAGCTGATTCTGCAGTAACCAAGCTACCAACAGCAGCTGTTTGTCTTACAGCTTGCCAACACAGATTTTAAAATAACAGCATTGATTACTCATTTGATAGTCACATTACAGTGCAAAGCACATGGAAACGTCCATCAGCTAATTCATTTAATTCTTTGGGCAGACCTGCCAGTATGAAATATTATGCTAACATGACAGAGAGAAGAAAAGCAAAATTAAGACTAGCTGACAAGCCGTGGCAGGAAGTTCTGCTCTCCATCAATTTAGTCCCATTATTCAATTCTGTTTGGAGATGTCTCCATGACTCTCTGGAGTTTGTTCTTTGAGAAGAAGCAATTAAGTAAGCTCTCCAATGCCAAAGTGCATACACTACTCTAGGCCTTTCTTGTTTCTCCATGGATCAACAAGGGTGACAAGCCAGCAGAATATGATGAAGAGCCTCATCATGCAAACTCATGCATTTTATCCCCCTCACAGATGCACTGACAACTTACAGCATCATCCATTGAGACGTTGTGAATTTTCAGGGTGTGTTTCTTCCCCACAATGTGCAGTTCCTATTTTTCACTGGCCTTGAGCTCCTTCCCATCCTTCATCCACTCCACAGTAGCGCCTGTGTCTGAAAGCTCAGCCTGCAGTTTGGCTTCCTCACGCAGCCGAGCGGAGATCTTTTCTACATCTTTGCTCTTATTGGTAAATCTCACTGCAGCACCTGTCAGGAGCAAAGGCCTCGTTAGTTCAATTGATATCAGGCTAACGTGGTCAATGTTTGCTGCAACATCTCTGAAAAAGTATCACCTTCTGTTCCTGCACTCATCATTGTGTCACTGCTGAGCAATTCAAGATATTTCATTTGGTCTTCTTGCCGGATTTACTAAGTAAAAATCAACCAAACATCTCCTTCTACTGATTAAGAATGCTCTAAACATGCTTCTGCAGAGGTTTCCACCCAATGACAAACAGGTCCTCCCATCATGAATGTTTATTTGTTCTATTTTGTCATGCAAAGCTGATTGATAGAGATATTATTGGAATGATTGCTCCCCTACTTCTAAATTATTCCAGTGCAATCAGAAAGGCTGTCTGAACCTGGAGCTGAAAGTACTGCTCTATGGTGATGCAGTGGTAAACCTGCTGACTGAATGCACTGGCTAATAGCTGTGAACTGCAGACATTCATCAGCTGGCATGAAGCAATCTGGTTCAGATACCAAGCAGCTGGGTAGACTGGCTTACCCTACACTCAGTGCTATCATGTTTAGGTCATTACCAGGACTCACATCAGTCCATGGGATGCAATTTCAGGTATTTGGTACAGGCAGTGAATGCCTGCAGCCCCAGTTCTAATCATCAGATCACAGCAACTATGCCTTGACTGTAAGAGGAGAGGAGAAGGATCAAAGCAAATACCTCTCACTCTCATCTTGGTGCTGACATCAACATTTTCGGCAACAAATTTCACTTCTGCTCCACCATCATTCTTGGTGATGTTCTTTATGATTAGGCTGTGAGTAGTTTGGGTTCTCTTGATGATGCAGGTCTCGCTTTCCTGTAAGACTTTACCACTGAGGTACCAAGTGCTGCAACACATTGTTGTAAGATCAGTAGTAAACATGGCATCCCCTCCAGGTACAGCTTCACCAGCTGTTAGGGGGGATTTCACAGCCAGGACTGGTTCTGAGGAAGAACAACATGGATGTCTTCATGCTCTTTAGATGCAAGTCTGGTATCTCATTTAGAGATGGAAGATTAAATCATAGGTACATTTCTACTTCTCCCTTTGCATGAGTGCTGGAAGAAGCACTTCTATGCTTAAGATCTGTTACAGAAAGTTCTGCCTCTTGCACATGTGAGATATCAAAAGATAAGGATATTCATGTCTCTCTCACAGAAACAGAACTTGTATCACTTTAGTGGTAGCTGGACGTTGACAGGAGAACTAGTAATAAAGGAAAGCCTTTGGTGTGTTAATGCACTACTATCCTTAAAGTCAAATGAAACATCTTTAGGGAACCAACACAGCTGCTCAGCACACACTGACCCATTTCCATTGGGGTTTTTGTGCTTACCAAGGTGCACGCTCCCTGGGAATTCCAGAGACGGGCTCTGTCCATGCGCATTGACTGCAGACACTCGGAACTGATCATCAGCCTCTTCAGACAGATTGCTCACCGTGAACTCTGGGACGGGGACATGAGACTCGTGGCACCTCACCCAGGTGAAGCCAGTTAGTTTCTTGCGTTCCACAATGTAGCCATCGATTGGAATGGGGCGTTGCATCTTCGGAGGGGTCCATGCCAGCGTCACTGAGGTTTCTGTTTTATTTTTCACCACGGGGTCAGCTGGGGGCTGGGTGGGAGGTTTTCTGGGAGCTGAACAGAAAGAAATACAGAAATATTAGCATAAGGTCATTTAAGCTGGAAAAGACCTTCAAGATCAGCAGACTCAACTTTCAGCATGACCTACTGAGTCCCACCATTAACTACTGTGCTACCTGAGGACATACATGACAAGCTTATTCCTGCAGGTATTTGCATAGAGAATATATTCACCCTTTGGTTGCTTTGGAACATTTTAGAGGTTAAAATCCCATCAGACTTTTTCACTGTGTGCAGCCACTGATACAGGCAGGAGGCTGGGAATTACCTGATGGGCTCTAGTTACAGACTACTGACACAGTAAAGGATTGATTTCATTTCATTTTGGCCATCAGAAAGTTTGGAGTCTGGTTTAAGTCATCCATCTAGACTCCAATTATAATCATATGGAGAACAGCGCATTTAGGAGAACTCATCTCATCTTAATAAACCTGAATGAAATCACAGAATCATAGGATCACGGGAGGGCTTGGGTTGGAAGAAACCTTCAAGATCATCCAGTTCTAAACACCCTGCCATGGGCTGGCTGCCCACTAACCAGCTCAGGCTGCCCATCACCCATCCAACCTCGCCTTCAACACCAAGGACAGGCATCCACAGCTTCTCTGGGCAGCCTGAAATGGAAGCAATGAGCCACATGTTGAAGATACTCAAACATTCATGACTGTAGAGAGAGCCAAATACTCCATACATATTGCCTGCCTGGTCAATGGTATTAAAATGCCAACAACAGACTCATCCAGCTCATGGAAAATGGTGTGAACATGGCGTACAGGATTCTTCCAGCATCGAGTTAGATCTGCAAAGTGTAAAAATAGGAAATCTCAATGCAATGCAATTTTCCCTCATAACATAAATAGACACATAACTGTTTTGGGGTGCACTGTTACCAGCCTGTCAGTTGCTGTTGGTCAGTGCTAGATGCCAAAGGTCCCACTAACATAGCATGAAGCTGAAAGCTAGACGCTGGAATCAGATCTCCTGACCTTACCATCAGAAATCGAGATGTCATATTTTGCTCAGAGGTGCCTGCTTGTAGGAGGGACAGCTTCTGAGCTTTTTCTGCTCCAGGAACCAGCTCCAGCTTCAGGATTTAAACAGCAGTCAGAAATTAAACTGAGCTTTGTCACCTCCATCAAATAGAAGGAGTGGTTGGGTTCTACAGCTTTCCAAATCACTTAGAAACTGGCACAACAATCAGATGCCTACCTTTTCTTTTTGAACTTGTTAATACATAGAGCTTAATAGCATCAGAATGCCCCAAGCACTTCAGATAACATGACAGCTATAAACCCTTCTTTAAGGATTCCTTAGAGTAACTGTAATTCAGTGGTGCTGGTGGGAGAAGGGAAGTCCTAATCTTCCCAGATGGTGAATAGAGTTGATGTTCACATGCAGACTGGTGCTGCAGCACAGCCAGAAACCACTCATTTGGGAAACACAGCACCAAGAAAATAACAGGAATAGCTTCATAAAATCAGGCAGCTTCACCCAAATTTCCGTCTGATCATCACAGTGGCCCTCCTTTGGACCCACCCCAACAGCTCCACATCCTTCCCAGGCCTAGACACAGTGCTGCAAATAGGGCCTTACAAGAGCTGAGCAGGAGGGGACAATCACCTCCCTCTCCTGCTGGCCACCCCTTTTTCAGTGCAGCCCAGAATACACATGGATCTATCTTTTTCATACAGATATTCCCATAGATGTACATATATATACCACACCTACACCCCCTTAATCTGCTACAACTCCATTCTCCTGCTCCTGTGATAACACAGAATGGCTGAGACCTTCCAGCTGCTTCCACCCAGGGTCACACAGCAAAGCCGACCCTGCAGGAGTCTGCATCATTCTTTGCATGGCATTGCTAAGAGGAAGATCCCCCCCCTACCCTTGGCTCTACACTCCAGGTGCTCTCTGCCATCTGTAAAGCCCCCCCACAGCCCCACACCCCCCTGTCCTCCCCGCACTCCCCATCAGCCCATCCCACCTCAGTGCGGCCTCTGTCTCTTCTCTCCTCTCTCCGTCCCAGCGCCTGCCTCCCCCGGCCTCCCATTGGGCAGCGGCAGCTCCGCCGGCTCCGATTGGCTGAGCCGCAGTGCGCGGGAGTGGCCGTTGTGGGGGGGGCAGAGGGGGCTGTGGGGCTGCAATGTGTCAGCGTCAGGAGCACAGGTGAAGGCAGCTGAGCTGTGTGAGCAGTTGTGTTTGAGTCTGGCTGCAGCTCTCTTAGACCCCACTGAAGGGCTGAGTGCCACTGGGAAAGGATCTCTGTGTGGAGATTGCTTCTACTAGAGGTAGTTCTATCAGACTGTTCTATAGAGCTGTGCAGGGGCTGTAAAAGGAGCTGAGGGGGACTGTAGGGGGGATATGGGGCTGTGGTGGGCCATAGGAGGACTAGGGGCTCTAGGGGGCTCTGAGGGTGTGTAGGGGTTGTGGGGAGCTATTGGAGGATATGGGCAGGTATGGGGCTTTAAGGGGTGGTGTATGGAGAGATAGAGGGTTGTGGGGGCCATAGGGTGATATGGGGCTACTGGGGGCTGTCGGGGACTGTGGGGAGGAATATGAAGTTGTAGCAGATTGTGGGGGTGTAGGTGTGGTATATATATGTACATCTATGGGAATATACATATGAAAAAGATAGATCCATGTGTGTTCTGGGCTGCACTGAAAAAGGGGTGGCCAGCAGGAGAGGGAGGTGATTGTCCCCTCCTGCTCAGCTCTTGTGAGGCCCTATTTGCAGCACTGTGTCCAGGCCTGGGAAGGATGTGGAGCTGTTGGGGTGGGTCCAAAGGAGGGCCACTGTGATGATCAGACGGAAATTTGGGTGAAGCTGCCTGATTTTATGAAGCTATTCCTGTTATTTTCTTGGTGCTGTGTTTCCCAAATGAGTGGTTTCTGGCTGTGCTGCAGCACCAGTCTGCATGTGAACATCAACTCTATTCACCATCTGGGAAGATTAGGACTTCCCTTCTCCCAGCAGCACCACTGAATTACAGTTACTCAGTGGTTAAACAAAGGAATCCTTAAAGAAGGGTTTACAGCTGTCGTGTTATCTGAAGTGCTTGGGGCATTCTGATGCTATTAAGCTCTATGTATTAACAAGTTCAAAAAGAAAAGGTAGGCATCTGATTGTTGTGCCAGTTTCTAAGTGATTTGGAAAGCTGTAGAACCCAACCACTCCTTCTGTTTGATGGAGGTGACAAAGCTCAGTTTAATTTCTTACTGCTGTTTAAATTCTGAATCTTGAGCTGGATCCTGGAGTAGAAAAAGCTCGGAAACTGTCCCTCCTACAAGCAGGCACCTCTGAGCAAAATATGACATCTCGATTTCTGATGGTAAGGTCAGGAGATCTGATTCCAGCGTCTAGCTTTCGGCTTCATGCTGTGTTAGTGGGACCTTTGGCATCTAGCACTGACCAACAGCAACTGACAGGCTGGTAACAGTGCACCCCAAAACAGTTATGCGTCTATTTATGTTATGAGGGAAAACTGTATCGCATTGAGAATTCCTATTTTTACTCTTTTCAGATCTAACTCGATGCTGGAAGAATCCTGTACGCCATGTTCACACCATTTTCAATGAGCTGGATGAGTCTGTTGTTGGCATTTTAATACCATTGACCAGGCAGGCAATATGTATGGAGTATTTGGCTCCCTACAGTCATGAATATTTGAGTATCTTCAACATGTGGCTCATTGCTTCCATTTCAGGCTGCCCAGAGAAGCTGTGGATGCCTGTCCTTGGTGTTGAAGGCGAGGTTGGATGGGTGATGGGCAGCCTGAGCTGGTTAGTGTGCAGCCAGCCCATGGCAGGGTGTTTAGAACTTAATGACCTTGATGGTTTCTTCCAACCCAAGCCCTCCCGTGATCCTATGATTCTGTGATTTCATTCAGGTTTATTAAGATGAGATGAGTTCTCCTAAATGCGCTGTTCTCTATATGATTGTAATTGGAGTCTTAAATTATAATTGGGTGACTTAAACCAGACTCCAAACTTTCTGATGGCCAAAATGAAATGAAATCAATCCTTTACTGTGTCAGTAGTCTGTAACTAGAGCCCATCAGGTAATTCCCAGCCTCCTGCCTGTATCAGTGGCTGCACACAGTGAAAAGGTCTGATGGGATTTTAACCTCTAAAATGTTCCGAAGCAACCAGAGGGTGAATTTATTCCCTATGCAAATACCTGCAGGAATAAGCTTGTCATGTATGTCCTCAGGTAGCACAGTAGTTAATGGTGGGACTCAGTAGGTCATGCTGAAAGTTGAGTCTGCTGATCTTGAAGGTCTTTTCCAGCTTAAATGACCTTCTGCTAATATTTCTGTATTTCTTTCTGTTCAGCTCCCAGAAAACCTCCCACCCAGCCCCCAGCTGACCCCATTGTGAAAAATAAAACAGAAACCTCAGTGATGCTGGCATGGTCCCCTCTGAAGACGCACCGCCCCATTCCAATCGATGGCTACATTGTGGAACGCAAGAAACTAACTGGCTTCACGTGGGTGAGGTGCCACGAGTCTCATGTCCCCGTCCCAGAGTTCACGGTGAGTAATCTGTCTGAAGAGGCTGATGATCAGTTCCGAGTGTCTGCAGTCAATGCGCATGGACAGAGCCCGTCTCTGGAATTCCCAGGGAGCGTGCACCTTGGTAAGCACAAAAACCCCAATGGAAATGGGTCAGTGTGTGCTGAGCAGGTGTGTTGGTTCCCTAAAGGTGTTTCCTTTGACTTTAAGGATAGTAGTGCATTAACACACCAAAGGCTTTCCTTTATTCCTAGTTCTCCTATCTCCTATCAACGTCCAGCTACCACTAAAGTGATACAAGTTCTGTTTCTGTGACAGAGACATGAATATTATTATCTTTTGATATCTCACATGTGCAAGAAGCAGAACTTTCTGTAACAGATCTGAAGCATAGAAGTGCTTCTTCCAGCACTCATGCAAAGGGAGAAGTAGAAATGTGCCTATGATTAAATCTTCCATCCATAAATGAGATACCAGACTTTCATCTAAAGAGCATTAAGACATCCATGTTGTTCTTCCTCAGAACCAGTCCTGGCTGTGAAATCCCCCCTAACAACTGGTGAAGCTGTACCTGGAGGGGATGCCATGTTTACTATTGACCATACAAAATGTTGCGGCACTTGGTACCTCAGTGGTAAAGTCTTACAGGAAAGCGAGACCTGCATCATCAAGAGAACCCAAACTACTCACAGCCTAATCATAAAGAACATCACCAAGAATGATGGTGGAGCAGAAGTGAAATTTGTTGCCTAAAATGTTGATGTCAGCACCAAGATGAGAGTGAGAGGTATTTGCTTTGATCCTTCTCCTTTCCTCTTCCAGTCAAGGCATAGTTGCTGTGATCTGATGATTAGAACTGGGGCTGCAGGCATTCACTGACTGTACCAAATACCTGAAATTGCATCCCATGGACTGACGTGAGTCCTGGTTTTGCCCTAAACATGATAGCACTGAGTGTAGGGTAAGCCAGTCTACCCAGCTGCTTGGTATCTGAACCAGATTGCTTCATGCCAGCTGATGAATGTCTGCAGTTCACAGCTATTGGCCAGTGCATTCAGTCAGCAGGTTTACCACTGCATCACCATAGAGCAGAACTTTCAGCTCCAGGTTCAGACAGCCTTTCTGATTGCACTGGAATAGTTTAGAAGTAGGGGAGCAATCATTCCAATAGTATCTCTATCAATCAGCTTTGCATGACCAAATAGAACAAATAAACATTCATTATGGGAGGAGCTGTTTGTCACTGGGTGGAAACCTCTGCAGAAGCATGTTTAGAGCATTCTTAATCAGTAGCAGGAGATGTTTGGTTGTTTTTTACTTAGTAAATCTGGCAAGAAGACCAAATGAAATATCTTGAATTGCTCAGCAGTGACACAATGATGAGTGCAGGAACAGAAGGTGATACTTTTTCAGAGATGTTGCAGCAAACATTGACCACATTAGCCTGATCTAAATTGAAATAACGAGGCCTTTGCTCCTGACAGGTGCTGCAGTGAGATTTACCAATAAGAGCAAAGATGTAGAAAAGATCTCTGCTTTGCTGCAGGGTGTAGGTCTGATCTCTGAGATCCACACGCTGGGCCTTGATTGCAATAAATGAGAACCCTTTGTTTGCTCCAGTGGAAGACTTTCCATTTCTGCAGTACCCTCTGCAGATGACACAAATGCAAATGCACCTTCTTCCCAGCAACAATTGCCTTTTTTTTTTTACACTGAGTATGCATGAGGCTCTTCATCATATTCTGCTGGCTTGTCACCCTTGTTGATCCATGGAGAGACGAGAAAGCCCTAGAGTAGTGTATGCACTTCGGCATTGGAGAGCTTACTTAATTGCTTCTTCTCAAAGAACAAACTCCAGAGAGGCATGGAGACAGCTCCAAAGAGAATTGAATAATGGGTATAAATTTAAGGAGAGCAAAACACCCTGCCAAGGCTTGTCAGCTAGTCTTAATTTTGCTTTTCTTCTCTTTCTTTTTCACGATAGCATAATATTTCATACTGGCAGTTCTGCCCACAGAATTAACTGGCACAGGCTGCCCGGGGAGGTGGTGGGATCCCTGGAGGTGTTCAGGACCAGTTCTTGGGACCAGTGCTTTTTTACATGGTTATCAGTGACACCAATGATGCAATGGAGTGCACCCTCTGCTGTTTGCTGAGTGGTGCGGCTGATGCAGTGGAAGGAAGGGATGCCATTCAGAGGGAGCTCAACCGAGAGGTTGGCCTAGGTGAATCTAATGAGGTTCAAGACAGCAAAGTGCAAGGTTTTGCACTTGGGCTGGAGGAATCCCAGGCATTTCTACAGCCTGGGAGGAGCAGTCCTTAAGAGAAGCCCCGCAGAGAAGGACCTGGGGGTCCTGGTGGATGAAAAACAGAACGTGAGCCATCAGCGTGCTCTTGCAGCTCAGAGAGCAAATGGTCCCCTGGGCTCCATCAGAAGAGGGGATGGCCAGCAGGGACAGGGAGGTGATTGATCTTCATGATCCTTGAGGTCCCTTCCAACCCGGGCCATTCTATGATTCTATGATTACACTCGCTGTCAGAAATAACGGCAGCTGTACAGAAGCTGGATATATTTGGGGACAGTTCTTGTAACCAGCTGATTTTAAGACCTTGCCCGAGTCGAGAGTCTAAATTGCATGTCAGAAGAAAGCTGGGAAAGTGGTTATTGCTCATTCTTTTTCATTTGCTGATTCTTTCTTTCGGGTTCCTTTTCCAAAGGAGATTCTGGTGATGGAAGCAGTTGAAGAAAGAACCAAAGCAGCTCTTGCCAAGAGTGCTTGAAGTCCCTGTGGAGAGAAGCAAAGAACTTGGGCTTCCTCTGGCATGCTCCCCACCATGTCTCAGGAAGGAGACAACTGCTGTTCCACTTTCTGCTCTGTGTGTGGAAAGGTACGTCTGGGTTTCTTCTGCTTGTTTTTTCTTTCTTTTTCTGGCTTTGAAGGAGAAGGGGTGGAGCAAGGGGAGACCCACTGGTCATTTGTTACCTCAAGAACAGGATGGATTCTGCATTCACTGTGAAAAACCTGGGCTAGTAGCATGGGCATGTTTCAGGCTGGACTCTTCTTTTGCTGCTTGGTTTCCTTTTGGCTACAGGGAGACAGCTGTCTAAAGGTGTGTTTTCAAACCCACTCTCCAAAACCATGTTTCACTGTTGCAGGTGGTTCAGTGTGCTCTTGCAGTGCAGATGCTGTAGTTTGCTGTAGAATCTGAATGGTTTCTGTTCCTAGGGGAGGACTGGGAGGAGGTAGTGAGAAGAGAATTCAATGCCTGAGGTGTATCTTAGTGAGAAATGTTGGCATGAGGTGCTGAAAGACTTGAGCTATCAAAGGCCAGTGAGGCTCAGACTCCTTAACCTGCTGGAGCAGGGTGGAAGCAAGGAGTGGGCACTGCCGTCCCACCAGCTGCACTTGGTTCTGGTCTTCCAGGTCTGTGCTGGCCTGGATTTCTTCTGAGAAGTTTGTTGGAGCTGCTTGGAGTAGTGAAGGGTGGGGAAGAAGTGCTGCTCAAGAGCTAAGGCTCGGCTTGATCATTTTGGATGGATTTAACCATGGTATCTGAAGACATAGTTTCCATCAGAATGATCCCAGCATTGTGCAAGTGTCTCAGCTGAAGCCCCTGAGCAGATGTCTGAGAGCACCCGCCTCCTCCAGCTGAGCCATAGGAAAGCTGACTGTGCCCAGTAATTACAGCTTCTGCAGATTGAATGTGCTTCCAAGTGTTTTCCTTAGTGATCAATCATGTCCCAGCACTGTGATATTCCATCTCTGGCACAATCTGGAGCATCTCTGCAAACCTTGGGTGCTCATTCCCACCAGCGTTTCTTCCTTTCTCTCTTTAGAATCAGTGTGGTGCAGTTCCCTGTGTTTGTGAGCAGCAGCCAGCAGGCTGCAAGAGATCCAATGGCAGCTTTCAGCACACAGAGGGATGTGATGGGGACAGACTGTCCTTAGTGCCATGCAGAAGGGAGTTTTTACCGTCCTCTCTCAAGAAGTATGAAAGAATAGAGTTTGAATGATAGTTGTGAGCAGGTGCTGTGCTGTAGGGGATGTCAGGTAACCATTCCTATGGGGGTGCGGGAAGGAGCAGTGAAAGTGATGTATTAGTTTGTGTTTTGGCTGTTAAAGAGGAGTTCCATTTCTGGAAGCAAAACTATGAGCTATGATGGAAAACAGAAGGAAGAAGGCTGATACCTGGATCGTGGGCTGAGCTTTGGTGACTGCAGCCATCTGCAGTAGAAGTTTTACTGTTTTGCACAGTGGGGTTCATAATGGGAGCTGATGATGAATGGGAGCTGCTCGAGGGACAGACTTCCATATACAAGTTCCAGTGCCTCAATGACTTTCTTGTAGCAAGGAACCCCAAACTGAACATAAGACTTGAGGCGCAGCCTCCCCAGTGTTGAGTCCAAGGGGATGATTACCTCTCTGCTCCTGCTGGCCACACTATTTCTTAGACAGGCCAGGATGCCGTTGGCCTTCTTGGCCACCTGGGCACACTGTTGGCTCATGTTCAGCTGAGCATCGACCAACACCCCCAGGTCTATTTCCTCTGCACAGTCCTGCAGCCACTCAGATCCAAGCCTATAGCGCTGCATGGGGTTATTGTGGCCAAAGTGCAGGACCTGGCACTTGGCCTGGGTGTACTACATCCCATTCACCTCAGCCCAGTGAGGTTGATCCGGCTTATCTAGATCCCTCTGAAGGGGCCTCCCTACCCTCAGGCAGGTTGACACCAGCTCGCAGTCAAAAGACAAAAAGAGAAGAAAGCAGAAATGAAGAAGGCTTCTCTGAGAGCTGCCCCTGCACCTGCAGAGGTGAGTCCTTGTTATGGACAGACACAGCTCTTGTTGTCAGGGCCTCCATCTGTCAGACATGAATGAGGCTGTAAAATCCTGAGGGAAGTAGCGTCCTGTTTCTGCACTTGCTTTGTTTCTTTGCAGTGTTTGAAGTGTTACACAAAATGAAGGATAAATCTCTAAAGCAGGTGGTCGGTATGCTGGCATGGTGATGTTACTTGGTAATTAGTGCTATTATTTTGTAGTATATTAATAGTTTGCTAATAAACAAAAAACAAGGGGGGGAGGAAGGCGTTCTGATAACAGAGGATGCTGAGAAGGCAGAAACACTGAATGCCTTCTTTGCTTCTGTCTTTAGTGAAAAGGCTCTCCCTCAGAAATCCCAGACCCTGGAGGTTAATGAGAGAGTCTGGACAATAGGAGATTTCTCTTTAGTCAGGGAAGAGGTGGTCTGTGATTGCCTAGGAAACATTAATGTCCATAAATACATGGGATGGGTGCATGGGGTGCATCCACGGGTGCTGAGAGAACTGGTGGAGGTCATTGCTGAGCCCCTATCTGTAATCTTTCAGAGGTCTTGGAGAACTGGGGAAGTGCCTGAAGACTGGAGGATGGCCAATGTCACTGCAGTCTTCAAAAAGGGCAAGAAGGAAGAGCCAGGTAATTATAGGCCAGTCAGCCTCACCTCTGTCCCAGGGAAGGTGATGGAACAGCTTGTGCTGGATGCCATCTCCAGAGAACTGGGTGATAAGGAGGTTATCAGGAGTACTCAGCATGGGTTCACCAAGGGGAGGTCGTGCTTGACCAACCTGGTGGCCTTTTATGAAGATGTCACTGGCTGGGTGGACGGGGCTAGAGTGGTAGATGTAGTCTACCTTGATTTCAGTAAGGCTTTTGATACTGTCCCCCATGACATCCTTATAACAAAGCTGAGGAAGTATGGGATAGATGAGTGGACAGTGAAGTGGGTTGTGAACTGTCTGACTGGCAGAGTGCAGAGGGTTGTCATTGGTGGTGCTGAGAGGGGATTTGATCCAGGTTTATAAATACCTGAGGTGTGGGGGCCATAATGGCACGGCTGGTCTCTTTTCAGTAGTGCGTGGTGACAGGACTAGGGGTAATGGGCTGAAACTTGTGCATAGGAAGTTCCACATGAATGTGCACTATAACTTCTTTATGGTGAGGGTGACGGAGCACTGGAACAGGCTGCCCAGGGAGGTGGTGGAGTCTCCTTCTCTGGAGATATTCAAGACCCGCCTGAACACCTACCTGTGCAACGTGGTGTAGGGAGCCTGCATTGGCAGGGGGGTTGGACTCGATGATCTCTAGAGGTCCCTTCCAACCCCTACAATTCTGTGATTCTGTTGGAATGTGGGAATGCAAGAAAGAATATTCTGAGCAAAAGCTGTGGAGTGAGATAAATGGCATGAGAAAGAAAAGCTGATAACCAAGGAGGGCTCCAGAAGAGAAAACGAAGTCCAGTAGGGCATATTTAGAGACAGGTGAAGAACCCTTGAGCGCACTGAGGAGTACTAGGGTGCTCTGGAATGTCTCTTGGGCTCCCTACAGCACACATACTTGCTCTGGGGCATGTCTGGATGTCTGTAGAGCTAATTGCGGGGCCCTGAGAAACCTCTGGGGCACATTAGGGGGCACTGGCTTCCATGTGAGTGTTCTCAGGTTCCCAGAAGTCAACAGGGAAGCCTTTGGAGACCCCTTGGGAAGACTCAGTGGGGCCCTAGAGTGATGTAGCAGCTTGTGTTGGTTGCATCTGCTTGGCAGGGAAGCGATTTCCCTGGTGGGAGCTGACTGACTGGGAGGTGATTTCCTTGGTTTAATTAATTTAATTACCTGGATTATAATTAAATAACACTGTTCAGCGTTCAATCAAGATTATATTTTTCCAAAGTACTTCAGTCGTGCATCTGTAGCAGCTTTGCTAAAATATATCGAGTTTATTCAAAATTCCAGTGATGCTCCTAAAGCACTTGAAGTGCATTTGAGGTGGGGAGTGACAAAACAGCTCTGAGAGAATCATCATCAAATCAGAACATGGGAACGGTAACTAATAGCAGAGATTCTGAAAAGAATATTCAAATTTTCAAATTACCTTTTTCTGAAGTTGTATTTCACCAAGTTTCATCAATGTGCACACTGAAAAGCTGACTTGCTATGTTTCTTTTTATAAAAAATCATGTGTTACAATTGAGAAAAGAAGGTATAGCATGGAACATTCTCCAAGTAAAGTGCAAAAAACATTTCTTCGCAGTTCCAATTAATGTCTTATGTCTGTGAAAGGTAATGAGATGGGAGAGATTCTGGGGTCTGAGTCCTTCAACTGTCTCCTGATAAGACTGTCGTGAGAGCTAACTGATAATATGGTTAAAGTGAATAGCAACCTTCTACTTGAACCTTGAAGCACTGAGAATTTCTCTTAAAAATAAGTAAAAGGAGGAACCATTTGACACAAATGTGAGAACTACCCAAAGCACTGGGGTAGTGTTGGCAATGAGCATCTCACTACAGCTTGTTCCATTACCAGTAAATCAGGAATGATCTGTTGAGGCAACTGTGGGAGCAAATATCCTCTAAGTATAAGCTGAAGGGATGACCTTCACATCATCTAGCTGTACAACAAATTCCTATCTAGAACATGTGCATCTGAGAGCATCATCTGAGGCTCCCAGTGTGATCAGTGGAGAGAAGGAAGAGGCAGTTTTCAGACATGGTTCCATCCTCAATGGGGTAGATTTAAGAGAGAATTAAGAGTGCCTGGAATTCTATTGTCTGTACTTTACAGATTACTGCTGGCTGTAGGATGGCCTCTGTTGCAAGTGCCTCTCTAACTTATGTCCAGCATGTAGATGCGTGTATTTTGAGAGAGGCATCCTACCCTAAGTGTATGTTACTCAAAAAGCATGTTTTCTTTCAGAAAAACCTACTGAGGTAACAAAACAGCTGGAGGATAAGACAGCAGCAGTAGGGCTGAGCTGTGAGCTGTCGAAACCTGATGTGAGCATCAGGTGGTACAAGGATGGCAAAGCAATCAGAAAAAGCCAGAAGTACGACTTGCAGCAGGAGGGAACGAGGGCCATTCTGATCATCCATGACTCTACTGCCAAGGCCAGCGGGGAGTACACCTGTGAGACAGAGGACTCTGAAACAAAAGCCAGGGTCACTGTGCAAGGTGAGTTGAAAAGCACACTGGGGATGGCATGTAGAGAAGTCGAGGTAAATATCTGCAGCTTGTGGGTGATGTTTTTCTCTTCTGTTTCCTTGAGCGGGATCAATTCTTAGTTTTCAGAAAATATGGTGGATTAAAATATTTTAGTTAAAATAATCTCTAAACTGAATGATAAATGGCATGAGAAAGCAAAGCTGAGAACTAAGGAAGGCTCCAGAAGAGAAAACAAAGTCCAGTATGGCATATTTAGAGACAGGTGAAGAACCCTTGAGCTCACTGAGGAGTACTAGGATACTCTGGAATGTCTCTTGGGCTCCCTACAGCACACATACTTGCTCTGGGGCATGTCTGGATGTCTGTAGAGCTAATTGCGGGGCCCTGAGAAACCTCTGGGGCACATTAGGGGGCACTGGATTCCATGTGAGTGTTCTCCGGTTCCCAGAAGTCAACAGGGAAGCCTTTGGAGACCCCTTGGGAAGACTCAGTGGGGCCCTAGAGTGATGTAGCAGCTTGTGTTGGTTGCATCTGCTTGGCAGGGAAGCGATTTCCCTGGTGGGAGCTGACTGACTGGGAGGTGATTTCCTTGGTTTAATTAATTTAATTACCTGGATTATAATTAAATAACACTGTTCAGCATTCAATCAAGATTATATTTTTCCAAAGTACTGCAGTCGTGCATCTGTAGCAGCTTTCCTAAAATATATCGAGTTTATTAAAAAATTCCAGTGATGCTCCTAAAGCACTTGAAGTGCATTTGAGGTGGGGAGTGACAAAACAGCTCTGAGAGAATCATCATCAAATCAGAACATTGGAACGGTAACTAACAGCAGAGATTCTGATAAGAATATTTAAATTTTCAAATTACCTTTTTCTAAAGTTGTATTTCACCAAGTTTCATCAACACTTGGTGAAAACACTGAAAAGCTGACTTGCTATGTTTCTTTTTATAAAAAATCATGTGTTAAAATTGAGAAAAGAAGGTATAGCATGTAACATCCTCCAAGTAAAGTGCAAAAAACATTTCTTCACAGTTCCAATTAATGTCTTATGTTTTGTTCAGACTCACTAAATGATGTATTTCAGGGTACATCACATGGGAATATAAGAAGACTATTCAGAACAGGAGCTGCAGAGCAAGATGAACGGCATGAGAAGGTAAGGCCGGGAACCAAGGACACAGCTTTTGTGTCACTCAGCCACCTGTGGCAGAGGTCAGGATTTCAGCAGGGATTTCTGCAGACGTTCCTTGAACACCCCCAGGGTGGGTGACTCCACCACCTCCCTGGGCAGTCCATTCCAGTGCCTGGCCACCCTTTCTGAGAAGTAATATTTCCTAATGTCCAGCCTGAACCTCCCCTGCCGCAGCTTGAAACCATTCCCTCTAGTTCTATCAGTAATGACATGAGAGAAGAGGCCGACCCCCAGCTCACTGCAACCTCCCTTCAGGAAGTTATAGAGAGCAATTAGGTCTCCCCTGAGCCATCTCTTCTCCAGGCTGGACATTCCCATCTCCTGCAGCCTCTCCTCATATGGCCACATTGCGCTCCAGACCCCTCACCAGCTTTGTTGCCCTTCTTTGAACACGTTCCAATGCCTCAGTGTCTTTTTCTCAGTGAGGGGCCACAAACTGGACACAGAATTAGAGTTGTGGCCTCACCAGTGCTGAGTACAGGGGGACAGTCACCTCTCTGCCCCTGCTGGCGTCACTGTTTCTGATGCAAAATGTATGTAAGTGTCACATGTGTGACATCCTTTTTGATGGAGTTCTGTGACTGGAGTTCAATGGATTTGAGAGCTGACTTGAAGCCTGTGGGCATCACCCAGGAGTTGGGGTGAGAGGATGAGGCGTAGGAACAGGAACCTCTTTGGTCGTTATTAACTCCCAACTTTTTGGTCAGGATTTGTGTGTTATTTTTATCATGTAAAGAACAGAGTCATTGTGCAGCTTGTGAATGAATTGATTCACGCCTGCTGATTGGTGCTGTTCTCTACAGGGAGCTGCAATGGAAATGGACACTTGTGGTCCACTGTCCATCCCCCTCCCGTGTTGGATTTTCTGGGCTTTGAGACACGTCTTCCAGATGCACTTTGTGTTATTTCTGATGTGTGACCTGTTGAGCTCCAGCCCCAAATGAGGATTCAAGTACTACCACAGCAGTCCATTGGGACTGTAGTATTTCTTGCTAAACAGAATTCGTGTGCACCCATGTCTTTCGTCTGCACAAAGGATCTTGCAATCATCTCTGTCTGTGTTTCTTTTAGACCCAGAGATGGAGCAGAGAGGAACACAGACTTGGGTGGATCTTCATTCAGGAGCAGGGACACGTCATGCTCATCTGAGGTGTCTGGCTGACAGCAAGAGCAGAGAGGTAAGTTTCATAGGGTCGCGTGCCCATTTTATTTTATTTTTCATTCATGATGCATAGAGGCGTTCCCCAGACAAAGTGAGCATTTCTCAACTGGGCTTTCTAGAAATGAGCTAGGCAGTGAAAATGGGTTTGAAGCATTCCTAAGAGCCCCGCAAGAGAATGCTGAGAGTTAATCTGGCACCCTCCTTTGGAAACGTCCGTTGTCTGTCAGCTCTTCAGCTGTGCCCTAACACCTCCCATTGCGCTGCCACACCAGGATAGAATTCCAAGCCCACACTGAGTCCTGGAATGTTGTGGTGCCGTGTTGGAATCAGATGTGACCACGTGGTCTTGCCTCCCCGCCTTGTGGGGGGTCATGGTGGACCAGGCTGTTGGCCGTTGGTGATGTCATAAGCGTCTGGAACGAGGGGAGGAGTGGTGCGTTCTGTGTTCCTTTGTGGGTGAGCTAGTGGTCGGAGTGGTTGGTTGTCTTCTTGTTCTTGTGCCTTTAGTGCTGTTAGTTAGTGCTTTTAGTTAGTGCTGTTAGTTAGTGTCGTTACTTAGAGTCGTTAGTTAGTTAGTGACTTTAGTTAGTTAGTGACTTTAGTTAGTTAGTGACTTTAGTTAGTGACTTTAGTTAGTTAGTGATTTTAGTTAGTTAGTGACTTTAGTTAGTGACTTTTGTGCCTTTTTCTTCACACCGTTGTGCGCAGCAGCTTGTAGGTAAGCTGAACCAGCATGGGATGGATGGGTGGGCAGTGAGGTGTTGAGAACTGCTGGCTGTCGGAGCTCACAGCACCATATTGCTTACTCTTGACCATCAGACGTAATTTTCCCTCAGTACACACGTTCCAAAGGGGGTATCTGTAAAGGTGGCACCTGTCCCGTGCTTCTTCCATTGTCTTCTTTGCTCAATTTTGGAAGCATCGTAAAGTTGCTGGGCGGACAGGCATCATGTAGCCTGAGACTCAGCATGTCTTGCAGGAAGTGGATGGGATGGTTGTGCTGTGTGTGTTATTCCATGGATGTCTTAGCCCTGCTCACTGACCTGCTCTTTCTCTCTCCTCTCCTCACCCTCTGCCCACTGCCTCGGTGCAGCTTTTGCTCCCATTCGATCTGAGCAAAGCGACAAGGAACTGCTGCAGATAGCTTGAGGTGATCTCACTGCCAGGTATGTGCCATGATTTGTCCCCCCGCATGGTTTTGCCGCAGGGTATGCGCGGGTAGTTCTGAGGAAGTCTGTCCATACTGTGCTGTTTGAATAGAGAAAGCAGAAGTGTGTTTCTGCTCTGTTCCAGCTGTTCACACTTGCTGTGATGGGCGTCGCGTGCAGTGGGATCAGCCGTGAGCCTGAGGTGGCGGCGACGGAGGTACAGTATGAAGCTCTGGCTGGTCTTTTTTCCGTGTTGAGCCAGCAGAGGGAGCTGCAGGTGTACTCTCCTGCAGTAAAGAATGGGCCCAAAAGGGCCTGGCCAACTTTCTGCGCCAGTGCCATTGCTGATTAGTCTGTGTTGAGAGAGATGCATCTTTGCATGGCCTGACAATGCAAAATAGCAGCTCCTTCTGAAGTGCTGATTATAAGGACGGAGCGCATTTGCTGCAGCTTTCTCTGCAGATGTGCTCCTCACTTTGAAATCCTCCTGGTTTGTCCTCATCTCCTGACCACGGCCTATGCTCTGTTTTGCAGGCTGATAACATGCGGAAGCCGCAGATGGAGCGTGCTGTGTCATCTTTAAACGTACCAGCGGTTGCGGCGGCCCATGTTATTAAGAGCCACGTCGCCCAGGGGCCGGATGAGCTCTCCCTTGAGGTAAGCAGTTACAGCTGTTCCTTGTTGTCATGCATAGAAGAAGGCAGTCATTTGAGCTGTGTTTTCCTACCAGATTTGCTGAATGTGGGATTGACGTTTCAATCTCTTGCAGGTTGGAGATCTGGTGAGCATTATCGATATGCCACCAAAGGAGCTGAGCCCCTTTTGGAGAGGCAAGCGTGGCTTTGAGGTAGGTACACGTTTCCGACTAGAGAGCACAACTTGACTAGAGTCGGGAATCTCAGGTTGGAGCTGCTCTGCCTGCACAGGATGGCTTCTGGACGCAAACAGTTGCCCTGTGTCGGTGTCAGAGGACCTTCCCTTTGGCTCTGGGCTCGCGCTAATGCCCACCTGTCTTTTTGTTCTTATTACAGGTTGGGCTTTTCCCTGGTGAGTGCGTGGAACTCATCAGAGGAAATGTTCCCGAGTCCTTCCTGAATTCCTTGCCAAAGCCAGGTACATATGTTACATTTGATAATTCGGGTTAGTAAAATGGGGTCAGAATGTTGCTTTAAGGGTGTTCGTTAATGCCCAAGTACAGAAATCTCAGCAAGAGGACTGCATTAAGCTCCTTGGGCGCCTCCCGGAATAGGGAAAATCTGTTCTTGCATGTCCTTGTTGGGAATTCTCTTCCCGTTGTTACATGCTTTGTCGAATGCATTATGTTTGGCCTCGTCCAACCGAGCCAAGCCTGAAATGAACTGGTTTCTTTGTTTTGTTGTGCAGTGCCAAGGAGACGGGGCAAGCTCATCCCCTTCCTTCACTCCTTGGTGACGGCCCGCTCCAGGAGAGCAACGGAGCCGGAGCCGAAGAAGGAAGGGGTGTTTGGGTGTGACCTGGGGGAGCACCTTCTCCGCTCTGGCCGTGATGGTAAGGAACAGCCCATTCCTGAGATCTTCCTCCGTTGGGCATGTAAAGGTGAAAGGGAGATCATAGGCAGCAATTGTTTCAGTCTGAAAATGCAGGAAGCCTTCTGGCCACAAAGTGCATCCTGCATCCTTTTTGTAGCTCTTCTGGTCTTTCGATTCCTGAGGGAGCTGTGATGGGACTTGCAGTGTCTGTGGCTTTGCCAGACTTACTTTCTCCAGGCTGTTGATATGTCGTGGCATTTCTGGAAAGCCAAGAAAACATCTCTGTGCAGTTTCCTCACAGCTGTCTCTGCCAGCTTTCTCCTCTCTGGAGGAAGCAAGCGGTAGCCCGGCTGGGCTTAGAGGATGGGATGTGAGAAGGGCGCGGCCTGAAACAGGACTTAAGAAGCTGAGCTAACTGCTGGCTCTTGTTCTGTAGTCCCCCAGGTCCTGCAGAGCTGCGCTGACTTCATTGAGGAGCATGGTGTAGTGCAGGGGATATACCGCCTGTCCGGCGTGGCGTCCAGGATCCAGCGACTACGGTAAGAGTGCTGCGACTGACACAGCTGTCAGTAGGGGCCCGTGCCATGCTGCGGGTGTTCAGAGGAACCCCTTCCTTTTCTTGACTGTTATTTGTGTGGCTTTGGACTTGTTTTCGTCTTTCTCAAAGCCCTCTGCCCAATTCTGTGTCCTTCTCTGCAGCCATGAATTTGATTCGGAGCAAGTTCCCGAGCTCAGCGTCCGAGAAATTCACAGCGTGAGCTCCCTGTGTAAAATGTATTTCAGGGAGCTCCCAAACCCTCTGTTAACCGACCAGCTGTATGACAAGTTCTCGGTAAGCTCAGGGCAGTGTCTTGGTAAAGATATGTACCTCTTCCCGGGGCGTCCTGGCTAGTGGTTGCAGCAGTGCCCCAGCTCTGAGGTCTTCTTTCTGTTAGCCCCATGAGGCATGTCTTTGCCACATCCTGCCTCTCACTGATGGCACTTGTAGTGCCAGGAGGTGCTTATTTAAGGTATTCACAATGCTAGTGAGAAATCCCTTTCCTTTGTTGTTCCCCAGCTATTGGTAGAATGGGGTTAATAGTAAATTGTAGATGAATGCCTGCTGTGAGGAGCTGTGCTCCACAATCAGGCTGTAAAGACCTCAGAGTTTTCACTGCTTGGCCTTGATGGCACAGGCTGCGTGCTGCTGTGTTCCCCTGATGCCTCTTGGAAGGCATCGAGTCTGCCTCAGTGCTGACCACCAGCGCGCTGTTTCCATTGTTCCCAAACCTGTGGCAGCTCTCCAGCCTGACTGGTGTCTGAATCCCTTCCTGCCTTTTTCCAGGACGCTGTTGGTGCTGCAGAGGAGGAGCGGGTGCTCAGAATGAAGGATGCCATCCAGCAGCTGCCCGCTCCTCACTACAGGTCAGTGCTGCACTCGGTCTGCTGAGCTGGATGAAGTTATGATTGTTTTGTGCACTGCAGCACGGCTTGCTTTTTGTTGCTGAACATCTGCCTCTCTTGTTTTCCAGGACTCTGCAGTACCTAATGAAACATCTGGCAAATCTGGCAGGGAACTGCTCCGTGACAAACATGGACTCTAAGAATTTAGCGATAGTGTGGGCTCCAAACCTCTTAAGGTAAACTTCTTTTTTCTGTTTCAACACGATGCTTCGTTCTGCTCTCCCCCAACCCCAGGGACACAATTTCGAGATGAGAGTTTCTACTCACTTGTTTTGCTGGGACTGCTGTGTCCCTGATCATCCAGGAGAATTTCATCAGTGGCATCGCTGTTTGCCCACTGCGGAAGACTCCAGAGGCCAGTTTGACAGTTTTTGGCTACAGAAATTCAGACTTGGGGAAATGATCTTGGGGAAATGACTTGTAAGATCTGCCTTTTCTTCAGATCCCAGCAGAGCCAGTCAGCCTGCTCCAATAGTGAAGCTGCCTGCATGGAGCTGCAGACACAGACAGATGTTGTGGAGTTTATCATCAGCCACGCAGATGTTATCTTCTGCTCCGAATCTACACCAGCCGTGGGAGAGGGTGAGCATCTTCCTCCATTAGCTCGATGTTGATCTGAAACCTTGATCCAATTCTGGTCTTCTCCAAGACCTTTGAAAATTATTTTGCTGTCGAGGAGACAGCAGGCTTCCGGGGTTAGATTAGAATATGGCACCCTGTTGCTGGATCCTTAGTGTGTCCAAACCCAAACCTTACATGGAGAAAACTGTCCCTGCCGTTTAGGTGTTCTTCATGCAGGTGAAGTTTGATTGAAATGTGGCAGCAAAGCTTTCTGAGATCCCTGCCCCCTAGTTTTTCTAGGCTTTTTGTTTGCCTGTTTCGATACAGAGAGCTGCTCTTAATTATGACTGTGTCCTTTGCCACAAGCATACTTCTGAGCACACGGTTATTTTGAGCTCCTCTTCGGTGAGTGGCTCTGATATGCAAGTCTGACAGAAATGCAGAACTGGGATGGCTGTGCTGCTGTTTTCTGATCCTCCGTCTTACCTGTGGTTTTCCCTTGCAGGGCACAGTTCTCTGGCCGGGCCCAAGTCTGTGTCTCCTGCTACAAAGCTGCTCACACTGCAGGAGGCACAGGCTCAGAGAAGCGGCCAGAGAAGCTCTCCCACTGCTACGTGGAGCAGAGAGAGAGAAGTGGAGGAAGGCCCCGCAGCTGTACCAGGGACCTTCCACACGGTCATTGATCTTCCATCTAAAAGGTAAAGAGGACTTCCCATTCCAGCCCCTATCTTCATTGGTTGGGTGGGTTTTACTGGTTTAAATTTTGTCCATTATATATATATGAGCCTGCCAGCTCCTGTCCTGTCTGGCTGTGTAGCCTTTACTCACATGCTCTGCATCTTGATCGACATGGTTGAGAGGAATTTAGCCAGCAGGACTTGAAGGCTGAGCTGTAGGAATGGAAGCATCCTCTGCTGTTTGAAACAGAGCGTGTTTCTAAGCTGTGTTTAGGCAGAAAGCACACAGTGCCATGAACAGTCAACAATTGGCAAGGGCTCGGTGCAGCTCTTCCCTCACCCTGCACCACGACTGACAGCATGCTCTGTTTTCTCTCTCCAGACCAAGTTCTCCCAGTAAGAGGGCAGAGTCAGCAGCTGGCAGTTGGTGTTCATGCTTCTGCCTGCACAGACCATCCAGTGTGGCTGAACACCAACTGCAGAGCAGTGCCAGGGAGCCCTCTGAAGTAGAAGTCTTGGTCCTGGCAGGTAAGGGTGCAAATCCAGCTTTCAGAACACTGCTTCTCAGCAGCACAGGTTGGACAGGGCCCTGGGCAACCTGATCTAGTAAATGTGTATGTTTGGTGGCCCTGCTAGGCAGGGGGGTTGGAACTACATGATCCTTGAGGTCCCTTACAAACCAGGTCGTTCTGTGATTCTGTGATCTTGTGAATGTATGACACTAACCCCTGTGCATCTACTCCTTCCTAGGTGACTTGAGCCCTTGTCTACCCCGAACACACAGGGCATTTGATGATGGAGCATCCTGTGCTTCCCTCAATGGAGAGCTCATGGGAAGCACAGGATGCTGGAGTTCAGATGACAGCCTTCAATATGAAATCAGCGATGGAGAGAAGAACGTCATCGTTGTGCAAGCTTTAATTCATCCCATCCCTCCTGAAGCTGCTGACCTGAGCCTGCCAGACAACACAGGCACGAGCCCGGATTGTGACCCAGAGCCTTTCCAGAACAGCCCAGCCCAAGCGCAGCCCGAGTGCCCCGAAAGTGACACCACCATGCAGGCTCAGGTCAGCATCACTGAGGAGAAGCCAAGCATCTCGGAGGAGGGCGTAGAATCAGACCAAGAGACCCAAGCTCCGGGCAACAGCACGAGCTCAGAGTCACACTCATGATGACAAAAGCTCATGAATCCCATCTTTCCTCAAGACCTCACGCCCCCTCCTTTCTCCTATTGAATAAAGGCACGCTCGTGCTCAATCAACGCCTTGACTGCAATCCGAGTCTTCATTCGCAGAAATTGGGATGAGTACAAGAAACATCAAGGCAGCTCAGCTTGCAATGCTCTGGCTGTGGGGTGCATGCAGGGACACTGTAACCATACAGGGAAAGGCTTCCACTGCTTCCTCAAGCTGTAGTCCAGCCCTGCTACTGCTCTGTGGCACAAAGCCCTGAGGGATGTTCCATATTGTTAACCTAAGTGAAGCCAGCTTCATGCACTGTGTTTTGTTGTTTCTGGGTGAGAGGGGGATGCACGTTGGTGAGAAGATGAGCATTGCTGGATCTGCCACGAGTGTCCCTTCTGCCTCTAAGAATATGTCCTAAGTAGGATGTGAACACTGCTGGCACTTCCTCATTGCACGTGCTTGGAGGATCTTCAGTTCTTGCACATTTCAGGATGTCTGTCAGTGACTACGAGGAAATTCTCAAGTACTAGGAATTCCATGAAACAGTTGGAACGGGTAAGTGTCATCTTTGTACAGAAACAGCACGCCTAACAGTCTGTCTCACCACTCTAGAATTAATCTGAGAATAGATTAACAGCTCTTGTCAGTTCTCTAAGTCAGGTTTCATTTGTATAAATTTGAAATTCGTTTTTTAAACCAGTTGGAAATTGTAATATTATATTAGAGAAGAATTCACACTCAACTTTAAGCATCTGTGTTTTGATTTGTAGGTGGTTTTGCCAAGGTAAAACTCGGGCGGCATCTTCTTACTGGTGAAAAAGTTGCACTAAAAATCATGGAGAAAGTTACTGTAGGGGTAAGCCAAAAGGCATTTAAATATGAGAATATCTTCTGTTGGAGTTGTGGAGTTCTCAAGAACACGGGGGCAGGTGGGATGGTACATACGAATGCAGCCTACTGGTCCCATTGCCTTTTGAAAGATGCTGTAGAGCTGGAAAAAGTTTAACAGAGCACCACAAATCTTGTTGCTGGTTGTTCAGAGGGCAGTATTCTCTGGCTTTAAAATGGAGGAAGTTATTACATCATTACATTACATTACATTATTGTTACATTATTACAGCAACTTTACCAAAATGCCAATGAAAATGCTGAATGTTTTACTTTTCATTTTTCACAGCTCTGTTTCAGAATTTCTATGGGAGTGATGTCAGTCATTGCTGAGTTGATGTTGAATTGTGTACTGTCCCATATGTGCTTGATCTGTTCCACAGCAGTCAGATGTGGTACCTGCTATGTCACAGTAGTTAGCGATTTCATCGCTTGCTTTTATGGTCTCTTAAGGATGACTTGCCTCATGCTAAAACAGAAATTGATGCCATGAAGAACTGAAGTCATCAACATGTTTGCCCATTGGATCACGTAAGAGAGACATCAAAGAAATATTTATAGTCATAGAGGTAAGAAATAGTTTCTGCTTTCTGTGCTGTCTTTCTTACTTATCTTTCTCTGATACTCTCTAAATGCATTTTCAGATAACCTTATCTTACAGGGAAGCTGTTTGATTGCATTGTTTCTAAGGACCGCCTTTTGGAAGAGGAAGCTCCAGTCTTTTTTTGACAGACTGTTTCAGCAATTGCTTCTGTTCACAGTCAGGGTTATGCCCAGAGACCTCAAACCAGTGAGCCTGAACTGCAGTCAGTCTTCCATAAATAATAATGAATGTGTTTTTATTTTTCTGTTGGCAGAGAGAGTTACAGTACTCCACTCCATTCCAGTGGACTGCAGGAGAGAACTGAAGGGGGGAGAAGTAACACAAAGTAGAACTCATGGGTTGAGATAGAATTATGTACTGAGATAGAGAAAAGGATAATAGTTATGATGAATGCAAAAGCAATTGCTCACCACCTACCAATCAGTGTCCAGTTAGCCTCCTAGTAGTGGAAGAGATTGACATGAAGTTCTACCCCCTTCAAAACTCCTTCCACAATATGTCATATAGTATGGAATATCCTTTGGCCAGTTTAAGTCAGCTGTCCTAGTTCTGTTCCTTCTCACTTCCTTGGGCTCTCAGCTGAGATTGACTGTGGCTCTGTACAACGCTGCCTGGCAGCAACTGTAAGCATCACTGCGCTATCTCCATTGTTTCTCTAGAATGAAAACGTAGTATTATATCAGACACTGAAGAAGATAATTCAGTCCCAGCTGAAACTCAGACAATAACTTGTGCTTAGGATTCTTTCCCTACAGGAAATGTTAGATATTTATTGCTATGTGGTACTGTGTTCTGTAGCTGAGCTGGATTTTGTTATCCTTGAAGAAGTATCTTCCTCTGAAAGGGGAGTAAAACATGATGCTCCTAATGAGCGGAGCAGAGACACAGATCTGATCTGAGTGTTGGTTTCACATTTTTGTGATGCTCTTTGCTGCAGTTTGTATCTCGAGAGAAGCCCTTGTGGTGTCAGTCTGTTGTGTAACCTGCTCTAGTTTTGTGCCTCAAGGAAGAGTGATCCTTTAAACAAATGGTGGCTGTACAGAGGGTATGGGGTGAGATGCATTCCTCTGGCCCCATCCAATGGATTTTCTGTCACTGAAGACATGAAGCACAGGTTAGGTACTGGAAGGCTTGAATATTTCCTCACCAATAGGTTAGAGCTTGGCATTTTGTAAGCTGCTGGTATCACTCAGTAAAGCAAATCATTACAGCACGAGCATTTTCCTAGGCATCTTATGAAATCCCTCTATCTAAGGAACCTTTCCCCTCTGAAAAATGAATCATTGTCTGTATGTTTTAGAAGCAACTGGCTTCCAGCTGAGAAGCTGATGGATTTATGGGCTTGGACAGGAACTGGGTGTGGAGGTGACTTGTAGAGATTTGTGCCTGAACCTGCTGCTCTGGGAATCGTGAGACCAAGTTTCTCAAGAGCTTTTCCCACTCTCATCATCACTTTCTGCGAGGGATGAGGCTGCATGTTCTCTCTGGGTAATATGTTCAGTGCTTGGAAAGCTATTTCCTTCTATCTAGTCTGCTGTTTAGGTGTATGACTGTTTCCTGTCACAATCCCATCGTGACCTGCTGGCCAGAGCCTCAGTCAATCTTCATACGCACCCCCTCTCCCCACCCCGTAGGCATTGAGAAGCTGCCATGAGGTTCCTCTGCACCCTGAACAAACATCTTTCTCCCCAGCTTCTCTTCTCTGAGTGGGAGCTTCAGCCCCCTGCACAGGCTGGATGTCATCCACAGAGTTTGTTTCAGGTTGTTATCCTTCCTGGCCAAAAACCAGATACAGTATTGTAGATGTGGTCCAGTGAGTGTTGAAGCAGGAATGACTTGTCCTGGTCTGGTTGTGCTGCTTTTTAATGCAGCTGATGATCTTGTTGTACTTCTTTTCTGTCAGAGCACACTGCTGGCTTGCATTCAGCCTGTGGTCTCTCACCACTTGTCCTCCTAGTCCCCAGGTCCTTTCCAACAGATACAAGCTAGTATTTCCCACCTGGGATATTGGAAGATGGGAACTTGCCAGCAGTCAGTGAAGATCTCTGAGACAGCGAGAGCGAGCGAGCTTTGAGTAGACTGGGAACCACTGTCCACAGCAGGAAATAAGAGAAGAGAAAAGATGTTTCCTTGGGCATTTGGGTGGAAATCATTCCTGACTGCTTTCTCATCCACCGGGAAAATCTGCTGATTGACAATTTGAAGCTGATAGACTTTGGACTCTGTGCAAAGCCAGAGGTAAGAGGATGTGTTAAATCAAATACAACGTGCCCCCAAGTAATGCATGTTTGACCACCGTATGCAACAGGGGCTTGTCCAAACAAACTCCTTAAAATCAAGCTGTTTCTGTGGCTGACATGTCATTGCATCTTGTTTGGAATGGCCTGAACTGTATGAGAGTGGTTAACAGATTGCTCAGAAGCACAGGTAGATAATTTTCTCTAGCTAGACTCCCTGTTTTCATAGTCTAAGCTGTAGATAATCTTGTAGGTATGTCACCTGTCTTATGCAAGGGTCTGTAATAGGAGCGTGGGGTTGGTGTGCCTAAGGAACCCTCTAAGGAACTGCATGTAGGATGAGATTGTGGATAGAATAAAATGACTTTTGCAGGTGACGTACAAATCCTGTGATTGCATATGCTTGAACTGAATTGTTTCTTGATCTTCAAACTGATTTCCAGAATCCTTTATTAACATGTAAGATGGGTGCTGGTAAGAAAGAATGGGAAGACTGCCTTACTGATTCCAAGAGAATTACTTGTCCTCAAATGATTTTTCCTGGCCAAAGTTAGAGCCTCTCACAGGTAATCGAGACCAACAGGCTGTTGTTGCACAATCAACAGGCACAATCTAGATGATCAGCTGAGGAAAATAAAGCATCATGCCAAGGGTACTAGATAAGTGAGCAGCTTGAGATCTGCACATTTATGTGATACTCATGGTCTTAGACAATATTTGTTTAGTGAGGTCACATTGAATGAAAACAAAATCTAAGATTAATGAAAATATACAAAGGAGAAGAAGCCTCTGAGGCTTCTGAAGTGTTATGACCAGAAGACATAAACTCTGTTTTTGAAAGAGCAATTTGCTCTGTTAATTATCCATCATTTTTGTGCAGTCTGTTTTGTCAGACTTGTCTTTAGCTTCCAAGTTGTATGTGAAGACTTGTTTGCACTGTAATGCACAATGTACGAAAAATTGAGAGATGAAAATGTGAAGAGTTTTTCTATCTTTGATTTCATGTCTGGAATTTTGGAACCCACTACTTGCAGTTGTTAATCTGTCCAAACTGGTCTGGTTTGCAATGCCCTCATACTTCTTGAAAAGCTCTGCTGTTAAAGGCAGAACAATTCCTACAAGTGCCATGGCCCCACTGTTGTTCTAATTCTTGTTTCTTTGTTTTCCACACGCTGCTTTTCAAGCCTCCTTTTTCTTTACAGTCCAAGTGAGAATTGCACTGTGAGGTGTCTGAACCTTGTTGTGCCTCTACATAAAGAGAACAGCAGCAAAGCCTGACAGGTGACTGTGCTGACAGCTCTCGTAGCCAGTAACACGTAACTGTGCTAAATCCCTTGTGATGGCTTTGATTTAATTTTTGCCAGTGAAATCCTTGTAAAAGGAACTGCAGCAGTGTGATGAGCTAAGGTGAAGATGCTGGTTTTAGTAGTGCTCTAAGCTGAGTGGAAGGGCAATTGAATGAGGGTTATATGCTTTCTGTGGACAATAAGGTTGTGGTGCTGTTGGGGTGGGTCCAGAGGAGGGGCCACTGTGATGATCAGAGGGTTGGAGCAGCTCTCCTATGAGGAAAGGCTGGATTGTGGCTCTGGGCAGCCTGGTCTGGTGGTTGGCGACCCTGCACATAGCAGGGGGTTGGAACTGGATGATCTTTGAGATCCTTTTCAACCCAGGCCATTCTATGGCTGTACAGTTCCATACTGGAACAAATATAAAATGCTAACTATGTAAAACATGGAGTCAAACCTGTGTGATTTGTCCACACCAGGAGGTGATTAGAAAACAATTTTTTAAGCTACAAAGCTGCTTGCATGAAAGGAAAAGAAAATAAAACTACAAGAATAAGGGAAAACATTTATTCCTGAAAATAGGAAGAATAATGGACCTGACATGAAATTTGGGTGAAGCTGCCTGATTTTATGAAGCTATTCCCATTATTTTCTTGGTGCTGTGTTTCCCAAATGAGTGGTTTCTGGCTGTGCTGCAGCACCAATCTGCATGTGAACATCAGCTCTATTCACCATCTGGGAAGAGTAGGACTTCCCTTCTCCCACCAGCACCACTGAATTACAGTTACTCAGTGGTTAAACAAAGGAATCCTTAAAGAAGGGTTTACAGCTGTCGTGTTATCTGAAGTGCTTGGGGCATTCTGATGCTATTAAGCTCTATGTATTAACAAGTTCAAAAAGAAAAAGTAGGCATCTGATTGTTGTGCCAGTTTCTAAGTGATTTGGAAAGCTGTACCACCCAACCACTCCTTCTATTTGATGGAGGTGACAAAGCTCAGTTTAATTTCTGACTGCTGTTTAAATCCTGAAGCTGGAGCTGGTTCCTGGAGCAGAAAAAGCTCGGAAGCTGTCCCTCCTACAAGCAGGCACCTCTGAGCAAAATATGACATCTCGATTTCTGATGGTAAGGTCAGGAGATCTGATTCCAGCGTCTAGCTTTCAGCTTCATGCTATGTTAGTGGGACCTTTGGAATCTAGCACTGACCAACAGCAACTGACAGGCTGGTAACAGTGCACCCCAAAACAGTTATGTGTCTATTTATGTTATGAGGGAAAATGGCATTGCATTGAGATTTCCTATTTTTACACTTTGCAGATCTAACTAGCTGCTGGAAGAATCCTGTACGCCTTGTTCACACCATTTTCCATGAGCTGGATGAGTCTGTTGTTGGCATTTTAATACCATTGACCAGGCAGGCAATATGTATGGAGTATTTGGCTCTCTCTACAGTCATGAATGTTTGAGTATCTTCAACATGTGGCTCATTGCTTCCATTTCAGGCTGCCCAGAGAAGCTGTGGATGCCTGTCCTTGGTGTTGAAGGCGAGGTTGGATGGGTGATGGGCAGTCTGAGCTGGTTAGTGGGCAGCCAGCCCATGGCAGGGTGTTTAGAACTTAATGATCTTGAAGGTTTCTTCCAACCCAAGCCCTCCCGTGATCCTATGATTCTGTGATTTCATTCAGGTTTATTAAGATGAGATGAGTTCTCCTAAATGCGCTGTTCTCCATATGATTATAATTGGAGTCTAGATGGATGACTTAAACCAGACTCCAAACTTTTTGATGGCCAAAATGAAATGAAATCAATCCTTTACTGTGTCAGTAGTCTGTAACTAGAGCCCATCAGGTAATTCCCAGCCTCCTGCCTGTATCAGTGGCTGCACACGGTGAAAAAGTCTGATGGGATTTTAACCTCTAAAATGTTCCAAAGCAACCAGAGGGTGAATATATTCACTATGCAAATACCTGCAGGAATAAGCTTGTCATGTATGTCCTCAGGTAGCACAGTAGTTAATGGTGGGACTCAGTAGGTCATGCTGAAAGTTGAGTCTGCTGATCTTGAAGGTCTTTTCCAGCCTACATGACCTTATGCTAATATTTCTGTATTTCTTTCTGTTCAGCTCCCAGAAAACCTCCCACCCAGCCCCCAGCTGACCCCGTGGTGAAAAATAAAACAGAAACCTCAGTGACGCTGGCATGGTCCCCTCCGAAGATGCAACGCCCCATTCCAATCGATGGCTACATTGTGGAACCCAATAAACTAACTGGCTTCACCTGGGTGAGGTGCCACGAGTCTCATGTCCCCGTCCCAGAGTTCACGGTGAGCAATCTGTCTGAAGAGGCTGATGATCAGTTCCGAGTGTCTGCAGTCAATGCGCATGGACAGAGCCCGTCTCTGGAATTCCCAGGGAGCGTGCACCTTGGTAAGCACAAAAACCCCAATGGAAATGGGTCAGTGTGAGCTGAGCAGCTGTGTTGGTTCCCTAAAGATGTTTCCTTTGACTTTAAGGATAGTAGTGCATTAACACACCAAAGGCTTTCCTTTATTACTAGTTCTCCTGTCAACCTCCAGCTACCACTAAAGTGATACAAGTTCTGTTTCTGTGAGAGAGACATGAATATCCTTATCTTTTGATATCACACATGTGCAAGAGGCAGAACTTTCTGTAACAGATCTTAAGCATAGAAGTGCTTCTTCCAGCACTCATGCAAAGGGAGAAGTAGAAATGTACCTATGATTTAATCTTCCATCTCTAAATGAGATACCAGACTTGCATCTAAAGAGCATTAAGACATCCATGTTGTTCTTCCTCAGAACCAGTCCTGGCTGTGAAATCCCCCCTAACAGCTGGTGAAGCTGTACCTGGAGGGGATGCCATGTTTACTACTGATCTTACAACAATGTGTTGCAGCACTTGGTACCTCAGTGGTAAAGTCTTACAGGAAAGCGAGAGCTGCATCATCAAGAGAACCCAAACTACTCACAGCCTAATCATAAAGAACATCACCAAGAATGATGGTGGAGCAGAAGTGAAATTTGTTGCCGAAAATGTTGATGTCAGCACCAAGATGAGAGTGAGAGGTATTTGCTTTGATCCTTCTCCTTTCCTCTTACAGTCAAGGCATAGTTGCTGTGATCTGATGATTAGAACTGGGGCTGCAGGCATTCACTGCCTGTACCAAATACCTGAAATTGCATCCCATGGACTGATGTGAGTCCTGGTAATGACCTAAACATGATAGCACTGAGTGTAGGGTAAGCCAGTCTACCCAGCTGCTTGGTATCTGAACCAGATTGCTTCATGCCAGCTGATGAATGTCTGCAGTTCACAGCTCTTGGCCAGTGCATTCAGTCACCAGGTTTACCACTGCATCACCATAGAGCAGTACTTTCAGCTCCAGGTTCAGACAGCCTTTCTGATTGCACTGGAATAGTTTAGAAGTAGGGGAGCAATCATTCCAATAATATCTCTATCAATCAGCTTTGCATGACAAAATAGAACAAATAAACATTCATGATGGGAGGACCTGTTTGTCATTGGGTGGAAACCTCTGCAGAAGCATGTTTAGAGCATTCTTAATCAGTAGAAGGAGATGTTTGGTTGATTTTTACTTAGTAAATCCGGCAAGAAGACCAAATGAAATATCTTGAATTGCTCAGCAGTGACACAATGATGAGTGCAGGAACAGAAGGTGATACTTTTTCAGAGATGTTGCAGCAAACATTGACCACGTTAGCCTGATATCAATTGAACTAACGAGGCCTTTGCTCCTGACAGGTGCTGCAGTGAGATTTACCAATAAGAGCAAAGATGTAGAAAAGATCTCCGCTCGGCTGCGTGAGGAAGCCAAACTGCAGGCTGAGCTTTCAGACACAGGCGCTACTGTGGAGTGGATGAAGGATGGGAAGGAGCTCAAGGCCAGTGAAAAATAGGAACTGCACATTGTGGGGAAGAAACACACCCTGAAAATTCACAACGTCTCAATGGATGATGCTGTAAGTTGTCAGTGCATCTGTGAGGGGGATAAAATGCATGAGTTTGCATGATGAGGCTCTTCATCATATTCTGCTGGCTTGTCACCCTTGTTGATCCATGGAGAAACAAGAAAGGCCTAGAGTAGTGTATGCACTTTGGCATTGGAGAGCTTACTTAATTGCTTCTTCTCAAAGAACAAACTCCAGAGAGTCATGGAGACATCTCCAAACAGAATTGAATAATGGGACTAAATTGATGGAGAGCAGAACTTCCTGCCACGGCTTGTCAGCTAGTCTTAATTTTGCTTTTCTTCTCTCTGTCATGTTAGCATAATATTTCATACTGGCAGGTCTGCCCAAAGAATTAAATGAATTAGCTGATGGACGTTTCCATGTGCTTTGCACTGTAATGTGACTATCAAATGAGTAATCAATGCTGTTATTTTAAAATCTGTGTTGGCAAGCTGTAAGACAAACAGCTGCTGTTGGTAGCTTGGTTACTGCAGAATCAGCTTTCGTGTATCTCATAGATAGGGAAGAGACCCTTAAGGGTCAGCTAGTTGGACTCCCTTGCAATGAACAGGGGCACCGCAGCTCCATCAGGTGCTCTGAGCCCTGTCCATCCTGACTTTGAACATCCTCAGGCTCACAAATCTTATACCTATGCCACACACTCGCAGTATTTCACCATTCAGCATCACCACTTGTATCTTCTCTTGCTGTAAATCAGAGCGAGCTGGTAAATCATCTGCTGTGCGGGTCAGCTGTGTCTCTCCCATGGGCATCACGTGGCTGCTGGGAGGCTCTGAAGAGCTGCAGCCAGAGGTGTGTCACCCGCTGGGCCTCGTGCCCAAAGGAGCCCACAGGAAAGTGTTGTTGCAGTTTGTCATGCACTGCACTGCCATGAGACTTGACGTGCCAGACATCCTCTGACACGTGAGCTCCTGCATCCAGGCAGGACATCTGAGACGTCTCCTTCAGCCTGACGTGGCTGCAGTTTCACACTGGTTTTACTAAGGAAGGAGAAGGCACGTGGATGAAACTCTTTTCCTGCTCTTCCTGGCATTAGCTCATAGTACAAGTAAAGCACTGTCAGGTCAAGCCTGGAGGAGTAATGCTTGTCACTGACCTGTTCCTGTTCAGGGTGGAGCTGGAGGGTAAAATAACACAAGAAATTGTCATTGAAATTCAATATCTGTGAAATTCAGCTGGCTGCATTCACAGAACCTGGCGTTAAGATCTGTTTTCTGGTTTCTATCTTGAGCCTATTTTCCATAACCCAGTCCTCATTTATGAACCGAAGCTCTACTGAAAACCTTTCGCTGTGTATGCTCATGCTGCAGTGCAGCTCTTGTGACCTTTAACAGCACATTCAAGTTCCTCTGATCACAGGATCCTTAAGGTTGATTAAGACCCTCTAGTCCGACTGCTCACCCATCTCCACCAAGATGCTCACCATCAGCTAGCTAAAAACTCAGCAGAGATGATAGATCAAGCCCAACACTGGATTTGGGATGGCTAGAGATTCCTAAGATATTGAAGGATTGCTTGCAGGTGGTGTTGGCTCAGGTATTCACCCTGCATCCCACCTCCCGTTCTGTTTGGTTGAGAATCATGCATTCTGCAATTTCACTTTGTAATTCAAAGCCCCTTTCTTTATCTGTTAAAAAACTGATCTAAAACAAGCCGAGAAGACTCCGTTGGAACTGGTTGATGCAGAACAAAGGCATCCCCAAAGGACAAGTTGCACTGTTTGATGAACATTATTGGATGAGAGCTAAGCTAAGATTTAAAAAGTTCTGGGGCTGTCTCTGAGCATCAAATACAGAGGAAGCCTGCATGATTCCCTGAGAATGGATACCTCCTACTTTGGTGTAGGGTGAAGGGAACACTAGCAGTAACTCCTATCACAAAATGTCACATGGCTCAGACAAAAAAGCCATCAAGAGGGCTTAATTAGGAGCACCAAATGGTCACAAGATGGTCTTAGGGCAGGGAAGTAATCTATCTATGTGATACTGATTGATGCTATTAGTTCTAAACAGCTTGACTCTAGAGGGACTGTTCTTCTTTGGTCACCTAGTTTTATAAGAATAGATGACTCCTGTCTATTACAATTTTTAACGAGTTATTTGTTCACTGATGCCATAAATGTGCCTGGCATAGCAATTGGCCTTGGTATATTCAGTGACTGAAAGCAACAGTTGTTGCTCTAAGAAATGCAATGCTAAGCTAGGTCTGCCTGTAGCTGACAGCCATCAGCTTGCTCCTCAGGCAGGTTCTGTCTGGATGGAATGAAGGGCATGAAATACTGATGTGCTCTTCAAACGCTGCTTGTTAGCTTAGAGACAAAGTGTTGAATAGGTTTGTTCATGCATTGCAAACACGTTACTTATCTGCCTTCATTTTAGCTTCAGAAGAACGTGTGCAGAATACAGAATTGTTTAAAAGAAATAACAACTGTCTGCATAGAACTTACTCTTTCCTTACACAGGAGAATCAAGCACACGTTTGTATGTGAGTACCTCCAGAGGTGAAACTCAATCACCCAAATGTAATGAGCAGAGACATTACAATCAGTTCTAACTGTATCTTCATGCTGTGCTGAATAAGCCTGAGTCAGGATGTAAACCACTTTCTCTTTTTTTCTTCAGATGAAGCCATTAATGTTGTCAGCAAGCCCAAAACCACTTCAGAAATATCAGTCAGTCCTTCTGAAGACCTGGAGCTGGTGTGTGAGGTGTCAGCTGCAAGCGGAGCTGTCGTATGGAAGAAAGATCAAACAGAGGTGAAGCAGGACCAGAGGACAAGCATCATCTCCCAGGGGACGCACCGCAAGCTCATGGTCAAAAATGTGACCCTGAAAGACCAAGGGAGCTACAGCTGTGAAACAAAAGATGACAAAGCAACATTCCAAGTGAAAGTCAGAGGTGAGAAAATGCTTGGAATCCCAGAGATAAAGGAACGCTTCATTTTGTGTGTCTTGCATTTGGAGGATCAACTGACAGCCTCTCTGGTGCAAAACATTTTGGCTATAGGACTTTCTTGGTCATCTAGTATCATAGCAACACTTTTCTACATGTGATTTACATCCAGGAATGAATTACTGCAACAAAGGGGAGTACAGCTGCGAGGCTGCTGGCCAGAAACTCACCTTCAAGATTCATGTAACTGGTAGGAAACACGTTTTGGTTGATATTCTTTGATTATTCCCTAGTCTGGCTGTGGAAATGTCTGTGTGAACGTGTCCTCTTTATTCTGCCATGAAACTGTTTTGAGAAGGATGAAAAGAAATGCTTACAAACGTGCAGCTAAAATGATTATTTGTTTTTAACAATATTTCATCCAGCTCTTCCCCTACAATTACTTTTATCATCAGCTGTCCATGGATGTCCAACTGTGATTTGTACAATGTGCAACACTGCTCTACCAGTTGATATTTCAACAGTACTATTTACACAGACGTCCTTTTCTGCTCCAAATCCACACCAGCCATGGGAGAGGGAGTAGGTGAGCATCTTCCTCCATTAGCTTGATCTAAATCTGACAGCTTCATCCAATCCAGGGCTTCTCCAAGACCTTTGAAAATTCTGTTACTGTTGAGGAGACAGCAGGCTTCTGGGCTTAGGTTAGAATATGGTGCCCTGTTGATGGGTCCTGAGAGTGTCCAAGCCTTACATAGAGAAAACCATCACTGCTCTTAAGATGTTTTGCAAGCAGGTGAAACTTGATTGAAGTGTGGCAGTGATGCTTTCTGAGATCTCTGGCCCCTAGTTTTTCTAGGCTTTTTGTTTGCCTCTTAAGATACAGTGAGCTGCTCTTAATTGTGGCTGTGTCCTTTGCCACGAGCATACCTCTGAGCACACGGTTATTTTGAGCTCCTCTTCTTCCAGTGGCTCGGATGAGCAATTCTGAGAGATATGCAGAATGGGGATGGCTGTGCTGCTGCTTCCTTTTCTGTCTTAGCTGTGGTTTTCCCTTGCAGGGCACAGTTCTCTGCCTGGGCCCAAGTCTGTGTGGGTCTCTCCATCCACAAAGCTGCTCACCGTGCAGGCGGCACAGGCTGAGAGGAGAGGCCAGAGCAGCTCTCCTGTTGCAACACGGAGCAGCAAGATACAAGTGGAGGAAGGGCCTGCAGCTGTACTGAGGAACTCCAACGCAATCATTGATTTTCCATCTGAAAGATAAAGAAAGAGGAATTCCCTTTCCAGCCCCTACCATCATTGTTCGGATGATTTTTATTGGTTTATTTTTTGTCCATTATATCTTTGAGGATTCAACTAACACACAGTTGCCCTATGGCCTCAGTGGAGCCACACAAGGTGCCTTTCCTTCCTGGTTGGGCAGGCAGTCACAAGATGCAGAAAGCCATGCTGGCATCTATCCTGTTCTGTGCTGGCTGTACATGGAAATCATGGGGTTTTCCAGATTTCAGGGCCATGTGCCTGAAACCAATTGTGCTTCTCCTGTAAGCAGTGCTGTTGGTCAGACTTGCTGGCACTAGAAATTAAAGGTGGCAGTGAGCTGAGGCTGAGGAGGTGTTAACGTAAGAGTCAGGGATGCTTTTGAGCTTCCCTTATAACTGTACGGTTCCTCAGTAAGCAGTTACGCCTGCCAGCTCCTTTCCTGTCCGGCTGTGGAGCCTTTGCTCACATGCTCCGAATCTTGCTTGAAATCATTGAGAGGAATGTAGCCAGCAGGACTTGAGGGCTGAGCTGTAGGAATGGAAGCATCCTCTGCTGTTTGAAACAGAGGGTGTTTCTAGGCTGTGTTTCAGCAGAAAGCAGGCAGTGGCGGGAACAGGCAACTATTGGCAAGGGCTCGGTGCAGCTCTTCCCTCACCCTCCACCACGACTGACAGCTTGCTCTGTTTTCTCTCCAGACTGAGTTCTCCCAGTAAGAGGGCAGAGTCAGCAGCTTGCAGTTGGTGTTCCTGCTTCTGCCTGGGCAAACCATCCCCTGTGGCCAAACACCAACTGCAGAGCAGTGCCAGGGAGCCCTCTGAAGTAGAAGTCTTGGTCCTGGCAGGTAAGGGTGCAAATCCAGCTTTCAAAACACTGCTTGTCAGCCACACAGGTAGAATTCATGCTTTCAGTGGGCTTGTACCTCTTTCTGGCATTCAAGCCTGTGCCTGACATCTTTGGTTGACTCCTGTCTTTCCCAGATGAGTCTCACAAGCTGCTTGAAACCTGCTTGACAGGCAGCACCAAGCCTTTGCCTCCTTGGACAGTGAAAGTTTGACGCTAAATGCTGTGTATCTACTCTTTCCAGGTGAATCGATCCCTTGCCAATACATGAACCCACCAGCAAGTTGCAATGATGCACGTTGTGCTTCCATCAATGGAGTGCAGTTAGGATGCATGAGTCACTGCAGTTCCAAGGACAGCCTTCCACGTGACAGCAATGATGGAGAGAAGGATGTTTGACCTATTCAGTTTTGGGCCCCTCCCTGCAAGAAAACCTTGCGGTTCTGGAACGTCTTCAGCTACGAAGGTAGTGAGGGGTCTGGAGCACAAACCTTACGAGGAGCTGCTGAGGGAACTAGGATTGTTCAGCTTGGAAAAGAGCAGGCTCAGGGGAGACCTTATAACTCTCTATAACGTCCTGAAGGGAGGTTGTAGTGAGCTGGGGTTTGGCCTCTTCTCTCGTGTGATCAGTTATAGATCTAGAGGGAATGGTTTTAAGCTGTGCCAGGAAAGATTCAGGCTGGACATTAGGAAATATTACTTCCCCTAAAGGGTATTCAGGCATTGGATAGCACTGCCCAGGGAGGTGGTGGAGTCACCGACCATGGGAGTGCTCAAGAAACGTTTGGATGTTGTGTTGAGAGGTATGATTTATCCGGGAAGTATTGGTAATGGTTGGACCAGATGATTTTGTAGGTCTTCTCCAACCTTGATAATTCTGTGATTCTGAGCTGAGAAACTTTTCTTGCTCAAGTCCAGCTTCCAAGCTTAACCACCTACAATGAAGTTGATGTCGTTTTTCTGGTAGCCCTCAAGACAGTGTCCGCATTTACCCAAAATCAGGAGGTAACCAGCTGCAGTGAAGTGAGCGATTTCAGTGCCTATTTCTGATGGTGGCAATGAGTTCAGAGGTCACACTTAATTGACGGTGCCTGTTTCCATTCTGACAAAGGATGTAGTTGCAGCTGACTTCCCGAGGCTGCCATACGTGGTGGTGACGCAGCCTTGGGCTTCTGCGTTTGCATGACTCCCACCTTTCCTTTCTGTGTCTTGCAGGTCAGCTGGTGCTGGAAGCGGCCGGTATCTGAGTAGGAATGAAGGTGAGTGCAGGAGCAGCTGCTGAGGGGAGGAAGGAAGTCCATGCTAATGAGCTCTGTAGCATCTGCGGGTACGGTACCAAAGGAGGCAGCAGTGATGCAGGGGGCTCCCCAGCAGGAAGCTGGCTGATCCAAATGCTTGCTGAGAGTTTGGAAGCCCAAGCCCTTATGGTCTCTGTAAGGGTGGCTAGTAAAAAGATGTTAACCAAGATGGTGGTAAATAGTCAAAGATTATTAGCAAAGGAAAACTGACCAATGTTGATGCCTTGACCAGAAAGCTGAGGCAGTCTCAACTGGGGAGCAGTCTCCAAGAGATTCTGCCTTAGTGGTGGTCAGCGTTTAAATGAGGTGAGGTCTCAGAAGAGGTGCAGTCGAGGTCCACCCCTTCTGGGAGCACAGCTAGATTACTCTCACCTGTGCTCCCGCAGCTGGCCCAACACTTGCCTCAGCTGATTAATCAGAGGTTCAAGCTGTGATTTCCCATACAGTCTCTAAGCTGAAGGCAGCATCTCCTTGATCTGATGGTGGTGTGCCTGAGTGAGGGAGTGATCCAAGCTGGATGCAAAAGAGTCATCTTAATTTCTCTCCTATTTTACTTCAGATGACACCTATTGGGTGTTGGTTTCTTAAAATTTGGATCTAGGAGGTGGCCTCTCCCTTTGCTTCTGGTGAAAGCACAGATGTGCAGCAGGAGTAGAAGACAAAGAGGTTTTCTTGGTGACAGCAACACCAATTATTTGATTCAAATGTAGAACTGTGATGAAGATGGTGAAGAACAGATCCGCCTCAAAGACATGCTTGATCACATAAGGAATGAGCATGTGATCCAAGACAGTCAGCGTGGCTTTAGCAGGGGAAGGCCATGCCTAACCAGTCTGGTGCTCTTCTATGATGGAGTGACGGCATTTGTGGACAAAAGGAAGGAAACTGATGTCATTGACCTGGACTTGAGCAAGATCTTTGACATGGCCCTCCACCACATCCTTATCTCTAACAGGTGGACCACCTGGTGGATAAGGGATTGGTTGAAAGGCCACAGACAGAGGGTGGTGATTCATGGTTCTGTGTCCAGGTGGAGGCCAATAACAAGTGGTGTCATCCAGGAGTCTGTCTTGGGACCAGTGCTTTTTAACATGGTTATCAGTGACACCAATGATGCAATGGAGTGCACCCTCTGCTGTTTGCTGAGTGGTGCGGCTGATGCAGTGGAAGGAAGGGATGCCATTCAGAGGGAGCTCAACCGAGAGGTTGGCCTAGGTGAATCTAATGAGGTTGAACACAGCAAAGTGCAAGGTTTTGCACTTGGGCTGGAGGAATCCCAGGCATTTCTACAGCCTGGGAGGAGCAGTCACAGAATCACAGAATCACAGAATTACCCGGGTTGGAAGGGACCTCAAGGATCGTGTAGTTCCAACCCCCCTGCCTAGCAGGGCCACCAAACATACACATTTACTAGATCAGGTTGCCCAGGGCCCCGTCCAACCTGGTCTTGTACACCTCCAAGTACGGGGCATCCACAACCTCACTGGGCAGCCTGTTCCAGGACCTAACCACCCTTCTAGTAAAGAACTTTCCCCTAACATCCAACCTAAATCTTCCCTCCTTCAACTTAAAACCATTTCCCCTAGTCCTGCTATTATCAGCCCTTTCGAAGAGTTTACTCCCCTCCTGGGAGTAAGTTCCCTTCAGGTACTGAAAGGCTGCAATGAGGTCACCCCGCAACCTTCTCTTCTCCAGGCTGAACAAACCCAACTCCCTCAGCCTGTCCTCATAGGGGAGGTGCTCCAGCCCCCTGATCATCTTCGTGGCCCTCCTCTGGACCCTTTCCAAAATCTCCATATCTTTTTTGTACTGAGGGCTCCACACCTGGACACAGTACTCCAGATGGGGCCTCACAAGAGCAGAGTAGAGAGGGACGATCACCTCCCTATCCCTGCTGACCACCCCTCTCCTGATGGAGCCCAGGATCCCATTTGCCTTCTGGGCTGCCAGAGCGCACTGCCGGCTCATGTCAAGCTTCTCATCTATCAGGACCCCCAGGTCTTTTTCAGCCGAGCTGCTCTCAAGGACAACTCCTCCCAGCCTGTACAGGTGCCTGGGGTTCTTCCGGCCCAAGTGCAAAACCTTGCACTTTGCCGTGTTGAACCTCATTAGGTTCACCCGAGCCCAGCTTTCCAGCCTGTCAAGGTCCCTCTGAATGGCATCCGTTCCCTCCACCGTATCGACTGCACCACTCAGCTTGGTGTCATCAGCAAACTTGCTGAGGGTGCACTCCATTCCCTCATCGATGTCAATAATAAAGATGTTAAAGAGCACCGGTCCCAAGACAGACCCTTGAGGGACGCCGCTCGTTACCGGCCTCCACCTGGACATAGAGCCATTGACCACCACCCTCTGTCTGCGGCCTTTCAACCAATTGCTTATCCATCTAGTTGTCCACCCATCAAATCCACCTCCCTCCAATTTGGAGATGAGGATGTGATGGGGGACCATGTCAAAGGCCTTGCTCAGGTCCAGGTAAATGACATCGGTCGCCTTCCCTTCATCCACCAACGCCGTCACTCCATCATAGAAGGCCACAAGATTAGTTAAGCATGACCTTCCCCTGGTGAAGCCGTGCTGGCTGTCTCGGATCACATGCTTGTTCTTTATGTGATCAAGCATGTTGTCCAGGAGGATCTGTTCCATAATCTTCCCAGGCACAGAGGTGAGACTCACCGGCCTGTAGTTCCCCGGGTCCTCCCTGCTCCCCTTCTTGTAAATGGGAGTGACGTGACCCTTCCTCCAATCATCCGGGACCTCACCTGACAGCCACGACTTCTCAAATATGATGGAGAGCGGCTCAGCAACCACCTCAGCCAGCTCCTTCAGGACCCTGGGATGCACGCCATCTGGCCCCATAGACTTATACTCATTCAGTCTAAGGAGGCACTCTCGGACTTGCTCTACCCTTACAGTGGGGAGGGATTTACCTCCTTGGTCCCCACATGGAGGGATGGGGGTGCAAGACTTAGGGACGTGAAAAAGACTAGAATCCTGGCCACCAGTGAAGGCCGAGGTGAAGAACTCATTCAGCACCTCAGCTTGCTCTTCATCTGTTGAAGCCATTTCTCCTTTTGAATTTACCAGAGTAGGTACGCCCATTTTGGCCTGTCTCTTCTGGCCAATGTACCTGTAGAAGGTTTTCTTATTGTTTTTCACATCCCTCGCCAAGTTCAGTTCTGCCTGTGCCTTGGCTTTCCTGATCCCACATCTGCAAGTTCGGACGGCATCCCTGTATTCTTCCCGGGTGACACAGCCTTGTTTCCAGAGCTTGTACACCCCTTTCTTCACCCTCAGTTCTCTTAGCAGGTCCTTGCTGAGCCATGCCGGTTTTCTACCTCTCCTGCCCACTTTCTTAATCAGGGGAATGGAGACCTCTTGTGCTGCCAGGAGGGCATCCTTGAACAGTAGCCAGCTCTCCTCAACGTCCTTATCTTTGAGGGCAGCGCGCCAGGGGATCTTGGCCAGCATTCCATTGAGTAGCTTGAAGTCTGCTCTTCTAAAGTTGAGCATCCTGGTCCTGCTCTTTGCCAGGCCCACATCGCTTGAGATCACAAACTCAACCAGGGCATGATCGCTGGAGCCCAGGCAGCCTCCAACCTTGACGCCTTTGATGATCTCTTCAGCGTTGGTGAGCAGCAGGTCCAGCAACGCTTGACCTCTGGTCGGTCTGTCCAATACCTGAACCAGAAAGCTATCATCAATGGATTCCAAGAGCCTTCTGGAGCTCTTGCAGCTCGCCGTGTGGTTTTCCCAACAGATGTCCGGATGGTTGAAGTCCCCCACCAGGACAAGAGCCCGTGAGCCAGACGCCTCACGCATCTGGAGCAAGAAAGCCTCATCAGCAGCCTCCCCTTGATCAGGTGGCCTGTAGTATACCCCTAATACCAGCTGACCTTTATTAGTCCCATCTCTAATCCTAACCCACAGGCTCTCAACCTGTTCTTGACTGTTTCTCATGGGGAGCTCCTCACAGTTTATCCAATCTCTGACATAAAGGGCGACTCCCCCACCCTTCCTACCTCGCCTATCTCTCCTAAAGAGCCTATAGCCATTGATGGTAGTATCCCAATTGTGGGAGTCATCCCACCATGTTTCTGTGATAGCAACAATGTCATAATTTTCAGAGTGCATCACAGTTTCCAGTTCCTCCTGCTTGTTACTCAGGCTCCGTGCATTAGTATAAAGGCACTTCAGCCGGGCTGTCCGTCTCACCACCTTCATAAGCGATCCAGGATCCGCTAGAACAGCGGCATCCCCAGCATCCCCCTGCCCTACTCCCTCCTTTTGCACTCTGCAATCTTTGCCCACAGAGTTTGGTACAATCCCTCGAATGCACCGTTCAACCCCAGTAGCCCTTATTTTGTCCCCTTCCCCCTTCGTTCCTAGTTTAAAGACCTATCAATGAGTCCCGCTAATTCTTCAGCTAATACCCTCTTACCCCTCAGGGACAGGCTGCTTGCATCAGCAGCCATCATTCCAGGTGCAGTGTAGATTGCCCCATGGTCAAAATAGCCGAAATTCTTGTGTCTGCACCAGCTCTTAAGCCATCTGTTTAAGAGATGGGTTTTTTGGATCCTCCCTGTATCTTTTCCTGACACCACGGGCATAGAAGAAAAGATCACCTGCACCCCAGCTCCTTCGAGTATTCGCCCCATTCCCCTGAAGTCTTTCTTGATGGACCTCAGGCTTTGCTTGCCAACTTCCTCACTGCCAGCCTGAATTATTAAAAGTGGGTAGTAGTCTGAAGGATGAATCAATCTAGAAATTTTCTTTGAAATGTCCCTGACCCGTGCCCCAGGAAGGCAGCACACTTCTCTGCGGGTAGGGTCAGGCCGGCATATAGGGCCTTCTGTTCCTTGCAGAAGGGAGTCACCTACAACAATCACCCTTCTGTCCTTACGTGTGGAAGCAGTCTTGAGGCTTCGGGGTGACCGCTTCACCTGAGGCAACCTCATGGGTGCACCTGTTTCCACACTCTCACTAGTCCCCCCCTCAAGTTCCAGGGCCTCAAACCGGTTTCGCAGAGGCACCTGGGGAGCCGGGGATGGTCGTGATGGAGGTTTCCCCTTTCGTCGAGCAGGTACCCGTTTCCACTCCTCCTCCCTTCTCAAATTACTGCTGGGGGGAAGAGAGGACAGGGGGCCGGCTGCAGTGTTGCCAGCTGGCTGGTTACCCTTTACCACCTGTTTGTGAGGTGGCAGGGGCTGACATGCTCCATTAGGAGCCTCGACTGTGTGATGAGAACTTGAGGCCGAGAGGGACTGACACCACCAGTCAATCTCCCTCTCACACTCTTTTATAGTCCTCAGCCTCTCCACTTCCTCCTTCAGGTCAACTACGAGGCTGAGCAAGTAGTTCACCTGGTCGCAGTGAACACAATCACTGCCTCCCTCACCCAGCCCTGCAAGGGCCAGGCTCTGGCACTCAGTACAGCCAGAGACCTGCACACCAGCATCGTGGGTTGGGGGCTCAGTCTGAGTTTCCTCAGACATTTTGGCAGCAGCCTTCCTATGAGGCAAGTGCAGGACGTCAGTCTGGGTCTCTGCAGTCTTCTTGGTTGCTGCCTCCCGTTTCTGTGAGATCGGGACCCTTGTCTTGGCCTCCTCAGTGTTTCGGGCAGCAGCCTTTCGCCGGGGAGCACCCATGTCGGAGCAGAATACTTACCAGAGCTGAAACAGGAAGTCAAGAGGTGCACGAGCCCCGCCTCCTCCTGACCGTTTCTGGTGCTCGTTTAAATCTCCCTCCGTAGGCAGGGAACGCCCACACGCTGCGTCAGCGGCTGCGTCAGCTGCTCCCTGAGAGCTGCCGGGCTTCTCCTCTACCCGGGGGTTCCCTGCTTGAAGGAACCGCCCGAGATCCCCCTTGACCACGCGGTCAGCCGCTGCTGATCGGTCCGGGACGGCTCCGAGTCAGGCGACTTCGGCGATCAGAAAGTCCTTAAGATCAGTCCTTAAGAGAAGCCCCGCAGAGAAGGACCTGGGGGTCCTGGTGGATGAAAAACAGAACGTGAGCCATCAGCGTGCTCTTGCAGCTCAGAGAGCAAATGGTCCCCTGGGCTCCATCAGAAGAGGGGATGGCCAGCAGGGACAGGGAGGTGATTGATCTTCATGATCCTTGAGGTCCCTTCCAGCCCGGGCCATTCTATGATTCTGTGATTACACTCGCTGTCAGAAATAACGGCAGCTGTACAGAAGCTTGTTTTTTCTTTCTTTTTCTGGCTTTGAAGGAGAAGGGGTGGAGCAAGGGGAGACCCACTGGTCATTTGTCACTTCATGAACAGGATGGATTCTGCATTGACTGTGAAAAACCTGGGCTAGTAGCATGGGCATGTTTCAGGCTGGACTCTTCTTTTGCTGCTTGGTTTCCTTTTGGCTACAGGGAGACAGCTGTCTAAAGGTGTGTTTTCAAACCCACTCTCCAAAACCATGTTTCATTGTTGCAGGTGGTTCAGTGAGCTCTTGCAGTGCAGATGCTGTAGTTTGCTGTAGAATCTGAATGGTTTCTGTCCCTAGGGGAGGACTGGGAGGAGGTAGTGAGAAGAGAATTCAATGCCTAAGGGGAGGGGAGATCGGGGATTGGTGGGAGAGGGAGCCAATAGGAGGGAGAGAGGAGTTAGGCGCAGGGTGATGGTAACACCCCTTTGTGATGTCATAATGCCCCTTTGTGACGTCATAATGCTTCTTTGTGATGTCATAATGCCCTTTGTGATGTCATAATGCTCCTTTCTGACATCACGATGCCCCTTTCTGACATCACGATGCCCCTTTGTGATGTCATAATGCCTCTTTGTGACGTCATAACGATCCTTTGTGACGTCATGATGCCCCTTTGTGATGTCATAATGCCCTTTGTGACGTCATAATGCTTATTTGTGACGTCATAATGCCCATTTGTGACATCATATCACCCCTTTGTGATGTCATACTGCCCCATATGAAGTCCAGGCAGAGTCAAAACTTATGGACCTGCACGAGGATCACTTTCAAGACAGTGGCTCTGTTGCTTCAAGCTTATTTGCCTCGTCCTGCTGCCACTCTATTACCAAGTATCAACAACCTCTTGCATGATTCAACTTGCAAACGTTTGACACTAACCCTTGTGTTTCTGTGCCTTCCTAGATAATTCGAGCCCTTGTCAACCCCAAAGATCCAAACCAAGTAGTGATGTGCAGTGTGTTTCCATCAATGGAGAGTTCTTATTAAGCACAAATCGCTGCAATTCGGATGACAGCCTTCCACATGGTAACAGTGATGGACACAAGGGGCTCATCCACGTTCATGCTCTCATATCTCCTGGCTCTGCTGAAGCTCCTGACCTGAGCCTGCCAGACACCACAGTCACCTGCCTGGATTGTGACCCAGTGCCTTTGCAGTGCTGCCCATCCCAAGCACAGCCCGAGTGCCCCAACAGCAGCACCACCATGCAGGAGCAGGGCAGCATCAGTGAGGTGAAGCTGAGCATCTTAGATGGGGACTTAGAGTCAGGCTGCCAGTCCCAGGCACCAGGCAGCAGCACCAGCTCTGAGCCACTCTCATCTTGACAAGAGGAGTCCCATCTTCACCCTTGACCTCTCAAGCCCTCCTGTCTTTTATTGAATAAAGTCACTCTCATGCTCAATCATCGCCTTGGCTGCATTCCGAGTCTTCATTCACAGGGATTGGGATGAATGCAACAAACAGCAAGGCAGCTCAGCTTGCAATGCTATGGCTGTGGGGTTCGTGCAGGCAGAGCTCTGGGTTCCCATTTTGCATGGCTTTGGGATGTCAGCAGCAAGATCTCTACCATTTTGTATGGCAGCAAATAATCTCTAGCATCCAGGTTGCTGCTCATGATAATCCCAGTCTTCCTGGCTGTCGCTTTGTGATACCTTTCAAAGCCTTTTGATACTCTTTGATGCCTTGTCTGCTCCCTAACACCTCTGTCCTCCTGCCATGTTGACTCACGTCTCCCACTTTTAAGCTGGCTTTGCAGATCATCTCCAGCCCTGTCATCATCACGCTGCAGCAGGAGGTGCTCACCTGGCCCAGTGTCTGGCAGTACTGCTTGTTCTGCAGATGAGCAGCTGCCTCCTCATCTCTTCAGCTACAGTAGTTTTTCTCAGGGCAGTTAGATGCAGTCATGCTGCTCTGGATTTGGTGTGTTAAATCCATGCTGCATGGCAGCAGTCAGTGCAATACAAAGGTGTTCTGTGTGCCACAGCATTTCTCCAGGGGCTGCCAAAGGTAGAAGCACAACACAGCACCATCCTTCTGACAGTAATGTCTGTGAGTGTTAGACATGTGAGCACTGCATCATCCCCAGCGTGTCAGTGCTTTTCCACACCAACCTGACTCTCACACTCTGCACTGAATGTAACTCTGCTCTTGTGGAGACAAATGCTTTCTGTCACATCCTCCATCCCTGCAACCATTTGCCGGTAGGCAGCTCTTGCAGAAGAATCAAGCAGCAGAACCTTTTGCTCACCCTACAGCATGCAAATGCTATGAAAGCAGAAATAACCTGGCGTGCTCTGGGTCTGCAAGGCTGCACAGATGGGAGAGGTAGATTGTGTTTTTGCAGTGGAAGTTTCCAGTATTTTCAATACATAGTGTAGGCCCTAACTGAATGTATAACCCTCTTGTAAAACAGCTGTATAAGTAGTTTTTGCACCAAGAAAGTTGCTGAACAGAGTTAAGTTCAGACTGGGGGCATTCTGACATGGGTAGAATTGAGACAAGCACAAGATAAATACACAGGGTGGGTAGAGCCCAGCACAGGACAGAATGAATGTACTGACTTTTGGAAACATCGCCCTTCTCTCTCCGCAGAAAAGTACAAGGCAGACCTAAAAACAAGAGGTTGGTAATTGACCTTATATGGAAATGAATCCTAGCAAAAGTCTCGAGGAGTCTGTGAGCCTGAGATGCTCAACCAATGAGAGCCATGAGAGCATCACCTGCATTGGGTTTAGGGCATAGAACAGAATTGATTTCACTGACTGGTGTGCAGTTTCTCCCTTGCCAACAGGGGATGTGTGCACAGTATTGCAATAATGAATAAGCACTGCTGCTATCGCTGCCATCTTCGCCTAACTAGAAATCTTTGACTTTGAGAGTTTCTCACACAAGGGGAGAGGGTAAGAAAGTAAAGAGGCACAGAAAACTAAGGGAAACTGCTCTTCTTTATCTTATCTATAAAAATTGATACGATGCTGTTGTGCATTTTTTTTTAATTTTATTTTTAATTTTTTGCTAATGTCGGTTAGATTGTTTTAAAATATCCACACACCAAAATCTGACTACCAAGCAAATGTAATGAAAATGAAATGAAGGTGAGTTAGCGGAAAGCACAAGGCCATATTATATTAGGCTCCAGCAAATTTACAGGCAGTCACTGCACGAAGAGGTAGATCTGAGTTGCACATTATATGATTCCCACAAAGATTAAGGAAATCTGAAGCTTTCAATATATTTTTTAAATTCTTTTTTCATTTCATTTTTAAACACCTGACCCAGACCCCAACCCTCATAGGAGCTGTAAAGATAACAGCACTAACCCGCAATGTAACTCTAATCCTAACCCTTACCCTGATTCTAAAATCGTCCCTAACTCCAAATGTAACAACAAAAATGATGCTAGAAGTTTGTAGCAAAAGGAACCTTAACCCTGATCATAATCCAAAAAACAATCATTAAGGTAACAATAATCTTTACCTTAAGAGTAATATTAATCAGAGCCCAGATGATGCCTGCATCCAATCAGAAGCATGCTTTGCATTATTTAAGAGTTGTATTTTTTCCAATGAACTCTCTCTATTATCACATTTATAAACTAACAGAGTCTGTTCTTATTCTCCTGACACTATGCCTTACTCCTGACATCCCTGGAAATGACCCAGATAGGGCACCATCAAAGTAATGCTAATAGTAATGTCAATCCTAAGGGTATCTCTAGCCTCAGTGTTAATGGGACGCTAACAACAATCCCAACAGCCTTAAACATTCTGGTGGTGTGAAAGAGGTGCTGCCTTGCACATGCTGGGCAGTCCCATTGCCTGTTAAATGCAGGCGGCAGCGTAGAAACATGATGCCCGTGGTCAGAATGCCCTGTGGCAGATCCTGGCACCGGAGAACTGACCGGAGAACCATGAGAGAACTGACAACAAATCACTCGACATCAGAACCGACCCAGTGGTTATTTACAAGCCTTGGGTGACCCAGACAGGATCTCAGAGTGGTGAATGTAGGTACAGAAGTTGTTACTACTCTGTTTTCTTCTAAAAGATGCTCAGCTGCTTTGCGTTTCAGACCATCCCTGGCTTCACTGTGTGCATCTGTCCAATTGATACCAGGTGTTTTTTTTTCATCTCAGAAGTTTTGTGGGGGGCGGGGGAGAGGGGAAACAGACATCAATTCAATTACTCATTTATTTATTGACAGAGATTCACGTTTGCTACTTTTGGAGAAATTTTTATTTGTTTGCTGCGGCTTGGTTTTTTCTTTTTTTCTTTTTTTTTTTTCCCCTTCCCTCCTCTTCCATCTTTGTGTTCTTCCCCTATAATCAAAAGAGAACGGATCCCCAGGGTCTGTCCCGCAGACGTTCTTTCCGTGGTCTCTGCTGCCACCTGCTGGCCAATACTCGGAACTGCCACTGTGGGGCGTTTGGTGCCGCAGGAAGCACAACGCAGATCTGAGTTCTGACCGGTCTACGCAGCAAATCCGCCAATCTTTATTGTGATAAGCCCTCCACATGGCATCGCGCATGCACTCGAACACGCAGCAGGCATAGATTTCTCCTAACTCCTTGAGGAGCAGGCAAGCAGAACAACTGAGCGCACCACTGCTTGTGATTGGGCCACCCCCATCATAGAGATGTGTGTTAGATCTTTTACCCACCCCTGGACTGGCCTTGTTTAACGATAACCTCTGAAATCTGAGTTACTGGTTCTACCACCTGTAGTGTAGAATAGGTAGCCAATAAATGCTTTTCAACTGTGATGTATCTTCATTCTGCTCCATGCCAAACCTGTGACCAAAACCTCATAGGGGTTCACAAAGAACTCCGGCTCTGCCAGAGCCCCCATCCAGACCCTTCTTGAGTTACATTCATATCTAGTTTGGCTGAAAAGGTTGGACTATAAATACTCAGTGCTTGGGCCTGTTTAACAGATATTTTTTCCTGATTATGCTGTCCATTGATCTTTTTAAACTGAACTCCTGCTCTAATCTGGTCTTTAAACATTTGTTGTCTCAAGACCCTAATGGGTCCAGACTGGATTACCTTAGGGGCTGGACGCCTAAGTCATGGCAGCAGATGGTTCTCTGACCTTTTCACCACCATTCAGAGCCTGCATCTGGCCATAGGCTCTCTTGTCTCCCCATCAATTGGGCAGCCTGTTGTATTACAGCACCTGAGGGCCACTGGGGGGTTCAGTATGGATAACATAGACCCATCCTGATGTAAAGGTGATGGCTGTAGGATGAGATCCCTCGTTCCTGATGAAAAATTTATTGACTGGGCTCTCAAAATCATCTTCATAGATTGCCTCTTTCATGCCTAATTCTCTAATATAATTTTGTTAGTCCTCCATAGAGGACCACAGGCTGATATTTAATGGTATGTCATTCTTATTTGGCCATGTTATATGACACACATCTATCCTCATTATGTTGGACTGAGCATACAGTCTTTGCCTGAGGGCAGGGTGAGTAGTAATGGATGTCAGTTCTGAAATTTCCAGTCCATTCACCACAGCGCTTTCTGCCTCCATGTCCCATAACCAGAGCAGCTATGCTGGCATGCTCTCTTGGTTTCTGTCTAAACCACTGTACTATATCCATCAGTTCAGCTGCTGTGTTATGGGCAGCAGGGTTTGGGGGGCTGGACACTGGTCAGGGCACTCCCACCAGCCTATCCTGCATTTATTTATTATTTTTTTCATTTTTGGGTTACAATCAGTCAGATCTCAAATAGATCTAGTCCAAATGGAACCTCAAAATCTGACCTTTTAGTGCCTTCATTTACAGAGTCCATTTTATACACATTCCCTTGTACAGGGTCCCCATGGTCTTCCAGAGAGATGTTCCTGATCTTCCATAGGAGAATGATTGAATTAGGTTTTTTCCCCATCAAAACTGCCACCTGTCTTTCCAGTTTTTCAACACTGTCATTCAATAGCTGATTTGCATCAGCCTGAGCCTCTTCAGTTATGTTCAGACAGTTCAAGGCCATCAGCAGTGGCCATGCCACCATGAACGCAGCTAACTCTCATTCTCAAGTTGTACGTATGTCTTTGCTAAGACCATGGAAATACTCAGTCAGGTGGGCCAGGGACTCATGGACCCTCCCTCCGTCCCACACAGGGCCCCATTTTTCAGTGACAGAAGCAGTGCTGCATTTTGAGGATCCTAGGAATCTCAGGACATGCCCTGACAAAAGGTCATTCAAAGCAGTAGTCTTTCCCAACCAAACCACCCCATGATATTCACAGAATCACAGAATTGTAGAGGTTGGAAGGGACCTCCAGAGACCATTGAGTCCAACCCCCCTGCCAAAGCAGGTTCCCTACACCACGTCGCACAGCTCAGCATCCAGGCAGGTCTTGAATATCTCCAGAGAAGGAGATTCCACAACCACCCTGGGCAGCCTGTTCCAGTGCTCTGTCACCCTCACCATAAAGAAGTTATTGCACACATTAGTGCAGAACTTCCTATGCTGTACATTCATCCTATTACCCCTAATCCTGTCCCCACGCATTACTGAAAAGACACCAGCCTCACCACTATGACCCCCACACCTCAGGTATTTATTAACCTGGATCCTGTCCCCTCTCAGCCTTCTTTTCTCAAGGCTAAACAGACCCAGTTCCATAAGTCTCTCCTCATAGGGGAGATGCTCCAGGCCCTTCACCATCTTTGTGGCCCTCTGCTGGACTCTTTCTAAGAGATCCCTGTCTTTTTTTTACTGGGGAGCCCAGAACTGGACACAATATTCCAGATGAGGCCTCACCAGGGCAGAGTAGAGGGGGAGGATCACCTCCTTCGACCTGCTCGACACACTCTTTTTAATGCACCCCAGGATGCCATTGGCTTTTTTGGCTACAAGGGCACACTGCTGGCTCATGGTCAATCTGTCGTCCACCAGGACGCCCAGATCCCTCTCAGCAGAGCTCCTCTCTAGCAGCAACTCCCCCAGCCTGTACTGGTGCATGCAATTATTTCTACCCAGGTGCAAGACTCTACACTTGCTTTTGTTAAACCTCATCCAGTTTCTTACTGCCCAGCTCTCCAGCCTGTCCAGGTCCCGCTGGATGGCAGCACAGCCTTCAGGCATGTCAGCCAATCCTCCCAACTTCGTGTCATCAGCAAACTTGCTGAGGGTGGTCGTTGATGAAGATGTTGAACAAGACCGGACCCAGCACAGACCCCTGGGGGACGCCGCTAGTTACAGCCCTCCAGCCAGACACTGCACCGCCAACGACAACCCTCTACACTCTGCCAGTCAGCCAATTCTCGACCCACTTCACTGTCCACTCACCTATCCCATACTTCCTCAACTTTGGTATAAGTATGTCATGGGAGACTGTATCAGTTATAGAGGTTATAGAGTTCAATTCCTGTAGTCAATTTGGCGGCCTAGGTGGGACCAGCTCTGTTCGCTGCAGGACCAGCTGAGAGGGAGACACTTTTGGCGCACCCTGAGATTTCTCTGAAGGACTCCCTTCCTCACCTTATCACTGCAGGGACAGACAAGGACAACCCATAGGTGGACCAGGTATGTGTATGGTAAGTGGAGCCCATATGTCTTGAGGAGACATCCTACACAGTTTACAGCCATACGTGCTGCTCCCAGGGAGGTGAGCTCATGGCTTTGGTTGCCAGCTGGGGTAGGAAGACTCCTTGGGTGAGTTCCTATGAAAGGGAACTGTATGTCATATGAATGGAAACAAGAACAAATACTCTCTCCCAGGTGGTTGGCAATAGGAGGGACCTAGGTTGGTCTCTCCTACGGGTATGGGATATAGTGGATAGCCTGTCAAATGGTAGCCTGGGTTATCCAAGGTGTAATCATGGGGCTTATAGGTTGTATGTTCAATATTATCATCTGCTTTAAGTGTTTGGTACCGTGTGTCAAGCCGACTCTGGGAAAAACATTAACGTATGCAACTGGTCGACCAGAGTATGAGTGTTATTAAGATTCCAGCTAGAAAACGTTGTCAGCATTGTGTAGTATGAATAAACCATGGTTTTTGATCTAAATGTCAGAGTGAGTGTGGTGTGAGTGAGACACAGAACAGCTGCAGGGTGAGTGCCGAGTCCCGATCCATGTTTCCTTCCTCCTGTGAGGGAAATGGCCAGACACGGACAAAGTGAAAGACTGTGTTGTCTGTCCACTCACAAGTACTTTCTGCTTGTATGTAAGAAGACGGGAGTTTGTACTCTGTAGATTAGTAAGATGGTCCTGAGGAGAGGTGTACATTCCACCACCAATGAGTGTCAACCCATTTATGTAATACTATGTACTGCTTGTGAGGAAGTGTGTGAGGGAGGTGGTTCAATCAGTGCTGGTTCTGTGGCACAGTGTTTATAGCTGAAGAATACAGACTGTATTAAGGGAGTTTATGTGAACTGAAGAACTGTACTGTTTGACAAACTGTTTTGTTGGTATAAGAAAGTGTAATTGTTAATGATATATGAAAGTGTACTTGAGGGAATGTGGAAGTGTATCTGAGCATACAAATAGAGGAAGCATTTACAGAGGAAAAAGGGTTAAAGCAAGTTTACCTGCACTGACATGAGAGCAACACCCTGCCGAACCGTTGCCCTGTGAGCTGAGCAGAGCAGAGCGGAGACACAGTCCCCATGTATCAGGTAGTGTTATTCTGCTTACCAAATGAATGAGTTCACTACAGAAGAGGCAAATCTTCACCTCTGCTGCATTTGTGGCATACTCTGGAGTTAAAGGCATTGCAAAGCTATGGCACATCTACTTTCTTTCAATGATGACACCTTAGTGTGCTCTGGGCTCTCATTTCAATTGCATCTAAAGAAGTCTAGGGTCATGCCAGCTGACAGGAAGCTGGCAAATGTTGACTCATTGTAAGGAAGAGCAAGAAAGATGACATGGGCAATTATGGACCTGTCAGTCCAGAGCCTGGTAAAATTATGGAGAAAATGATGGTGGGAGTTATGGAAAAACAGCTGAAGGACAATTCTGTCATTGGTCGCAGCCAACCCAAGTTTGTGAGGCGAAGGTCCTGTTTAATTTAAGCTCATTCTGTGACACAGTTATCCGTTTAGTTGACCAAGGGAAGCCAGTTGATGTAATCCTTGAGGATTTCAGTGGAGATTTTGATACTGTTTCTCACAACCTTCTGGACAGAATGTTCTGCATATGGCTAGACAGAAACACAATGTGGTGGGTGAGCAGTTGGACAGTAGGTCAGTCCCAAAGGATTATAGTCAGTGGGTTCCATCGGGCTGGTAGATGGTCACTGTCGGGATCCCCAGGGTTCCATTTTGGGGCCACTTTCCTTTCATGTTTATGCAGATGACTTGAATGCAGGACTAGAAGATGTTCTGAGCAAGTTTGCTGATGAGACCAGATGAGGAAGTGCTGTTGCCTCCACTGAGGGTGGAGAGGACTTGCAGAGAGATGTGGACAAGTCAGAGAAGTGGGTACCAGTTGGTACTAAGCATCAAGTGCATAATGTATAACAAGAACAAGTGCCTGATTGTGCACCTGGGTAGGGGCAACCCTGGACATACACACTGACTGGATATGGGACACTGGAGAGGAGTCTGACTGGAAAGGGTTGGGGTGCTGGTCAGCATCACACTGAATGTGAGTCAGCAGTGTGCCAAGGCAGCCAGGAAAGACAACAGTCCCCTGGAGTGCATGAAGCAACTTATTGCCAGCTGGGTGAGGGAAAGGATCATCCCTCTGCTCTGCATTGCTACTGCCTCACTAGCAGCACTAGGTGCACTTCTGGGCACCGCAGAACATAAAGGACTTCAAACTCTGGGAGAATGTGCAAAGGAGGGCACTGGAACTGAGAGATATAAAGTTCAGAGTTTCACAGGGATTGACTGCTTGTTCAGACTGGGCCCTTCTCACATCCCACATCCTTCAATGAGACACAGGGCACATGTGGGATAGGAACTTAACAGCATCCTTGCACCACATGCAGAGCCTGGGATCTTCCGTTCCTATGTCTTTCACATAACATCATATAGACTTCCAACCCACTGCCACAGGAAGTGCCCTGAGCCAACATGAGAGACAGGATCTCCCTACTTCTGGTCTTGCAATCAGGGCTTGACCTGTCTGCTTTGTAAGGCAAAGGAGAGGTTTCTTAGCATGCCAGTGCCTTTGCCTGCCTGTAGTCATGGCTTCCAGTTATCTTCTCTAACAAGTCCCTTGGGAAGCTTGCTTGTTAATGTTCCTCAGTGGGCCCATTAATACTCCAAGAAACTTCACTGTTACTTCTGACTTTGTCTTGTTGAGCACTTTGTGCAAACTTCTCTCTGCACTGGAGGTTGATCCACTCAGCATCAAATGCGCCCTGGGGCCCATTATAACCTAAATAATCTCCTGTGTTTTATGCCATCTTGTTATCTTCTTCAGGTTATCAGAACTTGTTCAGCAAAAAGGAGGGATATCTGGAGAGAGCTTAAAGAGAAAGAATCCATTATAAATTTATTGTCTCTTTATTTATAGCTGGGTTTAAAGCAGCACTGTGCAACTGATACCAATCCAGGATGTCCCAATGAGTTCTGTACTGTTACTGTGTTGACAAAGGTCCTTCTCAACCTCCCCACCCAATTTCTGCTCACAATGGACCTATGGGACTTACATCACTTTTCTTCACATCACTCTTCTCCTCTGCATTCATCTGCTCAGTGTTAAAACTGCTTTGCACCAACTCCCACTGGCTTTCCTCAGAGAACCAGCTACACATGGAAAAGGAAAGATTTCTCTTTTTTATCTGGCCAGCAAATGGAAGGAAAGGTGATGCAATTGAATGAACAGTAAAACACAGTGATCAACTGCATGCCATGTTCAAGCTGCATCTATTGAAGTTTGTTTTTCATATGGAATACTTTTAAAAGAAATGATTTTTACTGAGGTAGGATAGGATAGATTGAATCACAGTGAAGGAGTTGACAACAGATGCCATCAGACTCTGGGAGATGGAGCAAATTCCAGTAATCTCCCTGGGATAGATAAGCCACGTAGCTGAGAGGTATCAACTTAAAACTGAACAGGACTTGTGAGTATTTCACACATTGAGAATGCTTAACACATTCTCTTTGATTTATATCTTTGTCTTCAACTCTTTTTTTTCACTTTTACTGACATTAATTAACATCTTTTAGACATTGTGCTTTTTAAAAAAAGAAAAATAAAAACAATAAGAAAAAGAAAAAAGAAGAAAAAGAAAGAGAAAAAGAAATGAAAAAGAAAAGAAAAAGGAAAAGGAAAAGAAAAAGGAAAAAGAAAAGAAAAAGGAAAAGAAAAAGAAAAAGAAAAAGAAAAAGAAAAAGAAAAAGAAAAAGAAAAAGAAAAAGAAAAAGAAAAAGAAAAAGAAAAAGAAAAAAAAAAGAAAAAGAAAAAGAAAAAGAAAAAGAAAAAGAAAAAGAAAAAGAAAAAGAAAAGGAAAAGGAAAAGAAAAAGAAAAAGAAAGAGAACGAGAAAGAGAAAAAGAAAAGATAGGAAGGGATAGATAGAATTATGGTGAAGGATTTGACAACACAGTCAATCAGACTTAGGAGAGTCAGAGCAAATTCAAGTAATCTCCTTGAAAGTCAGAAATCAGACAGATAACTGGGAGGTATCTGACTGAACAAGGATGGGGAAATATGGCAGGCAGTGGGAGAAGCGTGAGTCCAAATGGTCTGCTGAAAACATGCCCTTAACCACGGCCATTTATTCACGACAGCTCCAGACACCTGAAAAATGAGGGACATCAAATAGGCAGCAGGGAAGAGCAGCGGTGGACGCTGGGCTTTAGTCGCAGGGCAACGGCAATGGCACCACTCTCTGTGTCTCTGTACCTGAAGGCATTTGAAATATAGGGAAAAAAAAAAAAAAGAAGAAGACACAAAATCCCCACAAATTCTCATATTTACAACTAAAAATGGATCAAGACTCATGAGAATTTCTCATGATGAGAAGGGTTAAAGCATTTTCATTGAATTCTTTGTCTTCAATTCTTTGTTTCAGTTTTATTTACATGTATGTTCATCTTTTAATCTTACAGCCTCAAAACAAACAAACAAACAAACAAATAAATAAAATTAGATCCATTTGTCTTTTGCACGTGGCCTGATGCCCCTCTCACCTTCACAATTCCCACTAGACCTTCATTGCCAGAGAGTATGAGATCCAGCAGAGCACCTCTCCTCTTTGGTTCCTCCACTGCTTGGTCAAGAAGCTGCCATCTGTGCTCTCCACGGATCTGCTGGACGGCACATGCCCTGCTGTGCTGTCTCTGCAGCACATACTGGAGTGAAAAAGGCTCCCAAACGGGACAATGGCCTGACAACATAAGTACTTCCATGTGTTTGCAGAGGGCACTTTCTACTTGCTCTCCCTGATCAGGAAGACAGGAACAGACACTGTTGATCTCCTCCATTGGCCATTTCCATTAGCTCTGGCCTGGCTGCTCTGCCACCCCCAGGCAGAGCTCAGTGCACTCTCTTTTCCTTGTCTCCTCACCAATCCATCCTTAAGAATGTATACCCCAGTGCTACCCCTGTATGCCCCTTGTGCTACAGTGCAGTTGTAGAAGCCATTCAACTGTACCACTGTGGTCCCAACAAGAGCTCAGGCATGTAACTCTACAAAGATTTCTAGCTCCTCAAGTTTTGTTGTTCTCATTAGTGCAAAAATATAGAAGTAAACATACTCATTGGAAAGCATCACTGGACAGAGCCTGACTGGATAGCTCATCTATGGTATTACTGTGAAGAAGGTGGCACACAGGCTTTAGATCCATTGTGGATCTTGGAGTTGACACAGCAGCACAGACACACCATGGGCATGGCTTTCCTGAAGGCCCTGTTACAGTTGCATGTGAGTGTGTGGGAGAGCCCAGAGACACTAGGCTGCTTCTGAAGCCATTCACTTGAGAGCGCACCGAAAACTGAGGTTATGTCTGTTGAAGAATAAAGACGTATATTATCTTTGTGTTGCCTTGAGCTCCAGAATATGCCGCAGATGGAGAACAGAGAAAGATCTGGCTCTTCTTTTGTGAGCTCATCCATTTAGTCAGCTGTGTAACTCTGCATTCTCAGTGGAGTTGGAGACAAAGGCACCATGAAGTGCCCTAAACGCTGGGGTCTGTTGTCATTCAGGATGGTCGATAATACCTCTGTTCCCTCTCTGCCCCGCAGCTGATGTTCAGGAAAGAGGTTTCTGTCCCAGGGATTTCCCACACATTTTATAAGCACTGGCACACATCAGGAGCAGCCCAGGCACCTTGGTCATCACCCAGTGTCTGTGTGTGAGCAACTGCCTCCCTGCTGAAGGACCGAGGACTCAGAGCAGGAGCTCACATGCAGGCAACTCCTTGTGCACTTCTGAACTGAACCAGAGGAATCCCAATGATACTGTGTGTCCATGGGGAGCTGAATCCCATTTCAGCCCCAGGGTTTCCCATTAGGGATGAGACTCCTGAACTGCCTCAACTAAATCACTGCCGTGCACAGGGGAAGTCCGCCTCTCTCTGTCCTTGCCTGTATGCCCATTTTGTTTCATCACAGGATCTCAGGTATCAGGTCTGAAATCAGTCACTGACCACCGTACATTTGGTGTTTAATTCATCAGATTTCAAAGTACAATCATGATGCTGTTGTTTTTTCAGGATCTGTTGGCCAAGAGGACGCAGGGACATCTCAGGGGAGATGAGTGAGAAGGATAAAACATGACATCCTCTGATGCTGAGCTGGGCCGGGCTCCTGGGACACAGTGAGCTCATAAAGGTGGGCAGTGCTACAGAGAGAAAGTTGTGCTCAGGAGCAGCTCTTGTGCACAGCACAGCCTGCAGCTGACAGAAGGAGAGGCGAGAAAGGGGAGAGAGTTTCCAGGATGTGTACAGTGTGAGCAGGCTGTGGGCACATGAAAAGGTAAGTCTCACTGCAGACCATGAAGCTTCCTTTCATAGAGGGTTAACCAAATCAGGGACATCCCATGGCAGATCTGGCTGCAGGCACTGCATGTTTCTGTACTGTGGAAAAACCCTTCTGCTACAGCTGAGGGCTTCTGTGCTGCAGTATGAAAGCACAGCCCTGAGGGCTGCGTGTCCCAGCATGGCTGCAGGCTGTGCAGCCAGGGCTGCAGGCGGGTGCCCAGGGCTGTCCTGCAGAGCAGGGTCCCTGCTGTGCCCCAGGGGCTGTGTGCCGGGTATGGGACTCTGCCGCCTGCCAGGCTCAGCACTCAGCCTGCCCGGGGAGCTGCCCAGGGCGCTGCGGGGAGACGGGTGGGGGGAAGGAGCCCCCGGCAGGGCTTGTGCTGCCACAGCTGCTGCCTGGGGCAGGGGATCACAGCTCCACTGCACAACTGAATGTTTGTGAGGGCACTTTGCAAGAGGAGAGCCAAGGAAGGGTTTTTTCATATCTTGTTCTGAGGGAAGGCAGAAAGGACTGGAGGTGGAAATCTTATAGAGGCTTATAGAGGTAAAATTTAAAACACAGCTATGTCACTCCCAAATAATTCTTCAATCAATTGCTTGTTTTGTGAACAACCACACAGGTTGTGCTTTCAGCCTCTCGTTTCTAAAAGGAAAGAATCAGTTTAAGTTTTTCCTGTTTTCTGCAGACTCTAATATTGCACTTATACTGCAAACAGGAATATTTGACTAAAACATATTGAAGTGCAAAGAGGCTGGAGTTGGGGGCACTAAGAACAGTTGGAGTGAAGATATGAGACATGTAAACAGCTCCAAAGAGGAAAATATTCAGAAGCTCAGGATATGATTATGAAATGAGAACATATTAAGAGCTCCTTAATCTTCTATTTCTTTAGGGATTGTGAAGCTCATGAATTTAAATTCAAGTTATGGATTTAAATGAAAATTATCCAAAGGTAAATGAAAACATTTCAGAGTACAGCGGGAGGAGTGTGTCTGAAAATGATCTGGACTTGTCATTATCTTCTGCACTCTGAGCAGGACTCCAAGCCCAACAACAGCAGATGCCCAACAGCAGCTCCATCAGCGAGTTCCTCCTGCTGCCGCTGGGAGACACGTGGCAGCTGCAGCTCCTGCACTTCTGGCTCTTCCTGGGCATCTACCTGGCTGCCCTCCTGGGCAACGGCCTCATCAGCACAGCCGTAGCCTGCGACCGCCGCCTGCACACCCCCATGTACTTCTTCCTCCTCAACCTGGCCCTCCTCGACCTGGGATGCATCTCCACCACTCTCCCCAAAGCCTTGGCCAACGCCCTCTGGGACACAAGGGCCATCTCCAACGCAGGATGTGCTGCACAGCTCTTTTTCTTTCTCTCCTTCATCTCAGCAGAGTTGTCCCTTCTCACCATCATGTGCTATGACCGCTACGTTGCCATCTGCAAGCCCCTGCACTACGGGACCTTGATGGACAGCAGAGCTTGTGCCACCATGGCAGCAGCTGCCTGGGGCGCTGGGGTTCTCAATTCCCTGCTGCACACTGCCAGTACGTTTTCACTGCCTCTCTGCCAAGGCAATGTTGTCAACCAGTTTTTCTGTGAAATCCCCCAGATCCTCAAACTCTCCTGCTCAGCATCCTACCTCAGGGAAATTGTGTTTCTCATTTTTAGTGCCAGTTTAGCCTTTGGCTTCATTGTTTTCATACTTGTGTCCTATGTGCAGATCTTCATGGCTGTGCTGAGGATGCCCTCTGAGCAGGGACGGCACAAAGCCTTCTCCACGTGCCTCCCTCACCTGGCTGTGGTCTCCCTGTTTCTCAGCACTGCCTTTTTTGCCTACCTGAAGCCCCCCTCCATTTCCTCCCCACTCCTGGATCTGACAGTGGCAGTTCTGTATGCAGTGGTTCCTCCAACACTGAACCCTATTATCTACAGCATGAGGAACAGGGAGATCAAGCACGCTCTAAGGAAGGTGTTGCAATGCACATTATTCCAGCTACAATAAAGTGCACATTTTCCTCGCAAGATTCCCAGTGATGGTTCTTTATGTTTTACGAATCTTTGATTGTTTAATTGTGTGTGATATAGCAACCTGCAAAAAAAAAAAAAGTGATTGAACTTATAAATAAAAATTTATTTCACTTCTTTCCTACCTACTTTCCATTTTCTCACTCCAAGAGCTCATGTAAACATGGAAAAATATACCCTGAATAGGTTAAGAGATAAATAAAAAGCTTTCAAAATAGAATTTTCCTTATCTCTTCTCTCTTCCTACTTTGAATGGGTCTGGGGGAGGTACAGCCACAGACAGCAGCACAACGTGCTCTTTTCATTCCTGCTCTATTTATCCTATCTATTTATCCTGGATTCCCGCTGTGTCTGTTCCTGGCTCCTTGATCATGGAGAGCAAGTGGAAGGTGCCCTCTGCAGACAGATGGAAGTCTCATGTTGTCCGGCCATTGTCACCTTTGGGAGCCTTTTGCACTGCAGTATCTGCTGTAGGGACAGCACAGCAGGGCATGTGCCATCCAGCAGATCCCTGGAGAGCACAGATGGCAGATTCTTGACCAAGCCATGGAGGAACCAAAGAGAAGAAGTTCTCTGCTGGATCTCATACTCTCCAGCAATGAAGGTCTGGTGAGAACTGTGAAGGTCAAAGGGGCATCAGGCCAAGCAGAAGACACAAAAGGATCTCTTTATTTATATCTTTATATATTTATTTATTTTGAGGCTTTATTATGAAGCTTAAAAGATGTACATTTATGTCAATAAAATTGAGACAAAGAATTGAAGACAAAGATCGAAATCAATGAAAATGTGTTAACCCTTTTCAATATGAGAAATTCTCATGAGTCTTGTTCCATTTTAAGTTGTGAATATGAATTATTTTTTTTTCTTTTTTCTCTTTTCTTTTTTTTTAATTTTTTTTATTTTTTGAAACTACGATGTTTTCCAGAAATGAGTTTTCAGGAAACAGATGCCTTCAGGTTCAGGGACACACACAGTGGTGCCAGTGCCAATGCCCTGTGACTAAATCCCGGCGCCCGCAGCTGCTCTTCCCTGCTGCCTATTTGATGTCCCTCATCCTCCAGGTGTCTCCAGCTCTCCTAAATAAATTGCCGTGGTTAAAGGCTTGTTTTCAGCAGGTCATTTAGACACACGCTCCTGTCACAGCCTGCCAGATTTCCCCATCCCTTGCTCTTTGTTCAGTCAGATACCTCCCAATTATCTGTCTGATTTCTGACTTTTAGGGGGATGGCTCAAATTTGCTCCATCTCGCCAAACTCTGATGGACTGTGCTGTCAACTCCTTCCCCGTGATTCTATCTATCCCTTCCTATCTTTTCTTTTTCTCTTTCTCTTTCTTTTTCTTTTTCTTCATTCATTTTCTTCTCCATTTCCTTTTTCTATTTTTCCTTTTTTCTCTTTCTCTTTCTCTCTCTCTTTCTCTTTCTCTTTCTCTTTCTCTTTCTCTTTCTCTTTCTCTTTCTCTTTCTCTTTCTCTTTCTCTTTCTCTTTCTCTTTCTCTTTCTCTTTCTCTTTCTCTCTCTTTCTCTTTCTCTTTTTCTTTCCCTTTCTCTTTTTCTTTCCCTTTCTCTTTCTCTTTTAAATTTTTCATGCTTTAAAAAGCATGAATTCTGAAAGATGTTCATTAATGTCAGTAACAGTGAAAAAAAGATTTCAAGACAAAGATAGAAATCAATAAGAATGTGTTAACCCATCTCAATTTCTGAAATACTCACGAGTCCTGTTCAGTTTTAAGTTGATACCTCCCAACTCCCTGGCTGCTCTATCCCAGGGAGATTACTGGAATTTGCTCCATTCCTCAAAAGTCTGTTGTCAACTCCTTCACCGTGATTCTATCTATCCCATCCTATCTGTGTCTAACTGATTTATTGTGCAAATATTCCCTATGAAAGATAAACCTCAATAGAAGCACCTTGGACATGGCATGCAGTTGATCACTGTTTTACTGTTCATTCAATTGCACAACCTTTCCTTGTGTTAGTTGGCCATAAATAAAGAGAATTCTTTCCTTTTCCATGTGCAGCTGGTTCTCTGTGGAAAGCCAGAGGGAGTTTATACAAAGGAGGTTTAACACTGAGTGGGTGACAGCAGAGGAGAAGAGTGATGTGAGGAAAAGTGATGCAAATCCCATTGGGCCAATGTGAATAGAAGTGAAGTGGGGAGGTTGAGGAGGAACTTTGCCCACACAGAAACAGAATAGAACTCATTGGGGGCATCCTGGATTGACATCAGTTGCAAAGTGCTTCTTTTACTTCTTGTATAAAACAAATATAAATAAATAGACAATAAATGCATTTTGGATTCTTGCTCTTTAAGCTGTCTCCATTTTTCTGAACAACTTCTGAAAACCTGAAGAAGAGAACAGGAAGGCACAAGGCACAAGAGGCTCTTTAGGTTATAATGGGCCCCAGGGCGCATTTGATGCTGAGTCCATCAACCTCCAGTGCAGAGAGAAGTTTGAACAAAGTGCTCAGCAAGACAAAGTCAGAAGTAACAGTGACGTTTCTTGGAGTATTAATGGGACCACTGAGGGCCATTAGCAAGCAAGCTTCCCAAGGCACTAGTTAGAGCAGATAATTGTAAACCATGACTCCAGTCAGGTAAAGGCACTGGCATGGTGGCTCTGATGCTAAGAAAATCCTCCTTTGTCTTAAGAAGCAAACAGGACAAGCCCTGATATTCAGACCCTTGGCAGGGAGGACCTGTCTCTCATGTTGGCTCAGGGCCCTTCCTGGGGCAGTGGGATGGAGGTCTGTATGATGTTAAATGAAAGACATGGGGACAGAGATCCCAGGCTCTGCATTGGGTACAATGATAATGTCAAGTTCATGTCCCACGTGTGCCCTGTGTCTCATCACAGGATGTGGGGTGTGAGAAGGGCCCCGTCTAAACAAGCAGTCAATCACAGTGAAACTCTGAACTTCAGATCTCTCAGTTCCAGTGCCCTCCTGTGCACACCCTCCCATCGCTTGATGTCCTTTATGTTCTGCATTGCCCAGAAGTGCACCTAGTGCTCCAGGTGAGGCTGTAGCTGTGCAGAGCAAAGAGGGACAACCCTTTCCCTCACCCAGTTGGCAATAAATTCCCTGATGTGCTCCAGGGGACCGTTAGCTTTCCTGGCTGCCTGGGCACACTGCTGACTCACATTCAATTAGATTTTGACCAGGACCCCCTGTCCTTTTCAGTCAGAGCACTCTCCAGTGTCCCTTATACATTCTGTGTTTATGTCCAGGGTTGCCCCTACCCAGTTGCACAATTAGGCACTTGTTCTTGTTAGACGTTATTCACTTGGTGCTTAGTACCAACTGGTACCCACTTCTCTGACTTGTCCACATCTCTCTGCAAGTCCTCTCCACCCTCAGTGGAGGCAGCAGCACCTCCTCATCTGGTATCATCAGCGAACGTCAACAAAAAGTCTTGCATGCAAGTCATTCGCAAAAACATGACAGAGAAGTGACCCTAAAATGGAGCTCTGGGGAACCCTGCTACTAGTGACCTACAAGTGACCATGTACCAGCCTGTTGGAACCCTTTGACTCTAATCCTTTGGGCCTGACCTACCAGCCAACATCTCACCCACCACATTCTGTTTCTGTCTAGCCGTATGCAGGACGTTCTGTCCAGAAGGGTGCTGTGAGAAATAGTCTCAAAAGCTCTACTAAAATTCTGAAGGATCACATCAACTGTCAACCCTTGGTCAACCAATTCACTAACATTGTCATAAAAAGACCTATAGTTAAACAGGACCTTCCCCTCGGGAACTTGTGTTGGCTGTGACCAATGACACAATTGTCCTTCAGGTGATTTTTCAATCAGTCACTCCCACCATCATTTTCTCCATAATTTTACCAGGCACTGGAGTGAGACTGACAAGTCCATAATTGCCCCTGTCATCTTTCTTGCTCTTCCTTACAATGAGACAACATTTGCCAGCTTCCCGTCAACTGGTATGACCCTAGATTTATTTACATGCCATTGAAATGCGAGCCCAGAGCATACTAAGGTGTCATCATTGCAAGAACATAGATGTGCCAGAGCTTTGCAGTGCCTTGAACTCTGGAGTATGAAATAGATGGAGCATAGAGAAAGACTTGCCTCTTCTGTTGGTTAGCAGAATAACACTACATGATACATGGGGTCTCTGCTCTGCTGGGAGTGTGGATGTGCCTGAAGTTAGCAAGGCCTTGCTTAGGAATCTGGACAGGCTGGAGAGCTGGGCTGAAGCTAATGGGATGAGGTTCACCAAGACCAAGTGCCATGTCCTGAACTTTGGGACCTGGAATGGACTGCCCAGTGTGGAGGTGGTGGATTCACTGACACTGGAGGAGTTCAAGGAATGACTGGATGTTGTGTTGAGGGACATGGATTAGTGGGAGCTCTTGGTGATAGGTGACCAGCTGGAGTGGATGATCTTTTAGGTCTTTTCCAACCTTGGTGATTCTATGATTCTATGATATCCCGCCCTTGTATGAGTGCCCTCTTTGAGAAAACACTCTCTGGGATGACTCAGCACATGTCTGGAATTAGTCACTGACCACTAGAAATCTGGTGTTTAATTCAACAGATTTTAATGTACTGTCATGATGCTGTTGTCTTTCAGGAGCAGTTGGCCATGAGGACCCCGGGACACCACAGGGGAGATGAGTGGGAAGGATAAAAAATGACATCATCTGTTACTGATATGGACTTGGCTCCTCAGATACATGGAGCTCATAAATGTGGGCAATGTTTTAGCTGTGCACAGGTGCATCTCTTGTGCGCAGCACAGCAAGGCTGGGGCTTCATCAGCAGTTGACATGAGGATAGAAGAGAAGGGAGAGAGAGCATACAGAGTTCACACAGTGTAAGTCTGCTGTGAGCTGACTGTTGGAGCATTGATAACAGACCACAGCATGGTAAGTGTCTTGCAGTAGGCAATGGAGCTACTTTTCCTGGAGGGATCACCAATCTGGGACACCCCATAGCTGATCTGGCTGCAGGCACCGCATGATTCTTTACTATGTTAAAAGCCTTCTGCTCCAACTGAGGGCTTCTGTGCTGCAGCACCAGAGCACAGCCCTGAGGGCTGCGTGTCCCAGCACGGCTGCAGGCTGTGCAGCCGGGGCTGCAGGCGGGTGCCCAGGGCTGTCCTGCAGAGCAGGGTCCCTGCTGTGCCCCAGGGGCTGTGTGCCGGGTATGGGACTCTGCCGCCTGCCAGGCTCAGCACTCAGCCTGCCCGGGGAGCTGCCCAGGGCGCTGCGGGGAGACGTGTGGGGGGAAGGAGCCCCCAGCAGGGCTTGTGCTGCCACAGCTGCTGCCTGGGGCAGGGGATCACAGCTCCACTGCTCAACAGAATGTTTGTGAATGGTCTTGGCAAGAGGAGAGCGAAGGCAGGGATTTTGCAATTATTTTTCTGAGGGAAAGCAGAAAGGACTGGAGGCAGAAATAGAATAGGGGCTGTAAAATTTAAAACACAGCTATGTTACTCACAAGTATTTCTTCAATCAATTGCTTGTTTTGTGAACAGTGACACAGGTTGTGCTTTCAACCTCTCATTTCTAAAAGGAAAGAATCAGTTTGTTGTTATCTGAAGACTTTAATATTGCACTTACCCTGCAAACAGGCATATTTGTCTAAGACATATTGAAGTGCAAAAAGGCTGGGGCTGGGGGTCTAAGAGAAGCTGGAGTAAAAATATGTGATGAGTAAAGGGCACCTAACAGGAAAGTATTCAGGAGTCTGGGATATGATTATGAAATGAGAAAAAAGTAAGAGCTCCTTAATCTTCTACTTCTGTAGTGATGGTGAAGCTCACGAAAATAAATTGAAGTTATGGAGTTAAATGAAAATTATCCAAAGGTAAATGAATACATTTCACAGTACAGCAGAAGAACTGTCTCTGAGAATGGTCTGGACTTGTCATTATCTTCTGCACTCTGAGCAGGACTCCAAGCCCAGGAACAACAGCAGATGTCCAACAGCAGCTCCATCAGCGAGTTCCTCCTGCTGCCGTTGGCAGACACGCGGCAGCTGCAGCTCCTGCACTTCTGGCTTTTCCAGGGCATCTACCTGGCTGCCCTCCTGGGCAACGGCCTCATCAGCACAGCCGTAGCCTGCGACCGCCGCCTGCACACCCCCATGTACTTCTTCCTCCTCAACCTGGCCCTCCTCGACCTGGGTTGCATCTCCACCACTCTCCCCAAAGCCTTGGCCAACACCCTCTGGGACACCAGGGCCATCTCCTACACAGGATGTGCTGCACAGCTCTTTTTCCTTCTCTTCTTCATCTCAGCAGAGTATTCCCTTCTCACCATCATGTCCTATGACCGCTACGTTGCCATCTGCAAGCCCCTGCACTACGGGACCTTGATGGACAGCAGAGCTTGTGCCACCATGGCAGCAGCTGCCTGGGGCACTGGGGTTCTCTATTCCCTGCTGCACACTGCCAGTACGTTTTCATTGCCTCTCTCCCAAGGCAATGTTGTCAACCAGTTTTTCTGTGAAATCCCCCAGATCCTCAAGCTCTCCTGCTCAGAATCCTACCTCAGGGAAGTTGTGTTTCTCATTTTTAGTATCAGTTTAGCCTTTGGGTGCTTTGTTTTCATAGTTGTGTCCTATGTGCAGATCTTCATGGCTGTGCTGAGGATGCCCTCTGAGCAGGGAAGGCACAAAGCCTTCTCCACCTGCCTCCCTCACCTGGCTGTGGTCTCCCTATTTATCATCACTGGCTTTTATGCCTATCTCAATCCCTACTCTGTCTCCTCTCCATCCATGAACCTGATGGTGGCAGTTATGTACTCAGTGGTACCACCAGCACTGAACCCTATTATCTACAGCATGAGGAACCAGGAAGTCAAGGATGCAGTGAGGAAAGCGATGTCCATATGTGTTTCAAAAACATTGAACTGCCCATCTTTTCTAATTCATGACAAGTAATGCAGCTTTTTACTGTTGCAAACACTTTGTTTTATTTAGTTTTGATCAATTTTTATAATTGTAATGTATTAAATGTTTGGGGTTTTTTTTGCTAAAATATAATTATTGAAATAAATTCCTCTTATCTTGTGCCTTTGTTGTGTAGCCCAGAGACACTGTATATAATGAACCAGGCTCTCTGTTAACCTTAACAGAATAAAGGATGTGCAGTGACTTTGTCTGTCCTCCTTCTTGTGAGACATTTATGGAGGTCTTGGGGTTGGATGTGCTCAGAAACCCACAGTCCAGCAGGAAGCAAATAGCTATTCATCAAACTGTGCAGTGACTTCAGCCTGCAACAGCTGATGGGCCATCCCTGGTCTCCTGGCTGGGGTCTGTGTTTTCAGGCTCACATCTGTCAGTGCCTCTGACAGGCCAGCAGCAGCAGCTGATTTGCACGTTGGTTGTCACGTCCCCTCTTCATCATTCCCTGTGAGACCCTGCACAGGACAAGTTCTTGGATATGGGTTATCACGTCAGAAGTTTCCAAGCTTCATAGAATCATAGGATCATAGAACTACCCAGGTTGGAAAAGACCTTGAATATCATCAATTCCAAATGCAGCCTAACCATAGTACACTAACTCTAACAACCCTCTGCTAAATCATATCTCTGAGCAGCACATCCAAAAAGCTCTTGAACACATCCAGAGACGATGACTCAACCACCACCCTAGGGAGCCTATTCCTGTGTTTAACTACCCTTTCTGTAAAAAGGTGTTTTATAATGTCCAGCCTGAACTTATCCTGGCACAACTTGAGGCCATTTCCCCTCATCCTGTCACTTGTCACCAGTGAGAAGAGAATTGCCCCACTCTCACTGTAAGCCCCCATCAGATCCCTCAGCCTCTCCTCATAGGGTTGATTTTCCAAGCCCTTCACAAGCCTCTTTGCCCTTCTCTGGACCTGCTCCAGTACCTCCATGTCTTTATTGTTCTGAGCTGTCCAGAAATTAACACAGTACTCGAGGTGAGGCCTCACCAATGCCGAGTACAGGGGTAGGATGACTTCCCTAGTCCTGCTCACCCCACCATTCCTGATCCAAGCCAGGATGCCATTGGCCCTCTTGGCCACTTGGGCACACTGCTGGCTCATATTCAGCCAACTGTCCATCAGCACACCAAGGTCCCTTTCCATCAGGTAGCTTTCCAGCCACACCTCCCCAAGTCTATATGGTTGCCTGTGGTTGTTGTGACCAAAATGCAGGACCCAACAACTGGTCCCATTGAAGCTCACGCCATTAATCTTGACCCATAGATCCAGCCTATGCAGGTCCCTCTGTAATGCCCTTCTCCCCTCAGGCAAATCAACACTCCCTTCCAACTTGGTATCCTCTACAAACTTACTGAGGGTGCACACAATCCCCTCATCCAGATCATCAGTGAAGAAATATAGAAGATATACAAAATAGCTTCCAAAACCCAAAGATGAACTCAGAGCTGAATATGTACAAAACTTAATTTTGTCAGCTGCAAATTTTATCATGATATAAACCAAGGTCAAACAGCATAGCAAAATAAATACCCTGTTCCAGACCCTAGAGCTGACAAACAATGCAGCAGGGAAAACAAGCACCAAGCAAGGAGCTGTGCACTGAAGCTTTATGAAAAGGCTCAGCAAGCTCCACAAATAAGGGAACAATCAGCATCATTGCCAGCAGTTCTCCAGCTCCCACGAAGCCCTGTGTTATCTCACTCTGAATAGATGTGCTGTTATCTCAACCCTTGGAGACTCACATCAGGCACCAAAATGACGGTGGTGGTTGAACCCAGCAGGCGGGTCAGCTGCACACAGTGCTCTGTGCACTGCCCCATTCCCAGTGCGATGGGGAGGAGAACTGGGAAAAAAAGTACAACTTGTGTGTTGTAACAAAGCAATTTACTAAGAGAGATAAAAGGAGAGGAGTAATAGTTGTCACTATATATCTGTTGATATGGAATTGTATGTAACAATTGATGAACAAGCACTTGCTCAGCACCACCAGACTGATGCCCAGCTGGGCCCTGGGCAGTCAAGAGAGTGAGATGAACTCCCAACACTTTCAATACAATTTCTGCTTGCTGTCAGGTGCTACAAAACCTCCACTGACCATGGCCTTGGCTCTGTACAATGCTGCTTAGCAGCAGCTGTAAACACCACAGTGTTATCAACGTTTTTTTTCACCTAGAACCACAAAACTGCACCATAGCAGGCAGTCTGAAGAATAAAATTCCATCCCAGATGTAACTCATATTCCTGCTTTTCCTCCTCCTCTTGTTCTTCCTGATCAGGAAGCAAGGAACACAATCTGCTGTTCTCCTCTTTGTGCCCTTTCCATCAGTTCTCAGCTGGCTCCTCTGCCATCCCCAGGCAGAGCTCAGTGCACTCTCACAGACGGCAGCAGCATTTCCTAATTGTCCTTGGCCATCCGTCATAAAGAATTGGTATCTGCCCTGCTACAGTTCAGAGGTGAGAACCATCCCACCATGTCCCTGAGAGACAAACAAGACCCTAGGCCTGCAAAGGCACAGAGATTTGGAGTTCGCTGAGTGAATGTTTGTGGTCCTCTCATTAGTGTAAGGATTCTTCAGAAAGCATCCCCTTCCAGAAGCATGTTTTGATTTAGCCTGGCTGGGCCTTGCATCTACACCGTGGTACTGATGTTCAGGGCCTTGCTCAGAAGCAGCAGCCTGCATGAAAGGAAATGCTCTGTGGTTTTCTCTTGTGTTGTCCCGTTTATTTCCCATGCTACCCGCACTGGTCTATAGGCACTATAGGGCAGCAGCAGGTTGGGGTTACCCCCAGAGGGTACACAGTAAGATTTAGGACGAGGTATTGGCAATAAGACCTTCACTGAGGAATCCTCACACAATCCTATGGAACAACTCAGAGGCTTTCTCTGCAATCTCCAACACCAACAACATCCCTCAGCCCTTCTCTGTCACATCCAATTCCCCACCCTTCCCCATTTGGACCTGGTTTAAAGCCCTTTAATCAATCAGTGCAGGAGCATTTCAGATGGGGTCATGGAGGAGGCAGACTGCCATTCTTGGGGTGGCCATTTTCCCAGGAGGGCATGGTGGGAGGGCTTTGTCCCGTCTGGTTCCACCAACACTTACATCCACCCAGCAGAAGGCTGTGCCCTCTGTGTCCCACCTGAACTCTGCATGGAGCTTACAGTTGACAATGACATGGCTGAGAAGCTCTGGGCATGGATTAAGTGATAGGGAAGTAAGGTACCTTCCTAACTTCCTCCCTTCATACCTTAGCAACTTCTTTGCAATCTCCCCAAGTATCCTCTCCCTTCTTCCGGAGGATGGAGATTCTCTTTTTCTTCCTGAGTCTCAACAGTTTTTCCCAGTTCAACTACACTGGTCTTCTTCCCCTATGGCTCACCTTATGGCATTCAGGGACAGCCTGATTTTGTGCCTTTAAGATTTCCATCTTGAGGAGTGTCCAGGCTTCCTGGACCCCTTTACCCATAAGGAGTGACTCCCAAGGGACCTGTGCTACAAGTGTCCTAAACAGGTCAAAGTCCGCCCTCTAGAAGTTCAGGATAGTAGTTTTGCTAGTCACCCTGGGAGCTGCCCAGGGCGCTGCGGGGAGACGGGTGGGGGGAAGGAGCCCCCCAGCAGGGCTTGTGCTGCCACAGCTGCTGCCTGGGGCAGGGGATCTCCACTGCACTGCTGAAAGTTTCTGTGGGTACTTTGCAAGAGGAGAGCCAAGGTAGCAATTTTCTATTTCTTGTTTGGACAGAAGGGGGAAGGATTCGAAGCAGAAGTCTAAGAGTCTGTCAAACATAAACACAGCTCTGAGACTCCCAATTCTTCTTCAGTCAATTGCTTGTTATGTGAACTGTCACACGTGAAGTGTTTTCAGCCTCTCCTTTCAAGAAAAAGGAACCTTTCCAAGGGTGGAACTAGTTGAAATTATCAATTTTGTTGACAAGAATAATGCACCTATATTGCAAATAGGCATGTTTCCAGAACAGAAAGTGAAGGGCACAAAGGTTGGGACTGAGGATTTTAACAGCAGTGAGGGTAAAGATATGAGACACGAAACAGATGAAAAAGTCCAGGGAAATGGGATAAGATTAGAAGATAAAAGGAAGGTTAAAGCTCCATGTGCTTTTTCTGCTTATAGAATGGTGAACTTAATGAAGTTAAATTTAATTAGAGTTGCTAAATGAATATTGTCATAGGAAAATGAAAACATTTCATAGTATAGTAGGAGGAATGTTTTTGAGAATCATCTGGATTTGTCATTATCTTCTGCACTCTGAACAGGTCTATGAGGCAAGGAACAAAAGCAGATGCCCAACAGCAGCTCCATCAGCCAGTTCCTCCTGCTGCCGTTGGCAGACACGCGGCAGCTGCAGCTCCTGCACTTCTGGCTCTTCCTGGGCATCTACCTGGCTGCCCTCCTGGGCAACGGCCTCATCAGCACAGCCGTAGCCTGCGACCGCCGCCTGCACACCCCCATGTACTTCTTCCTCCTCAACCTGGCCCTCCTTGACCTGGGCAGCATCTCCACCACTCTCCCCAAAGCCATGGCCAACGCCCTCTGGGACACCAGGGCCATCTCCTATGCAGGATGTGCTGCACAGGTCTTTTTCCTTCTCTTCTTCATCTCAGCAGAGTATTCCCTTCTCACCATCATGTCCTATGACCGCTACATTGCCATCTGCAAGCCCCTGCACTATGGGACCTTGATGGACAGCAGAGCTTGTGCCACCATGGCAGCAGCTGCCTGGGGCACTGGGGTTCTCAATTCCCTGCTGCACACTGCCAGTACATTTTCACTGCCTTTCTGCCAAGGCAATGTTGTGAACCAGTTTTTCTGTGAAATCCCCCAGATCCTCAAACTCTCCTGCTCAACCTCCTATCTCAGGGAAGTTGTGCTTCTATTTTTTAGTGCCAGTTTAGCCTTTGGGTGTTTTGTTTTCATATTGGTGTCCTATGTGCAGATCTTCATGGCTGTGCTGAGGATGCCCTCTGAGCAGGAACGGCACAAAGCCTTCTCCACGTGCCTCCCTCACCTGGCCGTGGTCTCCCTATTTCTTAGCACTGCTTCTTTTGCCTACCTGAAACCCCACTCCATTTCCTCCCCACTCCTGGATCTGACAGTGGCACTTCTGTATGCAGTGGTTCCTCCAACACTGAACCCTATTATCTACAGCATGAGGAACAGGGAGATCAAGCACGCGCTCAGGAAGGTGTTGCAATAAGCACTATTCCAGCTTCCATAAAATGCACAACTTCCTCAATAGGATTCCCAGTGATGGTTCTTTATGTTTTATGCATCTTTGCATAAAGATTGTTTGCTTATGTGAGATATAGCAATGTGCAAAAAAAAAAAAAAAAAAATGTTATTGAACTTATAAATAAAAATTTATTTCACTTCTTTCCTACTTCATTTGCATTTTTTTCACTCCAAGAGCTCATGTAAACATATAACCAGATTCCCCAAATACGTTATATGATACCTAAAAAGCTTTCAAAATTGACGTTTACTTAGCTTTTCTTTCTTCCTACTTTGTCTGGATTTGGGGAGGTACAGCCGCAGACATCAGCTCAACGTGCTCTTTTCATTTCTGATCTCTTTACACTGCCATAGTGCTCTCAGGCCCTCTCATTTGTGCAGTCCTTAAGGTCTTGTGTGTCTCACGACAGTCCTGTTGCCTCTACAGCAGCAATCCAGGGCTGCAGTCAGTATCCGGCAATACGAACTGCTGTGTCAGGGCTGGTCTCCTTGCTGGCACTGCCATAACAAGAGGGCTCCTTCAGAGCAGGCCCAGAGAACTGAAGGCCTCTTCCAAAGCTGGTGTAAGGAATATTCCTCAGGAGCTGCTCCCTGAGAAGACCTCGGGATCTTCTGGTGCTCTTCAGTGTGTGACCGGATCAGATTGAATAGTCCCAAGGAGATCAGTAAGAGACTCGGGGCTGTGCTGTGGTTAAAGGTTTATGGGTTGAGATAAAGAGAAAAGAGGAAAAAAAAAAAAAAAAAAAAGAGAGAGAGAGAAGAAAAAGAAGAAAAGAAGAAAAAGAAGAAGAAAAAAGAGAAAAAGGATAATAGTTTTGACAAATGTAATTATACATATATAATATATTTAGTATATTTTCACACATATACAATATATGCATTTGCAAACATATATGAACTAATTCTTATGTTTTTCTGTTTGCAAGTTCAGAACTAGTTGCAGGGGTTTTAACAGCCATAGTATTCACTGTAGGAACTGAAGTGACTGTTGGGCTGTTGCAGGAGTTGGAGCAATTGCAGAGCTCATTGCCAGAGCTGGAATCACCGCAGGACCTGTGACTGAAGTTGGAGCAGCCACTGGGCTCATTGGAGGGGTTGGAGTGACCACAGGGCTGTACCTCCTGGCACAGTGCACCTCCCTTGGGAGGAATTTGTTTCATTTTCTTATAGCAATACTTGGAACAGCTACAGGACCTGTAGCAGGAGTGACTGCAGAGCTCATTATGAGGGGATGAGTGACAGCGGGATCTGTCCAGAGCATGGAGCAAACGCAGGACATGTGGCAAAACCTTGGAGCTGCTGCAGGGTCTGTGCCAGGAGTTGCAGAGGCTGCAGCACTGTCAGCATTTCCAGCTCTCTGGATCTGGCACACTGCAGTCATTTGTGCCTCTTGGGGGCTACCAGTGCCACAGCAGACCTGCCCCCAATATTCTACCAGTTTCTCAGGATCCTGCAGTTGCTCGGAGATGAAGTTCCAAAGCCCTGGGGGTGCCCACCGCTCCAGGCAGCTGCCCAGACCGTCCCACACCCCCTGCCATGCAGAGCCTTCTCACCTTGGGGCAGATCTCTCACTGATATTTCTGAATAACTGTTTAATCTGAAACATAAGCTGAAACACATTAATGACACGTAACAGTGGGAGTGTGCCGGTGTGAGTACCCCACGTATAGTCAAAATTTTCAAGAGCTATTGGAACTCGCTGTCAATCTCCAGGACAAAAAGAAGTGAGAGTGAGTCTGAGGGACTACTGGAAAGTGTCATCCCTTCTCTCCTCCGTAGCAAGACTCCCTGAGGAGTCTGAGTCAAGGGTGTAATTACTAATCTTATCAACAGTATAACTTCCATAACTCAAAGATGACATCAGAGATGAATGTGCACAAAACTTCACTTTGTTGGCTGCCAATTTTATCATGATATAAACCAGAGTCAAACAGCATACCAAAATAAATACCCTAATCCAGCATCCCGAGTTGACAAATGATGCAGCAGGGAAAACAAGCAGCAAGCAAGGAGCTGTGCAATGCAGCTTCATGAGAAGACTCATCAGTCTCCACAAATAGGGAAACTATCAGCACCATGGCCTGCAGTTCTCCAGCTCCCACAAAGCCCTGTGTTATCTCGCTCTGGACAGATGTGTTGTTATCTCAATCGTTGGAGTCTCACATCGGGCACCAAAATGATGGTGGTTGTTGAATCCAGCATGTGGCTCAGCAGCACACAGTGCTTTGTGCAATGTCCCATTCCCAGTGGGATGGGGAAGAGAATTGGGGAAAAAAAGTACAACTTGTGGGTTGTAGCAAAGCAATTTGAAAAAAGAGATAAAAGCAGAGGTGTAATAGTTATCACTATATATCCATTTATATGCAGTAGTAACAACTGATGCACAAGCGCTTGCTCAGCATCACCAGACTGATGCTCAGTTGGGCACTGGGAAGAGAAGAGAGTGAGATAAACTGCCACCCCTTTCAATACAATTTCTGCTTGCTGTCAGGTGCTACAAAATGTCCCTTTGACCACTTCCAGTCATCTGTGTGCAGTCTGTTCCCTCCCAGCTCCTTGAGCCCTCCACTGACCATGGCCTTGGCTCTGTACAATGCTGCTTAGCAGCAGCTGCAAACATCAGAGTGTTATCACCGTTGTTATTCTCATAGAAACAAAAAACTGCACCATAGTAGCAGCCTGAAGAAAACAATTCCATCCCAGCTGTAACTCAGATACCTGCCTGTCCCCCTCTTCCTCTTGTCCTTCCTGATCAGGAAGCAAGGAACAGAATCTGCTGCTCTCCTCTCTGAGCCCTTTCCATCAGTTCTCAGCTGGCTCCTCTGCCATCCCCAGGCAGAGCTCAGTGCACTCTCACAGATGGCAGCAGCATTTCCTAATTGTCCTTGGCCATCCGTCATAAAGAATTGGTATCTGCTCTGCTACAGTTCAGAGGTGAGAACCATTCCACTATGTCTCTGTGAGACAAACAAGACCCTAGGCCTGCAAAGGCACAGAGATTTGGAGTTCACTGAGTGAATGTTTGTCGTCCTCTCATTAGCGTAAAGACTCTTCAGAAAGCATCCCCTTCCAGAAGCATGTTTTGATTTAGCCTGGCTGGGCCTTGCATCTACACTGTGGTACTGGTGTTCAGGGCCTTGCTCAGAAGCAGCAGCCTGCATGAAAGGAAATGCTCTGTGGTTTTCTCTTGTGTTGTCCCGTTTATTTCCCATGCTACCCGCACTGGTCTACAGGCACTTTAGGGCAGCAGCAGGTTGGAGTTACCCCCAGAGGGTACACAGTAAGATTTAGGATGGGGTATTGGCAGTAAGACCTTCTCTGAGGAATCCTCCCACAGTCCTATGGAACAACTCAGAGGCTTTCCCTGCAATCTCCAACACCAACAACATCCCTCAGCCCTTCTCTGTCACATCCAATTCCCCTCCCTTCGCACTTTGGACCTGGTTTAAAGCCCTTTAATCAATCAGTGCAGGAGCATTTCAGATGGGGTCATGGAGGAGGCAGACTGCCATTCTTGGGGTGGCCATTTTCCCAGGAGGGCATGGTGGGAGGGCTTTGTCCCGTCTGGTTCCACCAACACTTGCATCCACCCAGCAGAAGGCTGTGCCCTCTGTGTCCCACCTGAACTCTGCATGGAGCTTACAGTTGACAATGACATGGCTGAGAAGCTCTGGGCATGGATTAAGTGATAGGGAAGTAAGGTACCTTCCTAACTTCCTCCCTTCATACCTTAGCAACTTCTTTGCAATCTCCCCAAGTATCCTCTCCCTTCTTCCGGAGGATGGAGATTCTCTTTTTCTTCCTGAGTCTCAACAGTTTTTCCCAGTTCAACTACACTGGTCTTCTTCCCCTATGGCTCACCTTATGGCATTCAGGGACAGCCTGATTTTGTGCCTTTAAGATTTCCATCTTGAGGAGTGTCCAGGCTTCCTGGACCCCTTTACCCATAAGGAGCGACTCCCAAGGGACCTGTGCTACAAGTGTCCTGAACAGGTCAAAGTCCGCCCTCTAGAAGTTCAGGATAGTAGTTTTGCTAGTCACCCTTCTGACATCTCCAAGAATAGAGAATTCTACCATTTCATGGCCACTCTGCCCAAGACAGTCCTCAGCCTTCTCAACTCCTACCAGTCCTTCACTGTTAGTGAAGAGCAGGTCTAGCAAGGAACCGCCCCTGGTAGGACTTCATACCAGCTGCGTAAGGAAGCTGTCTTGCATGCAATCTAGAAACCTCTTGGACTGATTCCACTGCTCTTTATTATATTCCCAGCATATATCAGAGAAGTTGTAGTCTCCCAAGAAAATGAGTGCTGGCAATCTTGCGACTTCAGTAAGCTGCTCATAGAATGCCTCACCCATCAATTAGGCGGTCTATAAGAAACCTTTAGCAAGATGTCACACTTACAGGCCTTTCCCCTGATCCTTACAAACATGCACTTCATTCTGAAGCCCAAGCTCTTCAACATCAAAACTCTCTTTAATATAAAGGGCCACACCACCACCCTTCCTTCCTCCTCTATCCCTTCTGAAGAGCTTGTAACCATCCATCACAGCAATCCAGTCATGGCAGTGGTCCCACCATGGGTCAGTAATAGCAACTAGGTTATGGTTTGTCAGATGCACATTTGCTTCCAGCTCCTCCTGCTTGTTGACCAAGCTCCTTGTGTTGGTGTAGACACTTCAGCTGAGGCATCTGCCTCTCTCCCAACTCAAACAGCGTTTCCCTAGGCTTATCTCTGGTAAGCCGTGTTTGGTCCCCTCCCCCATCGTAGCTAGTTTAAAGCTCTTTCGATAAGCCCCGCTACCGTCTGTGCTAGGATTCACTTCCCCCTTTGAGACAGTTGGGTTCCATTCATGGATAACAGACCATGGGCCAAGTAAACTGTCCTGTGATCAAAGAACTCAAAGTTTCTGGCTCAGTACCAACCTCTGAGACAATTGTTCATTGCTTTGCTTTCCAAGCCTGCTCTGTGTCCCTCACTGCCACTGAAGGTATAGAACAAAAAATCACTTGATCTCCCACTTTGTGAACTAAATGGCCTAAATTCCTGAAATCTCTTTTTATAGTTTGTAGTCTTATCTAAGAAATTTCATCACTGCCCACCTAAACTATGAGTAGTGGAAAATAATCAGTGGACCTAACCAGCATGGGGAGTTTCCTCATTATGTCCCTGACCTGAAGCCAAGAAGGCAGCAGACTTCCTGACAACTCGGGTCCAGTCTGCAAATGGGGCCCTCTATTCCTCTGAGAAGGGAGTCACCCACCACGGCCACCCTTCTTTCTTTCATGGCAGAGGAAGTCACAAGGCTTGGTAGTGACTGCCTTGCATTAGGTTCCCTCCTAGGCAGATCCTCCATTGCCTCCCCATTCTTATCTCCTTTAGATTTCAGAGTGTCAAACCTGTTGCTTAGATGGATCAGGGGTCGAGGGCTAGGCAGGCATGGGGGGGCTCCTGTGATGTTGAGTTGGGACTCTCTTCCAACCCTCCTCATCAGTCAGGTCTGTCTGACTGTGACAGGGCAGGGAGTCAACCACTTTTCTGGGGGTATCTGCCTGGCAGCCTTCCCTCGGGGATGCCAGCAAGTCACTCCACCAGCCCATCTCCAGATCACACTCCCTGATGGTAAATTGTGAGTAAAACCTTGAGTAAAGTGAGAGTTCACCTAGAGAAAAGTATGAGTAGAAACCTGGATTGACGTGAGGGCAAACCCAGAGTAAACCCATGATCCCATCCATCATCATGCTCAGCCTCTGAGGGCAACTTTTTCCAGTGTTACTGTGTAAAAATATAGGTTCCTCACATCTAACCTATGTCTCCCCTTTTTAATTTAAATCCATTTCCATTTGTCCTGTTATCAACAGACCATCCCATCCTTATTCTAGCGTTAGGCATCTCATCCTCAGATGGAAACCCTGGGGCTGAATTGGGATCAGTTTTTCAAAGAACCACGGGGGCTACAAGTTCACCTAGCTGAGTTCAGATGTGCACAGTGAGGTGTCTGTGTGTGAGTCCCTCATCTGAATCCTTGGTTTTTATTCCACAGGGACTGCACTGCTCGTACACAGTCTCTCAGTGATGCCCAAGGTGCCTTGGGTGATCCTAGTTTTGTGCTAGTGCTTGTAAACTGTGACGGAAAATCTATGAGATAGACAGCTCCTTCTGGAGCATCAGCTGAGGGCCAGAATGGAGGAATTCTTGGCCATCCTAAATACCACCACAGCCGCGTGCTTAGGGCACCCAGTGTGTCTTTTGCACCTGACCCCATGGAGTACGTAGTGATATTCAGCTTATCAAAACGATGAGCTCAGAACAGAAGAGGCAGATTTTCCTCTCTGCTCCATCTGTGGCATAGTCTGGATTTCAAGGCATTGCAAAGCTATGGCACATCTACGTTCTTGCACTGATGACACTTTAGCATGCTCTGGGCTCGCATTTCAATGGCATCTAATAAATCTAGGGTCATACCAGTTGACAGGAAGCTGGCAAATGTTGTCACATCGTAAGGAAGAGCAAGAAAGATCACACGGGCAACTATGGACCTGTCAGTCTCACTACAGTGCTTGGTAAAATTATGGAGAAAATGATGGTGGGAGTTATGGAAAAACAACTGAAGGACAGGTCACAGACAACACAAGATCCTGAGAGGAAGGTCCTATTTAATTTCAGCTCTTTTTATGACACCTTTATCCATTGAGCTAAACAAGGGAAGGCAGTTGATGTAATCCTTGAGGATTTCAGTAGAGCTTTTGATACTATTTCTCCAGCACCCTTCTGGACAGAAATTCCTGCATACAGCTAGACAGAAACAGAACGTGGTGTGTTGTAATACAAGAAGAATTTTACAGAGCAGCAGCCATGGATTGAGATAAGGAGTTCACAGAGCAGCAGCTGCGGAGCAGGATAAACAGCATGAGAACAAAGGACATCTCTAGGAAAAGAATGAATGGCTCGTGGCTTTGAAGGGGGGTTATAGGGTTGTTATTGCAGTAGCTTTCTTCCAATTAGCGTGTGTGATTTTTGGACACCCTTGTCTGTCTCTTTTAAAATCATGGCTTTTCAGGCAATAAATTGACGCGGCTATCTGTAACTATATTGGTGTTTGTCTGTTTGTCCCAGCACGCTGACATTTTGCCTTTCAGGTTCACCAGCAGTGGTGGGTGAGCAGTTGGCCAGTAGTTCTGTCCCAAAGGATTATAGTCAGTGGGTTCCATCGGGCTGGTAGATGGTCACTTCCAGAGTTCCCCAGGGTTCCATTTTAGGGCCACTTTCCTTTCATGTTTATGCAGATGACTGGAATGCAGGAGTAGAAGATGTTCTGAGCAAGTTTGCTGATGAGACCAGATGAGGAGGTGCTGTTGCCTCCACTGAGGGTGGAGAGGACTTGCAGAGAGATGTGGACAAGTCAGAGAAGTGGGTACCAGTTGGTACTAAGCACCAAGTGCATAAATTATAACAAGAACAAGTGCCTGATTGTGCACCTGGGTATGGGCAACCCTGGACATAAACACTGTCTGTATATTGGACACATGAGAGATGTCTGACTGAAAAGGATTGGGGGTCCTGCTCAACATAAAATTTTAAGTGAGTCAGCAGTGTGCCCAGCCAGCCAAGAAGGCCAACAGTCCCCTAAAGAGCATCAAGCAATTTATTGCCAGCTGGGTGGGAGAAAGGGTTGTCCCTCTTTGCTCTGCATTGCTACAGCCTCACCTGGAGCGCTGGGAGCACTTCTGGGCAATGCAGAACATAAAGAACATCAAACTATGGGAGAGTGTGCACAGGAGGGCACTGGAACTGAGAGATCTGAAGTTCAGAGTTTCACTGGGATTGACTGCTTGTTCAGACTGGGCCCTTCTCACACCCCACATCCTGTGATGAGACACAGGTCACATGTGGGATATGAACTTTAACAGCATCCTTGCACCACATGCAAATGCTTTTCCCAGTGCTTCAGTGTTCCACCACCCATTGCTTTCAACATAGTTTTCAACACCCCATTGTATCTTTTAATTTTACCAGAAGCTGGTGCATGGTAGGGGATATGATAAATCCACTCAGTGCCATGAACTTTGGCCCAAGTATTTATTAAGGGAATTTTTGAAATGTGTCCCATTATGAGACTCATTTCTTTCTGAGGTGTCATGTCTCTATAGGACTTGTTTCTAACAACCCAATATTGTGTTTCTGGCAGTAGCATGGGGTACTGCGTATGTTTCAAGCCACCCAGTGGTTGCTTCCACCATGGTAAGCACAAAACGCTTATCATTATGAGATCCTGGTAAGGTGACATCATTCACCTGTCACTCCTCCCCATATTTGTACTTTTGCCTTGGCCTTCCCCCCAGAGAGGCTTCATATTCTTGGCTTGTTTAATTATGGCACATGATTCACAGTCATGAATAACCAGTGCAATAGCATCCATAGTTAAGTCCACCCCTCAGTCTCTAGCCCAGTTATATGTTATGTCCATTCCTTGATGGCCTGAGGTCTCATGGAACCATCAAGCTTGAAATAATTCACTCTTGTTCTGCCAGTCCAAGTCTATCTGAGCCACCTCAATTCTGGCAGCTCGATCTACCTGATGGTTGTTTTGTTGTTCTGCAATAGCCCGACTCTTGGGCAAGTGTGCATCCACGTGACACACCTTTACAATCATATCTTTTTTTTGAGCAGTTATGTTTTTCTACAGTTCAGCAGCCCAAATAGGTTTACACCTCCGTTGCCAGTTATTTTGTTCCCACTGCTGTAACAACCCCCATAAGGCATTTGCCACCATCCATGAGTCAGTATAAAGATAAAGCATTGGCCACCTCTCCCGTTCAGCCACATCTAAGGTCAGCTGGACAGCTTTTACCTCTGCAAACTGACTTGATTCTCCTTTACCTTCAGTGGCCTCTGCGACCTGTCGTGTGGGGCTCCAAACAGCAGCTTTCCATCTCCGATGCTTCCCTACAATATGAAATGATCCATCAGTGAAAAGAGCATATTTCTTTTCATTTTCTGGTAGTTCGATGTATGGTGGGGCCGCTTTAGCACATGACACCTCTTCTCCTGGTGATGTTCCAAACTTTTTATCTTCAGGCCAGTTCATGATCACTTCTAAAATTCCTGGACGATTGAGGTTCCCCATCTGCGCTTGTTGTCTAATCAGTGCAATCCACTTGCTCCAGGTGGCATCGGTAGCATGATGGGTGGAGGGAACCTCCCCTTTCAACATCCGGTTCATCATTGACAGTCGAGGTGCCAGAAAGAGCTGCATTTCAGTACCAGCTACTTCGGAAGCAGCCCGAGCCCCCTTATACATGGCTAAGATCTCCTTCTCAGTTGGAGTGTAGCACTCTTCAGTCCCCTTGTACGCTCAGCTCCAGAATCCCAGGGGTCAGCCTTGGGTCCCTCCTGAGGCTCTTTGCCACAAACTCCAAGTGGGACCTTTCTCCCCAGCAGCAGTATAGAGGATGTTCTTTACATCCTGTCCAGTCCGTACTGGCCCCAGGTCCACGGCACAGGCTATCTCCTGTTTAATCTGTTCAAAAGCCTGCTGCTTCACTGGGCCCTATGCAAAATCATTCTTCTTCTGCATCACCTGATAAAGGGGGCTTACAATGAGGCTGTAGTTTGGAATGTGCATCCTCCAAAAGCCCACTGCACCCAGGAAAGATTGTGTCTCTTTCTTGCTAGTTGGTGGAGACATGGCAGTGATTTTGTCGATCACTGTTGGGATGTGATGACATCCATCCTGCCACTTTATACCTAAGAACTGAATTTCCTGGGCAGGCCCTTTTACTTTGCTTCACTTAATAGCAAAACTGGCTCATAGAAGAATTTGAATTATTTGCTCTCCAGCACAGCAGCACTCAGTGGGGGTGTGACCTCATTCAGGCCACGGTAGTCTACTGTCAGCCTCCATTCTCCACTGGCTTTACGCATTGGCCATATGGGACTGTTAAAAGGTGAGTGAGTTTTACTGATCACTCCCAGATTCTCCAACTGGCGAATCAAATCATGAATGGGGAGCAAGGAATCCCTGTTGGTGCGATACTGCCGTCTGTGCACTGTCTTTGTAGCAATCGGTACCTGCTGCTCTTTTATTTTTACTCGTAGCAGCCTCACAACAGACGGGTCCTCTGACAGGCCAGGTAAAACAGACAGCTGCTTAATGTTGTCCATATCTACAGCAGCGATTCCAAAGGCCCATCGATACCCCTTAGGATCCTTGAAATGCCCCCTTCTGAGGTAATCAATACCAAGTATGAACGGAAAACCTGGGCCACTCACATAGGATGTTTTTTCCAGTCTTTACCAGTGAGGCTTATTTCAGCCTCCAACACAGTCAATTCTTGAGAGATATCCAGAAATATGGATTGATTCTGTCCCTTCATGACTGGAGGGCACTAGGGTGCACTGTGCACCGGTATCCACCAGTGCCTTATATTTCTGTGGTTCTGATGTGCCAGGCCATCAAATCCACACAGTCCAATAAACTGTATTATCCCTTCCACTCCCTTGACTGAGGGCAGGGCCCCTCTATTGGTTACCTGTGATAACTGGAGCAGCCGTACTGGTGGTTGGACTGTTTTGTAGTTCCCTCACCCGTGCTCATAGTACAGGAGTAGGCTGGTCATGCCACTTCCTCATGTCTTCTCTGTGGTCACGTAGGTAACGCCACAAGGAAACACGCAGTGCAATTTACTGTTGTTCCTTGCTCGAGCTGGAAAGCACTTGTGTCTAATAGCTGAGATTTTTAATGATACACATGAAGGCTTTATGATTGTTAATTTCTTTACGATCTCTCGCCTTCAACTGAAGCAGCAGCTAGGCCAATTACCAAGTGACACCAAGGAGATGAAGTGGCAAAATGGCGATTTATTGAAACAGACACATCCTTATATAACCTACGCCTTTTTGTCTACACCCACTGTATTACACGTCACTAAGATTCTTCCAGAATATGGGGAAGGGCCTGTCACATCACAACAAGCGACCATCCCAGCTGTCCCAACAGCGAAGCAACCAGGTAACAAGAGATTCATTCTGATGCCGTGTGAACTCCTTTCTTACGCCTTGGATTTCAGTCACCTTCAGGGGTCGACAAACAGTAATAGAGATTTCCTCCTCGTCACTCTCTTCTTCATGCCACTTTTCCTTTTGCCTTTCTCGGTACTGATCCAGACCTGTCACCTGGATCTTCTGTTGCCTCCTCCTCCACTTCTTTTTTCCGTTCTAGACATGAGGACATCCATTTCCATTTCTTGCCTTCCGCAGAGGCAACTGATATTGTTACTGGTGCCTCCTGTGACTGATCAAAATTGACTTGGGGATTTCCCTTTTTGGCTTGAACCTCAGCTCGGAAACTCTCTCTTTTCGGAACAGTGTTCTATAGAGCATGGTAAGCACAAGCCAAGCCCCAAATAAGTCGTACCCCCTTAGATCTATCTAGGCTGCACCATCCCTGACTCAAATACTGGCTTAGTTTCTCGGGATCCCACAGGTGTTCAAGAGTTAAATCCCATGACATTGTGAACCCCCCCGTCTTGGCGAACCTGAAGGCAAAAGGTCAGTGTTCTAGGACAAACAACCACACACCAATATAGTTAATTATAGCTGTGTCCATCTATTGCCTGAAAAGCCGTACTTTTATAGCAAACAAACAAGGGTTTTCAAAAATCACATGCACTAATTGGAAGAAAGCTTCTGCAATAAGAACCCTAAAACCCTGCTTCAAATCCACGAGCCTTTCATTCTTTTCCTAAAGGTGTCCTTGGTTCTCATGCTGTTTATCCTGCTCCGCAGCTGCTGCTCTGTAAAGTGCTTATCTTGATCCATGGCTGCTGCTCTGTAAAATTCTTCTTGTATTACAACAGAATGGCAGTTCCCTGGGGTCTCCAACACACCCCCAGCCAGCTGGCAAATGCCGCTGAGGACCTTCAGGAAAGACATGCCGTGGGTAGTGACAATGTTCACTGGACAACTGTGAGCCCCACAATGGGTCTCGTACCTTGTGCCATCTTCTGAACACCAGTAGCACGGTGTAGATGCAAGGCCCAGCCAGGCAAAATCAAAACATGCTTCTGGAAGGGGATGCATTCTGAAGAATCCTTACACTAATGAGAGGACCACAAACATTCACTCAGCGAACTCCAAATCTCTGTGCCTTTGCAGGCCTAGGGTCTTGTTTGTCTCACAGAGACATGGTGGGATGGTTCCCACCTCTGAACTGTAGCAAATGGGGTACAGATTCTGCATGACGGATGGGCAAGGAAGAAGAGAAAAGGCTGCTGCCATCCATGAGAGTGCACTGCGCTCTGCCTGGGGATGGCAGAGGAGCCACCTGAATACTGATAGAAAGGGCTCAGAGAGGAGAGTGGCAGATTCTGTTCCTTGCTTCCTGATCAGGAAGAACAAGAAGAGGGGACAGGCAGGAATCTGAGTTACAGCTGGGATGGAATTGTTTTCTTCAGACTGTCTGCTGTAGTGCAGTGTTTTGGTTCTTGGAGAAAATCATTGATAACACTCTGATGTTTACAGCTGCTGCTAAGCAGTGTTGTACGGAGCCATGGCCATGGTCAGTAAAGGGCACATGGAGCTGGGAGGGAACAGAGTGAGGACAGCTGACTGATAGTGGCCAAAGGGACGTTCTCTATCAGCTGACAGCAAGCAGAAATTGTATTGAAAGGGGTGGGAGTTCATCTCAGTCTCTTCACTGCCCAGGGTCCAGCTGAGCATCAGTCTGGTGGTGCAGAGCAAGTGCTTGTGCATCAGTTGTTACATACGATTCCACATCAACGGATATATAGTGATAACTATTACTCCTCTCCTTTTATCTCTCTTAGTAAACTGCTTTGTTACAACCCAGAAGTTGTATTTTTTTTCCCAGTTCCCATCCCCATCCCACTGGGAATGGGGCAGTGCACAAAGCACTGTGTGCTGCTGAGCCACATGCTGGGTTCAACAACCACTGTCATTTTGGTGCCTGATGTGAGACTCCAAGGGTTGAGATAACGGCACATCTGTCCTGAGCAGATAGGGCTTTGTGGGAGCTGGAGAAGTGCAGGCCATGGTGCTGATATGTGTGGATGTGCTCCCTATGTGTGGAGCTTGTTGAGTCTTCTCATGAAGCTTCACTGCACAGCTCCTTACTTGGTGCTTGGATGCAGGATTAGGGTATTTATTTTGCTATGCTGTTTGACCTCTGTTTGTACCACGATAAAATTGGCAGCTGACAAAGTGAAGTTTTGTGCACATTCAGCTCTGCGGTCATCTTTGGGTTTTGGAAGTAATATTGTCCATATGATTAGGAATTACACATTTTACATTGTCGCCTCTGTGAGTCCGGGGGTGTACTGGATATTGTGTTGAGGGACATGGTTTAGTGGGAGCTAAAGGTAATAGGTGAACGGTTGGAATGGATGATCTTTTAGGCCTTTTCCAACCTTGGTGATTCTATGAATCTATGATTGAGGTTAAACAATTATTCAGGAATATCACTGAGAGATCTGCCCAAAGGTGAGAAGGCTCTGCATGGCAGAGGGTGTGGGACAGTCTGGGCAGCTGCCTGGAGCGGTGGGCACCCCCAGGGCTTTGGAACTTCATCTCCGAGCAACTGCAGGATCCTGAGAAACTGGTAGAATATTGGGGGCAGGTCTGCTGTGGCTCTGGTAACCCCCAAGAGGCACAAATGACTGCAGTGTGCCAGATCCAGAGAGCTGCATCTGCTGACAGTGCTGCAGCCTCTGCAACTTCTGGCACAGACCATGCAGCAGCTCCAAGGTTTTGCTACACGTCCTGCAGTTGCTCCAAGCTCTGGGCAGATCCCTCTGTCACTCCACCCCTCATAATGAGCTCTGCAGTTACTCGTGCTACGGGTCCTGTAGCTGTTCCAAGTATGGTAATAAGAAAATGCAACAAATATCACCCAAGGGAGGTGCACTGTGCCAGGAGGTTCAGCCCTGCAGTGACTGCAACCCCTCCAATGAGCCCAGTGGCTGCTCCAACATAGTCACAGGTCCTGTGGTGGTTCCAGCTCTGGCAATGAACTCTGAGGTCACTTCAACTCCTGCAACAGCCCGACAGCCACTTCAGCTCCTACAGTGAACCCTGTGGCTGTTAAAACCCCTGCAACTAGTCCTGGACTTGCAAACAGATGCGCATAGGGATTAGTTCATATATGTTTGCAACTGCATATGTTGTATATGTGTGAAAATACACTAAATATATTATATATGTATAAATACATTTGTCATAATTATTATCCTTTTCTTTTTCTCTTTGTCTCAACCCATAAACCTTAAACCACAGCACTGCCCTGAGACGCTTACAGATCTCCTTGTGACTATTCAATCTGATCTGGTCACACAGTGAAGAACACCTGAAGATCTCAAGGTTTTCTCAGGGAGCAGCTCCTGAGGTATATTCCTCACACCAGCTTTGGAAGAGGCCTCCATCCAATTCTCTGGTCCTGCTCTAAAGGGGCCCTCTTGTTATGGCAGTGCCAGCAAGGAGACCAGCTCTGACAGACCTGTTCATATTGCTGGCTACTGACTGCAGCCCTGGAGTGCTGCTGTAGAGACAACAGGACGGTCATGAGACACACAAGACCTTCAGGACTGCACAAATGAGAGGACTTGAGAGCACTGTGGTGGTGTAAAGAGATCAGAAATGAAAAGAGCACGTTGAGCTGCTGTCTGTGGCTGTACCTCCCCAAATCCAGACAAAGTAGGAAAAAAGAAAAGCTAAGTAAGTCTATTTTGAAACCTTTTTAGGTATATTTTAACGTATTCGGGGAATCTGGATACATGTTTACGTGAGCTCCTGGAGTGAAAAAAAGGAAATTAGATAGGAAAAAAGTGTAATACATTTTTATTTATAAGTTTAATAATATATATATATTTTTTGTACGTTGCTATATCTCACATAATCAAACAATCAAAGATGCATAAAACATGAAGAACCATCACTGGGAATCCTATGAGGAAGTTGTCCATTTTATGGAAGCTGGAATAGTGCTCACTGCAACATCTTCCTGAGAGCGTGCTTGATCTCCCTGTTCCTCATGCTGTAGATAATAGGGCTCAGTGTTGGAGGAACCACTGAGTACAGAACTGCCACTGTCAGATCCAGGAGTGGGGAGGAAATGGAGGGGGGCTTCAGGTAGGCAAAAAAGGCAGTGCAGACAAATAGGGAGACCACGGCCAGGTGAGGGAGGCACGTGGAGAAGGCTTTGTGCCGTCCCTGCCCAGAGGGCATCCTCAGCACAGCCATGAAGATCTGCACATAGGACACAAGTATGAAAACAATGAAGCCAAAGGCTAAACTGGCACTAAAAAAGAGAAACACAACTTCCCTGAGATTTGATTTTGAGCAGGAGAGCTTGAGGATCTGGGGGATTTCACAGAAAAACTGGTTCACAACATTGCCTTGGCAGAGAGGCAGTGAAAACGTACTGGCAGTGTGCAGCAGGGAATTGAGAACCCCAGTGCCCCAGGCAGCTGCTGCCATGGTGGCACAAGCTCTGCTGTCCATCAAGGTCCCGTAGTGCAGGGGCTTGCAGATGGCAACGTAGCGGTCATAGGACATGATGGTGAGAAGGGAACACTCTGCTGAGATGAAGAAGAGAAAGAAAAAGAGCTGTGCAGCACATCCTGCGTTGGAGATGGCCCTTGTGTCCCAGAGGGCGTTGGCCATGGCTTTGGGGAGAGTGGTGGAGATGCAGCCCAGGTCGAGGAGGGCCAGGTTGAGGAGGAAGAAGTACATGGGGGTGTGCAGGCGGCGGTCGCAGGCTACGGCTGTGCTGATGAGGCCGTTGCCCAGGAGGGCAGCCAGGTAGATGCCCAGGAAGAGCCAGAAGTGCAGGAGCTGCAGCTGCCGCGTGTCTGCCAACGGCAGCAGGAGGAACTCGCTGATGGAGCTGCTGTTGGGCATCTGCTGTTGTTGGGCTTGGAGTCCTGCTCAGAGTGCAGAAGATAATGACAAGTCCAGACCATTCTCAGAGGCACTACTCCTGCTATACTATGAAATGTTTTAATTCTCCTACAACAGTGTACATTTAGCACCATTACTTGCATTTAATTTCATGTATTTCAACATTCCTTAAGCAGAAGCAGCATATGGAGCTCTAACCTTCCTCTTATTTTCTTATGCCTTCTCCCTGGATATTTTCATCTGTTTCATGTCTCATATGTTTACCCCAACTGCTCTTAAAGCCCCCTACCCCAGCTTCTGTGGCATTCAGTTTCAGTTAGAAAATGCTGCCTCTTTGTAGGATAAGTGAATTATTCATGCCTACAGAAAATGAAGATAATTCCATCCTTCGAGAAAGGGGAGACTGAAAGCACATCACGTATGACTGTTCACAAAACAAGCAATTGATTGACGAAAAATTCTCAGAACTCTTATTGCCCCTTTTAGATTTCTGACTCCACACCTCTTTGCCTCAGAACAGGAAATGAAAACCCCCTGCCTTGGCTCTCCTCTTGCAAAGTGCCCTCAGAAACATACTGTTGTGCAGTGGAGCTGTGTGGCAGCACAAGCCCTGCTGGGGGCTCCTTCCCCCCACCCGTCTCCCCGCAGCGCCCTGGGCAGCTCCCCGGGCAGGCTGAGTGCTGAGCCTGGCAGGCGGCAGAGTCCCATACCCGGCACACAGCCCCTGGGGCACAGCAGGGACCCTGCTCTGCAGGACAGCCCTGGGCACCCGCCTGCAGCCCCGGCTGCACAGCCTGCAGCCATGCTGGGACACACAGCCCTCAGGGCTGTGATTTCATACTGCAGTATGGAAGCCCTCAGCTGGAGCAGAAGGCTTTTTCCACAGTAAAGAAACATGCAGTGCCTGCATCCAGATCTGCTATGGGATATCCCAAATTAAGTTGACCCTCTATGAAAAGCAGCTCATGGTCTGCAGTGAGACTTACCTTGTCATGGTCTGTGAGCAATGCTCCTGCAGAGAGCTCACAGCCCGCTCACTCCACACACATCCTGCAAGCTCTCTCCAGTTTCTCTCCTCTCCTTCTGTCACCTGCAGGCTGTGCTGTGCACAAGAGCTGCTCCTGGGCACAGCTGTCTCTCTGCAGCCCTGCACACTTTTATGAGCTCCCTGTGTCCCAGGAGCCTGGACAAGCAAGCAGCAGATGATGTCATTTTTATCCTTCCCACTCGTGTCCCCTGACACATCCCCGGGGTTTCATGGCCAACAGCTCCTGAAAGACAACAGCATCATGACTGTGCTTTGAAATCCGCTCATTTAACCACCACATGTCCAGTGGTCAGTGACTGATTGGAGACATATGTAGAGTGCTCCCAGAGTTCATTTGATGAAACAAAAAGGGCACCCAGAAAAGGAAAGCGAGGTTTGGACTTTCCCTGTGCAGGGCAGTGATCCAGCTGAGGCAGTGCAGGAGTCTCATCCCTTGACAGAAATCCTGGAGGTGAAATGGGATTCAGCTCCCTACACACCCACAGGAGCTGGGATTCCTCTGGTTCAGTTCAGAAGTGCACAAAGAGTTGCCTGCATGTGAGCTCCTGCTCTGAGTCCTCGGCCCTTCAGCAGGGAGGCAGCTGCTCACACACAGACACTGGGTGATGCCCAAGGTGCCTGGGCTGCTCCTGATGTGTGCCAGTGCTTGTAAACCGTGTGGGAAATCCCTGAGACAGACAGCTCCTTCCTGGGCATCAGCCGAAAGCCAGAGAGGGGATAGCACCAGCTGTCTGGTGAATTCACATGCAGCTGCAAGTGCAGCACAGGGCCTTCAGCAAAGCCATGCCCATGGTGTGTCCGTGCTGCTACGTCACCTCCAAGACCCACGATCGGTCTAATGTCTGTGTGCCACCTTCTGCACACTGATACCATAGATGAGCTATCCAGTCCAGCTATGTCCAGTGATGCTTTTCAATTAGGATGTTTACTTCTGTGGTTTTGCACTAATGCAAGCACCAACACACAAGAAGCTAGAAATCTTGGTAGAGCTGCAGGCCTGAGCTCCTGTTTGGACCATGGGGATACAGTTGAATGGCTTCCACAACTGCACTGTAGCACAAGGGGGATACCGAGTCTTTAGGATGGATGGGCGAGGAGATAAAGAAGGGTGACTGCCCTCTGTGAGAGTGCACTGAGTTCTGCCTGGTGATGGAAGAGCAGACAGGTCAGAGCTAATGGAAATGGCCAACAGAGGAGACCATCAGTGTCTTTTCCTGTCTTCCTGATCAGGGACAGTCAATGGAAGGTGCCCTCTGCAGACAGATGGGAATCTGATGTTGTCTGTCCCTTGTCCCATTTGGTGGCCTTTGTCACTCCATTATCTGCAGCAGGGACAGCACAGCAGGGCATGTGGCATCCAGCAGATCCATGGAGAGCACAGATGGCAGCTTCTTGACCAAGAAGTGGAGGAACCAAAGAGGAGAGGTGCTCTGCTGGATCTCATACTCTCCGGCATGGAAGGACTTGTGGGAACTGTGAAGGTCAAAAGGGCATCAGGCCATGTGCAAGATGCAAATGTATCTCTTTTTATTTATTTATTTATTTTGAGGCTGTAAGCTTAATAGTTGATCATAAATGTCAATAAAACTGAAACAAATAATTGAAGACAAAGATGGAAATCAATGAAAATGTGTTAACCCTTCTCAACATGAGAAATTCTCATGAGTCTTGTTCCATTATAAGTTGTAAATATGAATCTTTGAGGTGATTTGATGTCTTTTTTTTTTCTTTTACTGAATCTACAATGTTTTCCAGAACTGTGTTCACTGGACACAAATGTCTTCAGATTCAGAGACACAGACAGTGGTGCCGGTGCCAATGCCCTGTGACTATAGCCCCGTGCCCGGCACTACTCTTCCCTGCTGCCTATTTGATGTGTCTCATCCTCCAAGTGTTTTCAGCTCTCCTAAATAAATGGCCATGGTTAAGGGCATGTTTTCAGCAGGCCATTTGGGCACAAACTACTCCCACTGCCCTCCAGATTTCTCCATCCCTTGCTCCTTGTTCAGTCAGATACCTCCCAATTATCTGTCTGATTTCTGACTTTCAGGGGGATTACTGGAATTTGTTCCATCTCCCCAAAGTCTGATGGAATGTGTTGTCAACTCCTTCACTGTGATTTGATCTATCCCTTCCTATCTATTCTTTTTCTTTTTCTTCTTATACTTTTTCTTTTTCTCAATCACTGTCTCCTTTTTTATTAAGGCACGAAGTCTGAAAGATGTTAATTAATGTCAGTAAAAGTGAAAAACAGAGTTGGAGACAAAGATAGAAATCAATGAGAATGTGTTAACCCATCTCAATGTGTGAAATACTCACAAGTCCTGATCAGTTTTAAGTTGATACCTCTCAACTACCTGGCTGATCTATCCCAGGGAGATTACTGGAATTTGCTCCATCTCCCAGAGTCTGATGGCCTCTGTTGTCAACTACTTCACTGTGATTCAATCTATCCTATCCTACCTCAGTATAAATCATTTCTTTTAAAAATATTCCATATGAAAGACAAACTTCAATAGATGCCGCTTGAACATGGCATGCAGTTGATCACTGTGTTTTACTGTTCATTCAATTGCATCACCTTTCCTTCCATTTGCTGGCCAGATAAAAAAGAGAAATCTTTCCTTTTCCATGTGTAGCTGGTTCTCTGAGGAAAGCCAGTGGTAGTTGGTGCAAAGCAGTTTTAACACTGAGCGGATGAATGCAGAGGAGAAGAGTGATGTGAAGAAAAGTGATGCAAGTCCCATAGGTCCATTGTGAGCAGAAATTGGGTAGGGAGGTTGAGAAGGACCTTTGTCAACACAGTAACAGTACAGAACTCAATGGGACATCCTGGATTGGTATCAGTTGCACAGTGCTGCTTTAAACCCAGCTATAAATAAAGAGACAATAAATTTATAATGAATTCTTTCTCTTTAAGCTCTCTCCAGATATCCCTCCTTTTTGCTGAACAAGTTCTGATAACCTGAAGAAGATAACAAGATGGCATAAAACACAGGAGATTATTTAGGTTATAATGGGCCCCAGGGCGCATTTGATGCTGAGTCGATCAACCTCCAGTGCAGAGAGAAATTTGCACAAAGTGCTCAACAAGACAAAGTCAGAAGTAACAGTGAAGTTTCTTGGAGTATTAATGGGCCCACTGAGGAACATTAACAAGCAAGCTTCCCAAGGGACTTGTTAGAGAAGATAACTGGAAGCCATGACTACAGGCAGGCAAAGGCACTGGCATGCTAAGAAACCTCTCCTTTGCCTTACAAAGCAGACAGGTCAAGCCCTAATTGCAAGACCAGTGGTAGAGAGGTCCTGTATCTCATGTTGGCTCCTGGCATTTCCTGGGGCAATGTGTTGGAATTTTGTATGATGTTAAATGAAAGACATAGGGACAGAAGATCCCAGGCTCTACATGTGGTGCAAGGACGCTGTGAGGTTCATGTCCCATATGAGACCTATGTTTCATTGCTGGATGTGAGAAGGGATGTGAGAAGGGCCCAGTCTGAACAAGCAGTCAATCCCTGTGAAACTCTGAACTTCAGATCTCTCAGTTCCAGTGCCCTCCTTTGCACATTCTCCCAGAGTTTGAAGTCCTTTATGTTCTGCGGTGCCCAGAAGTGCACCTAGTGCTGCTAGTGAGGCAGTAGCAATGTAGAGCAGAGAGGGATGATCCTTTCCCTCACCCAGCTGGCAATAAGTTGCTTCATGCACTCCAGGGGACCGTTGTCTTTCCTGGCTGCCTTGGCACACTGCTGACTCACATTCAGTGTGATGCTGACCAGCACCCCAATCCTTTCCAGTCAGACTCCTCTCCAGTGTCCCATATCCAGTCAGTGTGTATGTCCAGCGTTGCCCCTACTCAGGTGCACAATCAGGCACTTGTTCTTGTTATACTTTATGCACTTGGTGCTTAGTACCAACTGGTACCCACTTCTCTGACTTGTCCACATCTCTCTGCAAGTCCTCTCCACCCTCAGTGGAGGCAACAGCACCTCCTCATCTGGTCTCATCAGCAAACTTGCTCAGAACATCTTCTACTCCTGCATTCCAGTCATCTGCATAAACATGAAAGGAAAGTGGCCCCCAAATGGAACCCTGGGGACCCCGACAGTGACCATCTACCAGCCCGATGGAACCCACTGACTATAATCCTTTGGGACTGACCTACTGGCCAACTGCTCACCCACCACATTGTGTTTCTGTCTAGCCATATGCAGAACATTCTGTCCAGAAGGTTGTTGTGAGAAACAGTGTCAAAATCTCCACTGAAATCCTCAAGGATTACATCAACTGGCTTCCCTTGGTCAACTAAACGGATAACTGTGTCACAGAATGAGCTTAAATTAAACAGGACCTTCGCCTCACAAACTTGTGTTGGCTGCGACCAATGACAGAATTGTCCTTCAGCTGTTTTTCCATAACTCCCACCATCATTTTCTCCATAATTTTACCAGGCTCTGTGTAGAGAGTGTTTTTTACAGCTAGCTGAGAAGGGTCGTAAACACGGTGCAGTTAATCAAGCAGCCATGCCACCTGCAAGGACAGTGAGATCAACAGGATGCCCTGGGATGGTGAGAAACTAACCATGGTTTTGTGAACTCGGCAAGGGAGTAACTTTCAGGATGATCACAACAAGCTGCAAAGATACTCGGGGATGGTATGTAATTGGGAATCAATGATGAGCTCCACTTTTTCAATATGTATGAGCTAATTATCCGTATTATAAAGGTACACGCAGCCAAGGAATAAACGAGAATAGCTGATCATATGTCAATGACAGGTGTGGTAGTCTGCTTTTCTCCCGCCGTTCTGCAACAATTGGTGACCCCGACATGGCCTACCAGGAAGGATCGCAGCGGCGAAGGTGTTCGGATCCTTAAGCAGTGGGGATAGCATGCGCCATGAAAAGAAGGTGCAGGTGCTCTACGTGACCTTACAGAAGGGCCTAGCCGATACGGGCCGACGACGTCCTTTAAGGCTGCAACAGCGTGCTGACAAATAGGTATGGGAAAGCAAGCGGTTTATGAATTATTTTCTTGCTTTTTTAAGAAAAGGTGTCAGGTATTTTCTTGCTTTTTGAAAAGAAAGTGTCAGGTTAAGGGGACAGACTTGCAAAAGGAACTCCCTGAGTTATTAGCGTATGGGTATGCTAAAGGGTTATTTCAGAATCCGCATTTAGTGTATGATCTTGCTGAGTGGCGTAAATTTGGAGATGCAATTTTTCAGGGAATATTAGATGGGGAGAAAACAGCTAAAAAATGCGGGAAGTGGTGGCGTGTGGTTTATAATGATTTGTTGCTACATCAGGCAGAAAAGGAAGCGGCAGAACAAGCTAGTGCTGTGCAGGGGAGGAATAAGAATTATAATGAATGGTCAGATTGCCCGGTGTCCCCTGCTTTGTCCACCGTAAAGTTGCCGTCGGCCGCCGAGCCTGCATTGCCGGTGGCTGCGGAGCCGAGTGCCCCGTCTCCGTCTCCCGGCACGTCTGTATCAGACGAGCCGCCTGCATCGACCATGGCGCTACAGCCGGCCCCCTCGACCCCCCTTTGCAATGAGCCGCTCCCTGGGGCACAGAGTGACCTGGCGGAGGCCGTCGCGCGGGAGCGGCGGGGGGCTTGGGCTGCGCTGGCGCGGGCTTGTTTAGAGGTGGGAGACGGTGAGGCGTTGGAAGCGGTGCGACAGGCGGTGCTGCCGGGGGGGTATTCGCCTAATGCTGCAGGCGGGACACAGGCTGCTATCAGTGCTTTAGATTGGAAGTTGTTGTCACAATTGCGGTCTACAGTCAGTCAGTTTGGAGTAAAAAGTGAACCAGCGAGACAGATACTGGATTATATCTGGAGTACTCAGGTTTTGTTGCCATCTGATTGTCGGGCTATAGCTAGGTTGATTTTTTCGCAGCACGAACAATTGCTATTTAATGCTTATTGGGAAGAGATGTGCCAACAGAGCATTGCGATAGTTAGGCAGCCCGGAGATCCCTTGTATAATGTCACCGTTGAAGAACTTTTAGGGATGGGTCCTTTCATCCGGACGGAGGCCCAGGCTTTATTAGGACCAGTTAAATGTAGAGAGTCAATGTATCTGGCCAGGCAGGCTATGGATAAGATCAAGGTGCCAGGTGGGCTGCCGTCTTATATGGGAATCCAGCAGGGAAGAAATGAGGATTTTGGAGCGTTTCTAGATAAGGTAGCTGGAGCCATAGAGAAGGCTGGAGTACCAGAGTACATGAGAGAAATAATGCTAAAACATTGTGCACTTCAGAATTGTAATGCTACAGCTCGTGGCATTCTAAGTACTTTGAGGATTAACTGGACAATAGAGGAGGCGTTAGACAGATTATCGAGTGTGCCCACGGGGGCTCAGGCTTTCATGGTTGAGGCTATTAAAGAGCTAGGGGCAGGATTAAAGGCACAGGCTGAGGCTTCCCAGAATCAAGTGTTAGCAGCTCTTGCACCCTTACAAGCGTCTGCGGTAACCAGTGCAGGCCCAAGCACCTCTTTTAAATGTTTCCGGTGCGGCGTTAAAGGACATTTGCGACGGAATTGCCAAGCTGTCGGTGTGTGGTGCCAGAACTGCCGCTCGGACAACCACAACACCGTCACCTGCCGTCGCCGGTCAAGAAACCTCCAGCCCAGCGCAAGAAAGAACAGCGGCCGCGCTCCGATACAAGCTGCCGTTCCCAGCCAGCGGCCGCCTGCCCCCCCCGCACACGTCTCTCGCCGCGTTGTCGGTCTCTACGGCCCCCCCGCCCTCTGCTTCGCCCACGTCGTTCTCTGCGCCTCGCCGTGCCGCCCCCCCCTCGTCGTGCGCGGCTGCGTCTGTGCAGCCCGTGTATAACGTGGTTAAAGACGCGGATGGACCGAAACCAGAGGATCGTTGTGACCCAGGTCCTGTAGATCCAGAAAGCGAATCGGACGCATTTTCTCTTGATACTTTGTTTGGAGCAGGAATGACAAATTTCCCTACAGCGTACTGTGATGTCTTAGAACAAGGCAGAAAAGAAACAATATTAAGGGGTGATGCTGACACGTTGCAAACCTTTCCTAATCAGGTCCCCCATTTGGAATCCCTGCCTTGTGAGGCAGTGAAAGAGCTAAGGGAGTCAGTGAGAACATACGGAGTTCAGTCAGCCTTTACATACAATCTTTTGGTTGCAAACAGTGACAGTTGCGCTATGACCATTCACGATTGGAAAACTGTGTTAAGAATGATCCTCTCTGCTATGCAATATGCTGTGTTTATGATTGAATACCGGCTACATAATTTGACTGATACCTCTTTGCCTCAAATTGGGACACATCCATGTGGCACAGCACCTCTTCAACTGTGTCAGACAAATGTCACTCACATTCCTGAATTTGGCTGTCTAAAATATGCACATATAACAATAGATACTCATTCTTCTTATGTATTTGCCACAGCACATACAGGTGAACACAGTCATGACACCCGTAAACACTGGTTATCTGCTTATGCTACTATGGGAATCCCACATACTACAAAAACAGATAATGGGCCTGCGTATACCTCTAAGGCCACTCAAACTTTCCTCCAAGAAGGGTGTGTTAAACATACTACAGCCATTTCTCATTCTCCCACTGAACAAGCTATCACTGATCACATTTATCAAACACTGAAATCCATTCTTATTATTAAACAAAAAAGGGGGAATATGGGAGACACACTACAAGAAATATTATGTAAGGTTTTGCTTGTTTTGCTTGTGCTGAAGTTTTTGAATCGTGTTCATACAGATACAGCTTATGTGGATCATCATTTTGAGGCTTCCCCAGTGCAAAAGGAACAGCCTATGGTTAATGTTTGGAATATGGCCACAGGACTTTGGGACTGTTCCCTACCATTGACAACTTGGGGTCGTGAATATGCTCGTATTTCCACAGGGACTGGCCCTATGTGGGTTCCAGCATGATATCTTCGGTCTCATCTGAAGGCAGAAAATAGCATCCAGCCTTTATAGTAATTGTAATTGTGTGTTTCTTACTTAGTGGCATTGCTTTGTAACTTGCTGTGTTATAGATAATATAAGTAATAGTCTGACATAGTGTGTGATAGTGATGGAACTAGAGGGAATGGTTTTAAGCTGCATCAGGGGAGATTCAGGCTGGACATTAGGAAGTATTACTTTTCGGAAAGAGTAGTCAGGCATTGGAATGCACTGCCCAGGGAGGTGGTGGAGTCACCGACCATGGGAGTGTTCAAGAAACGCTTGGATGTGGCACTGAGGAATATGATTTAGCCAGGAAGTATTGCTGATGGTTGGACTAGATGATCTTCTAGGTCTTTTCCAACCTTGATCATTCTGTGATTCTGTGATTTTCTGTTTTACCAATGCAGTCTCAAGATTTAGAGTTTAAAACATTAGCTAGGATGTTGTGTGCTTCTTCTATTTTAGTAATAGATCAGATGTGTATTAAACAGGATTTGATCTAATCAATGCTAGAATCTACAGGAATAGTTCTTTTAATGTTTTAGTACTGTTTGGTTATGATGTTATTAGCCTATTAATTAGCTTTTCTTAATTTGCAAAGACAAAACCTGGAAAGGAATCCCAGTCAAAGAGATGACCCTGTATCATAGAACGGATACCTCTTTTACATCCAATTAATTGGGATCTGAAAATATAACCATGCATCATTTTAGACAAAAGTGCACGCTAATAGAACTAAATTTGATAGTTTATTCTGTTTTCCAAGCAGGTGTTCCACTTGGGCTCTATATCACGCACTGGCCATGCGGATATGGTGTACAACTGGAAGAAATCCTTCAGACCCTGAATGCAGGAGAGAATCTGTGATGGGTGAGAGAGGAAAGGTGCACCTTGAAGCAGGGGACGCCCTGCTGGCACTACCTGTCACATCCACCACCAACATGGTTTGCTGTTTCTCAAGGGTCAATAAGAATTAATGCCCCTAGTGATACTCTAGTACATTTGTCCTCTAAAATTGGTTCTATTTGACATGCTATTCCATTAAATTGTGCGATCATTAATCAATTATTAGCCCGGATAACTCAGTTGGTAGAGCATGGTTATGAGCATCCTAAAAGCATTTATTGCACAAATTTTAGTGGTCATTAAAATCAATATATTAGAGTATATGAAAATTGAAGACTTTTCCTGATCAGTTACAGATTAACACAATGGGACCCTCACGGATTTATTTTCAGGTTGCAGAAACTTAGGTTGCAGTACAAACATGTTTGTTCTTTTTAGTGGATTTAATAGTAATGTTGTTATGTTGTATTTGACTTGTCCCTTTTTCATTTTTAGAGTATTGTCAATCGAGGCCTTGATTGAGTTATAATAGTTATGTTATTAATTTAAGTAGTGTTGCTATTCTATAGGCAGTATTGTAAGAAGAATTCTACAGAGCGTCAGTCATGGATCCAGATGAGAAGTTCACAGAACAGCAGCTATGAAGCAGGATAAAACTACATGAGAACTGACTGAACAAATGAACTGAACTGCTTGTTAAATATGATTAATCGGTCGTTAAATCAAACCCTTTTTTATCCTAAAAGAAAACGGGGGAAATGTAGAGAGTGTTTTTTACAGCTAGCTGAGAAGGGTCGTAAACACGGTGCAGTTAATCAAGCAGCCATGCCACCTGCAAGGACAGTGAGATCAACAGGATGCCCTGGGATGGTGAGAAACTAACCATGGTTTTGTGAACTCGGCAAGGGAGTAACTTTCAGGATGATAACAACAAGCTGCAAAGATACTCGGGGATGGTATGTAATTGGGAACCAATGATGAGCTCCACTTTTGCAATATGTATGAGCTAATTATCCGTATTATAAAGGTACACGCAGCCAAGGAATAAACGAGAATAGCTGATCATATGTCAATGACAGGTGTGGTAGTCTGCTTTTCTCCCGCCGTTCTGAAACAGCTCTGGACTGACAGGTCCATAATTGCCCATGTCATCTTTCTTGCTCTTCCTTAAAACGAGACACCATTTGCCAGCTTTCTGTCAGCTGGCATGACCCTAGACTTCTTTAGATGCGATTGAAATGAGAGCCCAGAGCACACTAAGGTGTCATCATTGAAAGAAAGTAGATGTGCCATAGCATTGCAATGCCTTGAACTCCAGAGTATGCCACAAATGGAGCAGAGGGGAAGATTTGCCTCTTCTGTAGTGAACTCATTCATTTGGTAAGCAGAATAACACTACCTGATACATGGGGACTGTGTCTCTGCTCTGCTCTGCTCAGCTCACAGGGCAGCGGTCCGGCAGGGTGTTGCTCTCATGTCAGTGCAGGTAAACTCACTTTAACCCTTTTTCCTCTGTAAATGCTTCCTCTATTTCTATGCTCAGATACACTTCCACATTCCCTCAAGTACACTTTCATATATCATTAACAATTACACTTTCTTATACCATCAAAACAGTTTGTCAAACAGTACAGTTCTTCAGTTCACATAAACTCCCTTAATACAGTCTGTATTCTTCAGCTATAAACACTGTGCCACAGAACCAGCACTGATTGAACCACCTCCCTCACACACTTCCTCGCAAGCAGTACATAGTATTACATAAATGGGTTGACACTCATTGGTCGGGTGGAATGTACACCTCTCCTCAGGACCATCTTATTAATCTACAGAGTACAAACTCCTGTCTTCTTACATACAAGCAGAAAGTACTTATGAGTGGACACACAACACAGTCTTTCACTTTGTCCGTGTCTGGCCATTTCCCTCACAGGAGGAAGGAAACATGGATCGGGACTCGGCACTCACCCTGCAGCTGTTCTGTGTCTCACTCACACCACACTCACTCTGACATTTAGATCAAAAACCATGGTTTATTCATACTACACAATGCTGACAACGTTTTCTAGCTGGAATCTTAATAACACTCATACTCTGGTCGACCAGTTGCATACGTTAATGTTTTTCCCAGAGTCGGCTTGACACACGGTACCAAACACTTAAAGCAGATGATAATATTGAACATACAACCTATAAGCCCCATGATTACAACTTGGAGAACCCAGGCTACCATTTGACAGGCTATCCACTATATCCCATACCCGTAGGAGAGACCAACCTAGGTCCCTCCTATTGCCAACCACCTGGGAGAGAGTATTTGTTCTTGTTTCCATTCATATGACATACAGTTCCCTTTCATAGGAACTCACCCAAGGAGTCTTCCTACCCCAGCTGGCAACCAAAGCCATGAGCTCACCTCCCTGGGAGCAGCACGTATGGCTGTAAACTGTGTAGGATGTCTCCTCAAGACATATGGGCTCCACTTACCATACACATACCTGGTCCACCTATGGGTGGTCCTTGTCTGTCCCTGCAGTGATCAGGTGAGGAAGGGAGTCCTTCAGAGAAATCTCAGGGTGCGCCAAAAGTGTCTCCCTCTCAGCTGGTCCTGCAGCGAACAGAGCTGGTCCCACCTGGGCCGCCAAATTGACTACAGGAATTGAACTCTAGAACCTCTATAACTGATACAGTCTCCCATGACATACTTATACCAAAGTTGAGGAAGTATGGGATAGGTGAGTGGACAGTGAAGTGGGTCGAGAATTGGCTGACTGGCAGAGTGCAGAGGGTTGTCGTTGGCGGTGCAGTGTCTGGCTGGAGGGCTGTAACTAGCGGCGTCCCCCAGGGGTCTGTGCTGGGTCCGGTCTTGTTCAACATCTTCATCAATGACCACCCTCAGCAAGTTTGCTGAAGACACGAAGTTGGGAGGATTGGCTGACACACCTGAAGGCTGTGATGCCATTCAGCGAGACCTGGACAGGCTGGAGAGCTGGGCAGTAAGAAACCGGATGAGGTTTAACAAAAGCAAGTGTAGAGTCTTGCACCTGGGTAGAAATAATTGCATGCACCAGTACAGGCTGGGGGAGTTGCTGCTGGAGAGGAGCTCTGCTGAGAGGGACCTGGGCGTCCTGGTGGACGACAGATTGACCATGAGCCAGCAGTGTGCCCTTGTAGCCAAAAAGGCCAATGGCATATTGGGGTGTATTAAAAACAGCATGTCCAGCAGGTCGAGGGAGGTGATCCTCCCCCTCTACTCTGCCCTGGTGAGGCCTCATCTGGAATACTGTGTCCAGTTCTGGGCTCCCCAGTACAAAAAAGACAGGGATCTCTTGGAAAGAGTCCAGCAGAGGGCCACAAAGATGGTGAAGGGCCTGGAGCATCTCCCCTATGAGGAGAGACTAAGTGAACTGGGTCTGTTTAGCCTTGAAAATAGAAGGCTGAGAGGGACTTGATCCAGGTTTATAAATACCTGAAGTGTGGGAGCCATAGTGGTGAGTCTGGTCTCTTTTCAGTAGTGCGTGGGGACAGGACTAGGAGTAACGGGCTGAAACTTCAGCATAGGAAGTTCCGCATTAATGTGTGCAAGAACTTCTTTACGGTGAGGGTGACGGAGCACTGGAACAGGCTGCCAGGGAGGTGGTGGAGTCTCCTTCTCTGGAGCTATGCAAGACCCGCCTGGACGCCGAGCTGTGCAAAATGGTGTAGGGAGCCTGCTTTGGCAGGGGGGTTGGACTCGATGATCTCTAGAGGTCCCTTCCAACCCCTACGATTCTGTGATTCTGTGATGAAGCTGCAGGTCCAGTTCTCTTCCTTTCAAGTTCTTTCTCCCATTTTTGTCCAATTCTTTGTCCTTTTAAGTTTCTTATTCCAATTTTTTTGTCCAATTCTTTTCCTTTTTACTTTCTTAATACAATTATTTTCTCTATTTTTTGTCTAATCCTTTGTCCGATTTGTGTACATTTTGTGTCCATTTTTTGTCTTTTTGTCCCTGCCCTACATAATTACCTCACCTGGTGCCTATGCCAATTTTACTGTGGTCAGAATGCCCTAGTCTCAAGTTTACTCTGTTCGGAAGCTTTCTTTGTGAAAGGCAACTTTTCCTATGCTACATACAAAAATACAGACAATTTATGCTGCAAAAACACAACCTACCTCTCACACCTGGAATCTATTACTCAGGGACGCTGTAGGGGACGCTGCACAGGTTGGCAGTATTGTGTGGAGCTTGGGGGCAGACGCTTCCTTCTGTTCTGAGCAGATACGAGGGCCCAGCCCCCTTCCTTTCGTGGGCTGTCTAAGTCTCTGACCTGCAGCTGAGCAGCTGGATTGGCTCCTCCCACTCGCGGGGACTTAGGATGAGGCTGTTTGTCTGCGGTGGAAGTAGGCTCACACCTCCCCCTACCTGTCTCCTTCACAGATTCCCAAAAGCTCCTCAGGCTGCTGATTTCTTGCAGCAGCCTGGCCATCTGCTCGAGCAGCTCCTTGAGCAGGGTACACCGGCAACCAGGTTCTTTTAACTTAACTAGCTCGTAGGTATGGTGAGATGTTTCCTTTATTGCCATCTAAATGGAAATCACAATGAGACGGGTGGCTTGCTGCTGTTCTTCTCCAGTGCCAGAGAAATCCACGTAGCCCAGCACTGTGGGAGGCGGTTCCTCCCAACACCGCTTCAATCCACTTTGCCCAGCCTTCATTTTGTGCTGGGGCCAGAAGGCCGCACTGCCCCACAGCGCAGAAGGCCACTGCCCCACCCTCCATGACGTGCAGGGGGCACAGGGTCTCACTGCCCCATAGCGTTCATGGCCACTGCCCCACCCTCCATTATGAGCTGGGCCAGAAGGCCCCACTGTCCAATAGCACTGAAGGTCTCTGCCCCGCCCTCCATTATGAGCTGGGCCAGCACACAGCACAGAAGGTGCTGGCGCAGCACCCCCAAGGCATTCACTGTCTGCACACCCTTGCGACAGGGACGAGAGGCAGTGGGCGCTACGGGGTCAGGGGCATCTGTCCTTGCAGATCCCACGAGTGAGAGTGATTGTTGTTGGCCTTTGGCTACAGCTTTTGGAAGCCGAAGGTCTATTCAGATTCCCATGGCTGTGCTGCGAGGCATTGCGGGACAGGGACAAGCCAAGTGCAGCCGGCCCTCTCCCCGCCGGGGCCCGGCACAGCCCCCAGCCTGTGCTGTGCAGCAGGAGAACAGCTGGGAGCTGGAGGTGCTGCAGGCCCAGCTGGAGGGCGAGCGGCTCCACTGCCAGGAGCTGCAGCGCCGCTGGGCTGCCAAGAGATGTGAACTGCAGAAGGCGGCAGAGCGGGAGCGGCAGCTGCTGACCGACCAACTGCGCTGTGCCTGGGAGAAGCAGCAGGCCCAGGAAGAGCAGCAGCTGAAGGAGTGGGTGCAGCGGCAGCGGGTGACGGGGACCCGGCAGCTGCTGCTCTGGAAGGAGGCTGAGCTGCGCGCGACAAAGGAGCAGCTGCAGCGTGATTGCGATGCAGCCCTGCGCCAGGCTCGGGAGCTACAGCAGCAGCTGGCCAAGGTGCTGAGGAACCCCCCCAGCAGCGAGGCGGCCCATGCCCAGCTGCAGGACGTCCTCAGCAAGCTGCGCTGGGAGATGGATGGTGAGCAGCCCGCCTGCATCCGCCACCTCCAGCGTCAGCTGGAGCTGGAGAGGAGGCTCTTCACCTTTTACATCGTGGGGAGCTGGGCAGACGTGCTCCGTAACGCAATGTCCTGCTCCCAGGACGGAATGGGAGCTCTGCGCCGCCACCGTGCAGAGCAGGGCTCCAGTCAACCGGCCATGAAGGACGCTCAGGTCCAGGTAAGATGACACACTGAGAGAGTGGGGATTGTTCAGCCTGGGGAGGGGGGGCTCTGGGGACACCACAGAGCGGCCCTCCAGTGCCTGAAGGAGAACTGAGGAAAGCTGGAGATGTACTGGTTGTAAGGGAGGGTAGTGATACAAAAAAGGACAACACCCTGAAAGTAGAAGAGGGGAGATCTGGATGAAATATAAGAAGACGGGACACCATGAGGGGGCAGAGGCGCTGGCACAGGCTGCCCAGAGAGGCTATGGTTGCCACACGCCTGGCAGTGCCCCAGGCCAGGCTGGATACACCTTTGGGCAACCTGACCTAGTGGAAGTTGTCCCTGCCCTTGGCATGGGCTTGGAACGGGAGAGTCTTGAAGACCCCTTCCTACACAAACCATTCTGTTATTCTATGATTTTCTGGTTCTAGGTGCCAGAGACAGCCAAGGAAGACCTGGGGCTCCCGGGCAGCCGGCCCTCTCCCCGCTGGGGCCCGGCACAGCCCCCCACCTGCCCTGCACAGCGGGAGGAGAAGAGGCAGGAGCTGAAGGCACTGCAGGCCCAGCTGGAGGGCGAGCGGCTCCGCTCCCAGGAGCTGCAGCGCCGCTGCGCTGCTGAGAGACGTGAGCGGCAGGAGGCGGCAGAGCGGGAGCGGCAGCTGCTGGCCGACAAACTGCGCTCCAAGTGGGAGCGGGTGCGGGTGTCAAAGCTGCAGCGCCTGCGGGAGCAGAGCCTGAGGCAGTGGCAAGCAGAGATCTGCCAACTGCTGCAGGAGAAGGAGGCCCAGCTGCACCAGATGCAGGAGCTGCTGCAGAAGCAGCGCAATGACACCATCCGCCAGGCATGGCAACTGCAGCGGCAACTGGTGGAGGCGCTGCTGAGGTGCAACAGCAGCAGAGCGGACCGCAGAATGCAGCAGGAAGTCCAGCGGCAGCTCTGCTGGAAGTCCCGTGCAGAACAGGCCGTGGAGAGCAAGCGCCTCCAGTGTGAGCTGCAGGAGCAGAGAAGACGCTTCCTGCAGTACATCCTGGAGCACGTGGGAGGGGCAGCCACGCGTCTTCTTCAACAGGGCCAGGGCCTGCCATCGGGCTGTAGCAGAGGTGGGTGTTCAGGCTACAGAGCAACAAGAGGCCTGCCCACCTGAGCGCAGGGAGCAGCAGAAGCAGAACACCCATCTGCTGAGTAAGTTGAAGGAGCTGCAGAGACGGTGCAGCCTCCTTGAAGAGAAGAGCAGAAGCTCTCAGCAGATGTGGGAGGAGGTGGAGTGGCTCAAGGACAAGATGCGTACGCTCTGCCTCCGTACCCAGCAGCTGCTGGAAATAGTCTGGCAGCTCAAGGAGGCCTCTTCCGCATCCAAAGACACCACAGAGAAGGCAGAGGAGGTCAACCATCTGCAGGGACAGCATTTGGAAAAGGAGGCTGCAGAGCAACAAGAGGCCTGCCCACCTGAGCACAGAGAGCAGCAGAAGCAGAACACCCACCTGCTGAGTACGCTGAAGGAGCTGCATAGACAGTGCAGCCTCCTTGGAGAGAAGTGCTGCCTGCTGAGGAGCAGAAGCTCTCAGCAGATGTGGGAGAAGGTAGAGCGGCTCAAGGACAAGATGCGTACGCTCTGCCTCCGTACCCAGCAGCTGTTGGAAAGAGTCCGGCAGCTCAAGGAGGCCTCTTCCACATCCAAAGAGGCCACAGAGAAGGCAGAGGACATCAACCAGCTGCAGGGACAGCATCTGGAAAAGGAGAATGAGACGGCCAAGGAAGACCCGGGGTTCCCAGGCAGCACAAGCAGCAAGCTGCTGGAGCAGTGCAGCTACCTCCAACAAGCCCTGAGCAACCTGGAGAGTCACTGCCAGGCCCTGAAGGCCCAGAACCACCTGCTGAGAGACCTCCAGCAGGCTGACATCAAGCTTGGAGCGCTCAGCAAGCGTCTGGAGGAAAAATGCACACAGCTCCAGGAGATGGGGAAAAAGCTGAGGCCGCACAGAAATGCCAAACAGGAATGCCCCAATCCCCAGGAAAAGCCGGGGGAGTCAAAAGAGTGGCCAGTGGCAGTCTGCATCTACATTTTCGCAGACCATCACCACCAAAACGAAGATTCTTAGCTCGTCACAGCTACAAAATCCTTATGAGGGCCCTAATGAGGACCCAGAAAACGAGCTTCCACTGACAGCTGGACAATACGTTTACATCTGTGGAGACATGGATGAGGATGGCTGGTTTCTGGGAGAGCTGACGAACGGCACAAGAGGACTGGTCCCTTCCAATCTGGTGGAAGAAGTTTCAGATGATGACCTGGATACCACCGTGCCTCCAGGGCTTCGTGATCTCCTGCTGGATACCGATGAGGAAGAGAGACCAGGCAGCAGGAGCAGGGGCAGAAAGTGATGGTCACCATCCAGAAATCTGTGTCCGTGTGTTGGCTCAGCCTGGGGGACGCCGAGATTCCTCTCCATAAGACAGCAACATCCCATCAAGATTCCACCTTTCTGGATGAAGGCTACCTCATGCTCCACTTGACATTCAAGTGGAGTGTGGTCCATCAGCAGGAAGGCCTTAAAAATTCATCCCTTGTAAGACTGAAAATTTATTACATTGGACTGGACTAAAAGAACAAAAACCACCAAAAACACCAAAACAACTTTAAAAAATTTATATATTATTTATATATTATATATATTATAATATATGATTATATAATATATATTATAATATACATAATATACATTATATACATAATATATATAATATAATAAATAAAATAATAAATAATATTATATTATATATATTATAATATTTTTAAAAAAACTAATAAAAATAACCAAACCCAAAATCTGTGTCCAGTCTTCTTGTTTTTAGACAGTCTGCTCTTGTAAAGGTACAGGGAAAGGTAGAGGCTGAGGAAAGCCTCCAAAGTCTTTCTCAAGCGCTCTACCTATAAGTATTAGAATCAAGAGAGAAAGGAATCATCACTGCTTGCCTCTGTTCTTTGGGACACCTGAAGTACCTTGGAAGGCCACACTTCCTGAGCCCTACAGACAGTCTGTCCCAAAGCAGCTGTTTGATCATTTCCATTGTGTGACAATGCATAGCGCTTGCATCGTCTGCAGGCACGGACTCAGATGCAAATCCACATCCTTAACTGTAGGTCCGTACATCCTTTATATACATGCTTCAGCTCCCCATTCAAATTTTCTTTCTGTCCCTACATGTCAGCAGAGCACTTAGCAAGTCTCCTTCACATCTAGACACCAACTGCCCATACAAGTGTGTTTGATAATGCACACGGCTGCGGCCAGCACTCTGTGTAAAGAGAAGCTGTCAGAGAGCTGCACATCAGGGAGGGGTTCCTTGGTCTCAGCCTCTGCTTGCTTTTCTGGCTGGCTGTGAGGGACGCTCATGACCAGGTGAGATGGCACACATAGGGCGTGGATCTCTGGGAGATAGGAGAGTTACATTCCGTGGAGCCAGATGTGCGTTCTTCATTCTCGAGTGTTGAAATCTCTTCTGGTGACAAAGCTGGTGAGACTCAGACAGAGGGATGCCGGTGGATGAGAAGGCCAAAAAGACAGCAAGAGCTGGAACAGTACCTGTGGGAGCTGCTGATGAGCATGGACTTGATCAACCTGGTTCTCCAGGGAAGGTTTTGGAGAAGGCAAGGGGCAAGAGATGGGAGCGCAGGGTGACAGTGAGATGCTCTCAGCCAGCATTTGTGTGCCGGGGACAGAAAAGCCACTGGCACTGGAGTTTCTTGCTTGCTTGCAGGAGACTCAAGCTTTGTGGAGATGGCCATGTATTTCAGCAGGGAGGAGCAGGCGCAGTGAGTGCTCTGCCGAGATATGATGCTGTAGACATACGATTCCATGGCCCTGCTCGCAGAGGGCTTTGCTGCCTTTCCTCCTCATGAAGGCATCTTGGGCACTGCAGAGTGAGCCTGCACATGCAGCAGAATAAGTGCAGTGCATTTCCTTCCTGATGAATGCAACAGCAACTACAAAAGAAACACGAATGAGTGTGAGTTTCAAAAGAGATTAATGTGCTCTGGACTCTGAGGAAAGACCTACAGTCACCGCTGGCAAGCAGGTGTCAGTCAACCTTTCAATGAGGTTAGGGAGGGATGAAACAAGGCTATAAGTATTTGTTGCACAGTTGAGTTGCTTCCTGCTGTGCTTCACAGCACAACGTGTTTTTATAAAGATGAATGCCTGGGAAACGGAAAGACTACTTTCATACATCTTGTCTGTGTTAGTTGACTGCAGTTCCAACCAGCTGGACATACAGGGTCTGGCAAATGACACCTGGAAGGAGGTACAGGCAGGAGGCCCAGCACCCTGCAACCTCCAGGTGAGGGAGAGCAGCCAAGGATTCCTTTGGGACCTGCAGATTCACTGTGTGCAGCAATACATGCAGGAGCATCTGAGTATAGAGATGATGGCAGAGGTACAGAGCTAAGCATCACAGAGAGGGAGAGTTGCTCATCTTGTCTCCCATGGTAAGACAGGAACTAGGAGCCACGAGGAAAATATGGCCGCATTCTGCTTTCCTCTTCTGTCCCACACCAGCCCCGTCAGAGGGGAGGAACAGCCACGCTTCCACTGAGACGTTCCTCTTCATGCACAAATGAGCGTGCACGGAGCTGTGGGCAGTGCTGGGGCTGCACACACGTGGGTGTGCACAGGTGTGTCCATGCACTGCAGAGATTTGTGCACGCATGTGGGAGGGTGTGCAAGGACGAGGTGGTACGTGTGTGTGTGTGTGTGTGTGTGTGTGTGTGTGCAGGGATGGGGTGGTACGTGTGTGTGTGTGTGTGTGTGTGTGTGTGTGTGTCTGTGCAGGGATGGGGTGGTATGTGTGTGTGTGTGTGTGCAGGGATGGGGTGGTACGTGTGTGTGTGTGTGTGTGTGTATGTGTGTGTGCGGGGATGGGGTGGTACGTGTGTGTGTGTGTGTGTGTGTGTGTGTGCAGGGATGGGGTGGTACGTGTGTGTGTGTGTGTGTGTGTGTGTGTGCAGGGATGGGGTGGTACGTGTGTGTGTGTGTGTGTGTGTGTGCAGGGATGGGGTGGTGGCCATTTGCACGAGCACAGAGGTGTGCAAAGCGGTGGGCGATTGCTCCGTTGAAGCAAGAAGCAAGCGTGACAGTGCTCCAGTTGTAAGGAAGTGCATTGCTGGAACAGGGCAGAGCTGAGCCTGCAACTGCAGCCTCCTTTGCACAGCCCAGCTCTCAGAGGGTGAGACAGTTGTGCTTCCTGAGCAGCTCAGGGACGTTGTGGACAGAAGCAGCCGAGTCCAAAGTTCCTGGTGTGAAGTGCTCCGAACATCGGGCTCTCTGGGCGAGCTCCCGGCTGACAGCACTGCTCCCCTCTGCCCTCGCCCGGGCCTGCTGGGAGCTGCAGGGCCTGCTGGGAGCTGCAGGCCCCGCAGGAACTACCACTCCCAGGATGCTGTGCGGCAGCACCGGGCGCCGCCATGACAGTGCTGTGTGCAGTGCTGTGCAGGGCTGGGCCTGTGGGCTCAGGGCACCGGGTGCTCCTTCCCTGAGCCTGCCAGGAGGTAAGGCACCGTGAGGGTGGTTTGGGGGAGACCAAAAGACGTAGAGAGGACGTAGGTGGGACATGGAGGTGAGATAGATGGGGCATGAACTGGATCTAGAGAGAGGGGTGAGAAGGCAAGGTGGATATCCGACAGGTGGGGACAGGGGCCTGTACAGGTCAAGGGCCAAGTCCAGCTCTGCAAGCACAGCAACATGTCGGGGACGCCGGGCTGCGGCTGGGGATGGAGCAGAGCAAGATGGAGAAAGGGGGGAACATTCAGGGAGCGAAGAAATCTCCAAGTGGGGCTTTCTCCATAGCTCAGCCTGCAGCGCAGCCACACGACCTAGGCAGGCCTCAGACTGGGATCCTGCTGCTGGGTGCTGCAGGGTGCAGCCTGGCTCAGTCCTCTCTGCACCTGGGGACTGATGGCTGTGTCTGGGATGGCAGTGAGCCTCCTCCACTCCAGGCTGAGCCACTCAGCTCTCCCAGAATTCCCGTCCATCCCCCTTTCTCATCCCTCCATTCCCACGCAGAACTGACTGAGGAGGGGAGGGATGGGTCCAATGGTGGTGGCAGATCTGGGACACTGCCCTTTCTGCTGCCCTTTCACATTGCCCTGAAGGTGGGCCCGGGGGCCTGGGGAGGTGGGCTTTGTAACTGAAGGAACGGCCGCAGGCAGGCAGAAATATGGCAAAGACAATTAATTATTGAACGTAGCAAACAGTCAAGAAATGACAGTATTCCCAACCATTTCCCACCCTAACAATCCGTTCTGATCCCACCCCCTCAAACTCCCACCCCCAGTCGACTTCCCTCCCTCTGCCAAAAACCTCCCAGCCCCCTGTTGTAATCCAAGAAGAATGGCAGCAGCCATGGATCAAGAGAAGGACTTGACAGAGCAGCAGCTGTGGAGCAGGATAAAGAGCAAACCGTGTTGGTGGTGGATGCGGCAGGCAGTGCCAGCAGGGCGTCCCCTGCTTCAAAGTGCACCTTTCCTCTCTCACCCACCACACATTCTCTCCTGCATTCAGGGTCTGAGGGATTTCTTCCAGTTGTACTCCATATCCGCATGGCCAGTGCGTGATACAGAGCCCAAGTGGAACACCTGCTTGGAAAATGAAATCAACTCTCCCATTCAGTTCTATGAGCGTGCGCCTTCCTCTAAAATGATGCGTGGTCATATTTGAAAAATCCAAATTAGTTGGATATAAGAGAGGTAATAGCATCATAACCGAGCATTACTAATACATTCAATGATTATTGCCGCAGATTCCAGCACCATTGGTAACATCAGATCCTATTGGATTCACATCCAATCTATTAACATAGTAGAAGCACATGATAACCTGGATAATGCCTAATAACTCTGGTTCCTGAGACAGTAGTTGGCTAACCTGAAGGCAAAAGGTCAGCGTGCTAGGACAAACAGCCAGACAGCAGTATGGTTAAATATGGCTGCGTCCATCGACTGCCCAAAAAGCCATGCTTTTATAGCAGACAGACGAGGGCATTTAAAAACCACACACACTAATTGAAGGAAAGCTATTGCAATAACAACCCTAAAACCCCCGTTGAAAGCCCCGAGCTACTCATTCTTTTCCTAGAGGTGTCCTTGGTTCTCATGCTGTTTCTCCCTCCACAGCTGCTGCTCTGTGAAGCCCTTCTCTTGATGCATGGCTGCTGCTCTGTAAAATTCTTCTGGTATTACAACGGCCCCCCAGATTCCCACCCCAATAATTCCTTCCTCCAAATTGCAACACTGAATTTCAGAGTGTAACATTATCAGAGTACAATTTCTCCCCCAGAATTGCCACCGCACCAAGTTCCCTCCTCATCTCCCTTTCTGCTCTTCTCGTCTGCGCGTCTTCCTTACTTTCACCCTGTCCTTTTTCTTCTGGTGATGGAGATTTTCAGGCTGGAGGAGCTCTTGTCTTGCTGCAGCCACCCCAGCATCCCTTGCCAGCTCTGCTGTGCCCAAACTCATCCTCGCTGATCCATGCCAGCCGATCATCGATGTCTGCCATGTCCTCTGGGCTGCCTGCGCTTGTTGTCACTGCTGGAACAGCAGTCTGGAAAAGGCAATCTGGAAAAGTAAGTTCTTTGTACTTGATAACTTCTCAGTTCCTTCTGATCTCGATATACAAAGTAGTTCCAAGTCCCTGTAGCTTTTGTGTTTTCTTTTGCAGAAGGATTCTGTGATTCTGTGTGATTCTGTGATCTTTGAGATCCTTTTCAACCCAGGCCATTCTATGACTGTACAGTTCCATACTGGAACAGATATAAAATGCTAACTATGTAAAACATGGAGTCAAACCTGTGTGATTTGTCCACACCAGGAGGTGATTAGAAAACAATTTGTAAGCTACAAAGTTGCTTGCTGGAAAGGAAAAGAAAATAAAACTACAAGAATAAGGGAAAACATTTATTCCTGAAAATAGGAAGAATAATGGACCTGCCATGAAATTTTGGTGATTTTATGAAGCTATTCACATGATTTTCTTGGTGCTGTGTTTCCCAAATGTGTGGTTTCTGGCTCTGCTGCAGCACCAGTCTGCATGTGAACATCAACTCTATTCTCCATCTGGGAAGATTAGGACTTCCCTTCTCCCACCAGCACCACTGAATTACAGTTACTCAGTGGTTAAACAAAGGAATCCTTAAAGAAGGGTTTACAGCTGTCGTGTTATCTGAAGTGCTTGCAGCATTCTGATGCTATTAAGCTCTATGTATTAACAAGTTAAAAATTAAAGGTAGGCATCTGATTGTTGTGACAGTTTCTAAGTTATTTGGAAAGCTGTACCACCCAACTACTCCTTCTGTTTGATGGAGGTGACAAAGCTCAGTTTAATTTCTGACTGCTGTTTAAATTCTGAAGCTCGAGCTGGTTCCTGGAGCAGAAAAAGCTCGGAAGCTGTCCCTCCTACAAGCAGGCACCTCTGAGCAAAATATGACATCTCAGTTTCTGATGGTAAGGTCAGGAGATCTGATTCCAGCGTCTAACTTTCGGCTTCATGCTATGTTAGTGGGACATTTGGCATCTAGCACTGACCAACAGCAACTGACAGGCTGGTAACAGTGCACCCCAACACAGTTATGTGTCTCTTTATGTTATGAGGGAAAATTGTATCGCATTGAGATTTCCTATTTTTACTCTTTGCAGATCTAACTAGCTGCTGGAAGAATCCTGTATGCCATGTTCACACCATTTTCAATGAGCTGGATGAGTCTGTTGTTGGCATTTTAATACCATTTACCAGGCAGGCAATATGTATGGAGTATTTGGCTCTCTCTACAGTTATGAATATTTGAGTATCTTCAACATGTGGCTCATTGCTTCTATTTCAGGCTGCCCAGAGAAGCTGTGGGTGCCTGTCCTTGGTGTTGAAGGCGAGGTTGGATGGGTGATGGGCAGCCTGAGCTGGTTAGTGTGCAGCCAGCCCATGGCAGGGTGTTTAGAACTGAATGATCTTGAAGGTTTCCTCCAACCCAAGCCCTCCTGTGATCCTATGATTCTGTGATTTCACTCAGGTTTATTAAGATTAGATGAGTTCTCCTGAATGTGCTGTTTTTCATATGATTATAATTGGAGTCCAGATGGGTGACTTAAACCAGACACCAAACTTTCTAATGGCAAAATTAAATGAAATCAATCCTTGACTGTGTCAGTAGTCTGTAACTAGAGCCCATCAGGTAATTCCCAGCCTCCTGCCTGTATCAGTGGCTGCACATAGTGAAAAAGTCTGATGGGATTTTAACCTCTAAAATGTTCCAAAGCAACCAGAGGGTGAATATATTCACTGTACAAATACCTGAAGGAATAAGCTTGTCATGTATGTCCTCAGGTACCACAGTAGTTAATGGTGGGACTCAGTAGGTCATGCTGAAAGTTGAGTCTGCTGATCTTGAAGGTCTTTTCCAGCCTACATGACCTTATGCTAATATTTCTGTATTTATTTCTGTTCAGCTCCCAGAAAACCTCCCACCCAGCCCCCAACTGACCCCGTGGTGAAAAATAAAACAGAAACCTCAGTGATGCTGGCATGGACCCCTCCGAAGATGCACCGCCCCATTCCAATCAATGGCTACATTGTGGAATGCAAGAAACTAACTGGCTTCACCTGGGTGAGGTGCCACGAGTCTCATGTCCCCATCCCAGAGTTCACGGTGAGCAATCTGTCTGAAGAGGCTGATGATCAGTTCCGAGTGTCTGCAGTCAATGCGCATGGACAGAGCCCGTCTCTGGAATTCCCAGGGAGCGTGCACCTTGGTAAGCACAAAAACCCCAATGGAAATGGGTCAGTGTGAGCTGAGCAGCTGTGTTGGTTCCCTAAATATGCTTCCTTTGACTTTAAGGATAGTAGTGCATTAACACACCAAAGGCTTTCCTTTATTCCTAGTTCTCCTATCTCCTATCAACCTCCAGCTACCACTAAAGTGATACGAGTTATGTTTCTGTGACAGAGACATGAATATCGTTATCTTTTGATATCTCACATGTGCAAGAGGCAGAACTTTCTGTAACAGATCTTAAGCACAGAAGTGCTTCTTCCTCCATTCATGCAAATGGAGAAGTAGAAATGTACCTATGATTTAATCTTCCATCTCTAAATGAGATACCAGACTTGCATCTAAAGAGCATTAAGACATTCATGTTCTTCCTCAGACCCAGTCCTGGCTGTGAAATCCCCCCTAACAACTGGTGCAGCTGTACCTGGAGGGGATGCCATGTTTACTATTGACCTTACAACAACGTGTTGTGGCACTTGGTACCTCAGTGGTAAAGTCTTACAGGAAAGTGAGACCTGCATCATCAAGAGAACCCAAACTACTCCCAGCCTAATCATAAAGTAGGTCACCAAGAACGATGATGGAGCAGAAGTGAAATATTGTTTCCAAAAATGTTGATGTCAGCACCAAGATGAGAGTGAGAGGTATTTGTTTTGATCCTTCTCCTTTCCTCTTACAGTCAAGGCATAGTTGCTGTGATCTGATGATTAGAACTGGGGCTGCAGGCATTCACTGACTGTACCAAATACCTGAAATTGCATCCCATGGACTGACGTGAGTCCTGGTAATGACCTAAACATGATAGCACTGAGTGTAGGGTAAGCCAATCTACCCAGCTGCTTGGTATCTGAACCAGATTGCTCCATGCCAGCTGATGAATGTCTGCAGTTCACAGCTACTGGCCAGTGCATTCAGTCAGCAGGTTTACCACTGCATCACCATAGAGCAGTACTTTCAGCTCCAGGTTCAGACAGCCTTTCTGATTGCACTGGAATAGTTTAGAAGTAGGGGAGCAATCATTCCAATAATATCTCTATCAATCAGCTTTGCATGACAAAATAAAACAAATAAAGATTCATTATGGGAGGAGCTGTTTGTCATTGGGTGGAAACCTCCGCAGAAGCATGTTTAGAGCATTATTAATCAGTAGAAGGAGATGTTTGGTTGATTTTTACTTAGTAAATCTGGCAAGAAGTCCAAATGAAATATCTTGAATTGCTCAGCAGTGACACAATGATGAGTGCAGGAACAGAAGGTGATACTTTTTCAGAGATGTTGCAGCAAACATTGACCACGTTAGCCTGATCTAAATTGAAATAACGAGGCCTTTGCTCCTGACAGGTGCTGCAGTGAGATTTACCAAGAAGAGCAAAGATGTAGAAAAGATATCTGCTCCGCTGCGTGAGGAAGCCAAACTGCAGGCTGAGCTTTCAGACACAGGCGCTACTGTGGAGTGGATGAAGGATGGGAAGGAGCTCAAGGCCAGTGAAAAATAGGAACTGCACATTGTGGGGAAGAAACACACCCTGAAAATTCACAGCGTCTCCATGGATGATGCTGCAAGTTATCAGTGCATCTGTGAGGGGGATAAAATGCTCTATCAGCTTTCAGTGAAAGGTATGTGACAGTCTGGGCTGTCCTCTTCCTGCCCAGGGCCAGCAGACTGCATTCACCTGACTCCCCGACAGTCCAGCTGTTGTCAGACAGCATCTGGGGTGTTTTCAGTGGCTGTTTTGACTTGAACTGGCCAATCTGCTTTGTAGAGCCATTTGATTTCTGTGTTCTGTCCTGTGATTCGTCCCTAAGATATAGAGGAAATCAAAGGAAAGATAGGAAAAAGAGCATCCCAGTCTTCCTGTTCTTCTCCCAGGGTGGCCACGAGAGATGATGTAAACAGCTCTTTTTGTAGCAGTGATCCAAAATGTAGAAGAGACCTGTGAAGAGTCACAGGGATGTTTACTTAGCTGTCATTCCATGGTGGGCTTTTTCTTGCACAGATGTAGAGAGAAACTTAACTTTCCCACACAGGTCTCTGTTTTGCTGCAGGGTATAGGTCTGATCTCTGAGATCCACACGCTGGGCCTTGATTGCAATAAATGAGAGCCCTTTGTTTTCTCCAGTGGAAGACTTTCCATTTCTGCAGTACCCTCTGCGGATGACACAAATGCAAATGCACCTTCTTCCCAGCAACAATTGCCTTTTTTTTTTCACACTGAGTATGCATGAGGCTCTTCATCATATTCTGCTGGCTTGTCACCCTTGTTGATCCATGGAGAAACAACAAAGCCCTAGAGTAGTGTATGCACTTTGGCATTGGAGAGCTTACTTAATTGCTTCTTCTCAAAGAACAAACTCCAGAGAGACATGGAGAAAGCTCCAAACAGAACTGAATAATGGGACTAAATTGATGGAGAGCAGAACTTCCTGCCAAGGCTTGTCAGCTAGTCTTAATTTTGCTTTTCTTCTCTCAGTCATGTTAGCATAATATTTCATACTGGCAGGTCTGCCCCCAGAATTAACTGAATTAGCTGATGGACGTTTCCATGTGCTTTGCACTGTAATGTGACTATCAAATGAGTAATCAATGCTGTTATTTTAAAACCTGTGTTGGCAAGCTGTAAGACAAACAACTGCTGTTGGTAGCTTGGTTACTGCAGAATCAGCTTTCGTGTATCTCATAGATAGGGAAGAGACCCTTAAGGGTCAGCTAGTTGGACTGCCTGGCAATGAACAGGGGCACCGCAGCTCCATCAGGTGCTCTGAGCCCTCTCCAGCCTGACTTTGAACATCCTCAGGCTCACCAATCTTATACCCATGCCACACACTCGCAGTATTTCACCATTCAGCATCGCCACTTGTATCTTCTCTTGCTGTAAACCAGAGCTAGCTGGTAAATCATCTGCTGTGCGGGTCAGCTGTGTCTCTCCCATGGGCATCACGTGGCTGCTGGGAGGCTCTGAAGAGCTGCAGCCAGAGGTGTGTCACCCGCTGGGCCTCGTGCCCAAAGGAGCCCACAGGAAAGTGTTGTTGCAGTTTGTCATGCACTGTACTGCCATGAGACTTGACGTGCCAGACATCCTCTGACACGTGACCTCCTGCATCCAGGCAGGACATCTGAGACGTCTCCTTCAGCCTGACGTGGCTGCAGTTTCACACTGGTTTTACTAAGGAAGGAGAAGGCACGTGGATGAAACTCTTTTCCTGCTCTTCCTGGCATTAGCTCATAGTACAAGTCAAGCACTGTCAGGTCAAGCCTGGAGGAGTAATGCTTGTCACTGACATGGTCATGTTCAGGGTGGAGCTGGAGGGTAAAATAACACAAGAAATTGTCATTGAAATTCAATATCTGTGAAATTCAGCTGGCTGCATTCACAGAACCTGGCGTTAAGATCTGTTTTCTGGTTTCTATCTTGAGCCTATTTTCCATAACCCAGTCCTCATTTATGAACTGAAGCTCTACTGAAAGCCTTTCGCTGTGTATGCTCATGCTGCAGCGCAGCGCTTGTGACCTTTAACAGCACATTCACATTCCTCTGATCACAGGATCCTTAAGGTTGATTAAGACCCTCTAGTCCGACTGCTCACCCATCACCACCATGATGCTCACCATCAGCTAGCTAAAAACTCAGCAGAGATGATAGATCAAGCCCAACACTGGATTTGGGAGGGCTAGAGATTCCTAAGATATTGAAGGATTGCTTGCAGGTGGTGTTGGCTCAGGTATTCACCCTGCATCCCACCTCCTGTTCTGTTTGGTTGAGAATCATGCATTCTGCAATTTCACTTTGTAATTCAAAGACCCTGGCTTTATCTGTTGACAAACTGATCTAAAACAAGCCAAGAAGACTCCGTTGGAACTGGTTGATGCAGAACAAAGGCATCCCCAAAGGACAAGTTGCACTGTTTGATGAACATTATTGGATGAGAGCTAAGCTAAGATTTAAAAAGTTCTGGGGCTGTCTCTGAGCATCAGATACAGAGGAAGCCTGCATGATTCCCTGAGAATGGATACCTCCTACTTTGGTGTAGGGTTAAGGGAACACTAGCAGTAACTCCTATCACAAAATGTCACATGGCTCAGACAAAATGCCATCAAGAGGGCTTAATTAGGAGCACCAAATGGTCACAAGATGGTCTTAGGGCAGGGAAGTAATCTATCTATGTGATATTGATTGATGCTGTTAGTTCTTAACAGCTTGACTCTAGAGGGACTGTTCTTCTTTGGTCACCTAGTTTTACAAGAATAGATGGCTCCTGTCTATTACAATTTTTAAGGCATTATTTGTTCACTGATGCCATAAATGTGCCTGGCATAGCAATTGGCCTTGGTATATTCAGCTCGGCGTCCAGTCGGATCTTGAATATCTCCACAGAAGGAGACTCCACCACCTCCCTGGGCAGCCTGTTCCAGTGCTACGTCACCCTCACCGTAAAGAAGTTCTTCCGCATCTTTGTGCAGAACTTCCAATGCTGAAGTTTCATCCCATTACCCCTAGTCCTGTCCCTACACATTACTGAAAAGAGACCAGCCACGCCACTATGGCACCCACACCTCAGGTATTTATAAACCTGGATCAAATCCCCTCTCAGCCTTCCCTTCTCAAGTCTAAACAGACCCAGCTCGCTAAATCTCTCCTCATAGGGGAAATGCTCCAGGCCCTTCACCATCTTAGTGGCCCTCCGCTGGACTCTTTCCAAGAGATCCCTGTCTTTTTTGTACTGGGGAGCCCAGAACTGGACACAGCACTCCAGAGGAGGCCTCACCGGGGCAGAGTAGAGGAGGAGGATCACCTCCCTCGACCTGCTGGACATGCTCTTTTTAATACACCCCAGGATGCCATTGGCCTTTTTGGCTACAAGGGCACACTGCTGGCTCATGGTCAATCTGTCGTCCACCAGGACGCCCAGGTCCCACTCAGCAGAGCTCCTGTCCAGCAGCTCTTCCCCCAGCCTGTACTGGTGCATGCAATTATTTCTACCCAGGTGCAAGACTCTACACTTGCTTTTGTTAAACCTCATCTGGTTTCTTACTGCTCAGCTCTCCAGCCTGTCCAGGTCTCTCTGAATGGCAGCACAGCCTTCAGGCGTGTCAGCCAATCCTCCCAACTTCGTGGCATCAGCAAACTTGCTGAGGGTGGTCACTATCCCCTCATCAAGGTCACTGATGAAGATGTTGAACAAGACCGGACCCAGCACAGACCCCTGGGGGACGCCGCTAGTTACAGGCCTCCAGCCAGATTCCGCACCACCAACGACAACCCTCTGCACTCGGCCAGTCAGCCAATTCTCGACCCACTTCACCGTCCACTCATCTATCCCATACTTCCTCAGCTTTGTTATAAGGATGTCAAGGGGGACAGCATCAAAAGCCTTACAGAAATCAAGGTAGACTACATCTACCGCTCTCCCCCTGTCCACCCAGCTAGTGACATCTTCATAAAAGGCCTACAGGTTGGTCGAGCATGACCTCCCCTTGGTGAACCCATGCTGAGTACTCCTGATAACCTCCTTTTCTCCCAGTTGTCTGGAGATGGCATCCAGCACAAGCTGTTCCATCACCTTCCCTGGGACAGAGGTGAGGCTGACTGGCCTATAATTACCCGGGTCCTCCTTCTTGCCATTTTGAAGACAGGAGTGACACTGGCCGTCCTCCAGTCTTCAGGCACCTCCCCAGTTCTCCAAGACCTCTGATAGATTACAGAGAGCGGCTCAGCAACGACCTCCAGCAGCTCCCTCAGCACCTGTGGATGCACCCCATCAGGTCCCAAGGATTTATGGACCTTAATGTTTCCTAGGCACTCACAGACCACCTCTTCCCTGACTAAAGGGAAATCTCCCATTCCCCACACTCTCTCATTAACCTCCAGGGCCTGGGATTCCGGAGGGAGAGCCCTTTCACTAAAGACAGAAGCAAAAAAGGCGTTCACTATTTCCACCTCCTCAGCATCCCTCCTCTCCCTGGAAGCACTCAAGGCCAGGCTGGATGTGTTGTGAGCAACCTGGTCTACAGCGAGGTGTCCCTGTCTATAGCAGGTTGGAACGAGGTGATCTTAAGGGTCCCTTCCAACACAAACCATTCTAAGATTCTAGGACAGAAAAACAGGCCAGCTCTCCCACATTGTTTCAGTGTCATTTACTTATAAAACAAGCTCTGGGACAACCCGAGAAGGTATTTGTTCCACGTGCAGCATCACCTGTGATAGAAACCAAGGAAGCCTACAGCAGGCCTCAGGACTCAGCAAGCCTTTTTGGCTCAAAGCAGGGCCAGCTGGAGCAGCTTACCACGAGTGCACCCAGAAGGGCCTCCATGCAGCTGCAGGCTTGCCGCATGTCATTGCATGTCATTGTGATGCAACAGTGGGTGAGCGTGACATAAAGCTGCAGGCTGGAACTCCGGCTGGGGTGGCCTCAGTTCGCTGCTGCTGGAGCGAGAGGTGGTAGCGGAGGGTTGCAGCTCTCAGAGAGTTCCTACTAGGAGCCATGGAGTGCTGTTGCAGTGCTGGATTCCGAAATCCAGATGAATTTCTGAGCAGAGCGGGGAAGAGCGGAAAGGTGAGCGCTGCTACATCAAGAGAGGGCTGAGTGCAGTAGCCTGGGGTATGCAGGGCTGCTCTGGGGCTGTAGATGCTCTCCAGAGGCTGAGGGACACTTCTCCTCATGCTGGTGCTGGAGAAGGCTTGCAGGGAATCGCACCTCTCTGCACATCCCAGCATCGGTTACAGAAGTGGGGAGGGAGCTGCCAAAGGGAGCGGAGGTGGGCTGGAGAGGGGAATGGAGTGTCTGAGTGTCCAAGCGTGTCTTTGTCTTTCTAGCTCCGACCCAGAGGACAGGAAGTTGGAGCAGGAGGTAGCTGGCTGCTGGACCTTCCACTCGGGGTTAAAATCCCTGTGCAGCCCGGCACCAAGCTCCTTTTCGCCAGGAGAAAGCTGGGGGAAAAGGTGAGAGGAGTAAGGAAGCGTCAAAAAAGGGCTCTTGTTTCCTGGGGTTGCCGCCATGCCAAGGAGGCCTTGTGTTGGGATGCCAATCCCATGTGTTGGGATGCTGGGGCCAGGCACCCATCAGGCACAGAAATGTGGAGACCGGGTCATTCCTGGAGGAGGGTGCAACCCTCTGCTCTCCCTCTTGGAGGACTTAGGAAAACCCAGACATGACTGTTTGGGAAAGAGGCAAGAGGCCAGCCTGTGGGTGTGAGCAGCTTGGAAGTGTCTCTGTCTCTTTGCTGCTCTCTCCTTCCCCATTCACACTCTACAACACATCTCTTCCAGCTCCACCAGCCTTCTCCTCAGTTTGACCTGAGAGATCCGTACAGTCGCAATCTGTGCACAGAGTACAACAGCCTGCATGACCCGCATCTGCGGGAGTTCCACAACCGCAAAAACAACCTGCGGAACCTGAAGAAACGGGGCTTGGTCACCGAGGATGGCGATGTAAGTTTGGCTGTTGGGCTGACCAACACGGGTCTCCTCAGGAGGGCTTTCCAGTCTGCCAGGCAGGGGCCTGACACTACAGCCATCTGTCATTGTCTCTTCTGTAGGTTGTCTGCACTCTGAAGGAGTTCAACGAGTACAGGCAGTACCTGACCAGGCTGAAGCTGGAGAAAAAGCAAGCAAAGAGGCGAGAAGAGGTAGGCAAAGCCCAGTATTGGTAGGCACGTGTCAGCAGCATGGCACTGAGGGCACGGGCTTTACTTGATGGATCTGAGGGAGATGGGGAAAGCAGAAAAGGTGAGGGGCGGGCTGGTGGTCTAGGCATTGAGGCATGGAAAGGACAGCTCAGCTCAGAGCTGAGCTAGCACAGCGTGCTGGTGTGAAGGCAGCCTGGAAAGTTGCTTGCTTACAAGCAGAGCACTGTGGCAGCCGTTCTCTTCTGCCCTCATTGCAAGGCTGAAGCAGTGTGCTTGCCCTCTTCTGCGTAAAGCAGCAGTACTTAGGGTGGGAAGCACTCTCTAAGACAAGACCAAGCATAAACCCTCTCTTCCCTTCCAGGATGAGCTTCTTCGGGAGATTTCCAATTTGAAGAAATCGATCCACAGACTACAGATGGCCAGGGACAAGTTCCAGCCCGGTCCCGTGGATTACATTGCGGGTTCGAAAATCAGACCCACAATGCTTCATAAACCAGCTGGCCCCTCTCCTTCATGCTATAATCTTCTGTCTGGACAATGCAGAAGGAATGTGGCTTTGATGGAGCGTGGCCTTCAGGGAGACTCATGGAGCACAGGGCGTGCAATGAAGCTGCCTGAGAAGTCACCCAAACCTGCGTTGGGCAGGGAAGGCTCCAAACTCCCCAGAATCATCCAGACTACTTCTGCGTCAACAACAAACTCCAAACTCCCCAGAAGCATTCGTACTGCTTCTGACCCAACAGCAAACTCCAGAGTCCCCAGAATCATCCAGACTACTTCTGCGTCAACAACAAACTCCAAACTCCCCAGAAGCATTCGTACTGCTTCTGACCCAAAAACAAACTCCAGAGTCCCTAGAAGCATCCAGGCCCCAGTGAAGGGAAAAGGAAAAAAAGGGGAAAACAAGTAGAGAGATTGGCCAAAAACCAAAACAGTGGCAACAAATTAGTTTTAATTGGCTTAATTAATTTTAATTTGTTTAATTCGTTTTAATTTGTTTAATTAATTGACCAAAGATGATACCAGAATGCAAGATAACACACTACAGTACAATATATCATAATTAGTATCAGAATTAGAATTAAAACCAATAAAAAAAATTAAAAAAATAACATTACAAAGTGTGTCCGAAAACTGAAGTCCTTATTCTAAAGCCGAGGTGAGACAACCCAGGGAGTTCTCGTGCTGCTGGGATCAAAAAGGAAAGGGGAGATCAAGTGATATACGGATGGCTTTTATCTTTTGCACTGAACATAAAGGGTGACAGAGCAGCAAGCAATCCTCTGGGGGATGTAGTTGTTCTCTGCTGGGGGTACATGCAGTGTTACAGGCTTGGGACAGAATGGCTGGATGACTGTGAAGAGGAAAGGGACCTGGGGCTGTTGGTCGATGCTCTGCTCAACATGAGCCCACAGTGTGCCCAGGTGGCCAAGAAGGCCAAGGGCATCCTGGCCTGTATAAGAAACAGTGTGGCCAGCAGGAGCAGAGAGGTGATCATCCCTCTGTACTCAGCTCTGGTGAGGCCGCATCTCAAGTACTGTGTTCAGTTTTGGGCTCCTCACTACAAGAAGGACATGGAGGATGAGGTCCTCACAGGGGACTTCAACCACCCACCATCTGTGGGAGGGACAACACAGCATTGCACCAGAAATCAAAGAGGTTTCTGGAATGTGCTGATGATAACTTCCTCTTCCAAGTAGTATGGGAACCTCAAAGATCAGGTTAGGAAAGCTAAAACCCAGGCAGAACTAAATCTAGCTGGGGACAGAAAGGGGAACAGGTATATCAGTGATTAAAAAGAAGGTAAGCGAGGATGTGGGCCCTCTCTGGAAGGCAACTAGAGGCCTGGTCATGAGGAATACAGAGAGAGCTGAGGTGCTCAATGACTTCTTTGCTTCAGGCCTCACTGGCAAGTGCTCTAGGCCCAGAGCCCAAACTGCAGAAAGCAACAGTAAAACTTGGAGAAGGTGGATCTGTAAGTGCTGTAAGTGAAGATGAGGTTCTAGACCATCGAAAGAATCTGAAGCTGCACAAGTCCAAGGGATCCATCCGCAGGTTCTGAGGGAACTGGTGGATGAACTTGCCAAGCCGCTGTGCATCGTATTTGAAAGGTCGTGGCAGTCTGGCGAAGTTCCCACTGATCAGAAAAGGGGAAACATAACCCCCCTATTCCGGATCGGGAAAAAAGAAGATCCAGGGAACTACAGGCCAGTCAGTCTCACCTCTGTGCTTGGTAAGATCGCGGGGTAGATCCAACTGAAGGCCCTACTGCACCACACGGAAAAATAAAGACAAGGTGGCTGGTGGTAATCAAAATGGTTTCACCATGGGCAAGTCAGACGTGACAAACTTGGTGGCCCATGTCAACTTCATGAAGTTCAACAAGGACAAGTGCCCTGAGTTGGGGAAATCTCAAGCACAGATAAAGGTTGGGTGGAGAATGGCTTGAGAGCAGCACCGAGGAGAAGGATTTGGGGGTCTCAGATGATTCAGCACGAGGTGGCAGTGTACACTTGCGGCCTGGAAGGCCAAATATATCCCAGGTTTCATCAAGAGAAGTGTGACCAGCGAGTCGAGGAGGCGACTCTGCCCCTCCGCGCTGCTCCCGTAAGACCCCACATGGAGTACTGCGTCCAGCTCAGGGGACCCCAACACAAGGACACTGTGCTGTTGGAGCAGGTCCAGATGAGGGAAATGGAGATGATCAGAGGGCTGGAGCACCTCCCCTAGAAGGACAGGCTGAGAGAGCTGGGGCTCTTCAGCCTGGAGAAGAGAAGGCTCCAGGGGGACCTTATAGCAACCTCCCAGTATCTGAAGGGAGTGCATAGGAAAGCTTGGGAAGGACTTTTTATAAATGCATGTAGTGACAGGATGAAGGGAAATGGTTTTAAACTGGAAGAGGGTAGATTTAGAATACATACCAGGAAGAACTTTACTGTGAGGGTGGTGAAACACTGGAACAGTCTTCCCAGTGAGGCTGTGGTTGCCTCACAGAATCACAGAATTGCAGGGGTTGGAAGGGACCTCTAGAGATCATTGAGTCCAACCCTCCTGGAAAGCAGGCTCCCTACACCACGTCGCACAGCTCGGCGTCCAGTCGGATCTTGAATATCTCCACAGAAGGAGACTCCACCACCTCCCTGGGCAGCCCGTTCCAGTGCTACATCACCCTCACCGTAAAGAAGTTCTTCCGCATCTTCGTGCAGAACTTCCAATGCTGAAGTTTCATCCCATTACCCCTAGTCCTGTCCCTACACATTACTGAAAAGAGACCAGCCACGCCACTATGGCACCCACACCTCAGGTATTTATAAACCTGGATCAAATCCCCTCTCAGCCTTCCCTTCTCAAGGCTAAACAGACCCAGTTTGCTAAATCTCTCCTCATAGGGGAAATGCTCCAGGCCCTCCACCATCTTAGTGGCCCTCCGCTGGACTCTTTCCAAGAGATCCCTGTCTTTTTTGTACTGGGGAGCGCAGAACTGGACACAGCACTCCAGAGGAGGCCCCACCGGGGCAGAGTAGAGGAGGAGGATCACCTCCCTCGACCCGCTGGCCATGCTCTTTTTAATACACCCCAGGATGCCATTGGTCTTCTTGGCCACAAGGGCACACTGCTGGCTCATGGTCAATCTGTCGTCCACCAGGACGCCCAGGTCCCACTCAGCAGAGCCCCTCTCCAGCAGCTCTTCCCCCAGCCTGTACTGGTGCATGCAATTATTTCTCCCTAGGTGCAAGACTCTACACTTGCTTTTGTTAAACCTCATCTGGTTTCTTACTGCTCAGCTCTCCAGCCTGTCCAGGTTTCTCTGAATGGCAGCACAGCCTTCAGGCGTGTCAGCCAATCCTCCCAACTTCGTGGCATCAGCAAACTTGCTGAGGGTGGTCACTATCCCCTCATCAAGGTCGCTGATGAAGATGTTGAACAAGACCGGACCCAGCACAGACCCCTGGGGGACGCCGCTAGTTACAGGCCTCCAGCCAGATTCCGCACCACCAACGACAACCCTCTGCACTCGGCCAGTCAGCCAATTCTCGACCCACTTCACCGTCCACTCATCTATCCCATACTTCCTCAGCTTTGTTATAAGGATGTCAAGGGGGACAGCATCAAAAGCCTTACAGAAATCAAGGTAGACTACATCTACCGCTCTCCCCCTGTCCACCCAGCTAGTGACATCTTCATAAAAGGCCTACAGGTTGGTCGAGCATGACCTCCCCTTGGTGAACCCATGCTGAATACTCCTGATAACCTCCTTTTCTCCCAGTTGTCTGGAGATGGCATCCAGCACAAGCTGTTCCATCACCTTCCCTGGGACAGAGGTGAGGCTGACCGGCCTATAATTACCCGGGTCTTCCTTCTTGCCATTTTGAAGACAGGAGTGACACTGGCCGTCCTCCAGTCTTCAGGCACCTCCCCAGTTCTCCAAGACCTCTGACAGATTACTGAGAGCGGCTCAGCAACGACCTCCAGCAGCTCCCTCAGCACCTATGGATGCACCTCATCAGGTCCCAAGGATTCATATTCAGTGACTGAAAGCAACAGTTGTTGCTCTAAGAAATGCAATACTAAGCTAGGTCTGCCTGTAGCTGACAGCCATCAGCTTGCTCCTCAGGCAGGTTCTGTCTGGATGGAATGAAGGGCATGAAATACTGATGTGCTCATCAAACGCTGCTTGTTAGCTTAGAGACAAGGTGTTAAATAGGTTTGTTCATGTATTGCAAACATGTTACTTAGCTGCCTTCATTCTAGCTTCAGAAGAACATGTGCAGAATACAGAATTGATTAAAAGAAATAAGAACTGTCTGCATAGAACTTACTCTTTCCTTTACACAGGAGAATCAAGCACACGTTTGTATGTGAGTACCTCCAGAGGTACTCGATCACCCAAATGTAATGAGCAGAGACATTACAATCAGTTCTAACTGTATCTTCATGCTGTGCTGAATAAGCCTGAGTCAGGATGTAAACCACTTTCTCTTTTTTTCTTCAGATGAAGCCATTAATTCTGTCAACAAGCCCAAAACGACTCCAGAAATATCAGTCAGTCCTTCTGAAGACCTGGAGCTGGTGTGTGAGGTGTCAGCTGCAAGCGGAGCTTTCATATGGAAGAAAGATCAAACAGAGGTGAAGCAGGACCAGAGGACAAGCATCATCTCCCAGGGGACGCACCGCAAGCTCATGGTCAAAAATGTGACCCTGAAAGACCAAGGGAGCTACAGCTGTGAAACAAAAGATGACAAAGCAACATTCCAGGTGAAAGTCAGAGGTGAGAAAATGCTTGAAATCCCAGAGATAAAGGAACGCTTCATTTGGTGTGTCTTGCATTTGGAGGATCAACTGACAGCCTCTCTGGTGCAAAACATTTTGGCTATAGGGCTTTCTTTGTCATCTAGTGTCATAGCAACCCTTTTCTACATGTGCTTTTCCATCCAGGAATGAATTACTGCAACAAACAATAGGCAAGGAGGGTAACTTGTGCAGCTCTTGTAGTCATCTGGTGTCTGCAGGGTTACAGTGCAAGAGCACACCAGGCATGCAAGGAGTGAGAAAATGGGAGGTGTTTGAAGAGATCTGGTTACAAAATTTGAATGACACAATGAGGTGGAAAATGCAAATAATCAGACTCATAAATGGCCTGGGTTGCAAAGCCCCACAGTGCTCATCCAGTTCCAAACCCCTCCTATGAGCAGGGTTGCCAACCAGCTGCCCAGGCTGCCCAGAACCACATCCAGCCTGGCCTTGAATGCCTGCAGGGATGGAGCATCCACAGTCTCCTTGGGCAACCTGTTCTAGAGGGCCGTTCCCTTCTGATTTACTGGAAATGTAGAGAGACATCAGAAGAAAAAAAGATAAGGGAGGAGGTTCAGCAGTGCATGCAGGTGTTCTAAATCTCATGTCCAAATCTGCTATCAGACTGCGAAATGTTTAGCTTTGTGATATGATATGATATCATATGAAATGAAATGATATGCTTATCATTTCCCAAGGCAAAATAGAGGGGAAAGTATTTTCCTGTCTTAATGAGGTATCACAATGCTCCCTGTGAAGGGCAAGTATAGTGAAAACGGGGAACTGGAGTTAGCTCTGCAGCAGACTACAGCAAAACGGTGTGACTGTTGTGATGTCCCTGCAGAGAAAGAAGACGTGTTTACAAACAAGGACAAGGTACAAAAGGAGGTGAAGGCTGTACTGACTCAAAATGCCACGCTGAGCTGCGAGGTGGCCCAGGAGAAGACGGAGGTGAAGTGGTACAAGGAGGGGAAACTGATCACCTCGAGCAAGAAGTTCAAGGTGCAGTCAGAGGGCAAACAGCGTCGGCTGGTGGTGAGCCAGGTGGAGAAGAAAGGTGCAGGGGAGTACAGCTGCGAGGCTGCTGGCCAGAAACTCACCTTCAAGATTCATGTAACTGGTAGGAAACACATTTTGGTTGATATTCTTTGATTATTCCATAGTCTGGCTGTGGAAACGTCTGTGTGAATGTGTCTTGATTCTGCCATGAAACTGTTTTGGGGAGGATGAAAAGAAATGCTTACAAACGTGCAACTAAAATGATTATTTGTTTTTAACAGTGTTTCATCCAGCTCTTCCCCTACAACTACTTTATCATCAGCTGTCCATGGATGTCCAACTGTGATTTGTACAATGTGCAACACTGCTCTACCAGTTGATATTTCAACAGTAGTAGTTACAGATCTCTACTGTGGCTGCACTGAGAAGGTTTGGTTGTTGGTGTCCTAAGAACTTTTAGTCAGAGGCATTGCACTTGCCTTTGGCTTGTTGAATCCCACATTGACAACCATTCATTCCATGTTCTGTAAATGTAATGACCAGTCATGAATCCATTGATACCTTTCTAATTGTACGTTTCTCATTAGTCTGAGGGTTTAGAACAGAGGCAGATCTCTCACTCCAGCTGCAGTAGAGATTGCTCTGGTGTCAGTATATTTTGCACAAGATCCAGTAAATTTTAACTTAGACTCCAGATAGCCATGGGCACATCAGCTGCATTCTGAGTGACCATTAGTGAGCTGGCTGATGACGAGGGTTTGTCTTCTGTTTTATTTGTAGCTGCACTCTACTGGTTTTTGCTCATAAGTCAACTTGTTCTCTGTTAACTTTACAGTTCTCGTCTTGTATTCTGAGCTGATCAGGACAGGGAATCTGTTTTCTCCTCTTCTTTCTTATGGCAGTGAACACATTGGAGCTTAATCCTGGTCAAGGTTTGGCATTTGATCAGCTATGTGGAGGAGCAACTGTACTGGGAGTCTACTGCCTTTCTGCTCACGCAGACCTGGTGTCCTTGCAGGGCATAGCTTGCGTTCTGTTCCCTTGTAAAGGTTGCAGTCTTTGCTCTCTCCATCTTGGGGCATTCTGCTCCTTCAGTCCCTGGTGTGCAATATATCTCTGCTCCTGTAGCAGACAGTTTTGCTGCTGCCTGTGGTGTAGACTCTAAACTATCAGCTTTTACGTTTCCCACACCATGTGGATGTGATTCTGGGGCCTTTGGATCTGTTCCGTGAGTTGTGTAGCTCATGCTTTTGGCTCAGGAAACTGGCAGTTTCAGCAAAGAGTGGATTACAGAAAGGGTAGATTTGGGAGGTATCTGTCAGAGAAAATGAAATATGAACGATTACAGAAAGACTATGGCAACAGCTGGAATCAACCAAGTTAATCCTCAGCAGCCAAAGCCAGCCCACATCTTATTGCAGAGGCGTAGGGAGAAAACCCAGCAATGTAGTGCTTTTACACTTGAATTTTGCTAGCTGAGGGCTATTATTAGCTGTTTGCCTCAGAAACCAAAGGTTTTCTGTTCTCTTTCAGACCGGATGAGCTCATGGCTGCACAGGGTAATGTAATACTTCCTCCTCTGCCATACGTGGAGAGTGCTTGCCTAGCTACCGTTGCTGTATTTCTCATGTTTACCACCGTAACATGACGTGCAAGTCCAGCACTCACTGCAAAATGATGTGGTGTGAAAGTCAGGAGGGATTATGAGTACTCTTGGAGTGGTTGGCTCTTTCACTACAGAAATCCTCATCTTACTAGCTTCTCCCAAAGTGCAATGGCTTCCTGAGTCTTAATTTGTCCTCTTACCATTGCACTCAGAAAGATTTTCAGGGTTCCTCTACCCCAGGGTTCCACTGGTAGCACAGAACAATCCCATTTTAAGGACATGTTGAATGTTAGGTGCTGAGTGTTGAGCATTACGGGATGCAGATTAGACCTTCTTGCTTAAAAGAAACAAGTGCTGTACACCTTGGAAACCTATAGAAAACTAGACTAAAAAGGGCTGATTCTGCCATCTCATTATCTCAGTATTTGTGGTGCACGCTGAAATCCTTATTTGAAGTGGGCCAAAGCTCCATTGCATTTGTGAGAAGTTTTGCATCACCTGGTTGGTCTAGGCCATGTTTGTTGTCTTGCTATTAAGCAACCCTTCTGATCTTCATCAAATCATTGTGGTTGGAAAAGACCACAAAGATCCCCACATCCAGCCTCACCCCATCCCACCATGCACACTGCCCACGTCCCTCAGTGCCACATCTCCATGGTTATTGAACACTCCCAGGGATGGTGACCCCACCACCTCCCTGCAAAGCTGTGCCACCACATCACCATTCCTCTTCAGAAGAAGTTTTTCTTAACATCCAACTTGAACCTTCCCTGAAAATCATCAGTCAGAACAGGGGCTGTTGAAGATGGGCGGAGAGAATGATGCTTCTACAGTCAATACAAGCAGGGAGATCAAATGTAGAGTGTATCAACTGCATTCTTGCATTGGCTTGCTGCCCTGCTCCCTCGCCTTCAGTGGACTGCAGTGCTGGTGGTAGAGCTGTGGTGTGAATCCTGGGATTGCACGTACTGCAACCGTCAGCAGCACAGGAACATGAGCTGAACTTACCCTCCTGGGCAGCTGCTGCCACTCAGAATTCAGACAGCATGCAGAGGAGAAAGTCATGAAGGAAGGGAAAGGGATGGCAGCAGAAGGCTTCACAGAGTGACAGCGGGGAGGAAGGAGATAGGGGACAGGTCATGGAAGGGTTTGCCATGACTGCTGGGGAGCAGGAGCCTTCCCGGTCACCTGAGCTGGGTATGCCTGAATATGCTTGCATGAATGATCTGAATGAGTGGTCTTCCATGTCTCCACTGCAAATAAAAGGCAATGTCAATCCCCCTCACACCTGCTAGTCCTGCATTCATGCTTGGAGCCTCTGTCTTGGTATCAGCATCAGGACCCTGGGATCTTTCCTTGGACCCAAACAAGCATAGGAAGCTTATTCAAAATTGCTCTGCTGTTAGAAGCTGGCTAGCACTAGAGAAGTCCATGATGTAAGTGCATCATAAATATTCTGCACTTCTACAGCCTTTTGTAGGGCAAACCATGGAATAGAAATGGAAGCCCATTTATTTAGGGTTTATCTGTTCTCCCACGCCTCAAATAGGAGCTAGCATGAACGCTCTCAGCGACCAGTTGTTGGTAAAAGGAGAATCAGATAAAACAGTCATTAAAGTAATCAATAAAAGATTCAATGTATCAATCGATCCCACTTAGCAAAGTGATTAACTGAATCCCCTTAACTGAAGTGTGTATGCCTAACTAATTATACTTGCTATCTTTCTGATGCTAACTCCATTTGTTGACACAAAGGGTAAGGTGGGCTTTAAACACTTTCTTCTATATGTGTTAGGTATTAAGAGGAGATGACCTCAGCCAGTTCTCTGAAGAATCAGGGGTTGCTGAGAGTAGAAAACCATGCTTTATGCATAAAACCGAGCTACAAAACCTAATGTAGGCCAAGTATTCACAATATTAAGGGCTATATCACTGCCATATGGTAGAGTCAAAAGATGGTTTTCTGCTCTTAAATTTCTATGGTTTCCTGATTTTGAGGTCTTCATAATTGAGCTGTATTTGGCTGCTCTCCAGCGTAGAGTGGAGCAATATCAAAAAGACACACAGATGAAGATCTGTCGTTGTCTTCATTAAAAGAAATCTGAAAATTAGGAGTCCTAGCTGATAGTAAAGACTACCCAGAGGGATGGGATGACCATAGGGACTGTGCTGAGGATGCATTATAATGTGTGATAAACACTGTGAAGCAGTGTTGCTCCAGGAAATGGTCCAATACAACATAGAAGCAACTTTTAATGTCTTCCAGTCACAAGTTGTTCATATGTAATGTATATTTTACCCAGTGTTTTCCAGTTCCAGAAGCAGAGGATGCCTTTATCAACAAGCAGAAGGTGTAGAAGGAGGTGAAGGCTGTACTGACTCAAAATGCCACGCTGAGCTGCGAGGTGGTGCAGGAGAAGAGGGAGGTGAAGTGGTACAAGGAGGGGAAACTGATCACCTCGAGCAAGAAGTTCAGGGTGGAGTCAGAGGGCAAACAGCGTCGGCTGGTGGTGAGCCAGGTGGAGAAGAAAGATGCAGGGGAGTACAGCTGCAAGGCTGCTGGCCAGAAACTCACCTTCAAGATTGATGTCACAGGTGAGAGAAATTGTTTTGACTGTATTGAACCCCCCAGCAAAGAAGGAGGGGAAAGTTAAGTGGTTTGACACATTCAACCCCAGCATTCAGTGATGTAGACGGTGCTTAAATTCTGTTTAATTTGTGTACATTCCTGTTTGCCTTCTGAAGCTATGAACACAGAGGACTTGGGTAGCCTCAGCTTAAGACAGGCTGGAAATAATTCGGGAATTTCCCTGGGGATCTCAAGTAGATGCAATGATAGCAAAATGAGAAGTCAATAATTACAGGGGAAATTAAAGAATATTAAAGGTATCTTCATGGCACAAGCACACCCCTGCAAATGCTTCTTCCTAAATAGTCTCAGAGACAGCATTTGGTCACAATGCTAGACGGCAGCATTGGTGGTTTCTATTAAATTAAAGAAACCTGCAACTAAAAAGGTTTTCCCGTATTTTCTTTTGTTTTCTTCTCTATAGCAGGTACAAAAGAAATGCTTAAAAATAGAAAGGCTTCAAGCTGGTGCTTTTCTTTCCAGAAATGGAGGAAGACAGGCGTTCATTTATTAGGAGAGTCTGATAAGAAAGTGGAAAAAGGCTTTTTACCAGGGTCTATAGCAACATAACAAAGGGCAATGGTTTCAAAAGTGAAGAGGGTAGACTCAGTTTGGACATGAGAAAAGTTCTTTATGATGAGGGTGGTGATACACTGGAACAGATTGTCCAGTGCAGGTTGTGGGTGACTCATCATTGGAATGTCCAAGGGCAGGCTGGATGGGGACCCTGGGCAGCCTCATTTAGTGAATGATGTCCCTGACCACGGCAAGAGGTTGGACTGGATGATCTTTAAAGCTTCCTTCTATACCCAAACCATTCTATGATTCCATAGGGGAAACCATTTTATTACTGCCTCTGAAAACTCAGGAGATATTAGAATTGTTTTCAGAAATAAGTAGGTGAGAAAAATACATTTCCTCACTATGACTTAATCACAAACAGAATTTAATCTTGACCCTCACCTGGCTTTTGCTGGCAAAGCAACTTACAGCTGTCAGCTTGTTTGGACAATTTAATGCCTGTCCCCTTGTATGAAACAGACTTTTCAATGACTGCGTATGCTGGTGTGCTGCTGGACAGTGGGGAAAGGGGTGTTTTTTAATTTTTGAAGATTTTGGAACATGATACTGGTGGAAATGAAAACAAGTTTAGGGCTATCTAAACTGTTTTGGTCTGGCAGGGAGGAAGTTCTTCACTGGCAATTGATATAGTTCAGATGTTGGCATTCAGTTCTGTATGGGAGATCACAATGTGAACCACTGATTGATCAGCTGAGGCAAGTGTGGGGTCAGCTGTGGGAGCACAGGTGAAAGTTATGTAGCTGTGCTCCCTGGAGGGGTGGAGTTCAACTCCACCTCCTCTGAGACCTCATTTAAGGGCTGACCCTCACTGAGGCAGCATCTTGTGGAGATTGCTTGCCAGGGAGGATTGTCTCAGCTCTGGTGAGTTCCCTTTTCCTTATATCTTCTGTATTTCTACCATTTTGCTTGTAATTGCTATCCTTGTTAGTACCAGCATAGTTACTGCCAATACAAGATCATAGCACTGTCAGGAAATGTGAGTGGGATAGCTGTCCTCAACGGTACAGTCCAAAGACTAATTTGGGCATTTGGGGAAGGCTGTGTAGAAAAGATTCATGTCTTAAATGTGCCCATTTGCCTTCAATTCCAGAAGCAGAAGATGCTTTTTTCAACAAGGAGAAGGTGCAGAAGGAGGTGAAGGCTGCACCAACCGAAAATGCCACACTGAGCTGCGAGGTGGCCCAGGAGAAGACGGAGGTGAAGTGGTACAAGGAGGGGAAACTGATCACCTCGAGCAAGAAGTTCAAGGCTGAGTCAGAGGGCAAACAGTGTTGGCTGGTGGTGAGCCAGGTGGAGAAGAAAGATGCAGGGGAGTACAGCTGCGAGGCTGCTGGCCAGAAACTCACCTTCAAGATTCATGTCACAGGTAAGACAGGTGTTGTCTGAAATACAGCAGAGATCAGTAAAGTAAAATCTAGTTTCTATTATACAGTGATCCAGTTGCAGTAGTCTGTGCTGAGGTTTTTCCCCTATACTTGATTGCCTGGGTTTGTAGCAAGTATTTGGATTTAGTATGGCACAAAGACCTGTTTCAGTCTGTCTGTAGAATAATAATTACTGATATATGTACAGTGGAAGCAATATTCAAGATATTATTCAAATCTCTCCAGTGCCTGAGATCCCAAACTGTAATTCTTGTTCACCGAAACATTTGACTAAGAAAAGTATGTGCAGTGAGGCTGGAGTGCATGTTCTACGTGCAGCCTTTCGTGGCAGTAGAAGCAGGAACTTCTCCTAGTAGTACACTGCCTTTTTACTATGCCTTTATGTTGGAGGCTGCATCTGGATAGGTGAGTCTGCTACTCACAGTAAGAGACCTGGTAGAGCTGACTATTGCCAGAGCTCAAAGTAAGATAGATATCTGGAAATCACACACAAAGAACAAAGGACTGCGTTGGTGAGCATATTTCCTTTGTGCCTTTGACAGTCACAGTTGTGGCAATGGTAGAGGCCATGAGGAGTCTGTTCAGGAAGCCAGGAGTACTGTTCTGGGTCATGAAAAGGCAGCCAGTGGTTTGACTATCACATGTTTATGTGTTTTGATGTTTCACAGTGGGTCTTAAGCAAAAGGAACTCAGGTTTTGGTTGCCTGCAGGTCAGATGTTCTTTTGGGTTCAATATGTTTGCATAGTGACTTGCAACCATGGGACTGGTGTTCAAGGACCCTCTTGGTTCCTTCAGTTCCTAGGTTCTTTCTTGCCTAGATTTGACACTTAGTTTCAACAGAAGAGCTGATATTCTCTAGTGAAGGCTATTAGTTTGGGCACAAGTGGTAACCTAAACCTGTTCCAACCTGTACATACAAAGCTGCAAGATGGTCTCATTTCAGTCCTTCTGTTTTTCTTTTCTTCCCTCAGAGCCAAAACCTGTGTTTATAAACCAGGAGCAGGTGCCGAAAGAGGTGAGTGCTGCCCTGGCAGCAAGTGCTTCCCTCAGCTGTGAAGTAGCACAGGATCCAACTGGAGTAAAATGGTTCAAGGATGGAAGACTGCTAGCCTCCTCCAGAAAGTTCAGAATGGAATCTGTGGGCAAAACATGGCATCTGGTTGTGGAGCAGCTGGAGAAGAAAGATGCTGGAGAATACATCTGCGAGGCTGCTGGCCAGAAGATGACCTTCGAGCTGGAAACAACTGGTGAGCATTCAGAAATTCTCAGCCAGGATTTTGTAGCCTTGTTTTGAACTGGGTTTTAGGGTGAAATCTCAGTTTTCTTTGCACCTGACAGTGTGAGAATTTGCTCTGGCACTTTGTGTACCTCCCCGGTGCTCAGCTGTTCCTTCCCTTACTTGGGGATAACATCATTTATTCAAGGTGATGTCCAAACGGGCTTGTTAACAGTCCTCTGCAGTGCTTTAAGCTGTCATATGTCAGCCAGAATTTATGCGTGTTCTATAGCCATTCCTACATGTTGAAAACACTGCACTGTGCTTAAGTGTCAGCATATGTTCCAGTAAGTACAGTTCCATTAATTCTAGGGAATTGGGTGAATTAAGCATAGATCTGAAGGCTGCCTTTGCCCAGTGCAGAGATGGAAGGACTAATGTAGATTTGACTTGATATTTTCCCTTCTAGGATGGGAAGGAGCTCTGTCAAAGTAAAAAAGTGGGCATTACTTCCCAGGGAAATAAGAGAAGTTTCATTATTCACAGGCGGTGAACTCTCATTTTCTCTCTCAGTCTGCAACCAGGCTGGGTTGCTGTTTCAGTACTGGCTGTTTTATGCAGGAACTCTGCTCCTGAGGTTAATCCAAGTTGTATCCAGGCCCTTCAGAAGGAAAGGGAAATAGCAGCACAGAAATATGGTCTGATTCTGACATAAATAAGTGCAGACCTAGAGAGTTAAAAGGGATTGTGTGATGTTCAAGGGACTTTGAAGCAAAGATGTCCCCTAGGTAAGATTTGTGGCTGACATTCCCCATACATTGTGGGCACACAAGCTAAGGAGAGACTAGTGATGAGCATGCAGAGAAGCCAATGGTTCAGACAGGTTTGTAGTGACACGACATTGTAGAGTTCTGTCTAGTTCTCCTTGGCATAGTTTGGAAAATAAAGATGAGGTGATGGTGGTAACCAATAGGGCTTCCTCAAGGTCAAGCCATGCCTGACAAACTTGGTGGCCTTTCATGATGGAGTAACAGCATCAGTGGATAATGGGAGAGCAACTGACATCATCTACATGGACCTGTGCAGAGCATTTGATCCTGTCCTGCATGACGTCCTGGTCACCGAACTGGAGAAAAATGGTTTTGATGGATGGACCAGTTGCAGGATAGGGAACTGTCTGGATGGTCACACTCAGAGAGCTGCAGTCAATAGCTCAGTGTCCAGATGGAGGGTGGTGTTGGGACCAGTGTTATTTAACATTTTTGTAGGCAACATGGAGAGTGGAATCAAATGAACCCTCAGCAAGTTTGCAGATGACACCAAGCTGAGTGGTGCTGTTGATGTGCTAGAGGGAAGGGATGCTACCCAGAGGGACCTGGACAGGCTGGAGAGGTGGGCCCTTGGCAGCCTCATGAACTTGAGTGTGGCCAAGTACAAGGCCCTGCACCTGGGTCAGGGCAATCCCAAGCACAGGCACAGGCTTAGAGGAGAATGATTTGAGAGATGCCTCGACCCTGAGGAGAAGAGTTGGTGTGGAGGGAGGTGTCCCTGCCTATAGCAGGGGGACTGGAACTAAATGACCTTAAAGATTCAGTCAGTTCTATTGTTTTTCTACCCTTAATTTTGCTTGAAAGGTTTTAGAATAAATGAGATTCTGGTTTCCATGAAAACTGTTTGCAGGGAGCTCCATTGTAGCTAGTAAGTCTATCTTTAATTTCAAGGGCAATAATGCATTGACTGTGTTGAAAAGGGAAATGACTCAGGAATGGATGATGGTTTAGAATAAAACATAATCCTACTTATTTTCTATGCAAATATGTGTAAGGAAAAGATGCTGCACTCAGTTCTGGAAATACCCTGACAAATATGTCTCTAGTATTTCACAGCTGGAGATATCAAGATTGTTAAACCACTGGAAGATGTGGAAGTGAATGAATATGGGAGTGCATCTTTTGTCTGTGAGATTTCACATGATGAGGTTCAGACCCAGTGGTACAAAGATGACAACAAGCTGAAGGCTGATGACAACATTAGAATGCAGCAAGATGGTAGGGTGTAAGAGGGGGATCTTTCTCCTGAGTGGGGGGTGGGTTGGAGATCAAGCATATAAGACATCTGAAATGAAGTGAAGAGGGTTCAGAAGCGAGTTCCCCTTTTGTTTTGGGACTGAGGTTTAGGTGGAACAAGTGACAGGTGGGAAGCTTAGTGTGGGAAATGTGATGCTATCCCACCATCCCACACTGCCAGGAGCAGGTAGGAAATGAGTGCAGTTATTTCCAACGTGGGGGTGAACAGGGCAGTCAGTTCACCTCTCCAAAGAGGTTTTGTCTGACAGTGAGTGTGATCCTTCTGTATCAGGTACTTTGAAGGTGACGACGGCCACATTCGGTCAGTCCTTGTAGAAGCCATGTTTAGATTACACTTTGGTGGGGATGTGGACATGGGGGAATGGGTGGTTTCATTGACATGAGAGAACAGGCAGTGATGCTGTGAAACCAGATGGATGATGCTCAGCCTGGCCATGTGCCTCAGAGCTCTTTGCTCAAGGAAGCCAAGTGTAGTTGTGGGTTTGCTCTCAAGAGCACAGTTTGGTAGGGATGAGTTGGTGGCTGGACTAGATGACCTTAGTGGTCTTTTCCAGCCTTAGTGACTCTTTGGTTCTCTGCTTCAGGAAAGAGCTACTTGCTGACTTACACACGTGTCCAAGTCAAGGATGCATCAGAAATAAAATCTGTAGCAGAAAAGGCAGAATCTCGTGAATCTTGTGCCCATCTTACAGTTAAAGGTAATTATGCTTCTGATGATGATTTTGATTAAATTATCTTATGTTATAAACGAGCTAACATCCTTTGCTTTAATGTCAAGGAAGTTAAACACCACCAGGGCCTTTCACAGAAATAAAAACTCCTACCTACCTACCTTTCTGCCCACAAAACATCCAGCTTCTCTTTTGGAATTTACTTTTGCAAAGTAAGATGGATTATTTTCTTAGGAGGTTGATTTTCTACGTTTAGACTTCAGATTTGTGTTTGAACGTTGAGGGATAAAAAACATAGCTTGACCTTTTCTTCATTTTCTCTTGCTGTTTGAAAAGAACACAGGGTTTTGGTTTTTTTTTTTAATATATACAATGTCAGGGTATATATATGATGTTAAGTGTGATAAAGAAAAGGGAGACATTTGAGTTAGCACACTACTCAAGAGTTCAGTCCCCAGCTTTGCCACTGTTAAAATTATAAGGGCAAGAACTTCCTGGAAAATGAATTTCTCCTAAGTAGAGTCATTACATTTGAGCTACAGAGACCTTTACTAGGTGAAAACTTGTTGTTCAGAGCTAAGTTGCTGTATTTAACCAAAGTAATTATCAATGTCCGTGTTTCAATGAACCTCTTTTCCATTTCGTAATGCGAGGAGTTTGATATTGGGATGGGAAGGTCATGGTTTGATTTAGATGTTGGACTGGGAATCAGAAGATCTGGGCTCTTTTCAGGTTGTCAATCTTATTGTCTGACTTCTTAACAACATTCTTTTCTTTCTATTATTTTTTAATGATGTTTCAAGGCATTCTGAGCTGATAGGTGTAGTGTTCATGTGCAGTAATGCTGACGTGAGTAAGTGGGGTGATAATTTAAGGGTTTTTTACATTCCTTCTAAATCTCTGCTTTCTCTCCTTCCATCCTTCTTAAAGAGCAATCCATTAATCTAGTAAAGGAGCTGTGTGATGAGGATGTGACTGAGCCTGAAAAAGCCAAATTTGAATGCGAGATATCCATTCCTTCTGTGAAACCTCCCAAGTGGTATCTACGTGGGGAAGTCTTACAGGCTGGCAGAAACTTGATTATGCAGCAAGAAGGCACCATCCACCAGCTTGCCATAGCGATAACCACCACTGATATGACAAGCACCATTCAGTTCTCAATTGGCAAATCCAAATCCACAGCCAATCTGCTTGTCAGAGGTAACCTATCCAGGCTTTGAAAACACTGCACTGTGCAAAGATCTGTTTGAATAGCTGTGATGTGCTTACTATTCAGATCTACAGAGCTGAGGTTTTGTCCTTGGCTATACCAAAGAAGTCAAATCAGGTGAAATTAATTGTATTTCTGAACTAGACAAGGTTAAGTTTGGTAGCACCTAAATTTGATGCAGTTTGTCATTGATTTCATCTGAAAGAAACTTGCAGGCTTTTTATCTGCTGTTGTCCCCAGCATAAGAGTCTCCATTCACACCCTAAAGTACTTGTTATATTTTCAACTCACTCTTATTTGAATAAAAGCCTCAACAATTGGGAGCAATTTAATAAGCACAGAACAAGAGCTGGACCTTGCATTTGGTAGATAATATACAGTATTACTTTATAGAAATGTAGTCAATGGCATTCCCTATAGACAATCGTTTGTTTTATCTTTAGAGTCGTTCAAAGAACCATTGTGAACATGACATTAATTGGAATGGAATACACGCAAGAGACTTTCCTCTTCTTCCAATTGTCCTCATCCTTTCTTCTCTTCCACCCCTGCTTTGCAGATTACCATATACAAATCACCAGGAAGTTGGAGGACAAGACAGCTTTGGAACATCATTCTGTCACCCTGTCCTGTGACTTCAGGCCTTCTCCAAAGGTTGTGAAATGGTTCAAAGGCCACACACTCATCAAGCCCTCTGAGAAGTACAAGATCAAGAGGGATAAGCATTCAGCAGAGCTCAAGATTCTGAAGCTGAAGCCCGATGATGCTGGTGTGTACAAGTGCAAGGAATTGCAGAGACTGAGGCCACGCTGACAGCTGAAGGTATGAGCAGGGGGGGTGGTCTCTTACATGTCCTATTTCACCTCAGATTTCTCTTCTTGGGGTTGATTTCTGCCGTTCTCTCCTGCTAACTTTATAAATGTATAATCTTCACTGAGAAGATTACACAAAGATCATCTAGTCCAACCATTCTAACACATCCCAGTATGATTTATAGTAACAGTGGTAACAGTTCACCTTGTTTCCTCACAGCCCGCAATGTAGAAGTAACCTGCAGGATGTAGAAATTGAAGAGAGCTCTGCTGTCTTCTCCTGCAAGCTGTCCCATGATGACGAGGACGTGGAATGGTTCCTGAATGGCAGCCTCCTTTACACCAACAATTACAATGACATCAAGAACGTTGGCAATTGCTGCACACTGACAATGAAGCAGGTTAAGCCTGAGGATGCTGGCACAGTGACAGTGAAGTCAGACAAGGTGTCAGAAAGCGCACCTGAAGGTGATAGGTGGGTCTGATCACAGCCCTCCTGGATGTAAGAGATGCTAAGGAGCTCCAGTTCATTCTATTGTGCAGCAGTCCTGCTTCTAAAGCTGACCTCTCTGGGGTGACAAGTCATCAGAGGCTTTCTTCCAGTGGAAGGTTCCATTGCAGCAGATATCAACGAAGGAGGATGGTTTTGGTGTCCTGCCAAAGCATTCCATTGCTTTTTATCATCATTTTATTTAGCACAAGGAGAGTTACAAGAGCAGTTTCTTTTACTGCTTCAGTAACATGCAGTGTCAATGCTGTTGTCTCCAAGGATTTATGACTGCAGGGAGAGATCATTCAGTGTGTGTTTTGCCTCTGGGATGACTAATGACCAGGCTGTGAGCAACCTGATCTAGCTGTGAATGTCCCTTTTTATTGCAGGGGAGCTGGGCTAGATGGCCTTTAAGGGTCTCTTCCAATTCTAAGGGTACTGTGATTCTAATCTGCTCTCCCCAGCAATTAACTTCTTTTACTCTATGTGCTCAGAGTTTGAAGGATTTCCTCTTTCTCCTTTCTTTTGCATTTGGTGGAAGTTTTTTCCCCAGTATAAACATCTGATGTGTGAAATAGAAGATAGATAAAAGGAGTCAATAAAACAGGAAAATCTAAAGTGTTCAGCATCTTATCCTCTTAATCCTGTGGCCTGCTGTATGAGCTCTGCTCCATGTGAGGGCAATGCCAGCTCTCCAGCTTTAGAAGAGCTGCATCCCAATTACTTCATATGATATCAGTCCCACCCACCGGCAATGCGGGCTGTTCCCTGTATTCTCCTACTGATTAGTTCAGAATTCCATAAAGTGCATTCAGTCAACACACATGAAACCGCTTTAGGTTCTATATTGGTGTTGTCAGTACTGGTAAAGATTTATTTATCCCTCTTAAAAAATCTGAAAGCAACTGGAAATGTCTCAACTACTGTATCACATTGTTCTGTTTTGCCCTTTTAATTGCAGAGAAGCCTGCTGTCTTCATGAAGTCCTTGGATGATGTTTTTGGTGAGGAGCGGGGTGTGATTAAATTGGAATGCGAAGTCTCTAAAGAGAAGGTCAAACCAGTGTGGAAGAAGGACGGTGTTCTGCTCACTTCTGGCAACAAGTATGAGCTGGTACAGTCTGGGAAGACCCTATATCCCCTTATCCATGACTTCGAGAAGTCAGATGCAGGTTTCTATACCTGTGATATTGTCCGTGATGTTGCCAAATCAAAGGTCGGCGTTCAGGTTAAGTACTGTGGAAAGTAAAGGAGTGCTGAAAGCACATTCAGTGTGGTCACTATGTCTTACACCTATTCCCCCGTGAGCCTTATTAGTTTCTACAATAGAAGTGTATTACTGCAATTTAGCGCAGTGATGTCTGGAAAATTCCCATTGCTTTTGATGTGAATGTATCTCATTTTGCCATGAAAATCACCAAACACATCAAGAATGTCCTGGAAATATTTCCTTTCTAAACATCCCTAAAATGGAGAAATGGTTTGAACACCAGTAGGGGTAGGATGGTAACAAATTAGCTAATAGAAACATTTAATTTCTTGTCGTAGGCAAAACCCTTTTTCTCACGCAGCATCCTAGAGTTGTCCTCTCTGTTAGGTTGTTCCCTCTGTAGCTCATTGAATCTTCATTGTGCTCCATGGACTGAGCTGCTCTAATTGTAGTTCTTCCAGAGCAAAGACAAGAGATTCATGTCTCTTTTTTTTTTATAGCTTTCTGGTAATTCTGAGTGGGGAATGTCTTAGAGAATACATCAGTAAGGAATGCAGCCATGTTCTGCAAATCCTGAGTTAAAACACCAGTACTGCTACTCATGTCAGTCACAAATGCCTTTTCTCCATATAAACCTCATACTAACGTATCTCTTACCTTCCAGAGCTGAATAGTGGCATTACCAAACGGCTGAAAACCACTGAAATCCAGGAGGGAGAAGATTGTACTTTTGAATGCATTCTGTCCCATGAAAGCATTGATGAGTTCAACTGGACACTGAATGGAAGCAGAGTGAAAAATGGTGGGCGATTTAAAGCTTCTAACGTGAGTCGGAAATATACTCTCATTATCAAAAGTGTGACTCCTACTGACGCTGGGGAAGTCGTTTTTACTGCCCGTGGTCTAACCTCCAAAGCCTCTCTGTCTGTGAAAGCTAATGAGATGGGAGAGATTCTGGGGTCTGATTCCTTCAACTGTCTTCTGATAAGATTGTCGTGAGAGCTAACTCATAATATGGTTAAAGTGAATAGCAACCTTCTACTTAAACCTCGAAGCACTGAGAATTTCTCTTAAAAATAAGTAAAAGGACAAAACATTTTACACAAATGTGAGAACTACCCAAAGCACTGGGGTAGTGTTGGAAATGGGCATCTCACTACAGCTTGTTCCATTAACAGTAAATCAGGAATGATCTGTTGAGGGAACTGTGGGAGCAAATATCCTCTAAGTATAAGCTGAAGGGATGGCCTTCACATCATCTAGCTGTACAACAAATTCCTATCTAGAGCATGTGCATCTGAGAGCATCATCCGAGGCTCCCAGTGTGATGAGTGGAGAGAAGAGAGAGGCAGTTTTCAGACATGGTTCATCATCCTCAATTGGGTAGATTTAAGAGAGAATAAATGCTGCCTGGAATTCTATTGTCTGTACTTTGCAGATTACTGCTGGCTGTAGGATGGCGTCTGTTGCAAGTGCCTCTCTAACTTATCTCCAGCATGTAGATGCATGTATTTTGAGAGAGGCATCCTACCCTAAGTGTATGTTACTCAAAAAGCAATGTTTTCTTCCAGGAAAACCTACTGAGGTTTCAAAACAGCTGGAGGATAAGACAGCAGCAGCAGGGCAGGACATCAGCCTGAGCTGTGAGCTGTCAAAGCCGGATTTGAACATCAGGTGGTACAAGGATGGCAAAGCAATCAGAAAAAGCCAGAAGTACGACTTGCAGCAGGAGGGAAGGAACTGGGGCCATTCTGATCATCCATGACTCTACTGCCAAGGACAGTGGGGAGTACCCCTGTGAGACAGAGGACTCCATAACAAAAGCCAGGGTCACTGTGCAAGGTGAGTTGAAAAGCACACTGGGGATGGCATGTAGGGAAGTCGAGGTAAATATCTGCAGCCTGTGGGTGATGTTTTTCTCTTCTGTTTCCTTGAGCAGGATCAATTCTTAGTTTTCAGAAAATACGATGGATTAAAATCTTTTCCTTAAAATAATTTGGAAACCGAATGATTCTCCAGTGTGATGTGGATCTGGGCAGCCTGGTCTGGTGGTTGGTGGCCCCTTGACAGGGGGTTTAAAACTAGATACTCTTTGAGGTCCTTTCCTACTCAGGCCACTCTATGATTCTGTGATCATTCTATGGTTCTATGATCTTGGTTGTTAGTGAGCCAAGAAAAGATGGCAATCTGAATTAGTCTATATTGAATATGTGTAATCAAAACTATATGCAGTTTATCAGATGGGATCCTACCAGCGCATGTATAATGGTATTGAATTTTCCAGATATCTACTGGAATTATCAAACCTATGTAAATGGGTGGACTCTGTGGACTTCTTAGATTCTTTGCATCTCTATGTGATGTTCTAGAAGTGAGGGCAAAGGAGATTCAGGACACCTCTGTATGCTTGAGACTTGTTCGGGTAACAAATCCCTTTGTCCCACACCCTCATCCCCCTCTTTTCCTTCCAGAAAAACCTAATTACTTTATCAAGGAACTTTCAGATCTGAAAACTGAAGAAAGTGGAACTACAATTTTTTCATTTCAGTGCGAGAAATGCTCATACACCGTCATATGGAGGAAAGGCATTGCTGAGCTCAGGCCTGGCAGGAAATACGAGATGGCACAGAAAGGACGAGACCTGCAGCTGAGCATAAGAAATCTGGAGAAAAGTGACAGTGACGTGTACACCTGTGACATTGGTGATGCCCAGTCCAGAGCCAAGCTGGTTGTACAAGGTATGTGTGAGAGCCATATGACTGCGCATCCTGTTTCTCCACTCCCAAGACATTATCCTGGTAGAATTTGTACATTTATGGCAGGTCTTTGGGGCTGCAGCTGTCTGGCCTGAATAGCAGTTCACAAGCCATGCACAGAGCGAGCTGCATGGAAAGGGAAAGAACTACCAACTAGAGCAGTGCCATTGAGAACTTTATGTATCATTTAAAAACCAAAAATGCTGATGTACGGTGAGGCTGGTGACCCAGAAATCAGTGTGAACTTTCTATCTCTGACCTTTCTGAGTTAAAAATAGTTCTCTAAAGTTCTAGGCAAAAATTCCCTGATGCAGCATTCTGGGTAGTTGTCACGGTTTAAACAAAAATTTACCTGTGTTCGTGACAGGGGGGCCACAGGCAAGCGAGGTGCTAGAAGGAGCTGAACCTCAGTCCCAGCTACTTCAGAAGCAGCCCGAACCCCCTCATACACGGCTAAGATCTCCTTCTCAGTTTAAGCATAGCGCTCCTCAGACCCTTTATATGCTCGACTCCAAAATCCCAGGGGTCGGCCTTGGGTCTCTCCTGAAGCTCTTTGCCACAAACTCCAAGTGGGACCTTTTTCTCCAGCAGCAGTGTAGATAATGTTTTTCACATCCTGTCCCGTCCGTACTGGCCCCAAGGCCACGGCATGGGCTATCTCTTGTTTTATCTGCTCAAAAGCCTGCTGCTGCTTAGGACCCCATGAGAAATTATTCTTCTTCCACGTTACCTGATAGAGGGGGCTCACTATGTGGCTGTAGTTTGGGACATGCATTCTCGAAAAGCCCACTACTCCCAGGAAAGATTGGGTCTCTGTCTTGTTGGTGGGCGGAGACATAGCAGTGATTTTGTCAGTCACATCTGCTGGGATGTGTCGATGCCCATCTTGCCGTTTTACACCTAAAAACTGGATTTCCTGGGCAGGCCCCTTCACCTTGCTGCGCTTAATGGGAAAACCAGCTTGCAAAAGAATTTGGATTATCTGTTTTCCTTTCTTGAAAACCTCTGCTGCTGTATGGCCCCACACGACAATATCATCAATATACTGCAAGTGTTCGGGAGCATTACCCTGTTCCAAGACAGCTTGGATCAACCAATGGAAATGGTTGGGCTGTGCTTCCACACTTGAGGTAAACAGTTCCAGGTATACTGAACAGCTCTCCAGGTAAAAGCAAACTGTGACCTACATTTTGCAGCCAATGGGATGGAAAAGTAGGCATTAGCAATGTCAATGATGGCAAACCACCTTGCTTCTTTTGACTCCAGTTCATACTGGAGTTCTATCATGTCTGGTACAGCAGCACTCAATGGAGGTGTGAATTCATTCAGGCCACGGTAATCCAGCGTCAGCCTCCATTCTCCATTGGCTTTACGCACTGGCCATATGGGGCTGTTAAAAGGCGAGTGAGTTTTGCTAATCAATCCCTGATTCTCTAATTGGCGAATTAGCTTGTGAATGAGGAGCAATGAGTCCCTATTGGTGCGGAACTGCTGTCTTGTACCACTTTGGTGGCAATTGGTACCACTTGGTCTTTTACCTGGAGCAACCCCACAGCAGAAGGATCATCTGACAGACCAGGTAAAGCTGACAGCTGCTTAACACAGTTTGTGTTAACAGCAGCTATCCCAAAGGCCCATCGATAGCCCTTGGGATCCTTAAAATATCTCATCCTAAGGTCATCAATACCCAAAATACATGGAGCCTCTGGACCAGTCACAGTAGGGTGTTTTTGCCAGTTTTTACCATTGAGGCTTATTTCGGCCTCCAACATAGTCAATTCTTGGGAACCCCCAGTCACTCCATGGATCTATATTGGTTGTGTCCCTTGGTGACTTGAGGGCATTAGGGTGCATTGTGCGCCAGTGTCCACCAAGGCTTTATATTTCTGTGGTTGAGATGTGCCAGGCCACCTAATCCACACAGCCCAGTATACTCTATTGTCCCTTTCCCCGCCCAGGCTGTAGTCAGGGCCCCTCTATTGGTTACCTCGATGGCTTGCAGCAACTGGAACTTCCCCCCTTTTGGGGCATGTAGCCCTGTCTTTCATGTCTCATGTCCAGTTCCACATGTTGTTTGAAGCACCATCTTAGAGGCAGCCTTTATTTCTCCAGCCCACCACTCTCTTGTACCACGAGAGCTCTCCTGCTTCTCGCTGTGATGTGAGACCAAATGGAAGGCCCTGCAGAAGTCTGGGTAGGTGATGTCAGTTGCTGTTCCTTTCCCCAACTGGTGCTGGGAAAAGCAGGGAATGGGACTGGGAGACATCCCGGCGGTGGGATCCTGCCTAAGCAGAACTGAATGGCTGTTCTGATCCATGTATTTTAACCTGAGTGAATCTGAAACTAATGAGGGAGGTGAGGGACCTGTGGGAAGAAAATGTATGTGCCGCAGTTTGTGGTGCAAGGTGTTCTAGGAGCTGCTGGTAACAGTGCCCAGAAGTCTTCCTTTTTTGACGGGGAGAGGATTAACAAGGTTATTTTAATGAATCTATTTCCTTTCTGTTCATCTTTCATACTACCTCTCAAAAAACTGTCTGTGGATTCTGTCATAGTTTTGTGCTGTTGCTGTCAATATTCTACATCATAACATCATGTGCAGTATGAATCATTAATTGAGGGTATAAATAGTGGAATCATGTACAAAGGAAAAAGGGTTAAAGAGAAAGTAAATTTATGTGTGGATTCTATGCATTCTCAAGTAGTAGTTCTTGCTAAAGAGAATTCGTGTGCACTCTGTGCTTTCGTCTGCACAAAGGATCTTGTAATCATCTCTGTCTGTGTTTCTTTTAGACCCAGAGATGGAGCAGAGAGGAACACAGACTTGGGTGGATCTTCATTCAGGAGCAGGGACACGTCATGCTCATCTGAGGTGTCTGGCTGACAGCAAGAGCAGAGAGGTAAGTTTCATAGGGTCGCGTGCCCATTTTATTTTATTTTTCATTCATGATGCATAGAGGCGTTCCCCAGACAAAGTGAGCATTTCTCAACTGGACTTTCTAGAAATGAGCTAGGCAGTGAAAATGGGTTTGAAGCATTCCTAAGAGCCCCGCAAGAGAATGCTGAGAGTTAATCTGGCACCCTCCTTTGGAAACGTCCGTTGTCTGTCAGCTCTTCAGCTGTGCCCTAACACCTCCCATTGCGCTGCCACACCAGGATAGAATTCCAAGCCCACACTGAGTCCTGGAATGTTGTGGTGCCGTGTTGGAATCAGACGTGACCACGTGGTCTTGGCTCCCCGCCTTGTGGGTGGTCATGGTGGACCAGGCTGTTGGCCGTTGGTGATGTCATAAGCGGCTGGAATGAGGGGAGGAGCGGTGCGTTCTGTGTTCCCTTGTGAGTGAGCTAGTGGTCGGAGTGGTTGCTTGATTTGTTGTTCTTGTGCGTTTAGTGTTGGCAGTTGTTTGTTAGTGTTGGCAGTTGTTTGTTAGTGTTGGCAGTTGTTTGTTAGTGTTGGCAGTTGTTTGTTAGTGTTGGCAGTTGTTTGTTAGTGTTGGCAGTTGTTTGTTAGTGTTGGCAGTTGTTTGTTAGTGTTGGCAGTTGTTTGTTAGTGTTGGCAGTTGTTTGTTAGTGTTGGCAGTTGTTTGTTAGTGTTGGCAGTTGTTTGTTAGTGTTGGCAGTTGTTTGTTAGTGTTGGCAGTTGTTTGTTAGTGTTGGCAGTTGTTTGTTAGTGTTGGCAGTTGTTTGTTAGTGTTGGCAGTTGTTTGTTAGTGTTGGCAGTTGTTTGTTAGTGTTGGCAGTTGTTTGTTAGTGTTGGCAGTTGTTTGTTAGTGTTGGCAGTTGTTTGTTAGTGTTGGCAGTTGTTTGTTAGTGTTGGCAGTTGTTTGTTAGTGTTGGCAGTTATGGGGTCTGAACGTGGCTTTCAGGGGGTTCATTAATGCCCGAGTTGAGCAAGCTTAGAAAGAGAACTGCATTAAGCTCCTTGGGCACCTCCAGGGATGGGGAAAATCCGTTCTTGTGTGTCCTTGTTGGGAACATGCTTTCTGTTGTTACGTGTTCTGTTGAATGCGTTGCACTTGGCCTCATCCAACTGAGCCAAGCCTGAAATGAACTTGTTTCTTTGTTTTGTTGCACAGAGCCAAAGAAACGGGGCAAGTTCATCTCCTGCCTTCGTTGCCCGTTGAAGGCCCGCCCCAGGAGAGCGAAGCAGCCGGAGCCTCCAACATTCTCGGGATCCATGTCCCTGCTTGACATCGTTGAGAGGTATTTAGCCAACAGGACTTGAGGGCTGAGCTGTAGGAATGGAAGCATCCTTTGCTGTTTGAAACAGAGCGCTTTTCTAAGCTGTGTTTCAGCAGAAACCAGGCATTGCCAGGAACAGGCAACTATTGGCAAGGGTTCGGTGCAGCTCTTCCCTCACCCTGCACCATGACTGACAGCATGCTCTGTTTTCTCTGCAGAATGAGTTCTCCCAGTAAGAGGGCAGAGTCAGCAGCTTGCAGTTGGCGTTCCTGCTTCTGCCTGGGCAAACCTTCCCCTGTGGCCAAACGCCAACTGCAGAGCAGTGCCAGGGAGCCCTCTGAAGCAGAAGTCTTGGTCCTGGCAGGTAAGCATGCAAATCCAGCTTTCAAAACACTGCTTGTCAGCAACACAGGTAGAATTCATGCTTTCAGTGGGCTTGTACATCCTTCTGGCATTCAAGCCTGTGCCTGACATCTTCAGTTGACTCCTGTCTTTCCCAAATGAGTCTCTTGTCAACACAAGAGCTGGACCTGCACGAGGATCACTTTCAAGGCAGTGACACTGTTGCTAGAAGCCTATTTGCTTCTGCCCACCATCACTGCATAGCCAAATGTCAAGAACCTGTTTCATGATTCATCTTGTGAAACTTTGACACTAACTGCTGTGCATCTACTCCTTCCTTTGTGACCCGAGCCTTTGTATATCTCCAAGACACCGGGCATGTTACGATGCAGCTTCCTGTGATTCCATCAATGAAGAACTGTTACTAAGCACAGGATGCTGCAGTTCAGATGAAAGCCTTCCGTATAACATCAGTTATAAAGAGAAGAATGCCATCATCGTTGAAGCTCTCGTTCATCCCATACCTGCTGAAGCTGCTGACCTGAGCCTGCCAGACTCCTCAGGCACCAGCCTGAACTGAGTGCCTTTCGAGGACAGCCCAGCCCAAGCACAGCACGAGTGCCCCGACAGCAGCACAACCATGCAGGCTCAGGTCAGCATTACAGAGGAGAAGCCAAACATCTTGGAGGGGGAGGTAGAATCAGGCCAAGAGTCCCAGGCTCCGGGCAACAGCACGACTTCTGAGACACTCTCGTCAGACAACAGAGAATGAGTCCCATCTTTCCTCCAGACCTCACACCCCCTCCTTTTTTCCTATTGAATAAAGGCACGCTCGTGCTCAATCAACGCCTTGACTGAATTCTGAGTTTTCATTCGCAGAGATTGGGATGAGTACAAGAAACAGCAAGACAGCTCAGCTTGCAACGCTCTGGCTGTGGGGTGCGTGCAGGGACACTGTAACCATACAGGGAAAGGCTTCCACTGCTTCCTCAAGCTGTAGTCCAGCCCTGCTACTGCTCTGTGGCACAAAGCCCTGAGGGATGTTCCATATTGTTAACCTAAGTGAAGCCAGCTTCATGCACTGTGTTTTGTTGTTGCTGGGTGAGAGGGGGATGCACGTTGGTGAGAAGATGAGCATTGCTGGATCTGCCACGAGTGTCCCTTCTGCCTCTAAGAATATGTCCTAAGTAGGATGTGAACACTGCTGGCACTTCCTCATTGCACGTGCTTGGAGGATCTTCAGTTCTTGCACATTTCAGGATGTCTGTCAGTGACTACGAGGAAATTCTCAAGTACTAGGAATTCCATGAAACAGTTGGAACGGGTAAGTGTCATCTTAGTACAGAAACAGCACGCCTAACAGTCTGTGTCACCACTCTAGAATTAATCTGAGAATAGATTAACAGCTCTTGTCAGTTCTCTAAGTCAGGTTTCATTTGTATAAATTTGAAATTCGTTTTTTAAACCAGTTGGAAATTGTAATATTATATTAGAGAAGAATTCACACTCAACTTTAAGCATCTGTGTTTTGATTTGTAGGTGGTTTTGCAAACGTAAATCTTATGCGGCATCTTCTTACTGGTGAAAAAGTTGCACTAAAAATCATGGAGCAAGTTACTGTAGGGGTAAGCGAAAAGGCATTTAAATATGATAATATCTTCTGTTGGAGTTGTGGAGTTCTCAAGAACACGGGGGCAGGTGGGATGGTACATACGAATGCAGCCTACTGGTCCCATTGCCTTTTGAAAGATGCTGTAGAGCTGGAAAAAGTTTAACAGAGCACCACAAATCTTCTTCCTCGTTGTTCAGAGGGCAGTATTCTCTGGCTGTAAAATGGAGGAAGTTATTACGTTATTACATTACATTACATTATTGTTACATTATTACAGCAACTTTACCAAAATACCAATGAAAATGCTGAATGTTTTACTTTTCATTTTTCACAGCTCTGTTTCAGAATTTCTATGGGAGTGATGTCAGTCATTGCTGAGTTGATGTTGAATTGTGTACTGTCCCGTATGTGCTTGTTATGTTTCACAGCAGTCAGATGTGGTACCTGGTATGTCACAGTAGTTAGCAATCTCATCGCTTGCTTTTATGGTCTCTTAAGGATGACTTGCATCATGCTAAAACAGAAATTGATGCCATGAAGAACTGAAGTCATCAACATGTTTGCGCATTGGATCACGTAAGAGAGACACCAAAGAAATATTTATAGTCATAGAGGTAAGAAATAGTTTCTGCTTTCTGTGCTGTCATTGTTACTTACCTTTCTCTGATACTCTCTAAATGCATTTTCAGATAACCTTATCTTACAGGGAAGCTGTTTGATTGCATTGTTTCTAAGGACCACCTTTTGGAAGAGGAAGCTCCAGTCTTTTTTTGACATATTGTTTCAGCAATTGCTTATGTTCACAGTCAGGGTTATGCCCAGAGACCTCAAACCAGTGAGCCTGAACTGTAGTCAGTCTTCCATAAATAATAATGAATGTGTTTTTATTTTTCTGTTGGGAGAGAAAGTTACAGTACTCCACTCCATTCCAGTGGATTGCAGGAGAGAACTTAAGGCGGGAGAAGTAACACAAAGTAGAACTCATGGGTTGATTGAATTGATAGAATTATTTACTGAGATAAAGGATAATAGTTATGATGAATGCAAAAGCAATTGCTCACCACCTACCAATCAGTGTCCAGTTAGCCTCCTAGTAGTGGAAGAGATTGACATGAAGTTCTACCCCCTTCAAAACTCCTTCCACAATATGTCATATAGTATGGAATATCCTTTGGCCAGTTTAAGTCAGCTGTCCTAGTTCTGTTCCTTCTCACTTCCTTGGGCTCTCAGCTGAGATTGACTGTGGCTCTGTACAACGCTGCCTGGCAGCAACTGTAAGCATCACTGCGCTATCTCCATTGTTTCTCTAGAATGAAAACGTAGTATTAAATCAGACACTGAAGAAAACAATTCAGTTCCAGCTGAAACTCAGACAATAACTTGTGCTTAGGATTCTTTCCCTACAGGAAATGTTAGATAATTATTGCTATGTGGTACTGTGTTCTGTAGCTGAGCTGGATTTTGTTATCCTTGAAGAAGTATCTTCCTCTGAAAGGGGAGTAAAACATGATGCTCCTAATGAGCGGAGCAGAGACACAGATCTGATCTGAGTGTTGGTTTCCCATTTTTGTGATGCTCTTTGCTGCAGTTTGTATCTAGAGAGAAGCCCTTGTGGTGTCAGTCTGTTGTGTAACCTGCTCTAGTTTTGTGCCTCAAGGAAGAGTGATCCTTTAAACAAATGGTGGCTGTACAGAGGGTATGGGGTGAGATGCATTCCTCTGGCCCCATCCAATGGATTTTCTGTCACTGAAGTCTTGAAGCACAGGTTAGGTACTGGAAGGCTTGAATATTTCCTCACCAATAGGTTAGAGCTTGGCATTTTGTAAGCTGCTGGTATCTCTCAGTAAAGCAAATCATTACAGCACGAGCATTTTCCTAGGCATCTTATGAAATCCCTCTATCTAAGGCTACTGGAAGGCACTCTGAACAAAGATCATTCTCCCCAGCTTCTCTTCTCTGAGTGGGAGCTTCAGCCCCCTGCACAGGCTGGAGGTCATCCCCAGAACTTGCTTCAGGTTGTTATCCTTCCTGGCCAAAAACCAGATACAGTATTGTAGATGTGGTCCAGTGAGTGTTGAAGCAGGAATGACTTGTCGTGGTCTGGTTGTGCTGCTTTTTAATGCAGCTGATGATCTTGTTGTACTTCTTTTCTGTCAGAGCACACTGCTGGCTTGCATTCAGCCTGTGGTCTCTCACCACTTGTCCTCCTAGTTCCATACAGTTCGGTCTGTTCATTAAAATGTTTCAGTAAGTTGGTCTGGTCCTACGAAGTTGTATGACTGCAGTAAGCAGTGTACATGGTGCGCTGTGAGTACTGCACACATTCTTCTTGGCAGCTTGTGGAACAGACATTGTGCATTGTTTGGATTGTGTAAGCATTCCTGTTGGTCTCTTGTGATGCTTACCTTCTTAGAGCACCTTTCCATGTTTGGCTCTACATATTTTGGTACCTTACTTGTTCTGTTTGGCTTAGCAGGGAAGGTCTTCTTCTGAAGCATCCTCAGTCTTGGTCTGGGCAGCATACTTAGAAATGACATGGACGTTACATGAGTGGGTGATCAAAGGGGGAAAGATCTCACCTTTCTGATCTGTTTCCTTTTAGAAGACAGTCCTGGAGAGGATTTGCTTTCCTTGTTTCCTGGAGACTTGGATTCTTAGATGGTTTTGACTGCAGCTATTTCTGATGTTAATTCCTTTTTCTGTACTTTAGTAGCAAAGTGCACGTGGAGTGCTTTGGAATTGTCTGAAGTTGCCAGGTTGCTTGTGATCACATATGTAACGTGGAGTTATGTGTGGTGCCAGTGATAATTCAGTGTGATGAACTTGAAGGCTTTCAGTAGAATTGCAGCCCTAATAGAAACAATGACTTGAACTCTGGAATTCTGTGTAAAATCATTAGCTAGCTTGTGGTCCGGGTCTTCAAACCAAAGGCTATGAGGTGCTGCTCTTGTTGACACAGGCTGTGAAAGATGACTTGAGCTCTAAGAGTAATTTCCCTTCTGCTCTTGATATGAACGTCAAATCCAAAATTACAGTATTAAGAACATAATATAAATTTTTTGCTGCTGGCTTGTGGACCTGCATTAGCTCTTAGCCATAGTTTGGAACTTGCAAAGCAATCTTATTTAGATTTTAGTGATGAAATCTTTTGATGAAATCTTTCTTTTAATTCTGCAAAAGAATCTCAATGGCACATTTCTTTTCAGTCTGAAAAGGCTCTGACATAATGAAGATGTGCCAGACTGCAGCCATGTGCCAGATGTGTTTGGATCCATGGAATTTTCTGATGTAGCTTCAGTGTTTGAAGAATCTCCGCTTGATCTAAATACTCAGAGAAAAAAGCAGGTGTGTAAAGATGTAGTGCTAGTTTCTTACAGAAAAAATATAGCACTTAATCCAGAAATTTACTTCTCATTGTATATAGTGCTTACTCCATACTTCAGTATCTAGTAAACCTTGACCGAAGTAAGATACAGATTGAGCAAAGTATGTTAAGCATAAATTTTGGTGCCTTCTACCTGTAGGCCATGGTTCATTTTACAAGAACCCTAACTCCAGTGTTTGGTTTGCACAGAAATAGCAAGCAAGGGAACAAGTAAAGGAGTCAGTGAGGATTTTAAAACGCAATGGAAAGTGATAAGGCACAGTTGATAAGATTTTGGAGTTAGGTTGGATGTACACAGAGCTTTAAAGAGGAAGAATCTTCAGGAATAGTCAGCATGGATTGACCAAGGGCAAATTGTACTTGACCCACCATTGCTAGGTGAGCTTCTGCTTTAAAGCATCAAGCTGCTTAAAGAAGGCAGTTTTAAAAGCAAGCTTACCAATTCGTTTTTAACCAGTGATTTTTTCAGGAAGGAAAGCTTATAGATGCTGTTTGCTAATGGAAGATGGAGAGAGGAAAAGCAAGAGAAAGGCATGATGTGTGCATAGCCACCACATCCCATCTGCAGCGTTCTCCCCCTCTGCAAACGAGGAGCAGCTCATCAAGCTTGGCCTGGGCCATGGAAAGGGAGCATGCTAACATCTGGGCCAACCCAAACGAGTTAGTTCTGCAGGTTGGTTGTTTTCTGCTGTTTGTCTCACGTCCTGTTGCTCAGCGGTAGATTTGTTCATGTTCAGTGCCAACAGGAAACACCCAACAGGTGGGGTTTGCGGAGAAAGAGGTCCTGCAGGTCTTGTGTGACACCCATGGAACCGTAGCGAGGCTGCATGTGTGTAAAACACCAGGAATCAACAGAGGTGTGAAGGTGAGCTGTGGGCTGCAGTACCACAGGAAGGGATGTGTGTGCTCTGGGTTTGGATGCTTCTGTGTGTTTTAAGTGACTGAGATACCACTGCTCAGTCTGTTTGAGTGTATAGAAGAAGTGTAACATCCATTCTGATGGAGTATTGTGAACGGAGCCCTGTGGGTTTGAGACCTGCCTTTAAGCTTGTGGGCATCATCCAGGAGTTGGGGATGGGGCAAGGGAAGTTGGGGTGAGGGATGAAGCGTAGGAACAGAAACTTCTTTGGTCCATATTAACTCCTCCCTTTTTTGATTAGGAATCGATGTGGGTTTCTTTTATAAAGAAACAGACTAATTGTGAAGCCTGTGAATGAATTGATTCATGCCTGCTGATTGGTGCTGTTCTCTACAAGGAGCTTCAGTGGAAATGGACACTTCTGGTCCACTGTCTGGCCCCCTCCTATGTGCTCAGATCAGCCAAGTTGTCAAGGCCTGGCTCTTGGTTGGTGAGTTGTGCCAAGGTCAGAGAGTTGGATTTTCTGGGCTTTGAGACACGTCTTCAAGATGCACATTGTGTTATTTCTGATGTGTTGACCTGTTGAGGTCCAGCCCCAAATGAGGATTCAAGTACTACCACAGCAGGAATGGTTTAGATTGGAACTGGAATGCAGAAGGTTGGAGTCAGCAGGAGCAGGGAATCGATCATCCCCCTGTACTTGGCACTGGTGAGTCCTCACCTTGAGTTCTGTGTTCAGTTCTTGGCCCCTCACTGCAAGAAGGACACCGAAATCCTGGGATATGTCCAAAGAAGAACACTGAAGGTGTGAGGTGTCTAGAGCACAAGTCTTTTAGCAAGCACTATCTTAGAGGCAGCCTTGATTTCTCCAGCTCCAAGCTTTGTGCCACAAGAGCTCTCCTGCTTCTAACTGTGATGTGAGACCGTATGGAAGGCTCTGCAGAAGTTCTTCCTTTTCTTGACTGTATTTTGTGTGGCTTTGGACTTGTTTTCATCTTCCTCAAAGCCCTCTGCCCAATTCTGTGTCCTTCTCTGCAGCCATGAATTCAATATGGAGCAGGTTCCTGAGCTCAGCGTCCAAGACATTCACAGCGTGAGCTCCCTGTGTAAGATGTATTTCAGGGAGCTCCTGAACCCTCTGCTGACCGAGCAGCTGTATGCCAGGATCTCTATAAGCTCAGGGCAATGTCTTGGAAATGACACGTACCAGTTCCCTGGCCATCCTGGTTAGTGGTTGTAGCAGTGCCCCAGCTCTGAGGTCTTCTTTCTGTTAGCCCCATGAGTCACGTCTTTGCCACATCCTGCCTCTCACTGATGGCACTTGTGGTGGTGCCAGGAGGTGCTTATTTAAGCTATTCACAATGGTTGTGAGAATTCCTTTTCCTTTGCTGTTCTCCTGCTATTGGTAGAATGGGGTTAATAGCAAAGTGGACTTGGAGACGAATGCCTGCTGCGAGGAGCTGCACTGTGCAATCAGGCTGTAAAGCTGCCCAGTGCTTGCACCGCTTGGCCTTGATGGCACGGGCTGTGTGTATAATCAGGAGGGGTGTTAACTCTTTGAAAGGGCCGATAATATCAGTTCAAGAGGAAATGGTTTTATGTTGAAAGAGGGAAGATTAACGTTGGATGTTAGGGGAAAGTTCTTTACTAGGAGAGTGCTGAGGTCCTGGAACAGGCTGCCCAGGGACGTTGTGGATCCCCCATCCGTAGAGGTGTCCAAGGCCAGGTTAGATGTGGCCCTGGACAGCCTGGTCTAGTAAATGTGGAAGATAGGTGGCCCTGCCAGGCAGGGGGAGTGGAGCTTCATTATCCTTGAGGTCCCTTCCAACCCGGGTCATTCTGTGTTTCTGTGTTCCCCAGATGCCTCTTGGAAGGCATCAAGTCTGCCTCAGTGCTGACCACCAGTGCACTGTCTGCATGGGACTTAATAAGACACTTGATTTCTCTGGCAGGGATCTGCTCGGTGATAAACATGCATGCTAAGAACTTAGCGATAGTGTGGGCTCCAAACCTCTTAAGGTAAACTTCTTCTTCCATTTCAACACGATGCTTAGTTCTGCTGTCCCCCAACCCAGGTGCACAATTTCTAGATGACAGTTTCTACTCACTTGTTTAGCTGGGACTGCTGTGTCTCTGATCATCCAGGAGAATTAGTGGCATCACATCAGTGGCATCGCTGTTTGCCCACTGCGGAAGTCTCCAGAGCCCAGCTTGACAGTTTTTGGCTACAGAAATTCAGACTTGGGGAAGTGACCTCGGGGAAATGACTTGTAAGATCTGCCTTTTCTTCAGATCCCAGCAGAGCCAATCTTCCTGCGCATGAAAAGCTGCTTGCATGGAGCTGCAGATACAGTCAGCTGTTGTGGAATTACTCATCAGCCACACAGATGTCATCTTCTGCTCCAAATCCACACCAGCCATGGGAGAGGGAGTAGGTGAGCATCTTCCTCCATTAGCTTGATCTTGATCTGACAGCTTCATCCAATCCAGGGCTTCTCCAAGACCTTTGAAAATGCTATTACTGTTGAGGAGACAGCAGGCTTCTGGGCTTAGTTTAGAATATGGTGCCCCATTCCTGGATCCTTAGTGTGTCCAAACACAAACCTTACATGGAGAAAACCATCACTGCTGTTAAGATTTTTTGCAAGCAGTTGAAGCTTGATTGAAATGTGGCAGCAAAGCTTTCTGAAATCCCAGACCCCTAGTTTTTCTAGGATTTTTGTTTGCCTGTTTTTGATACAGTGAGCTGCTCTTAATTGTGGCTGTGTCCTTTGCCACGAGCATACCTCTGAGCACACGGTTATTTTGAGCTCCTCTTCTTCCAGTGTCTCGGATAAGCAAGTCTGAGAGAAATGCAGAACTGGGATGGCTGTGCTGCTGCTTCCTCCTCCATCTCACCTGTGGTTTTCCCTTGCAGGGCACAGTTCTCTGCCTGGGCCCAAGTCTGTGTGGGTGTCTCCATCCACAAAGCTGCTCACACTGCAGGAGGCACAGGCTGAGAGGAGAGGCCAGAGCAGCTCTCCTGTTGCAACACGGAGCAGCAAGATACAAGTGGAGGAAGGGCCTGCAGCTGTACTGAGGAACTTCAACGCAATCATTGATTTTCCATCTGAAAGGTAAAGAAAGAGGAATTCCCTTTCCAGCCCCTATCATCATTGTTCAGGTGATTTCTATTGGTTTATTTTTTGTCCATTATATCTCCAAGCACTCAACTAAAAAACAGTTGCACTATGGGCTCAGTTCAGCCACACAAGGTGCCTTCCCTTCCTGGTTGGGCAGGCAGTCACAAGATGCAGAAAGCCACGCTGGTGTCTATCCTGGCCTGTGCTGCCTGTACCTGGAAACACTGGGGTTTTCCAGATTTCAGGGCCACGCACCTGAAACCAATTGCGCTTCTCCTGTAAGCAGAGCTGTTGGTCGGACTTGCTGGCACTAGAAATTAAAGATGGCAGTGAGCTGAGGCCAAGGAGGTGTTAACGTAAGAGTCAGAGATGCTTTTGAGCTTCCCTTATGGCTGCACCATTTTCTCAGAAAGCAGTTACGCCTGCCCGCTCCTGTCCTGCTGCTGAGCCTTTGCTCACATGCTCCGCATCTTGCTTGACACGGTTGAGAGGAATGTAGCCAGCAGGACTTGAGGGCTGAGCTGTGGGAATGGAAGCATCCTCTGCTGTTTGAAACAGAGCGCGTTTCTAAGCTGTGTTTCAGCAGTAAGCAGGCAGTGCCAGGAGTAGGGAACTGCTGGCAAGGGCTCGGTGCAGCTCTTCCCTCACCCTGCACCACGACTGCTCTGTTTTCTCTGCAGACCATGTTCTCCCGGCAAGAGGAAGGAATCACCTGCTGGCAGTTGGTGTTCCTGTTTCTGCCTGCGCAAACGATCCCATATGGCCAAACACCAATTGCAGAGCAGTGCCAGGGAGCCTTCCAAAGCAGAACGCGTGGTCCTGGCAGGTAAGGGTGCAAATCCAGCTTTCAAAGCACTGCTTGTCAGCAACATGGGTAGAATTCATGCTTTCAGTGGGCTTGTACCTCCTTCTGGCGTTCAAGCCCATACCTGACATCTTCAGCTGACCCCTGTTTTCCCAAAGGATGAAAAAGGCTTTCTCTGAAGCCTTTGCCTCCATGGGCAGAGGAAGTTGGATGCTAACCCCTGTGTATCCACTCCTTCCTAGGTGAATCGAGCTCTTGTGAACCCAGAAGAGCCAGGTCAAGTGCTGATTGCTCAGAGAGTGCTTCCATCAACAGAGACCTCATGGGAAGCACAAGTTGCTGCAATTCAAATGAGAGCCTCCCGTGTGCCAGCAGCGACGGAGAGCAGGAGGTCATTGTTCAGGCACTCATTTCTCCCAGCTCTGCTGAAGGGGCTGATCTGAGCCTGCCAGAAAACACAGTCACCAGCCTGGACTGTGGCCTGGTGCCTTTGCAGAGCAGCCCAGACCAAACACAACCCGAGTGCCCCAACAGCGGCACCTCCAAGCAGGACGAAGTCACTGTCACTGAGGAGCAGCCGAGCCTCTTGGAGGGGGACTTGGAGTCAGGCCTCCAGTCCCAGGCACCCGGCAGCAGCACGAGCTCCGAGCCACTCTCTCCTCAACAGCAAAGGATGAGTCCTGTCTTTCCAAGTGACTAAAGGCACGCTCATGCTCAGTCAACGGGATGGGGTGTTGGAAGAAGAAATGCTTAGAAGAGAAAATTTCCAGTGTTCATTTTAAAATATGGCATTTTTAAAAAGAGAAGAAGATAGAATAAGCAGATGTTGACAGATTAAGGGCACCTCATCAAATTTTGGGAAAGTCCATCTTGAGGAAACTTGGATAAGAGCAGAAAATAACTGTTTATGGATATACCCAATCACTAAAAATACCACCCTGAGTGCCAGCTCATGGCCCCAGACCCTTTTCTTCATTTCAAGAGCTGTCATCACAGAGGGCATCTTCCTGAGCTGGAGACCCTGAACTAAAAGAATCCTTGGTCCTCAGTTAATCCATGTAACTGATTTGCCTCGGAGCTGTGAACGTCACGGTGCACTGCTGAAAAACTGGCAGAGTTCCCCTGGAAACCCTGATTTGAATTCAGCAAAGTTCATCAAATCCAACAAGATTCAGAGGAAATGTTACAGGAACAACAAGTTGATATTTCTCTGAAACTTCCTGGTAGGAGCACTAGAAATGTGGTCAGAAGTCTTTGTGGCATATGTAGGCCTCTTTTAAGAGATCAACATCACCTTTTGCAAAACAGAAAGATGTGGTGATTCATTCACATGAATACTGTGTCTGAACTCCACTTGTACCTGCCAAAGATCCTGCTACCTTCTCAGCTCAGTGAAGATTTGGCCTGCTGTATGCCCTGAATTATGGTATGGTCTTACCAGATTTTCCGAGTGAAATAACACATGACCAAACACTGCTCCTACTTCAGAATATATCCTGAGTTCATCCCACCTAATACAGACAGAATCATCTTATGCTCTGTTATTAGAGTATGAGAGATGGTTTGCATTGTTGACTAAACATACTTTTAGCACCATAGAACCATAGAATATCCCAGTTTGGAAGGAACCCAAAAAGATCATCAAGTACAACTCCTGGATCCACACAGGACTACCCAAAAATCAGACCCTGTGTCTGAGAGCACTGTCCAAAATACTTCCTGAAATCTGGCAAGCTCAGTGCTGTGACTACTTAATCTGGGGAGGCTGTTCCAGGGCCCAATCACCCTAAATCTTACTTCACTGATTCCTGAGAATTTCTTGGATGACCACGTTCCTATGTCATATGTATCCAGGTTAGATTGCATGAACCAAGCAGATCAATGTGATCTCATCCTCAACAATTTTGCATAAACCTAAAAGCACTGAGTTTTGTAAATGGGAAAGAAACACAAAGCAGACGCAGTTCTTATTCAAACTATAAAATGTCTAGGTGTTTCATGGGAAAAATAAATTTATATTGAACATATTTATATGTAAATTTTATTGTACAATAGAAATAAAAGAACATTAAAAACAATGAGAAATGTGCTGCTGTTTTATTCGTCTTCACAATGATGATGAAGAAAATTAAGTACAGAAGGATTTGGCCCAATATTCACTGACTTGTGTTGTCCCAGATTAGACTTCTCTAAGTGTAAACTCAGAGACCGAAACTACTGTCTTGATGTTCAGATGTCCTTTGCCCAAACCAGTGGGGTTGCTCAGGTGTGTGTAGGTCTGTGGGTATGTGTGCAAGGACGAGCATGCACATATATGTGTGTGCACAGGGGTGTGCAGAGTGTTGGAGCTGCACAAGGACATTGTGGTACCGGTGTGTGCGTGCACTTTGGGAGTGAAAGGAAGGGGTTACACATGTGTGTCTAATGTCTGGACTGTGGCAGCAAAGAGGCTGCAGTGTTGTTCTCTGTAGGAAGAGGCCAGTAGTTGCCCCATGTCAGACAGAACCAGTTCAAGTGCTGGCCAAAGCTGAGTCAAGGAGTGATGCTGCTGGCACTTCTGTGATAACTTTGTTAAGGAAGGTTCAAACCACTGCATAGCATATGTGAGAGCTATGAGCAAGAATGATGTGAGACAAACAGCCCTGCAGTCACCAAGGTCAGTGAAGAAGGAGGAGAGGAGGCTTAGTGGACATGGTGGTGATGGACTGATGATTGGGCTGGATGATCTAAGTGGTCTTTTCCAGCTCTCATGATTCTATCATTCTGTGACAGGTGATGTTAGTTTTGTTGACAGGTTCAGCAAGGTGAACTGGGACCAGAGGTACATCCCAAAACCTTTGAGTTGCTGGACTGGAGATAATCTTCCCAAAATAACTAATGAAAATAGTAGAACCATAAAAGGAATTTCTTTATCACTACGAGAAAAAGGGAGGGATCCTTTGGCTAATGAAGGCCTGATTTGGCAAAGCCAGAGACAGTTTGCTTTGCACCACATTTATTTGACTTTCCAGAATGGTGTACTTACTTTCCAGGTATTTCTAAACAGTGATTTTTTATTTACAAACATGGCTAACAAGCAGGTTAAAAATTCTTTTCTTTGTTTCCTTTCTGCTAAGAATGAATGAATTTAATGTGGTCTTTTTCGTGCTTCCTTCTTTACGAAGGAGACAGCTGCTGCATCATGGCAAACAAACATTCAGATGGTTTGGAGAACAAGTCCTTACACAGACTACAGTGTACAGCAATAAAGGGCACACACAGCAACATGCAAGACATTCATTCAGCCTCCAAGCACTTCTCCCTGTTGACCAATTCAGAACATATTAAACCATTTAAGAAGGGCATTAAGCTTTAGAGTTGATGGGACGTTTTATACCTTGTACTTTTCTCCAACTCCCATAGTAAGCAAGGAAAAACAGAACAATAATAATAAAATCATATACAAAACAAACAAAGAAAGAAACATACAAGCAGAAAACGCTGACAGAAAAAGAATATACCTCGCAAGGTGTCAGGATCCTTTATATCTAATCCTCAAGGCAGAGGATGAAAGCTTTGTCTTTTCTAGGTAACTTGTGGCTAAGACTGGGAGCTGGGAGGACTTTATACTTTCCCTGACCCGGTGGTATGTAAACTAAATATAGAAGGTAGTCAAATAACTATAACATATGTAACATATATATTTATATATATGTATTTTTAAATCCCAGACCTTAAGCCTGAAGTTCCTTGAATGGCTGGAGCTTTTAAATAGTGTTTTGATAGAAATTCTCTCAGCTATCTAAGAGTGCAGCTGGTCAAATCCACAAGCAAGCACGAACGATAAGCTTCATTTATAAGAGCAAACACAGAAGAACAACATGGAGGGAATAGTTGTTAGTTTCTTGAGTGAACTAACCCAGGCACCGTGTAGCCTCTACTATTGCTGTTCCTGAAGGAGAATCTGTTCCTCCCTTTATTTCTGAGCTTCACCCACCTCTACCACCTCTCACAAGAAGTGTGTTTTGGGGGAATATTCATATGGAGTCGAAAGGAGCTGGCTGTTCTATCCAATCAAGAATGGGAAGGCATATGACCTGTAGATTAGAAGATAATCCAAATATTTTACAAGAAATCTCTCCATTTATTTTAACAGCTCACTTGGAAGCTGTGGAAGAATTATCACCTATTTACAAACAAGACAGTGAGAGATAAAATTCCATTGTACAGTGAAATCCATGAGATAACAAAGACAGAAAGTCAGTAAGTCCATCTGCCACAGCAAGCAGCAAGCAAACCCCATCACTTTGGTTTTTGCCCGAAAATAAGAGTAAGGTTTGTATGTGTTGGAACAGAACAGCACTGAATGAACTGCAATGGAACCAAACTTTAAATTGCACACCTTGCTTCTGAAATTTGAGGAACTTGATGTGCAGAAGCAGCTCGTGAATGCTGAGTTTACAACAGCAAACCTGAAACTACTTTGAATGAGAGGGAAGAAGCAGAAGCTAATTGTGGCAGGGTGATTCTCTTCATTTAATGCTTCCATTTTCTGTTTTGCCAGGGTTCACTGGATTTCATTTAACGTGAGGTTCTTAATGACTATTATATGTATCCATTTAGAGTGTCATTTAGCCAAAGTCTTTCTGAAACAGACAGGCCTTCCTGTTCTGGACTGTGAACACCGTGTAAGTTTTGCCTCTTCTGCCTTTGCCTGGTCTCTCAGTGGGTTCAACTTCTTTATTCAGTCCTAACTAAGTTTGGCCTGTAGGAAATGGAGAATATTCTCATCTGCTAGAGAAAGATGGCTTTAGAAACTTGGGATGTTTCACGGCACTGAGAGACCCTCCTGCTGCCTGCTTATCTTCTGTGATTTTGCTTCTCATAGAATCATAGAATCACAAGGTTGGAAAGGACCTACAAGATCATCCAGTCCAACCGCCCTCCCATCGCCGTTGCTGCCACAACCACATCTCATAGCTCCTCATCCAGACACCCAGAGCGTATAGTAAAAAGGAAAGTGAGAAATTAAAATTTCCTCAGCAAAGCTTCAGTCATACCAATAGTGGAGGGTAAGACCAGCTCCCGTGGGGCTTCACAGTCAGATTAGTACAAAACTATTCTCAAAAAGGATGCCATCACCTCTTGTAGGCTGAGCTGCCATATCTGCGGCACCTGCTGTGATTCTGGTGGTGGACAGCTGATTGATTCAGAGATGGCTATTTGTGCCAAAGCATTATTTCCATTTCTATGACATGCAGAACAGAAAACAATCATGGCACTCATTGCCAACTTCTTTTTCATAGAGCAGTGCTTATCAGAGGACTTCACTTGTCTCTCCTTCCTGAGCCTTGTTTCATCTGTTCTGCTTGTGGTGGGGCTATGAAAAACTCATCTGATTGCTGTCCGCTTTTGGACTGATGCCCTATTGAGACAGGAGCTCACCTTCCTTTTCTAAAGTCCTGAAGCTTTAGAGATTCTTTTGGTAGCAATATGAATCAGTTTCTACAGATCGTTTTAGCTTTTGTACTGAGGAAGGATTCCACCACTCTGATAGTCAGCACGCCAGTTACTGTGATGTGCAGCTGAATTGGGCTTTCCTACCTCCTCGTGGTTTGCTGCTGTGCCCGTGCAGAGCTGCAGCTGGGTGGAGTGAGACGCTGTGGTTAGGCTGCTACATGTAGGAGGTGCTAGAATCTCTTTGTTTAAATTTATGATGTTTTGAGAACTTGTAATTGCATAATATTCTGTGCCTGCTATAGATGAAATAAAAGAATGGATTTCTTTTGTTTTTCCTGGAGGATGAGATGTATAAGCCAGGCAACCCATGTCCTGTGGCATGCTGAAAGAGGAAAGCATGCAGATTTCTACATATTTGTGTCTGCAACTTACAGCAGAGTGGTTTTGGTTATCAGATGTTAGTCTTAAAAACTGAGATTAAATCTGAGATATACGTTATGTCCCAACTGCTCTGCAGCTTTACTTATCTGAACAAACTTTTGTATTTGGCTTGATAACAAATGAGGCAAGAAAACGCCTTCCTGGCACTCTGAGATTCCTGCCTAGAGAGCTTTGCTTATGTTTGTTTTTTAAGGCCTGTGTGCTTGAGGTAGATTTAAACTATGTGACAATCTTGGGTGCTTTTTCCCTCTTAAAAAAAAACCTATTTCACACGCTTTTATAGCAAACTTGCAAATGTGACCTACATTTCCCCCAAAATTGGGCTGCAAATGAAAGGAACCAGGGAGTCTCTGAAGACTTTTATCAGTATTCCTCCTGCCTCCTTGTGCTGCGGATAGCAGGCTCATAACTGATTCTTGAACATGTGAGGCTGTCACATAAACCTGTTCTTTCAGAAGTATTTATGTTAAGAATGACTTTGCACACATCCCCTTAACACCCAGGTCCAACACTCTGGCTGTCAGTGTTCATTCTGAACAACCTAAGGAGGTTCTGCTTTCCTTTATGATAGGTTTTCTTTGCAATCATTTTCAGATTAATGCAGACATAAGTTATTAACTAGAATTTCTTCTCTTGGTAAAATGTGCGAACCACGAGGGTATTAGTATTATTTGTTCTATTAAATGTGCTTTAACCACTGTCAGACTGTGCAAACAATAACATGAATCAGTCTCACGGTGTGACTGGAACAAGGCTTTGTTTGCAGAAAGAAGAAATGTGCCCTACTGCAGCCTGGTGTGAGGACGTGGGAGCACCTGATTCCTGGTTTCGTTGTCTGCTGGCGTCATTTTGAAGTGTAGTTTGACCACTGTGAACAGACAGCTCACTCTTGGCAGCTGGTGCCTCTAACATTTAATTCTCGTGTATCGGTTCTTGTCTGCTTGGGTATTTTTCCCTGCTATATGGATACTTAACAATGTTGTTCGTAGGTTTTCACGTTCTTCTAGGCTGTACTCCTTCATCCTTCTATTTGCCTTTACTCTGGCAAGTACTAGTTAGACCATAATTGTGTTGTGATAATTGCTTAGTTGGATTTATTTTTATTGGTACAGCAACTGCTGGTATCAAAAGTTGAGCACAGTATCGTTGAAACAAGGTAGCATGTGAGATAACTCCCAGTAAACCTTTAAAATGAAAGTAAATACCCATAATTAAACTATAGCTTGTGTGTGTTTGCACAGGACGAGGGTGGAGTGGCAGACTGGAGTTGCCCTCCCCAGGCACGTCATGGTTACGCTGAAGCACAGAGGGAAAGTTCCATGTCCTGGATGGCTTTACAGTGTCACAACATAGTTGTTGAGCCATGCAGCTTCACAGAGAGATGGCAAAATGCTTCTCCTTCCCAACTGTGTCATGCTGAGAGAGCGTTTGGTGGGAATAGCACTTCTACGTTGATCTTGCCAAATAATAAGTGGACCAAACTCCTGCTTGTGCTCATAGCAGAGTTGTCCCTTAACAAAGTTGCTTGTAGGCAGTTGAGCTGAGGGTCCCCCCTGAGTTGACATCCTGAGGATAATCTGGTAAAGGTGGCATGTGGGAGCCCTGAGCATGGCGTGCTCTCCGGGGGGTGTTTTCACTGACAAGAAAAATTACAGCCTCAGGATAAGCAGAAAGAGATGGAAGATGTTTTCTTGAATTGTCACAGCTGAAATCTGGCTAAAATCTATACTCCCTTTGCAAGGTTTCATTTGTTCTGCTATCTTGACAGGTAAGAGGCTTGGGCATTTTTGCATCTTGTTTTTTGTGATGTGAATTTGTTTTGCATTTTTTTTAGTATCAATAAATTACAGGTTTTCAGTCTGTTTTCTAGAAGACCAGGAGGGAATTGCTCGTCTTAGTCATCGTAGAGTCATACACAAAACAAAGTTTCATCTGGTTGTGAAGCTTAAAGCGTGCCGCTGCACAATTAGAAAGCAATTGCTTTGTACTGGGACTGTAACAGCACTCCCAGTTCTCACTTCATGTCTGCCTGTAAAGTACAAAGTTGTCAGTGCTGTTGGAGGTGCCCTGAGGGATGATGCTGACAGTTGTGTTGATGTTCCCTAGCAGCTCTGAAAAAAAGCATTCAGCGCTCTCTCCTTTATTTTTAATACAGTGATGTCACGTACATGTATCGGTGTTTAAATGCCTTTCATGTTGGGAAGTGGGATGTAGGGATATATTCAGTTTCAGGTTCCTTTTGATGAGTAATTTCATAGGCTTCTTTAGAAAGCAGGGCTTCTTTACTAGCAATTTAGAGCACTTGACCAAGACTTCTCTTTTGACTCATCTGTAGCGGACTGTGTTTCTTTGCACTTTGTAGAGGGACCCAAAAGCAAATGGTGAGAAGACCTCATGGCTGCCATAGGGAGAAAAACCAACCAGCGCCACCCCGACCACACCTGAGCTGTTTGTTACCAAATGTCTGTAATGTCAGTTTCATTGGACTGACTGGGAGCAGCCAGAAAGTCTGAGCAGGGCCACTGCTATGTAGACAAGCACTCTGTATGCAGGACTGCCACAGCTGAAGGTGAGACCATGTGTTTGTGTAGGTGCTGATTTCTGACGTGGATCCTTGATGTGGACAGCTGAGCAGAACTTAACTAATGGGGTGCTTTTGTGAAGTGGAAGGAAGAGCTGCACAAGCAGCACAGTGCTGCACCAGAGCAGGTTCACACTGGATTTGGGGAGAAATTTCTCTCCAGCAGTGTCCAGGAGGCGTTAGGACAGTGTCCTCAACGTGAACTGACTTGTGCTCAGCCCTGAAGCTGTCATGCAGTTAGACCTGATTATCTTTGTAGGCCTCCTCCCCCGATCTGCTATAAACACGATGAATTTTCTTCCTCTTTTCTTCAGATTACATAAGCTCAGTGAAGGGTTTCTGTGCTTGAGAGAGATGCAGGATAAGAGCACAACAGCACAAGGTCTGCCTTTTGGCAGCTGGAGCTGTGATAATTCCAACATGCATGAAATGGCCTGATGTGCAGCGATTTAATTAATTGTGATTGCAGTCACATTTGGAGTTCAAGAGTTGCAGTTTGCATTTTGTCTGTGTCTTTTCTGGACCACGTGCAATTAAGTTTGAAATATTTCAGCATAATGTATGTAAGTGTACGATGAAGGACACTGCAGTTGCTCTTTTGAAGGTAAACATGTCTGTGTGTCCCTGTGTGTAGGTCCTGAAGCTGATCAGACATACTGTCAATAGTAACATCTTACAGATCAAGCTTGCTTGAGTTCTGATTCCAGTGATGTGGAGATGGGAGGAACAAAAGATATCAAAGCGCTGTTGCTATTCAGAAACATTCAGGTCTTGATTTTAGAAGTACTACTTCACCTTCTTTCTCTGTAAGATGAAAATAAAACCAGTTACCTGTTGTTTTAAGTTCACTGCTGTCTCTAGGGGAAATCTTTCCTTACTGTTATATATTAATAGATTAAGTTCATCTGCAGGGCAAGTAGAAAGAACGGCAAAGACAAAGAAACCACACCTGGGTCTGCAGGAGCTGAATTAGTGGAGGTTCCCAGCTGCTGCTGCTCAGGAGGCATCACCCATAGAGCACAGGCTTGCAGGATATGATGCCTAATTGCTTGTTCAGTTTGTTTCAGAATAGCCTGTTATGTTTGAAGGACTTTTGTAGAACATGAAGTAAATTGATATTTTCCTTCTTGTTTGCATAAGTCCTCAAATTCTTGGCTTCCCAGGCTTTGATTGGAGGAGGTGCAAGACAAAGGAGCAGCATCTGAAAGGCACAGCTTTGTGGAAAGGCTCTTACTGTTCTGTCAGGACCTTAATGCAGCACTGCACAACACTGCAGAGCACTGCAGTGAAATGGCTGAGGTACTTGATCAGGCTTTACCTTCAAGGGTCAGTGTTCCTCATAATGAGAAACAGAAGGGTTTTTCGCTGTGGGAAAAACACTATAAAGAGCAATTAGAGCACAGAACCCTGAGCTGCATCTGCTGCAGGCTTCATTCCAAAGTGTTGAAGTCTGGAAGAATTCACTAAGTTACTGTGCGGTGTCAGCTCAGACATATGTAAAGTACAGGTAAGGATCTTCAAATACAAAACCACTCACATTAATAATCCCCAGGGGACATGAAGGAATGCAGGTCTCGGTGAAGGCAAACAGCATCTGTAGGCAGAAGGCCACGCATCAGAGACCTTTTCTTGTTGTTTGCTTGCATTGTAAGTGAAACATCTAAAATGACACTCCCAGAGGAGAATTATACCCAGGCAGTGGTGCACAGGCATGTATTAAAGTGCTCTTAGTACTTGTAAACACAATCAAATCAGATGGAAACATAGTGCAGAGTTCACTTCCAAAGGTCTTGAAGTTTGTTATTTTTCAGGCAAGATCTGATTGCTCAGGGTGTCAGTTTCATCACTATCAGGATGATTTCCCTCCTGAAGCAGAATCTGTTCGTCCCAGTCTCACAGGAAGGCTGAGGCTCACAGTCCTCATTTCCACATAGGGAAAACAGTCTTGTATTTTGTATTTTGCAAGTGTAGCTGCAGGAGAAAGTAGATCAAGTCTGTCTTTGATGCCAGGAATGAAGTACGAGGAACTGTGCTCGTTTCCCAGTTAAGGGCCATCAAGGTAATTAGACATCTTGAAGTACATTATACTTGATAGATCAGAATATTGCATCTCATTTAAATGTCAGTGGGGTCTTTTGGTGTTTTTTCTGCATCCATATTATTTTGTTTCCTTGTCTTTTGTTCTTTCTAGGGCTCATGTGCTTCTGTTACTGTCTGATTCCTTTCTCTGCTGTTGTTGTTTAAGGTTTTCAGGTATCAGGTGGAATATTTTCCATGAGTGAGTCCACAATAATAGTTTAAATGTCTGTGGGATTTTTTATCATGGTGCACAGCAGAGGTTAAAGCAGTTCATCTGTCCTTGCACTTGAGGCCTGATTTATGCGTCCTAGCCTTCCACTCGTGACCAGCTGCTGTTCTGTAAGGTGCTTTCCTAAATAGCTCAAGTAAAATCTGAGCTTCATAAATAGGGAGCAAGACGATTGTTTAACAAGGAATGCTACTGTTTTCCGAATCCTATTATGTTCTTGATCAAGTACACTTGTCATGTGAGCCCTTTTACTTTCTCTTGGTGCTTTACTGTAAACAGAAGAAGTAGATTTGAGAGACCAGAGGAGGAAAAACATCAGGATGTTGTGTTCTCACTGGGTGAAACTTTGCAGAAGTGTGGAAGAACACATTGTTCATCATGTGATTCTTCCCTGTTGTGTTTGCTCTCATGCTCACATCGAATGACCGTCAAATTCCAGCTTCAAACCGGCACAGCATCACAGCTGATGGTTTTGCTGTTCAAGTTATTGGAAGTCTTATCTGAACTATGAAAAGTAGGGATTCTTTGCTTTCTGAACATATGGAGTGTGTTTGAGTCACAGCTCGATGCTTTTGTCCCTCAGCTGTGGCAGCTAGAAACTTCTCTTACGTGATAGCTGCCATTCTTCTGCAGGCATCTGAATTTGACACCTCAGTTTTCAGGAGAAAAGTCTTCAGTTATTAATATTGCTTACTATGATTATAGCTGATAAGGAGCCCTTGTCACCAACCCTGCGTGGATTCAGAAAATGAATGATCTGAAAAAAAACAAACATGACAGCCATAAGGGGGAAAGAAGAAGTAGAATGTATGACTGAATAATGTAGGCAGTGGCACAGAGTAGGTGGCTTATTACTGTAATTTCTTAAATGTTGGTTGTGAGCTTATTTTGGGAGAGGCTTACGTAAATCAAAAGGGAAGGATGGTCTTTGATCAATCAACAGGTGAGCAACTGTGGGTGAGGGATGCTGGTGAGGAGTCAAGCTGATTGAAGAGATTGATGAGGGTGTAGGAGATATTTAGCATAAAGAAATCTTTGGACTAGGACAGAAAGTCCAGCCCAAGTTAGAATGATCGCAGTCTGTAAGTTCCTTCCTTAGTGGATTTTGCTGGCTAGAGATTTCAGATGTTTTCTTCCTGGCAATAAAATAGTTTCCTTCTAGGGGAAAAAAAAAACCAAAACATAACTGTAAACCCCACAGGATTATGATATCACAGATGTGAGAACTACTGACAGAGACTGCTGGATCTCCTTCATGGAATGGCTTTTAAACAGAACCAGGCGCAACCTTTTGTTTCTTTACGCTGCCCGTGGTTTGTCCTTTTACTCTGGGCTCCTTAGTACTGAATGTGCAGCTCCAGGGTTCTTCAGGAATGAATCAAGTGAAATGATGGATAATTCTCATGTTCTCTTTAAACGGCGAATAACAGAATTTTCATTTCTCCTAAATATTTCTGAGACAAAATAGTTAAGGACAGTGGAAGTGGTATTTCAAGTTACACTGCCAAAACATATCACAGTACAGTGCTACTGGCCTGGTTTTCCATTCTGGTCACCATTCCAATCACCAACATGCTGATCCTGTCTCCAGTGTCAGTCTTTGTGCAGTGCTGTTTTGCGCACTAAACAGGCAGTGTGCTGCCCTCCACACCACCCACGAAGGAGCTATGTGTGTGCATCAATGTGCTTCTGACACATTCTGTGATGGAAGTCACTATGCCTTAGGCCATTAAATAGATATGGTCTGAATTTGATTTTTTGTACTGATAAAGTTAGTGTTTCTGTCACTCTGTGCCAGTAGTCCGGTGACTGGACTTAGAAAGCATGTCAGTTTGCTCCTGTAATTGCACCTAACTTTGAAGAATAATTGATTTTCAATACCATTGTTCCATAGTGCTCCTCAAATATTTCACAAATTAAATTCCATTTGAAATGCTTCAGGCAATCTGAAAGAGGAAACTCCCCTTAAAAATACCTGTTATGCAGAGTTTTCTAACTTCCTTGTTTGTCTGGCAGTGATTCAGCCTGGTTGATGCTGACTCAGTTATAACTCTTGTATGTGACTCTTTATGTTCCTGTTTTCATGCTTTTGTTTTATTGAGGGACTGGTTCTTCTGGTCATGGGTTTACATACTGTGACTCAGGTGCAATGCAGACAACACGGCAGTTACAGGAGAAAGCCTGTTAATATCAGGTATGTTAGTACTTACGTTTTCCTTGTGCCTTTAGCTGAGAAATTCATACAGTCATAGAATGCTTTGGGTTGAAAGGGGCCTTAAATTTCCAACTCCCTCCAACAGCTGGTTGTCTCCCACAAGGACAGGCTGCCCTCATCCAGCCTGGCCTTGGCCATCTCTAGGGTTGGGCACCCACAGCTTCTCCAGACAACAGTGCCAGGGCCTCACTGCCCTCTGAATAAAAAGACACACGAGGGTTGAGCAGGTGATCCAAGACAGCTGGCACAGCTTCACCAAGGGTAGATTGTGCCTGACCAACCTGGTGACCTGGTGACCTATGATGGAGTGTTGGCATCACTGCACAAAGGGACAGCAACTAATGGCATCTACCTGGGATCCTGCAAAGCCTTTGGCACGGCCCCTTATGCTCTGCTCTTGTATGGCCCCAGCTGGGGTAGTGCGTCCAGGTTTGGGGTCTTTAACGCAGGAAAACTGTGAACTTCTAGCGATGGTCCAGAGGAAGCCATGAGGATGCTCGAGGGCTGGAGTGCTGCTGCTATGATGACAGGCTGAGGGAGCTGGGCTTTTCAGTCCGGCTTCAAGGAGACCTCGCTATGGCTTTACAATACTTAAACATAAGTAGGAGGGGAATAACATTTTTACACAAGTGATAGGACAAGGAGGAACTTCCTTTGTATGCCCAGCAGAGGCAACGCTTCGCCCGCCCGGTGCCAGCCCTTGGTGCTCCTTGTGCCCCACTCCGCTCGCTCAGAGCTGCGTGCCGCTGCCGACTTGGAGCGGTGTCAGACGCGCCGCGGATGCTTTGTAATTTTAATGCTAAAACGGAGCTGTGCCCGAGGGCTTGCACGCACGTGCCAGGAGGTGGAAAAACAGCAAGCAAACAAACGCGGCCTTTCCAGCGGTGTCGGGGCTCCCTCAACTCTGCCGCAGGCAGGAGCCGCCTTCTTTGTTTTACTCCGTGTTTGGCTTTTCAGATGTTGGAGCGCTCTGCCTTTCATTAGTCTTGGATATGGTGAGGACAGGCCGTATCTGTTGGCTCCCAAGGGCTAAGAACCAAATGTTTAGCTGCTCTGGATAAACCTGGCATTGAAAGTATGTTTGTACAGCTGTCACCTTTGTCCCTATGGCTATTTATTGTCTCCTGTGGTCAGTGGGTGTTTCTCGTGCATCTTTCGGAGGACAGCCCGGGAAGGGACACACCTTGTGGGAAAGGTTCTTGAAGTCTGTGCCCTTTTGACACTGTCCCGAGTGGAGCAATGTCCTGAAAACCTGCATTTTCCTCAGCCAGCATCTAAAGTTCAAAAGTACAGTTGAAAGTTAAGGACAGAGAAGTCGGGTTTTTTGAATTCCTTCTTATAAATGCATCAGTGTAGGTGTGTGCTGGAAGGGATTCAGAACGAATGCTGTCTTTCTCAGAGCTCTGTGCACAGCACAGATTCAGTGCAGCCGCCTCAGGTACCTTCCAGCATTCTGTCAGTCCTGCTTTCTTTCTGAACAGCAGCTGTTTAACACTGACCTGTTTGCCTTGGGGATTTCTGCAGAGGTGCTTTTCACATCCAGTGAGTTCACTTTTGCTTTGAAGACTGCAAAGCCATGTTTTGCTGTTGACGCTGGGTGAGTGTACAGTAAGAATGAAGTGACACAAAAGGCTCAGCTGACCTCACCTCTGCCTTATAAGAACGTGTTCTGCTCGTTGGGGGTGCCAGGAAAGCAGTTCTGTCAAGTGCATTTGTCAGCAAGAGTTACCAGCCCTCGTTTAGAATCAAGGGTTGCGCAGATTAATTGCGTAGTAGTTTAGCTGTGCTCAGTGCAAGGAGTGCAGGAGTTGAATATCACTGAGTAACCGCAGGGGAACCCCGAGTTAATCAGTGTCCCTGCTGATGGTGAGCAGTACTGCATCACTCAGCAGAGCTGCTGCAGGAGTCCTTTGCAGCCTCCTATTTTTAGACCTCGGAGGAGGGCTGTGTCCATCGTCACACACGGTGACTAACCCTCCTGGAGTGCTCTGTGGGCCTATAAATACTGGGTGTGCTATTTCATTCTCAGTACCTGTGAGGCAGATCGGTGCGTGAGGGCAGCTCTGTGCTGCTGAGGGCAATGTTCCGTCCCACACCTGCCCTCAGGTTACAGCTGGGCTGTGCTGCTGGGCTGTGCTCACACACAGAACCAACCCAGGCGGCTCTAGTTTCTGAGCCCTTGTAAGACAAATCTTGGCCAGTGAGAGTTTCTAAGGGAGATCTGCCCAGTCTGGAGGCGGAATGCTTCCAGCTGTTCATTGCAAACAGCAGACCTGCACTGAAGGATGTTACTGTTCTTAGCACTGTATATTGTGTGCGGTCTCATTGCTGTAAAATAACATATATGTACATATGTTTTAAGATATTGGAGTATCCCTACTGTTGTGGAAGTGTGTACTTAGGCAAGCATTATAAGTGCGAATGCAGCTATTTAACATGCACATGTAGCACTTCATCACTATTGTGATCCTATAATACAGCTGGCTGGTCTTTTTAATTCAGCTGGAGTACTTATCAGGAAAAGAGCTGAACTGGACTTGTATCTCACTTGCTGCTGTCTTGTAATATTGGCCCTTCTGCTTAAATTTAGCCCATCTGTATTCATATTCTCAACCAGTGACCAGCCTCTTCCTTTTGCTGTGTATGCGGCAGTGCCCAGCTACAGGCAAGGTAAGTGAACTTATAGGGCTGCTCTGTCTTTCTGTTCTTATTAAAGTACAAGCTGGATGAAGATTTCAGGGCTGTTTTGTGAGCTCTGACAACTTAAATGTGCTTAATGTTGCCAGGGAGAGCAAAGGAAAACTGTTCTTTTTATGTAGGTGTTGAGATGAAGATTTGCTGTGATGCTCTCAGCTTTGCGGAGGAACTTCTAAAAGTTCCTAATGTAGATTGCACCAGGTGAGCAACCTGGAAATTAAAAAGCCTTTGTTCCCATCTGCAGCTTTGAACAGATCACGTGCACTGCAGCAACTTACAGATCCTGAAACAGGCAAAGAAATAGAAAAAAAAAAAAAGTTCAGTCTTTTGCTGTAGTCACTGAGCTGCATTGGATTCCTTCTGGCAATGCTGTATAGCAGCTGCTCTGTCAACTGCAAGACAGCAAAGTTGTGTCTTTTTAAAGATGGGGCTGTGTCTGTATGTCGGGTCTGCACGACGAGGGTTTGATGGCAGCTGCAGCAGTGACCTCTGGTGGTCTCCAGCAGCTGCCCCAGCTCAGCTCAGAGCCAGATCCACCCAGGACTAGAAGGGTGGTGCTGGTGGCCTGAGCTGAGCCTGAGCAGTGCTGTCTATGCTCTGGGGATGTGGGGAAGGTGTTTGCATTTGCTTTAGCTCTCACTGCTCTGATTTGTTACCAGCCGGTAATAAATTACAGCAATCAGTCTATGCTGAGTGTTTTGACGGTGACAGTAACTGGTGATTGACCTCCCTGTCCTTACCTCAACCTGTGAGATTCCTTTTCCTCCATCCTATTTCCCCCCTGTTCTGTTGAGGAGTGGAGCATGGTGCGGTGGAGCTGAGCTACCTGTTGCTGGATCACAACAGTGTGTGTGTGCTGCTGGGAACCTGTGTGAGGATTCCACCATCATTTTAAAAGAAATCTGAGCAGTGGGAGGACGTTTAAGGAGGGAGCTGAGGGGCTGCTGGGAGCGGCATTCTGACCAGCACAGCTGCAAAAACATGAAACTTTTTCCCTGAAGATTTGGAGGAAAATGTTGGTGTTTCCTGTTGCAGCAAGTCCTGGGAATGTGTAAATGGAGCAGAGAAAGAGAAGGGAGCCTTCATCCTGCCCAGCCATATTTCTGAAGGTGGTTTGCAAAGCCTCTGAGTTATACAGTATTATCACAGAGTCCCCCCTCCTCCTTTTTTTTCCCTCCATTCTGACAGCTTAGATTTGGGTGGGAGAATTTTGCCCTCTTGCTCTCACCCTTCTTAATATTCTGCAGTAACTGGAATAAAAACATGTAAAACTCATCATGCTCTTCTAATACAGAACAATGTGGCCTACAGCCTTCTGGAAGGAAAACTTGCATCGGCTTAGAGTATAAATGAAGAAGCTTGAGGCAGAAATTAAGAAGTAACACAAATCATCGGCATTTCTGATGGTACAGAAATGTGAATAGAAGGGCCGTGTTTCACTTGGAGATCATAAGCTCAGTCAGTGTGTCAGCGGGGTGACACGTTAGTGTGCAAGGTGTGCTCAGGACAAACGGGGGCTTCCATGTGCTTTCTTTTGTTGCATCTTTTGAGCGAGCTTTCTGCTTCAGGAGCTCTGTGAGGGGGCTTAATGGCTTTCTGCTGGTTCTCTGTTATATAGTCACGTAGCTCTTCCCTTTCTATCTTTTCCCTTGGCATTAGGGAGCAGCTTCTTGCTGTTTGCAGAGGTAATAACCAGCGGGTTACTTAGCACAGCACTTTCTATATAGTGAGAACATTCCACAGTGGGTAGGTGTTCTGCTTCACCAGGCAGAGTGCATCACAGAGCATCTGTTTAACGTGCGATTAAGAACCTATGAAGCTTGATAGATCAACTGCCCGGGGAAATAAAGTTCACTTTGTTTGGAAGCAAAGACAGAAGTGGAGCACTGTGTTCACAGTAAGGTTTGTACTTCTTTCCCCTTTTTAAGAAGAATAAGAAAAACAACTGAGCACCTGCCTGGCAGAATAGTTGTTCTCAGTCATATGAATGGTAGTAACTACTTTTGGGATGTTGTCTTAGATCTTCAGCACTTCAGTAGTGTTTAGCATCTGATTTAGGCCTTAAAAGGTATGCAAATCAGTATTGGTACTCCCCAGAACCTCTTCTCTAGGCTGAACAAGCCCAGCATCCTCAGCCTGTCTTTACCCGGGAGGTGCTCCAGCCCCCTGAGCATCCCAATGGCCCTGCTCTGGGCCGGCCCCATCAGCTCAGGGTGCAGAAAATGAAATCCTTCTGGGCAAACGTAAGCCGTGGTATTACTGCACTGATTTCATTTGCCCTACATGTTTGCTTTGGATTTTATGCGGGGTCTCATACGGGTTTTATGCTAATCATGCTAATGGTTTTGCAGAAGAAAACGTCTTAGAAGCACAATTTCCTTGTAGTATCTAAATCTCCGTCATGTAGAACAGTCCCAGGTTGTACATTACCTACAGACAAGGCCGCATTTAAATGCAGAATAACTGGGGGAAGAACCTGTCTTTACAGTGGGGTTGGGAGCACGTGATTAATGAGCTGGAAGACTTGCTGGAGCTGAGCCCTGACAGTGACCGTTCTTATTCCTGCTCCAGATAACATTATGCTTGCTCCATTTTATTGGCACACATGAAACACCTAAGCATGGTGCCGTTGCATCCCTCCTACTATACTAGGATAGTTGCCACCACAAATTACTGGGTCATGACTGACCGAGAAGGGCAGGGCTTGGTCTCTTGTACCTTTTTATGGTATTGCAAATAGCTATGCAGTCATCCTGGAGGAACAGTGCAAGAAAACAAATTACAGGCTAAGCCAGTCTGCCGGTGTCTCGGTGCAAGAGTTTGTTTATGTTAGTTTCACTCTGCCAGTTCTTCCAGAAAAAGGAAATACAGGGAATGCTGCCGTATCAACAAGATCTTCAGCAGGTGTAAGGTTACCAGTGAAATAAGCCACCTGGGAGTGCGCCCTGGGTGCTGCACTGGGGTAGAACAGTTAAAGACACTCGATGGTTCCTTCCTTGGATAGGAACGGGGAAGTGGACTAAATGAATGTGAAGTTCAGCTGGGACAAACACGCTTCTCCAGAAAATCATAGAATGACCCAGGTTGGAAAAGACCTTGAAGTCCATCAAGTCCAACCGCAGCCTAACCAGTACCCTAACTCTAAAAACCCTCCGCTAAATCATATCCCTGAGCACCACATCCAGACGGCTCTTAAACACATCCAGGTGCAAAGAAAGAATCCTCTATAGAAACGCAGTCCAGCAGAGAGAGATTTGAGAGATGCAGTGACTTATAGCCTTACTAAAACAGAACCATGTGAGCTGTGATCCTCAGGAACAGCACAAGTGCTGTCCTGGCCTGCAGCGTCACTGTCCTTTATGTCTCATGGTACCCGTTTTCTCTGTAAAATGTGTGTATTGTCAGCAGTTCTTAGTCTGTTCTTGTTACAGTTAATAAAAGATAGGATAGAATATTTTAGCTAACCATTGCCATGGGGTGTGGTTTATTTTAGCTCTCTGCTGAGTTATTTCTGAGAATGGCCATCCTTCTTTCAAACATGTTTTACGTTTTGTTCCTATTCTCAGATACCGGCTTCTGCTGAAGTCTTTGCAGGGCTATGCAAATGCTAGTTTTAGCTCTAAATAGCTTCTCTATTTATTCAGAACTAAAGATTTGTGGCAAGACAAGCTTTTTTAAGAGCAAGTCTGTATCTTAGAACCAGTGATTTGGCTGCTGTGCAAGAGTTGAACTGACCCTAACCGATGCAGGTGAGGATTGGCCTCTGCACGTCCCACATCTCTGCCTCATCTCTGGAGGCGAATGGTGCCTTCAAGGCCAGGTTGGATAGGCAGCCTGAACTAAGGGGTGGAGACCAACCCAGCCCATGGCAGGAGGTTTGGAGCGAGATGATCTTTAAGGTCCTTTCCAATCCAAGCCTTTCTATGTGTCTGGGACAAATAGGCACAAATAAGCAGTTAGATGAATGATTACAGTCAAAACCGTGGTCATTCCTGAACCGGCTGTTTGCTCTGGGAAAAAAAGGGGTGATGAAAAATATATGGTATGAAGTTCCATGACTGCTGACGTTCTCAAGCCCCATAAATAGTCCGTGACCGCAAACACAAATTCAGATTTGTTAATCAGCCCAATCCCTGGAGAGAAATGGGAGAAAACTGTATCGCAGATACTGCATCCATCATTGGTGTCATTACTGTCGCTTCCTATTTGCTCTAATAAAGAGACAGAGACCTAGAAAAGGAGTCTAAGGCTGTGATTGGCAGCACAGGGAGGAACCTTTGCAAAATGGAGCCAGCTTGTTTCCAAGTCACTTCAAAACTAACAAGCTTTCTGCTACTTTTAGACTGCAAAATATGTAATGTCTCCTGTGCTCACCCTGATACACGGGGTGCTTTTATCGTCATTCTCATCACAGTCATGCTTTAAGAAACCTCAGAAATATTGTCTTATCTGTCATAAAATCTAACCTTTTATAATAGCTACCAAAACTCTTAATTCGTGGCTGCTCTGCTTCATAGCAGGATTATGGTTTCCATTTAAGAGGAAAGAAAAAAAAAGCAGTTTGCCCAAGATTAGTGACAAGAGGCAGCAGTTTCAGTAGCAGCTATAGCCATTAAGAGTGCTTTCTTGCTAAGCCCTGTCACCTTTCTTTTAAGACAAGTGTTTCTGCATCTTTTTGATCCTGTAGTCTATAAAACAGTACCATATTTATTTGGCACACTTGTGTTTTTCTTGTTAGTCAGATTTTTCTCCTTTCTAACTTGAAGGCTGTAAACTGTTTCCAGTCAGTCTGATGCTTAAGGGCCAGGAGCCTAATGAGAACAAACGAGAGGCTAAATTTTGCTTTTGCTTACAGTGGGTTTGTGCCAGAAAAACTCAGCTGAAGTTACTGGAGTAGAGTTACCCTTGTGCAAAGCCAGAGTAATAGAGTGACCTGGATTAATTCCACTCCATTAATTACAACTTTCCCTCTAGTCTGATTTTCTCATTTCAGCAGTAATAAAGGCTGGTAGTGAGAGGGACTATCAGAATGAAGACTATGGTTTTTCATTTCCACCTTACAAACGATGCTGACTTTCTGTGTGCTTTAGTGACCCGTTACCTTTCCTGTTCACAGCTGACTGTAACGTTCAGTCACCTTCAAATCACAAAACAGACACTGGACACTCAGCAGTGGAAAGGAATCAGAACAGATGGACATTTACATAGGTTAATAGCTGCTAAAAACAATTCACTGCAGCAGTTCTGGAATTAACTTTCCAGTAATTGTAGAGCTGCTTGAGAACCTGCATAATTTCAGAGTGCCACGTTTGGACCAGCAGCTGAGTGTCCATGTAGTAGAGCTATAGAACAGGGACTTCTCATTGTCAAGATTTAGTTGGACTGTGGATGGATTTGGAAGTCGAAAGCTGCTTGATTTCGGTCATCCTAGCACAGAAAACAGGCAGCTTTCCCAAAGACATCCAACCCAAGAACGTCAGTAAGGAAGAGTACAGAGCACTTTCTGCAGGCGGTGCTGCACAGACTTGGAGTAGTTGCTGGCACTCACTTGGCAGTTCTCTTCTGCAGGGATGAACCTGTCCACTGCCACGGACTGAGCCTGTTTATTAATACTGGGTGTGGGCACAGATTTTAACCATATTCAACCCAAACAACAAAAGCTAACTGTCGTTAACCTTCTTGGCCTGTATCCCTAAAACAGTTCTATCTAAAGCTGGAATACTCACGCCAGTAGGCAAGAGCAGCAAGGCAGGAGCAAGACTGTGGGTGGTAAGAACAGATGCAGCACGCAGAAATATTTTAATGCTGCAGTTTTACTTTAGCATGGAGGCGGGCTGTGTGTGTTTGGGCAATGCTGTGAGCCAGGAGAAGAGCCCCAGGCTGCCACCCACATTTGTCAGTATTCTCACAAGGGGAAAAAAGAGAATATTTTCTGTGGGGGGTGGGCTGAGGCCAAACACCCCATGGTGAGGCTGGGAGAAGTCTTTATAAAGTCTCAAATAGGTTGTGGATTTTTGGAGGGTTTCCTCCCCTGCCCCAAGTTTTTATGTGCATGTTTGTTTCACGGTTTGTGGTGGGTTGGCTTTTGTCAGATCTGCAGCATGGCTATTTCTGTACAAGTTATTAAACAGTAAAAAGGGAGAGAAAAGGAAGGCTGTTTGCAGTCTTGGAGGACTTTGTTACAAAAGCAAACATTAGAGTTTAATAGATTTTCACGGATGTGAAAACAGCTCCAGCAGGGGAGCTGAAGAGAGGATGGTGGATAAGATTCTGAAAGAGTTTTTGACTGCTCAGCCTCTGATCAAACCTGGCTGCTAACAGCATCAGTGGGGCCAAGCAATCACAGGTGTGTGTCTGTACACCACTTCCTTGTCTTCGAAGTACACAGTGCTTTGTGGGTATGTAAAAGGACCAGGAATCTCTGAATGCTGCGTGCATCCTGGATGACTTCAATGAACGTTGGGTACTTTCCACTGTGCAGGTGTACGTGTGAGCTCTGATGCTCATCGTTTTATAATGCAACAGGAAAGATCTCAAGAACCCCTCTGTGAGTGAAGATCAGTCAGTCAAGACTGCTGTGATCTTTGTGACCTGACTGTCCTGGCTGCTTTCAAAAAGCACCGTAAGGATACTGGCTGTTAAACCCCTGTGCTGTATGACATGTGTGTGCTCCCTGCTTCTATACACAAGTCACTAAGCAGCGCGTCCCTCATTCCAGTGAGTGGCCATGTGAATTACTAGCAAAACTGCTCGTAGTTGTGGACAGCTCATCCTTGCTGTTTAGCTGAGAAGTTAAAGCAGTAAACTGAAAACATCATTTGTCCTTTCAGCCTCAGCTTTTTCAGTCTGTTTCCCAGAGAGGTGAAAGTAGCTGCGTTGGCTGCCTCAGTACATGTCTTCCCATGCATCTCCTGGGAGCACTGTGCAGAGTTCTACTTGTGCTTACTCTTTGCTTGGAGGGGGGAGCAGCCTTAATGAGTCCTGTGAGAGTCATTCTTAGGTTTTTGCCTTGGAAAACGAGAGGATCAGAGGCATGCTATGAAGGAGCTGGCGTGCTCTTTCAGTGACAGAAAGGGAGACAGATGGTGAGCTTTGGTTCTTGAAACCTCCATCCATTTCTGCAAGGAGAGGACATTCATTCTTTCAGGCTTTCTGCATTATTTCAGTCTCTAAATGCAGTTAACAGTTTCACTTAGTGAAGTGTGCTTTAATTCCTGTCCTGTGCCTTCCAGCTGTAATGCTTGAGCAGTGGAAATGCTGTGTTTTCCCCAGGGGGGGAAGACGGTCTTGTGAAGGACAAAGTGTTTGGGAACCATTGGGATGAAAAGGAAGTTCAGGAACCGCATGGCATAAGTTTCAAAGAAAATCCCCAGGATGGTTTTTTAATCTTATAAAGGAATGATCTGCTCCACTTCTCCCTTATTTGTGACTTGTGTTTAGTTATGTCGGTGTGTGCTGTAAGGTGTGCTGCTTCAGTTGACGTTACCCAGGCTGAAAACACCAGAGGAGAGCAATAAGGATGAGACAGTATCGTGGAATACAGTGCAGTTTATAGCATGCATGTGCTGTACAAGCATTCTGACTATCAATATGCTTTCCTTGTTGTCCATAAAATTCCTCTCATTCACTTCCAGGAGAAGACTGGGAAGTCCTTCTTTTCCACGTGTTGTCTGTTCACCTTACAGACTGCATTGGAATAGTTAGACTGACATTTCCTATTTATGCACAGCTGGGTACAGGATGGGCAGTAACACACGAAGCTGTCTCGGATTTGCCCACCTGGCTCTGGTGATGTCAGCACATTTCGGTCCCTGTAGCAGTTCAGTGCTGCTGGTTTTTGCACTCTGCTGGTCAAACACTTCAGAAATAGTTGCAGAGGAGAGTTCTGTGTTTTTTTGTTTTGAATCCACCTCGGTGTGTGTGGGGGAGGCAGCTCTCGGCCCTACACTGACTGCTTTGGCAGACCCATCCAGTTTCCTCTGTAGTGTTCTCCACATGTGGTTGTGAAATCCAGTGGCTGACCTCTTTTCTAAATACTGAGTCACCATTCTTTTAAAATAAGTGATGCCAGAATTCTCCCTTGTTTTCAGGACCTTTCTTTCTACTTCTGCAAGTATTGAGCATTTCTCCCTTGTCCATTCTGCACAATCACTTTTCAAGTAACTTTATTATTCTTTTTGCTTTACTGTGTTCTGGTGTAAGTAACTGTTTGGTTTGTCTTCCAAGCAAAAGATCTGCTAACAAAGACTGCTTTCCTTCAGCAATGCAGGAGCAGCCACCGAGGAGTGTGCTGTGCCCCACAGTTAGCACAGAGCGTGTTCTTCACGTGGGCACACCTTCTGTGTGTAGAACACGGACAGTAACGATGGTGTTAGCAAAGATGAAGTGTTCTGTTTTCTCAGTTCAGTTCTGAGCAAATAGCTGATATGTCTTCACTGCACTACCCAGCTGGAACCACCTGATGTCCTGCATTATTAACGTGGTTAAATGGTATTGCGTGTAAGTAAATGTCTTAGCTTGGCCTCTTGCTAACGATGCTAGACTTTGGCTCAGAGGTAAAAAGGGACCAAATGTAAGCCTGGGCTGCAAAACAGCCAGCAGACTGAATGAGTTCACTTTTTATTGGTGAGTCGTCATGTGCTTCAAGAAAATGACACGCAAAGCTCACAGCAGCCTCACATGGATTTGGTTGAAAAACCCAGTGTTGCACAGTGAAAAGGGCTGCTCACCCTTTTATCTGTATGGTTTAACAAGGCAAGTCTGATTTTGGGCCTCCCCTGTTGCAAATTACACATTCCACTCTCTGTACCGCTGATCTGATCTCATTGTTAAGCACCACAGTTCTCTCTTTTGTTTTAATAATCACACAAAGGTCTGGAAAACTGCCATAATTCAATAAAAAAGCAAGGCTGACTTCATGGTTTCCTGGCTAGCTCTCTCCTAGGCTGCAGTGAACCTGCATATACCCTTCGGAAACGTTACTGACATTACGGGGTTTCGTTCTGTACAATGTAATGTTTGTGAGAGGATGAAGTGATTCAAGTCACAGGCTCGGGGTATGGTGTCACTGCAGTAGTCAGAAGTGGCATTTGTGCCTTGCTGCTCCCATAGGGATGCTGTGGGGCTCTGTTTCTGTTGGAAAGATTTCAGGTTCGCCACAGACAGAGAACAGGTTTTTGCTTTCTGTATTGTGCTTTCAGCATAATTGATCGCATCAGGTTTTGTGTGCGGATGGACAGGAGTTTGCTCCACATCAGACATGGAATGTTAGGAGTATGGTGTGCACGGAGGATGTCAGTGCTGGTTTAGCCTCAGACGTGGGGTCAGAGCCTCTTCTTTGAACCTCTCCACATTCCTCAGGATGCGATGGGAGTGTTCTACTGCTTAGAACAGCCTGAGGTGACTCCTGAAGTGTCTCTTACGATGAACCTTCGGTACTATTGGATTCTCAGAAAAGAGTCTTACATTTTAGGTAGGATGATAAGGCACAGATAAAATGAGGTGGTGAAGTTGTATTGTACGGGCTGCTCCAAAAGTAATGCCTGCCGTTTATTTCCATGGGAACTGCACCGGGTGCAAAGAGCACAACAGCACAGTTGTGTGGAGCAGTGTCAGCTACAAAGCGCCGTGTCTCAGCACTGTCACTACCAGCAGCTCCGTGTTTTGGCCAGCAAAGAACAAGAGCCGAATGCAGCGCTGCTAAAAGCTGCATGGCCAGATCTGGGGCTTTTCTTTCCTGTCCGTGCCCCCAGTGCTGCAATGCACCACATCACTGCGCTCACACGCGCTGCTTGTGCTCCATCCACATTCACAAGTGGAGCTGGACGCCTCTGGCTGCCATTTCCCCGCACACTGAGGCCGTACATTGTATCGCTGCACACCCCGCTGTGTCACCCCGCCGCCACCTGCTGACAGGCACCACACGGGTCGGGTTCAGCTCTGCTGCCGTCCGCCCCCTCGTGACGTCATCGCGGCGCGACGCCGTCCTTCCGGCCGGTCGCTCGGCGTCATGGCGGCCGTCGGTGCTCTCCGTCAGACCGCCCGCCTGGCCTCGTCCAGCGCCCTGCTGCAGGTGCGGGCCGACCCGGGACCCCCGGCCCCGCCTCCTCCCGCTCCTCGCCCTCCTGGGCGGCGCCCGCGGGAGCCAGCCCGGCCCCCCGGCAGCGCTTTCCTCCCCCGTTCCCCCGCAGGTGCTGTTCCGGGCGGTCACCTTCGGGCTGAACGCGCTGACGCTGCGCTACCTGTCCAGGGAGCTCCTCGGCGTCGTCAGCGTGAGGTGACGCCGCGCTGCCCCGGCAATGGGAGCCGCCGGGAACCGCCTCTGGTGGCCGGGTTTCCTTGGCACGGAGCGGGGCCGACCCCGTGTCCCGTCGTGTCTCCCGCAGGCTGACGCTGCTCTATTCCACCGCGGTGTTCCTGGCCAGGGAGGCGTTCCGCAGGGCCTGCTTGAGCGGCGGTGCGGAGCGGAGCTGGGCCGCGACCATCAACCTGCTGTGGCTGACGTGAGAGCGGCTCCGCTTTGCTTTAGAGCTCACTCCTGGTTCCGGCTGGAGGAGGCGGCGGGTCCTGCAGTGGGACCTGCACGAGGCGGCCCGTGTCTGCAGCCCGTGTCTGCACTGCATGCCGTGCATGTTTTCTTCTGCTGACTCCACTGCCGTTGCCTGGAAGGCTCACTGTAACAGTTACATTGGGGCTATCAGACTCATAGCTGCAAGTAGTAGCTCGCACTGACAGGTTTTACACCAAAACTTGTAGCTACAATAGCAATGAGTTTGTCTGATCTCTTTCGACATACGTAAAGTACAGCAGCGTGGGAAATTTGAATCAGATTTTCTCTTGTTCTTTTTTCTGCTGAAGGAAACCTGACTGTTTTTACATTAACTTTTGAGAGTCCCTCTTGGTGTCTTCTGGTCTGTTTTCCTGGGCTTCGTCTGGCTGCACGTACTTGAAGTTCCGGATCCATCCGTGGTTCCTCACTATCAGGCTGGCGTGGTGGCGTTTGGCCTCTCTGCAGTTGTTGAGCTTCTAGGGGAGCCATTCTGGGTTTTAGCCCAGGCTCACCTGTTTGTAAGGCTTAAGGTTAGTAGGGAAGCTGTGAGCATAGGGCTGTGTGGGACGGAGAAACTTCGTGCTGAAAAAGTGACGTAATGGAAATGAAGACCAGATTCCTGAACTGGATCTGTGCATGTTCAGGGGTGCTTAAAAAACAAATGAAGCTATGGGTTGCTTCGTGCTGTACGATGTAGTCATAATGTATTTGTAACGTTAATTTGCTCCTGTTTAAAAAAGGAAGTTAATTTGTTTAGAAGTTACCTCCCTAATGCTCATTAAATGTATAATCACAAGTGTTGCTCAGAGGGAGGCACAGACGCCTTCCACACTTCTGCTTTTCACTGTCGGTGTGAGGCTGTGAAATGCAGCAGCTGGGGTCACGATTGTGCCAAGCAGGATTTACTCCCATGTGGGTCCCACACAAGGGAGCGGGGCAGTGTGATGGGGGAAAAGTGCCCTATAAGACTTGAGAATGTGCAGAGATGCTGCAGCGTGAGGTGGTCAATGCAGCAGCAGAACTGTGGTAGCCACACTGACTGTGAATGCCTTACAGGTCCTTTGTGGGTTGTGTGTGTGAAACTGGAGTGCTTTGCCTTCCTGTAGGTGGTTAAGCTGGCAAAAATGAGCGTTGTGTATTTTCTCTTTCTTGAAGGTAATTGCTGAAAGCCTTTCAATAGTGTCAAAATGCACTTTGACAGTTATCTTAGTCATCCTTTATCCGCAATGGGGCCTTCACATTTTTTCCTTGGCTCAGGTAAGTTTCCTGTATTCTGTATATAAATTCTTGCTCTGAAATGTTCTTTGCTGCTGTCTGTGACATTTAACCTGCTAGATAACACTGAGGAGGTGAGAGAATGTTCCTCCGAGGTGAGGGTTTAAATGTGAAGGATTTTGGTGATAGACGTTACTTGGCGCGTTGAGCCCAGTCAGTTTAATGGGCACCTTTGTTGTGTGCCTAAAGGTACATTTTGTGAATAAGGTTGTTACGTTGTGTGTGCTTTAGCTGTTCTTGAGGGCAGAGGGCTGTGATGCTGATCTGCTGATTAAAATGAATTTAAATCAACAGTACTCTGTGTGTGGGGAGGGGAGTTACAGTAACGCCTTCAGCTAGGTTCAGAGTTGACAGGAGGAAGAACTGCCTTCACTTCTCACTGAGTTCTCACTCATTCTTTGTTTTTTTCCTTCCTTGTCTTTCCAGCTTTTGTACACCAGTGTTCTGGTGCTGTGCTATGTGGTTTGTTTTGCAAAGTTCTTGGGGTCTCCTGAAGCAACAAAGAAGTCATTTCCGATTACAAGAATGAAAGGCCTGTTACCTAACTGGATGGCGGATAAGGTGGGTCACACAGTTCATTCTTAAGTCTTTGACGAGAGCGCTTTGAAAACTGGAGTTGATGGAGTGACTGAGAGATTATTTCTGCTCCTGGACACCATGGCTGGTTAGGAAGCATGGTTGCATAAAATTCCATTCACAGTTGTTGCATTCAAATCCTTGTCAGAAAACCACAGTGAACCTGGAGCTCTTTGTTTCTGGGCCTCGTTGGCTGCCTCATCTGTTGATTGGAGATGGAACATTTACAGTGTTAAAGGGAGTGAGCTGGTATCAGGTAGAAGAGAATCCAGGGTTGTCTTACAGAGCTGGTACTTCAACTTCTCCTCAGACAGAACGTGGTGGTGCACAGCGTCCTGCAGATACTCAGACCTCTGATGTCCTCCAAAAAGGAAATGGGGCAAAGAAAGAAATGAAAAGGCAAAGATGAGGAAGAGACTGAGAGATTGAGGACATGAAGGCAGTTCTGTCTTGTGAGGCTTGCAGGAGTGCTTTGAAGAGCACTGAAAGATGTACAGTACTGTGAGGGGCAGAGTTATATTGGTCTGCTAAACAACTTTTCTCCCTCTCTGGTTACTGTTGAGTGATTTACTCTGTAGAAAACTTATGCAGTTCCTTTGTGTATCTGCAAAGATGGTGATTTTCCACAAGGGAGAAAGTCAGCCAGACCAGGGTGACGCTGCTTCTTTGATTTTGCAGGCTTTCCTTAACTGGAAGGAAGCATGGCTGACTTGGAGCTTCTTCAAACAGTCCTTCCTGAAGCAGATTTTGACAGAGGGTGAGGCTCGATGTGTGGGAATGCTGGGGGAAGGAAAGTGGATACAGGTCACAAAATGGACAAGGAGCCTGGGAAGGCTGGGAGGGGATGGTGGTCAGAGCGGCACCAGCAGGTGTTGGCAACCCAGGTGCAGTTACGGAAGGTTTGTGGAGGATCAGAACTGTACCGTCCTGCTGGACATGTCTCTGGAATGCGTCCTGTTAGCAGGGACTGGACACACACGGGGAGAGATGTGGGGGTTTGTCCTTACTTCTGTGTTTTCAACTTCAGGTGAGCGATACGTGATGACTTTTCTGAATGTGATAAACTTTGGCGATCAGGGTGAGTGTGGCGATGCTGTGCAACAATGACATCATTTTCTAGTTGCTCCTTTTTGTCTGCTTCTGAAAATACTGAAAATATTAGAAACCATTTGAAAATAACATGAAAATGTTGGAGGATTTCAGTGGCGCTGGGACGTTGAGGTGCATTTCAGAGAATGATGGGTAAATGGTTATTAAATATAACACACACCAAAAAACAAGAAACAAAACCAGAGCAACTTGTTTGAGGGTCGTGGATTTAAGGAATGCTTCTCCCTTGGATCAAAACTTGGCAGTTGTGCCTCTTCTGCTGTGCGTCTTGTTTCTGTTTTAAAAACTTGGAAGGAGGCAGCATAGTATCTGATACATTGCAGTTCCTTCTCTTCATTTTCTTGGCCCTGTTGTCTTCCTTTGCAGTCTGTTAGCTGTTACAGCAGGAACACTGTTGTTTGTAGCATCACATCTCCAACTGAATGTGCTCCATAAAAGCAGTGTCCTTACAGAGTAATGAATGGCAGCAGCAGTTCAGGTGACAGCACTGGCTGCGCCACAGGCTGATTCTCTTGCATCTGGATCTTTTATCTTCCTCTGTAGTAAGAACTGAAGGGGCTGCCTGGGGGTGTCTGGGGCTATTGCTAGATTTGCTCTAATGCTGCATTAAGTTCCACTGGTTCTCTCTTTGTTTATCAGAAATGTGGAATAGGAATTTGTGCCAGAAAAAAAGTGACAGCTTGTTGGTGTGTTTTGTTTGTGAAGGTGTGTATGATATCGTGAATAATCTCGGGTCGCTGGTGGCCAGGTTCATCTTTTTGCCTATTGAAGAGAGTTTTTATGTCTTTTTCGCTCAAGTATTGGAAAGAGGGAAGAATGCAAAGGATCAGAAGCAGGTACGTTTGTTAGTATTGGTTCCACATGAAATGCTTACCTTCTGTTGGAGATCAATTGTATCAGGAGTGTGACTGTCGTGTGTTTAAATTACTGAGTGTAAAGATATTTGGAAAGAAACTTGAAGTGGAGACCATGCCGAAGGAGTCTGGACAAAAAGCAAATGGATAAAAAGGTAGCGAAGTAGGAGTTACGAGGTGCAATGACATAATGCTGCATTGTCTGGTAATTGAAGTTAAAATCCTCTACTCCAACAGCATGGTGCTTGTGCACCATGTCTGTGCAGCTGTGCTGAGGCAATTACTGTAGGTTCAATCTCTTTCCAGCAAATAAGTGGCACTTGACAATATTTGACTGACTTGAAAATACAACAGGCTGGTAAGCATTGAGCGCTTCAGAGGGTGCCCTTTCCAGAGGAAGACAGCTGTGTTTTGGCTGAGCTTTGGGATTGTTTGCGCAGTAACGATGGTTACATGAAGGAGAGGTTTCTGTATGCTCTAGAAGAAATTCTTGGTCAGATAGGAAGGTCCCAGTCAGCCAAGTGTCGTGTCTCACGTTAATGGTAGGCTGACAGAGGTGTACCTGTGTGTGTGTTTGACGTGGAGTGTTCATGGTGTGTTTGTGTGTGGGCTTATCCCGTGCACCTGGCAGGAGGTTTGACTCCTCATGAGGGGTGTGGGCAGCTGCATCTTACCATGTACAGAACTCACAAGTGGCTCCTTATGCTGTGGCGAAACTTGTAGTCCAGTGTAACAATGAAGACGTGGCCCTTTTGGTGATTCAGGCTGTGGCCCTGGGCAAATGCTGTGCTTTTCTTTGCTATTTACTGGCTGCTGTTTGCCCCTTTCCTTAAGCCCTGAAACAGAGCTGTCAATGGCTGATCTTTGTTGAGAGTTCTGCATATAATACGGAAGAGAATAAGAATACCTGAGCACAGCTGGAAGCCAGGACCAAGTGTGTAGGTGTGTCAATACCAAAAAATAGTCTTGGCTGTGCCTTGCATTGTGCCAGTGGACTTTTTCCCCCTGGAACAGTTTCTCTTGGTGACAGCAGCAGTTGTGCTGGTTCTAGTTCGTGTAATTGACTGCTGGGTTTTGTTGTTTTGTTTCTGTTTTTTTCTCCAGGATGATGTTGCTATGGCTTCGAATGTGTTAGAACTGCTGTTGAAGCTGGTGCTTCTGATTGGCCTTACCATTGCTGTTTTTGGATGTGCCTTTTCTCAGCTGGCTCTGGATATTTATGGAGGTTCAATGCTCAGTTCTGGAACAGGTAAAAAGCTTTAGCTGTGTTTTTTGTTTCTCAGCTCTGTTCTGAGCTCTTGGCTCGGTCAGCTTTCTGTCTGAAAAAAATCAGCTCAGGTTAAAAGGAGCTTCAAGTAGCCTCATTCTGGTAGAATTATTTGATTGCTTTGCCCTCCTGTAGATGCATGCATTTAGAATATTCCAACTGTAGCACCACAGCTCCCAAAGTTACCTGCAGGGATGCTTGCAGAGGCTGGAATGTAGCCCAGCAGTAGTTTTAACAATATTAGGAGGTTTACAAGGAAGGAAGGATAAAGCATTGGCTTTTCCTGACTTGTGTCACGTGTACCAGCTTATGGCCCAATAAATACAACCACCACTTTTGTGGAGGAGATCTTGTCTGTTACATTAATAGCTGCTGCCGCCTTGTACTTTGTGTTTGGGTTCCCCTTGCTTTGTTTATTCTGTTTGTCATCTTGTCAAGATGTCCAGACCAGAAGCTTCTCAAAGGGACACAGAAGTTGCTGTTATCATCGGTGATAATGTTACAGCTTCTGTTGTGGAGTATGAAACTGTGGCTTTATAAAAGAAATAATGATCTCTTTATCCTTGTAATGCTGCTGTCTTTATTTTGTTGTAGGTCCCGATCTTCTCCGGTGCTACTCGTTGTATGTCCTATTTCTTGCTGTCAATGGAGTAATAGAATGTTTCACGTTTGCTTCGATGTGCAAAGAAGAAGTGGACAGGTGAGGAGTACCCCCAGTGCATCTGTGTGTGATTTGCATGGAGTTAAGCATGCAAATGGGGAACAATTGTTCTGCTTGGATATTCGCTTGGAAATGCTTTTCTGTTACTGAGAAGGCAGTTTCTTTTTGCAGTCGTTTTAAGGACTGTGTGCAGACCTCGATGTAAAAGCTTTAGTTTAAACCTTTGGGTAAAAAGGATCCGAACTGACAAGGTTATTAGCTTTTAATACACAGCAAACTGGGAAAGTAATTTAATGTGAAGTCTTATTTTCTGTACATGTACGTGAATAGAAGCTTCAGTTTTTAAGGTGGACTGTTATGTTAAACTCCTTAAAGTCTTGCAGCTGTTAAAACTTCTCAGTCACAGTTTCTATAGATCACATTTGGGATGACATGAGTTCAGTGGTTTATCGGCCTTGAGGAGAGCTCTGGACAAGATGACTTCCTGTGATGTTTTGCAGCCTGGATGTTTTCTTGGTTCTCTGTTGTGGTGTGTTGGCACTGCAACCTGATGGCTGCCATCGGACTTGTTTCACTTCTGTGGCTGTTGTCTATTACAGCTCTGTTCCAAATTAATTAGGCCTTTATTTTTTTTAGGTCATTAATTAAAAGAGATCCTCTTTTAGCAGTTTAGCAATTGAGCAATTCTTTTTAGATGTGCAAGGACTGCTTTTGTCCCCCTTTCCAAGTGTGATCTTCTCTTTAAAGCCACTGTTTGGAGCAGGACTAAGTGTCACCCTATTGAGCGTTATTGTTCTTCAGTACCGAATAGAGAAGGAAAAAGTCCTCAGTGTTTGATACTGCTAATTATTGTTAGTAGGTTTTCTGAAGTGAATGCACAGGTGAATAGTAGGATAGAATTTCCTTCACTTAAAGTAGTTGTTGGTTTAGTTTACTCAACGTATTTTTCATTCTTGTGCTGCATTTCTTTTCTCAGCCTTGCCGGCTGTTAGCAGATGACAGGAGTTGTTGCTCCCATGTTTTAGAAAGCGAATGGATTTTTATCTTCTGAAAATGAGTTTAGTAATTAAATAGTGCAACTGCATATGTTGTTTATATTGTTTCTTCTTCCTAGGTACAATTTTGTTATGCTGGCCTTGTCCTTCGTGTTCCTGTGCATCTCTTATTTCTTGACCCGCTGGCACGGAAGTGTTGGCTTCATCCTTGCCAACTGCTTTAATATGGGTATTCGCATTGCTCACAGCATCCAGTACATCTATGAGTACTTCAAGGAAAGCTCCTACAGACCTTTGACAGGCTTGCTTCCCTCACCGTTTTTAATACTCGCTTATGTCATAAGTGGAGGAATTACTGTTTATTCAGAGGTAAGTATCTGCCTCGGGATGTTCCTTTCACTGCGGAGGTTTGTCAGATGGCTTCATTACCAGAAGGAAAGAAATATTATCAACAGGAAAGGCTTACAACCATAGACTTGGAGATTTCCATTACATCTTGCAAGGCTGCGTATAGATCTATTAAAAATGAAACAAAGACATGCAATTATATTGATCTTCAGATGTGTGCCTGCTTGCCTTCTCCAGGTGGCAGAGAACTGTGTACCTAATGAGTCAGACAGTTCTGCTGGCCATCTGTATATCCACATTCTTAGTTCTTGGTAATTGATGGTGATAGTGCAAAGAAATGGTCACTAAAGATTCGGTTAAAAAAATAAAAAAGCAGTGCAGGGGGAATAAAACAACAACATCTATCATGTATGTAGCTGGCCTACCTTGTGCCAACTGGTTTTCCTTCAGTTGCTGGTTTCCTTTGTTTTAGGCATTCTTCTGCTGTGATAAGGGTTGGATGTCAAGGCTGATTCACATCAGCATTGGGGCGCTGTGCTTTGCAGCTACCACCATTACCATGTTCTGCACAGAGACCAAGCTGGTCCACTTTGTCAGAAGCCAGTTCCTCTCCCAGTATATGAAGAAAGGAACATGAAATGCTCGTGGGCAGAATAATTCTTGTTCGTGGCTGCAATTATGGAGGGTTGTATTCTTTGCACGGGTCTGCCTGGATAAAGGTTTCCACATGAGTTTGTTGGAAGTATTGATAGTGACAGTATAAGTGGTTGCTGACTAAACTACTCTGTACAGTGAAAGAGAGCCGAGTAATTTTCTCTTCATGCATCATTCGTTCTTAGCTTTTCTTCCAACAGCCTCGTTGGTGATGAAGGTCTGTAGTGCACCTGCCTGACATGAACTGATGGCCAGAATTAATGTGGGGAGCTCCCATTCTTACTGGTAGGGAGACATATATGAAGGCATTGTATGGCTTACGTCTTAATTAACATGTAATTAAGAATACCCTTATTGAGGATGGTGGGCTGTTGAAAAAGTTAGCAAAGAAATGGTTTGATGTTGAAAAACAAAAACCAGAACCAAAACCTGAAGCAAACACTGGAGCGAGGACCAAGCACGAAACCAGTACCAAAGTGGAACGTAATGCAGCGCAGAAAAACCTGAGTTATCGGTGCCCTGAAGTGAGAAGCATTAAACAGACAGTTCTGGTACTTGCAGGGAAGCTACTGGAATATGCAGCGTGTCCAAGTCCAAGCTGGCTGTGTGAGTTTACTTCTGTCAGCATCATTCATGTAAGGAGAGAATCGATTAGCTTGTCAGAAATGCTCTGAAGCTTTTCTCTAGACAGAAGTGTGGTGGGTTTTTGAGCAGTGCCGAACAACAGCTGTGAATTACAGTCACGTCCAAGTTCCAGAAGGTAGAGTTAAATATCATTGACTTCACTGCTGTTCTGTTCCTACCTGAGGTGATCAGTGCAGTTATGAGCAGATTTGTCTCGCCTTTCTGCAAAGTGGAACGTTGTGTATGTTGAATGAGATTTCCTTCTGGGTTTGTGCGTGTTGGATCTCTTGCTTTTGGATTAAAAAAATGCTGCTTTTTCTTACAACGAGGTTTTTCATCTGGTTGCTCCTTTTTGTGTTTGTTATAAACCTTTGTGTTGATTTAATTTATTGAAAATGTCAATGCTCAGAAGCAATAAAGCATTGAATTTTGTTTCCTAAGGGCGCCATGTCGTATTGCTGGTCTAAGATGTGACTTCAGAGCATACGAGCAGCACGTTGTAACAACCAGCATTCCCTTCACATGGTTTGAGTGGAGCAGGAAATGCCGAGTGTGCTGAGACGTACAGCATGAAGACTTCACTGTCATCACATAGCAAACTCCACAGGTCCTGAGACAGCTCTAGAAGCATCTTCACTTCCAATGGCAGTGAGGAGTTGGTACCAATGGACAGAGCTGATGGGGTGAAATGCTTTCTGGTATCACTGTGGTACCGTTAGAAATGTTTGGTTCTGTTAGAAATGTTTTCTTAACTGTCGCCTCCAAATCCGGCGACAAGTCAAGGCTGCGTGTGAAAGTACCGTGCCTCCGCACATGGGGAACAGATGAGACTCACACACAGTGCGTAATGCCAAAAGAACGAATTTAATGCCTTGCAACAAATAGTATATACCGGTACATGTGACCGCCCCCATCAGGTACTTGTGACCTCCCTGACTCCAGCCCAGGTGCACCCAACAGCTTTGTCTCAAGTGATGCACGGTCATAGTTTACAAATCCTGATGAGCGGGCTGAAAGGAAGTGATCACACTATGATACAGGAACATCACCTTCACCCGAGATTTCTGTCCAGGTTTTGTCTTCTCTAATTTAGAAAAGGCTCATTGGTAGGCTAACAGCATTGTAACCAGCATTACTAACACATCAAATGCCTATTCCCATAGATTCCAGCATTGGTAACATTAGATCCTATTTGATTCACATCCAATTTATTAATAAAATAGAAGCACACTGGATAATAACCTGGATAATGCCTAATAATTGCAGTTCCTGAGACTGCATTGGAAATGCTAGAAATTCTCCCATTATGTCGCTCCGCTGTTATCTGCAGTATAACAGGTTACAAAGCAGCACACGGGCCCAGTCACTATGAAAACTGGATACTAGGGCCAGTCCTAACGACTCCCATTTACTTTCCAAAAGCACAATTTGTGCGGGCGATGGGGCAAAGGGAAGTGATGTGCCCGAGGAGTGGGGCTGAGCAGCAGGCAGGAGATGCTGGGAGCTTTGCAGGGCGCTCAGCTGTCTGCCCGGGAGGAGCGCCACCTCCTCCATATGCCACGGAGCCTGGTGGAGAGCTGCCCAATGGCTCCTTGTGGATGTGGCCTCGTTTCCTTCAGGATCTTCAGCGTCTGAAGGGCCAAGGAAGCGACAGCTGGACTGGGGTCATGCTTCATTCCCTGAAGGCCTGCGATAAGAGGAACAGAGAGGCATGATGACCCAGCTCTCCCCTCTGGCAGGAGGGAGCGAGGGACAGGCATGTCACCTGCTGGCTGCCCCAACATCCCACTCCCTGGCTTACTTTGGTAGATGTGCTCTCTGTCAGCCCGCTGCTCATCCCTCATGTGCCGCCCTAAGAGCCCTGCGAACACAAAGCCCCGTCAGCGACCCCCGCTGTTCCGTGGGTGCAGCATGGAGGGCCAGGGATGGGGGAAGCTCAGCCTCGTGGCTCACCGATGAACCTCACGGCCTCCAGTCGCAGGGTTTCCTGCAGGCTCTGCAGGTAGAGCAGGCAGTCGCCCAGGTAGTCCTGCGCTGCACTCTGTCTCCTCCTCTTGGTCAGCTGAAGAGGGAAGAATGTGAGGTCAGTGCAGGCTGGTCCCGACCCTGTCCTGGGGTGTGGGAATGGGCATACTGTTGCGCATACACACCATGCAGTCGCTGATCTGCCAGAACTGCTCTGTCTGCACCAGGTGCTCCAGCTTCCTCCAGCGCAGGAACCGTGCAGCACCAAGGAGGGCTTTCTGGGAGGCCTGCCAAAGAGCTGAGATAGCACCGCAGCCCGAGCAGCCGCAGAGCCCGTGTCCCCAGAGCCCCTCTGCAGGGAGGATGCAGCAGCAGGGGCTGATGCTGCTGTGGGCTGCAGTACTCTTGATGTATGGGGGGCACCACGGGAGCAGCATCACCCTCCCCCAGATGAACCTGATTCCCACCTTGGACACGTTCTCTTCCTCATCGTGCAGGTGTAGATACAGCAGGACCAGGTTCCTGCACACCGTCTTCTGCATCTTCCTCTTTTCTTGGCCCTCCACAAAGCTCAGCGTTTTGAGGAAGAAGTCGATGGAGAGCTGACGCACCATGCCGGACTCCTGTGGAGGAGGAAGGAAGGACATCTGTGTCAGCAGCTCCAAGTCCATGGCAAGCAGGGACAGCACCACCAGTGAAGTGGGGGCAAAATCTCCGAGCTGAGAGGATGCAGATCTTGAGGATGCCCTCAGAACTGCTCCAAAGTGTGCAAGCTCTGCCCAGCGGAAAGTCTGCCCAGGACCACGCAGTGCCTGAACCTGGTGAGCGGCCAGGAAAGTCCCCTGGTGCGCTGTCACAAGGCAGCAGGCATGGGCACGCTGGGCTGGCAGCCACATCCCTCGTGTGCTGGACTCCCTATCATCCTTACATCGTTAAGCAGAGCTGGGAGCTTGCTGGCCAGCTCCAGAGCCATGACGCTGAGCTTAACCTCCTTCAGGAGGTGCAGCAGGTTGCTGAATATTGGTAGGGCCGTGGCACGGATGTCACTATCTGCATCCTGCAGCTGCTCCATGATGCACGGCAGGAAGATGATCATTGTCCTTGCCTGTGGGGAAAAACACCCCATCCTTTAGGTACGGCAGCAAGCGTAATGAGGGCAAGGCTACTCCAGTACCAGCCCTGAATAGCAGGCAGTGATGGGGTGGGCAGAGCGCACCAGCTCCTCACTGCCTGAAGAGTTGCCGAGTTGTACATGGCCCCGCTACAGCCCCATGGCAGGCCCAGCCCAACCTGTGGCATTCCTGGCCACCCCTGCTCACCGTGTCCTGCCTCTTGCTGAGCTGCAGGACGCCCCTGAGCACCAGCTGCTGCATGCCCACCCTCTTGCTCTGCAGATAGTGGGCAAAGATTCCTATGATGCGGTGCAGCTCTTTGCTGAGGTCCATGCATTCCAGCATCTGCAACAACACACGTGGCTCTTAGTGCTGGATCTAACAGTCAGCTTGGGGAAAGACAGCAGGCCCCGAGGGAGGCAGCAGGGCTCGTGCTGCCAGTGGCCTTGCAGCCTCCAGTGTTCTCTGCTTCTGCAGCTGTTGCTCACCTCAACGAGGAAGACCATGGCCACCATATCCCAGGAGTAGAAGTTGGTGCTGAGCAGCTCAACCAGCTGCTGGAAGATGGGGTCACGCAGAGCAGCAGGCAGTTCCCTCATCACCCTGCAGGGATAAGAAGGCACCGTGAGCCCTGAACCAGGCAGACGCAGCTCTGGCTGTGCAGCCCTCTTGCCACTGCTGCAGGGGCCACAGGCTCTGGTGCTGTGGCTGCAGTTTGGCTGAGAACTGGGGACCCCCGTGACACCACAAGGAAGGGCTCCCACCTGGCCACCACCTGCACACCCTGGAGGTGGGTCACAGTGCTGAGAAGCGCGTCCCAGCCCCCCTGCTCCTGGATGGCCTCCATCTGCTTCTGGAGGCCCACGCTGCAGAGCAGCACCTTCAAGGACTGCACCGCGGACCTGCAGGTGGAGAAGAGTGCGAGTCACATCAGGAGCCCCAGCACCGGGTCCCTGGGTGCAGCAGGGGGACGGGGATGTGGCACCTGATGGGAGTGAGCTGGTGCTGCTGTTGCCCCTCCCAGAAGATTTCCACCTCCTGCAGCGTCAGCTCCGTGGTGAAGGACACTTGCAGGAGAAGGGCTGGGAAGAGCTGGGGGAAGATGGCTTCAGCCTCCTTGAGGACCAGAGGCAGCTGGAGTATCTCTGGTAGGGTCCTTGCTGCCTGCAGAAAGCACCCGGATATGATTCTTGCCCTGTCCCCTGGGTTTCCACCCCGTCTCTAGAAGTGTAGGGATGGAGAAAGGGAGGGGGGGGGAGGGAGACCCCCAGAGCCCCAGGCAGGTCTATGGATGCATCCCAGGGCAGGAAGAAGGCTCGGGGGTGGACAGGGAAGGGGAGTGGGGACTCAGCTGGGGTTCAGCTGGGTGAATGAGGAACTCACGGCCAGGGCAAGGACACGTGGCCTCTCCTTGATGAATGGGGAGGTGTGCTGCAGAGTGTGGTTTATGAGCACTTGGAACACCTCCTGCAGCACCGTCTTCACGGTTGAAGACTCCGAGAGCATTTCCCTCCACATGGTGACAGCAACTCTGCAGGTCCCCAGGGCTGTCAGCGTGGCTGCTCCTGCCTGGCTGACGGCCATGGGGTGGGGAGGGGGGGGAGAGGAGCCCTGAGGGCTGTGGCCCCATACCTGGAGCAGGTGAGAGAGCAGACCAGCAGGCTGCTGACCATCTCCTTTGGGAATTTGCTGGCCAGCACAAGCAAGGCCCTGCTCAGGCTTTCAAGAGCTGGCTTGGCTTTGATGGAAGGCAGGCTGCTGTGGATCGCCTTCACAATCTTTTGCACCTGGAGGGGGGGAGCATGGGTGAGAATGGGATGGCACCAGAGCAGGGCCCTGCTGCCATCCCCACTGCTGCCTGCTGGCCAAGCGCAGTGCCAGGGATGGAGCAGAGCCCCCAGGGCTGGAGCGGAGGCAGCAGCAGGTTCCCACCTGCTGTGGAGGGAAGCGAGCCTCTCCTGCGAGCACATCCACCATGTGGGCAGCCAGCTGGGTGCTGTGGAGGCTCGGTGCTTTCATGCTCTCAATGGCTGTGAGTAAAATGTTGACCTTTTCAGGGTACAGGAGGTATTTCAGAAGGACCTGTGGGAGGGAGGAGAGGAGGGATGACTTATCCTCTGCTTGGCTGCTCAGCTGTGCAGGTGTCCCAGGAGAATTGGGAGCAGAGGCTGTGCTGGGTGATGCCAGGGATATGAAGCGTGAGGGCCCCAAAGGCACCAGGGCTGCTCGGGGACAGTGCGTGCACTCTTCCTGACACTGCAGGCCTGGGTTCTCCTGTGGGCTCAGGGTTTGCTCTTTGTACCTCGAAGATATTTCTGGCTCTGTCCTCACGGGAAACCTCCTGGTGGAGCGAAGTTTGGCTGTCCCAGAGCTGTGGTACTGTGCGCTCCTCCGGTTGCCATGGCAGTCCTGGACAGGAGCACACACGGTGTCAGTGAGGGGTCTGGGCATCTGGAGGGACCTAGCCCAACACAACTCCTCTCACTTGGGGCAGCGATGAAGATGAAAAGCTGATGAACAGCATTAATCGCCTCATCTCTGGTCCTGTCATCCGTGGAAGTGCAGGACAGGATGAGGTGTCCGACCAGCTTTCCCAGCACGGGGAAGCGTTGGTTCTCCTGGCACTTGTGCTGGAACACCGCGGTTCCAACGAAGCAGGTGCACAGCTGGGGAGAGAGGCAGCACGGCTGAGTGGGCAGCAGGGCCCAGCCCAGGCTCTGTGCAAGCCTGGACACAGGTGGGCTCTGGCTGGGGAGCCAGGATGTGGTCCCAGAGCTGAGCGCACCGGGACTCCCTACCTCAGGCAAGACGCAGGTGTTGCTGAAGGCGAGCAGCCTGGCAATGCACACCACAGCCCTCTCCTCCACGGCCGCCAGCTGGCACGTGGTGAAGGGCAGCAGGAGCTGTGGAGAGAAAAGTTGCTGTTGTGCCCACAGCACGGGGCACTCGTCCTTCCCCTTGCTCCCCAGCTGCAGCGGGGTGGGTGGTTGCGTCCCTGTCCTGCTGCAGCCCTGCCATCTTCCCGCTGCTCCCCACCCATCCCTCTAACACCACACGGGCTAGTTTTGGGCCAGCACCCCCTGCCCGCAGCAGGCCCTGGGGGGACCTCGTGTGGATCCCTCCTTTGTGGCCTTGAACCATCCCCGCAAACCCCAGCGTTGCCACATCCAAACCTCCATGATGTTCTGCAGCTCCACGAGGACAAAGCGGCCAGCGCTGCTCACCAGCACCTGCAGCAGGTGGTGCAGGGCTTCCATGGTCTGCAAAGGAGGACAGGGGTCAGGGCGGCCTGCCCTGCTGCGTCCTGCTGGCAGCAGAGGGGCATCCCGGGTGCTGGTGCCCAGGAAGCGTCCCCAGGGCTCAGCTGATGCGCACCTCCACGTAGAGTGCCGCATCCAGGTCCGCGTCGTCCTCGTAGCAAGGGAGGTGGAGGACGCTGCTGAGGCAGGCACGCAGGAGACCGTTCTTCTCCTCTGGAAGCAGCCATGCTCCACTGCGAGGGGAGAGAGGGCAGAGGTGTGATGCTCCGCTCAGCACCCTGTGCCCTGCAGCCTGTCCCGCTCAGGGCCCCGGCTGGGACCGATGCCTCCACGCTGGCAAAGCCGTGCTGGGGCAGTACCTCATGGCGGCGATGGTGCTCATGGCCTGCTGCCGGAGCTCCGTGTCCAGGTGCTCAGCGGGCTCCTCCTGCAGCAGCGCCTGTGGGCACAGCGGGATGGGATGGGATGGGATGGGATGGTGCAGTGTGCCCTGCTTGGTGTGCAGAGCCCAAGCACCCCATCCAGGCCCCCAGTCCTGGCCCTCGTTCAGGGCTCCCCAGTGATCCTGCAGTGGAAGGGCTGTGCCCTCAGCCCAGCCCTGCAGTGCTCCATTACCTCAATGCACAGCACCACCTTCAGCACGTAGTCACACAGCTGGCTGTGGACCACGCTGTCCGTGATGGCAGCTGTGCAGGCAGTGCGGACGCAGGCCAGAAAGCGCAGCTTCTGTTCCTGTGTCTGAGACAGGAGGGGAGTTACAGGGGTTGGCATCGGGGGACCCCGGCACCCTCTGGGCACAGCCGGGCAGGGGCAGCCATGGAAGCACAGAGTGCACACTACCTGCGGTCTGCATGCACAGCAGGCGTCGATGTAGCTCAGGGGATCCTCGTCCTGAGGTGACACGACGGAGGCAAAAGGATCCTCAGCTGAGCCCACGGGCCCCTGCTGGGGCTGCACCCCATGCACCTCGCCGGGCCCCTGCGGGGCCGTGGGGGTGCGGGATGCTCCGCGCCTCTCTGGCCAAGCCTCTCGAACTCGGAGTGGGGGTCTCTGCTCCATCTCGCTGCGAGGAACAGCGGCAAATGAGCCTCGTGTTCCAGCTCTGCCTCCTGGTGGTCAAAGCCCATTGTAACGGGGCTGTGATCTCACCCCCTTCCATCCGCCTCCACATAGAACCCCTCCTCTTGCCCTGGGCTCGCCCCAGAGCCCCACAGCCGTCCCTGTCCTTGGGCAGGTTCGGTCTGGAAGGAGCCCTTGTATTCACTGTGTGTGTTTGCCACAGCTGCAGTGTTGGGATCCGGGAGTCCTTCTTCAGTCCATCCCCGCATCCCCTCCTGTCAAATTAAACCATGTTCTGGTCTCCATTGGGACGGAGTTGATTTTCCCTTCTTGGCATCTGGTGCTCTGTTTCGGCTTTAGGAGAAAAACAGTGTTGGTAACGCAGCAGTGTTTCTAGCTGTTGCTGAGCTAGATGGGATGGGATGGGATGGGATGGGATGGGATGGGATGGGATGGGATGGGATGGTGCAGTGTGCCCTGCTTGGTGTGCAGAGCCCAAGCACCCCATCCAGGCCCCCAGTCCTAGCCCTCGTTCAGGGCTCCCCAGTGACCCTGCAGTGGAAGGGCTGTGCCCTCAGCCCAGCCCTGCAGTGCTCCATCCCTGCAGGCATTCAAAGGCAGGCTGGATGTGGCTCTGGGCAGCCTGGTCTGGTGGTTGGCGACCCTGCACATAGCAGGGGGTTGGAACTGGATGATCTTTGAGATGCTTTTAGTACAAAATGATGATCTTTTAGTACTGGATGATCTTTTGAGATGCTTTTAGTACAAAAAAGATATGGAGATTTTGGAAAGGGTCCAGAGGAGGGCCACAAAGATGATCAGGGGGCTGGAGCACCTCCCCTATGAGGACAGGCTGAGGGAGTTGGGTTTGTTCAGCCTGGAGAAGAGAAGGTTGCGGGGTGACCTCATTGCAGCCTTTCAGTACCTGAAGGGAACTTACTCCCAGGAGGGGAGTAAACTCTTCGAAAGGGCTGATAATAGCAGGACTAGGGGAAATGGTTTTAAGTTGAAGGAGGGAAGATTTAGGTTGGATGTTAGGGGTAAGTTCTTTACTAGAAGGGTGGTTAGGTCCTGGAACAGGCTGCCCAGGGAGGTTGTGGATGCCCCGTCCTTGGAGGTGTTCAAGACCAGGTTGGACGGGGCCCTGGGCAACCTGATCTAGTAAATGTGTATGTTTGGTGGCCCTGCCAGGCAGGGGGGTTGGAACTACATGATCCTTGAGGTCCCTTCCAACCCGGATAATTCTGTGATTCTGTGTGATTCTGTGATGCTTTTCAACCCAGGCCATTCTATGACTGTACAGTTCCATACTGGAACAAAGATAAAATGCTAACTATGTAAAACATGGAGTCAAACCTGTGTGATTTGTCCACACGAGGAGGTGATTAGAAAACAATTTGTAAGCTACAAAGCTGCTTGCATGAAAGGAAAAGAAAATGTATAAAAATGTATGAGGGAAAATTGTATTGCATTGAGATTTCCAGTTTTTACTCTTTGCAGATCTAACTAGCTGCTGGAAGAATCCTGTACGCCATGTTCACACCATTTTCAATGAGCTGGATGAGTCTGTTGTTGGCATTTTAATACCACTGACCAGGCAGGCAATATGTATGGAGTATTTGGCTCTCTCTACAGTCATGAATGTTTGAGTATCTTCAACATGTGGCTCATTGCTTCCATTTCAGGCTGCCCAGAGAAGCTGTGGATGCCTGTCCTTGGTGTTGAAGGCGAGGTTGGATGGGTGATGGGCAGCCTGAGCTGGTTAGTGGGCAGCCAGCCCATGGCAGGGTGTTTAGAACTGGATGATCTTGAAGGTTTCTTCCAACCCAAGCCCTCCCGTGATCCTATGATTCTGTGATTTCATTCAGGTTTATTAAGATGAGATGAGTTCTCCTAAATGCGCTGTTCTCCATATGATGATAATTGGAGTCTAGATGGATGACTTAAACCAGACACCAAACTTTCTGATGGCCAAAATGAAATGAACTCAATCCTTTACTGTGTCAGTAGTCTGTAACTAGAGCCCATCAGGTAATTCCCAGCCTCCTGCCTGTATCAGAGGCTGCACACGGTGAAAAAGTCTGATGGGATTTTAACCTCTAAAATGTTCAGAATCAGCCAGAGGGTGAATATATTCACTATGCAAATACCTGCAGGAATAAGCTTGTCATGTATGTCCTCAGGTACCACAGTAGTTAATGGTGGGACTCAGTAGGTCATGCTGAAAGTTGAGTCTGCTGATCTTGAAGGCCTTTTCCAGCCTAAATGACCTTATGCTAATATTTCTGTATTTATTTCTGTTCAGCTCCCAGAAAACCTCCCACCCAGCCCCCAGCTGACCCCGTGGTGAAAAATAAAACAGAAACCTCAGTGACGCTGGCATGGTCCCCTCCGAAGATGCAACGCCCCATTCCAATCGATGGCTACATTGTGGAAGGCAATAAACTAACTGGCTTCACGTGGGTGAGGTGCCACGAGTCTCATGTCCCCGTCCCAGAGTTCACGGTGAGCAATCTGTCTGAAGAGGCTGATGATCAGTTCCGAGTGTCTGCAGTCAATGCGCATGGACAGAGCCCGTCTCTGGAATTCCCAGGGAGCGTGCACCTTGGTAAGCACAAAAACCCCAATGGAAATGGGTCAGTGTGAGCTGAGCAGCTGTGTTGGTTCCCTAAAGATGTTTCCTTTGACTTTAAGGATAGTAGTGCATTAACACACCAAAGGCTTTCCCTTCTTCCTAGTTCTCCTATCAACCTCCAGCTACCACTAAAGTGATACAAGTTCTGTTTCTGTGACAGAGACATGAATATCCTTATCTTTTGATATCTCACATGTGCAAGAGGCAGAACTTTCTGTAACAGATTTGAAGCATAGAAGTTCTTCTTCCAGCACTCATGCAAAGGGAGAGAAAGAAATGTCCCTATGATTTAAACTTCCATCTCTAAATGAGATACCAGACTTGCATCTAAAGAGCATTAAGACATACATGTTGTTCTTCCTCAGAACCAGTCCTGGCTGTGAAATCCCCCCTAACAACTGCTGAAGCTGTACCTGGAGGGGATGCCATGTTTACTATTGACCTTATAACAACGTGTTGCAGCACTTGGTACCTCTATGGTAAAGTCTTACAAGAAAGTGAGACCTGCATCATCAAGAGAACCCAAACTACTCACAGCCTAATGATAAAGAACATCACCAAGAATGATGATGGAGCAGAAGTGAAATTTGTTGCCGAAAATGTTGATGTCAGCAGCAAGATGAGAGTGAGAGGTATTTGCTTTGATCCTTCTCCTTTCATCTTACAGTCAAGGCATAGTTGCTGTGATCTGTTGATTAGAACTGGGGCTGCAGGCATTCACTGCCTGTACCAAATACCTGAAATTGCATCCCATGGACTGACGTGAATCCTGGTAATGACCTAAACATGATAGCACTGAGTGTAGGGTAAGCCAATCTACCCAGCTGCTTGGTATCTGAACCAGATTGCTTCATGCCAGCTGATGAATGTCTGCAGTTCACAGGTATTGGCCAGTGCATTCAGTCAGCAGGTTTACCACTGCATCACCATAGAGCAGTACTTTCAGCTCCAGGTTCAGACAGCCTTTCTGATTGCACTGGAATAGTTTAGAAGTAGGGGAGCAATCATTCCAATAATATCTCTATCAATCAGCTTTGCATGACCAAATAGAACAAATAAACATTCATTATGGGAGGACCTGTTTGTCATTGGGTGGAAACCTCTGCAGAAGCATGTTTAGAGCATTATTAATCAGTAGAAGGAGATGTTTGGTTGATTTTTACTTAGTAAATCCGGCAAGAAGACCAAATGAAATATCTTGAATTGCTCAGCAGTGACACAATGATGAGTGCAGGAACAGAAGGTGATACTTTTTCAGAGATGTTGCAGGAAACATTGACCACGTTAGCCTGATCTAAATTGAAATAACGAGGTCTTTGCTCCTGACAGGTGCTGCAGTGAGATTTACCAATAAGAGCAAAGATGTAGAAAAGATCTCCGCTCGGCTGCATGAGGAAGCCAAATTGCAGGCTGAGCTTTCAGACACAGGCGCTACTGTGGGGTGGATGAAGGATGGGAAGGAGCTCAAGGCCAGTGAAAATTATGAACTGCAAATTGTGGGGAAGAAACACACCCTGAAAATTCACAGCGTCTCAATGGATGATGCTGGAAGTTGTCAGTGCATGTGTGAGGGGGATAAAATGCTCTGTCAGCTTTCAGTGAAAGGTATGTGACAGTCTGGGCTGTCCTCTTCCTGCCCAGGGCCAGCAGACTGCATTCACCTGACTCCCCGACAGTCCAGCTGTTGTCAGACAGCATCTGGGGTGTTTTCAGTGGCTGTTTTGACTTGAACTGGCCAATCTGCTTTGTAGAGCCATTTGATTTCTGTGTTCTGTCCTGTGATTCGTCCCTAAGATATAGAGGAAATCAAGGGAAAGATAGGAAAAAGAGCATCCCAGCCTTCCTGCTCTTCTCTCAGGTTGGCCACGAGAGATGATGTCAACAGCTTTTTGTTGCAGTGATCCCAAGTGTAGAAGAGACCTGTGAAGAGTCACAGGGATGTTTACTTAGCTGTCATTCCATGGTGGGCTTTTTCTTACACTGATGTAGAGAGAAACTGAACTTTCCCACGCAGGTCTCTGTTTTGCTGCAGGGTGTAGGTCTGATCTCTGAGATCCACACGCTGGGCCTTGATTGCAATAAATGAGAGCCCTTTGTTTGCTCCAGTGGAAGACTTTCCATTTCTGCAGTACCCTCTGAAGATGACACAAATGCAAATGCACCTTCTTCCCAGCAACAATTGCCTTTTTTTTTTTTTTACACTGAGCATGCATGAGGCTCTTCATCATAGTCTGCTGGCTTGTCACCCTTGTTGATCCATGGAGAGACGAGAAAGCCCTAGAGTAGTGTATGCACTTTGGCATTGGAGAGCTTACTTAATTGCCTCTTCTCAAAGAACAAACTCCAGAGAGGCATGGAGACAGCTCCAAAGAGAATTGAATAATGGGTATAAATTTAAGGAGAGCAGAACACCCTGCCAAGGCTTGTCAGCTAGTCTTAATTTTGCTTTTCTTCTCTTTCTTTGTCACGATAGCATAATATTTCATACTGGCAGTTCTGCCCACAGAATTAACTGGCACAGGCTGCCCGGGGAGGTGGTGGGATCCCTGGAGGTGTTCAGGACCAGTTCTTGGGACCAGTGCTTTTTTACATGGTTATCAGTGACACCAATGATGCAATGGAGTGCACCCTCTGCTGTTTGCTGAGTGGTGCGGCTGATGCAGTGGAAGGAAGGGATGCCATTCAGAGGGAGCTCAACCGAGAGGTCGGCCTAGGTGAATCTAATGAGGTGGAACACAGCAAAGTGCAAGTTTTGCACTTGGGCTGGAGGAATCCCAGGCATTTCTACAGCCTGGGAGGAGCAGTCCTTAAGAGAAGCCCCACAGAGAAGGACCTGGGGGTCCTGGTGGATGAAAAACAGAACGTGAGCCACCAGCGTGCTCTTGCAGCTCAGAGAGCAAATGGTCCCCTGGGCTCCATCAGAAGAGGGGATGGCCAGCAGGGACAGGGAGGTGATTGATCTTCATGATCCTTGAGGTCCCTTCCAACCCGGGCCATTCTATGATTCTGTGATTACACTTGCTGTCAGAAATAACGGCAGCTGTACAGAAGCTGGATATATTGTGGGACAGTTCTTGTAACCAGCTGATTTTAAGACCCTGCCAGAGTTGAGAGTCTAAATTGCATGTCAGAAGAAAAATGGGAAAGTGGTTATTGCTCATTCTTTCTCATTTGCTGATTCATTCTTTAGTGTTCCTTTTCCAAAGGAGATTCTGGTGCTGGAAGCAGTTGAAGAAAGAACCTAAGCAGCTCTTGCCAAGAGTGCTTGAAGTCCCTGTGGAGAGAAGCAAAGAACTTGGGCTTCCTCTGGGATGCTCCCCACCATGTCTCAGGAAGGAGACCAACTGCTGTTCCACTTTCTGCTCTGTGTGTGGAAAGGTACGTCTGGGTTTCTTCTGCTTGTTTTTTCTTTCTTTTTCTGGCTTTGAAGGAGAAGGGGTGGAGCAAGGGGAGACCCACTGGTCATTTGTTACCTCAAGAACAGGATGGATTCTGCATTGACTGTGAAAAACCTGGGCTAGTAGCATGGGCATGTTTCAGGCTGGACTCTTCTTTGGCTGCTTGGTTTCCTTTTGGCTACAGGGAGACAGCTGTCTAAAGGTGTGTTTTCAAACCCACTCTCCAAAACCATGTTTCATTGTTGCAGGTGGTTCAGTGTGCTCTTGCAGTGCAGATGCTGTAGTTTGCTGTAGAATCTGAATGGTTTCTGTTCCTAGGGGAGGACTGGGAGGAGGTAGTGAGAAGAGAATTCAATGCCTAAGGGGAGGGGAGATCGGGGATTGGTGGGAGAGGGAGCCAATAGGAGGGAGAGAGGAGTTGGGCGCAGGGTGATGGTAACACCCCTTTGTGATGTCATAATGCCCTTTGTGATGTCATAATGCTCCTTTCTGACATCACGATGCCCCTTTCTGATGTCACAATGCCCCTTTGTGATGTCATAATGCCTCTTTGTGACGTCATAACAATCCTTTGTGACGTCATGATGCCCCTTTGTGATGTCATAATGCCCTTTGTGACGTCATAATGCTTATTTGTGATGTCATAATGCCCCTTTTTGACATTATAGTGCCCCTTTGTGACATCATAATGCTTATTTCTGACGTCATAATGCCCATTTGTGACATCATATCACCCCTTTGTGATGTCATACTGCCCCATATGAAGTCCAGGCAGAGTCAAAACTTATGGACCTGCACGAGGATCACTTTCAAGACAGTGGCTCTGTTGCTTCAAGCTTATTTGCTTCGTCCTGCCGCCACTCTATTACCAAGTATCAGCAACCTCTTGCATGATTCAACTTGCAAACGTTTGACACTAACCCTTGTGTTTCTGTGCCTTCCTAGATAATTCGAGCCCTTGTCAACCCCAAAGATCCAAACCAAGTAGTGATGTGCAGTGTGTTTCCATCAATGGAGAGTTCTTATTAAGCACAAATCGCTGCAATTCGGATGACAGCCTTCCACATGGTAACAGTGATGGACACAAGGGGCTCATCCACGTTCATGCTCTCATATCTCCTGGCTCTGCTGAAGCTCCTGACCTGAGCCTGCCAGACACCACAGTCACCTGCCTGGATTGTGACCCAGCGCCTTTGCAGTGCTGCCCATCCCAAGCACAGCCCGAGTGCCCCAACAGCAGCACCACCATGCAGGAGCAGGTCAGCATCAGTGAGGTGAAGCTGAGCATCTTAGATGGGGACTTAGAGTCAGGCTGCCAGTCCCAGGCACCAGGCAGCAGCACCAGCTCTGAGCCACTCTCATCTTGACAAGAGGAGTCCCATCTTCACCCTTGACCTCTCAAGCCCTCCTGTCTTTTATTGAATAAAGTCACTCTCATGCTCAATCATCGCCTTGGCTGCATTCCGAGTCTTCATTCACAGGGATTGGGATGAATGCAACAAACAGCAAGGCAGCTCAGCTTGCAATGCTATGGCTGTGGGGTTCGTGCAGGCAGAGCTCTGGGTTCCCATTTTGCATGGCTTTGGGATGTCAGCAGCAAGATCTCTACCATTTTGTATGGCAGCAAATAATCTCTAGCATCCAGGTTGCTGCTCATGATAATCCCAGTCTTCCTGGCTGTCGCTTTGTGATACCTTTTAAAGCCTTTTGATACTCTTTGATGCCTTGGCTGCTCCCTAACACCTCTGTCCTCCTGCCATGTTGACTCATGTCTCCCACTTTGAAGCTGGCTTTGCAGATCATCTCCAGCCCTGTCATCATCACGCTGCAGCAGGAGGTGCTCACCTGGCCCAATGTCTGGCAGTACTGCTTGTTCTGCAGATGAGCAGCTGCCTCCTCATCTCTTCAGCTACAGTAGTTTTTCTCAGGGCAGTTAGATGCAGTCACGCTCCTCTGGATTTGGTGTGTTAAATCCATGCTGCATGGCAGCAGTCAGTGCAATACAAAGGTGTTCTGTGTGCCACAGCATTTCTCCAGGGGCTGCCAAAGGTAGAAGCACAACACAGCACCATCCTTCTGACAGTAATGTCTGTGAGTGTTAGACATGTGACCACTGCATCATCCCCAGCGTGTCAGTGCTTTTCCACACCAACCTGACTCTCACACTCTGCACTGAATGTAACTCTGCTCTTGTGGAGACAAATGCTTTCTGTCACATCCTCCATCCCTGCAACCATTTGCCGGTAGGCAGCTCTTGCAGAAGAATCAAGCAGCAGAACCTTTTGCTCACCCTACAGCATGCAAATGCTATGAAAGCAGAAATAACCTGGCGTGCTGTGGGTCTGCAAGGCTGCACAGATGGGAGAGGTAGATTGTGTTTTTGCAGTGGAAGTTTCCAGTATTTTCAGTACATAGTGTAGGCCCTAACTGAATGTACAACCCTCTTGTAAAACAGCTGTATAAGTAGTTTTTCCACCAAGAAAGTTGCTGAACAGAGTTAAGTTCAGACTGGGGGCATTCTGACATGGGTAGAATTGAGACAAGCACAAGATAAATACACAGGGTGGGTAGAGCCCAGCACAGCACAGAATGAATGTACTGACTGTTGGAAACATTGCCCTTCTCTGTCCGCAGAAAAGTACAAGGCAGACCTAAAAACAAGAGGTTGGTAACTGACCTATATATTAGGTCAATTCAATTTCAATATATGGAAAGGAATCCTAGCAACAATCTGGAGGACTATGGCACAAGGCCATATTATATCAGACTCTAGCAAATTTACAGGCAGTCACTGCATGAAGAGGTAGATTTGAGTTGCACATTATATGATTCCCACAAAGATTAAGGAAATCTGAAGCTTTCAATATATTTTTTTTTATCCTTTTTTCATTTCATTTTTTAAACACCTGACCCAGACCCTAACCCTCACAAGAGCTGTAAAGATAACAGCATTAACCCGCAATGTAACTCTAATCCTAACCCTTACCCTGATTCTAAAATCGTCTCTAACTCCAAATGTAACAACAAAAATGATGCTAGAAGTTTGTAGCAAAAGGAACCTTAACCCTGATCATAATCCAAAAAGCAATCATTAAGGTAACAATAATCTTTACCTTAAGAGTAATATTAATCAGAGCCCAGATGATACCTCCGTCCAATCAGAAGCATGCTTTGTATTATTAAGAGTTGTATTTTTTCCAATGAACTCTCTCTATTATCACGTTTATAAAGTAACAGAGTCTGTTCTTTTTCTCCTGACACTGTGCCTTACTCCTGACATCCCCTGAAGATGACCCAGATAGGGCACCATCAAAGTAATGCTAATAGTAATGTCAATCCTAAGGGTATCTCTAGCCTCAGTGTTAATGGGACGCTAACAACAATCCCAACAGCCTTAAACATTCTGGTGGTGTGAAAGAGGTGCTGCCTTGCACATGCTGGGCAGTCCCATTGCCTGTTAAATGCAGGCGGCAGCGTAGAAACATGATGCCCGTGGTCAGAATGCCCTGTGGCAGATCCTGGCACCGGAGAACTGACCGGAGAACCATGAGAGAACTGACAACAAATCACTCGACATCAGAACCGACCCAGTGGTTATTTACAAGCCTTGGGTGACCCAGACAGGATCTCAGAGTGGTGAATGTAGGTACAAAAGTTGTTACTACTCTGTTTTCTTCTAAAAGCTGCTCAGCTGCTTTGCGTTTCAGACACTCCCTGGCTTCACTGTGTGCATCTGTCCAATTGATACAAGGTGTTTTTTCATCTCGGAAGTTGGGGGGGGCGGGGGAGAGGGGAAACATACATCAATTCAATTAATTACTCATTTATTTATTGACAGAGATTCACGTTTGCTACGTTTGGAGAAGATTTATTTGTTTGCTGTGGTTTGATTTTTTCTTTTTTTCTTTTCCCACTCCTCCTCCCCCCCCCCCTTTTTTTTTTTTAAATTAACCTTTGTGTTCTTCCCCTATAATCAAAAGAGAACGGATCCCCAGGGTCTGTCCCGCAGACGTCCTTTCCGTGGTCTCTGCTGCCACCTGCTGGCCAATACACGGAACTGCCACTGTTGGGCGTTTGGTGCCGCAGGAAGCACAACGCAGATCTGAGTTCTGACCGGTCTACGCAGCAAATCCGCCAATCTTTATTGTGATAAGCCCTCCACATGGCATCGCGCATGCACTCGAACACGCAGCAGGCATAGATTTCTCCTAACTCCTTGAGGAGCAGGCAAGCAGAACAACTGAGCGCACCACTGCTTGTGATTGGGCCACCCCCATCATAGAGATGTGTGTTAGATCTTTTACCCACCCCTGGACTGGCCTAGTTGTTTAACGATAACCTCTGAAATCTGAGTTACTGGATCTACCACCTGTAGTGTAGAATAGGTAGCCAATAAATGCTTTTCAACTGTGATGTATCTTTATTCTGCTCCATGCCAAACCTGTGACCAAAACCTCATAGGGGTTCACAAAGAACTCTGGCTCTGCCAGAGCCCCCATCCAGACCCTTCTTGAGTTACATTCACATCTAGTTTGGCTGAAAAGGTTGGACTATAAATACTCAGTGCTTGGGCCTGTTTAACAGATATTTTTTCCTGATTATGCTGTCCATCGATCTTTTTAAACTGAACTCCTGCTCTAATCTGGTCTTTAAACATTTGTTGTCTCAAGAACCTAATGGGTCCAGACTGGATTACCTTAGGGGCTGGACGCCTAAGTCATGGCAGCAGATGGTTCTCTGACCTTTCCACCACCATTCAGAGCCTGCATCTGGCCGTAGGCACTCTTGTCTCCCCATCGATTGGGCAGCCTGTTGTATTACAGCACCTGAGGGCCACTGGGGGGTTCAGTATGGATAACATAGACCCATACTGATGTAAAGGTGATGGCTGTAGGATGAGATCCCTCGTTCCTGATGAAAAATTTATTGACTGGGCTCTCAAAATCATCTTCATAGATTGCCTCTTTCATGCCTAATTCTCTAATATAATTTTGTTAGTCCTCCATAGAGGACCACAGGCTGATATTTAATGGTATGTCATTCTTATTTGGCAATGTTATATGACACACAGCCATAAATCATTCACTGATCAAATGGCTATCCTCATTATGTTGGACAGAGCATACAGTCTTTGCCTGAGGGCAGGGTGAGTAGTAATGGATGTCAGTTTTGAAATTTCCAGTCCATACAACACAGCGCTTTCTGCCTCCATGTCCCATAACCAGAGCAGCTATGCTGGCATGCTCTCTTGGTTTCTGTCTAACCACTGTACTATATCCATCAGTTCAGCTGCTGTATTATGGGCAGCAGGGTTTGGGGGGTTGGACACTGGTCAGGGCACTCCCACCAGCCTATCCTGCATTTTTTTTTTCATTTTTTGGTTGCAATCAGTCAGATCTCAAATAGATCTAGTCCAAAGGGAACCTCAAAATCTGACCTTTTAGTGCCTTCATTTACAGAGTCCATTTTATACAGATTCCCTTGTACAGGGTCCCCATGGTCTTCCAGAGAAATGTTCCTGATCTTCCATAGGAGAATGATTGAATTAGGTTTTTTCCCCATCAAAACTGCCACCTGTCTTTCCAGTTTTTCAACACTGTCATTCAATAGCTGATTTGCATCAGCCTGAGCCTCTTCAGTTATGTTCAGACAGTTCAAGGCCATCAGCAGTGGCCATGCCACCATGAACACAGCTAACTGTCATTCTCAAGTTGTAAGTATGTCTTTGCTAAGACCATGGAAATACTCAGTCAGGTGGGCCAGGGACTCATGGTCCCTCCCTCTGTCCCACACAGGGCCCCATTTTTCAGTGACAGAAGCAATGCTGCATTTTGAGGATCCTAGGAATCCCAGGACATGACCTGACAAAAGGTCATTCAAAGGGGTAGTCTTTCCCCATCCAAACCACCCCATGATATTCACAGAATCACAGAATTGTAGGGGTTGGAAGGGACCTCCAGAGACCACTGAGTCCAGTCCCCCTGCCAAAGCAGATTCCCTACACCACGTCGCACAGCTCGGCATCCAGGCAGGTCTTGAATATCTCCAGAGAAGGAGATTCCACAACCACCCTGGGCAGCATGTTCCAGTGCTCTGTCACTCTCACCATAAAGAAGTTATTGCACACATTAGTGCAGAACTTCCTATGGTCCAGTTTCTGTCTGTTTCCCCTTGTCCCGTCTCCACACACTGCTGAAAAGAGTCTGGCCTCACCACTTTGCCCCCCACACCTCAAATATTTATAGACCTGGATCAAGTCCCCTCTCAGCCTTCTTTTCTCAAGACTAAACAGACCCAGTTCCCTAAGTCTCTCCTCATAGGGGAGATGCTCCAGGCCCTTCACCATCTTTGTGGCCCTCCGCTGGACTCTTTCCAAGAGATCCCTGTCTTTTTTGTACTGGAGAGCCCAGAACTGGACACAATATTCCAGATGAGGCCTCACCAGGGCAGAGTAGAGGGGGAGGATCACCTCCTTCGACCTGCTGGACACGCTCTTTTTAATGCACCCCAGTATGCCATTGGCTTTTTTGGCTACAAGGGCACACTGCTGGCTCATGGTCAATGCGTCGTCCACCAGGATGCCCAGGTCGCTCTCGACCCACTTCACTATCCGCTCATCTATCCCATACTTCCTCAACTTTGGTATAAGTATGTCATGGGAGACTGTATCAGTTATAGAGGTTATAGAGTTCAATTCCTGTAGTCAATTTGGCGGCCCAGGTGGGACCAGCTCTGTTCGCTGCAGGACCAGCTGAGAGGGAGACACTTTTGGCACACCCTGAGATTTCTCTGAAGGACTCCCTTCCTCACCTGATCACTGTCGGGACAGACAAGGACCACCCATAGGTGGACCAGGTATGTGTATGGTAAGTGGAGCCCATATGTCTTGAGGAGACATCCTACACAGTTTACAGCCATACGTGCTGCTCCCAGGGAGGTGAGCTCATGGCTTTGGTTGCCAGCTGGGGTAGGAAGACTCCTTGGGTGAATTCCTATGAAAGGGAACTGTATGTCATATGAATGGAAACAAGAACAAATACTCTCTCCCAGGTGGTTGGCAATAGGAGGGACCTAGGTTGGTCTCTCCTACGGGTATGGGATATAGTAGATAGCCTGTCAAATGGTAGCCTGGGTTCTCCAAGGTGTAATCATGGGGCTTATAGGTTGTATGTCCAAGATTATCATCTGCTTTAAGTGTTTGGTACCGTGTGTCAAGCTGACTCTGGGAAAAACATTAAAGTTTGAAACTGGTTGTCCAGGGTATGAGTGTTATTAAAATTCCAGCTAGAAAACGTTGTCAGCATTGTGTAGTATGAATAAACCATGGTTTTTGATCTAAATGTCAGAGTGAGTGTGGTGTGAGTGAGACACAGAACAGCTGCAGGGTGAGTGCCGAGTCCCGATCCATGTTTCCTTCCTCCTGTGAGGGAAATGGCCGGACACGGACAAAGTGAAAGACTGTGTTGTGTGTCCACTCATATGTACTTTCTGCTTGTATGTAAGAAGACGGGAGTTTGTACTCTGTAGATTAGTAAGATTGTCCTGAGGAGAGGTGTACATTCCACCCGACCAATGAATGTCAACCCATTTATGTAATACTATGTACTGCTTGTGAGGAAGTGTGTGAGGGAGGTGGTTCAGTCAGTGCTGGTTCTGTGGCACAGTGTTTATAACTGAAGAATACAGACTGTATTAAGGGAGTTTATGTGAACTGAAGAACTGTATTGTTTGATGGACTGTTTTGATGGTATAAGAAAGTGTAATTGTTAATGATATATGGAAGTATATTGAGGGAATGTGGAAGTGTATGTGAGCATAGAAATAGAGGGAGCATTTACAGAGGAAAAAGGGTTAAAGTGAGTTTACCTGCACTGACATGAGAGCAACGCCCTGAACCTCTGCCCTGTGAGCTGAGCAGAGAAGAGTGGAGACACAGTCCCCGTGTATCAGGAAGTGTTATTCTGCTTACCAAATGAATGAGTTCACTACAGAAGAGGCAAATCTTCCCCTCTGCTGCATTTGTGGCATACTCTGGAGTTCAAGGCATTGCAAAGCTATGGCACATCTACTTTCTTTCAATGATGACACCTTAGTGTGCTCTGGGATCTCATTTCAATTGCATCTATAGAAGTCTAGGGTCATGCCAGCTGACAGGAAGCTGGCAAATGTTGTCTCATTGTAAGGAAGAGCAAGAAAGATGACATGGGCAATTATGGACCTGTCAGTCCAGGGCCTGGTAAAATTATGGAGAAAATGATGGTGGGAGTTATGGAAAAACAGCTGAAGGACAATTCTGTCATTGGTCGCAGCCAAAACAAGATTGTGAGGCAAAGGTCCTGTTTAATTTAAGCTCATTTTGTGACACAGTTATCCGTTTAGTTGACCAAGGGAAGCCATTTGATGTAATCCTTGAGGATTTCAGTGGAGATTTTGACACTGTTTCTCACAACAACCTTCTGGATAGAATGTTCTGCATATGGCTAGACAGAAACACAATGTGGTGGGTGAGCAGTTGGCCAGTAGGTCAGTCCCAAAGGATTATAGTCAGTGGGTTCCATCAGGCTGGTAGATGGTCACTGTCGGGGTCCCCAGGGTTCCATTTGGGGGCCACTTTCCTTTCATGTTTATGCAGATGACTTGCATGCAGGACTAGAAGACGTTCTGAGCAAGTTTGCTGATAAGACCAGATGAGGAGGTGCTGTTGCCTCCACTGAGGGTGGAGAGGACTTGCAGAGAGATGTGGACAAGTCAGAGAAGTGGGTACCAGTTGGTACTAAGCACCAAGTGCATAAAGTATAACAAGAACAAGTGCCTGATTGTGCACCTGGGTAGGGGCAACGCTGGACATACACACTGACTGGATATGGGACACTGGAGAGTGGTCTCACTGAAAAGGATTGGGGGTCCTGGTCTGCATCAAATTGAATGTGAGTCAGCAGTGTGCCAAGGCAGCCAGGAAAGACAACAGTCCCCTGGAGTGCATGAAGCAACTTATTGCCAGCTGGGTGAGGGAAAGGATCATCCCTCTCTGCTCTGCATTGCTACTGCCTCACTATGTTCTGGGCACCACAGAACATAAAGGACTTCAAACTCTGGGAGAATGTGCAAAGGAGGGCACTGGAACTCAGAGATTTGAAGTTCAGAGTTTCACAGGGATTGACTGCTTGTTCACTCTGGGCCCTTCTCACATCCCTTCTCAGATCCTGCAATGAAACATAGGTCTCATATGGGACATGAACCTCACAGCGTCCTTGCACCACATGTAGAGCCTGGGATCTTCTGTCCCCATGTCTTTCATTTAACATCATACAGACCTCCAACCCATTGCCCCAGGAAATGCCAGGAGCCAACATGAGATACAGGATCTCTCTACCACTGGTCTTGCAATCAGGGCTTGACCTGTCTGCTTCGTAAGGCAAAGGAGAGGTTTCTTAGCATGCCAGTGCCTTTGCCTGCCTTTAGTCATGGCTTCCAATTATCTTCTCTAACAAGTCCCTTGGGAAGCTTGCTTGGTAATGGCCCTCACTGGGCCCATTAATACTCCAAGAAACTTCACTGTTACTTCTGACTTTGTCTTGTTGAGCACTTTGTGCAAACTTCTCTCTGCACTGGAGGCTGATGAACTCAGCATCAAATGCGCCCTGGGACAATTATAACCTAAAGAATCTCCTGTGCCTTATGCCATCTTGTTATCTTCTTCAGGTTATCAGAACTTGTTCAGCAAAAAGGAGGGATATCTGGAGAGAGCTTAAAGAGAAAGAATCCATTATAAATTTATTGTCTCTTTATTTATAGCTGGGTTTAAAGCAGCACTGTGCAACTGATACCAATCCAGGATGTCCCAATGAGTTCTGTACTGTTACTGTGTTGACAAAGGTCCTTCTAACCTCCCCACCCAATTTCTGCTGACATTGGACCTATGGGACTTGCATCACTTTTCTTCACATCACTCTTCTCCTCTGCATTCATCCGCTCAGTGTTAAAACTTCTTTGCACCAACTCCCACTGGCTTTCCTCAGAGAACCAGCTGCACATGGAAAAGGAAAGATTTCTCTTTTTTATCTGGCCAGCAAATGGAAGGAAAAGTGATGCAATTGAATGAACAGTAAAACACAGTGTTCAACTGCATGCCATGTTCAAGCGGCATCTATTGAAGTTTGTCTTTCATATGGAATATTTTTAAAATAAATGATTTAGACTGAGGTAGCATAGGATAGATTGAATCACAGTGAATTAGTTGACAACAGAGGCCACCAGACTCTGGGAGATGGAGCAAATTCCAGTAATCTTCCTGGGATAGATCAGCCAGGTAGTTGAGAGGTATCAACTTAAAATTGATCAGGACTTGTGAGTATTTCACACATTGAGACGAGTTAACACATTCTCATTGATTTCTATCTTTGTCTCCAACTCTGTTTTTCACTTTTACTGACATTAATGAACATCTTTCAGACTTCGTGCCTTAATAAAAAAGAGACAGTGATTGAGAAAAAGAAAAAGTATAAGAAGAAAAAGAAAAAGAATAGATAGGAAGGGATAGATCAAATCACAGAGAAGGAGTTGACAACACATTCCATCAGACTTTGGGGAGATGGGACAAATTCCAGTAATCCCCCTGAAAGTCAGAAATCAGACAGATAATTGGGAGGTATCTGATTGAACAAAGAGCAAGGGATGGAGAAATCTGGAGGGCAGTGGGAGTAGTGTGTGCCCAAATGGCCTGCTGAAAACATGCCCTTAACCATGGCCATTTATTTAGGAGAGTTGAAAACACCTGGAGGATGAGGCACATCAAATAGGCAGCAGGGAAGAGTAGTGCTGGGCACCGGGCTATAGTCACAGGGCATTGGCACTGGCACCGCTGTCTGTGTCTCTGAATCTGAAGACATTTGTGTCCAGCGAACACAGTTCTGGAAAACATTGTAGTTTCAGCAAAAGAAGAAAAAGAAAGAAAGAAAAAAAAAAGACATCAAATCACCTCAAAGATTCATATATAGAACTTAAAATGGAACAAGACTCATGAGAATTTTTCATGTTGAGAAGGGTTAACACATTTTCATTGATTTCCATCTTTGTCTTCAATTATTTGTTTCAGTTTTATTGACATTTATGATCAACTATTAAGCTTACAGCCTCAAAATAAATAAATAAATAAAAAGAGATACATTTGCATCTTGCACGTGGCCTGATGCCCCTTTGACTTTCACAGTACCCACAAGTCCTTCCATGCTGGAGAGTATGAGATCCAGCAGAGCACCTCTCCTCTTTGGTTCCTCCATGTCTTGGTCAAGAAGCTGCCATCTGTGCTCTCCATGGATCTGCTGGATGCCACATGCCCTGCTGTGCTGTCCCTGCCACAGATAATGGAGTGACAAAGGCCACCAAATGGGACAAGGGACAGACAACATCAGATTCCCATCTGTCTGCAGAGGGCACCTTCCATTTACTCTCCCTGATCAGGAAGACAGGAAAAGACACTGTTCGTCTCCTCTGTCTGCCATTTCCATTAGCTCTGACCTGTCTGCTCTGCCATCCCCAGGCAGAGCTCAGTGCACTCTCACAGAGGGCATTCACCCTTCTTTATCTCCTCGCCCATCCATCCTAAAGACTCGGTATCCCCCTTGTGCTACAGTGCAGTTGTGGAAACCATTAAACTGTGTCCCCATGGTCCAAACAGGAGCTCAGGCCAGCAGCTCTACCAAGATTTCTAGCTTCTTGTGTGTTGGTGTTTGCATTAGTGCAAAACCACAGAAGTAAACATCCTAATTGAAAAGCATCACTGGACATAGCCTGACTGGATAGCTCATCTATGGTATCAGTGTGCAGAAGGTGGCACACAAACATTAGACCTATCGTGGGTCTTGGAGGTGACGTAGCAGCACGGACACACCATGGGCATGGCTTTGCTGAAGGCCCTGTGCTGCACTTGCAGCTGCATGTGAATTCACCAGACAGCCGGTGCTATCCCCTCTCTGGCCCTCGGCTGATGCCCAGAAAGGAGCTGTCTGTCTCAGGGATTTCCCACACGGTTTACAAGCACTGGCACACATCAGGAGCAGCCCAGGCACCTTGGGCATCACCCAGTGTCTGTGTGTGAGCAGCTGCCTCCCCGCTGAAGGACCAAGGACTCAGAGCAGGAGCTCACAGGCAGGCAACTCCTTGTGCACTTCTGAACTGAACTAGAGGAATCCCAGCTCCTGTGGGTGTGTAGGGAGCTGAATCCCATTTCAGCTCCAGGATTTCTGTCAACGGATGAGACTCCTGCACTGCCTCAGCTGGATCACTGGCCTGCACAGGGAAAGTCCAAACCTCGCCTTCCTTGTCTGGTTGCCCTTATTGTTTCATCAAACGAACTCTGGGAGCACTCCCCATATGTCTCCAATCAGTCACTGACCACTGGACATGTGGTGGTTAATTGAGCGGATTTCAACGCACAGTCATGATGCTGTTGTCTTTCAGGAGCTGTTGGCCATGAAGACCCAGGGGATGTGTCAGGGGAGACGAGTGGGAAGGATAAAAATGACATCATCTGCTGCTTGCTTATCCAGGCTCCTGGGACACAGGGAGCTCATAAAAGTGTGCAGGGCTGCAGAGAGACAGCTGTGCCCAGGAGCAGCTCTTGTGCACAGCACAGCCTGCAGGTGACAGAAGGAGAGGAGAGAAATTGAAGAGAACTTACAGGAAGTGTGAAGTGTAAGTGGGCTGTGAGCTCACTGCAGGAGCATTGCTCACAGACCATGACAAGGTAAGTCTCACAGCTGACCATGAGCTGCTTTTAATTAAGGGATAACTATAACTGGGACATCCCATAGGAGATCTGACTGCAGGCACTGCATGTTTCTTTACTGTGGAAAAAGCTTTCTGCTCCAGCTGAGACGGGTGCCCAGGGCTGTCCTGCAGAGCAGGGTCCCTGCTGTGCCCCAGGGGCTGTGTGCCGGGTATGGGACTCTGCCGCCTGCCAGGCTCAGCACTCAGCCTGCCCGGGGAGCTGCCCAGGGCGCTGCGGGGAGACACGTGGGGGGAAGGAGCCCCCGGCAGGACTTGTGCTGCTGCTGCTTGGGGCAGGGGGATCACAGCTCCACTGCACAACAGGATGTTTATGAGGGCACTTTGCAAGAGGAGAGCCAAGGCAGGGGGTTTCCATTTCCTGTTCTGAGGCAAAGAGCTTTGGAGTCAGAAATCTAAAAGGGGCAATAAGTGTTCTGAGAATTTTTCGTCAATCAATTGCTTGTTTTGTGAACAGTCACACATGATGTGCTTTCAGTCTCCCCTTTCTCGAAGGATGGAATTATCATCATTTTCTGTAGGCATGAATAATTCACTTATCCTACAAACAGGCAGCATTTTCTAAGTGAAACTGAATGCCACAGAAGCTGGGGTAAAGGGCTCTAAGAGCACTTGGGGTAAAGATATGAGACATGAAACAGATGAAAATATCCAGGGAGAAGGGATAAGAAAATAAGAGGAAGGTTAGAGCTCCATATGCTGCTTCTGCTTAAGGAATGTTGAAATACATGAAATCAAATGCAAGTAATGGTGTTAAATGTACACTGTTGTAAGAGAATATAAACATTTCATAGTATAGCAAGAGGATTGTCTCTGAGAATGGTCTGGACTTGTCATTACCTTCTGCACTCTGAACAGGACTCCAAGCCCAAAAGCAGCAGATGCCCAACAGCAGCTCCATCAGCCAGTTCCTCCTGCTGCCGTTGGCAGACACGCGGCAGCTGCAGCTCCTGCACTTCTGGCTCTTCCTGGGCATCTACCTGGCTGCCCTCCTGGGCAACGGCCTCATCAGCACAGCCGTAGCCTGCGACCGCCGCCTGCACACCCCCATGTACTTCTTCCTCCTCAACCTGGCCCTCCTTGACCTGGGCTGCATCTCCACCACTCTCCCCAAAGCCATGGCCAACGCCCTCTGGGACACCAGGGCCATCTCCTACACAGTATGTGCTGCACAGCTCTTTTTCTTTACCTTCTTCATGTCAGCAGAGTTGTCCCTTCTCACCATCATGTCCTATGACCGCTACGTTGCCATCTGCAAGCCCCTGCACTACGGGACCTTGATGGACAGCAGAGCTTGTGCCACCATGGCAGCAGCTGCCTGGGGCGCTGGGGTTCTCAATTCCCTGCTGCACACTGGCAGTACGTTTTCACTGCCTCTCTGCCAAGGCAATATTGTGAACCAGTTTTTCTGTGAAATCCCCCAGATCCTCAAGCTCTCCTGCTCAGAATCAAATCTCATGGAAGTTGTGTTTCTCATTTTTAGTGCCAGTTTAGCCTTTGGGTGCTTTGTTTTCATAGTGGTGTCCTATGTGCAGATCTTCCTTGCTGTGCTGAGGATGCCCTCTGAGCAGGGACGGCACAAAGCCTTCTCCACGTGCCTCCCTCACCTGGCTGTGGTCTCCTTATTTGTCAGCACTGGCATTTTTTCCTACCTGAAGCCCCCCTCCATCTCCTCCCCATCCATGGACCTGGTGGTGGCACTTTTGTACTCAGTAGTGCCTTCAACACTGAACCCTATTATCTACAGCATGAGGAACAGAGAGATCAAGCAGGCTCTCTGGAAGGTGTTGCAATACGCACTATTCCAGCTTCAATAATGTGCACATCTTCCTCACATAGTTCCCAGTGATGGTTCTTTATGTTTTATTGATACATCATTGTTTGATTGTGAATGGTACAGCAATCTGTAGGAAAAAAAATTTGCAAATTATTTCACTTCTTTCCTACCCACTTTCTTTTTTCTCACTCCAAGAGCTCATGTAAACAGATCTCCTGAATAGGTTAAAAGATACCTAAAAAGCTTTCAAAATTTGCTATTCCTTAGCCCTTCTCTCTTGCTACCTTGTTTGGGTCTTAGGGAGGTACAGCCGCAGACAGCAGAACATAGTGCTCTTTTAAATCCTGCTCTATTTACACTACCACAATGCTCTGAAGTCCTCTCATTTGTGCAGGCCTGAAGGTCCTATGTATCTCAAAACAGTCCAGTTGTCTCTACAGCAGCACTCCAGCACAGCAGTCAGTAGCCAGCAATACGAACGGCTGTGTCAGAGCTGGTCTCCTTCCTGGTACTGCCATAACAACAGGGCCCCTTCAGAGAAGGACCAGAGAACTGGAGGTCTCTTCCAATTCTGGTGTAAGGAATATATTTCAGGAGCTGCTCCCTGAGAATGCTTCGAGATGTTTTGGTGCTCTTTACTGCGTGACTAGGTCAGATTGAAGAGTCCCAAGGAGATCTGTAAGAGACTCAGGGCAGTGCTGTGGTTTAAAGTTTATGGGTTGAGATAAAGAGAAAAAGAAAATGATAATAATTATGACAAATGTATTTATATATACATAATATATTTAGAATATTTTCTTATATATACAACAAATGAATTACCAAACATATATGCACAGATAATAATACGTATGCAAAGCTGTTTGCAAGTCCAGGACTTGTTGCAGGGGTTTTAACAGCCACAGGGTTCACTGTAGGAGCTGAAGCGGCTGTCGGGGTATTGCAGGAACTGGAACAACTGCAGAGCTCATTGCCAAAGCTGCAATCACCACAGGACCTGTGACTGAATTGGAGCAGCCATTGGGCTCTTTGGAGGGGTTGGAGTGACCACAGGGCTGAACCTCCTGGCACAGTTCACCTCCCTTTGGAGGAATTTGTTTCATTTCCTTATCACAATACCTGGAACAGGTACAGGACCTGTAGCAGGAGTGACTGCAGAGCTCATTATGAGGGGTGGAGTGACAGCGGGAGCTGTCCAGAGCATGGAGCAACTGCAGAACATGTAGCAAAAACATGCATCTACTGCCTATGAATATGTAGATGAGTTCCTGTAGATTTGTTGAATATGTATGAGCTTGGTTTTGAAATATGTAATGATTCTGCATGCTTGTGTGCAAGACAGGAGGAGTGATTCCCCTTTGTACCCTGCTCTGAATAAACACATCCCTGCTTTATAACCTAACTCTGGGTTTCAGAGTTTGATTCCACAAGTCAGTTTGGTGACCCAGATGGGACCTGCTCTGTTCGGCTGCTGGACCAGCTGAGAGGGGGAACACTTTTGGCTCACCCCAAGATTTCTCTGCCCAACTGGAACGAAAGCAGTGTGCAAACTGCAGTGGAGAAATCCTACCAAGCTAAGTGAGAGGGAACCTTCTCTGATTTCAAAGTTTACCCTAGCAGATTCACTGGTGAAATTGTAGCTAGGGAAGCAGGATAAGGTGGTTTATTTCCTGGTGGATATGGGTGCTTCTTACTATGTATAAATGGCTTTTTAACAGCAGCAGAAACTATTGCCCCAAAGTGAAGAGTCTTGCTTTCTTAAGACTTTACAATTTATTCTAGGTAAACAGGTAGGAATACACAAAGGTTTGTAGATGCCACATTCACCAAAGCCTTTGCTAGGGCAAGAATTACTAGAAAAAATGGAAGTTGAAATAAAGTCTAAAGGAAAACTGGAGTCTGAAGTAAAAGAAGAACAGTTAATAGAACTGCTTAGTTTTGCACTGATCACTACCCCTGCAGGGACTGGGATTTCAGATGAAGTAAGTGATCATGTTCACCCTGGGGTGTTTGTTGTGCAAACTCAAGGAAGGGCTAAGGCTGCAGCACCAATGGCATTCAGAATAAAGCAGGGAGCTCAGCCAGTTTGGATTAAACAGTTCTTCCTCATATTCAAAGACAGGAAAGAAATCCAGCCAATAATTGATCATTTTCAGAAACTCTGGATGTTGGTGGAGTGAGTCAAAAATACAACTCACCCATCCTCATGATTAGAAAAATGTACAGGAACTACCAGATACTACAAGATTCAAGGGTTATCAACAGAATTGTGGAGGATTTATATCCATTGGTAGCATATCCCTATACACCGCTTACAAAATCATCAGGGGGATTGGCATGGTCCCTCTTGTACCATCCCATGGCACCCAGACTGTGTTGCTGCAAGGGTTGGACTGAGGCACCGGCTCTGTCAGCCTCATCTCAAGTTTGTTGTATGACAGCAGCGTCTCCCGGTGGTGGGTGATGAGGTCGTAGAGGCTGTCAAATTCTCAGCTGTCAGTCAGAAAGAAACTGTGGATGCTGGTGTCCTGCTGCCTGTGGATGTGACAATGCTGCACTTTCCTATTACGCCAGATGGACAGAATGCATTCCCCAATGAGTTTTTAGTTCTTCCTGACAAGAAAGGAGACATCAGGTGCCCCCATCTCAGTGCAGTACTCTGTCAGCAGCCACTCAGCAATGTGCCGCCCACCACACCCTGCTCCCAGCCTGCCATGGAACCATTCCCATGGGAGATGCAGCTCTGTGTTCAAGCTCACCTCCTTTTGCACAGCTCATCTCCCCCAGACATCTCCCCCTGTTGTCCTGACCAGTACAATATAGAGTGGGTTCCGTGCACAAGTGATGGGGTCTTACACCATTTGGCAATCCACCTTCTGCTCATCTGCCACCATTTGGCACTCTGCCGTCTGCTCCTCTGGATTTGCCATCTGCTCCTTTGTCAGACATGAACCCATGGATCCTTACTGCTCACTTCAAGCCACCTCAGCTTTGGTGGCGCTTGCCTATGGTCTTTACAGCATCTGCTAACACCCATGCTAGGTGTCTGGTTATTATTTTGAGAGGGTCTGTCTGGCATGGATAGTTACAGTCTTTCAGTTTTCTCCCTCCATATCTGTTGAAATTAATTTATGGGGGTGGGGTGGGGAAGAGATAGGTGGTTCGGAGAGCATACAGAAATGGAGGACATGGAAATGCAGGCTTTGTTTCCAGACAGTAAAAATTTAAAATGAGATTAAAAAACAAGATACCAAAAATTGATAGAGGTCTTAGGAGGGCAGGTAGGAGAAGGAGGGTGGGTAAGGGTTCAAAACAAAATAATAGTCCCTATTATGCGCAATATTCATGGCTGAGCACAGGAAAACATACAGGGGAACAGAGGCTCTTTATAAATAGCTGAGCCATCAGATTATGGCTTGGAAGTTATACACCACCACTGAATAGGTAGCACAGCAATGTGAGGTTTGTTTGCAGAATAATCCTAGAACCAGCCCCAAGGTTTCTGTAGTACAAATAGGAAAGGGAATTTACGCTGGGCAACAATAGCAAATGGATTTCTCTGAACTCCCAAGGAAAAGGATGGTTTCATTATATGCTAGCTCTGACCAATACATTTCAGCATAGCCGTATGGGATTCATTCCCTGACCATACTCAGAATGTCCAGGATAGGGAAAAGAGAGTGGATAATCTTCCTAAAAACCCTGCAGTTGTAATAGTTGCAGAAATAAAGGATCTCAGTCAAATGTTTGAAGCTGAGACAGAGTATGGGGATATGAATGCCTGGGTAGAACTGATTAAATATACCATCCAGAATACCAACCATAGCGATTGCTATGCTTCATCATTCATCAGGATGACCTGTAGCTCAGGTAGTACCCCTTCCACTAGGGTGGACTCAGGAACCCCAAGGGATGTGGTGCATGATTGCCCTGTATCAGGAGAAAGCCGCTTAGGGCAACAGAGCCTGTAAATCGCTATCTTTACTGCTCTCTCCAATGCCTGAGGTGGATGCCAAAACCCCTCCTGCATTCCCCATGGCCACGGGTAACCATACAGTTTGCCTCTCAAGACAGGGTGTAAGAGCTACCAGGACTACAGGGAATATCTCCCTATGCAGTGAGACCTTGAATGTCATGGAAGATTCAGCAGGAAACTATTTGAGATTGGGAATCTGTAGAGCAGATCTCTGGTGCTGTTGCGGCCTGTGGGAAGATCTTACAGTCCACTCTCCCATCTTACTGGGGAGGTACCTGTGTACTTGCTCAACGAGCTCTACCATTCACCCTGGCATTCACAAAGGGGATGTCACACACCCCCAGAAAAAACAAAAGGAGCTTAGGGTTCTCATTTGATGATGCTGTATATAGATATAGATTCGATGGGAATGCTCAGAGGTTTCTGTGATAAATTTAAGGCAAGAAATCAAATTGCTGCAGGGTTTGAATCACTGTTCTGGTGGGTGACAATTAACAACAATGTGGACTGGATTAACTACATCTCTTAAAACAACAAAAGAGAGAATCTGGTCTACAGGCAATATGGGAACATACTAAAGTACTTCATCAAGTATCGATAGATGATACTTTATTTGGATTTACCAAATTGTGGGAAAAACCTACTGCTTGGCTACCACAGTTTGCATGGCTGAAGCAGCTCTTTGTTGCTTTGTATTACTGCAGACATCTTGCTTGTTTTAATGTACGTTGAAATGAGGTGTGCATTACGGCAGTGTAAAACCAGTGGGAATAGCTGTGAAGAATAGAAAAAGCACAAGCTAAGACAGAAAGTGGAGAGCGGAAGTTATTTGAAATCTTCCCTTTCCCGGAATGTAGTAATCAAGCAAAAGTATTTGCAAAGTCTAAGAAAAGGGGGATTGAGTTTGAACGAGGGGACAATCTAAGGCTCAACTATTGCAGAGGGGCTTGGGTAAGCAGGATGTCAGATCAGATAAGAAAAGAATATTTTGAAACTCCATTGTCAGCGTTATGGGGAACAGTGGGCAAGGGACCAGCTGGAAACTGTTGCAGGCTGAAGTCAACACACAATTTGATGAATAGCTGCGCGCTTCCTGCTGGATTGTGGGCTTCTGAGAACATCCGACCCCAACAGCTCCAGAAATGTCTCACAAGAAGGAGGACAGACAGAGTAACTGCACGTCCTTTATTCTTTTAAGGTTCACAGAGAGCCTGGTTCATTATGCACAGTGTATCTGGGCTACAATACAAAGGTAAATGCTGAATAAGAATTGGTTTTAATAATGAAGTTTTAGTGAAAAACATCACAGTATTTAAAAACATAATAATAAGCAGAATAAATTACACATACTAAGTGGCATGAAACAAACAAACAATGAGAGAGAGAGTGATTCTGTAAAAAGCTGCATTACAAGTCATAAATTCCAAAAGACAGGAGTAGGAGATGGCCCTGTTGTCCCAGAGCGCGTTGGCCATGGCTTTGGGGAGAGTGGTGGAGATGCAGCCCAGGTCAAGGAGGGCCAGGTTGAGGAGGAAGAAGTACATGGGGGTGTGCAGGCGGCGGTCGCAGGCTACGGCTGTGCTGATGAGGCCGTTGCCCAGGAGGGCAGCCAGGTAGATGCCCAGGAAGAGCCAGAAGTGCAGGATCTGCAGCGGCCGCGTGTCTGCCAACGGCAGCAGGAGGAACTCGCTGATGGAGCTGCTGTTGGGCATTTGCTGCTTTTGGGCTTGGAGTCCTGTTCAGAGTGCAGAAGATAATGACAAGTCCAGACCATTCTCAGAGACACTCCTCCTGCTGTACTGTGAAATGTTTTCATTTACCTTTGGGTAATTTTCATTTAACTCCATAACTTGAATTTATATTCATGAGCTTCACCATCCCTAAAGAATTAGAAGATTAAGGAGCTCTTACTTTTTCTCATTTCATAATCATATCCCAGACTCCTGAATATTTTCCTCTTGGTAACTGTTTACATGTCTCATATCTTCACTCCAACTGTTCTTAGTGCCCCCAACCCCAGCCTCTTTGCACTTCAATATGTTTTAGTCAAATATGCCTGTTTGCAGGATAAGTGCACTATTGAAGTCTGCAGAAAACAAGAAAAACATGAACTGATTCTTTCCTTTTAGAAACGAGAGGCTGAAAGCACAACCTGTGCGGCTGTTCACAAAACAAGCAATTGATTGAAGAAATATTTGGGAGTAACATAGCTGTGTTTTAAATTTTACAGCCTCTATTAGATTTCCACCTCCAGTCCTTTCTGCCTTCCCTCAGATTAAGATATGGAAAATCCCTTCCTTGGCTCTCCTCTTGCAAAGGGCCTGCACAAACATTCAGTAGTGCAGTGGAGCTGTGATCCCCTGCCCCAGGCAGCAGCTGTGGCAGCACAAGCCCTGCCGGGGGGCTCCTTCCCCCCACACATCTCCCCGCAGCACCCTGGGCAGCTCCCCGGGCAGGCTGAGTGCAGACACTCAGGGCTGTGCTCTGACACTGCAGCATGGAAGCCCTCGGGTGGAGCAGAAGGCTTTTTCCACAGTAAAGAAACATGCAGTGCCTGCAGCCAGATCTTCTACGGGATGTCCCTGGTTTGTTTAACCCTCTATGAAAAGAAGCTGCATGGTCTGCAGTGAGACTTACCTTTTCATGGTCTGCGTGGAATGCTCTTGCTGTGTGCCCACAGTCTGCTCACACCGTGCACATCCTGTAAGCTCTCTCCCCTTTCTCTCCTCTCCTTCTGTCACCTGTAGACTGTGCTGTGCACAAGAGCTGCTCCTGGGCACAGCTGTCTCTCTGCAGCACTGCCCACTTGTATGAGCTCCATGTGTCCCAGGAGCCCGGCCCAGCTCAGCAGCAGAGGATGTCATACTTTATCCTTCCCACCCGTCTCCCCTGAGATGTCCCTGTGTCCTCTTTGCCATCAGATCCTGGAAAACAGCCACATCATGATTGTACTTTGAAATCTGATGAATTAAATACCAAATGTACAGTGGTCAGTGACTGATTCCAGACCTGATACCTGAGATCCTGTGATGAAACAAAATGGGCATACAGGCAAGGACAGAGAGAGGTGAACTTCCCCTGTGCAGGGCAGTGATTTCACTGAGGCAGTGCAGGCGTCACATCCCTAATTGGAAACCCTGGGGAATGAATGAAATGAATCCCAATGAAATGGGATTCAACTCCTCATGGACACACAGTATCATTGGGATTCCTCTGGTTCAGCTCCGATGTACACAAGGACAAATGGATCTAATTTTATTTATTTATTTTTTTGTTTGTTTGTTTTGAGGCTGTAAGCTTAAAAGATGAACATACATGTCAATAAAACTGAAACAAAGAATTGAAGACAAAGAATTCAATGAAAATGTTTTAACTCTTCTCATCATGAGAAATTCTCATGAGTCTTGATCCATTTTTAGTTGTAAATATGAGAATTTGTAGGGATTTTGTGTCTTTTTTTTTTCTTTTTTTTTTTTTTTCCTATATTTCAAATGCCTTTGGGTACAGAGACACCATCAGTGGTGCCATTGCTATTGCCCTGCGACTAAAGCCCAGCGTCCACCGCTGCTCTTCCCTGCTGCCTATTTGATGTCCCTCATTTTTCAGGTGTCTGGAGCTGTCCTGAATAAATGGCCGTGGTTAAGGGCATGTTTTCAGCAGGCCATTTGGACTCACGCTCCTCCCACTGCCTGCCATATTTCCCCATCCTTGTTCAGTCAGATACCTCCCAATTATCTGTCAGGTTTCTGACTTTCAAGGAGATTACTTGAATTTGCTCTGTCTCTCCAAAGTCTGATTGACTGTGTTGTCAAATTCTTCACCATAATTCTATCTTCCTATCTTCTTCCTATCTTTTCTTTTTCTCTTTCTTTCTCTCTTTCTCTTTCTATTTTTCCCTTTCTTTTTCTTTTTCTTTTTCCTTTTCTTTTTCACTTTCTCTTTCTTTTTCCTTTTCCTCTTCCTTTCTCTTTTTCTTTTTTTTTCTGTTTCTTTTACTTTTTTTAATTTTTCTTTATCTTCTTTTTTCTTTTCCTTCTTTTACTTCTTTTTCTTATTGTCTTTCTTTTTAATTTTTTTAAAGCACAATGTCTAAAAGATGTTTATTAATGTCAGTAAAAGTTAAAAATATGAGTTGAAGACAAAGATATAAATAAATGAGAATGTGTTAAACATTCTCAATGTGTGAAATACTCACATGTCCTGTTCAGTTTAAAGTTGATACCTCTCAACTACCTGGCTGATCTATCCCAGGGAGATTACTGGAATTTGCTCCATCTCCCAGAGTCTGATGGCCTCTGTTGTCAACTCCTTCACTGTGATTCAATCTATCCTACCCTACCTCAGTATAAATCATTTCTTTTAAAAGTATTCCATATGAAAGACAAACTTCAATAGATGCAGCTTGAATATGGCATGCAGTTGATCACTGTTTTACTGTTCATTCAATTGCATCACTTTTCCTTCCGTTTGCTGGCCAGATAAAAAAGAGAAATCTTTCCTTTTCCATGTGCAGCTGGTTCTCTGAGGAAAGCCAGTGGGAGTTGGTGCAAAGCAGTTTTAACACTGAGCGGATGAATGCAGAGGAGAAGAGTGATGTGAAGAAAAGTGATGCAAGTCCCATAGGTCCATTGTGAGCAGAAATTGGGTGGGGAGGTTGAGAAGGACATTTGTCAACACAGTAACAGTACAGAACTCATTGGGACATCCTGGATTGGTATCAGTTGCACAGTGCTGCTTTAAACCCAGCTATAAATAAAGAGACAATAAATTTATAATGGATTCTTTCTCTTTAAGCTCTCTCCAGATATCCCTCCTTTTTGCTGAACAAGTTCTGATAACCTGAAGAAGATAACAAGATGGCATAAGGCACAGGAGATTCTTTAGGTTATAATGGTCCCAGGGTGCATTTGATGCTGAGTTCGTCAGCCTCCAGTGCAGAGAGAAGTTTGCACAAAGTGCTCAACAAGACAAAGTCACAAGTAACAGTGAAGTTTCTTGGAGTATTAATGGGCCCAGTGAGGAACATTACCAAGTAAGCTTCCCAAGGGACTTGTTAGAGAAGATAACTGGAAGCCATGACTACAGGCAGGCAAAGGCACTGGCATGCTAAGAAACCTCTCCTTTGCCTTACGAAGCAGACAGGTCAAGCCCTGATTACAAGACCAGTGGTAGAGAGATCCTGTATCTCATGTTGGCTCCTGGCATTTCCTGGGGCAATGGGTTGGAGGTCTGTATGATGTTAAATGAAAGACATGGGGACAGAAGATCCCAGGCTCTACATGAAGGACGCTGTGAGGTTCATGTCCCATATGAGACCTATGTTTCATTGCAGGATCTGAGAAGGGATGTGAGAAGGGCCCAGAGTGAACAAGCAGTCAATCCCTGTGAAACTCTGAACTTCAAATCTCTGAGTTCCAGTGCCCTCCTTTGCACATTCTCCCAGAGTTTGAAGTCCTTTATGTTCTGCGGTGCCCAGAAATGCACCTAGTGCTGCTAGTGAGGCAGTAGCAATGCAGAGCAGAGAGGGATGATCCTTTCCCTCACCCAGCTGGCAATAAGTTGCTTCATGCACTCCAGGGGACTGTTGTCTTTCCTGGCTGCCTTGGCACACTGCTGACTCACATTCAATTTGATGCAGACCAGGACCCCCAATCCTTTTCAGTGAGACCACTCTCCAGTGTCCCATATCCAGTCAGTGTGTATGTCCAGCGTTGCCCCTACCCAGGTGCACAATCAGGCACTTGTTCTTGTTATACTTTATGCACTTGGTGCTTAGTACCAACTGGTACCCACTTCTCTGACTTGTCCACATCTCTCTGCAAGTCCTCTCCACCCTCAGTGGAGGCAACAGCACCTCCTCATCTGGTCTCATCAGCAAACTTGCTCAGAACGTCTTCTAGTCCTGCATGCAAGTCATCTGCATAAACATGAAAGGAAAGTGGCCCCCAAATGGAACCCTGGGGACCCCGACAGTGACCATCTACCAGCCTGATGGAACCCACTGACTATAATCCTTTGGGACTGACCTACTGGCCAACTGCTCACCCACCACATTGTGTTTCTGTCTAGCCATATGCAGAACATTCTATCCAGAAGGTTGTTGTGAGAAACAGTGTCAAAATCTCCACTGAAATCCTCAAGGATTACATCAAATGGCTTCCCTTGGTCAACTAAACGGATAACTGTGTCACAAAATGAGCTTAAATTAAACAGGACCTTTGCCTCACAATCTTGTTTTGGCTGCGACCAATGACAGAATTGTCCTTCAGCTGTTTTTCCATAACTCCCACCATCATTTTCTCCATAATTTTACCAGGCTCTGGACTGACAGGTCCATAATTGCCCATGTCATCTTTCTTGCTCTTCCTTACAATGAGACAACATTTGCCAGCTTCCTGTCAGCTGGCATGACCCTAGACTTCTTTAGATGCAATTGAAATGAGATCCCAGAGCACACTAAGGTGTCATCATTGAAAGAAAGTAGATGTGCCATAGCTTTGCAATGCCTTGAACTCCAGAGAATGCCACAGATGGAGCAGAGGGGAAGATTTGCCTCTTCTGTAGTGAACTCATTCATTTGGTAAGCAGAATAACACTACCTGATACATGGGGACTGTGTCTCTGCTCTGCTCTGCTCAGCTCACAGGGCAGCGGTGCAGGGTGTTGCTCTCATGTCAGTGCAAGTAAACTCACTTTATTCCTTTTTCCTCTGTAAATGCTTCCTCTATTTCTATGCTCACATACACTTCCACATTCCCTCAAGTACACTTCCATATATCATTAACAATTACACAGTCTTTCACTTTGTCCGTGTCTGGCCATTTCCCTCACAGGAGGAAGGAAACATGGATCGGGACTCGGCACTCACCCTGCAGCTGTTCTGTGTCTCACTCACACCACACTCACTCTGACATTTAGATCAAAAACCATGGTTTATTCATACTACACAACGCTGACAACGTTTTCTAGCTGGAATCTTAATAACACTCATACTCTGGTCGACCAGTTGCAAACGTTAATGTTTTTCCCAGAGTCAGCTTGACACACGGTATCAAACACTTAAAGCAGATGATAATCTTGGACAGGGATCTCTTGGAAAGAGTCCAGCGGAGGGCCACAAAGATGGTGAAGGGCCTGGAGCATCTCCCCTATGAGGAGAGACTTAGGGAACTGGGTCTGTTTAGTCTTGAGAAAAGAAGGCTGAGAGGGGACTTGATCCAGGTCTATAAATATTTGAGGTGTGGGGGGCAAAGTGGTGAGGCCAGACTCTTTTCAGCAGTGTGTGGAGACGGGACAAGGGGAAACAGACAGAAACTGGACCATAGGAAGTTCTGCACTAATGTGTGCAATAACTTCTTTATGGTGAGAGTGACAGAGCACTGGAACAGGCTGCCCAGGGTGGTTGTGGAATCTCCTTCTCTGGAGATATTCAAGACCTGCCTGGATGCCGAGCTGTGCGACGTGGTGTAGGGAACCTGCTTTGGCAGGGGGGCTGGACTCAATGGTCTCTGGAGGTCCCTTCCAACCCCTACAATTCTGTGATTCTGTGAATATCATGGGGTGGTTTGGATGGGGAAAGACTACCCCTTTGAATGACCTTTTGTCAGGGCATGTCCTGGGATTCCTAGGATCCTCAAAATGCAGCATTGCTTCTGTCACTGAAAAATGGGGCCCTGTGTGGGACGGAGGGAGGGTCCATGAGTCCCTGGCCCACCTGACTGAGTATTTCCATGGTCTTAGCAAAGACATACTTACAACTTGAGAATGACAGTTAGCTGCGTTCATGGTGGCATGGCCACTGCTGATGGCCTTGAACTGTCTGAACATAACTGAAGAGGCTCAGGCTGATGCAAATCAGCTATTGAATGACAGTGTTTAAAAACTGGAAAGACAGGTGGCAGTTTTGATGGGGAAAAAACCTAATTCAATCATTCTCCTATGGAAGATCAGGGACATCTCTCTGGAAGACCATGGGGACCCTGTACAAGGGAATCTGTATAAAATGGACTCTGTAAATGAAGGCACTAAAAGGTCAGATTTTGAGGTTCCCTTTGGACTAGATCTATTTGAGATCTGACTGATTGTAACCAAAAAATGAAAAAAAAAATGCAGGATAGGCTGGTGGGAGTGCCCTGACCAGTGTCCAACCCCCCAAACCCTGCTGCCCATAATACAGCAGCTGAACTGTTGGATATAGTACAGTGGTTAGACAGAAACCAAGAGAGCATGCCAGCATAGCTGCTCTGGTTATGGGACATGGAGGCAGAAAGCGCTGTGGTGTATGGACTGGAAATTTCAAAACTGACATCCATTACTACTCACCCTGCCCTCAGGCAAAGACTGTATGCTCTGTCCAACATAATGAGGATAGCCATTTGATCAGTGAATGATTTATGGCTGTGTGTCATATAACATTGCCAAATAAGAATGACATACCATTAAATATCAGCCTGTGGTCCTCTATGGAGGACTAACAAAATTATATTAGAGAATTAGGCATGAAAGAGGCAATCTATGAAGATGATTTTGAGAGCCCAGTCAATAAATTTTTCATCAGGAATGAGGGATCTCATCCTACAGCCATCACCTTTACATCAGTATGGGTCTATGTTATCCATACTGAACCCCCCAGTGGCCCTCAGGTGCTGTAATACAACAGGCTGCCCAATTGATGGGGAGACAAGAGTGCCTACGGCCAGATGCAGGCTCTGAATGGTGGTGGAAAGGTCAGAGAACCATCTGCTGCCATGACTTAGGCGTCCAGCCCCTAAGGTAATCCAGTCTGGACCCATTAGGGTCTTGAGACAACAAATGTTTAAAGACCAGATTAGAGCAGGAGTTCAGTTTAAAAAGATCGATGGACAGCATAATCAGGAAAAAATATCTGTTAAACAGGCCCAAGCACTGAGTATTTATAGTCCAACCTTTTCAGCCAAACTAGATGTGAATGTAACTCAAGAAGGGTCTGGATGGGGGCTCTGGCAGAGCCAGAGTTCTTTGTGAACCCCTATGAGGTTTTGGTCACAGGTTTGGCATGGAGCAGAATAAAGATACATCACAGTTGAAAAGCATTTATTGGCTACCTATTCTACACTACAGGTGGTAGATCCAGTAACTCAGATTTCAGAGGTTATCGTTAAACAACTAGGCCAGTCCAGGGGTGGGTAAAAGATCTAACACACATCTCTATGATGGGGGTGGCCCAATCACAAGCAGTGGTGCGCTCAGTTGTTCTGCTTGCCTGCTCCTCAAGGAGTTAGGAGAAATCTATGCCTGCTGCGTGTTCGAGTGCATGCGCGATGCCATGTGGAGGGCTTATCGCAATAAAGATTGGCGGATTTGCTGCGTAGACCGGTCAGAACTCAGATCTGCGTTGTGCTTCCTGCGGCACCAAACGCCCAACAGTGGCAGTTCCGTGTATTGGCCAGCAGGTGGAAGCAGAGACCACGGAAAGAACGTCTGCGGGACACCCTGGGGATCCGTTCTCTTTTGATTATAGGGGAAGAACACAAAGATGGATTAAAAAAAAAAGGGCGGGGGGGGGGGGGAGGAGGAGTGGGAAAAGAAAAAAAGAAAAAATCAAACCACAGCAAACAAATAAATCTTCTCCAAAGGTAGCAAACGTGAATGTCTGTCAATAAATAAATGAGTAATTGAATTGATGTCTGTTTCCCCTTTCCCCCGCCCCCCCCAACTTCCGAGATGAAAAAACACCTTGTATCAATTGGACAGATGCACACAGTGAAGCCAGGGAGTGTCTGAAACGCAAAGCAGCTGAGCAGCTTTTAGAAGAAAACAGAGTAGTAACAACTTCTGTACCTACATTCACCACTCTGAGATCCTGTCTGGGTCACCCAAGGCTTGTAAATAACCACTGGGTCGGTTCTGATGTCGAGTGATTTGTTGTCAGTTCTCTCATGGTTCTCCGGTCAGTTCTCCGGTGCCAGGATCTGCCACAGGGCATTCTGACCACGGGCATCATGTTTCTACGCTGCCGCCTGCATTTAACAGGCAATGGGACTGCCCAGCATGTGCAAGGCAGCACCTCTTTCACACCACCAGAATGTTTAAGGCTGTTGGGATTGTTGTTAGCGTCCCATTAACACTGAGGCTAGAGATACCCTTAGGATTGACATTACTATTAGCATTACTTTGATGGTGCCCTATCTGGGTCATCTTCAGGGGATGTCAGGAGTGAAGGCTTTATGATCGTTAATGGCTTTACGATCTCTCGCCTCCAACTGAAGCAGTAGTTAGACCAATTACCAAGTGACACCAAGGTGGTAGCGTGGTAAAATGGCGATTTATTGAAGCACACACGACCTTATATAACCTTTGTCCACTTCGTCTACGCCTACTGTATTACACGTAGCAAGATTCTTCCAGAATATGGGGAAGGGCCTGTCACGTCACAGCCCGATAACATCCCCGTATTTCGCCTAATACAACATTTCCCCCTCCCCATGCTTAAAAGGCTTAACCCGTTACAATACGGAACAATATCTCTCCATCTTCCTCTTCACCTTCTTTGCCTTCTTCTGATTCTTCCTTAGCACCTTCCTCCTCTTCTTCAGCCTCTTCACCTCCTGCTTCTCGTGCAACGACTTACTATGATCACTCAAGTTAAAACAACACATCCCATCAAAGTCTTTACAACCATGACCCTGTGCGAGAAGCAAGAAATCAATTGCTGCTCTGTTTTGGAGCATAGCATGTCTAATACTGTCAGTGTCTTCAAGTAGCTCACTCAGCAGTGTGGAAGTCATGTTAGCCTGTTTCACGGACCAGCAAGCGAGTCTCTCTATCTCTTTTAGCGCCTGCGCTGCAGCTGCTCCTGGTGCAAAAATAGATGCAAAAATCCTTGCTGTTGGTCCCCAAAGTTGAACTTTGTCACCACAGTCCGATGCCAGTGTGTGAATGCTCCGTCTCTTCCGAGATTTCGTCATGTTTCTGGTCAGGCGCACCCAGTCGAGGGCTCGTGGGGACAAGATGGTTAACCGTCCCAAATAACAAGGTCCTCCCACTGCATTTGATGGTATACCTTGCCATGCACGGTCACCACAAATCAAGAATATACCCGGTGGCAGTGCTTTCACAGTGGAGTTGTTCCAGATGTATTTTTCTAGCCCCTGTTCTTTTGCCCTGGGTTCAAAACAGCAGCCTTTTGCATACTTGCTGCTGAGATTACAATTTATTCCCCGTTGAGAACCATCAGGCCTCGACACATTAATGACACCAGGGTTACTCACCCAATGTTCAGGCAAACAATAACTACTATTTTCCCTAGGTGTGGATGTGTTTGGAAGGAAGCCACAATATGACCCTTCCCAGGTAAATAGCTCTGTATTGTGTGGATAGACGGTAGTGAATGGATCTGATCTATTTTTCCGTGCATTCCAATAAGGACCTTGAGGTGTGAGAAGATCTAAAATATTTGAACGGCTCCTCTCGTGGTTAAATCTTGCAAAGCCAATACATCCAGGAGACCACCAATAGCCTCCCTCTTTATCCCATGTATCGTTAGGTACCCGTTGAGACCCCAATATCTGCAGCTCTTGGGGATCCCAAGGAAGAGTGACATTCAGTGTACAAACAACACATGCTATCCTTTTGCTGGCAAGGATTACAGTGTCATTCCCTAAATCTCTACGTGTGATGTTAATAGCTGTTAGTGCACAGAATTCTCTGCATGGATCTTGTATGGGATTATATGATCTTACGTATCCCCGAAACTCAGAGGAGTTCCCCCATATAGGAATCCCAATTAAACATGTTTGAAATGGCGAGGTAGTTGATTGCAGGCTAAGACAGAAATCCGTCCTGCCTGTTTGCTTCGCCCAAGTAACCCACAGATTCCCAGGTTGTTGGATCAAGTGAACACCCCCCACCGGCGACCAACATAAAGACAAAAGACATAGCAGCATCAAAATGGTGTCTCTCGTTGGCAGCAGGGGTTGTTTCTCTGGGTCCTTTGGGTTCTTGAGTCTCAAGAATTTCTTCGGTATCCAGATGAAAGATCTTCTTCTGCGCTCCACCAATTCAGGATTCCTTGGGCGGCCGATCAAGAGGTCCTGGAAGAGGATACTCAGCTCTTGTTATTTCCCTGACATTTTCTTTTTTGCCACCAACCTCTGGCTTAATGTTTCTCGATGGCACTCAACGTATGTCTCCTGTGCCTTTGCATTTTACTGCTGCGTACCCCCTTCCCCAGACTAGTATGGACCATCCCGACTCCCAGGACCCATTATCCACCTTGATCTTTACTGGCGGGCCTTCTTCAATGATTCTTGGCCGCCAATGTTTCTGGGTGGGGGTCCTGGAATTTTCTCCTCGCTCAAAGTGATTTAGTGCATACAGTGCGCGGGCCAAGATTTCCCCTTGTTGTGATACTGGGATCTTTCCCGAATAGCCTTCCCCCTCCCCAAGGACACGAATCTTTTCTTTGAGGAGGCGGTTAGCCCTTTCGACGATAGCTTGGCCCTGCGAATTTCCCGGAATGCCTGTGGTGTGTGTGATATTCCAGCGAGCTAACCAATCTTTGGACGAACGCGAAATAAAGCAAGAACCATTGTCTGTTTTTATGTGGCGCGGCATTCCCAAAACTGCTATAGCCGTGGCCCAATGGTGTTGTGCTGCTGTAGAACTGACACGACCGTGTTGTGTGGCTACAATGACAGTAGAGGACGTGTCAATAGTCACAGCCAGCCACTGTCGTGGGGCCATCCGTGGTTCCATTGTGAAGTCTGTTTGCCAGACGTCTAATGGAGCGAGACCACGAGGATTAACCCCCGCTCCTAAAGCTGGCGCAGAATTACAGTGAGGGCAGGTTTGCACTACCTCCCTAGCGACTGTAATCGGGATAGAACAGGCTCGAGCCAGTGCCTTGGCCCCTATGTGAAGTGCTGAATGAAGATCACGAGCTTCCTGCAAAGTGCACACCTGGTTCCCTGCTATCCGATCAGCCATGTCGTTTCCTGCTGTAAAGAAACCTGGCACCTCAGAGTGGCTACGAACATGAAGGATGGCAACGGGTGCAACCCTGATAGCTAAAGCATCCTCTAACAGGGCTGCAGCTGCTGTACTCGGTTGCCCTTCCTTTCCCATCCGTAGCAGCATTTTTGCCACGAACACAGAATCCGTGACAGCATTGCAAGGCTTCATGGGCCAAAGATGTAGTGCCACTGCCATAGCCCTAGCCTCGAGCATCTGAACACTTGCTGTCTTGTCTGTTATCATCTTGTAACTCCAGCCACCCTCAACTGTTTGCCACACAGCCACCCCCTGGCCCGTTGATGACGAAGCATCAGTGAAGACTGTAGGACCGTTCACAGGGGTGTCCAGGACCCTGTGTCGCAATGATATCTGGAGGGGTTTTGCCAGTTCAAAAATTGGCAGTGAGTCTGAATAGCAAAACTTTCCGCTGAAGTCATAAACAGCCAATGACACCTCATCTGGCAGAGGTTGCACATTTCGAAAAGCTCCTGGTAAATAGATGACTTCCAAGTCCTTCCCGAAAGCTCTGATCGCAGTGAGGCGAGCCTTTCGCAGCAAATATGACAGCTGTTCTAGCCATGTGGTAAATGCTCTCACCGGCTGAGCAGAAAATAACCATGACAGTGGGCGTGGCCGAGAGTTCAAAGCATGCCCAATCACTGCAGCTGAACCATGCTGGCACCTAGTGACCGCAGCCTCCAACGGGCGATCAGGTTCCCACCTGGCAAGGGCATTGGTGGAGCAGGCTGACAGTATCTCCTGCCAGGCTGACTCCATCTCTGGATTCCAATGCCTCTCCTCTTGTGGGACTGATCCCTTCAGTTGATCATAGAAAGGTTTCATGAGGCGCGGAGGGATGCCAATGGCATTCCTCACCCATTGCAGTGCCCCCACCAACTTCTGCACATCCCATAAGTTTGTAATTTGAGGCTTAATCTCCAGCCCCTCTGGGATTACTGTGGAAGATCCAAATTTATAGCCCAGGAATTCAATCCCTGGTTCTCTCTGGATCTTTTCCTGAGAGATCACAAACCCTGCAGAGATGAGGGTGCGGACGATCTGCCCCTCCAACGTTTTCAACTGAGCATCATCAGGTGCAACAAGCAGCAAATCATCCATGTAATGGGCGATTTGGCATCCTGGCAGTGCCTTTCTCACTGGTTCTATGACTCTGCTCACCACAAGTTGACAGATCGTAGGTGAACAGACCATACCTTGCGGAAGAACCTTCCACTGGTACCTCTGAGCTGGCTCTCGATTATTTACAACCGGAACTGTGAATGCAAAGGCTTCCCTATCCTGTTTAGCCAATGGGATAGAGAAGAAACAATCCTTTAGATCAATGACCATCAGAGGCCATCCCTGTGGGACTGCTGACAACAAAGGTCCCCCTTGCTGGACAGGACCAAAGGGGATGATCTGTGAATTGACTGCTCGGAGATCGTGGAGCAGCCGAAACGATCCAGAGGCCTTCTGAATGACAAAGATGGGCGTGTTCCAATTGCTAAGCGATGACTCTATATGGCCTAGTGCAAGTTCTCTGGAAACAAGCTGTATGAGCGCTGCCAATTTTTTAGCAGGAATGGGCCACTGATCCACCCAAACGGGAGATGTATCCCGTTTCCAACGCAGCGGAATCGCATGCTGCAGCGCCAAGTGGTGGACAGTGGCCCTTAGGATAAATTTGTCAGCCGTAACCCAATGAGAAGAAGAAGATCTCTGCCTAGCAGAGATCCCCTGATCGGAGCTATATTGGGGGTGATGAAAACCGTTTTTTCTATTGAGCCATCTCGATTGATGATCGAAATTCCCACTTCCGCATCCGACACAGAGGTGGTCATTTCACCCCCCACCCCTATCAGGACCTTTGATGTTGCAACCTTTGGCCACTGGAATGGCCAATCGCGCTCTGCAATAACAGTAACATCTGCACCAGAGTCCAACAAAGCTGTAAGGTACACCGTCCTAGGACCTAGTGTAGGCACTCCAGGGTCCAACGTCATCATGACCCTCACCAATGGCCTATCACCTAGATCCATGGTCAGCGCCACCGTGTGGTCAACACGCTTGGCCCATTTTAATGAAGCGGGAAGGGGCCCTGGGCCGCTGGCACCCTCCCGTTCCAGTTTCCCTGCGGCAAAACCTCAAATTTTCGACAGTGACGCGCAACATGTCCAACCCCATTGCACAACTGACAACGTTTTCCTTGCGGCTTGCTCTGCCCAGCTTTCTTGGGGCATTGTGCTTTAAAATGACCATGCTGCCCACACTTGAAACACGGACCTTTTCCCTTCTCATCCCCGGTGCGAGCTGCCACCATCACTGCAGATTTAATCGCAGAGCTGACCGAAGCAGCCATCCCTTGCACCGAAGCAGCCATTCCCTGCACGGCAGTTGCCAAGCCATCGTTATTGGAGGGAGTATTTTTCTGATGATCCAGCACATATTTGATAATCTCCCCTGGGGTGTTCAAAGTTCCAGGAGCTGCCCTAATTATCTGCTGAACGTCCGGGAGCGACTTTTGCTTGAGACAGTCTATCACAACCAAAGGCTGGACTCCCTTCGGGAGGTCAGACCCTTCAATGGCACGAATCAAGCGATTTGCAAAATCAGAAAATGACTCAGAAGGCTCCTGTTTGATGTCGGACCACGGGAGCACAGGCTCCGCAACTTTAGCCACTGTCAGCAGAGCCTGAAAGGCTGCCTTTGTAAGCGCAGCTAACTCCCCCTCTCTCAGCCCTCTTGCTTGATCCTCCGGGGACCCCACCATACCATCTGCTAGTCCCTGAAGGCGCAAGAGAGTAGTTCTTTCAACCCTAGCTCCACGGCCCTGACCTGTATGCGCATTAGCCGGATGATTGTTATCACGTGCTGCCTCAGCGACAACAGCCTGAAGCAATCTATTCCATTCATCATACCACAGCGTGTACTGCACGGGCTCAAGAATCACCCTCATGAGACTGACCACATCGTACAGCAGGAGACTCGAGGCCATGAGAGCCTCAATTGCTGACATAGTTACCGGAGAACGCAAGCCCTTGTTCTTAACTAACTCTGCAAGGCGAGTAATCGCCTTGGAATCCAGAGGGGTCCAAGCCGGACCATCCTGTTTCACTATTATCGGGAGGGCAAAAGCTGTTGTTTCCGGGTCGGCTGTCTGGAGGTCCTCCCTTGTCTGGGCCCAATCAGTGAAAGTGGGTGGGCTCCACGGTACGGGTGCCGTGGGGCCACATCCCCCTTGGGCGGCCCCCTGGGCGGCCCACGCAGGACCACATCCCCCTTGGGTGGCACCTTGGGCGGCTTGGCCAGCCCCTTGGGCGGGCCACATGAAATCATCACACCCACATTCACCTTCACTATCACATGGGTTGGCACAATCCCCCCCTTTCTCGGCATACGCACAGCAACAGGCGGGACCCGACAACGAAGAAGTACCACCCATCCTTACACTTTTCCCCGGTGACACCACACCTCCCCCTTTCTGCTCTGGTGGGACCACACCTCCTCCTTTCAGCTCTGGTGGCACCACCATGCCTCCCCCCTTTCTCTCTCCCTTGTCCTTGTTCTTATCAGGTACAGTAGCAACATCGCATTCCTCGAGGGGCTTCCCTCCCCCTTCATCCCTGTAGGCGTCCAATGAAGGATACGAGGAGTCAGGATAGGGGGGCGGAGGCGGGGTGTCCTCCTGTTCAGGGCTGCCTTCTGGAATGTCCGTCTTAGGCGAAGGAACAGGTGTGTTCGGGGGAGCCGGCGCCATCTTGCCTTGCACTGAATCTGTAAGAGAGTCAAGACTCCCCCCCCGGCCTCCCCCCGTCTCCAAACCCAGAATTTCTCTAGCACATTGGTTTGCTAGCTTCTCCTCCCGTGCTGCTTTCAGCGCCTCCAAGATAAGTCCCCATACTTTGAATTCTGATACTTTTCGAGTGGCCAGCGACCTTTGAGATAGTGCGGCCGTAATTCCATCCCATCTGCCAGGATTGTATAAATCAGACGGGTTTGTTAAAAGCCCTTCCTTTTCCAGCAGCGAAAGAACTGCTGTTACCTCCTTTTTGGAAGGAGCCTGTTTCCCACAGTGAAGTTTGCAAGCGTGAAGAATTACCTTGATAACGGCTTCCATGTCGCCCCGGCCGAACGTAGTTCTCCTGGCCGCTCCCTGGCGCTTCCCCGAAGGTTCCTGGGGGTCCCCGAGATTCCGAGATTCCGGGATTCCGAGCTCGCTCTCCCACCTGTCGAAGAGTGATGGCCACTCCTCTTCGACCCTGGGCTTCCACTACTCCGCGACGAGAGGATTCGCTACCGCAGTGGGATCCTGCTGCCGTTTAGCAGACAACTACCTTGCTCCAAAAGTCCCTAATCACGCCTAATCGTGACGAATCACGTCGGCGGTCACCATTTGAAGGCTTTATGATCGTTAATGGCTTTACGATCTCTCGCCTCCAACTGAAGCAGTAGTTAGACCAATTACCAAGTGACACCAAGGTGGTAGCGTGGTAAAATGGCGATTTATTGAAGCACACACGACCTTATATAACCTTTGTCCACTTCGTCTACGCCTACTGTATTACACGTAGCAAGATTCTTCCAGAATATGGGGAAGGGCCTGTCACGTCACAGCCCGATAACATCCCCGTATTTCGCCTAATACAACACAGGAGTAAGGCACAGTGTCAGGAGAAAAAGAACAGACTCTGTTACTTTATAAACATGATAATAGAGAGAGTTCATTGGAAAAAATACAACTCTTAAATAATACAAAGCATGCTTCTGATTGGATGCAGGCATCATCTGGGCTCTGATTAATATTACTCTTAAGGTAAAGATTATTGTTACCTTAATGATTGCTTTTTGGATTATGATCAGGGTTAAGGTTCCTTTTGCTACAAACTTCTAGCATCATTTTTGTTGTTACATTTGGAGTTAGAGACGATTTTAGAATCAGGGTAAGGGTTAGGATTAGAGTTACATTGCGGGTTAATGCTGTTGTCTTTACAGCTCCTGTGAGGGTTGGGGTCTGGGTCAGGTGTTTAAAAAATGAAATGAAAAAAGAATAAAAAAAAAATATATTGAAAGCTTCAGATTTCCTTAATCTTTGTGGGAATCATATAATGTGCAACTCAAATCTACCTCTTCGTGCAGTGACTGCCTGTAAATTTGCTAGAGCCTGATATAATATGGCCTTGTGCCATAGTCCTCCAGATTGTTGCTAGGATTCCTTTCCATATATTGAAATTGAATTGACCTAATATATAGGTCAGTTACCAACCTCTTGTTTTTAGGTTTGCCTTGTACTTTTCTGCGGACAGAGCAGGGCAATGTTTCCAACAGTCAGTACATTCATTCTGTCCTGTGCTGGGCTCTACCCACCCTGCGTATTTATCTTGTGCTTGTCTCAATTCTACCCATGTCAGAATGCCCCCAGTCTGAACTTAACTCTGTTCAGCAACTTTCTTGGTGGAAAAACTACTTATACAGCTGTTTTACAAGAGGGTTATATATTCAGTTAGGGCCTACACTATGTACTGAAAATACTGGAAACTTCCACTGCAAAAACACAATCTACCTCTCCCATCTGTGAAGCCTTGCAGACCCACAGCACGCCAGGTTATTTCTGCTTTCATAGCATTTGCATGCTGTAGGGTGAGCAAAAGGTTCTGCTGCTTGATTCTTCTGCAAGAGCTGCCTACCGGCAAATGGTTGCAGGGATGGAGGATGTGACAGAAAGCATTTGTCTCCACAAGAGCAGAGTTACATTCAGTGCAGAGTGTGAGAGTCAGGTTGGTGTGGAAAAGCACTGACACGCTGGGGATGATGCAGTGCTCACATGTCTAACACTCACAGACATTACTGTCAGAAGGATGGTGCTGTGTTGTGCTTCTACCTTTGGCAGCCCCTAGAGAAATGCTGCGGCACACAGAACACCTTTGTATTGCACTGACTGCTGCCATGCAGCATGGATTTAACACACCAAATCCAGAGGAGCATGACTGCATCTAACTGCCCTGAGAAAAACTACTGTAGCTGAAGAGATGAGGAGGCAGCTGCTCATCTGCAGAACAAGCAGTACTGCCAGACACTGGGCCAGGTGAGCACCTCCTGCTGCAGCGTGATGATGACAGGGCTGGAGATGATCTGCAAAGCCAGCTTCAAAGTGGGAGACATGAGTCAACATGGCAGGAGGACAGAGGTGTTAGGGAGCAGCCAAGGCATCAAAGAGTATCAAAAGGCTTTGAAAGGTATCACAAAGCGACAGCCAGGAAGACTGGGATTATCATGAGCAGCAACCTGGATGCTAGAGATTATTTGCTGCCATACAAAATGGTAGAGATCTTGCTGCTGACATCCCAAAGCCATGCAAAATGGGAACCCAGAGCTCTGCCTGCACGAACCCCACAGCCATAGCATTGCAAGCTGAGCTGCCTTGCTGTTTGTTGCATTCATCCCAATCCCTGTGAATGAAGACTCGGAATGCAGTCAAGGCGATGATTGAGCATGAGAGTGACTTTATTCAATAAAAGACAGGAGGGCTTGAGAGGTCAAGGGTGAAGATAGGACTCCTCTTGTCAAGATGAGAGTGGCTCAGAGCTGGTGCTGCTGCCTGGTGCCTGGGACTGGCAGCCTGACTCTAAGTCCCCATCTAAGATGCTCAGCTTCACCTCACTGATGCTGCCCTGCTCCTGCATGGTGGTGCTGCTGTTGGGGCACTCGGGCTGTGCTTGGGATGGGCAGCACTGCAAAGGCGCTGGGTCACAATCCAGGCAGGTGACTGTGGTTTCTGGCAGGCTCAGGTCAGGAGCTTCAGCAGAGCCAGGAGATATGAGAGCATGAACGTGGATGAGCCCCTTGTGTCCATCACTGTTACCATGTGGAAGGCTGTCATCCGAATTGCAGCGATTTGTGCTTAATAAGAACTCTCCATTGATGGAAACACACTGCACATCACTACTTGGTTTGGATCTTTGGGGTTGACAAGGGCTCGAATTATCTAGGAAGGCACAGAAACACAAGGGTTAGTGTCAAACGTTTGCAAGTTGAATCATGCAAGAGGTTGCTGATACTTGGTAATAGAGTGGCAGCAGGACGAAGCAAATAAGCTTGAAGCAACAGAGCCACTGTCTTGAAAGTGATCCTCGTGCAGGTCCATAAGTTTTGACTCTGCCTGGACTTCATATGGGGCAGTATGACATCACAAAGGGGTGATATGATGTCACAAATGGGCATTATGACGTCACAAATAAGCATTATGATGTCACAAAGGGGCACTATAATGTCAAAAAGGGGCATTATGACATCACAAATAAGCATTATGACGTCACAAAGGGCATTATGACATCACAAAGGGGCATCGTGACGTCAGAAAGGGGCATCGTGATGTCAGAAAGGAGCATTATGACATCACAAAGGGGCATCGTGACGTCAGAAAGGGGCATCGTGATGTCAGAAAGGAGCATTATGATGTCACAAAGGGCATTATGACATCACAAAGAAGCATTATGACATCACAAAGGGGCATTATGACATCACAAAGGGGTGTTACCATCACCCTGCGCCCAACTCCTCTCTCCCTCCTATTGGTTCCCTCTCCCACCAATCCCCGATCTCCCCTCCCCTTAGGCATTGAATTCTCTTCTCACTACCTCCTCCCAGTCCTCCCCTAGGAACAGAAACCATTCAGATTCTACAGCAAACTACAGCATCTGCACTGCAAGAGCTCACTGAACCACCTGCAACAATGAAACATGGTTTTGGAGAGTGGGTTTGAAAACACACCTTTAGACAGCTGTCTCCCTGTAGCCAAAAGGAAACCAAGCAGCAAAAGAAGAGTCCAGCCTGAAACATGCCCATGCTACTAGCCCAGGTTTTTCACAGTCAATGCAGAATCCATCCTGTTCATGAGGTGACAAATGACCAGTGGGTCTCCCCTTGCTCCACCCCTTCTCCTTCAAAGCCAGAAAAAGAAAGAAAAAACAAGCTTCTGTACAGCTGCCGTTATTTCTGACAGCGAGTGTAATCACAGAATCATAGAATGGCCCGGGCTGGAAGGGACCTCAAGGATCATGAAGATCAATCGCCTCCCTGTCCCTGCTGGCCATCCCCTCTTCTGATGGAGCCCAGGGGACCATTTGCTCTCTGAGCTGCAAGAGCACGCTGATGGCTCACGTTCTGTTTTTCATCCACCAGGACCCCCAGGTCCTTCTCTGGGGGGCTTCTCTTAAGGACTGCTCCTCCCAGGCTGTACAGATGCCTGGGATTCCTCCAGCCCAAGTGCAAAACCTTGCACTTTGCTGTGTTCAACCTCATTAGATTCACCTAGGCCAACCTCTCGGTTGAGCTCCCTCTGAATGGCATCCCTTCCTTCCACTGCATCAGCCGCACCACTCAGCAAACAGCAGAGGGTGCACTCCATTGCATCATTGGTGTCTCTGATAACCATGTAAAAAAGCACTGGTCCCAAGACAGACTCCTGGATGACACCACTTGTTATTGGCCTCCACCTGGACATCGAACCATGAATCACCACCCTCTGTCTGTGGCCTTTCAACCAATCCCTTATCCACCAGGTGGTCCACCTGTCAAATCCACATCCCTCCAGTTTAGAGATAAGGATGTGGTGGAGGGCCATGTCAAAGATCTTGCTCAAGTCCAGGTCAATGACATCAGTTTCCTTCCTTTTGTCCACAAATGCCGTCACTCCATCATAGAAGAGCACCAGATTGGTTAGGCATGGCCTTCCCCTGCTAAAGCCACGCTGGCTGTCTTGGATCACATGCTCATTCCTTATGTGATCAAGCATGTCTTTGAGGCGGATCTGTTCTTCACCATCTTCATCACAGTTCTACATTTGAATCAAATAATTGGTGTTGCAGTCACCAAGAAAACCTCTTTGTCTTCTACTCTTGCTGCACATCTGTGCTTTCACCAGAAGCAAAGGGAGAGGCCACCTCCTAGATCCAAATTTTAAGAAATTAACACCCAATAGGTGTCATCTGAAGTAAAATAGGAGAGAAATCAAGATGACTCTTCTGCATCCAGCTTGGATCACTCCCTCACTCAGGCACACCACCATCAGATCAAGGAGATGCTGCCTTCAGCTTAGAGACTGTATGGGAAATCACAGCTTGAACCTCTGATTAATCAGCTGAGGCAAGTGTTGGGCTAGCTGCGGGAGCACAGGTGATAGTAATCTAGCTGTGCTCCCAGAAGGGGTGGACCTCGACTGCACCTCTTCTGAGACCTCACCTCATTTAAACGCTGACCACCACTGAGGCAGAATCTCTTGGAGACTGCTCCCCAGTTGAGACTGCCTCAGCTTTCTGGTCAAGGCATCAACATTGGTCAGTTTTCCTTTGCTAATAATCTTTGACTATTTACCACCATCTTGGTTAACATCTTTTTACTAGCCACCCTTACAGAGACCATAAGGGCTTGGGCTTCCAAACTCTCAGCAAGCATTTGGATCAGACAGCTTCCTGTTGGGGAGCCCCCTGCATCACTGCTGCCTCCTCGTGTTCCGTACCCGCAGATGCTACAGAGCTCATTAGCATGGACTTCCTTCCTCCCCTCAGCAGCTGCTCTTGCACTCACCTTCATTCCTACTCAGATACCGGCCGCTTCCAGCACCAGCTGACCTGCAAGACACAGAAAGGAAAGGTGGGAGTCATGCAAATCCCCAAGAAGCCCAAGGCTGCGTCACCACCACATATGGCAGCCTCGGGAAGTCAGCTGAAACTACAGCCTTTGTCAGAATGGAAACAGGCACCGTCAATTAAGTGTGACCTCTGAACTCATTGCCACCATCAGAAATAGGCACTGAAATTGCTCACTTCACTGCAGCTGGTTACCTCCTGATTTTGGAGGACAAATGCGGACATTGTCTTGAGGGCTACCAGAAAAACGACATCAACTTCATTGTAGGTGGTTAAGCTTGGAAGCTGGACTTGAGCAAGAAAAGTTTCTCAGCTCAGAATCACAGAATTATCAAGGTTGGAGAAGACCTACAAAATCATCTGGTCCAACCATTACCAATACTTCCCGGATAAATCATACCTCTCAACACAACACCCAAATGTTTCTTGAGCACTCCCATGGTCGGTGACTCCACCACCTCCCTGGGCAGTGCTATCCAATGCCTGAATACCCTTTAGGGGAAGTAATATTTCCTAATGTCCAGCCTGAATCTTTCCTGGCACAGCTTAAAACCATTCCCTCTAGATCTATAACTGATCACACGAGAGAAGAGGCCAAACCCCAGCTCACTACAACCTCCCTTCAGGACGTTATAGAGAGTTATAAGGTCTCCCCTGAGCCTGCTCTTTTCCAAGCTGAACAATCCTAGTTCCCTCAGCAGCTCCTCGTAAGGTTTGTGCTCCAGACCCCTCACTACCTTCGTAGCTGAAGACGTTCCAGAACCGCAAGGTTTTCTTGCAGGGAGGGGCCCAAAACTGAATAGGTCAAACATCCTTCTCTCCATCATTGCTGTCACGTGGAAGGCTGTCCTTGGAACTGCAGTGACTCATGCATCGTAACTGCACTCCATTGATGGAAGCACAACGTGCATCATTGCAACTTGCTGGTGGGTTCCTGTATTGGCAAGGGATCGATTCACCTGGAAAGAGTAGATACACAGCATTTAGCGTCAAACTTTCACTGTCCAAGGAGGCAAAGGCTTGGTGCTGCCTGTCAAGCAGGTTTCAAGCAGCTTGTGAGCCTCATCTGAGAAAGACAGGAGTCAACCAAAGATGTCAGGCACAGGCTTGAATGCCAGAAGGAGGTACAAGCCCACTGAAAGCATGAATTCTACCTGTGTTGCTGACAAGCAGTGTTTTGAAAGCTGGATTTGCACCCTTACCTGCCAGGACCAAGACTTCAGCTTCAGAGGGCTCCCTGGCACTGCTCTGCAGTTGGTTCTCGGCCACAGGGGATGGTTTGCCCAGGCAGAAGCAGGAACACCAACTGCCAGCTGGTGACTCTGCCCTCTTACTGGGAGAACTTGGTCTGGAGAGAAAACAGAGCATGCTGTCAGTCGTGGTGCAGGGTGAGGGAAGAGCTGCACCGAGCCCTTGCCAATAGTTGCCTGTTCCCGCCACTGCCTGCTTTCTGCTGAAACACAGCCTAGAAACACCCTCTGTTTCAAACAGCAGAGGATGCTTCCATTCCTACAGCTCAGCCCTCAAGTCCTGCTGGCTACATTCCTCTCAATGATTTCAAGCAAGATTCGGAGCATGTGAGCAAAGGCTCCACAGCCGGACAGGAAAGGAGCTGGCAGGCGTAACTGCTTTCTGAGGAACCGTACAGTTATAAGGGAAGCTCAAAAGCATCCCTGACTCTTACGTTAACACCTCCTCGGCCTCAGCTGACTGCCACCTTTAATTTCTAGTGCCAGCAAGTCTGACCAACAGCTCTGCTTACAGGAGAAGCACAATTGGTTTCAGGCACATGGCCCTGAAATCTGGAAAACCCCAAGATTTCCATGTACAGCCAGCACAGAACAGGATAGACGCCAGCGTGGCTTTCTGCATCTTGTGACTGCCTGCCCAACCAGGAAGGAAAGGCACCTTGTGTGGCTCCACTGAGGCCATAGGGCAACTGTGTGTTAGTTGAATCCTCAAAGATATAATGGACAAAAAATAAACCAATAAAAATCATCCGAACAATGATGGTAGGGGCTGGAAAGGGAATTCCTCTTTCTTTATCTTTCAGATGGAAAATCAATGATTGCGTTGAAGTTCCTCAGTACAGCTGCAGGCCCTTCCTCCACTTGTATCTTGCTGCTCCGTGTTGCAACAGGAGAGCTGCTCTGGCCTCTCCTCTCAGCCTGTGCCGCCTGCACGGTGAACAGCTTTGTGGATGGAGAGACCCACACAGACTTGGGCCCAGGCAGAGAACTGTGCCCTGCAAGGGAAAACCACAGCTAAGACAGAAAAGGAAGCAGCAGCACAGCCATCCCCATTCTGCATATCTCTCAGAATTGCTCATCCGAGCCACTGGAAGAAGAGGAGCTCAAAATAACTGTGTGCTCAGAGGTATGCTCGTGGCAAAGGACACAGCCACAATTAAGAGCAGCTCACTGTATCTTAAGAGGCAAACAAAAAGCCTAGAAAAACTAGGGGCCAGAGATCTCAGAAAGCATCACTGCCACACTTCAATCAAGTTTCACCTGCTTGCAAAACATCTTAAGAGCAGTGATGGTTTTCTCTATGTAAGGCTTGGACATCTCAGGACCCATCAACAGGGCACCATATTCTAACCTAAGCCCAGAAGCCTGCTGTCTCCTCAACAGTAACAGAATTTTCAAAGGTCTTGGAGAAGCCCTGGATTGGATGAAGCTGTCAGATTTAGATCAAGCTAATGGAGGAAGATGCTCACCTACTCCCTCTCCCATGGCTGGTGTGGATTTGGAGCAGAAAAGGACGTCTGTGTAAATAGTACTGTTGAAATATCAACTGGTAGAGCAGTGTTGCACATTGTACAAATCACAGTTGGACATCCATGGACAATTGATGATGATAAAAGTAATTGCAGGGGAAGAGCTGGATGAAATATTGTTAAAAACAAATAATCATTTTAGCTGCACGTTTGTAAGCATTTCTTTTCATCCTTCTCAAAACAGTTTCATGGCAGAATAAAGAGGACACGTTCACACAGACATTTCCACAGCCAGACTAGGGAATAATCAAAGAATATCAACCAAAACGTATTTCCTACCAGTTACATGAATCTTGAAGGTGAGTTTCTAGCCAGCAGCCTCGCAGCTGTACTCCCCTTTGTTGCAGTAATTCATTCCTGGATGTAAATCACATGTAGAAAAGTGTTGCTATGATACTAGATGACCAAGAAAGTCCTATAGCCAAAATGTTTTGCACCAGAGAGGCTGTCAGTTGATCCTCCAAATGCAAGACACACCAAATGAACCGTTCCTTTATCTCTGGGATTCCAAGCATTTTCTCACCTCTGACTTTCACTTGGAATGTTGCTTTGTCATCTTTTGTTTCACAGCTGTAGCTCCCTTGGTCTTTCAGGGTCACATTTTTGACCATGAGCTTGCGGTGCGTCCCCTTGGAGATGATGGTTGTCCTCTGGTCCTGCTTCACCTCTGTTTCATCTTTCTTCCATACGACAGCTCCGCTTGCAGCTGACACCTCACACACCAGCTCCAGGTCTTCAGAAGGACTGACTGATATTTCTGAAGTGGTTTTGGGCTTGCTGACAACATTAATGGCTTCATCTGAAGAAAAAAAGAGAAAGTGGTTTACATCCTGACTCAGGCTTATTCAGCACAGCATGAAGATACAGTTAGAACTGATTGTAATGTCTCTGCTCATTACATTTGGGTGATTGAGTTTCACCTCTGGAGGTACTCACATACAAACGTGTGCTTGATTCTCCTGTGTAAGGAAAGAGTAAGTTCTATGCAGACAGTTGTTATTTCTTTTAATCAATTCTGTATTCTGCACACGTTCTTCTGAAGCTAAAATGAAGGCAGATAAGTAACGTGTTTGCAATGCATGAACAAACCTATTCAACACTTTGTCTCTAAGCTAACAAGCAGCGTTTGAAGAGCACATCAGTATTTCATGCACTTCATTCCATCCAGACAGAACCTGCCTGAGGAGCAAGCTGATGGCTGTCAGCTACAGGCAGACCTAGCTTAGTATTGCATTTCTTAGAGCAACAACTGTTGCTTTCAGTCACTGAATATACCAAGGCCAATTGCTATGCCAGGCACATTTATGGCATCAGTGAACAAATAATGAGTTAAAAATTGTAATAGACAGGAGTCATCTATTCTTGTAAAACTAGGTGACCAAAGAAGACCCTAGGTGACCCTCTAGAGTCAAGCTGTTTAGAACTAATAGCATCAATCAGTATCACATAGATAGATTACTTCCCTGCCCTAAGACCATCTTGTGACCATTTGGTGCTCCTAATTAAGCCCTCTTGATGGCATTTTGTCTGAGCCATGTGACATTTTGTGATAGGAGTTACTGCTAGTGTTCCCTTCACCCTACACCAAAGTAGGAGGTATCCATTCTCAGGGAATCATGCAGACTTCCTCTGGATTTGATGCGCAGAGACAGCCCCAGAACTTTTTAAATCTTAGCTTAGCTCTCATCCAATAATGTTCATCAAACAGTGAAACTTGTCCTTTGGGGATGCCTTTGTTCTGCATCAACCAGTTCCAACGGAGTCTTCTTGGCTTGTTTTAGATCAGTTTTTTAACAGATAAAGAAAGGGGCTTTGAATTACAAAGAGAAATTGCAGAATGCATGATTCTCAACCAAACAGAACGGGAGGTGGGATGCAGGGTGAATACCTGAGCCAACACCACCTGCAAGCAATCCTTCAATATCTTAGGAATCTCTAGCCATCCCAAATCCAGTGTTGGGCTTGATCTATCATCTCTGCTGAGTTTTTAGCTAGCTGATGGTGAGCATCTTGGTGGAGATGGGTGAGCAGTCGGACTAGAGGGTCTTAATCAACCTTAAGGATCCTGTGATCAGAGGAACTTGAATGTGCTGTTAAAGGTCACAAGAGCTGCACTGCAGCATGAGCATACACAGCGAAAGGTTTTCAGTAGACCTTCGGTTCATAAATGAGGACTGGGTTATGGAAAATAGGCTCAAGAAATAAACCAGAAAACAGATCTTAACGCCAGGTTCTGTGAATGCAGCCAGCTGAATTTCACAGATATTGAATTTCAATGACAATTTCTTGTGTTATTTTACCCTCCAGCTCCACCCTGAACAGGAACAGGTCAGTGACAAGCATTACTCCTCCAGGCTTGACCTGACAGTGCTTTACTTGTACTATGAGCTAATGCCAGGAAGAGCAGGAAAAGAGTTTCATCCACGTGCCTTCTCCTTCCTTAGTAAAATCAGTGTGAAACTGCAGCCACGTCAGGCTGAAGGAGACGTCTCAGATGTCCTGCCTGGATGCAGGAGCTCACGTGTCAGAGGATGTCTGGCACGTCAAGTCTCATGGCAGTGCAGTGCATGACAAACTGCAACAACACTTTCCTGTGGGCTCCTTTGGGCACGAGGCCCAGCGGGTGACACACCTCTGGCTGCAGCTCTTCAGAGCCTCCCAGCAGCCACGTGATGCCCATGGGAGAGACACAGCTGACCCGCACAGCAGATGATATACCAGCTCGCTCTGATTTACAGCAAGAGAAGATACAAGTGGCGATGCTGAATGGTGAAATACTGCGAGTGTGTGGCATAGGTATAAGATTTGTGAGCCTGAGGATGTTCAAAGTCAGGATGGACAGGGCTCAGAGCACCTGATGGAGCTGCGGTGCCCCTGTTCATTGCAAGGGAGTCCAACTAGCTGACCCTTAAGGGTCTCTTCCCTATCTATGAGATACACGAAAGCTGATTCTGCAGTAACCAAGCTACCAACAGCAGCTGTTTGTCTTACAGCTTGCCAACACAGATTTTAAAATAACAGCATTGATTACTCATTTGATAGTCACATTACAGTGCAAAGCACATGGAAACGTCCATCAGCTAATTCATTTAATTCTTTGGGCAGACCTGCCAGTATGAAATATTATGCTAACATGACAGAGAGAAGAAAAGCAAAATTAAGACTAGCTGACAAGCCGTGGCAGGAAGTTCTGCTCTCCATCGATTTAGTCCCATTATTCAATTCTGTTTGGAGATGTCTCCATGACTCTCTGGAGTTTGTTCTTTGAGAAGAAGCAATTAAGTAAGCTCTCCAATGCCAAAGTGCATACACTACTCTAGGCCTTTCTTGTTTCTCCATGGATCAACAAGGGTGACAAGCCAGCAGAATATGATGAAGAGCCTCATCATGCAAACTCATGCATTTTATCCCCCTCACAGATGCACTGACAACTTACAGCATCATCCATTGAGATGCTGTGAATTTTCAGGGTGTGTTTCTTCCCCACAATGTGCAGTTCCTATTTTTCACTGGCCTTGAGCTCCTTCCCACCCTTCATCCACTCCACAGTAGCGCCTGTGTCTGAAAGCTCAGCCTGCAGTTTGGCTTCCTCACGCAGCCGAGCGGAGATCTTTTCTACATCTTTGCTCTTATTGGTAAATCTCACTGCAGCACCTGTCAGGAGCAAAGGCCTCGTTATTTCAATTGATATCAGGCTAACGTGGTCAATGTTTGCTGCAACATCTCTGAAAAAGTATCACCTTCTGTTCCTGCACTCATCATTGTGTCACTGCTGAGCAATTCAAGATATTTCATTTGGTCTTCTTGCCGGATTTACTAAGTAAAAAACAACCAAACATCTCCTTCTACTGATTAAGAATGCTCTAAACATGCTTCTGCAGAGGTTTCCACCCAATGACAAACAGGTCCTCCCATCATGAATGTTTATTTGTTCTCTTTTGTCATGCAAAGCTGATTGATAGAGATATTATTGGAATGATTGCTCCCCTACTTCTAAACTATTCCAGTGCAATCAGAAAGGCTGTCTGAACCTGGAGCTGAAAGTACTGCTCTATGGTGATGCAGTGGTAAACCTGGTGACTGAATGCACTGGCCAAGAGCTGTGAACTGCAGACATTCATCAGCTGGCATGAAGCAATCTGGTTCAGATACCAAGCAGCTGGGTAGACTGGCTTACCCTACACTCAGAGCTATCATGTTTAGGTCATTACCAGGACTCACATCAGTCCATGGGATGCAATTTCAGGTATTTGGTACAGTCAGTGAATGCCTGCAGCCCCAGTTCTAATCATCAGATCACAGCAACTATGCCTTGACTGTAAGAGGAAAGGAGAAGGATCAAAGCAAATACCTCTCACTCTCATCTTGGTGCTGACATCAACATTTTCGGCAACAAATTTCACTTCTGCTCCACCATCATTCTTGGTGATGTTCTTTATGATTAGGCTGTGAGTAGTTTGGGTTCTCTTGATGATGCAGGTCTCGCTTTCCTGTAAGACTTTACCACTGAGGTACCAAGTGCTGCAACACATTGTTGTAAGATCAGTAGTAAACATGGCATCCCCTCCAGGTACAGCTTCACCAGCTGTTAGGGGGGATTTCACAGCCAGGACTGGTTCTGAGGAAGAACAACATGTATGTCTTAATGCTCTTTAGATGCAAGTCTGGTATCTCATTTAGAGATGGAAGATTAAATTATAGGTACATTTCTACGTCTCCCTTTGCATGAGTGCTGGAAGAAGCACTTCTATGCTTAAGATCTGTTACAGAAAGTTCTGCCTCTTGCACATGTGTGATATCAAAAGATAAGGATATTCACGTCTCTGTCACAGAAACATAACTTGTATCACTTTAGTGGTAGCTGGAGGTAGACAGGAGAACTAGTAATAAAGGAAAGCCTTTGGTGTGTTAATGCACTACTATCCTTAAAGTCAAAGGAAACATCTTTAGGGAACCAACACAGCTGCTCAGCTCACACTGACCCATTTCCATTGGGGTTTTTGTGCTTACCAAGGTGCACGCTCCCTGGGAATTCCAGAGACGGGCTCTGTCCATGCGCATTGACTGCAGACACTCGGAACTGATCATCAGCCTCTTCAGACAGATTGCTCACCGTGAACTCTGGGACGGGGACATGAGACTCGTGGCACCTCACCCACGTGAAGCCAGTTAGTTTATTGGGTTCCACAATGTAGCCATCGATTGGAATGGGGCGTTGCATCTTCGGAGGGGACCATGCCAGCGTTACTGAGGTTTCTGTTTTATTTTTCACCACGGGGTCAGTTGGGGGCTGGGTGGGAGGTTTTCTGGGAGCTGAACAGAAAGAAATACAGAAATATTAGCATAATGTCATGTAGGCTGGAAAAGACCTTCAAGATCAGCAGACTCAACTTTCAGCATGACCTACTGAGTCCCACCATTAACTACTGTGCTACCTGAGGACATACATGACAAGCTTATTCCTGCAGGTATTTGCATAGTGAATATATTCACCCTCTGGTTGCTTTGGAACATTTTAGAGGTTAAAATCCCATCAGACTTTTTCACTGTGTGCAGCCACTGATACAGGCAGGAGGCTGGGAATTACCTGATAAGCTCTAGTTACAGACTACTGACACAGTAAAGGATTGATTTCATTTCATTTTGGCCATCAAAAAGTTTGGAGCCTGGTTTAAGTCATCCATCTAGACTCCAATTATAATCATATGGAGAACAGCGCATTTAGGAGAACTCATCTCATCTTAATAAACCTGAATGAAATCACAGAATCATAGGATCACGGGAGGGCTTGGGTTGGAAGAAACCTTCAAGATCATTAAGTTCTAAACACCCTGCCATGGGCTGGCTGCCCACTAACCAGCTCAGGCTGCCCATCACCCATCCAACCTCGCCTTCAACACCAAGGACAGGCACCCACAGCTTCTCTGGGCAGCCTGAAATGGAAGCAATGAGCCACATGTTGAAGATACTCAAACATTCATGACTGTAGAGAGAGCCAAATACTCCATACATATTGCCTGCCTGGTCAATGGTATTAAAATGCCAACAACAGACTCATCCAGCTCATTGAAAATGGTGTGAACAAGGCGTACAGGATTCTTCCAGCAGCGAGTTAGATCTGCAAAGTGTAAAAATAGGAAATCTCAATGCAATGCAATTTTCCCTCATAACATAAATAGACACATAACTGTTTTGGGGTGCACTGTTACCAGCCTGTCAGTTGCTGTTGGTCAGTGCTAGATTCCAAAGGTCCCACTAACATAGCATGAAGCCGAAAGCTAGACGCTGGAATCAGATCTCCTGACCTTACCATCAGAAACGGAGATGTCATATTTTGCTCAGAGGTGCCTGCTTGTAGGAGGGACAGCTTCCGAGCTTTTTCTGCTCCAGGAACCAGCTCGAGCTTCAGAATTTAAACAGCAGTCAGAAATTAAACTGAGCTTTGTCACCTCCATCAAACCGAAGGAGTGGTTGGGTGGTACAGCTTTCCAAATAACTTAGAAACTGTCACAACAATCAGATGCCTACCTTTTCTTTTTGAACTTGTTAATACATAGAGCTTAATAGCATCAGAATGCCCCAAGCACTTCAGATAACACGACAGCTGTAAACCCTTCTTTAAGGATTCGTTTGTTTAACCACTGAGTAACTGTAATTCAGTGGTGCTGGTGGGAGAAGGGAAGTCCTAATCTTCCCAGATGGTGAATAGAGTTGATGTTCACATGCAGACTGGTGCTGCAGCACAGCCAGAAACCACTCATTTGGGAAACACAGCACCAAGAAAATAATGGGAATAGCTTCATAAAATCAGGCAGCTTCACCCAAATTTCATGTCAGGTCCATTATTCTTCCTATTTTCAGGAAGAAAGGTTTTCCCTTATTCTTGTAGTTTTATTTTCTTTTCCTTTCCAGCAAGCAGCTTTGTAGCTTACAAATTGTTTTCTAATCACCTCCTGGTGTGGACAAATCACACAGGTTTGACTCCATGTTTTACATAGTTACCATTTTATCTTTGTTCCAGTATGGAACTGTACAGTCATAGAATGGCCTGGGTTGAAAAGCATCTCAAAGATCATCCAGTTCCAACCCCCTGCTATGTGCAGGGTCGCCAACCACCAGACCAGGCTGCCCAGAGCCACATCCAGCCTGCCTTTGAATGCCTGCAGGGATGGAGCACTGCAGGGCTGGGCTGAGGGCACAGCCCTTCCTCTGCAGGGTCACTGGGGAGCCCTGAACGAGGGCCAGGACTGGGGGCCTGGATGGGGTGCTTGGGCTCTGCACACCAAGCAGGGCACACTGCACCATCCCATCCCATCCCATCCCATCCCATCCCATCCCATCACATCCCATCCCATCCCATCTAGCTCAGCAACAGCTAGAAACACTGCTGCGTTACCAACACTGTTTTTTTCCTAAAGCCGAAACAGAGCACCAGATGCCAAGAAGGGAAAATCAACTCCGTCCCAATGGAGACCAGAACATGGTTTAATTTGACAGGGGGGGATGCGGGGATGGACTGAAGAAGGACTCCCGGATCCCAACACCGCAGCTGTGGCAAACACACACAGTGAATACAAGGGCTCCTTCCAGACCGAACCTGCCCAAGGACAGGGACGGCTGTGGGGCTCTGGGGCGAGCCCAGGGCAAGAGGAGGGGTTCTATGTGGAGGCGGATGGAACGGGGTGAGATCACAGCCCTGTTACAATGGGCTTTGACCACCAGGAGGCAGAGCTGGAACACGAGGCTCATTTGCCGCTGTTCCTCGCTGCGAGATGGAGCAGAGACCCCCACTCTGAGTTCGAGAGGCTTGGCCAGAGAGGCGCGGAGCATCCCGCACCCCCACGGCCCCGCAGGGGCCCGGCGAGGTGCATGGGGTGCAGCCCCAGCAGGGGCCCGTGGGCTCAGCTGAGGATCCTTTTGCCTCCGTCGTGTCACCTCAGGACGAGGATCCCCTGAGCTACATCGACGCCTGCTGTGCATGCAGACCGCAGGTAGTGTGCACTCTGTGCTTCCATGGCTGCCCCTGCCCGGCTGTGCCCAGAGGGTGCCGGGGTCCCCCGATGCCAACCCCTGTAACTCCCCTCCTGTCTCAGACACAGGAACAGAAGCTGCGCTTTCTGGCCTGCGTCCGCACTGCCTGCACAGCTGCCATCACGGACAGCGTGGTCCACAGCCAGCTGTGTGACTACGTGCTGAAGGTGGTGCTGTGCATTGAGGTAATGGAGCACTGCAGGGCTGGGCTGAGGGCACAGCCCTTCCACTGCAAGGTCACTGGGGAGCCCTGAACGAGGGCCAGGACTGGGGGCCTGGATGGGGTGCTTGGGCTCTGCACACAAAGCAGGGCACACTGCACCATCCCATCCCATCCCATCCCATCCCATCCCATCCCATCCCATCCCATCCTGCTGTGCCCACAGGCGCTGCTGCAGGAGGAGCCCGCCGAGCACCTGGACACGGAGCTCCGGCAGCAGGCCATGAGCACCATCGCCGCCATGAGGTACTGCCCCAGCACGGCTTTGCCAGCGTGGAGGCATTGGTCCCAGCCGGGGCCCTGAGCGGGACAGGCTGCAGGGCACAGGGTGCTGAGCGGAGCATCACACCTCTGCCCTCTCTCCCCTCGCAGTGGAGCATGGCTGCTTCCAGAGGAGAAGAACGGTCTCCTGCGTGCCTGCCTCGGCAGCGTCCTCCACCTCCCTCGCTACGAGGACGACGCGGACCTGGATGCGGCACTCTACGTGGAGGTGCGCATCAGCTGAGCCCTGGGGACGCTTCCTGGGCACCAGCACCCGGGATGCCCCTCTGCTGCCAGCAGGACGCAGCAGGGCAGGCCGCCCTGACCCCTGTCCTCCTTTGCAGACCATGGAAGCCCTGCACCACCTGCTGCAAGTGCTGGTGAGCAGCGCTGGCCGCTTTGTCCTCGTGGAGCTGCAGAACATCATGGAGGTTTGGATGTGGCAACGCTGGGGTTTGCGGGGATGGTTCAAGGCCACAAAGGAGGGATCCACACGAGGTCCCCCAAGGGCCTGCTGCGGGCAGGGGGTGCTGGCCCAAAACTAGCCCGTGTGGTGTTAGAGGGATGGGTGGGGAGCAGCGGGAAGATGGCAGGGCTGCAGCAGGACAGGGACGCAACCACCCACCCTGCTGCAACTGGGGAGCAAGGGGAAGGACGAGTGCCCCGTGCTGTGGGCACAACAGCAACTTTTCTCTCCACAGCTCCTGCTGCCCTTCACCACGTGCCAGCTGGCGGCCGTGGAGGAGAGGGCTGTGGTGTGCATTGCCAGGCTGCTCGCCTTCAGCAACACCTGCGTCTTGCCTGAGGTAGGGAGTCCCGGCGCGCTCAGCTCTGGGACCACATCCTGGCTCCCCAGCCAGAGCCCACCTGTGTCCAGGCTTGCACAGAGCCTGGGCTGGGCCCTGCTGCCCACTCAGCCGTGCTGCCTCTCTCCCCAGCTGTGCACCTGCTTCGTTGGAACCGCGGTGTTCCAGCACAAGTGCCAGGAGAACCAACGCTTCCCCGTGCTGGGAAAGCTGGTCGGACACCTCATCCTGTCCTGCACTTCCACGGATGACAGGACCAGAGATGAGGCGATTAATGCTGTTCATCAGCTTTTCATCTTCATCGCTGCCCCAAGTGAGAGGAGTTGTGTTGGGCTAGGTCCCTCCAGATGCCCAGACCCCTCACTGACACCGTGTGTGCTCCTGTCCAGGACTGCCATGGCAACCGGAGGAGCGCACAGTACCACAGCTCTGGGACAGCCAAACTTCGCTCCACCAGGAGGTTTCCCGTGAGGACAGAGCCAGAAATATCTTCGAGGTACAAAGAGCAAACCCTGAGCCCACAGGAGAACCCAGGCCTGCAGTGTCAGGAAGAGTGCACGCACTGTCCCCGAGCAGCCCTGGTGCCTTTGGGGCCCTCACGCTTCATATCCCTGGCATCACCCAGCACAGCCTCTGCTCCCAGTTCTCCTGGGACACCTGCACAGCTGAGCAGCCAAGCAGAGGATAAGTCATCCCTCCTCTCCTCCCTCCCACAGGTCCTTCTGAAATACCTCCTGTACCCTGAAAAGGTCAACATTTTACTCACAGCCATTGAGAGCATGAAAGCACCGAGCCTCCACAGCACCCAGCTGGCTGCCCACATGGTGGATGTGCTCGCAGGAGAGGCTCGCTTCCCTCCACAGCAGGTGGGAACCTGCTGCTGCCTCCGCTCCAGCCCTGGGGGCTCTGCTCCATCCCTGGCACTGCGCTTGGCCGGCAGGCAGCAGTGGGGATGGCAGCAGGGCCCTGCTCTGGTGCCATCCCATTCTCACCCATGCTCCCCCCCTCCAGGTGCAAAAGATTGTGAAGGCGATCCACAGCAGCCTGCCTTCCATCAAAGCCAAGCCAGCTCTTGAAAGCCTGAGCAGGGCCTTGCTTGTGCTGGCCAGCAAATTCCCAAAGGAGATGGTCAGCAGCCTGCTGGTCTGCTCTCTCACCTGCTCCAGGTATGGGGCCACAGCCCTCAGGGCTCCTCTCCCCCCCCCTCCCCACCCCACGGCCGTCAGCCAGGCAGGAGCAGCCACGCTGACAGCCCTGGGGACCTGCAGAGTTGCTGTCACCATGTGGAGGGAAATGCTCTCGGAGTCTTCAACCGTGAAGACGGTGCTGCAGGAGGTGTTCCAAGTGCTCATAAACCACACTCTGCAGCACACCTCCCCATTCATCAAGGAGAGGCCACGTGTCCTTGCCCTGGCCGTGAGTTCCTCATTCACCCAGCTGAACCCCAGCTGAGTCCCCACTCCCCTTCCCTGTCCACCCCCGAGCCTTCTTCCTGCCCTGGGATGCATCCATAGACCTGCCTGGGGCTCTGGGGGTCTCCCTCCCCCCCCCTCCCTTTCTCCATCCCTACTCTTCTAGAGACGGGGTGGAAACCCAGGGGACAGGGCAAGAATCATATCCGGGTGCTTTCTGCAGGCAGAAAGGATCCTACCAGAGATACTCCAGCTGCCTCTGGTCCTCAAGGAGGCTGAAGCCATCTTCCCCCAGCTCTTCCCAGCCCTTCTCCTGCAAGTGTCCTTCACCACGGAGCTGACGCTGCAGGAGGTGGAAATCTTCTGGGAGGGGCAACAGCAGCACCAGCTCACTCCCATCAGGTGCCACATCCCCGTCCCCCTGCTGCACCCAGGGACCCGGTGCTGGGGCTCCTGATGTGACTCGCACCCTTCTCCACCTGCAGGTCCGCGGTGCAGTCCTTGAAGGTGCTGCTCTGCAGCGTGGGCCTCCAGAAGCAGATGGAGGCCATCCAGGAGCAGGGGGGCTGGGACGCGCTTCTCAGCACTGTGACCCACCTCCAGGGTGTGCAGGTGGTGGCCAGGTGGGAGCCCTTCCTTGTGGTGTCACGGGGGTCCCCAGTTCTCAGCCAAACTGCAGCCACAGCACCAGAGCCTGTGGCCCCTGCAGCAGTGGCAAGAGGGCTGCACAGCCAGAGCTGTGTCTGCCTGGTTCAGGGCTCACGGTGCCTTCTTATCCCTGCAGGGTGATGAGGGAACTGCCTGCTGCTCTGCGTGACCCCATCTTCCAGCAGCTGGTTGAGCTGCTCAGCACCAACTTCTACTCCTGGGATATGGTGGCCATGGTCTTCCTCGTTGAGGTGAGCAACAGCTGCAGAAGCAGAGAACACTGGAGGCTGCAAGGCCACTGGCAGCACGAGCCCTGCTGCCTCCCTCGGGGCCTGCTGTCTTTCCCCAAGCTGACTGTTAGATCCAGCACTAAGAGCCACGTGTGTTGTTGCAGATGCTGGAATGCATGGACCTCAGCAAAGAGCTGCACCGCATCATAGGAATCTTTGCCCACTATCTGCAGAGCAAGAGGGTGGGCATGCAGCAGCTGGTGCTCAGGGGCATCCTGCAGCTCAGCATGAGGCAGGACACGGTGAGCAGGGGTGGCCAGGAATGCCACAGGTTGGGCTGGGCCTGCCATGGGGCTGTAGCGGGGCCATGTACATCTCGGCAACTCTTCAGGCAGTGAGGAGCTGGTGCGCTCTGCCCACCCCATCACTGCCTGCTATTCAGGGCTGGTACTGGAGTAGCCTTGCCCTCATTACGCTTGCTGCTGTACCTAAAGGATGGGGTGTTTTTCCCCACAGGCAAGGACAATGATCATCTTCCTGCCGTGCATCATGGAGCAGCTGCAGGATGCAGATAGTGACATCCGTGCCACGGCCCTACCAATATTCAGCAACCTGCTGCACCTCCTGAAGGAGGTTAAGCTCAGCGTCATGGCTCTGGAGCTGGCCGGCAAGCTCCCAGCTCTGCTTAACGATGTAAGGATGATAGGGAGTCCAGCACACGAGGGATGTGGCTGCCAGCCCAGCGTGCCCATGCCTGCTGCCTTGTGACAGCGCACCAGGGGACTTTCCTGGCCGCTCACCAGGTTCAGGCACTGTGTGGTCCTGGACAGACTTTCCGCTGGGCAGAGCTTGCACACTTTGGAGCAGTTCTGAGGGCATCCTCAAGATCTGCATCCTCTCAGCTCGGAGATTTTGCCCCCACTTCACTGGTGGTGCTGTCCCTGCTTGCCATGGACTTGGAGCTGCTGACACAGATGTCCTTCCTTCCTCCTCCACAGGAGTCCGGCACGGTGCGTCAGCTCTCCATCGACTTCTTCCTCAAAACGCTGAGCTTTGTGGAGGGCCAAGAAAAGAGGAAGATGCAGAAGACGGTGTGCAGGAACCTGGTCCTGCTGTATCTACACCTGCACGATGAGGAAGAGAACGTGTCCAAGGTGGGAATCAGGTTCATCTGGGGGAGGGTGATGCTGCTCCCGTGGTGCCCCCCATACATCAAGAGTACTGCAGCCCACAGCAGCATCAGCCCCTGCTGCTGCATCCTCCCTGCAGAGGGGCTCTGGGGACACGGGCTCTGCGGCTGCTCGGGCTGCGGTGCTATCTCAGCTCTTTGGCAGGCCTCCCAGAAAGCCCTCCTTGGTGCTGCACGGTTCCTGCGCTGGAGGAAGCTGGAGCACCTGGTGCAGACAGAGCAGTTCTGGCAGATCAGCGACTGCATGGTGTGTATGCGCAACAGTATGCCCATTCCCACACCCCAGGACAGGGTCGGGACCAGCCTGCACTGACCTCACATTCTTCCCTCTTCAGCTGACCAAGAGGAGGAGACAGAGTGCAGCGCAGGACTACCTGGGCGACTGCCTGCTCTACCTGCAGAGCCTGCAGGAAACCCTGCGACTGGAGGCCGTGAGGTTCATCGGTGAGCCACGAGGCTGAGCTTCCCCCATCCCCGGCCCTCCATGCTGCACCCACGGAACAGCGGGGGTCGCTGACGGGGTTTTGTGTTCGCAGGGCTCTTAGGGCGGCACATGAGGGATGAGCAGCGGGCTGACAGAGAGCACATCTACCAAAGTAAGCCAGGGAGTGGGATGTTGGGGCAGCCAGCAGGTGACATGCCTGTCCCTCGCTCCCTCCTGCCAGAGGGGAGAGCTGGGTCATCATGCCTCTCTGTTCCTCTTATCGCAGGCCTTCAGGGAATGAAGCATGACCCCAGTCCAGCTGTCGCTTCCTTGGCCCTTCAGACGCTGAAGATCCTGAAGGAAACGAGGCCACATCCACAAGGAGCCATTGGGCAGCTCTCCACCAGGCTCCGTGGCACATGGAGGAGGTGGCGCTCCTCCCGGGCAGACAGCTGAGCGCCCTGCAAATTTCCCAGCATCTCCTGCCTGCTGCTCAGCCCCACTCCTCGGGCACATCACTTCCCTTTGCCCCATCGCCCGCACAAATTGTGCTTTTGGAAAGTAAATGGGAGTCGTTAGGACTGGCCCTAGTATCCTGTTTTCATAATGACTGGGCCCGTGTGCTGCTTTGTAACCTGTTATACTGCAGATAACAGCGGAGCGACATAATGGGAGAATTTCTAGCATTTCCAATGCAGTTTCATGAACTGCAATTATTAGGCATTATCCAGGTTATTATCCAGTGTGCTTCTATTTTATTAATAAATTGGATGTGAATCAAATAGGATCTAATGTTACCAATGCTGGAATCTATGGGAATAGGCATTTGATGTGTTAGTAATGCTGGTTACAATGCTGTTAGCCTACCAATGAGCCTTTTCTAAATTGGAGAAGACAAAACCTGGACAGAAATCTCGGGTGAAGGGGATGTTCCTGTATCATAGTGTGATCACTTCCTTTCAGCCCGCTCATCAGGATTTGTAAACTATGACCGTGCATCACTTGAGACAAAGCTGTTGGGTGCACCTGGGCTGGAGTCAGGGAGGTCACAAGTACCTGATGGGGGCGGTCACATGTACCGGTATATACTATTTGTTGCAAGGCATTAAATTCGTTCTTTTGGCATTACGCACTGTGTGTGAGTCTCATCTGTTCCCCATGTGCGGAGGCACGGTACTTTCACACGCAGCCTTGACTTGTCGCCGGATTTGGAGGCGACAGTTAAGAAAACATTTCTAACAGAACCAAACATTTCTAACGGTACCACAGTGATACCAGAAAGCATTTCACCCCGTCAGCTCTGTCCATTGGTACCAACTCCTCACTGCCATTGGAAGTGAAGATGCTTCTAGAGCTGTCTCAGGACCTGTGGAGTTTGCTATGTGATGACAGTGAAGTCTTCATGCTGTACGTCTCAGCACACTCGGCATTTCCTGCTCCACTCAAACCATGTGAAGGGAATGCTGGTTGTTACAACGTGCTGCTCGTATGCTCTGAAGTCACATCTTAGACCAGCAATACGACATGGCGCCCTTAGGAAACAAAATTCAATGCTTTATTGCTTCTGAGCATTGACATTTTCAATAAATTAAATCAACACAAAGGTTTATAACAAACACAAAAAGGAGCAACCAGATGAAAAACCTCGTTGTAAGAAAAAGCAGCATTTTTTTAATCCAAAAGCAAGAGATCCAACACGCACAAACCCAGAAGGAAATCTCATTCAACATACACAACGTTCCACTTTGCAGAAAGGCGAGACAAATCTGCTCATAACTGCACTGATCACCTCAGGTAGGAACAGAACAGCAGTGAAGTCAATGATATTTAACTCTACCTTCTGGAACTTGGACATGACTGTAATTCACAGCTGTTGTTCGGCACTGCTCAAAAACCCACCACACTTCTGTCTAGAGAAAAGCTTCAGAGCATTTCTGACAAGCTAATCGATTCTCTCCTTACATGAATGATGCTGACAGAAGTAAACTCACACAGCCAGCTTGGACTTGGACACGCTGCATATTCCAGTAGCTTCCCTGCAAGTACCAGAACTGTCTGTTTAATGCTTCTCACTTCAGGGCACCGATAACTCAGGTTTTTCTGCGCTGCATTACGTTCCACTTTGGTACTGGTTTCGTGCTTGGTCCTCGCTCCAGTGTTTGCTTCAGGTTTTGGTTCTGGTTTTTGTTTTTCAACATCAAACCATTTCTTTGCTAACTTTTTCAACAGCCCACCATCCTCAATAAGGGTATTCTTAATTACATGTTAATTAAGACGTAAGCCATACAATGCCTTCATATATGTCTCCCTACCAGTAAGAATGGGAGCTCCCCACATTAATTCTGGCCATCAGTTCATGTCAGGCAGGTGCACTACAGACCTTCATCACCAACGAGGCTGTTGGAAGAAAAGCTAAGAACGAATGATGCATGAAGAGAAAATTACTCGGCTCTCTTTCACTGTACAGAGTAGTTTAGTCAGCAACCACTTATACTGTCACTATCAATACTTCCAACAAACTCATGTGGAAACCTTTATCCAGGCAGACCCGTGCAAAGAATACAACCCTCCATAATTGCAGCCACGAACAAGAATTATTCTGCCCACGAGCATTTCATGTTCCTTTCTTCATATACTGGGAGAGGAACTGGCTTCTGACAAAGTGGACCAGCTTGGTCTCTGTGCAGAACATGGTAATGTTGGTAGCTGCAAAGCACAGCGCCCCAATGCTGATGTGAATCAGCCTTGACATCCAACCCTTATCGCAGCAGAAGAATGCCTAAAACAAAGGAAACCAGCAACTGAAGGAAAACCAGTTGGCACAAGGTAGGCCAGCTACATACATGATAGATGTTGTTGTTTTATTCCCCCTGCACTGCTTTTTTATTTTTTTAACCGAATCTTTAGTGACCATTTCTTTGCACTATCACCATCAATTACCAAGAACTAAGAATGTGGATATACAGATGGCCAGCAGAACTGTCTGACTCATTAGGTACACAGTTCTCTGCCACCTGGAGAAGGCAAGCAGGCACACATCTGAAGATCAATATAATTGCATGTCTTTGTTTCATTTTTAATAGATCTATACGCAGCCTTGCAAGATGTAATGGAAATCTCCAAGGCTATGGTTGTAAGCCTTTCCTGTTGATAATATTTCTTTCCTTCTGGTAATGAAGCCATCTGACAAACCTCCGCAGTGAAAGGAACATCCCGAGGCAGATACTTACCTCTGAATAAACAGTAATTCCTCCACTTATGACATAAGCGAGTATTAAAAACGGTGAGGGAAGCAAGCCTGTCAAAGGTCTGTAGGAGCTTTCCTTGAAGTACTCATAGATGTACTGGATGCTGTGAGCAATGCGAATACCCATATTAAAGCAGTTGGCAAGGATGAAGCCAACACTTCCGTGCCAGCGGGTCAAGAAATAAGAGATGCACAGGAACACGAAGGACAAGGCCAGCATAACAAAATTGTACCTAGGAAGAAGAAACAATATAAACAACATATGCAGTTGCACTATTTAATTACTAAACTCATTTTCAGAAGATAAAAATCCATTCGCTTTCTAAAACATGGGAGCAACAACTCCTGTCATCTGCTAACAGCCGGCAAGGCTGAGAAAAGAAATGCAGCACAAGAATGAAAAATACGTTGAGTAAACTAAACCAACAACTACTTTAAGTGAAGGAAATTCTATCCTACTATTCACCTGTGCATTCACTTCAGAAAACCTACTAACAATAATTAGCAGTATCAAACACTGAGGACTTTTTCCTTCTCTATTTGGTACTGAAGAACAATAACGCTCAATAGGGTGACACTTAGTCCTGCTCCAAACAGTGGCTTTAAAGAGAAGATCACACTTGGAAAGGGGGACAAAAGCAGTCCTTGCACATCTAAAAAGAATTGCTCAATTGCTAAACTGCTAAAAGAGGATCTCTTTTAATTAATGACCTAAAAAAAATAAAGGCCTAATTAATTTGGAACAGAGCTGTAATAGACAACAGCCACAGAAGTGAAACAAGTCCGATGGCAGCCATCAGGTTGCAGTGCCAACACACCACAACAGAGAACCAAGAAAACATCCAGGCTGCAAAACATCACAGGAAGTCATCTTGTCCAGAGCTCTCCTCAAGGCCGATAAACCACTGAACTCATGTCATCCCAAATGTGATCTATAGAAACTGTGACTGAGAAGTTTTAACAGCTGCAAGACTTTAAGGAGTTTAACATAACAGTCCACCTTAAAAACTGAAGCTTCTATTCACGTACATGTACAGAAAATAAGACTTCACATTAAATTACTTTCCCAGTTTGCTGTGTATTAAAAGCTAATAACCTTGTCAGTTCGGATCCTTTTTACCCAAAGGTTTAAACTAAAGCTTTTACATCGAGGTCTGCACACAGTCCTTAAAACGACTGCAAAAAGAAACTGCCTTCTCAGTAACAGAAAAGCATTTCCAAGCGAATATCCAAGCAGAACAATTGTTCCCCATTTGCATGCTTAACTCCATGCAAATCACACACAGATGCACTGGGGGTACTCCTCACCTGTCCACTTCTTCTTTGCACATCGAAGCAAACGTGAAACATTCTGTTACTCCATTGACAGCAAGAAATAGGACATACAACGAGTAGCACCGGAGAAGATCGGGACCTACAACAAAATAAAGACAGCAGCATTACAAGGATAAAGAGATCATTATTTCTTTTATAAAGCCACAGTTTCATACTCCACAACAGAAGCTGTAACATTATCACCGATGATAACAGCAACTTCTGTGTCCCTTTGAGAAGCTTCTGGTCTGGACATCTTGACAAGATGACAAACAGAATAAACAAAGCAAGGGGAACCCAAACACAAAGTACAAGGCGGCAGCAGCTATTAATGTAACAGACAAGATCTCCTCCACAAAAGTGGTGGTTGTATTTATTGGGCCATAAGCTGGTACACGTGACACAAGTCGGGAAAAGCCAATGCTTTATCCTTCCTTCCTTGTAAACCTCCTAATATTGTTAAAACTACTGCTGGGCTACATTCCAGCCTCTGCAAGCATCCCTGCAGGTAACTTTGGGAGCTGTGGTGCTACAGTTGGAATATTCTAAATGCATGCATCTACAGGAGGGCAAAGCAATCAAATAATTCTACCAGAATGAGGCTACTTGAAGCTCCTTTTAACCTGAGCTGATTTTTTTCAGACAGAAAGCTGACCGAGCCAAGAGCTCAGAACAGAGCTGAGAAACAAAAAACACAGCTAAAGCTTTTTACCTGTTCCAGAACTGAGCATTGAACCTCCATAAATATCCAGAGCCAACTGAGAAAAGGCACATCCAAAAACAGCAATGGTAAGGCCAATCAGAAGCACCAGCTTCAACAGCAGTTCTAACACATTCGAAGCCATAGCAACATCATCCTGGAGAAAAAAACAGAAACAAAACAACAAAACCCAGCAGTCAATTACACGAACTAGAACCAGCACAACTGCTGCTGTCACCAAGAGAAACTGTTCCAGGGGGAAAAAGTCCACTGGCACAATGCAAGGCACAGCCAAGACTATTTTTTGGTATTGACACACCTACACACTTGGTCCTGGCTTCCAGCTGTGCTCAGGTATTCTTATTCTCTTCCGTATTATATGCAGAACTCTCAACAAAGATCAGCCATTGACAGCTCTGTTTCAGGGCTTAAGGAAAGGGGCAAACAGCAGCCAGTAAATAGCAAAGAAAAGCACAGCATTTGCCCAGGGCCACAGCCTGAATCACCAAAAGGGCCACGTCTTCATTGTTACACTGGACTACAAGTTTCGCCACAGCATAAGGAGCCACTTGTGAGTTCTGTACATGGTAAGATGCAGCTGCCCACACCCCTCATGAGGAGTCAAACCTCCTGCCAGGTGCACGGGATAAGCCCACACACAAACACACCATGAACACTCCACGTCAAACACACACACAGGTACACCTCTGTCAGCCTACCATTAACGTGAGACACGACACTTGGCTGACTGGGACCTTCCTATCTGACCAAGAATTTCTTCTAGAGCATACAGAAACCTCTCCTTCATGTAACCATCGTTACTGCGCAAACAATCCCAAAGCTCAGCCAAAACACAGCTGTCTTCCTCTGGAAAGGGCACCCTCTGAAGCGCTCAATGCTTACCAGCCTGTTGTATTTTCAAGTCAGTCAAATATTGTCAAGTGCCACTTATTTGCTGGAAAGAGATTGAACCTACAGTAATTGCCTCAGCACAGCTGCACAGACATGGTGCACAAGCACCATGCTGTTGGAGTAGAGGATTTTAACTTCAATTACCAGACAATGCAGCATTATGTCATTGCACCTCGTAACTCCTACTTCGCTACCTTTTTATCCATTTGCTTTTTGTCCAGACTCCTTCGGCATGGTCTCCACTTCAAGTTTCTTTCCAAATATCTTTACACTCAGTAATTTAAACACACGACAGTCACACTCCTGATACAATTGATCTCCAACAGAAGGTAAGCATTTCATGTGGAACCAATACTAACAAACGTACCTGCTTCTGATCCTTTACATTCTTCCCTCTTTCCAATACTTGAGCGAAAAAGACATAAAAACTCTCTTCAATAGGCAAAAAGATGAACCTGGCCACCAGCGACCCGAGATTATTCACGATATCATACACACCTTCACAAACAAAACACACCAACAAGCTGTCACTTTTTTTCTGGCACAAATTCCTATTCCACATTTCTGATAAACAAAGAGAGAACCAGTGGAACTTAATGCAGCATTAGAGCAAATCTAGCAATAGCCCCAGACACCCCCAGGCAGCCCCTTCAGTTCTTACTACAGAGGAAGATAAAAGATCCAGATGCAAGAGAATCAGCCTGTGGCGCAGCCAGTGCTGTCACCTGAACTGCTGCTGCCATTCATTACTCTGTAAGGACACTGCTTTTATGGAGCACATTCAGTTGGAGATGTGATGCTACAAACAACAGTGTTCCTGCTGTAACAGCTAACAGACTGCAAAGGAAGACAACAGGGCCAAGAAAATGAAGAGAAGGAACTGCAATGTATCAGATACTATGCTGCCTCCTTCCAAGTTTTTAAAACAGAAACAAGACGCACAGCAGAAGAGGCACAACTGCCAAGTTTTGATCCAAGGGAGAAGCATTCCTTAAATCCACGACCCTCAAACAAGTTGCTCTGGTTTTGTTTCTTGTTTTTTGGTGTGTGTTATATTTAATAACCATTTACCCATCATTCTCTGAAATGCACCTCAACGTCCCAGCGCCACTGAAATCCTCCAACATTTTCATGTTATTTTCAAATGGTTTCTAATATTTTCAGTATTTTCAGAAGCAGACAAAAAGGAGCAACTAGAAAATGATGTCATTGTTGCACAGCATCGCCACACTCACCCTGATCGCCAAAGTTTATCACATTCAGAAAAGTCATCACGTATCGCTCACCTGAAGTTGAAAACACAGAAGTAAGGACAAACCCCCACATCTCTCCCCGTGTGTGTCCAGGCCCTGCTAACAGGACGCATTCCAGAGACATGTCCAGCAGGACGGTACAGTTCTGATCCTCCACAAACCTTCCGTAACTGCACCTGGGTTGCCAACACCTGCTGGTGCCGCTCTGACCACCATCCCCTCCCAGCCTTCCCAGGCTCCTTGTCCATTTTGTGACCTGTATCCACTTTCCTTCCCCCAGCATTCCCACACATCGAGCCTCACTCTCTGTCAAAATCTGCTTCAGGAAGGACTGTTTGAAGAAGCTCCAAGTCAGCCATGCTTCCTTCCAGTTAAGGAAAGCCTGCAAAATCAAAGAAGCAGCATCACCCTGGTCTGGCTGACTTTCTCCCTTGTGGAAAATCACCATCTTTGCAGATACACAAAGGAACTGCATAAGTTTTCTACAGAGTAAATCACTCAACAGTAACCAGAGAGGGGGAAAAGTTGTTTAGCAGACCAATATAACTCTGCCCCTCACAGTACTGTACATCTTTCAGTGCTCTTCAAAGCACTCCTGCAAGCCTCACAAGACAGAACTGCCTTCATGTCCTCAATCTCTCAGTCTCTTCCTCATCTTTGCCTTTTCATTTCTTTCTTTGCCCCATTTCCTTTTTGGAGGACATCAGAGATCTGAGTATCTGCAGGACGCTGTGCACCACCACGTTCTGTCTGAGGAGAAGTTGAAGTACCAGCTCTGTAAGACAACCCTGGATTCTCTTCTACCTGATACCAGCTCACTCCCTTTAACACTGTAAATGTTCCATCTCCAATCAACAGATGAGGCAGCCAACGAGGCCCAGAAACAAAGAGCTCCAGGTTCACTGTGGTTTTCTGACAAGGATTTGAATGCAACAACTGTGAATGGAATTTTATGCAACCATGCTTCCTAACCAGCCATGGTGTCCAGGAGCAGAAATAATCTCTCAGTCACTCCATCAACTCCAGTTTTCAAAGCGCTCTCGTCAAAGACTTAAGAATGAACTGTGTGACCCACCTTATCCGCCATCCAGTTAGGTAACAGGCCTTTCATTCTTGTAATCGGAAATGACTTCTTTGTTGCTTCAGGAGACCCCAAGAACTTTGCAAAACAAACCACATAGCACAGCACCAGAACACTGGTGTACAAAAGCTGGAAAGACAAGGAAGGAAAAAAACAAAGAATGAGTGAGAACTCAGTGAGAAGTGAAGGCAGTTCTTCCTCCTGTCAACTCTGAACCTAGCTGAAGGCGTTACTGTAACTCCCCTCCCCACACACAGAGTACTGTTGATTTAAATTCATTTTAATCAGCAGATCAGCATCACAGCCCTCTGCCCTCAAGAACAGCTAAAGCACACACAACGTAACAACCTTATTCACAAAATGTACCTTTAGGCACACAACAAAGGTGCCCATTAAACTGACTGGGCTCAACGCGCCAAGTAACGTCTATCACCAAAATCCTTCACATTTAAACCCTCACCTCGGAGGAACATTCTCTCACCTCCTCAGTGTTATCTAGCAGGTTAAATGTCACAGACAGCAGCAAAGAACATTTCAGAGCAAGAATTTATATACAGAATACAGGAAACTTACCTGAGCCAAGGAAAAAATGTGAAGGCCCCATTGCGGATAAAGGATGACTAAGATAACTGTCAAAGTGCATTTTGACACTATCGAAAGGCTTTCAGCAATTACCTTCAAGAAAGAGAAAATAGACAATGCTCATTTTTGCCAGCTTAACCACCTACAGGAAGGCAAAGCACTCCAGTTTCACACACACAACCCACAAAGGACCTGTAAGGCATTCACAGTCAGTGTGGCTACCACAGTTCTGCTGCTGCATTGACCACCTCACGCTGCAGCATCTCTGCACATTCTCAAGTCTTATAGGGCACTTTTCCCCCATCACACTGCCCCGCTCCCTTGTGTGGGACCCACATGGGAGTAAATCCTGCTTGGCACAATCGTGACCCCAGCTGCTGCATTTCACAGCCTTACACCGACAGTGAAAAGCAGAAGTGTGGAAGGCGTCTGTGCCTCCCTCTGAGCAACACTTGTGATTATACATTTAATGAGCATTAGGGAGGTAACTTCTAAACAAATTAACTTCCTTTTTTAAACAGGAGCAAATTAACGTTACAAATACATTATGACTACATCGTACAGCACGAAGCAACCCATAGCTTCATTTGTTTTTTAAGCACCCCTGAACATGCACAGATCCAGTTCAGGAATCTGGTCTTCATTTCCATTACGTCACTTTTTCAGCACGAAGTTTCTCCGTCCCACACAGCCCTATGCTCACAGCTTCCCTACTAACCTTAAGCCTTACAAACAGGTGAGCCTGGGCTAAAACCCAGAATGGCTCCCCTAGAAGCTCAACAACTGCAGAGAGGCCAAACACCACCACACCAGCCTCATAGTGAGGAACCACGGATGGATCCGGAACTTCAAGTACGTGCAGCCAGACGAAGCCCAGGAAAACAGACCAGAAGACACCAAGAGGGACTCTAAAAAGTTAATGTAAAAACAGTCAGGTTTCCTTCAGCAGAAAAAAGAACAAGAGAAAATCTGATTCAAATTTCCCACGCTGCTGTACTTTACGTATGTCGAAAGAGATCAGACAAACTCATTGCTATTGTAGCTACAAGTTTTGGTGTAAAACCTGTCAGTGCGAGCTACTACTTGCAGCTATGAGTCTGATAGCCCCAATGTAACTGTTACAGTGAGCCTTCCAGGCAACGGCAGTGGAGTCAGCAGAAGAAAACATGCACGGCATGCAGTGCAGACACGGGCTGCAGACACGGGCCGCCTCGTGCAGGTCCCGCTGCAGGACCCGCCGCCTCCTCCAGCCGGAACCAGGAGTGAGCTCTAAAGCAAAGCGGAGCCGCTCTCACGTCAGCCACAGCAGGTTGATGGTCGCGGCCCAGCTCCGCTCCGCGCCACCGCTCAAGCAGGCCCTGCGGAACGCCTCCCTGGCCAGGAACACCGCGGTGGAATAGAGCAGCGTCAGCCTGCGGGAGACATGACGGGACACGGGGTCGGCCCCGCTCCGTGCCAAGGAAACCCGGCCACCAGAGGCGGTTCCCGGCGGCTCCCATTGCCGGGGCAGCGCGGCGTCACCTCACGCTGACGACGCCGAGGAGCTCCCTGGACAGGTAGCACAGCGTCAGCGCGTTCAGCCCGAAGGTGACCGCCCGGAACAGCACCTGCGGGGGAACGGGGGAGGAAAGCGCTGCCGGGGGGCCGGGCCGGCTCCCGCGGGCGCCGCCCAGGAGGGCGAGGAGCGGGAGGAGGCGGGGCCGGGGGTCCCGGGTCGGCCCGAACCTGCAGCAGGGCGCTGGACGAGGCCAGGCGGGCGGTCTGACGGAGAGCACCGACGGCCGCCATGACACCGAGCGACCGGCCGGAAGGACGGCGTCGCGCCGCGATGACGTCACGAGGGGGCGGACGGCAGCAGAGCTGAACCCGACCCGTGTGGTGCCTGTCAGCAGGTGGCGGCGGGGTGACACAGCGGGGTGTGCAGCGATACAATGTACGGCCTCAGTGTGCGGGGAAATGGCAGCCAGAGGCGTCCAGCTCCACTTGTGAATGTGGATGGAGCACAAGCAGCGCGTGTGAGCGCAGTGATGTGGTGCATTGCAGCACTGGGGGCACGGACAGGAAAGAAAAGCCCCAGATCTGGCCATGCAGCTTTTAGCAGCGCCGCATTCGGCTCTTGTTCTTTGCTGGCCAAAACACGGAGCTGCTGGTAGTGACAGTGCTGAGACACGGCGCTTTGTAGCTGACACTGCTCCACACAACTGTGCTGTTGTGCTCTTTGCACCCGGTGCAGTTCCCATGGAAATAAACGGCAGGCATTACTTTTGGAGCAGCCCGTACAATACAACTTCACCACCTCATTTTATCTGTGCCTTATCATCCTACCTAAAATGTAAGACTCTTTTCTGAGAATCCAATAGTACCGAAGGTTCATCGTAAGAGACACTTCAGGAGTCACCTCAGGCTGTTCTAAGCGGTAGAACACTCCCATCGCATCCTGAGGAATGTGGAGAGGTTCAAAGAAGAGGCTCTGACCCCACGTCTGAGGCTAAACCAGCACTGACATCCTCCGTGCACACCATACTCCTAACATTCCATGTCTGATGTGGAGCAAACTCCTGTCCATCCGCACACAAAACCTGATGCGATCAATTATGCTGAAAGCACAATACAGAAAGCAAAAACCTGTTCTCTGTCTGTGGCGAACCTGAAATCTTTCCAACAGAAACAGAGCCCCACAGCATCCCTATGGGAGCAGCAAGGCACAAATGCCACTTCTGACTACTGCAGTGACACCATACCCCGAGCCTGTGACTTGAATCACTTCATCCTCTCACAAACATTACATTGTACAGAACGAAACCCCGTAATGTTGTCAGTAACGTTTCCGAAGGGTATATGCAGGTTCACTGCAGCCTAGGAGAGAGCTAGCCAGGAAACCATGAAGTCAGCCTTGCTTTTTTATTGAATTATGGCAGTTTTCCAGACCTTTGTGTGATTATTAAAACAAAAGAGAGAACTGTGGTGCTTAACAATGAGATCAGATCAGCGGTACAGAGAGTGGAATGTGTAATTTGCAACAGGGGAGGCCCAAAATCAGACTTGCCTTGTTAAACCATACAGATAAAAGGGTGAGCAGCCCTTTTCACTGTGCAACACTGGGTTTTTCAACCAAATCCATGTGAGGCTGCTATGAGCTTTGCGTGTCATTTTCTTGAAGCACATGACGACTCACCAATAAAAAGTGAACTCATTCAGTCTGCTGGCTGTTTTGCAGCCCAGGCTTACATTTGGTCCCTTTTTACCTCTGAGCCAAAGTCTAGCATCGTTAGCAAGAGGCCAAGCTAAGACATTTACTTTCACGCAATACCATTTAACCACGTTAATAATGCAGGACATCAGGTGGTTACAGCTGGGTAGTGCAGTGAAGACATATCAGCTATTTGCTCAGAACTGGAACGAAGGGGGAAGGGGACAAAATAAGGGCTACTGGGGTTGAACGGTGCATTCGAGGGATTGTACCAAACTCTGTGGGCAAAGATTGCAGAGTGCAAAAGGAGGGAGTAGGGCAGGGGGATGATGGGGATGCCGCTGTTCTAGCGGATCCTGGATCGCTTATGAAGGTGGTGAGATGGACAGCCCGGCTGAAGTGCCTTTATACTAATGCACGGAGCCTGAGTAACAAGCAGGAGGAACTGGAAACTGTGATGCACTCTGAAAATTATGACATTGTTGCTATCACAGAAACATGGTGGGATGACTCCCACAATTGGGATACTACCATCGATGGCTATAGGCTCTTTAGGAGAGATAGGCGAGGTAGGAAGGGTGGGGGAGTCGCCCTTTATGTCAGAGATTGGATAAACTGTGAGGAGCTCCCCATGAGAAACAGTCAAGAACAGGTTGAGAGCCTGTGGGTTAGGATTAGAGATGGGACTAATAAAGGTCAGCTGGTATTAGGGGTATACTACAGGCCACCTGATCAAGGGGAGGCTGCTGATGAGGCTTTCTTGCTCCAGATGCGTGAGGCGTCTGGCTCATGGGCTCTTGTCCTGGTGGGGGACTTCAACCATCCTGACATCTGTTGGGAAAACCACACGGCGAGCTGCAAGAGCTCCAGAAGGCTCTTGGAATCCATTGATGATAGCTTTCTGGTTCAGGTATTGGACAGACCGACCAGAGGTCAAGCGTTGCTGGACCTGCTGCTCACCAACGCTGAGGAGATCATCAAAGGCGTCAAGGTTGGAGGCTGCCTGGGCTCCAGCGATCATGCCCTGGTTGAGTTTGTGATCTCAAGCGATGTGGGCCTGGCAAAGAGCAGGACCAGGATGCTCAACTTTAGAAGAGCAGACTTCAAGCTACTCAATGGAATGCTGGCCAAGATCCCCTGGCGCGCTGCCCTCAAAGATAAGGACGTTGAGGAGAGCTGGCTACTGTTCAAGGATGCCCTCCTGGCAGCACAAGAGGTCTCCATTCCCCTGATTAAGAAAGTGGGCAGGAGAGGTAGAAAACCGGCATGGCTCAGCAAGGACCTGCTAAGAGAACTGAGGGTGAAGAAAGGGGTGTACAAGCTCTGGAAACAAGGCTGTGTCACCCGGGAAGAATACAGGGATGCCGTCCGAACTTGTAGATGTGGGATCAGGAAAGCCAAGGCACAGGCAGAACTGAACTTGGCGAGGGATGTGAAAAACAATAAGAAAACCTTCTACAGGTACATTGGCCAGAAGAGACAGGCCAAAATGGGCGTACCTACTCTGGTAAATTTAAAAGGAGAAATGGCTTCAACAGATGAAGAGAAAGCTGAGGTGCTGAATGAGTTCTTCACCTCGGTCTTCACTGGTGGCCAGGATTCTAGTCTTTTTCACGTCCCTAAGTCTTGCACCCCCATCCCTCCATGTGGGGACCAAGGAGGTAAATCCCTCCCCACTGTAAGGGTAGAGCAAGTCCGAGAGTGCCTCCTTAGACTGAATGAGTATAAGTCTATGGGGCCAGATGGCGTGCATCCCAGGGTCCTGAAGGAGCTGGCTGAGGTGGTTGCTGAGCCGCTCTCCATCATATTTGAGAAGTCGTGGCTGTCAGGTGAGGTCCCGGATGATTGGAGGAAGGGTCACGTCACTCCCATTTACAAGAAGGGGAGCAGGGACGACCCGGGTAACTACAGGCCGGTGAGTCTCACCTCTGTGCCTGGGAAGATTATGGAACAGATCCTCCTGGACAACATGCTTGATCACATAAAGAACGAGCATGTGATCCGAGACAGCCAGCACGGCTTCACCAGGGGAAGGTCATGCTTAACTAATCTTGTGGCCTTCTATGATGGAGTGACGGCGTTGGTGGATGAAGGGAAGGCGACCGATGTCATTTACCTGGACCTGAGCAAGGCCTTTGACATGGTCCCCCATCACATCCTCATCTCCAAATTGGAGGGAGGTGGATTTGATGGGTGGACAACTAGATGGATAAGCAATTGGTTGAAAGGCCGCAGACAGAGGGTGGTGGTCAATGGCTCTATGTCCAGGTGGAGGCCGGTAACGAGCGGTGTCCCTCAAGGGTCTGTCTTGGGACCGGTGCTCTTTAACATCTTTATTAATGACATCGATGAGGGAATGGAGTGCACCCTCAGCAAGTTTGCTGATGACACCAAGCTGAGTGGTGCAGTTGATACGGTGGAGGGAACAGATGCCATTCAGAGGGACCTTGACAGGCTGGAAAGCTGGGCTCGGGTGAACCTAATGAGGTTCAACACGGCAAAGTGCAAGGTTTTGCACTTGGGCCGGAAGAACCCCAGGCACCTGTACAGGCTGGGAGGAGTGGTCCTTGAGAGCAGCTCGGCTGAAAAAGACCTAGGGGTCCTGATAGATGAGAAACTTAACATGAGCCAGCAGTGCGCTCTGGCAGCCCAGAAAGCAAATGGGATCCTGGGCTCCATCAGGAGAGGGGTGGTCAGCAGGGATAGGGAGGTGATCGTCCCTCTCTACTCTGCTCTTGTGAGGCCCCATCTGGAGTACTGTGTCCAGGTGTGGAGCCCTCAGTACAAAAAAGATATGGAGATTTTGGAAAGGGTCCAGAGGAGGGCCACAAAGATGATCAGGGGGCTGGAGCACCTCCCCTATGAGGACAGGCTGAGGGAGTTGGGTTTGTTCAGCCTGGAGAAGAGAAGGTTGCGGGGTGACCTCATTGCAGCCTTTCAGTACCTGAAGGGAACTTACTCCCAGGAGGGGAGTAAACTCTTCGAAAGGGCTGATAATAGCAGGACTAGGGGAAATGGTTTTAAGTTGAAGGAGGGAAGATTTAGGTTGGATGTTAGGGGAAAGTTCTTTACTAGAAGGGTGGTTAGGTCCTGGAACAGGCTGCCCAGTGAAGTTGTGGATGCCCCGTCCTTGGAGGTGTTCAAGACCAGGTTGGACGGGGCCCTGGGCAACCTGATCTAGTAAATGTGTATGTTTGGTGGCCCTGCTAGGCAGGGGGGTTGGAACTACGTGATCCTTGAGGTCCCTTCCAACCCGGGTAATTCTGTGATTCTGTGATTCTGTGTGAGGTGAACTGAACTGAGAAAACAGAACACTTCATCTTTGCTAACACCATCGTTACTGTCCGTGTTCTACACACAGAAGGTGTGCCCACGTGAAGAACACGCTCTGTGCTAACTGTGGGGCACAGCACACTCCTCGGTGGCTGCTCCTGCATTGCTGAAGGAAAGCAGTCTTTGTTAGCAGATCTTTTGCTTGGAAGACAAACCAAACAGTTACTTACACCAGAACACAGTAAAGCAAAAAGAATAATAAAGTTACTTGAAAAGTGATTGTGCAGAATGGACAAGGGAGAAATGCTCAATACTTGCAGAAGTAGAAAGAAAGGTCCTGAAAACAAGGGAGAATTCTGGCATCACTTATTTTAAAAGAATGGTGACTCAGTATTTAGAAAAGAGGTCAGCCACTGGATTTCACAACCACATGTGGAGAACACTACAGAGGAAACTGGATGGGTCTGCCAAAGCAGTCAGTGTAGGGCCGAGAGCTGCCTCCCCCACACACACCGAGGTGGATTCAAAACAAAAAAACACAGAACTCTCCTCTGCAACTATTTCTGAAGTGTTTGACCAGCAGAGTGCAAAAACCAGCAGCACTGAACTGCTACAGGGACCGAAATGTGCTGACATCACCAGAGCCAGGTGGGCAAATCCGAGACAGCTTCGTGTGTTACTGCCCATCCTGTACCCAGCTGTGCATAAATAGGAAATGTCAGTCTAACTATTCCAATGCAGTCTGTAAGGTGAACAGACAACACGTGGAAAAGAAGGACTTCCCAGTCTTCTCCTGGAAGTGAATGAGAGGAATTTTATGGACAACAAGGAAAGCATATTGATAGTCAGAATGCTTGTACAGCACATGCATGCTATAAACTGCACTGTATTCCACGATACTGTCTCATCCTTGTTGCTCTCCTCTGGTGTTTTCAGCCTGGGTAACGTCAACTGAAGCAGCACACCTTACAGCACACACCGACATAACTAAACACAAGTCACAAATAAGGGAGAAGTGGAGCAGATCATTCCTTTATAAGATTAAAAAACCATCCTGGGGATTTTCTTTGAAACTTATGCCATGCGGTTCCTGAACTTCCTTTTCATCCCAATGGTTCCCAAACACTTTGTCCTTCACAAGACCATCTTCCCCCCCTGGGGAAAACACAGCATTTCCACTGCTCAAGCATTACAGCTGGAAGGCACAGGACAGGAATTAAAGCACACTTCACTAAGTGAAACTGTTAACTGCATTTAGAGACTGAAATAATGCAGAAAGCCTAAAAGAATGAATGTCCTCTCCTTGCAGAAATGGATGGAGGTTTCAAGAACCAAAGCTCACCATCTGTCTCCCTTTCTGTCACTGAAAGAGCACGCCAGCTCCTTCATAGCATGCCTCTGATCCTCTCGTTTTCCAAGGCAAAAACCTAAGAATGACTCTCACAGGACTCATTAAGGCTGCTCCCCCCTCCAAGCAAAGAGTAAGCACAAGTAGAACTCTGCACAGTGCTCCCAGGAGATGCATGGGAAGACATGTACTGAGGCAGCCAACGCAGCTACTTTCACCTCTCTGGGAAACAGACTGAAAAAGCTGAGGCTGAAAGGACAAATGATGTTTTCAGTTTACTGCTTTAACTTCTCAGCTAAACAGCAAGGATGAGCTGTCCACAACTACGAGCAGTTTTGCTAGTAATTCACATGGCCACTCACTGGAATGAGGGACGCGCTGCTTAGTGACTTGTGTATAGAAGCAGGGAGCACACACATGTCATACAGCACAGGGGTTTAACAGCCAGTATCCTTACGGTGCTTTTTGAAAGCAGCCAGGACAGTCAGGTCACAAAGATCACAGCAGTCTTGACTGACTGATCTTCACTCACAGAGGGGTTCTTGAGATCTTTCCTGTTGCATTATAAAACGATGAGCATCAGAGCTCACACGTACACCTGCACAGTGGAAAGTACCCAACGTTCATTGAAGTCATCCAGGATGCACGCAGCATTCAGAGATTCCTGGTCCTTTTACATACCCACAAAGCACTGTGTACTTCGAAGACAAGGAAGTGGTGTACAGACACACACCTGTGATTGCTTGGCCCCACTGATGCTGTTAGCAGCCAGGTTTGATCAGAGGCTGAGCAGTCAAAAACTCTTTCAGAATCTTATCCACCATCCTCTCTTCAGCTCCCCTGCTGGAGCTGTTTTCACATCCGTGAAAATCTATTAAACTCTAATGTTTGCTTTTGTAACAAAGTCCTCCAAGACTGCAAACAGCCTTCCTTTTCTCTCCCTTTTTACTGTTTAATAACTTGTACAGAAATAGCCATGCTGCAGATCTGACAAAAGCCAACCCACCACAAACCGTGAAACAAACATGCACATAAAAACTTGGGGCAGGGGAGGAAACCCTCCAAAAATCCACAACCTATTTGAGACTTTATAAAGACTCCTCCCAGCCTCACCATGGGGTGTTTGGCCTCAGCCCACCCCCCACAGAAAATATTCTCTTTTTTCCCCTTGTGAGAATACTGACAAATGTGGGTGGCAGCCTGGGGCTCTTCTCCTGGCTCACAGCATTGCCCAAACACACACAGCCCGCCTCCATGCTAAAGTAAAACTGCAGCATTAAAATATTTCTGCGTGCTGCATCTGTTCTCACCACCCACAGTCTTGCTCCTGCCTTGCTGCTCTTGCCTACTGGCGTGAGTATTCCAGCTTTAGATAGAACTGTTTTAGGGATACAGGCCAAGAAGGTTAACGACAGTTAGCTTTTGTTGTTTGGGTTGAATATGGTTAAAATCTGTGCCCACACCCAGTATTAATAAACAAGCTCAGTCCGTGGCAGTGGACAGGTTCATCCCTGCAGAAGAGAACTGCCAAGTGAGTGCCAGCAACTACTCCAAGTCTGTGCAGCACCGCCTGCAGAAAGTGCTCTGTACTCTTCCTTACTGACGTTCTTGGGTTGGATATCTTTGGGAAAGCTGCCTGTTTTCTGTGCTAGGATGACCGAAATCAAGCAGCTTTCGACTTCCAAATCCATCCACAGTCCAACTAAATCTTGACAATGAGAAGTCCCTGTTCTATAGCTCTACTACATGGACACTCAGCTGCTGGTCCAAACGTGGCACTCTGAAATTATGCAGGTTCTCAAGCAGCTCTACAATTACTGGAAAGTTAATTCCAGAACTGCTGCAGTGAATTGTTTTTAGCAGCTATTAACCTATGTAAATGTCCATCTGTTCTGATTCCTTTCCACTGCTGAGTGTCCAGTGTCTGTTTTGTGATTTGAAGGTGACTGAACGTTACAGTCAGCTGTGAACAGGAAAGGTAACGGGTCACTAAAGCACACAGAAAGTCAGCATCGTTTGTAAGGTGGAAATGAAAAACCATAGTCTTCATTCTGATAGTCCCTCTCACTACCAGCCTTTATTACTGCTGAAATGAGAAAATCAGACTAGAGGGAAAGTTGTAATTAATGGAGTGGAATTAATCCAGGTCACTCTATTACTCTGGCTTTGCACAAGGGTAACTCTACTCCAGTAACTTCAGCTGAGTTTTTCTGGCACAAACCCACTGTAAGCAAAAGCAAAATTTAGCCTCTCGTTTGTTCTCATTAGGCTCCTGGCCCTTAAGCATCAGACTGACTGGAAACAGTTTACAGCCTTCAAGTTAGAAAGGAGAAAAATCTGACTAACAAGAAAAACACAAGTGTGCCAAATAAATATGGTACTGTTTTATAGACTACAGGATCAAAAAGATGCAGAAACACTTGTCTTAAAAGAAAGGTGACAGGGCTTAGCAAGAAAGCACTCTTAATGGCTATAGCTGCTACTGAAACTGCTGCCTCTTGTCACTAATCTTGGGCAAACTGCTTTTTTTTTCTTTCCTCTTAAATGGAAACCATAATCCTGCTATGAAGCAGAGCAGCCACGAATTAAGAGTTTTGGTAGCTATTATAAAAGGTTAGATTTTATGACAGATAAGACAATATTTCTGAGGTTTCTTAAAGCATGACTGTGATGAGAATGACGATAAAAGCACCCCGTGTATCAGGGTGAGCACAGGAGACATTACATATTTTGCAGTCTAAAAGTAGCAGAAAGCTTGTTAGTTTTGAAGTGACTTGGAAACAAGCTGGCTCCATTTTGCAAAGGTTCCTCCCTGTGCTGCCAATCACAGCCTTAGACTCCTTTTCTAGGTCTCTGTCTCTTTATTAGAGCAAATAGGAAGCGACAGTAATGACACCAATGATGGATGCAGTATCTGCGATACAGTTTTCTCCCATTTCTCTCCAGGGATTGGGCTGATTAACAAATCTGAATTTCTGTTTGCAGTCACGGACTATTTATGGGGCTTGAGAACGTCAGCAGTCATGGAACTTCATACCATATATTTTTCATCACCCCTTTTTTTCCCAGAGCAAACAGCCTGTTCAGGAATGACCACGGTTTTGACTGTAATCATTCATCTAACTGCTTATTTGTGTCTATTTGTCCCAGACACATAGAAAGGCTTGGATTGGAAAGGACCTTAAAGATCATCTCGCTCCAAACCTCCTGCCATGGGCTGGGTTGGTCTCCACCCCTTAGTTCAGGCTGCCTATCCAACCTGGCCTTGAAGGCACCATTCGCCTCCAGAGATGAGGCAGAGATGTGGGACGTGCAGAGGCCAATCCTCACCTGCATCGGTTAGGGTCAGTTCAACTCTTGCACAGCAGCCAAATCACTGGTTCTAAGATACAGACTTGCTCTTAAAAAAGCTTGTCTTGCCACAAATCTTTAGTTCTGAATAAATAGAGAAGCTATTTAGAGCTAAAACTAGCATTTGCATAGCCCTGCAAAGACTTCAGCAGAAGCCGGTATCTGAGAATAGGAACAAAACGTAAAACATGTTTGAAAGAAGGATGGCCATTCTCAGAAATAACTCAGCAGAGAGCTAAAATAAACCACACCCCATGGCAATGGTTAGCTAAAATATTCTATCCTATCTTTTATTAACTGTAACAAGAACAGACTAAGAACTGCTGACAATACACACATTTTACAGAGAAAACGGGTACCATGAGACATAAAGGACAGTGACGCTGCAGGCCAGGACAGCACTTGTGCTGTTCCTGAGGATCACAGCTCACATGGTTCTGTTTTAGTAAGGCTATAAGTCACTGCATCTCTCAAATCTCTCTCTGCTGGACTGCGTTTCTATAGAGGATTCTTTCTTTGCACCTGGATGTGTTTAAGAGCCGTCTGGATGTGGTGCTCAGGGATATGATTTAGCGGAGGGTTTTTAGAGTTAGGGTACTGGTTAGGCTGCGGTTGGACTTGATGGACTTCAAGGTCTTTTCCAACCTGGGTCATTCTATGATTTTCTGGAGAAGCGTGTTTGTCCCAGCTGAACTTCACATTCATTTAGTCCACTTCCCCGTTCCTATCCAAGGAAGGAACCATCGAGTGTCTTTAACTGTTCTACCCCAGTGCAGCACCCAGGGCGCACTCCCAGGTGGCTTATTTCACTGGTAACCTTACACCTGCTGAAGATCTTGTTGATACGGCACCATTCCCTGTATTTCCTTTTTCTGGAAGAACTGGCAGAGTGAAACTAACATAAACAAACTCTTGCACCGAGACACCGGCAGACTGGCTTAGCCTGTAATTTGTTTTCTTGCACTGTTCCTCCAGGATGACTGCATAGCTATTTGCAATACCATAAAAAGGTACAAGAGACCAAGCCCTGCCCTTCTCGGTCAGTCATGACCCAGTAATTTGTGGTGGCAACTATCCTAGTATAGTAGGAGGGATGCAACGGCACCATGCTTAGGTGTTTCATGTGTGCCAATAAAATGGAGCAAGCATAATGTTATCTGGAGCAGGAATAAGAACGGTCACTGTCAGGGCTCAGCTCCAGCAAGTCTTCCAGCTCATTAATCACGTGCTCCCAACCCCACTGTAAAGACAGGTTCTTCCCCCAGTTATTCTGCATTTAAATGCGGCCTTGTCTGTAGGTAATGTACAACCTGGGACTGTTCTACATGACGGAGATTTAGATACTACAAGGAAATTGTGCTTCTAAGACGTTTTCTTCTGCAAAACCATTAGCATGATTAGCATAAAACCCGTATGAGACCCCGCATAAAATCCAAAGCAAACATGTAGGGCAAATGAAATCAGTGCAGTAATACCACGGCTTACGTTTGCCCAGAAGGATTTCATTTTCTGCACCCTGAGCTGATGGGGCCGGCCCAGAGCAGGGCCATTGGGATGCTCAGGGGGCTGGAGCACCTCCCGGGTAAAGACAGGCTGAGGATGCTGGGCTTGTTCAGCCTAGAGAAGAGGTTCTGGGGAGTACCAATACTGATTTGCATACCTTTTAAGGCCTAAATCAGATGCTAAACACTACTGAAGTGCTGAAGATCTAAGACAACATCCCAAAAGTAGTTACTACCATTCATATGACTGAGAACAACTATTCTGCCAGGCAGGTGCTCAGTTGTTTTTCTTATTCTTCTTAAAAAGGGGAAAGAAGTACAAACCTTACTGTGAACACAGTGCTCCACTTCTGTCTTTGCTTCCAAACAAAGTGAACTTTATTTCCCCAGGCAGTTGATCTATCAAGCTTCATAGGTTCTTAATCGCACGTTAAACAGATGCTCTGTGATGCACTCTGCCTGGTGAAGCAGAACACCTACCCACTGTGGAATGTTCTCACTATATAGAAAGTGCTGTGCTAAGTAACCCGCTGGTTATTACCTCTGCAAACAGCAAGAAGCTGCTCCCTAATGCCAAGGGAAAAGATAGAAAGGGAAGAGCTACGTGACTATATAACAGAGAACCAGCAGAAAGCCATTAAGCCCCCTCACAGAGCTCCTGAAGCAGAAAGCTCGCTCAAAAGATGCAACAAAAGAAAGCACATGGAAGCCCCCGTTTGTCCTGAGCACACCTTGCACACTAACGTGTCACCCCGCTGACACACTGACTGAGCTTATGATCTCCAAGTGAAACACGGCCCTTCTATTCACATTTCTGTACCATCAGAAATGCCGATGATTTGTGTTACTTCTTAATTTCTGCCTCAAGCTTCTTCATTTATACTCTAAGCCGATGCAAGTTTTCCTTCCAGCAGGCTGTAGGCCACATTGTTCTGTATTAGAAGAGCATGATGAGTTTTATATGTTTTTATTCCAGTTACTGCAGAATATTAAGAAGGGTGAGAGCAAGAGGGCAAAATTCTCCCACCCAAATCTAAGCTGTCAGAATGGAGGGAAAAAAAAGGAGGAGGGGGGACTCTGTGATAATACTGTATGACTCAGAGGCTTTGCAAACCACCTTCAGAAATACGGCTGGGCAGGATGAAGGCTCCCTTCTCTTTCTCTGCTCCATTTACACATTCCCAGGACTTGCTGCAAAAGGAAACACCAACATTTTCCTCCAAATCTTCAGGGAAAAAGTTTCATGTTTTTGCAGCTGTGCTGGTCAGAATGCCGCTCCCAGCAGCCCCTCAGCTCCCTCCTTAAACGTCCTCCCACTGCTCAGATTTCTTTTAAAATGATGGTGGAATCCTCACACAGGTTCCCAGCAGCACACACACACTGTTGTGATCCAGCAACAGGTAGCTCAGCTCCACCGCACCATGCTCCACTCCTCAACAGAACAGGGGGGAAATAGGATGGAGGAAAAGGAATCTCACAGGTTGAGGTAAGGACAGGGAGGTCAATCACCAGTTACTGTCACCGTCAAAACACTCAGCATAGACTGATTGCTGTAATTTATTACCGGCTGGTAACAAATCAGAGCAGTGAGAGCTAAAGCAAATGCAAACACCTTCCCCACATCCCCAGAGCATAGACAGCACTGCTCAGGCTCAGCTCAGGCCACCAGCACCACCCTTCTAGTCCTGGGTGGATCTGGCTCTGAGCTGAGCTGGGGCAGCTGCTGGAGACCACCAGAGGTCACTGCTGCAGCTGCCATCAAACCCTCGTCGTGCAGACCCGACATACAGACACAGCCCCATCTTTAAAAAGACACAACTTTGCTGTCTTGCAGTTGACAGAGCAGCTGCTATACAGCATTGCCAGAAGGAATCCAATGCAGCTCAGTGACTACAGCAAAAGACTGAACTTTTTTTTTTTTCTATTTCTTTGCCTGTTTCAGGATCTGTAAGTTGCTGCAGTGCACGTGATCTGTCCAAAGCTGCAGATGGGAACAAAGGCTTTTTAATTTCCAGGTTGCTCACCTGGTGCAATCTACATTAGGAACTTTTAGAAGTTCCTCCGCAAAGCTGAGAGCATCACAGCAAATCTTCATCTCAACACCTACATAAAAAGAACAGTTTTCCTTTGCTCTCCCTGGCAACATTAAGCACATTTAAGTTGTCAGAGCTCACAAAACAGCCCTGAAATCTTCATCCAGCTTGTACTTTAATAAGAACAGAAAGACAGAGCAGCCCTATAAGTTCACTTACCTTGCCTGTAGCTGGGCACTGCCGCATACACAGCAAAAGGAAGAGGCTGGTCACTGGTTGAGAATATGAATACAGATGGGCTAAATTTAAGCAGAAGGGCCAATATTACAAGACAGCAGCAAGTGAGATACAAGTCCAGTTCAGCTCTTTTCCTGATAAGTACTCCAGCTGAATTAAAAAGACCAGCCAGCTGTATTATAGGATCACAATAGTGATGAAGTGCTACATGTGCATGTTAAATAGCTGCATTCGCACTTATAATGCTTGCCTAAGTACACACTTCCACAACAGTAGGGATACTCCAATATCTTAAAACATATGTACATATATGTTATTTTACAGCAATGAGACCGCACACAATATACAGTGCTAAGAACAGTAACATCCTTCAGTGCAGGTCTGCTGTTTGCAATGAACAGCTGGAAGCATTCCGCCTCCAGACTGGGCAGATCTCCCTTAGAAACTCTCACTGGCCAAGATTTGTCTTACAAGGGCTCAGAAACTAGAGCCGCCTGGGTTGGTTCTGTGTGTGAGCACAGCCCAGCAGCACAGCCCAGCTGTAACCTGAGGGCAGGTGTGGGACGGAACATTGCCCTCAGCAGCACAGAGCTGCCCTCACGCACCGATCTGCCTCACAGGTACTGAGAATGAAATAGCACACCCAGTATTTATAGGCCCACAGAGCACTCCAGGAGGGTTAGTCACCGTGTGTGACGATGGACACAGCCCTCCTCCGAGGTCTAAAAATAGGAGGCTGCAAAGGACTCCTGCAGCAGCTCTGCTGAGTGATGCAGTACTGCTCACCATCAGCAGGGACACTGATTAACTCGGGGTTCCCCTGCGGTTACTCAGTGATATTCAACTCCTGCACTCCTTGCACTGAGCACAGCTAAACTACTACGCAATTAATCTGCGCAACCCTTGATTCTAAACGAGGGCTGGTAACTCTTGCTGACAAATGCACTTGACAGAACTGCTTTCCTGGCACCCCCAACGAGCAGAACACGTTCTTATAAGGCAGAGGTGAGGTCAGCTGAGCCTTTTGTGTCACTTCATTCTTACTGTACACTCACCCAGCGTCAACAGCAAAACATGGCTTTGCAGTCTTCAAAGCAAAAGTGAACTCACTGGATGTGAAAAGCACCTCTGCAGAAATCCCCAAGGCAAACAGGTCAGTGTTAAACAGCTGCTGTTCAGAAAGAAAGCAGGACTGACAGAATGCTGGAAGGTACCTGAGGCGGCTGCACTGAATCTGTGCTGTGCACAGAGCTCTGAGAAAGACAGCATTCGTTCTGAATCCCTTCCAGCACACACCTACACTGATGCATTTATAAGAAGGAATTCAAAAAACCCGACTTCTCTGTCCTTAACTTTCAACTGTACTTTTGAACTTTAGATGCTGGCTGAGGAAAATGCAGGTTTTCAGGACATTGCTCCACTCGGGACAGTGTCAAAAGGGCACAGACTTCAAGAACCTTTCCCACAAGGTGTGTCCCTTCCCGGGCTGTCCTCCGAAAGATGCACGAGAAACACCCACTGACCACAGGAGACAATAAATAGCCATAGGGACAAAGGTGACAGCTGTACAAACATACTTTCAATGCCAGGTTTATCCAGAGCAGCTAAACATTTGGTTCTTAGCCCTTGGGAGCCAACAGATACGGCCTGTCCTCACCATATCCAAGACTAATGAAAGGCAGAGCGCTCCAACATCTGAAAAGCCAAACACGGAGTAAAACAAAGAAGGCGGCTCCTGCCTGCGGCAGAGTTGAGGGAGCCCCGACACCGCTGGAAAGGCCGCGTTTGTTTGCTTGCTGTTTTTCCACCTCCTGGCACGTGCGTGCAAGCCCTCGGGCACAGCTCCGTTTTAGCATTAAAATTACAAAGCATCCGCGGCGCGTCTGACACCGCTCCAAGTCGGCAGCGGCACGCAGCTCTGAGCGAGCGGAGTGGGGCACAAGGAGCACCAAGGGCTGGCACCGGGCAGGCGAAGCGTTGCCTCTGCTGGGCATACAAAGGAAGTTCCTCCTTGTCCTATCACTTGTGTAAAAATGTTATTCCCCTCCTACTTATGTTTAAGTATTGTAAAGCCATAGCGAGGTCTCCTTGAAGCCGGACTGAAAAGCCCAGCTCCCTCAGCCTGTCATCATAGCAGCAGCACTCCAGCCCTCGAGCATCCTCATGGCTTCCTCTGGACCATCGCTAGAAGTTCACAGTTTTCCTGCGTTAAAGACCCCAAACCTGGACGCACTACCCCAGCTGGGGCCATACAAGAGCAGAGCATAAGGGGCCGTGCCAAAGGCTTTGCAGGATCCCAGGTAGATGCCATTAGTTGCTGTCCCTTTGTGCAGTGATGCCAACACTCCATCATAGGTCACCAGGTCACCAGGTTGGTCAGGCACAATCTACCCTTGGTGAAGCTGTGCCAGCTGTCTTGGATCACCTGCTCAACCCTCGTGTGTCTTTTTATTCAGAGGGCAGTGAGGCCCTGGCACTGTTGTCTGGAGAAGCTGTGGGTGCCCAACCCTAGAGATGGCCAAGGCCAGGCTGGATGAGGGCAGCCTGTCCTTGTGGGAGACAACCAGCTGTTGGAGGGAGTTGGAAATTTAAGGCCCTTTCCAACCCAAAGCATTCTATGACTGTATGAATTTCTCAGCTAAAGGCACAAGGAAAACGTAAGTACTAACATACCTGATATTAACAGGCTTTCTCCTGTAACTGCCGTGTTGTCTGCATTGCACCTGAGTCACAGTATGTAAACCCATGACCAGAAGAACCAGTCCCTCAGTAAAACAAAAGCATGAAAACAGGAACATAAAGAGTCACATACAAGAGTTATAACTGAGTCAGCATCAACCAGGCTGAATCACTGCCAGACAAACAAGGAAGTTAGAAAACTCTGCATAACAGGTATTTTTAAGGGGAGTTTCCTCTTTCAGATTGCCTGAAGCATTTCAAATGGAATTTAATTTGTGAAATATTTGAGGAGCACTATGGAACAATGGTATTGAAAATCAATTATTCTTCAAAGTTAGGTGCAATTACAGGAGCAAACTGACATGCTTTCTAAGTCCAGTCACCGGACTACTGGCATAGAGTGACAGAAACACTAACTTTATCAGTACAAAAAATCAAATTCAGACCATATCTATTTAATGGCCTAAGGCATAGTGACTTCCATCACAGAATGTGTCAGAAGCACATTGATGCACACACATAGCTCCTTCGTGGGTGGTGTGGAGGGCAGCACACTGCCTGTTTAGTGCGCAAAACAGCACTGCACAAAGACTGACACTGGAGACAGGATCAGCATGTTGGTGATTGGAATGGTGACCAGAATGGAAAACCAGGCCAGTAGCACTGTACTGTGATATGTTTTGGCAGTGTAACTTGAAATACCACTTCCACTGTCCTTAACTATTTTGTCTCAGAAATATTTAGGAGAAATGAAAATTCTGTTATTTGCCGTTTAAAGAGAACATGAGAATTATCCATCATTTCACTTGATTCATTCCTGAAGAACCCTGGAGCTGCACATTCAGTACTAAGGAGCCCAGAGTAAAAGGACAAACCACGGGCAGCGTAAAGAAACAAAAGGTTGCGCCTGGTTCTGTTTAAAAGCCATTCCATGAAGGAGATCCAGCAGTCTCTGTCAGTAGTTCTCACATCTGTGATATCATAATCCTGTGGGGTTTACAGTTATGTTTTGGTTTTTTTTTTCCCCTAGAAGGAAACTATTTTATTGCCAGGAAGAAAACATCTGAAATCTCTAGCCAGCAAAATCCACTAAGGAAGGAACTTACAGACTGCGATCATTCTAACTTGGGCTGGACTTTCTGTCCTAGTCCAAAGATTTCTTTATGCTAAATATCTCCTACACCCTCATCAATCTCTTCAATCAGCTTGACTCCTCACCAGCATCCCTCACCCACAGTTGCTCACCTGTTGATTGATCAAAGACCATCCTTCCCTTTTGATTTACGTAAGCCTCTCCCAAAATAAGCTCACAACCAACATTTAAGAAATTACAGTAATAAGCCACCTACTCTGTGCCACTGCCTACATTATTCAGTCATACATTCTACTTCTTCTTTCCCCCTTATGGCTGTCATGTTTGTTTTTTTTCAGATCATTCATTTTCTGAATCCACGCAGGGTTGGTGACAAGGGCTCCTTATCAGCTATAATCATAGTAAGCAATATTAATAACTGAAGACTTTTCTCCTGAAAACTGAGGTGTCAAATTCAGATGCCTGCATAAGAATGGCAGCTATCACGTAAGAGAAGTTTCTAGCTGCCACAGCTGAGGGACAAAAGCATCGAGCTGTGACTCAAACACACTCCATATGTTCAGAAAGCAAAGAATCCCTACTTTTCATAGTTCAGATAAGACTTCCAATAACTTGAACAGCAAAACCATCAGCTGTGATGCTGTGCCGGTTTGAAGCTGGAATTTGACGGTCATTCGATGTGAGCATGAGAGCAAACACAACAGGGAAGAATCACATGATGAACAATGTGTTCTTCCACACTTCTGCAAAGTTTCACCCAGTGAGAACACAACATCCTGATGTTTTTCCTCCTCTGGTCTCTCAAATCTACTTCTTCTGTTTACAGTAAAGCACCAAGAGAAAGTAAAAGGGCTCACATGACAAGTGTACTTGATCAAGAACATAATAGGATTCGGAAAACAGTAGCATTCCTTGTTAAACAATCGTCTTGCTCCCTATTTATGAAGCTCAGATTTTACTTGAGCTATTTAGGAAAGCACCTTACAGAACAGCAGCTGGTCACGAGTGGAAGGCTAGGACGCATAAATCAGGCCTCAAGTGCAAGGACAGATGAACTGCTTTAACCTCTGCTGTGCACCATGGAAAAAAATCCCACAGACATTTAAACTATTATTGTGGACTCACTCATGGAAAATATTCCACCTGATACCTGAAAACCTTAAACAACAACAGCAGAGAAAGGAATCAGACAGTAACAGAAGCACATGAGCCCTAGAAAGAACAAAAGACAAGGAAACAAAATAATATGGATGCAGAAAAAACACCAAAAGACCCCACTGACATTTAAATGAGATGCAATATTCTGATCTATCAAGTATAATGTACTTCAAGATGTCTAATTACCTTGATGGCCCCTAACTGGGAAACGAGCACAGTTCCTCGTACTTCATTCCTGGCATCAAAGACAGACTTGATCTACTTTCTCCTGCAGCTACACTTGCAAAATACAAAATACAAGACCGTTTTCCCTATGTGGAAATGAGGACTGTGAGCCTCAGCCTTTCTGTGAGACTGGGACTGGGATTCTGCTTCAGGAGGGAAATCATCCTGATAGTGATGAAACTGACACCCTGAGCAATCAGATCTTGCCTGAAAAATAACAAACTTCAAGACCTTTGGAAGTGAACTCTGCACTATGTTTCCATCTGATTTGATTGTGTTTACAAGTACTAAGAGCACTTTAATACATGCCTGTGCACCACTGCCTGGGTATAATTCTCCTCTGGGAGTGTCATTTTAGATGTTTCACTTACAATGCAAGCAAACAACAAGAAAAGGTCTCTGATGCGTGGCCTTCTGCCTACAGATGCTGTTTGCCTTCACCGAGACCTGCATTCCTTCATGTCCCCTGGGGATTATTAATGTGAGTGGTTTTGTATTTGAAGATCCTTACCTGTGCTTTACATATGTCTGAGCTGACACCGCACAGTAACTTAGTGAATTCTTCCAGACTTCAACACTTTGGAATGAAGCCTGCAGCAGATGCAGCTCAGGGTTCTGTGCTCTAATTGCTCTTTATAGTGTTTTTCCCACAGCGAAAAACCCTTCTGTTTCTCATTATGAGGAACACTGACCCTTGAAGGTCAGTGTTGATCAAGTGTTGATCAAGTCACCCTTGATCAAGTACCTCAGCCATTTCACTGCAGTGCTCTGCAGTGTTGTGCAGTGCTGCATTAAGGTCCTGACAGAACAGTAAGAGCCTTTCCACAAAGCTGTGCCTTTCAGATGCTGCTCCTTTGTCTTGCACCTCCTCCAATCAAAGCCTGGGAAGCCAAGAATTTGAGGACTTATGCAAACAAGAAGGAAAATATCAATTTACTTCATGTTCTACAAAAGTCCTTCAAACATAACAGGCTATTCTGAAACAAACTGAACAAGCAATTAGGCATCATATCCTGCAAGCCTGTGCTCTATGGGTGATGCCTCCTGAGCAGCAGCAGCTGGGAACCTCCACTAATTCGGCTCCTGCAGACCAAGGTGTGGTTTCTTTGTCTTTGCCGTTCTTTCTACTTGCCCTGCAGATGAACTTAATCTATTAATATATAACAGTAAGGAAAGATTTCCCCTAGAGACAGCAGTGAACTTAAAACAACAGGTAACTGGTTTTATTTTCATCTTACAGAGAAAGAAGTTGAAGTAGTACTTCTAAAATCAAGACCTGAATGTTTCTGAATAGCAACAGCGCTTTGATATCTTTTGTTCCTCCCATCTCCACATCACTGGAATCAGAACTCAAGCAAGCTTGATCTGTAAGATGTTACTATTGACAGTATGTCTGATCAGCTTCAGGACCTACACACAGGGACACACAGACATGTTTACCTTCAAAAGAGCAACTGCAGTGTCCTTCATCGTACACTTACATACATTATGCTGAAATATTTCAAACTTAATTGCACGTGGTCCAGAAAAGACACAGACAAAATGCAAACTGCAACTCTTGAACTCCAAATGTGACTGCAATCACAATTAATTAAATCGCTGCACATCAGGCCATTTCATGCATGTTGGAATTATCACAGCTCCAGCTGCCAAAAGGCAGACCTTGTGCTGTTGTGCTCTTATCCTGCATCTCTCTCAAGCACAGAAACCCTTCACTGAGCTTATGTAATCTGAAGAAAAGAGGAAGAAAATTCATCGTGTTTATAGCAGATCGGGGGAGGAGGCCTACAAAGATAATCAGGTCTAACTGCATGACAGCTTCAGGGCTGAGCACAAGTCAGTTCACGTTGAGGACACTGTCCTAACGCCTCCTGGACACTGCTGGAGAGAAATTTCTCCCCAAATCCAGTGTGAACCTGCTCTGGTGCAGCACTGTGCTGCTTGTGCAGCTCTTCCTTCCACTTCACAAAAGCACCCCATTAGTTAAGTTCTGCTCAGCTGTCCACATCAAGGATCCACGTCAGAAATCAGCACCTACACAAACACATGGTCTCACCTTCAGCTGTGGCAGTCCTGCATACAGAGTGCTTGTCTACATAGCAGTGGCCCTGCTCAGACTTTCTGGCTGCTCCCAGTCAGTCCAATGAAACTGACATTACAGACATTTGGTAACAAACAGCTCAGGTGTGGTCGGGGTGGCGCTGGTTGGTTTTTCTCCCTATGGCAGCCATGAGGTCTTCTCACCATTTGCTTTTGGGTCCCTCTACAAAGTGCAAAGAAACACAGTCCGCTACAGATGAGTCAAAAGAGAAGTCTTGGTCAAGTGCTCTAAATTGCTAGTAAAGAAGCCCTGCTTTCTAAAGAAGCCTATGAAATTACTCATCAAAAGGAACCTGAAACTGAATATATCCCTACATCCCACTTCCCAACATGAAAGGCATTTAAACACCGATACATGTACGTGACATCACTGTATTAAAAATAAAGGAGAGAGCGCTGAATGCTTTTTTTCAGAGCTGCTAGGGAACATCAACACAACTGTCAGCATCATCCCTCAGGGCACCTCCAACAGCACTGACAACTTTGTACTTTACAGGCAGACATGAAGTGAGAACTGGGAGTGCTGTTACAGTCCCAGTACAAAGCAATTGCTTTCTAATTGTGCAGCGGCACGCTTTAAGCTTCACAACCAGATGAAACTTTGTTTTGTGTATGACTCTACGATGACTAAGACGAGCAATTCCCTCCTGGTCTTCTAGAAAACAGACTGAAAACCTGTAATTTATTGATACTAAAAAAAATGCAAAACAAATTCACATCACAAAAAACAAGATGCAAAAATGCCCAAGCCTCTTACCTGTCAAGATAGCAGAACAAATGAAACCTTGCAAAGGGAGTATAGATTTTAGCCAGATTTCAGCTGTGACAATTCAAGAAAACATCTTCCATCTCTTTCTGCTTATCCTGAGGCTGTAATTTTTCTTGTCAGTGAAAACACCCCCCGGAGAGCACGCCATGCTCAGGGCTCCCACATGCCACCTTTACCAGATTATCCTCAGGATGTCAACTCAGGGGGGACCCTCAGCTCAACTGCCTACAAGCAACTTTGTTAAGGGACAACTCTGCTATGAGCACAAGCAGGAGTTTGGTCCACTTATTATTTGGCAAGATCAACGTAGAAGTGCTATTCCCACCAAACGCTCTCTCAGCATGACACAGTTGGGAAGGAGAAGCATTTTGCCATCTCTCTGTGAAGCTGCATGGCTCAACAACTATGTTGTGACACTGTAAAGCCATCCAGGACATGGAACTTTCCCTCTGTGCTTCAGCGTAACCATGACGTGCCTGGGGAGGGCAACTCCAGTCTGCCACTCCACCCTCGTCCTGTGCAAACACACACAAGCTATAGTTTAATTATGGGTATTTACTTTCATTTTAAAGGTTTACTGGGAGTTATCTCACATGCTACCTTGTTTCAACGATACTGTGCTCAACTTTTGATACCAGCAGTTGCTGTACCAATAAAAATAAATCCAACTAAGCAATTATCACAACACAATTATGGTCTAACTAGTACTTGCCAGAGTAAAGGCAAATAGAAGGATGAAGGAGTACAGCCTAGAAGAACGTGAAAACCTACGAACAACATTGTTAAGTATCCATATAGCAGGGAAAAATACCCAAGCAGACAAGAACCGATACACGAGAATTAAATGTTAGAGGCACCAGCTGCCAAGAGTGAGCTGTCTGTTCACAGTGGTCAAACTACACTTCAAAATGACGCCAGCAGACAACGAAACCAGGAATCAGGTGCTCCCACGTCCTCACACCAGGCTGCAGTAGGGCACATTTCTTCTTTCTGCAAACAAAGCCTTGTTCCAGTCACACCGTGAGACTGATTCATGTTATTGTTTGCACAGTCTGACAGTGGTTAAAGCACATTTAATAGAACAAATAATACTAATACCCTCGTGGTTCGCACATTTTACCAAGAGAAGAAATTCTAGTTAATAACTTATGTCTGCATTAATCTGAAAATGATTGCAAAGAAAACCTATCATAAAGGAAAGCAGAACCTCCTTAGGTTGTTCAGAATGAACACTGACAGCCAGAGTGTTGGACCTGGGTGTTAAGGGGATGTGTGCAAAGTCATTCTTAACATAAATACTTCTGAAAGAACAGGTTTATGTGACAGCCTCACATGTTCAAGAATCAGTTATGAGCCTGCTATCCGCAGCACAAGGAGGCAGGAGGAATACTGATAAAAGTCTTCAGAGACTCCCTGGTTCCTTTCATTTGCAGCCCAATTTTGGGGGAAATGTAGGTCACATTTGCAAGTTTGCTATAAAAGCGTGTGAAATAGGTTTTTTTTTAAGAGGGAAAAAGCACCCAAGATTGTCACATAGTTTAAATCTACCTCAAGCACACAGGCCTTAAAAAACAAACATAAGCAAAGCTCTCTAGGCAGGAATCTCAGAGTGCCAGGAAGGCGTTTTCTTGCCTCATTTGTTATCAAGCCAAATACAAAAGTTTGTTCAGATAAGTAAAGCTGCAGAGCAGTTGGGACATAACGTATATCTCAGATTTAATCTCAGTTTTTAAGACTAACATCTGATAACCAAAACCACTCTGCTGTAAGTTGCAGACACAAATATGTAGAAATCTGCATGCTTTCCTCTTTCAGCATGCCACAGGACATGGGTTGCCTGGCTTATACATCTCATCCTCCAGGAAAAACAAAAGAAATCCATTCTTTTATTTCATCTATAGCAGGCACAGAATATTATGCAATTACAAGTTCTCAAAACATCATAAATTTAAACAAAGAGATTCTAGCACCTCCTACATGTAGCAGCCTAACCACAGCGTCTCACTCCTCCCAGCTGCAGCTCTGCACGGGCACAGCAGCAAACCACGAGGAGGTAGGAAAGCCCAATTCAGCTGCACATCACAGTAACTGGCGTGCTGACTATCAGAGTGGTGGAATCCTTCCTCAGTACAAAAGCTAAAACGATCTGTAGAAACTGATTCATATTGCTACCAAAAGAATCTCTAAAGCTTCAGGACTTTAGAAAAGGAAGGTGAGCTCCTGTCTCAATAGGGCATCAGTCCAAAAGCGGACAGCAATCAGATGAGTTTTTCATAGCCCCACCACAAGCAGAACAGATGAAACAAGGCTCAGGAAGGAGAGACAAGTGAAGTCCTCTGATAAGCACTGCTCTATGAAAAAGAAGTTGGCAATGAGTGCCATGATTGTTTTCTGTTCTGCATGTCATAGAAATGGAAATAATGCTTTGGCACAAATAGCCATCTCTGAATCAATCAGCTGTCCACCACCAGAATCACAGCAGGTGCCGCAGATATGGCAGCTCAGCCTACAAGAGGTGATGGCATCCTTTTTGAGAATAGTTTTGTACTAATCTGACTGTGAAGCCCCACGGGAGCTGGTCTTACCCTCCACTATTGGTATGACTGAAGCTTTGCTGAGGAAATTTTAATTTCTCACTTTCCTTTTTACTATACGCTCTGGGTGTCTGGATGAGGAGCTATGAGATGTGGTTGTGGCAGCAACGGCGATGGGAGGGCGGTTGGACTGGATGATCTTGTAGGTCCTTTCCAACCTTGTGATTCTATGATTCTATGAGAAGCAAAATCACAGAAGATAAGCAGGCAACAGGAGGGTCTCTCAGTGCCGTGAAACATCCCAAGTTTCTAAAGCCATCTTTCTCTAGCAGATGAGAATATTCTCCATTTCCTACAGGCCAAACTTAGTTAGGACTGAATAAAGAAGTTGAACCCACTGAGAGACCAGGCAAAGGCAGAAGAGGCAAAACTTACACGGTGTTCACAGTCCAGAACAGGAAGGCCTGTCTGTTTCAGAAAGACTTTGGCTAAATGACACTGTAAATGGATACATATAATAGTCATTAAGAACCTCACGTTAAATGAAATCCAGTGAACCCTGGCAAAACAGAAAATGGAAGCATTAAATGAAGAGAATCACCCTGCCACAATTAGCTTCTGCTTCTTCCCTCTCATTCAAAGTAGTTTCAGGTTTGCTGTTGTAAACTCAGCATTCACGAGCTGCTTCTGCACATCAAGTTCCTCAAATTTCAGAAGCAAGGTGTGCAATTTAAAGTTTGGTTCCATTGCAGTTCATTCAGTGCTGTTCTGTTCCAACACATACAAACCTTACTCTTATTTTCGGGCAAAAACCAAAATTGGAATAAAAACCCAACCACTAAAATTGGCCTAAGAAATGTACAAAGTAACACAGAGTTCAACTGCAAGAGGGAAAAGTGGCCAGGGACTGTTCTGCTGCTTTGTTCCACCCAGACACATCACCATCTGCCAGGACTCAGCTGGTGCTATTTTCCTCTTAAAGTAAGTTACTTTAAGCTCCGAATATATCCAAATAAAGAAGTACCTCAAGGAGGCTGATTTCTAAACCCACTACAGCATCCAGATTTGATGTCAGAAAACTGAGGAACTCCCCCATCACCTGGTGAGTGCTGCTTGCTGTGGCAGATGGACTTACTGACTTTCTGTCTTTGTTATCTCATGGATTTCACTGTACAATGGAATTTTATCTCTCACTGTCTTGTTTGTAAATAGGTGATAATTCTTCCACAGCTTCCAAGTGAGCTGTTAAAATAAATGGAGAGATTTCTTGTAAAATATTTGGATTATCTTCTAATCTACAGGTCATATGCCTTCCCATTCTTGATTGGATAGAACAGCCAGCTCCTTTCGACTCCATATGAATATTCCCCCAAAACACACTTCTTGTGAGAGGTGGTAGAGGTGGGTGAAGCTCAGAAATAAAGGGAGGAACAGATTCTCCTTCAGGAACAGCAATAGTAGAGGCTACACGGTGCCTGGGTTAGTTCACTCAAGAAACTAACAACTATTCCCTCCATGTTGTTCTTCTGTGTTTGCTCTTATAAATGAAGCTTATCGTTCGTGCTTGCTTGTGGATTTGACCAGCTGCACTCTTAGATAGCTGAGAGAATTTCTATCAAAACACTATTTAAAAGCTCCAGCCATTCAAGGAACTTCAGGCTTAAGGTCTGGGATTTAAAAATACATATATATAAATATATATGTTACATATGTTATAGTTATTTGACTACCTTCTATATTTAGTTTACATACCACCGGGTCAGGGAAAGTATAAAGTCCTCCCAGCTCCCAGTCTTAGCCACAAGTTACCTAGAAAAGACAAAGCTTTCATCCTCTGCCTTGAGGATTAGATATAAAGGATCCTGACACCTTGCGAGGTATATTCTTTTTCTGTCAGCGTTTTCTGCTTGTATGTTTCTTTCTTTGTTTGTTTTGTATATGATTTTATTATTATTGTTCTGTTTTTCCTTGCTTACTATGGGAGTTGGAGAAAAGTACAAGGTATAAAACGTCCCATCAACTCTAAAGCTTAATGCCCTTCTTAAATGGTTTAATATGTTCTGAATTGGTCAACAGGGAGAAGTGCTTGGAGGCTGAATGAATGTCTTGCATGTTGTTGTGTGTGCCCTTTATTGCTGTACACTGTAGTCTGTGTAAGGACTTGTTCTCCAAACCATCTGAATGTTTGTTTGCCATGATGCAGCAGCTGTCTCCTTCGTAAAGAAGGAAGCACGAAAAAGACCACATTAAATTCATTCATTCTTAGCAGAAAGGAAACAAAGAAAAGAATTTTTAACCTGCTGTTAGCCATGTTTGTAAATAAAAAATCACTGTTTAGAAATACCTGGAAAGTAAGTACACCATTCTGGAAAGTCAAATAAATGTGGTGCAAAGCAAACTGTCTCTGGCTTTGCCAAATCAGGCCTTCATTAGCCAAAGGATCCCTCCCTTTTTCTCGTAGTGATAAAGAAATTCCTTTTATGGTTCTACTATTTTCATTAGTTATTTTGGGAAGATTATCTCCAGTCCAGCAACTCAAAGGTTTTGGGATGTACCTCTGGTCCCAGTTCACCTTGCTGAACCTGTCAACAAAACTAACATCACCTGTCACAGAATGATAGAATCATGAGAGCTGGAAAAGACCACTTAGATCATCCAGCCCAATCATCAGTCCATCACCACCATGTCCACTAAGCCTCCTCTCCTCCTTCTTCACTGACCTTGGTGACTGCAGGGCTGTTTGTCTCACATCATTCTTGCTCATAGCTCTCACATATGCTATGCAGTGGTTTGAACCTTCCTTAACAAAGTTATCACAGAAGTGCCAGCAGCATCACTCCTTGACTCAGCTTTGGCCAGCACTTGAACTGGTTCTGTCTGACATGGGGCAACTACTGGCCTCTTCCTACAGAGAACAACACTGCAGCCTCTTTTCTGCCACAGTCCAGACATTAGACACACATGTGTAACCCCTTCCTTTCACTCCCAAAGTGCACGCACACACCGGTACCACAATGTCCTTGTGCAGCTCCAACACTCTGCACACCCCTGTGCACACACATATATGTACATGCTCGTCCTTGCACACATACCCACAGACCTATACACACCTGAGCAACACCACTGGTTTGGGCAAAGGACATCTGAACATCAAGACAGTAGTTTCGGTCTCTGAGTTTACACTTAGAGAAGTCTAATCTGGGACAACACAAGTCAGTGAATATTGGGCCAAATCCTTCTGTACTTAATTTTCTTCATCATCATTGTGAAGACGAATAAAACAGCAGCACATTTCTCATTGTTTTTAATGTTCTTTTATTTCTATTGTACAATAAAATTTACATATAAATATGTTCAATATAAATTTATTTTTCCCATGAAACACCTAGACATTTTATAGTTTGAATAAGAACTGCGTCTGCTTTGTGTTTCTTTCCCATTTACAAAACTCAGTGCTTTTAGGTTTATGCAAAATTGTTGAGGATGAGATCACATTGATCTGCTTGGTTCATGCAATCTAACCTGGATACATATGACATAGGAACGTGGTCATCCAAGAAATTCTCAGGAATCAACGGAACTAAGATTTAGGGTGATTGGGCCCTGGAACAGCCTCCCCAGATTAAGTAGTCACAGCACTGAGCTTGCCAGATTTCAGGAAGTATTTTGGACAGTGCTCTCAGACACAGGGTCTGATTTTTGGGTAGTCCTGTGTGGATCCAGGAGTTGTACTTGATGATCTTTTTGGGTTCCTTCCAAACTGGGATATTCTATGGTTCTATGGTGCTAAAAGTATGTTTAGTCAACAATGCAAACCATCTCTCATACTCTAATAACAGAGCATAAGATGATTCTGTCTGTATTAGGTGGGATGAACTCAGGATATATTCTGAAGTAGGAGCAGTGTTTGGTCATGTGTTATTTCACTCGGAAAATCTGGTAAGACCATACCATAATTCAGGGCATACAGCAGGCCAAATCTTCACTGAGCTGAGAAGGTAGCAGGATCTTTGGCAGGTACAAGTGGAGTTCATGTGAATAAATCACCACATCTTTCTGTTTTGCAAAAGGTGATGTTGATCTCTTAAAAGAGGCCTACATATGCCACAAAGACTTCTGACCACATTTCTAGTGCTCCTACCAGGAAGTTTCAGAGAAATATCAACTTGTTGTTCCTGTAACATTTCCTCTGAATCTTGTTGGATTTGATGAACTTTGCTGAATTCAAATCAGGGTTTCCAGGGGAACTCTGCCAGTTTTTCAGCAGTGCACTGTGACGTTCACAGCTCCGAGGCAAATCAGTTACATGGACTAACTGAGGACCAAGGATTCTTTTACTTCAGGGTCTCCAGCTCAGGAAGATGCCCTCTGTGATGACAGCTCTTGAAATGAAGAAAAGGGTCTGGGGTCATGAGCTGGCACTCAGGGTGGTATTTTTAGTGATTGGGTATATCCATAAACAGTTATTTTCTGCTCTTATCCAAGTTTCCTCAAGATGGACTTTCCCAAAATTTGATGAGGTGCCCTTTATCTGTCAACATCTGCTTATTCTATCTTCTTCTTTTTTTAAAAATGCCATATTTTAAAATGAACACTGGAAATTTTCTCTTCTAAGCATTTCTTCTTCCAACACCCCATCCCGTTGACTGAGCATGAGCGTGCCTTTAGTCACTTGGAAAGACAGAACTCATCCTTTGCTGTTGAGGAGAGAGTGGCTCGGAGCTCGTGCTGCTGCCGGGTGCCTGGGACTGGAGGCCTGACTCCAAGTCCCCCTCCAAGAGGCTCGGCTGCTCCTCAGTGACAGTGACTTCGTCCTGCTTGGAGGTGCCGCTGTTGGGGCACTCGGGTTGTGTTTGGTCTGGGCTGCTCTGCAAAGGCACCAGGCCACAGTCCAGGCTGGTGACTGTGTTTTCTGGCAGGCTCAGATCAGCCCCTTCAGCAGAGCTGGGAGAAATGAGTGCCTGAACAATGACCTCCTGCTCTCCGTCGCTGCTGGCACACGGGAGGCTCTCATTTGAATTGCAGCAACTTGTGCTTCCCATGAGGTCTCTGTTGATGGAAGCACTCTCTGAGCAATCAGCACTTGACCTGGCTCTTCTGGGTTCACAAGAGCTCGATTCACCTAGGAAGGAGTGGATACACAGGGGTTAGCATCCAACTTCCTCTGCCCATGGAGGCAAAGGCTTCAGAGGCTCCTTTGGGAAAACAGGGGTCAGCTGAAGATGTCAGGCATGGGCTTGAATGCCAGAAGGAGGTACAAGCCCACTGAAAGTGTGAATTCTACCCGTGTTGCTGACAAGCAGTGTTTTGAAAGCTGGATTTGCACCCTTACCTGCCAGGACCACGAGTCCTTCTTCGGAAGGCTCCCTGGCACTGCTCTGCAGTTGGTGTTTGGCCACAGGGGATGGTTTGCGCAGGCAGAAACAGGAACACCAACTGCCAGCTGGTGATTCCTTCCTCTGTCTGGGAGAACTCAGTCTGGAGAGAAAACAGAGCATGCTGTCAGTCGTGGTGCAGGGTGAGGGAAGAGCTGCACCGAGCCCTTGTTAATTGTTACCCGTTCCCGGCACTGCCTGCTTTCTGCTGAAACACAGCTTAGAAACGCGCTCTGTTTCAAACAGCAGAGGATGCTTCCATTCCTACAGCTCAGCCCTCAAGTCCTGCTGGCTACATTCCTCTCAACCATGTCAAGCAAGATGCAGAGCATGTGAGCAAAGGCTCCACAGCCGGACAGGACAGGAGCTGGCAGGTGTAACTGCTTTCTGAGGAATGGTGCAGCCATAAGAAAGGCTCTAAAACATCCCTGCATCTTACACTAACACCACCTCAGCCTCAGCTCACTGCTATCTCTAATTTCTAGTGCCGGCAAGTCTGACCAACAGCTCTCCTTAGAGGAGAACAGGAACTGGTTTCAGGCATGTGGCCCTGAAATCTGGAAAACCCCAACGTTTCCAGGTACAGCCAGCACAGGCCAGGATAGACGCCAGCGTGGCTTTCTGCATCGCGTGACTGCCTGCCCAACCAGGAAGGAAAGGCACCTTGTGTGGCTCCACTGAGCCCATTCGGCAACTGTGCGTTAGTTGAGTACTCAGAGATATAATGGGCAAAAAGTAAACCAATAAAGCCCACCTGACCAGTTATGATAGGGGCTGGAAAGGGAAGTCCTCTTTACCTTTCAGATGGAAAATCAATGATTGTGTGGAATCTCCCTGAAATCTCCTCCACTTCAATTTCACTGCTTCGTGTCACAGCAGGAGAGCTGCTCTGGCTGCTTCTCAGAGCCTGTGCCTCCTGCACAGTGAGAAGCTTTGTGGCAGTAGGAGACTCCAACACAGACTTGGGACCAGGTAGAGTATTGCGCCCTGCAAGGGAAAACCACAGGTAAGACGGAGGATCAGAAAGCAGCAGCACAGCCATCCCCGTTCTGCATTTTTCTCAGACTTGCTTATCTCTGCCACACGAAGAAGAGGAGCTCAAAGTAACTGGGTGCTCAGAGGTATGCTCGAGGCAAAGGACACAGTCATAATTAAGAGCTGCTCTCTGTAACGAAACAGGCATTAAAAAAACAAAATCCTAGAAGACAGGCCTGGGAACTCAGAAATCTTTGCTGCCACACTTCAATCATGCTTCACCTCCATTCAAAACATCATAAAGGCAGGGATGGTTTTCTCCATGTAAAGTCTGGCCTCGCACATTCTCAGGACCCAGCAACAAGGTGCCATGTTCTCATCTAAGCCCAGAAGCCCCCTGTCCCGTTGAGAGTCAAAGCGTATTTGAAAGATCGTGGCCTCGATTGGATCAAGATCAAGCTAATGGAGGAAGACGCTCACCTGCTCCCTCTCCCATGGCTGACGTGGATTTGGAGCCAAAGAGGCCGTCTGTGTGGCTAATGATGAATTCCACCACTGCTGTCTGCGTCTGGACTTTACAAGTCATTCCTCCAAGACTGTTTCCCCAGGTCTGAATTTTTGCAGCCCAAAGCAGTCCAACTGGGCTCTGGAGACTTCCGCAGTGGGCAATCAGCATCGCCACCTACGAAATTCTCCTGGATGATCAAGGACACAGCAGTCCCAGCTAAACAAGAGAAGATTTCATCAGAAGATTTCATCACTAAAATCTAAATATGATTGCTTTGCAAGTTCCAAACTATGGCTAACAGCTAATGGAAGTCCACAGGCCAGCAGCACCAACTTTTATATTATGTTCTTAACACTGTAATTGTGGTTTTGACATTCATATCAAGAGCAGAAGGGAAATTACTCTTAGAGCTCAAGTCATCTTTCACAGCCTGTGTCAACAAGAGCAGCACCTCACAGCCTTTGGTTTGAAGACCTGGACCACAAGCTAGCTAATGATTTTACACAGAATTCCAGCGTTCAAGTCATTGTTTATATTAGGGCTGCAATTCTACTGAAAGCCTTCAAGTTCATCACACTTAATTATCACTGGCACCACACATAACTCCACGTCACATATGTGATCACACGCAACCTGGCAACTTCAGACAATTTCCAAAGCACTCCACTTGCACTTGGCTACTAAAGTACAGAAAAAGGAATTAACATCAGAAATAGCTGCAGTCAAAACCATCTAAGAATCCAAGTCTCCAGGAAACAAGGAAAGCAAATCCTCTCCAGGACTGTGTTCTAAAAGGAAACAGATCAGAAAGGTGAGATCTTCCCCCCTTTGACCACCCACTCATGTAACGTCCATGTCATTTCTAAGTATGCTGCCCAGACCAAGACTGAGGATGCTTCAGAAGAAGACCTTCCCTGCTAAGCCAAACAGAACAAGTAAGGTATCAAAATATGTAGAGCCAAACGTGGAAAGGTGCTCTAAGAAGGTAAGCATCACAAGAGACCAACAGGAATGCTTACACAATCCAAACAATGCACAATTTCTGTTCCACAAGCTGCCAAGAGGAATGTGTGCAGTACTCACAGCGCACTATGTACACTGCTTACTGCAGTCATACTACTTCGTAGGACCAGCCCAACTTAATAAAACATTTTAAAACATTTAATGAGCAGTCCGAACTGTCTGGATCAGCACGGTTCACTTGGAAGGGACCTTCATAGATAAACCTGAAGAGGTGAGGCGACTGCACTATCTAAACCTAAAAGCATATAGGACCTTAAAGCATAAGCCTTAAATCATAGAAGCATGACCAGCAGGTGGAGGGAGGTGGTGCTGCCCCTCCACACTCCTCTCATTGAAACCCCATCTGGAGCACTGCATGCAGTTCTGGAGCCCTCAACACAAGAAGGACTTGGAGTTGTTCAGGCAGGTCCAGAGGAGGGCCATGAAGGTGATCAGAGAGGGCTGAAAGCACCTCTGCTATGTGCACAGGCTGAGAGAGATGGGGCTCTGCAGCCTGGAGAAGACTCCAAGGAGACCTTAGAGTGGCCTTCCAGTATCTGAAGAGGGCCTACAGGGAAGGCTGGGGAGGGACTTTTCATAAGGGCAGGTAGCAACAGAATGAGGGGAAATGGCTTTACATGGGAAGAAGGTACATTATGATTGGATATTAGGAAGAAATTATTTACTGTGGGTTTGGTGAGACACCAGAGCAGGTTGCCCAGCAAGGTTGTGAATGCCTCCTCCCTGGAAGCATTCAAAGCCAGGCTGGGTAGGACGTTCCAGCAACCTGGTCTACAGGGAGGTATCCCTGCCTATAGCTTGGGTGTGGGACTACGTCATCTTCAAGGACCCTTCCAATCCAAGCCATTCTATGCTTCTATTTTCATGAGGCTATTTTTGTTCTCTGATTTGTTGTGCTTCCTGAGTAGAATAATCTTGCCCAGAACTTGCCTAGAAGATGCAGTTAAACTTGCTGAAGCCCAATGCCACAGACTGCTGGACTTTAGCCCAGCTGCAAGTAAGGAAGGCCACAGAGCTTACTCTAACTGCAAGAGAAGGAAGTCAGAAAGAGGAAATGGACAGACTTTGCAAGCATTGACAGATCTTACAGCCCTGATGACTGGAGAAAAGAGATAACACCACCAAGAGATAACAAAAGGAACCCATCCACAGCAGAAAGATCTCAAACCTCAATAGTACTATTGGTCTACGTGGCTGAGCGAGAGGTTGGGAACATGCAGCCAAAGGGACAGGATCAAAGGCCTCCCTGAAATCTAGAAAGATTACATCCTTTGCCTTCATACACTGAGTGGGTGGCCTTATCATAGAACAAGATTTGAAGACCAAGACTGGTTGCACACATGCTCCCTCACCGATGTTTAGGCCACCAGACTGTTTACCCAGGCAGAGCTTCAGCACACAGAGGCATTTTGACCAGAACCTTGTGCTGAACTCTAAAACTTACCCCCAGGCTTCCTGACTGTGTGGTACTGGCACGTCCTGTTTGGGATGGAATTCTCAAGGGAATGTGCTTGCCACGAGCCTTCTTAGACTGAAGCAAGAGATAGGTTGCCACAACTGGTTGTAATCCCACTAGAAAACAAGAGGATTTAGATCTCTTCAGAAACATTGTCAGTACAAAGAAAAATTCTGCATGTCTGCCATATTTTCCCCTTGATGTGCAACCTTCACGTCTGATCACATTAGGGTAGTTTCAGGCCTCAGCTAATTCACACAATATGTCTGAGATCAAGAAGCAGACTACACTCATTTTTGCTTGAAAGTTAGTGTATTGTACAATTGCTGGAAGTGAAAACTAAAGCTGGTGCCAGAATCTCTCTATTGAAGTGAATGGCAAAGCTCCTACTAATTCAGTTTGTACAGCATTTCAGCTGGACTCCCATTTCTGTGTGCCAAGTTCCAGCCCAGCTCCAAGGAGCATCGACATTCAGCTGGATTTTCAGCAGCTTTTTGACTAGTATGAGAACCGTGGGTACAATGCTTGACAGACTCAGTGTAGTATAATAAGCTTGAATTACTTATCAGGCATTAGAAGTCCTTTGAATTAAGACTGTGAAAATATCACAGACTTGAACTGAAGAACTTTTTCCCTTGTAGGTCGATTGTTCGCTTTATTCCCTGTACCTAGGATTTCAGCATGGAAAAATATAACAGAAAGGCTGAGAAAATACAATTAAAGGAGAAAAAAATGAATAAATGTGAACTTCAGAAATGTAGTTATTAGGTAGACTATGAAGTTCTGCAGTGGTACCTTACCTCTGAAAGGTGTGAAATATTTCATGTTTGAGAATAAGTGAGTGTTAGAGTCTGTTCATACAGTAAGGTTATTTACTGTAGGAGTGGGCTTAAATACAGAGAATTACTGACATACGTTTATTACCTCTGATGTTAATGCTGATCTACTCTCTCTTCTCTTGTTGTGAAACACAGAAAGCTGTTACACAGTCTTCATCAAGGTGTCCCAGCTGCAAGAATAAGACCTATACTGAGGAAACAGCTTTCAAGTCATCTCACAGCCCAATCTCACAGTGGTAGTGTTCTGCTGTGCAGCAGTCAATAATTAGCCATGATTTCAGATTCGTTTTTAAATAGTTAGAGTTATGTCTACTTATTACAAGGAGAAAACACAAAGAGTCATCCAAATTCAGCAACTAGTCCCTCTGTGGCAACAGGTCCTGAGTTCTGAATTCAAGTACAAAAGCCTGTCAGCAGATGAGACCTTTTACTAGAGCAGAAGTGACGCTTCTATCTCTTCTTGATTCCTAGTTCCATGGCGTGCACAGCATGCTGTGCTGCATGCACAGCACAGCTGTTCTTCAGAGCAACAGTGGCACCCAGTGACCAACAGCAGCCATTGTCTGCAAATACACAGCAACTTCCCAGGATCTGCAGCAACAATCTCCCCACACACTCCACACAGACACTATGACCCTGAATAGACTCAAGCAGCAGACTGAAAACAAGTCAGAGTTTTAGATTCCAGGATATTTGAGGTTCTATAATGTGTGAAATTCAGTTACACAACAGTGCCGAGGTGCCTGCGTTTGAAGCAACTTTCAGATCACAACCATGTAAAATAAAAACAAATTCAGTGCAGAAATAGCAAGCCTGTAACTTAATACCCATGAGATTATCAATTTTTATACTGCATTCTGATTAAGTTCTCCGAAAAGAAACACAACTTCCTGTTGAATTCTGAAGGCAATCTGTGGGGTCCTACATTACCTCCTGATTCTGGAGTAAATTCTAATAGCAAATGCAGAACTTTGCTCTTCATAGACATGAGAAGAGCTGGCATTTAGGAACATTCATTTCTGGGAAATCAAATGATGTGTCTCTATTTTTACTACAGATAGTATAGGGAGCAGCCAGTGGAAGAACCAGATACAAAAAATCCAGCCCATTAGCAAGAAAATACTTCTCCTCAAATTCTGTATGCTATCATGGTATAGAATCAGGCTACAGTGCCACATAGGCCAACCAAGCGTAGAACCAAATCCACAAAATACTGGTAGACAAAGCAGCAAAAACAGGGACAATATTCAGCAGACAGGCCTTTCTACCCACAGCTCAGCATGTTCTGCCATACGAAAAGCAAGGCCTCTTGTCAAGCTCAGCTATTTCCCTTCTCAGTGTATTCTAGCACCACTGATACCCACTGGTATCCTCCTGTAGAGTGCCATCATAATGTCATCATGAAAGGAAAAACAGATTGCACAAAAATGATGGATAATTAACAGAGCAAATTGCTCTTTCAAAAACTTAGTAATAGAAAGAGATCTCTGAAGTTGCTGTTTTGTAGAGCACCAAAGCAGTCGCTTGAGGCAGTTCAGGATTAGCCAGAGACAAACCAGCCAGCTGTGTGAACTGAGACCAATTGCACTTTTCTAGTCTGTGGCCACTGACAGCTTCTGAGAGCTACCAAGCAATGCAACCTAGCAGAATTCAGAAGGGAAACCAAGAGAGCCTGCCTGAGCTCCACTGCCTTTAAATGCTCTGTGCAGAGGGAAGGGAAAGAGGGGAAAACAAACACCGCTCTACATCCCTCTGAGCCAATAGACGCTTTGCCCTGGATTAGCTCTGGTGCTGCATAAGCTGGGCTTCCACAGCATGTGTTCAGGCGGTAATCAAGGCCTCCCTGGAAGAACACAAAAAATAGAGAGAAATGTTTGCTTTAACAGAGTTTATGTCTTCTGGTCATAACACTTCAGAAGCCTCAGAGGCTTCTTCTCCTGTGTATGTTTTCATTCACCTTAGATTTTGTTTTCATTCAATGTGACCTCACTAAGCAAATATTGTCTAAGGCCATGAGCATCACATGAATGTGCAGATCTCAAGCTGCTCACTTATCTAGTACCCTTGGCATGATGCTTTATTTTCCTCAGCTGATCATCTATATTGTGCCTGTTGAAGGTGCAACAACAGCCTGTTGGTCTCGATTACCTGTGAGAGGCTCTAACTTTGGCCAGGAAAAATCATTTGAGGTTCAAAAGTAATTCTTTTGGAATCAGTAAGGCAGTCTTCCCATTCTTTCTTACCAGCACCCATCTTACATGTTAATAAAGGCTTCTGGAAATCAGTTTTAAGATCAAGGAACAATTCAGTTCAGGCATATGCAATCAGAGGATCCGTATGTCACCTGCAAAAGTCATTTTACTCTATCCACAATCTCATCCTACATACAGTTCCTTAGAAGGTTCCTTAGACACACCAACCCCATCCTCCTATTACAGACCCTTGCATAAGACAGGTGATATACCTACAAGATTATCTACAGCTCAGACTATGAAAACAGCTTTAAATTGTCAATCAGCAGATTTTCCCGGTGGATGACAAAGCAGTCAGGAATGATTTCCACCCAAGTGCCCAAGGAAACATCTTTTCTCTTCTCTTCTTTCCTGCTGTGGACAGTGGTTCCCAGTCTACTCAAAGCTCGCTCGCTCTCGCTGTCTCAGAGATCTTCACTGACTGCTGGCAAGTTCCCATCTTCCAATATCCCAGGTGGGAAATACTAGCTTGTATCTGTTGGAAAGGACCTGGGGACTAGGAGGACAAGTGGTGAGAGACCACAGGCTGAATGCAAGCCAGCAGTGTGCTCTGACAGAAAAGAAGTACAACAAGATCATCAGCTGCATTAAAAAGCAGCACAACCAGACCAGGACAAGTCATTCCTGCTTCAACACTCACTGGACCACATCTACAATACTGTATCTGGTTTTTGGCCAGGAAGGATAACAACCTGAAACAAACTCTGTGGATGACCTCCAGCCTGTGCAGGGGGCTGAAGCTCCCACTCAGAGAAGAGAAGCTGGGGAGAAAGATGTTTGTTCAGAGTGCCTTCCAGTAGCCTTAGATAGAGGGATTTCATAAGATGCCTAGGAAAATGCTCGTGCTTTAATGATTTGCTTTACTGAGAGATACCAGCAGCTTACAAAATGCCAAGCTCTAACCTATTGGTGAGGAAATATTCAAGCCTTCCAGTACCTAACCTGTGCTTCAAGTCTTCAGTGACAGAAAATCCATTGGATGGGGCCAGAGGAATGCATCTCACCCCATACCCTCTGTATAGCCACCATTTGTTTAAAGGATCACTCTTCCTTGAGGCACAAAACTAGAGCAGGTTACACAACAGACTGACACCACAAGGGCTTCTCTCTAGATACAAACTGCAGCAAAGAGCATCACAAAAATGTGAAACCAACACTCAGATCAGATCTGTGTCTCTGCTCCGCTCATTAGGAGCATCATGTTTTACTCCCCTTTCAGAGGAAGATACTTGCTTTTGCATTCATCATAACTATTATCCTTTTCTCTATCTCAGTACATAATTCTATCTCAACCCATGAGTTCTACTTTGTGTTACTTCTCCCCCCTTCAGTTCTCTCCTGCAATCCACTGGAATGGAGTGGAGTACTGTAACTTTCTCTCCCAACAGAAAAATAAAAACACATTCATTATTATTTATGGAAGACTGACTGCAGTTCAGGCTCACTGGTTTCAGGTCTCTGGGCATAACCCTGACTGTGAACATAAGCAATTGCTGAAACAATCTGTCAAAATAAGACTGGAGCATCCTATTCCAGAAGATGGTCCTTAGAAACAATGCAATCAAACAGCTTCACTGTAAGATAAGGTTATCTGAAAATGCATTTAGAGAGTATCAGAGAAAGATAAGTAACAATGACAGCACAGAAAGCAGAAACTATTTCTTACCTCTAAGACTATAAATATTTCTTTGATGTCTCTCTTACATGATACAGTGGGCAAACATGTTGATGACTTCACTTCTTCATGGCATCAATTTCTGTTTTAGCATGAGGCAAGTCATCCTTAAGAGACCATAAAAGCAAGTGATGAAATCGCTAACTACTGTGACATACCAGGTACCACATCTGACTGCTGTGGAACAGAACAAGCACATATGGGACAGTACACAATTCACCATCAACTCAGCAATGACTGACATCACTCCCATAGAAATTCTGAAACAGAGCTGTGAAAACTGAAAAGTAAAACATTCAGCATTTTCATTGGCATTTTGGTAAAGTTGCTGTAATAATGTCATAATAATGTAATGTAATGTAATAATGTCATACCTTCCTCCATTTTAAAGCCAGAGAATACTGCCCTCTGAACAACGAGGAACAAGATTTGTGGTGCTCTGTTAAACTTTTTCCAGCTCTACAGCATCTTTCAAAAGGCAATGGGACCAGTAGGCTGCATTCGTATGTACCATCCCACCTGCCCCCGTGTTCTTGAGAACTCCACAACTCCAACAGAAGATATTATCATATTTAAATGCCTTTTGGCTTACCCCTACAGTAACTTTCTCCATGATTTTTAGTGCAACTTTCTCACCAGTAAGAAGATGCCGCCCGAGTTTTACCTTTGCAAAACCACCTATAATTCAAAACACAGATGCTTAAAGTTGAGCGTGAATTCTTCTCTAATATAATACAACAAGTAAAGCAGAGTACCTAGCATTGGGTGTAATGTTTTAATTAGAGGAAGAGGTAATCAGCACCATCAATTTCCAACTGGTTTCAAAAATCCAATTTCAAGTTTATACTAATGAAACCTGACTTAGAGAACTGACAAGAGCTGTCAATCTATTATCACATTAATTCTAGAGTGGTGAGACAGACTGTTAGGCGTGCTGTTTCTGTACAAAGATGACACTTACCCGTTCCAACTGTTTCATGGAATTCCTAGTACTTGAGAATTTCCTCGTAGTCACTGACAGACATCCTGAATGTGCAAGAACTGAAGATCCTCCAAGCACGTGCAATGAGGAAGTGCCAGCAGTGTTCACATCCTACTTAGGACATATTCTTAGAGGCAGAAGGGACACTCGTGGCAGATCCAGCAATGCTCATCTTCTCACCAACGTGCATCCCCCTCTCACCCAGAAACAACAAAACACAGTGCATGAAGCTGGCTTCACTTAGGTTAACAATATGGAACATCCCTCAGGGCTTTGTGCCACAGAGCAGTAGCAGGGCTGGACTACAGCTTGAGGAAGCAGTGGAAGCCTTTCCCTGTATGGTTACAGTGTCCCTGCACGCACCCCACAGCCAGAGCGTTGCAAGCTGAGCTGCCTTGATGTTTCTTACACTCATCCCAATCTCTGTGAATGAAAACTCAGAATGCAGTCAAGGCGTTGATTGAGCACGAGCGTGCCTTTATTCTATATGAGAAAGGATGGGGTGTGAGGTGTGGTGGAAGGATGTGACTCATGCTCTGTTGTCACATGAGAGTGGCTCTGAAGTCGTGCTGTTGCCTGGAGCCTGGGACTCTTGGCCTGATTCTACCTCCCCCTCCAAGATGTTTGGCTTCTCCTCTGTAATGCTGACCTGAGCCTGCATGGTGGTGCTGCTGTCGGGGCACTCGGGCTCTGCTTGGGCAGGGCTTTCCTGTAAAGGCTCTGGGTCACAGTCCAGGCTGGTGTCTGAGGTGTCTTGCAGGCTCAGGTCAGCAGGTTCATCAGGGATGGGATGAATGATAGCTTGCACTTGGATTACATTCTTTTCTTCGTCGTTGCTGTCGATTGAAAGGCTGTCACTTGAACTGCAGCATCCTGTGCTTCCTAACAGTTCTATATTGATGGAAGCACAGGATGCTGCATCATCATATGTGCTGCGTCCTTGGGTTCCACAAGGGCTGGAGTCACTTAGGAAGGAGGAGATGCACAGCAGTTAGTGTTGAATGTTCAGAAGATGAATCATGAAACAGGTTCTTGACATTTGGCTATGTAGTGGTGGTGGGCAGAAACAAATAGGCTTCTAGCAACAGTGTAACTGCCTTGAAAGTGATCCTCGTGCAGGTCCAGCTCTTGTGTTGACAAGAGACTCATTTGGGAAAGACAGGGGTTAAATGAAGATGTCAGGCACGGGCTTGAACACCACAAGGAGGTACAAGCCCACTAAAAGCATGAATTCTACCTGTGTTGCTGACAAGCAGTGTTTTGAAAGCTGGATTTGCATGCTTACCTGCCAGGACCACGAGTTCTGCTTCAGAGGGCTCCCTGGCACTGCTCTGCAGTTGGTGTTCAGCCATATGGGATGGTCAGTGCAGTCAGAAGCATGAACACCAACTGCCAGCTGGTGACTCTGCCCTCTTACTGGGAGAACTTGGTCTGGAGAGAGAAAACAGAGCATGCTGTCAGTCGTGGTGCAGGGTGAGGGAAGAGCTGCACCGAGCCCTTGCCAATTGTTGCCCATTCCTGGCACTGTCTGCTCAGCAGAGGATGCTTCCATTCCTACAGCTCAGCCCTCAAGTCCTGCTGGCTACATTCCTCTCAAACATGTCAAGATAGATGCGGAGCATGTGAGTAAAGGCCAGACAGGACAGGAGCTGGCAGGCTCATATATATATGTAATGGATAAAAATTAAACCAATAAAACCCACCCAACCAATGAAGATAGGGGCTGGAATGGGAAGTCCTCTTTACCTTTTTGATGGAAGATCAATGACTGTGTGGAAGGTCCCTGGTACAGCTGCGGGGCCTTCCTCCACTTCTATCTCTCTGCTCCGACTTGCAGTGGGAGAGCTTCTCTGGCCGCTTCTCAGAGCCTGTGCCTCCTGCAGCGTGAGCAGCTTTGTAGCAGGAGACACAGACTTGGGCCCGGCCAGAGAACTGTGCCCTGCAAGGGAAAACCACAGGTAAGACGGAGGATCAGAAAACAGCAGCACAGCCATCCCAGTTCTGCATTTCTGTCAGACTTGCTTATCCGAGTCACTCAAAGAAGAGGAGCTCAAAAAAACTCTGTGCTCAAAGGTATGCCCGTGGCAAAGGACACAACCATAATTAAGAGCAGCTCTCTGTACTGAAACAGGCAAACAAAAAGCCTAGAAAAACTAGGGGCTGTGACCTCAGAAAGCTTTCCTGACACACTTCAATCAAGCTTCACCTCTATGAAGAACACCTAAATGACAGTGACATTTTTCTCCATGTAAGGTTTGGGCTTGGACACACTAAGGACCCAGCAACAAGGCGCCATATTCTAATCTAAGCCCAGAAGCCTGCTGTCTCCTCGACAGCAAAGCATTTTCAAAGGGCTAGGAGAAGACCTGGATTGGATCAAGGTGTCAGATCAACATCAAGCTAATGGAGGAAGATGCTCACCCTCTCCCACAGCTGGTGTGTATTTGGAGCAGAAGAAAACATCTGTGTGGCTGATGATGAACTCGACCATATCTGTCTGCATCTGCAGCTCCATGGAGGCAGCTTCAGTGGCGCAGGCAGACGGTCTCTGCTGGGATCTGAAGAAAAGGCAGATCTTACAAGTCATTTCCTCAAGATCATTTCCCCATGTCTGAATTTCTGTAGCCAAAAACTGTCAACTTGAGCTCTGGAGACTTTTGCAGTGGGCAAACAGCGATGCCACTGACGAAATTCTCCTGGATGATCAGGGACACAGCTGTCCCAGCCTAACAAGTGAGTAGAAACTGCCATCTAGAAATAGTGTCCCTGGGGTTGGGGGAGAGCAGAACTAAGCATCGTGTTCAAACGGAAAAAGAAGTTTACCTTAAGAGGTTTGGAGCCCACACTATAGCTAAGTTCTTAGCGTGCATGTTTGTTACGGAGCAGTTCCCTGCGAGATTCGCCAGATGTTTCATTAGGTACTGCAGAGTCCTAGAAAACAAGAGAGGCAGATGTTCAGCATCAAAAAGGAAGCCGTGCTGCAGTGCACAAAACAAACATCACTTCATGCTGGTTGTTGTCATTGCTACCACCCTGAATATGAAGTACATAAAACGTTCCCAGTGCCACCACGCTGCAGCACCAAGCCCTGCAAAGCACAGCCGCAGCCATCGGCTGCAACAACCGTGCCCCCGTGCCAAGGAACTGACCCAATCAATTGACCCAATGCAGCCTTCAGCCGCTGCAGTGTGCACAGGCATGATGTTGCAGGTGTGAGACAACACCTGGAATCGCATCATCGCCCTCTGAAAGGCAGCAGGGCTGAGCTCAGCAGACCGAGTGCAGCACTGACCTGTAGTGAGGAGCGGGCAGCTGCTGGATGGCATCTTTCATTCTCTGCACCCGCTCCTCCTCTGCAGCACCGGCAGCGTCCTGGAAAAAGGCAGGAAGGGATTCAGACACCAGTCAGGCTGGAGAGCTGCCACAGGTTTGGGAACCATGGGGACAGCGCGCTAGTGGTCAGCCCCGAGGAAGACTAAATGCCTTCCAAGAGGCATCAGGGGAACACAGCAGCACGCAGCCTGTGCCATCAAGGACAAGCAGTGCAAGATCTGGGGGGCTTTACTGCCTGATTGCGTATTGCAGCTCCTTGCAGCAGGCATTTGTGTCCAAGTCCACTTTGCTGTTAACCCCATTCTACCAATAGGAGGGGAACAGCAAAGGAAAGGGAATTCTCGCAAACATGGTGAATAACTTAAATAAGCACCTCCTGGCACCACCACAAGTGCCATCAGTGAGAGGCAGGATGCGGCAAAGACATGCCTCATGTGGCTAACAGAAAGAAGACCTCAGAGCTGGGGCACTGCTGCAACCACTAGCCAGGACGCCCAGGGAAGAGGTAAGTGTCTTTATCAAGACATTGCCCTGAGCTTACCAAGAACTTGTCATACAGCTGGTTGGTCAGGAGAGGGTTTGGGAGCTCCCTGAAATACATTTTACACAGGGAGCTCACGCTGTGAATTTCTCGGACGCTGAGCTCGGGAACTTGCTCTGAATCAAATTCATGGCTGCAGAGAAGGACACAGAATTGGGCAGAGGGCTTTGAAAAAGACGAAAACAAGTCCAAAGCCACACAAATAACAGTCAAGAAAAGGAAGGGGTTCCTCTGAACACCCGCAGCATGGCACGGGCCCCTACTGACAGCTGTGTCAGTCGCAGCACTCTTACCGTAGTCGCTGGATCTTGGACATGAAGCCGGACAGGCGGTATATCCCCTGGACTACGCCATGCTCCTCAATGAACTGAGCACAGCTCTCGAGGACCTGGGGGACCACAGAACAAGAGCCAGCAGTTAGCTCAGCTTCTTACTCAATTCCTGGTTCAGGCCATGCCCTACTCACATCCCATCCACTAAGCCCAGCCAGGCTACCGCTTGCTTCCTCCTTAGAGGAGAATGCTGGCAGAGACAGCTGCGAGGAAACTGCACAGAGACATGTTCTTGGCTTTCCAGAAATGCCACGACCTATCAACAGCCTGGAGAAAGTAAGTCTGGCAAAGCCACAGACACTGCAAATCCCATCACAGCTCCCTCTAGAATCTAAAGACTAGAAAAGCTAGGAAAAGGATGCAGGATGCTCTCTGTGGCCAGAAGGCTTCCTGCATTTTCAGGCTGAAACAATTGCTAAATATGATCTCCCTTTCAACTTTATATGCCCAACGGAGGAAGATCTCAGGAATGGGCTGTTCCTTACCATCACGGCCAGAGCGGAGAAGGTGCTCCCCCAGGTCACACCCAAACACCCCTTCCTTCTTTGGCTCCGGCTCCGTCGCTCTCCTGGGGCGGGCCTTCACCAGGGAGCGAAGGAAGGGGAGGAGCTTGCCCCGTCTCCTTGGCACTGCGCAACAAAACAAAGAAACCAGTTCATTTCAGGCTTGGCTCGGTTGGACACGGGCAAACATAATGCATTCGACATGGCATGTAACAACGGGAAGAGCATTCCCAACAAGGACACGCAAGAACAGATTTTCCCTATCCCTGGAGGTAACCAAGGAGCTTAATGCAGTACTCTTGCTAATCTTGCTCTACTAGGGAATTAAGGAACCCCCTGAAAGCCACGTTCTGACCCCATTTTACTAACCCGCATTACCAAATGTAACATACGTACCAGGCTTTGGCAAGGAATTGACCAGGGACTCAGGAACTTTTCCCCTGATGAGTTCAACGCACTCACCAGGGAAAAGTCCAACCTGTAACAAGAACAAAAAGACAGGTGGGCATTAGCCCGAGCCCAGAGCCATAAGAAAGGTCCTCTGACACAGACACAGGGCAACTGTTTGCATCCAGAAGCCATCCTGTGCAGGCAGAGCACCTCCAATCTCAGATTCCCGACTCTACTCAAGTTGTGCTCTCTACTCAAAAACGTGTGCCTACCTCAAAGCCACGCTTGCCTCTCCAAAAGGGGCTCAGCTCCTTTGGTGGCATATCAACAATGCACACCATATCTCCGACCTGCAAGAGATTGAAACGTCAATCCCACATTCAGCAAATCTGGCAGGAAAACACATCTCAAACAACTGCCTTATTCTATGCATGACAACAAGGAATGCCTGTAACTGCTTACCTCAAGGGAGAGTGCACCCGGCCCCTCGGCGACGTAGGTCTTAATAACATGGGCTGCCGCAATCGCTGGAATGTTAATCGATGACACTACACGCTCCAGCTGCGGCTTCCACATGTTATCAGCCTGCAAAACAGAGCACAGGCCGTGGTCAGGAGCTGAGGACAAACCAGGAGGATTTCAAGGTGAGGAGCACATCTGCACAGAAAGCTGCAGCAAACGCGCTCCATCCTTATCAGGAGCACATCAGAAGGAGCTGCACGTCTCATCACAGTTATTTCCCTTTCTGGCGTGCATTGCCAGGCCATGCAAAGATGCATCTCTCTCTACCCAGACTAATCAGCAATGGCACTGGCGCAGACAGCTGGCCAGGCCCTTTTTGGCCCATTCTTTCCTGCAGGAGAGTACATCTGCAGCTCCTTCTAATGGCTCAACACAGGGAAAAAAGACCGGCCAGAGCTTCATACTGTACCTCCGTCGCCGCCACCTCAGGCTCACGGCTGATCTCACTGCACGCAGCACCCATCACAGCAAGTGTGAAGAGCTGGAACAGAGCAGAAACACACTTCTGTTTTCTCTATTCACACAGCACAGTATGGACAGACTTCTTCAGAGCTACCCACGCATGCCCTGCGGCAAAACCATATGGGGGGACAAAATATGGCACATACCTGGCAGTGAGATCCCCTCAAGCTATCTTCACACACGACGGTGTGAAGAAAAAGGCACTAAAGGCACTAACTAAAGGCACTAACTAACTAATGGCACTAACTAACTAACGAACGACACTAACTAACTAACGAATGGCACTAACTAACTAAAGGCACTAACTAACTAAAGGCACTAACTAACAGCACTAACTAATGGCACTAAAGGCACAAGAACCACAACGCAACCAACCACTCTGACCACTAGCTCACCCACAAAGGAACACAGAACGCACCGCTCCTCCCCTCATTCCAGCCGCTTATGACATCACCAACGGCCAACAGCCTGGTCCACCATGACCCCCCACAAGGCGGGGAGCCAAGACCACGTGGTCACATCTGATTCCAACACGGCACCACAACATTCCAGGACTCAGTGTGGGCTTGGAATTCTATCCTGGTGTGGCAGCGCAATGGGAGGTGTTAGGGCACAGCTGAAGAGCTGACAGACAACGGACGTTTCCAAAGGAGGGTGCCAGATTAACTCTCAGCATTCTCTTGCGGGACTCTTAGGAATGCTTCAAACCCATTTTCACTGCCTAGCTCATTTCTAGAAAGTCCAGTTGAGAAATGCTCACTTTGTCTGGGGAACGCCTCTATGCATCATGAATTAAAAATAAAATAAAATGGGCACGCGACCCTATGAAACTTACCTCTCTGCTCTTGCTGTCAGCCAGACACCTCAGATGAGCATGACGTGTCCCTGCTCCTGAATGAAGATCCACCCAAGTCTGTGTTCCTCTCTGCTCCATCTCTGGGTCTAAAAGAAACACAGACAGAGATGATTACAAGATCCTTTGTGCAGACAAAAGACAAGGGGGCACACGAATTCTGTTTAGCAAGAAATACTACAGTCCCAATGGACTGCGGTGGTAGTACTTGAATCCTCATTTGGGGCTGGAGCTCAACAGGTCACACATCAGAAATAACACAAAGTGCATCTGGAAGACGTGTCTCAAAGCCCAGAAAATCCAACACGGGAGGGGGCTGGACAGTGGACCACAAGTGTCCATTTCCATTGCAGCTCCCTGTAGAGAACAGCACCAATCAGCAGGCGTGAATCAATTCATTCACAAGCTGCACAATGACTCTGTTCTTTACATGATAAAGTAACACACAGAGATTCCTGACCAAAAAGTTGGGAGTTAATAACGACCAAAGAGGTTCCTGTTCCTACGCCTCATCCTCTCACCCCAACTCCTGGGTGATGCCCACAGGCTTCAAGTCAGCTCTCAAATCCATTGAACTCCAGTCACAGAACTCCATCAAAAAGGATGTCACACATGTGACACTTACATACATTTTGCATCAGAAACAGTGACGCCAGCAGGAGCAGAGAGGTGACTGTCCCCCTGTACTCAGCACTGGTGAGGCCACAACTCGAATTCTGTTTCCAGTTTGTGGCCCCTCACTGCAAAAAAGACACTGAGGCTTTGGAATGTGTTCAAAGAAGGGCAACAAAGCTGGTGAGGGGTCTGGAGCACAATGGGGCCATATGAGGAGTGGTTGCAGGAGATGGGAATGTCCAGCCTGGAGAAGAGGTGGCTCAGGGGAGACCTCATTGCTCTCTATAACTTCCTGAAGGGAGGTTGCAGTGAGCTGGGGTCGGCCTCTTCTCTCGTGTCATTATTGATAGAACTAGAGGGAATGGTTTCAAGCTGCGGCAGGAGAGGTTCAGGCTGGACATTAGGAAATATTACTTCTCAGAAAGGGTGGCCAGGCACTGGAATGGACTGCCCAGGGAGGTGGTGGAGTCACCCACCCTGGGGGTGTTCAAGGAACGTCTGCAGAAATCCCTGCTGAAATCCTGACCTCTGCCACAGGTGGCTGAGTGACACAAAAGCTGTGTCCTTGGTTCCCGGCCTTACCTTCCCATGCCGTTCATCTTGCTCTGCAGCTCCTGTTCTGAATAATCTTCTTATATTCCCATGTGATGTACCCTGAAATACATCATTTAGTGAGTCTGAACAAAACCTAAGACATTAATTGGAACTGTGAAGAAATGTTTTTTGCACTTTACTTGGAGGATGTTACATGCTATACCTTCTTTTCTCAATTGTAACACATGATTTTTTATAAAAAGAAACATAGCAAGTCAGCTTTTCAGTGTGCACATTGATGAAACTTGGTGAAATACAACTTTAGAAAAAGGTAATTTGAAAATTTAAATATTCTTATCAGAATCTCTGCTATTAGTTACCGTTCCAATGTTCTGATTTGATGATGATTCTCTCAGAGCTGTTTTGTCCCTCCCCACCTCAAATGCACTTCAAGTGCTTTAGGAGCATCACTGGAATTTTGAATAAACTTGATATATTTTAGCAAAGCTGCTACAGATGCATGACTGAAGTACTTTGGAAAAATATAATCTTGATTGAACGCTGAACAGTGTTATTTAATTATAATCCAGGTAATTAAATTAATTAAACCAAGGGAATCACCTCCCATTCAGTCAGCTCCCACCAGGGAACTCGCTTCCCTGCCAAGCAGATGCAACCAACACAAGCTGCTACATCACTCTAGGGCCCCACCGAGTCTTCCCAAGGGGTCTCCAAAGGCTTCCCTGTTGACATCTGGGAACCTGGGAACACTCACATGGAAGCCAGTGCCACCTAATGTGCCCCAGAGGTCTCTCAGGGCCCCGCAATTAGCTCTACAGACATCCAGACATGCCCCAGAGCAAGTATGTGTGCTGTAGGGAGCCCAAGAGACATTCCAGAGCACCCTAGTACTCCTCAGTGAGCTCAAGGGTTCTTCACCTGTCTCTAAATATGCCCTATTGGACTTCGTTTTCTCTTCTGGTGCCCTCCTTGGTTATCAGCTTTGCTTTCTCATGCCATTTATCTCACTCCACAGGTTTGCTCAGAATATTCTTTCTTGCATTCCCACATTCCAACAGAATCACAGAATTGTAGGGGTTGGAAGGGACCTCTAGAGATCATCGAGTCCAACCCCCCTGCCAATGCAGGCTCCCTACACCACGTTGCACAGGTAGGTGTTCAGGCGGGTCTTGAATATCTCCAGAGAAGGAGACTCCACCATCTCCCTGGGCAGCCTGTTCCAGTGCTCCGTCACCCTCACCATAAAGAAGTTATAGTGCACATTCATGTGGAACTTCCTATGCACAAGTTTCAGCCCATTACCCCTAGTCCTGTCCCCACGCACTACTGAAAAGAGACCAGCCGTGCCACTATGGCCCCCACACCTCAGGTATTTATAAACCTGGATCAAATCCCCTCTCAGCACCGCCAACGACAACCCTCTGCACTCTGCCAGTCAGACAGTTCTTGACCCAATTCACTGTACACTCATCTATTCCATGCTTCCTCAGCTTTGTTATAAGGATGTCATGGGGGACAATATCAAAAGCCTTTCTGAAATCAAGGTAGACTACAGCTGCCACTCTCCCCCTATCCACCCAGCCAGTGACATCTTCATAAAAGGCCACCAGGTTGGTCAAGCACGACCTCCCCTTGGTGAACCCATGCTGAGTACTCCTGATAACCTGCTTTACTCCCAGTTCTCTGGAGATGGCATCCAGCACAAGCTGTTCCATCACATTCCCTGGGACAGAGGTGAGGCTGACTGGCCTATAGTTACCTGGGTCCTCCTTCTTGCCATTTTTTAAAGACCGGAGTGACACTGGTCATCCTCCAGTCTTCAGACACCTCCTCAGTTTCCAAGGCCTCTGAATGACTACAGAGAGCGGCTCAGCAATGACCTCCACCAGCTCTCTCAGCACCCGTGGATGCACCCCATCAGGTCCCATGGATTTATGGACCTTAATGTTTCCTAGGCACTCACGGACCACCTCTTCCCTGACTAAAGGGAAATCTCCCATTCCCCAGACTCTCTCATTAACCTCCAGGTTCTGGGATTCCTCAGGGAATGCCTTTTCACTAAAGACAGAAGCAAAGAAAGCATACAGTATTTCCGCCTTCTCAGCATCCTCTGTTACCAGGACCCCTTCCTCTGTTACCGACCCCTCCAACACCCCCTTGTTTTTTGTTTATTAGCAAACTGCTAACATACTACAAAATAATAGCACTAATTACATAAGTAACATCATCATGCCAGCATCCCGACCACCTGCTTTAGAGATTTATCCTTCATTTTGTGTAACACTTCAAACACTGCAAAGAAACAAAGCAAGTGCAGAAACAGGACGCCACTTCCCTCAGGATTTTACAGTCTCATTCATGTCTGACAGATGGAGGCCCTGACAATAAGAGCTGTGTCTGTCCATAACAAGGACTCACCTCTGCAGGTGCAGGGGCAGCTCTCAGAGAAGCCTTCTTCATTTCTGCTTTCTTCTCTTTTTGTCATTTGTCTGGGAGCTGGTGTCAACCTGCCTGAGGGAAGGGAGGCCCCTTCAGAGGGATCTAGATAAGCCGGATCAACCTCACTGGGCTGAGGTGAATGGGATGTGGTACACCCAGGCCAAGTGCCAGGTCCTGCACTTTGGCCACAATAACCCCATGCAGCGCTATAGGCTTGGGGCTGAGTGGCTGCAGGGCTGTGCAGAGGAAATAGACCTGGGGGTGTTGGTCGATGCTCAGCTGAACATGAGCCAACAGTGTGCCCAGGTGGCCAAGAAGGCCAACGGCATCCTGGCCTGTCTAAGAAATAGTGTGGCCAGCAGGAGCAGAGAGGTAATCATCCCCTTGGACTCAACACTGGGGAGGCTGCGCCTCAAGTCTCATGTTCAGTTTTGGGCTCCTCGCTGATGGAGGAAAGTCATTGAGGCACTGGATCTTGTACGTGGAAGTCTGTCCCTCGAGCAGCTCCCATTCATCATCAGCTCCCATTCTGAACCCCACTGTGCAAAACAGCAAAACTTCTACTGCAAATGGCTGCAGACACCAAAGCTCAGCCCACGATCCAGGTATCAGCCTTCTCCCTTCTGTTTTCCATCTTAGCCCATAGTTTTGCTCCCAGAAATGGAACTCCTCTTTAACAGCCAAAACACAAACTAAAACATCACTTTCACTGCTCCTTCCCGCACCCCCATAGGAATGGTTACCTGACATCCCCTACAGCACAGCACCTGCTCACAACTATCATTCAAACACTATTCTTTCATACTTCTTGAGAGAGGATGGTAAAAACTCCCTTCTGCATGGCGGTAAGGACAGTCTGTCCCCATCACATCCCTCTGTGTGCTGAAAGCTGCCATTGGATCTCTTGCAGCCTGCTGGCTGCTGCTCACAAACACAGGGAACTGCACCACACCGATTCTAAAGAGAGAAAGGAAGAAACGCTGGTGGGAATGAGCACCCAAGGTTTGCAGAGATGCTCCAGATTGTGCCAGAGATGGAATATCACAGTGCTGGGACATGATTGATCACTAAGGAAAACACTTGGAAGCACATTCAATCTGCAGAAGCTGTAATTACTGGGCACAGTCAGCTTTCCTATGGCTCAGCTGGAGTAGGAGGGTGCTCTCAGACATCTGCTCAGGGGCTTCAGCTGAGACACCTGCACAATGCTGGGATCATTCTGATGGAAACTGTGTCTTCATATACCATGGTTAAATCCATCCAAATTGATCAAGCGGAGCCTTAGCTCTTGAGCAGCACTTCTTCCCCACCCTTCACTACTCCAAGCAGCTCCAACAAACTTCTCAGAAGAAATCCAGGCCAGAACAGACCTGGCAGACCAGAACCAAGTGCAGCCTGTGGGACGGCAGTGCCCACTCCTTGCTTCCACCCTGCTCCAGCAGGTTAAGGAGTCTGAGCCTCACTGGCCTCTGACAGCTCAAGACTTTCAGCACCTCATGCCAACATTTCTCACTAAGATACACCTCAGGCATTGAATTCTCTTCTCACTACCTCCTCCCAGTCCTTCCCTAGGAACAGAAACCATTCAGATTCTACAGCAAACATATTTACCCTGCAAGAGCACACTGAACAACCTGCAACAATGAAACATGGTTTTGGAGAGTGTTTGAAAACACACCTTTAGGCAGCTGTCTCCCTGTAGCCAAAAGGAAACCAAGCAGCAAAAGAAGAGTCCAGCCTGAAACATGCCCATGCTACTAGCCCAGGTTTTTCACAGTGAATGTAAAATCCATCCTGCTCTTGAGGTAACAAATGACCAGTGGGTCTCCCCTTGCTCCACCCCTTCTCCTTCAAAGCCAGAAAAAGAAAGAAAAAACAAGCAGAAGAAACCCAGACGTACCTTTCCACACACAGAGCAGAAAGTGGAACAGCAGTTGTCTCCTTCCTGAGACATGGTGGGAAGCATCCCAGAGGAAGCCCAAGTTCTTTGCTTCTCTCCACAGGGACTTCAAGCACTCTTGGCAAGAGCTGCTTTGGTTCTTTCTTCAACTGCTTCCATCACCAGAATCTCCTTTGGAAAAGGAACCCGAAAGAAAGAATCAGCAAATGAGAAAGAATGAGCAATAACCACTTTACCAGCTTTCTTCTGACATGCAATTAAGACTCTCGACTCGGGCAAGGTCTTAAAATCAGCTGGTTACAAGAACTGTCCCCAAATATATCCAGCTTCTGTACAGCTGCCGTTATTTCTGACAGCGAGTGTAATCACAGAATCATAGAATGGCCCGGGTTGGAAGGGACCTCAAGGATCATGAAGATCAATCGCCTCCCTGTCCCTGCTGGCCATCCCCTCTTCTGATGGAGCCCAGGGGACCATTTGCTCTCTGAGCTGCAAGAGCACGCTGATGGCTCACGTTCTGTTGTTCATCCACCAGGACCCCCAGGTCCTTCTCTGTGGGGCTTCTCTTAAGGACTGCTCCTCCCAGTCTGTAGAAATGCCTGGGATTCCTCCAGCCCAAGTGCAAAACCTTGCACTTTGCTGTCTTGAACCTCATTAGATTCACCTAGGCCAACCTCTCGGTTGAGCTCCCTCTGAATGGCATCCCTTCCTTCCACTGCATCAGCCGCACCACTCAGCAAACAGCAGAGGGTGCACTCCATTGCATCATTGGTGTCACTGATAACCATGTAAAAAAGCACTGGTCCCAAGTCAGATTCCTGGATGACACCACTTGTTATCGGCCTCCACCTGGACACAGAACCATGAATCACCACCCTCTGTCTGTGGCCTTTCAACCAATCCCTTATCCACCAGGTGGTCCACCTGTCAAATCCACATCCCTCCAGTTTAGAGATAAGGATGTGGTGGAGGGCCATGTCAAAGATCTTGCTCAAGTCCAGGTCAATGAAATCTGTTACCTTCCTTTTGTCCACAAATGCCGTCACTCCATCATAGAAGGCCACCAGATTGGTTAGGCATGGCCTTCCCCTGCTAAAGCCTTGCTGGCTGTCTTGGATCACATGCTCATTCCTTATGTGATCAAGCATGTCTTTGCGGCAGATCTGTTCTTCAGCATTTTCATCACAGTTCTACATTTGAATCAAATAATCGGTGTTGCTGCCACCAAGAAAACCTCTTTGTCTTCTACTCCTGCTGCAGCTTTCACCAGAAGCAAAGGGAGAAGCCACCTCCTAGATCCAAATTTTAAGAAACCAACACCCAATAGGTGTCATCTGAAGTAAAATAGCAGAGAAATTAAGATGACTGTTCTGCATCCAGCTTGGATCACTTCTTCACTCAGGCAAACCACCATCAGATCAAGGAGATGCTGCCTTCAGCTTAGAGACTGTATGGGAAATCACAGCTTGAACCTCTGATTAATCAGCCGAGGCAAGTGTTGGGTCAGCTGTGGGAGCACAGGTGAGAGTAATCTAGCTGTGCTCCCAGAAGGGGTGGACCTCGACTCCACCTCCTCTGAGACCTCATTTAAAGGCTGACCACCACTGAGGCAGCATCTCTTGGAGATTGCTCCCCAATTGAGACTGCCTCAGCTTTCTGGTCAAGATATCGACATTGGTGAGTTTTCCTTTGCTAATAACTTTTGACTATTTACCACCATCTTGGTTAACATCTTTTTATTAGCCACCCTTACAGAGACCATAAGGTTTTGGGCTTCCAAACTCTCAGCAAGCATTTGGATCAGCCAGCTTCCTGCTGGGGAGCCCCCTGCATCACTGCTGCCTATTGTGGTACCGGACCCACAGATGCTTCAGAGCTCATTAGCATGGAGTTCCTTCCTCCCCTCAGCAGCTGCTCCTGCACTCACCTTCATTCCTACTCAGATACCGGCCGCTTCCAGCACCAGCTGACCTGCAAGACACAGAAAGGAAAGGTGGGAGTCATGCAAACGCACAAGCCCAAGGCTGCGTCACCACCACGTATGGCAGACTCGGGAAGTCAGCTGCAACTACAGCCTTTGTCAGAATGGAAGCAGACACCGGCAATTAAGTGTGACCTCTGAACTCACTGCCACCATCAGAAACAGGCACTGAAATCACTCACTTCACTGCAGCTGGTTACCTCCTGATTTTGGGAAAATGCAGACATGGAATTGAAGGACACGAGAAAAATTACATCTACTTCATTGTAGGTGGTTAAGCTTGGAAGCAGGACTTGAGCAAGGAAAGCTTCTCAGCTCAGAATCACAGAATTATCAAGATTGGAAAAGACCTAGAAGATCATCTGGTCCAACCATTACCAATACTTCCCGGATAAATCATATTCCATACACCACATCCAAACGTTTCTTGAACACTCCCATTGTCGGTAACTCCGCCACCTCCCTGGGCAGTGCATTCCAATGCCTGACTACCCTTTCTGAGAAGTAACATTTCTTAATGTCCAGCCTGAATCTTCCCTGGCGCAGCTTAAAACCATTCCCTCTAGTTCTATCACTGATTACTCGAGAGAAGAGGCCAACCCCCAGCTCACTACAACCTACCTTCAGGAAGTTATAGAGAGTTATAAGGTCTCTCCTGAGCCTCCTCTTCTACAGGCTGAACAATCCCAACACCTTCAGCTGCTCCTTGTAAGGCCTGTGCTCCAGACCCCTCACTACCTTCGTAGCTGAAGACATTCCAGAACCGCAAGGTTTTCCTGCATGGAGAGGCTCAAAACTGAATAGGTCAGACCTCCTTCTCTCCATCATTGCTGTCACGTGGAAGGCTGTCCTTGGAACTGCAGTGACTCATGCATCCTAACTGCACTCCATTGATGGAAGCACACCAGGCATCATCGCTACTTGCCGGGGTGTTCCTGCGCTGGCAAGGGATGGATTCACCTGGAAGGAGTAGATACACAGCAGTTAGTGTAAACTTTCACTATCCAAGGAGGCAAAGGCTTGGTGCTGCCCGTCAAGCAGGTTTCAAGCAGCTTGCGAGACTCATTTGGGAAAGACAAGAGTCAACCAAAGATGTCAGGCATGGGCTCAAACGAAGGAATACAGAAGGAGGTACAAGCCCACTGAAAGCATGAATTCTACCTGTGTTTCTGACAAGCAGTGTTTTGAAAGCTGGATTTGCACCCTTACCTGCCAGGACCAAGACTTCTGCTTCAGAGGGCTCCCTGGCACTGCTCTGCAGTTGGCGTTTGGCCACAGGGGATGGTTTGCCCAGGCAGAAGCAGGAACGCCAACTGCCAGCTGGTGACTCTGCCCTCTTACTGGGAGAACTTGGTCTGGAGAGAAAACAGAGCATGCTGTCAGTCGTGGTGCAGGATGAGGGAAGAGCTGCACCGAGCCCTGGCCAATAGTTGCCTGTTCCCAGCACTACCTGGTTTCTGCTGAAACACAGCTTAGAAAAGCCCTCTGTTTCAAACAGCAGAGGACGCTTCCATTCCTACAGCTCAGCCCTCAAGTCCTGCTGGCTACATTCCTCTCAATGATTTCAAGCACGATTCGGAGCATGTGAGCAAAGGCTCCACAACCGGACAGGACAGGAGCTGGCAGGTGTAACTGCTTTCTGAGGAACCGTGCAGACATAAGGGAAGCTCAAAAGCATCTCTGACTCTTATGCTAACACCTCCTCGGCCTCAGCTCACTGCCACCTTTAATTTCTAGTGCCAGCAATTCTGACCAACAGCTCTGCTTACAGGAGAAGTGCAATTGGTTTCAGGCACGTGGCCCTGAAATCTGGAAAACCCGAACGTTTCCAGGTACAGCCAGCACAGACCAGGATAGACGTCAGTGTGTCTTTCTGCATCTCATGACTGCCTGCCCAACCAGGAAGGAAAGGCACCTTGTGTGGCTCCACTGAGCCTGTCAGGCAACTGTGTGTTAGTTGAGTCCTCAGAGATATAATGGACAAAAAATAATCCAGTAAAAATCACCCGACCAATGATGATGGGGCCTGGAAAGGGAAGTCCTCTTTCTTTACATTTCAGACGGAAAATCAATGACTGAGTGGAAGTTCCTCAGTACAGCGGCAGGACCTTACTCCACTTGTACCTCACTGCTCTGTGACAGAGTGGGAGAGCTGCTCTGGCCTCTTCTCTCAGCCTGTGCCTCCTGCACGGTGAGCAGCTTTGTGGATGGAGGAGACACCCACACAGACTTGGGCCCGGCCAGAGAACTGTGCCCTGCAAGGGAAAACCACAGGTAAGACGGAATTCCACTGAATCCATACTGAATTCCAAACAAGATCCTAGAACTCCTGAGCTATGGAAAACAACTAGCAAGGGATGTTGGAAATGCAACAAGATGGGATTTATGTTATGGAAAATAGGAATGCATTCTGAAGATGAGTGACTTCTGGTTTTAATATTTTTTCTGCTTTCAGTGTTTCCCAGTGAATACAAAAAGAGGTTTTAGGAAACTCCGACCAAGAAAAAGGAAAGATAGCTTGCTGCTGTGAACAGTGCTTCCTCGGCTGTTCATTGATTAAGGAAGCACAGCTCTAAACCAAAACCACATACAGACAACTGGACACTTACCTCCTCTCAGGAAGAGCCTCGGTTGCTGTCAGTTCATGTATTTATTGGTGTTCTGGGCTTCTTAACTGGGGTGACTGTTGTGAATTGACTCTGAGTGAAAGTATCCAAACCAAAGCAGGTGCATTGTTGAAGTAGAGGATTTATTTTTCTTCTTTCAGGACTTCTCATGATTAGCAATTAACTTTTTTAAGCCAGCCTCCTACCTATCTCTAGTCTGCATCTTCAGAGTGATAAAATAGGTTTTAACTACAATGAGAAGACTACAAAAGAAACTTAAGACTGATTTCCCCAGGGCTCTGTAAGTCAAGTCTTTGAGGGACTGGTGCAGTTCAGTATTACAGGTTTGGAAGGGATGAGAATTAGACAGAACTGCTTTCTTGCTCTGGCACTGGTCTCAGGACAAACACTGAGGAATTTACTGTGTCAAAAAGTTCCAGTCCACATCAAGTACTTTCCTTTAGATGAAAGGTGTGAATTACATACCCACAGTTAATACTACATCTTAAGTAGCAGCCTAAGAAGTTCTGCGGATTCATGTTGAAAAAGAGTTACGTGGAACAGTTTTGAGTTTGTGGAGACAACTCAGTCTAAAAGCTCAAAGATTCAGCTTTACATAGCTGTAGTTGTCCCCAGACAATGATGTTCTCAACATTACCAAGCGATACTTCCACCATTCATTATCTCTAAGGAATGCTTCAACCTGCCCTGAATGTCAGAATTTCCAGTTGGACAACAAAAATATTTTAATTGTTTAACTCTCAGGAATATCTAATAAAAAGGAGCAGAAATCACACTACTGCACTTCTCCTTTAAAAAATACCTACTTTTACTTTTTAAACTTAAACATAAGACAAACATCACAAGTTACCACATGCAGTCTTAAGACAAAAATGAAACCTGTGTGAACAACTAGCCCTCGTACTACACTTTGCTGAACACTTAACAAATGAAAAGTGATACGATCAGTAACCCCTAATAACACATTAGACTCCATAAATAAGGTGTTTCTGAACAATATTCCTGAGCAATTGGAACAGAAGAATCTCCCGAAATGCTTAGTATCTTAAAGGACAGACTTAACATGTACAGTATCAACACTAACAGAGGCTGAGGACAAGTGTTTTTTTTTGTAGTTGTTGTTTTTTTTTAACTTGGAAGTGCTGATAGCATGGACACATTTCTGTGGTACATCACATAAATGTAGGTGTCTGTATTGCTAGTCAAATTATTTCCATTGCCATGCTGAACACGCAAGTACTGCTATGCTATCATGAGGAATTCAGTACATTACATTTAATTTCGAAGCAAGATGCAATCAGAAGCATGCTTAAATAAAAGCATACCCTTTTCTTTCACTCAAAATAATAGCCCAGAAAAAAAAGAAAAACAAAACAAAGCCCTCATCATGAATGTTAAAGAAATTATCTACAAGATCTCGATGGAAAGTGGAGCCACATGCTAGTTTTAGGAACACAGCCCTTGTCTCATTATCTGAATGCATCTCAAGGCATGCTCCATGTGAAACACTGAGAACTTCTATCATTAACAAATGTGTAACGTACCCTGATAGATTGTTAAACCACTTGCAGTGCACTGTCAGATGTACAGGCTGGCAGCTGTATGTGCTGTGACCAAATAAACCCCACACTGAAATCTTGCAGAATTTCAGGACCTACAAGTATTGCATTCATATTTAAAGTAAAAAATTCCTAAGCTACACATGTTCTAGGTTTCCATTTGTTAGATACAACATACCTTTGGATGTAGGCGCCTGAAAGGGTATGCCTTCTACTTGCTTCTCTGTCTGACTCTTTGAAAAGAGCAGGAGCAGGAAGTGCAAAGGGCAGCTCATTTCTTAACGCTGACTCTGCATCAACATTCTCTGTGTTTGCACGCTTCTTAGATGCCACTTTTCTTGTCACTGGAGTTGACAGTGTGAATTCCATATCACCCAGTTGAGTATCATGCCTCGAATGCTGCCAGAGACGGAACGAAAGGTTTTCTGATCACAGCCGGAGAAGTTACTATCAAGGAAATTCTAAGAGATGAGAAGGTCAGACACAATGCTTATAAAAACATCATACACTACTTGTCTATTGAACAAAAGAGTTTAAACCTCTGATTCTCTCCTAGAATAAGTTTGTTTCCTACAGACTGTCAAATTACATTTTTTATTTGTTCATCTCAATTCTCCATTTAGGATTAACCCTCACCAACTTATCTAAACATAACTATGAATTATCACTTGGTTTAGCTGCAAAATTTCAATCACTTCACTGTGGATTTTCTTGTCCAACATAGTAAGACTGAATTTCTTTTGGTACCGTTCAAGCTCTGTCTACCTCCAGCCTAACTCCAGAATCTTATGAACTGTGCCTTATCGCTTCCCCTTGTGTTTTAAAATCCTCACTGTCTCCTTTACTTGTTCCTTTGCTTGCTGTTTCTGTGCAAACCAAACACTGGAGTTAGGGTTCTCGTCAAATGAACCATGGCCTACAGATAGAAGGCACCAAAATTTATGCTTAACATACTTCTTTACTCAATCTGTATCTCCCTTTGGTCAAGTTTTACTAGATACTTACATATGGAGTAAGCACTATATATAATGAGATGCAGATTTCTGGATTAAGAACTGTATTTTTTTCTGTAAGAAACTAGCACTACATCTTCACACACCTGCTTTGTTCTGTGAGTATTTAGATCAAGCGGAGATTCTTCAAACACTGAAGCTACATCAGAAAATTCCATGGATCCAAACGCATCTGGCACATGGCTGCAGTCTGGCACATCTTCATTATGTCAGAGCCTTTTCAGACTGAAAAGAAATGTTCCACTGAGATTCTTTTGCAGAATTAAAAGGAAGATTTCATTAGAAGATTTCATCACTAAAATCTAAATAAGATTGCTTTGCAAGTTCCAAACTATGGCTAACAGCTAATGCAGGTCCACAAGCCAGCAGCAAAAACTTTTATATTAAGTTCTTAATACTGTAATTGTAGATTTGACGTTCATATCAAGAGCAGAAGGGAAATTACTCTTAGAGCTCAAGTCATCTTTCACAGCCTGTGTCAACAAGAGCAGCACCTCATAGCCTTTCGTTTGAAGACCCGGACCACAAGCTAGCTAATGATTTTACACAGAATTCCAGAGTTCAAGTCATTGTTTGTATTAGGGCTGCAATTCTACTGAAAGCCTTCAAGTTCATCACACTGAATTATCACTGGCACCACACATAACTCCACGTTACATATGTGATCACAAGCAACCTGGCAACTTCAGACAATTCCAAAGCACTCCACTTGCACTTGGCTACTAAAGTACAGAAAAAGGAATTAACATCAGAAATAGCTGCAGTCAAAACCATCTAAGAATCCAAGTCTCCAGGAAACAAGGAAACCAAATCCTCTCCAGGACCGTGTCTTCTAAATAGAAACAGATCAGAAAGGTGAGATCTTTCCCCCTTTGATCACCCACTCATGTAACGTCCATGTCATTTCTAAGTATGCTGCCCAGACCAAGACTGAGGATGCTTCAGAAGAAGACCTTCCCTGCTAAGCCAAACAGAACAAGTAAGGTATCAAAATATGTAGAGCCAAACGTGGAAAGGTGCTCTAAGAAGGTAAGCATCACAAGAGACCAACAGGAATGCTTACACAATCCAAACAATGCACAATTTCTGTTCCACAAGCTGCCAAGAGGAATGTGTGCAGTACTCACAGCGCACCATGTACACTGCTTACTGCAGTCATACTACTTCGTAGGACCAGCCCAACTTAATAAAACATTTTAATGAGCAGTCCGAACTGTCTGGATCAGCACGGTTCACTTGGAAGGGACCTTCATAGATAAACCTGAAGAGGTGAGGCGACTGCACTATCTAAACCTTAAAGCATATAGGACCTTAAAGCCTAAGCTTAAAGCATAGAAGCATGACCAGCAGGTCGAGGGAGGTGGTGCTGCCCCTCCACACTCCTCTCATTGAAACCCCATCTGGAGCACTGCACGCAGTTCTGGAGCCCTCAACACAAGAAGGACTTGGAGTTGTTCAGGCAAGTCCAGAGGAGGGCCATGAAGGTGATCAGAGAGGGCTGAAAGCACCTCTACTATGTGCACAGGCTGAGAGAGATGGGGCTCTGCAGCCTGGAGAAGACTCCAAGGAGACCTTAGAGTGGCCTTCCAGTATCTGAAGAGGGCCTACAGGGAAGGCTGGGGAGGGACTTTTCATAAGGGCAGGTAGCAACAGAATGAGGGGAAATGGCTTTACATGGGAAGAAGGTACATTATGATTGGATATTAGGAAGAAATTCTTTACTGTGGGTGTGGTGAGACACTGGAGCAGGTTGCCCAGCAAGGCTCCAATATGATTGCTTTGCAAGTTCCAAACTATGGCTAACAGCTAATGGAAGTCCTCAGTCCAGCAGTACAAACTTTTATATTATCTTCTTAATATTCTAATTGTGGATTTGACGTTCATATCAAGAGCAGAAGGGAAATTACTCTTAGAGCTCAAGTCATCTTTCACAGCCTGTGTCAACAAGAGCAGCACCTCATAGCCTTTGGTTTGAAGACCCGGACCACAAGCTAGCTAATGATTTCACTCAGAATTCCAGAGTTCAAGTCATTGTTTATGTTAGGGCTGCAATTCTACTGAAAGCCTTCCAGTTCATCACACTTCATTATGAATGGCACCACAGATACCTCACAAAGAAGCATTATGACATCACAAAGGGGCATTATGACATCAGAAAGGGCATTATGACATCACAAAGGAGCATTATGACGTCTCAAAGGGCATCATGGCGTCACAAAGGGCGTTATGACGTCACAAAGTAGCATTATGATGTCACAAAGTAGCATTATGATATCACAAAGGGGAATTATGACGTCAAAAAGGGGCATTATGACGTCACAAAGGGGTGTTATGGCATCACAAAGGGGCGTTGTGACTTCACTGCCGCCCGGGGCTCGGCGCGCGGCGCTCGGCGCGGGGGGGGGCGGCAGCACCGGGACCGGCAGCGGAACGGAACCAGCACCGGGAGCGGCACCGCCGGCAGCGGGAGCGTCTGCCCCGGGACAACCCACCCCGCCCGCCGCCTCCTGGTACCGAGCCGAGCCCCGCCGGCCCCACCATGATGAAGTTTCGGTTCCGGCGGCAGGGCGCAGAGCCGAACCGAGAGCGGATCAGCCACGACCTGTTCGCCTTCAGCAAGACAGTGGAGCACGGCTTCCCCAGCCAGCCCAGCGCCCTGGCCTACGACCCCTGGCTGTGTGTGATGGCCATCGGCACCAAGGCAGGAGCTGTTAAGCTGTACGGCGCGCCTGGTGTGGAGCTGACGGGTTTGCACAAGGAGACGGCCACTGTCACCCAGCTGCACTTCTTGGCCGGGCAGGGCTGGCTGCTGTCCCTGCTGGATGACAACTCGCTGAACCTCTGGGAGATCTACCAGAAGGAGGGCTGCTCCCACCTGGAGGAGACACGCAGCTTCGGGCTGCCTGCACGCCCTGGCTGCTCCCCCAGCATCACACGGGTGACAGTGATCCTTCCCACATCCCTGGGTGCCGTGGCCTGCCTGGGCACTGAGGGTGGAGCAGTGTATTTCCTTGCACTACCTGCCCTTGTGCTGCTGGAGGACAAAACCCTCTTCCAGAATGAGATCCTACAAAGCGTGCCCAATGATTACCGCTGTGGGAAGGCATTGGGGCCAGTGGAGTCCATCCAGGAGCACCCCCAGGATGCTGGGAGGCTTCTGATCGGGTACAGCCAGGGGCTGGTGGCCCTGTGGGACCAGAGCACACGCACTGTGCAGCATCTCTTCCTTGGGAACCAGCAGCTGGAGAGCCTGGCCTGGGAGCACAGTGGGAAGAACATTGTCAGCTCACACAGTGACGGCGGCTACATGGTGTGGGCAGTGGGCGGCAGCGGGCAGCGCACCCAGCAGCCCGTCATGGCCACCATCCCCTACGGTCCATTCCCATGCAAAGCCATCAGCAAAATCCTGTGGCGGTCATGTGAGTCAGGCAACCCCTTCATCATCTTCAGTGGTGGCATGCCGCGGGCCAGTTATGGTGACCGGCACTGCGTCAGTGTGCTGCAGGGCCAGAGCCTGGCCACACTGGATTTCACCTCCCGCGTCATTGACTTCTTCACAGTGCAGGACCCCGAGGTGCCAGAGGGAGGCTTTGAGAACCCCCGTGCCCTGGTGGTGCTGGTGGAGGAGGAGCTGGTGGTGATCGACCTGCAGACACCGGGCTGGCCCACCATCCCCGCCCCATACCTGGCCCCGCTCCACTCTTCCGCCATCACCTGCTCCTATCACATCTCCAATGTGCCCCTCAAGCTCTGGGAGAGGATTGTCAGTGCTGGGGAGCAGCAGAGCCCACGCCTCTCCTCTGCAGCCTGGCCCATCAATGGAGGGAAGAACCTGGCCCAGGAGCCCACACAGAGAGGTCTGCTTCTCACTGGGCACGAGGACGGCACGGTGCGGTTCTGGGATGCCTCAGGGGTGTCCCTGAAGCCGCTGTACAAGCTGGGCACCGCCAACATCTTCCAGACCGACTGTGAGCACAACGATAGCCTCAACCAGGCAGGCGAGGAGGAGTGGCCGCCGTTCCGCAAGGTGGGCTGCTTTGATCCCTACAGCGATGATCCACGTCTGGGCATCCAGAAGATCACTCTGTGCAAATACACAGCCAAGATGGTGGTGGCTGGCACAGCTGGGCAGGTGCTGGTGATGGAGCTGAGTGATGACAAATCTGAGCATGCTGTCAGCGTGGCCACGGTGGATCTGCTGCAGGACCACGAGGGCTTCACCTGGAAGGGCCACAACCGCCTGGCACCCCGGAACGGCCCCATCGCTTTCACCCCCGGCTTCCAGCCCAGCGTCCTGGTGCAGTGTGTGCCCCCCGCTGCCGTCACCGCCGTCACCCTGCACTCCGAGTGGAACCTGGTGGCTTTTGGCACCAGCCACGGCTTCGGGCTCTTTGATTATCACCGGCGCAACCCAGTGTTGGCCAGGTGTACGCTGCACCCCAATGACTCGCTGGCCATGGAGGGGCCCCTGTCCCGTGTCAAGTCCCTCAAGAAGTCCCTGCGGCAATCCTTCTGCCGCATCCGCAAGAGCAGGGTGTCGGGTAAGAAGAGGCTGAATGCCGGCAGCCCCTCCAGCAAGGTGCAGGAGGCCAACGCACAGCTGGCTGAGCAGGCGGGTCCCCCTGAGGTGGAGATGACACCGGTGCAGCGGCGCATTGAGCCCCGCTCGGCTGATGATTCGCTCTCCGGGGTGGTGCGCTGCCTTTACTTTGCCGACACCTTCCTCCGAGATGCTGCCCACCACGGCCCCACGATGTGGGCAGGGACCAACTCAGGCTCGGTGTTCGCCTACGCCCTGGAGGTGCCGTCACAGGAGAAGTTCTCAGAGCGGGCGGTGGAGGCGGTGCTGGGGAAGGAGATCCAGCTGATGCACCGTGCGCCCGTGGTGGCCATCGCAGTGCTGGACGGGAGGGGGAACCCACTGCCAGAGCCCTACGAGGTGTCACGGGACCTGGCCAAGGCTCCCGACATGCAGGGCAGCCACTCCATGCTCATCTCCTCGGAGGAGCAGTTCAAGGTCTTCACGCTGCCCAAAGTCAGCGCCAAGACCAAGTTCAAGCTGACTGCACATGAGGGCTGCCGGGTGCGGAAGGTGGCCTTGGTCAGCCTGGCCAGTGCTGGCGCCGAGGAGCGCGTGGAGAACTGCCTGGCCTGCCTCACCAACCTGGGCGACATCCACATCTTCACTGTGCCTGCCCTGCAGCCGCAGGTGCACTACAGCTGCATCCGCAAAGAGGACATCAGCGGCATCGCCTCCTGCATCTTCACCAAGCACGGGCAGGGTTTCTACTTGATTTCGCCATCCGAATTTGAGCGCTTCTCCTTGAGCGCCAGGAATGTGACGGAGCCGCTGTGCTGCCTGGAGGTGTCCCGGCTGCAGGACACCTCATGTCTCAGCAACTCAACAGCAACGCCGAAGGTGCAGCAAGCCAATGGCACACATGTTCCTCACAACCCCGAGGCCAACCATTCCCCTGCTGACAGTGACCGGTCCCCCGAGGAGCACCAGGCCACCTTCTCGCCCGGCTCCATCGACTCTCCCAGCAGCAGCATGGAGAACCCGCTGGACACCACTGGGGACATCACGGTGGAGGAAGTGAAGGATTTCTTGGCATCCTCAGAGGAGGTGGAAAGGAACATGAGGAACGTCAGTGAATTTTGTTCTTATTTCAATTTTTAAAATAAAAAAAACAAAAACAAAAACAAAAAAAACCCCGTCCTTGGAGGTGTTCAAGACCAGGTTGGACAGGGCCCTGGGCAACCTGATCTAGTAAATGTGTATGTTTGGTGGCCCTGCTAGGCAGGGGGCTTGGAACTACATGATCCTTGAGGTCCCTTCCAACCTGGGTCATTCTGTGATTCTGTGATTCTGTGATTCACAAAGGGGCATTATGACGTCACAAAGGGGGCATTGTGACATCACAAAAGAGCATTAAGACGTCACAAAGGGGCATTATGATGTCACAAAGAGGCATTATCACGTCACAAAGGGGCATTATGACATCACAAAGGAGCCTTATGACGTCACAAAGGGGCATTATGACATCAGAATGGGGCATTATGACATCAGAAAGGCACATTATGATGTCACAAAGGGGTGTTATGATGTCACAAAGGGGCGCTGGGAAAGGATCTCTGTGTGGAGATTGCTTCTACTAGAGGTAGTTCTATAAGACTGTTATATAGAGCTGTGCAGGGGCTGTAAATCTGCCTGCAGAGGGTGATGATCAGTTCCAAGTGTTTGCAGTCAATGCTCATGGACAGAGCCCATCCAGCCTGGCCTTGAATGCCTGCAGGCCTTGAATGGGGCATCCACAACCTCCTTGGGCAACCTGTTCCAGTGTGTCACCACCCTCTGAGCGAAAAACATCTACCTAAGATTCAACCTATACCTCCCCAGTCTCAGTTTTAAACGATTCCCCCTTGTCCTATCATTATCCACCCTCATAAACAGCCATTCCCCCTCCTGTTTATACACTCCCTTCAAGTACTGAAAGGCCACAATGAGGTCTCCCCGCAGCCTTCTCTTCTCCAGGCTAAACAAGCCCAGATCCCTCCACCTCTCATTTGCTGTTGGTCAGTGCTAGATGCCAAAGGTCCCACTAACATAGCATGAAGCCGAAAGCTAGACGCTGGAATCAGATCTCCTGACCTTACCATCAGAAATTGAGATGTCATATTTTGCTCAGAGGTGCCTGCTTGTAGGAGGGACAGCTTCCGAGCTTTTTCTGCTCCAGGATCCAGCTCCAGCTTCAGAATTTAAACAGCAGTCAGAAATTAAACTGAGCTTTGTCACCTCCATCAAATAGAAGGAGTGGTTGGGTTCTACAGCTTTCCAAATCACTTAGAAACTGGCACAACAATCAGATGCCTACCTTTTCTTTTTGAACTTGTTAATACATAGAGCTTAATAGCATCAGAATGCCCCAAGCACTTCAGATAACACGACAGCTGTAAACCCTTCTTTAAGGATTCCTTTGTTTAACCACTGAGTAACTGTAATTCAGTGGTGCTGGTGGGAGAAGGGAAGTCCTAATCTTCCCAGATGGTGAATAGAGTTGATGTTCACATGCAGACTGCTGCAGCACAGCCAGAAACCACTCATTTGGGAAACACAACACCAAGAAATTAATGGGAATAGCTTCATAAAATCAGGCAGCTTCACCCAAATTTCATGTCAGGTCCATTATTCTTCCTATTTTCAGGAAGAAATGTTTTCCCTTTTTCTTATAGTTTTATTTTCTTTTCCTTTCATGCAAGCAGCTTTGTAGCTTACAAAGTGTTTTCTAATCACCTCCTGGTGTGGACAAATCACACAGGTTTGACTCCATGTTTTACATAGTTAGCATTTTATATTTGTTCCAGTATGGAACTGTACAGTCATAGAATGGTCTGGGTTGAAAAGGATCTCAAAGATCATCCAGTTCCAACCCCCTGCTATGTGCAGGGTCGCCAACCACCAGACCAGGCTGCCCAGAGCCACATCCAGCCTGGCCTTGAATGCCTGCAGGGATGGGGTATCCACAGCCTCCTTGGGCAACCTGTTCCAGTGCATCACCACCCTCTGGATGAAAAACATCTTCCTAAGATCCAACCTAAACCTCCCCATCTCAATTTAAAACCTTTCCCCTTTGTCCTATCACTGCCCACCCTCATAAAAAGCCTTACCGCCTCCTGTTTATACGCTCCCTTCAAGTACTGAAAGGCCACAATGAGGTCTCCCCGCAGCCTTCTCTTCTCCAGGCTAAACAAGCCCAGATCCCTCCACCTTTCCTCATAGGAGAGCTGCTCCAGCCCTCTGATCATCACAGTGGCCCTCCTCTGGACCCACCCCAACAGCACCACAACCTTATTGTCCCAGAGAAAGCATATAACCCTCATTCAATTGCCCTTCCACTCAGCTTAGAGCACTACTAAAACCAGCATCTTCACCTTAGCTCATCACTCTGCTGCAGTTCCTTTTACAAGGATTTCACTGGCAAAAATGAAATCAAAGCCGTCACAAGGGATTTAGCACAGTTACGTGTTACTGGCTACGAGAGCTGTCAGCACAGTCACCTGTCAGGCTTTGCTGCTGTTCTCTTTATGTAGAGGCACAACAAGGTTCAGACACCTCACAGTGCAATTCTCACTTGGACTGTAAAGAAAAAGGAGGCTTGAAAAGCAGTGTGTGGAAAACAAAGAAACAAGAATTAGAACAACAGTGGGGCCATGGCACTTGTAGGAATTGCTCCGCCTTTAACAGCAGAGTGATTCAAAAAGGATGAGGGCATTCCAAACCAGACCAGTTTGGACAGATTAACAACTGCAAGTAGTGGGTTCCAAAATTCCAGACATGAAATCAAAGCTGGAAAAACTCTTCACATTTTCATCTCTCAGTTTTTAGTACATTGTGCATTACAGTGCAAACAAGTGTTGACCTACAACTTGGAAGCTAAAGAGAAGTCTGACAAAACAGACTGCACAAAAATGATGGATAATTAACAGAGCAAATTGGTCTTTCAAAATCTTAGTCATAGAAAGAGATCTCTGAAGCTGCTGTTCTGTAGAGCCCCAAAGCAGTCGCTTGAGGCAGTTCAGGATTAGCCAGAGACAAACCAGCCAGCTGTGTGAACTGAGACCAATTGCACTTTTCTAGTCTGTGGCCACTGACAGCTTCTGAGAGCTACCAAGCAATGCAACCTAGCAGAATTCAGAAGGGAAACCAAGAGAGCCTACCTGAGCTCCACTGCCTTGAAATGCTCTGTGGAGAGGGAAGGGAAAGAGGGGAAAAAAAACACCGCTCTACATCCCTCTGAGCCAACAGACGCTTTGCCCTGGATTAGCTCTGGTGCTGCATAAGCTGGGCTTCCACAGCATGTGTTCAGGTGGTAATCAAGGCCTCCCTGGAAGAACACAAAAAAGACAGAGAAACGTTTGCTTTAACAGAGTTTATGTCTTCTGGTCATAACACTTCAGGAGCCTCAGAGGCTTCTTCTCCTGTGTATGTTTTCATTCATTAGAGATATTTTCATTCAGTGTGACCTCACTAAGCAAATATTGTCTAAGACCATGAGTATCCCATAAATGTGCAGATCTCAAGCTGCTCACTTATCTAGTACCCTTGGCATGATGCTTTATTTTCCTCAGCTGATCATCCAGATTGTGCCTGTTGATTGTGCAACAACAGCCTGTTGGTCTCGATTACCTGTGAGAGGCTCTAACTTTGGCCAGGAAAAATCATTTGAGGTTCAAAAGTAATTCTTTTGGAATCAGTATGGCAGTCTTCCCATTCTTTCTTACCAGCACCCATCTTACATGTTAATAAAGGATTCTGGAAATCTGTTTTAAGATCAAGAAACAATTCATTTCAAGCATATGCAATCACAGGATCCATATTTCACCTGCAAAAGTCATTTTATTCTATCCACAATCTCATCCTACATACAGTTCCTTAGAAGGTTCCTTAGGCACACCAACCCCATGCTCCTATTACAGAGCCTTCCATAGGACAGGTGATAAACCTACAAGATTATCTACAGCTTAGACTACGAAAACAGGGAGTCTAGCTAGAGAAATTAATCTAACTGTGCATCTGATCAATCTGTTAACCACTCTCACACAGTTCAGGCCATTACAAACAAGATGCAATGACATGTCAGCCACAGAAACAGCTTGATTTTAGGGTGTTTGTTTGGACAAGCCCCTGTTGCATACGGTGCTCAAACATGCATTACTTGGGGGCACACTGTATTTGATTTAACACATCCTTTAGCTTTGCACAGAGTCCAAAGTCCATCAGCTTCAAATTGTCAATCAGCAGATTTTCCCGGTGGATGAGAAAGCAGTCAGGAATGATTTCCACCCAAGTGCCCAAGGAAACATCTTTTCTCTTCTCTTCTTTCCTGCTGTGGACAGTGGTTCCCAGTCTACTCAAAGCTCGCTCGCTCTCGCTGTCTCAGAGATCTTCACTGACTGCTGGCAAGTACCCATCTTCCAATATCCCAGGTGGGAAATACTAGCTTGTATCTGTTGGAAAGGACCTGGGGACTAGGAGGACAAGTGGTGAGAGACCACAGGCTGAATGCAAGCCAGCAGTGTGCTCTGACAGAAAAGAAGTACAACAAGATCATCAGCTGCATTAAAAAGCAGCACAACCAGACCAGGACAAGTCATTCCTGCTTCAACACTCACTGGACCACATCTACAATACTGTATCTGCTTTTTGGCCAGGAAGGATAACAACCTGAAACAAACTCTGTGGATGACCTCCAGCCTGTGCAGGGGGCTGAAGCTCCCACTCAGAGAAGAGAAGCTGGGGAGAAAGATGTTTGTTCAGAGTGCCTTCCAGTAGCCTTAGATAGAGGGATTTCATAAGATGCCTAGGAAAATGCTCGTGCTGTAGTGATTTGATTTACTGAGAGATACCAGCAGCTTACAAATGCAAAGCTCTAACCAATTGATGAGGAAATATTCAAGCCTTCCAGTATCCAACCTGTGCTTCAAGACTTCAGTGACAGAAAATCCATTGGATGGGGCCAGAGGAATGCATCTCACCCCATACCCTCTGTACAGCCACCATTTGTTTAAAGGATCACTCTTCCTTGAGGCATAAAACTAGAGCAGGTTACACAACAGACTGACACCACAAGGGCTTCTCTCTAGATACAAACTGCAGCAAAGAGCATCACAAAAATGTGAAACCAACACTCAGATCAGATCTGTGTCTCTGCTCTGCTCATTAGGAGCATCATGTTTTACTCCCCTACCAGAGGAAGATACTTCTTCAAGGATAACAAAATCCAACTCAGCTACAGAACATAGTACCAAATAGCAATAATTATCTAACATTTCCTGTAGGGAAAGAATCCTAAGCACAAGTTATTGTCTGAGTTTCAGCTGGGACTGAATTATTTTCTTCAGTGTCTGATATAATACTACGTTTCATTCTAGAGAAACAATGGAGATAGCGCAGTGATGCTTACAGTTGCTGCCAGGCAGCGTTGTACAGAGCCACAGTCAATCTCAGCTGAGAGCCCAAGGAAGTGAGAAGGAACAGAACTAGGACAGCTGACTTAAACTGGCCAAAGGATATTCCATACTATATGACATATTGTGGAAGGAGTTTTGAAGGGGGTAGAACTTCATGTAAATCTCTTCCACTACTAGGAGGCTAACTGGACACTGATTGGTAGGTGGTGAGCAATTGCTTTTGCATTCATCATAACTATTATCCTTTTCTCTATCTCAGTACATAATTCTATCTCAACCCATGTGTTCTACTTTGTGTTGTTTTTTACCCCTTTAATTCTCTCCTGCAATCCACTGGAATGGAGTGGAGTACTGTAACTTTCTCTCTCCCCCAACAGAAAAATAAAAACACATTCATTATTATTTATGGAAGACTGACTGCAGTTCAGGCTCACTGCTTTGAGGTCTCTGGACATAACCCTGACTGTAAACAGAAGCAACTGCTGAAACAATCTGTCAAAAAAAGACTGGAGCTTCCTCTTCCGAAAGGTGGTCCTTAGAAACAATGCAATCAAACAGCTTCCCTGTAAGATAAGGTTATCTGAAAATGCATTTAGAGAGTATCAGAGAAAGATAAGTAACAACAACAGCACAGAAAGCAGAAACTATTTCTTACCTCTAAGACTATAAATATTTCTTTGATGTCTCTCTTACAAGATCCAGTGGGCAAACATGTTGATGACTTCAGTTCTTCATGGCATCAATTTCTGTTTTAGCATGAGGCAAGTCATCCTTAAGAGACCATAAAAGCAAGCGATGAAATCGCTAACTACTGTGACATACCAGGTACCACATCTGACTTGGGGACTAGCATCAGCAAGCTTGCTTGTGGTATTCAAATCTGTTTGCCTCGAGGCACTGTTGCATGGAACATGCCCATGTATGCAGTTGCTGTGTGCAGTCGCTGCTATGTGCTACTCCTAACTCCACTTTGATATAATTGCCACTTCAGGGAGGAAAATAAGCTATAATTCCCCTCCTTTGGCATTCTTTATCTGATGAAGTTTTTACCTGCTTTATTGTTGCTTCACATTCACTAAACTTTCTACAGACCATAGTTCCTTCTGTCAGGAACTTTGTTTTCCTGTCAGCAAGACCTTTCTAATCCTCAGACTTGCATAAATTTGCATAAATCCAACAATACTGTGCCTCCCCTGTGCTGTACTATTCTCATTATATGACAGGAACACAAATGTTCAAAACAGAACTGCCAGTCCTGCCTGTGAAACACACATCTCCTGAAAGGAAACTAACTTGGAAACAGTACTTCAGGGGAGAGAACCATCTACTGCAGTAAAAAATGCACCCCTACTGTCTGCCCAAGGGTGCAGACCAGCAAATGCTATTGCAAGAGTAACACAGAGAAGAGGAGTACCACCTGGAAGGAGAAGCTGAGGAGAATGTTTGGAATAAAAAAAAAACCCAACCAAACAAAAATAACAACTCTGCATCTACATCTTGAATAAACAAGATTTGTTCTCCAGTACTATGGTGAAGCAGACTTGGCCCTTTGTGAGAAATGAAACAGTGAAACAATGCCGGCTCATGCATGGTGCCTCCAAATTGCTCCAACAGGATATGTTTCATGATATTTTTCATTGTATCTGAGATGTAAAACTAAGCTCTTGCAGTTTAATGAAGCACTTGAGTTTTTCCCCTTATTAATGCTAATTTTAGTCTTCTAGAGGCATTTAACATTATATCTTACATAGGCAGAAAGTGTACCTTTTAATTTTTTTTTTTAAGTAAGTTTATACTCAGAAGCAAATTTTAATCGTCATTTGATTGTTTTATGTAATTCATTGAGCTGCTGCTCCATGACTTCCATTAATGTAGAATCGTTAATTGTAGAATCGTAGAATCTCTATGAATTTTTTTGTTTGTTTGTTTTCCTGTACTTTGAGAACAGAGACAAGGCACATAAATGACATGGACCACTGCAAATATATTACTGAGAATGTCAAATACCATTACACTGTTTCATTAAATAGATTCCGAAAATGTGTTTGTAGTATCCACAGTAAATGATAGCTAAGAAACATTGTACATTTATCCTAATCACATGTTAGTTTTCAGATGTAATTTCTTTACTGAGCCCAGGGGCTAAGGACAGCTCAGTAGGGGGATAATTGCAGTGATGCTACTAGTATGAAAAGTAGAATTGTAAAATCATACTGTCATTTGAGTTGAAAAAGACCCTTAAAGGTCATCTAGTCCAACCTCCCTGCAATGAGCAGGAGCATCTACAGCTATGTCAGGTAGCTCAGCACCCTGTCCAGCCTGACCCTATCTTCAGAGATAGGGCATATGGGACAGTACACAATTTAACATCAACTCAGCAATGACTGACATCAATTCCATAGAAATTCTGAAACAGAGCTGTGAAAAATGAAAAGTAAAACATTCAGCATTTTCATTGGCATTTTGGTAAAGTTGCTGTAATAATGGAATAATGTAGCAATAATGTAATGTAATGATGTAATAACTTTTTCCATTTTAAAGGCAGAGAATACTGCCCTCTGAACAACGAGGAACAAGATTTGTGGTGCTCTGTTAAACTTTTTCCAGCTCTACAGCATCTTTCAAAAGGCAATGGGACCAGTAGGCTGCATTCCTATGTACCATCCCACCTGTCCCCGTGTTCTTGAGAACTCCACAACTCCAACAGAAGATATTATCATATTTAAATGCCTTTTGGCTTACCCCTAAAGTAACTTTCTCCATGATTTTTAGTGCAACTTTTTCACCAGTAAAATTAAGCGGCCCAAATTTTACCTTTGCAAAACCACCTACAATTCAAAACACAGTTGCTTAAAGTTGAGTGTGAATTCTTCACTAATATAATATTACAGGTAAAGCAGAGTACCTAGCATACACTGTGTGTAATGCTTTAATTAGAGGAAGAGGTAATCAGCACCATCAATTTCCAACTGGTTTCAAAAATTCAATTTCAAGTTTATACGAATGAAACCTGACTTAGAGAACTGACAAGAGCTGTCAATCTATTCTCACATTAATTCTAGAGTGGTGAGACAGACTGTTAGGCGTGCTGTTTCTGTACAAAGATGACACTTACCCGTTCCAACTATTTCATGTAATTCCTAGTACTTGAGAATTTCCTCGTAGTCACTGTCAGACATCCTGAATGTGCAAGAACTGAAGATCCTCCAAGCACGTGCAATGAGGAAGTGCCAGCAGTGTTCACATCCTACTTAGGACATATTCTTAGAGGCAGAAGGGACACTCGTGGCAGATCCAGCAATGCTCATCTTCTCACCAACGTGCATCCCCCTCTCACCCAGCAACAACAAAACACAGTGCATGAAGCTGGCTTCACTTAGGTTAACAATATGGAACATCCCTCAGGGCTTTGTGCCACAGAGCAGTAGCAGGGCTGGACTACAGCTTTAGGAAGCAGTGGAAGCCTTTCCCTGTATGGTTACAGTGTCCCTGCATGCACCCCACAGCCAGAGCATTGCAAGCTGAGCTGCCTTGATGTTTCTTGCACTCATCCCAATCTCTGCGAATGAAGACTCGGAATGCAGTCAAGGCGTTGATTGAGCACGAGCGTGCCTTTATTCAATAGGAGAAAGGAGGGGGCGTGAGGTCTTGAGGAAAGATGGGATTCATGAGCTTTTGTCATCATGAGTGTGACTCTGAGCTCGTGCTGTTGCCCGGAGCTTGGGTCTCTTGGTCTGATTCTACGCCCTCCTCCGAGATGCTTGGCTTCTCCTCAGTGATGCTGACCTGAGCCTGCATGGTGGTGTCACTTTTGGGGCACTCGGGCTGCGCTTGGGCTGGGCTGTTCTGGAAAGGCTCTGGGTCACAATCCGGGCTCGTGCCTGTGTTGTCTGGCAGGCTCAGGTCAGCAGCTTCAGGAGGGATGGGATGAATTAAAGCTTGCACAACGATGACGTTCTTCTCTCCATCGCTGATTTCATATTGAAGGCTGTCATCTGAACTGCAGCATCCTGTGCTTCCCATGAGCTCTCCATTGAGGGAAGCACAGGATGCTCCATCATCAAATGCCCTGTGTGTTCGGGGTAGACAAGGGCTCAAGTCACCTAGGAAGGAGTAGATGCACAGGGGTTAGTGTCATACATTCACAAGATCACAGAATCACAGAACGACCTGGTTTGTAAGGGACCTCAAGGATCATGTAGTTCCAACCCCCCTGCCTAGCAGGGCCACCAAACATACACATTTACTAGATCAGGTTGCCCAGGGCCCTGTCCAACCTGTGCTGCTGAGAAGCAGTGTTCTGAAAGCTGGATTTGCACCCTTACCTGCCAGGACCAAGACTTCTACTTCAGAGGGCTCCCTGGCACTGCTCTGCAGTTGGTGTTCAGCCACACTGGATGGTCTGTGCAGGCAGAAGCATGAACACCAACTGCCAGCTGCTGACTCTGCCCTCTTACTGGGAGAACTTGGTCTGGAGAGAGAAAACAGAGCATGCTGTCAGTCGTGGTGCAGGGTGAGGGAAGAGCTGCACCGAGCCCTTGCCAATTGTTGACTGTTCATGGCACTGTGTGCTTTCTGCCTAAACACAGCTTAGAAACACGCTCTGTTTCAAACAGCAGAGGATGCTTCCATTCCTACAGCTCAGCCTTCAAGTCCTGCTGGCTAAATTCCTCTCAACCATGTCGATCAAGATGCAGAGCATGTGAGTAAAGGCTACACAGCCAGACAGGACAGGAGCTGGCAGGCTCATATATATATAATGGACAAAATTTAAACCAGTAAAACCCACCCAACCAATGAAGATAGGGGCTGGAATGGGAAGTCCTCTTTACCTTTTTGATGGAAGATCAATGACCGTGTGGAAGGTCCCTGGTACAGCTGCGGGGCCTTCCTCCACTTCTCTCTCTCTGCTCCACGTAGCAGTGGGAGAGCTTCTCTGGCCGCTTCTCTGAGCCTGTGCCTCCTGCAGTGTGAGCAGCTTTGTAGCAGGAGACACAGACTTGGGCCCGGCCAGAGAACTGTGCCCTGCAAGGGAAAACCACAGGTAAGACGGAGGATCAGAAAACAGCAGCACAGCCATCCCAGTTCTGCATTTCTGTCAGACTTGCATATCAGAGCCACTCACCGAAGAGGAGCTCAAAATAACCGTGTGCTCAGAAGTATGCTTGTGGCAAAGGACACAGTCATAATTAAGAGCAGCTCTCTGTATCGAAACAGGCAAACAAAAAGCCTAGAAAAACTAGGGGGCAGGGATCTCAGAAAGCTTTGCTGCCACATTTCAATCAAACTTCACCTGCATGAAGAACACCTAAACGGCAGGGACAGTTTTCTCCATGTAAGGTTTGGGTTTGGACACACTAAGGATCCAGCAACAGGGTGCCATATTCTAATCTAACACCGGAAGCCTGCTGTCTCCTCGACAGCAAAATAATTTTCAAAGGTCTTGGAGAAGACCAGAATTGGATCAAGGTTTCAGATCAACATCGAGCTAATGGAGGAAGATGCTCACCCTCTCCCACGGCTGGTGTAGATTCGGAGCAGAAGATAACATCTGCGTGGCTGATGATAAACTCCACAACATCTGTCTGTGTCTGCAGCTCCATGCAGGCAGCTTCACTATTGGAGCAGGCTGACTGGCTCTGCTGGGATCTGAAGAAAAGGCAGATCTTACAAGTCATTTCCCCAAGATCATTTCCCCAAGTCTGAATTTCTGTAGCCAAAAACTGTCAAACTGGCCTCTGGAGACTTCCGCAGTGGGCAAACAGCGATGCCACTGATGAAATTCTCCTGGATGATCAGGGACACAGCAGTCCCAGCAAAACAAGTGAGTAGAAACTCTCATCTCGAAATTGTGTCCCTGGGGTTGGGGGAGAGCAGAACGAAGCATCGTGTTGAAACAGAAAAAAGAAGTTTACCTTAAGAGGTTTGGAGCCCACACTATCGCTAAATTCTTAGCATCCATGTTTGTCACGGAGCAGTTCCCTGCCAGATTTGCCAGATGTTTCATTAGGTACTGCAGAGTCCTGGAAAACAAGAGAGGCAGATGTTCAGCAACAAAAAGCAAGCCGTGCTGCAGTGCACAAAACAAACATAACTTCATCCAGCTCAGCAGACCGAGTGCAGCACTGACCTGTAGTGAGGAGCGGGCAGCTGCTGGATGGCATCCTTCATTCTGAGCACCCGCTCCTCCTCTGCAGCACCAACAGCGTCCTGGAAAAAGGCAGGAAGGGATTCAGACACCAGTCAGGCTGGAGAGCTGCCACAGGTTTGGGAACAATGGAAACAGCGCGCTGGTGGTCAGCACTGAGGCAGACTCGATGCCTTCCAAGAGGCATCAGGGGAACACAGCAGCACGCAGCCTGTGCCATCAAGGCCAAGCAGTGAAAACTCTGAGGTCTTTACAGCCTGATTGTGGAGCACAGCTCCTCACAGCAGGCATTCATCTACAATTTACTATTAACCCCATTCTACCAATAGCTGGGGAACAACAAAGGAAAGGGATTTCTCACTAGCATTGTGAATACCTTAAATAAGCACCTCCTGGCACTACAAGTGCCATCAGTGAGAGGCAGGATGCGGCAAAGACATGCCTCATGGGGCTAACAGAAAGAAGACCTCAGAGCTGGGGCACTGCTGCAACCACTAGCTAGGACGCCCCGGGAAGAGGTACATATCTTTACCAAGACACTGCCCTGAGCTTACCAAGAACTTGTCATACAGCTGGTCGGTTAACAGAGGGTTTGGGAGCTCCCTGAAATACATTTTACACAGGGAGCTCACGCTGTGAATTTCTCGGACGCTGAGCTCGGGAACTTGCTCCGAATCAAATTCATGGCTGCAGAGAAGGACACAGAATTGGGCAGAGGGCTTTGAGAAAGACGAAAACAAGTCCAAAGCCACACAAATAACAGTCAAGAAAAGGAAGGGGTTCCTCTGAACACCCGCAGCATGGCACGGGCCCCTACTGACAGCTGTGTCAGTCGCAGCACTCTTACCGTAGTCGCTGGATCTTGGACATGACGCCGGACAGGCGGTATATCCCCTGCACTACACCATGCTCCTCAATGAAGTCAGCGCAGCTCTGCAGGACCTGGGGGACTACAGAACAAGAGCCAGCAGTTAGCTCAGCTTCTTAAGTCCTGTTTCAGGCCGCGCCCTTCTCACATCCCATCCACTAAGCCCAGCCGGGCTACCGCTTGCTTCCTCCAGAGAGGAGAAAGCTGGCAGAGACAGCTGTGAGGAAACTGCACAGAGATGTGTTCTTGGCTTTCCAGAAATGCCACGACATATCAACAGCCTGGAGAAAGTAAGTCTGGCAAAGCCACAGACACTGCAAGTCCCATCATAGCTCCCTCAGGAATCGAAAGACCAGAAGAGCTACAAAAAGGATGCAGGATGCACTTTGTGGCCAGAAGGCTTCCTGCATTTTCAGGCTGAAACAATTGCTAAATATGATCTCCCTTTCAACTTTATATGCCCAACGGAGGAAGATGTCAGGAATGGGCTGTTCCTTACCATCACGGCCAGAGCGGAGAAGGTGCTCCCCCAGGTCACACCCAAACACCCCTTCCTTCTTTGGCTCCGGCTCCGTCGCTCTCCTGGGGCGGGCCTTCACCAGGGAGCGAAGGAAGGGGAGGAGCTTGCCCCGTCTCCTTGGCACTGCGCAACAAAACAAAGAAACCAGTTCATTTCAGGCTTGGCTCGGTTGGACACGGGCAAACATAATGCATTCGACATGGCATGTAACAACGGGAAGAGCATTCCCAACAAGGACACGCAAGAACAGATTTTCCCTATCCCTGGAGGTAACCAAGGAGCTTAATGCAGTACTCTTGCTAAGCTTGCTCTACTAGGGAATTAAGGAACCCCCTGAAAGCCACGTTCTGACCCCATTTTACTAACCCGCATTACCAAATGTAACATACGTACCAGGCTTTGGCAAGGAATTGACCAGGGACTCAGGAACTTTTCCCCTGATGAGTTCAACGCACTCACCAGGGAAAAGTCCAACCTGTAACAAGAACAAAAAGACAGGTGGGCATTAGCGCGAGCCCAGAGCCAAAGGGAAGGTCCTCTGACACCGACACAGGGCAACTGTTTGCGTCCAGAAGCCATCCTGTGCAGGCAGAGCACCTCCAACCTGAGATTCCCGACTCTAGTCAAGTTGTGCTCTCTAGTCGGAAACGTGTACCTACCTCAAAGCCACGCTTGCCTCTCCAAAAGGGGCTCACCTCCTTTGGTGGCATATCGATAATGCTCACCAGATCTCCAACCTGCAAGAGATTGAAACGTCAATCCCACATTCAGCAAATCTGGTAGGAAAACACAGCTCAAATGACTGCCTTCTTCTATGCATGACAACAAGGAACAGCTGTAACTGCTTACCTCAAGGGAGAGCTCATCCGGCCCCTGGGCGACGTGGCTCTTAATAACATGGGCCGCCGCAACCGCTGGTACGTTTAAAGATGACACAGCACGCTCCAGCTGCGGCTTCCGCATGTTATCAGCCTGCAAAACAGAGCACAGGCCGTGGTCAGGAGATGAGGACAAACCAGGAGGATTTCAAAGTGAGGAGCACATCTGCAGAGAAAGCTGCAGCAAATGCGCTCCGTCCTTATAATCAGCACTTCAGAAGGAGCTGCTATTTTGCATTTCCAGGCCATGCAAAGATGCATCTCTCTCAACACAGACTAATCAGCAATGGCACTGGCACAGAAAGTTGGCCAGGCCCTTTTGGGCCCATTCTTTACTGCAGGAGAGTACACCTGCAGCTCCCTCTGCTGGCTCAACACGGAAAAAAGACCAGCCAGAGCTTCATACTGTACCTCCGTCGCCGCCACCTCAGGCTCACGGCTGATCCCACTGCACGCGACGCCCATCACAGCAAGTGTGAACAGCTGGAACAGAGCAGAAACACACTTCTGTTTTCTCTATTCAAACAGCACAGTATGGACAGACTTCCTCAGAACTACCCGTGCATACCCTGCAGCAAAACCATGCGGGGGGACAAATCATGGCACGTACCTGGCAGTGAGATCACCTCAAGCTATCTGCAGCAGTTCCTTGTCGCTTTGCTCAGATCGAATGGGAGCAAAAGCTGCACCGAGGCAGTGGGCAGAGGGTGAGGAGAGGAGAGAGAAAGAGCAGGTCAGTGAGCAGGGCTAAGACATCCATGGAATAACACACACAGCACAACCATCCTATCCACTTCCTGCAAGACATGCTGAGTCTCAGGCTACATGATGCCTGTCCGCCCAGCAACTTTACGATGCTTCCAAAATTGAGCAAAGAAGACAATGGAAGAAGCACGGGAAAGGTGCCACCTTTACAGATACCCCCTTTGGAACGTGTGTACTGAGGGAAAATTACGTCTGATGGTCAAGAGTAAGCAATACGGTGCTGTGAGCTCCGACAGCCAGCAGTTCTCAACACCTCACTGCCCACCCATCCATCCCATGCTGGTTCAGCTTACCTACAAGCTGCTGCGCACGACGTTGTGAAGAAAAAGGCACAAAAGTCACTAACTAAAGTCACTAACTAACTAAAATCACTAACTAACTAAAGTCACTAACTAACTAAAATCACTAACTAACTAAAGTCACTAACTAACTAAAATCACTAACTAACTAACGACTCTAAGTAACGACACTAACTAACGGCACTAACTAAAAGCACTAACTAACAGCACTAAAGGCACAAGAACAAGAAGACAACCAACCACTCCGACCACTAGCTCACCCACAAAGGAACACAGAACGCACCGCTCCTCCCCTAATTCCAGCCGCTTATGACATCACCAACGGCCAACAGCCTGGTCCACCATGACCCCCCACAAGGCGGGGAGCCAAGACCACATGGTCACATCTGATTCCAACACGGCACCACAACATTCCAGGACTCAGTGTGGGCTTGGAATTCTATCCGGACGTTTCCAAAGGAGGGTGCCAGATTAACTCTCAGCATTCTTTTGCGGGGCTCTTAGGAATGCTTCAAACCCATTTTCACTGCCTAGCTCATTTCTAGAAAGTCCAGTTGAGAAATGCTCACTTTGTCTGGGGAACGCCTCTATGCATCATGAATTAAAAATAAAATAAAATGGGCACGCGACCCTATGAAACTTACCTCTCTGCTCTTGTTGTCAGCCAGACACCTCAGATGAGCATGACGTGTCCCTGCTCCTGAATGAAGATCCACCCAAGTCTGTGTTCCTCTCTGTTCCATCTCTGGGTCTAAAAGAAACACAGACAGAGATGATTGCAAGATCCTTTGTGCAGACGAAAGACACGGGTGCACACGAATTCTGATTAGCAAGAAATACTACAGTCCCAATGGACTGCTGTGGTAGTACTTGAATCCTCATTTGGGGCTGGAGCTCAACAGGTCAACACATCAGAAATAACACAAAGTGCATCTGGAAGACGTGTCTCAAAGCCCAGAAAATCCAACACGGGAGGGGGCTGGACAGTGGACCACAAGTGTCCATTTCCATTGCAGCTCCCTGTAGAGAACAGCACCAATCAGCAGGCGTGAATCAATTCATTCACAAGCTGCACAATGACTCTGTTCTTTAAATGATAAAAATAACACACAAATCCTGACCAAAAAGTTGGGAGTTAATAACGACCAAAGAGGTTCCTGTTCCTACGCCTCATCCTCTCACCCCAACTCCTGGGTGATGCCCACAGGCTTCAAGTCAGCTCTCAAATCCATTGAACTCCAGTCACAGAACTCCATCAAAAAGGATGTCACACATGTGACACTTACATGCATTTTGCATCAGAAACAGTGACGCCAGCAGGGGCAGAGAGGTGACTGTCCCCCTGTACTCAGCACTGGTGAGGCCACAACTCGAATTCTCTGTCCAGTTTGTGGCCCCTCACTGCAAAAAACACACTGAGGCATTGGAACGTGTTCAAAGAAGGGCAACAAAGCTGGTGAGGGGTCTGGAGCACAATGTGGCCATATGAGGAGAGGCTGCAGGAGATGGGAATGTCCAGCCTGGAGAAGAGATGGCTCAGGGGAGACCTCATTGCTCTCTATAACTTCCTGAAGGGAGGTTGCAGTGAGCTGGGGGTCGACCTCTTCTCTCGTGTCATTACTGATAGAACTAGAGGGAATGGTTTCAAGCTGCGGCAGGGGAGGTTCAGGCTGGACATTAGGAAATATTACTTCTCAGAAAGGGTGGCCAGGCACTGGAATGGACTGCCCAGGGAGGTGGTGGAGTCACCCACCCTGGTGGTGTTCAAGGAACGTCTGCAGAAATCCCTGCTGAAATCCTGACCTCTGCCACAGGTGGCTGAGTGACACAAAAGCTGTGTCCTTGGTTCCCGGCCTTACCTTCTCATGCCGTTCATCTTGCTCTGCAGCTCCTGTTCTGAATAGTCTTCTTATATTCCCATGTGATGTACCCTGAAATACATCATTTAGTGAGTCTGAACAAAACATAAGACATTAATTGGAACTGTGAAGAAATGTTTTTTGCACTTTACTTGGAGAATGTTACATGCTATACCTTCTTTTCTCAATTGTAACACATGATTTTTTATAAAAAGAAACATAGCAAGTCAGCTTTTCAGTGTTTTCACCAAGTGTTGATGAAACTTGGTGAAATACAACTTTAGAAAAAGGTAATTTGAAAATTTAAATATTCTTATCAGAATCTCTGCTGTTAGTTACCGTTCCAATGTTCTGATTTGATGATGATTCTCTCAGAGCTGTTTTGTCCCTCCCCACCTCAAATGCACTTCAAGTGCTTTAGGAGCATCACTGGAATTTTAAATAAACTCGATATATTTTAGGAAAGCTGCTACAGATGCATGACTGAAGTACTTTGGAAAAATATAATCTTGATTGAATGCTGAACAGTGTTATTTAATTATAATCCAGGTAATTAAATTAATTAAACCAAGGAAATCACCTCCCAGTCAGTCAGCTCCCACCAGGGAAATCGCTTCCCTGCCAAGCAGATGCAACCAACACAAGCTGCTACATCACTCTAGGGCCCCACTGAGTCTTCCCAAGGGGTCTCCAAAGGCTTCCCTGTTGACTTCTGGGAACCGGAGAACACTCACATGGAAGCCAGTGCCCCCTAATGTGCCCCAGAGGTTTCTCAGGGCCCCGCAATTAGCTCTACAGACATCCAGACATGCCCCAGAGCAAGTATGTGTGCTGTAGGGAGCCCAAGAGACATTCCAGAGTATCCTAGTACTCCTCAGTGAGCTCAAGGGTTCTTCACCTGTCTCTAAATATGCCATACTGGACTTTGTTTTCTCTTCTGGAGCCTTCCTTAGTTCTCAGCTTTGCTTTCTCATGCCATTTATCATTCAGTTTAGAGATTATTTTAACTAAAATATTTTTATCCACCATATTTTCTGAAAACTAAGAATTGATCCCGCTCAAGGAAACAGAAGAGAAAAACATCACCCACAAGCTGCAGATATTTACCTCGACTTCTCTACATGCCATCCCCGGTGTGCTTTTCAACTCACCTTGCACAGTGACCCTGGCTTTTGTTTCAGAGTCCTCTGTCTCACAGGTGTACTCCCCGCTGGCCTTGGCAGTAGAGTCATGGATGATCAGAATGGCCCTCGTTCCCTCCTGCTGCAAGTCGTACTTCTGGCTTTTTCTGATTGCTTTGCCATCCTTGTACCACCTGATGCTCACATCAGGTTTCGACAGCTCACAGCTCAGCCCTACTGCTGCTGTCTTATCCTCCAGCTGTTTTGTTACCTCAGTAGGTTTTTCTGAAAGAAAACATGCTTTTTGAGTAACATACACTTAGGGTAGGATGCCTCTCTCAAAATACACGCATCTACATGCTGGAGATAAGTTAGAGAGGCACTTGCAACAGACGCCATCCTACAGCCAGCAGTAATCTGTAAAGTACAGACAATAGAATTCCAGGCACCATTAATTCTCTCTTAAATCTACCCCATTGAGGATGATGAACCATGTCTGAAAACTGCCTCTTCTTTCTCTCCACTGATCACACTGGGAGCCTCAGATGATGCTCTCAGATGCACATGTTCTAGATAGGAATTTGTTGTACAGCTAGATGATGTGAAGGCCACCCCTGCAGCTTATACTTAGAGGATATTTGCTCCCACAGTTCCCTCAACAGATCATTCCTGATTTACTGTTAATGGAACAAGCTGTAGTGAGATGCCCATTTCCAACACTACCCCAGTGCTTTGGGTAGTTCTCACATTTGTGTCAAATGGTTCCTCCTTTTACTTATTTTTAAGAGAAATTCTCAGTGCTTCAAGGTTCAAGTAGAAGGTTGCTATTCACTTTAACCATATTATCAGTTAGCTCTCACGACAGTCTTATCAGGAGACAGTTGAAGGACTCAGACCCCAGAATCTCTCCCATCTCATTACCTTTCACAGACATAAGACATTAATTGGAACTGTGAAGAAATGTTTTTTGCACTTTACTTGGAGAATGTTACATGCTATACCTTCTTTTCTCAATTGTAACACATGATTTTTTATAAAAAGAAACATAGCAAGTCAGCTTTTCAGTGTGCATATTGATGAAACTTGGTGAAATACAACTTTAGAAAAAGGTAATTTGAAAATTTGAATATTCTTTTCAGAATCTCTGCAATTAGTTACCGTTCCAATGTTCTGATTTGATGATGATTCTCTCAGAGCTGTTTTGTCACTCCCCACCTCAAATGCACTTCAAGTGCTTTAGGAGCATCACTGGAATTTTAAATAAACTCGATATATTTTAGGAAAGCTGCTACAGATGCATGACTGAAGTACTTTGGAAAAATATAATCTTGATTGAATGCTGAACAGTGTTATTTAATTATAATCCAGGTAATTAAATTAATTAAACCAAGGAAATCACCTCCCAGTCAGTCAGCTCCCACCAGGGAAATCGCTTCCCTGCCAAGCAGATGCAACCAACACAAGCTGCTACATCACTCTAGGGCCCCACTGAGTCTTCCCAAGGGGTCTCCAAAGGCTTCCCTGTTGACTTCTGGGAACCTGAGAACACTCACATGGAAGCCAGTGCCCCCTAATGTGCCCCAGAGGTTTCTCAGGGCCCCGCAATTAGCTCTACAGACATCCAGACATGCCCCAGAGCAAGTATGTGTGCTGTAGGGAGCCCAAGAGACATTCCAGAGTATCCTAGTACTCCTCAGTGAGCTCAAGGGTTCTTCACCTGTCTCTAAATATGCCATACTGGACTTCATTTTCTCTTCTGGAGCCCTCCTTGGTTATCAGCTTTGCTTTCTCATGCCATTTATCTCACTCCACAGCTTTTGCTCAGAATATTCTTTCTTGCATTCCCACATTTCAACAGAATCACAGAATTGTAGGGGTTGGAAGGGACCTCTAGAGATCATCGAGTCCAACCCCCCTGCCAATGCAGGCTCCCTACACCACGTTGCACAGGTAGGTGTTCAGGCGGGTCTTGAATATCTCCAGAGAAGGAGACTCCACCACCTCCCTGGGCAGCCTGTTCCAGTGCTCCGTCACCCTCACCATAAAGAAGTTATAGTGCACATTCATGTGGAACTTCCTATGCACAAGTTTCAGCCCATTACCCCTAGTCCTGTCCCCACGCACTACTGAAAAGAGACCAGCCGTGCCACTATGGCCCCCACACCTCAGGTATTTATAAACCTGGATCAAATCCCCTCTCAGCACCACCAATGACAACCCTCTGCACTCTGCCAGTCAGACAGTTCACGACCCACTTCACTGTCCACTCATCTATCCCATACTTCCTCAGCTTTGTTATAAGGATGTCATGGGGGACAGTATCAAAAACCTTTCTGAAATCAAGGTAGACTACATATACCACTCTAGCCCCGTCCACCCAGCCAGTGACATCTTCATAAAAGGCCACCAGGTTGGTCAAGCACGACCTCCCCTTGGTGAACCCATGCTGAGTACTCCTGATAACCTCCTTATCACCCAGTTCTCTGGAGATGGCATCCAGCACAAGCTGTTCCATCACCTTCCCTGGGACAGAGGTGAGGCTGACTGGCCTATAATTACCAGGCTCTTCCTTCTTGCCCTTTTTGAAGACTGCAGTGACATTGGCCATCCTCCAGTCTTCAGGCACCTCCCCAGTTCTCCAAGACCTCTGAAAGATTACAGAGAGGGGCTCAGCAATGACCTCCACCAGTTCTCTCAGCACCCGTGGATGCACCCCATGCACCCATCCCATGTATTTATGGACATTAATGTTTCCTAGGCAATCACAGACCACCTCTTCCCTGACTAAAGAGAAATCTCCTATTGTCCAGACTCTCTCATTAACCTCCAGGGTCTGGGATTTCTGAGGGAGAGCCTTTTCACTAAAGACAGAAGCAAAGAAGGCATTCAGTGTTTCTGCCTTCTCAGCATCCTCTGTTATCAGAACGCCTTCCTCCCCCCCTTGTTTTTTGTTTATTAGCAAACTATTAATATACTACAAAATAATAGCACTAATTACCAAGTAACATCACCATGCCAGCATACCGACCACCTGCTTTAGAGATTTATCCTTCATTTTGTGTAACACTTCAAACACTGCAAAGAAACAAAGCAAGTGCAGAACCAGGACGCCACTTCCCTCAGGATTTTACAGCCTCATTCATGTCTGACAGATGGAGGCCCTGACAACAAGAGCTGTGTCTGTCCATAACAAGGACTCACCTCTGCAGGTGCAGGGGCAGCTCTCAGAGAAGCCTTCTTCATTTCTGCTTTCTTCTCTTTTTGTCTTTTGACTGGGAGCTGGTGTCAACCTGCCTGAGGGAAGGGAGGCCCCTTCAGAGGGATCTAGATAAGCCGGATCAACCTCACTGGGCTGAGGTGAATGGGATGTGGTACACCCAGGCCAAGTGCCAGGTCCTGCACTTTGGCCACAATAACCCCATGCAGCGCTATAGGCTTGGGGCTGAGTGGCTGCAGGGCTGTGCAGAGGAAATAGACCTGGGGGTGTTGGTCGATGCTCAGCTGAACATGAGCCAACAGTGTGCCCAGGTGGCCAAGAAGGCCAACGGCATCCTGGCCTGTCTAAGAAATAGTGTGGCCAGCAGGAGCAGAGAGGTAATCATCCCCTTGGACTCAACACTGGGGAGGCTGCGCCTCAAGTCTTATGTTCAGTTTTGGGCACCTCGCTACAAGAAAGTCATTGAGGCACTGGAACTTGTACATGGAAGTCTGCCCCTCGAGCAGCTCCCATTCATCATCAGCTCCCATTATGAACCCCACTGTGCAAAACAGCAAAACTTCTACTGCAAATGGCTGCAGTCACCAAAGCTCAGCCCACGATCCAGGTATCAGCCTTCTCCCTTCTGTTTTCCATCTTAGCCCATAGTTTTGCTTCCAGAAATGGAACTCCTCTTTAACAGCCAAAACACAAACTAATACATCACTTTCACTGCTCCTTCCCGCACCCCCATAGGAATGGTTACCTGACATCCCCTACAGCACAGCACCTGCTCACAACTATCATTCAAACTCTATTCTTTCATACTTCTTGAGAGAGGACGGTAAAAACTCCCTTCTGCATGGCACTAAGGACAGTCTGTCCCCATCACATCCCTCTGTGTGCTGAAAGCTGCCATTGGATCTCTTGCAGCCTGCTGGCTGCTGCTCACAAACACTGGGAACTGCACCACACTGATTCTAAAGAGAGAAAGGAAGAAACGCTGGTGGGAATGAGCACCCAAGGTTTGCAGAGATGCTCCAGATTGTGCCAGAGATGGAATATCACAGTGCTGGGACATGATTGATCACTAAGGAAAACACTTGGAAGCACATTCAATCTGCAGAAGCTGTAATTACTGGGCACAGTCAGCTTTCCTATGGCTCAGCTGGAGGAGGCGGGTGCTCTCAGACATCTGCTCAGGGGCTTCAGCTGAGACACTTGCACAATGCTGGGATCATTCTGATGGAAACTATGTCTTCAGATACCATGGTTAAATCCATCCAAAATGATCAAGCGGAGCCTTAGCTCTTGAGCAGCACTTCTTCCCCACCCTTCACTACTCCAAGCAGCTCCAACAAACTTCTCAGAAGAAATCCAGGCCAGCACAGACCTGGCAGACCAGAACCAAGTGCAGCCTGTGGGACGGCAGTGCCCACTCCTTGCTTCCACCCTGCTCCAGCAGGTTAAGGAGTCTGAGCCTCACTGGCCTCTGACAGCTCAAGACTTTCAGCACCTCATGCCAACATTTCTCACTAAGATACACCTCAGGCATTGAATTCTCTTCTCACTACCTCCTCCCAGTCCTTCCCTAGGAACAGAAACCATTCAGATTCTACAGCAAACATATTTACCCTGCAAGAGCACACTGAACAACCTGCAACAATGAAACATGGTTTTGGAGAGTGGGTTTGGAAACACACCTTTAGACAGCTGTCTCCCTGTAGCCAAAAGGAAACCAAGCAGCAAAAGAAGAGTCCAGCCTGAAACATGCCCATGCTACTAGCCCAAGTTTCTCACAGTGAATGCAGAATCCATCCTGTTCTTGAGGTAACAAATGACCAGTGGGTCTCCTCTTGCTCCACCCCTTCTCCTTCAAAGCCAGAAAAAGAAAAACAGGTAGAAGAAAACCCAGACGTACCTTTCCACACAAAGAGCAGAAAGTGGAACAGCAGTTGTCTCCTTCCTGAGACATGGTGGGGAGCATCCCAGAGGAAGCCCAAGTTCTTTGCTTCTCTCCACAGGGACTTCAAGCATTCTTGGCAAGAGCTGCTTTTGTTCTTTCTTCAACTGCTTCCATCACCAGAATCTCCTTTGGAAAAGGAACCCGAAAGAAAGAATCAGCAAATGAAAAAGAATGAGCAATAACCACTTTCCCAGCTTTCTTCTGACATGCAATTTAGACTCTCGACTCGGGCAAGGTCTTAAAATCAGCTGGTTACAAGAACTGTCCCCAAATATATCCAGCTTCTGTACAGCTGCCGTTATTTCTGACAGCGAGTGTAATCATAGAATCATAGAATGGCCCGGGTTGGAAGGGACCTCAAGGATCATGAAGATCAATCACCTCCCTGTCCCTGCTGGCCATCCCCTCTTCTGATGGAGCCCAGGGGACCATTTGCTCTCTGAGCTGCAAGAGCACGCTGATGGCTCACGTTCTGTTTTTCATCCACCAGGACCCCCAGGTCCTTCTCTGGGGGTCTTCTCTTAAGGACTGCTCCTCCCAGGCTGTAGAAATGCCTGGGATTCCTCCAGCCCAAGTGCAAAACTTGCACTTTGCTGTGTTGAACCTCATTAGATTCACCTAGGCCAACCTCTCGGTTCAGCTCCCTCTGAATGGCATCCCTTCCTTCCACTGCATCAGCCGCACCACTCAGCAAACAGCAGAGGGTGCACTCCATTGCATCATTGGTGTCACTGATAACCATGTAAAAAAGCACTGGTCCCAAGAACTGGTCCTGAACACCTCCAGGGATCCCACCACCTCCCCGGGCAGCCTGTGCCAGTTAATTCTGTGGGCAGAACTGCCAGTATGAAATATTATGCTATCGTGAAAAAGAAAGAGAAGAAAAGCAAAATTAAGACTAGCTGACAAGCCTTGGCAGGGTGTTTTGCTCTCCTTAAATTTATACCCATTATTCAATTCTCTTTGGAGCTGTCACCATCCCTCTCTGGAGTTGGTTCTTTGAGAAGAAGCAATTAAGTAAGCTCTCCAATGCCGAAGTGCATACACTACTCTAGGGCTTTCTCGTCTCTCCATGGATCAACAAGGGTGACAAGCCAGCAGAATATGATGAAGAGCCTCATGCATACTCAGTATAAAAAAAAAAGGCAATTGTTGCTGGGAAGAAGGTGCATTTGCATTTGTGTCATCTGCAGAGGGTACTGCAGAAATGGAAAGTCTTCCACTGGAGCAAACAAAGGGTTCTCATTTATTGCAATCAAGGCCCAGCGTGAGGATCTCAGAGATCAGACCTACACCCTGCAGCAAAGCAGAGATCTTTTCTACATCTTTGCTCTTATTGGTAAATCTCACTGCAGCACCTGTCAGGAGCAAAGGCCTCGTTATTTCAATTTAGATCAGGCTAATGTGGTCAATGTTTGCTGCAAGATCTCTGAAAAAGTATCACCTTCTGTTCCTGCACTCATCATTGTGTCAATGCTAAGCAATTCAAGATATTTCATTTGGTCTTCTTGCCGGATTTACTAAGTACAAAACAACCAAACATCTCCTGCTACTGATTAAGAATGCTCTAAACATGCTTCTGCAGAGGTTTCCACCCAGTGACAAACAGCTCCTCCCATAATGAATGTTTATTTGTTCTATTTGGTCATGCAAAGCTGATTGATAGAGATACTATTGGAATGATGGCTCCCCTACTTCTAAACTATTCCAGTGCAATCAGAAAGGCTGTCTGAACCTGGAGCTGAAAGTTCTGCTCTATGGTGATGCAGTGGTAAACCTGGTGACTGAATGCACTGGCCAATAGCTGTGAACTGCAGACATTCATCAGCTGGCATGAAGCAATCTGGTTCAGATACCAAGCAGCTGGGTAGACTGGCTTACCCTACACTCAGTGCTATCATGTTTAGGGCAAAACCAGGACTCACATCAGTCCATGGGATGCAATTTCATGTATTTGGTACAGTAAGTGAATGCCTGCAGCCCCAGTTCTAATCATCAGATCACAGCAACTATGCCTTGACTGTAAGAGGAAAGGAGAAGGATCAAAGCAAATACCTCTCACTCTCATCTTGGTGCTGACATCAACATTTTAGGCAACAAATTTCACTTCTGCTCCATCATCGTTCTTGGTGACGTTCTTTATCATTAGGCTGTGAGTAGTTTGGGTTCTCTTGATGATGCAGGTCTCGCTTTCCTGTAAGACTTTACCACTGAGGTACAAAGTGCCACAACATTTTGTAAGGTCAATAGTAAACATGGCATCCCCTCCAGGTACAGCTTCACCAGTTGTTAGGGGGGATTTCACAGCCAGGACTGGTTCTGAGGAAGAACAACATGGATGTCTTCATGCTCTTTAGATGCAAGTCTGGTATCTCATTTATGGATGGAAGATTTAATCATAGGCACATTTCTACTTCTCCCTTTGCATGAGTGCTGGAAGAACCACTTCTATGCTTCAGATCTGTTACAGAAAGTTCTGCTTCTTGCACATGTGAGATATCAAAAGATAAGGATATTCATGTCTCTGTCACAGAAACAGAACTTGTATCACTTTAGTGGTAGGTGGACGTTCATAGGAGATAGGAGAACTAGTAATAAAGGAAAGCCTTTGGTGTGTTAATGCACTACTATCCTTCAAGTCAAAGGAAACACCTTTAGGGAACCAACACAGCTGCTCAGCACACACTGACCCATTTCCATTGGGGCTTTTGTGCTTACCAAGGTGCACGCTCCCTGGGAATTCCAGAGACGGGCTCTGTCCATGTGCATTGACTGCAGACACTCGGAACTGATCATCAGCCTCTTCAGAAAGATTGCTCACCATGAACTCTGGGACGGGGACATGAGACTCGTGGCACCTCACCCAGGTGAAGCCAGTTAGTTTATTGGGTTCCACAATGTAGCCATCGATTGGAATGGGGCGTTGCATCTTCGGAGGGGACCATGCCAGCATCACTGAGGTTTCTGTTTTATTTTTCACCACGGGGTCAGCTGGGGGCTGGGTGGGAGGTTTTCTGGGAGCTGAACAGAAAGAAATACAGAAATATTAGCATAAGGTCATTTAAGCTGGAAAAGACCTTCAACATTTTAGAGGTTAAAATCCCATCAGACCTTTTCACTGTTTGCAGCCACTGATACAAGCAGGAGGCTGGGAGTTACCTGATGGGCTCTAGTTACAGACTACTGACACAGTAAAGGATTGATTTCATTTCATTTTGGCCATCAGAAAGTTTGGTGTCTGCTTTAAGTCACCCAATTATAATTTAAGACTCCAATTACAATCATATAGAGAACAGCGCATTTAGGAGAACTCATCTCATCTTAATAAACCTGAATGAAATCACAGAATCATAGGATCACGGGAGGGCTTGGGTTGGAAGAAACCATCAAGGTCATTAAGTTCTAAACACCCTGCCATGGGCTGGCTGCACACTAACAAGCTCAGGCTGCCCATCACCCATCCAACCTCGCCTTCAACACCAAGGACAGGCACCCACAGCTTCTCTGGGCAGCCTGAAATGGAAGCAATGAGCCACATGTTGAAGATACTCAAATATTCATGATTGTAGGGAGCCAAATACTCCATACATATTGCCTGCCTGGTCAATGGTATTAAAATGCCAACAACAGACTCATCCAGCTCATTGAAAATGGTGTGAACATGGCGTACAGGATTCTTCCAGCAGCTAGTTAGATCTGAAAAGAGTAAAAATAGGAATTCTCAATGCGATACAGTTTTCCCTCATAACATAAATAGACGCATAACTGTTTTGGGGTGCACTGTTACCAGCCTGTCAGTTGCTGTTGGTCAGTGCTAGATGCCAAAGGTCCCACTAACACAGCATGAAGCCGAAAGCTAGACGCTGGAATCAGATCTCCTGACCTTACCATCAGAAATTGAGATGTCATATTTTGCTCAGAGGTGCCTGCTTGTAGGAGGGACAGTTTCCGAGCTTTTTCTACTCCAGGATCCAGCTCAAGATTTAGAATTTAAACAGCAGTCAGAAATTAAACTGAGCTTTGTCACCTCCATCAAATAGAAGGAGTGGTTGGGTTCTACAGCTTTCCAAATCACTTAGAAACTGGCACAACAATCAGATGCCTACCTTTTCTTTTTTAACTTGTTAATACATAGAGCTTAATAGCATCAGAATGCCCCAAGCACTTCAGATAACACGACAGCTGTAAACCCTTCTTTAAGGATTCCTTTGTTTAACCACTGAGTAACTGTAATTCAGTGGTGCTGGTGGGAGAAGGGAAGTCCTAATCTTCCCAGATGGTGAATAGAGTTGATGTTCACATGCAGACTGGTGCTGCAGCACAGCCAGAAACCACTCATTTGGGAAACACAGCACCAAGAAAATAACAGGAATAGCTTCATAAAATCAGGCAGCTTCACCCAAATTTCCGTCTGATCATCACAGTGGCCCTCCTTTGGACCCACCCCAACAGCTCCACATCCTTCCCAGGCCTGGACACAGTGCTGCAAATAGGGCCTCACAAGAGCTGAGCAGGAGGGGACAATCACATCCCTCTCCTGCTGGCCACCCCTTTTTCAGTGCAGCCCAGAATACACATGGATCTATCTTTTTCATACAGATATTCCCATAGATGTACATATATATACCACACCTACACCCCCTTAATCTGCTACAACTCCATTCTCCTGCTCCTGGGATAACGCAGAAGGGCTGAGACCTTCCAGCTGCTTCCACCCAGGGTCACACAGCAAAGCCGACCCTGCAGGAGTCTGCATCATTCTTTGCATGGCATTGCTAAAAGGAAGATCCCCCCCCTACCCTTGGCTCTACACTCCAGGTGCTGTCTGCCATCTGTAAAGCCACCACAGCTCTCCTACTGGAGTTCCCATCTGCACAGTGACAGCTTGGTTTCTTCTTACTGTCCAAACAGCCACAGCCTCAGTGCTTCTCAAATCTCCCCTTTTCAGCTGATTTCCTCTTTCTAGTGCCTGGGCAATTCCTCCCTCTCACAGTCATCCCTCTGCCCCACTCTATGCCCACAGACCCAGAGAGGGCACACAGAGCCAGCCCTGTCCCAGCTGCTGCTGCTTCACATCTGACAGTCTCAGGAGCTGAGATCCAGGCCGAGACAGCAATGCCCAGACATGGTTTGTAGGACGTTTGTGAGAGGAAATAGAGACTCCCTAGAGACCCCCACAGCCCCTGCACAGCTCTATAGAACAGTCTTATAGAACTACCTCTAGTAGAAGCAATCTCCACACAGAGATCCTTTCCCAGTGGCACTCAGCCCTTCAGTGGGGTCTAAGAGAGCTGCAGCCAGACTCAAACACAACTGCTCACACAGCTCAGCTGCCTTCACCTGTGCTCCTGACGCTGACACATTGCAGCCCCACATCCCCCTCTGCCCCCCCACAGCCCCACACCCCCCTGTCCTCCCCGCACTCCCCATCAGCCCATCCCACCTCAGTGCTGCCTCTGTCTCTTCTCTCCTCTCCCCGTCCCAGCGCCGGCCTCCCCCGGCCTCCCATTGGGCAGCGGCAGCTCCGCCGGCTCCGATTGGCTGAGCCGCAGTGCGCGGGAGTGGCCGTTGTGGGGGGGGCAGAGGATGTACATCTATGGGAATATACATATGAAAAAGATAGATCCATGTGTGTTCTGGGCTGCACTGAAAAAGGGGTGGCCAGCAGGAGAGGGAGGTGATTGTCCCCTCCTGCTCAGCTCTTGTGAGGCCCTATTTGCAGCACCGTGTCCAGGCCTGGGAAGGATGTGGAGCTGTTGGGGTGGGTCAAAAGGAGGGCCACTGTGATGATCAGACGGAAATTTGGGTGAAGCTGCCTGATTTTATGAAGCTATTCCTGTTATTTTCTTGGTGCTGTGTTTCCCAAATGAGTGGTTTCTGGCTGTGCTGCAGCACCAGTCTGCATGTGAACATCAACTCTATTCACCATCTGGGAAGATTAGGACTTCCCTTCTCCCACCAGCACCACTGAATTACAGTTACTCTAAGGAATCCTTAAAGAAGGGTTTATAGCTGTCATGTTATCTGAAGTGCTTGGGGCATTCTGATGCTATTAAGCTCTATGTATTAACAAGTTCAAAAAGAAAAGGTAGGCATCTGATTGTTGTGCCAGTTTCTAAGTGATTTGGAAAGCTGTAGAACCCAACCACTCCTTCTATTTGATGGAGGTGACAAAGCTCAGTTTAATTTCTGACTGCTGTTTAAATTCTGGAGCTCAAGCTGGTTCCTGGAGCAGAAAAAGCTCGGTAGCTGTCCCTCCTAAAAGCAGGCACCTCTGAGCAAAATATGACATCTCAATTTCTGATGGTAAGGTCAGGAGATCTGATTCCAGCGTCTAGCTTTTGGCTTCATGCTATGTTAGTGGGACCTTTGGCATCCAGCACTGACTAACAGCAACTGACAGGCTGGTAACAGTGCACCCCAAAACAGTTATGTGTCAGGATGGGTCAGGAAAATTGTATGGCATTGAGATTTCCTGTCTTTGCTCTTTGCAGATCTAACTAGCTGCTGGAAGAATACTGTACGCCATGTTCACACCATTTTCAATGAGCTGGATGAGTCTGTTGTTGGCATTTTAATGCAATTGACCAGGCAGGCAATATGTATGGAGTATTTGGCTCTCTCTACAGTAATGAATATTTCAGTGTCTTCAACGTGTGGCTCATTTCTTCCATTTCAGGCTGCCCAGAGAAGCTGTGGATGCCTGTCCTTGGTGTTGAAGGCGAGGTTGGATGGGTGATGGGCAGCCTGAGCTGGTTAGTGGGCAGCCAGCCCATGGCAGGGTGTTTAGAACTGGATGATCTTGAAGGTTTCTTCCAACCCAAGCCCTCCCGTGATCCTATGATTCTGTGATTTCATTCAGGTTTATTGAGATGAGATGAGTTCTCCTAAATGCGCTGTTCTCCGTATGATTATAATTGGAGTCTTAAATTATAATTGGGTGACTTAAAGCAGACACCATACCTTCTGATGGCCAAAATGAAATGAAATCAATCCTTTACTGTGTCAGTAGTCTGTAACTAGAGCCCATCAGGTAATTCCCAGCCTCCTGCCTGTATCAGTGGCTGCACACAGTGAAAAAGTCTGATGGGATTTTAACCTCTAAAATGTTCCGAAGCAACCAGAGGGTGAATATATTCACTATGCAAATACCTGCAGGAATAAGCTTGTCATGTATGTCCTCAGGTACCACAGTAGTTAATGGTGGGACTCAGTAGGTCATGCTGAAAGTTGAGTCTGCTGATCTTGAAGGTCTTTTCCAGCTTAAATGACCTTATGCTAATATTTCTGTATTTCTTTCTGTTCAGCTCCCAGAAAACCTCCCACCCAGCCCCCAGTTGACTCCGTGGTGAAAAATAAAACAGAAACCTCAGTGACGCTGGCATGGTCCCCTCCGAAGATGCAACCCCCATTCCAATCGATGGCTACATTGTGGAACCCAATAAACTAACTGGCTTCACCTGGGTGAGGTGCCACGAGTCTCATGTCCCCGTCCCAGAGTTCATGGTGAGCAATCTTTCTGAAGAGGCTGATGATCAGTTCCGAGTGTCTGCAGTCAATGCGCATGGACAGAGCCCGTCTCTGGAATTCCCAGGGAGCGTGCACCTTGGTAAGCACAAAAACCCCAATGGAAATGGGTCAGTGTGTGCTGAGCAGCTGTGTTGGTTCCCTAAAGATGTTTCATTTGACTTTAAGGATAGTAGTGCATTAACACACCAAAGGCTTTCCCTTATTCCTAGTTCTCCTATCTCCTATCAACCTCCAGCTACCACTAAAGTGATACAAGTTCTGTTTCTGTGACAGAGACATGAATATTATTATCTTTTGATATCTCACATGTGCAAGAGGCAGAACTTTCTGTAACAGATTTGAAGCATAGAAGTGCTTCTTCCAGCACTCATGCAAAGGGTGAAGTAGAAATGTACCTATGATTTAATCTTCCATCTCTAAATGAGATACCAGACTTGCATCTAAAGAGTATTAAGACATCCATGTTGTTCTTCCTCAGACCCAGTCCTGGCTGTGAAATCCCCCCTAACAACTGGTGAAGCTGTACCTGGAAGGAATGCCATGTTTATTATTGACCTTACAACAACGTGTTGCGGCACTTGGTACATCAATGGTAAAGTCTTACAGGAAAGCGAGACCTGCATCATCAAGAGAACCCAAACTACTCACAGCCTAATGATAAAGAACGTCACCAAGAACGATGATGGAGCAGAAGTGAAATTTGTTGCCAAAAATGTTGATGTCAGCACCAAGATGAAAGTGAGAGGTATTTGCTTTGATCCTTCTCCTTTCCTCTTCCAGTCAAGGCATAGTTGCTGTGATCTGATGATTAGAACTGGGGCTGCAGGCATTCACTTACTGTACCAAATACATGAAATTGCATCCCATGGACTGATGTGAGTCCTGGTTTTGCCCTAAACATGATAGCACTGAGTGTAGGGTAAGCCAGTCTACCCAGCTGCTTGGTATCTGAACCAGATTGCTTCATGCCAGCTGATGAATGTCTGCAGTTCACAGCTATTGGCCAGTGCATTCAGTCACCAGGTTTACCACTGCATCACCATAGAGCAGTACTTTCAGCTCCAGGTTCAGACAGCCTTTTTGATTGCACTGGAATAGTTTAGAAGTAGGGAAGCAATCATTCCAATAATATCTCTATCAATCAGCTTTGCATGACCAAATATAACAAATAAACATTCGTGATGGGCGGAGCTGTTTGTCACTGGGTGGAAACTGAGTATGCATGAGGCTCTTCATCATATTCTTCTGGCTTGTCACCCTTGTTGATCCATGGAGAAACAACAAAGCCCTAGAGTAGTGTATGCACTTTGGCATTGGAGAGTTTACTTAATTGCTTCTTCTCAATGAACAAACTCCAGAGAGGCATGGAGACAGCTCCAAACAGAATTGAATAACGGGACTAAACTTATGGAGAGCAGAACTTCCTGCCAAGGCTTGTCAGCTAGTCTTAATTTTGCTTTTCTTCTCCCTCTTTGTCACGTTAGCATAATATTTCATACTGGCAGGTCTGCCCACAGAATTAACTGGCACAGGCTACCCAGGGAGGTGGTGGGATCCCTGGAGGTGTTCAGGAACTGTGGAGATGTGGCCCTGATGGATGTTATCAGGGGGCATGGTGGGGTGGGTTGGGGTTGGAATCAAAGGAGGACCCCCATGTATTTCAGCAGGAAGCACTACTGGTAATAAGACTTTTGGAGCAAATCCTGGTAGGGCCACGCTCAGCTGGTCCAGTCCGGAGGCTGTTCCTCCTTCCTGCAGTATCTGCAGTGAAAACCAGCAGCTGCTTTTGTGTGGCTGGGCTCACATCCAGCAGTGGTGAGGTGACTACAATTATTCCACTGTGTGTTAATAGAGGCCAGTTTCATCATCTAACTTTTGCGCTCCAATTAACTTCCATAAAGGAATTCTGTTTTTCTTTTCAGTCCTAAGTGTTGTCTCCATCTTTTAGGCTCAATTTGTTTTCCAGGGGGTTACAATGCAGTAATAGAACACCCTCCATTTATTTCCTTCTAGTTTGCTTGTTCCAATTCTTTCCTCAGTTTTCCGAGTTTAGACATTTTCTTTAAGCCCTGGGCTTCTTCCTTTGGCTCTGTCCCCTGTACAGTGTATGTCTTTCAACTTGTGGAGATAAGGTAATCTGGCACGTGGTTTATAAAAGCTGCCAATTTGCCAGCTTCTGAATTAGAATCTAGCAATTAGAACTAGGATTAAACGTGTATGTTTGGCCTTATGATAAATGAATGCCTCATGGTCAGCAATGTCCCTGCAGTTCTTTACCATCGTACATATTTTGTGTGCCCATATTTTGTTTCAGCACTGGCAAACTTCATAAACAAAGAGACAACTGGAGTCACGACTTGAGCCCTGACATCTGGGCTTCATTCTTCTAGTTCATGAATTGCCTCAGCACTTACATCATCTTTAAACCTATGACTGAAACGGTCCTAAGTTCTTAGCATGGGAATCCAGTCTCCTCTTTTGACAAATTAAACTCCACATTTGGAGAGTTGAGTGTCTCCTGCTGTACCCGAAGGACGTTGTGATCTCTGAGGTGTCTCCCTGAGGTGCTGTAAGCACAGCCATTAGCTCATAGTGCAAGTAAAGCACTGTCAGGTCAAGCCTGGAGGAGTAATGCTTGTCACTGACATGTTCCTGTTCAGGGTGGAGCTGGAGGATAAAATAACACAAGAAATTGTCATTGAAAGTCAATATCTGTGAAATTCAACTGGCTGCATTCACAGAACCTGGCGTTAAGATCTGGTTTCTGGTTTCTATCTTGAACCTCTTTTCCATAACCCAGTCCTCATTTATGAACTGAAGCTCTACTGAAAGCCTTTTGCTGTGTATGCTCATGCTGCAGTGCAGCGCTTGTGACCTTTAACAGCACATTCACATTCCTCTGATCACAGGCTCCTTAAGGTTGATTAATACCCTCTAGTCCAACTGCTCACCCATCACCACCATTATGCTCACCATCAGCAGGCTAAAAACTCAGCAGAGATGATAGATCAAGCACAGCACTGGATTTGGGATGGCTAGAGATTCCTAAGTTATTGAAGGATTGCTTGCAGGTGGTGTTGGCTCAGGTATTCACCCTGCATCCCACCTCCCGTTCTGTTTGGTTGAGAATCATGCATTTTGCAATTTCACTTTGTAATTCAAAGCCCCTTTCTTTATCTGTTGAAAAACTGATCTAAAACAAGCCAAGAAGACTCCGTTGGAACTGGTGGATGCAGAACAAAGGCATCCCCAAAGGACAAGTTGCACTGTTTGATGAACATTATTGGATGAGAGTTAAGCTAAGATTTAAAAAGTTCTGGGGCTGTCTCTGAGCATCAAATCCAGAGGAAGCCTGCATGATTCCCTGAGAATGGATACCTCCTACTTTGGTGTAGGGTTAAGGGAACACTAGCAGTAACTCCTATCACAAAATGTCACGTGGCTCAGACAAAAATGCCATCAAGAGGGGGCTTAATTAGGAGCACCAAATGGTCACAAGATGGTCTTAGGGCAGGGAAGTAATCTATCTATGTGATACTGATTGATGCTATTAGTTCTTAACAGCTTGACTCTAGAGGGGCTGTTCTTCTTTGGTCACCTAGTTTTAAAAGAATAGATGGCTCCTGTCTATTACAATTTTTAATGCATTATTTGTTCACTGATGCCATAAATGTGCCTGGCATAGCAATTGGCCTTGGTATATCCAGTGACTGAAAGCAACAGTTGTTGCTGTAAGAAATGCAATACTAAGCTTGGTCTGCCTGTAGCTGACAGCCATCAGCTTGCTCCTCAGGCAGGTTCTGTCTGGATGGAATGAAGGGCATGAAATACTGATGTGCTCATCAAACGCTGCTTGTTAGCTTAGAGACAAGGTGTTGAATAGGTTTGTTCATGCATTGAAAACACGTTACTTAGCTGCCTTCATTTTAGCTACAGAAGAACACGTGCAGAATACAGAATTGATTAAAAGAAATAAGAACTGTCTGCATAGAACTTACTCTTTCCTTACACAGGAGAATCAAGCACACGTTTGTATGTGAGTATCTCCAGAGGTGAAACTCGATCACCCAAATGTAATGAGCAGAGACATTACAATCAGTTCTAACTGTATCTTCATGCTGTGCTGAATAAGCCTGAGTCAGGATGTAAACCACTTTCTCTTTTTTTCTTCAGATGAAGCCATTAATGTTGTCAACAAGCCCAAAATGACTCCAGAAATATCAGTCAGTCCTTCTGAAGACCTGGAGCTGGTGTGTGAGGTGTCAGCTGCAAGCGGAGCTGTTGTATGGAAGAAAGATCAAACAGAGGTGAAGCAGGACCAGAAGACAACCATCATCTCCCAGGGGACGCACCGCAACCTCATGGTCAAAAATGTGACCCTGAAAGACCAAGGGAGCTACAGCTGTGAAACAAAAGATGACAAAGCAACATTCCAAGTGAAAGTCAGAGGTGAGAAAATGCTTGGAATCCCAGAGATAAAGGAACTCTTCATTTGGTGTGTCTTGCATTTGGAGGATCAACTGACAGCCTCTCTGGTGCAAAACATTTTGGCTCTAGGACTTTCTCTGTCATCTAGTGTCATAGCAACACTTTTCTACATGTGCTTTTACATCCAGGAATGAATTACTGCAACAAACCATAGGCAAGGAGGGTAACTTGTGCAGCTCTTGTAGTCAGCTGGTGTCTGCAGGGTTACAGTGCAAGAGCACACCAGGCATGCAAGGAGTGAGAAAAGGGGAGGTGTTTGAAGAGATCTGGTTACAAAATTTGAGTGACACAATTAGGTGGAAAATGCCAATAATCAGACTCATAAATGGCCTGGGTTGCAAAGGCCCACAGTGCTCATCCAGTTCCAACCCCCTTCTTTCTATGTGCAGGGTTGCCAACCAGCAGCCCAGGCTGCCCAGAACCACATCCAGCCTGGCCTTGAATGCCTGCAGGGATGGAGCATCCACAGTCTCCTTGGGCAACCTGTTCTAGAGGGCCGTTCCCTTCTGATTTATTGGAAATGTAGAGAGACATCAGAAGAAAAAAAGATAAGATAGGAGGTTCAGCAGTGCATGCAGGTGTTCTAAATCTCATGTCCAAATCTGCTATCAGACTGCAAAATGTTTAGCTTTGTGATATGATGTGATATGATATGATATGATATGATATGATGTGATATGATATGATATGACATGAAATGATATGTCTATCATTTCCCAAGGCAAAATAGAGGGGAAAGTATTTTCCTGTCTTAGTGAGGCATCACGATGCTCCCTGTGAAGTGCAAGTATAATGAAAACGGGCAACTGGAGTAAGCTCTGCAGCAGACTACAGCAAAACTGTGTGACTCTTGTGATGTCCCTGCAGAGAAAGAAGACGTGTTTACAGAGAAGGACAAGATACAAAAGGAGATGAAGGCTGCACCAACAGAAAATGCCACGCTGAGCTGTGAGGTGGCCCAGGAGAAGATGGAGGTGAAGTGGTACAAGGAGGGGAAACTGATCACCTCGAGCAAGAAGTTCAAGGTGGAGTCAGAGGGCAAACAGCGTCGGCTGGTGGTGAGCCAGGTGGAGAAGAAAGATGCAGGGGAGTACAGCTGCGAGGCTGCTGGCCAGAAACTCACCTTCAAGATTCATGTCACAGGTGAGACAGGTGTTGTCTGAAATACAGCAGAGAACAGTAAAGTAAAATCTAGTTTCTATTATACAGTGATCCAGTTGCAGTAGTCTGTGCTGAGGTTTTTTCCCTACACTTGATTGCCTGGGTTTGTAGAAAGTATTTGGTTTTAGTATGGCACAAAGACCTGTTTCAGTCTGTCTGTAGAATAATAATTACTGATATATGTACAATGGAAGCAATATTCAAGATATTATTCAAATCTCTCCTGTGCCTGAGATCCCAAACTGTAATTCTTGTTCACCGAAACATTTGACTAAGATAAGTATGTGCAGTGAGGCTGGAGTGCATGTTGTACGTGCAGGCTTTCATGGTAGGAGAAGCAGGAACTTCTCCTAGTAGTACACTGCCTTTTTCCTATGCCTTTATGTTGGAGGCTGCATCTGGATAGGTGAGTCTGCTCCTCACAGTAAGAGACCTGGTAGAGCTGACTATTCCCAGAGCTCAAAGTAAAATAGATATCTGCAAATCACACACAAAGAACAAAGGACTGCGTTGGTGAGCATATTTCCTTTGTGTCTTTGACAGTCACAGTTGTGGCAATGGTAGATGCCATGAGGAGTCTGTTCAGGAAGCCAGGAGTACTGTTCTGGGTCATGAAAAGGCAGCCAGTGGTTTGACTATCACACGTTTATGTGTTTTGATGTTTCACAGTGGGTCTGAAGTAAAAGGAACTCAGGTTTGGTTGCCTGCAGGACAGATGTTCTTTTGGGTTCAATATGTTTGCATAGTGACTTGCAACCATGGGACTGGTGTTCAAGGACCCTCTTGGTTCCTTCAGTTCCTAGGTTCTTTCTTGCCTAGATTTGACACTTAGTTTCAACAGAAGAGCTGATATTCTCTAGTGAAGGCTATTAGTTTGGGCACAAGTGGTAACCTAAACCTGTTCCAACCTGTACATACAAACCTGCAAGATGGTCTCATTTCAGTCCCTCAGTCAATACTTTTTCTTTTCTTCCCTCAGAGCCAAAACCTGTGTTTATAAACCAGGAGAAGGTGCAGAAAGAGCTGAGTGCTGCCCTGGCAGCATGTGCCTCCCTCAGCTGTGAAGTAGCACAGGATCCAATCTAAGTAAAATGATCCAAGGATGGAAGACTGCTTGCCTCCTCCAGAAAGTTCAGAATGGAATCTGTGGGCAAAACACGGCGTCTGGTTGTGGAGCAGCTGGAGAAGAAAGATGCTGGAGAATACATCTGCGAGGCTGCTGGCCAGAAGATGACCTTCAAGTTGGAAACAACTGGTGAGCATTTGCTTTGGGAACACTAAGCAGCTTTGGTGGGATGTGGATGTGGGGGAATGGCTGGTTTCATTGACATGAGAGAACAGGCAGTGATGCTGTGAAACCAGATGGATGATGCTCAGCCTGGCCATGTGCCTCAGAGCTGTTTGCTCAAGGAAGCCAAGTGTAGTTGTGGGTTTGCTCTCAAGAGCACAGTTTGGTAGGGATGAGTTGGCGGTTGGACTAGATGAGCTTAGTGGTCTTTTCCAGCCTTAGTGACTCTGTGGTTCTCTGCTTCAGGAAAGACCTACTCGCTGACTTACACACGTGTCCAAGTCAAGGATGCCGCAGAAATAAAATCTGTAGCAGAAAAGGCAGAATCTCGTGCCCATCTTACAGTGAAAGGTAATTATGCTTCTGATGACGATTTTGCTTAAATTATCTTATGTTATAAACCAGCTAACATCCTTTGCTTTAATGTCAAGGAAGTTAAACACCACCATGACCTTTCACAGAAATAAAAGCTCCAACCTACCTGCCTTTCTGCCCACAAAATATCCAGCTTGTCTTTTGGGATTTACTTTGCTAAGTAAAACAGGCGATTTTCTTAGGAAGTTGATTTTCTACCTTTAGACTTCAGATTTGTGTTTGAACGTTGAGGGATAAAAACATAGCTTGAATTTTTCTTCATCTTCTCTGTATGTTTGAAATGAGCACAGGTTGTGTTTTTTTTTTAATATATACAATGTTAGGGTATATATATGATGTTAAGTGCGATAAAGAAAAGGGAGACATTTGAGTTAGCACACTACTCAAGAGTTCAGTCCCCAGCTTTGCCACTGTTACAATTATAAGGGCAAGAACATTCTGGAAAATGAATTTCTCTTAAGTAGAGTCATTACGTTTGAGCTACAGAGACCTTTACTAGGAGAAAACTTGTTGTTCAGAGCTAAGTTGCTGTATTTAACCAAAGTAATTATCAATGTCCGTGTTTCATTGAACCTCTTTTCCATTTTGTAATGCGAGGAGTTTCATATCGGGATGGGAAGGTCATGGTTTGATTTGGATGTTGGAGTAAGAATCAAAAGATCTGGGCTCTCTTCAGGTTGTCAGTCTTATTGTCTGACTTCTTAACAACGTTCCTTTCTTTCTATTATTTTTTAATGATGTTTTAAGGCATTTTGAGCTGATAGGTGTAGTGTTCATGTGCAGTAATGCTGACATGAGTAAGTAGGGTGATAATGTAAGGGTTTTTTACATTCCTTCTAAATCTCTGCTTTCTCTTGTTCCATCTTTCTTAAAGAGCAATCCATTAATCTAGTAAAGGAGCTGTGTGATGAGGATGTGACTGAGCCTGAAGAAGCCAAATTTGAATGCGAGGTATCCATTCCTTCTGTGAAACCTCGCAGGTGGTATCTACGTGGGAAGTCTTACAGGCTGGCGGAAACTTGATTATGCAGCAAGAAGGCACCATCCACCGGCTGACCATACTGAAAACCACCACTGATATGACAGGCACCATTCAGTTCTCAATTGGTAGATCCAAATCCACAGCCAATCTGCTTGTCAGAGGTAACATATCCTGGCTTGGTTTACATCATGAAGATGAAGAATTAATTAATGTCCAGTCTTCCTTCACTGGGGTCTTTGAAATATTGTGTGTGTGTCTGGAGGTTCTGCTCCATTTCCAGTTCAAAGTCATTGGACACTAAATGAGACCGCTGCGTCTTAGTAAAAGATCTGTATGAATAGTTGTGATGTGCTTACTATTCAGATCTACAGAGCTGAGGTTTTGTCCTTGGCTATACCAAAGAAGTCAAATCAGGTGAAATTAATTGTATTTCTGAAGTAGACAAGTTTAAGTTTGGTAGCACCTAAATTTGATTTTATCTGAAAGAAATTTGCAGGCTTTTTATCTCCTGTTGTCCCCAGCGTAAGAGTCTCCATTCACATCCTAAAGTACTTATTATATTTTCAACTCACTCTTATTTGAATAAAAGCCTCAACTGGGAGCAATTTAATAAGCACAGAGCAAGAGCTGGAGCTTGCATTTGGTAGATACTATACAGTATTACTTTATAGAAATGTAATCAATGGCATTCCCTATAGACAATCATTTGTTTTATCTTTAGAGTTGTTCAAAGAACCATTGTGAACATGAAATTAATTGGAATGGAATAGTTGCAAGAGACTTTCCTCTTCTTCCAATTGTCCTCATCCTTTCTTCTCTTCCACCCCTGCTTTTCAGATTACCATATACAAATCACCAGGAAGTTGGAGGACAAGACAGCTTTGGAATGTCATTCTGTCATCCTGTCCTGTGACTTCAGGCCTTCTCCAAAGGTTGTGAAATATTTCAAGGGCCACACACCCATCGAGCCCTCTGAGAAGTACAAGATCAAGAGGGATAAGCATTCAGCAGAGCTCCAGATTCTGAAGCTGAAGCCCAATGATGCTGGTGTGTACAAGTGCAAGGCGGGAATTGCAGAGACTGAGGCCACGCTGACAGCTGAAGGTATGAGCAGGGAGGGTGGCCTCTTCCATGTCCTATTTCACCTCAGATTTCTCTTCTTGAGGTTGATTTCTGCCGTTCTCTCCTGCTAACTTTGCAAATGTATAAATTTCACTGAGAAGATTACACAAAGATTATCTAGTCCAGCCATTCTACCACATCCCAGTATGCTTTGTAGTAACAGTGGTAACAGTTCACCTTGTTTCCCCACAGCCCACGATGTAGAAGTAAGGAAGCACCTGCAGGATGTGGAAATTGAAGAAGAGAGCTCTGCTGTCTTCTCCTGCGAGCTGTCCCATGATGATGAGGATGTGGAATGGTTTCTGAATGGCAACCTCCTTTACACCAACAATTACAATGACATCAAGAACGTTGGCAACTGCTGCACACTGACAATGAAGCAGGTTAAGCCTGAGGATGCTGGCACAGTGACAGTGAAGTCAGACAAGGTGTCAGAAAGCGCGCGCCTGAAGGTGAGAGGTGGGTCTGATCACAGCCCTCCTGGATGTAAGAGATGCTAAGGAGCTCCACTTCATTCTATTGTGCAGCAATCCTGCTTCTAAAACTCACCTCTCTGGGTGACAAGTCATCAGGGGCTTTCTTCCAGTGGAAGGTTCCATTGCAGCAGATATCAACGAAGGAGGATGGTTTTGGTGTCCTGCCAAAGCATTCCATTGCTTTTTATCATCATTTTACTTAACACAAGGAGAGTTACAGGAGCAAATTTTTTTACTGCTTCAGTGCCATGCAGTGTCAATGCTGTTGTCTCCAAGGATTTATGACTGCAGGGAGAGATCATTCAGTGTGTGTTTTGCCTCTGGAATGACTAATGACCAGGCTGTGAGCAACCCGATCTAGCTGTGAATGTCCCTGTTTATTGCAGGGGAGCTGGGCTAGATGGCCTTTAAGGGTCTCTTCCAATTCTAAGGATACTGTGATTCTAATCTGCTCTCCCCAGTAATTAAGCTCTTTTACTCTACGCGCTCAGTGTTTGAAGGATTTCCGCTTTCTCCTTTCTTTTGCATTTGGTGGATATTTTTTCCCCAGTGTAAACCTCTGATGTGTGAAATAGAAGATAGATAAAAGGAGTCAATAAAGAGGAAAATCAAAAGTGTTCAGCAGCTTATCCTCTTAATACTGTGGCCTACTGTATGAGCTCTGCTCCACGTGAGGGCAATGCCAGCTCTCCAGCTTTAGAAGAGCTACATCCCAATTTTTTCATATGATATCAGTCCCACCCACAGCAATGCAGGCTGTCCCTCCTGTTCCCTGTATTCTCCTACTGATTAGTTCAGAATTCCTTAAAGTGTATTCAGTCAACAGACATGAAACCGCTTTAGGTTCTATATTGGTGTCGTCAGTAATGGTAAAGATTTATTGATACCTCTTTAAAAATCTGAACACAACTGGAAATGTCTCAACTTCCGTATCACGTTGTTCTGTTTTGCCTGTTTAATTGCAGAGAAGCCTGCTGTCTTCATGAAGTGTTTGAATGATGCTTTTGTTGAGGAGTGGGGTGTGATTAAATTGGAATGCGAAGTCTCTAAAGAGAAGGTCAAACCAGTGTGGAAAAAGGACGGTGTTGTGCTCACTTCTGGCAACAAGTATGAGCTGGTACAGTCTGGGAAGACCCTATGTCTCCTTCTCCATGACCTCGAGAAGTCAGATGCAGGTTTCTATACCTGTGATATTGGCACTGATGTTGCCAAGTCAAATGTCGGCGTTCAGGGTAAGTACTGTGGAAAGTGAAGGAGTGCTAAAAGCACATTCAGTGTGGTCACTATGTCTTACACCTATTCCCCCACGAGCCTTAATAGTTTCTACAATAGAACTGTATTTCTGCAATTTAGCGCAGTGATGTCTGGAAAATTCCCATTGCTTTTGAAGTAAATGTATCTCCTTTTGCCATGAAAATCACAAAACACGTCAAGAATGTCCTGGAAATGTTTCCTTTCTAAACATCCCTAAAATGGAGAAATGGTTTGAACACCAGTAGGGGTAGGATGGTAACAAATTAGCTAATAGAAACATTTAATGTCTTGTCGTAGGCAAAACCCTTTTTCTCACGCAGCATCCTAGAGTTGTCCTCTCTGTTAGGTTTTTCCCTCTGTAGCTCATTGAATCTTCATTGTGCTCCATGGACTGAGCTGCTCTCCTTGTAGTTCTTCCAGAGCAAAGACAAGAGATTCACGTCTCTTTTTTTTTATAGCTTTCTGGTAATTCTGAGAGGAGAATGTCTTAGAGAATACATCAGTGAGGAACGCAGCCATGATCTGCAAATCCTGAGTTCAAACACCAGTACTGCTACTCACATTGGTCACGAATGCCTTTTCTCCATCTAAACCTCATACTAACCTATCTCTTATCTTCCAGAGCTGAATATTGGCATTAGCAAACGGCTGAAAAACAATGAAATCCAGGAGGTAGAAGATGGCACTTTTGAATGCATTCTGTCCCATGAAAGCATTGATGAGTTCAAGTGGACACTGAATGGAAGCAGAGTGGAAAGTGGTGGGCGATTTAAAGCTTCAAACGTGGGTTGGTAAGAGACTCTCCTTATCAAAAGTGTGACTCCTACTGACTCTGGGGAAGTCGTTTTTGTTGCCCGTGGTCTAACCTCCAAAGCCTTTCTGTCTGTGAAAGGTAATGAGATGGGAGAGATTCTGGGGTCTGATTCCTTCAACTGTCTTCTGATAAGATTGTCATGAGAGCTAACTCATAATATGGTTAAAGTGAATAGCAACCTTCTACTTGAACCTTGAAGCACTGAGAATTTCTCTTAAAAATAAGTAAAAGGAGGAACCATTTGACACAAATGTGAGAACTACCCAAAGCACTGGGGTAGTGCTGGAAATGGGCATCTCACTACAGCTTGTTCCATTAACAGTAAATCAGGAATGATCTGTTGAGGGAACTGTGGGAGCAAATATCCTCTAAGTATAAGCTGCAGGGGTGGCCTTCACATCATCTAGCTGTACAACAAATTCCTATCTAGAACATGTGCATCTGAGAGCATCATCTGAGGCTCCCAGTGTGATCAGTGGAGAGAAAGAAGAGGCAGTTTTCAGACATGGTTCATCATCCTCAATGGGGTAGATTTAAGAGAGAATTAATGGTGCCTGGAATTCTATTGTCTGTACTTTACAGATTACTGCTGGCTGTAGGATGGCCTCTGTTGCAAGTGCCTCTCTAACTTATCTCCAGCATGTAGATGCGTGTATTTTGAGAGAGGCATCCTACCCTAAGTGTATGTTACTCAAAAAGCATGTTTTCTTTCAGAAAAACCTACTGAGGTAACAAATCAGCTGGAGGATAAGACAGCAGCAGCAGGGCAGGACATCAGCCTGAGCCGTGAGCTGTCGAAACCAGATGTGAACATCAGGTGGTACAAGGATGGCAAAGCAATCAGAAAAAGCCAGAAGTACGACTTGCAGCAGGAGGGAACTGGGGCCATTCTGATCATCCATGACTCTACCGCCAAGGACAGCGGGGAGTACACCTGTGAGACAGAGGACTCTGAAACAAAAGCCAGGGTCACTGTGCAAGGTGAGTTGAAAAGCACACTGGGGAAGGCATGTAGAGAAGTTGAGGTAAATATCTGCAGCCTGTGGGTGATGTTTTTCTCTTCTGTTTCCTTGAGCGGGATCAATTCCTAGTTTTCAGAAAATATGGTGGATTAAAATATTTTAGTTAAAATAATATCTAAACTGAATGATAAATGGCATGAGAAAGCAAAGCTGAGAACTAAGCTCCAGAAGAGAAAACAAAGTCAAGTATGGCATATTTAGAGACAGGTGAAGAACCCTTGAGCGCACTGAGGAGTACTAGCATACTCTGGAATGTCTCTTGGGCTCCCTACAGCACACATACTTGCTCTGGGGCATGTCTGGATGTCTGTAGAGCTAATTGCAGGGCCCTGAGAAACCTCTGGGGCACATTAGGGGGCACTGGTTTCCATGTGAGTGTTTCCAGGTTCCCAGAAGTCAACAGGGAAGCCTTTGGAGACCCCTTGGGAAGACTCAGTGGGGCCCTAGAGTGATGTAGCAGCTTGTGTTGGTTGCATCTGCTTGGCAGGGAAGCGAGTTCCCTGGTGGGAGCTGACTGACTGGGAGGTGATTCCCTTGGTTTAATTAATTTAATTACCTGGATTATAGTTAAATAACACTGTTCAGCGTTCAATCAAGATTATATTTTTCCAAAGTACTGCAGTCGTGCATCTGTAGCAGCTTTCCTAAAATATATCGAGTTTATTCAAAATTCCAGTGATGCTCCTAAAGCACTTGAAGTGCATTTGAGGTGGGGAGTGACAAAACAGCTCTGAGAGAATCATCATCAAATCAGAACATGGGAACGGTAACTAATAGCAGAGATTCTGAAAAGAATATTTAAATTTTCAAATTACCTTTTTCTAAAGTTGTATTTCACCAAGTTTCATCAATGTGCACACTGAAGAGCTGACTTGCTATGTTTCTTTTTATAAAAAATCATGTGTTACAATTGAGAAAAGAAGGTATAGCATGTAACATCCTCCAAGTAAAGTGCAAAAAACATTTCTTCACAGTTCCAATTAATGTCTTATGTTTTGTTCAGACTCACTAAATGATGTATTTCAGGGTACATCACATGGGAATATAAGAAGACTATTCAGAACAGGAGCTGCAGAGCAAGATGAACAGCATGTGAAGGTAAGGCCGGGAACCAAGGACACAGCTTTTGTGTCACTCAGCCACCTGTGGCAGAGGTCAGGATTTCAGCAGGGATTTCTGCAGACGTTCCTTGAACACCCCCAGGGTGGGTGACTCCACCACCTCCCTGGGCAGTCCAGTGCCTGGCCACCCTTTCTGAGAAGTAATATTTCCTAATGTCCAGCCTGAACCTCTCCTGCCGCAGCTTGAAAACATTCCCTCTAGTTCTATCAGTAATGACACGAGAGAAGAGGCCGACCCCCAGCTCACTGCAACCTCCCTTCAGGAAGTTATAGAGAGCAATGAGGTTTCCCCTGAGCCACCTCTTCTCCAGGCTGGACATTCCCATCTCCTGCAGCCTCTCCTCATATGGCCCCATTGTGCTCCAGACCCCTCACCAGCTTTGTTGCCCTTCTTGGAACACGTTCCAATGCCTCAGTTTCTTTTTCTCAGTGAGGGGCCACAAACTGGACACAGAATTAGAGTTGTGGCCTCACCAGTGCTGAGTACAGGGGGACAGTCACCTCTCTGCTCCTGCTGGCGTCACTGTTTCTGATGCAAAATGTATCTAAGTGTCACATGTGTGACATCCTTTTTGATGGAGTTCTGTGACTGGTGTTCAACGGATTTGAGAGCTGACTTGAAGCCTGTGGGCATCATCCAGGAGTTGGGGTGAGAGGATGAGGCGTAGGAACAGGAACCTCTTTGGTCGTTATTAACTCCCAACTTTTTGGTCAGGAATCTCTGTGTGTTTCTTTATCATGTAAAGAACAGAGTCATTGTGCAGCTTGTGAATGAATTGATTCACGCCTGCTGATTGGTGCTGTTCTCTACAGGGAGCTGCAATGGAAATGGACACTTGTAGTCCACTGTCCAGCCCCCTCCCGTGTTGGATTTTCTGGGCTTTGAGACACGTCTTCCAGATGCACTTTGTGTTATTTCTGATGTGTTGACCTGTTGAGCTCCAGCCCCAAAGGAGGATTCAAGTACTACCATTGGGAATGTAGTATTTCTTGCTAAACAGAATTCGTGTGCACCCTTGTCTTTCGTCTGCACAAAGGATCTTGTAATCATCTCTGTCTGTGTTTCTTTTAGACCCAGAGATGGAGCAGAGAGGAACACAGACTTGGGTGGATCTTCATTCAGGAGCAGGGACACGTCATGCTCATCTGAGGTGTCTGGCTGACAGCAAGAGCAGAGAGGTAAGTTTCATAGGGTCGCGTGCACATTTTATTTTATTTTTAATTCATGATGCATAGAGGCGTTCCCCAGACAAAGTGAGCATTTCTCAACTGGACTTTCTAGAAATGAGCTAGGCAGTGAAAATGGGTTTGAAGCATTCCTAAGAGCCCCGCAAGAGAATGCTGAGAGTTAATCTGGCACCCTCCTTTGGAAACGTCCGTTGTCTGTCAGCTCTTCAGCTGTGCCCTAACACCTCCCATTGCGCTGCCACACCAGGATAGAATTCCAAGCCCACACTGAGTCCTGGAATGTTGTGGTGCCGTGTTGGAATCAGATGTGACCACGTGGTCTTGGCTCCCCGCCTTGTGGGGGGTCATGGTGGACCAGGCTGTTGGCCGTTGGTGATGTCATAAGCGGCTGGAATGAGGGGAGGAGTGGTGCGTTCTGTGTTCCTTTGTGGGTGAGCTAGTGGTCGGAGTGGTTGGTTGTCTTGTTGTTCTTGTGCCTTTTGTGCCGTTAGTTAGTTAGTTTTGTTAGTTAGTTAGTTTTGTTAGTTAGTTAGTGTTGTTAGTTAGCGTTGTTAGTTAGTTACTGTTGTTAGTTAGTGCCGTTAGTTAGTTAGTTCCGTTAGTTAGTGAGTGCCTTTAGTTAGTTAGTGCCGTTAGTTAGTTAGTGCCTTTAGTTAGTGGCTTTAGTTAGTATCTTTAGTGCTTTTTCTTCTCACCGTCGTGTGCAGCAGCTTGTAGGTAAGCTGAGCTGACGTGGGATGGATGGGTGGGCAGTGAGGTGTTGAGAACTGCTGGCTGCTTGAGCTCACAGCACCGTATTGCTTACTCTTGACCATCAGACGTAATTTTCCCCGGTACACACGTTCCAAAGGGGGTATCAGTAAAGTTGGCACCTGTCCCGTGCTTCTTCCATTGTCTTTGCTCAGTAGTGGAAGCATTGTAAAGTTGCTGGGCGGACAGGCATCACGTAGCCTGAGACTCAGCATGTCTTGCAGCAAGTGGGTGGGACAGTTGTGCTGTGTGTGTTATTCCATGACTGTCTTAGCCCTGCTCACTGACCTGCTCTTTCTCTCTCCTCTCCTCACCCTCCGCCCACTGCCTCGGTGCAGCTTTTGCTCTCATTTCATCCGAGCAAAGCGACAAGGAACTGCTGCAGATAGCTTGAGGTGATCTCACTGCCAGGTACGTGCCATGTTTTGTCCCCCCGCATGGTTTTGCCGCAGGGTATGCGTGGGTAGCTCTGAAGAAGTCTGTCCATACTGTGCTGTGTGAATAGAGAAAACAGAAGTGTGTTTCTGCTCTGTTCCAGCTGTTCACACTTGCTGTGATGGGTGCTGCGTGCAGTGGGATCAGCCGTGAGCCTGAGTTGGCGGCAACGGAGGTACAGTATGAAGCTCTGGCCGGTCTTTTTTCCCTGTGTTGAGCCATTAGAAGGAGCTGCAGGTGTACTCTCCTGCAGGAAAGAATGGGCCAAAAAGGGCCTGGCCACTTGTCTGTGCCAGTGCCATTGCTGATTAGTCTGGGTAGAGAGAGATGCATCTTTGCATGGCCTGGCAATGCACGCCAGAAAGGGAAATAACTGTGATGAGACGTGCAGCTCCTTCTGAAGTGCTCCTGATAAGGACGGAGCGCATTTGCTGCAGCTTTCTTTGCAGATGTGCTCCTCACCTTGAAATCCTCCTGGTTTGTCCTCATCTCCTGACCACGGCCTGTGCTCTGTTTTGCAGGCTGATAACATGCGGGAGCCGCAGCTGGTGCGTGCTATGTCATCTTTAAACGTACCAGCGATTGCGGCAGCCCATGTTATTAGGAGCCACGTCGCCCAGGGGCCGGATGAGCTCTCTCTGGAGGTAAGCAGTTCCAGGCGTTCCTTGTTGTTGTGCACAGAATTAGTATAGAGTGTGAACGCCTCGGGAATACTCTCATATTTTGTGTCGTAGAAGAAGGCTTTTGTTTTAGCTGTCCTGAAGCTGGGATTGATGTTTCAATCTTTTGCAGGTTGGAGACATCGTGTGCATTGTTGATATGCCACCAAAGGAGATGAGCCCCTTTTGGAGAGGCAAGCGTGGCTTTGAGGTAGGCACACATTTTTGACTAGAGAGCACAGCTTCAGTAGAGTCGGGAATCTCCGGTTGGAGCTGCTCTGCCTGCACAGGATGGCTTCTGGATGCAAACAGTTGCCCTGTGTCGGTGTCAGAGGACCTTCCCTTTGGCTCTGGGCTTGGGCTAATGCCCACCTGTCTTTTTGTTCTTATTACAGGTTGGTTTTTTCCCTGGTGAGTGCGTGGAACTCATCAGGGGAAAACTGCCCGAGTCCATCCTACATTCGTTGCCAAAGCCAGGTGCGTATTTTACATTTGACAATGCGGGTTAGTAAAATGGGGTCTGAACGTGGCTTTCAGGGGGTTCATTAATGCCCGAGTTGAGCAAGCTTAGAAAGAGAACTGCATTAAGCTCCTTGGGCACCTCCAGGGATGGGGAAAATCCGTTCTTGCGTGTCTTTGTTGGGAACATGCTTTCTGTTGTTACGTGTTCTGTTGAATGTGTTGCACTCGGCCTCGTCCAACCGAGCCAGGGCTGAAATGAACTTGTTTTTTTGTTTTGTTGCGCAGAGCCAAAGAAACGGGGCAAGTTCTTCTCCTGCCTTCGTTCCCTGTTGAAGGCCTGCCCCAGGAGAGCGAAGCAGCCTGAGCCTCCAACATTCTCGGGATCCATGTCCCTGCTTGACATCGTTGAGAGGTATTTAGCCAACAGGACTTGAGGGCTGAGCTGTAGGAATGGAAGCATCCTCTGCTGTTTGAAACAGAGCGCTTTTCTAAGCTATGTTTCAGCAGAAACCAGGCATTGCCCGGAACAGGCAACTATTGGCAAGGGTTCGGTGCAGCTCTTCCCTCACCCTGCACCACGACTGACAGCATGCTCTGTTTTCTCTGCAGAATGAGTTCTCCCAGTAAGAGGGCAGAGTCAGCAGCTTGCAGTTGGCGTTCCTGCTTCTGCCTGGGCAAACCATCCCCTGTGGTCGAGAACCAACTGCAGAGCAGTGCCAGGGAGCCCTCTGAAGCTGAAGTCTTGGTCCTGGCAGGTAAGCATGCAAATCCAGCTTTCAAAACACTGCTTGTCAGCAACACAGGTAGAATTCATGCTTTCAGTGGGCTTGTACATCCTTCTGGCATTCAAGCCTGTGCCTGACATCTTCAGTTGACCCCTGTCTTTCCCAAATGAGTCTCTTGTCAACACAAGAGCTGGACCTGCACGAGGATCACTTTCAAGACAGTGACACTGTTGCTAGAAGCCTATTTGCTTCTGCCCACCATCACTGCATAGCCAAATGTCAAGAACCTGTTTCAAGATTCATCTTGTGAAACTTTGACACTAACTGCTGTGTGTCTACTCCTTCCTAGGTGACCCGAGCCCTTGTATATCTCCAAGACGCCAGGCATGTTACGATGCAGCATCCTGTGATTCCATCAATGAAGAACTGTTACTAAGCACAGGATGCTGCAGTTCAGATGAAAGCCTTCCGTATAACATCAGTTATAAAGAGAAGAATGCCATCATCGTTGAAGCTCTCGTTCATCCCATACCTGTTGAAGCTGCTGACCTGAGCCTGCCAGACTCCTCAGGCACCAGCCTGAACCGAGTGCCTTTCGAGGACAGCCCAGCCCAAGCACAGCACGAGTGCCCCGACAGCAGCACAACCATGCAGGCTCAGGTCAGCATTACAGAGGAGAAGCCAAACATCTTGGAGGGGGAGGTAGAATCAGGCCAAGAGTCCCAGGCTCCGGGCAACAGCACGACTTCTGAGACACTCTCGTCAGACAACAGAGAATGAGTCCCATCTTTCCTCCAGACCTCACACCCCCTCCTTTTTCCTATTGAATAAAGGCACGCTCGTGCTCAATCAACGCCTTGACTGAATTCTGAGTTTTCATTTGCAGAGATTGGGATGAGTACAAGAAACATCAAGGCAGCTCAGCTTGCAACGCTCTGGCTGTGGGGTGCGTGCAGGGACACTGTAACCATACAGGGAAAGGCTTCCACTGCTTCCTCAAGCTGTAGTCCAGCCCTGCTACTGCTCTGTGGCACAAAGCCCTGAGGGATGTTCCATATTGTTAACCTAAGTGAAGCCAGCTTCATGCACTGTGTTTTGTTGTTGCTGGGTGAGAGGGGGATGCACGTTGGTGAGAAGATGAGCATTGCTGGATCTGCCACGAGTGTCCCTTCTGCCTCTAAGAATATGTCCTAAGTAGGATGTGAACACTGCTGGCACTTCCTCATTGCACGTGCTTGGAGGATCTTCAGTTCTTGCACATTTCAGGATGTCTGTCAGTGACTACGAGGAAATTCTCAAGTACTAGGAATTCCATGAAACAGTTGGAACGGGTAAGTGTCATCTTTGTACAGAAACAGCACGCCTAACAGTCTGTCTCACCACTCTAGAATTAATCTGAGAATAGATTAACAGCTCTTGTCAGTTCTCTAAGTCAGGTTTCATTTGTATAAATTTGAAATTCGTTTTTTAAACCAGTTGGAAATTGTAATGTTATATTAGAGAAGAATTCACACTCAACTTTAAGCATCTGTGTTTTGATTTGTAGGTGGTTTTGCCAAGGTAAAACTCGGGCGGCATCTTCTGTCTGGTGAAAAAGTTGCACTAAAAATCATGGAGAAAGTTACTGTAGGGGTAAGCCAAAAGGCATTTAAATATGATAATATCTTCTGTTGGAGTTGTGGAGTTCTCAAGAACACGGGGGCAGGTGGGATGGTACATACGAATGCAGCCTACTGGTCCCATTGCCTTTTGAAAGATGCTGTAGAGCTGGAAAAAGTTTAACAGAGCACCACAAATCTTGTTGCTGGTTGTTCAGAGGGCAGAATTCTCTGGCTTTAAAATGGAGGAAGTTATTACATCATTACATTACATTACATTATTGTTACATTATTACAGCAACTTTACCAAAATGCCAATGAAAATGCTGAATGTTTTACTTTTCATTTTTCACAGCTCTGTTTCAGAATTTCTATGGGAGTGATGTCAGTCATTGCTGAGTTGATGTTGAATTGTGTACTGTCCCATATGTGCTTGTTCTGTTCCACAGCAGTCAGATGTGGTACCTGGTATGTCACAGTAGTTAGCGATTTCATCGCTTGCTTTTATGGTCTCTTAAGGATGACTTGCCTCATGCTAAAACAGAAATTGATGCCATGAAGAACTGAAGTCATCAACATGTTTGCCCATTGGATCACGTAAGAGAGACATCAAAGAAATATTTATAGTCATAGAGGTAAGAAATAGTTTCTGCTTTCTGTGCTGTCTTTCTTACTTATCTTTCTCTGATACTCTCTAAATGCATTTTCAGATAACCTTATCTTACAGGGAAGCTGTTTGATTGCATTGTTTCTAAGGACCGCCTTTTGGAAGAGGAAGCTCCAGTCTTTTTTTGACAGACTGTTTCAGCAATTGCTTCTGTTCACAGTCAGGGTTATGCCCAGAGACCTCAAACCAGTGAGCCTGAACTGCAGTCAGTCTTCCATAAATAATAATGAATGTGTTTTTATTTTTCTGTTGGCAGAGAGAGTTACAGTACTCCACTCCATTCCAGTGGATTGCAGGAGAGAACTGAAGGGGGGAGAAGTAACACAAAGTAGAACTCATGGGTTGAGATAGAATTATGTACTGAGATAGAGAAAAGGATAATAGTTATGATGAATGCAAAAGCAATTGCTCACCACCTACCAATCAGTGTCCAGTTAGCCTCCTAGTAGTGGAAGAGATTGACATGAAGTTATACCCCCTTCAAAACTCCTTCCACAATATGTCGTATAGTATGGAATATCCTTTGGCCAGTTTAAGTCAGCTGTCCTAGTTCTGTTCCTTCTCACTTCCTTGGGCTCTCAGCTGAGATTGACTGTGGCTCTGTACAACGCTGCCTGGCAGCAACTGTAAGCATCACTGCGCTATCTCCATTGTTTCTCTAGAATGAAAACGTAGTATTATATCAGACACTGAAGAAGATAATTCAGTCCCAGCTGAAACTCAGACAATAACTTGTGCTTAGGATTCTTTCCCTACAGGAAATGTTAGATATTTATTGCTATGTGGTACTGTGTTCTGTAGCTGAGCTGGATTTTGTTATCCTTGAAGAAGTATCTTCCTCTGAAAGGGGAGTAAAACATGATGCTCCTAATGAGCGGAGCAGAGACACAGATCTGATCTGAGTGTTGGTTTCACATTTTTGTGATGCTCTTTGCTGCAGTTTGTGTCTCGAGAGAAGCCCTTGTGGTGTCAGTCTGTTGTGTAACCTGCTCTAGTTTTGTGCCTCAAGGAAGAGTGATCCTTTAAACAAATGGCGGCTGTACAGAGGGTATGGGGTGAGATGCATTCCTCTGGCCCCATCCAATGGATTTTCTGTCACAAAGATCATTCTCCCCAGCTTCTCTTCTCTGAGTGGGAGCTTCAGCCCCCTGCACAGGCTGGAGGTCATCCATAGAACTTGCTTCAGAGTTTGTTTCAGGTTGTTATCCTTCCTGGCCAAAAACCAGATACAGTATTGTAGATGTGGTCCAGTGAGTGTTGAAGCAGGAATGACTTGTCCTGGTCTGGTTGTGCTGCTTTTTAATGCAGCTGATGATCTTGTTGTACTTCTTTTCTGTCAGAGCACACTGCTGGCTTGCATTCAGCCTGTGGTCTCTCACCACTTGTCCTCCTAGTCCCCAGGTCCTTTCCAACAGATACAAGCTAGTATTTCCCACCTGGGATATTGGAAGATGGGAACTTGCCAGCAGTCAGTGAAGATCTCTGAGACAGCGAGAGCGAGCGAGCTTTGAGTAGACTGGGAACCACTGTCCACAGCAGGAAAGAAGAGAAGAGAAAAGATGTTTCCTTGGGCACTTGGGTGGAAATCATTCCTGACTGCTTTCTCATCCACCGGGAAAATCTGCTGATTGACAATTTGAAGCTGATAGACTTTGGACTCTGTGCAAAGCCAGAGGTAAGAGTATCTGTTAAATCAAATACAATGTGCCCCCAAGTAATGCATGTTTGACCACCGTATGCAACAGGGGCTTGTCCAAACAAACTCCTTAAAATCAAGCTGTTTCTGTGGCTGACATGTCATTGCATCTTGTTTGGATTGGCCTGAACTGTGTGAGAGTGGTTAACAGATTGCTCAGAAGCACAGGTAGATAATTTTCTCTAGCTAGACTCCCTGTTTTCATAGTCTAAGCTGTAGATAATCTTGTAGGTATATCACCTGTCTTATGCAAGGGTCTGTAATAGGAGCATGGGGTTGGTGTGCCTAAGGAACCCTCTAAGGAACTGCATGTAGGATGAGATTGTGGATAGAATAAAATGACTTTTGCAGGTGACGTACAAATCCTGTGATTGCATATGCTTGAACTGAATTGTTTCTTGATCTTCAAACTGATTTCCAGAATCCTTTATTAACATGTAAGATGGGTGCTGGTAAGAAAGAATGGGAAGACTGCCTTACTGATTCCAAGAGAATTACTTGTCCTCAAATGATTTTTCCTGGCCAAAGTTAGAGCCTCTCACAGGTAATCGAGAGCAACAGGCTGTTGTTGCACAATCAACAGGCACAATCTAGATGATCAGCTGAGGAAAATAAAGCATCATGCCAAGGGTACTAGATAAGTGAGCAGCTTGAGATCTGCACATTTATGTGATACTCATGGTCTTAGACAATATTTGTTTAGTGAGGTCACATTGAATGAAAACAAAATCTAAGATTAATGAAAATATACAAAGGAGAAGAAGCCTCTGAGGCTTCTGAAGTGTTATGACCAGAAGACATAAACTCTGTTTTTGAAAGAGCAATTTGCTCTGTTAATTATCCATCATTTTTGTGCAGTCTGTTTTGTCAGACTTGTCTTTAGCTTCCAAGTTGTATGTGAAGACTTGTTTGCACTGTAATGCACAATGTACGAAAAATTGGGAGATGAAAATGTGAAGAGTTTTTCTATCTTTGATTTCATGTCTGGAATTTTGGAACCCACTACTTGCAGTTGTTAATCTGTCCAAACTGGTCTGGTTTGCAATGCCCTCATACTTCTTGAAAAGCTCTGCTGTTAAAGGCAGAACAATTCCTACAAGTGCCATGGCCCCACTGTTGTTCTAATTCTTGTTTCTTTGTTTTCCACACGCTGCTTTTCAAGCCTCCTTTTTCTTTACAGTCCAAGTGAGAATTGCACTGTGAGGTGTCTGAACCTTGTTGTGCCTCTTCATAAAGAGAACAGCAGCAAAGCCTGACAGGTGACTGTGCTGACAGCTCTCGTAGCCAGTAACACGTAACTGTGCTAAATCCCTTGTGACGGCTTTGATTTAATTTCTTGGTGTTGTGTTTCCCAAATGAGTGGTTTCTGGCTGTGCTGCAGCAGTCTGCATGTGAACATCAACTCTATTCACCATCTGGGAAGATTAGGACTTCCCTTCTCCCACCAGCACCACTGAATTACAGTTACTCAGTGGTTAAACAAAGGAATCCTTAAAGAAGGGTTTACAGCTGTCGTGTTATCTGAAGTGCTTGGGGCATTCTGATGCTATTAAGCTCTATGTATTAACAAGTTCAAAAAGAAAAGGTAGGCATCTGATTGTTGTGCCAGTTTCTAAGTGATTTGGAAAGCTGTACCACCCAACCACTCCTTCTGTTTGATGGAGGTGACAAAGCTCAGTTTAATTTCTGACTGCTGTTTAAATTCTGAAGCTGGAGCTGGTTCCTGGAGTAGAAAAAGCTCGGAAGCTGTCCCTCCTACAAGCAGGCACCTCTGAGCAAAATATGACATCTCAGTTTCTGATGGTAAGGTCAGGAGATCTGATTCCAGCGTCTAGCTTTCAGCTTCATGCTATGTTAGTGGGACCTTTGGCATCCAGCACTGACCAACAGCAACTGACAGGCTGGTAACAGTGCACCCCAAAACAGTTATGTGTCTATTTATGTTATGAGGGAAAATTGCATTTCATTGAGATTTCCTATTTTTACACTTTGCAGATCTAACTCGCTGCTGGAAGAATCCTGTACGCCTTGTTCACACCATTTTCAATGAGCTGGATGAGTCTGTTGTTGGCATTTTAATACCATTGACCAGGCAGGCAATATGTATGGAGTATTTGGCTCTCTCTACAGTCATGAATGTTTGAGTATCTTCAAATGTGGCTCATTGCTTCCATTTCAGGCTGCCCAGAGAAGCTGTGGATGCCTGTCCTTGGTGTTGAAGGCGAGGTTGGATGGGTGATGGGCAGCCTGAGCTGGTTAGTGGGCAGCCAGCCCATGGCAGGGTGTTTAGAACTTAATGATCTTGAAGGTTTCTTCCAACCCAAGCCCTCCCGTGATCCTATGATTCTGTGATTTCATTCAGGTTTATTAAGATGAGATGAGTTCTCCTAAATGCGCTGTTCTCCATATGATTATAATTGGAGTCTAGATGGATGACTTAAACCAGACTCCAAACTTTTTGATGGCCAAAATGAAATGAAATCAATCCTTTACTGTGTCAGTAGTCTGTAACTAGAGCCCATCAGGTAATTCCCAGCCTCCTGCCTGTATCAGTGGCTGCACACAGTGAAAAAGTCTGATGGGATTTTAACCTCTAAAATGTTCCAAAGCAACCAGAGGGTGAATATATTCACTATGCAAATACCTGCAGGAATAAGCTTGTCATGTATGTCCTCAGGTACCACAGTAGTTAATGGTGGGACTCAGTAGGTCATGCTGAAAGTTGAGTCTGCTGATCTTGAAGGTCTTTTCCAGCCTACATGACCTTATGCTAATATTTCTGTATTTATTTCTGTTCAGCTCCCAGAAAACCTCCCACCCAGCCCCCAGCTGACCCCATGGTGAAAAATAAAACAGAAACCTCAGTGACGCTGGCATGGTCCCCTCCGAAGATGCAACGCCCCATTCCAATCGATGGCTACATTGTGGAAGGCAATAAACTAACTGGCTTCACGTGGGTGAGGTGCCACGAGTCTCATGTCCCCATCCCAGTGTTCACGGTGAGCAATCTGTCTGAAGAGGCTGATGATCAGTTCCGAGTGTCTGCAGTCAATGCACATGGACAGAGCCCGTCTCTGGAATTCCCAGGGAGCGTGCACCTTGGTAAGCACAAAAACCCCAATGGAAATGGGTCAGTGTGAGCTGAGCAGCTGTGTTGGTTCCCTAAAGATGTTTCCTTTGACTTTAAGGATAGTAGTGCATTAACACACCAAAGGCTTTCCTTTATTACTAGTTCTCCTGTCTACCTCCAGCTACCACTAAAGTGATACAAGTTCTGTTTCTGTGACAGAGACATGAATATCCTTATCTTTTGATATCACACATGTGCAAGAGGCAGAACTTTCTGTAACAGATCTTAAGCATAGTAGTGCTTCTTCCAGCACTCATGCAAAGGGAGAAGTAGAAATGTACCTATGATTTAATCTTCCATCTCTAAATGAGATCCCAGACTTGCATCTAAAGAGCATTAAGACATCCATGTTGTTCTTCCTCAGGACCAGTCCTGGCTGTGAAATCCCCCCTAACAACCGGTGAAGCTGTACCTGGAGGGGATGCCATGTTTACTACTGATCTTACAACAATGTGTTGCAGCACTTGGTACCTCAGTGGTAAAGTCTTACAGGAAAGCGAGACCTGCATCATCAAGAGAATCCAAACTACTCACAGCCTAATCATAAAGAACATCACCAAGAATGATGGTGGAGCAGAAGTGAAATTTGTTGCCGAAAATGTTGATGTCAGCAGCAAGATGAGAGTGAGAGGTGTTTGCTTTGATCCTTCTCCTTTCCTCTTACAGTCAAGGCATAGTTGCTGTGATCTGTTGATTAGAACTGGGGCTGCAGGCATTCACTGACTGTACCAAATACCTGAAATTGCATCCCATGGACTGATGTGAGTCCTGGTTTTGCCCTAAACATGATAGCACTGAGTGTAGGGTAAGCCAGTCTACCCAGCTGCTTGGTATCTGAACCAGATTGCTTCATGCCAGCTGATGAATGTCTGCAGTTCACAGCTCTTGGCCAGTGCATTCAGTCACCAGGTTTACCACTGCATCACCATAGAGCAGTACTTTCAGCTCCAGGTTCAGACAGCCTTTCTGATTGCACTGGAATAATTTAGAAGTAGGGGAGCAATCATTCCAATAGTATCTCTATCAATCAGCTTTGCATGACAAAATAGAACAAATAAACATTCATTATGGGAGGACCTGTTTGTCATTGGGTGGAAACCTCTGCAGAAGCATGTTTAGAGCATTCTTAATCAGTAGCAGGAGATGTTTGGTTGATTTTTACTTAGTAAATCCGGCAAGAAGACCAAATGAAATATCTTGAATTGCTCAGCACTGACACAATGCTGAGTGCAGGAACAGAAGGTGATACTTTTTCAGAGATGTTGCAGCAAACATTGACCACGTTAGCCTGATCTAAATTGAAATAACGAGGCCTTTGCTCCTGACAGGTGCTGCAGTGAGGTTTACCAATAAGAGCAAAGATGTAGAAAAGATCTTCGCTCGGCTGCATGAGGAAGCCAAATTGCAGGCTGAGCTTTCAGACACAGGCGCTACTGTGGAGTGGATGAAGGATGGGAAGGAGCTCAAGGCCAGTGAAAAATATGAACTGCACATTGTGGGGAAGAAACACACCCTGAAAATTCACAGCGTCTCAATGGATGATGCTGTAAGTTGTCAGTGCATCTGTGAGGGGGATAAAATGCATGAGTTTGCATGATGAGGCTCTTCATCATCTTCTGCTGGCTTGTCACCCTTGTTGATCCATGGAGAAACAAGAAAGGCCTAGAGTAGTGTATGCACTTTGGCATTGGAGAGCTTACTTAATTGCTTCTTCTCAAAGAACAAACTCCAGAGAGTCATGGAGACATCTCCAAACAGAATTGAATAATGGGACTAAATTGATGGAGAGCAGAACTTCCTGCCACGGCTTGTCAGCTAGTCTTAATTTTGCTTTTCTTCTCTCTGTCATGTTAGCATAATATTTCATACTGGCAGGTCTGCCCAAAGAATTAAATGAATTAGCTGATGGACGTTTCCATGTGCTTTGCACTGTAATGTGACTATCAAATGAGTAATCAATGCTGTTATTTTAAAATCTGTGTTGGCAAGCTGTATGACAAACAGCTGCTGTTGGTAGCTTGGTTACTGCAGAATCAGCTTTTGTGTATCTCATAGATAGGGAAGAGACCCTTAAGGGTCAGCTAGTTGGACTCCCTTGCAATGAACAGGGGCACCGCAGCTCCATCAGGTGCTCTGAGCCCTGTCCATCCTGACTTTGAACATCCTCAGGCTCACAAATCTTATACCTATGCCACACACTCGCAGTATTTCACCATTCAGCATCGCCACTTGTATCTTCTCTTGTTGTAAATCAGAGCTAGCTGGTAAATCATCTGCTGTGCGGGTCAGCTGTGTCTCTCCCATGGGCATCACGTGGCTGCTGGGAGGCTTTGAAGAGCTGCAGCCAGAGGTGTGTCACCCGCTGGGCCTCGTGCCCAAAGGAGCCCACAGGAAAGTGTTGTTGCAGTTTGTCATGCACTGCACTGCCATGAGACTTGACGTGCCAGACATCCTCTGACACGTGAGCTCCTGCATCCAGGCAGGACATCTGAGACGTCTCCTTCAGCCTGACATGGCTGCAGTTTCACACTGGTTTTACTAAGGAAGGAGAAGGCACGTGGATGAAACTCTTTTCGTGCTCTTCCTTCCAGACCTTTCAACCTGTGATCCATGCTGGTGGAAAAACAGAGATCTCAGCAACATCCATCCTTTTCAGGGAGGTTGGGAAGAGGAGATGGTGTTATCCCATAAAGGGAGGTGGGGAACTCGCACAGGCTGCCCAGGGAGGTGGTGGGATCCCTGGAGGTGTTGAGGAACTGTGGAGATGTGGCCCTGATGGATGTTATCAGGGGGCATGGTTGGGTGGGTTGGGGTTGGAATCAAAGGAGGACCCCCATGTATTTCAGCAGGAAGCACTACTGTTAATAAGACCTTTGGAGCAAATCCTGGTAGGGCCACGCTCAGCTGGTCCAGTCCGGAGGCTGTTTCTCCTTACTGCAGTATCTGCAGTGAAAACCAGCAGCTGCTTTTGTGTGGCTGGGCTCACATCCAGCAGTGGTGAGGGGACTACAATGATAAGAGACAGTTGCTGAAAAAATGAATTAAATTTGACTGTATGATAGGACGGAGTTAAATGTATTTACAGGACCTCAGGCATCCCAGTGTCCATCAGCTGGCTCTCGAGCTCCTAAATACAGGCATTCTGTAGAACGTTGTTGAATTTGTATTATCCATGCGTGTTCTTGGAACTGCAGAACAAATGCATGCATAATCCAGACTTTGATTTTAGCAGCTCTGACTGTGCTGTCTCAACTTGGGCTTCTTCCTTTGGCTCTGTCCCCTGTACAGTGTATGTCCTTCAACTTGTGGAGATAAGGTAATCTGGTACGTGGTTTATAAAAGCTGCCAATTTGCCGGCTTCTGAATTAGAGTCTAGCAATTAGAACTAGGAATAAACGTGTATCTTTGGTCTTATGATAAATGAATGCCTCATGGTCACCAATGTCCCTGCAGTTCTTTACCATCATACATATTTTGTGTGTCCATATTTTGTTTCAGCACTGGCAGACTTCATAAACAAAGAGACAACTGGAGGAGTTATCAGGGCAGTTGCTGGAAAACACGCTGAATTTGTTTCTGAGACCTCTGAAGCCAGTGTCATGGTGAAGTGGTACAAAAATGGCAAAGAAATCACGACCAGTAAGAAATTCACAATGGAAGATAAAGGGAAACTGCATAAGCTTGTGGCTTCAGCTGTAACGAAAGAAGACGAGGGAACATCTGCAAAATTGGAGATGACACTCTGATTTTTGATTGGAAAGTCTCAGGTAAGTTTGTGAGGCAAACATGGGATCACAATCCATGTAAAGCACTTCAGATTTAATTCATTTTATTTGTCCAGCCCTGTGGGTTTCCAGTATTTAGGACAAAGATTGCATAGCTCTATTGAAGCAATTCTGAACTTACTGTTGTCCCTATGCAAATCCACAGGATGAGCAAATAATGTAACTGTGTTGTGATGAATTCAGGACAGCCTTAGCTCCAACTGACGCTGGAGTCATGACTTGAGCCCTCACATCTGGGCTTCATTCTTCTAGTTCATGAATTGCCTCAGCACTTACATCATCTTTAAACCTCTGACTGAAATGGTCCTAAGTTATTAGCATGGGAATCCTGTCTCCTCTTCTGACAAATTAAACTCCACATTTGGAGAGTTGAGTGTCTCCTGCTGTACCCAAAGGACGTTGTGATCTCTGAGGTGTCTCCCTGAGGTGCTGTAAGCACAGCCATTAGCTCATAGTGCAAGTAAAACACTGTCAGGTCAAGCCTGGAGGAGTAATGCTTGTCACTGACATGTTCCTGTTCAGGGTGGAGCTGGAGGGTAAAATAACACAAGAAACTGTCATTGATATTCAATATCTGTGAAATTCAGCTGGCTGCATTCACAGAACCTGGCGTTAAGATCTGTTTTCTGGTTTCTATCCTGAGCCTATTTTCCATAACCCAGTCCTCATTTATGAACTGAAGCTCTACTGAAAGCCTTTCGCTGTGTATGCTCATGCTGCAGTACAGCGCTTGTGACATCTAACAGCACATTCACATTCCTCTGATCACAGGATCCTTAAGGTTGATTAAGACCCTCTAGTCCGACTGCTCACCCATCACCATCATGATGCTCACCATCAGCTAGCTAAAAACTCAGCAGAGATGATAGATCAAGCACAACATTGGATTTGGGGTGGCTAGAGAATCCTAAGATATTGAAGGATTGCTTGCAGGTGGTGTTGGCTCAGGTATTCACCCTGCATCCCACCTCCCGTTCTGTTTGGTTGAGAATCATGCATTCTGCAATTTCACTTTGTAATTCAAAGACCCTGGCTTTATCTGTTGACAAACTGATCTAAAACAAGCCAAGAAGACTCCATTGGAACTGGTTGATGCAGAACAAAGGCATCCCAAAAGGACAAGTTGCACTGTTTGATGAACTTTATCGGGTGAGAGCTAAGCTAAGATTTAAAAAGTTCTGGGGCTGTCTCTGAGCATCAAATCCAGAGGAAGCCTGCATGATTCCCTGAGAATGGATACCTCCTACTTTGGTGTAGGGTTAAGGGAACACTAGCAGTAACTCCTATCACAAAATGTCACGTGGCTCAGACAAAAATGCCATCAAGAGGGCTTAATTAGGAGCACCAAATGGTCACAAGTTGGTCTTAGGGCAGGGAAGTAATCTACCTATGTGATACTGATTGATGCTATTAGTTCTAAACAGCTTGACTCTAGAGGGACCATTCTTCTTTGGTCACCTAGTTTTAAAAGTATAGATGTCTCCTGTCTATTACAATTTTTAACGCATTATTTGTTCATTGATGGCATAAATGTGTGTGGCATAGTAATTGGCCTTGGTATATTCTGTGACTGAAAGCGACAGTTGTTGCTCTAAGAAATGCAGTACTAAGCTAGGTCTGCCTGTAGCTGACAGCCATCAGCTTGCTCCTCAGGCAGGTTCTGTCTGGATGGAATGAAGGGCATGAAATACTGATGTGCTCATCAAACGCTGCTTGTTAGCTTAGAGACAAGGTGTTGAATTGGTTTGTTCATGCATTGCAAACACGTTACTTATCTGCCTTCATTTTAGCTTCAGAAGAACATGTGCAGAATACAGAATTGATTAAAAGAAATAAGAACTGTCTGCATAGAACTTACTCTTTCCTTACACAGGAGAATCAAGCACACGTTTGTATGTGAGTACCTCCAGAGGTGAAACTCGATCACCCAGATGTAATGAGCATAGACATTACAATCAGTTCTAACTGTATCTTAATGCTGTGCTGAATAAGCCTGAGTCAGGATGTAAACCACTTTCTCTTTTTTTCTTCAGATGAAGCCATTAATTCTGTCAGCAAGCCCAAAATGACTCCAGAAATATCAGTCAGTCCTTCTGAAGACCTGGAGCTGGTGTGTGAGGTGTCAGCTGCAAGCGGAGCTGTCGTATGGAAGAAAGATCAAACAGAGGTGAAGCAGGACCAGAGGACAACCATCATCTCCCAGGGGACGCACCACAATCTCATGGTCAAAAATGTGACCCTGAAAGACCAAGGGAGCTACAGCTGTGAAACAAAAGATGACAAAGCAACATTCCAAGTGAAAGTCAGAGGTGAGAAAATGCTTGGAATCCCAGAGATAAAGGAACGCTTCATTTGGTGTGTCTTGCATTTGGAGGATCAACTGACAGCCTCTCTGGTGCAAAACACTTTGGCTATAGGACTTTCTTTGTCATCTAGTGTCATAGCAACACTTTTCTACATGTGCTTTTACATCCAGGAATGAATTACTGCAACAAACAATAGGCAAGGAGGGTAACTTGTGCAGCTCTTGTAGTCAGCTGGTGTCTGCAGGGTTACAGTGCAAGAGCACACGAGGCATGCAAGGAGTGAGAAAAGGGGAGGTGTATGAAGAGATCTGGTTACAAAATTTGAATGACACAATGAGGTGGAAAATGCCACTAATCAGACTCATAAATGGCCTGGGTTGCAAAGGCCCACAGTGCTCATCCAGTTCCAACCCCCTTCTTTCTATGTGCAGGGTTGCCAACCAGCAGCCCAGGCTGCCCAGAACCACATCCAGCCTGGCCTTGAATGCCTGCAGGGATGGAGCATCCACAGTCTCCTTGGGCAACCTGTTCTAGAGGGCCGTTCCCTTCTGATTTACTGGAAATGTAGAGAGACATCAGAAGAAAAAAAGATAAGGGAGGAGGTTCAGCAGTGCATGCAGGTGTTCTAAATCTCATGTCCAAATCTGCTATCAGACTGCAAAATATTTAGCTTTGTGATATGATGTGATATGATATGATATATGATATGATATGATATGATATGATATGATATGATATGATATGATATGATATGATATGATATGGTATGGTATGAAATGATATGCTTATCATTTCCCAAGGCAAAATAGAGGGGAAAGTATTTTCCTGTCTTAATGAGGCATCACGATGCTCCCTGTGAAGGGCAAGTATAGTGAAAACGGGGAACTGGAGTAAGCTCTGCAGCAGACTACAGCAAAATGGTGTGACTGTTGTGATGTCCCTGCAGAGAAAGAAGACCTGTTTACAAACAAGGACAAGGTACAAAAGGAGGTGAAGGCTGTACTGACTCAAAATGCCACGCTGAGCTGCGAGGTGGCCCAGGAGAAGACTCACAAAGATTCATGTCACAGGTGAGAGAAATTGTTTGGACTGTATTGAACCCCCCAACAAAGAATGAGGGGAAAGTTAAGTGGTTTGACACATTCAGCCCCAGCATTCAGTGATGTAGACCGTTCTTAAATTCTGTTTAATTCATGCACTGTTTTGTTTGCCTTCTGAAGCTATTACTGCAGAGGACTTGGGTAGCCTCAGCTTAAGATGGGCTGGAAATAACTGGGGAATTTCCCTGGGGATCTCAAGTAGATGCAATGATAGCAAAATGAGAAGTCAGTAATTACAGGGGAAATTAAAGAATATTAAAGATATCTTCAGGGCACAAGCACACCTCTGCAAATGCTTCTTCCTAAATAGTCTCAGAGACAGCATTTGGTCACAATGCTAGAAGGCAGCATTGGTGGTTTCTATTAAATTAAAGAAACCTGCAACTAAAAAGGTTTTCCTGTATTTTCTTTTGTTTTCTTCTCTATAGCAGGTACAAAAGAAATGCTTAAAAACAGAAAGGCTTCAAGCTGGTGCTTTTCTTTCCAGAAATGGAGGAAGACAGGCGTTCTATTTATTAGGAGAGTCTGATAAGAAAGTGGAAAAAGGCTTTTTACCAGGGTCTGTAGCAACATAACAAAGGGCAATGGTTTCAAAAGTGAAGAGGGTAGACTCAGTTTGGACATGAGAAAAGTTCTTTATGATGAGGGTGGTGATACACTGGAACAGATTGTCCAGTGAAGGTTGTGGGTGACTCATCATTGGGAGTGTCCAAGGCCAGGCTGGATGGGGACCCTGGGCAGCCTCATTTAGTGAATGATGTCCCTGACCACGGCAAGAGGTTGGACTGGATGATCTTTAAAGCTTCCTTCTATACCCAAACCGTTCTATGATTCCATAGGGGAAACCATTTTATTACTGCCTATGAAAACTCAGGAGATATTAGAACTGTTTTCAGAAATAAGTAGGTGAGAAAAATACATTTCCTCACTATGACTTAATCACAAACAGAATTTAACCTTGACCCTCACCTGGCTTTTGCTGGCAAAGCAACTTACAGCTGTCAGCTTGTTTGGTCAATGTAATGCCTGTCCCCGTGTATGAAACAGACTTTTCAATGACTGCGTATGCTGGTGTGCTGCTGGACAGTGGGGAAAGGGGTGTTTTTTAATTTTTCAAGATTTTGGAACATGATACTGGTGGAAATGAAAACAAGTTTAGGGCTATCTAAGCTGTTTTGGTCTGGCAGGGAGGAAGTTCTTCACTGGCAATTGATATAGTTCAGATGTTGGCATTCAGTTCATAGCACTGTCAGGAAATGTGAGTGGGAAAGCTGTCCTCAACGGTACAGTCCAAAGACTAATTTGGGCATTTGGGGAATGCTGTGTAGAAAAGATTCATGTCTTAAATGTGCCCATTTGCCTTCAATTCCAGAAGCAGAAGATGTTTTTATCAACAAGGAGAAGGTGCAGAAGGAGATGAAGGCTGCACCAACAGAAAATGCCACACTGTGCTGTGAGGTGGCCCAGGAGAAGACGGAGGTGAAGTGGTAAAAGGAAGGGAAACTGATCACCTCGAGCAAGAACATCAAGGTGGAGTCAGAGGGCAAACAGCGTCGGCTGGTGGTGAGCCAGGTGGAGAAGAAAGATGCAGGGGAGTACAGCTGCGAGGCTGCTGGCCAGAAACTCACCTTCAAGATTCATGTCACAGGTAAGACAGGTGTTGTCTGAAATACAGCAGAGAACAGTAAAGTAAAATCTAGTTTCAATTATACAGTGATCCAGTTGCAGTAGTCTTTGCTGAGGTTTTTTACCTATACTTGATTGCCTGGGTTTGTAGAAAGTATTTGGTTTTAGTATGACACAAAGACCTGTTTCAGTCTGTCTGTAGAACAATAATTAGTAATATATGTACAATGGAAGCAGTGTTCAAGTAATTATTCTAATCTCTCCTGTGCCTGAGATCCCAAACTGTAATTCTTGTTCACCGAAACATTTGACTAAGAGCAGTATGTGCAGTGAGGCTGGAGTGCATGTTGTACGTGCAGGCTTTCATGGTAGGAGAAGCAGGAACTTCTCCTAGTAGTACACTGCCTTTTTACTATGCCTTTATGTTGGAGGCTGCATCTGGATAGGTGAGTCTGCTACTCACAGTAAGAGACCTGGTAGAGCTGACTATTGCCAGAGCTCAAAGTAAGATAGATATCTGGAAATCACACACAAAGAACAAAGGACTGCGTTGGTGAGCATATTTCCTTTGTGCCTTTGACAGTCACAGTTGTGGCAATGGTAGAGGCCATGAGGAGTCTGTTCAGGAAGCCAGGAGTACTGTTCTGGGTCATGAAAAGGCAGCCAGTGGTTTGACTATCACATGTTTATGTGTTTTGATTTTTCACAGTGGGTCTTAAGTAAAAGGAACTCAGGTTTAGGTTGCCTGCAGGACAGATGTTCTTTTGGGTTCAATATGTTTGCATAGTGACATGCAACCATGGGACTGGTGTTCAAGGACCCTCTTGGTTCCTTCAGTTCCTAGGTTCTTTCTTGCCTAGATTTGACACTTAGTTTCAACAGAAGAGCTGATATTCTCTAGTGAAGGCTATTAGTTTGGGCACAAGTGGTAACCTAAACCTGTTCCAACCTGTACATACAAACCTGCAAGATGGTCTCATTTCAGTCCTTCTGTTTTTCTTTTCTTCCCTCAGAGCCAAAACCTGTGTTTATAAACCAGGAGCAGGTGCAGAAAGAGGTGAGTGCTGCCCTGGCAGCAAGTGCCTCCCTCAGCTGTGAAGTAGCACAGGATACAACCGAAGTAAAATGGTACAAGGATGGAAGACTGCTTGCCTCCTCCAGAAAGTTCAGAATGGAATCTGTGGGCAAAACACGGCGTCTGGTTGTGGAGCAGCTGGAGAAGAAAGATGCTGGAGAATACATCTGCAAGGCTGCTGGCCAGAAGATGACCTTCGAGCTGGAAACAACTGGTGAGCATTCAGAAATTCTCAGCCAGGATTTTGTAGCCTTGTTGTGAACTGGGTTTTAGGGTGAAATCTCAGTTTTCTTTGCACCTGACAGTGTGAGAATTTGCTCTGGCCCTTTGTGTACCTCCCCGGTGCTCAGCTGTTCCTTCCCTTACTTGGGGATAACGTCATTTATTCAAGGTGATGTCCAAACGGGCTTGTTAACAGTCCTCTGCAGTGCTTTAAGCTGTCATAGGTCAGCCAGAATTTCTGCATGTTCTATAGCCATTCCTACATGTTGAAAACACTGCACTGTGCTTAAGCTTCAGCATATGTTCCAGTAAGTACAGTTCCATTAATTCTACGGAATTGGGTGAATTAGGCATAGATCTGAAGGCTGCCTTTGCCCAGTGCAGAGATGGAAGGACTAATGTAGATTTGACTTGATATTTTCCCTTCTAGGATGGGAAGGAGCTCCGTCAAAGTAAAAAAGTGGACATTACTTCCCAGGGAAATAAGAGAAGTATCATTATTCACAGGCGGTGAACTCTCATTTTCTCTCTCAGTCTGCAACCAGGTTGGGTTGTTGTTTCAGTACTGGCTGTTTTATGCAGGAACTCTGCTCCTGAGGTTAATCCAAGTTGTATCCAGGCCCTTCAGAAGGAAAGGGAAATAGCAGCACAGAAATATGGTCTGATTCTGACATAAAGAAGTGCAGACCTGGAGAGTTAAAAGGGATTGTGTGATGTTCAAGGGATTTTGAAGCAAAGATGTCCCCTAGGTAAGATTAGTGGCTGACATTCCCCATACACTGTGGGCACACAAGGTAAGGAGAGACTAGTGATGAGCATGCAGAGAAGCCAATGATTCAGACAGGTTTGTAGTGACACGACATTGTAGAGTTCTGTCTAGTTCTCCTTGGCATAGTTTGGAAAATAAAGATGAGGTAATTGGTGGTAACCAGTATGGCTTCCTAAAATTCAAGCCATGCCTGACAAACTTGGTGGCCTTTCATGATGGAGTAACAGCATCAGTGGATAATGGGAGAGCAACTGACATCATCTACTTGGACTTGTGCAGAGCATTTGATCCCGTCCTGCATGACATCCTGGTCACCAAACTGGAGAATAATGGTTTTGATGGATGGACCAGTTGCAGGATAGGGAACTGTCTGGATGGTCACACTCAGAGAGCAGCAGTCAATAGCTCAGTGTCCAAGTGGAGGGTGGTGTTGGGACCAGTGTTATTTAACATTTTTGTAGGCAACATGGAGAGTGGAATCAAATGAACCCTCAGCAAGTTTGCAGATGACACCAAGCTGAGCGGTGCTGTTGATGTGCTAGAGGGAAGGGATGCTACCCAGAGGGACCTGGACAGGCTGGAGAGGTGGGCCCTTGGCAGCCTCATGAACTTGAGTGTGGCCAAGTACAAGGCCCTGCACCTGGGTCAGGGCAATCCCAAGCACAGGCACAGGCTTAGAGGAGAATGATTTGAGAGAAGCCTTGACCCTGAGGAGAAGAGTTGGTCTGGAGGGAGGTGTTTGTTTCCAATCCCAATCTGGAGGGATTGGAACTAAATGACCTTAAAGATTCAGTCAGTTCTATTGTTTTTCTACCCTTAATTTTGCTTGAAAGGTTTTAGAATAAATGAGATTCTGGTTTCCATGAAAACTGTTTGCAGGGAGCTCCATTGTAGCTAGTAAGTCTATCTTTAAGTTCAAGGGCAATAATGCATTGACTGTGTTGAAGAGAGAAATGACTCAGGAATGGATAATGGTTTAGAATAAAACATAATCCTACTTATTTTCTATGCAAATATGTGTAAGGAAAAGATGCTGCACTCAGTTCTGGAAATATCCTGACAAATATATCTCTAGTGCTTCACAGCTGGAGATATCAAGATTGTTAAAGCACTGGAAGATGTGGAAGTGAATGAATATGGGAGTGCATCTTTTGTCTGAGATTTCACACGATGAGGTTCAGACCCAGTGGAACAAAGATGACAACAAGCTGAAGGCTGATGACAACATCAGAATGCGGCAAGATGGTAGGGTGTAAGAGGGGGATCTTTCTCCTGAGTGGGGGGTGGGTTGGAGATCAAGCATATAAGACATTTGAAATGAAGTGAAGAAGGTTCAGAAGGGAGTTCCCCTTTTGTTTTGGGACTGAGGTTAGGGTGGAACAAGTGACATGGTGGGATGCTTAGTGTGGGAAGTGTGATGCTATCCCACCATCCCACACTGCTGGGAGCAGGTAGGAAATGAGTGCAGTTATTTCCAAAGTGGGGGTGAACAGGGCAGTCAGTTCACCTCTCCAAAGAGGTTTTGTCTGACAGTGAGTGTGATCCTTCTGTATCAGGTACTTTGAAGGTGACGACAGCCACATTTGGTCAGTCCTTGTAGAAGCCATGTTTAGATTACACTTTGGTGGGGATGTGGACGTGGGGGAATGGGTGGTTTCATTGACATGAGAGAACAGGCAGTGATGCTGTGAAACCAGATGGATGATGCTCAGCCTGGCCATGTGCCTCAGAGCTCTTTGCTCAAGGAAGCCAAGTGTAGTTGTGGGGTTGCTCTCAAGAGCCCAGTTTGGTAGGGATGAGCTGGCGGTTGGACTAGATGACCTTAGTGGTCTTTTCCAGCCTTAGTGACTCTGTGGTTCTCTGCTTCAGGAAAGAGCTACTCGCTGACTTACACACGTGTCCAAGTCAAGGATGCAGCAGAAATAAAATCTGTAGCAGAAAAGGCAGAATCTCGTGAATCTTGTGCCCATCTTACAGTTAAAGGTAATTATGCTTCTGATGATGATTTTGATTAAATTATCTTATGTTATAAACGAGCTAACATCCTTTGATTTAATGTCAAGGAAGTTAAGCACCACCAGGACCTTTCACAGAAATAAAAACTCCTACCTACCTACCTTTCTGCCCACAAAATATCCAGCTTCTCTTTTGGAATTTACTTTTGCTAAGTAAAACAGATTATTTTCTTAGGAGGTTGATTTTCTACGTTTAGACTTCAGCTTTGTGTTTGAACGTTGAGGGATAAAAAACATAGTTTGACTTTTTCTTCATTTTCTCTTGCTGTTTGAAAAGAACACAGGGTTTTGGTTTTTTTTTTAATATATACAATGTTAGGGTATATATATGATGTTAAGTGTGATAAAGAAAAGGGAGACATTTGAGTTAGCACACTACTCAAGAGTTCAGTCCCCAGCTTTGCCACTGTTACAATTATAAGGGCAAGAACTTCCTGGAAAATGAATTTCTCCTAAGTAGAGTCATTACATTTGAGCTACAGAGACCTTTACTAGGTGAAAACTTGTTGTTCAGAGCTAAGTTGTTGTATTTAACCAAAGTAATTATCAATGTCCGTGTTTCATTGAACCTCTTTTCCATTTCGTAATGCGAGGAGTTTGATATTGGGATGGGAAGGTCATGGTTTGATTTAGATGTTGGACTGGGAATCAGAAGATCTGGGCACTTTTCAGATTGTCAGTCTTATTGTCTGACTTCTTAACAACATTCTTTTCTTTCTATTATTTTTTAATGATGTTTCAAGGCATTCTGAGCTGATAGGTGTAGTGTTCATGTGCAGTAATGCTGGTGTGAGTAAGTGGGGTGATAATGTAAGGGTTTTTTACATTCCTTCTAAATCTCTACTTTCTCTTGTTCCATCCTTCTTAAAGAGCAATCCATTAATCTAGTAAAGGAGCTGTGTGATGACTATGTGTCACGGGTTACTTAGATTTACCTATGCCCGTGACAGGGGAAGCCACCCCACGCCCCCCCCCCGGGGCCTGGAAAGGAGGGGGAAAAGGGGAGTGGGATAAAACAGCGACAATCTAAGGAGGAAAAACTTATTTTACTAAATATGATATCGAAATACAAGATAACACAATATAATATAATTAAGGCTAACAAAATCGAACGAAACAGAGAGAGAGAGTCTCCGAAAACCGAGAGGCCTACTGTGAACTCTAGGCGACACGGCTGGAACGCTTCCCACTCTCCGAGAAGTTCGAGAGAAGAAGGAGGGCACTCCAGCCTGGGAACGAGATTATATAGAGTCCTGGTCCCGTGACTTATTGTTACTCCTGTTGTTCTCTGGGATATGTAGTCTTCTTCTGTGGACTGCACATTCAACAGAAGTATCCATACTTGACATGATGTTATGATGTGGAATACTGATAGCAAAATTACAAAATTACAAAACCATGACATTCCACCCCTTATTCTACATTATTACATCATGGTTAATATATACATATATATACATATATATACACGTATGTAAAATTGTGATAGCTAAATAGTAGAATTGCATGTAACATAACTAAATGTACAACTATAATAACTAAAATACACTACACATGCAAACATATATATATATATATAGATACATAAAATTATTGACTGCACTCCCCCAGCATCAAATTCCCTTGTGGCACACATTGAACATCCCCATCCTTCTGCATTACCCACCAAGTGCACCCAGGTCCCTGGGCAAAGACAGTTCCACGGATAGGTTTGCCCTTTCCAGAAGCTGGAAGGACCCAAACAGCTTTTCCCAACATGTTCTTTACATGTATAACAGGGACCTTATCTCCTTCTACAGTGTGTAGGGGGCTAGATTGACTAGGACCATCACGATTGACAGATCCTCTAGTATTGACCAGCCAAGTGGCTTCTGCCAGATTCTTCTCCCAGTGCTTAAATGTTCCACCACCCATTGCTTTCAACATAGTTTTCAACAACCCATTATATCGTTCAATTTTACCAGAAGCTGGTGCATGGTAGGGAATATGATAAATCCACTCAATGCCATGATCTTTGGCCCAAGTATTTATAAGAGAATTTTTGAAATGTGTCCCATTATCAGATTCAATTCTTTCTGGGGTGCCATGTCGCCACAGGACTTGTTTCTCAAGACCTAATATGGTGTTTCGAGCAGTTGCATGGGGTACTGCGTATGTTTCAAGCCACCCAGTGGTTGCCTCTACCATAGTGAGTACATAACACTTACCACTGCGAGATCGTGGCAAGGTGATATAATCAACCTGCCACGCCTCCCCATATTTATACTTTTGCCATCGCCCTTCCTCCCAGAGAGGTTTCATCCTTCTGGCTTGTTTAATTATGGCACATGTTTCACAATCATGAATAACCTGCGCAATAGCGTCCATGGTTAAGTCCACCCCTCGGTCTCTGGCCCACTTATATGTTGCGTCTCTTCCTTGATGGCCTGAGGTCTCATGAGCCCATCGAGCTAGAAATAATTCGCCCTTATTCTGCCAATCCAAGTCGATTTGAGCCACCTCAATTCTAGCAGCTTTATCTACCTGATGGTTGTTTTGTTGTTCTTCAGTAGCCCGACTTTTGGGCACATGTGCATCCACATGACGCACCTTTACAACCATATTCTTTGTTCGGGAAGCAATGTCCTTCCATAGTTCAGTGGCCCAAACAGATTTTCCCCTCCGTTGCCAGTTATTTTGTTCCCACCGCTGTAACCACCCCCATAAGGCATTTGCCACCATCCATGAGTCAGTATAAAGATACAGCATTGGCCACCTCTCCCGTTCAGCAACATCTAAGGCCAGCTGGACAGCTTTTACCTCTGCAAACTGACTTGATTCTCCCTTACCTTCAGTGGCCTCTGCAACCTGTCGTGTGGGGCTCCACACAGCAGCTTTCCATTTGCGATGCTTCCCTACAATGCGACATGATCCGTCTGTGAATAGGGCATATTTCTTTTCATTTTCTGGTAATTCGTTGTATGGTGGGGCCTCTTTAGCACGTGATACCTCTTCTGCTGGTGATGTTCCAAACTTTTTATCTTCAGGCCAGTCCATGATTACCTCTAGGATTCCTGGACGATTGAGGTTTCCCATTCGCGCTCGCTGTGTAATCAGCGTAATCCACTTGCTCCAGGTGACATCAGTAGCATGATGGGTGGAGGGAACCTGTCCTTTGAACATCCAGTTCAGCACGGGCAGTCGAGGTGCCAAAAGGAGCTGTGTTTCAGTCCCGACTACTTCGGAAGCAGCCCGAACCCCCTCATACGCGGCTAAGATCTCCTTCTCAGTTGGAGTGTAGCACTCTTCAGACCCCTTATATGATCGACTCCAGAATCCCAGGGGTCGGCCTCGGGTCTCTCCTGAGGCTCTTTGCCACAAACTCCAAGTAGGGCCTTTCTCTCCAGCAGCAGTGTAGAGGATGTTCTTTACATCCTGTCCAGTCCGTACTGGCCCCAGGGCTACAGCACGGGCTATCTCTTGTTTAATCTGTTCAAAAGCCTGCTGCTGCTCAGGGCCCCATGCAAAATCATTCTTCTTCCGCGTTACCTGATAAAGGGGGCTTACAATGAGGCTGTAGTTTGGAATGTGCATCCTCCAAAAGCCTACTGCACCCAGGAAAGATTGTGTCTCTTTCTTGCTAGTTGGTGGAGACATGGCAGTGATTTTGTCGATCACATCTGCTGGGATGTGACGACGTCCATCCTGCCACTTTATACCTAAGAACTGAATTTCCTGGGCAGGTCCTTTTACTTTGCTTCGCTTAATAGCAAAGCCAGCTTGTAGAAGAATCCGGATTATCTGCTCTCCTTTTGTGAAAACTTCTTCTGCTGTATCGCCCCACACAACAATGTCATCAATGTACTGCAGGTGTTCAGGAGCACCACCCTGTTCCAGTACAGTTTGGACCAACCCATGGCAAATGGTTGGGCTGTGTTTCCACCCCTGGGGCAAACGGTTCCAAGTATACTGAATGCCCCTCCAGGTGAAGGCAAACTGTGGCTTGCATTCTGCGGCCAAAGGAATAGAAAAGAAGGCATTGGCAATGTCAATGCTGGCATACCATTTGGCTGCTTTTGACTCCAGCTCGTACTGGAGTTCCAACATGTCCGGCACAGCAGCGCTCAATGGGGGTGTGACCTCATTCAGGCCACGGTAGTCTACTGTCAGCCTCCATTCTCCACTGGCTTTACGCACTGGCCATATGGGACTGTTAAAAGGTGAGTGAGTTTTACTGATCACTCCCTGATTCTCCAACTGGCGAATCAAATCATGAATGGGGAGCAAGGAATCCCTGTTGGTGCGATACTGCCGTCTGTGCACTGTCTTTGTAGCAACCGGTACCTGCTGCTCTTTTACTCGTAGCAGCCCCACAACAGATGGGTCCTCTGACAGGCCAGGCAAAACAGACAGCTGCTTAATGTTGTCCATGTCTACAGCAGCTATCCCAAAGGCCCATCGATACCCCTTAGGATCCTTGAAATGCCCCCTTCTGAGGTAATCAATACCCAGTATACATGGAGCCCCTGGGCCAGTCACAATAGGATGTTTTTGCCAGTCTTTGCCAGTGAGGCTTATTTCAGCCTCCAGCACAGTCAATTCTTGAGAGCCCCCAGTCACTCCAGAAATATGGATTGATTCTGTCCCTTCATGACTGGAGGGCATTAGGGTGCACTGTGCACCGGTATCCACCAGCGCCTTATATTCCTGTGGTTCTGATGTGCCAGGCCATCGAATCCACACAGTCCAATAAACTCTATTATCCCTTTCCCTCCCCTGACTGAGGGCAGGGCCCCTCTATTGGTTACCTGTGATGACTGGAGCAACTCCACTGGTGGTTGGTATGTCTAGCAGTTCTTTCACCCGTGCTCGTAGTGCAGAAGTAGGCTGATCATGCCACTTCCTCATGTCTTCTCCACGGTCACGTAGGTAGCGCCACATGGAAACACGCGGTGCAATCGTACTGTTGTTCTTTGCTCGAGCTGGGAAGCGTGTGCGTTTAACAGCTGAGACTTTTGATGATGCAGGTGGGGAGTAGGACTGGACTAGTTTGATCAGATCCTTCATTAGACCTGGTGGCCCGTACGAGGATTGACCTTCATCAGTTGTTTCTGATACTATTACAGGATCATTACAATTAGTTGATGGAAACAATTTCTTGCACATTTCATCTACTCGGTTTTCTAGCCGTGAGATGGCAGAAACTGCGGCATGCAGTTGGGGGAGCTGCTGATCGATGGTTTGAAGCATTATAATCAGCTCAACAACTCGGGGCCATCTGTCCACGAATCCTTTAGATCCTGATACCAATGACTGTGCAATTCTCTCTGGTGCTGTACTTGTGATTTTCTGCCACATGTCAGGATCGGCCCTCACTCTCTCAGGGTCAAGTTCGCTTGGATCAGGGCTGTACAACATTTTCGCCATGGCCAATTCCCTCAGGCGCTGAATACCTTTTTGGACGGTATTCCAACTATCAAATTTAGGCTTCAAAGCATCCTTATAGGGGTACCTTTCTCTCACGGCTTCTAACAGCCGCAACCAGAGAGTGGCAGCTCCATCCGAACATCTGCTAATCCCTCTGTCGATACCTGCATCTTGAGCAATGCTTCCTAGTTGGCGAGCTTCATTACCATCTAGAGACAAGCTGTTGGCCCCGTTGTCCCAGCAGCGAAGCAACCAAGCAAGGATACCTTCATCTTGACGCCGTGTGAACTCCTTTCTTGAGCCTTGGATTTCAGTCAGCTTCAGAGGTCGACAATAGGTGATTTCCTCCTCATCATCAGTCTCTTCTTCATGCCTCTTGGTTTTTGCCTTTGCTTTTTTCGGTACTGCTCCATGCCCGGCACCTGGGTCTTCTGCAGCCCCCCCCTGTGCTTCTCCTTCTTTTCGTTCTAGACGCATGGACACCCGTTTCCATTTCTTGCCTTCCACAGGGGCAACTGATATTGCTACTGATGCCTCCTGTGACTGATCAGAATTAACTTGGGCTTGAATCTCAGATCGGAAACTCTCTCTTTCCAGAATAGTATGATACAAAGCACGGTATGCATAAGCCAAACCCCACATAAGGTTTACCTCCTTAGATCTCTGACCCAAATACTCACTTAATTTCTTAGGGTCCCTTAGGTGTTCAAGAGTGAAATCCCATGACACTGCGGGTCCCCATGCTTCTAAGACTTTTCCTAAACCTTTCCATATTCCCTGCCAGTCATCATTCTCTGGTTCTGGAGGGGACTTCCGCATAGAACGAATGCATAGGAACATATATGCATGCATTGATAGTGATAACATGAGTGCAAGTATGAACCCTATCTCAGTTATTGAAAAGCGTGTGGAAATCTGAGAGTACAACCCAAATAAAAAGGGTTTTTTTAGCCTGTACAATGAATTAAACATGGTGGTGTTTGTAAAATTGCCTGTTCCATCTGGGATGCAAGTATTTGTAAAATTGCCTGTTCCATCTGGGATGCAAGTGTTTGTAAGATTCACAATTCCATCTGAGGTGTAGATGCCAAAATTCTGACCATACCACATCTCGTAAAAGTACCAGGCAGGTGTCTCCATCAGTATCCACCTTATTAGGCTATATATCTGCACAACTCCACAACACCAAATTATGGTGTTAATAGTTGACCAATACTTTAAGAAGATCATAATTGCTTTCAATCCCTTAAACAGAGCAACTGGGATGAAGAGTGGATTCATAGCTGGCAGGCTCTGTAAAAGTCAGAGCTAGCTAGCTTTGCTCTAAGGGAGAAAGAAATCCCTTTGTTTTCTACACAAAAGTTAGATAGCAATGCTGAGAATGTGCAGCAGCCCTTAATGTTGACAATTTGTCTGGTATTTCAAGGTCACGTTCTCTGTGAGCAGCTACGGAAAGATAACACTCCCAACACTCCCGTAACGAAGCTCTTTAAGAGCAAAGAGAGAGTTGTTCTAAAAGCTAAAAAGCTCTATGCCCGCATTCTCCACCAAAAAATCTGTCACGGGTTACTTAGATTTACCTATGCCCGTGACAGGGGAAGCCACCCCACGCCCCCCCCCCCGGGGCCTGGAAAGGAGGGGGAAAAGGGGAGTGGGATAAAACAGCGACAATCTAAGGAGGAAAAACTTATTTTACTAAATATGATATCGAAATACAAGATAACACAATATAATATAATTAAGGCTAACAAAATCGAACGAAACAGAGAGAGAGAGAGTCTCCGAAAACCGAGAGGCCTACTGTGAACTCTAGGCGACACGGCTGGAACGCTTCCCACTCTCCGAGAAGTTCGAGAGAAGAAGGAGGGCACTCCAGCCTGGGAACGAGATTATATAGAGTCCTGGTCCCGTGACTTATTGTTACTCCTGTTGTTCTCTGGGATATGTAGTCTTCTTCTGTGGACTGCACATTCAACAGAAGTATCCATACTTGACATGATGTTATGATGTGGAATACTGATAGCAAAATTACAAAATTACAAAACCATGACACTATGTGACTGAGCCTGAAGAAGCCAAATTTGAATGCGAGGTATCCATTCCTTCTGTGAAACCTCCCAAGTGGTATCTACGTGGGAAGTCTTACAGGCTGGCAGAAACTTGATTATGCAGCAAGAAGGCACCATCCACCAGCTGACCATACCGAAAACCACCACTGATATGACAGGCACCATTCAGTTCTCAATTGGCAAATCAAAATCCACAGCCAATCTGCTCGTCAGAGGTAACATATCCTGGCTTGGTTTACATCATGAAGATGAAGAATTAATTAACGTACAGTCTTCCTTCACTGGGGTCTTTGAAATATTGTGTGTGTGTCTGGAGGGTCTGCTCCATTTCCATTTAAAAGTCGTTGGACACTAAATGAGACAGCTGCATCTCAGTAAAAGATCTGTTTGAATAGTTTTGATGTGCTTACTATTCAGATCTACAGAGCTGACGTTTTGTCCTTGGCTATAGCAAAGAGGTCAAATCAGGTGAAATTAATTGTATTTCAGAACTAGACAAGTTGAAGTTTGGTAGCACATAAGTTTGATGCCATTTCTCATTGATTTCATCTGAAAGAAACTTCCAGGCTTTTTGTCCGCTGTTGTCCCCAGCGTAAGATTATCCATTCACATCCTAAAGTACTTGTTATATTTTTAACTCACTCTTATTTGAATAAAAGCCTCAACATTTGGGAGCAATTTAATAAGCACAGAACAAGAGCTGGACCTTGCATTTGGTAGATAATATACAGTATTACTTTATAGAAATGTAGTCAATGGCATTCCCTATAGACAATTGTTTTTTTTATCTTTAGAGTGGTTCAAAAAACCATTGTGAACATGAGATTAATTGAAATGGAGCAGACGCAAGAGACTTTCCTCTTCTTCCAATTGTCCTCATCCTTTCTTCTCTTCCACCCCTGTTTTGCAGATTACCATATAGAAATCACCAGGAAGTTGGAGGACAAGACAGCTTTGGAACGTCATTCTGTCATCCTGTCCTGTGACTTCAGGCCTTCTCCAAAGGTTGTGAAATGGTTCAAGGGCCACACACCCATCGAGCCCTCTGAGAAGTACAAGATCAAGAGGGATAAGCATTCAGCAGAGCTCAAGATTCTGAAGCTGAAGCCCGATGATGCTGGTGTGTACAAGTGCAAGGCAGGAATTGCAGAGACTGAAACCACGCTGACAGCTGAAGGTAAGAGCAGGGGGGGTGGTCTCTTACATGTCCTATTTCACCTCAGATTTCTCTTCTTGAGGTTGATTTCTGCCGTTCTCTCCTGCTAACTTTATAAATGTATAATCTTCACTGAGAATACTACACAAAGATCGTTTAGTCCAACCATTCTACCACATCCCAGTATGATTTATAGTAACAGTGGTAACAGTTCACCTTGTTTCCCCACAGCCCGCAATGTAGAAGTAACGAAGCACTTGCAGGATGTAGAAATTGAAGAAGAGAGCTCTGCTGTCTTCTCCTGCGAGCTGTCCCATGATGACGAGGACGTGGAATGGTTCCTGAATGGCAACCTCATTTACACCAACAATTACAAGGACATCAAGAACGTTGGCAATTGCTGCAAACTGACAATGAAGCAGGTTAAGCCTGAGGATGCTGGCACAGTGACAGTGAAGTCAGACAAGGTGTCAGAAAGCGCACCTGAAGGTGATAGGTGGGTCTGATCACACCCCTCCTGGATGTAAGAGATGCTAAGGAGCCCCAGTTCATTCTATTGTGCAGCAGTCCTGCTTCTAAAGCTCACCTCTCTGGGGTGACAAGACATCAGGGGCTTTCTTCCAGTGGAAGGTTCCATTGCAGCAGATATCAACGAAGGAGGATGGTTTTGGTGTCCTGCCAAAGCATTCCATTGCTTTTTATCATCATTTTACTTAACACAAGAAGAGTTACAAGAGCAATTTCTTTTACTGCTTCAGTAACATGCAGTGTCAATGCTGTTGTCTCCAAGTATTTATGACTGCAGGGAGAGCTCATTCAGTGTGTGTTTTGCCTCTGGAATGACTAATGACCAGGCTGTGAGTAACCTGATCTAGCTGTGAATGTCCCTGTTTATTGCAGGGGAGCTGGGCTAGATGGCCTTTAAGGGTCTCTTCCAATTCTAAGGATACTGTGATTCTAATCTGATCTCCCCAGCAATTAAGCTCTTTTACTCTATGCACTCCAGAGTTTGAAGGATTTCATTTTTCTCCTTTCTTTTGCATTTGGTGGGTGTTTTTTCCCCATTATAAACATCTGATGTGTGAAATAGAAGATAGATAAAAGGAGTCAATAAAACAGGAAAATCAAAATTGTTCAGCAGCTTATCCTCTTAATCCTGAGGCCTGCTGTATGAGCTCTGCTGTACGTGAGGGCAATGCCGGCTCTCCAGCTTTAGAAGAGCTGCATCCCAATTACTTCATATGATATCAGTCCCACCCACCGGCAATGCAGGCTGTCCCTCCTGTTCCCTGTATTCTCCTCCTGATTAGTTCAGAATACCATAAAGCGCATTCAGTCAACGGACATGAAACCGCTTTAGGTTCTATACTGGTGTCGTCAGTACTGGTAAAGATTTATTGATCCCTATTTAAAAATCTGAAAGCAACTGGAAATGTCTCAACTTCTGTATCACGTTGTTCTTTTTTGCCTGTTTAATTGCAGAGAAGCCTGCTGTCTTCATGAAGTCCTTGGATGATGTTTTTGTTGAGGAGCGGGGTGTGATTAAATTGGAATGCGAAGTCTCTATAAAGAGAAGGTCAAACCAGTGTGGAAGAAGGACGGGGTTCTGCTCTCTTCTGGCAACAAGTATGAGCTGGTAAAGTCTGGGAAGACCCTATGTCCCCTTATCCATGACCTCGAGAAGTCAGATGCAGGTTTCTATACCTGTGATATTGGCACTGATGTTGCCAAGTCAAAGGTCGGCATTCAGGGTAAGTACTGTGGAAAGCAAAGGAGTGCTGAAAGCACATTCAGTGTGGTCACTATGTCTTACACATATTCCCCCACGAGCCTTAATAGTTTCTACAATAGAAGTGTATTACTGCAATTTAGCGCAGTGATGTCTGGAAAATTCCCATTGCTTTTGATGTAAATGTGTCTCATTTTGCCATGAAAATCACCAAACACATCAAGAATGTCCTGGAAATATTTCCTTTCTAAATTTCCCTAAAATGGAGAAATGGTTTGAACACCAGTAGGGGTAGGATGGTAACAAATTAGCTAATAGAAACATTTGATTTCTTGTCATAGGCAAAACCCTTTTTCTCACACAGCATCCTAGAGTTGTCCTCTCTGTTAGGTTGTTCCCTCTGTGGCTCATTGAATCTTCATTCTGCTCCATGGGCATAGCTGCTCGCCTTGTAGTTCTTCCAGAGCAAAGACAAGAGATTCACGTCTCTTTTTTTTTATAGCTTTCTGGTAATTCTGAGTGGAGAATGTCTTAGAGAATACATCTGTAAGGAATGCAGCCATGTTCTGCAAATCCTGAGTTAAAACACCAGTGCTGCTACTCATGTCAGTCACAAATGCCTTTTCTCCATATAAACCTCATACTAACCTATCTCTTACCTTCCAGAGCTGAATAGTGGCATTAGCAAACGGCTGAAAAACACTGAAATCCAGGAGGGAGAAGATTGTACTTTTGAATGCATTCTGTCCCATGAAAGCATTGATGAGTTCAACTGGACACTGAATGGAAGCAGAGTGGAAAGTGGTGGGTGATTTAAAGCTTCTAACGTGAGTCAGAAATAGGCTCTCCTTATCAAAAGTGTGACTCCTACTGACGCTGGGGAAGTGGTTTTTACTGCCCGTGGTCTAACCTCCAAAGCCTCTCTGTGAAAGGCAATGAGATGGGAGAGATTCTGGGGTCTGATTCCTTCAACTGTCTTCTGATAAGATTGTCGTGAGAGCTAACTCATAATATGGTTAAAGTGAATAGCAACCTTCTACTTGAACCTTGAAGCACTGAGAATTTCTCTTAAAAATAAGTAAAAGGAGGAACCATTTGACACAAATGTGAGAACTACCCAAAGCACTGGGGTAGTGTTGGAAATGGGCATCTCACTACAGCTTGTTCCATTAACAGTAAATCAGGAATGCTCTGTTGAGGGAACTGTGGGAGCAAATATCCTCTAATTATAAGCTGAAGGGATGGCCTTCACACCATCTAGCTGTACAACAAATTCCTATCTAGAACATGTGCATCTGAGAGCATCATCCGAGGCTCCCAGTGTGATCAGTGGAGAGAAAGAAGAGGCAGTTTTCAGACATGGTTCATCATCCTCAATGGGGTAGATTTAAGAGAGAATTAATGGTGCCTGGAATTCTATTGTCTGTACTTTACAGATTACTGCTGGCTGTAGGATGGCGTCTGTTGCAAGTGCCTCTCTAACTTATCTCCAGCATGTTGATGCATGTATTTTGAGAGAGGCATCCTACCCTAAGTGTATGTTACTCAAAAAGCAATGTTTTCTTCCAGGAAAACCTACTGAGGTTTCAAAACAGCTGGAGGATAAGACAGCAGCAGCAGGGCAGGACATCAGCATGAGCTGTGAGCTGTCAAAACCGGATTTGAACATCAGGTGGTACAAGGATGGCAAAGCAATCAGAAAAAGCCAGAAGTATGACTTGCAGCAGGAGGGAAGGAACTGGGGCCATTCTGATCATCCATGACTCTACTGCCAAGGACAGTGGGGAGTACCCCTGTGAGACAGAGGACTCCATAACAAAAGCCAGGGTCACTGTGCAAGGTGAGTTGAAAAGCACACTGGGGATGGCATGTAGAGAAGTCGAGGTAAATATCTGCAGCCTGTGGGTGATGTTTTTCTCTTCTGTTTCCTTGAGCAGGATCAATTCTTAGTTTTCAGAAAATATGATGGATTAAAATCTTTTCCTTAAAATAATCTGGAAACTGAATGATTCTCCAGTGTGATGTGGATCTGGGCAGCCTGGTCTGGTGGTTGGTGACCCCTTGGCAGGGGGTTTGAAACTAGATGATCTTTGAGGTCCTTTTCTACTCAGGCCACTCTATGATTCTGTGATCATTCTATGATTCTATGATCTTGGGTGTTAGTGAGCCACGAAAAGATGGCAATCTGAATTAGTCTATATTGAATATGTGTAATCAAAACTATATGCAGTTTATCAGATGAGATCCTACCAGCGCATGTATAATGGTATTGAACTTTCCAGATATCTACTGGAATTATCAAACCTATGTAAATGGGTGGACTCTGTGGTCTTCTTAGACTCTTTGCATCTCTATGTGATATTCTGAAATGAGGGCAAAGGAGATTCAGGACACCTCTGTATGCTTGGGACTTGTTGGGGTAACAGATCCCTTTGTCCTACACCCTCATCCTTTTTTTTTTCCTTCCAGAAAAACCTAATTACTTTATCAAGGAACTTTCAGATGTGAAAATTGAAGAAAGTGGAAGTGCACTTTTTACATGTCAGAGCGAGAAAGCCGCATCCTTCGTCATATGGAGGAAAGGCATTGCTGAGCTCAGGCCTGGCAGGAAATACAAGAGGGCACAGAAAGGACGAGACCTGCAGCTGTGCATAAAAAATCTGGAGAAAAGTGACAGTGACGTGTACACCTGTGACATTGGTGATGCCCAGTCCAGAGCCAAGCTGGTTGTACAAGGTATGTGTGAGAGCCATATGACTGCGCATCCTGTTTCTCCACTACCAAGACATTATCCTGGTAGAATTTGTACGTTTATGGCAGGTCTTTGGGGCTGCAGCTGTCTGGCCTGAATAGCGGTTCACAAGCCATGCACAGAGCAAGCTGCACGGAAAGGGAAAGAACTACCGACTAGAGCAGTGCCATTGAGAACTTTATGTATCATTTAAAAACCAAAAATGCTGATGTACGGTGAGGCTGGTGACCCAGAAATCAGTGTGAACTTTCTATCTCTGACCTTTCTGAGTTAAAAATAGTCCTCCAGAGTTCTAGGCAAAAATTCCCTTATGCTGCATTCTGGGTAGTTGTCACGGTTTAAACAAAAATCTACCTGTGTCCGTGACAGGGGGGCCACAGGCAAGCGAGGTGCTAGAAGGAGCTGAACCTCTGTCCCAACTACTTCAGAAGCAGCCCAAACCCCCTCGTACATGGCTAAGATCTCCTTCTCAGTTGGAGTGTAGCACTCCTCAGACCCTTTATATGCTCGACTCCAAAGTCCCGGGGGTTGGCCTTGGGTTTCTCCTAAAGCTCTTTGCCACAAACTCCAAGTGGGACCTTTCTCTCCAGCAGCAGTGTAGAGGATGTTCTTTACATCCTGTCCTGTCCGTACTGGCCCCAAGGCCACGGCACGGGCTATCTCTTGTTTTACCTGCTCAAAAGCCTGCTGCTGCTCAGGACCCCATGAGAAATTATTCTTCTTCCGTGTTACCTGATAGAGGGGGCTCACTATGTGGCTGTAGTTTGGGACATGCATTCTCCAAAAGCCCACTACTCCCAGAAAAGATTGGGTCTCTGTCTTGTTGGTGGGCGGAGACATAGCAGTGATTTTGTCAATCACATCTGCTGGGATGTGTCAATGCCCATCTTGCCATTTTACACCTAAGAACTGGATTTCCTGGGCAGACCCCTTCACCTTGCTGCGCTTAATGGCAAAACCAGCTTGCAAAAGAATTTGGATTATCTGTTTTCTTTTCTTGAAAATCTCTGCTGCTGTATGGCCCCACACGACAATATCAACAATATACTGCAAGTGTTCGGGAGCAGTAAAATTATTCATGCTTTATATGATGTTATGATGTGGAATACTGATAGAAAATTACAAAATTATTAAACCATGACACCCTGGTATTTTTCTTTTTTTTTCTTAAGTATTTTCCTTTATTTTTTCTTAAGTATTTTCCTTTTTTTTTTCTTAAATATTTTCCTTTTTACTATTTAAATGTTATGGGCACATCTTATAGAAACACAAGGCTGTTTACAAAGAAGTGCATGCTGTGTTGCTGTATGATGAGCAAGATACATCTATTCTTCATCTAGCAGGAATAGTTGCTGAGCCTTAAGAACAGTTTCAGAAAGCTTTGGGAATTTGGGCGTTTTCCTTGTTTCTGCAACACAAAATGAAAATTTACGCTGTATACAAAGAAAAGGGGAGTCCGAACTTGTACGTTAAATTTGAAGGAGATCAATCTGGGGTAATATTTAAAAAAAAAAAAAAAAAAAAAAAAAAAAGGGAGTGTGGTCATCAAATACTATAAAATATATTAGCTGTTACTAGAATGCCACTTATCTTCCCCCCATACGAATCACTGTCATGTTGTATGTGAATTTGTGAGGTGGGTTTTGAAGCTGAAATTAAAAACTTCTTGTATGGCTGTCTTCATAGTGGCTATCCAGACTATGTGTAGAAAAACAGCTATTATGTAGTCAGCTATTCACCAGTTTTAACTGATTATAAATTACGTTTCAGGGTGGAGAACATAGCATAGTGCCTGACACCTGTGTTGATCCTGAGGGCATTCTTGATTCTGTGCATTATGATGTCATGGATATTAAAGAGCAAGCTGAGGCAGCACATAGTTCCATTGTATCCCTGGAGGACCCGAAGGAAGATACTGGCTGGTTTGAAAAGCAGCTGGAGAAAACTAACTTTGAACTGATGGAGACCAAAGAAGAGCTAACAGAGAAAAACACCAAACTACTTAAAACTGAAGAAGAGCTGATGCAGAAGAACAAAGGTGAGTTATGCGATGTGAAAGGTAGAAGACAGAAATAGTTCATTAATCTAAAAGAGAAATAACCAGTTTGAGTAGGAATTAGAGGAGATGTTCTACCTTTGGAACCATAGCCTGTAGATAAGTGATAGTTTGTTCCTTGTGTATATTCAGGTTCAGCAATTCCACGGTTTTTGGTTATTTCTTGTCTTTTTTTCCCCCTCTCCTTTAAACTGCAACTAGCAGCTTTACGCTTTCGTAAGTATGGGGTTAAACGTCTATATCTTGATTTTTACTTTTATATTGTAATCTCTACTCTTCTTTATGTCTTGTTGATGCAATGTTTTCGTTCCAAGAAATATAGAAAACTTTTGAATCACTCCCAATAAGTGAAGACCACATGCAAATTAATTAATCTGTTCAAAAGCTACCTAAACGTTAGAATATCTGGAAAAATTGATTACTTAATAAACTATCTATTGGCTACTTATGTAATACAACCTTTTCTGTGTGTTACAGACTTTGAAATGCAGGTGATTAAATTGGATGAGTCTGTTGAGCAACTTAAAGAAGCAACTGAGGTAACTTTATCAAGAAGATGTTGTGTAAAATTGTTTTAATACCAACTTGTGGTAGCTTAAAATGCTATTCCAGTAGGCTCCATTACTAGATTTCTTACCGAGCTTAGCTTAACTGAATTTGCCTTTAATGCATTGTGTAATTCAGCTACTTAACACTACATTAGAAACTGATGACTGAATTTTTTTTATTTTTTATTTCCAATCTCAATCAAGGTGCAGAAAGATGACATTATTACAGAGCTACAAGACTTAAAATCTCATTTAGAAGAAAAAGTAAAAGATTACGTGAGTTTTACACATCTCCGTATCCTTATACAAAAAAAGAAAAACACTAATTCTATGCTTGTAATCAACACATTTTTGGAAAACTGATTTTCTGTATGTAGCTGGTACTTGCTTGAAATTGTAAACAATTCAAATTTATCTGAAGGTAGTTGTTGTTAACACAAACAACAAAAATATCAGCGTGTTCCACTAACTCCTGCCTCACACTCCTACATCAGAGGAAGAGCAACAGTAAAAGTATGTTGAGTTGAGTTGGAAGTACGAGTATGAATGGTCAGGATATCTCCACGGTCTATGCAGTCCATAAAACTTTATCCTGACTAATGTACTGCGAGCTACTGAATATGTGAAGACTAGCTTGATTAAGTATGTGTGCATCCCACTTCTGGTGGTTTTTGTTCATTTTTTGATGTTTGGTAGCCTGAAGTAGCTCTGAAAACATTTATAGTTAATTCTGTCACTCAGATCTCTAACCCTGTAAGCTTAGCAACTTGACCCTTCTTAGTCTTTGACTGTCTGCATCACTGCAACTTAGTATTTCCATGGTATTAAAGCTGACTGTGATGAGTAGTCATGTCCTCACCTATTACTTCTTCCAAGAACAAGGCTCCAACTCTATCTGTGAGATTGTGTGGCCTGAACACTTCTGAGGCTTTTCTTTTCATAAGTTACTAAAGATGAATAATCAGTCCTTGGCAGTGCCAGCATGGCTTAACAATCGTCATCTTGTAAGTAAGGAAGCTTCACTTGTGGTCAAGGACACAATCTAAAATATGCGTGACAGAGCTGACTAAGCTTTAAGGTTGGATTATATCTGTCACGATGAAAGTGATTTTAGCAGCTTAGCAGAAGTGTGATGTGATGAACTTGTATGAGAGCTGACCATTTGCTCTTTGACCATGTTTGTAATTTTGTTGACTTCTTGGAAACAGGAAATTCTTTGATAAACCGGTAAACTCTTGATTGTGTGCAAGTCTTTTACTTTGTAACCTGCTAGGCTCTTGCTTTCCCTTGTATACTCTACCGAGTATTGCACTTGTCATTATCTGAAGGTGTACTTGTTCTGTCTGCTATTGAGATTTGTAACTGATGTCTATAGAGTCACCGGGTAAATATTTTAGCTGTATGGTTTTGTGTAAATATTTGCCTACAGAAGATTACTGAGACTTAAGTGCTCCTTTTGTTAAGCTTCAATGTAACTGATCTTATATCAATACAGGAAAAGACTACCTACCATTTAACTACCATTAAAGCAGAACCGGCAGAAGAGAACACTAATAAAGGAACTGAAAGCAGCCAATTTTCAGTGCCTTCAGTTAAAGCACTGAAACAAGAGAAAGCTGAGTTGGAAGTGGGAAGAAAGCGCAGTACTGATGAAGATAAGCCTACTGTGGAAGAGCCACCTCCAAAGAAAGGTACAGTTTCTTCCATCGTTGAACAGAGTGTCTTCCAAAACAATAAATTGCTTCCTATTCCGGATAGGAAGCAAAAGGCTGTGAAGCGCGTACCTTATGGTATAAGGAGAAAAGCCACTGTGTTAAACTGTAAATAGAAGTAACTGTTATGTAAATATCCCTTTTTCAGAAGGTCCTATGCTGTTCATTTTTGAATGCTTAAGAATAAAAGTTTTTTGCACTATTTTTTTCCTTTTTGCTGCTTTTTCCTCATCTGTTGATGCACTTGCAGATTTGGTAATAGTTTTAAAGCAGTTTCTTTAGGATTGTTTCAACTGCTGTTGCTGATCTTCTGAGTAGCATCACCTGCTCAAGTGCTTTTTTTTGTTTGTTTGTTTTGTTTTTCCTGAAGCAACTATCAAAATTGTTGACGACCTGCCAATTGCTCGCTCATGGGCAATATTTGAGCAAAATGGTTTGGATAAGCTCTGATGCATTTAACTTCACTTCTGGGCACAGCTGAGCATCAGTGTTCCTAGAATTACGGAAGGCATATACAATGTAGAAGGGAAAATGTAAAACTTAGCTGTATTCCCTTCCTTTCTTGTATTCCTCTTGCAAAATATGTGCAAGGGAGAAAGTCAAGGCCTTCTTTGGATGAGATGCTGTTCTTGGATGATTTGTCCCTGCTGCCTTTATTTGGCATAAATATTGAATCCTAATGTGACCACTGAATGGCATCACATATAAGCATCTTACCAGAGACTGAGGGAGGGATGTGGACTCCTCCATACTCCAAATAGTAGTGGGTTTGTTCTAATCATATGACCAAAGCTCTCATTTAAAAATTAATGACAGCAATGCTCCACATAGGAATTAAAATGGGTAGCTGATAGTCACAATGTCAGCATGAAGTTTTCTGTTAAGAAGTACTGAGTATTCAATCATGTTAAAATTTTCTTCTATTTGTGAGTATTAATAGCGTCCAATTTCAAAAACCGCTTAATATATATTCTTTAGCTATGTTAAATATACACAGTAGAACAATGAGCACAGGTATGTTGTGCTGGTTCTTTTGTAGAATTAGTTATATAAGTAGCACAAGCAAAAGTGTTTTAGGAGATGCTAGGTTATCTCAGCTTCAAGTTCAGGGTATTTACACCATTCTCTGAGCTTTTAGGTCTTGTTTCCTATGCTCTGTAATAATGCTTTTTCCCTACTTCCTCTGTAAGGAGCTTCTAGACTGAACATTACACATCTTCTCCCTAGTCTTATTTATCTTGCTTTAGTACTTGCTTGTTGTTTTCAGCATAAAGTGTTTAGATTACTTATAAATCATATTCCCCTCACTAGTGTTGCTGGGAGCAGCAATCAAAACCAAAACCTGGTTTGGGGTGGAATATGCCACTGCTGTTTCTTCAGTATGACTTTTAAATCAGTTGAGGGCTGTATATAAAACTCCTTAGATGAGTTAAGAGGCTGTTTCCATGCAGTACATGTGAATCTGTATGTAATGCAGGCTGCACGTGGGCACTATAAAATTCTGCATTGTAGTAATAAAAGGACTGTACAAGAATCACCATTGAATATATTGTTGTGGTGACCCAATCCCTAGTAAGTCTTGACTTATATTTATTTTTCTAATACTTAAAGTATGCATATTATGGAATGGACATAACTGGATTCTAAAGCAATGATGAAATACAGCAGAAGTCGCTTTTGATAGAAAGAAAATGCATGTGATTTTAGCTAATTGCTCACCAGTTAAAGAAAAAAACAGCCCCAAGCTAATGGAATATTTATGGAAACTTGAATCTGCAAATTTGTACAACTTTATGAGTGAACTTTATATGCAAAAGAGTAAGTGTGGACAGAAGTAGGAATCCTCATATTTTGTTTAGAGAACTGAATAAGAGAGACAGATATCAACACTTAAGTGATCAACTTGTCCAGGGTTTTATCTTTCTTTTGAAAGTAAGAGGACTGTGAGTTGGAATGAAATTTCTTAGAGAACTGTTTATCTACCATTTAGATGTAGATGGAGTGATTCCTGGCTGCCTTATAGGGATTGCTGAAGCACGGAAGATAGAAAGAATATAGCTGTGAATTATCTATCTCGTTCCCATGTTTCTTAAATCTAATCAGATTTTCTACTGGTGTGGAGTGGAAGGTTTGAGTAGTGCCATGGTAAAAGTGTTCTTCCAGACTGAAAACCTTTTGCTGTTAATTCTGTATAGAAATCTGAGGCACCTGATTACGTGTTCAGAGGACTTTAATTCCTTCACTAGTATCAAATACTATGTGATGTGAGGGTATGGCTTGCATATTACGACAGTTTTTCACTTAGAAGTTGCTACTTGGTGTTGTGAACTGCTATGTAATAATGATTTTAATCAATCTGAGCTACATTCCTTTTCCCTTTTTTTTGTTTGTTTGTTTGTTTGTTTGTTTTACAGTAGTTGTAAATGAGAGAAAGAAAAAGAACACTGTAGAGCAAAAGACAATTGAACACATGAAACAAAAGTGCTCCGCGTACCGAAAGGAAGTACTAGCACTGAGGGAAAGAACTGAAATCTTGGAACGTCATTTAACTGTGCTTGAAGAACAATGCGGAAGAGAAAAAAATAAAAAAGAAGATTTCAGTAAGCAGGTAACAAGCCTGCGTATTCAGCTTTCTTTTTCTGAAGAAACAGCTGATGCCCTCCGTGAACAAATTCTGCAGGGTCAAGCTGACTATCGGGAAATTGCTTCTGAACTGGATGAACAGAAATCTATAAATATGACACTAGAAAACAAAAATGCCCAACTAACTAACAACATAGAATTTGCCAAAGAATATATAATTGGTAAAGTGTCACAAGTAAAAGAAATGCGGACCAAATTAGATGAATTATACAAATGTCACTTAGAGTTTCATGCCATCGGTACTGACTTTGTCAGTGTAAAGGATTCCTCAGACTGTGAAAAAGATGAGCCAGGGACATCTCAAATTAGTTCTGCATGCACTCAGTCACAGACTTCTTCCATCTCAGATCTTGTGCAGGACCTCTCTTTTAACTATAGTCTTGAAAGGATTTGGGAATTATGCAGAAGTATTGTTGATGTTTCCTCACAAAAAAGTCAGCACATCAAAGCACTGCTTCAAGACAATGAAAACCTAAAGGCGGGACTGAATAATGCTGAAAATCATAATCGTCAACTTGTAATGAAGCTATGTGAGATTACAACTCACACTAGTCAGGAAGATGATCTTGTGAAACAGTTACATGAGCAAATAGAGAAGAAAACTCAGGACTTTGAAGAAAAGACTGCAGAAGATCAGAGAGTGATTGCACAATTTCAGGAGGAAGTTGCCAACTGTGAGGTAAAAATAAAAGAGCTTGAGTATCTCCTGGAGGCTTCCAAGGCAATGGAAGACAGTGTGTCAAAACTCAATGAATTACTTAAAGAAAAAGAATCTATTATTGTGAATCTAGAGACAGTTACAGCAACTCTGCAGGAGAAGTCTGCAAATGCAGACAAAAAGTTTGAAGACTTAAGTAGCAAAGAAGCAAATCTGATTCAAGAAGTTTTGCAGCTGAAAAACAGCTTGGAGCAGATGAAACATTCTCTTCGGGAAAAGGAAAAGAGTGAAATGGAGAAAGTGCAACGTATAGAATCGTAAGTAACCACTGAGTTAACTTAGAGCCCTTTGAGAATGAACTAGAGTTAAAAATATTTAATGGGAACATCCCTTCGACTTAATGCATTTGCATGCTTATCAATGGCCAAACTACTACTTTAGGATGCTTTGGTATGCTACTTGAGTTCCAAGGGAAAACAGGAGTGTGCAAGGAAATAAAGAATAATATGGGGATTGCTGGTGGTTTTGTTGTACATCCCTCAGAGTAGCATCTGAATAATTTATTGCTTCAGCATCTGATTATGAGAAGCAAGCTGAAATTCAAAAGTAACTGTTTAAATCTTGTCACTGGTCTAGATAGATTTAAGAGTCTATTTACAAATAGAAACCAACAGGCAGGGCATGGATTAAGCTGTAATTGCTGTTTCCATGAGATGTGTAACAGTAATGTTCTTTGTCTCTTTATTTTTAACATAAGGCTAGAAAATATTCTTTCTGAGAGTTCTGCCCTTGTACTGAATTTGAAAAAAGATTTGCAGAGGAAAGAAGAAGAGTATGCAGATCTAAAAGACAAACATTCTGATGCCGAGAAACAAATTCAGCAAGTACAAAGTGAGGTTTGTAGTCAACTGAGATATTTTTTTCTGTAAGATTATGCTTTGCTTTCTGCTGTTAAAAGTTCTCAAACTTTAACTATGAAGCTGGAAATTTCACACTAGTGTGGCTAGCAGCAAATCTTAGGTAAAGTTGCCATTGAAGCTCTAGAGGGGACCAGAAGTTAAAACATGGTTTCGCATAGATAATGAACAGAGGAAAGTAAAGTTGGTTGGTAGTCTGGAATAAGGTTTGTGAAGAGAATAGCTAATCTGCCTCTGGAGGGGACTTGTTATTATCTCTACGTTACTGGTGACTTGCCATTGGTATCCGTGGTAACTCCGAAGGTTAAAACCTAAGTCTTGTGAAAAAACGCTGATAACTGGGAAGAAGAATGCTATTTACTTGAAGAGAAATAGACTAATTTCCAGAGGCTCTTTAATATAAGCATGTATATTTTTTTTCTTCAATTTCAGCTTCAGTGATGTTAATAGTTAAAATTTAATTATTAAATAAGTAGATATTTTAAAACCCATTTTGCAGGATCTTAGTCTGAAAGTTTATTGGGTGTGCTTGGGGTGGAAAATTGAAGCTTAAAAATGAATTCATGTCTTCCTTGGTAACCTTGCACTTGCTGTCATTTTCCTACTCAGCACTTGTTTGTGAATTCCTCTTTATTTAACAAAGAAGTATTTGGCCAGGTTGGATTACAGAAGTCTTTTAATGAACCGTGAGCTGTGCTTACATTACAGGTGTCCGCGATGCGTTCTGTGGAGGAATCCCTCAGGAACAGGATGGATGAACTTGAAAGGATTAATAACCAGTTTAAGGATGAGCTGGATTATAAAGACTATACTATCCAACAACTTAAACAGGTATTTTTCTTGCTCTTAATTTTTATTAAATGAATGATGCAGGTTTTCCAAGCAACAGGAAAAAGGTCAAAAAAAAAAATAAAATTGGAGCAAAATGAAAGTGGCCAACTGAAATTAGTGGTAGACCATGAAAGATATTCAAATAATTAGTCACTACAGAGCACTGGCAGATTGCTTTAAATACAATAATCTGCATAGTAAATACATATGTAATACATGCATGTAACCTGATCTTGTTGAGTGACATCACGATATGTTAATTGAAATGTCTTACCATAAACTCTTTTTATCAGCTTGAGTCCTTATTTATGCTATATGAAAAACTTATTAATTCTAGGCTGTCTTAAAGATTCTGCTTGTTTCTACTGTGTATGCTTTTCTTTCAACATGAAATATAGGAGCTGGAGGAAAGGGACCATAATATTCAAAAGTGGCGTGAGGAGAGAGATCAGTTAGTAGAAGCTTTGGAAGAACAGCTCAAAACTTTGGCTTCTATTGCCATACAAAAAGAGACAGAAATAGCAGAACTGAGACAATCTGCCTTAAAGGATTCAAGCAAGGTCAGCTCTCCTTTCCTCCTACCTGATTAGCTACCCATAAATTCTGTAAAACTCCTGTACCTGCTCTTTGTATTCTTGGTGTGGTTCTGTTCTTGAACACTGTCGTATTGACATCATGTGCAACTAACCAAAAAAAGCACCAGCTTTTATTTTTGTTCTTCAGAAACAGAATTTCTGTTAATTACTAAAATTTCAATTTTTTCAGTAGTTCAGATAAGCAGATGTCAGTTTGATGCTTATGATCCTACAATCATACTGGACATCTGTAGCTTTTTCTGATAATTCACAGCATTTCCGGATCCCAAGCTAGGCTCAATACTCAGACAGTAGTTCTGTCTCAGGTTTCTTACTTTCTTTGCTTTCTCTGAGGTAGTATCTACAATGGCATGAAAAGACAGAAGGGGACGTGGAGAGAGATTAAGGGAAGCATCAAAAAGCAGAGGGGGGATGATCTCTGGAAGTTGCATTTCTTATTTCAACATCCAGCTTTTAATCAGGATAGCCAATCTAAGCCGTAGCATAGAATTTCAGAAGCTAAACAGAAGACTAAATGAGTTGTGCTCTTTTGAGAATGTTTGGATTCACTTTATCTGAGAAGAAAGATGTTCTCATAGCAAAACTTCCCCTACAACTGCCGACTTTCTCACAGTACCGAGGATTTGGGAACAAATAAAAGCTCGGGTTATTATATCTTAAGAGAGATGAAGGCTGAAGCACATAAGTAAAATAGAAGAATCAAAATATATTGTATTACAACTTCCCAGGCAATTCTGTGACTACTGCACTTGTAACAGTGACCGTACAAATCCGTGAAATGTTACTGTTCTTGAATAGTTAAGTGTTCTAGCCTGCAATTCTAAAACTGATGCTACTAAGTAATTGCAATACTGCTTGTGTGTGTTAATTCCTTTTGCCAATCCCACAACTCAGCAGTTTTTACTGTTTATTAGGATAATGCAACTGTGATAGAAGAGTTAAGAAAAGAACTGGCTGACAAAGATGACTTTATAAAGGAATTAAAACAACGCATTAACCACAGTAGCCCTCAGTGTTTGCCAGAAATACATTTACTTGAAGAAAGACAAAGTAGAAGGAATGACTCTGTAAATGAAAAGGTATGATTATATTTATAGAAAGTAAGTACTTAACATCTTGTTAACCCCTTTTTGTTCTTCTGTTTTCCTAGGAGATACTGGAGCTGGAATCATTTTTCTTAGCATACAGTCCTTTAACTACATATTCAGTGATGAGTACTTGTTTGTTCTTTTTGTCTTCCACTCAAACATGAGCTCTCATCTTCTCAAAAATATTTTATTTACTAGAACACCATCTCTCTGTGTACATTATGGAACTTTTCCATGCAGTTTTCCATGTATTCGTATGTGGATGCTGAAGATTAGGCAGAGGTTTAGCCTTTGGTGTTCTAACATAGCAGCTGTGAGCGTGCAGAGTATGGGGGGAATGGATGACAAAACGACCAGCGTTACAGATTTTGTCCCTAACTAATGTCTCGCTTTCTCTCTTTTGGAGGCAGAATCCTGCCTGAGACTGTTAGTGAGACCCAGTAGGGTGTATCTGAAGATCACACAATGAATAGATGTTACTACCTTCCCACACTTGTGCTGTGTTTCAGCTTACGTGTTCATGTGGCGTCTGAGCTTGAGGTTTTACACTGTAACTTTAGAAAACTCGAGATATTTTGGAGGTCTAATGCATAGCCTAATCTTTACTCCTTTTAAATATTTACAGCCTAGGAAACAACAAAGCAAAACTAAAACTAGAGAAAGTATTCCATTAAGATGCAAAGCTGAAGACAATTATTTGTCACATCGATGTACTAGGAGCCTCACTTCATTAAATGAATCTGAGGTTAGTATGAAACTTCAGATCTGAAAATGTTGTGATTGTATTGCTTTTGATAAGGAATGAATAGGAAAAGATCTCATGTTCTCTAAACAATTCCCAAGTTTTAATTTATTTATCCCTTTCAAGGTGATCAGATCACCTGTTTTTATAGCCTTTGATAGGAATAAAAGCTGTTGAAACTATTGTGTGATGAATTTTTGTCAGGTGCTGTTGAAAACTCTCCTCATGTTAATGCTTATGAAGTGGCTCATGATTAGATAAGTTACTTGGAAAAAATTCATGGAGCCACTGAAACGGGCACAGCAAATTGAACTTACTTTCTTCCTCTGCAGGATTTCTGGATATTGTTTTGTTAGCAGATGATGTTAATCATTCCTATATAAGTTTTTAATTGCTAACTTTCATAAAATAGCAGTTACATATATTTTAAAAACAAAGTATTTATTAACCAGCTTAATTCTTGGAAATACAGTGGGTGGTGATACTCCATTCAGATTCTTAGCAGAGCCTGATAAAGTGGCTCTGACTACTTTTTGTCTTTCTACAATCTTTGGTAACTTTTTGAGAGGAAGAAGACTCCCCTCAGGGGGTTGGAACAGTGTAAGTAGTAAAAGCTGCTAGTCTGTGTTTGGGACACTGGAGTTTGCTAGTTACTAGCAGCAGTAGAAGCAGCCATCTACCATTTCCTGATGTCCCCAGCAGCCTGTCTTCCATGTGTTCAACCAGCATCTGAACTCATTTCTGATATGCTAGCTGAATTCCTGCCATAGAGAAGGAGGAGTCCAGGTGATCTCAGTTCTGACTTTGTTGTTCCTGTTGAGAAAAACAGGATTGGGTGGATTGTGGACAGGAAGTGCTGCTGGGGAAATGCAAACTGACATTTCCCTGTCACTTAGCTGTGCATTTGCTGCCATTTGACCATGAGCAGGTACATGATAGCCTTCAGCTTAAGTACGGTGTCATTGCTTGAATGTCTGTATTCTCTCCAGGGAAAAGATAGCAATGGAGTTCTTTAATGACTTGTACTGGGCTTGCACCTTGCCAGCTGGACCTTACTTATGTAAATAACATCTCTAGTGTAGAAGAGGAAGGGCAAATTCCCTAAGATTAAGCTGGAAGTTAATCGAACACTTGAATCAAATGCTCCTGTTCCTGCCCAGTTCTGACACAGCAGAGTTGAGATGAAGAAAATCGTGTCAGTTCTACCACCATTCTCTATTAAAAAAAAGTGTTGTTGTCTGTGCCCTTGAGAAAAAATGACTTGTAAAGTATCAGGCTCAGTTTAACATGGAGAACTTTTTTTGTGATCATGGATTGGAAATAATTTTAAATGTAACAAGTTCTAGGAAAGAAGGGTAAAACTCTGCTGTAACTGAAATAGACTCCTTCTGTTACAAGTGTTCTTACAGCAGGAAAATTGAATGCTTACATATCCTTTTCCAGATGCTTTATAGCTTTTTAATCTCATGGCTACCTTAACACTTGCACTTAAAATTCTTCTGTGCTATCAGGAGCATTTGGAAACTGTCCTCGACTCTTCTGGAGTGTCCGCAGAAAATGGCAAAACTAGTCGGTTCCCAAAACCGGAGCTGGAAATCCCACTGACACCTCTGCAACCTGATAAGAGGGAGATAAAGCAGCACGGCAGCATGATACCTTTAGGAGTGAAAATGCCTAAGGCAAAAAAGAAAAGAAGTGATGACATGGATGAGGTATGACCTAGACCCAACAGAAAACAAAATATCTGATGCCTTTTTACCATTCTCATTTAAGCATTAAAAAAATGCTATTTCTACCTCAGTAAAGTAGTTGAAGAATTTAATCAATGAACTGCTTTAATGAACAAAACTAATAGCCAAGCTCAGTGATAATGGTTTAAGAGAAGGGAATTTCTCTTAACTCCATTGTGTATTTTCTTTGAAACCTGTAGACATAAATCAGCTTTTTAGACATCATAAGATGTCTAATACTGATATCTTAATGTCCTGTTTTTATAATTGAATGCTTATTTATTATTTGATTTACAGTGGAATAGTTACCACTAGCAGATACTTCCCTACTATTAGCAAAAATGTTTAAAGTGTTCACTTTTGTGACATCAATTGTTCTTTCCAAAAGAATCATGGCTGAAACTTGTCTTATTTTCCCAGGATTTTGTGAAAAGTGAGAACACGAAAAATACAAAATCTGTCATGGCTTTTAATTCACCCTCTGCAAGTGACGAGAAAATGGTTGGTTTTTGTTCTGGTTTTGAAGCTAGCTTGGGACTTCCTGTAATTGTGTGGTCACACGAAAGAAGCAGTGTCTTATCCTTATGTGTATACCTGAATGGGAATCTTACATGCTTATGAGCTCTTCCTATTAAATTCCATAAGCTAACCAAAGGGCAAGTCAGTCTGTCCCCAGAGCGTGTAATGGCTGTACTGTGTAATGATTTGGAGGGAAGGATATTGCACACTGAATAGTTGGGAAGAGAAGCTTTAGTGTATTATCGTGTGCTTTTGTAAGTGAAGCCCTTGTATTAAACTAAGGTTCATATCATTAATATGCATGGCAGTTATTAAAAACAGATGTTCACATGTGATAGCAGTATCCTTGGCATGGTCAGAGTATGAGTAGTAGATTTTTCCCATCTGTTGTCTTCTGTTTTGTATGTTTGTTTATTTTATGTAATTAGAACAGCTTATGTAAGAAACAACTCCACAGCTTGGGAGCTACTTTTAAAGAAACTACTGCCTTATTAAGAAACTTTAAGAAACGTATGCCTTGAAATAGCTGAGATTTTGACAACTCCCTAAAGGGTATAAAATTGTCTACATTACTTGCCGTTGTGGTATCATCAGCATAATGAACAGAGGTGTCAGTAGTAAAGCTCAAAATGTCAACTTAAAATAACGTTGAACTAAAATGAAGTTTAAACAATGCTCTTGTTTCACATGTTCACATCTCTGTTGAACAGAAATCCGGAAAAGACTACTTCCTGAGAAAGCGAGTACATGCTTCAAGACTGACTAAAAAGAAGGATGAAACACTGCAAAAAGTTGGAGATTTTATTCAAAGCTCTCCTTCTATTATACACTCTAAAGGTTGGTGTAGAATAAGTTTTATTCCATGTTTTCTAGACATTGTAGAATGGCTTGTTTCTGCTGTAGGCTATTAATGTATGTGTTCTTAGAGAACTTGTCTGCCATGTTAAGTTGTCCTTTGATTTATGAAGTAAATGCATTTATTCGTCTCTTCAGAGATTCATTATTACATTTGTGAAAACCTACAAGTATACAGAGAAAGTTGGTTCTGTCTTGTGCTTCTGTCAGCACGAAAGTTAGGCCTGTTGTTTAACTCCTGCTGAAGTTTCTGACTTCCAGCGACTTCTGAGCCATGATTGTCTTTCATACTCCATTTTAATGCGTGCTTTAAGCTGCCGTACCTGAAGCTATAAACTGTTTCAGCTATAGAAGCAATAAAGAACCTCGACGAACAAATACAGTTTCTGAGTATTTTCACTTAAATTTTACGTGTCATTTATAAACCAAGTTTGTTACGAAGCTTTTTTTGCATTCATTGATTTAAAGACTCACAAAACCAGTAAGTTGATTGGTTTATGTATCAAAACAAATTTCTTCTAGCCAAGAAGCTGATGTCAGCAGTAAGTTCTCCTAAATCAAATGAACCTGAAAGTCTCGAAGAAGGAGAGACCAAGCCAAAACGATGCAAAAGGAAGCTGTATTCCACTGTCGTTTCTGGCCCTCTAGAAATACCTGCTTCTTCGGTAAGCGATTATACTGTAGTCTTGGCTTAAAATAAACTACTCAGGAGTCCAAACAGACTGGAGGTTTCATCTATTTGCAGGAGGAGGTTGAAAGTACTGAGGTATTTCTTTATTCTACCAAGTCATTCTTGTTGGTCTTCCTGCTGTTCTGTTTTATTGTGTCCTCAAAGATCTCTGTGTTTGGCTGGCTTACAGTACAGGATTTTGTACATTCTCCATATTTGTTCCTTGTGATTAAGCTGCATTAAAATGATCTCGGTATCCCATAGTTTTCTGAATAAAATATAATAAGCAAATGCCATTCTGAAATCCATTTAGGGGAAGAAATATGTTTGCGTGGGTCAAGAAGAGCTTGTCAGTCTTGTGTGAAAAGATGAGTAACTTTTGAAATGTTTTCTTCAGGAATCTGAGGAACAAAAGAAGGAAAGTGATCATCTGACCATCAAGCGACGGCTGAGATCCAGAGCAGCTAAAAAACCTTGAAGAAGCATGTTTGTTCCCCTTTCTCAGGACATACTTTTATCATATTATTAAAACTGGTTGTTAATAAACAGTAACAGTTACTCCGTTGTGTTCTTAAATTTGTATATAGGTGTACAGTGTCTCTCTGACAGTTTCAAACTGACTCCATTGAGGCTGAAATAAATACAAGCTTTCTTAAACTGGGTTTGGATTTTATTGTGGTTAAGGGTTTATTTATTTTTGTCTTGCCTCCCCTGTATAGGAACAGTATCTCTAGGACTGATTGCTATTTACCCATTGTGCAGTAATAACTGTACTTGTTCAGGATGGCCTGGCTTGCTTTTTTCACGTGACTGGTGTACTTAGCAGAACTCTGGGGGAGAGAAGAGCATGAATACACATTTGTGTATTAAATCAAATGTATTGAATATACATTTGTGTATACTTAATTTTTGGATCTTTTTAAAGAATTTTCTTTGGAGAGAAGATGGTGCCAATTCCTCTGTGTGGAAGAAAGATGCTTTCCCTCACTTGTGTGAATTCAGCTTTAAATTAATAAACTTAGAAAAATAAGCCAAATACATTTGGGGGGAATTCTAATATCCATGAATGTTTATCTACTGTTTGAAGTGTTCCAGTCTGGAGTAAACATTTCAGAGTATATTCTAACCATCCCCCAACCCTTCTGTTTGTGTTTTGTAAAGAGATGAAATTACTTTCGCAATGACCTGTATTTGATATGCAAGAAATAAGGTAATCCCAATGAGTTTATTTGCTCTGATTTCTTGCTCAGGCAGCTTTCTCTATTTTGTTGAATTACTGCCAACCATACAAATACTGTTGGTTTATTTTTCTCTTTTACTTGGACTACTGGATTGTTTTGAATGTTCATTTTTGGTCTGTTTCATTCCCATCATGCATCTTTCGTAGGTGTCCAACCTTTTGGCTTGCCTGGGCCATGCTGAGTGAAGCGCAACTGTCTTGGACTGCATAAAAAATATATTTTATAGATAATTAACAAAACTTTTATTTTTATTAAATATTTCCTCTTTTTATTAAAACATAAAAAGAGGAACATGCACGGTTCAGTTCCATAGATCCTGAATTGTAAGATCAAATTCTCATTCCAAGTTGCTTCTCTAGTTTCCAGACTTTAGAAGAGTTGTAGCCTTATATTCTTCTGTATTACATCCTTTCTGGAGTAAAGTAGTATCTTCCACCTAACTTTCAAATGGCAAATCAAGCCTGACTATCAAATTATGCAGCTCTTCCATTGCTCCCTGATCCAACAGCATCATCAGTGTCTGCTGCATTTTTATATTACTGAATGAGAATTAATCCTTCTCATCAGCTCATGCTTGACACTGCCATCTTCTTTCTCACCTCTTCATTCAAATACTACATAGAATAATCTATGTAATTTTCTTTCATTCTCATACATGTGCTTCTCTCTGCTTTAGAGATGCTCTCTGCTGATGTTCCCCACTGGCAGCAGCGGAAGAGCCAAGGCTGTCTCTGAAAAGAACCAATACTTCCTTCTTGCTGCTTAACACTGCTTGAGCTGCAATCTGAGCCCTCCCTGGCTTCCTCAAAACAAGAAGAGAACGATCTTCTGCAGGTACTCCCTCCTCTCTATCCCAATGAGTATTTTGCACAACAGCCAATGCCAATACGGAACGTATTGCAAATATTGCAAATACGGAACTGCAAATGTCGCCGTTTCTGTGAAACCTTTCCAGATGTCTCGTGACTAAAGCAATTTCTACTCCCTCATTCCTCAAACCCTTCCCACACAAAAGCCTTCACAGATCACATGGTAAGAAAGAGGGAATTCTATGGCCACAGCAATAAAGCGCGCAGAAAGCCCATCTGTTGCAGACAGAGGAGTGAGCCGTGCTTAACCAAAACTGCTTCAGCGCACGCTTACAGTAAGGCACACCTACCTTGCGCTGGTCATGCAGGATGTTCGTGACGCAGCTCCAGACTGCTCTCCTGAGGCCCAGCTTCATTTCACGGCCACTCACACTCTGCTGCTGGACATTCTGCAATGGAAAAGCCACCGGATGCAAATCCCATCCCTCGCAGATGGCATCAGACCTCTGCTCTCATGGCAGTCGCATTCACAGCTCCGGGGGAGAAAGCAGACGTGTGCTTACCGAGCGAGCGCTGTTTGCTGCCAACTGCTGGTAGGAACCCACGCCTAACCCTACAGTACCAACAGTAACCTATGCCTAACTCTACTATGGGAACAACAATCTGCTCCTAACACTACAGCAAGAACAGGAACCTACTCCGAACAGGAAAACAACAACTCCTAACACTAAACCTACTCCTAAGCCTACTCCTAACAGTAAAACATGAACAAAAACTTATGCCTAACTCGAAAACATGAACAACAACCTACACCTAACTCTAAAACTAAACTTAACCAAAAAAAACAACAAGAATAACTGGGTAAAGATGGGACTGGGGGCCCACAGGACGTGGCTGCAGAAGAAGCCCGAAGGAGGAGCAGATGTTACAAAAAATGCCACCCAGCTAATGCCGGGGGCAGGGGCCGAGCAGCGGGTAAGGAGCTCAGTGCCTGGACCAGCCACGGTGGAGCTGCAATGGTGCCAACGCGGGGCCTGGCACGGTGGTGTGGTGCCAGGCCAGCTATGCCGCGGGCGCATCCACCTCCATGGGCTCCTCTGGAGGTGGATTCACCTCCATGGGCTCCTCTGGAGGTGGATCCACCTCCATGGGCTCCACATGGTTGCTCGTCACCAGGCTGGTGCAGGCGCGATGGAACTGGGCTCTCTTACCCCTCCTCTGCCTGGTGGTCATGGCGGGCCCCCTCCTCCTTCTCAGTCCTAGGGCCCCCAGCTCCATCCTCCCGCATGAAACAGGGGAAACTTCCACCCTCGCCCTCTTTGCAGCTGACATGGCTGTTAACTGCCACAACTGTCAGAGGCAACTGCGTTGCGCACGGCAGCGGTGACCAAGGTGATCTTGTTGTGATCTTCCTCTCCCTTAGTGACAAGGAAGGGGCCAGGTAACGGGATGGGAGACTCAGGCTGTGATTGCCAAAGCTATAGAGGTGCCACGGTGACCTGGAGCCTGGCACTCAGCAGCTTTACAAATGCTCCCTCCTGGCCACGTGCAGCACCCCTCTGGGACCACGTGGAAGAGCATACAAAGAAAAGGTGCCTGAACTCATCTGGGCTACAGCTGGGGGTCTCTGTTGGGAACCGGGATTTTTCTATGGGGAGCATCAGGAAGCTGGAGCAGAAATGCTCATGCTTTTCCCAGCACACATCTTACGAGTTCTCCCCTAGGACACCCCCAGGATGAAGAGCATGCTCCAGCCATCCAGCGGCAGAGCCGTGGGAGCACAGGGCTTCGTCATGCCCTTGCCCAGCTCCTGTGGTGCTGCCTGTCTCCCCTCTCCAATACACCCCCCATCGAAGGCAGCCCTAGGGCAACACGGCACAGAGCCACTGCAACCAGAACCTGGGCTTCTCACCCTCAGTTCTGCTCATTTTTTACCCAACTCTGCCCACCCACCTGCTTCTGCTGCTCGCCACAGAGCAGCACAAGCCTCCTGACAACACATGGCTATCAGTACGAGGAGGAAGGCAAGGCAGGTGGGGGCCGAGGCCCCCAGAACTCGTGCCATGCTGCTACCACCACCGCTACAGCCACAATGAGTGCTGCAACTGGGGCACAGAACTCCTAGGGCACGCAGCTGGGCATTGTGACCTCATTGTGACAAGGCAGCTATGCCTCTGGAGGTGGATCCACCTCCATGGGCTCCTCTGGAGGTGGATCCACCTCCATGGGCTCCACATGGTTGCTCGTCACCAGGCTGGTGCAGGCGCGATGGAACTGGGCTCTCTTACCCCTCCTCTGCCTGGTGGTCATGGCGGGCCCCCTTCTCCTTCTCAGTCCTAGGGCCCCCAGCTCCATCCTCCCTCATGAAACAGGGGAAACTTCCACCCTCGCCCTCTTTGCAGCTGACATGGCTGTTAACTGCCACAACTGTCAGAGGCGACTGCGTTGCGCACGGCAGCGGTGACCAAGGTGACGTGGTGAGGGTTCTAAAATGGCGGCCGCACTGCTGGCACTGGTGTTCCACATAGGATGAGGAGGGGGCTGGTAATAGCAGGACAAGGGGAAACTGATTTAAGTTGAAAGAGGGAAGATTTAGGTTGGATATTAGGGGGAAAGGTTGTTTACTAGGAGAGTGGTTAGGCCCTGGAACAGGCTGCCCAGGGAGGTTGTGGGTGCCCCGTCCTTGGAGGTGTTCAGGGCCAGGCTGGACAGGGCCCTGGGCAACCTGATCTACTAAAGGTGTATGTTTGGTAGCCCTGCCAGGCAGGGGGGTTGGTTCTTCATGATCCTTGAGGTCCCTTCCAACCCGGGTCATTCTGTGATTCTGTGATACTGGTGTGTGGCTGTTTGTCCCAGCGCGCTGACCTTTTGTCTTCAGGTTCACCAACAAGACTGTAACTGATTTATGGAGGAGGCAAGTGATGGGTGCTACTGTGTGACAATCAACATCACTTTGTGGACATTTGAAAGCACCTTCCTCCAGAGCTGTTCACCTCCAGAAGAGGGTGCTCAGAAGTGTTTACTGGCAGAAGATCTGGCTCCAGCTTGGTATGGGAAAACTGGGGAATGATACCATCGTGTCCTGTGAAGAACAGGAAGCAGGTGGGCATCCCTGCTCCCTCTTGTCTGCTGGCAAGGCTCAGAAGATGAGATCCCAGAGCCAGAAGCTGCCATTCCAAGGAGAGCTGACTCAACCATTTTGGATTTGAGCTGTCACACCAAGGAGAGCTGACTGAACCACGTTGGACTTATTTGTAAGTTTATACTATCATTGGAAACTGTTGCCGTGGTCACAGTCATCGTTAGTGGAACAACAACTCCTGATGACCCACCACTACTGAAGATCAATGACTGAACTACAAAACACGCCAGATCCATGGTGGTGACTCTCTCTCCCTCTTGCTTCCTATGAAGACTCCTTGATTCTATTTCCTATCTTTTCTATTGCCCGCCTTCCCTTCCTAATCACCCTAAATCGTAATAGCGTCCATCCTCCAACATTTGAACCATGCCCAGGCATACATGTATGGACCTCCTCTCCTTCCTATAAATTGGAGCAGGACAGAGACCCGCAAGGATTGTCAGCTCCCAAGTCATACAAGTATTGCATACAACACAGATTACTTCATCTGTTGGCCCCGCTGTCTCTGCATACCACCAAGCGAGGGCCTGCAGTGCCCAGGCGACACGATGTGCCTGGCAGTGCAAAGCCAGCCCACGTGTGTGCAGATGGCAAGGAGCGTGTGGCACTGTGCACCGACAGCCCTTGCCTGCCCAGGACTGCGTGTGGAGGGCGTTCCCCACTGCAGCCCTGCCCAACAGTCAGTAGGGGTGTGCGCCCATGATGGCAGTAATGAACAAACTGCTGCTTCACAAAGATCTTGGCCTGATTAGAAATCTTTGAGTAGTGCTGTTACAGCAGACAGAATGTGATAAGCGCAAGTAGTCTCCTACACTTCACATCCTTGCTACTTTGTTCTGGGTGTTGTCACTGAGCAGCGTCTAACACTAGTTCTGCCCTGGTCAGCTGGCTGCCTTAGCTTGAGCCCTGATGGCAATGCCATGACGTGATGTTAGTATTGCTGTTTTCTCCTCGTCAGAATACTCTGTCTTTTGAAGGAAGCAGCTTCTTGGTTATTTTGTTTTGTTGTTGAATTTTATTGAATTAATTTACAATATCTATATTCCGTATAGTTATAGATGTTTTGAATATGATCATGTGTGGTGCTGAGATTTTTTATAGAAAAGCTATACTCAGTACAGAAGGTGGAATAAGGATGTTAAAGAAAAAACCCCCTGTTGTGTTGACCAGTGATGATGCTCCCACCCCCTGACCAATGGTGGAGAGGAGCATGAAGAGAGAGGTGGTGCTGGGGGGATCTTGGGGCTGCTGGGCCTGTCATACTTCTCCCAGGCAGAGGTTTTACAGGTGTTGCATGATGCCCCCAAGCTGACCCCGTGGGGGGGGGGGCACTCCCACATCCTGAAGGATGGTGGAGAGGAGCAGGAGGGCAGAGTTGGTGCTGAGGGGGGCTGGGAGCTGTGGGGCCTGGTATGCTTTCCCCTGGCTGTAGTTTTCTGGGTGTCAGATGATGCCCTCAAACTGACACCCTGCGGGGGCTGCTCCAACCTCCTGAAGGATGGTGGAGGGAAGTGGGAGGTTGGTGACAGTTCCTGGGGGGTGCAGGGGACTGCTGGGCCAGTTGGCTTGTCCCAGACAATGGTCGTCCGTCTGTTGGATAATGTCCCCAGGTCTATACTCTGCTGTGGTCTCTTCCATCCCCTAATGGATGGTGGAGGGGAGGGTGAGGGCAGAGATGGTGCTGGGGGCTGACGGGCCTCTCAAGCTTCCCCCAGGCGGTGGCTGCCCCCAGGTGATGCTCTGAGGGAGCCACTGCCAACCCCTGAAGGATGGTGGTGGGGGACAGGAGGGTGGTGTTGATGCCTGGGGGCAGCTGGGCCTGCCACTCATCTGCCAGGGTGCTGCTGTTTGGGTGCCAGCCGATGACTGCAAGCTTCCAAACCAGGTGGGTCCCTCCTGTCCCCTGAAAGAGGTGTTGATGCCCAGGGTGGATAGGGGCTGCTGGGCCTGATGTACTTCCTGGGGGCCACGGAGCCTGGGCTGTTGGGCTACAGGGGCCGCAGTGGGGGCAGTTGAGCCCGACAGCCGTCAGGCCTGGCAGGGGCCGCTCTGGTGGTGCTCTGCGGCTGCTGGGCTGGTTGTTGTTGGTGCCCTGTCTTTCTGTCCAGCGCCTTGAGGCAAGGAAGCTGTTCGTTGAGGTGAGCAAGCCATCTTTCCAAGTACCACTTCCTGCAGGCAGTATTCTCGTCTGCAGCAGCTGCAGCAAGGCGCCTGCAGAGAAAGAAACATGCTGAGGGCACAGGAGAACCCCCTGCTCTCCTTCCTCACAGTGCATGGTAGAGCCACCCTCAGCTCCCGGCCTGTCTCAGGCCCAGCAGTAAGAACATGCAGCAGGAATGGCTCAGCCAGTTAAAACATCTGACAGCATCAATCTCAGACAGTGTTAGGCAACAACTAACTGGCTTCTCTATGCTGCTTTACCTAGAAATGCCTCCTGGCTCACAGAAGCCCTATAGTAAAGAGGGGGGCAGGATGGGGTTGGAGGTGAACAAGAACTCACTGGTTTATCTGCCTCCGTTGCTTGATAAGACGATAGCATGAAAACATTGCCATCGGCGTGGTAACGAAGATAACCGCACCAAATCCCAGGCAGTACTTCTTGATAAAATTATCTACTGCGGCATTTGCATGTTCCTCACCATCCACACCTGGAAAAACAATGTGGATCTGTTTCACCAGCTGCTGCTTTGAGTGACATGGACAAGAACAACCACAGGAAGGATCCCGCTCCGGGCTGCTGTTGTGCCTGGTGGCTCAGGGGAAGCACAGCAAGCTCTGGAATGCGGGGTCTGTGCACAGGAGGTACTATGGAGGGTCCTGTTTCCTCTTCTTATCTGCTGAATGTGGTTCTGGTGGCCTAGTTCCCAACAGGACAAAGTTCCTAAGTCCCTGGGAACTGGCTGCAGTGGGAGGGGAGCAACCTCTAACCACAAAGCCACTATGAGCGGCCCTTACCTGGAGTGACAGTTGTTGTCTGCATGGCCTCTTTTACTCTCAGGGGGACAGTCAATGTGCGAACTCTGCCGTTTTGAAATGCAATCCAGCGCATAGGTGCTCCACCTGTCTCTTTAGAAAGGAGGTAAGGGAGTGGGACTGTAAGTAACTGCTTCTCATCAGGAAGATGGTACAGTTTCTCCACATGTATTTCTAGAAATTCAGCTTCACAAGTCTTTCAGGGAACAGACGGAAATACACCTACCACGTGCTTTGTCTTTCTTGATTTTCATTAGCAGAGAGGGCAGTGTCTTCAAATATTTTCCTCTTTCCAGGGCCTCTTTCTGTTTCTCAGGACCTAAACAGAAAGCATTAAGATAACTTTCAGACAAACAAGGTATTAAACTGAATGGTCTTTTCAGTGCAGCCAGTAACGACAACAGCCACCCCTGGGATGCCTGTGGGGTTCCAGCACAACTAAGGATTTAGCACGGCCTTCCCTGGAGGCACTTCTGCAACCAAAGAATGAGAACTTTTCACCACACACTACAACTTACATAAACGCATAACAGCATCACTGAATGGGACCAGGGCATTGTGCGAGGGCAGGACACACACACACAGGTGTGCATTCTCACTCACACCTGCAGACGCGCCTGGCTGACATTAGGACTGTGAGCTGGCATCTCTCAAAGGAACTAAAATCTCATGACGTACCCATTCGAATCGCTGGGGCTTCTGTCCTGGAGCTCAGCTGGGAATCTGGATGCCATTCAACTCCACTAGGAGCTGTCAACAAACACAGACAAAGCAGCTCCTGTCAGACACCTGTTTAGACTGGAATGACAGCACTGCTCCACAGCACTCTCCTCTCCCTGCCACACAGAAGCATCTGGCAAATAGTTGTTGGGTGCCTGCAATGGCACCGTGACAGTCCAAAAAGGAGCCGTGTGCAGAACTGCCTGGAGAAGGGAAGGGGGTGGAAGAGGAAGGGCAAGATCTAAAGGCCCTTTCCTGTGGGATTGCCCTGAGGCTCACAGGCTGGATTGTGCTGAGGCTTTGGCAAGGCATTGCTTATAGGCACAGCCGTAATCAAGCATCGATGAGAAACATCTCCTGGTGTTGATGCCTGGGGGCAGCCAGGCCTGCCACTCATGTGCCAGGGTGCTGCTGTTTGGGTGCCATGGTATGCTGTGATTTCTCTCTTCCTTAGGGACCCGCAGTGACTGGAAGGGGCTCAGGTGATGACATGGCACCCAGACCTGGGTCAAAAGTTGCAAAGCTGCAGAGAGGCCAGGTGGACAGTTGGCTGGCACTCAGCAGCTTTCCAGATACTCTCTCCAGGCCACGTAAAACAATCTTCAGAGAAGGCATAGAAGAACATTTGGCCCCTCAAGTTTTTCTTAGTGGGGAGATCTCTGATGTACGGAGAAAAAGTCAACGGGATGCTGGGAGCATGCAGCACCCAAGAAACAGTGACTACCCAAGCTTATCATGGGGAAGAAATCACCAGGCAGTGAAAAGATGAACCCCCCCCTGAACTTCCACAGCCAAATATGAGCAAAGATCATGAGATGAAGACTGGTGACTTACCTCTGGCATCCACCCCAGGCTCAGGGACACGACTTTGCTTTGGAAAAGCATCAAAGGGGCCTGCAGGCACAAGAGTGATCAGACACAGGTGAGGAGAGCTTCCACTGCGCACAGGGGTCTGCTTTGTTTTTTTTTCCTGCAGTGACATGTGAGGACTGGCTGCAGGTCAGGGAATGACATGGCCCAAACAGCAAAGGAATAGGAGCAAACACTGGCAAGGGCTGCCTTCCCACTGAAATGTGACAATTCTCCAAGTAAAGAAATACTCATGACTGATCTGTGTATGACCTTCAGAGCACAAAGAGACTTGAAAGACCTTTGGAGGTCCTTATGTACCCAAATAAGCTATTACAGCACTAATTTTTCTACCTCCGAAGAAACAGACACTCACAACTTACCTCGGAGTTTCCTCTGAGGCACAAAAGCAGTCTCCATCCAGTCGTCTGGAGCAGTACCAATGTCATCATCTAGAATAAAGAACAGAAGAGGGATGTTCCCATTGCATGTTGTGATCTTCCTCTCCCTTAGTGACAAGGAAGGGGCCAGGTAACGGGATGGGAGACTCAGGCCGTGATTGCCAAAGCTATAGAGGTGCCACGGTGACCTGGAGCCTGGCACTCAGCAGCTTTACAAATGCTCCCTCCTGGCAACGTGCAGCACCCCTCTGGGACCACGTGGAAGAGCATACAAAGAAAAGGTGCCTGAACCCATCTGGGCTACAGCTGGGGGTCTCTGTTGGGAACCGGGATTTTTCTATGGGGAGCATCAGGCAGCTGGAGCAGAAATGCTCATGCTTTTCCCAGCACACATCTTACGAGTTCTCCCCTAGGACACCCCCAGGATGAAGAGCATGCTCCAGCCATCCAGCGGCAGAGCCGTGGGAGCACAGGGCTTCGTCATGCCCTTGCCCAGCTCCTGTGGTGCTGCCTGTCTCCCCTCTCCAATACACCCCCCATCGAAGGCAGCCCTAGGGCAACACGGCACAGAGCCACTGCAACCAGAACCTGGGCTTCTCACCCTCAGTTCTGCTCATTTTTTACCCAACTCTGCCCACCCACCTGCTTCTGCTGCTCGCCACGGAGCAGCACAAGCCTCCTGACAACACATGGCTATCAGTACGAGGAGGAAGGCAAGGCAGGTGGGGGCCGAGGCCCCCAGAACTCGTGCCATGCTGCTACCACCACCGCTACAGCCACGACGAGTGCTGCTACTGGGGCACAGAACTCCTAAGGCACGCAGCTGGGCATTGTGACCTCATTGTGACAAGGCAGCTATGCGGCAGGACATAGTGACCTCACATCCCCAGGCAGCAGGCTGGGCCTCCTCACGGGCTGCTCCTCCTGTGCAGCAGGGATGCATAGAGTGGGTGCTTGTGGCACCCCTTAGTGGGTGAGTGCCAGGCTGCTGCGGAAGAATTACTGGGAGCGTGTCCCGCTGGGCAGATCTGTTCCACCACAAGGACCAGGCTCCCCCTGGGCTTGCTATGGACGCTGTCCCTGTGGCTGAGGCTTCCCAGTCATGTAGAGCAGCAGGAGACCATGGCAGATATTTTCACATTTACATTGTGGAAATATAGAATTGTGGAATGGTTTGGGTGGGAAGGGACATTAAAGACCCAGAGACGCTGTCAAAAGATAAAGAAAATCGATTCGGTGTTGTTTTTACTGCTTCATGCAAATCAAAAGATTGCGTTTTGTCTTTTAATGCCCAAAAAAGCCATTTCTTCAGTGACATTATACTTGTTGTCACAGACTCTAACAAAAATGCAAACTGAGCTTTATCTGTAGCATCAATATTTTAGTATTTCATATCTTGAATTTGACAGTTCCCTCCCAGCCAGTTGCCCGTGCCTTTCTCTCAGCCCATGAGAGCACCACTTACTGCCTCTGGGGACTTGGAAACTGGCAGCATGATGGCCAGCACACACACAAACTGCAAAACGGCTCCATAGAAGAGTCCGTGGCGCAGCATGTTCTCCATTAGCATGGGCTCAGGGATCTCAGGTGGCCAGAAATGCAGTTCAGCAGCCATAGAGAAGACAGCTGCTGCTCCACTGCTCTCACAGAGGCTGCCTGCTGTAAGGGGGGAAAAAGAGGCATCGTTACTCTCAGGCGCTGCGATGGGGTTAATATTAAACTCTCAAACTTTCACAGCAAATAATAACATCCGCTCACAAAGAAAATGTGGAGAGGCCACAAAAGAGAAAAACCAGTCATTAAAATCTTTGTATTTAGACATTCAAACTAACAATGTACTTTGTCTTTACCTAACCGTACCATTCTGTGCTAGAAATACGATGTTTTGCTGTAGAGCATAACTTGGAGAGACCAAAAGCAGCTAAAACATGCTCCACTCTGTAATTTGACCATCCGCTGATATTTGGTTCTTATCTCCCTTGCTTTCCAGTCACTCACTCTTTAGACACACGCAAATCACATTGTCAAGGACTACAAAAACACTGTCAGCCAAAAAATTTATGCTGGCAGAATCTTAACGTTAGAAATGTGTCTAAGTTGGTTGCAAAGAAGAAAGTGAAGAACAACACAGTAACCAAATACTACCTGATACATAAGGCTTCTCTCACACATCCTGAAAGCAGAACCACCAGCCTTAATGAACTCTGCTCTTCAGACTCTGACTGAAATTCAAGTATTACGTGTAGCAGCCTGGATCTGGCAATAGTCAAAGAATCTTTTACCTCCAGCTCCTTAGCATCAAAGGACCGCAGATACTGCTGCGGCAGAATTTCATTGAAGCCTTCAAAAGAAGCTTGTGTCTGTTCCTCAGCGCCTCAGGAAAGTCTCCATTCTGCTACCAGCCGGAAAAGACACAGAAGGATCATTTAAAACGGGCTACGCTAACCCAAGTTCATCTTTGTTAGTTTGTTTTGAAATGAACTGTAAGCTGTGTTAAGAAAAATGCTGGAAAGTTCTGGGGATAGAGCACTGTGTAACTGTATTCTAATTGTGTTCCCAACCTTCACCCTGCACAAACAATTTTAAGTTAAAACCCTATGTTTCCAACCACTCAACTATGGAAAGCATTTTAGGCTCCAGCAGAAGGCAGCATCTACTCACTGATGATATTAATGAGAGCACAGGAGTCCCTTGCTAGCCGGAGGAAGAAAAAAATGCAGAGCTGTATTCATCTAATATGTTCCATATTTGTTTCTGTTAATCACGAAACTTTGCTCTGTGGTAGAAACTCCACTCTCCATTAAGAAAAGGGAGAAAAGCAGGCAGGAGACCCAAAGAACCTGAACCCAGGGAGAAGCAGATATTATGCTGAATTCAAGCCTAACCTGTCAGGAGAACTGGAATCGAAAGCAGAGATGAAACTCTGGGGAACGCAACACAGGACCCATAGTGTGACAAAAGAACATTGCTTAAGCTGCAATCTGAGCCCTCCCCGGCTTCCTCAAAACAAGAAGAGAACGATCTTCTGCAGGTACTCCCTCCTCTCTATCCCAATGAGTATTTTGCACAACAGCCAATGCCAATACGTTCCTTCTGCAAATGTCGCTGTTTCTGTGAAACCTTTCCAGATGACTCGTGACTAAAGCAATTTCTACTCCCTCATTCCTCAAACCCTTCCCACACAAAAGCCTTCACAGATCAGATGGTAAGAAAGAGGGAATTCTATGGCCACAGCAATAAAGCGCGCAGAAAGCCCATCTGTTGCAGACAGAGGAGTGAGCTGTACTTAACCAACACTGCTTCAGCGCACGCTTACAGTAAGGCACACCTACCTTGCGCTGGCCACGCACGAAGCTCGTGATGCAGCTCCAGACTGCTCTCCTGGGGCCCAGCTTCATTTCACGGCCACTCACGCTCTGCTGCTGGACATTCTGCAATGGAAAAGCCACCGGATGCAAATCCCATCCCTTGCAGATGGCATCAGACCTCCGCTCTCATGGCAGTCACCACCGCCCTGCCCTGGGCAGCGCTTCCACTGCCCTTGCTCCTGCCACAAGACACCAACGTCTGCTTCTAATGCGGCTCCACCATGGGATCCTGTATGCAACAGAAAAACACACGGAGGCTGCCAGTCACTGCAACACGCGCGCTGTGAAACCCCTGGCACTGCTGAGTCCCAAGAGAAGATGAGAAAAGCGTTTGCCTGCCATGGACGGGCTGTGGTGGGATTGAATCCTGACTTCGAATCGGGTCACCCCCAGGGAGAGCCTCCTGGGGACCCAAAGACTTACGGCAGCGCCAACACAGCAGGCAGAAACGCGACGTGCTCCTGACTGCCCGCACTGCTCAAAGCTCCCTCCCTCACCCTCTACCTCCGTCCGCCCTATTACGGCAGCCCTTCAAAGCAACCAACACAACCACGCCAAACCGCAGCCCGGACTCGTCCCGCTCACTGCAATCCAGACCCACTCCATCCGTACAAACCTTCATCCACGCCCACTGCCCCAGCCCAACACGGCACCGAGGCGTGCGGATCCATCGGCACCAATTCCAGCGGGGAGTCCTCATTCACAGCCCCGGAACAACAACGCACACCAACACGGCCGGGGCCGGCTCAGGCTCTGCCTCCAGGCTTTTGGCTCCACTTCGGGTGCGGCCCGCAGCGCCATGTTGGGGCCTTGGGGGCGGCTGTTGGCGGCCCTCAGCCCACAAACCTCTTCCGCTCCCCCGGCGCTTCGCTCCGCTCCCTCCGCCGTTCCCCCCCCTCCGCCCCACGCCACCAGCTGAGGCCGCTCCGGTTTCCATTCCCCCTTCCCCCCATTATCCGCAATGGGTCCGTGCCGTAACCCGCTCCCCCTGGGAAACGCGATCCGCTTCACTGGCGTTCCGCCCTCGCTTTGGTTCCTACGGCCTACAGAGCCGGAGGAAGGCGATCCCGGGGAGGGAGAGGGGTGGGGACGTGTCAGCTGTGTCTCCACGGAGGGCTGTGTCCCCCCCCCTACAGGTGGAGCTGCTGCTGCTGCTGCTCGAGTACCCCCGTGAAGCATGCGGGGTCCCGGGGGGGTCCCGGCGGTATACGAGGCTCTACTGGAGCTGCTGACTCTGCCCCACAACCCTCCGGGTCACCCCCGGGCTCTGCTCCTTCTGGCCACCGTCACCGTCCTATTGGCCACCGGCACGGGGCGGTCCGTGGGTGTCGTTGCCCCCTTTGTGACCCTCCTGCTGCAGGAAGCCGAGGGGGTGAAGCAGGGGGGGGCCCGGAGGCAGCAGCTGAGTGTCTGCGGGAGCTGCTGAGGGGCCGGGGGACCCCCCCAGGATGTTGCCTTGTGGGGCTCGGAGGTCCCTGCTGGGTCGCTTGGCTGTAGCCTCTGCCATTCAGCCCCTGGTGCTGCTGCTGGTGGAAGGTGAGAAGCTTTGGGGGGGATGAATCTTGGGGGGGGGGAGGGCTCTGCATTGGTACTGGGGAGGGTCTGGGGGCTGAATTTGGGTGATGGAATCCCAGGGATCATCACGTTGGTACTGGAAGGGATCAAGGGATCCATTGGAATCCCATTATGGGGGTGGGGGGGAATCCAGGGGATCTTTGTATGGATGGAGGATCTCACCCCCCATCTCTTTTCTTTCTCATCAGATCCTGTTGAACCCTGCCGTGCTGATGGACCAGATCCTGGAGCTTCTCCTATGTCTGCAGGTGACTCCTTCCACAACCTGCTGCCAGATCCCGGCCTCACACTGTGATCCACTGGGTCCCAACAGCCCTGGGCAGCCTCGTGTCACCGTGGGGCTGAGCTCCTCTGGATCCCAGTGCACCCCTTACCCTTCTAATGCACCTCCCTGCCATGCAGCCCTTACAGACCCCAGGGGTCCCGGTGTTGTCACATCACTGGATGCTGGGGATCCGCTCCGCATCGCACTGCTGGATCCCAAAGGACCCCCTGGCAAAGCACTGCTGGATCCCAAGGATCCCCTTGGCACAGCACTGTGGGATCCAGACCCCAAGGATCCCCCCCATGGCACAACTTCCAGGGCTCCCAATGATGGAGCACCTCAGGATCCCAGGGGGGGACCCCTGTAGCAGCCCCTCGGTGGATCCCCTCCCCCCACTTCCACGCCACCTCCTTGCCCACTCCTTCCTCCTGACTCCGCAGCCCAGGCCCAGCTACTGTGGGTGCTGAGGGACTCCGAGAAGCCCCCCCGAGCTCTTCCCCTATTCTAACCCAACTGCTGCCCACTGCAGAGTTGGCATTGCTCCATGCTGCTCTCTGGGGGTCCCAGGGGGGTCTTTGCCCCATCCCTGCGTCCTTCCAACACCACTTGGCTTCCTTAGCCCAGCACCCAGCTCTGCCCCCCTCCCTGCGCCTCTTCTTCCTCCTCTGCCTCGGGACCCCCCCATCGCCCCCCTTACCCCCCCATTTGGCCGCCAGCCTCTTCCCCATGTTCTCCGAACCCCCCCGAGCTTCTCCTGTCCCCCTTAGAGCTGGCGGCCGCTGCTTGTTCTGGGGGAGGGGATGAAGGGCAGTGGGGCAGTTGTTGGCTCCGGGCTTTGGTGGTGGGGTTGGCAGCTCGGGGGGGTCCTCCCGGTGTTTTCTGCCGGGCTCTGGTGGCCTTATCTAAACACTTGGGGGGCAGCGGGACCCCCCCGTCGAGTTGGTTACAGCCGCCACCTCTTTGCTGCTGCGCTGTCCCCATTTCGCACCCCAGATCTTAGAGGCCGCGGGGGGGTTCGGGGGGTTGGGGGAGGCTCTGGGCGCCGCTTTGAGGCAGGGGGTGCTGAGCACTGCCTCCCCCCTGCTGCCCCACGGAGCTCCTCCGTTAAGCCCACACAGCGTCTGGGGAGGCGACATCGACGTCGGCAACCGGGCTGCACTTCACGCCGCTTTAACGACCGCTTTGGGTCCCCCCAAGCTGGGCACCGTGTTGGCCGCCCCCCCGCTCCGCCTTCCACCACCTCGGGTAAGCACGGAAGGGGGGGGTCGGCTCTCAGCCTCCGCTCTGTCCCCCCTCCTTTCCGCCTCCATCACCTCCCCGACCCCCCCCCCCCCCGCCGCTCCGCCCCCTTTCGGTGCCCCCGGGATCCCAGTGGTTACAGGAGGGCTTTGGCACGATGGGGAGCCCCGGGGGGGGGGTTACTGCTTTGCCTCCGTTTGGAGCCCGACGACGCGACCCCCCCTCATCGCCTCCACGTCCTGGCGCTGCTGCTGCAGGTGGGGGGGGCTCAGGGCCGCTCGGTGCGGTTGGGGTCGGGGGGAGCAGAATTAAGGCCCACCCTGCACCCCTCTCGCTCCACCCCCCCACCCCCCCCCATCCTCCCGGTCAATGCCCTCCCTGATAGCAACCCCAGTGATACCCCAACATCGCTCCTAACATCGCTCCCCAACATTACTCCAACGTTATCCCAACAGCATCACACCAGTGTCACCCCAACACAGCCCCAATGTCACCCCAATACCACCCCAATGTCACCCCAATGTCATCCCTACGTCACCCCAATGTCACCCCAACAGCATCACTCCCGACATCACCCCAGTGTCCTCCCAATGACTGACCCCCAGCTCACCACAGCCTCCCTTTGTGAATTATAGGGAGCAATAAGACCCTCACTACCCCATAGCAGATCAATCCATGCCCCCAATTGGTGTTGTCTGATGGCTGTTTGCTGGCTGGCTCTTGCTCCATTCAACCACCACTGTCTGGGCCCATCCTCCAGTCAGTTCCTCACCCAGCACAGAGTGCACCAATGCATGCCAATGACCCCAAATGATACGAAATCCCCCCAAGTGACCCTAAAATGACCGTAAAATGATTCCATAAGTGTCCCCAAATGGGCTGCAGCTTCCGCAGGAGAAACCCATGGCGGATGGTGTGGAAGGCTTTGCTGAAGTCAGTGCAGACCAACAGACACCAACAGCCTCAGCTGTCACCTCCCCCAGCACTCATGGATGGATCCCATCCGGCCCCATGGACTCGTGGTGCTCCAGGTGGAACAGCAGGACTCTGTTTCCTCTTGAATCGTGGGGGTTTGCTCTGCTCTCCATCCCAGACAGCCAAGTCAGAGAGCAGAGAACCCATCAAGAGCCTTTCTGTCCCCCATTTTCCCTTCACATCCCTTACCCACTGCAGCCTTCGCTTCCCTGAAGCTGCTCTCCCCATACACTGCTGGAAGGAGCCTTAAAGCCACAACTACCAGCCCTGGGGCTCAGGGTTTGGTGACAGGGATGCCTCATTGGGCATTGGGGTGCATCTAAAAGGGCTTCAATCTTTGGTTCTTGGGTTCAGGCCTTTGAGAGGGGTTCACCCTTTGATTCCTTGGGGTTATACACTTTTCTGACCCATTTGGCATCAGGGTTCTGCTTTTAGTTGCCCTTTCTCCCCCGTTTTCCGTCTCTATCCCCCTCCAGGGCTCCATAGCAGAGACACTTTGCTGCAGCCTTCATATATAAACTTCATATATAATCTTCATGTGTGAACTTCATATAAAAGCAGAAGAGAAGCATGCAGACCAAGCAGCATCTGAGTGCAGAATGGATGCTGCCCATCCCATCTCTCTTCCTATCTATGTCTGCTCTCACTCTGTGCTTTTCAAGGGGGGAATCTTTCCCCATCTCCAAAGCAAAGGGTCCCAAACTCCAAAGTGAGGGGAATAATAGATATGGATTTTATTGAGGGCTTTCTTAACAACTAACAACAACCAATTGGGGGTAACATTGGCTAATGGGTTAATATGGGCTAATTACAATTAGAGACCGTTCTTATAGGCCATGGCTGCTCTGATGAGCCATAGAATGAAAGACGACCAAGAGTAAAGACAGAAGAAAGGGAAGGAGGGACAGAGAGGCAGCAAAGCGAGGCGGTTCAGCGCTGGTAGATCCATTCACATCCTGCTGTCGGGTGCGGATCTTCAGTCTGATGGGCCATCAGAGGTTTGTTGTTTGACAGCGACTCCCGATGACAGTCCAGACTGATTTCCAACAAATCCAACGTGGTGGCACTCAGCCGCCTGCCATCACTGCCCCACTGCTGTGCCTGGGGGCAGGAGCACAGGAGAGGCCCCTTCCGTGGGGACAGAGCCCTGTCCCGTGCCCCAGCACGCAGCCCCGAGCTGGGAGGGGTTACTGAGCTGGGTGGTCAGATGGGCAGCAGCCCATCACAGACCACACGCAGGGTCCTGCTTGCAAAGTACGCCACGGAAGCGTACATTGGCTGGGGCAGCACCCGCAGCAGGAGCCGATAGAGCAGCTCCTGGTCATAGTGCTGGGCGTAAAATAGGGCAGAGCCCAGCACAGCGATGAGCAGCAGCTGGAGGCAGACGAAGATGAGGCAGATGGTCCTGTGGGGTGAAAGAGGGTCGGGAATGAGGCGTCTGTGCCCCATGGCAGCACAGCCCCATATGGTGCCAAAGGGGCTGCAGAGGGGTCCAGGCCATCAGCACATTGATGGGAACCCAGCTGCTGTTGGCAAAGAGCAATGAGGGGATACTCACTGCATCCAGAAGGAGAACCCACGTCTCCTTGCCCGCTCCTTCTTCTCCTGTAGGTGAAGATGGGGCAGAGATGGAGGTCAGGGTCTGCTGCACAGCAGGGGGATCATGCAGGACTCGGGAGCCCAGCAGCACTACAGTGCTGTAAGGAGCCCTGTCCTCAAGGAGACCCCATTGCATGGGGAGACCAGTGTTGGATGGGGAGACCCCTGTTGGATGGGATGAGGGTGCTGTGTGTTCTGCTCCTTACCAGCTGTACTTCCACCAGCTCCGGCAGCACAGCCCCAGGCTCACACTCCACCTCCATCTCCATCTGATGCTGCTGCCTGTGGGCAACAAGGCTTGGTTGGAGTCTATCACCACAGGGGGCTCCCAAACACTGTGTGCCCTCCCCCCAGGGCTGGGATGGGGCTGCTCTGCCACACTGTGCAGGAACCAGAGCCCCATCTCCAGCAGCACTGCAGTCCCATTGCTGCCCCAGGTGTGTCAGAGACCCCTGTGTGCAGGTGTGGGGTGCAGGATCCCACTCACCAGGCACCCTCCAGCTCCAGCTCCTCCCGCTCCTCTCGCAGGCGCTGTTTCTCCCTGCGCAGCACCTGGAAGACAAAAACATGAGCTCCAGGTCCACAACATGGGGGTGGGCAGACCCCACCACTCCCCTCATCCCACCACCCTACCTCGATCTCCATTGTCTGAGCCTTCAGCTGCTCTTCCAGCTGGGCAATGAGCTGCTTCTCCTGCAAGACAACACGTGTGCCATGAGGGGTGGCTGTGTTGGGTCCCATGGACCCGAGGGATTGGGACCGAGGTCCTCCTGCACAGCCAGAGGCGTGAGGATGCTGAGCTGTGAGGACGAGCCCTCACTGCCCCCTACCTGCTCCAGCTCCTCTTTACGGGCAGCTGTTCTTTCAGCCCTTATTTGCTGGGCATTCTGTGGGAAAGGAGAAGAGCAGCGGCTGTCAGGGCACCGGTGCTCCCATGGGGCTCCGTCCCCTCCTGCCTCCTCCATCGGGGCAAGCAGGACCTGCAGGGCTGGAGCTGCAGACCCACATGAGGGGACTTCTCCCACCCCACACCACACAGCAGCATCTCCTCACCTTCAACAAAGACTCCCTGGCTGTGGCCGTGCGGTTCTCCATGATCCGCTCATGAGCCTGTGGGAGGGGAAAGGAGCAGCGTTGTCCCCCGGCCCTTTGCTGCCATGCCATGGGCAGGGTGCCCTCCAGCCGGCAGCTTGGCCCTTCTGTGCCCGTCCATTCAGTGCTCACCTGCTCCAGCTCCTGCAGCAGCTCCACGCGCTGCAGCGCTGTTAATGTTCCACTGGCAAACTGGGCCCGCATTGCTGCACCACTCGCACAGCTCCTTGCAGGACCTGCACCGCCTGCAGAATGGGGCCGGCAGGTTCGGTGCTGACCCACTGCCCCTACCCCACCCCGGCGGGGCTTCTATGAGGTCAGCGTGTCATTGTGATGTCACCTTGAAGGTCACAGAAACAGAGCATGGTTTGTGCTGGAAGAGTCCCTGAAGGTCATTAAGAACCAGAGAATGGTTTGTGTTTGGGATGGAGGCTCCTTGAGGATCAAAGAACCAGCTTGTGTTGGAAGGGTCCTGGAAGGTCACAGGACTGTAGGATGGTGTGGATGGAGGTGTTCCTTAATGAAAATGGAAGTATAGAAGGGTTTGTGGGGGAGGATCCTTGACAATCTTAGCACTGCAAGGAGGGTTTGTGTTGGAAGAGTCCGTGGAGATCTGAGGAAATACAGAACAGGTTGGTTTGGAAGGGTTCTGGAGGATCAAAGAAGCATGAAGTGGTTCTTAGTGTTCTTGAGGGTTGTTTTTAGGTTTGGAGTTTGGGTTTGTGTCTCTGTTGGGTTTGGGTTCTTGAGGGTTGTTTTTAGGTTTGGAGTTTGGGTTTGTGTCTCTGTTGGGTTTGGGTTCTTGAGGGTTGTTTTTAGGTTTGGAGTTTGGGTTTGTCTCTGTTGGGTTTGGGTCATTTAGGGTTACTTTTAGGTTTGGGGCCTGTGTTTGTGTCTCTGTTGGTTTGGGTTCTTGAGGGTTGGTTTTAGGTTTGGGGTTTGGGTTTGTGTCTATGTTGGGTTTGGGTTCTTTAGGTTGTTTTTAGGTTTGGGGTTTGGGTTTGTGTCTATGTTGGTTTGGGTTCTTTAGGTTGTTTTTAGGTTTGGGGTTTGGGTTTGTGTCTATGTTGGGTTTGGGTTCTTTAGGTTGTTTTTAGGTTTGGGGTTTGGGTTTGTGTCTATGTTGGGTTTGGGTTCTTTAAGGTTGTTTTTAGGTTTAGGGTTTGGGTTTGTGTCTATGTTGGGTTTGGGTTCTTGAGGGTTGGTTTTAGGTTTGGCGTTTGTGTTCGTGTCTATTGTGGGTTTGGGTCATTTAGGGTTACTTTTAGGTTTGGGGTTTGGGTTTGTGTCTATATTGGGTTTGAGTCATTTAGGGTTACTTTTAGGTTTGGGGTCTGTGTTTGTGTCTCTGTTGGTTTGGGTTCTTGAGGGTTGTTTTTAGGTTTGGGGTTTGGGTTTGTGTCTCTGTTGGGTTTGGGTTCTTGAGGGTTGGTTTAGGTTTGGGGTTTGGGTTTGTGTCTCTGTTGTGTTTGGGTTCTTGAGGTTTGTTTTAGGTTTGGGGTTTGAGTTTGTGTCTGTGTTGGGTTTGGGGTAGGGTTGTTTTTAGGTTTGGGGTTTGGGTTTGTGTCTCTGTTGTGTTTGGGTTCTTGAGGTTTGTTTTAGGTTTGGGGTTTGGGTTTGTGTCTCTGTTGGGTTTGGGTTCTTTAGGTTGGTTTTAGGTTTGGGGTTTGGGTTTGTGTCTATGTTGGGTTTGGGGTAGGGTTGGTTTTTGGTTTGGGGTTTAGGTTTGTGTCTCTGTTGGGTTTGGGTTCTTTAGGGTTGGTTTTAGGTTTGGGGTTTGGGTTTAGGTCTCTGTTGGGTTTGGGTTCTTTAAGGTTTTTATGTTTGGGGTTTGGATTTTGTTTTCGTGGGTTTGGGTTTGGGTTCTTGAGGGTTGTTTTTAGGTTTGGGGTTTGGGTTTGTGTCTCTGTTGGGTTTGGGTTCTTGAGGGTTGGTTTAGGTTTGGGGTTTGGGTTTGTGTCTCTGTTGGGTTTGGGTTCTTTAGGGTTGGTTTTAGGTTTGGGGTTTGGATTTGTGTCTATGTTGGGTTTGTTTTAGGCTTAGGCGTTCGATTAGGGTTAGGGTTTGGTCTAGTGTTTGGGATAGCGTTTGGGTCAGGTTTAGGGTTGTGAATCATGAGAGCAGCTGTTTTATGTTTTGCGGATAGCCTCTTGCACAACTTGGGCAGATACAGCCTGAAGGACAAAGGGCTGGCATTAATGTCAGCTCAGGAACAGAACTGGGAGGTGGCCACAGAGTTTGCTGTCAAGGGAAGATTAGAAAGTAGAAATGTGCTGGTGTTGAAGATAAGATGGCAGAACAGATGCCTCAGGTGGATGTAACATCAGCGGGAACCGCCCTGGGCAGCCTCCTTTAAAGGGTTGGGCATTTACAGCAAGAATGGCTATTAGCATTCATCCCACCACCATCAGAAATGTTAATTAATGCTTGGAATTTCTGCCCATGTTCTTGGAATGAATGACCACAGAAAGGCTATGCCTATCAATGGAATGTATGACCACAGATAGGCTATGCCTATCAATGGTATCAATGGTAGCCTATTGATAGGCTATGCCTATCAATGGAATGAATGACCATGGATAGGCTATGCCTATCAATGGAATGAATGACCACGGATAGGCTATGCCTACCAGTGGGTAGTCACTGCTTGTCTGGGTGTGTGGGTTGATGCAGCAATCCCCATGCACCCAGCCCCGCAATAAAGGGAATAGAACCCATTGGCGTGTCACATTCCTGTGTTGGTTTTCTCAGCTTCACCATGGCCACGGCTTTAGGGTCATTTATGGGTCATTTGGGGTCATTTGGTGTCTTTTGAGGTCATTTGGGGGGATTTGGGGTCACAGATCAGCTTCCAAAGCCCCTTATTTTAAAGGAGATGCCACGATCCAAAGAGAGGAGTTGTTGAGCTTATTTTACCTCAACTGGTTAGCTGTATAGGAAGAAACAATAATTAACATGTGTTACATATACACACTCCTATATACGTATATATACATGAAATCACTGACGGCACTCCCCCAGCATCAAATTCCCTTGTGGTACACACTGGACGTCCCTGTGTTTCTCCAGCACCCACCGAGTGCACCCAGCTCCCTGGGGAAAAGCAGTTCCACGGAGAGGTTTGTCCTTTCCAGAGGCTGGAAAGACCCAGACTGCTTCTCCCAACATGTTCTTTACATGCACTACAGGGACCTCATCTCCCTCTGCAGTATGCAGGGGGATGGATTGGCTAGGACCATCACGATTGACAGATCCTCTAGTATTGACCAACCAAGTGGCTTCTGCCCAATGCTTCTCTCAGTGCTTCAATGTTCCACCATCCACTGCTTTCAACATAGCTTTCAACAACCCATGGTATCATTCAATCTTACCAGAGGCTGGTGCATGGTAGGGGATACGATAAACCCACTCAATGCCATGATCTTTGGCCCAAGTATTTATAAGGGAATGTTTAAAAGGAGACCCATTATGAGATTCAATTCTTTCTGGGGTGCCATGTCGACACAGGACTTGTTTCTCAAGACCCACTATGATGTTTTGGGCGGTAGCATAGGGTACTGCGTATGTATTTCAAGCCACCATGGCAAGCGCATAACACCATTGTGAGATTGTGGCGAGGTGATATAATCAACCTGCCACGCCTCCCCATATTTGTCCTTCTGCCATCACCCTTCCCCCCCAGAGAGGTTTCATCCTCTTGCTTAAACATGGCACACATGTGTCAGTCACGAATAACCTGTGCAATAGCGTCCATAGTTCAGTCCACCCCTCGGTCTCCACCAAACTTACATGTCATGCCTCTTCCTTGATGGCCTGAGGTCTCATTGGCCCATCGGGAAAGAAACAATTCAACCTTGTTCTGCCAGTCCAAATCTATTTGAATCACCTCAAATCTTGCTGCTTGATCTACCTGATGTGAAGGATGAGAGAAGGGCCCCACAGTGAGGGAGAGAAAGAAACTCACAGAAACTGGGACGGGGGGGTGGGGAGGAAGGGTAGTCTGGTAAAAGAAGAATGGGGAGTGCAGACACTGGGTGTGGAATAACAAGGGGGATGAAGGCCATAAAGATAAGGATGCAACAGCGTGAGTACAGTGAGGTGACTGGATGTCCACAGGGCAAAGTGGAACCAGTTTTGGGGGGGGGCCCTCCTGCAGGGTTGAATGTGTGCTAATGGGGTCTGAGGAATGTCATGAATATGTATCCCAATTCCTGCCAACTACTGATGATGTATTAGTTCAGCCTACATCTGTAGCACGCTTTCTCCTGACCGTGTGCAAGTGAGGTGGAGCTCTCCCCCTTGCACCAGGGTGTGTGCGCATCACTCATTAAACATACCTGCTTTATAACTACTTGGTGGTTATGGAGTTTGATTCCGCAAGTCAGCTGCACTGTCAGGTGAGTTGTCAGTTCTCAGCTCAGGTGAGCCCAGTGAACTGAGAGCATTGATGTAGGTGAGAACTGCTGAGCTGCAGGCTGAGGTCACTCTGTGAGCTCTGCACTGAACCAGCATCTGCTGGGAAGGGAAACTGATGAGCTGTGCATGTGCCTTTTCACTGTCCTGCTTGGCTGGTGACACTCGGTTTTGTGCAAAGCCAGTGAGGGTTCCACAGGGCGATTCAAGCCAAACACATTTACAGTTGAGTGACAGACAATGTGCATTTGGACTTCCAGAATTCTGCCTTAACAACACTTTCAAACCAAGGCATCTAGCATTTCAAAATGACTACTGCTCAATGCACCGGGCGTGGAATTCTTCTTCCAAGCCATGCCCGATACCATCAGTCCTGCTGAGGTTTCCTGTGCAGAGTTGTCTGTTTCCTAATTACTGTGCCTACTCTGCAAGGAGTAAAACCATGCTAACCGTATGGTCAGAAAAAGAAGTTGGAAGGAAGAAAAGAACTCCAAGTAACTGTTTCTGCCATTCACCTCTTATAACTCAGTGCTGGGGTTGCTGACACAATACAAATGAATGCTGGTGACAGATTAGGGCATTCCTAGAGAAGAATCACACTGCTTTGTGTTTGGTATTTCTGTTTGCCTCACTTGTTTTCAGCACAACTTGATATCTCTGTTTAAAATAAAACTGTATCCCAGTGTACCAGATTCTGTGCTCATCTGATAGAATCCATCAGGAGCACCAGAAAACAGGCCCTTACTGGATATATTTAGGTGACTAAACAAGAGGGACACACACTGGCATCCCAAAAGGAAGGTCTTCCACACCAAAGAAAATACAAAACCTTTCTGGTATCTTCCTTCAGAAAGTAAAGAAGTTACGAACTGGGTCGTTTCAGACCATGCAGGCTTCAGCACCTGGGAAGCCTCTGTTATTAGAGGAGGAAAGGGCTCATGCACCTGAATAAGAGCCATGACTTTCAGGACAGCAGCCACTCCCGTTCTTCTCCATCCAAAGCTGTCATTTAGCTTTCACTGCGTCTATTTCATGCAGCCATTCATTAGTTCTGCACTGCAAAGAATGTAGATCAAGGGAACCAATCTAATGTCCTTAATTTCCTGATGAGAAATCTCTCTCAGTCTCTTGCAGTAGCACTGATCACCTGGAGCAGAGGAAATTAAAGTGCACAGGAAAAAGTTCCTCGGGTGGCAAAAGTTGAATCACAGCGTCACCTGCTGGAGACCGACATCTCGAGGGAAGCAGGATGGATGTTGCAGCCAAATGTGCTCCTCCACCACTGGTTTGCTGAGACGTACCCATGAGCACCACACATCTGTGCGGTCTGTCTGTCCATAGAGCTACAAAGGCAGAAGCAGAACATCTAAATGGTTTGTTGTGGTTGTGTGTTGTGACTGATATCAGTCCTTGGATCTGTTAGACTTCACAGTTGGGTTCAGAGTTTTCACAGCTCATCCTGGCTTTCTGGTGCTCCCTGCACAGTGACACCATCCCTTCTGACCCCTTCTGTCACCCCTTTTAGTCCAACTGATTGTGATTTGCATGTAACTCCTCCATGGTGCTTCCAAATTCCTAACCGAGTGGGAAACGAGCCATGGGACCCATCTAATATCTGTTAGATGTGGCCGCAAAATAAATCTATCATCAAGCCCTTTGCACTGATGCTTTTCAGTGTAATTCCTAGCATGGGTTTGTTTACCTTTCCTTGAGCCTGCAGGTCATTTCTAGCAGTAACAATGCTTACTGCAGGTCACTCAACAACACCACGTTATGACTATGGGTCTTACTTGAAATCCATTCCTGACCAGTATGTGGCCACAGAACAGCCCTGGAATTTGCTACTTCTTTCACTTGACACCAGAGGGAGTGCTGTATCATTACATGCAGCAAAGACCTTGGCTACTGCTAAAGCAATGGCTGGAAAGAATTACCATCACCTCTGGTCTCCTTTATCACGCAGGCCATCTCTCTGATTAAAATACAACAGAGAAAGAAAAATGAAAAGATCAAAAAACAATTACAGAATCACAACGAAAAGATTCAATAAGAACCAAAACTTACCTCGTGTCTCTGCTGTAAGCACAACCATGTGTGACAGAAGCCTCATAGGCATCAAGGGACTGGTCAAGAAAACAAGCGCTGGTTTTGATTTGCTCTTTGCACAGCGTCCAGAAGAACTGTGCACATCTCTCTCCATTGCTCCTTATGCCTTCCAAAACACCTTCAGCAAGTCTCGTCATTGTTTCTGCCATTGTTGGGTCCTGTATGAAATGACGTGCACGTTGAGGGTAAACATGAAAACACATGGAACTCCAGTCAACTCCGTTCCCCTAAGGATTAAATGTGAAGCAGCAAATGGTTTGACCGCGTATCACAGCAGACTCTGTACAGAGGATACTACTTGTGTTACAAAAGAGACTGAACAACATCAGCACAGGGCCTTATCAACACTGACTGCACAAAGAGACTGGGAAGTGAGGGCTCATGATACTCTGACGGTATATGGAGCTGCCTCTGGTTCTAGAGGAAACCCCGTTTCAGTCAGTGCTGCCTACGCTGTCCTGTGCAGATGCCCGAAGTCACGTGCAGCAAAAGCATTTACAGATCTCAACTTGAACCTTCAGATCTCCATTCAGGTGAGGTCCAGCAATGCTCATTTTCATCATAAACTGTACAGAAATATTACTTCAGAACCCAACTTTACAGCGTGATCATTTCAAATAGCTCCTCACTGGCAAGAGGAACAGCAATTGAGTCTGTGAGACATTTGGCAGAGCACAAAGCCAAAATCCCCATGCTGCTTTGTCACACTTTGCCATCAATCTCAGCTCACCTCACACATACAGTGAACAAAAACCTGTTTCCTTCCCTACCTCATAGTCTGCTAAACATGCTGATGTAAACATATTTCCTGAGATGCTCAGACACTGCTGCAACAGCGATCGCATGTGTGTGTAAAAGTGTGTTTTGATACACAGTGCAAAAACATCAAACATGATCTTGGGAAAGTTCAGCTCATGAGAAGTGGTTTCTTCTTGCTGTATTTCTCCATCTCTGCATTATGAATTTATCCTTTGCAAAGACAGCCAAGCTTCCATCCTTCGTACACCCTGAAAATATCCCCTTTGTATTTGTACTTCACATACAAAACACGCAACTTTGTCAGACTGTATTTGCAAACACTCACTCATCAGGTCCTGTAGAGGTCAAAGAATTATCACACCCTAGGCAGATTTTTAAGCTTTACACAGGTTTGCATGCAAAGCGGAGATTCATCGTGTGAGCTCAACCACAAGACCAACACCAGTGCCTACAAACCCTTCAGAGAATGAAGGAAAGCAGTACAAGTAGAACTCCTGAACACTGCATTGATTTCCATGCCTTGGTGCCCCTGGAGAGATGGAAGGAAAGGCTTTCAGTCTCACATAGTATGATCTGTCATAAGTCATTCACTGAAACTTCAAGATCCAACAGAGACATTAAAGTATTTTCAATTGGGTTTGAGCATCTCTGTAGAAAAAAAAATAATAAAATAATCAGTTATGTACAGTGTTACACATAAAATACAACAGTGTTACACATACAGGTAATAAAAGGCTGAATCTTGCAAGCTGAGACTGGACATGACACTTTCCCTTCAAAATGATGGCTCTATTTTACAAGTGGCAAATCAGCCATTGCATTTGACTGCTGGGATTAGTACTGCATTAGTAACTGTTGTTTGGCTTTCATTGCTCTATCCAAAGTCTACACTAAACAGGCTGACTTTTCCCATTCTCAAAATCAATCAATACATACGTGAATCTGAAAACACATGAAGCAGAGCAAATTCCAGTCCCTCTACCTTCTCCTGGATGTGGGTTCTTCCAGCAGACTGAGGCTTCTGACCGTCCTTGCTTCCTTCTCCTCTTTGGAGTTTGCTCAGGTGCTCATCTGAGATCCAATCCTTAAGAGCAGTCAGGAGCCCATCAACTTCAGAATTCGGTGGTAGTTGTAATATAGTCGCATCATCAGCTATTTCAGCTTTCAACTTGATGATCTTCCAAGCCAAAACCTGAGCAGATGGGCATGCACCAGAGCACATCAGTTCTGCTCATTATCCACTGAATGATGCATGATATGTCAAACAAATAAGAAGTAGATACAGACACCCCATAAAATTCAAAAGATGGTCCTAGCAGCAAGCTTTATTTTCTCTACCCACTTCCCCCTCATAGAATCTATTCTTTCTCCAACTAATTAACTCATGAAACAAATGAAATTAGAAAAGTTTCCTTATTTCAACAGGTATGCAGAGAATGTTCCATTGCTGAATGGCTTTTGAGTGAATTTCCCACCTTGCCCAACTCTTACTTGATCCCTTCCTGATGCTGCCCTCACTTCCTCCTGCATGAAAGGTGTCATCTGTTGTGCCACTTCACCAGTATCCTTACACATCTCTGCCACTATAAACTGATATTTACACTACAACAAAACAGAACAAGGAATTCTGTTTTTCTTCTGACCTACAAAGGAATCTTGTCCAGATAAGAAAACACCTTACCTTCAAGATAGATGAAACAAGCCTCTGCTGTCCTTATCTATTGATTTGAGTACTTCTTCCCTAGAATCCCGTCATTTACCTGAAATAAAAGAAAAATACTCAAATATCTGTGTACAGAAAACTCGATTTTTTTGGTAAACAACACTCCGAAATCCTTTGACGGAGTTCCTGAGCAGCAGAGTGATTAAACCAACAACTGCTTTACCCTTTCTCTTCTTGTAAACAAGTGACAGAACAGTAGAGACCATGCTGCAAAAATGCCTCAAGAACTCAGGAACAGAGAGGGGGAAAGTAATTGACTGCATTCACACCCTTCCTGTCACAGAAAAACCAAGTCATCAGCTTTGCAGACATCCCGTTCAGACAACCAGCAATGTTAACTCAGACTTGGAGAGTTACTGATCATAGGAAATAATTCCTCTCGACGGATTTCTTATGGATTCATTTGCTTCCTCAAGGTCATCCTGACATTCGGCAATTTCCTTCAGCAGCATTTCAATCCTTTTCACTTCTGCATCCTTCTGCTGTAGAAATATCACATTCCAAACAGGATGAACCAGATCATTTTAGAAACAATTACAAGCCAAGTTGCATTTTAGTGTTAAAAGGATCTGATAAGCTTCAATTTCCGTGTTTCAAGTACATTAAAGAAAGAAGCATTAAACCTGGTAAACACAGCATGGCTTCAGATAATGACCACCAAGTGAAAGGGCAAGTAAAGCAATAAGCGTCCTTACATTACCGCACCTCTTTCAGATTATCCAGAGAGGCTTCTTGCTCCATCAGAGCTTCTTCTCTTCCATGGAGCTGCAAAAATCAAGGGGAAAATGTTGAAATAGCTCCAAAACCTGTTCAATTTTCACTTAATGCCAATTTGGCACTAAAAAAAAAAAAAAAGGTTGTTGACTGCTATACCTTTGAAGTAGTATCACTCCATAAAATGATGTACTGTTTTCCTCTGAAATCTCTCTCTGAAATCAGTTAATTCAAACACGGTTGGAGTTTTAGTAGCTGAAGCTGGATCCAGGTTTGGAAACAGCTGTGACTCCTTTCTCTCCCTGAGAAATGTAAGACCTGTGTCTCCCTTCCAGTGTTTGAAAAGACCTGAGGTGCAGTGAGAGGAGCCAGAGAGTGTTTCTTCTGCTGCATGTTTTATCCTCACAGAGTGAAAATAGTCACGTCTCAGAGGTGTGAGAATAATCCTATGAATTTTGTGACCAAAGCTTTTGTAAAGGCTTCTTTTTTACTCAGTGATGTTCCAAACACAGAGAAGTCTAAGTCTGTTACGCCCTTCAGACTTACAAGCCCAGCAAGCATATAAAAAACTTCTGCATAAGTGTTAAGAGCTTTATGCGTCAGCAAGCAAGCTTCCCATTCCTATTTGTGTACAGGTGCCTCATTACACTACTGACAGCTTTTCAGCCTAGAGGTCTGGCGTAGGTTTTGTGTTTCCAGAAAAAATAGTGTGTTGGTAATTTTATTAAGAGAGCCACGAGACAGATTTGGGAAGGGAGACGCATGATCCTCTCCCAAAAGGAAGGAGGCAGCAGTATTGCTGTCCATCAGTCCATACGGTATCAGCATCTGTTGGTTCCAAATGTCCTTTCCCCACAAAAAAGGCAACACAAAAATCAACTTGGTCTCTCCTTACCATCACCCTCTTCAGGTACGTATCCAGGCTTATTCTTATAACAGAAGAACATCGAAGGCGCATTGAGAAAGCCAGCACGAGCTCTCTGCTCTGGGATAGGTGCTGGTTCATCAGCAATTATAGCACCATCAGATGGAGGATTGTCTGATGGCACAGTCGTCATCTCAGCTTTGGACAGAAATTGAGCCAAACGTGAAGACTGAATTACTTCAGAACAGCAACACTAACCCCACAGTGCCCTTATTTCTGAGCTGAGCTGTCTGCAGCAATGTGTACTACTGAATCACTGAGTAACTGTGAGGGTTTGACATCCCAGAAAACATTAACCAGCAACTGAAGAGTACTGGTTTCAAATTATTTGGGGGAAGTCTGTGCTTCTTACCAACTAACCTCAGTCTATTACCATGGTAGCTGTTACTGAAACTTTTACTGTTCAAGAAGTCATCCTTTAGTTGCATGCTCCTGAGACAACCAGAACACTGCTCTCAGTCTCTGAAATGTAACAGACAGGTGCATAACAAATATTATAGGTATTAGATATTTGAAACGCATGTAATTACGCACCTGAACAACAGATACTAGCACACTAGGTTGACATTGTGAGTTAGGATTCTGACAGGATCAACAGTTTTCATCACTTGCTTCATTTTGGACTAGGCATACAGAACAGCTAAAGAAAAAGACATTTTCGAATAATTCTGAGTAGTCTTTGGAGCATCTACTTGCTCAAGTTTAAAGGAGAATCGCTGAAGAGAAGCTCTGGTATTAGTTTTGCTTGGATTCCGGCAGGCAGTGCATTAGGAGGCAGCATGATTGTTTCTCACCAAACAGATTATACAGTCCCATTGACCTTCCAGCCTTTTTAGCAAAGACAGATCCACATTTCTCTTGTGCAGTATTACGGCTGGCTTTGAAACTTGCAGCACATTCAGTAAGAGAGGGCCATTACTGTGTTTCCCACATAGCTGGATTTGGGCTTTGGCATGAAACAGTGCCACAGTGTAGCTGTAAGCAACACCACGGCATCTCTCCAAACAAGCTGTAGAGCAAGAATGACTTTGTCAGCTACTGACAGATCTGAGGAGCATTCATCAATGATCTTCATTAGGCAGTGCTTTCTTTGAAGACAGGGTTTGTGCACTTCTTGTGCTTCTGCCAACACACCATCATTCATAAACTCATCTGCCTTTCTTTGCCAAAGCTAAGCAACAGTATTTAGATTAATGAGAATCAGCTGGAATGCAAGTAACAACAAGCATTTGGGGTAATGCAAGCTAGGAACCAACCTCGGCAAGATTCCAGTGTGAACCACATTCTTCATAGCTTCAAATGCTAGGAAAGCATCATCAGTTTTGCCTTCAACTGCATCCAGCGCTGCAAGTGCTATACGTGCCTCTTCTTCATAGGCTGCAACCTGAAAGACCTACAAGTAAAGTGAAAAACAAGTTATACCTAACGTACACACTGATACTTGGAACAGCTGGTGCATGCCAACAGCCAGGAAGGAATCGGGTAGGAGAAAGTTAACAACATCACTCATTTTCCTCTAAGACAAGAAAATACTTCTGGAAGAAAGTCGGTGCTCAGGGAGGTCAGTGTCATCCAAGCAGATACAGTTCTACAACTAAGAGAAGTTCTCAACAAATACTGTTTCCCCCTTCACCAGATACATTCTGATACTACCAAATCTCATCGTTAGCACAACCCAAAAGAAACCCAACAACAACAACTACAAAATAAATAAACAAACACAACAAAAAGCCCAAGCAATGTAAATGTGGCTCATTTCCAGCTGGGACAGACCTGCTTTCTTCAGCTTGTCAGGTATGATGCAATGTGTTGGTTCTAGGAGAAAAGCAATGCTGATAACACACCAATGTTTATAGCTCCTGCTAAGCATGTTGTGCACAGACAAAGCTGTTCTCAACAAAGGATCCAAGGAGTTGGGAAAGAACAGAATTAGGACACCTGGTTTACGCTGGCCAAAGGGGTGTTCTGTACAGAATGGCATGGTGCTTAGCCATCTTCTGGGTCTAACCACAGCCAAAAGCTTGTATATTGTCATATAACACCCTCTACTCTACTCTTAGATCAATCCATCTGCACGTGAATGTCCACATGATGGAAATGTTTGTAGAGAGGATCAGTCAGTTCAGGAACATTTTTGTTCTCCCTGATGGTTTCCAAGCTAATCAGAAGTTTCTTTGCCCAATGTATTCCTTCTGGTCACAGAACAATTCAGACTAGCACCCTGTTGAAGAAAAGAAATAGAAGCTATCTCAACAAATCCAAATCAAGTGTTACCTTGTTTGGTTCTTACTGGTTTTTCCCCATGTGCCGGACTGTGTGCTCTGCTGATTCCCATTCCTGCCTGTTCATGCAGCAGGAACCAGTGTGCAGCAGTCTGGTATTTATAAGGCAGACTCTTCTAATGCAGTCTTCAAACAAGAATTTGCCAGCAGTTACTGTTAATTGTTTATTGCCTTCACCCAGGACTTGGAAAACCAAATCTAGAAGGAATTGCATTAGAAGACCATTAGTGGTCTAATGGAATAATCCATTAGTGGATTATTCCAGCTTGCAGTGCCCACATATTTGGGAAGCTTGCTTCATCACTTCATTCCTACCTTGGCAGTGAGTAGTTACAATTGCTTTATCTTCCTTGTGTAATCATAAATGTTTTAGAGCAAACAGCTGTGTCTTGTGTGCTTTCACAGTGCCAGTACGTGTGCTGGTGACCCACTTTTGAAGTCTGAAAGCAACTTTTAACTACAGCATAAGCTCTTAAAACTCAGAGGATCGAGGTGTACCAGCAATTTAATCTGGTGATATTATCCTCAGGATGATAGGAAAAAGACTGGACTAATGTGACACTGCCTGCTGTAAAACCAAGTTTCTGTAGAACTTCAAATACATTTATTAAAATCCCCTCTCCAAACCAGAAGCACATGATGTCTGTTCAGCCTTTTAATTTCACGTCTTGAAACAATCAAACCCAGCATGCCCCATAGTACCTCTGAGCATGTATTTCTGTGCTTCATGCTAATATGTTCCCAATGCAGCGTTTGCCCCCACACACCGTGTGCACACAGCCTCACCTGGCATAAACAGCTGTATGCGCACAGTGCTGCTGACTTCCCAGCACAGAATGCCCTACCACAAGGTCTAGCCTGGTTCCTTCCAAGCTGCTAAGAGCAGACATAAAACACGTGTTGTTTTAGTTTTGACCCTGCGTGTATAGTTATACAACTGAACACTTAGACAGCCAATAGGTAATGTAATGTAAATGTAAACACAGGGTATACAGATGCTTCATAGAAATGATTAATATGATAGAAGGATAAAGGGAAAATGCTCACCAACATTGAAGGTCCACAGTAAAGTCAAAAAAAAAAAAAAAAATCACCAGAGGAAGAAATCCTGCCTTAGTGCTGGTCAGCCCTTACATGAGATCTGGGAGAGTTGGAGCCAAGCTCCGCCCCTTCCAGTAGCACAGCTGAATTACCTTCACCTGTGCTCCTGCAGCTGACTCATTGCTTGCCTCAGGTGGTCAATCAGAAGTTCAGGCTGTGATCAGTAGTTTCCTATACACTTTGTTAAGATCAAAATACACTTCAGAAAAGCTGGTAAAGCAATTGCTCTGCCAGTTGTCCTCCAACTTTGCTGTCACTCTAATTTGGCTGTTAAGATCTGCAAGCTCCACCACAAATTACACACCAACTTTGCTTTCTTTCAGAGCTGGTTTTTGAGCACCTGCCATGTGTTCAAGGGATGGACTTGTGCAGGGACTCTCCAGAACTGGCTGGGAACGCAGCTGTCTCAAGCAAACACAAAACAGTCCAAAACTTACCTGAGAACATCTGGCACAACTCCAAACTTGAGTTTCTCACAATGGTGATGTGTTGGTGCGTCTGGGAGGAGGTGACCCAAATTTACAAGGTGGGCATCTCTGTCCTTTTTCCCAGCTGAAATGCGTTTGAGGATCCAGACTCAGCAAATATCTTCTCGTCTTGTTTGCATTATCACTTCTGTCTTCAGATTCGTTGTGCTGATTCCCTTAGTTGTCAGAGGGAGCGGGGTGTGACCAGGACTCAGCTGGGCTGTGATCAAACTGCATGTACAGCCTCAGAAACTGCTCAGGAAATGGTTAAAAGAGCCGCTTCTTCTTCCTTGAAACTTCTGGCCTGCTGCAGCTTTGATTCTTTAGGGAAGAACAGACATAGCTGTGATTGTCAGCGTCTGTGTGGTTTGATTCTGGTTTCTGGGACACGATGAAGTGCGTGGAGTGCAGGGTGATGGCACTCTAAGGACATTTCCATTTGGGTTGGATTTCCAGGTTGCTGTGTTCAGTTAGGGGAGTCGTGGCACTGAGGTCTGTGTGCAAGGTCTTGCAGGCGGGCTCAGACTGTGCTGATGGCTGCAGTTGCTGTCACTGTGTGCTTGCAGCCAGCACCCTGCTGCCCAACTCATGCCACCCACGTGTTTCCCTGGCGTGTTGAAACAAGCAGGAAATCCTGAAACTTGGGAGTTTCAAAAGCAGCGTGATTTGTCTCCTCGGGCAAAGTCCTCAGCCAGAACTGCAGTAGAGACACCCCCTGGAGCCAGCAACTTGGGGTCGAAAGTACTGGATTGGAAGGGGTCAGTGCCAGGCACCCAGCTAACCTGTGGAGGTAACAATGTGCCTAGAACTAATTTGGCCCTGGACTTCCAGAGAGCCTACTTTGATTTTTTGCTGTTGCCTACTTGGAGGAATCTCACAGGCTAGAGTGCTCAAAGGTAAGGGGGCCATGAGAGCTGGGCAGCATTTAAATAGCGCTTCTTCGGAGCTCAGGATTGGTGCATCCCTAAGAGAAGGAAATAGGGAAGGGGGGTGTCCTGGAAATGGGTGATGCTGAGATGGTGAAGATGTTGAACACCTTCTTTACTTTGTTTTTCACTTCAGTGACTGCCCCTTGGGACTCCTGGGCCCTGGAGGGAAGAGAGAGAGCTTGAGAAATGGAGAGCTTCCCTCTGGGTGAGGAGGGGGTGATCTGAGAGCATCTGGTTGGGATCAGCGTGCACAATCCATAGACTCTGATGGGATGCATCCACATGTGTGGAGGGAGCTGGCAGAGGTGATTGTCAAACTCTTTATCATCTTTGACAGGTCTTGGAGAAGTGCCTGAAAGCTGGAGGAGAGCCTGTGACACTGCAGTCTTCAGAAAGGGCAAGGAGGAGGATCCGGTAAACTGCAGGGCAGTCAGTCTCACCTCTCCCTGGAAAGGTGGTGGAACAGCTTGGTCTGGATGCCATCTCCAGGCAACTGGAAGGGAAGAAGTTTACCAGCAGTAGACAGCTTGGATTCACCGGGGAAATGTCATGCTCAGCCAACCCTGCAGCCTTCTGTGATGGCATCACCAGCTGGGTAGATGTGGGGAGAGCAGTGGATGTCATCTACCTTGACTTCAGCAAGGCTTTTGATACTGTCTCACATGACATCCTGGTAACAAAGCTGAGAAAGTGTGGGATAGATGAGTGGATGGTAAGCTGGGCTGAGAACTGTCTGACTGGCCAAGCTCAGAGGGTTTTGATCACCAGCACAGCGTCCAGTTATAGACCTGTGTTCCCCGGGGTTTGTTGATGTGTCTGGTCTTGTTCAGTATCTTCACTGATGACCTTGATGAGGGGATAGTGTCCACGCTCAGTAAGTACACCTATGATACAAAGCTGGGAGGAATGGCTGACACACCTGAAGTCTGTGCTGCCATTCAGCAAGACCTGGACAGACTGGAGAGCTGGGCACTAATAAACAAGAAGTGGTTTAACAAAAGCAAGTGCAGAGTCTTGAATCTGGGAAGGAATAGAAGCAATTGTCAGTACAAGGGCATGCAATGTTGTGTGGGCACATGGGTGTGCAAAGGAAGAACAGTGCTGGGATGGGCTGTGGTGGGCCAAAGATGCATAGTGGACCGAAGATGGTAGATGCAACTCTGGACCAAAAGTCATGCAGCAGCTCATGGAGTGTCACTGGACAAATCAGGCTGTGCGCTCTTTGTGAATCTCTAATTGTGATGGTTTATTGATTGACTGCAATCAAACTACAAGTACTGAGTTGGGCAGCAACTGAAACACCGCGCACTGCAGCCACTGCCTTGTGATGTTTCTCCTCTCAGTCTTTCATCTGCAGCTTCTGCATCATCTCTGCAAGGCTGTTCATCGCTGCAGAGAACTGGAAAGAAACAAAGCAAGCGTAGAAGTAGGACAGAAACAATCTAGGGAGATCTCATGAAGAAACTCTGACCAGTAAACATCCAGAATGGCCGCGTGTGGAACAGCATGTTCCTTTCATTCAGGTCACTGACACTACTTCCCAGGACACACTGCCTATGCTCTGTCGTGGAAAGGCTGTTTCAAAGGTTGCAGTGCCCGACATGGCAAGCTTCTTTATCACAGCAAAACCTTCTGGCTGTTACCAACCACATCCTTCTCAAGCCAGAGGAAGGCGTCCAAGCTCCCCATGGCAGCTCTCACTGACAGTGTCATTTCCTCAAACACAAAGCTGGCTGCTTTTCTATTCCATTGCTTCCCTCAGGATTTTACCATCTCTTTCATATCTGACAGATGGAGGCACTGAGACCAACAAGAGAATGTGTGTCTGTGTTCACCAAGGACTCACCTCTATATGTGCAGCTCTCTGAGAAGCCTTTTTCAATTCCCTTCTCCTTTCTTTTTGTCGTTGTCTTCTTTCTATAAAGCAAGAATACCAATGAATTCATTTTGTTAACAGCAAAACTGCAGAAACATGGGTGCTGTGAAAACAAATGGCAGTCCAATGACAAAGCAAATGGGACTAGGAAGCCTCTCAGACATTTCCAGGGGGACATACAGAAGACCACTGTGAAATTAACAGAAAGAGATGCATTTAGGTATTCTGGCACCTCACTGCCTTTGGACTTTGTAGCCTTCAACTCTTATCCCCTCTACAGAGCAGGAAAAAGCAAGCCCTAAGCAAACTCAATGTGTTGCACTTCACCAGGATGGTACCGCAGCACCTTCTTACCTCTTTGCTTGGAGCTCAGTGCTGGGGCAGGCCCAGGGTGTGCTGCTGGGGCCGGCACACTGTCTCTGTTCTGGCCTCTGGCTCTTTTGGTAGCAGGCAACTGCGCTGCAGTCTGTTTCTCTTTGTCCAAACCCTTGCGTTTACACCCAGCCAGGGTCTTGGAGACAGAGCTGGGACCTGCTGTTACAGGAAGCCCTCCAGCCTGAAGATGAGCTTTCTCTGAAAGCACTTCCTGCACCACTTTCGCATAGATGTTTCCATTTGGCTCCAGGCATACATCTGTTATAATCAAGAAAGGAGAAGCAGTAAGATTTAAAGAGCGACCAACGCTAATTTCTGTAGCAAAATGGGCCACAATACTAGGAAATCTCATCTTGCGTGTTCACAGTAGCGGATCTTAGGATCTGAGCTGAAGGGTGGGTTTGCATTTCAAATCTGGACAGGGAAGGTAATTGTAAATCCCAGGGATGAAGACCTCAAGCAACACGCAGCAAAAGGAGTATGAAGAAAGAATGGACAGAAAGCCTAACTAGAAAGACATTGAATTAAACCCTGATGCCTGTTGTGCATCTGTACCTCTCTTGGGTTCCACGTCAAAGGCTGCAGTCCTCCCCAGACTTTCCGCAAGGCTGCTCTTGGCTGGAAGACCGCTTGTGTCAGCTTCTGGCAGAAAGGAACAAGAAATACTTGAAGAGCATCTCCTGGGAGGAAGATTTGAGCGCAGCCAACCACCAACTTCCACTCTTCAAGTGTAGTTCCTACCACTTGCCTTTTTGCTGCTACAGCATGGTGCCATTTCTGCAGTAAGCACAGATCTGCAGTGGACTTCCTTCACTCTTCCATCACACACGCACCCCTTCATGCAGCCCTATTTAGAAATACCCACATTCTGGAAAATACAGACAAAAAAGAAACAGGCAGAAAAGCGGCACTAATACTTTGTCACTGGTGGGAATCTCCACAGAAAGTGCAGTGCTAAAGGTGTGAGGTTAAGGGATCATCACTATCAAGATAAAAGTCACAGCATGGAAGATTTAGCGATGGCGTGCTGACTAGAAGGAAAAAACAACACTTACCTTGGAGCTTGTTCATTTTCCCTCCTATCATCGGATATCTTATCATCATCTACGTAGCTCTGAGGTTGGCCAAAGCCTGTTGCCATGAGCTTTGCTAAACGCAACAGTGCTGTGGCTCAGAGGTATTACACCGGCACATAGCATAGAAGAACTCCATAACCCAAGTGTCATGGGAAGAAGAAAGGGGAACTGTTACAATTAATTACGTTCACTAAATTGATAATTGTAGGCTTCTTGTCACACTACTGCCTACAGCAAAACAGCACAGATGTTGACAACTGTGATTTCTGCATACAAGCAACCACTCGAGGCTGAGCACTCTCTCCTGTCTCTTTGCCATTCCTAGAAAGACCCAGAAGAGCTCAGTGTTCTCTTGCTGTTAGTTTACATCCTCCAAGCACTTCCAAAGGCACGCTGCTCTGTAGAAAAAGCTGAGCTGCCCAGAAAGTTTGTGCAGGAAGAAGGCAGCAGTGTCAGTGCACGTCATCCTGGGGGATCTGAAAGCATTTGTGAAGAGAACAGGGAAAGAAGAGGGAAGAGAGCAAAACCAACAGGCACTAGCACTGCTGCCCACAGGGGGCGGGGCTTGAGGCAGGGCCTGTGCCAGAGGGGGGCCTGGCACAGTTAGGGCCAGCTCAGGGCCCAGAGCAGAGGGGGAGCAGGCAGAGGCAGGGCCTTGGGGCCCAGGATGGAGGAGGACCAGGCACAGCTGGGGCCAGCTCAGGGCCCAGAGCAGAGGGGGACCAGGCACAGCTGAGGCCACTGCAGGGCCCAGGTGAGAGGGGAACCCAGCACAGTCGGGGCTGCTTTGGGACCCGGCACAGCCAGGGCCTATCCCCCTTTTTTGCACATATGAAATGCTCCCAGCTGTGCTGCACAGCAGAACATCTTTCAATGGAGATGAAAGCCTGTGAAATGAAAGAATCCTTTCTTATTTCTTTCACATTTGTGTTTGTTGACTGCAGTTCCAACCAGGTGGACTCGCAGTGTCTTGCAAGTGCCACCTGGAAGCAGGTACAGACTGGAGACCCAGCACCCTCAATGTCCAGGTGAGTAACAGCAGCCAAGGAGGCCTTTGGGCTCTGCAGGGTCCAAGTGTGGAGCATTACACACAGGAATAGCTGAGTATAAAGACAGTGGCAGAGCTGCAGAGCTTGCCATAGTAGAGAGCCACAGTGGCTCAGCTCATTTCCCACAGTAACACAGGAAATAAGAGCCATGAGGGAAATGCAGATGCCTTCTGCCCCCATCAGAGGGGAGGAATGAGCTGCACTTCCACAGAGACATTCCTCTCACAGCCACTCACACCTCAGGTGTGGAGGGACGAGCTGGGGCTGCTGGTGGCAGCTGTGGAACACTGCCATCTGTGGTGCTCCATCCTGCCCTGGAGGGGCATATAGAGCTGAGGACCTTTGTCACTGCACAAATGACTGCAAGCAAGATGTAGCAGAGGGAACATAAAGCATTTAATAACTTATCATACAAAGCAATGAGTAATAGAAATGACAGTATTTCCAACCAAATATCCCCCATCCTAGCAGTCATGCCTGATCTCTACAATCCCACCCAAACAATTTCCCAGCCCCCTCCAATTCATCCTCACTATCCCACCCCTGAATTTCCCTCCCCCAATTCCCACACAGTAATTGCCCACACTAATTACCAGCATGCAGGGCATGGGGAACACCTGTTCCTTGTGTGCAGGCACCTGGAAAAAAAAGAAGTGTCAGGGAACTGGGGGTCTGTAGCAGGTTGTGGAGGCTCCGCATAGAACATAACCCCAGACCACAACCCCATCAGCTGCTAGGGCAGCAGCATCCCTGTCATTGGGGGATGTTGCCAGTGGTGGATAGGGACACAGGGAGAAGCCACACCTTGGTGTAGCTCTGATCTGCTCATGTCCAGTCCAATCCTCTATAGCACTTTCCATCTTCTGTCCTTTGTTCTTAACCGTATCCTTCCTTCTCTTCTGCTCTTTTTCTTTCTTTTAGGTGTCTTACCTGTATCTGCTTTTCCCCTCTTCTGTTCTTTTACTGCTCTGGTCAGCATCCAGTGTCTGCACCACAACTCTAGGTTTTGGGATCGAGAAAGGTACACAGGGCATAGATTTGTACAAGAAAAGCTCTCTTGCTGTGCCCAACAGGTGACAAAAAGGGGCCCTCAGGACCACAAAGGCAGCTTGTTTCTCCCCAAAAAAATAAACTTAATTCTTTTCTTTATAAGAAGCATTAGAATCTTACAGAGAAGATGAAAATCATCTTCACTATGCTTTTAGACTGCGCATAGACTAGACCAAGATGTGTGGTGTTGCTTTGATACCTTATGAGGAGCACCGGTATCAGTGGATGAAGCTAACATTGTCTCAGAAGCACAATAATGGAGTACTTTTGTTTATAGTTGGCCTGAATGCAGTACAGGAGTGTGTTGCAGTAGTACTTGTTCTGAAATTCTAGGCTCTGACTAAGAAGTTTAGCAGGGTCCAAAGCACTTGTGAAAACAGTAAAATATTATTACTTCCTGTGTTAACAAATGAGTTTGTTACGATAGGATGATGAAAATAATGCTGCTTTAATGTGCTAATCATCAAACAGAGGATCTAGTCAGATTTCTAACTTCCAGCTCTTTAATTTTAGAGGTCTAGTTTGGAGCCTTGGGGACACATACAAGTTTGCCTGCGTATTAAACCCTTTACGGCAAGGGAGAGAGCAAATGGGTCACAGGTAAGGCATTTATTTAATCATAAACAAAAAAACAACCCTTAAAGTATATATGTTTTCTTTCCTATAAGATGACCTTTTAAAACTTTTTTCATGCCTGCATTACTTGTGCTTCCTTGTAATAGGGATGTGTTTCACTTGAGGACTCAACAAGCATTATACTGAAGTCCCCTAAGAGCTCATTGGGAAGAATGAGCGATAAAACTTTAGGACAGGCAACACAGAAGTTCACCTTTTCACAGGTAAATTAATTGTCTTTAAATGATTTTAAGTTATTTATGGAAAAAGTTGCTTGTCTTCTGTTACTTCATATAAAGCAAACAAGTTTTTCTTAACTGTCTTTAGAATTATCAACGTGTATCTGACTCCTTACAAGTACCTAAATATTGCTTAAACAAAATAAAGAGATTAACCAGCTTCTTGGTAACATTCAGGTGTTTGGACCTGAAGCAACTCAAGAAGAATTCTTTGAAGGTACTGTGAAGCAACCAGTGAAAGAGTTCTTAGAAGGATGTAATTGCCTTGTTTTACGTATGGCGTTACAAATGCTGGGAAAACTTACACATTCCAAGGTATGAGCAGAAATGCTTTTTCCTTGAATTAATTTCTTAAAGTGAGAACTACTTCTAGAAGAGAGAGATGTTATGACTTCTTACCTAGTTACTCAACAGGCCTTGTACGTTGCCTTCTTTTGCATACTAGTAGCCTTGAAAAGTCGTCTTCTTCCATAACAAATATTACTAAATTTACAAGTGTGTAAGACAGCATACACTACAATAACTTTGGTTTTTTTTCCTACTATAAATGCGTGCATCTTAAATGCTGTTCTTTATTTGAAGGCAAAGTATGTCTGAGTTTGTTTGATTTATTGTAGGCAGAAATTAAACATTCTGAAACATTTGATCAAGGTATTTCAATCTTTTTTCAAATTTCTGATTTTAGTAATAACAGCAGCATAGAAGATTGTGTTCCCTGAGCTTTAGTAGTACAGAAATAATACATAAATGTCCTTTCTGGCTGGGAGCAGTTGTTTTTTATGTTTAATATTGTCATAACAAATGAAACGATTGGGTTCACAGGAAACAAGTTCCCCTTATTTCTGTTATTTAGTGTTCTGTTACTATGTATTTCCAATAGTTTTATATGCGTGGAGCTGAAGACTTTCCCATAGTAATACCTTTTTAGGACTTAAATATTAAGAATCAACAGGGTAGTATGTTCAAAAATTATCTTTCTATGCACCTTCCATACAGCACTATAGAAATTCTTCTGCGTATTGTCCTCTCTTGTGTTCATGACTGACTTTAAAACACTGAAGCTTGCTTGGTATTTAGTGACAGTGGAAAAACTAAGGCGTGAAGTAGGCAAGATGTGGAGGTAGTTGTGTGCTCCAAGAAAAGGCAATGGGAAAGGAGCTGAGTTACTCTAACAGTTTTTATGAGACTTGTAGATATTTCTAAATAGGGTTTGTGGGACGAAGGGAATGTTGTAGCAGAGACATCACTCTGGTTGTTATTTCAGGGTTGTTTCAGAGCGGGAAGGGAGCCTGGTAAACAGTTGAAAATCTGCACGTCTGTTAAATGTGGGAGTTTGCTGTGGGTTATTTTTTCTTCTTAAGGCTAAGCTTATGCAGAATATTCTGGCTGTTTTAAAGTGATGCCCTGTAATGTCTAAGGAATGGGATGTGAGCTGTTGCTTAAAGCCAGTATTTTTCAGGGAACAGTCTAGTAACACTGCAAACATTGCTTCAGACTGTAACTGGCCTCTAAATTCTTTGTGTATACTTTGAGATTAGAATCAGTTATCTTTGTCTTCATTTATGTTTATATGTTGCTTACAATAGTAACCTGGCCCTTCTTTTGTGTATTGCTTACAGGGACAGAAGATGATGTTGGTATTTTGCCAAGGACGATGGATATGTTGTTTAAAACTGTTGGAGGAAGGCTATACACAAAAATGGATCTGAAACCTATTCGGTGGAGAGATTACGTAAAACTGACTAATGACAAAGTGGGAGAAGAAATTGCTCTTAAAAATTCGTTGCTTCGTCTGACAAAAGAGGTAGGAAACTACTTTATAAAGAAATGATGAGTACATGCATCTTGTGATAGTTCAGTGTTATCCTTTCCATTCTGTAATGAAAGAGGGTTCTGTATTTACACACAGTTTTCTATTTGTCTTTCTGTTCCTGCTGAAAAAGAATGAAGCATCTTATTAGTGGTGTGCTACACCACACTGGGGTATTTTAGTTGTGGAGTATGTTAACTTGATCTTACTGATGAGGTGGTTAAGTGTGGACTTCACAGTGTGAAAGGCAGGTGGCAGTAAAATTCCTTCTGAATTATTTCAAGAGCACAGCTGAGTATGAAGTCTGGCTCCAATGATCTTTAAATATTTCGGGGAAAAACAACACCTGTCTTCTACATGAACCAAAGATGTGTAAAACTGTTCTAGGTTTAGTGAGTATGTGGAAAGAAAATGCAGTGAACAGCTATATGCTGATCTCATCCTACTCCATTAGAGAGTTAAGATGTGATCGTGCGATATAGGTGCCTCCTCTAGTTTCAAGACCCGTGTTCCTAGGTAAAATACTTGACCTTATAAGCTAAGTAGGTACAAGCTTTGCTGACTATACAAAGCCAGATCTGGGTGAGTGTCATGTAGATGAAAACTTCTATGTTAAAAGTTTTACTTCTAAGCATACTGTATCTGGTAGGTGAGATTCCTCCTCTTCAGTAGATGAGAATTTCTTTCTACTTTTGTGCTCTATAAAAAAGCAACACAACCTGAAGCCTGGGAACTGAGTATACATCTATGAACATCATGAGATCTACATGTTGGGAGCTATTCTGTATTTTCTATGACCAAACTACTTAAAAATATTATATTTACAAAATTTAGTCATAACTTCATTTGTGTAACACTTTGATAGCCTGAGTTAAGAAATAATAAGCTGCTTATCTACATTAAGTGATCAAGTATTCTACCTTAACTTCCTTTTCTGAGAGTTGACCTAATAAGCCATAGGATATGGAAGTCCTGAATTAAGAAAATCCCAATAAGAAAAATATTTCAGGAGTCCAAGATTCATGAAGGGTAAAATGCAGATTATAAATGGGCTATTGAAAATCATCTTATTAAATAACTCCTTTTCCTGTTGGGGATTCTCTCCCTATTTGTTCTTTTTCTTACTGAATCAGGAAGCTGAAATGCATCAGATCTTATAGTAAAGGAATTGTCAGAAATGAGTAGTAAGGTGAAACCAGTCAAAACGTGTAGCCAGGATTTTTGTGTTGGCACCTTGGAACTATACTGTATTGTTTTATGGTAGAGCAATACAGCTGCTTTTAAAATAAATAAATAAACAAACAAATAAATAAATAAATAAATAAATAAATGAAAGCAACCAGTGGTGTATTGGTGCTGTACATCAATAATAAATCCTAAAGTCTCTGTTTTCTTTCGTAGGTAGATCATCACAACAGCACTAATGACAAATCCCCAGCTGATTCTAAGGGTATGTTTTATATTAAACAGTAGCAATTAGAAAAGCTTCTGTAAGGTCAACGACTGGCTTTTTTGGCTAATGCTGATAATAAAAGGATTATTTAGCTTTTATTTGTAACAGAATGGAATAATGGGCAGGACATCTGGGCAGAAAACAGAAGGAATAAAATGGCTAGGAGACTACTGGGACATCTATCATAACCTGGTTTTATGAGGTGAAAGTAAAACAAAGAAAAAGAGTATGATTTCTGATAAGATCCCTAGTGGTTTTCCGACAGGCCTTTAGGGCACTTAAGAACTCACTAAATACTTTTTTTTCCCTAAAAAGTCAGAACGAAGTGTCCTTACTAGTTCAGTTCTCTATATTGTAAAGACTGAAGAGTTCTGAATATTTCTAACCCAACTATAGATGTTAGATTGGGTTTTGGAAGTGAAAAAGCGAGCTTTATAGCAGGCGTGTCTTTGCAAATGTGTAGGGCAAGCGTCTTGACTTCCAGATACTTGGTGTTTGTATGAGAGGTGGGGATTCTCTGTGTTTATGTTCTGGGAAAAGTTTTAAGCTGTAAGCTTAACTATTACTTATTTTTAAATGCAGCTAGTTTTACTGTCTCTACATTGACTTGTAATATTTTCTACTTTGCAGGTGCAGAAAATCTCTCAGAAGGATCAGACCAACTTAGCAGATTATCTATAGATGATTTTGTGAAGTTCTCTGGGTTTCATTTTTTGAGATTTACAATGAATGTTTTTATGATTTACTGGCTCCTTTATCAAATGACAGAAAAAAAAGGACACTTTGCCTTGCTCAAGACATCAAGGGATATTCTTATGTAAAAGGTAACTAGAATACTTTGCAAACTGCCAAGCTTGTCATGGAATAGTGTAACATGTTTCTTCTGAGATAGAAAACTCTTAAATGTGTTCAGTGTAGCTCTAGAAGTGTCTGCTTGAATGTGAAGGCAACAAGCTACATGTACGTATCTGCATCTTCAACAGTATTCTCCTTATTCCTGTACTTTGCCCATAAAGCCTGTCCACTGCCTTCATCATCCTTGAAAATGAGAGCCATACAGTCGTTATAATGCAGACAAAATCCAGATAACCCATCCCCAATAAAAACTACAAGCTAAAACAAAAAACTTCTCAGATTGACTTCTGCACCAATGAATACAAACTTTCGGCTTCTCTAGTTTAAGAACTTAGCTTTTGTACTATCAGTACTAAGGCTGCTTGCTTAATTTGGATGGAGCATACTTTAGTATACTGGTAGGATAAACTGTTGTGCTATACTATACCTTGCCCTTTTCTGTGGGAGGAAGAATCTTAGTCTTATCTGCCATCAGCTTGTCGTATGTTTGAGGCAGAGTTAATGAAGTATTTTATTGTCTTAACTCAATGTTCTTAGTTTGTATACCTTATTTCTTGTTCACTTTCTCTTTTGCTAGCGAAGCTTGCAAAAATCACTTTTCCTTCTTTTGAAAGGTTTGCAGTGGGTTCAGATTTCTGATTCTAAAGAAGCTTTCAGACTTTTTAAACTGGGACAGAAACACCGGAGTTTTGCAAGCACAAAGCTAAATACTTGCTCCAGCTGAAGGTGGGAAGTTTTCACTAACATTGGGTGTAACATAGTGTGGGGAAGAGGGATGAATGAAAATATTGTTTATGGCTTTTTCTCGGGGAAGAGGCTTTAAAAAGGCTTGATATCTAGTGTTCCATGTGATATTTTGTGACAGTTTGTGATTCTAGTGCTTTGAACTAGGATTAGTCCTTCAAGCAGATAAGTGCATACAAAAGCTAAGTGTTTTATCAAAAACTCTCAACAAAATAACTAAGCCTTCTTCCATGTAAGTAATGGTGGTTCATGAGGGGGAAGAAAAGCAAAATAAACCAAGACGGAATGTCTCTTTAAAAGGTTTAATGCATCTAGTAGAATTATTGTTAATTGAATCTGGAATAAATCCAGCAGTGTTTTGAACAGATGTTACAGATTTTAGAAAATGTGTGTATTTCTGGCTATTGACCTTGCTTCATTTCTCCTTTTAGCCACAGTACATTTACAATTAAGGTACTAAGAATTGAAGACCCTGAAATGCCACGAGTGACACGAGTCAATGAGTAAGTTCAGAGCAGAGTTCCCTTCTTCTTTTAGGATGAAATTGTCAGTTACTTTCAGTATTGATGTATTGATATTGGGCTACGGACACTAGGTTCCCTGATACAGCCTCCTGTATGAGTGGTGGTTCCCCATTTCCTGTCATTATGCAGTACTAAACCATCAAGTTGTAATGCTGTTCTATATCTTGTGCCCACTGTTCCACACAGTGTTCCTTTATCCTTCTCACTCAACTTCTGAACTAATGTAAATCCTCAGAAGGAAGAATATGGCAGAAAAATGGAAGCTGTGTTGGAAAAGAGTTTGGCAGGAAGTAGTGTGCAACTTCACTAGGAAAGCAACATTAAAAAGCATGAAAGGGTTCAAGAAATTGTTCCTCTAGGAGGAGTGGTTGTGTTGGAAATGATAAATAATCAATGTACATTCAAAGGCAAGAAAACTTAATTTTCCTTATCTGCCTTCAGATTATCACTGTGTGATCTTGCTGGTTCAGAAAGGAATACCAAGACGTGCAATGAAGGTGACAGACTGAAAGAGAGTGGAAATATCAATGCATCTCTCCTAACTCTAAGCAAGTGTATTAGTGCACTCAAGATCAGTCAGCAGTCAAAGTAAGTCCTTGTACAAACTGTAAACTAGTTGTAGATTTCAGATATCATGTACAATGTTTAAACTATTGTTTAAAATGCAGAGTACGAAACTATGTTATGAGTGAAAACTATCTGTAGGCTTCTGCAGATGTGTGAAGACTTAATGATCTAAGAAAGTGATCTATAAACTTGCCTTCTTTTTGTTGTTGTTTTTTGTTTGTTTGTTTGTTTTTTCAAATAAAACCATTCCAGTTCTAAATTTCTGAATGTGTTATCATAGACTTAAGCAAATTAGCGTTGTGGTTTTTTTGGTTTTTTTTTTCTGGCCTTGCCTTCTCAAACAAGTCCTGGGGCAGATTATAAAATTAGTTTTCACTATTTTCACTTTAAATGTGTGAAATGTTAGACCTTTTCCTCCTTTGTTAGTTAGTTGCATTTATCATTTATTTCTGCTGTAACAGTTTTCCTCAGGGATATTGCTGTGCTTTGTCCTAGCCAAGAGACATGGTCAGAATATATATATTATATATATATAATTTGGAAAAGAAAAATTATATATAGATATATATAATTACATATATACATATAGATATATATAATTACATATATACATATATATATATTTTTTTCCAAACCTTGATGCAACTTCATCATTCTTTCTGATCTAGCTAACCAAATTCAGAGAGAAGAAAGCCTGCTTGCTACTTCTATTTGAGGTTGTGCTCTAAATGAGTGCAGACAGAGCTTTCTGTATTTTAAACAATGTAGTATTTATTTACAGTCACAGCTGGATATAATTGCAGAATTCTCTGCTGATTCTCATTTGAAGGTGTCTTTCTGTCCCAAAGATTAGGTGAGCTCTGTGTTCATGAAATGCCACACTGTGCCTGGTAGCCTATTCAAATTCTGTTATGCTTAAAAGTAGATGAAAATAGGCCTTGCTACTGGATTAGTCTCTTATCTGTCTGTCCTTTCTAGGGAAGAAGGATTCCTTAAAATTAGCTGCTGCTTAAAGTGCTTTGATTTATTCAGAACTGTTTTATTTGTTGGTCCTGATCACTTGAAATTTTAACAATATGGGGGAAATGTAGTGATGACTTTGATAGTAATTTTCTTTAAAATAAGAACTCATTTACCACTCCTGCACTAAAGCTACTTATGGGTCACGTGTGTTGTGACAGGAGCGTAGCTATGTGAAGCTTTTAGCTCTGTTGGCAGAATTCAGTAGCTGTAAAGAGTCCAGCAGGTAACCTCACTAGAGAACAGTGTGTTTAGTCACGCTTTAGGAGTTCTCTCCTAATTTTCTGTACATCACCAGCTGTTTGATTCAGTGACTTAACCTTGGTTTAGGAAACACCAGAGATGTTGTGATAAGTATATGCTTCTTTATTTCCAAAGTATTTACTATTGTCCTTTCCTAGAGACAATATACTGAGAGAGTGGTTATCTCTGATTTTGTTGGGTACTGTTTTCTTAGAAGTAGATAGGTCAGTTTGCCAGATGTGGTAAGGGAAAGAGAAAGGTGAGAGAGAATTTAAGCTAACGTGAGGCTGTATGACCTATCTTAGGCTGGATGTTGAATGTACTTTTTGTTTTAAATGTTCTCGTGGGTTGTCTAAGAAGATAATGGCTGCATAGTAGCTGGAACAATCATACAACCTGTCTGCAAACTAGCAAAAAGATTAAATTCAAAACAACCCACAACTCAAAATGATTTAAAGACTAGTGCAGTTATTAATGTGTTGTCTTCCACTTGGATAGCTCTCACATTGAAATGAAGCTGTTAACTTCTGCTAATGGGATTTGTTGTGGTTTTTGTCTTCAAAGGGGGCAGCAGCACATACCGTTTGGTGAAAGTAAGTTAACACACTTTCTTCAGGGATTCTTCAGTGGAAAAGGGAAGATACACATGTTAGCAAACATCAGCCAGTGTGCTTCAACCTATGAAGAAACACTCAATGTGCTAAGATTCTCAGCTATTGCACAAAAAGTGAGTATGTTGTAGTCTATTTTGTTGATCAGTACTTATGATTTGCATTTAAAGAAAAAATTCTGTTCTTCTAAGAATATGAATCTATTTGTGTAGTATCTGTAGTGAATCTGGGTGTTTGTCTCCATACAGCAGTCAGGATTTTTAATTTAGTGTTTTAGTTGAGCTTAATTTTCCTACAGAGTTTTCTAAAAATCTCTACTGGGGTCTTTGTGTTTCTTTGGGGCGTGAGGGCAGAAGCATCTTCTGAGAATCTCATTCCTAAAAAGTATTCAACCTAACAAGAAGCAACTTGTTACATCTGGAGGAGATTTTATGCTATTTACTTAATTTTTCTCTCTTCTCAAAATATGATCCCATGTAGGAAAGCAAATCCAGCTACCCCATATCTTGCTGCTGTTGTAATTTTGAATATTGTCCAGTTCAAGTGTTGACAAAAGAAGTGGAGCAGTAAAGAGTTTGAAAAGCTGTGTTATGGCCATCAGATGCTTCAGTGGGAAAGTGGGGGTTAAGCGGAATGGGTAGGAGTGAGTGCTATGATATAACACTGAAGAAGTTAAGCTGTCAGATCAGTGCTACAGTCTTGATGGAAAACTTTGAAGTGCTGAGAGTTTGTGTTTGAAGCACAATTGATGGATGTGTGCCCTTGGATTGTGGCCTTATCTGAAAGAGGTTAAGTGTGAAAGTAGAGGGAGCAGCCTATGAGGGTGAGGTGGTGCTGCAAGACAAAGAACTGAAAAGATGATGATCAGTTGCATTGAATGCAACTGGAAACTCAAAACATAAAAAAAGCAGAAATCTATGGCTGCATGAAGTGGCAGTTCTTGTACATTGTTGGCCTAGTGAAACTCTTGAGGTTAAAAGCAGGATTGGAGTCTGCACTAACTCTTTTGTAATTTCTTGAAAACTGGTTTAAGTAGTGACCAAACATCAAATACTATAAAATATATTAGCTGTTACTAGAATGCCACTTATCTTCCCCCCATATGAATCACTGTCATGTTGTATGTGAATTTGTGAGGTGGGTTTTGAATCTGAAATTATAAACTTCTTGTATGGCTGTCTTCATAGTGGCTATCCAGACTATGTGTAGAAATAACAGCTATTATGTAGTCAGCTATTCACCAGTTTTAACTGATTATAAATTACGTTTCAGGGTGGAGAACATAGCATAGTGCCTGACACCTGTGTTGATCCTGAGGGCATTCTTGATTCTGTGCATTATGATGTCATGGATATTAAAGAGCAAGCTGAGGCAGCACATAGTTCCATTGTATCCCTGGGGGACCCGAAGGAAGATACTGGCTGGTTTGAAAAGCAGCTGGAGAAAACTAACTTTGAACTGATGGAGACCAAAGAAGAGCTACCAGAGAAAAACACCAAACTACTTAAAACTGAAGAAGAGCTAATGCAGAAGAACAAAGGTGAGTTATGCGATGTGAAAGGTAGAAGACAGAAATAGTTCATTAATCTAAAAGAGAAATAACCAGTTTGAGTAGGAATTAGAGGAGATGTTCTACCTTTGGAACCATAGCCTGTAGATAAGTGATAGTTTGTTCCTTGTGTATATTCAGGTTCAGCAATTCCACGGTTTTTGGTTATTTCTTTTTTTTTTTTTCCCCCTCTCCTTTAAACTGCAACTAGCAGCTTTACGCTTTCGTAAGTATGCGGTTAAATGTCTATATCTTGATTTTTATTTTATATTGTAATCTCTACCCTTCTTTATGTCTTGTTGATGCAATGTTTTCGTTCCAAGGAATATAGAAAACTTTTGAATCACTCCCAATAAGTGAAGACCACATGCAAATTAATTAATCTGTTCAAAAGCTACCTAAACGTTAGAATATCTGGAAAAATTGATTACTTAATAAACTATCTATTGGCTACTTATGTAATACAACCTTTTCTGTGTGTTACAGACTTTGAAATGCAGTTCATTAAATTGGATGAGTCTGTTGAGCAACTTAAAGAAGCAACTGAGGTAACTTTATCAAGAAGATGTTGTGTAAAATTGTTTTAATACCAACTTGTGGTAGCTTAAAATGCTATTCCAGTAGGCTCCATTATCAGGATATCTCCACGTTCTATGCAGTCCATAAAACTTTATCCTGACTAATGTTCTGCAAGCTACTGAATATGTGAAGTCTAGCTTGATTAAGTATGTGTGCATACCACTTCTGGTGGTTTTTGTTCATTTTTTGATGTTTGGTAGCCTGAAGTAGCTCTGAAAACATTTATAGTTAATTCTGTCACTCAGATCTCTAACCTTGTAAGCTTAGCAACTTGACCCTTCTTAGTCTCTGACTGTCTGCATCACTGCAACTTAGTATTTCCATGGTATTAAAGCTGACTGTGATGAGTAGTCATGTCCTCACCTATTACTTCTTCCAAGAACAAGGCTCCAACTCTATCTGTGAGATTGTGTGGCCTGAACACTTCTGAAGCTTTTCTTTTCATAAGCTACTAAATATGAATAATCAGTCCTTGGCAGTGCCAGCATGGCTTAACAATCGTCATCTTGTAAGTAAGGAAGCTTCACTTGTGGTCAAGGACACAATCTAAAATATGCGTGACAGAGCTGACTAAGCTTTAAGGTTGGATTATATCTGTCACGATGAAAGTGATTTTAGCAGCTTAGCAGAAGTGTGATGTGATGAACTTGTATGAGAGCTGACCATTTGCTCTTTGACCATGTTTGTAATTTTGTTGACTTCTTGGAAACAGGAAATTCTTTGATAAACTGGTAAACTCTTGATTGTGTGCAAGTCTTTTACTTTGTAACCTGCTAGGCTCTTGCTTTCCCTTGTATACTCTACCGAGTATTGCACTTGTCATTATCTGAAGGTGTACTTGTTCTGTCTGCTATTGAGATTTGTAACTGATGTCTATAGAGTCACCGGGTAAATATTTAAAGTTAAAGCACTGAAACAAGAGAAAACTGAGTTGGAAGTGGGAAGAAAGCGCAGTACTGATGAAGATAAGCCTACTGTGGAAGAGCCACCTCCAAAGAAAGGTACAGTTTCTTCCATCGTTGAACAGGGTGTCTTCCAAAACAATAAATTGCTTCCTATTCCGGATAGGAAGCAAAAGGCTGTGAAGCGCGTACCTTATGGTATAAGGAGAAAAGCCACTGTGTTAAACTGTAAATAGAAGTAACTGTTATGTAAATATCCCTTTTTCAGAAGGTCCTATGCTGTTCATTTTTGAATGCTTAAGAATAAAAGTTTTTTGCACTATTTTTTTCCTTTTTGCTGCTTTTTCCTCATCTGTTGATGCACTTGCAGATTTGGTAATAGTTTTAAAGCAGTTTCTTTAGGATTGTTTCAACTGCTGTTGCTGATCTTCTGAGTAGCATCAGCTGCTCAAGTGCTTTTTTTTGTTTGTTTGTTTTGTTTTTCCTGAAGCAACTATCAAAATTGTTGACGACCTGCTAATTGCTCGCTCATGGGCAATATTTGAGCAAAATGGTTTGGATAAGCTCTGATGCATTTAACTTCACTTCTGGGCACAGCTGAGCATCAGTGTTCCTAGAATTACGGGAGGCATATACAATGTAGAAGGGAAAATGTAAAACTTAGCTGTATTCCCTTCCTTTCTTGTATTCCTCTTGCAAAATATGTGCAAGGGAGAAAGTCAAGGCCTTCTTTGGATGAGATGCTGTTCTTGGATGATTTGTCCCTGCTGCCTTTATTTGGCATAAATATTGAATCCTAATGTGACCACTGAATGGCATCACATATAAGCATCTTACCAGAGACTGAGGGAGGGATGTGGACTCCTCCATACTCCAAATAGTAGTGGGTTTGTTCTAATCATATGACCAAAGTTCTCATTTAAAAATTAATGACAGCAATGCTCCACATAGGAATTAAAATGGGTAGCTGATAGTCACAATGTCAGCATGAAGTTTTCTGTTAAGAAGTACTGAGTATTCAATCATGTTAAATTTTTCTTCTATTTGTGAGTATTAATAGCGTCCAATTTCAAAAACTGCTTAATATATATTCTTTAGCTATGTTAAATATACACAGTAGAACAATGAGCACAGGTATGTTGTGCTGGTTCTTTTGTAGAATTAGTTATATAAGTAGCACGAGCAAAAGTGTTTTAGGAAATGCTAGGTTATCTCAGCTTCAAGTTCAGTGTATTTACACCATTCTCTGAGCTTTTAGGTCTTGTTTCCTATGCTCTGTAATAATGCTTTTTCCCTACTTCCTGTGTAAGGAGCTTCTAGACTGAACATTACACATCTTCTCCCTAGTCTTATTTATCTTGCTTTAGTGCTTGCTTGTTGTTTTCAGCATAAAGTGTTTAGATTACTTATAAATCATATTCCCCTCACTAGTGTTGCTGGGAGCAGCAATCAAAACCAAAACCTGGTTTGGGGTGGAATATGCCACTGCTGTTTCTTCAGTATGACTTCTAAATCAGTTGAGGGCTGTATATAAAACTCCTTAGATGAGTTAAGAGGCTGTTTCCATGCAGTACATGTGAATCTGTATGTAATGCAGGCTGCACGTGGGTGCTATAAAATTCTGCATTTCTGTAGTTGTAGTAATAAAAGGACTGTACAAGAATCACCATGGAATATATTGTTGTGGTGACCCAATCCCTAGTAAGTCTTGACTTATATTTATTTTTCTAATACTTAAAGTATGCATATAATGGAATGGACGTAACTGGATTCTAAAGCAATGATGAAATACAGCAGAAGTCGCTTTTGATAGAAAGAAAATGCATGTGATTTTAGCTAATTGCTCACCAGTTAAAGAAAAAAACAGCCCCAAGCTAATGGAATATTTATGGAAACTTGAATCTGCAAATTTGTACAACTTTATGAGTGAACTTTATATGCAAAAGAGTAAGTGTGGACAGAAGTAGGAATCCTCATATTTTGTTTAGAGAACTGAATAAGAGAGACAGATATCAACACTTAAGTGATCAACTTGTCCAGGGTTTTATCTTTCTTTTGAAAGTAAGAGGACTGTGAGTTGGAATGAAATTTCTTAGAGAACTGTTTATCTACCATTTAGATGTAGATGGAGTGATTCCTGGCTACCTTATAGGGATTGCTGAAGCAGGGGAGATAGAAAGAATATAGCTGTGAATTATCTATCTCGTTCCCATGTTTCTTAAATGTAATTAGATTTTCTACTGGTGTGGAGTGGAAGGTTTGAGTAGTGCCATGGTAAAAGTATTCTTCCAGACTGAAAACCTTTTGCTGTTAATTCTGTATAGAAATCTGAGGCACCTGATTACGTGTTCAGAGGACTTTAATTCCTTCACTAGTATCAAATACTATGTGATGTGAGGGCATGGATTGCATATTACGACAGTTTTTCACTTAGAAGTTGCTACTTGGTGTTGTGAACTGCTATGTAATAATGATTTTAATCAATCTGAGCTACATTCCTTTTCCCCTTTTTTTTTTGGTTTGTTTGTTTGTTTGTTTTACAGTAGTTGTAAATGAGAGAAAGAAAAAGAACACTGTAGAGCAAAGGACAATTGAACACATGAAACAAAAGTGCTCCGCGTACCGAAAGGAAGTACTAGCACTGAGGGAAAGAACTGAAATCTTGGAACATCATTTAACTGTGCTTGAAGAACAATGCAGAAGAGAAAAAAATAAAAAAGAAGATTTCAGTAAGCAGGTAACAAGCCTGCGTATTGAGCTTTCTTTTTCTGAAGAAACAGCTGATGTCCTCCGTGAACAAATTCTGCAGGGTCAAGCTGACTATCGGGAAATTGCTTCTGAACTGGATGAACAGAAATCTATAAATATGACACTAGAAAACAAAAATGCCCAACTAACTAACAACATAGAAGTTGCCAAAGAATATATAATTGATAAAGTGTCACAAGTAAAAGAAATGCGGACCAAATTAGATGAATTATACAAATGTCACTTAGAGTTTCATGCCATCGGTACTGACTTTGTCAGTGTAAAGGATTCCTCAGTCTCTGAAAAAGATGAGCCAGGGACATCTCAAATTAGTTCTGCATGCATTCAGTCACAGACTTCTTCCATCTCAGATCTTGTGCAGGACCTCTCCTTTAACTATAGTCTTGAAAGGATTTGGGAAGTATGCAGAAGTATTGTTGATGTTTCCTCACAAAAAAGTCAGCACATCAAAGCACTGCTTCAAGACAATGAAAACCTAAAGGTGGGACTGAATAATGCTGAAAATCATAATCGTCAACTTGTAATGAAGCTATGTGAGATTACAACTCACACTAGTCAGGAAGATGATCTTGTGAAACAGTTACATGAGCAAATAGAGAAGAAAACTCAGGACTTTGAAGAAAAGACTGCAGAAGATCAGAGAGTGATTGCACAATTTCAGGAGGAAGTTGCCAACTGTGAGGTAAAAATAAAAGAGCTTGAGTATCTCCTGGAGGCTTCCAACGCAATGGAAGACAATGTGTCAAAACTCAATGAATTACTTAAAGAAAAAGAATCTATTATTGTTAATCTAGAGACAGTTACAGCAACTCTGCAGGAGAAGTCTGCAAATGCAGACAAAAAGGTTGAAGACTTAAGTAGCAAAGAAGCAAATCTGATTCAAGAATTTTGCAGATGAAAAACAGCTTGGAGCAGATGAAACATTGTCTTCGGGAAAAGGAAAAGAGTGAAATGGAGAAAGTGCAACGTATAGAATCGTAAGTAACCACTGAGTTAACTTAGAGCCCTTTGAGAATGAACTAGAGTTAAAAATAGTTAATGGGAACATCCCTTCGACTTAATGCATCTGCATGCTAATCAATGGCCAAACTACTACTTTAGGATGCTTTGGTATGCTACTTGAGTTCCAAGGGAAAACAGGAGTGATCAAGGAAATAAAGAATAATATGGGGATTTCTGGTGGTTTTGTTGTATATCCCTCAGAATAGCATCTGAATAATTTATTGCTTCAGAATCTGATTATGAGAAGCAAGCTGAAATTCAAAAGTAATTGTTTAAATCTTGTCACTGGTCTAGATAGATTTAAGAGTCTATTTACAAATAGAAACCAACAGGCAGGGCATGGATTAAGCTGTAATTGCTGTTTCCATGAGATGTGTAACAGTAATGTTCTTTGTGTCTTTATTTTTAACATAAGGCTAGAAAATATTCTTTCTGAGAGTTCTGCCCTTGTACTGAATTTGAAAAAGGATTTGCAGAGGAAAGAAGAAGAGTATGCAGATCTAAAAGACAAACATTCTGATGCCGAGAAACAAATTCAGCAAGTACAAAGCGAGGTTTGTAGTCAACTGAGCTATTTTTTTTCTGTAAGATTATGCTTGGCTTTTTGCTGTTAAAACTTCTCAAACTTTAACTATGAAGCTGGAAATTTCACACTAGTGTGGCTAGCAGCAAATCTTAGGTAAAGTTGCCATTGAAGCTCTAGAGGGGACCAGAAGTTAAAACATGGTTTCGCATAGATAATGAACAGAGGAAAGTAAAGTTGGTTAGTAGTCTGGAATAAGGTTTGTGAAGAGAATAGCTAATCTGCCTCTGGAGGGGACTTGTTATTATCTCTACGTTACTGGTGACTTGCCATTGGTATCCGTGGTAACTCCAAAGCCTAAAACCTAAGTCTTGTGAAAAAACGCTGATAACTGGGAAGAAGAATGCTATTTACTTGAAGAGAAATAGACTAATTTCCAGAGGCTCTTTAATATAAGCATGTATATTTTTTTTCTTCAATTTCAGCTTCAGTGATGTTAATAGTTAAAATTTAATTATTAAACAAGTAGATATCTTAAAACCCATTTTGCAGGATCTTAGTCTGAAAGTTTATTGGGTGTGCTTGGGGTGGAAAATTGAAGCTTAAAAATGAATTCATGTCTTCCTTGGTAACCTTGCACTTGCTGTCGTTTTCCTACTCAGCACTTGTTTGTGAATTCCTCTTTATTTAACAAAGAAGTATTTGGCCAGGTTGGATTACAGAAGTCTTTTAATGAACCGTGAGCTGTGCTTACATTACAGGTGTCCACGATGCGTTCTGTGGAGGAATCCCTCAGGAACAGGATGGATGAACTTGAAAGGATTAATAACCAGTTTAAGGATGAGCTGGATTATAAAGACTTCTATATCCAACAACTTAAGCAGGTATTTTTCTTGCTCTTAATTTTTATTAAATGAATGATGCAGGTTTTCAAAGGAACAGGAAAAAGGTCAAAAAAAAAAAAAAATTGGAGCAAAATGAAAGTGGCCAACTGAAATTAGTGGTAGACCATGAAATATATTCAAATAATTAGTCACTACAGAGCACTGGCAGATTGCTTTAAATACAATAATCTGCATAATAAATACATATGTAATACATGCATGTAACCTGATCTTGTTGAGTGACATCACGATATGTTAATTGAAATGTCTTACCATAAACTCTTTTTATCAGCTTGAGTCCTTATTTATGCTATATGAAAAACTTATTAATTCTAGGCTGTCTTAAAGATTCTGCTTGTTTCTACTGTGTATGCTTTTCTTTCAACATGAAATATAGGAGCTGGTGGAAACTGAGAGGATGGAAGATATCTCCAAAGACTATGATCAACTATGTGACGGTCAGCCATTATTTGTGTGTGTGTGTGTGTGTAGAATATCCGTGTAATTGTTGTCACATTGCTAATGACTTTGAGTCTTCTGTGTTTCGATTTTAAAACATATCTGCATGTATTTGTATGTAAATATTTCAATGGAGATGCTCTATTTCTTTTAAAAGAGCTTTTGGTCATGGGAGAATCTTGATTTGAGAATAATGGGAGCTAGTAGGGAGTTCATCTTTAATTTTTCAAACCTTCAGATCTGTGTGCAAGGGATAGAACAATTGAAGTTATGCGGATGACATTAGAAGAACAAGAGGAAGTGCAGCCTGAACAAGATGAAATGCTTCAAGCTCAGTTAGAAGAGAACCAAAAATTAGCTTCAGGTAATCTTTCCAGGGAAAGGGAGCAGGGATGCAAAAGGGGTTTAGACGTACTGTGATAGCCACTTCCATTTTCATGTAACTGTTACTTAGGCATTAACGTTCCATAGTAAACAACAAATCTCTTGTAGTTAAAGGCTTCTGTTATTTCTTTATGTCTATAGCAGATAAAACCGAAGCGGCTTTAGTAAAAAGTCATTGGTGTGGTATTTCAAATATATACTTGAAATGATATGCTATCTAACCTCATTTTGTGTATTGAGTAGAACTGATTGCATGGAAACAGAAATACAGTGAACTGGAATACCAGAGCAATAGTGACTGGCAGCAAAAGAACAACGAAAGTGATGAGGCAAATTTGAATGAAAACAATACAGAATTAATAAAGCTGCAAAAAGAGCTGGAGGTAACTTAACTTCAAAGTTGTAACTTGATAAAGTAAACTGTTATATTGATTACAGAAACTTCCTGTAAAAGCTGCAGTGCAACATGCAATAGGGACCAGGTGCAGCTTTTTTGTGGTACGTTAAGAATGGCATCACTGATGCCCCCATATTATAGGAAGTGTAGCCTTCCCTACATTATGCTGCCATGAGCAGCGCTTCTTTTGCTGGCCTCTGAACAGTTAGTTGTCTTATCCCATCTGATGTTATTTTTTGTTGTTGTTGTTTGTTTGTTTTTTTAAATAAAAGTAATGGGCTGGCAGTGGGAGTTTTCTAAGTGAGTATACAATAGGTTACATCCACTCTGTTAGTGGAATGGTTCTGAACTTCTTTCCTCCTTCACCTTGAGTAAGCTTATTCATGATATTTTTTTTAATGCGCAGAGCCAATTCACTTTTTCAAGAAGAGGGGAAAGTTGAACATTCATTGCTTCATTCTATACCACGTCAATGTGCTATAAGCAGAGTATACTTATACAATTGTTGTTTGCAAGAAAGGAATACTAACTCAAAGCAAATTGTAACTTACGGTGTATTTGTCAAAACTGTTTTCTGTTAGTTGCTTGGGCAACTAATATAAGCTATCGAAATCATCATCTAACTTTATCACCAGGAAGCCTTTTTTGTTGGGCTGCGGGTCTACTAATTTTCCTTGGTTAAAAGACTTTTATTTTTTCCAAGCAGTTTCTCAGGTGCTCTGTCCTATATATGAGAATGTCTGCCAGTAGGTTTGATAGGAAAGGAGACTACTCCTACAGTGTAAACTATGTTGCTTTTCTTTGTCTTTCAACCCTAAAGGAGCTGCAAGTTTTTCTACAACTGCTGCAAGGCAGCGTAAAGTGTTAGAAGTTTTTAAGTTAAAAGAGTTTTTCTTATACTGACTTTTGGTGTAAGTTCTGTAAAGCTTGTGTGAACATTTATAAAGAAAAAGAGATGTTTTATGGAGGCTCTCCAGTCTGAATAAGAAATACTGGAAATGATTATTTTTTAATGGAAAAGAACTAATGATTATCCAATACCTGCCTTTGGGAATATTCTGTAGTAAAAACTGCTAATGTTTCTGTTATCTTGCAGAAACAAGTCTATTTAATGATGACCTGGCTTTTAAGACTTTTATTCCTTAATGACTCACTATTTCATTTTTGGTTTCTTTGAAATAGGAAAGTGAGACTAAGTATCAAACTGATAGAAAAAAGTGGCTGGAGGAGAAAGAAGAGCTCCTAAATCAGATAAAAGAAGCTGAGAATCTTCGCAACAAAGAAATGAAACAATTTGCTGAGGACCGACAACATTACGAAAAGCAACAAGCAGAAACTGTAAGTGATGAGGTCCTGGCAGAGTTGTCTGGTGCCTGTAGTTTCGAGACAACTACATACCAAGTATCAACAGTAAGGGTGCATAAGAGCAGCTTGTCCAAGTCCCCTTGCTTTCTTATGCGCCAAAGCCCATATGAGAACTGCTTGATTTGGAAAGGGAAGGAATGGGGGGGCCACAAAAAGAAAGATCTTTCATAAGTGCATAATGAAATGTCACGTATGTGGGACATCAATAAGAAAATTACAGTTGAAAAATAGATCACTATTTAATGAGGCTAAGAAAGTATTTTGTACAATAGCTTTTGTTTGTTCAATTTTCTGCAAAGCAGAAGTCCATTAAGCCTTTATAAGGAAGAAAAGGCAATTGAGTTTCTAAAGAAACCCCACAAACTTCTCTCCAGATACTGAATAAAAATACTTGGTCAAACGGCCACAGTTTTGCTCCTTTATCACTTTCCAAATAGTGACTGATAACAAAGTCACTTGAGTTACTTGAGCTGTTTGCTGGGCTCTTGTCATGTAACTTCTTAAACATGTGAATCTGTACATTCTGCAAAGCTTTTTTTACATCTGGAAGTAGTTAGTCCTGACTTTCTGGACCTGCAAGCAGCATAGAAGGATGTGAGGAGCTTAGTATTATTATCACTTTGTGACTTTATTTTCCTAAAGCTCATTAGTAATTATTAAATGAGCAAATTGAAGTTGTTAAATAATACTAATATTTTTTCACAAGGAGAGTAATGTAGGTTGTCTAATAGAAGCATGGTTTTGCTTCTGTAAGTTTGTAGTGCAACTAGTTCTAGAGCTCCTGTGGATCTTGAAGAGATCATACATTTACTAAGACTGTAAAACGGTGCTAACTACCGAAGTGTTAGAACAGTTCAGTGTGTAGTAGGTGATGTTCACTGTTCATCTGTTCTTCATTTAGGAAAGACTTGTTGCCCTGCTGGAGGAAAAGGACCGTAATCTTCAAAAGTGGTGTGAGGAGAGAGATCAGTTAGTAGAAGCTTTGGAAGAACAGCTGAAAAGTTTGGCTTTAAATGAAAGCTTGGAGCAGATGAAACACTCTCTTCAGGAAAAGGAAAAGAGTGAAATGGAGAAAGTGCAACGTATAGAATCGTAAGTAACCACTGAGTTAACTTAGAGCCCTTTGAGAATGAACTAGAGTTAAAAATAGTTAATGGGAACATCCCTTCGACTTAATGCATCTGCATGCTAATCAATGGCCAAACTACTACTTTAGGATGCTTTGGTATGCTACTTGAGTTCCAAGGGAAAACAGGAGTGATCAAGGAAATAAAGAATAATATGGGGATTTCTGGTGGTTTTGTTGTATATCCCTCAGAATAGCATCTGAATAATTTATTGCTTCAGAATCTGATTATGAGAAGCAAGCTGAAATTCAAAAGTAATTGTTTAAATCTTGTCACTGGTCTAGATAGATTTAAGAGTCTATTTACAAATAGAAACCAACAGGCAGGGCATGGATTAAGCTGTAATTGCTGTTTCCATGAGATGTGTAACAGTAATGTTCTTTGTGTCTTTATTTTTAACATAAGGCTAGAAAATATTCTTTCTGAGAGTTCTGCCCTTGTACTGAATTTGAAAAAGGATTTGCAGAGGAAAGAAGAAGAGTATGCAGATCTAAAAGACAAACATTCTGATGCCGAGAAACAAATTCAGCAAGTACAAAGCGAGGTTTGTAGTCAACTGAGCTATTTTTTTTCTGTAAGATTATGCTTGGCTTTTTGCTGTTAAAACTTCTCAAACTTTAACTATGAAGCTGGAAATTTCACACTAGTGTGGCTAGCAGCAAATCTTAGGTAAAGTTGCCATTGAAGCTCTAGAGGGGACCAGAAGTTAAAACATGGTTTCGCATAGATAATGAACAGAGGAAAGTAAAGTTGGTTAGTAGTCTGGAATAAGGTTTGTGAAGAGAATAGCTAATCTGCCTCTGGAGGGGACTTGTTATTATCTCTACGTTACTGGTGACTTGCCATTGGTATCCGTGGTAACTCCAAAGCCTAAAACCTAAGTCTTGTGAAAAAACGCTGATAACTGGGAAGAAGAATGCTATTTACTTGAAGAGAAATAGACTAATTTCCAGAGGCTCTTTAATATAAGCATGTATATTTTTTTTCTTCAATTTCAGCTTCAGTGATGTTAATAGTTAAAATTTAATTATTAAACAAGTAGATATCTTAAAACCCATTTTGCAGGATCTTAGTCTGAAAGTTTATTGGGTGTGCTTGGGGTGGAAAATTGAAGCTTAAAAATGAATTCATGTCTTCCTTGGTAACCTTGCACTTGCTGTCGTTTTCCTACTCAGCACTTGTTTGTGAATTCCTCTTTATTTAACAAAGAAGTATTTGGCCAGGTTGGATTACAGAAGTCTTTTAATGAACCGTGAGCTGTGCTTACATTACAGGTGTCCACGATGCGTTCTGTGGAGGAATCCCTCAGGAACAGGATGGATGAACTTGAAAGGATTAATAACCAGTTTAAGGATGAGCTGGATTATAAAGACTATACTATCCAACAACTTAAGCAGGTATTTTTCTTGCTCTTAATTTTTATTAAATGAATGATGCAGGTTTTCCAAGCAACAGGAAAAAGGTCAAAAAAAAAATTGGAGCAAAATGAAAGTGGCCAACTGAAATTAGTGGTAGACCATAAAAGGTATTCAAATAATTAGTCACTACAGAGCACTGGCAGATTGCTTTAAATACAATAATCTGCATAGTAAATACATATGTAATACATGCATGTAACCTGATCTTGTTGAGTGACATCACGATATGTTAATTGAAATGTCTTCCATAAACTCTTTTTATCAGCTTGAGTCCTTATTTATGCTATATGAAAAACTTATTAATTCTAGGCTGTCTTAAAAATTCTGCTTGTTTCTACTGTGTATGCTTTTCTTTCAACATGAAATATAGGAGCTGGAGGAAAAGGACCATAATCTTCAAAAGTGGCGTGAGGAGAGAGATCAGTTAGTAGAAGCTTTGGAAAAACAGCTCAAAACTTTGGCTTCTAATGCCATACAAAAAGAGACAGAAATAGCAGAACTGAGACAATCTGCCTTAAAGGATTCAAGCAAGGTCAGCTCTCCTTTCCTCCTACCTGATTAGCTACCCATAAATTCTGTAAGACTCCTGTACCTGCTCTTTGTATTCTGGGTGTGCTTCTGTTCTTGAACACTGTCGTATTGACATCATGTGCAACTAACCAAAAAAAGCACCAGATTTTATTTTTGTTCTTCAGAAACAGAATTTCTGTTAATTACTAAAATTTCAATTTTTTTCAGTAGTTCAGATAAACAGATGTCAATTTGATGCTTATGATCCTACAATCAGACTGGACATGTGTTGCTTTTTCTGATAATTCACAGCATTTCCGGATCCCAAGCTAGGCTCAATACTAGGATGGTAGTTCTGTCTCAGGTTTCTTACTTTCTTTGCTTTCTCTGAGGTAGTATCTACAATGGCATGAAAAGACAGAAGGGGATGTGGAGAGAGATTAAGGGAAGCATCAAAAAGCAGAGGGGGGATGATCTCTGGAAGTTGCATTTCTTATTTCAACATCCAGCTTTTAATCAGGATAGCCAATCTAAGCCGTAGCATAGAATTTCAGAAGCTAAACAGAAGACTAAATGAGTTGTGCTCTTTTGAGAATGTTTGGATTCACTTTCTCTGAGAAGAAAGATGTTCTCATAGCAAAACTTCCCCTACAACTGCCGACTTTCTCACAGTACCGAGGATTTGGGAACAAATAAAAGCTCGGGTTATTATATCTTAAGAAAGATGAAGGCTGAAGCACATAAGTAAAAAAGAAGAATCAAAATATATTGTATTACAACTTCCCAGGCAATTCTGTGACTACTGCACTTGTAACAGTGACCGTACAAATCTGTGAAATGTTACTGTTCTTGAATAGTTAAGTGTTCTAGCCTGCAATTCTAAAACTGATGCTACTAAGTAATTGCAATACTGCTTGTGTGTGTTAATTCCTTTTGCCAATCCCACAACTCAGCAGTCTTTACTGTTTATTAGGATAATGCAACTGTGATAGAAGAGTTAAGAAAAGAACTGGCTGACAAAGATGACTTTATAAAGGAATTAAAACAACACATTAACCACAGTAGCCCTCAGTGTTTGCCAGAAATACCTTTACTTGAAGAAAGACAAAGTAGAAGGAATGACTCTGTAAATGAAAAGGTACGATTATATTTATAGAAAGTAAGTACTTAACATCTTGTTAACCCCTTTTTGTTCTTCTGTTTTCCTAGGAGATACTGGAGCTAGAATCATTTTTCTTAGCATATAGTCCTTTAACTACATATTCAGTGATGAGTACTTGTTGGTTCTTTTTGTCTTCCACTCAAACATGAGCTCTCATCTTCTCAAAACTATTTTATTTACTAGGACACCATCTCTCTGTGTACATTATGGAACTTTTCCATGCAGTTTCCATGTATTCGTATGTGGATGCTGAAGATTAGGCAGAGGTTTAGCCTTTGGTGTTCTAACATAGCAGCTGTGAGCGTGCAGAGTATGGGGGGAATGGATGACAAAACGACCAGCGTTACAGATTTTGTCCCTGAATAATGTCTCGCTTTCTCTCTTTTGGAGGCAGAATACTGCCTGAGACTGTTAGTGAGACCCAGTAGGGTGTATCTGAAGATCACACAATGAATAGATGTTACTACCTTCCCACACTTGTGCTGTGTTTCAGCTTACGTGTTCATGTGGCGTCTGAGCTTGAGGTTTTACACTGTAACTTTAGAAAACTCGAGATATTTTGGAGGTCTCATGCATAGCCTAATCTTTACTCCTTTTAAATATTTACAGCCTAGGAAACAACAAAGCAAAACTAAAACTGGAGAAAGTATTCCACTAAGATGCAAAGCTGAAGACAATTATTTGTCACGTCGATGTACTAGGAGCCTCACTTCATTAAATGAATCTGAGGTTAGTATGAAACTTCAGATCTGAAAATGTTGTGATTGTATTGCTTTTGATAAGGAATGAGTAGGAAAAGATCTCATGTTCTCTAAACAATTCCCAAGTTTTAATTTATTTATCCCTTTCAAGGTGATCAGATCACCTGTTTTATAGCCTTTGATAGGAAAAAAAGCTGTTGAAACAATTGTGTGATGAATTTTTGTCAGGTGCTGTTGAAAACTCTCCTCATGTTAATGCTTATGAAGTGGCTCATGATTAGATAAGTTACTAGGAAAAAATTCATGGAGCCACTGAAACGGGCACAGCAAATTGAACTTATTTTCTTCCTCTGCAGGATTTCTGGATATTGTTTTGTTAGCAGATGATGTTAATCATTCCTATATAAGTTTTTAATTGCTAACTTTCATAAAATAGCAGTTACATATATTTTAAAAACAAAGTATTTATTAACCAACTTAATTCTTGGAAATACAGTGGGTGGTGATACTCCATTCAGATTCTTAGCAGAGCCTGATAAAGTGGCTCTGACTACTTTTTGTCTTTCTACAATCTTTGGTAACTTTTTGAGAGGAAGAAGACTCCCCTCAGGGGGTCGGAACAGTGTAAGTAGTAAAAGCTGCTAGTCTGTGTTTGGGACACTGGAGTTTGCTAGTTACTAGCAGCAGTAGAAGCAGCCATCTACCATTTTCTGATGTCCCCAGCAGCCTGTCTTCCATGTGTTCAACCAGCATCTGAACTCATTTTTGATATGCTAGCTGAATTCCTGCCATAGAGAAGGAGGAGTCCAGGTGATCTCAGTTCTGACTTTGTTGTTCCTGTTGAGAAAAACAGGATTGGGTGGATTGTGGACAGTAAGTGCTGCTGGGGAAATGCATACTGACATTTCCCTGTCACTTAGCTGTGCATTTGCTGCCATTTGACCATGAGCAGGTACATGATAGCCTTCAGCTTAAGTACGGTGTCATTGCTTGAATGTCTGAATTCTCTCCAGGGAAAAGATAGCAATGGAGTTCTTTAATGACTTGTACTGGGCTTGCACCTTGCCAGCTGGACCTTACTTATGTAAATAACATCTCTAGTGTAGAAGAGGAAGGGCAAATTCCCTAAAATTAAGCTGGAAGTTAATCGAACACTTGAATCAAATGCTCCTGTTCCTGCCCAGTTCTGACACAGCAGAGTTGAGATGAAGAAAATCGTGTCAGTTCTACCACCATTCTCTATTAAAAAAAAGTGTAGTTGTCTGTGCCCTTGAGAAAAAATGACTTGTAAAGTATCAGGCTGAGTTTAACATGGAGAACTTTTTTTGTGATCATAGATTGGAAATAATTTTAAATGTAACAAGTTCTAGGAAAGAGGGGTAAAACTCTGCTGTAACTGAAATAGACTCCTTCTGTTACAAGTGTTCTTACAGCAGGAAAATTGAATGCTTACATATCCTTTTCCAGATGCTTTATAGCTTTTTAATCTCATGGCTACCTTAACACTTGCACTTAAAATTCTTCTGTGCTATCAGGAGCATTTGGGAACTGTCCTCGACTCTTCTGGAGTGTCCACAGAAAATGGCAAAACTAGTCGGTTCCCAAAACCGGAGCTGGAAATCCCACTGACACCTCTGCAACCTGATAAGATGGAGATAAAGCAGCACGGCAGCATGATACCTTTAGGAGTGAAAATGCCTAAGGCAAAAAAGAAAAGAAGTGATGACATGGATGAGGTATGACCTAGACCCAACAGAAAACAAAATATCTGATGCCTTTTTACCATTCTCATTCAAGCATTAAAAAAATGCTATTTCTACCTCAGTAAAGTAGTTGAAGAATTTAATCAATGAACTGCTTTAATGAACAAAACTAATAGCCAAGCTCAGTGATAATGGTTTAAGAGAAGGGAATTTCTCTTAACTCCATTGTGTATTTTCTTTGAAACCTGTAGACATAAATCAGCTTTTTAGACATCATGAGATGTCTAATACTGATATCTTAATGTCCTGTTTTTATAATTGAATGCTTATTTATTATTTGATTTACAGTGGAATAGTTACCACTAGCAAATACTTCCCTACTATTAGCAAAAATGTTTAAAGTGTTCACTTTTGTGACATCAATTGTTCTTTCCAAAAGAATCATGGCTGAAACGTGTCTTATTTTCCCAGGATTTGGTGAAAAGTGAGAACACGAAAAATACAAAATCTGTCATGGCTTTTAATTCACCCTCTGCAAGTGACGAGAAAATGGTTGGTTTTTGTTCTAGTTTTGAAGCTAGCTTGGGACTTCCTGTAATTGTTAATTAATTATTAATTAATTGATCCTGTAACACGAAAGAAGCAGTGTCTTATCCTTATGTGTATACCTGAATGGGAATCTTACATGCTTATGAGCTCTTCCTATTAAATTCCATAAGCTAACCAAAGGGCAAGTCAGTCTGTCCCCAGAGCGTGTAATGGCTGTACTGTGTAATGATTTGGAGGGAAGGATATTGCACACTGAATAGTTGGGAAGAGAAGCTTTAGTGTATTATCGTGTGCTTTTGTAAGTGAAGCCCTTGTATTAAACTAAGGTTCATATCATTAATATGCATGGCAGTTATTAAAAACAGATGTTCACATGTGATAGCAGTATCCTTGGCATGGTCAGAGTATGAGTAGTAGATTTTTCCCATCTGTTGTCTGCTGTTTTGTATGTTTGTTTATTTTATGTAATTAGAACAGCTTATGTAAGAAACAACTCCACAGCTTGGGAGCTACTTGTAAAGAAACTACTGCCTTATTAAGAAACTTTAAGAAACGTATGCCTTGAAATAGCTGAGATTTTGCCAACTCCCTAAAGGGTATAAAATTGTCTACATTACTTGCCGTTGTGGTTTCATCAGCATAATGAACAGAGGTGTCAGTAGTAAAGCTCAAAATGTCAACTTAAAATAACGTTGAACTAAAATGAAGTTTAAACAATGATCTTGTTTCACATGTTCACATCTCTGTTGAACAGAAATCCGGAAAAGACTACTTCCTGAGAAAGCGAGTACATGCTTCAAGACTGACTAAAAAGAAGGATGAAACACTGCAAAAAGTTGGAGATTTTATTCAAAGCTCTCCTTCTATTATACACTCTAAAGGTTGGTGTAGAATAAGTTTTATTCCATGTTTTCTAGACATTGTAGAATGGCTTGTTTCTGCTGTAGGCTATTAATGTATGTGTTCTTAGACTTGTCTGCCATGTTAAGTTGTCCTTTGATTTATGAAGTAAATGCATTTATTCGTCTCTTCAGAGATTCATTATTACATTTGTGAAAACCTACAAGTATACAGAGAAAGTTGGTTCTGTCTTGTGCTTCTGTCAGCATGAAAGTTAGGCCTGTTGTTTAACTCCTGCTGAAGTTTCTGACTTCCAACGACTTCTGAGCCATGATTGTCTTTCATACTCCATTTTAATGCATGCTTTAAGCTGCCGTACCTGAACCTATAAACTGTTTCAGCTATAGAAGCAATAAAGAGCCTCGATGAACAAATACAATTTCTGAGTATTTTCACTTAAATTTTATGTGTCGTTTATTAACCAAGTTTGTTACGAAGCTTTTTTTGCATTCAGTGATTTAAAGACTCACAAATCCAGTAAGTTGATTGGTTTATGTATCAAAAAAAATTTCTTCTAGCCAAGAAGCTGATGTCAGCAGTAAGTTCTCCTAAATCAAACGAACCTGAAAGTCTCGAAGAAGGAGAGACCAAGCCAAAACGATCCAAAAGGAAGCAGTATTCCACTGTCGTTTCTGGCCCTCTAGATATACCTGCTTCTTCGGTAAGCGATTATACTGTAGTCTTGGCTTAAAATAAACTACTAAGGAGTCCAAACAGACTGGAGGTTTCATCTATTTGCAGGGGGAGGTTGAAAGTACTGAGGTATTTCTTTATTCTACCAAGTCATTCTTGTTGGTCTTCCTGCTGTTCTGTTTTAGTTTGTCCTCAAAGATCTCTGTGTTTGGCTGACTTACAGTTTACTAAGTAGGTGATGTAGCAATCACGGAGATGTCTTCTAATTTGGAATCATAGATAATTTCAATGTGTTGGAGTGGGATTATTCTACTACACGCTTTTCTAGAGCACAACTTACACAGCTTTTTAGGTATGCTTAAACTATGATCTCCTGTCTAAGCCAACTTGCAAAGGATCTGATGTGCCAGTTTCATGACTCTGTCGGCAGCTATTGTGCTAAGAACATTCTTGCTCTGTTGGAACTGCATCTTTTAATTATATTAGAGTCCTTTTTCTGTTCAGCAAAGTGATCATTTGCCCATACTGTAATATCCCTCTGAATTTTTTGATGATTTGACGAATGATAGGGGCAGAAACCAAAATGTTATATTTTTTTTGTTAGAGGATGAAGAAGATGAGACAATTTCTTTTCTCACTGTAGTTCTGAGAACATGGAACTGAACCGAGAACTGAAATTCTGGGCAAGTCATAGCTACAGGGATTGAGGCTAAAAATGTTTTCTGAACGCTTCATGTTTCACAAAACAAGTATTATAATACTCTTTTGAAAACAAGTATTTCAAAATGAAAGCTGCCTTCAGGCTTTCCTCAGATGTGTGTGCTTTTTTAAGATAAACAGGATTTTGTACATTCTCCATATTTGTTCCTTGTGATTAAGCTGCATTAAAATGATCTCGGTATCCCATAGTTTTCTGAATAAAATATAATAAGCAAATGCCATTCTGAAATCCATTTAGGGGAAGAAATATGTTTGCGTGGGTCAAGAAGAGCTTGTCAGTCTTGTGTGAAAAGATGAGTAACTTTTGAAATGTTTTCTTCAGGAATCTGAGGAACAAAAGAAGGAAAGTGATCATCTGATCATCAAGCGACGGCTGAGATCCAGAGCAGCTAAAAAACCTTGAAGAAGCATGTTTGTTCCCCTTTCTCAGGACATACTTTTATCATATTATTAAAACTGGTTGTTAATAAACAGTAACAGTTACTCCGTTGTGTTCTTAAATTTGTATATAGGTGTACAGTGTCTCTCTGACAGTTTCAAACTGACTCCATTGAGGCTGAAATAAATACAAGCTTTCTTAAACTGGGTTTGGATTTTATTGTGGTTAAGGGTTTATTTATTTTTGTCTTGCCTCCCCTGTATAGGAACAGTATCTCTAGGACTGATTGCTATTTACCCATTGTGCAGTAATAACTGTAGTTGTTCAGGATGGCCTGGCTTGCTTTTTTCACGTGACTGGTGTACTTAGCAGAAATCTGGGGGAGAGAAGAGCATGAATACACATTTGTGTATTAAATCAAATGTATTGAATATACATTTGTGTATACTTAATTTTTGGATCTTTTTAAAGAATTTTCTTTGGAGAGAAGATGGTGCCAATTCCTCTGTGTGGAAGAAAGATGCTTTCCCTCACTTGTGTGAATTCAGCTTTAAATTAATAAACTTAGAAAAATAAGCCAAATACATTTGGGGGGAATTCTAATATCCATGAATGTTTATCTACTGTTTGAAGTGTTCCAGTCTGGAGTAAACATTTCAGAGTATATTCTAACCATCCCCCAACCCTTCTGTTTGTGTTTTGTAAAGAGATGAAATTACTTTCGCAATGACCTGTATTTGATATGCAAGAAATAAGGTAATCCCAATGAGTTTATTTGCTCTGATTTCTTGCTCAGGCAGCTTTCTCTATTTTGTTGAATTACTGCCAACCATACAAATACTGTTGGTTTATTTTTCTCTTTTACTTGGACTACTGGATTGTTTTGAATGTTCATTTTTGGTCTGTTTCATTCCCATCATGCATCTTTCGTAGGTGTCCAACCTTTTGGCTTGCCTGGGCCATGCTGAGTGAAGCGCAACTGTCTTGGACTGCATAAAAAATGTATTTTATAGATAATTAACAAAACTTTTATTTTTATTAAATATTTCCTCTTTTTATTAAAGCATAAAAAGAGGAACATGCACGGTTCAGTTCCATAGATCCTGAATTGTAAGATCAAATTCTCATTCCAAGTTGCTTCTCTAGTTTCCAGACTTTAGAAGAGTTGTAGCCTTATATTCTTCTGTATTACATCCTTTCTGGAGTAAAGTAGTATCTTCCACCTAACTTTCAAATGGCAAATCAAGCCTGACTATCAAATTATGCAGCTCTTCCATTGCTCCCTGATCCAACAGCATCATCAGTGTCTGCTGCATTTTTATATTACTGAATGAGAATTAATCCTTCTCATCAGCTCATGCTTGACACTGCCATCTTCTTTCTCACCTCTTCATTCAAATACTACATAGAATAATCTATGTAATTTTCTTTCATTCTCATACATGTGCTTCTCTCTGCTTTAGAGATGCTCTCTGCTGATGTTCCCCACTGGCAGCAGCGGAAGAGCCAAGGCTGTCTCTGAAAAGAACCAATACTTCCTTCTTGCTGCTTAACACTGCTTAAGCTGCAATCTGAGCCCTCCCCGGCTTCCTCAAAACAAGAAGAGAACGATCTTCTGCAGGTACTCCCTCCTCTCTATCCCAATGAGTATTTTGCACAACAGCCAATGCCAATACGGAACGTATTGCAAATATTGCAAATACGGAACTGCAAATGTCGCCGTTTCTGTGAAACCTTTCCAGATGTCTCGTGACTAAAGCAATTTCTACTCCCTCATTCCTCAAACCCTTCCCACACAAAAGCCTTCACAGATCAGATGGTAAGAAAGAGGGAATCCTACGGCCACAGCAATAAAGCGCGCAGAAAGCCCATCTGTTGCAGACAGAGGAGTGAGCCGTGCTTAACCAAAACTGCTTCAGCGCACACTTACAGTAAGGCACACCTACCTTGCGCTGGTCATGCAGGATGTTCGTGACGCAGCTCCAGACTGCTCTCCTGAGGCCCAGCTTCATTTCACGGCCACTCACACTCTGCTGCTGGACATTCTGCAATGGAAAAGCCACCGGATGCAAATCCCATCCCTCGCAGATGGCATCAGACCTCTGCTCTCATGGCAGTCGCATTCACAGCTCCGGGGGAGAAAGCAGACGTGTGCTTACTGAGCGAGCGCTGTTTGCTGCCAACTGCTGGTAGGAACCCACACCTAACCCTACAGTACCAACAGTAACCTATGCCTAACTCTACTATGGGAACAACAATCTACTCCTAACACTACAGCAAGAACAGGAACCTACTCCGAACAGGAAAACAACAACTCCTAACACTAAACCTACTCCAAAGCCTACTCCTAACAGTAAAACATGAACAAAAACTTATGCCTAACTCGAAAACATGAACAACAACCTACACCTAACTCTAAAACTAAACTTAACCAAAAAAAACAACAAGAATAACTGGGTAAAGATGGGACTGGGGGCCCACAGGACGTGGCTGCAGAAGAAGCCCGAAGGAGGAGCAGATGTTACAAAAAATGCCACCCAGCTAATGCCGGGGGCAGGGGCCGAGCAGCGGGTAAGGAGCTCAGTGCCTGGACCAGCCACGGTGGAGCTGCAATGGTGCCAATGCGGGGCCTGGCACGGTGGTGTGATGCCAGGCCAGCTATGCCGCGGGCGCATCCACCTCCATGGGCTCCTCTGGAGGTGGATCCACCTCCATGGGCTCCTCTGGAGGTGGATCCACCTCCATGGGCTCCTCTGGAGGTGGATCCACCTCCATGGGCTCCTCTGGAGGTGGATCCACCTCCATGGGCTCCTCTGGAGGTGGATCCACCTCCATGGGCTCCTCTGGAGGTGGATCCACCTCCATGGGCTCCTCTGGAGGTGGATCCACCTCCATGGGCTCCACATGGTTGCTCGTCACCAGGCTGGTGCAGGCGCGATGGAACTGGGCTCTCTTACCCCTCCTCTGCCTGGTGGTCATGGCGGGCCCCCTCCTCCTTCTCACTCCTAGGGCCCCCAGCTCCATCCTCCCGCATGAAACAGGGGAAACTTCCACCCTCGTCCTCTTTGCAGCTGACATGGCTGTTAACTGCCACAACTGTCAGAGGCGACTGCGTTGCGCATGGCAGCGGTGACCAAGGTGACGTGGTGAGGGTTCTAAAATGGCGGCCGCACTGCTGGCACTGGTGTTCCACATAGGATGAGGAGGGGGCTGGTAATAGCAGGACAAGGGGAAACTGATTTAAGTTGAAAGAGGGAAGATTTAGGTTGGATATTAGGGGGAAAGGTTGTTTACTAGGAGAGTGGTTAGGCCCTGGAACAGGCTGCCCAGGGAGGTTGTGGGTGCCCCGTCCTTGGAGGTGTTCAGGGCCAGGTTGGACAGGGCCCTGGGCAACCTGATCTACTAAAGGTGTATGTTTGGTAGCCCTGCCAGGCAGGGGGGTTGGTTCTTCATGATCCTTGAGGTCCCTTCCAACCCGGGTCATTCTGTGATTCTGTGATACTGGTGTGTGGCTGTTTGTCCCAGCGCACTGACCTTTTGTCTTCAGGTTCACCAACAAGACTGTAACTGATTTATGGAGGAGGCAAGTGATGGGTGCTACTGTGTGACAATCAACATCACTTTGTGGACATTTGAAAGCACCTTCCTCCAGAGCTGTTCACCTCCAGAAGAGGGTGCTCAGAAGTGTTTACTGGCAGAAGATCTGGCTCCAGCTTGGTATGGGAAAACTGGGGAATGATACCATCGTGTCCTGTGAAGAACAGGAAGCAGGTGGGCATCCCTGCTCCCTCTTGTCTGCTGGCAAGGCCCAGAAGATGAGATCCCAGAGCCAGAAGCTGCCATTCCAAGGAGAGCTGACTCAACCATTTTGGATTTGAGCTGTCACACCAAGGAGAGCTGACAGAACCACGTTGGACTTATTTGTAAGTTTATACTATCATTGGAAACTGTTGCCGTGGTCACAGTCATCGTTAGCGGAACAACAACTCCTGATGACCCACCACTACTGAAGATCAATGACTGAACTACAAAACACGCCAGATCCATGGTGGTGACTCTCTCTCCCTCTTGCTTCCTATGAAGACTCCTTGATTCTATTTCCTATCTTTTCTATTGCCCGCCTTCCCTTCCTAATCACCCTAAATCGTAATAGCGTCCATCCTCCAACATTTGAACCATGCCCAGGCATACATGTATGGACCTCCTCTCCTTCCTATAAATTGGAGCAGGACAGAGACCCGCAAGGATTGTCAGCTCCCAAGTCATACAAGTATTGCATACAACACAGATTACTTCATCTGTTGGCCCCGCTGTCTCTGCATACCACCAAGCGAGGGCCTGCAGTGCCCAGGCGACACGATGTGCCTGGCAGTGCAAAGCCAGCCCACGTGTGTGCAGATGGCAAGGAGCGTGTGGCACTGTGCACCGACAGCCCTTGCCTGCCCAGGACTGCGTGTGGAGGGCGTTCCCCACTGCAGCCCTGCCCAACAGTCAGTAGGGGTGTGCGGCCATGATGGCAGTAATGAACAAACTGCTGCTTCACAAAGATCTTGGCCCGATTAGAAATCTTTGAGTAGTGCTGTTACAGCAGACAGAATGTGATAAGCGCAAGTAGTCTCCTACACTTCACATCCTTGCTACTTTGTTCTGGGTGTTGTCACTGAGCAGCGTCTAACACTAGTTCTGCCCTGGTCAGCTGGCTGCCTTAGCTTGAGCCCTGATGGCAATGCCATGACGTGATGTTAGTATTGCTGTTTTCTCCTCGTCAGAATACTCTGTCTTTTGAAGGAAGCAGCTTCTTGGTTATTTTGTTTTGTTGTTGAATTTTATTGAATTAATTTACAATATCTATATTCCGTATAGTTATAGATGTTTTGAATATGATCATGTGTGGTGCTGAGATTTTTTATAGAAAAGCTATACTCAGTACAGAAGGTGGAATAAGGATGTTAAAGAAAAAACCCCCTGTTGTGTTGACCAGTGATGATGCTCCCACCCCCTGACCAATGGTGGAGAGGAGCATGAAGAGAGAGGTGGTGCTGGGGGGATCTTGGGGCTGCTGGGCCTGTCATACTTCTCCCAGGCAGAGGTTTTACAGGTGTTGCATGATGCCCCCAAGCTGACCCCGTGGGGGGGGGGGCACTCCCACATCCTGAAGGATGGTGGAGAGGAGCGGGAGGGCAGAGTTGGTGCTGTGGGGGGCTGGGAGCTGTGGGGCCTGGTATGCTTTCCCCTGGCTGTAGTTTTCTGGGTGTCGGATGATGCCCTCAAACTGACACCATGCGGGGGCTGCTCCAACCTCCTGAAGGATGGTGGAGGGAAGTGGGAGGTTGGTGACAGTTCCTGGGGGGTGCAGGGGACTGCTGGGCCAGTTGGCTTCCCCCAGGCAATGGTCGTCCGTCTGTTGGATGATGTCCCCAGGTCTATACTCTGCTGTGGTCTCTTCCATCCCCTAATGGATGGTGGAGGGGAGGGTGAGGGCAGAGATGGTGCTGGGGGCTGACGGGCCTCTCAAGCTTCCCCCAGGCGGTGGCTGCCCCCAGGTGATGCTCTGAGGGAGCCACTGCCAACCCCTGAAGGATGGTGGTGGGGGACAGGAGGGTGGTGTTGATGCCTGGGGGCAGCTGGGCCTGCCACTCATCTGCCAGGGTGCTGCTGTTTGGGTGCCAGCCGATGACTGCAAGCTTCCAAACCAGGTGGGTCCCTCCTGTCCCCTGAAAGAGGTGTTGATGCCCAGGGTGGATAGGGGCTGCTGGGCCTGATGTACTTCCTGGGGGCCACGGAGCCTGGGCTGTTGGGCTACAGGGGCCGCAGTGGGGGCAGTTGAGCCCGACAGCCGTCAGGCCTGGCAGGGGCCGCTCTGGTGGGCTGGTTGTTGTTGGTGCCCTGTCTTTCTGTCCAGCGCCTTGAGGCAAGGAAGCTGTTCGTTGAGGTGAGCAAGCCATCTTTCCAAGTACCACTTCTTGCAGGCAGTATTCTCGTCTGCAGCAGCTGCAGCAAGGCGCCTGCAGAGAAAGAAACATGCTGAGGGCACAGGAGAACCCCCTGCTCTCCTTCCTCACAGTGCATGGTAGAGCCACTCTCAGCTCCCGGCCTGTCTCAGGCCCAGCAGTAAGAACATGCAGCAGGAATGGCTCAGCCAGTTAAAACATCTGACAGCATCAATCTCAGACAGTGTTAGGCAACAACTAACTGGCTTCTCTATGCTGCTTTACCTAGAAATGCCTCCTGGCTCACAGAAGCCCTATAGTAAAGAGGGGGGCAGGATGGGGTTGGAGGTGAACAAGAACTCACTGGTTTATCTGCCTCCGTTGCTTGATAAGACGATAGCATGAAAACATTGCCATCGGCGTGGTAACGAAGATAACCGCACCGAATCCCAGGCAGTACTTCTTGATAAAATTATCTACTGCGGCATTTGCGTGTTCCTCACCATCCGCACCTGGAAAAACAATGTGGATCTGTTTCACCAGCTGCTGCTTTGAGTGACATGGACAAGAACAACCACAGGAAGGATCCCGCTCCGGGCTGCTGTTGTGCCTGGTGGCTCAGGGGAAGCACAGCAAGCTCTGGAATGCGGGGTCTGTGCACAGGAGGTACTATGGAGGGTCCTGTTTCCTCTTCTTATCTGCTGAATGTGGTTCTGGTGGCCTAGTTCCCAACAGGACAAAGTTCCTAAGTCCCTGGGAACTGGCTGCAGTGGGAGGGGAGCAACCTCTAACCACAAAGCCACTATGAGCGGCCCTTACCTGGAGTGACAGTTGTTGTCTGCATGGCCTCTTTTACTCTCAGGGGGACAGTCAGTGTGCGAACTCTGCCGTTTTGAAATGCAATCCAGCGCATAGGTGCTCCACCTGTCTCTTTAGAAAGGAGGTAAGGGAGTGGGACTGTAAGTAACTGCTTCTCATCAGGAAGATGGTACAGTTTCTCCACATGTATTTCTAGAAATTCAGCTTCACAAGTCTTTCAGGGAACAGACAGAAATACACCTACCACGTGCTTTGTCTTTCTTGATTTTCATTAGCAGAGAGGGCAGTGTCTTCAAATATTTTCCTCTTTCCAGGGCCTCTTTCTGTTTCTCAGGACCTAAACAGAAAGCATTAAGATAACTTTCAGACAAACAAGGTATTAAACTGAATGGTCTTTTCAGTGCAACCAGTAACGACAACAGCCACCCCTGGGATGCCTGTGGGGTTCCAGCACAACTAAGGATTTAGCACGGCCTTCCCTGGAGGCACTTCTGCAACCAAAGAATGAGAACTTTTCACCACACACTACAACTTACATAAACGCATAACAGCATCACTGAATGGGACCAGGGCATTGTGCGAGGGCAGGACACACACACACAGGTGTGCATTCTCACTCACACCTGCAGACGCGCCTGGCTGACATTAGGACTGTGAGCTGGCATCTCTCAAAGGAACTAAAATCTCATGACGTACCCATTCGAATCGCTGGGGCTTCTGTCCTGGAGCTCAGCTGGGAATCTGGATGCCATTCAACTCCACTAGGAGCTGTCAACAAACACAGACAAAGCAGCTCCTGTCAGACACCTGTTTAGACTGGAATGACAGCACTGCTCCACAGCACTCTCCTCTCCCTGCCACACAGAAGCATCTGGCAAATAGTTGTTGGGTGCCTGCAATGGCACCGTGACAGTCCAAAAAGGAGCCGTGTGCAGAACTGCCTGGAGAAGGGAAGGGGGTGGAAGAGGAAGGGCAAGATCTAAAGGCCCTTTCCTGTGGGATTGCCCTGAGGCTCACAGGCTGGATTGTGCTGAGGCTTTGGCAAGGCATTGCTTATAGGCACAGCCGTAATCAAGCATCGATGAGAAACATCTCCTGGTGTTGATGCCTGGGGGCAGCCAGGCCTGCCACTCATGTGCCAGGGTGCTGCTGTTTGGGTGCCATGGTATGCTGTGATTTCTCTCTTCCTTAGGGACCCGCAGTGACTGGAAGGGGCTCAGGTGATGACATGGCACCCAGACCTGGGTCAAAAGTTGCAAAGCTGCAGAGAGGCCAGGTGGACAGTTGGCTGGCACTCAGCAGCTTTCCAGATACTCTCTCCAGGCCACGTAAAACAATCTTCAGAGAAGGCATAGAAGAACATTTGGCCCCTCAAGTTTTTCTTAGTGGGGAGATCTCTGATGTACGGAGACAAAGTCAACGGGATGCTGGGAGCATGCAGCACCCAAGAAACAGTGACTACCCAAGCTTATCATGGGGAAGAAATCACCAGGCAGTGAAAAGATGAACCCCCCCCTGAACTTCCACAGCCAAATATGAGCAAAGATCATGAGATGAAGACTGGTGACTTACCTCTGGCATCCACCCCAGGCTCAGGGACACGACTTTGCTTTGGAAAAGCATCAAAGGGGCCTGCAGGCACAAGAGTGATCAGACACAGGTGAGGAGAGCTTCCACTGCGCACAGGGGTCTGCTTTGTTTTTTTTTCCTGCAGTGACATGTGAGGACTGGCTGCAGGTCAGGGAATGACATGGCCCAAACAGCAAAGGAATAGGAGCAAACACTGGCAAGGGCTGCCTTCCCACTGAAATGTGACAATTCTCCAAGTAAAGAAATACTCATGACTGATCTGTGTATGACCTTCAGAGCACAAAGAGACTTGAAAGACCTTTGGAGGTCCTTATGTACCCAAATAAGCTATTACAGCACTAATTTTTCTACCTCCGAAGAAACAGACACTCACAACTTACCTCGGAGTTTCCTCTGAGGCACAAAAGCAGTCTCCATCCAGTCGTCTGGAGCAGTACCAATGTCATCATCTAGAATAAAGAACAGAAGAGGGATGTTCCCATTGCATGTTGTGATCTTCCTCTCCCTTAGTGACAAGGAAGGGGCCAGGTAACGGGATGGGAGACTCAGGCCGTGATTGCCAAAGCTATAGAGGTGCCACGGTGACCTGGAGCCTGGCACTCAGCAGCTTTACAAATGCTCCCTCCTGGCAACGTGCAGCACCCCTCTGGGACCACGTGGAAGAGCATACAAAGAAAAGGTGCCTGAACCCATCTGGGCTACAGCTGGGGGTCTCTGTTGGGAACCGGGATTTTTCTATGGGGAGCATCAGGCAGCTGGAGCAGAAATGCTCATGCTTTTCCCAGCACACATCTTACGAGTTCTCCCCTAGGACACCCCCAGGATGAAGAGCATGCTCCAGCCATCCAGCGGCAGAGCCGTGGGAGCACAGGGCTTCCTCATGCCCTTGCCCAGCTCCTGTGGTGCTGCCTGTCTCCCCTCTCCAATACACCCCCCATCGAAGGCAGCCCTAGGGCAACACGGCACAGAGCCACTGCAACCAGAACCTGGGCTTCTCACCCTCAGTTCTGCTCATTTTTTACCCAACTCTGCCCACCCACCTGCTTCTGCTGCTCGCCACGGAGCAGCACAAGCCTCCTGACAACACATGGCTATCAGTACGAGGAGGAAGGCAAGGCAGGTGGGGGCCGAGGCCCCCAGAACTCGTGCCATGCTGCTACCACCACCGCTACAGCCACGACGAGTGCTGCTACTGGGGCACAGAACTCCTAAGGCACGCAGCTGGGCATTGTGACCTCATTGTGACAAGGCAGCTATGCGGCAGGACATAGTGACCTCACATCCCCAGGCAGCAGGCTGGGCCTCCTCACGGGCTGCTCCTCCTGTGCAGCAGGGATGCATAGAGTGGGTGCTTGTGGCACCCCTTAGTGGGTGAGTGCCAGGCTGCTGCGGAAGAATTACTGGGAGCGTGTCCCGCTGGGCAGATCTGTTCCACCACAAGGACCAGGCTCCCCCTGGGCTTGCTATGGACGCTGTCCCTGTGGCTGAGGCTTCCCAGTCATGTAGAGCAGCAGGAGACCATGGCAGATATTTTCACATTTACATTGTGGAAATATAGAATTGTGGAATGGTTTGGGTGGGAAGGGACATTAAAGACCCAGAGACGCTGTCAAAAGATAAAGAAAATCGATTCGGTGTTGTTTTTACTGCTTCATGCAAATCAAAAGATTGCGTTTTGTCTTTTAATGCCCAAAAAAGCCATTTCTTCAGTGACATTATACTTGTTGTCACAGACTCTAACAAAAATGCAAACTGAGCTTTATCTGTAGCATCAATACTTTAGTATTTCATATCTTGAATTTGACAGTTCCCTCCCAGCCAGTTGCCTGTGCCTTTCTCTCAGCCCATGAGAGCACCACTTACTGCCTCTGGGGACTTGGAAACTGGCAGCATGATGGCCAGCACACACACAAACTGCAAAACGGCTCCATAGAAGAGTCCGTGGCGCAGCATGTTCTCCATTAGCATGGGCTCAGGGATCTCAGGTGGCCAGAAATGCAGTTCAGCAGCCATAGCGAAGACAGCTGCTGCTCCACTGCTCTCACAGAGGCTGCCTGCTGTAAGGGGGGAAAAAGAGGCATCGTTACTCTCAGGCGCTGCGATGGGGTTAATATTAAACTCTCAAACTTTCACAGCAAATAATAACATCCGCTCACAAAGAAAATGTGGAGAGGCCACAAAAGAGAAAAACCAGTCATTAAAATCTTTGTATTTAGACATTCAAACTAACAATGTACTTTGTCTTTACCTAACCGTACCATTCTGTGCTAGAAATACGATGTTTTGCTGTAGAGCATAACTTGGAGAGACCAAAAGCAGCTAAAACCTGCTCCACTCTGTAATTTGACCATCCGCTGATATTTGGTTCTTATCTCCCTTGCTTTCCAGTCACTCACTCTTTAGACACACGCAAATCACATTGTCAAGGACTACAAAAACACTGTCAGCCAAAAAAATTTATGCTGGCAGAATCTTAACATTAGAAATGTGTCTAAGTTGGTTGCAAAGAAGAAAGTGAAGAACAACACAGTAACCAAATACTACCTGATACATAAGGCTTCTCTCACACATCCTGAAAACAGAACCACCAGCCTTAATGAACTCTGCTCTTCAGACACTGACTGAAATTCAAGTATTACGTGTAGCAGCCTGGATCTGGCAATAGTCAAAGAATCTTTTACCTCCAGCTCCTTAGCATCAAAGGACCGCAGATACTGCTGCGGCAGAATTTCATTGAAGCCTTCAAAAGAAGCTTGTGTCTGTTCCTCAGCGCCTCAGGAAAGTCTCCATTCTGCTACCAGCCTGGAAAAGACACAGAAGGATCATTTAAAACGGGCTACGCTAACCCAAGTTCATCTTTGTTAGTTTGTTTTGAAATGAACTGTAAGCTGTGTTAAGAAAAATGCTGGAAAGTTCTGGGGATAGGGCACTGTGTAACTGTATTCTAATTGTGTTCCCAACCTTCACCCTGCACAAACAATTTTAAGTTAAAACCCTATGTTTCCAACCACTCAACTATGGAAAGCATTTTAGGCTCCAGCAGAAGGCAGCATCTACTCACTGATGATATTAATGAGAGCACAGGAGTCCCTTGCTAGCCGGAGGAAGAAAAAAATGCAGAGCTGTATTCATCTAATATGTTCCATATTTGTTTCTGTTAATCACGAAACTTTGCTCTGTGGTAGAAACTCCACTCTCCATTAAGAAAAGGGAGAAAAGCAGGCAGGAGACCCAAAGAACCTGAACCCAGGGAGAAGCAGATATTATGCTGAATTCAAGCCTAACCTGTCAGGAGAACTGGAATCAAAAGGAGAGATGAAACTCTGGGGAACGCAACACAGGACCCATAGTGTGACAAAAGAACATTGCTTAAGCTGCAATCTGAGCCCTCCCCGGCTTCCTCAAAACAAGAAGAGAACGATCTTCTGCAGGTACTCCCTCCTCTCTATCCCAATGAGTATTTTGCACAACAGCCAATGCCAATACGTTCCTTCTGCAAATGTCGCTGTTTCTGTGAAACCTTTCCAGATGACCTGGGATCCTCCATCCTAGGGTGGAACTTTACTGGAGCATGTGGATGCCACAGCAACAAAAGGGCTGTGTATAATAGACTGAGAGTTTGCTGAGTTTCTTGGTTTACAGAAAGCAGAAATAACTCAGAAATTACAGCTGGACTTTGAACCTTAAGGACTGCCAAGAAAGAAGCCATCTGCTAAACCCCTGAGCTGCAAACTGTCAAGGAACTCCATGCGTTCCCAGGAATGACAGGAGGGTGCTGACCATGGATACACAGCTACGGACTGATGGTAAACCTCAAACAGCTTGAAGTGAGTAAGGGATGGCCAGGGTGCCTGAGGGCAGTGGCTGCACTAGTGCTCAATATTCAAGAAGCCCATAAATCTACACTGGGCCAAAGGATACCAGTTTTAATATCTCATACATTGTTTACCGTATTGGTGACAAAAAGGGGGACATCGGTTCATTGGTTCTCACCCCAAAGATTCCTGAAATACCAGGCCATCCTGGTAGAGTAGGGTGATGTAGAAATAATTGTGACTAATATTGTCAACCCAGTATCTTTCCTTAGTGGAACTCCCGGAGAACCAGGATTACACGACTGCTTTGAAACAACTGAAGCTGCACATTCCAGCCGGTCAGTCGAACTTGAAGGACGAACCCTTAGAAGATGCAGAAGACGCCTGGTTTACCAGCAGCCGCAGTTTTATGAGACAAGGAGACTGTAAGGCAGGACATGCAGTAACTGCTACTGACCAGGTGACCGAAGCACAACCACCAGCTGTGGGCACTTCCCCTCAGAAGCATGAAATAACTGCCTTGACAAGAGCTTTAATCATATGGACAGATGCTAAATATGCGTTTGGGTGCCACACGCTCATAGTACCATCTGAAAAGAGCAAGGATTGCTCACACACAAGGAAAACAGCCTGATGTAAATCTATCAATGGCTATTATATGTTGTAAAGGACATCAGAAATGTAACACTGTACAGGAAACAGAAAATAAGCTGATAGATCAGGTGGCAGAACAGGCAGTTGAAGAGGGCTTCAATTCCAGACGGTAAACTTAAAATCTCTGAAGCCAAGTCAAAACCTGTAAAATACTCTAAAGAGGACAGGAGTCCAATTAATAATTTAGAAAGGAAGAGAGCAAGCTGACAGATGGGTGCATGCCCAAATGGACACACTGTTATGCCCTTTAGTATTTTATGGAAACCGGTTATAAGGGAAGATAAGAGAATATATTGGGCAAACCAACACTACAAAGTACAGTCCCAGTGCCAGGAACAGGGCACAAGTGGGCCTCACGGGAAAGGGCCTTCCAGGGCAACAGTGGCAAACTGATTTCACAGAACTCCCAAGAAAAGGGGGGGTATCGCTGTATGAAAATTTCTGTAACCTTAGAAACAATTGAGGATGCTGCTGCAGGTGCCTGATGGACAATCCAAGAGGAGGTATCCTGTTTATCCAAAGTTGCATGGCAACATGGAGTAGGCAGGGATAACACCGATTGGGGAATAGTTTTCTCTGAACCTTGGGATAAACTTACTAGTTGCCAAATTTAGGATGACTAAAACAGTTTTTCTTAGTCTGCATCACCTTGCTACTCTTGGTGTGTTTTACTTGTGTTGTTATAAGATGCTTTTTGTGTCTGTGCCAGGATACCAGAAGGGAATATGGGGTTTGGAAGAGACGTGAGCTGAGACAAAAGGTAGAGAGTGGAGCCTATTTTGAGACCCATTAAGAATCTAGCAGGTAAAAGCCTGCTAGATTAATGAAAAGGGGGGAATTGAAGAGTGAGCAAAGCCCCAGAATGGAGGCAAGGTAACACTCTGCTATAGAAAGGGAAAGGAGAACTTCACAGAAACCAAGACAAAGGGTAACTGTGGATAGTTTACATTTAAAAGTGCAGGGATAGGGGGAATTACAGACACTTAGTCAAAATAAAACCAGAGAAGAGGGCACTAAAGATAAGAAGAAATTGTCCGGAGACCTCTGACAAGAAGAAGGATTAGATACCCCCGGGCAAGATGATGCTGACATGGGAGATCGATAACAGCAGATAACACCAAGAAGAAAACAGAAGAAGAATTTCACCCCAAAACAACGGCAAGGGTCGCGGGGAATGGGGTCAGAGGGAATGAGGGAATGGGGTTGTGGGGAATGGGGTCATAGGGAATGTAATGAATATGTAATCAAACTGAGGAGGACACTATTGGTTATGTATTAGCTTAACCTATATCTGTAACACACTTTTCTCCTTACGCTGTGCAGCTTTGGAGGAGCTATCCCCCTTGCACCCGGCGCTGCGCAACGCTGGAATAAACATACCTGCTTTATAACCCATCTCTGCATTATAGAGTTTGATTCCGCAAGTCAACCCAAAGACTTACGGCAGCGCCAACACAGCAGGCAGAAACGCGACGTGCTCCTGACTGCCCGCACTGCTCAAAGCTCCCTCCCTCTCCCTCTCCCTCCGTCCGCCCTATTACGGCAGCCCTTCAAAGCAACCAACACAACCACGCCAAACCGCAGCCCGGACTCGTCCCGCTCACTGCAATCCAGACCCACTCCATCCGTACAAACCTTCATCCACGCCCACTGCCCCAGCCCAACACGGCACCGAGGCGTGCGGATCCATCGGCACCAATTCCAGCGGGGAGTCCTCATTCACAGCCCCGGAACAACAACGCACACCAACACGGCCGGGGCCGGCTCAGGCTCTGCCTCCAGGCTTTTGGCTCCACTTCGGGTGCGGCCCGCAGCGCCATGTTGGGGCCTTGGGGGCGGCTGTTGGCGGCCCTCAGCCCACAAACCTCTTCCGCTCCCCCGGCGCTTCGCTCCGCTCCCTCCGCCGTTCCCCCCCCTCCGCCCCACGCCACCAGGTGAGGCCGCTCCGGTTTCCACTCCCCCTTCCCCCCATTATCCGCAATGGGTCCGTGCCGTAACCCGCTCCCCCTGGGAAACGCGATCCGCTTCACTGGCGTTCCGCCCTCGCTTTGGTTCCTACGGCCTACAGAGCCGGAGGAAGGCGATCCCGGGGAGGGAGAGGGGTGGGGACGTGTCAGCTGTGTCTCCACGGAGGGCTGTGTCCCCCCCCCTACAGGTGGAGCTGCTGCTGCTGCTGCTCGAGTACCCCCGTGAAGCATGCGGGGTCCCGGGGGGGTCCCGGCGGTATACGAGGCTCTACTGGAGCTGCTGACTCTGCCCCACAACCCTCCGGGTCACCCCCAGGCTCTGCTCCTTCTGGCCACCGTCACCGTCCTATTGGCCACCGGCACGGGGGGGTCCGTGGGTGTCGTTGCCCCCTTTGTGACCCTCCTGCTGCAGGAAGCCGAGGGGGTGAAGCAGGGGGGGGCCCGGAGGCAGCAGCTGAGTGTCTGCGGGAGCTGCTGAGGGGCCGGGGGACCCCCCCAGGATGTTGCTTTGTGGGGCTCGGAGGTCCCTGCTGGGTCGCTTGGCTGTAGCCTCTGCCATTCAGCCCCTGGTGCTGCTGCTGGTGGAAGGTGAGAAGCTTTGGGGGGGGATGAACCTTGGGGGGGGGGGAGGGCTCTTCATTGGTACTGGGGAGGGTCTGGGGGCTGAATTTGGGTGATGGAATCCCAGGGATCATCACGTTGGTACTGGAAGGGATCAAGGGATCCATTGGAATCCCATTATGGGGGTGGGGGGGAATCCAGGGGATCTTTGTATGGATGGAGGATCTCACCCCCCGTCTCTTTTCTTTCTCATCAGATCCTGTTGAATCCTGCCGTGCTGATGGACCAGATCCTGGAGCTTCTCCTATGTCTGCAGGTGGCTCCTTCCACAACCTGCTGCCAGATCCCGGCCTCACACTGTGATCCACTGGGTCCCAACAGCCCTGGGCAGCCTCGTGTCACCGTGGGGCTGAGCTCCTCTGGATCCCAGTGCACCCCTTACCCTTCTAATGCACCTCCCTGCCATGCAGCCCTTACAGACCCCAGGGGTCCCGGTGTTGTCACATCACTGGATGCTGGGGATCCGCTCCGCATCGCACTGCTGGATCCCAAAGGACCCCCTGGCAAAGCACTGCTGGATCCCAAGGATCCCCTTGGCACAGCACTGTGGGATCCAGACCCCAAGGATCCCCCCCATGGCACAACTTCCAGGGCTCCCAATGATGGAGCACCTCAGGATCCCAGGGGGGACCCCTGTAGCAGCCCCTCGGTGGATCCCCTCCCCCCACTTCCACGCCACCTCCTTGCCCACTCCTTCCTCCTGACTCCGCAGCCCAGGCCCAGCTGCTGTGGGTGCTGAGGGACTCCGAGAAGCCCCCCCGAGCTCTTCCCCTATTCTAACCCAACTGCTGCCCACTGCAGAGTTGGCATTGCTCCATGCTGCTCTCTGGGGGTCCCAGGGGGGTCTTTGCCCCATCCCTGCGTTCTTCCAACACCACTTGGCTTCCTTAGCCCAGCACCCAGCTCTGCCCCCCTCCCTGCGCCTCTTCTTCCTCCTCTGCCTCGGGACCCCCCCCTCGCCCCCCTTACCCCCCCATTTGGCCGCCAGCCTCTTCCCCATGTTCTCCGAACCCCCCCGAGCTTCTCCTGTCCCCCTTAGAGCTGGCGGCCGCTGCTTGTTCCGGGGGAGGGGATGAAGGGCAGTGGGGCAGTTGTTGGCTCCGGGCTTTGGTGGTGGGGTTGGCAGCTCGGGGGGGTCCTCCCGGTGTTTTCTGCCGGGCTCTGGTGGCCTTATCTAAACACTTGGGGGGCAGCGGGACCCCCCATCGAGTTGGTTACAGCCGCCACCTCTTTGCTGCTGCGCTGTCCCCATTTCGCCCCCCAGATCTTAGAGGCTGCGGGGGGGTTCGGGGGGTTGGGGGAGGCTCTGGGCGCCGCTTTGAGGCAGGGGGTGCTGAGCGCTGCCTCCCCCCTGCTGCCCCACGGAGCTCCTCCGTTAAGCCCACACAGCGTCTGGGGAGGCGACATCGACGTCGGCAACCGGGCTGCGCTTCACGCCGCTTTAACGACCGCTTTGGGTCCCCCCAAGCTGGGCACCGTGTTGGCCGCCCCCCCGCTCCGCCTTCCCCCACCTCGGGTAAGCACGGAAGGGGGGGGTCGGCTCTCAGCCTCCGCTCTGTCCCCCCTCCTTCCCACCTCCATCACCTTCCCGACCCCCCCCCCGCTGCTCCGCCCCCTTTCGGTGCCCCCCGGGATCCCAGTGGTTACAGGAGGGCTTTGGCACGATGGGGAGCCCCGGGGGGGGGGTTACTGCTTTGCCTCCGTTTGGAGCCCGACGATGCGACCCCCCCTCATCACCTCCACGTCCTGGCGCTGCTGCTGCAGGTGGGGGAGGGCTCAGGGCCGCTCGGTGCGGTTGGGGTCGGGGGGAGCAGAATTAAGGCTCACCCTGCACCCCTCTCGCTCCCCCCCCCCACCCCCCCCCCGTCCTCCCGGTCAATGCCCTCCCTGATAGCAACCCCAGTGATACCCCAACAACGCTCCTAACATCGCTCCCCAACATTACTCCAACGTTATCCCAACAGCATCACACCAGTGTCACCCCAACACAGCCCCAATGTCACCCCAATACCACCCCAATGTCACCCCAATGTCATCCCTACGTCACCCCAATGTCACCCCAACAGCATCACTCCCGACATCACCCCAGTGTCCTCCCAATGACTGACCCCCAGCTCACCACAGCCTCCCTTTGTGAATTATAGGGAGCAATAAGACCCTCACTACCCCATAGCAGATCAATCCATGCCCCCAATTGGTGTTGTCTGATGGCTGTTTGCTGGCTGGCTCTTGCTCCATTCAACCACCACTGTCTGGGCCCATCCTCCAGTCAGTTCCTCACCCAGCACAGAGTGCACCAATGCATGCCAATGACCCCAGAAGTGCCCCCAATTGACCCCAAATGACCCGAAATCCCCCCAAGTGACCCTAAAATGATCCCATAAGTGCCCCCAAATGGGCTGCAGCTTCCCCAGGAGAAACCCATGGCGGATGGTGTGGAAGTTTTGCTGAAGTCAGTGCAGACCAACAGACACCAACAGCCTCAGCTGTCACCTCCCCCAGCACTCATGGATGGATCCCATCCGGCCCCATGGACTCGTGGTGCTCCAGGTGGAACAGCAGAACTCTGTTTCCTCTTGAATCGTGGGGGTTTGCTCTGCTCCCCATCCCAGACAGCCAAGTCAGAGAGCAGAGAACCCATCAAGAGCTTTTTTGTCCCCCATTTTCCCTTCACATCCCTTACCCACTGCAGCCTTCGCTTCCCTGAAGCTGCTCTCCCCATACACTGCTGGAACGAGCCTTAAAGCCACAACTACCAGCCCTGGAGCTCAGGGTTTGGTGACAGGGATGCGTCATTGGGCATTGGGGTGCATCTAAAAGGGCTTCAATCTTTGGTCCTTGGGTTCAGGCCTTTGAGAGGGGTTCACCCTTTGATTCCTTGGGGTTATACACTTTTCTGACCCATTTGGCATCAGGGTTCTGCTTTTAGTTGCCCTTTCTCCCCCGTTTTCCATCTCTATGCCCCTCCAGGGCTCCATAGCAGAGACACTTTGCTGCAGCCTTCATATATAAACTTCATATATAATCTTCATGTATGAACTTCATATAAAAGCAGAAGAGAAGCATGCAGACCAAGCAGCATCTGAGCGCAGAATGGATGCTGCCCATCCCATCTCTCTTCCTATCTATGTCTGCTCTCACTCTGTGCTTTTCAAGGGGGGAATCTTTCCCCATCTCCAAAGCAAAGGGTCCCAAACTCCAAAGTGAGGGGAATAATAGATATGGATTTTATTGAGGGCTTTCTTAACAACTAACAACCACCAATTGGGGGTAACATTGGCTAATGGGTTAATATGGGCTAATTACAAATAGAGGCCGTTCTTATAGGCCATGGCTGCTCTGATGAGCCATAGAATGAAAGACGACCAAGAGTAAAGACAGAAGAAAGGGAAGGAGGGACAGAGAGGCAGCAAAGCGAGGCAGTTCAGTGCTGGTAGATCCATTCACATCCTGCTGTCGGGTGCGGATCTTCAGTCTGATGGGCCATCAGAGGTTTGTTGTTTGACAGCGACTCCCGATGACAGTCCAGACTGATTTCCAACAAATCCAACGTGGTGGCACTCAGCCGCCTGCCATCACTGCCCCACTGCTGTGCCTGGGGGCAGGAGCACAGGAGAGGCCCCTTCCGTGGGGACAGAGCCCTGTCCTGTGCCCCAGCACGCAGCCCCGAGCTGGGAGGGGTTACTGAGCTGGGTGGTCAGATGGGCAGCAGCCCATCACAGACCACACGCAGGGTCCTGCTTGCAAAGTACGCCACGGAAGCGTACATTGGCTGGGGCAGCACCCGCAGCAGGAGCCGATAGAGCAGCTCCTGGTCATAGTGCTGGGCGTAAAATAGGGCAGAGCCCAGCACAGCAATGAGCAGCAGCTGGAGGCAGACGAAGATGAGGCAGATGGTCCTGTGGGGTGAAAGAGGGTCGGGAATGAGGCGTCTGTGCCCCATGGCAGCACAGCCCCATATGGTGCCAAAGGGGCTGCAGAGGGGTCCAGGCCATCAGCACATTGATGGGAACCCAGCTGCTGTTGGCAAAGAGCAATGAGGGGATACTCACTGCATCCAGAAGGAGAACCCACGTCTCCTCGCCCGCTCCTTCTTCTCCTGTAGGTGAAGATGGGGCAGAGATGGAGGTCAGGGTCTGCTGCACAGCAGGGGGATCATGCAGGACTCGGGAGCCCAGCAGCACAACAGTGCTGTAAGGAGCCCTGTCCTCAAGGAGACCCCATTGCATGGGGAGACCAATGTTGGATGGGGAGACCCCTGTTGGATGGGATGAGGGTGCTGTGTGTTCTGCTCCTTACCAGCTGTACTTCCACGAGCTCCGGCAGCACAGCCCCAGGCTCACGCTCCACCTCCATCTCCATCTGATGCTGCTGCCTGTGGGCAACAAGGCTTGGTTGGAGTCTATCACCACAGGGGGCTCCCTAACACTGTGTGCCCACCCCCCAGGGCTGGGATGGGGCTGCTCTGACACACCGTGCAGGAACCAGAGCCCCATCCCCAGCAGCACTGCAGTCCCATTGCTGCCCCAGGTGTGTCAGAGACCCCTGTGTGCAGGTGTGGGGTGCAGGATCCCACTCACCAGGCACCCTCCAGCTCCAGCTCCTCTCGCTCCTCTCGTAGGCGCTGTTTCTCTCTGCGCAGCACCTGGAAGACAAAAGCATGAGCTCCAGGTCCACAACATGGGGGTGGGCAGACCCCACCCTTCCCCTCAGTCCACCACCCTACCTCGATCTCCTCTGTCATGGTCTTCAGCTGCTCTTCCAGCTGGGCAATGAGCTGCTTCTCCTGCAAGACAACACGTGTGCCATGAGGGGTGGCTGCGTTGGGTCCCATGGACCCGAGGGATTGGGACCGAGGTCCTCCTGCACAGCCAGAGGTGTGAGGATGCTGAGCTGTGAGGATGAGCCCTCACTGCCCCCTACCTGCTCCAGCTCCTCTTTACGGGCAGCTGTTCTTTCAGCCCTTATTTGCTGGGCATTCTGTGGGAAAGGAGAAGAGCAGCGGCCGTCAGGGCACCGGTGCTCCCATGGGGCTCCGTCCCCTCCTGCCTCCTCCATCGGGGCAAGCAGGACCTGCAGGGCTGGAGCTGCAGACCCACACGAGGGGACTTCTCCCACCCCACACCACACAGCAGCATCTCCTCACCTTCAACAAAGACTCCCTGGCTGTGGCCGTGCGGTTCTCCATGATCCGCTCATGAGCCTGTGGGAGGGGAAAGGAGCAGCGTTGTCCCCCGGCCCTCTGCTGCCATGCCATGGGCAGGGTGCCCTCCAGCCAGCAGTTTGGCCCTTCTGTTCCCATCCATTCAGTGCTCACCTGCTCCAGCTCCTGCAGCAGCTCCACGCGCTGCAGCGCTGTTAATGTTCCACTGGCAAACTGGGCCCGCATTGCTGCACCACTCGCACAGCTCCTTGCAGGACCTGCACCGCCTGCAGAATGGGGCCGGCAGCTTCGGTGCTGACCCACTGCCCCTACCCCACCCCGGCGGGGCTTCTATGAGGTCAGCGTGTCATTGTGATGTCACCTTGAAGGTCACAGAAACAGAGCATGGTTTGTGCTGGAAGAGTCCCTGAAGGTCATTAAGAACCAGAGAATGGTTTGTGTTTGGGATGGAGGCTCCTTGAGGATCAAAGAACCAGCTTGTGTTGGAAGGGTCCTGGAAGGTCACAGGACTGTAGGATGGTGTGGATGGAGGTGTTCCTTAATGAAAATGGAAGTATAGAAGGGTTTGTGGGGGAGGATCCTTGACAATCTTAGCACTGCAAGGAGGGTTTGTGTTGGAAGAGTCCGTGGAGATCTGAAGAAATACAGAACAGGTTGGTTTGGAAGGGTCCTGGAGGATCAAAGAAGCATGGAGTGGTTCTTTGTGTTCTTTAGGGTTGGTTCTAGGTTTGAGGTTTGGGTTTGTGTCTATGTTGGGTTTGGGTTCTTGAAGGTTGTTTTTAGGTTTGGGGTTTGGGTTTGTGTCTATGTTGGGTTTGGGTTCTTTAGGTTGTTTTTAGGTTTTAGGTTTGTGTTTGTGTCTCTGTTGGTTTGGGTTATTGAGGGTAGGTTTTAGGTTTGGGGTTTGGGTTTGTGTCTATGTTGAGTTTGGGTCATGTAGGGTTACTTTTAGGTTTGGGGTTTGGGTTTGTGTGTCTGTTGGGTTTGGGTCATTTAGGTTTACTTTTACGTTTGGGGTCTGTGTTTGTGTCTCTGTTGGGTTTGGGTTCTTTAGGTTGGTTTTAGGTTTGGGGTTTGAGTTTGTGTCTATGTTGGGTTTGGGTTCTTTAGGGTTGTTTTTAGGTTTGGGGTTTGTGTTGGTGTCTCTGTTGGGTTTGGATCATTTAGGGTTACTTTTAGGTTTGGGGTCTGTGTTTGTGTCTCTGTTGGTTTGGGTTCTTGGGAGTTGGTTTTAAGTTTGGGGTTTGGGTTTGTGTCTCTGTTGGGTTTGGGTTCTTGAGGGTTGTTTTTAAGTTTGGGGTTTGGGTTTGTGTCTCTGTTGGGTTTGGGTTCTTTAGGTTACTTTTAGGTTTGGGGTTAGTGTTTGTGTCTCTGTTGGGTTTGGGTTCTTGAGGGTTGTTTTTAAGTTTGGGGTTTGGTTTTGTGTCTATGTTGGCTTTGGGTTCTTTAGGTTTGTTTTAGGTTTGGGGTTTCGGTTCTGGAGGTTTGGTTTTAGGTTTGGGGTTTGGATTTGTGTCTATGTTGGGTTTATTTTAGGCTTAGGTGTTCGATTAGGGTTAGGGTTTGGTCTAGTGTTTGGGATAGCGTTTGGGTCAGGTTTAGGGTTGTGAATCATGAGAGCAGCTGTTTTATGTTTTGCGGATAGCCTCTTGCACAACTTGGGCAGATACAGCCTGAAGGACAAAGGGCTGGCGTTAATATCAGCTCAGGAACAGAACTGGGAGTTGGCCACAGAGTTTGCTGTCAAGGGAAGATTAGAAAGTAGAAATGTGCTGGTGTTGAAGATAAGATGGCAGAACAGATGCCTCAGGTGGATGTAACATCAGCGGGAACTGCCCTGGGCAGCCCCCTTTAAAGGGATGGGAATTTACAGCAAGAATGGCTATTAGCATTCATCCCACCACCATCAGAAATGTTAATTAATGCTTGGAATTTCTGCCCATGTTCTTGGAATGAATGACCACAGATAGGCTATGCCTATCAATGGTATGAATGACCACAGATAGGCTATGCCTATCAATGGAATGAATGACCACGGATAGGCTATGCCTATCAATGGAATGAATGACCACAGATAGGCTATGCCTATCAATGGTATGAATGACCACGGATAGGCTATTCCTATCAATGATATGAATGACCACGGATAGGCTATGCCTATCAATGGAATGAATGACCACAGATAGGCTATTCCTATCAATGACATGAATGACCATGGATAGGCTATGCCTATCAATGGAATGAATGACCACGGATAGGCTATGCCTATCAGTGGGTAGTCACTGTTTGTCTGGGTGTGTGGGTTGATGCAGCAATCCCCATGCACCCAGCCCCGCAATAAAGGGAACAGAACCCATTGGCGTGTCACATTCCTGTGTTGGTTTTCTCAGCTTTAGCATGGCCATGGCTTTAGGGTCATTTATGGGTCATTTGGGGTCACTTGGGGTCTTTTGAGGTCATTTGGGGGGATTTGGGGTCACAGATCAGCTTCCAAAGCCCCTTATTTTAAAGGAGATTCCATGATCCAAAGAGAGGAGTTGCTGAGCTTCTTTTACCTCAACTGGCTAGCTGTATAGGAAGAAACAATAATTAACATGTGTTACGTATACACACACCTATATATGTATATATACATGAAATCACTGACGGCACTCCCCCAGCATCAAATTCCCTTGTGGTACACACTGGACGTCCCTGTGTTTCTCCAGCACCCACCGAGTGCACCCAGCTCCCTGGGGAAAAGCAGTTCCACGGAGAGGTTTGCCCTTTCCAGAGGCTGGAAGGACCCAAACTACTTTTCCCAACATGTTCTTTACATGCACTACAGGGACCTCATCTCCCTCTGCAGTATGCAGGGGGATGGATTGGCTAGGACCATCACGATTGACAGATCCTCTAGTATTGACCAACCAAGTGGCTTCTGCCCAATGCTTCTCCCAGTGCTTCAATGTTCCACCACCCATTGCTTTCAACATAGCTTTCAACAACCCATGGTATCATTCAATCTTACCAGAGGCTGGTGCATGGTAGGGGATACGATAAACCCACTCAATGCCATGATCTTTGGCCCAAGTATTTATAAGGGAATATTTAAAAGGAGACCCATTATGATATTCAATTCTTTCTGGGGTGCCATGTCAACACAGGACTTGTTTCTCAAGACCCAGTATGGTGTTTCGGGCGGTAGCATGGGGTACTGCGTATGTTTCAAGCCACCCAGTGGTTGCCTCCACCATGGCAAGCGCATAACACCATTGTGAGATTGTGGCGAGGTGATATAATCAACCTGCCACGCCTCCCCATATTTGTCCTTCTGCCATCACCCTTCCCCCCAGAGAGGTTTCATCCTCTTGCTTAAACATGGCACACATGTGTCAGTCACGAATAACCTGTGCAATAGCGTCCATAGTTAAGTCCACCCCTCGGTCTCCACCAAACTTACATGTCATGCCTCTTCCTTGATGGCCTGAGGTCTCATTGGCCCATCGGTAAAGAAACAATTCAACCTTGTTCTGCCAGTCCAAATCTATTTGAATCACCTCAAATCTTGCTGCTTGATCTACCTGATGTGAAGGATGAGAGAAGGGCCCCACAGTGAGGGAGAGAAAGAAACTGTCACAGAAACTGGGACGGGGGACGGGGGGGGGGGAGGGTAGTCTGGTAAAAGAAGAATGGGGAGTGCAGACACTGGGTGTGGTATAACAAGGGGGATGAAGGCCATAAAGATAAGGATGCAACAGCCTGAGTACAGTGAGGTGACTGGATGTCCACAGGGCAAAGTGGAACCAGTTTGGGGGGTGCCCCTTTTGCAGGGTTGAAAGTTTACAGCGAGGAAGATGATGAGCCTTCATCCCACCACCACCCCCACGACTCACTATGCACACACAACGGGGGAGGGACTGCGTGCTAATGGGGTCTGAGGAATGTCATGAATATGTATCCCAATTCCTGCCAACTACTGATGATGTATTAGTTCAGCCTACATCTGTAGCACGCTTTCTCCTGACCGTGTGCAAGTGAGGTAGAGCTCTCCCCCTTGCACCAGGGTGTGTGCGCATCACTCATGAAACATACCTGCTTTATAACTACTTGGTGGTTATGGAGTTTGACTCCGCAAGTCAGCTGCACTGTCAGGTGAGTTGTCAGGTCTCAGCTCAGGTGAGCCCAATGAGCTGAGAGCATTGATGTAGGTGAGAACTGCTGAGCTGCAGGCTGAGGTCACTCTGTGAGCTCTGCACTGAACCAGCATCTGCTGGGAAGGGAAACTGATGAGCTGTGCATGTGCCTTTTCACTGTCCTGCTTGGCTGGTGACACTCGGTTTTGTGCAAGCCAGTGAGGGCTCCACAGGGCGATTCAAGCTAAACACATTTACAGTTGAGTGACAGACAATGTGCATTTGGACTTCCAGAATTCTGCCTTAACAACACTTTCAAACCAAGGCATCTAGCATTTCAAAATGACTACTGCTCAATGCACCGGGCGTGGAATTCTTTTTCCAAGCCGTGCCCGATACCATCAGTCCTGCTGAGGTTTCCTGTGCAGAGTTGTCTGTTTCCTAATTACTGTGCCTACTCTGCAAGGAGTAAAACCATGCTAACCGTATGGTCAGAAAAAGAAGCTGGGAGGAAGAAAAGAACTCCAAGTAACTGTTTCTGCCATTCACCTCTCGTAACTCAGTGCTGGGGTTGCTGACACAATACAAATGAATGCTGGTGACAGATTAGGGCATTCCTAGAGAAAAATCACACTGCCTTGTGTTTGGTATTTCTGTTTGCCTCACTTGTTTTCAGCACAACTTGATATCTCTGTTTAAAATAAAACTGTATCCCAACATCCCAACCAGATTCTGTGCTCATCTGATAGAATCCATCAGGAGCACCAGAAAACAGACCCTTACTCGATATATTTAGGTGACTAAACAAGAGGGACACACACTGGTATCCCAAAAGGAAGGTCTTCCACACCAAAGAAAATACAAAACCTTTCTGGTATCTTCCTTCAGAAAGTAAAGAAGTTACGAACTGGGTCGTTTCAGACCATGCAGGCTTCAGCACCTGGGAAGCCTCTGTTATTAGAGGAGGAAAGGGCTCATGCACCTGAATAAGAGCCATGACTTTCAGGACAGCAGCCACTCCCGTTCTTTTCCATCCAAAGCTGTCATTTAGCTTTCACTGCGTCTTTTTCATGCAGCCATTCATTAGTTCTGCACTGCAAAGAATGTAGATCAAGGGAACCAATCTAATGTCCTTAATTTCCTGATGAGAAATCTCTCTCAGTCTCTTGCAATAGCACTGATCACCTGGAGCAGAGGAAATTAAAGCGCACAGGAAAAAGTTCCTCGGGTGGCAAAAGTTGAATCACAGCGTCACCTGCTGGAGACCGACATCTCGAGGGAAGCAGGATGGATGTTGCAGCCAAATGTGCTCCTCCACCACTGGTTTGCTGAGACGTACCCATGAGCACCACACATCTGTGCGGTCTGTCTGTCCATAGAGCTACAAAGGCAGAAGCAGAACATCTAAATGGTTTGTTGTGGTTGTGTGTTGTGACTGATATCAGTCCTTGGATCTGTTAGACTTCACAGTTGGGTTCAGAGTTTTCACAGCTCATCCTGGCTTTCTGGTGCTCCCTGCACAGTGACACCATCCCTTCTGACCCCTTCTGTCACCCCTTTTAGTCCAACTGATTGTGATTTGCATGTAACACCTCCATGGTGCTTCCAAATTCCTAACCGAGTGGGAAACGAGCCATGGACCCATCTAATATCTGTTAGATGTGGCTGCAAAATAAATCTATCATCAAGCCCTTTGCACTGATGCTTTTCAGTGTAATTCCTAGCATGGGTTTGTTTACCTTTCCTTGAGCCTGCAGGTCATTTCTAGCAGTAACAATGCTTACTGCAGGTCACTCAACAACACCACGTTATGACTATGGGTCTTACTTGAAATCCATTCCTGACCAGTATGTGGCCACAGAACAGCCCTGGAATTTGCTACTTCTTTCACTTGACACCAGAGGGAGTGCTGTATCATTACATGCAGCAAAGACCTTGGCTACTGCTAAAGCAATGGCTGGAAAGAATTACCGTCACCTCTGGTCTCCTTTATCACGCAGGCCATCTCTGATTAAAATACAACAGAGAAAGAAAAATGAAAAGATCAAAAAACAATTGCAGAATCACACTGAAAAGATTCAATAAGAACCAAAACTTACCTCGTGTCTCTGCTGTAAGCACAACCATGTGTGACAGAAGCCTCATAGGCATCAAGGGACTGGTCAAGAAAAGAAGCACTGGTTTTGATTTGCTCTTTGCACAGCGTCCAGAAGAACTGTGCACATCTCTCTCCATTGCTCCTTATGCCTTCCAAAACACCTTCAGCAAGTCTCGTCATTGTTTCTGCCATTGTTGGGTCCTGTATGAAATGACGTGCACGTTGAGGGAAAACATGAAAACAGGTGGAACTCCAGTCAACTCTGTTCCCCTAAGGATTAAATGTGAAGCAGCAAATGGTTTGACCGCATATCACAGCAGACTCTGTACAGAGGATACTACTTGTGTTACAAAAGAGACTGAACAGCATCAGCAAAGGGCCTTATCAACACTGACTGCACAAAGAGACTGGGAAGTGAGGGCCCATGATACTCTGACGGTATATGGAGCGGCCTCTGGTTCCAGAGGAAACCCCGTTTCAGTCAGTGCTGCCTACGCTGTCCTGTGCAGATGCCCGAAGTCACGTGCAGCAAAAGCATTTACAGATCTCAACTTGAACCTTCAGATCTCCATTCAGGTGAGGTCCAGCAATGCTCATTTTCATCATAAACTGTACAGAAATATTACTTCAGAACCCAACTTTACAGCGTGATCATTTCAAATAGCTCCTCACTGGCAAGAGGAACAGCAATTGAGTCTGTGAGACATTTGGCAGAGCACAAAGCCAAAATCCCCGTGCTGCTTTGTCACACTTTGCCATCAATCTCAGCTCACCTCACACATACAGTGAACAAAAACCCGTTTCCTTCCCTACCTCATAGTCTGCTAAACACGCTGATGAAAACATATTTCCTGAGGTGCTCAGACACTGCTGCAACAGCGATCGCATGTGTGTGTAAAAGTGTGTTTTGATACACAGTGCAAAAACATAAAACATGATCTTGGGAAAGTTCAGCTCATGAGAAGTGGTTTCTTCTTGCTGTATTTTTCCATCTCTGCATTATGAATTTATCCTTTGCAAAGACAGCCGAGCTTCCATCCTTCGTACAGGTAATAAAAGGCTGAATCTTGCAAGCTGAGACTGGACATGACACTTTCCCTTCAAAATGATGGCTCTATTTTACAAGTGGCAAATCAGCCATTGCATTTGACTGCTGGGATTAGTACTGCATTAGTAACTGTTGTTTGGCTCTCATTGCTCTGTCCAAAGTCTACACTAAACAGGCTGACTTTTCCCATTCTCAAAATCAATCAATACATACGTGAATCTGAAAACACATGAAGCAGAGCAAATTCCAGTCCCTCTACCTTCTCCTGGATGCGGGTTCTTCCAGCAGACTGAGGCTTCTGACCGTCCTTGCTTCCTTCTCCTCTTTGGAGTTTGCTCAGGTGCTCATCTGAGATCCAATCCTTAAGAGCAGTCAGGAGCCCATCAACTTCAGAATTCGGTGGTAGTTGTAATATAGTCACATCATCAGCTATTTCAGCTTTCAACTTGATGATCTTCCAAGCCAAAACCTGAGCAGATGGGCATGCGCCAGAGCACATCAGTTCTGCTCATTATCCACTGAATGATGCATGATATGTCAAACAAATAAGAAGTAGATACAGACACCCCATAAAATTCAAAAGATGGTCCTAGCAGCAAGCTTTATTTTCTCTGCCCACTTCCCCCTCATAGAATCTATTCTTTCTCCAACTAATTAACTCATGAAACAAATGAAATTAGAAAAGTTTCCTTATTTCAACAGGTATGCAGAGAATGTTCCATTGCTGAATGGCTTTTGAGTGAATTTCCCACCTTGCCCAACTCTTACTTGATCCCTTCCTGATGCTGCCCTCAATTCCTCCTGCATGAAAGGTGTCATCTGTTGTGCTACTTCACCAGTATCCTTACGCATCTCTGCCACTATAAACTGATATTTACACTACAACAAAACAGAACAAGGAATTCTGCTTTTCTTCTGACCTACAAAGGAATATTATCCAGATAAGAAAACACCTTACCTTCAAGATAGATGAAACAAGCTTCTGCTGTCCTTATCTATTGATTTGAGTACTTCTTCCCTAGAATCCCGTCATTTACCTGAAATAAAAGAAAAATACTCAAATATCTGTATACAGAAAACTTGATTTTTTTTGGTAAACAACAGCCCGAAATCCTTTGATGGAGTTCCTGAGCAGCAGAGTGATTAAACCAACAACTGCTTTACCCTTTCTCTTCTTGTAAACAAGTGACAGAACAGTAGAGACCACACTGCAAAAATGCCTCAAGAACTCAGAAACAGAGAGGGGGAAAGTAATTGACTGCATTCACACCCTTCCTGTCACAGAAAAATCAAGTCATCAGCTTTGCTGACATCCCATTCAGACAACCAGCAGTGTTAACTCAGACTTGGAGAGTTACTGATCATAGGAAATAATTCATCTCGACGGATTTCTTAGGGATTCATTTGCTTCCTCAAGGTCGTCCTGACATTCGGCAATTTCCTTCAGCAGGATTTCAATCCTTTTCACTTCTGCATCCTTCTGCTGTAGAAATATCACATTCCAAACAGGATGAACCAGATCATTTTAGAAACAATTACAAGCCAAGTTGCATTTTAGTGTTAAAAGGATCCGATAAACTTCCATTTCAGTGTTTCAAGTACATTAAAGAAAGAAGCATTAAACCTGGTAAACATAGCATGGCTTCAGATAATGACCACCAAGAGAAATGGCAAGTAAAGCAATAAGCGTCCTTTCATTACCGCACCTCTTTTAGATTATCCAGAGAGGCTTCTTGCTCCATCAGAGCTTCTTCTCTTCCATGGAGCTGCAAAAATCAAGGGGAAAATGTTGAAATAGCTCCAAAACCTGTTCAATTTTCACTTAATGCCAATTTGGCACAAAAAAAAAAAAAAAAAAAAGGCTGTTGACTGCTATACCTTTGAAGTAGTATCACTCCATAAAATGATGTACTGTTTGCCTCTGAAATCTCTCTCTGAAATCAATTAATTCAAACACGGTTGGAGTTTTAGTAGCTGAAGCTGGTTCCAGGTTTGGAAACAGCTGTGACTCCTTTCTCTCCCTGAGAAATGTAAGATCTGTGTCTCCCTTCCAGTGTTTGAAAAGACCTGAGGTGCAGTGAGAGGAGCCAGAGAGTGTTTCTTCTGCTGCATGTTTTATCCTCACAGAGTGAAAATAGTCACGTCTCAGAGGTGTGAGAATAATCCTATGAATTTTGTGACCAAAGCTTTTGTAAAGGCTTCTTTTTTACTCAGTGATGTTCCAAACACAGAGAAGTCTAAGTCTGTTACGCCCTCCAGACTTACAAGCCCAGCAAGCATAAAAAAACTTCTGCATAAGTGTTAAGAGCTTTATGCGTCAGCAAGCAAGCTTCCCATTCCTATTTGTGTACAGGTGCCTTATTACAGTATTGACAGCTTTTCAGCCTAGAGGTCTGGCGTAGGTTTTGTGTTTCCAGAAAAAATAGCGTGTTGGTAATTTTATTAAGAGAGCCACGAGACAGATTTGGGAAGGGAGACGCACGATCCTCGCCCAAAAGGAAGGAGGCAGCAGTATTGCTGCCCATCAGTCCAAACGGTATCAGCATCTGTTGGTTCCAAATGTCCTTTCCCCACAAAAAAGGCAACACAAAAATCAACTTGGTCTCTCCTTACCATCACCCTCTTCAGGTACGTATCCAGGCTTATTCTTATAACAGAAGAACATCAAAGGCGGCTTGAGAAAGCCAGCAAGAGTTCTCTGCTCTGGGATAGGTGCTGGTTCATCAGCAATTATAGCACCATCAGATGGAGGATTGTCTGATGGCACAGTTGTCATCTCAGCTTTGGACAGAAATTGAGCCAAACGTGAAGACTGAATTACTTCAGAACAGCAACACTAACCCCACAGTGCCCTTATTTCTGAGCTGAGCTGTCTGCAGCAATGTGTACTACTGAATCACTGAGTAACTGTGAGGGTTTGACATCCCAGAAAACATTAACCAGCAACTGAAGAGGACTGGTTTCAAATTACTTGGGGGAAGTCTGTGCTTCTTACCAACTAACCTCAGTCTATTACCATGGTAGCTGTTACTGAAACTTTTACTGTTCAAGAAGTCATCCTTTAGTTGCATGCTCCTGAGACAACCAGAACACTGCTCTCAGTCTCTGAAATGTAACAGACAGGTGCATAACAAATATTATAGGTATTAGATATTTGAAACGCATGTAATTACACACCTGAACAACAGATACTAGCAGACTAGGTTGACATTGTGAGTTAGGATTCTGACAGGATCAACAGTTTTCATCACTTGCTTCATTTTGGACTAGGCATACAGAACAGCTAAAGAAAAAGACATTTTCGAATAATTCTGAGTAGTCTTTGGAGCATCTACTTGCTCAAGTTTAAAGGAGAATCGCTGAAGAGAAGCTCTGGTATTAGTTTTGCTTGGATTCCGGCAGGCAGTGCATTAGGAGGCAGCATGATTGTTTCTCACCAAACAGATTATACAGTCCCATTGACCTTCCAGCCTTTTTAGCAAAGACAGATCCACATTTCTCTTGTGCAGTATTACGGCTGGCTTTGAAACTTGCAGCACATTCAGTAAGAGAGGGCCATTACTGTGTTTCCCACATAGCTGGATTTGGGCTTTGGCATGAAACAGTGCCACAGTGTAGCTGTAAGCAACACCACGGCATCTCTCCAAACAAGCTGTAGAGCAAGAATGACTTTGTCAGCTACTGACAGATCTGAGGAGCATTCATCAATGATCTTCATTAGGCAGTGCTTTCTTTGAAGACAGGGTTTGTGCACTTCTTGTGCTTCTGCCAACACACCATCATTCATAAACTCATCTGCCTTTCTTTGCCAAAGCTAAGCAACAGTATTTAGATTAATGAGAATCAGCTGGAATGCAAGTAACAACAAGCATTTGGGGTAATGCAAGCTAGGAACCAACCTCGGCAAGATTCCAGTGTGAACCACATTCTTCATAGCTTCAAATGCTAGGAAAGCATCATCAGTTTTGCCTTCAACTGCATCCAGCGCTGCAAGTGCTATACGTGCCTCTTCTTCATAGGCTGCAACCTGAAAGACCTACAAGCAAAGCGAAAAACAAGTTATACCTAACGTACACACTGATACTTGGAACAGCTGGTGCATGCCAACAGCCAGGAAGGAATCGGGTAGGAGAAAGTTAACAACATCACTCATTTTCCTCTAAGACAAGAAAATACTTCTGGAAGAAAGTCGGTGCTCAGGGAGGTCAGTGTCATCCAAGCAGATACAGTTCTACAACTAAGAGAAGTTCTCAACAAATACTGTTTCCCCCTTCACCAGATACATTCTGATACTACCAAATCTCATCGTTAGCACAACCCAAAAGAAACCCAACAACAACAACTACAAAATAAATAAACAAACACAACAAAAAGCCCAAGCAATGTAAATGTGGCTCATTTCCAGCTGGGACAGACCTGCTTTCTTCAGCTTGTCAGGTATGATGCAATGTGTTGGTTCTAGGAGAAAAGCAATGCTGATAACACACCAATGTTTATAGCTCCTGCTAAGCATGTTGTGCACAGACAAAGCTGTTCTCAACAAAGGATCCAAGGAGTTGGGAAAGAACAGAATTAGGACACCTGGTTTACGCTGGCCAAAGGGGTGTTCTGTACAGAATGGCATGGTGCTTAGCCATCTTCTGGGTCTAACCACAGCCAAAAGCTTGTATATTGTCATATAACACCCTCTACTCTACTCTTAGATCAATCCATCTGCACCTGAATGTCCACATGATGGAAATGTTTGTAGAGAGGATCAGTCAGTTCAGGAACATTTTTGTTCTCCCTGATGGTTTCCAAGCTAATCAGAAGTTTCTTTGCCCAATGTATTCCTTCTGGTCACAGAACAATTCAGACTAGCACCCTGTTGAAGAAAAGAAATAGAAGCTATCTCAACAAATCCAAATCAAGTGTTACCTTGTTTGGTTCTTACTGGTTTTTCCCCATGTGCCGGACTGTGTGCTCTGCTGATTCCCATTCCTGCCTGTTCATGCAGCAGGAACCAGTGTGCAGCAGTCTGGTATTTATAAGGCAGACTCTTCTAATGCAGTCTTCAAACAAGAATTTGCCAGCAGTTACTGTTAATTGTTTATTGCCTTCACCCAGGACTTGGAAAACCAAATCTAGAAGGAATTGCATTAGAAGACCATTAGTGGTCTAATGGAATAATCCATTAGTGGATTATTCCAGCTTGCAGTGCCCACATATTTGGGAAGCTTGCTTCATCACTTCATTCCTACCTTGGCAGTGAGTAGTTACAATTGCTTTATCTTTCTTGTGTAATCATAAATGTTTTAGAGCAAACAGCTGTGTCTTGTGTGCTTTCACAGTGCCAGTACGTGTGCTGGTGATCCACTTTGGAAGTCTGAAAGCAACTTTTAACTACAGCATAAGCTCTTAAAACTCAGAGGATCGAGGTGTACCAGCAATTTAATCTGGTGATATTATCCTCAGGATGATAGGAAAAAGACTGGACTAATGTGACACTGCCTGCTGTAAAACCAAGTTTCTGTAGAACTTCAAATACATTTATTAAAATCCCCTCTCCAAACCAGAAGCACATGATGTCTGTTCAGCCTTTTAATTTCACATCTTGAAACAATCAAACCCAGCATGCCCCATAGTACCTCTGAGCATGTATTTCTGTGCTTCATGCTAATATGTTCCCAATGCAGCGTTTGCCCCCACACACCGTGTGCACACAGCCTCACCTGGCATAAACAGCTGTATGCGCACAGTGCTGCTGACTTCCCAGCACAGAATGCCCTACCACAAGGTCTAGCCTGGTTCCTTCCAAGCTGCTAAGAGCAGACATAAAACACGTGTTGTTTTAGTTTTGACCCTGTGTGTATAGTTATACAACTGAACACTTAGACAGCCAATAGGTAATGTAATGTAAATGTAAACACAGGGTATACAGATGCTTCATACAAATGATTAATATGATAGAAGGATAAAGGGAAAATGCTCACCAACATTGAAGGTCCACAGTAAAGTCAAAAAAAAAAAAAAAATCACCAGAGGAAGAAATCCTGCCTTAGAGCTGGTCAGCCCTTACATGAGATCTGGGAGAGGTGGAGCCAAGCTCCACCCCTTCCAGTAGCACAGCTGAATTACCTTCACCTGTGCTCCTGCAGCTGACTCATTGCTTGCCTCAGGTGGTCAATCAGAAGTTCAGGCTGTGATCAGTAGTTTCCTATACACTTTGTTAAGGTCAAAATACACTTCAGAAAAGCTGGTAAAGCAATTGCTCTGCCAGTTGTCCTCCAACTTTGCTGTCACTCTAATTTGGCTGTTAAGATCTGCAAGCTCCACCACAAATTACACACCAACTTTGCTTTCTTTCAGAGCTGGTTTTTGAGCACCTGCCATGTGTTCAAGGGATGGACTTGTGCAGGGACTCTCCAGAACTGGTTGGGAACGCAGCTGTCTCAAGCAAACACAAAACAGTCCAAAACTTACCTGAGAACATCTGGCACAACTCCAAACTTGAGTTTCTCACAATGGTGATGTGTTGGTGCATCTGGGAGGAGGTGACCCAAATTTACAAGGTGGGCATCTCTGTCCTTTTTCCCAGCTGAAATGCGTTTGAGGATCCAGACTCAGCAAATATCTTCTCGTCTTGTTTGCATTATCACTTCTGTCTTCAGATTCGTTGTGCTGATTCCCTTAGTTGTCAGAGGGAGCGGGGTGTGACCAGGACTCAGCTGGGCTGTGATCAAACTGCACGTACAGCCTCAGAAACTGCTCAGGAAATTGTTAAAAGAGCCGCTTCTTCTTCCTTGAAACTTCTGGCCTGCTGCAGCTTTGATTCTTTAGGGAAGAACAGACATAGCTGTGATTGTCAGGGTCTGTGTGGTTTGATTCTGGTTTCTGGGACATGATGAAGTGCGTGGAGTGCAGGGTGATGGCACTCTAAGGACATTTCCATTTGGGTTGGATTTCCAGGTTGCTGTGTTCAGTTAGGGGAGTCGTGGCACTGAGGTCTGTGTGCAAGGTCTTGCAGGCAGGCTCAGACTATGCTGATGGCTGCAGTTGCTGTCACTGTGTGCTTGCAGCCAGCACCCTGCTGCCCAACTCATGCCACCCACGTGTTTCCCTGGCGTGTTGAAACAAGCAGGAAATCCTGAAACTTGGGAGTTTCAAAAGCAGCGTGATTTGTCTCCTCGGGCAAAGTCCTCAGCCAGAACTGCAGTAGAGACACCCCCTGGAGCCAGCAACTTGGGGTCGAAAGTACTGGATTGGAAGGGGTCAGTGCCAGGCACCCAGCTAACCTGTGGAGGTAACAATGTGCCTAGAACTAATTTGGCCCTGGACTTCCAGAGAGCCTACTTTGATTTTTTGCTGTTGCCTACTTGGAGGAATCTCACAGGCTAGAGTGCTCAAAGGTAAGGGGGCCATGAGAGCTGGGCAGCATTTAAATAGCGCTTCTTTGGAGCTCAGGATTGGTGCATCCCGAAGAGAAGGAAATAGGGAAGGGGGGTGTCCTGGAAATGGGTGATGCTGAGATGGTGAAGATGTTGAACACCTTCTTTACTTTGTTTTTCACTTCAGTGACTGCCCCTTGGGACTCCTGGGCCCTGGAGGGAAGAGAGAGAGCTTGAGAAATGGAGAGCTTCCCTCTGGGTGAGGAGGGGGTGATCTGAGAGCATCTGGTTGGGATCAGCGTGCACAATCCATAGACTCTGATGGGATGCATCCACATGTGTGGAGGGAGCTGGCAGAGGTGATTGTCAAACTCTTTATCATCTTTGACAGGTCTTGGAGAAGTGCCTGAAAGCTGGAGGAGAGCCTGTGACACTGCAGTCTTCAGAAAGGGCAAGGAGGAGGATCTGGTAAACTGCAGGGCAGTCAGTCTCACCTCTCCCTGGAAAGGTGGTGGAACAGCTTGGTCTGGATGCCATCTCCAGGCAACTGGAAGGGAATAAGTTTACCAGCAGTAGACAGCTTGGATTCACCGGGGAAATGTCATGCTCAGCCAACCCTGCAGCCTTCTGTGATGGCATCACCAGCTGGGTAGATGTGGGGAGAGCAGTGGATGTCATCTACCTTGACTTCAGCAAGGCTTTTGATACTGTCTCACATGACATCCTGGTAACAAAGCTGAGAAAGTGTGGGATAGATGAGTGGATGGTAAGCTGGGCTGAGAACTGTCTGACTGGCCAAGCTCAGAGGGTTTTGATCACCAGCACAGCGTCCAGTTATAGACCTGTGTTCCCCGGGGTTTGTTGATGTGTCTGGTCTTGTTCAGTATCTTCACTGATGACCTTGATGAGGGGATAGTGTCCACGCTCAGTAAGTACACCTATGATACAAAGCTGGGAGGATTGGCTGACACACCTGAAGTCTGTGCTGCCATTCAGCAAGACCTGGACAGACTGGAGAGCTGGGCACTAATAAACAAGAAGTGGTTTAACAAAAGCAAGTGCAGAGTCTTGAATCTGGGAAGGAATAGCAGCAATTATCAGTACAAGGGCATGCAATGTTGTGTGGGCACATGGGTGTGCAAAGGAAGAACAGTGCTGGGATGGGCTGTGGTGGGCCAAAGATGCATAGTGGACCGAAGATGGTAGATGCAACTCTGGACCAAAAGTCATGCAGCAGCTCATGGAGTGTCACTGGACAAATCAGGCTGTGCGCTCTTTGTGAATCTCTAATTGTGATGGTTTATTGATTGACTGCAATCAAACTACAAGTACTGAGTTGGGCAGCAACTGAAACACCGCGCACTGCAGCCGCTGCCATGTGATGTTTCTCCTCTCAGTCTTTCAGCTGCAGCTTCTGCATCATCTCTGCAAGGCTGTTCATCGCTGCGGAGAACTGGAAAGAAACAAAGCAAGCGTAGAAGTAGGACAGAAACAATCTAGGGAGATCTCATGAAGAAACTCTGACCAGTAAACATCCAGAATGGCCCCGTGTGGAACAGCATGTTCCTTTCATTCAGGTCACTGACACTACTTCCCAGGACACACTGCCTATGCTCTGTCGTGGAAAGGCTGTTTCAAAGGTTGCAGTGCCCGACATGGCAAGCTTCTTTATCACAGCAAAACCTTCTGGCTGTTACCAACCACATCCTTCTCAAGCCAGAGGAAGGCGTCCAAGCTCCCCATGGCAGCTCTCACTGACAGTGTCATTTCCTCAAACACACAGCTGGCTGCTTTTCTATTCCATTGCTTCCCTCAGGATTTTACCATCTCTTTCATATCTGACAGATGGAGGCACTGAGACCAACAAGAGAATGTGTGTCTGTGTTCACCAAGGACTCACCTCTATATGTGCAGCTCTCTGAGAAGCCTTTTTCAATTCCCTTCTCCTTTCTTTTTGTCGTTGTCTTCTTTCTATAAAGCAAGAATACCAATGAATTCATTTTGTTAACAGCAAAACTGCAGAAACATGGGTGCTGTGAAAACAAATGGCAGTCCAATGACAAAGCAAATGGGACTAGGAAGCCTCTCAGACATTTCCAGGGGGACATACAGAAGACCACTGTGAAATTAACAGAAAGAGATGCATTTAGGTATTCTGGCACCTCACTGCCTTTGGACTTTGTAGCCTTCAACTCTTATCCCCTCTACAGAGCAGGAAAAAGCAAGCCCTAAGCAAACTCAATGTGTTGCACTTCACCAGGACGGTACCGCAGCACCTTCTTACCTCTTTGCTTGGAGCTCAGTGCTGGGGCAGGCCCAGGGTGTGCTGCTGGGGCCGGCACACTGTCTCTGTTCTGGCCTCTGGCTCTTTTGGTAGCAGGCAACTGCGCTGCAGTCTGTTTCTCTTTGTCCAAACCCTTGCGTTTACACCCAGCCAGGGTCTTGGAGACAGAGCTGGGACCTGCTGTTACAGGAAGCCCTCCAGCCTGAAGATGAGCTCCCTCCGAAAGCACTTCCTGCACCACTTTCGCATAGATGTTTCCATTTGGCTCCAGGCATACATCTGTTATAATCAAGAAAGGAGAAGCAGTAAGATTTAAAGAGCGACCAACGCTAATTTCTGTAGCAAAATGGGCCACAATACTAGGAAATCTCATCTTGCGTGTTCACAGTAGCGGATCTTAGGATCTGAGCTGAAGGGTGGGTTTGCATTTCAAATCTGGACAGGGAAGGTAATTGTAAATCCCAGGGATGAAGACCTCACGCAACACGCAGCAAAAGGAGTATGAAGAAAGAATGGACAGAAAGCCTAACTAGAAAGACATTGAATCAAACCCTGATGCCTGTTGTGCATCTGTACCTCTCCTGGGTGCCACGTCACAGGCTGCAGTCCTCCCCAGACTTTCCGCAAGGCTGCTCTTGGCTGGAAGACCGCTTGTGTCAGCTTCTGGCAGAAAGGAACAAGAAATACTTGAAGAGCATCGCCAACCACCAACTTCCACTCTTCAAGTGTAGTTCCTACCATTTGCCTTTTTGCTGCTACAGCATGGTGCCATTTCTACAGTAAGCACAGATCTGCAGTGGACTTCCTTCACTCTTCCATCACACACGCACCCCTTCATGCAGCCCTATTTAGAAATACCCACATTCTGGAAAATACAGACAAAAAAGAAACAGGCAGAAAAGCGGCAATAATACTTTGTCACTGGTGGGAATCTCCACAGAAAGTGCTGTGCTAAAGGTGTGAGGTTAAGGGATCATCACTATCAAGATAAAAGTCACAGCATGGAAGATTTAGCGATGGCGTGCTGACTAGAAGGAAAAAACAACACTTACCTTGGAGCTTGTTCATTTTCCCTCCTATCATCGGATATCTTATCATCATCTACGTAGCTCTGAGGTTGGCCAAAGCCTGTTGCCATGAGCTTTGCTAAACGCAACAGTGCTGTGGCTCAGAGGTATTACACCGGCACATAGCATAGGAGAACTCCATAACCCAAGTGTCATGGGAAGAAGAAAGGGGAACTGTTACAATCAATTACGTTCACTAAATTGATAATTGTAGGCTTCTTGTCACACACTACTGCCTACAGCAAAACAGCACAGATGTTGACAACTGTGATTTCTGCATACAAGCAACCACTCGAGGCTGAGCACTCTCTCCTGTCTCTTTGCCATGCCTAGAAAGACCCAGAAGAGCTCAGCGTTCTCTTGCTGTTAGTTTACATCCTCCAAGCACTTCCAAAGGCACGCTGCTCTGTAGAAAAAGCTGAGCTGCCCAGAAAGTTTGTGCAGGAAGAAGGCAGCAGTGTCAGTGCACGTCATCCTGGGGGATCTGAAAGCATTTGTGAAGAGAACAGGGAAAGAAGAGGGAAGAGAGCAAAACCAACAGGCACTAGCACTGCTGCCCACAGGGGGCGGGGCTTGAGGCAGGGCCTGTGCCAGAGGGGGGCCTGGCACAGTTAGGGCCAGCTCAGGGCCCAGAGCAGAGGGGGAGCAGGCAGAGGCAGGGCCTTGGGGCCCAGGATGGAGGAGGACCAGGCACAGCTGGGGCCAGCTCAGGGCCCAGAGCAGAGGGGGACCAGGCACAGCTGAGGCCACTGCAGGGCCCAGGTGAGAGGGGAACCCAGCACAGTCGGGGCTGCTTTGGGGCCCGGCACAGCCAGGGCCTATCCCCCTTTTTTGCACATATGAAATGCTCCCAGCTGTGCTGCACAGCAGAACATCTTTCAATGGAGATGAAAGCCTGTGAAATGAAAGAATCCTTTCTTATTTCTTTCACATTTGTGTTTGTTGACTGCAGTTCCAACCAGGTGGACTCGCAGTGTCTTGCAAGTGCCACCTGGAAGCAGGTACAGACTGGAGACACAGCACCCTCAATGTCCAGGTGAGTAAGAGCAGCCAAGGAGGCCTTTGGGCTCTGCAGGGTCCAAGTGTGGAGCATTACACACAGGAACAGCTGAGTATAAAGACAGTGGCAGAGCTGCAGAGCTTGCCATAGTAGGGAGGCACAGTGGCTCAGCTCATTTCCCACAGTAACACAGGAAATAAGAGCCATGAGGGAAATGCAGATGCCTTCTGCCCCCATCAGAGGGGAGGAATGAGCTGCACTTCCACAGAGACATTCCTCTCACAGCCACTCACACCTCAGGTGTGGAGGGACGAGCTGGGGCTGCTGGTGGCAGCTGTGGAACACTGCCATCTGTGGTGCTCCATCCTGCCCTGGAGGGGCATGTAGAGCTGAGGACCTTTGTCACTGCACAAATGACTGCAAGCAGAGATGTAGCAGAGGGAACACAAAGCATTTAATAACTTATCATACAAAGCAATGAGTAATAGAAATGACAGTATTTCCAACCAAATATCCCCCATCCTAGCAGTCATGCCTGATCTCTACAGTCCCACCCAAACAATTTCCCAGCCCCCTCCAATTCATCCTCACTATCCCACCCCTGAATTTCCCTCCCCCAATTCCCACACAGTAATTGCCCACACTAATTACCAGCATGCAGGGCATAGGGAACACCTGTTCCTTGTGTGCAGGCACCTGGAAAAAAAAGAAGTGTCAGGGAACTGGGGGTCTGTAGCAGGTTGTGGAGGCTCTGCATAGAACATAACCCCAGACCACAATCCCATCAGCTGCTGGGGCAGCAGCATCCCTGTCATTGGGGGATGTTGCCAGTGGTGGATAGGGACACAGGGAGAAGCCACACCTTGGTGTAGCTCTGATCTGCTCATGTCCAGTCCAATCCTCTATAGCACTTTCCATCTTCTGTCCTTTGTTCTTAACCGTATCCTTCCTTCTCTTCTGCTCTTTTTCTTTCTTTTAGGTGTCTTACCTGTATCTGCTTTTCCCCTCTTCTGTTCTTTTACTGCTCTGGTCAGCATCCAGTGTCTGCACCACAACTCTAGGTTTTGGGATCGAGAAAGGTACACAGGGCATAGATTTGTACAAGAAAAGCTCTCTTGCTGTGCCCAACAGGTGACAAAAAGGGGCCCTCAGGACCACAAAGGCAGCTTGTTTCTCCCCAAAAAAATAAACTTAATTCTTTTCTTTATAAGAAGCATTAGAATCTTACAGAGAAGATGAAAATCATCTTCACTATGCTTTTAGACTGCGCATAGACTAGACCAAGATGTGTGGTGTTGCTTTGATACCTTATGAGGAGCACCGGTATCAGTGGATGAAGCTAACATTGTCTCAGAAGCACAATAATGGAGTACTTTTGTTTATAGTTGGCCTGAATACAGTACAGGTGTGTGTTGCAGTAGTACTTGTTCTGAAATTCTAGGCTCTGAGTAAGAAGTTTAGCAGGGTCCAAAGCACTTGTGAAAACAGTAAAATATTATTACTTCCTGTGTTAACAAATGAGTCTGTTACAATAGGATGATGAAAATAATGCTGCTTTAATGTGCTAATCATCAAACAGAGGATCTAGTCAGATTTCTAACTTCCAGCTCTTTAATTTTAGAGGTCTAGTTTGGAGCCTTGGGGACACATACAAGTTTGCCTGCGTATTAAACCCTTTACGGCACGGGAGAGAGCAAATGGGTCACAGGTAAGGCATTTATTTAATCATAAACAAAAAGCAACCCTTAAAGTATATATGTTTTCTTTCCTTTAAGATGACCTTTTAAAACTTTTTTCATGCCTGCATTAGTTGTGCTTCCTTGTAATAGGGATGTGTTTCACTTGAGGACTCAACAAGCATTATACTGAAGTCCCCTAAGAGCTCATTGGGAAGAATGAGCGATAAAACTTTAGGACAGGCAACACAGAAGTTCACCTTTTCACGGGTAAATTAATTGTCTTTAAATGATTTTAAGTTATTTATGGAAAAAGTTGCTTGTCTTCTGTTACTTCATATAAAGCAAACAAGTTTTTCTTAACTGTCTTTAGAATTATCAACGTGTATCTGACTCCTTACAAGTACCTAAATATTGCTTAAACAAAATAAAGAGATTAACCAGCTTCTTGGTAACATTCAGGTGTTTGGACCTGAAGCAACTCAAGAAGAATTCTTTGAAGGTACTGTGAAGCAACCAGTGAAAGAGTTCTTAGAAGGATGTAATTGCCTTGATTTTACGTATGGCGTTACAAATGCTGGGAAAACTTACACATTCCAAGGTATGAGCAGAAATGCTTTTTCCTTGAATTAATTTCTTAAAGTGAGAACTACTTCTAGAAGAGAGAGATGTTATGACTTCTTACCTAGTTACTCAACAGGCCTTGTACGTTGCCTTCTTTTGAATACTAGTAGCCTTGAAAAGTCGTCTTCTTCCATAACAAATATTACTAAATTTACAAGTGTGTAAGACAGCATACACTACAATAACTTTGGTTTTTGTTCCTACTATAAATGCGTGCATCTTAAATGCTGTTCTTTATTTGAAGGCAAAGTATGTCTGAGTTTGTTTGATTTATTGTAGGCAGAAATTAAACATTCTGAAACATTTGATCAAGGTATTTCAATCTTTTTTCAAATTTCTGATTTTAGTAATAACAGCAGCATAGAAGATTGTGTTCCCTGAGCTTTAGTAGTACAGAAATAATACATAAATGTCCTTTCTGGCTGGGAGCAGTTGTTTTTTATGTTTAATATTGTCATAACAAATGAAACGATTGGGTTCACAGGAAACAAGTTCCCCTTATTTCTGTTATTTAGTGTTCTGTTACTATGTATTTCCAATAGTTTTATATGTGTGGAGCTGAAGACTTTCCCATAGTAATACCTTTTTAGGACTTAAATATTAAGAATCAACAGGGTAGTATGTTCAAAAATTATCTTTCTATGCACCTTCCATACAGCACTATAGAAATTCTTCTGCGTATTGTCCTCTCTTGTGTTCATGACTGACTTTAAAACACTGAAGCTTGCTTGGTATTTAGTGACAGTGGAAAAACTAAGGCGTGAAGTAGGCAAGATGTGGAGGTAGTTGTGTGCTCCAAGAAAAGGCAATGGGAAAGGAGCTGAGTTACTCTAACAGTTTTTATGAGACTTGTAGATATTTCTAAATAGGGTTTGTGGGACGAAGGGAATGTTGTAGCAGAGACATCACTCTGGTTGTTATTTCAGGGTTGTTTCAGAGCGGGAAGGGAGCCTGGTAAACAGTTGAAAATCTGCACGTCTGTTAAATGTGGGAGTTTGCTGTGGGTTATTTTTTCTTCTTAAGGCTAAGCTTATGCAGAATATTCTGGCTGTTTTAAAGTGATGCCCTGTAATGTCTAAGGAATGGGATGTGAGCTGTTGCTTAAAGCCAGTATTTTTCAGGGAACAGTCTAGTAACACTGCAAACATTGCTTCAGACTGTAACTGGCCTCTAAATTCTTTGTGTATACTTTGAGATTAGAATCAGTTATCTTTGTCTTCATTTATGTTTATATGTTGCTTACAATAGTAACCTGGCCCTTCTTTTGTGTATTGCTTACAGGGACAGAAGATGATGTTGGTATTTTGCCAAGGACGATGGATATGTTGTTTAAAACTGTTGGAGGAAGGCTATACACAAAAATGGATCTGAAACCTATTCGGTGGAGAGATTACGTAAAACTGACTAATGACAAAGTGAGAGAAGAAATTGCTCTTAAAAATTCGTTGCTTCTTCTGACAAAAGAGGTAGGAAACTACTTTATAAAGAAATGATGAGTACATGCATCTTGTGATAGTTCAGTGTTATCCTTTCCATTCTGTAATGAAAGAGGGTTCTGTATTTACACACAGTTTTCTATTTGTCTTTCTGTTCCTGCTGAAAAAGAATGAAGCATCTTATTAGTGGTGTGCTACACCACACTGGGGTATTTTAGTTGTGGAGTATGTTAACTTGATCTTACTGATGAGGTGGTTAAGTGTGGACTTCACAGTGTGAAAGGCAGGTGGCAGTAAAATTCCTTCTGAATTATTTCAAGAGCACAGCTGAGTATGAAGTCTGGCTCCAATGATCTTTAAGTATTTCGGGGAAAAACAACACCTGTCTTCTACATGAACCAAAGATGTGTAAAACTGTTCTAGGTTTAGTGAGTATGTGGAAAGAAAATGCAGTGAACAGCTATATGCTGATCTCATCCTACTCCATTAGAGAGTTAAGATGTGATCGTGCGATATAGGTGCCTCCTCTAGTTTCAAGACCCGTGTTCCTAGGTAAAATACTTGACCTTATAAGCTAAGTAGGTACAAGCTTTGCTGACTATACAAAGCCAGATCTGGGTGAGTGTCATGTAGATGAAAACTTCTATGGTAAAAGTTTTACTTCTAAGCATACTGTATCTGGTAGGTGAGATTCCTCCTCTTCAGTAGATGAGAATTTCTTTCTACTTTTGTGCTCTATAAAAAAGCAACACAACCTGAAGCCTGGGAACTGAGTATACATCTATGAACATCATGAGATCTACATGTTGGGAGCTATTCTGTATTTTCTATGACCAAACTACTTAAAAATATTATATTTACAAAATTTAGTCATAACTTCATTTGTGTAACACTTTGATAGCCTGAGTTAAGAAATAATAAGCTGCTTATCTACATTAAGTGATCAAGTATTCTACCTTAACTTCCTTTTCTGAGAGTTGACCTAATAAGCCATAGGATATGGAAGTCCTGAATTAAGAAAATCCCAATAAGAAAAATATTTCAGGAGTCCAAGATTCGTGAAGGGTAAAATGCAGATTATAAATGGGCTATTGAAAATCATCTTATTAAATAACTCCTTTTCCTGTTGGGGATTCTCTCCCTATTTGTTCTTTTTCTTTCTGAATCAGGAAGCTGAAATGCATCAGATCTTATAGTAAAGGAATTGTCAGAAATGAGTAGTAAGGTGAAACCAGTCAAAATGTGTAGCCAGGATTTTTGTGTTGGCACCTTGGAACTATACTGTATTGTTTTCTGGTAGAGCAATACAGCTGCTTTTAAAATAAATAAATAAACAAATAAATAAATAAATAAAAGCAACCAGTGGTGTATTGGTGCTGTACATCAATAATAAATCCTAAAGTCTCTGTTTTCTTTCGTAGGTAGACCATCACAACAGCACTAATGACAAATCCCCAGCTGATTCTAAGGGTATGTTTTATATTAAACAGTAGCAATTAGAAAAGCTTCTGTAAGGTCAACGACTGGCTTTATTGGCTAATCACAGAATCACAGAATCACAGAATTACCCGGGTTGGAAGGGACCTCAAGAATCATGTAGTTCCAACCCCCCTGCCTAGCAGGGCCACCAAACATACACACTTACTAGATCAGGTTGCCCAGGGCCCCGTCCAACCTGGTCTTGAACACCTCCAAGGACGGGGCATCCACAACCTCCCTGGGCAGCCTGTTCCAGGACCTAACCACCCTTCTAGTAAAGAACTTACCCCTAACATCCAACCTAAATCTTCCCTCCTTCAACTTAAAACCATTTCCCCTAGTCCTGCTATTATCAGCCCTTTCGAAGAGTTTACTCCCCTCCTGGGAGTAAGTTCCCTTCAGGTACTGAAAGGCTGCAATGAGGTCACCTCGCAACCTTCTCTTCTCCAGGCTGAACAAACCCAACTCCCTCAGCCTGTCCTCATAGGGGAGGTGCTCCAGCCCCCTGATCATCTTTGTGGCCCTCCTCTGGACCCTTTCCAAAATCTCCATATCTTTTGTGTACTGAGGGCTCCACACCTGGACACAGTACTCCAGATGGGGCCTCACAAGAGCAGAGTAGAGAGGGACGATCACCTCCCTATCCCTGCTGACCACCCCTCTCCTGATGGAGCCCAGGATCCCATTTGCTTTCCGGGCTGCCAGAGCGCACTGCTGGCTCATGTTAAGTTTCTCATCTATCAGGACCCCTAGGTCTTTTTCAGCCGAGCTGCTCTCAAGGACAACTCCTCCCAGCCTGTACAGGTGCCTGGGGTTCTTCCGGCCCAAGTGCAAAACCTTGCACTTTGCCGTGTTGAACCTCATTAGGTTCACCCGAGCCCAGCTTTCCAGCCTGTCAAGGTCCCTCTGAATGGCATCTGTTCCCTCCACCGTATCAACTGCACCACTCAGCTTGGTGTCATCAGCAAACTTGCTGAGGGTGCACTCCATTCCCTCATCGATGTCATTAATAAAGATGTTAAAGAGCACCGGTCCCAAGACAGACCCTTGAGGGACGCCGCTCGTTACCGGCCTCCACCTGGACATAGAGCCATTGACCACCACCCTCTGTCTGCGGCCTTTCAACCAATTGCTTATCCATCTAGTTGTCCACCCATCAAATCCACCTCCCTCCAATTTGGAGATGAGGATGTGATGGGGGACCATGTCAAAGGCCTTGCTCAGGTCCAGGTAAATGACATCGGTCGCCTTCCCTTCATCCACCAACGCCGTCACTCCATCATAGAAGGCCACAAGATTAGTTAAGCATGACCTTCCCCTGGTGAAGCCGTGCTGGCTGTCTCGGATCACATGCTCGTTCTTTATGTGATCAAGCATGTTGTCCAGGAGGATCTGTTCCATAATCTTCCCAGGCACAGAGGTGAGACTCACCGGCCTGTAGTTACCCGGGTCGTCCCTGCTCCCCTTCTTGTAAATGGGAGTGACGTGACCCTTCCTCCAATCATCCGGGACCTCACCTGACAGCCACGACTTCTCAAATATGATGGAGAGCGGCTCAGCAACCACCTCAGCCAGCTCCTTCAGGACCCTGGGATGCACGCCATCTGGCCCCATAGACTTATACTCATTCAGTCTAAGGAGGCACTCTCGGACTTGCTCTACCCTTACAGTGGGGAGGGATTTACCTCCTTGGTCCCCACATGGAGGGATGGGGGTGCAAGACTTAGGGACGTGAAAAAGACTAGAATCCTGGCCACCAGTGAAGACCGAGGTGAAGAACTCATTCAGCACCTCAGCTTTCTCTTCATCTGTTGAAGCCATTTCTCCTTTTGAATTTACCAGAGTAGGTACGCCCATTTTGGCCTGTCTCTTCTGGCCAATGTACCTGTAGAAGGTTTTCTTATTGTTTTTCACATCCCTCGCCAAGTTCAGTTCTGCCTGTGCCTTGGCTTTCCTGATCCCACATCTGCAAGTTCGGACGGCATCCCTGTATTCTTCCCGGGTGACACAGCCTTGTTTCCAGAGCTTGTACACCCCTTTCTTCACCCTCAGTTCTCTTAGCAGGTCCTTGCTGAGCCATGCCGGTTTTCTACCTCTCCTGCCCACTTTCTTAATCAGGGGAATGGAGACCTCTTGTGCTGCCAGGAGGGCATCCTTGAACAGTAGCCAGCTCTCCTCAACGTCCTTATCTTTGAGGGCAGCGCGCCAGGGGATCTTGGCCAGCATTCCATTGAGTAGCTTGAAGTCTGCTCTTCTAAAGTTGAGCATCCTGGTCCTGCTCTTTGCCAGGCCCACATCGCTTGAGATCACAAACTCAACCAGGGCATGATCGCTGGAGCCCAGGCAGCCTCCAACCTTGACGCCTTTGATGATCTCCTCAGCGTTGGTGAGCAGCAGGTCCAGCAACGCTTGACCTCTGGTCGGTCTGTCCAATACCTGAACCAGAAAGCTATCATCAATGGATTCCAAGAGCCTTCTGGAGCTCTTGCAGCTCGCCGTGTGGTTTTCCCAACAGATGTCAGGATGGTTGAAGTCCCCCACCAGGACAAGAGCCCGTGAGCCAGACGCCTCACGCATCTGGAGCAAGAAAGCCTCATCAGCAGCCTCCCCTTGATCAGGTGGCCTGTAGTATACCCCTAATACCAGCTGACCTTTATTAGTCCCATCTCTAATCCTAACCCACAGGCTCTCAACCTGTTCTTGACTCTAATGCTGATAATAAAATGACTCTAATGCTGATAATAAAAGGATTATTTAGCTTTTATTTGTAACAGAACGGAATAATGGGCAGGACATCTGGGCAGAAAACAGAAGGAATAAAATGGCTAGGAGACTACTGGGACATCTATCATAACCTGGTTTTATGAGGTGAAAATAAAACAAAGAAAAAGAGTATGATTTCTGATAAGATCCCTAGTGGTTTTCCGACAGGCCTTTAGGGCACTTAAGAACTCACTAAATACTTTTTTTTCCCTAAAAAGTCAGAACGAAGTGTCCTTACTAGTTCAGTTCTCTATATTGTAAAGACTGAAGAGTTCTGAATATTTCTAACCCAACTATAGATGTTAGATTGGGTTTTGGAAGTGAAAAAGCAAGCTTTATAGCAGGCGTGTCTTTGCAAATGTGTAGGGCAAGCATCTTGACTTCCAGATACTTGGTGTTTGTATGAGAGGTGGGGATTCTCTGTGTTTATGTTCTGGGAAAAGTTTTAAGCTGTAAGCTTAACTATTACTTATTTTTAAATGCAGCTAGTTTTACTGTCTCTACATTGACTTGTAATATTTTCTACTTTGCAGGTGCAGAAAATCTCTCAGAAGGATCAGACCAACTTAGCAGATTATCTATAGATGATTTTGTGAAGTTCTCTGGGTTTCATTTTTTGAGATTTACAATGAATGTTTTTATGATTTACTGGCTCCTTTATCAAATGACAGAAAAAAAAGGACACTTTGCCTTGCTCAAGACATCAAGGGATATTCTTACGTAAAAGGTAACTAGAATACTTTGCAAACTGCCAAGCTTGTCATGGAATAGTGTAACATGTTTCTTCTGAGATAGAAAACTCTTAAATGTGTTCAGTGTAGCTCTAGAAGTGTCTGCTTGAATGTGAAGGCAACAAGCTACATGTACGTATCTGCATCTTCAACAGTATTCTCCTTATTCCTGTACTTTGCCCATAAAGCCTGTGTGAACTCCACTGCCTTCATCATCCTTGAAAATGAGAGCCATACAGTCGTTATAATGCAGACAAAATCCAGATAACCCATCCCCAATAAAAACTACAAGCTAAAACAAAAAACTTCTCAGATTGACTTCTGCACCAATGAATACAAACTTTCGGCTTCTGTAGTTTAAGAACTTAGCTTTTGTACTTTCAGTACTAAGGCTGCTTGCTTAATTTGGATGGAACATACTTTAGTATACTGGTAGGATAAACTGTTGTGCTATACTATACCTTGCCCTTTTCTGTGGGAGGAAGAATCTTAGTCTTATCTGCCATCAGCTTGTCGTATGTTTGAGGCAGAGTTAATGAAGTATTTTATTGTCTTAACTAAATGTTCTTAGTTTGTATACCTTATTTCTTGTTCACTTTCTCTTTTGCTAGCGAAGCTTGCAAAAATCACTTTTCCTTCTTTTGAAAGGTTTGCAGTGGGTTCAGATTTCTGATTCTAAAGAAGCTTTCAGACTTTTTAAACTGGGACAGAAACACCGGAGTTTTGCAAGCACAAAGCTAAATACTTGCTCCAGCTGAAGGTGGGAAACTTTCACTAACATTGGGTGTAACATAGTGTGGGGAAGAGGGATGAATGAAAATATTGTTTATGGCTTTTTTTCGGGGAAGAGGCTTTAAAAAGGCTTGATATCTAGTGTTCCATGTGATATTTTGTGACAGTTTGTGATTCTAGTGCTTTGAACTAGAAGGATTAGTCCTTCAAGCAGATAAGTGCATACAAAAGCTAAGTGTTTTATCAAAAACTCTCAACAAAACAACTAAGCCTTCTTCCATGTAAGTAATGGTGGTTCATGAGGGGGAAGAAAAGCAAAATAAACCAAGACGGAATGTCTCTTTAAAAGGTTTAATGCATCTAGTAGAATTATTGTTAATTGAATCTGGAATAAATCCAGCAGTGTTTTGAACAGATGTTACAGATTTTAGAAAATGTGTGTATTTCTGGCTATTGACCTTGCTTCATTTCTCCTTTTAGCCACAGTATATTTACAATTAAGGTACTAAGAATTGAAGACCTTGAAATGCCACGAGTGACACGAGTCAATGAGTAAGTTCAGAGCAGAGTTCCCTTCTTCTTTTAGGATGAAATTGTCAGTTACTTTCAGTATTGATGTATTGATATTGGGCTACGGACACTAGGTTCCCTGATACAGCCTCCTGTATGAGTGGTGGTTCCCCATTTCCTGTCATTATGCAGTACTAAACCATCAAGTTGTAATGCTGTTCTATATCTTGTGCCCACTGTTCCACACAGTGTTCCTTTATCCTTCTCACTCAACTTCTGAACTAATGTAAATCCTCAGAAGGAAGAATATGGCAGAAAAATGGAAGCTGTGTTGGAAAAGAGTTTGGCAGGAAGTAGTGTGCAACTTCACTAGGAAAGCAACATTAAAAAGCATGAAAGGGTTCAAGAAATTGTTCCTCTAGGAGGAGTGGTTGTGTTGGAAATGATAAATAATCAATGTACATTCAAAGGTAAGAAAACTTAATTTTCCTTATCTGCCTTCATATTATCACTGTGTGATCTTGCTGGTTCAGAAAGGAATACCAAGATGTGCAATGAAGGTGACAGACTGAAAGAGAGTGGAAATATCAATGCATCTCTCCTAACTCTAAGCAAGTGTATTAGTGCACTCAAGATCAGTCAGCAGTCAAAGTAAGTCCTTGTACAAACTGTAAACTAGTTGTAGATTTCAGATATCATGTACAATGTTTAAACTATTGTTTAAAATGCAGAGTACGAAACTATGTTATGAGTGAAAACTATCTGTAGGCTTCTGCAGATGTGTGAAGACTTAATGATCTAAGAAAGTGATCTATAAACTTGCCTTCTTTTTGTTGTTGTTTTTTGTTTGTTTGTTTGTTTTTTCAAATAAAACCATTCCAGTTCTAAATTTCTGAATGTGTTATCATAGACTTAAGCAAATTAGCGTTGTGGTTGTTTTTTTTTTGTTTTTTTTTCTGGCCTTGCCTTCTCAAACAAGTTCTGGGGCAGATTATAAAATTAGTTTTCACTATTTTCACTTTAAATGTGTGAAATGTTAGACCTTTTCCTCCTTTGTTAGTTAGTTGCATTTATCATTTATTTCTGCTGTAACAGTTTTCCTCAGGGATATTGCTGTGCTTTGTCCTAGCCAAGAGACATGGTCAGAATATATATATTATATATATATAATTTGGAAAAGAAAAATTATATATAGATATATATAATTACATATATACATATAGATATATATAATTACATATATACATATATATATATTTTTTTCCAAACCTTGATGCAACTTCATCATTCTTTCTGATCTAGCTAACCAAATTCAGAGAGAAGAAAGCCTGCTTGCTACTTCTATTTGAGGTTGTGCTCTAAATGAGTGCAGACAGAGCTTTCTGTATTTTAAACAATGTAGTATTTATTTACAGTCACAGCTGGATATAATTGCAGAATTCTCTGCTGATTCTCATTTGAAGGTGTCTTTCTGTCCCAAAGATTAGGTGAGCTCTGTGTTCATGAAATGCCACACTGTGCCTGGTAGCCTATTCAAATTCTGTTATGCTTAAAAGTAGATGAAAATAGGCCTTGCTACTGGATTAGTCTCTTATCTGTCTGTCCTTTCTAGGGAAGAAGGATTCCTTAAAATTAGCTGCTGCTTAAAGTGCTTTGATTTATTCAGAACTGTTTTATTTGTTGGTCCTGATCACTTGAAATTTTAACAATATGGGGGAAATGTAGTGATGACTTTGATAGTAATTTTCTTTAAAATAAGAACTCATTTACCACTCCTGCACTAAAGCTACTTATGGGTCACGTGTGTTGTGACAGGAGCGTAGCTATGTGAAGCTTTTAGCTCTGTTGGCAGAATTCAGTAGCTGTAAAGAGTCCAGCAGGTAACCTCACTAGAGAACAGTGTGTTTAGTCACGCTTTAGGAGTTCTCTCCTAATTTTCTGTACATCACCAGCTGTTTGATTCAGTGACTTAACCTTGGTTTAGGAAACACCAGAGATGTTGTGATAAGTATATGCTTCTTTATTTCCAAAGTATTTACTATTGTCCTTTCCTAGAGACAATATACTGAGAGAGTGGTTATCTCTGATTTTGTTGGGTACTGTTTTCTTAGAAGTAGATAGGTCAGTTTGCCAGATGTGGTAAGGGAAAGAGAAAGGTGAGAGAGAATTTAAGCTAACGTGAGGCTGTATGACCTATCTTAGGCTGGATGTTGAATGTACTTTTTGTTTTAAATGTTCTCGTGGGTTGTCTAAGAAGATAATGGCTGCATAGTAGCTGGAACAATCATACAACCTGTCTGCAAACTAGCAAAAAGATTAAATTCAAAACAACCCACAGCTCAAAATGATTTAAAGACTAGTGCAGTTATTAATGTGTTGTCTTCCACTTGGATAGCTCTCACATTGAAATGAAGCTGTTAACTTCTGTTAATGGGATTTGTTGTGGTTTTTGTCTTCAAAGGGTGCAGCAGCACATACCGTTTCGTGAAAGTAAGTTAACACACTTTCTTCAGGGATTCTTCAGTGGAAAAGGGAAGATACACATGTTAGCAAACATCAGCCAGTGTGCTTCAACCTATGAAGAAACACTCAGTGTGCTAAGATTCTCAGCTATTGCACAAAAAGTGAGTATGTTGTAGTCTATTTTGTTGATCAGTACTTATGATTTGCATTTAAAGAAAAAATTCTGTTCTTCTAAGAATATGAATCTATTTGTGTAGTATCTGTAGTGAATCTGGGTGTTTGTCTCCATACAGCAGTCAGGATTTTTAATTTAGTGTTTTAGTTGAGCTTAATTTTCCTACAGAGTTTTCTAAAAATCTCTACTGGGGTCTTTGTGTTTCTTTGGGGCGTGAGGGCAGAAGCATCTTCTGAGAATCTCATTCCTAAAAAGTATTCAACCTAACAAGAAGCAACTTGTTACATCTGGAGGAGATTTTATGCTATTTACTTAATTTTTCTCTCTTCTCAAAATATGATCCCATGTAGGAAAGCAAATCCAGCTACCCCATATGTTGCTGCTGTTGTAATTTTGAATATTGTCCAGTTCAAGTGTTGACAAAAGAAGTGGAGCAGTAAAGAGTTTGAAAAGCTGTGTTATGGCCATCAGATGCTTCAGTGGGAAAGTGGGGGTTAAGCGGAATGGGTAGGAGTGAGTGCTATGATATAACACTGAAGAAGTTAAGCTGTCAGATCAGTGCTACAGTCTTGATGGAAAACTTTGAAGTGCTGAGAGTTTGTGTTTGAAGCACAATTGATGGATGTGTGCCCTTGGATTGTGGCCTTATCTGAAAGAGGTTAAGTGTGAAAGTAGAGGGAGCAGCCTATGAGGGTGATGTGGCGCTGCAAGACAAAGAACTGAAAAGATGATGATCAGTTGCATTGAATGCAACTGGAAACTCAAAACATAAAAAAAGCAGAAATCTATGGCTGCATGAAGTGGCAGTTCTTGTACATTGTTGGCCTAGTGAAACTCTTGAGGTTAAAAGCAGGATTGGAGTCTGCAATAACTCTGTTGTAATTTCTTGAAAACTGGTTTAAGTAGTGACCAAACATCAAATACTATAAAATATATTAGCTGTTACTAGAATGCCACTTATCTTCCCCCCATATGAATCACTGTCATGTTGTATGTGAATTTGTGAGGTGGGTTTTGAAGCTGAAATTAAAAACTTCTTGTATGGCTGTGTTCATAGTGGCTATCCAGACTATCTGTAGAAATAACAGTTATTATGTAGTCAGCTATTCACCAGTTTTAACTGATTATAAATTACGTTTCAGGGTGGAGAACATAGCATAGTGCCTGACACCTGTGTTGATCCTGAGGGCATTCTTGATTCTGTGCATTATGATGTCATGGATATTAAAGAGCAAGCTGAGGCAGCACATAGTTCCATTGTATCCCTGGGGGACCCGAAGGAAGATATTGGCTGGTTTGAAAAGCAGCTGGAGAAAACTAACTTTGAACTAATGGAGACCAAAGAAGAGCTAACAGAGAAAAACAGCAAACTACTTAAAACTGAAGAAGAGCTGATGCAGAAGAACAAAGGTGAGTTATGCGATGTGAAAGGTAGAAGACAGAAATAGTTCATTAATCTAAAAGAGAAATAACCAGTTTGAGTAGGAATTAGAGGAGATGTTCTACCTTTGGAACCATAGCCTGTAGATAAATGATAGTTTGTTCCGTGTGTATATTCAGGTTCAGCAATTCCACGGTTTTTGGTTATTTCTTTTCTTTTTTTTTTTCCCCCTCTCCTTTAAACTGCAACTAGCAGCTTTACGCTTTCATAAGTATGGGGTTAAATGTCTTCATCTTGATTTTTACTTTTATCTTGTAATCTCTACTCTTCTTTATGTCTTGTTGATGCAATGTTTTCATTCCAAGAAATATAGAAAACTTTTGAATCACTCCCAATAAGTGAAGACCACATGCAAATTAATTAATCTGTTCAAAAGCTACCTAAACATTAGAATATCTGGAAAAATTGATTACTTAATAAACTATCTATTGGCTACTTATGTAATACAAACTTTTCTGTGTGTTACAGACTTTGAAATGCAGATGATTAAATTGGATGAGTCTGTTGAGCAACTTAAAGAAGCAACTGAGGTAACTTTATCAAGATGTTGTGTAAAATTGTTTTAATTAATTAATTAATTATTACCAACTTGTGGTAGCTTAAAATGCTATTCCAGTAGGCTCAATTAATAGATTTCTTACCGAGCTTAGCTTAACTGAATTTGCCTTTAATGCATTGTGTAATTCAGCTACTTAACACTACATTAGAAACTGATGACTGAATTTTTTTTATTTTTTATTTCCAATCTCAATCAAGGTGCAGAAAGATGACATTATTACAGAGCTACAAGACTTAAAATCTCATTTAGAAGAAAAAGTAAAAGATTATGTGACTTTTACACATCTCCGTATCCTTATACAAAAAAAGAAAAACACTAATTCTATGCTTGTAATCAACACATTTTTGGAAAACTGATTTTCTGTATGTAGCTGGTACTCGCTTGAAATTGTAAACAATTCAAATTTATCTGAAGGTAGTTGTTGTTAACACAAACAACAAAAATATCAGCGTGTTCCACTAACTCCTGCCTCACACTCCTACATCAGAGGAAGAGCAACAGTAAAAGTATGTTGAGTAGAGTTGGAAGTACGAGTATGAATGGTCAGGATATCTCCACGTTCTATGCAGTCCATAAAACTTTATCCTGACTAATGTACTGCGAGCTACTGAATATGTGAAGACTAGCTTGATTAAGTATGTGTGCATACCACTTCTGGTGGTTTTTGTTCATTTTTTGATGTTTGGTAGCCTGAAGTAGCTCTGAAAACATTTATAGTTAATTCTGTCACTCAGATCTCTAACCTTGTAAGCTTAGCAACTTGACCCTTCTTAGTCTTTGACTGTCTGCATCACTGCAACTTAGTATTTCCATGGTGTTAAAGCTGACTGTGATGAGTAGCCATGTCCTCACCTATTACTTCTTCCAAGAACAAGGCTCCAACTCTATCTGTGAGATTGTGTGGCCTGAACACTTCTGAGGCTTTTCTTTTCATAAGCTACTAAAGATGAATAATCAGTCCTTGGCAGTGCCAGCATGGCTTAACAATCGTCATCTTGTAAGTATTGAAGCTTCACTTGTGGTCAAGGACACAATCTAAAATATGCGTGACAGAGCTGACTAAGCTTTAAGGTTGGATTGTATCTGTCACGATGAAAGTGATTTTAGCAGCTTAGCAGAAGTGTGATGTGATGAACTTGTATGAGAGCTGACCATTTGCTTTTTGACCATGTTTGTAATTTTGTTGACTTCTTGGAAACAGGAAATTCTTTGATAAACTGGTAAACTCTTGATTGTGTGCAAGTCTTTTACTTTGTAACCTGCTAGGCTCTTGCTTTCCCTTGTATACTCTACCGAGTATTGCACTTGTCATTATCTGAAGGTGTACTTGTTCTGTCTGCTATTGAGATTTGTAACTGATGTCTATAGAGTCACCGGGTAAATATTTTAGCTGTATGGTTTTGTGTAAATATTTGCCTACAGAAGATTACTGAGACTTAAGTGCTCCTTTTGTTAAGCTTCAATGTAACTGATCTTATATCAATACAGGAAAAGACTACCTACCATTTAACTACCATTAAAGCAGAACCGGCAGAAGAGAACACTAATAAAGGAACTGAAAGCAGCCAATTTTCAGTGCTTTCAGTTAAAGCACTGAAACAAGAGAAAACTGAGTTGGAAGTGGGAAGAAAGCGCAGTAGTGATGAAGATAAGCCTACTGTGGAAGAGCCACCTCCAAAGAAAGGTACAGTTTCTTCCATCCTTGAACAGGGTGTCTTCCAAAACAATAAATTGCTTCCTATTCCGGATAGGAAGCAAAAGGCTGTGAAGCGCGTACCTTATGGTATAAGGAGAAAAGCCACTGTGTTAAACTGTAAATAGAAGTAACTGTTATGTAAATATCCCTTTTTCAGAAGGTCCTATGCTGTTCATTTTTGAATGCTTAAGAATAAAAGTTTTTGGCACTATTTTTTTCCTTTTTGCTGCTTTTTCCTCATCTGTTGATGCACTTGCAGATTTGTTAATAGTTTTAAAGCAGTTTCTTTAGGATTGTTTCAACTGCTGTTGCTGATCTTCTGAGTAGCATCAGCTGTTCAAGTGCTTTTTTTTGTTTGTTTGTTTTGTTTTTCCTGAAGCAATCAAAATTGTTGACAACCTGCTAATTGCTCGCTCATGGGCAATATTTGAGCAAAATGGTTTGGATAAGCTCTGATGCATTTAACTTCACTTCTGGGCACAGCTGAGCATCAGTGTTCCTAGAATTACGGAAGGCATATACAATGTAGAAGGGAAAATCTAAACCTTAGCTGTAGTCCCTTCCTTTCTTGTATTCCTCTTGCAAAATATGTGCAAGGGAGAAAGTCAAGGCCTTCTTTGGATGAGATGCTGTTCTTGGATGATTTGTCCCTGCTGCCTTTATTTGGCATAAATATTGAATCCTAATGTGACCACTGAATGGCATCACATATAAGCATCTTACCAGAGACTGAGGGAGGGATGTGGACTCCTCCATACTCCAAATAGTAGTGGGTTTGTTCTAATCATATGACCAAAGCTCTCATTTAAAAATTAATGACAGCAATGCTCCACATAGGAATTAAAATGGGTAGCTGATAGTCACAATGTCAGCATGAAGTTTTCGGTTAAGAAGTACTGAGTATTCAATCATGTTAAAATTTTCTTCTATTTGTGAGTATTAATAGCGTCCAATTTCAAAAACCGCTTCGTATATATTCTTTAGCTATGTTAAACATACACAGTAGAACAATGAGCACAGGTGTGTTGTGCTGGTTCTTTTGTAGAATTAGTTATATAAGTAGCACGAGCAAAAGTGTTTTAGGAGATGCTAGGTTATCTCAGCTTCAAGTTCAGGGTATTTACACCATTCTCTGAGCTTTTAGGTCTTGTTTCCTATGCTCTGTAATAATGCTTTTTCCCTACTTCCTCTGTAAGGAGCTTCTAGACTGAACATTACACATCTTCTCCCTAGTCTTATTTATCTTGCTTTAGTACTTGCTTGTTGTTTTCAGCATAAAGTGTTTAGATTACTTATAAATCATATTCCCCTCACTAGTGTTGCTGGGTGAGCAGTCAAAACCCAAAACCTGGTTTGGGGTGGAATATGCCACTGCTGTTTCTTCAGTATGACTTTTAAATCAGTTGAGGGCTGTATATAAAACTCCTTAGATGAGTTAAGAGGCTGTTTCCATGCAGTACATGTGAATCTGTATGTAATGCAGGCTGCACGTGGGCACTATAAAATTCTGCATTGTAGTAATAAAAGGACTGTACAAGAATCACCATTGAATATATTGTTGTGGTGACCCAATCCCTAGTAAGTCTTGACTTATATTTATTTTTTTTAATACTTAAAGTATGCATATTATGGAATGGACATAACTGGATTCTAAAGCAATGATGAAATACAGCAGAAGTCGCTTTTGATAGAAAGAAAATGCATGTGATTTTAGCTAATTGCTCACCAGTTAAAGAAAAAAACAGCCCCAAGCTAATGGAATATTTATGGAAACTTGAATCTGCAAATTTGTACAACTTTATGAGTGAACTTTATATGCAAAAGAGTAAGTGTGGACAGAAGTAGGAATCCTCATATTTTGTTTAGAGATCAACTGAATAAGAGAGACAGATATCAACACTTAAGTGATCAACTTGTCCAGGGTTTTATCTTTCTTTTGAAAGTAAGAGGACTGTGAGTTTGAATGAAATTTCTTAGAGAACTGTTTATCTACCATTTAGATGTAGATGGAGTGATTCCTGGCTGCCTTATAGGGATTGCTGAAGCACGGAAGATAGAAAGAATATAGCTGTGAATTATCTATCTCGTTCCCATGTTTCTTAAATCTAATTAGATTTTCTACTGGTGTGGAGTGGAAGGTTTGAGTAGTGCCATGGTAAAAGTGTTCTTCCAGACTGAAAACCTTTTGCTCTTAATTCTGTATAGAAATCTGAGGCACCTGATTACGTGTTCAGAGGACTTTAATTCCTTCACTAGTATCAAATACTATGTGATGTGAGGGCATGGCTTGCATATTACGACAGTGTTTCACTTAGAAGTTGCTACTTGGTGTTGTGAACTGCTATGTAATAATGATTTTAATCAATCTGAGCTACATTCCTTTTCCCTTTTTTGTTTGTTTGTTTGTTTGTTTGTTTTACAGTAGTTGTAAATGAGAGAAAGAAAAGGAACACTGTAGAGCAAAGGACAATTGAACACATGAAACAAAAGTGCTCCGCGTACCGAAAGGAAGTACTAGCACTGAGGGAAAGAACTGAAATCTTGGAACATCATTTAACTGTGCTTGAAGAACAATGCAGAAGAGAAAAAAATAAAAAAGAAGATTTCAGTAAGCAGGTAACAAGCCTGCGTATTGAGCTTTCTTTTTCTGAAGAAACAGCTGATGCCCTCCGTGAACAAATTCTGCAGGGTCAAGCTGACTATCGGGAAATTGCTTCTGAACTGGATGAACAGAAATCTATAAATATGACACTTGAAAACAAAAATGCCCAACTAACTAACAACATAGAAGTTGCCAAAGAATGTATAATTGGTAAAGTGTCACAAGTAAAAGAAATGCGGACCAAATTAGATGAATTATACAAATGTCACTTAGAGTTTCACGCCATTGCTACTGACTTTGTCAGTGTAAAGGATTCCTCAGACTCTGAAAAAGATGAGACATGAGAGGGATATCTCAAATTAGTTCTGCATGCATTCAGTCACAGACTTCTTCCATCTCAGATCTTGTGCAGGACCTCTCCTTTAACTATAGTCTTGAAAGGATTTGGGAAGTATGCAGAAATATTGTTGATGTTTCCTCACAAAAAAGTCAGCACATCAAAGCACTGCTTCAAGACAATGAAAACCTAAAGGCGGGACTGAATAATGCTGAAAATCATAATCGTCAACTTGTAATGAAGCTATGTGAGATTACAACTCACACTAGTCAGGAAGAAGATCTTGTGAATCAGTTACATGAGCAAATAGAAAAGAAAACTCAGGAGTTTGAAGAAAAGACTGCAGAAGATCAGAGAGTGATTGCACAATTTCAGGAGGAAGTTGCCAACTGTGAGGTAAAAATAAGAGAGCTTGAATATCGCCTGGAGGCTTACAAGACAATGGAAGACAATGTGTCAAAACTCAATGAATTACTTAAAGAAAAAGAATCTATTATTGTTAATCTAGAGACAGTTACAGCAACTCTGCAGGAGAAGTCTGCAAATGCAGACAAAAAGTTTGAAGAGTTAAGTAGCAAAGAAGCAAATCTGATTCAAGACGTTATGCAGCTTAAAAACAGCTTGGAGCAGATGAAACACTCTCTTCGGGAAAAGGAAAAGAGTGAAATGGAGAAAGTGCAACGTATAGAATCGTAAGTAACCACTGAGTTAACTTAGAGCCCTTTGAGAATGAACTAGAGTTAAAAATAGTTAATGGGAACATCCCTTCGACTTAATGCATCTGCATGCTTATCAATAACCAAACTACTACTTTAGGATGCTTTGGTATGCTACTTGAGTTCCAAGGGAAAACAGGAGTGTGCAAGGAAATAAAGAATAATATGGGGATTTCTGGTGGTTTTGTTGTACATCCCTCAGAATAGCATCTGAATAATTTATTGCTTCAGAATCTGATTATGAGAAGCAAGCTGAAATTCAAAAGTAATTGTTTAAATCTTGTCACTGGTCTAGATAGATTTAAGAGTCTATTTACAAATAGAAACCAACAGGCAGGGCATGGATTAAGCTGTAATTGCTGTTTCCATGAGATGTGTAACAATAATGTTCTTTGTCTCTTTATTTTTAACATAAGGCTAGAAAATATTCTTTCTGAGAGTTCTGCCCTTGTACTGAATTTGAAAAAAGATTTGCAGAGGAAAGAAGAAGAGTATGCAGATCTAAAAGACAAACATTCTGATGCCGAGAAACAAATTCAGCAAGTACAAAGCGAGGTTTGTAACTCCAAAGCCTAAAACCTAAGTCTTGTGAAAAAACGCTGATAACTGGGAAGAAGAATGCTATTTACTTGAAGAGAAATAGACTAATTTCCAGAGGCTCTTTAAGATAAGCATGTATATTTTTTTTCTTCAATTTCAGCTTCAGTGATGTTAATAGTTAAAATTTAATTATTAAACAAGAAGATATCTTAAAACCCATTTTGCAGGATCTTAGTCTGAAAGTTTATTGGGTGTGCTTGGGGTGGAAAATTGAAGCTTAAAAATGAATTCATGTCTTCCTTGGTAACCTTGCACTTGCTGTCATTTTCCTACTCAGCACTTGTTTGTGAATTCCTCTTTATTTAACAAAGAAGTATTTGGCCAGGTTGGATTACAGAAGTCTTTTAATGAACCGTGAGCTGTGCTTACATTACAGGTGTCCACGATGCGTTCTGTGGAGGAATCCCTCAGGATCAAGACGTATCAACTTGAAAGGGTTATTAACTATTTTAAGGATGAGCTGGATTATAAAGACTTCTATATCCAACAACTTAAGCAGGTATTTTACTTGCTCTTATTTTTTATTAAATGAATGATGCAGGTTTTCCAAGCAACAGGAAAAAGGTCAAAAAAAAAAAAACAATTGGAGCAAAATGAAGGTGGCCAACTGAAATTAGTGGTAGACCATGAAAGATATTCAAATAATTAGTCACTACAGAGCACTGGCAGATTGCTTTAAATACAATAATCTGCATAGTAAATACATATGTAATACATGCATATAACCTGATCTTGTTGAGTGACATCACGATATGTTAATTGAAATGTCTTACCATAAACTCTTTTTATCAGCTTGAGTCCTTATTTATGCTATATGAAAAACTTATTAATTCTAGGCTGTCTTAAAGATTCTGCTTGTTTTTACTGTGTATGCTTTTCTTTCAACATGAAATATAGGAGCTGGTGGAAACTGAGAGGATGGAAGATATCTCCAAAGACTATGACCAACTATGTGACGGTCAGCCATTATTTGTGTGTGTGTGTGTGTGTGTGTGTGGAATATCCGTGTAAATGTTGTCACATTGCTAATGACTTTGAGTCTTCTGTGTTTCGATTTTAAAACATGTCTGCATATATTTGTATGTAAATATTTCAATGGAGATGCTCTATTTCTTTTAAAAGAGCTTTTGGTCATGGGAGAATCTTGATTTGAGAATAATGGGAGCTAGTAGGGAGTTCATCTGTAAATTTTCAAACCTTCAGATCTGTGTGCAAGGGATAGAACAATTGAAGTTATGCGGATGACATTAGAAGAACAAGAGGAAATGCAGCTTGAACAAGATGAAATGCTTCAAGCTCAGTTAGAAGAGAACCAAAAATTAGCTTCAGGTAATCTTTCCAGGGAAAGGGAGCAGGGATGCAAAAGGGGTTTAGACGTACTGTGATAGCCACTTCCATTTTCATGTAACTGTTACTTAGGCATTAACGTTCCATAGTAAACAACAAATCTCTTGTAGTTAAAGGCTTCTGTTATTTCTTTATGTCTGTAGCAGATAAAACTGAAGCAGCTTTAGTAAAAAGTCATTGGTGTGGTATTTCAAATATATATTTGAAATGATATGCTATCTAACCTCATTTTGTGTATTGAGTAGAACTGATTGCATGGAAACAGAAATACAGTGAGCTGGAATACCAGAGCAATAGTGACTGGCAGCAAAAGAACAACGAAAGTGATGAGGCAAATTTGAATGAAAACAGTACAGAATTAATAAAGCTGCAAAAAGAGCTGGAGGTAACTTAACTTCAAAGTTGTAACTTGATAAAGTAAACTGTTATATTGATTACAGAAACTTCCTGTAAAAGCTGCAGTGCAACATGTAATAGGGACCAGGTACAGCTTTTTTGTGGTACGTTAAGAATGGCATCACTGATGCCCCCATAGTATAGGAAGTGTAGCCTTCCCTACATTATGCTGCCATGAGCAGTGCTTCTTTTGCTGGCCTCTGAACAGTTAGTTGTCTTATCCCATCTGATGTTATTTTTTGTTGTTGTTGTTTGTTTGTTTTTTTTTAAATAAAAGTAGTGGGCTGGCATTGGGAGTTTTCTAAGTGAGTATACAATAGGTTACATCCACTCTGTTAGTGGAATGGTTCTGAACTTCTTTCCTCCTTCACCTTGAGTAAGCTTATTTATGATATTTTTTTTAATGCGCAGAGCCAATTCACTTTTTCAAGAAGAGGGGAAAGTTGAACATTCATTGCTTCATTCTATACCACGTCAATGTGCTATAAGCAGAGTATACTTATACAATTGTTGTTTGCAAGAAAGGAATACTAACTCAAAGCAAATTGTAACTTACGGTGTATTTGTCAAAACTGTTTTCTGTTAGTTGCTTGGGCAACTAATATAAGCTATCGAAATCATCATCTAACTTTATCACCAGGAAGCCTTTTTTGTTGGGCTGCGGGTCTAGGAATTTTCCTTGGTTAAAAGACTTTTATTTTTTCCAAGCAGTTTCTCAGGTGCTCTGTCCTATATATGAGAATGTCTGCCAGTAGGTTTGATAGGAAAGGAGACTACTCCTACAGTGTAAACTGTGTTGCTTTTCTTTGTCTTTCAACCCTGAAGGAGCTGCAAGTTTTTCTACAACTGCTGCAAGGCAGCGTAAAGTGTTAGAAGTTTTTAAGTTAAAAGAGTTTTTCTTATACTGACTTTTGGTGTAAGTTCTGTAAAGCTTGTGTGAACATTTATAAAGAAAAAGAGATGTTTTATGGAGGCTCTCCAGTCTGAATAAGAAATACTGGAAATGATTATTTTTTAATGGAAAAGAACTAATGATTATCCAATACCTGCCTTTGGGAATATTCTGTAGTAAAAACTGCTAATGTTTCTGTTATCTTGCAGAAACAAGTCTATTTAATGATGACCTGGCTTTTAAGACTTTTATTCCTTAATGACTCACTATTTCATTTTTGGTTTCTTTGAAACAGGAAAGTGAGACTAAGTATCAAACTGATAGAAAAAAGTGGCTGGAGGAGAAAGAAGAGCTCCTAAATCAGATAAAAGAAGCAGAGAATCTTCGCAACAAAGAAATGAAACAATTTGCTGAGGACCGACAACATTATGGAAAGCAACAAGCAGAAACTGTAAGTGATGAGGTCCTGGCAGAGTTGTCTGGTGCCTGTAGTTTGGAGACAACTACATACCAAGTATTAACAGTAAGGGTGCATAAGAGCAGCTTGTCCAAGTCCCCTTGCTTTCTTATGCAGCAAAGCTCATATGAGAACTGCTTGATTTGGAAAAGGAAGGAATGGGGGGGCCACAAAAAGAAAGATCTTTCATAAGTGCATAATGGAATGTCACGTATATGGGACATCAATAAGAAAATTACAGTTGAAAAATAGATCACTATTTAATGAGGCTAAGAAAGTATTTTGTACAATAGCTTTTGTTTGTTCTCTTTTCTGCAAAGCAGAAGGCCTTTAAGCCTTTATAAGGAAGAAAAGGCAATTGAGTTTCTAAAGAAACCCCACAAACTTCTCTCCAGATACTGAATAAAAATACTTGGTCAGACGGCCACAGTTTTGCTCCTTTATCACTTTCCAAATAGTGACTGATAACAAAGTCACTTGAGTTACTTGAGCTGTTTGCTGGGCTCTTGTCATGTAACTTCTTAAACATGTGAATCTGTACATTCTGCAAAGCTTTTTTTACATCTGGAAGTAGTTAGTCCCGACTTTCTGGACCTGCAAGCAGCATAGAAGGACATGAGGAGCTTAGTATTATTATCACTTTGTGACTTTATTTTCCTAAAGCTCATTGGTAATCATTAAATGAGCAAATTGAAGTTCTTAAATAATACTAATATTTTTTCACAAGGAGAGTAATGTAGGTTGTCTAATAGAAGCATGGTTTTGCTTCTGTAGGTTTGTAGTGCAACTAGTTCTAGAGCTCCTGTGGATCTTGAAGAGATCATACATTTACTAAGACTATAAAATGGTGCTAACTACCGAAGTGTTAGAACAGTTCAGTGTGTAGTAGGTGATGTTCATCTGTTCATCTGTTCTTCATTTAGGAAAGACTTGTTGCCCAGCTGGAGGAAAAGGACCGTAATCTTCAAAAGTGGCGTGAGGAGAGAGATCAGTTAGTAGAAGCTTTGGAAGAACAGCTGAAAAGTTTGGCTTTAAATAAAAGCTTGGAGCAGATGAAACATTCTCTTCGGAAAAGGAAAAGAGTGAAATGGAGAAAGTGCAACGTATAGAATCGTAAGTAACCACTGAGTTAACTTAGAGCCCTTTGAGAATGAACTAGAGTTAAAAATAGTTAATGGGAACATCCCTTCGACTTAATGCATCTGCATGCTTATCAATGGCCAAACTACTACTTTAGGATGCTTTGGTATGCTACTTGAGTTCCAAGGGAAAACAGGAGTGTGCAAGGAAATAAAGAATAATATGGGGATTTCTGGTGGTTTTGTTGTACATCCCTCAGAATAGCATCTGAATAATTTATTGCTTCAGAATCTGATTATGAGAAGCAAGGTGAAATTCAAAAGTAATTGTTTAAATCTTGTCACTGGTCTAGATAGATTTAAGAGTCTATTTACAAATAGAAACCAACAGGCAGGGCATGGATGAAGCTGTAATTGCTGTTTCCATGAGATGTGTAACAATAATGTTCTTTGTGTCTTTATTTTTAACATAAGGCTAGAAAATATTCTTTCTGAGAGTTCTGCCCTTGTACTGAATTTGAAAAAAGATTTGCAGAGGAAAGAAGAAGAGTATGCAGATCTAAAAGACAAACATTCTGATGCCGAGAAACAAATTCAGCAAGTACAAAGCGAGGTTTGTAGTCAACTGAGATATTTTTTTCTGTAAGATTATGCTTGGCTTTCTGCTGTTAAAACTTCTCAAACTTTAACTATGAAGCTGGAAATTTCACACTAGTGTGGCTAGCAGCAAATCTTAGGTAAAGTTGCCATTGAAGCTCTAGAGGGGACCAGAAGTTAAAACATGGTTTCGCATAGATAATGAACAGAGGAAAGTAAAGTTGGTTAGTAGTCTGGAATAAGGTTTGTGAAGAGAATAGCTAATCTGCCTCTGGAGGGGATTTGTTATTATCTCTACGTTACTGGTGACTTGCCATTGGTATACGTGGTAACTCCAAAGCCTAAAACCTAAGTCTTGTGAAAAAACGCTGATAACTGGGAAGAAGAATGCTATTTACTTGAAGAGAAATAGACTCATTTCCAGAGGCTCTTTAATATAAGCATGTATATTTTTTTTCTTCAGTTTCAGCTTCAGTGATGTTAATAGTTAAAATTTAATTATTAAACAAGTAGATATTTTAAAACCCATTTTGCAGGATCTTAGTCTGAAAGTTTATTGGGTGTGCTTGGGGTGGAAAATTGAAGCTTAAAAATGAATTCATGTCTTCCTTGGTAACCTTGCACTTGCTGTCATTTTCCTACTCAGCACTTGTTTGTGAATTCCTCTTTATTTAACAAAGAAGTATTTGGCCAGGTTGGATTACAGAAGTCTTTTAATGAACTGTGAGCTGTGCTTACATTACAGGTGTCCACGATGCGTTCTGTGGAGGAATCCCTCAGGAACGGGATGGATGAACTTGAAAGGATTAATAACCAGTTTAAGGATGAGCTGGATTATAAAGACTATACTATCCAACAACTTAAACAGGTATTTTTCTTGCTCTTAATTTTTATTAAATGAATGATGCAGGTTTTCCAAGCAACAGGAAAAAGGTCAAAAAAAAAAAAAAAAATTGGAGCAAAATGAAAGTGGCCAACTGAAATTAGTGGTAGACCATGAAAGATATTCAAATAATTAGTCACTACAGAGCACTGGCAGATTGCTTTAAATACAATAATCTGCATAGTAAATACATATGTAATACATGCATGTAACCTGATCTTGTTGAGTGACATCACGATATGTTAATTGAAATGTCTTACCATAAACTCTTTCTATCAGCTTGAGTCCTTATTTATGCTATATGAAAAACTTATTAATTCTAGGCTGTCTTAAAAATTCTGCTTGTTTCTACTGTGTATGCTTTTCTTTCATCATGAAATATAGGAGCTGGAGGAAAGGGACCATAATCTTCAAAAGTGGCGTGAGGAGAGAGATCAGTTAGTAGAAGCTTTGGAAGAACAGCTCAAAACTTTGGCTTCTATTGCCATACAAAAAGAGACAGAAATAGCAGAACTGAGACAATCTGCCTTAAAGGATTCAAGCAAGGTCAGCTCTCCTTTCCTCCTACCTGATTAGCTACCCATAAATTCTGTAAAACTCCTGTACCTGCTCTTTGTATTCTGGATGTGGTTCTGTTCTTGAACACTGTCGTATTGACATCATGTGCAACTAACCAAAAAAAGCACCAGCTTTTATTTTTGTTCTTCAGAAACAGAATTTCTGTTAATTACTAAAATTTCAATTTTTTCAGTAGTTCAGATAAGCAGATGTCAGTTTGATGCTTATGATCCTACAATCATACTGGACATCTGTAGCTTTTTCTGATAATTCACAGCATTTCCGGATCCCAAGCTAGGCTCAATACTCAGACAGTAGTTCTGTCTCAGGTTTCTTACTTTCTTTGCTTTCTCTGAGGTAGTATCTACAATGGCATGAAAAGACAGAAGGGGACGTGGAGAGAGATTAAGGGAAGCATCAAAAAGCAGAGGGGGGATGATCTCTGGAAGTTGCATTTCTTATTTCAAAATCCAGCTTTTAATCAGGATAGCCAATCTAAGCCGTAGCATAGAATTTCAGAAGCTAAACAGAAGACTAAATGAGTTGTGCTCTTTTGAGAATGTTTGGATTCACTTTCTCTGAGAAGAAAGATGTTCTCATAGCAAAACTTCCCCTACAACTGCCGACTTTCTCACAGTACCGAGGATTTGGGAACGAATAAAAGCTCGGGTTATTATATCTTAAGAGAGATGAAGGCTGAAGCACATAAGTAAAATAGAAGAATCAAAATATATTGTATTACAACTTCCCAGGCAATTCTGTGACTACTGCACTTGTAACAGTGACCGTACAAATCCGTGAAATGTTACTGTTCTTGAATAGTTAAGTGTTCTAGCCTGCAATTCTAAAACTGATGCTACTAAGTAATTGCAATACTGCTTGTGTGTGTTAATTCCTTTTGCCAATCCCACAACTCAGCAGTTTTTACTGTTTATTAGGATAATGCAACTGTGATAGAAGAGTTAAGAAAAGAACTGGCTGACAAAGATGACTTTATAAAGGAATTAAAACAACGCATTAACCACAGTAGCCCTCAGTGTTTGCCAGAAATACCTTTACTTGAAGAAAGACAAAGTAGAAGGAATGACTCTGTAAATGAAAAGGTATGATTATATTTATAGAAAGTAAGTACTTAACATCTTGTTAACCCCTTTTTGTTCTTCTGTTTTCCTAGGAGATACTGGAGCTAGAATCATTTTTCTTAGCATATAGTCCTTTAACTACATATTCAGTGATGAGTACTTGTTGGTTCTTTTTGTCTTCCACTCAAACATGAGCTCTCATCTTCTCAAAACTATTTTATTTACTAGAACACCATCTCTCTGTGTACATTATGGAACTTTTCCATGCAGTTTTCCATGTATTCGTATGTGGATGCTGAAGATTAGGCAGAGGTTTAGCCTTTGGTGTTCTAACATAGCAGCTGTGAGCGTGCAGAGTATGGGGGGAATGGATGACAAAACGACCAGCGTTACAGATTTTGTCCCTAACTAATGTCTCGCTTTCTCTCTTTTGGAGGCAGAATACTGCCTGAGACTGTTAGTGAGACCCAGTAGGGTGTATCTGAAGATCACACAATGAATAGATGTTACTACCTTCCCACACTTGTGCTGTGTTTCAGCTTACGTGTTCATGTGGTGTCTGAGCTTGAGGTTTTACACTGTAGCTTTAGAAAACTCAAGATATTTTGGAGGTCTAATGCATAGCCTAATCTTTACTCCTTTTAAATATTTACAGCCTAGGAAACAACAAAGCAAAACTAAAACTGGAGAAAGTATTCCATTAAGATGCAAAGCTGAAGACAATTATTTGTCACGTCCATGTACTAGGAGCCTCACTTCATTAAATGAATCTGAGGTTAGTATGAAACTTCAGATCTGAAAATGTTGTGATTGTATTGCTTTTGATAAGGAATGAGTAGGAAAAGATCTCATGTTCTCTAAACAATTCCCAAGTTTTAATTTATTTATCCCTTTCAAGGTGATCAGATCACCTGTTTTTATAGCCTTTGATAGGAATAAAAGCTGTTGAAACAATTGTGTGATGAATTTTTGTCAGGTGCTGTTGAAAACTCTCCTCATGTTAATGCTTATGAAGTGGCTCATGATTAGATAAGTTACTTGGAAAAAATTCATGGAGCCACTGAAACGGGCACAGCAAATTGAACTTATTTTCTTCCTCTGCAGGATTTCTGGAGATTGTTTTGTTAGCAGATGATGTTAATCATTCCTATATAAGTTTTTAATTGCTAACTTTCATAAAATAGCAGTTACATATATTTTAAAAACAAAGTATTTATTAACCAACTTAATTCTTGGAAATACAGTGGGTGGTGATACTCCATTCAGATTCTTAGCAGAGCCTGATAAAGTGGCTCTGACTACTTTTTGTCTTTCTACAATCTTTGGTAACTTTTTGAGAGGAAGAAGACTACCCTCAGGGGGTCCGAACAGTGTAAGTAGTAAAAGCTGCTAGTCTGTGTTTGGGACACTGGAGTTTGCTAGTTACTAGCAGCAGTAGAAGCAGCCATCTACCATTTTCTGATGTCCCCAGCAGCCTGTCTTCCATGTGTTCAACCAGCATCTGAACTCATTTTTGATACGCTAGCTGAATTCCTGCCATAGAGAAGGAGGAGTCCAGGTGATCTCAGTTCTGACTTTGTTGTTCCTGTTGAGAAAAACAGGATTGGGTGGATTGTGGACAGTAAGTGCTGCTGGGGAAATGCATACTGACATTTCCCTGTCACTTAGCTGTGCATTTGCTGCCATTTGACCATGAGCAGGTACATGATAGCCTTCAGCTTAAGTACGGTGTCATTGCTTGAATGTCTGTATTCTCTCCAGGGAAAAGATAGCAATGGAGTTCTTTAATGACTTGTACTGGGCTTGCACCTTGCCAGCTGGACCTTACTTATGTAAATAACATCTCTAGTGTAGAAGAGGAAGGGCAAATTCCCTAAGATTAAGCTGGAAGTTAATCGAACACTTGAATCAAATGCTCCTGTTCCTGCCCAGTTCTGACGCAGCAGAGTTGAGAAGAAGAAAATCATGTCAGTTCTACCACCATTCTCTATTAAAAAAAAGTGTAGTTGTCTGTGCCCTTGAGAAAAAATGACTTGTAAAGTATCAGGCTCAGTTTAACATGGAGAACTTTTTTTGTGATCATAGATTGGAAATAATTTTAAATGTAACAAGTTCTAGGAAAGAGGGGTAAAACTCTGCTGTAACTGAAATAGACTCCTTCTGTTACAAGTGTTCTTACAGCAGGAAAATTGAATGCTTACATATCCTTTTCCAGATGCTTTATAGCTTTTTAATCTCATGGCTACCTTAACACTTGCACTTAAAATTCTTCTGTGCTATCAGGAGCATTTGGGAACTGTCCTCGACTCTTCTGGAGTGTCCGCAGAAAATGGCAAAACTAGTCGGTTCCCAAAACCGGAGCTGGAAATCCCACTGACACCTCTGCAACCTGATAAGACGGAGATAAAGCAGCACGGCAGCATGATACCTTTAGGAGTGAAAATGCCTAAGGCAAAAAAGAAAAGAAGTGATGACATGGATGAGGTATGACCTAGACCCAACAGAAAACAAAATATCTGATGCCTTTTTACCATTCTCATTTAAGCATTAAAAAAATGCTATTTCTACCTCAGTAAAGTAGTTGAAGAATTTAATCAATGAACTGCTTTAATGAACAAAACTAATAGCCAATCTCAGTGATAATGGTTTAAGAGAAGGGAATTTCTCTTAACTCCATTGTGTATTTTCTTTGAAACCTGTAGACATAAATCAGCTTTTTAGACATCATGAGATGTCTAATACTGATATCTTAATGTCCTGTTTTTATAATTGAATGCTTATTTATTATTTGATTTACAGTGGAATAGTTACCACTAGCAAATACTTCCCTACTATTAGCAAAAGTGTTTAAAGTGTTCACTTTTGTGACATCAGTTGTTCTTTCCAAAAGAATCATGGCTGAAACTTGTCTTATTTTCCCAGGATTTTGTGAAAAGTGAGAACACGAAAAATACAAAATCTGTCATGGCTTTTAATTCACCCTCTGCAAGTGACGAGAAAATGGTTGTTTTTTGTTCTGGTTTTGAAGCTAGCTTGGGACTTCCTGTAATTGTGTGGTCACACGAAAGAAGCAGTGTCTTATCCTTATGTGTATACCTGAATGGGAATCTTACATGCTTATGAGCTCTTCCTATTAAATTCCATAATCTAACCAAAGGGCAAGTCAGTCTGTCCCCAGAGTGTGTAATGGCTGTACTGTGTAATGATTTGGAGGGAAGGATATTGCACACTGAATAGTTGGGAAGAGAAGCTTTAGTGTATTATCGTGTGCTTTTGTAAGCGAAGCCCTTGTATTAAACTAAGGTTCATATCATTAATATGCATGGCAGTTATTAAAAACAGATGTTCACATGTGATAGCAGTATCCATGGCATGGTCAGAGTATGAGTAGTAGATTTTTCCCATCTGTTGTTTCACATGTTCACATCTGTGTTGAACAGAAATCCGGAAAAGACTACTTCCTGAGAAAGCGAGTACATGCTTCAAGACTGACTAAAAAGAAGGATGAAACACTGCAAAAAGTTGGAGATTTTATTCAAAGCTCTCCTTCTATTATACACTCTAAAGGTTGGTGTAGAATAAGTTTTATTCCATGTTTTCTAGACATTGTAGAATGGCTTGTTTCTGCTGTAGGCTATTAATGTATGTGTTCTTAGACTTGTCTGCCATGTTAAGTTGTCCTTTGATTTATGAAGTAAATGCATTTATTCGTCTCTTCAGAGATTCATTATTACATTTGTGAAAACCTACAAGTATACAGAGAAAGTTGGTTCTGTCTTGTGCTTCTGTCAGCACGAAAGTTAGGCCTGTTGTTTAACTCCTGCTGAAGTTTCTGACTTCCAGCGACTTCTGAGCCATGATTGTCTTTCATACTCCATTTTAATGCATGCTTTAAGCTGCCGTACCTGAACCTATAAACAGTTTCAGCTATAGAAGCAATAAAGAACCTCAATGAACAAATACAATTTCTGAGTATTTTCACTTAAATTTTACGTGTCATTTATAAACCAAGTTTGTTACGAAGCTTTTTTTGCATTCAGTGATTTAAAGACTCACAAAACCAGTAAGTTGATTGGTTTATGTATCAAAACAAATTTCTTCTAGCCAAGAAGCTGATGTCAGCAGTAAGTTCTCCTAAATCAAACGAACCTGAAAGTCTCGAAGAAGGAGAGACCAAGCCAAAACGATGCAAAAGGAAGCTGTATTCCACTGTCGTTTCTGGCCCTCTAGATATACCTGCTTGTTCGGTAAGTGATTATACTGTAGTCTTGGCTTAAAATAAACTACTAAGGAGTCCAAACAGACTGGAGGTTTCATCTATTTGCAGGAGGAGGTTGAAAGTACTGAGGTATTTCTTTATTCTACCAAGTCATTCTTGTTGGTCTTCCTGTTGTTCTGTTTTAGTTTGTCCTCAAAGATCTCTGTGTTTGGCTGGCTTACAGTTTACTAAGTAGGTGATGTAGCAATCACGGAGATGTCTTCTAATTTGGAATCATAGATAATTTCAGTGTGTCGGAGTGGGATTATTCTACTACACGCTTTTCTAGAGCACAACTTAGACAGCTTTTTAGGTATGCTTTAACTATGATCTCATGTCTAAGCCAACTTGCAAAGGTTCTAATGTGCCAGTTTCATGACTCTGTCAGCAGCTATTGTGCTAAGAACATTCTTGCTCTGTTGGAACTGCATCTTTTAATTATATTAGAGTCCTTTTTCTGTTCAGCATAGTGATCTTTTGCCCATACTGTAATATCCCTCTGAATTTTTTGATGATTTGACGAATGATAGGGGCAGAAACCAAAATGTTATTTTTTTTTGTTAGAGGATGAAGAAGATGAGAATTTGTTTTCTCACTGTAGTTCTGAGAACGTGGAACTGAACCGAGAACTGAAATTCTGGGCAAGTCATAGCTACAGGGATTGAGGCTAAAAATGTTTTCTGAACGCTTCATGTTTCACAAAACAAGTATTATAATACTCTTTTGAAAAGAAGTATTTCAAAATGAAAGCTGCCTTCAGGCTTTCCTCAGATGTGTGTGCTTTTTTAAGATAAACAGGATTTTGTACATTCTCCATATTTGTTCCTTGTGATTAAGCTGCATTAAAATGATCTCGGTATCCCATAGTTTTCTGAATAAAATATAATAAGCGAATGCCATTCTGAAATCCATTTAGGGGAAGAAATATGTTTGCGTGTGTCAAGAAGAGCTTGTCAGTCTTGTGTGAAAAGATGAGTAACTTTTGAAATGTTTTCTTCAGGAATCTGAGGAACAAAAGAAGGAAAGTGATCATCTGATCATCAAGCGACGGCTGAGATCCAGAACAGCTAAAAAACCTTGAAGAAGCATGTTTGTTCCCCTTTCTCAGGACATACTTTTATCATATTATTAAAACTGGTTGTTAATAAACAGTAACAGTTACTCCGTTGTGTTCTTAAATTTGTATATAGGTGTTTGTTGCAGAACGGCGGGAGAAAAGCAGACGACCACACCTGTCATTGACATATGATCAGCGAATCTCATTTATTCCTTGGCTGCGTGTACCTTTATAATACGGATAATTAGCTCATACATATTGCAACATATCTCTGTTTCGTTCGATTTGTTGGCCTCAATTATATTATATTGTGTTATCTTGTATTTCGATATCATATTTAGTAAAGTAAGTTTTTCCTCCTTAGATTGCCGCTGTTTTATCCCATTCCCCTTTTCCCCCTCCTTTCCGGGCCCCGGGGTGGGGGCCCACATGGTGGCTTCCCCTGTCACGGGCATAGGTAAATCTAAGTAACCCGTGACACCATCCAAAGCCAATCTTCCCTCTTTCTGCCTGAAACTGTTTCCCCTCCTCCTATCCCAAGTGACCCTGCTAACAGCTTTAGAAAGCCTTCCTGCAACATGAAAACGTGCCTGTGAGCAAACAAGCAGAGAGAGCAGCAAGGATTGCTGTTGCACTGCGTCACGCCGCTCACTGCCCTCTCCTCCCTTACAGGTTTCAAATGGAATTGGTCCCCAAACTGCCGCCCCTGATACACCGCAAGTCCTCCGGGAGCTTCTCTGGGGCATGGAAGCCAAAAAAAGATGAGACTTTGCCACCTCTTTCCAAGGGCAGGAAAGGTAAAGTGGCTTCCAGCTCCTTTCCACGGCACAGGCAACCAACTGGAGGTGGGCAGTCTCTTGCTGACCATCATCCCAGGGCTCTCACTTGTTTCAAACCTTCCTGCCGGCTCAGCATGGCTTCTTCCCCTTAGATAATGGTTGGCCTGTCCAAAAGGGAAGTGCTGGGTGTGACGTACCCCCATCCCTGGCTATGGCAGGAGGATGTGGGGATCTCAGGCCCTGCCCTCCCCCAGTGGAAGGGCAGGGACCCCAAAAGTCATTCTGCTGCCTTCTTGTCACCAGCCAGGTCCTCTTTCCCATAGCCAATGTCCCTCCTGCAGCCCCAAAACAGAGCTGAGCTGCAGAAAGGAGGAGTGGGGACAGAGATGGTTTCAGGGCTGGCTCTGGGAACAGGCCTGAGTGCTGCTAGTGAGCGAGCCAAAGGCTTGATGGCGAATCTCCTCTTCCTTCCCAACTGCAGTGAGATTTGACATGACTCCAACCTACACCAGAAGCCTGAGCACTGCAAGTGTTGACAGCGGGCAGTTGCGAAGGAGACGGAGCTCTCTGCAGAGGGAGAGCATTGCCTACAGGTGAGGCTGGAGGCTGTGGGCTGGGATGTGCATGGGGGTGACCCAACGAGAGCCCATTCCCTAACGCCAAAGGGTCGCTGTTTGTTTGTGGCTGCCCGAGAGAGGGATGGGGAGGCCAGGAGCCCCCCAGTTCACAGGGCTGGTCCCTCTCCACGTCTCCAGAGAGCCATGGGACAGCCCATCAGCTGTCTGTGGGGAAGGCTGCATTACAGCCCAGGCTCCTGGCTCAGGCTGGCAGGATGCGGCCCCAAAGCCATCAGCCACTCAGGCAGACCCCTCCCGCTCTGTCCTTTCAGTCTTCTGCCACCCATCGGGGCTGTGCTTGAAGCCCCACGCCCCTTCCCCTTCAACCCAATTTGGTTCCAAAGAGACCCCCCCGCCCCCCCCCCCATTAAACTGGGGTCTTAGAGTGCCCCCACTGACTCCAAATACCTCCCCCAACCCACCCTATAGACCCCAAACCCACCCCACTGCACCCTAATCCCACCCCACAGCCCCCAAACACCCCCCCAAGCCCACCTTAAAACCCCCAAAGGCCACCCCATAACCCCCAGATACCCCCCAAACCCACCCTATGGACCCCAAATCCACCCCTCAGCCCCCAAATACACCCAAAACCCACCCTATGGACGCCAAATCCACCCCTTAGCCCCAAAATACCCCCTTAAACCATGCTGGGGCCTTGGGGGCGGCTGTTGGCGGCCCTCAGCCCACAAACCTCTTCCGCTCCCTCTGCCGTTCCCCCCCCTCCGCCCCACGCCACCAGGTCAGGCCTCTCCGGTCTCCACTCCCCCTTCCCCCCATTATCCCCAATGCGTCCGTGCCGTAACCCGCTCCCCCGGAGGGAACGCGTGCTCTGTGGAAATGAGTCCCCTGGGAAACGCGATCCGCTTCACTGGCGTTCCGCCCTCGCTTTGGTTCCTACGGCCTACAGAGCCGGAGGAAGGCGATCCCGGGGAGGGGGGGGGGTGTCCTCAGAGGGGTGGGGACGTGTCAGCTGTGTCTCCACGGAGGAATGTGTGTCCTCCCCGTACAGGTGGAGCTGCTGCTGCTGCTGCTCGTGTACCCCCGTGGGCGCCCCCCCCCCCCACCACCCAAAACGAAGGGGGGCTGCGGGGATACCTGAGAGTATTGGCTCAGGCGCCCGGCCCCCCCCGGCCCAAAGCGTGCAGCCGCTACCTGCGGCGTTTGGCCGCCCGGAGCCTGGGGGGGTTACGGGAGGGCTTTGGCACGATGGGGAGCCCCGGAGGGGGGTTACGGCTTTGCCTCCGTTTGGAGCCCGACGACGCGACCCCCCCTCATCGCCTCCACATCCTGGCGCTGCTGCTGCAGATGGGGGGGGGGGCTCAGGGCTGATCGGTGCGGTTGGAGTCGGGGGGAGCAGAATTAAGGCTCACCCTGCGCCCCTCCCGCTTTCCCCCCCCCACACTCCTCCCGGTCAATGCCCTATTCAGCTCCTAAGGCCCCGGGCGATGGGGGGTGTCTCCAACTCCTCTTTGCCCCCCCTTCCTTTACCCCTAGCGGCTCAATTGCGACCCTCCCCCCCCCCTTGGGACGCCTCCAGGCGACGCCACATGTTCGACACCATGTGGGAAACGCTGGGGGGGGAACCCGAAAGCCAGTTGGTGTGAGAAGGGGCTCGGCCCCCCGCCGTCATCACCCCCTTCGTGTTGGATGAAGGGGACGGAGATGGGGGGTGGGTGGCGGCCGCCTCGTTGCCCCCCCCCGCGGTCTGGCCATAGGAAATAATTCATCTCGATGGTTTTCTTATGGATTCATTTGCTTCCTCGAGGTTGTCCTGACATTCGGCAATTTCCTTCAGTAGCGTTTCGAGCCTTTTCACTTCTGCATCCTTCTGCTGTAGAAATATCACATTCCAAACAGGACAAACCAGATCATTTTAGAAACAATTACAAGCCAAGTTGCATTTTGGTGTTAAAAACAGCCATAGACTCATAGAATAGCCTTGGTTGAAAAGGACCACAGTGTGCAGGGTCTCCAACCAGCAGACCAGGCTGCCCAGAGCCACATCCAGCCTGGCCTGAAATGTGTCCAGGGATGGAGCATCCACAACCTCCCTGGGCAACCTGTTCCAGTGTGTCACCACCCTCTGTGTGAAAAACATCAACCTAATATCCAACCTAAACGTCCCCGTATCACTTTAAAACCATTCCCCTTGTCCTATCACTATCCACCCTTGTAAACAGCCATTCCCCTGCCTGTTTATATGCTCCTTTCAAATACTAGAAGGCCACAGTGAGGTTTCCCTGGAGCCTTCTCTTTTCCAAGCACAACAAGCCCAGTTCCCTCAACCTGTCCTCACAGGAAAGGTGCTCCAGCCCTCTGATCATCTTACTGGCCCCCCTTAGCATTATTTGCAATTCTCTTTTGCCTTCCTGCAAGCACACCTGCTTCAGGGCACATTTCATCCCACTGTTAGGCCTTGTAAGAAGCACTATGGCAAGTCCATATGCAGAAAACAATGGCATTCCATTCACTAACAGAGAAACTATTCTGCCCTTGCTCCTGACTCTTGTCCCTGCCTCCTCCTGCACTGGGCAGTGTTTGTGGGCAATGAAAGAAATACCCACATTCTGGAAAATACAGACAAAAAAGAAACAGGCAGAAAAGCGGCACTAATACTTTGTCACTGGTGGGAATCTCCACAGAAAGTGCTGTGCTAAAGGTGTGAGGTTAAGGGATCATCACTATCAAGATAAAAGTCACAGCATGGAAGATTTAGCGATGGCGTGCTGACTAGAAGGAAAAAACAACACTTACCTTGGAGCTTGTTCATTTTCCCTCCTATCATTGGATATCTTCTCATCATCTATGTAGCTCTGAGGTTGGCCAAAGCCTGTTGCCATGAGCTTTGCTAAACGCAACAGTGCTGTGGCTCAGAGGTATTACACCGGCACATAGCATAGGAGAACTCCATAACCCAAGTGTCATGGGAAGAAGAAAGGGGAACTGTTACAATTAATTACGTTCACTAAATTGATAATTGTAGGCTTCTTGTCACACACTACTGCCTACAGCAAAACAGCACAGATGTTGACAACTGTGATTTCTGCATACAAGCAACCACTCAAGGCTGAGCACACTCTCCTGTCTCTTTGCCATGCCTAGAAAGACCCAGAAGAGCTCAGTGTTCTCTTGCTGTTAGTTTACATCCTCCAAGCACTTCCAAAGGCACGCTGCTCTGTAGAAAAAGCTGAGCTGTCCAGAAAGTTTGTGCAGGAAGAAGGCAGCAGTGTCAGTGCACGTCATCCTGGGGGATCTGAAAGCATTTGTGAAGAGAACAGGGAAAGAAGAGGGAAGAGAGCAAAACCAACAGGCACTAGCACTGCTGCCCACAGGGGGCGGGGCTTGAGGCAGGGCCTGTGCCAGAGGGGGGCCTGGCACAGTTAGGGCCAGCTCAGGGCCCAGAGCAGAGGGGGAGCAGGCAGAGGCAGGGCCTTGGGGCCCAGGATGGAGGAGGACCAGGCACAGCTGGGGCCAGCTCAGGGCCCAGGTGAGAGGGGAACCCAGCACAGTCGGGGCTGCTTTGGGGCCCGGCACAGCCAGGGCCTATCCCCCTTTTTTGCACATATGAAATGCTCCCAGCTGTGCTGCACAGCAGAACATCTTTCAATGGAGATGAAAGCCTGTGAAATGAAAGAATCCTTTCTTATTTCTTTCACATTTGTGTTTGTTGACTGCAGTTCCAACCAGGTGGACTCGCAGTGTCTTGCAAGTGCCACCTGGAAGCAGGTACAGACTGGAGACACAGCACCCTCAATGTCCAGGTGAGTAAGAGCAGCCAAGGAGGCCTTTGGGCTCTGCAGGGTCCAAGTGTGGAGCATTACACACAGGAACAGCTGAGTATAAAGACAGTGGCAGAGCTGCAGAGCTTGCCATAGTAGAGAGCCACAGTGGCTCAGCTCATTTCCCACAGTAACACAGGAAATAAGAGCCATGAGGGAAATGCAGATGCCTTCTGCCCCCATCAGAGGGGAGGAATGAGCTGCACTTCCACAGAGACATTCCTCTCACAGCCACTCACACCTCAGGTGTGGAGGGACGAGCTGGGGCTGCTGGTGGCAGCTGTGGAACATTGCCATCTGTGGTGCTCCATCCTGCCCTGGAGGGGCATGTAGAGCTGAGGACCTTTGTCACTGCACAAATGACTGCAAGCAAGATGTAGCAGAGGGAACGTAAAGCATTTAATAACTTATCATACAAAGCAATGAGTAATAGAAATGACAGTATTTCCAACCAAATATCCCCCATCCTAGCAGTCATATCTGATCTCTACAATCCCACCCAAACAATTTCCCAGCCCCCTCCAATTCATCCTCACTATCCCACCCCTGAATTTCCCTCCCCCAATTCCCACACAGTAATTGCCCACACTAATTACCAGCATGCAGGGCATGGGGAACACCTGTTCCTTGTGTGCAGGCACCTGGAAAAAAAAGAAGTGTCAGGGAACTGGGGGTCTGTAGCAGGTTGTGGAGGCTCTGCATAGAACATAACCCCAGACCACAACCCCATCAGCTGCTGGGAAAGCAGCATCCCTGTCATTGGGGGATGTTGCCACTGGTGGATAGGGACACAGGGAGAAGCCACACCTTGGTATAGCTCTGATCTGCTCATGTCCAGTCCAATCCTCTATAGCACTTTCCATCTTCTGTCCTTTGTTCTTAACCGTATCCTTCCTTCTCTTCTGCTCTTTTTCTTTCTTTTAGGTGTCTTACCTGTATCTGCTTTTCCCCTCTTCTGTTCTTTTACTGCTCTGGTCAGCATCCAGTGTCTGCACCACAACTCTAGGTTTTGGGATCGAGAAAGGTACACAGGGCATAGATTTGTACAAGAAAAGCTCTCTTGCTGTGCCCAACAGGTGACAAAAAGGGGCCCTCAGGACCACAAAGGCAGCTTGTTTCTCCAAAAAAAATATAAACTTAATTCTTTTCTTTATAAGAAGCATTAGAATCTTACAGAGAAGATGAAAATCATCTTCACTATGCTTTTAGACTGCGCATAGACTAGACCAAGATGTGTGGTGTTGCTTTGATACCTTATGAGGAGCACCGGTATCAGTGGATGAAGCTAACATTGTCTCAGAAGCACAATAATGGAGTACTTTTGTTTATAGTTGGCCTGAATGCAGTACAGGAGTGTGTTGCAGTAGTACTTGTTCTGAAATTCTAGGCTCTGACTAAGAAGTTTAGCAGGGTCCAAAGCACTTGTGAAAACAGTAAAATATTATTACTTCCTGTGTTAACAAATGAGTCTGTTACAATAGGATGATGAAAATAATGCTGCTTTAATGTGCTAATCATCAAACAGAGGATCTAGTCAGATTTCTAACTTCCAGCTCTTTAATTTTAGAGGTCTAGTTTGGAGCCTTGGGGACACATACAAGTTTGCCTGCGTATTAAACCCTTTACGGCACGGGAGAGAGCAAATGGGTCACAGGTAAGGCATTTATTTAATCATAAACAAAAAGCAACCCTTAAAGTATATATGTTTTCTTTCCTTTAAGATGACCTTTTAAAACTTTTTTCATGCCTGCATTAGTTGTGCTTCCTTGTAATAGGGATGTGTTTCACTTGAGGACTCAACAAGCATTATACTGAAGTCCCCTAAGAGCTCATTGGGAAGAATGAGCGATAAAACTTTAGGACAGGCAACACAGAAGTTCACCTTTTCACGGGTAAATTAATTGTCTTTAAATGATTTTAAGTTATTTATGGAAAAAGTTGCTTGTCTTCTGTTACTTCATATAAAGCAAACAAGTTTTTCTTAACTGTCTTTAGAATTATCAACGTGTATCTGACTCCTTACAAGTACCTAAATATTGCTTAAACAAAATAAAGAGATTAACCAGCTTCTTGGTAACATTCAGGTGTTTGGACCTGAAGCAACTCAAGAAGAATTCTTTGAAGGTACTGTGAAGCAACCAGTGAAAGAGTTCTTAGAAGGATGTAATTGCCTTGATTTTACGTATGGCGTTACAAATGCTGGGAAAACTTACACATTCCAAGGTATGAGCAGAAATGCTTTTTCCTTGAATTAATTTCTTAAAGTGAGAACTACTTCTAGAAGAGAGAGATGTTATGACTTCTTACCTAGTTACTCAACAGGCCTTGTACGTTGCCTTCTTTTGAATACTAGTAGCCTTGAAAAGTCGTCTTCTTCCATAACAAATATTACTAAATTTACAAGTGTGTAAGACAGCATACACTACAATAACTTTGGTTTTTGTTCCTACTATAAATGCGTGCATCTTAAATGCTGTTCTTTATTTGAAGGCAAAGTATGTCTGAGTTTGTTTGATTTATTGTAGGCAGAAATTAAACATTCTGAAACATTTGATCAAGGTATTTCAATCTTTTTTCAAATTTCTGATTTTAGTAATAACAGCAGCATAGAAGATTGTGTTCCCTGAGCTTTAGTAGTACAGAAATAATACATAAATGTCCTTTCTGGCTGGGAGCAGTTGTTTTTTATGTTTAATATTGTCATAACAAATGAAACGATTGGGTTCACAGGAAACAAATTCCCCTTATTTCTGTTATTTAGTGTTCTGTTACTATGTATTTCCAATAGTTTTATATGTGTGGAGCTGAAGACTTTCCCATAGTAATACCTTTTTAGGACTTAAATATTAAGAATCAACAGGGTAGTATGTTCAAAAATTATCTTTCTATGCACCTTCCATACAGCACTATAGAAATTCTTCTGCGTATTGTCCTCTCTTGTGTTCATGACTGACTTTAAAACACTGAAGCTTGCTTGGTATTTAGTGACAGTGGAAAAACTAAGGCGTGAAGTAGGCAAGATGTGGAGGTAGTTGTGTGCTCCAAGAAAAGGCAATGGGAAAGGAGCTGAGTTACTCTAACAGTTTTTATGAGACTTGTAGATATTTCTAAATAGGGTTTGTGGGACGAAGGGAATGTTGTAGCAGAGACATCACTCTGGTTGTTATTTCAGGGTTGTTTCAGAGCGGGAAGGGAGCCTGGTAAACAGTTGAAAATCTGCACGTCTGTTAAATGTGGGAGTTTGCTGTGGGTTATTTTTTCTTCTTAAGGCTAAGCTTATGCAGAATATTCTGGCTGTTTTAAAGTGATGCCCTGTAATGTCTAAGGAATGGGATGTGAGCTGTTGCTTAAAGCCAGTATTTTTCAGGGAACAGTCTAGTAACACTGCAAACATTGCTTCAGACTGTAACTGGCCTCTAAATTCTTTGTGTATACTTTGAGATTAGAATCAGTTATCTTTGTCTTCATTTATGTTTATATGTTGCTTACAATAGTAACCTGGCCCTTCTTTTGTGTATTGCTTACAGGGACAGAAGATGATGTTGGTATTTTGCCAAGGACGATGGATATGTTGTTTAAAACTGTTGGAGGAAGGCTATACACAAAAATGGATCTGAAACCTATTCGGTGGAGAGATTACGTAAAACTGACTAATGACAAAGTGAGAGAAGAAATTGCTCTTAAAAATTCGTTGCTTCTTCTGACAAAAGAGGTAGGAAACTACTTTATAAAGAAATGATGAGTACATGCATCTTGTGATAGTTCAGTGTTATCCTTTCCATTCTGTAATGAAAGAGGGTTCTGTATTTACACACAGTTTTCTATTTGTCTTTCTGTTCCTGCTGAAAAAGAATGAAGCATCTTATTAGTGGTGTGCTACACCACACTGGGGTATTTTAGTTGTGGAGTATGTTAACTTGATCTTACTGATGAGGTGGTTAAGTGTGGACTTCACAGTGTGAAAGGCAGGTGGCAGTAAAATTCCTTCTGAATTATTTCAAGAGCACAGCTGAGTATGAAGTCTGGCTCCAATGATCTTTAAGTATTTCGGGGAAAAACAACACCTGTCTTCTACATGAACCAAAGATGTGTAAAACTGTTCTAGGTTTAGTGAGTATGTGGAAAGAAAATGCAGTGAACAGCTATATGCTGATCTCATCCTACTCCATTAGAGAGTTAAGATGTGATCGTGCGATATAGGTGCCTCCTCTAGTTTCAAGACCCGTGTTCCTAGGTAAAATACTTGACCTTATAAGCTAAGTAGGTACAAGCTTTGCTGACTATACAAAGCCAGATCTGGGTGAGTGTCATGTAGATGAAAACTTCTATGGTAAAAGTTTTACTTCTAAGCATACTGTATCTGGTAGGTGAGATTCCTCCTCTTCAGTAGATGAGAATTTCTTTCTACTTTTGTGCTCTATAAAAAAGCAACACAACCTGAAGCCTGGGAACTGAGTATACATCTATGAACATCATGAGATCTACATGTTGGGAGCTATTCTGTATTTTCTATGACCAAACTACTTAAAAATATTATATTTACAAAATTTAGTCATAACTTCATTTGTGTAACACTTTGATAGCCTGAGTTAAGAAATAATAAGCTGCTTATCTACATTAAGTGATCAAGTATTCTACCTTAACTTCCTTTTCTGAGAGTTGACCTAATAAGCCATAGGATATGGAAGTCCTGAATTAAGAAAATCCCAATAAGAAAAATATTTCAGGAGTCCAAGATTCATGAAGGGTAAAATGCAGATTATAAATGGGCTATTGAAAATCATCTTATTAAATAACTCCTTTTCCTGTTGGGGATTCTCTCCCTATTTGTTCTTTTTCTTTCTGAATCAGGAAGCTGAAATGCATCAGATCTTATAGTAAAGGAATTGTCAGAAATGAGTAGTAAGGTGAAACCAGTCAAAACGTGTAGCCAGGATTTTTGTGTTGGCACCTTGGAACTATACTGTATTGTTTTCTGGTAGAGCAATACAGCTGCTTTTAAAATAAATAAATAAACAAATAAATAAATAAATAAAAGCAACCAGTGGTGTATTGGTGCTGTACATCAATAATAAATCCTAAAGTCTCTGTTTTCTTTCATAGGTAGACCATCACAACAGCACTAATGACAAATCCCCAGCTGATTCTAAGGGTATGTTTTGTATTAAACAGTAGCAATTAGAAAAGCTTCTGTAAGGTCAACGACTGGCTTTTTTGGCTAATGCTGATAATAAAAGGATTATTTAGCTTTTATTTGTAACAGAACGGAATAATGGGCAGGACATCTGGGCAGAAAACAGAAGGAATAAAATGGCTAGGAGACTACTGGGACATCTATCATAACCTGGTTTTATGAGGTGAAAGTAAAACAAAGAAAAAGAGTATGATTTGTGATAAGATCCCTAGTGGTTTTCCAACAGGCCTTTAGGGCACTTAAGAACTCACTAAATACTTTTTTTTCCCTAATAAGTCAGAACGAAGTGTCCTTACTAGTTCAGTTCTCTATATTGTAAAGACTGAAGAGTTCTGAATATTTCTAACCCAACTATAGATGTTAGATTGGGTTTTGGAAGTGAAAAAGCAAGCTTTATAGCAGGCGTGTCTTTGCAAATGTGTAGGGCAAGCGTCTTGACTTCCAGATACTTGGTGTTTGTATGAGAGGTGGGGATTCTCTGTGTTTATGTTCTGGGAAAAGTTTTAAGCTGTAAGCTTAACTATTACTTATTTTTAAATGCAGCTAGTTTTACTGTCTCTACATTGACTTGTAATATTTTCTACTTTGCAGGTGCAGAAAATCTCTCAGAAGGATCAGACCAACTTAGCAGATTATCTATAGATGATTTTGTGAAGTTCTCTGGGTTTCATTTTTTGAGATTTACAATGAATGTTTTTATGATTTACTGGCTCCTTTATCAAATGACAGAAAAAAAAGGACACTTTGCCTTGCTCAAGACATCAAGGGATATTCTTACGTAAAAGGTAACTAGAATACTTTGCAAACTGCCAAGCTTGTCATGGAATAGTGTAACATGTTTCTTCTGAGATAGAAAACTCTTAAATGTGTTCAGTGTAGCTCTAGAAGTGTCTGCTTGAATGTGAAGGCAACAAGCTACATGTACGTATCTGCATCTTCAACAGTATTCTCCTTATTCCTGTACTTTGCCCATAAAGCCTGTGTGAACTCCACTGCCTTCATCATCCTTGAAAATGAGAGCCATACAGTCGTTATAATGCAGACAAAATCCAGATAACCCATCCCCAATAAAAACTACAAGCTAAAACAAAAAACTTCTCAGATTGACTTCTGCACCAATGAATACAAACTTTCGGCTTCTGTAGTTTAAGAACTTAGCTTTTGTACTTTCAGTACTAAGGCTGCTTGCTTAATTTGGATGGAACATACTTTAGTATACTGGTAGGATAAACTGTTGTGCTATACTATACCTTGCCCTTTTCTGTGGGAGGAAGAATCTTAGTCTTATCTGCCATCAGCTTGTCGTATGTTTGAGGCAGAGTTAATGAAGTATTTTATTGTCTTAACTAAATGTTCTTAGTTTGTATACCTTATTTCTTGTTCACTTTCTCTTTTGCTAGCGAAGCTTGCAAAAATCACTTTTCCTTCTTTTGAAAGGTTTGCAGTGGGTTCAGATTTCTGATTCTAAAGAAGCTTTCAGACTTTTTAAACTGGGACAGAAACACCGGAGTTTTGCAAGCACAAAGCTAAATACTTGCTCCAGCTGAAGGTGGGAAACTTTCACTAACATTGGGTGTAACATAGTGTGGGGAAGAGGGATGAATGAAAATATTGTTTATGGCTTTTTTTCGGGGAAGAGGCTTTAAAAAGGCTTGATATCTAGTGTTCCATGTGATATTTTGTGACAGTTTGTGATTCTAGTGCTTTGAACTAGAAGGATTAGTCCTTCAAGCAGATAAGTGCATACAAAAGCTAAGTGTTTTATCAAAAACTCTCAACAAAACAACTAAGCCTTCTTCCATGTAAGTAATGGTGGTTCATGAGGGGGAAGAAAAGCAAAATAAACCAAGACGGAATGTCTCTTTAAAAGGTTTAATGCATCTAGTAGAATTATTGTTAATTGAATCTGGAATAAATCCAGCAGTGTTTTGAACAGATGTTACAGATTTTAGAAAATGTGTGTATTTCTGGCTATTGACCTTGCTTCATTTCTCCTTTTAGCCACAGTATATTTACAATTAAGGTACTAAGAATTGAAGACCTTGAAATGCCACGAGTGACACGAGTCAATGAGTAAGTTCAGAGCAGAGTTCCCTTCTTCTTTTAGGATGAAATTGTCAGTTACTTTCAGTATTGATGTATTGATATTGGGCTACGGACACTAGGTTCCCTGATACAGCCTCCTGTATGAGTGGTGGTTCCCCATTTCCTGTCATTATGCAGTACTAAACCATCAAGTTGTAATGCTGTTCTATATCTTGTGCCCACTGTTCCACACAGTGTTCCTTTATCCTTCTCACTCAACTTCTGAACTAATGTAAATCCTCAGAAGGAAGAATATGGCAGAAAAATGGAAGCTGTGTTGGAAAAGAGTTTGGCAGGAAGTAGTGTGCAACTTCACTAGGAAAGCAACATTAAAAAGCATGAAAGGGTTCAAGAAATTGTTCCTCTAGGAGGAGTGGTTGTGTTGGAAATGATAAATAATCAATGTACATTCAAAGGCAAGAAAACTTAATTTTCCTTATCTGCCTTCAGATTATCACTGTGTGATCTTGCTGGTTCAGAAAGGAATACCAAGACGTGCAATGAAGGTGACAGACTGAAAGAGAGTGGAAATATCAATGCATCTCTCCTAACTCTAAGCAAGTGTATTAGTGCACTCAAGATCAGTCAGCAGTCAAAGTAAGTCCTTGTACAAACTGTAAACTAGTTGTAGATTTCAGATATCATGTACAATGTTTAAACTATTGTTTAAAATGCAGAGTACGAAACTATGTTATGAGTGAAAACTATCTGTAGGCTTCTGCAGATGTGTGAAGACTTAATGATCTAAGAAAGTGATCTATAAACTTGCCTTCTTTTTGTTGTTGTTTTTTGTTTGTTTGTTTGTTTTTTCAAATAAAACCATTCCAGTTCTAAATTTCTGAATGTGTTATCATAGACTTAAGCAAATTAGCGTTGTGGTTTTTTTGGTTTTTTTTTTCTGGCCTTGCCTTCTCAAACAAGTCCTGGGGCAGATTATAAAATTTGTTTTCACTATTTTCACTTTAAATGTGTGAAATGTTAGACCTTTTCCTCCTTTGTTAGTTAGTTGCATTTATCATTTAGTTCTGCTGTAACAGTTTTCCTCAGGGATATTGCTGTGCTTTGTCCTAGCCAAGAGACATGGTCAGAATATATATATTATATATATATAATTTGGAAAAGAAAAATTATATATAGATATATATAATTACATATATACATATAGATATATATAATTACATATATACATATATATATATTTTTTTCCAAACCTTGATGCAACTTCATCATTCTTTCTGATCTAGCTAACCAAATTCAGAGAGAAGAAAGCCTGCTTGCTACTTCTGTCTGAGGTTGTGCTCTAAATGAGTGCAGACAGAGCTTTCTGTATTTTAAACAATGTAGTATTTATTTACAGTCACAGCTGGATATAATTGCAGAATTCTCTGCTGATTCTCATTTGAAGGTGTCTTTCTGTGGCAAAGATTAGGTGAGCTCTGTGTTCATGAAATGCCACACTGTGCCTGGTAGCCTATTCAAATTCTGTTATGCTTAAAAGTAGATGAAAATAGGCCTTGCTACTGGATTAGTCTCTTATCTGTCTGTCCTTTCTAGGGAAGAAGGATTCCTTAAAATTAGCTGCTGCTTAAAGTGCTTTGATTTATTCAGAACTGTTTTATTTGTTGGTCCTGATCACTTGAAATTTTAACAATATGGGGGAAATGTAGTGATGACTTTGATAGTAATTTTCTTTAAAATAAGAACTCATTTACCACTCCTGCACTAAAGCTACTTATGGGTCACGTGTGTTGTGACAGGAGCGTAGCTATGTGAAGCTTTTAGCTCTGTTGGCAGAATTCAGTAGCTATAAAGAGTCCAGCAGGTAACCTCACTAGAGAACAGTGTGTTTAGTCACGCTTTAGGAGTTCTCTCCTAATTTTCTGTACATCACCAGCTGTTTGATTCAGTGACTTAACCTTGGTTTAGGAAACACCAGAGATGTTGTGATAAGTATATGCTTCTTTATTTCCAAAGTATTTACTATTGTCCTTTCCTAGAGACAATATACTGAGAGAGTGGTTATCTCTGATTTTGTTGGGTACTGTTTTCTTAGAAGTAGATAGGTCAGTTTGCCAGATGTGGTAAGGGAAAGAGAAAGGTGAGAGAGAATTTAAGCTAACGTGAGGCTGTATGACCTATCTTAGGCTGGATGTTGAATGTACTTTTTGTTTTAAATGTTCTCGTGGGTTGTCTAAGAAGATAATGGCTGCATAGTAGCTGGAACAATCATACAACCTGTCTGCAAACTAGCAAAAAGATTAAATTCAAAACAACCCACAGCTCAAAATGATTTAAAGACTAGTGCAGTTATTAATGTGTTGTCTTCCACTTGGATAGCTCTCACATTGAAATGAAGCTGTTAACTTCTGCTAATGGGATTTGTTGTGGTTTTTGTCTTCAAAGGGTGCAGCAGCACATACCGTTTCGTGAAAGTAAGTTAACACACTTTCTTCAGGGATTCTTCAATGGAAAAGGGAAGATACACATGTTAGCAAACATCAGCCAGTGTGCTTCAACCTATGAAGAAACACTCAATGTGCTAAGATTCTCAGCTATTGCACAAAAAGTGAGTATGTTGTAGTCTATTTTGTTGATCAGTACTTATGATTTGCATTTAAAGAAAAAATTCTGTTCTTCTAAGAATATGAATCTATTTGTGTAGTATCTGTAGTGAATCTGGGTGTTTGTCTCCATACAGCAGTCAGGATTTTTAATTTAGTGTTTTAGTTGAGCTTAATTTTCCTACAGAGTTTTCTAAAAATCTCTACTGGGGTCTTTGTGTTTCTTTGGGGCGTGAGGGCAGAAGCATCTTCTGAGAATCTCATTCCTAAAAAGTATTCAACCTAACAAGAAGCAACTTGTTACATCTGGAGGAGATTTTATGCTATTTACTTAATTTTTCTCTCTTCTCAAAATATGATCCCATGTAGGAAAGCAAATCCAGCTACCCCATATGTTGCTGCTGTTGTAATTTTGAATATTGTCCAGTTCAAGTGTTGACAAAAGAAGTGGAGCAGTAAAGAGTTTGAAAAGCTGTGTTATGGCCATCAGATGCTTCAGTGGGAAAGTGGGGGTTAAGCGGAATGGGTAGGAGTGAGTGCTATGATATAACACTGAAGAAGTTAAGCTGTCAGATCAGTGCTACAGTCTTGATGGAAAACTTTGAAGTGCTGAGAGTTTGTGTTTGAAGCACAATTGATGGATGTGTGCCCTTGGATTGTGGCCTTATCTGAAAGAGGTTAAGTGTGAAAGTAGAGGGAGCAGCCTATGAGGGTGATGTGGCGCTGCAAGACAAAGAACTGAAAAGATGATGATCAGTTGCATTGAATGCAACTGGAAACTCAAAACATAAAAAAAGCAGAAATCTATGGCTGCATGAAGTGGCAGTTCTTGTACATTGTTGGCCTAGTGAAACTCTTGAGGTTAAAAGCAGGATTGGAGTCTGCAATAACTCTTTTGTAATTTCTTGAAAACTGGTTTAAGTAGTGACCAAACATCAAATACTATAAAATATATTAGCTGTTACTAGAATGCCACTTATTTTCCCCCAATATGAATCACTGTCATGTTGTATGTGAATTTGTGAGGTGGGTTTTGAAGCTGAAATTAAAAACTTCTTGTATGGCTGTGTTCATAGTGGCTATCCAGACTATGTGTAGAAATAACAGCTATTATGTAGTCAGCTATTCACCAGTTTTAACTGATTATAAATTACGTTTCAGGGTGGAGAACATAGCATAGTGCCTGACACCTGTGTTGATCCTGAGGGCATTCTTGATTCTGTGCATTATGATGTCATGGATATTAAAGAGCAAGCTGAGGCAGCACATAGTTACACTGTATCCCTGGGGGACCCGAAGGAAGATATTGGCTGGTTTGAAAAGCAGCTGGAGAAAACTAACTTTGAACTGATGGAGACCAAAGAAGAGCTAACAGAGAAAAACACCAGACTACTTAAGACTGAAGAAGAGCTGATGCAGAAGAACAAAGGTGAGTTATGCGACGTGAAAGGTAGAAGACAGAAATAGTTCATTAATCTAAAATAGAAATAACCAGTTTGAGTAGGAATTAGAGGAGATGTTCTACCTTTGGAACCATAGCCTGTAGATAAATGATAGTTTGTTCCTTGTGTATATTCAGGTTCAGCAATTCCACGGTTTTTGGTTATTTCTTTTCTTTTTTTTTTTTTCCCCTCTCCTTTAAACTGCAACTAGCAGCTTTACGCTTTCGTAAGTATGGGGTTAAATGTCTATATCTTGATTTTTACTTTTATATTGTAATCTCTACTCTTCTTTATGTCTTGTTGATGCAATGTTTTCATTCCAAGAAATATAGAAAACTTTTGAATCACTCCCAATAAGTGAAGACCACATGCAAATTAATTAATCTGTTCAAAAGCTACCTAAACATTAGAATATCTGGAAAAATTGATTACTTAATAAACTATCTATTGGCTACTTATGTAATACAACCTTTTCTGTGTGTTACAGACTTTGAAATGCAGATGATTAAATTGGATGAGTCTGATGAGCAACTTACAGAAGCAACTGAGGTAACTTTATCAAGATGTTGTGTAAAATTGTTTTAATTAATTAATTAATTAATACCAACTTGTGGTAGCTTAAAATGCTATTCCAGTAGGCTCAATTAATAGATTTCTTACCGAGCTTAGCTTAACTGAATTTGCCTTTAATGCATTGTGTAATTCAGCTACTTAACACTACATTAGAAACTGATGACTGAATTTTTTTTATTTTTTATTTCCAATCTCAATCAAGGTGCAGAAAGATGACATTATTACAGAGCTACAAGACTTAAAATCTCATTTAGAAGAAAAAGTAAAAGATTATGTGAGTTTTACACATCTCCGTATCCTTATACAAAAAAAGGAAAACACTAATTCTATGCTTGTAATCAACACATTTTTGGAAAACTGATTTTCTGTATGTAGCTGGTACTCGCTTGAAATTGTAAACAATTCAAATTTATCTGAAGGTAGTTGTTGTTAACACAAACAACAAAAATATCAGCGTGTTCCACTAACTCCTGCCTCACACTCCTACATCAGAGGAAGAGCAACAGTAAAAGTATGTTGAGTAGAGTTGGAAGTACGAGTATGAATGGTCAGGATATCTCCACGTTCTATGCAGTCCATAAAACTTTATCCTGACTAATGTACTGTGAGCTACTGAATATGTGAAGACTAGCTTGATTAAGTATGTGTGCATACCAGTTCTGGTGGTTTTTGTTCATTTTTTGATGTTTGGTAGCCTGAAGTAGCTCTGAAAACATTTATAGTTAATTCTGTCACTCAGATCTCTAACCTTGTAAGCTTAGCAACTTGACCCTTCTTAGTCTTTGACTGTCTGCATCACTGCAACTTAGTATTTCCATGGTGTTAAAGCTGACTGTGATGAGTAGCCATGTCCTCACCTATTACTTCTTCCAAGAACAAGGCTCCAACTCTATCTGTGCGATTGTGTGGCCTGAACACTTCTGAGGCTTTTCTTTTCATAAGCTACTAAAGATGAATAATCAGTCCTTGGCAGTGCCAGCATGGCTTAACAATCGTCATCTTGTAAGTAAGGAAGCTTCACTTGTGGTCAAGGACACAATCTAAAATATGCGTGACAGAGCTGACTAAGCTTTAAGGTTGGATTGTATCTGTCACGATGAAAGTGATTTTAGCAGCTTAGCAGAAGTGTAATGTGATGAACTTGTATGAGAGCTGACCATTTGCTCTTTGACCATGTTTGTAATTTTGTTGACTTCTTGGAAACAGGAAATTCTTTGATAAACTGGTAAACTCTTGATTGTGTGCAAGTCTTTTACTTTGTAACCTGCTAGGCTCTTGCTTTCCCTTGTATACTCTACCGAGTATTGCACTTGTCATTATCTGAAGGTGTACTTGTTCTGTCTGCTATTGAGATTTGTAACTGATGTCTATAGAGTCACCGGGTAAATATTTTAGCTGTATGGTTTTGTGTAAATATTTGCCTACAGAAGATTACTGAGACTTAAGTGCTCCTTTTGTTAAGCTTCAATGTAACTGATCTTATATCAATACAGGAAAAGACTACCTACCATTTAACTACCATTAAAGCAGAACCGGCAGAAGAGAACACTAATAAAGGAACTGAAAGCAGCCAATTTTCAGTGCTTTCAGTTAAAGCACTGAAACAAGAGAAAACTGAGTTGGAAGTGGGAAGAAAGCGCAGTAGTGATGAAGATAAGCCTACTGTGGAAGAGCAACCTCCAAAGAAAGGTACAGTTTCTTCCATCCTTGAACAGGGTGTCTTCCAAAACAATAAATTGCTTCCTATTCCGGATAGGAAGCAAAAGGCTGTGAAGCGCGTACCTTATGGTATAAGGAGAAAAGCCACTGTGTTAAACTGTAAATAGAAGTAACTGTTATGTAAATATCCCTTTTTCAGAAGGTCCTATGCTGTTCATTTTTGAATGCTTAAGAATAAAAGTTTTTGGCACTATTTTTTTCCTTTTTGCTGCTTTTTCCTCATCTGTTGATGCACTTGCAGATTTGTTAATAGTTTTAAAGCAGTTTCTTTAGGATTGTTTCAACTGCTGTTGCTGATCTTCTGAGTAGCATCAGCTGTTCAAGTGCTTTTTTTTGTTTGTTTGTTTGTTTGTTTCCTGAAGCAACTATCAAAATTGTTGACGACCTGCTAATTGCTCGCTCATGGGCAATATTTGAGAAAAATGGTTTGGATAAGCTCTGATGCATTTAACTTCACTTCTGGGCACAGCTGAGCATCAGTGTTCCTAGAATTACGGAAGGCATATACAATGTAGAAGGGAAAATGTAAAACTTAGCTGTATTCCCTTCCTTTCTTGTATTCCTCTTGCAAAATATGTGCAAGGGAGAAAGTCAAGGCCTTCTTTGGATGAGATGCTGTTCTTGGATGATTTGTCCCTGCTGCCTTTATTTGGCATAAATATTGAATCCTAATGTGACCACTGAATGGCATCACATATAAGCATCTTACCAGAGACTGAGGGAGGGATGTGGACTCCTCCATACTCCAAATAGTAGTGGGTTTGTTCTAATCATATGACCAAAGCTCTCATTTAAAAATTAATGACAGCAATGCTCCACATAGGAATTAAAATGGGTAGCTGATAGTCACAATGTCAGCATGAAGTTTTCGGTTAAGAAGTACTGAGTATTCAATCATGTTAAAATTTTCTTCTATTTGTGAGTATTAATAGCGTCCAATTTCAAAAAACTCTTAATATATATTCTTTAGCTACGTTAAATATACACAGTAGAACAATGAGCACAGGTATGTTGTGCTGGTTCTTTTGTAGAATTAGTTATATAAGTAGCACGAGCAAAAGTATTTTAGGAGATGCTAGGTTATCTGAGCTTCAAGTTCAGTGTATTTACACCATTCTCTGAGCTTTTAGGTCTTGTTTCCTATGCTCTGTAATAATGCTTTTTCCCTACTTCCTGTGTAAGGAGCTTCTAGACTGAACATTACACATCTTCTCCCTAGTCTTATTTATCTTGCTTTAGTACTTGCTTGTTGTTTTCAGCATAAAGTGTTTAGATTACTTATAAATCATATTCCCCTCACTAGTGTTGCTGGGCGAGCAGTCAAAACCCAAAACCTGGTTTGGGGTGGAATATGCCACTGCTGTTTCTTCAGTATGACTTTTAAATCAGTTGAGGGCTGTATATAAAACTCCTTAGATGAGTTAAGAGGCTGTTTCCATGCAGTACATGTGAATCTGTATGTAATGCAGGCTGCACGTGGGCACTATAAAATTCTGCATTGTAGTAATAAAAGGACTGTACAAGAATCACCATTGAATATATTGTTGTGGTGACCCAATCCCTAGTAAGTCTTGACTTATATTTATTTTTTTTAATATTTAAAGTATGCATATTATGGAATGGACATAACTGGATTCTAAAGCAATGATGAAATACAGCAGAAGTCGCTTTTGATAGAAAGAAAATGCATGTGATTTTAGCTAATTGCTCACCAGTTAAAGAAAAAAACAGCCCCAAGCTAATGGAATATTTATGGAAACTTGAATCTGCAAATTTGTACAACTTTATGAGTGAACTTTATATGCAAAAGAGTAAGTGTGGACAGAAGTAGGAATCCTCATATTTTGTTTAGAGATCAACTGAATAAGAGAGACAGATATCAACACGTAAGTGATCAACTTGTCCAGGGTTTTATCTTTCTTTTGAAAGTAAGAGGACTGTGAGTTGGAATGAAATTTCTTAGAGAACTGTTTATCTACCATTTAGATGTAGATGGAGTGATTCCTGGCTGCCTTATAGGGATTGCTGAAGCACGGAAGATAGAAAGAATATAGCTGTGAATTATCTATCTCGTTCCCATGTTTCTTAAATCTAATCAGATTTTCTACTGGTGTGGAGTGGAAGGTTTGAGTAGTGCCATGGTAAAAGTGTTCTTCCAGACTGAAAACCTTTTGCTGTTAATTCTGTATAGAAATCTGAGGCACCTGATTACGTGTTCAGAGGACTTTAATTCCTTCACTAGTATCAAATACTATGTGATGTGAGGGCATGGCTTGCATATTACGACAGTGTTTCACTTAGAAGTTGCTACTTGGTGTTGTGAACTGCTATGTAATAATTATTTTAATCAATCTGAGCTACATTCCTTTTCCCCTTTTTTTTTTGGTTTGTTTGTTTGTTTGTTTTACAGTAGTTGTAAATGAGAGAAAGAAAAAGAACACTGTAGAGCAAAGGACAATTGAACACATGAAACAAAAGTGCTCCGCGTACCGAAAGGAAGTACTAGCACTGAGGGAAAGAACTGAAATCTTGGAACATCATTTAACTGTGCTTGAAGAACAATGCAGAAGAGAAAAAAATAAAAAGAAGATTTCAGTAAGCAGGTAACAAGCCTGCGTATTCAGCTTTCTTTTTCTGAAGAAACAGCTGATGCCCTCCGTGAACAAATTCTGCAGGGTCAAGCTGACTATCGGGAAATTGCTTCTGAACTGGATGAACAGAAATCTATAAATATGACACTAGAAGACAAAAATGCCCAACTAACTAACAACATAGAAGTTGCCAAAGAATATATAATTGGTAAAGTGTCACAAGTAAAAGAAATGCGGACCAAATTAGATGAATTATACAAATGTCACTTAGAGTTTCACGCCATTGGTACTGACTTTGTCAGTGTAAAGGATTCCTCAGACTGTGAAAAAGATGAGCCAGGGACATCTCAAATTAGTTCTGCATGCATTCAGTCACAGACTTCTTCCATCTCAGATCTTGTGCAGGACCTCTCTTTTAACTATAGTCTTGAAAGGATTTGGGAAGTATGCAGAAATATTGTTGATGTTTCCTCACAAAAAAGTCAGCACATCAAAGCACTGCTTCAAGACAATGAAAACCTAAAGGCGGGACTGAATAATGCTGAATATCATAATCGTCAACTTGTAATGAAGCTATGTGAGATTACAACTCACACTAGTCAGGAAGATGATCTTGTGAATCAGTTACATGAGCAAATAGAAAAGAAAACTCAGGACTTTGAAGAAAAGACTGCAGAAGATCAGAGAGTGATTGCACAATTTCAGGAGGAAGTTGCCAACTGTGAGGTAAAAATAAAAGAGCTTGAATATCGCCTGGAGGCTTACAAGACAATGGAAGACAATGTGTCAAAACTCAATGAATTACTTAAAGAAAAAGAATCTATTATTGTGAATCTGGAGACAGTTACAGCAACTCTGCAGGAGAAGTCTGCAAATGCAGACAAAAAGTTTGAAGAGTTAAGTAGCAAAGAAGCAAATCTGATTCAAGACGTTATGCAGCTTAAAAACAGCTTGGAGCAGATGAAACACTCTCTTCGGGAAAAGGAAAAGAGTGAAATGGAGAAAGTGCAACGTATAGAATCGTAAGTAACCACTGAGTTAACATAGAGCCCTTTGAGAATGAACTAGAGTTAAAAATAGTTAATGGGAACATCCCTTCGACTTAATGCATCTGCATGCTTATCAATGGCCAAACTACTACTTTAGGATGCTTTGGTATGCTACTTGAGTTCCAAGGGAAAACAGGAGTGTGCAAGGAAATAAAGAATAATATGGGGATTTCTGGTGGTTTTGTTGTACATCCCTCAGAATAGCATCTGAATAATTTATTGCTTCAGCATCTGATTATGAGAAGCAAGCTGAAATTCAAAAGTAATTGTTTAAATCTTGTCACTGGTCTAGATAGATTTAAGAGTCTATTTACAAATAGAAACCAACAGGCAGGGCATGGATTAAGCTGTAATTGCTGTTTCCATGAGATGTGTAACAGTAATGTTCTTTGTGTCTTTATTTTTAACATAAGGCTAGAAAATATTCTTTCTGAGAGTTCTGCCCTTGTACTGAATTTGAAAAAAGATTTGCAGAGGAAAGAAGAAGAGTATGCAGATCTAAAAGACAAACATTCTGATGCCAAGAAACAAATTCAGCAAGTACAAAGCGAGGTTTGTAACTCCAAAGCCTAAAACCTAAGTCTTGTGAAAAAACGCTGATAACTGGGAAGAAGAATGCTATTTACTTGAAGAGAAATAGACTAATTTCCAGAGGCTCTTTAAGATAAGCATGTATATTTTTTTTCTTCAATTTCAGCTTCAGTGATGTTAATAGTTAAAATTTAATTATTAAACAAGAAGATATCTTAAAACCCATTTTGCAGGTACTTAGTCTGAAAGTTTATTGGGTGTGCTTGGGGTTGAAAATTGAAGCTAAAAAATGAATTCATGTCTTCCTTGGTAACCTTGCACTTGCTGTCATTTTCCTACTCAGCACTTGTTTGTGAATTCCTCTGTATTTAACAAAGAAGTATTTGGCCAGGTTGGATTACAGAAGTCTTTTAATGAACCGTGAGCTGTGCTTACATTACAGGTGTCCACGATGCGTTCTGTGGAGGAATCCCTCAGGAACAAGATGGAAGAACTTGAAAGGATTAATAACCAGTTTAAGGATGAGCTGGATTATAAAGACTATACTATCCAACAACTTAAACAGGTATTTTTCTTGCTCTTAATTTTTATTAAATGAATGATGCAGGTTTTCCAAGCAACAGGAAAAAGGTCAAAAAAAAAAAAAAAAAATTGGAGCAAAATGAAAGTGGCCAACTGAAATTAGTGGTAGACCATGAAAGATATTCAAATAATTAGTCACTACAGAGCACTGGCAGATTGCTTTAAATACAATAATCTGCATTGTAAATACATATGTTATACTTGCATGTAACCTGATCTTGTTGAGTGACATCACGATATGTTAATTGAAATGTCTTACCATAAACTCTTTTTATCAGCTTGAGTCCTTATTTATGCTATATGAAAAACTTATTAATTCTAGGCTGTCTTAAAAATTCTGCTTGTTTCTACTGTGTATGCTTTTCTTTCATCATGAAATATAGGAGCTGGAGGAAAGGGACCATAATCTTCAAAAGTGGCGTGAGGAGAGAGATCAGTTAGTTGAAGCTTTGGAAAAACAGCTCAAAACTTTGGCTTCTAATGCCATACAAAAAGAGACAGAAATAGCAGAACTGAGACAATCTGCCTTAAAGGATTCAAGCAAGATCAGCTCTCCTTTCCTCCTACCTGATTAGCTACCCATAAATTCTGTAAAACTCCTGTACCTGCTCTTTGTATTCTGGGTGTGCTTCTGTTCTTGAACACTGTCATATTGACATCATGTGCAACTAACCAAAAAAAGCACCAGCTTTTATTTTCGTTCTTCAGAAACAGAATTTATGTTAATTACTAAAATTTCAATTTTTTCAGTAGTTCAGATAAGCAGATGTCAGTTTGATGCTTATTATCCTACAATCATACTGGACATCTGTAGCTTTTTCCGATAATTCACAGCATTTCCGGATCCCAAGCTAGGCTCAATACTCAGACAGTAGTTCTGTCTCAGGTTTCTTACTTTCTTTGCTTTCTCTGAGGTAGTATCTACAATGGCATGAAAAGACAGAAGGGGATGTGGAGAGAGATTAAGGGAAGCATCAAAAAGCAGAGGGGGGATGATCTCTGGAAGTTGCATTTCTTATTTCAACATCCAGCTTTTAATCAGGATAGCCAATCTAAGCCGTAGCATAGAATTTCAGAAGCTAAACAGAAGACTAAATGAGTTGTGCTCTTTTGAGAATGTTTGGATTCACTTTCTCTGAGAAGAAAGATGTTCTCATAGCAAAACTTCCCCTACAACTGCCGACTTTCTCACAGTACCGAGGATTTGGGAACGAATAAAAGCTCGGGTTATTATATCTTAAGGGAGATGAAGGCTGAAGCACATAAGTAAAATAGAAGAATCAAAATATATTGTATTACAACTTCCCAGGCAATTCTGTGACTACTGCACTTGTAACAGTGACCGTACAAATCCGTGAAATGTTACTGTTCTTGAATAGTTAAGTGTTCTAGCCTGCAATTCTAAAACTGATGCTACTAAGTAATTGCAATACTGCTTGTGTGTGTTAATTCCTTTTGACAATCCCACAACTCAGCAGTTTTTACTGTTTATTAGGATAATGCAACTGTGATAGAAGAGTTAAGAAAAGAACTGGCTGACAAAGATGACTTTATAAAGGAATTAAAACAACGCATTAACCACAGTAGCCCTCAGTGTTTGCCGGAAATACCTTTTCTTGAAGAAAGACAAAGTAGAAGGAATGACTCTGTAAATGAAAAGGTATGATTATATTTATAGAAAGTAAGTACTTAACATCTTGTTAACCCCTTTTTGTTCTTCTGTTTTCCTAGGAGATACTGGAGCTGGGATCATTTTTCTTAGCATATAGTCCTTTAACTACATATTCAGTGATGAGTACATGTTGGTTCTTTTTGTCTTCCACTCAAACATGAGCTCTCATCTTCTCAAAAATATTTTATTTACTAGAACACCATCTCTCTGTGTACATTATGGAACTTTTCCATGCAGTTTTCCATGTATTCGTATGTGGATGCTGAAGATTAGGCAGAGGTTTAGCCTTTGGTGTTCTAACATAGCAGCTGTGAGCGTGCAGAGTATGGGGGGAATGGATGACAAAACGACCAGCGTTACAGATTTTGTCCCTAACTAATGTCTCGCTTTCTCTCTTTTGGAGGCAGAATCCTGCCTGAGACTGTTAGTGAGACCCAGTAGGGTGTATCTGAAGATCACACAATGAATAGATGTTATTACCTTCCCACACTTGTGCTGTGTTTCAGCTTACGTGTTCATGTGGTGTCTGAGCTTGAGGTTTTACACTGTAACTTTAGAAAACTTGAGATATTTTGGAGGTCTAATGCATAGCCTAATCTTTACTCCTTTTAAATATTTACAGCCTAGGAAACAACAAAGCAAAACTAAAACTGGAGAAAGTATTCCATTAAGATGCAAAGCTGAAGACAATTATTTGTCACGTCCATGTACTAGGAGCCTCACTTCATTAAATGAATCTGAGGTTAGTATGAAACTTCAGATCTGAAAATGTTGTGATTGTATTGCTTTTGATAAGGAATGAGTAGGAAAAGATCTCATGTTCTCTAAACAATTCCCAAGTTTTAATTTATTTATCCCTTTCAAGGTGATCAGATCACCTGTTTTTATAGCCTTTGATAGGAATAAAAGCTGTTGAAACAATTGTGTGATGAATTTTTGTCAGGTGCTGTTGAAAACTCTCCTCATGTTAATGCTTATGAAGTGGCTCATGATTAGATAAGTTACTAGGAAAAAATTCATGGAGCCACTGAAACGGGCACAGCAAATTGAACTTATTTTCTTCCTCTGCAGGATTTCTGGATATTGTTTTGTTAGCAGATGATGTTAATCATTCCTATATAAGTTTTTAATTGCTAACTTTCATAAAATAGCAGTTACATATATTTTAAAAACAAAGTATTTATTAACCAACTTAATTCTTGGAAATACAGTGGGTGGTGATACTCCATTCAGATTCTTAGCAGAGCCTGATAAAGTGGCTCTGACTACTTTTTGTCTTTCTACAATCTTTGGTAACTTTTTGAGAGGAAGAAGACTCCCCTCAGGGGGTCGGAACAGTGTAAGTAGTAAAAGCTGCTAGTCTGTGTTTGGGACACTGGAGTTTGCTAGTTACTAGCAGCAGTAGAAGCAGCCATCTACCATTTTCTGATGTCCCCAGCAGCCTGTCTTCCATGTGTTCAACCAGCATCTGAACTCATTTTTGATATGCTAGCTGAATTCCTGCCATAGAGAAGGAGGAGTCCAGGTGATCTCAGTTCTGACTTTGTTGTTCCTGTTGAGAAAAACAGGATTGGGTGGATTGTGGACAGTAAGTGCTGCTGGGGAAATGCATACTGACATTTCCCTGTCACTTAGCTGTGCATTTGCTGCCATTTGACCATGAGCAGGTACATGATAGCCTTCAGCTTAAGTACGGTGTCATTGCTTGAATGTCTGTATTCTCTCCAGGGAAAAGATAGCAATGGAGTTCTTTAATGACTTGTACTGGGCTTGCACCTTGCCAGCTGGACCTTACTTATGTAAATAACATCTCTAGTGTAGAAGAGGAAGGGCAAATTCCCTAAGATTAAGCTGGAAGTTAATTGAACACTTGAATCAAATGCTCCTGTTCCTGCCCAGTTCTGACACAGCAGAGTTGAGATGAAGAAAATCGTGTCAGTTCTACCACCATTCTCTATTTAAAAAAAGTGGAGTTTTCTGTGCCCTTGAGAAAAAATGACTTGTAAAGTATCAGGCTCAGTTTAACATGGAGAACTTTTTTTGTGATCATAGATTGGAAATAATTTTAAATGTAACAAGTTCTAGGAAAGAAGGGTAAAACTCTGCTGCAACTGAAATAGACTCCTTCTATTACAAGTGTTCTTACAGCAGGAAAATCGAATGCTTACATATCCTTTTCCAGATGCTTTATAGCTTTTTAATCTCATGGCTACCTTAACACTTGCACTTAAAATTCTTCTGTGCTATCAGGAGCATTTGGGAACTGTCCTCGACTCTTCTGGAGTGTCCGCAGAAAATGGCAAAACTAGTCGGTTCCCAAAACCGGAGCTGGAAATCCCACTGACACCTCTGCAACCTGATAAGATGGAGATAAAGCAGCACGGCAGCATGATACCTTTAGGAGTGAAAATGCCTAAGGCAAAAAAGAAAAGAAGTGATGACATGGATGAGGTATGACCTAGACCCAACAGAAAACAAAATATCTGATGCCTTTTTACCATTCTCATTTAAGCATTAAAAAAATGCTATTTCTACCTCAGTAAAGTAGTTGAAGAATTTAATCAATGAACTGCTTTAATGAACAAAACTAATAGCCAAGCTCAGTGATAATGGTTTAAGAGAAGGGAATTTCTCTTAACTTCATTGTGTATTTTCTTTGAAACCTGTAGACATAAATCAGCTTTTTAGACATCATGAGATGTCTAATACAGATATCTTAATATCCTGTTTTTATAATTGAATGCTTATTTATTATTTGATTTACAGTGGAATAGTTACCACTAGCAGATACTTCCCTACTATTAGCAAAAGTGTTTAAAGTGTTCACTTTTGTGACATCTGTTGTTCTTTCCAAAAGAATCATGGCTGAATCTTGTCTTATTTTCCCAGGATTTGGTGAAAAGTGAGAACACGAAAAATACAAAATCTGTCATGGCTTTTAATTCACCCTCTGCAAGTGACGAGAAAATGGTTGGTTTTTGTTCTAGTTTTGAAGCTAGCTTGGGACGTCCTGTAATTGTGTGGTCACACGAAAGAAGCAGTGTCTTATCCTTATGTGTATACCTGAATGGGAATCTTACATGCTTATGAGCTCTTCCTATTAAATTCCATAAGCTAACCAAAGGGCAAGTCAGTCTGTCCCCAGAGCGTGTAATGGCTGTACTGTGTAATGATTTGGAGGGAAGGATATTGCACACTGAATAGTTGGGAAGAGAAGCTTTAGTGTATTATCGTGTGCTTTTGTAAGTGAAGCCCTTGTATTAAACTAAGGTTCATATCATTAATATGCATGGCAGTTATTAAAAACAGATGTTCACATGTGATAGCAGTATCCTTGGCATGGTCAGAGTATGAGTAGTAGATTTTTCCCATCTGTTGTCTTCTGTTTTGTATGTTTGTTTATTTTATGTAATTAGAACAGCTTATGTAAGAAACAACTCCACAGCTTGGGAGCTACTTTTAAAGAAACTACTGCCTTATTAAGAAACTTTAAGAAACGTATGCCTTGAAATAGCTGAGATTTTGACAACTCCCTAAAGGGTATAAAATTGTCTGCATTACTTGCCGTTGTGGTATCATCAGCATAATGAACAGAGGTGTCAGTAGTAAAGCTCAAAATGTCAACTTAAAATAACGTTGAACTAAAATGAAGTTTAAACAATGCTCTTGTTTCACATGTTCACATCTCTGTTGAACAGAAATCCGGAAAAGACTACTTCCTGAGAAAGCGAGTACATGCTTCAAGACTGACTAAAAAGAAGGATGAAACACTGCAAAAAGTTGGAGATTTTATTAAAAGCTCTCCTTCTATTATACACTCTAAAGGTTGGTGTAGAATAAGTTTTATTCCATGTTTTCTAGACATTGTAGAATGGCTTGTTTCTGCTGTAGGCTATTAATGTATGTGTTCTTAGACTTGTCTGCCATGTTAAGTTGTCCTTTGATTTATGAAGTAAATGCATTTATTCGTCTCTTCAGAGATTCATTATTACATTTGTGAAAACCTACAAGTATACAGAGAAAGTTGGTTCTGTCTTGTGCTTCTGTCAGCACGAAAGTTAGGCCTGTTGTTTAACTCCTGCTGAAGTTTCTGACTTCCAGCGACTTCTGAGCCATGATTGTCTTTCATACTCCATTTTAATGCGTGCTTTAAGCTGCCGTACCTGAAGCTATAAACTGTTTCAGCTATAGAAGCAATAAAGAACCTCGACGAACAAATACAGTTTCTGAGTATTTTCACTTAAATTTTACGTGTCATTTATAAACCAAGTTTGTTACGAAGCTTTTTTTGCATTCATTGATTTAAAGACTCACAAAACCAGTAAGTTGATTGGTTTATGTATCAAAACAAATTTCTTCTAGCCAAGAAGCTGATGTCAGCAGTAAGTTCTCCTAAATCAAATGAACCTGAAAGTCTCGAAGAAGGAGAGACCAAGCCAAAACGATGCAAAAGGAAGCTGTATTCCACTGTCGTTTCTGGCCCTCTAGATATACCTGCTTCTTCGGTAAGTGATTATACTGTACTCTTGGCTTAAAATAAACTACTAAGGAGTCCAAACAGACTGGAGGTTTCATCTATTTGCAGGAGGAGGTTGAAAGTACTGAGGTATTTCTTTATTCTACCAAGTCATTCTTGTTGGTCTTCCTGCTGTTCTGTTTTATTTTGTCCTCAAAGATCTCTGTGTTTGGCTGGCTTACAGTACAGGATTTTGTACATTCTCCATATTTGTTCCTTGTGATTAAGCTGCATTAAAACGATCTCGGTATCCCATAGTTTTCTGAATAAAATATAATAAGCAAATGCCATTCTGAAATCCATTTAGGGGAAGAAATATGTTTGCGTGGGTCAAGAAGAGCTTGTCAGTCTTGTGCGAAAAGATGAGTAACTTTTGAAATGTTTTCTTCAGGACTCTGAGGAACAAAAGAAGGAAAGTGATCATCTGATCATCAAGCGACGGCTGAGATCCAGAACAGCTAAAAAACCTTGAAGAAGCATGTTTGTTCCCCTTTCTCAGGACATACTTTTATCATATTATTAAAACTGGTTGTTAATAAACAGTAACAGTTACTCCGTTGTGTTCTTAAATTTGTATATGGGTGTACAGTGTCTCTCTGACAGTTTCAAACTGACTCCATTGAGTCTGAAATAAATACAAGCTTTCTTAAACTGGGTTTGGATTTTATTGTGGTTAAGGGTTTATTTATTTTTGTCTTGCCTCCCCTGTATAGGAACAGTATCTCTAGGACTGATTGCTATTTACCCATTGTGCAGTAATAACTGTACTTGTTCAGGATGGCCTGGCTTGCTTTTTTCACATGACTGGTGTACTTAGCAGAAATCTGGGGGAGAGAAGAGCATGAATACACATTTGTGTATTAAATGTATTGAATATACATTTGTGTATACTTAATTTTTGGATCTTTTTAAAGAATTTTCTTTGGAGAGAAGATGGTGCCAATTCCTCTGTGTGGAAGAAAGATGCTTTCCCTCACTTGTGTGAATTCAGCTTTAAATTAATAAAATTAGAAAAATAAGCCAAATACATTTGGGGGGAATTCTAATATCCATGAATGTTTATCTACTGTTTGAAGTGTTCCAGTCTGGAGTAAACATTTCAGAGTATATTCTAACCATCCCCCAACCCTTCTGTTTGTGTTTTGTAAAGAGATGAAATTACTTTCGCAATGACCTGTATTTGATATGCAAGAAATAAGGTAATCCCAATGAGTTTATTTGCTCTGATTTCTTGCTCAGGCAGCTTTCTCTATTTTGTTGAATTACTGCCAACCATACAAATACTGTTGGTTTATTTTTCTCTTTTACTTGGACTACTGGATTGTTTTGAATGTTCATTTTTGGTCTGTTTCATTCCCATCATGCATCTTTTGTAGGTGTCCAACCTTTTGGCTTGCCTGGGCCATGCTGAGTGAAGCGCAACTGTCTTGGACTGCATAAAAAATATATTTTATAGATAATTAACAAAACTTTTATTTTTATTAAATATTTCCTCTTTTTATTAAAACATAAAAAGAGGAACATGCACGGTTCAGTTCCATAGATCCTGAATTGTAAGATCAAATTCTCATTCCAAGTTGCTTCTCTAGTTTCCAGACTTTAGAAGAGTTGTAGCCTTATATTCTTCTGTATTACATCCTTTCTGGAGTAAAGTAGTATCTTCCACCTAACTTTCAAATGGCAAATCAAGCCTGACTATCAAATTATGCAGCTCTTCCATTGCTCCCTGATCCAACAGCATCATCAGTGTCTGCTGCATTTTTATATTACTGAATGAGAATTAATCCTTCTCATCAGCTCATGCTTGACACTGCCATCTTCTTTCTCACCTCTTCATTCAAATACTACATAGAATAATCTATGTAATTTTCTTTCATTCTCATACATGTGCTTCTCTCTGCTTTAGAGATGCTCTCTGCTAATGTTCCCCACTGGCAGCAGCGGAAGAGCCAAGGCTGTCTGTGAAAAGAACCAATACTTCCTTCTTGCTGCTTAACACTGCTTAAGCTGCAATCTGAGCCCTCCCTGGCTTCCTCAAAACAAGAAGAGAACGATCTTCTGCAGGTACTCCCTCCTCTCTATCCCAATGAGTATTTTGCACAACAGCCAATGCCAATACGGAACGTATTGCAAATATTGCAAATACGGAACTGCAAATGTCGCCGTTTCTGTGAAACCTTTCCAGATGTCTCGTGACTAAAGCAATTTCTACTCCCTCATTCCTCAAACCCTTCCCACACAAAAGCCTTCACAGATCAGATGGTAAGAAAGAGGGAATTCTATGGCCACAGCAATAAAGCGCGCAGAAAGCCCATCTGTTGCAGACAGAGGAGTGAGCCGTGCTTAACCAAAACTGCTTCAGCGCACGCTTACAGTAAGGCACACCTACCTTGCGCTGGTCATGCAGGATGTTCGTGACGCAGCTCCAGACTGCTCTCCTGAGGTCCAGCTTCATTTCACGGCCACTCACACTCTGCTGCTGGACATTCTGCAATGGAAAAGCCACCGGATGCAAATCCCATCCCTCGCAGATGGCATCAGACCTCTGCTCTCATGGCAGTCGCATTCACAGCTCCGGGGGAGAAAGCAGACGTGTGCTTACCGAGCGAGCGCTGTTTGCTGCCAACTGCTGGTAGGAACCCACGCCTAACCCTACAGTACCAACAGTAACCTATGCCTAACTCTACTATGGGAACAACAATCTGCTCCTAACACTACAGCAAGAACAGGAACCTACTCCGAACAGGAAAACAACAACTCCTAACACTAAACCTACTCCTAAGCCTACTCCTAACAGTAAAACATGAACAAAAACTTATGCCTAACTCGAAAACATGAACAACAACCTACACCTAACTCTAAAACTAAACTTAACCAAAAAAAACAACAAGAATAACTGGGTAAAGATGGGACTGGGGGCCCACAGGACGTGGCTGCAGAAGAAGCCCGAAGGAGGAGCAGATGTTACAAAAAATGCCACCCAGCTAATGCCGGGGGCAGGGGCCGAGCAGCGGGTAAGGAGCTCAGTGCCTGGACCAGCCACGGTGGAGCTGCAATGGTGCCAATGCGGGGCCTGGCACGGTGGTGTGATGCCAGGCCAGCTATGCCGCGGGCGCATCCACCTCCATGGGCTCCTCTGGAGGTGGATCCACCTCCATGGGCTCCTCTGGAGGTGGATCCACCTCCATGGGCTCCTCTGGAGGTGGATCCACCTCCATGGGCTCCTCTGGAGGTGGATCCACCTCCATGGGCTCCTCTGGAGGTGGATCCACCTCCATGGGCTCCTCTGGAGGTGGATCCACCTCCATGGGCTCCTCTGGAGGTGGATCCACCTCCATGGGCTCCTCTGGAGGTGGATCCACCTCCATGGGCTCCTCTGGAGGTGGATCCACCTCCATGGGCTCCTCTGGAGGTGGATCCACCTCCATGGGCTCCTCTGGAGGTGGATCCACCTCCATGGGCTCCTCTGGAGGTGGATCCACCTCCATGGGCTCCACATGGTTGCTCGTCACCAGGCTGGTGCAGGCGCGATGGAACTGGGCTCTCTTACCCCTCCTCTGCCTGGTGGTCATGGCGGGCCCCCTCCTCCTTCTCAGTCCTAGGGCCCCCAGCTCCATCCTCCCGCATGAAACAGGGGAAACTTCCACCCTCGCCCTCTTTGCAGCTGACATGGCTGTGAACTGCCACAACTGTCAGAGGCAACTGCGTTGCGCACGGCAGCGGTGACCAAGGTGATCTTGTTGTGATCTTCCTCTCCCTTAGTGACAAGGAAGGGGCCAGGTAACAGGATGGGAGACTCAGGCCGTGATTGCCAAAGCTATAGAGGTGCCAGGGTGACCTGGAGCCTGGCACTCAGCAGCTTTACAAATGCTCCCTCCTGGCCACGTGCAGCACCCCTCTGGGACCACGTGGAAGAGCATACAAAGAAAAGGTGCCTGAACTCATCTGGGCTACAGCTGGGGGTCTCTGTTGGGAACCGGGATTTTTCTATGGGGAGCATCAGGCAGCTGGAGCAGAAATGCTCATGCTTTTCCCAGCACACATCTTACGAGTTCTCCCCTAGGACACCCCCAGGATGAAGAGCATGCTCCAGCCATCCAGCAGCAGAGCCGTGGGAGCACAGGGCTTCCTCATGCCCTTGCCCAGCTCCTGTGGTGCTGCCTGTCTCCCCTCTCCAACACACCCCCCATCGAAGGCAGCCCTAGGGCAACACGGCACAGAGCCACTGGAACCAGAACCTGGGCTTCTCAGCCTCAGTTCTGCTCATTTTTTACCCAACTCTGCCCACCCACCTGCTTCTGCTGCTCGCCACGGAGCAGCACAAGCCTCCTGACAACACATGGCTATCAGTACGAGGAGGAAGGCAAGGCAGGTGGGGGCCGAGGCCCCCAGAACTCGTGCCATGCTGCTACCACCACCGCTACAGCCACAATGAGTGCTGCAACTGGGACACAGAACTCCTAGGGCACGCAGCTGGGCATTGTGACCTCATTGTGACAAGGCAGCTATGCCTCTGGAGGTGGATCCACCTCCATGGGCTCCTCTGGAGGTGGATCCACCTCCATGGGCTCCACATGATTGCTCGTCACCAGGCTGGTGCAGGCGCGATGGAACTGGGCTCTCTTACCCCTCCTCTGCCTGGTGGTCATGGCGGGCCCCCTTCTCCTTCTCAGTCCTAGGGCCCCCAGCTCCATCCTCCCGCATGAAACAGGGGAAACTTCCACCCTCGCCCTCTTTGCAGCTGACATGGCTGTTAACTGCCACAGCTGTCAGAGGTGACTGCGTTGTGCACGGCAGCGGTGACCAAGTGACGTGGTGAGGGTTCTAAAATGGCGGCCGCACTGCTGGCACTGGTGTTCCACATAGGATGAGGAGGGGGCTGGTAATAGCAGGACAAGGGGAAACTGATTTAAGTTGAAAGAGGGAAGATTTAGGTTGGATATTAGGGGGAAAGGTTGTTTACTAGGAGAGTGGTTAGGCCCTGGAACAGGCTGCCCAGGGAGGTTGTGGGTGCCCTGTCCTTGGAGGTGTTCAGGGCCAGGCTGGACAGGGCCCTGGGCAACCTGATCTACTAAAGGTGTATGTTTGGTAGCCCTGCCAGGCAGGGGGGTTGGTTCTTCATGATCCTTGAGGTCCCTTCCAACCCGGGTCATTCTGTGATTCTGTGATACTGGTGTGTGGCTGTTTGTCCCAGAGCGCTGACCTTTTGTCTTCAGGTTCACTAACAAGACTGTAACTGATTTATGGAGGAGGCAAGTGATGGGTGCTACTGTGTGACAATCAACATCACTTTGTGGACATTTGAAAGCACCTTCCTCCAGAGCTGTTCACCTCCAGAAGAGGGTGCTCAGAAGTGTTTACTGGCAGAAGATCTGGCTCCAGATTGGTATGGGAAAACTGGGGAATGATACCATCGTGTGCTGTGAAGAACAGGAAGCAGGTGGGCATCCCTGCTCCCTCTTGTCTGCTGGCAAGGCCCAGAAGATGAGATCCCAGAGCCAGAAGCTGCCATTCCAAGGAGAGCTGACTCAACCATTTTGGATTTGAGCTGTCACACCAAGGAGAGCTGACAGAACCACGTTGGACTTATTTGTAAGTTTATACTATCATTGAAAACTGTTGCCGTGGTCACAGTCATCGTTAGCGGAACAACAACTCCTGATGACCCACCACTACTGAAGATCAATGACTGAACTACAAAACACGCCAGATCCATGGTGGTGACTCTCTCTCCCTCTTGCTTCCTATGAAGACTCCTTGATTCTATTTCCTATCTTTTCTATTGCCCGCCTTCCCTTCCTAATCACCCTAAATCGTAATAGCGTCCATCCTCCAACATTTGAACCATGCCCAGGCATACATGTATGGACCTCCTCTCCTTCCTATAAATTGGAGCAGGACAGAGACCCGCAAGGATTGTCAGCTCCCAAGTCATACAAGTATTGCATACAACACAGATTACTTCATCTGTTGGCCCCGCTGTCTCTGCATACCACCAAGCGAGGGCCTGCAGTGCCCAGGCGACACGATGTGCCTGGCAGTGCAAAGCCAGCCCACGTGTGTGCAGATGGCAAGGAGCGTGTGGCACTGTGCACCGACAGCCCTTGCCTGCCCAGGACTGCGTGTGGAGGGCGTTCCCCACTGCAGCCCTGCCCAACAGTCAGTAGGGGTGTGCGGCCATGATGGCAGTAATGAACAAACTGCTGCTTCACAAAGATCTTGGCCCGATTAGAAATCTTTGAGTAGTGCTGTTACAGCAGACAGAATGTGATAAGCGCAAGTAGTCTCCTACACTTCACATCCTTGCTACTTTGTTCTGGGTGTTGTCACTGAGCAGCGTCTAACACTAGTTCTGCCCTGGTCAGCTGGCTGCCTTAGCTTGAGCCCTGATGGCAATGCCATGACGTGATGTTAGTATTGCTGTTTTCTCCTCGTCAGAATACTCTGTCTTTTGAAGGAAGCAGCTTCTTGGTTATTTTGTTTTGTTGTTGAATTTTATTGAATTAATTTACAATATCTATATTCCGTATAGTTATAGATGTTTTGAATATGATCATGTGTGGTGCTGAGATTTTTTATAGAAAAGCTATACTCAGTACAGAAGGTGGAATAAGGATGTTAAAGAAAAAACCCCCTGTTGTGTTGACCAGTGATGATGCTCCCACCCCCTGACCAATGGTGGAGAGGAGCATGAAGAGAGAGGTGGTGCTGGGGGGATCTTGGGGCTGCTGGGCCTGTCATACTTCTCCCAGGCAGAGGTTTTACAGGTGTTGCATGATGCCCCCAAGCCGACCCTGTGGGGGGGGGGGCACTCCCACATCCTGAAGGATGGTGGAGAGGAGCGGGAGAGCAGAGTTGGTGCTGTGGGGGGCTGGGAGCTGTGGGGCCTGGTATGCTTTCCCCTGGCTGTAGTTTTCTGGGTGTCGGATGATGCCCTCAAACTGACACCCTGCGGGGGCTGCTCCAACCTCCTGAAGGATGGTGGAGGGAAGTGGGAGGTTGGTGACAGTTCCTGGGGGGTGCAGGGGTTGTTGGGCCAGTTGGCTTGTCCCAGACAATGGTTGTCCGTCTGTTGGATGATGTCCCCAGGTCTATACTCTGCTGTGGTCTCTTCCATCCCCTAATGGATGGTGGAGGGGAGGGTGAGGGCAGAGATGGTGCTGGGGGCTGACGGGCCTCTCAAGCTTCCCCCAGGCGGTGGCTGCCCCCAGGTGATGCTCTGAGGGAGCCACTGCCAACCCCTGAAGGATGGTGGTGGGGGACAGGAGGGTGGTGTTGATGCCTGGGGGCAGCTGGGCCTGCCACTCATCTGCCAGGGTGCTGCTGTTTGGGTGCCAGCCGATGACTGCAAGCTTCCAAACCAGGTGGGTCCCTCCTGTCCCCTGAAAGAGGTGTTGATGCCCAGGGTGGATAGGGGCTGCTGGGCCTGATGTACTTCCTGGGGGCCACGGAGCCTGGGCTGTTGGGCTACAGGGGCCGCAGTGGGGGCAGTTGAGCCCGACAGCCGTCAGGCCTGGCAGGGGCCGCTCTGGTGGTGCTCTGCGGCTGCTGGGCTGGTTGTTGTTGGTGCCCTGTCTTTCTGTCCAGCGCCTTGAGGCAAGGAAGCTGTTCGTTGAGGTGAGCAAGCCATCTTTCCAAGTACCACTTCCTGCAGGCAGTATTCTCGTCTGCAGCAGCTGCAGCAAGGCGCCTGCAGAGAAAGAAACATGCTGAGGGCACAGGAGAACCCCCTGCTCTCCTTCCTCACAGTGCATGGTAGAGCCACCCTCAGCTCCCGGCCTGTCTCAGGCCCAGCAGTAAGAACATGCAGCAGGAATGGCTCAGCCAGTTAAAACATCTGACAGCATCAATCTCAGACAGTGTTAGGCAACAACTAACTGGCTTCTCTATGCTGCTTTACCTAGAAATGCCTCCTGGCTCACAGAAGCCCTATAGTAAAGAGGGGGGCAGGATGGGGTTGGAGGTGAACAAGAACTCACTGGTTTATCTGCCTCCGTTGCTTGATAAGACGATAGCATGAAAACATTGCCATCGGCGTGGTAACGAAGATAACCGCACCGAATCCCAGGCAGTACTTCTTGATAAAATTATCTACTGCGGCATTTGCATGTTCCTCACCATCCGCACCTGGAAAAACAATGTGGATCTGTTTCACCAGCTGCTGCTTTGAGTGACATGGACAAGAACAACCACAGGAAGGATCCCGCTCCGGGCTGCTGTTGTGCCTGGTGGCTCAGGGGAAGCACAGCAAGCTCTGGAATGCAGGGTCTGTGCACAGGAGGTACTATGGAGGGTCCTGTTTCCTCTTCTTATCTGCTGAATGTGGTTCTGGTGGCCTAGTTCCCAACAGGACAAAGTTCCTAAGTCCCTGGGAACTGGCTGCAGTGGGAGGGGAGCAACCTCTAACCACAAAGCCACTATGAGCGGCCCTTACCTGGAGTGACAGTTGTTGTCTGCATGGCCTCTTTTACTCTCAGGGGGACAGTCAGTGTGCGAACTCTGCCGTTTTGAAATGCAATCCAGCGCATAGGTGCTCCACCTGTCTCTTTAGAAAGGAGGTAAGGGAGTGGGACTGTAAGTAACTGCTTCTCATCAGGAAGATGGTACAGTTTCTCCACATGTATTTCTAGAAATTCAGCTTCACAAGTCTTTCAGGGAACAGACGGAAATACACCTACCACGTGCTTTGTCTTTCTTGATTTTCATTAGCAGAGAGGGCAGTGTCTTCAAATATTTTCCTCTTTCCAGGGCCTCTTTCTGTTTCTCAGGACCTAAACAGAAAGCATTAAGATAACTTTCAGACAAACAAGGTATTAAACTGAATGGTCTTTTCAGTGCAACCAGTAACGACAACAGCCACCCCTGGGATGCCTGTGGGGTTCCAGCACAACTAAGGATTTAGCACGGCCTTCCCTGGAGGCACTTCTGCAACCAAAGAATGAGAACTTTTCACCACACACTACAACTTACATAAACGCATTACAGCATCACTGAATGGGACCAGGGCATTGTGCGAGGGCAGGACACACACACACAGGTGTGCATTCTCACTCACACCTGCAGACATGCCTGGCTGACATTAGGACTGTGAGCTGGCATCTCTCAAAGGAACTAAAATCTCATGACGTACCCATTCGAATCGCTGGGGCTTCTGTCCTGGAGCTCAGCTGGGAAACTGGATGCCATTCAACTCCACTAGGAGCTGTCAACAAACACAGACAGAGCAGCTCCTGTCAGACACCTGTTTAGACTGGAATGACAGCACTGCTCCACAGCACTCTCCTCTCCCTGCCACACAGAAGCATCTGGCAAATAGTTGTTGGGTGCCTGCAATGGCACCGTGACAGTCCAAAAAGGAGCCGTGTGCAGAACTGCCTGGAGAAGGGAAGGGGGTGGAAGAGGAAGGGCAAGATCTAAAGGCCCTTTCCTGTGGGATTGCCCTGAGGCTCACAGGCTGGATTGTGCTGAGGCTTTGGCAAGGCATTGCTTATAGGCACAGCCGTAATCAAGCATCGATGAGAAACATCTCCTGGTGTTGATGCCTGGGGGCAGCCAGGCCTGCCACTCATGTGCCAGGGTGCTGCTGTTTGGGTGCCATGGTATGCTGTAATTTCTCTCTTCCTTAGGGACCCGCAGTGACTGGAAGGGGCTCAGGTGATGACATGGCACCCAGACCTGGGTCAAAAGTTGCAAAGCTGCAGAGAGGCCAGGTGGACAGTTGGCTGGCACTCAGCAGCTTTCCAGATACTCTCTCCAGGCCACGTAAAACAATCTTCAGAGAAGGCATAGAAGAACATTTGGCCCCTCAAGTTTTTCTTAGTGGGGAGATCTCTGATGTACGGAGACAAAGTCAACGGGATGCTGGGAGCATGCAGCACCCAAGAAACAGTGACTACCCAAGCTTATCATGGGGAAGAAATCACCAGGCAGTGAAAAGATGAACCCCCCCCTGAACTTCCACAGCCAAATATGAGCAAAGATCATGAGATGAAGACTGGTGACTTACCTCTGGCATCCACCCCAGGCTCAGGGACACGACTTTGCTTTGGAAAAGCATCAAAGGGGCCTGCAGGCACAAGAGTGATCAGACACAGGTGAGGAGAGCTTCCACTGCGCACAGGGGTCTGCTTTGTTTTTTTTTCCTGCAGTGACATGTGAGGACTGGCTGCAGGTCAGGGAATGACATGACCCAAACAGCAAAGGAATAGGAGCAAACACTGGCAAGGGCTGCCTTCCCACTGAAATGTGACAATTCTCCAAGTAAAGAAATACTCATGACTGATCTGTGTATGACCTTCAGAGCACAAAGAGACTTGAAAGACCTTTGGAGGTCCTTATGTACCCAAATAAGCTATTACAGCACTAATTTTTCTACCTCCGAAGAAACAGACACTCACAACTTACCTCGGAGTTTCCTCTGAGGCACAAAAGCAGTCTCCATCCAGTCGTCTGGAGCAGTACCAATGTCATCATCTAGAATAAAGAACAGAAGAGGGATGTTCCCATTGCATGTTGTGATCTTCCTCTCCCTTAGTGACAAGGAAGGGGCCAGGTAACGAGATGGGAGACTCAGGCCGTGATTGCCAAAGCTATAGAGGTGCCACGGTGACCTGGAGCCTGGCACTCAGCAGCTTTACAAATGCTCCCTCCTGGCAACGTGCAGCACCCCTCTGGGACCACGTGGAAGAGCATACAAAGAAAAGGTGCCTGAACCCATCTGGGCTACAGCTGGGGGTCTCTGTTGGGAACCGGGATTTTTCTATGGGGAGCATCAGGCAGCTGGAGCAGAAATGCTCATGCTTTTCCCAGCACACATCTTACGAGTTCTCCCCTAGGACACCCCCAGGATGAAGAGCATGCTCCAGCCATCCAGCGGCAGAGCCGTGGGAGCACAGGGCTTCCTCATGCCCTTGCCCAGCTCCTGTGGTGCTGCCTGTCTCCCCTCTCCAACACACCCCCCATCGAAGGCAGCCCTAGGGCAACACGGCACAGAGCCACTGCAACCAGAACCTGGGCTTCTCACCCTCAGTTCTGCTCATTTTTTACCCAACTCTGCCCACCCACCTGCTTCTGCTGCTCGCCACGGAGCAGCACAAGCCTCCTGACAACACATGGCTATCAGTACAAGGAGGAAGGCAAGGCAGGTGGGGGCCGAGGCCCCCAGAACTCGTGCCATGCTGCTACCACCACCGCTACAGCCACGACGAGTGCTGCTACTGGGGCACAGAACTCCTAAGGCACGCAGCTGGGCATTGTGACCTCATTGTGACAAGGCAGCTATGCGGCAGGGCATAGTGACCTCACATCCCCAGGCTGCAGGCTGGGCCTCCTCACGGGCTGCTCCTCCTGTGCAGCAGGGATGCGTAGAGTGGGTGCTTGTGGCACCCCTTAGTGGGTGAGTGCCAGGCTGCTGCGGAAGAATTACTGGGAGCGTGTCCCGCTGGGCAGATCTGTTCCACCACAAGGACCAGGCTCCCCCTGGGCTTGCTATGGACGCTGTCCCTGTGGCTGAGGCTTCCCAGTCATGTAGAGCAGCAGGAGACCATGGCAGATATTTTCACATTTACATTGTGGAAATATAGAATTGTGGAATGGTTTGGGTGGGAAGGGACATTAAAGACCCAGAGACGCTGTCAAAAGATAAAGAAAATCGATTCGGTGTTGTTTTTACTGCTTCATGCAAATCAAAAGATTGCGTTTTGTCTTTTAATGCCCAAAAAAGCCATTTCTTCAGTGACATTATACTTGTTGTCACAGACTCTAACAAAAATGCAAACTGAGCTTTATCTGTAGCATCAATATTTTAGTATTTCATATCTTGAATTTGACAGTTCCCTCCCAGCCAGTTGCCTGTGCCTTTCTCTCAGCCCATGAGAGCACCACTTACTGCCTCTGGGGACTTGGAAACTGGCAGCATGATGGCCAGCACACACACAAACTGCAAAACGGCTCCATAGAAGAGTCCGTGGCGCAGCATGTTCTCCATTAGCGTGGGCTCAGGGATCTCAGGTGGCCAGAAATGCAGTTCAGCAGCCATAGCGAAGACAGCTGCTGCTCCACTGCTCTCACAGAGGCTGCCTGCTGTAAGGGGGGAAAAAGAGGCATCGTTACTCTCAGGCGCTGCGATGGGGTTAATATTAAACTCTCAAACTTTCACAGCAAATAATAACATCCGCTCACAAAGAAAATGTGGAGAGGCCACAAAAGAGAAAAACCAGTCATTAAAATCTTTGTATTTAGACATTCAAACTAACAATGTACTTTGTCTTTACCTAACCGTACCATTCTGTGCTAGAAATACGATGTTTTGCTGTAGAGCATAACTTGGAGAGACCAAAAGCAGCTAAAACCTGCTCCACTCTGTAATTTGACCATCCGCTGATATTTGGTTCTTATCTCCCTTGCTTTCCAGTCACTCACTCTTTAGACACACGCAAATCACATTGTCAAGGACTACAAAAACACTGTCAGCCAAAAAATTTATGCTGGCAGAATCTTAACGTTAGAAATGTGTCTAAGTTGGTTGCAAAGAAGAAAGTGAAGAACAACACAGTAACCAAATACTACCTGATACATAAGGCTTCTCTCACACATCCTGAAAACAGAACCACCAGCCTTAATGAACTCTGCTCTTCAGACACTGACTGAAATTCAAGTATTACGTGTAGCAGCCTGGATCTGGCAATAGTCAAAGAATCTTTTACCTCCAGCTCCTTAGCATCAAAGGACCGCAGATACTGCTGCGGCAGAATTTCATTGAAGCCTTCAAAAGAAGCTTGTGTCTGTTCCTCAGCGCCTCAGGAAAGTCTCCATTCTGCTACCAGCCTGGAAAAGACACAGAAGGATCATTTAAAACAAGCTACGCTAACCCAAGTTCATCTTTGTTAGTTTGTTTTGAAATGAACTGTAAGCTGTGTTAAGAAAAATGCTGGAAAGTTCTGGGGATAGAGCAGTGTGTAACTGTATTCTAATTGTGTTCCCAACCTTCACCCTGCACAAACAATTTTAAGTTAAAACCCTATGTTTCCAACCACTCAACTATGGAAAGCATTTTAGGCTCCAGCAGAAGGCAGCATCTACTCACTGATGATATTAATGAGAGCACAGGAGTCCCTTGCTAGCCGGAGGAAGAAAAAAATGCAGAGCTGTATTCATCTAATATGTTCCATATTTGTTTCTGTTAATCACGAAACTTTGCTCTGTGGTAGAAACTCCACTCTCCATTAAGAAAAGGGAGAAAAGCAGGCAGGAGACCCAAAGAACCTGAACCCAGGGAGAAGCAGATATTATGCTGAATTCAAGCCTAACCTGTCAGGAGAACTGGAATCAAAAGGAGAGATGAAACTCTGGGGAACGCAACACAGGACCCATAGTGTGACAAAAGAACATTGCTTAAGCTGCAATCTGAGCCCTCCCTGGCTTCCTCAAAACCAGAAGAGAACGATCTTCTGCAGGTACTCCCTCCTCTCTATCCCAGTGAGTATTTGGCACAACAGCCAATGCCAATACGTTCCTTCTGCAAATGTCGCTGTTTCTGTGAAACCTTTCCAGATGACTCGTGACTAAAGCAATTTCTACTCCCTCATTCCTCAAACCCTTCCCACACAAAAGCCTTCACAGATCAGATGGTAAGAAAGAGGGAATTCTACGGCCACAGCAATAAAGCGCGCAGAAAGCCCATCTGTTGCAGACAGAGGAGTGAGCTGTACTTAACCAACACTGCTTCAGCGCACGCTTACAGTAAGGCACACCTACCTTGCGCTGGCCACGCACGAAGCTCGTGACGCAGCTCCAGACTGCTCTCCTGGGGCCCAGCTTCATTTCACGGCCACTCACGCTCTGCTGCTGGACATTCTGCAATGGAAAAGCCACCGGATGCAAATCCCATCCCTCGCAGATGGCATCAGACCTCCGCTCTCATGGCAGTCACCACCGCCCTGCCCTGGGCAGCGCTTCCACTGCCCTTGCTCCTGCCACAAGACACCAACGTGTGCTTCTAACGCGGCTCCACCATGGGATCCTGTATGCAACAGAAAAACACACGGAGGCTGCCAGTCACTGCAACACGCGCGCTGTGAAACCCCTGGCACTGCTGAGTCCCAAGAGAAGATGAGAAAAGCGTTTGCCTGCCATGGACGGGCTGTGGTGGGATTGAATCCTGCCTTCGAATCGGGACACCCCCAGGGAGAGCCTCCTGGGGACCCAAAGACTTACGGCAGCGCCAACACAGCAGGCAGAAACGCGACGTGCTCCTGACTGCCCGCACTGTTCAAAGCTCCCTCCCTCTCCCTCTCCCTCCCTCCGCCCTATGAAGGCAGCCCTTCAAAGCAACCAACACTTGAAAAAAAAAACTTAGACTCAGTTAACCTGGACAGTGTTACCCAGGGTTGTGAGAACAGCTTAATGATATCTGAGAACCGGTCAACTCGTGAGCCTGAGACCTGGGATCCTCCATCCTAGGGTGGAACTTTACTGGAGCATGTGGATGCCACAGCAACAAAAGGGCTGTGTATAATAGACTGAGAGTTTGCTGAGTTTCTTGGTTTACAGAAAGCAGAAATAACTCAGAAATTACAGCTGGACTTTGAACCTTTAGGACTGCCAAGAAAGAAGCCATCTGCTAAACCCCTGAGCTGCAAACTGTCAAGGAACTCCATACGTTCCCAGGAATGACAGGAGGGTGCTGACCATGGATACACAGCTACGGACTGATGGTAAACCTCAAACAGCTTGAAGTGAGTAAGGGATGGCCAGGGTGCCTGAGGGCAGTGGCTGCACTAGTGCTCAATATTCAAGAAGCCCATAAATCTACACTGGGCCAAAGGATACCAGTTTTAATATCTCATACATTGTTTACCGTATTGGTGACAAAAAGGGGGACATCGGTTCATTGGTTCTCACCCCAAAGATTCCTGAAATACCAGGCCATCCTGGTAGAGTAGGGTGATGTAGAAATAATTGTGACTAATATTGTCAACCCAGTATCTTTCCTTAGTGGAACTCCCGGAGAACCAGGATTACACGACTGCTTTGAAACAACTGAAGCTGCACATTCCAGCCGGTCAGTCGAACTTGAAGGACGAACCCTTAGAAGATGAAGAAGACGCCTGGTTTACCAGCAGCCGCAGTTTTATGAGACAAGGAGACTGTAAGGCAGGACATGCAGTAACTGCTACTGACCAGGTGACCGAAGCACAACCACCAGCTGTGGGGACTTCCCCTCAGAAGCATGAAATAACTGCCTTGACAAGAGCTTTAATCATATGGACAGATGCTAAATATGCGTTTGGGTGCCACACGCTCATAGTACCATCTGAAAAGAGCAAGGATTGCTCACACACAAGGAAAACAGCCTGATGTAAATCTATCAATGGCTATTATATGTTGTAAAGGACATCAGAAATGTAACACTGTACAGGAAACAGAAAATAAGCTGATAGATCAGGTGGCAGAACAGGCAGTTGAAGAGGGCTTCAATTCCAGACGGTAAACTTAAAATCTCTGAAGCCAAGTCAAAACCTGTAAAATACTCTAAAGAGGACAGGAGTCCAATTAATAATTTAGAAAGGAAGAGAGCAAGCTGACAGATGGGTGCATGCCCAAATGGACACACTGTTATGCCCTTTAGTATTTTATGGAAACCGGTTATAAGGGAAGATAAGAGAATATATTGGGCAAACCAACACTACAAAGTACAGTCCCAGTGCCAGGAACAGGGCACAAGTGGGCCTCACGGGAAAGGGCCTTCCAGGGCAACAGTGGCAAACTGATTTCACAGAACTCCCAAGAAAAGGGGGGGTATCGCTGTATGAAAAGTTCTGTAACCTTAGAAACAATTGAGGATGCTGCTGCAGGTGCCTGATGGACAATCCAAGAGGAGGTATCCTGTTTATCCAAAGTTGCATGGCAACATGGAGTAGGCAGGGATAACACCGATTGGGGAATAGTTTTCTCTGAACCTTGGGATAAACTTACTAGTTGCCAAATTTAGGATGACTAAAACAGTTTTTCTTAGTCTGCATCACCTTGCTACTCTTGGTGTGTTTTACTTGTGTTGTTATAAGATGCTTTTTGTGTCTGTGCCAGGATACCAGAAGGGAATATGGGGTTTGGAAGAGACGTGAGCTGAGACAAAAGGTAGAGAGTGGAGCCTATTTTGAGACCCATTAAGAATCTAGCAGGTAAAAGCCTGCTAGATTAATGAAAAGGGGGGAATTGAAGAGTGAGCAAAGCCCCAGAATGGAGGCAAGGTAACACTCTGCTATAGAAAGGGAAAGGAGAACTTCACAGAAACCAAGACAAAGGGTAACTGCAGATAGTTTACATTTAAAAGTGCAGGGATAGGGGGAATTACAGACACTTAGTCAAAATAAAACCAGAGAAGAGGGCACTAAAGATAAGAAGAAATTGTCCGGAGACCTCTGACAAGAAGAAGGATTAGATACCCCCGGGCAAGATGATGCTGACATGGGAGAACAATAACAGCAAATAACACCAAGAAGAAAACAGAAGAAGAATTTCACCCCAAAACAACGGCAAGGGTCACGGGGAATGGGGTCAGGGGGAATGAGGGAATGGGGTTGTGAGGAATGGGGCCATAGGGAATGCAATGAATATGTAATCAAACTGAGGAGGAGACTATTGATTATGTATTAGCTTAACCTATATCTGTAACACACTTTTCTCCTTACGCTGTGCAGGTTTGGAGGAGCTATCCCCCTTGCACCCGGCGCTGCGCAACGCTGGAATAAACATACCTGCTTTACAACCCATCTCTGCATTATAGAGTTTGATTCCGCAAGTCAACCCAAAGACTTACGGCAGCGCCAACACAGCAGGCAGAAACGCGACGTGCTCCTGACTGCCCGCACTGTTCAAAGCTCCCTCCCTCTCCCTCTCCCTCCGTCCGCCCTATTACGGCAGCCCTTCAAAGCAACCAACACAACCACGCCAAACCGCAGCCCGGACTCGTCCCGCTCACTGCAATCCAGACCCACTCCATCCGTACAAACCTTCATCCACGCCCACTGCCCCAGCCCAACACGGCACCGAGGCGTGCGGATCCATCGGCACCAATTCCAGCGGGGAGTCCTCATTCACAGCCCCGGAACAACAACGCACACCGACACGGCCGGGGCCGGCTCAGGCTCTGCCTCCAGGCTTTTGGCTCCACTTCGGGTGCGGCCCGCAGCGCCATGTTGGGGCCTTGGGGGCGGCTGTTGGCGGCCCTCAGCCCACAAACCTCTTCCGCTACCCCGGCGCTCCGCTCCGCTCCCTCCGCCGTTCCCCCCCCTCCGCCCCACGCCACCAGCTGAGGCCGCTTGTCATGGTTTTGTAATTTTGTAATTTTGCTATCAGTATTCCACATCATAACATCATGTCAAGTATGGATACTTCTGTTGAATGTGCAGTCCACAGAAGAAGACTACATATCCCAGAGAACAACAGGAGTAACAATAAGTCACGGGACCAGGACTCTATATAATCTCGTTCCCAGGCTGGAGTGCCCTCCTTCTTCTCTCGAACTTCTCGGAGAGTGGGAAGCGTTCCAGCCGTGTCGCCTAGAGTTCACAGTAGGCCTCTCGGTTTTCGGAGACTCTCTCTCTCTGTTTCGTTCGATTTGTTAGCCTTAATTATATTATATTGTGTTATCTTGTATTTCGATATCATATTTAGTAAAATAAGTTTTTCCTCCTTAGATTGTCGCTGTTTTATCCCACTCCCCTTTTCCCCCTCCTTTCCGGGCCCCGGGGGGGGGGCGTGGGGTGGCTTCCCCTGTCACGGGCATAGGTAAATCTAACTAACCCGTGACAGATTTTTGGTGGAGAATGCGGGCATAGAGCTTTTTAGCTTTTAGAACAACTCTCTCTTTGCTCTTAAAGAGCTTCGTTACGGGAGTGTTGGGAGTGTTATCTTTCCGTAGCTGCTCACGGAGAACGTGACCTTGAAATACCAGACAAATTGTCAACATTAAGGGCTGCTGTACATTCTCAGCACTGCTATCTAACTTTTGTGTAGAAAACAAAGGGATTTCTTTCTCCCTTAGAGCAAAGCTAGCTAGCTCTGACTTTTACAGAGCCTGCCAGCTATGAATCCACTCTTCATCCCAGTTGCTCTGTTTAAGGGATTGAAAGCAATTATGATCTTCTTAAAGTATTGGTCAACTATTAACACCATAATTTGGTGTTGTGGAATTGTGCAGATATATAGCCTAATAAGGTGGATACTGATGGAGACACCTGCCTGGTACTTTTATGAGATGTGGTATGGTCAGAATTTTGGCACCTACATCCCAGACGGAATTGTGAATCTTACAAACACTTGCATCCCAGATGGAACAGGCAATTTTACAAATACTTGCATCCCAGATGGAACAGGCAATTTTACAAACACCACCATGTTTAATTCATTGTACAGGCTAAATAAACCCTTTTTATTTAGGTTGTACTCTCAGATTTCCACACGCTTTTCAATAACTGAGATAGGGTTCATACTTGCATTCATGTTATCACTATCAATGCATGCATATATGTTCCTATGCATTCGTTCTATGCGGAAGTCTCCTCCAGAACCAGAGAATGATGACTGGCAGGGAATATGGAAAGGTTTAGGAAAAGTCTTAGAAGCATGGGGACCCGCAGTGTCATGGGATTTCACTCTTGAACACCTAAGGGACCCTAAGAAATTAAGTGAGTATTTGGGTCAGAAATCTAAGGAGGTAAACCTTATGTGGGGTTTGGCTTATGCATACCGTGCTTTGTATCATACTATTCTGGAGAGAGAGAGTTTCCGATCTGAGATTCAAGCCCAAGTTAATTCTGATCAGTCACAGGAGGCATCAGTAGCAATATCAGTTGCCCCTGTGGAAGGCAAGAAATGGAAACGGGTGTCCATGCGTCTAGAACGAAAAGAAGGAGAAGCACAGGGGGGGGCTGCAGAAGACCCAGGTGCCGGGCATGGAGCAGTACCGAAAAAAGCAAAGGCAAAAACCAAGAGGCATGAAGAAGAGACTGATGATGAGGAGGAAATCACCTACTGTCGACCTCTGAAGCTGACTGAAATCCAAGGCTCAAGAAAGGAGTTCACACGGCGTCAAGATGAAGGTATCCTTGCTTGGTTGCTTCGCTGCTGGGACAACGGGGCCAACAGCTTGTCTCTAGATGGTAATGAAGCTCGCCAACTAGGAAGCATTGCCCAAGATGCAGGTATCGACAGAGGGATTAGCAGATGTTCGGATGGAGCTGCCACTCTCTGGTTGCGGCTGTTAGAAGCCGTGAGAGAAAGGTACCCCTATAAGGATGCTTTGAAGCCTAAATTTGATAGTTGGAATACCGTCCAAAAAGGCATTCAGCGCCTGAGGGAATTGGCCATGGCGAAAATGTTGTACAGCCCTGATCCAAGCGAACTTGACCCTGAGAGAGTGAGGGCCGATCCTGACATGTGGCAGAAAATCACAAGTACAGCACCAGAGAGAATTGCACAGTCATTGGTATCAGGATCTAAAGGATTCGTGGACAGATGGCCCCGAGTTGTTGAGCTGATTATAATGCTTCAAACCACCGATCAGCAGCTCCCCCAACTGCATGCCGCAGTTTCTGCCATCTCACGGCTAGAAAACCGAGTAGATGAAATGTGCAAGAAATTGTTTCCATCAACTAATTGTAATGATCCCGTAATAGTATCAGAAACAACTGATGAAGGTCAATCCTCGTACGGGCCACCAGGTCTAATGAAGGATCTGATCAAACTAGTCCAGTCCTACTCCCCACCTGCATCATCAAAAGTCTCAGCTGTTAAACGCACACGCTTCCCAGCTCGAGCAAAGAACAACAGTACGATTGCACCGCGTGTTTCCATGTGGCGCTACCTACGTGACCGTGGAGAAGACATGAGGAAGTGGCATGATCAGCCCACTTCTGCACTACGAGCACGGGTGAAAGAACTACTAGACATACCAACCACCAGTGGAGTTGCTCCAGTCATCACAGGTAACCAATAGAGGGGCCCTGCCCTCAGTCAGGGGAGGGAAAGGGATAATAGAGTTTATTGGACTGTGTGGATTCGATGGCCTGGCACATCAGAACCACAGGAATATAAGGCGCTGGTGGATACCGGTGCACAGTGTACCCTAATGCCCTCCAGTCATGAAGGGACAGAATCAATCCATATTTCTGGAGTGACTGGGGGCTCTCAAGAATTGACTGTGCTGGAGGCTGAAATAAGCCTCACTGGCAAAAACTGGCAAAAACATCCTATTGTGACTGGCCCAGGGGCTCCATGTATACTGGGTATTGATTACCTCAGAAGGGGGCATTTCAAGGATCCTAAGGGGTATCGATGGGCCTTTGGGATAGCTGCTGTAGACATGGACAGCATTAAGCAGCTGTCTGTTTTGCCTGGCCTGTCAGAGGACCCGTCTGTTGTGGGGCTGCTACGAGTAAAAGAGCAGCAGGTACCGATTGCTACAAAGACAGTGCACAGACGGCAGTATCGCACCAACAGGGATTCCTTGCTCCCCATTCATGATTTGATTCGCCAGTTGGAGAATCAGGGAGTGATCAGTAAAACTCACTCACCTTTTAACAGTCCCATATGGCCAGTGCGTAAAGCCAGTGGAGAATGGAGGCTGACAGTAGACTACCGTGGCCTGAATGAGGTCACACCCCCATTGAGCGCTGCTGTGCCGGACATGTTGGAACTCCAGTACGAGCTGGAGTCAAAAGCAGCCAAATGGTATGCCACCATTGACATTGCCAATGCCTTCTTTTCTATTCCTTTGGCCGCAGAATGCAAGCCACAGTTTGCCTTCACCTGGAGGGGCATTCAGTATACTTGGAACCGTTTGCCCCAGGGGTGGAAACACAGCCCAACCATTTGCCATGGGTTGGTCCAAACTGTACTGGAACAGGGTGGTGCTCCTGAACACCTGCAGTACATTGATGACATTGTTGTGTGGGGCGATACAGCAGAAGAAGTTTTCACGAAAGGAGAGCAGATAATCCGGATTCTTCTACAAGCTGGCTTTGCTATTAAGAGAAGCAAAGTAAAAGGACCTGCCCAGGAAATTCAGTTCTTAGGTATAAAGTGGCAGGATGGACGTCGTCACATCCCAGCAGATGTGATCGACAAAATCACTGCCATGTCTCCACCAACTAGCAAGAAAGAGACACAATCTTTCCTGGGTGCAGTGGGCTTTTGGAGGATGCACATTCCAAACTACAGCCTCATTGTAAGCCCCCTTTATCAGGTAACGCGGAAGAAGAATGATTTTGCATGGGGCCCTGAGCAGCAGCAGGCTTTTGAACAGATTAAACAAGAGATAGCCCGTGCTGTAGCCCTGGGGCCAGTACGGACTGGACAGGATGTAAAGAACATCCTCTATACTGCTGCTGGAGAGAAAGGCCCCACTTGGAGTTTGTGGCAAAGAGCCTCAGGAGAGACCCGAGGCCGACCCCTGGGATTCTGGAGTCGATCATATAAGGGGTCTGAAGAGTGCTACACTCCAACTGAGAAGGAGATCTTAGCCGCGTATGAGGGGGTTCGGGCTGCTTCCGAAGTAGTCGGGACTGAAACACAGCTCCTTTTGGCACCTCGACTGCCAGTGCTGAACTGGATGTTCAAAGGACAGGTTCCCTCCACCCATCATGCTACCGATGTCACCTGGAGCAAGTGGATTACGCTGATTACACAGCGAGCGCGAATGGGAAACCTCAATCGTCCAGGAATCCTAGAGGTAATCATGGACTGGCCTGAAGATAAAAAGTTTGGAACATCACCAGCAGAAGAGGTATCACGTGCTAAAGAGGCCCCACCATACAACGAATTACCAGAAAATGAAAAGAAATATGCCCTATTCACTGACGGATCATGTCGCATTGTAGGGAAGCATCGCAAATGGAAAGCTGCTGTGTGGAGCCCCACACGACAGGTTGCAGAGGCCACTGAAGGTAAGGGAGAATCAAGTCAGTTTGCAGAGGTAAAAGCTGTCCAGCTGGCCTTAGATGTTGCTGAACGGGAGAGGTGGCCAATGCTGTATCTTTATACTGACTCATGGATGGTGGCAAATGCCTTATGGGGGTGGTTACAGCGGTGGGAACAAAATAACTGGCAACGGAGGGGAAAATCTGTTTGGGCCGCTGAACTATGGAAGGACATTGCTTCCCGAACAAAGAATATGGTTGTAAAGGTGCGTCATGTGGATGCACATGTGCCCAAAAGTCGGGCTACTGAAGAACAACAAAACAACCATCAGGTAGATAAAGCTGCTAGAATTGAGGTGGCTCAAATCGACTTGGATTGGCAGAATAAGGGCGAATTATTTCTAGCTCGATGGGCTCATGAGACCTCAGGCCATCAAGGAAGAGACGCAACATATAAGTGGGCCAGAGACCGAGGGGTGGACTTAACCATGGACGCTATTGCGCAGATTATTCATGATTGTGAAACATGTGCCATAATTAAACAAGCCAGAAGGATGAAACCTCTCTGGGAGGAAGGGCGATGGCAAAAGTATAAATATGGGGAGGCGTGGCAGGTTGATTATATCACCTTGCCACGATCTCGCAGTGGTAAGTGTTATGTACTCACTATGGTAGAGGCAACCACTGGGTGGCTTGAAACATACGCAGTACCCCATGCAACTGCTCGAAACACCATATTAGGTCTTGAGAAACAAGTCCTGTGGCGACATGGCACCCCAGAAAGAATTGAATCTGATAATGGGACACATTTTAAAAATTCCCTTATAAATACTTGGGCCAAAGATCATGGCATTGAGTGGATTTATCATATTCCCTACCATGCACCAGCTTCTGGTAAAATTGAACGATATAATGGGTTGTTGAAAACTATGTTGAAAGCAATGGGTGGTGGAACATTTAAGCACTGGGAGAAGAATCTGGCAGAAGCCACTTGGTTGGTCAATACTAGAGGATCTGTCAATCGTGATGGTCCTAGCCAATCTAGCCCCCTACACACTGTAGAAGGAGATAAGGTCCCTGTTATACATGTAAAGAACATGTTGGGAAAAAGCTGTTTGGGTCCTTCCAGCTTCTGGAAAGGGCAAACCTATCCGTGGAACTGTCTTCGCCCAGGGACCTGGGTGCACTTGGTGGGTAATGCAGAAGGATGGGGATGTTCAATGTGTGCCACAAGGGAATTTGATGTTGGGGGAGTGCAGTCAATAATTTTATGTATCTATCTATATATATATATATGTTTGCATGTGTAGTGTATTTTAGTTATTATAGTTGTACATTTAGTTATGTTACATGCAATTCTACTATTTAGCTATCACAATTTTACATACGTGTATATATATGTATATATATGTATATATTAACCATGATGTAATAATGTAGAATAAGGGGTGGAATGTCATGGTTTTGTAATTTTGTAATTTTGCTATCAGTATTCCACATCATAACATCATGTCAAGTATGGATACTTCTGTTGAATGTGCAGTCCACAGAAGAAGACTACATATCCCAGAGAACAACAGGAGTAACAATAAGTCACGGGACCAGGACTCTATATAATCTCGTTCCCAGGCTGGAGTGCCCTCCTTCTTCTCTCGAACTTCTCGGAGAGTGGGAAGCGTTCCAGCCGTGTCGCCTAGAGTTCACAGTAGGCCTCTCGGTTTTCGGAGACTCTCTCTCTCTGTTTCGTTCGATTTGTTAGCCTTAATTATATTATATTGTGTTATCTTGTATTTCGATATCATATTTAGTAAAATAAGTTTTTCCTCCTTAGATTGTCGCTGTTTTATCCCACTCCCCTTTTCCCCCTCCTTTCCGGGCCCCGGGGGGGGGGCGTGGGGTGGCTTCCCCTGTCACGGGCATAGGTAAATCTAACTAACCCGTGACACCGCTCCGGTTTCCACTCCCCCTTCCCCCCATTATCCGCAATGGGTCCGTGCCGTAACCCGCTCCCCCTGGGAAACGCGATCCGCTTCACTGGCGTTCTGCCCTTGCTTTGGTTCCTACGGCCTACAGAGCCGGAGGAAGGCGATCCCGGGGAGGGAGAGGGGTGGGGACGTGTCAGCTGTGTCTCCACGGAGGGCTGTGTCCCCCCCCCCTACAGGTGGAGCTGCTGCTGCTGCTGCTCGAGTACCCCCGTGAAGCATGCGGGGTCCCGGGGTGGTCCCGGCGGTATACGAGGCTCTACTGGAGCTGCTGACTCTGCCCCACAACCCTCCGGGTCACCCCCGGGCTCTGCTCCTTCTGGCCACCGTCACCGTCCTATTGGCCACCGGCACGGGGGGGTCCGTGGGTGTCGTTGCCCCCTTTGTGACCCTCCTGCTGCAGGAAGCCGAGGGGGTGAAGCAGGGGGGGGCCCGGAGGCAGCAGCTGAGTGTCTGCGGGAGCTGCTGAGGGGCCGGGGGACCACCCCAGGATGTTGCTTTGTGGGGCTCGGAGGTCCCTGCTGGGTCGCTTGGCTGTAGCCTCTGCCATTCAGCCCCTGGTGCTGCTGCTGGTGGAAGGTGAGAAGCTTTGGGGGGGGATGAATCTTGGGGGGGGGGAGGGCTCTGCATTGGTACTGGGGAGGGTCTGGGGGCTGAATTTGGGTGATGGAATCCCAGGGATCATCACGTTGGTACTGGAAGGGATCAAGGGATCCATTGGAATCCCATTATGGGGGTGGGGGGGAATCCAGGGGATCTTTGTATGGATGGAGGATCTCACCCCCCATCTCTTTTCTTTCTCATCAGATCCTGTTGAATCCTGCCGTGCTGATGGACCAGATCCTGGAGCTTCTCCTATGTCTGCAGGTGACTCCTTCCACAACCTGCTGCCAGATCCCGGCCTCACACTGTGATCCACTGGGTCCCAACAGCCCTGGGCAGCCTCGTGTCACCGTGGGGCTGAGCTCCTCTGGATCCCAGTGCACCCCTTACCCTTCTAATGCACCTCCCTGCCATGCAGCCCTTACAGACCCCAGGGGTCCTGGTGTTGTCACATCACTGGATGCTGGGGATCCGCTCCGCATCGCACTGCTGGATCCCAAAGGACCCCCTGGCAAAGCAGTGCTGGATCCCAAGGATCCCCTTGGCACAGCACTGTGGGATCCAGACCCCAAGGATCCCCCCCATGGCACAACTTCCAGGGTTCCCAATGATGGAGCACCTCAGGATCCCAGGGGGGACCCCTGTAGCAGCCCCTCGGTGGATCCCCTCCCCCCACTTCCACGCCACCTCCTTGCTAACTCCTTCCTCCTGACTCCGCAGCCCAGGCCCAGCTGCTGTGGGTGCTGAGGGACTCCGAGAAGCCCCCCCCGAGCTCTTCCCCTATTCTAACCCAACTGCTGCCCTCTGCAGAGTTGGCATTGCTCCATGCTGCTCTCTGGGGGTCCCAGGGGGGTCTTTGCCCCATCCCTGCGTCCTTCCAACACCACTTGGCTTCCTTAGCCCAGCACCCAGCTCTGCCCCCCTCCCTGCGCCTCTTCTTCCTCCTCTGCCTCGGGACCCCCCCCTCGCCCCCCTCACCCCCCCATTTGGCCGCCAGCCTCTTCCCCATGTTCTCCGAACCCCCCCGAGCTTCTCCTGTCCCCCTTAGGGCTGGCAGCCGCTGCTTGTTCTGGGGGAGGGGATGAAGGGCAGTGGGGCAGTTGTTGGCTCCGGGCTTTGGTGGTGGGGTTGGCAGCTTGGGGGGGTCCTCCCGGTGTTTTCTGCCGGGCTCTGGTGGCCTTATCTAAACACTTGGGGGGCAGCGGGACCCCCCATCGAGTTGGTTACAGCCGCCACCTCTTTGCTGCTGCGCTGTCCCCATTTCGCACCCCAGATCTTAGAGGCCGCGGGGGGGTTCGGGGGGTTGGGGGAGGCTCTGGGCGCCGCTTTGAGGCAGGGGGTGCTGAGCACTGCCTCCCCCCTGCTGCCCCACGGAGCTCCTCCGTTAAACCCACACAGCGTCGGGGGGGGCGACATCGACGTCGGCAACCGGGCTGCGCTTCACGCCGCTTTAACGACCGCTTTGGGTCCCCCCAAGCTGGGCACCGTGTTGGCCGCCCCCCCGCTCCGCCTTCCCCCACCTCGGGTAAGCACGGAAGGGGGGGGTCGGCTCTCAGCCTCTGCTCTGTCCCCCCTCCTTTCTGCCTCCATCACCTCCCCGACCCCCCCCCCCCTGCCGCTCCGCCCCCTTTCGGTGCCCCCGGGATCCCAGTGGTTACAGGAGGGCTTTGGCACGATGGGGAGCCCCGGGGGGGGGGTTACTGCTTTGCCTCCGTTTGGAGCTCGACGACGCGACCCCCCCTCATCGCCTCCACGTCCTGCCGCTGCTGCTGCAGGTGGGGGGGGGCTCAGGGCCGCTTGGTGCGGTTGGGGTCGGGGGGAGCAGAATTAAGGCTCACCCTGCACCCCTCTCGCTCCCCCCCCCCACCCCCCCCCCGTCCTCCCGGTCAATGCCCTCCCTGATAGCAACCCCAGTGATACCCCAACAACGCTCCTAACATCGCTCCCCAACATTACTCCAACGTTATCCCAACAGCATCACACCAGTGTCACCCCAACACAGCCCCAATGTCACCCCAATACCACCCCAATGTCACCCCAATGTCATCCCTACGTCACCCCAATGTCACCCCAACAGCATCACTCCCGACATCACCCCAGTGTCCTCCCAATGACTGACCCCCAGCTCACCACAGCCTCCCTTTGTGAATTATAGGGAGCAATAAGACCCTCACTACCCCATAGCAGATCAATCCATGCCCCCACTTGGTGTTGTCTGATGGCTGTTTGCTGGCTGGCTCTTGCTCCATTCAACCACCACTGTCTGGGCCCATCCTCCAGTCAGTTCCTCACCCAGCACAGAGTGCACCAATGCATGCCAATGACCCCAAATGATCCGAAATCCCCCCAAGTGACCCTAAAATGACCGTAAAATGATTCCATAAGTGCCCCCAAATGGGCTGCAGCTTCCGCAGGAGAAACCCATGGCGGATGGTGTGGAAGGCTTTGCTGAAGTCAGTGCAGACCAACAGACACCAACAGCCTCAGCTGTCACCTCCCCCAGCACTCATGGATGGATCCCATCCGGCCCCATGGACTCGTGGTGCTCCAGGTGGAACAGCAGGACTCTGTTTCCTCTTGAATCGTGGGGGTTTGCTCTGCTCCCCATCCCAGACAGCCAAGTCAGAGAGCAGAGAACCCATCAAGAGCCTTTTTGTCCCCCATTTTCCCTTCACATCCCTTACCCACTGCAGCCTTCGCTTCCCTGAAGCTGCTCTCCCCATACACTGCTGGAAGGAGCCTTAAAGCCACAACTACCAGCCCTGGGGCTCAGGGTTTGGTGACAGGGATGCCTCATTGGGCATTGGGGTGCATCTAAAAGGGCTTCAATCTTCGGTCCTTGGGTTCAGGCCTTTGAGAGGGGTTCACCCTTTGATTCCTTGGGGTTATACACTTTTCTGACCCATTTGGCATCAGGGTTCTGCTTTTAGTTGCCCTTTCTCCCCCGTTTTCCATCTCTATCCCCCTCCAGGGCTCCATAGCAGAGACACTTTGCTGCAGCCTTCATATATAAACTTCATATATAATCTTCATGTATGAACTTCATATAAAAGCAGAAGAGAAGCATGCAGACCAAGCAGCATCTGAGTGCAGAATGGATGCTGCCCATCCCATCTCTCTTCCTATCTATGTCTGCTCTCACTCTGTGCTTTTCAAGGGGGGAATCTTTCCCCATCTCCAAAGCAAAGGGTCCCAAACTCCAAAGTGAGGGGAATAATAGATATGGATTTTATTGAGGGCTTTCTTAACAACTAACAACAACCAATTGGGGGTAACATTGGCTAATGGGTTAATATGGGCTAATTACAATTAGAGGCCGTTCTTATAGGCCATGGCTGCTCTGATGAGCCATAGAATGAAAGACGACCAAGAGTAAAGACAGAAGAAAGGGAAGGAGGGACAGAGAGGCAGCAAAGCGAGGCAGTTCAGTGCTGGTAGATCCATTCACATCCTGCTGTCGGGTGCGGATCTTCAGTCTGATGGGCCATCAGAGGTTTGTTGTTTGACAGCGACTCCCGATGACAGTCCAGACTGATTTCCAACAAATCCAACGTGGTGGCACTCAGCCGCCTGCCAGCACTGCCCCACTGCTGTGCCTGGGGGCAGGAGCACAGGAGAGGCCCCTTCCGTGGGGACAGAGCCCTGTCCCGTGCCCCAGCACGCAGCCCTGAGCTGGGAGGGGTTACTGAGCTGGGTGGTCAGATGGGCAGCAGCCCATCACAGACCACACGCAGGGTCCTGCTTGCAAAGTACGCCACGGAAGCGTACATTGGCTGGGGCAGCACCCGCAGCAGGAGCCGATAGAGCAGCTCCTGGTCATAGTGCTGGGCGTAAAATAGGGCAGAGCCCAGCACAGCAATGAGCAGCAGCTGGAGGCAGACGAAGATGAGGCAGATGGTCCTGTGGGGTGAAAGAGGGTCGGGAATGAGGCGTCTGTGCCCCATGGCAGCACAGCCCCATATGGTGCCAAAGGGGCTGCAGAGGGGTCCAGGCCATCAGCACATTGATGGGAACCCAGCTGCTGTTGGCAAAGAGCAATGACGGGATACTCACTGCATCCAGAAGGAGAACCCACGTCTCCTCGCCCGCTCCTTCTTCTCCTGTAGGTGAAGATGGGGCAGAGATGGAGGTCAGGGTCTGCTGCACAGCAGGGGGATCATGCAGGACTCGGGAGCCCAGCAGCACAACAGTGCTGTAAGGAGCCCTGTCCTCAAGGAGACCCCATTGCATGGGGAGACCAGTGTTGGATGGGGAGACCCCTGTTGGATGGGATGAGGGTGCTGTGTGTTCTGCTCCTTACCAGCTGTACTTCCACGAGCTCCGGCAGCACAGCCCCAGGCTCACGCTCCACCTCCATCTCCATCTGATGCTGCTGCCTGTGGGCAACAAGGCTTGGTTGGAGTCTATCACCACAGGGGGCTCCCAAACACTGTGTGCCCTCCCCCCAGGGCTGGGATGGGGCTGCTCTGCCACACCGTGCAGGAACCAGAGCCCCATCTCCAGCAGCACTGCAGTCCCATTGCTGCCCCAGGTGTGTCAGAGACCCCTGTGTGCAGGTGTGGGGTGCAGGATCCCACTCACCAGGCACCCTCCAGCTCCAGCTCCTCCCGCTCCTCTCGCAGGCGCTGTTTCTCCCTGCGCAGCACCTGGAAGACAAAAACATGAGCTCCAGGTCCACAACATGGGGGTGGGCAGACCCCACCCCTCCCCTCAACCCACCACCCTACCTCGATCTCCATTGTCTGAGCCTTCAGCTGCTCTTCCAGCTGGGCAATGAGCTGCTTCTCCTGCAAGACAACGCGTGTGCCATGAGGGGTGGCTGTGTTGGGTCCCATGGACCCGAGGGATTGGGACCGAGGTCCTCCTGCACAGCCAGAGGCGTGAGGATGCTGAGCTGTGAGGACGAGCCCTCACTGCCCCCTACCTGCTCCAGCTCCTCTTTACGGGCAGCCGTTCTTTCAGCCCTTATTTGCTGGGCATTCTGTGGGAAAGGAGAAGAGCAGCGGCTGTCAGGGCACCGGTGCTCCCATGGGGCTCCGTCCCCTCCTGCCTCCTCCATCGGGGCAAGCAGGACCTGCAGGGCTGGAGCTGCAGACCCACATGAGGGGACTTCTCCCACCCCACACCACACAGCAGCATCTCCTCACCTTCAACAAAGACTCCCTGGCTGTGGCCGTGCGGTTCTCCATGATCCGCTCATGAGCCTGTGGGAGGGGAAAGGAGCAGCGTTGTCCCCTGGCCCTCTGCTGCCATGCCATGGGCAGGGTGCCCTCCAGGCGGCAGCTTGGCCCTTCTGTGCCCGTCCATTCAGTGCTCACCTGCTCCAGCTCCTGCAGCAGCTCCACGCGCTGCAGCGCTGTTAATGTTCCACTGGCAAACTGGGCCCGCATTGCTGCACCACTCGCACAGCTCCTTGCAGGACCTGCACCGCCTGCAGAATGGGGCCGGCAGGTTCAGTGCTGACCCACTGCACCTGCCCCACCCCAGCGGGGCTTCTATGAGGTCAGCGTGTCATTGTGATGTCACCTTGAAGGTCACAGAAACAGAGCATGGTTTGTGCTGGAAGAGTCCCTGAAGGTCATTAAGAACCAGAGAATGGTTTGTGTTTGGGATGGAGGCTCCTTGAGGATCAAAGAACCAGCTTGTGTTGGAAGGGTCCTGGAAGGTCACAGGACTGTAGGATGGTGTGGATGGAGGTGTTCCTTAATGAAAATGGAAGTATAGAAGGGTTTGTGGGGGAGGATCCTTGACAATCTTAGCACTGCAAGGAGGGTTTGTGTTGGAAGAGTCCGTGGAGATCTGAGGAAATACAGAACAGGTTGGTTTGGAAGGGTTCTGGAGGATCAAAGAAGCATGAAGTGGTTCTTAGTGTTCTTGAGGGTTGTTTTTAGGTTTGGAGTTTGGGTTTGTGTCTCTGTTGGGTTTGGGTTCTTGAGGGTTGTTTTTAGGTTTGGAGTTTGGGTTTGTGTCTCTGTTGGGTTTGGGTCATTTAGGGTTACTTTTAGGTTTGGGGCCTGTGTTTGTGTCTCTGTTGGTTTGGGTTCTTGAGGGTTGGTTTTAGGTTTGGGGTTTGGGTTTGTGTCTATGTTGGGTTTGGGTTCTTTAGGTTGTTTTTAGGTTTGGGGTTTGGGTTTGTGTCTCTGTTGGGTTTGGGTTCTTGAGGGTTGGTTTTAGGTTTGGCGTTTGTGTTTGTGTCTATTGTGGGTTTGGGTCATTTAGGGTTACTTTTAGGTTTGGGGTTTGGGTTTGTGTCTATATTGGGTTTGGGTCATTTAGGGTTACTTTTAGGTTTGGGGTCTGTGTTTGTGTCTCTGTTGGTTTGGGTTCTTGAGGGTTGGTTTAGGTTTGGGGTTTGGGTTTGTGTCTCTGTTGTGTTTGGGTTCTTGAGGTTTGTTTTAGGTTTGGGGTTTGGGTTTTTGTCTCTGTTGGGTTTGGGTTCTTTAGGTTGGTTTTAGGTTTGGGGTTTGGGTTTGTGTCTATGTTGGGTTTGGGGTAGGGTTGGTTTTTGGTTTGGGGTTTAGGTTTGTGTCTCTGTTGGGTTTGGGTTCTTTAGGGTTGGTTTTAGGTTTGGGGTTTGGGTTTAGGTCTCTGTTGGGTTTGGGTTCTTTAAGGTTTTTATGTTTGGGGTTTGGATTTTGTTTTCGTGGGTTTGGGTTTGGGTTCTTGAGGGTTGTTTTTAGGTTTGGGGTTTGGGTTTGTGTCTCTGTTGGGTTTGGGTTCTTGAGGGTTGGTTTAGGTTTGGGGTTTGGGTTTGTGTCTCTGTTGGGTTTGGGTTCTTTAGGGTTGGTTTTAGGTTTGGGGTTTGGATTTGTGTCTATGTTGGGTTTGTTTTAGGCTTAGGCGTTCGATTAGGGTTAGGGTTTGGTCTAGTGTTTGGGATAGCGTTTGGGTCAGGTTTAGGGTTGTGAATCACGAGAGCAGCTGTTTTATGTTTTGCGGATAGCCTCTTGCACAACTTGGGCAGATACAGCCTGAAGGACAAAGGGCTGGCATTAATGTCAGCTCAGGAACAGAACTGGGAGGTGGCCACAGAGTTTGCTGTCAAGGGAAGATTAGAAAGTAGAAATGTGCTGGTGTTGAAGATAAGATGGCAGAACAGATGCCTCAGGTGGATGTAACATCAGCGGGAACCGCCCTGGGCAGCCTCCTTTAAAGGGTTGGGCATTTACAGCAAGAATGGCTATTAGCATTCATCCCACCACCATCAGAAATGTTAATTAATGCTTGGAATTTCTGCCCATGTTCTTGGAATGAATGACCACAGAAAGGCTATGCCTATCAATGGAATGTATGACCACAGATAGGCTATGCCTATCAATGGTATCAATGGTAGCCTATTGATAGGCTATGCCTATCAGTGGAATGAATGACCACGGATAGGCTATGCCTATCAATGGAATGAATGACCATGGATAGGCTATGCCTATCAATGGAATGAATGACCACGGATAGGCTATGCCTACCAGTGGGTAGTCACTGCTTGTCTGGGTGTGTGGGTTGATGCAGCAATCCCCATGCACCCAGCCCCGCAATAAAGGGAATAGAACCCATTGGCGTGTCACATTCCTGTGTTGGTTTTCTCAGCTTCACCATGGCCATGGCTTTAGGGTCATTTATGGGTCATTTGGGGTCATTTGGTGTCTTTTGAGGTCATTTGGGGGGATTTGGGGTCACAGATCAGCTTCCAAAGCCCCTTATTTTAAAGGAGATGCCACGATCCAAAGAGAGGAGTTGTTGAGCTTCTTTTACCTCAACTGGTTAGCTGTATAGGAAGAAACAATAATTAACATGTGTTACATATACACATACCTATATATGTATATATACATGAAATCACTGACGGCACTCCCCCAGCATCAAATTCCCTTGTGGTACACACTGGACGTCCCTGTGTTTCTCCAGCACCCACCGAGTGCACCCAGCTCCCTGGGGAAAAGCAGTTCCACGGAGAGGTTTGCCCTTTCCAGAGGCTGGAAGGACCCAAACTACTTTTCCCAACATGTTCTTTACATGCACTACAGGGACCTCATCTCCCTCTGCAGTATGCAGGGGGATGGATTGGCTAGGACCATCACGATTGACAGATCCTCTAGTATTGACCAACCAAGTGGCTTCTGCCCAATGCTTCTCCCAGTGCTTCAATGTTCCACCACCCATTGCTTTCAACATAGCTTTCAACAACCCATGGTATCATTCAACCTTACCAGAGGCTGGTGCGTGGTAGGGGATACGATAATCCCACTCAATGCCATGATCTTTGGCCCAAGTATTTATAAGGGAATGTTTAAAAGGAGACCCATTATGAGATTCAATTCTTTCTGGGGTGCCATGTCGACACAGGACTTGTTTCTCAAGACCCACTATGATGTTTTGGGCGGTAGCAAAGGGTACTGCGTGTATTTCAAGCCACCATGGCAAGCGCATAACACCATTGTGAGATTGTGGCGAGGTGATATAATCAACCTGCCACGCCTCCCCATATTTGTCCTTCTGCCATCACCCTTCCCCCCAGAGAGGTTTCATCCTCTTGCTTAAACATGGCACACATGTGTCAGTCACGAATAACCTGTGCAATAGCGTCCATAGTTCAGTCCACCCCTCGGTCTCCACCAAACTTACATGTCATGCCTCTTCCTTGATGGCCTGAGGTCTCATTGGCCCATCGGGAAAGAAACAATTCAACCTTGTTCTGCCAGTCCAAATCTATTTGAATCACCTCAAATCTTGCTGCTTGATCTACCTGATGTGAAGGATGAGAGAAGGGCCCCACAGTGAGGGAGAGAAAGAAACTCACAGAAACTGGGACGGGGGGGTGAGGAGGAAGGGTAGTCTGGTAAAAGAAGAATGGGGAGTGCAGACACTGGGTGTGGAATAACAAGGGGGATGAAGGCCATAAAGATAAGGATGCAACAGCCCAAGTACAGTGAGGTGACTGGATGTCCACAAAGCAAAGTGGAACCAGTTTTGGGGGGGGGCCCTCCTGCAGGGTTGAATGTGTGCTAATGGGGTCTGAGGAATGTCATGAATATGTATCCCAATTCCTGCCAACTACTGATGATGTATTAGTTCAGCCTACATCTGTAGCACACTTTCTCCTGACCGTGTGCAAGTGAGGTGGAGCTCTCCCCCTTGCACCAGGGTGTGTGCGCATCACTCATTAAACATACCTGCTTTATAACTACTTGGTGGTTATGGAGTTTGATTCCGCAAGTCAGCTGCACTGTCAGGTGAGTTGTCAGTTCTCAGCTCAGGTGAGCCCAGTGAACTGAGAGCATTGATGTAGGTGAGAACTGCTGAGCTGCAGGCTGAGGTCACTCTGTGAGCTCTGCACTGAACCAGCATCTGCTGGGAAGGGAAACTGATGAGCTGTGCATGTGCCTTTTCACTGTCCTGCTTGGCTGGTGACACTCGGTTTTGTGCAAAGCCAGTGAGGGTTCCACAGGGCGATTCAAGCCAAACACATTTACAGTTGAGTGACAGACAATGTGCATTTGGACTTCCAGAATTCTGCCTTAACAACACTTTCAAACCAAGGCATCTAGCATTTCAAAATGACTACTGCTCAATGCACCGGGCGTGGAATTCTTCTTCCAAGCCATGCCCGATACCATCAGTCCTGCTGAGGTTTCCTGTGCAGAGTTGTCTGTTTCCTAATTACTGTGCCTACTCTGCAAGGAGTAAAACCATGCTAACCGTATGGCCAGAAAAAGAAGCTGGAAGGAAGAAAAGAACTCCAAGTAACTGTTTCTGCCATTCACCTCTTGCAACTCAGTGCTGGGGTTGCTGACACAATACAAATGAATGCTGGTGACAGATTAGGGCATTCCTAGAGAAGAATCACACTGCTTTGTGTTTGGTATTTCTGTTTGCCTCACTTGTTTTCAGCACAACTTGATATCTCTGTTTAAAATAAAACTGTATCCCAGTGTACCAGATTCTGTGCTCATCTGATAGAATCCATCAGGAGCACCAGAAAACAGGCCCTTACTGGATATATTTAGGTGACTAAACAAGAGGGACACACACTGGCATCCCAAAAGGAAGGTCTTCCACACCAAAGAAAATACAAAACCTTTCTGGTATCTTCCTTCAGAAAGTAAAGAAGTTATGAACTGGGTCGTTTCAGACCATGCAGGCTTCAGCACCTGGGAAGCCTCTGTTATTAGAAGAGGAAAGGGCTCATGCACCTGAATAAGAGCCATGACTTTCAGGACAGCAGCCACTCCCGTTCTTCTCCATCCAAAGCTGTCATTTAGCTTTCACTGCGTCTATTTCATGCAGCCATTCATTAGTTCTGCACTGCAAAGAATGTAGATCAAGGGAACCAATCTAATGTCCTTAATTTCCTGATGAGAAATCTCTCTCAGTCTCTTGCAATAGCACTGATCACCTGGAGCAGAGGAAATTAAAGCGCACAGGAAAAAGTTCCTCGGGTGGCAAAAGTTGAATCACAGCGTCACCTGCTGGAGACCGACATCTCGAGGGAAGCAGGATGGATGTTGCAGCCAAATGTGCTCCTCCACCACTGGTTTGCTGAGACGTACCCATGAGCACCACACATCTGTGCGGTCTGTCTGTCCATAGAGCTACAAAGGCAGAAGCAGAACATCTAAATGGTTTGTTGTGGTTGTGTGTTGTGACTGATATCAGTCCTTGGACCTGTTAGACTTCACAGTTGGGTTCAGAGTTTTCACAGCTCATCCTGGCTTTCTGGTTCTCCCTGCACAGTGACACCATCCCTTCTGACCCCTTCTGTCACCCCTTTTAGTCCAACTGATTGTGATTTGAATGTAACTCCTCCATGGTGCTTCCAAATTCCTAACCGAGTGGGAAACGAGCCATGGGACCCATCTAATATCTGTTAGATGTGGCCGCAAAATAAATCTATCATCAAGCCCTTTGCACTGATGCTTTTCAGTGTAATTCCTAGGATGGGTTTGTTTACCTTTCCTTGAGCCTGCAGGTCATTTCTAGCAGTAACAATGCTTACTGCAGGTCACTCAACAACACCACGTTATGACTATGGGTCTTACTTGAAATCCATTCCTGACCAGTATGTGGCCACAGAACAGCCCTGGAATTTGCTACTTCTTTCACTTGACACCAGAGGGAGTGCTGTATCATTACATGCAGCAAAGACCTTGGCTACTGCTAAAGCAATGGCTGGAAAGAATTACCATCACCTCTGGTCTCCTTTATCACGCAGGCCATCTCTCTGATTAAAATACAACAGAGAAAGAAAAATGAAAAGATCAAAAAACAATTACAGAATCACAACGAAAAGATTCAATAAGAACCAAAACTTACCTCGTGTCTCTGCTGTAAGCACAACCATGTGTGACAGAAGCCTCATAGGCATCAAGGGTCTGGTCAAGAAAACAAGCGCTGGTTTTGATTTGCTCTTTGCACAGCGTCCAGAAGAACTGTGCACATCTCTCTCCATTGCTCCTTATGGCCTTCCAAAACACCTTCAGCAAGTCTCGTCATTGTTTCTGCCATTGTTGGGTCCTGTATGAAATGATGTGCACGTTGAGGGAAAACATGAAAACACATGGAACTCCAGTCAACTCCGTTCCCCTAAGGATTAAATGTGAAGCAGCAAATGGTTTGACCGCGTATCACAGCAGACTCTGTACAGAGGATACTACTTGTGTTACAAAAGAGACTGAACAACATCAGCACAGGGCCTTATCAACACTGACTGCACAAAGAGACTGGGAAGTGAGGGCTCATGATACTCTGACAGTATATGGAGCTGCCTCTGGTTCTAGAGGAAACCCCGTTTCAGTCAGTGCTGCCTACGCTGTCCTGTGCAGATGCCCGAAGTCACGTGCAGCAAAAGCATTTACAGATCTCAACTTGAACCTTCAGATCTCCATTCAGGTGAGGTCCAGCAATGCTCATTTTCATCATAAACTGTACAGAAATATTACTTCAGAATCAAACTTTACAGCGTGATCATTTCAAATAGCTCCTCACTGGCAAGAGGAACAGCAATTGAGTCTGTGAGACATTTGGCAGAGCACAAAGCCAAAATCCCCATGCTGCTTTGTCACACTTTGCCATCAATCTCAGCTCACCTCACACATACAGTGAACAAAAACCTGTTTCCTTCCCTACCTCATAGTCTGCTAAACACGCTGATGAAAACATATTTCCTGAGATGCTCAGACACTGCTGCAACAGCGATCGCATGTGTGTGTAAAAGTGTGTTTTGATACACAGTGCAAAAACATCAAACATGATCTTGGGAAAGTTCAGCTCATGAGAAGTGGTTTCTTCTTGCTGTATTTTTCCATCTCTGCATTATGAATTTTGCAAAGACAGCCGAGCTTCCATCCTACGTACACCCTGAAAATATCCCCTTTGTATTTGTACTTCACATACAAAACACACAACTTTGTCAGACTGTATTTGCAAACACTCATCAGGTCCTGTAGAGGTCAAAGAATTATCACACCCTAGGCAGATTTTTAAGCTTTACACAGGTTTGCATGCAAAGCGGAGATTCATCGTGTGAGCTCAACCACAAGACCAACACCAGTGCCTACAAACCCTTCAGAGAATGAAGGAAAGCAGTACAAGTAGAACTCCTGAACACCGCATTGATTTCCATGCCTTGGTGCCCCTGGAGAGATGGAAGGAAAGGCTTTCAGTCTCACATAGTATGATCTGTCATAAGTCATTCACTGAAACTTCAAGATCCAACAGAGACATTAAAGTATTTTCAATTGGGTTTGAGCATCTCTGTAGAAAAAAAAATAATAAAATAATCAGTTATGTACAGTGTTACACATAAAATACAACAGTGTTACACATACAGGTAATAAAAGGCTGAAACTTGCAAGCTGAGACTGGACATGACACTTTCCCTTCAAAATGATGGCTCTATTTTACAAGTGGCAAATCAGCCATTGCATTTGACTGCTGGGATTAGTACTGCATTAGTAACTGTTGTTTGGCTTTCATTGCTCTATCCAAAGTCTACACTAAACAGGCTGACTTTTCCCATTCTCAAAATCAATCAATACATACGTGAATCTGAAAACACATGAAGCAGAGCAAATTCCAGTCCCTCTACCTTCTCCTGGATGTGGGTTCTCCCAGCAGACTGAGGCTTCTGACCGTCCTTGCTTCCTTCTCCTCTTTGGAGTTTGCTCAGGTGCTCATCTGAGATCCAATCCTTAAGGGCAGTCAGGAGCCCATCAACTTCAGAATTCGGTGGTAGTTGTAATATAGTCGCATCATCAGCTATTTCAGCTTTCAACTTGATGATCTTCCAAGCCAAAACCTGAGCAGATGGGCATGCACCAGAGCACATCAGTTCTGCTCATTATCCACTGAATGATGCATGATATGTCAAACAAATAAGAAGTAGATACAGACACCCCATAAAATTCAAAAGATGGTCCTAGCAGCAAGCTTTATTTTCTCTGCCCACTTCCCCCTCATAGAATCTATTCTTTCTCCAACTAATTAACTCATGAAACAAATGAAATTAGAAAAGTTTCCTTATTTCAACAGGTATGCAGAGAATGTTCCATTGCTGAATGGCTTTTGAGTGAATTTCCCACCTTGCCCAACTCTTACTTGATCCCTTCCTGATGCTGCCCTCACTTCCTCCTGCATGAAAGGTGTCATCTGTTGTGCCACTTCACCAGTATCCTTACGCATCTCTGCCACTATAAGCTGATATTTACACTACAACAAAACAGAACAAGGAATTCTGTTTTTCTTCTGACCTACAAAGGAATCTTGTCCAGATAAGAAAACACCTTACCTTCAGGATAGATGAAACAAGCCTCTGCTGTCCTTATCTATTGATTTGAGTACTTCTTCCCTAGAATCCCGTCATTTACCTGAAATAAAAGAAAAATACTCAAATATCTGTGTACAGAAAACTCGATTTTTTTGGTAAACAACACTCCGAAATCCTTTGACGGAGTTCCTGAGCAGCAGAGTGATTAAACCAACAACTGCTTTACCCTTTCTCTTCTTGTAAACAAGTGACAGAACAGTAGAGACCATGCTGCAAAAATGCCTCAAGAACTCAGGAACAGAGAGGGGGAAAGGAATTGACTGCATTCACACCCTTCCTGTCACAGAAAAACCAAGTCATCAGCTTTGCAGACATCCCGTTCAGACAACCAGCAGTGTTAACTCAGACTTGGAGAGTTACTGATCATAGGAAATAATTCCTCTCGACGGATTTCTTATGGATTCATTTGCTTCCTCAAGGTCATCCTGACATTCGGCAATTTCCTTCAGCAGCATTTCAAGCCTTTTCACTTCTGCATCCTTCTGCTGTAGAAATATCACATTCCAAACAGGATGAACCAGATCATTTTAGAAACAATTACAAGCCAAGTTGCATTTTAGTGTTAAAAGGATCTGATAAGCTTCAATTTCCGTGTTTCAAGTACATTAAAGAAATAAGCATTAAACCTGGTAAACACAGCATGGCTTCAGATAAGGACCACCAAGTGAAAGGGCAAGTAAAGCAATAAGCGTCCTTACATTACCGCACCTCTTTCAGATTATCCAGAGAGGCTTCTTGCTCCATCAGAGCTTCTTCTCTTCCATGGAGCTGCAAAAATCAAGGGGAAAATGTTGAAATAGCTCCAAAACCTGTTCAATTTTCACTTAATGCCAATTTGGCACTATAAAAAAAAAAAAAAAAAAAAAAGGTTGTTGACTGCTATACCTTTGAAGTAGTATCACTCCATAAAATGATGTACTGTTTTCCTCTGAAATCTCTCTCTGAAATCAATTAATTCAAACACGGTTGGAGTTTTAGTAGCTGAAGCTGGATCCAGGTTTGGAAACAGCTCTGACTCCTTTCTCTCCCTGAGAAATGTAAGATCTGTGTCTCCCTTCCAGTGTTTGAAAAGACCTGAGGTGCAGTGAAAGGAGCCAGAGAGTGTTTCTTCTGCTGCGTTTTATTCCTCACAGAGTGAAAATAGTCACGTCTCAGAGGTGTGAGAATAATCCTATGAATTTTGTGACCAAAGCTTTTGTAAAGGCTTCTTTTTTACTCAGTGATGTTCCAAACACAGAGAAGTCTAAGTCTGTTACGCCCTTCAGACTTACAAGCCCAGCAAGCATACAAAAAACTTCTGCATAAGCGTTAAGAGCTTTATGTGTCAGCAAGCAAGCTTCCCATTCCTATTTGTGTACGGGTGCCTTATTACACTATTGACAGCTTTTCAGCCTAGAGGTCTGGCGTAGGTTTTGTGTTTCCAGAGAAAATAGTGTGTTGGTAATTTTATTAAGAGAGCCACGAGACAGATTTGGGAAGGGAGACGCATGATCCTCTCCCAAAAGGAAGGAGGCAGCAGTATTGCTGCCCATCAGTCCATACGGTATCAGCATCTGTTGGTTCCAAATGTCCTTTCCCCACAAAAAAGGCAACACAAAAATCAACTTGGTCTCTCCTTACCATCACCCTCTTCAGGTACGTATCCAGGCTTATTCTTATAACAGAAGAACATCGAAGGCAGCTTGAGAAAGCCAGCACGAGCTCTCTGCTCTGGGATAGGTGCTGGTTCATCAGCAATTATAGCACCATCAGATGGAGGATTGTCTGATGGCACAGTCGTCATCTCAGCTTTGGACAGAAATTGAGCCAAACGTGAAGACTAAATTACTTCAGAACAACAGCAACAGTAACCCCACAGTGCCCTTATTTCTGAGCTGAGCTGTCTGCAGCAATGTGTACTACTGAATCACTGAGTAACTGTGAGGGTTTGACATCCCAGAAAACATTAACCAGCAACTGAAGAGGACTGGTTTCAAATTATTTGGGGGAAGTCTGTGCTTCTTACCAACTAACCTCAGTCTATTACCATGGTAGCTGTTACTGAAACTTTTACTGTTCAAGAAGTCATCCTTTAGTTGCATGCTCCTGAGACAACCAGAACACTGCTTTCAGTCTCTGAAATGTAACAGACAGGTGCATAACAAATATTATAGGTATTAGATATTTGAAACGCATGTAATTACACACCTGAACAACAGATACTAGCAGACTAGGTTGACATTGTGAGTTAGGATTCTGACAGGATCAACAGTTTTCATCACTTGCTTCATTTTGGACTAGGCATACAGAACAGCTAAAGAAAAAGACATTTTCGAGTAATTCTGAGTGGTCTTTGGAGTATCTACTTGCTCAAGTTTAAAGGAGAATCGCTGAAGAGAAGCTCTGGTATTAGTTTTGCTTGGATTCCGGCAGGCAGTGCATTAGGAGGCAGCATGATTGTTTCTCACCAAACAGATTATACAGTCCCATTGACCTTCCTGCCTTTTTAGCAAAGACAGATCCACATTTCTCTTGTGCAGTATTACGGCTGGCTTTGAAACTTGCAGCACATTCAGTAAGAGAGGGCCATTACTGTGTTTCCCACATAGCTGGATTTGGGCTTTGGCATGAAACAGTGCCACAGTGTAGCTGTAAGGAACACCACGGCATCTCTCCAAACAAGCTGTAGAGCAAGAATGACTTTGTCAGCTACTGACAGATCTGAGAAGCATTCATCAATGATCTTCATTAGGCAGTGCTTTCTTTGAAGACAGGGTTTGTGCACTTCTTGTGCTTCTGCCAACACACCATCATTCACAAACTCATCTGCCTTTCTTTGCCAAAGCTAAGCGACAGTATTTAGATTAATGAGAATCAGCTGGAATGCAAGTAACAAAAAGCATTTGGGGTAATGCAAGCTAGGAACCAACCTCGGCAAGATTCCAGTGTGAACCACATTCTTCATAGCTTCAAATGCTAGGAAAGCATCATCAGTTTTGCCTTCAACTGCATCCAGCACTGCAAGTGCTATACGTGCCTCTTCTTCATAGGCTGCAACCTGAAAGACCTACAAGCAAAGTGAAAAACAAGTGATACCTAATGTACACACTGATACTTGGAACAGCAGGTGCATGCCAACAGCCAGGAAGGAATCAGGTAGGAGAAAGTTAACAACATCGCTCATTTTCCTCTAAGACAAGAAAATACTTCTGGAAGAAAGTCGGTGCTCAGGGAGGTCAGTGTCATCCAAGCAGATACAGTTCTACAACTAAGAGAAGTTCTCAACAAATACTGTTTCCCCCTTCACCAGATACATTCTGATACTACCAAATCTCATCGTTAGCACAACCCAAAAGAAACCCAACAACAACAACTACAAAATAAATAAACAAACACAACAAAAAGCCCAAGCAATGTAAATGTGGCTCATTTCCAGCTGGGACAGACCTGCTTTCTTCAGCTTGTCAGGTATGATGCAATGTGTTGGTTCTAGGAGAAAAGCAATGCTGATAACACACCAATGTTTATAGCTCCTGCTAAGCATGTTGTGCACAGACAAAGCTGTTCTCAGGAAAGGATCCAAGGAGCTGGGAAAGAACAGAATTAGGACAGCTGGTTTACGCTGGCCAAAGGGGTGTTCTGTACAGAATGGCATGGTGCTTAGCCATCTTCTGGGTCTAACCACAGCCAAAAGCTTGTATATTGTCATATAACACCCTCTACTCTACTCTTAGATCAATCCATCTGCACCTGAATGTCCACATGATGGAAATGCTTGTAGAGAGGATCAGTCAGTTCAGGAACATTTTTGTTCTCCCTGATGGTTTCCAAGCTAATCAGAAGTTTCTTTGCCCAATGTATTCCTTCTGGTCACAGAACAATTCAGACTAGCACCCTGTTGAAGAAAAGAAATAGAAGCTATCTCAACAAATCCAAATCAAGTGTTACCTTGTTTGGTTCTTACTGGTTTTTCCCCATGTGCCGGACTGTGTGCTCTGCTGATTCCCATTCCTGCCTGTTCATGCAGCAGGAACCAGTGTGCAGCAGTCTGGTATTTATAAGGCAGACTCTTCTAATGCAGTCTTCAAACAAGAATTTGCCAGCAGTTACTGTTAATTGTTTATTGCCTTCACCCAGGACTTGGAAAACCAAATCTAGAAGGAATTGCATTAGAAGACCATTAGTGGTCTAATGGAATAATCCATTAGTGGATTATTCCAGCTTGCAGTGCCCACATATTTGGGAAGCTTGCTTCATCACTTCATTCCTACCTTGGCAGTGAGTAGTTACAATTGCTTTATCTTTCTTGTGTAATCATAAATGTTTTAGAGCAAACAGCTGTGTCTTGTGTGCTTTCACAGTGCCAGTACGTGTGCTGGTGATCCACTTTGGAAGTCTGAAAGCAACTTTTAACTACAGCATAAGCTCTTAAAACTCAGAGGATCGAGGTGTACCAGCAATTTAATCTGGTGATATTATCCTCAGGATGATAGGAAAAAGACTGGACTAATGTGACACTGCCTGCTGTAAAACCAAGTTTCTGTAGAACTTCAAATACATTTATTAAAATCCCCTCTCCAAACCAGAAGCACATGATGTCTGTTCAGCCTTTTAATTTCACGTCTTGAAACAATCAAACCCAGCATGCCCCATAGTACCTCTGAGCATGTATTTCTGTGCTTCATGCTAATATGTTCCCAATGCAGCGTTTGCCCCCACACACCGTGTGCACACAGCCTCACCTGGCATAAACAGCTGTATGCGCACAGTGCTGCTGACTTCCCAGCACAGAATGCCCTACCACAAGGTCTAGCCTGGTTCCTTCCAAGCTGCTAAGAGCAGACATAAAACACGTGTTGTTTTAGCTTTGACCCTGTGTGTATAGTTATACAACTGAACACTTAGACAGCCAATAGGTAATGTAATGTAAATGTAAACACAGGGTATACAGATGCTTCATACAAATGATTAATATGATAGAAGGATAAAGGGAAAATGCTCACCAACATTGAAGGTCCACAGTAAAGTCAAAAAAAAAAATAAAATCACCAGAGAAAGAAATCCTGCCTTAGAGCTGGTCAGCCCTTACATGAGATCTGGGAGAGTTGGAGCCAAGCTCCACCCCTTCCAGTAGCACAGCTGAATTACCTTCACCTGTGCTCCTGCAGCTGACTCATTGCTTGCCTCAGGTGGTCAATCAGAAGTTCAGGCTGTGATCAGTAGTTTCCTATACACTTTGTTAAGGTCAAAATACACATCAGAAAAGCTGGTAAAGCAATTGCTCTGCCAGTTGTCCTCCAACTTTGCTGTCACTCTAATTTGGCTGTTAAGATCTGCAAGCTCCACCACAAATTACACACCAACATTGCTTTCTTTCAGAGCTGGTTTTTGAGCACCTGCCATGTGTTCAAGGGATGGACTTGTGCAGGGACTCTCCAGAACTGGTTGGGAACGCAGCTGTCTCAAGCAAACACAAAACAGTCCAAAACTTACCTGAGAACATCTGGCACAACTCCAAACTTGAGTTTCTCACAATGGTGATGTGTTGGTGCGTCTGGGAGGAGGTGACCCAAATTTACAAGGTGGGCATCTCTGTCCTTTTTCCCAGCTGAAATGCGTTTGAGGATCCAGACTCAGCAAATATCTTCTCGTCTTGTTTGCATTATCACTTCTGTCTTCAGATTCGTTGTGCTGATTCCCTTAGTTGTCAGAGGGAGCGGGGTGTGACCAGGACTCAGCTGGGCTGTGATCAAACTGCATGTACAGCCTCAGAAACTGCTCAGGAAATGGTTAAAAGAGCCGCTTCTTCTTCCTTGAAACTTCTTGCCTGCTGCAGCTTTGATTCTTTAGGGAAGAACAGACATAGCTGTGATTGTCAGGGTCTGTGTGGTTTGATTCTGGTTCCTGGGACACGATGAAGTGCGTGGAGTGCAGGGTGATGGCACTCTAAGGACATTTCCATTTGGGTTGGATTTCCAGGTTGCTGTGTTCAGTTAGGGGAGTCGTGGCACTGAGGTCTGTGTGCAAGGTCTTGCAGGCAGGCTCAGACTATGCTGATGGCTGCAGTTGCTGTCACTGTGTGCTTGCAGCCAGCACCCTGCTGCCCAACTCATGCCACCCACGTGTTTCCCTGGCGTGTTGAAACAAGCAGGAAATCCTGAAACTTGGGAGTTTCAAAAGCAGCGTGATTTGTCTCCTCGGGCAAAGTCCTCAGCCAGAACTGCAGTAGAGACACCCCCTGGAGCCAGCAACTTGGGGTCGAAAGTACTGGATTGGAAGGGGTCAGTGCCAGGCACCCAGCTAACCTGTGGAGGTAACAATGTGCCTAGAACTAATTTGGCCCTGGACTTCCAGAGAGCCTACTTTGATTTTTTGCTGTTGCCTACTTGGAGGAATCTCACAGGCTAGAGTGCTCAAAGGTAAGGGGGCCATAAGAGCTGGGCAGCATTTAAATAGCGCTTCTTCGGAGCTCAGGATTGGTGCATCCCTAAGAGAAGGAAATAGGGAAGGGGGGTGTCCTGGAAATGGGTGATGCTGAGATGGTGAAGATGTTGAACACCTTCTTTACTTTGTTTTTCACTTCAGTGACTGCCCCTTGGGACTCCTGGGCCCTGGAGGGAAGAGAGAGAGCTTGAGAAATGGAGAGCTTCCCTCTGGGTGAGGAGGGGGTGATCTGAGAGCATCTGGTTGGGATCAGCGTGCACAATCCATAGACTCTGATGGGATGCATCCACATGTGTGGAGGGAGCTGGCAGAGGTGATTGTCAAACTCTTTATCATCTTTGACAGGTCTTAGAGAAGTGCCTGAAAGCTGGAGGAGAGCCTGTGACACTGCAGTCTTCAGAAAGGGCAAGGAGGAGGATCCGGTAAACTGCAGGGCAGTCAGTCTCACCTCTCCCTGGAAAGGTGGTGGAACAGCTTGGTCTGGATGCCATCTCCAGGCAACTGGAAGGGAAGAAGTTTACCAGCAGTAGACAGCTTGGATTCACCGGGGAAATGTCATGCTCAGCCAACCCTGCAGCCTTCTGTGATGGCATCACCAGCTGGGTAGATGTGGGGAGAGCAGTGGATGTCATCTACCTTGACTTCAGCAAGGCTTTTGATACTGTCTCACATGACATCCTGGTAACAAAGCTGAGAAAGTGTGGGATAGATGAGTGGATGGTAAGCTGGGCTGAGAACTGTCTGACTGGCCAAGCTCAGAGGGTTTTGATCACCAGCACAGCGTCCAGTTATAGACCTGTGTTCCCCAGGGTTTGTTGATGTGTCTGGTCTTGTTCAGTATCTTCACTGATGACCTTTATGAGGGGATAGTGTCCACGCTCAGTAAGTACACCTATGATACAAAGCTGGGAGGAATGGCTGACACACCTGAAGTCTGTGCTGCCATTCAGCAAGACCTGGACAGACTGGAGAGCTGGGCACTAATAAACAAGAAGTGGTTTAACAAAAGCAAGTGCAGAGTCTTGAATCTGGGAAGGAATAGCAGCAATTATCAGTACAAGGGCATGCAATGTTGTGTGGGCACATGGGTGTGCAAAGGAAGAACAGTGCTGGGATGGGCTGTGGTGGGCCAAAGATGCATAGTGGACCGAAGATGGTAGATGCTACTCTGGACCAAAAGTCATGCAGCAGCTCATGGAGTGTCACTGGACAAATCAGGCTGTGCGCTCTTTGTGAATCTCTAATTGTGATGGTTTATTGATTGACTGCAATCAAACTACAAGTACTGAGTTGGGCATCAACTGAAACACCGCGCACTGCAGCCGCTGCCTTGTGATGTTTCTCCTCTCAGTCTTTCAGCTGCAGCTTCTGCATCATCTCTGCAAGGCTGTTCATCGCTGCAGAGAACTGGAAAGAAACAAAGCAAGCGTAGAAGTAGGACAGAAACAATCTAGGGAGATCTCATGAAGAAACTCTGACCAGTAAACATCCAGAATGGCCCCGTGTGGCACAGCATGTTCCTTTCATTCAGGTCACTGACACTACTTCCCAGGACACACTGCCTATGCTCTGTCGTGGAAAGGCTGTTTCAAAGGTTGCAGTGCCCGACATGGCAAGCTTCTTTATCACAGCAAAACCTTCTGGCTGTTACCAACCACATCCTTCTCAAGCCAGAGGAAGGCGTCCAAGCTCCCCATGGCAGCTCTCACTGACAGTGTCATTTCCTCAAACATACAGCTGGCTGCTTTTCTATTCCATTGCTTCCCTCAGGATTTTACCATCTCTTTCATATCTGACAGATGGAGGCACTGAGACCAACAAGAGAATGTGTGTCTGTGTTCACCAAGGACTCACCTCTATATGTGCAGCTCTCTGAGAAGCCTTTTTCAATTCCCTTCTCCTTTCTTTTTGTCGTTGTCTTCTTTCTATAAAGCAAGAATACCAATGAATTCATTTTTTTAACAGCAAAACTGCAGAAACATGGGTGCTGTGAAAACAAATGGCAGTCCAATGACAAAGCAAATGGGACTAGGAAGCCTCTCAGACATTTCCAGGGGGACATACAGAAGACCACTGTGAAATTAACAGAAAGAGGTGCATTTAGGTATTCTGGCACCTCACTGCCTTTGGACTTTGTAGCCTTCAACTCTTATCCCCTCTACAGAGCAGGAAAAAGCAAGCCCTAAGCAAACTCAATGTGTTGCACTTCACCAGGACGGTACCGCAGCACCTTCTTACCTCTTTGCTTGGAGCTCAGTGCTGGGGCAGGCCCAGGGTGGGCTGCTGGGGCCGGCACACTGTCTCTGTTCTGGCCTCTGGCTCTTTTGGTAGCAGGCAACTGCGCTGCAGTCTGTTTCTCTTTGTCCAAACCCTTGCGTTTACACCCAGCCAGGGTCTTGGAGATAGAGCTGGGACCTGCTGTTACAGGAAGCCCTCCAGCCTGAAGATGAGCTTTCTCTGAAAGCACTTCCTGCACCACTTTCGCATAGATGTTTCCATTTGGCTCCAGGCATACATCTGTTATAATCAAGAAAGGAGAAGCAGTAAGATTTAAAGAGTGACCAAGGCTAATTTCTGTAGCAAAATGGGCCACAATACTAGGAAATCTCATCTTGCGTGTTCACAGTAGCGGATCTTAGGATCTGAGCTGAAGGGTGGGTTTGCATTTCAAATCTGGACAGGGAAGGTAATTGTAAATCCCAGGGATGAAGACCTCAAGCAACACGCAGCAAAAGGAGTATGAAGAAAGAATGGACAGAAAGCCTAACTAGAAAGACATTGAATCAAACCCTGATGCCTGTTGTGCATCTGTACCTCTCCTGGGTGCCACGTCACAGGCTGCAGTCCTCCCCAGACTTTCCGCAAGGCTGCTCTTGGCTGGAAGACCACTTGTGTCAGCTTCTGGCAGAAAGGAACAAGAAATACTTGAAGAGCATCTCCTGGGAGGAAGATTTGAGCGCAGCCAACCACCAACTTCCACTCTTCAAATGTAGTTCCTACCACTTGCCTTTTTGCTGCTACAGCATGGTGCCATTTCTGCAGTAAGCACAGATCTGCAGTGGACTTCCTTCACTCTTCCATCACACACGCACCCCTTCATGCAGCCCTATTTAGAAATACCCACATTCTGGAAAATACAGACAAAAAAGAAACAGGCAGAAAAGCGGCACTAATACTTTGTCACTGGTGGGAATCTCCACAGAAAGTGCTGTGCTAAAGGTGTGAGGTTAAGGGATCATCACTATCAAGATAAAAGTCACAGCATGGAAGATTTAGTGATGGCGTGCTGACTAGAAGGAAAAAACAACACTTACCTTGGAGCTTGTTCATTTTCCCTCCTATCATCGGATATCTTATCATCATCTACGTAGCTCTGAGGTTGGCCAAAGCCTGTTGCCATGAGCTTTGCTAAACGCAACAGTGCTGTGGCTCAGAGGTATTACACCGGCACATAGCATAGGAGAACTCCATAACCCAAGTGTCATGGGAAGAAGAAAGGGGAACTGTTACAATTAATTACGTTCACTAAATTGATAATTGTAGGCTTCTTGTCACACACTACTGCCTACAGCAAAACAGCACAGATGTTGACAACTGTGATTTCTGCATACAAGCAACCACTCGAGGCTGAGCACTCTCTCCTGTCTCTTTGCCATGCCTAGAAAGACCCAGAAGAGCTCAGTGTTCTCTTGCTGTTAGTTTACATCCTCCAAGCACTTCCAAAGGCACGCTGCTCTGTAGAAAAAGCTGAGCTGCCCAGAAAGTTTGTGCAGGAAGAAGGCAGCAGTGTCAGTGCACGTCATCCTGGGGGATCTGAAAGCATTTGTGAAGAGAACAGGGAAAGAAGAGGGAAGAGAGCAAAACCAACAGGCACTAGCACTGCTGCCCACAGGGGGCGGGGCTTGAGGCAGGGCCTGTGCCAGAGGGGGGCCTGGCACAGTTAGGGCCAGCTCAGGGCCCAGAGCAGAGGGGGAGCAGGCAGAGGCAGGGCCTTGGGGCCCAGGATGGAGGAGGACCAGGCACAGCTGGGGCCAGCTCAGGGCCCAGAGCAGAGGGGGACCAGGCACAGCTGAGGCCACTGCAGGGCCCAGGTGAGAGGGGAACCCAGCACAGTCGGGGCTGCTTTGGGGCCCGGCACAGCCAGGGCCTATCCCCCTTTTTTGCACATATGAAATGCTCCCAGCTGTGCTGCACAGCAGAACATCTTTCAATGGAGATGAAAGCCTGTGAAATGAAAGAATCCTTTCTTATTTCTTTCACATTTGTGTTTGTTGACTGCAGTTCCAACCAGGTGGACTCGCAGTGTCTTGCAAGTGACACCTGGAAGCAGGTACAGACTGGAGACCCAGCACCCTCAATGTCCAGGTGAGTAACAGCAGCCAAGGAGGCCTTTGGGCTCTGCAGGGTCCAAGTGTGGAGCATTACACACAGGAACAGCTGAGTATAAAGACAGTGGCAGAGCTGCAGAGCTTGCCATAGTAGGGAGGCACAGTGGCTCAGCTCATTTCCAACAGTAACACAGGAAATAAGAGCCATGAGGGAAATGCAGATGCCTTCTGCCCCCATCAGAGGGGAGGAATGAGCTGCACTTCCACAGAGACATTCCTCTCACAGCCACTCACACCTCAGGTGTGGAGGGACGAGCTGGGGCTGCTGGTGGCAGCTGTGGAACACTGCCATCTGTGGTGCTCCATCCTGCCCTGGAGGGGCATGTAGAGCTGAGGACCTTTGTCACTGCACAAATGACTGCAAGCAAGATGTAGCAGAGGGAACATAAAGCATTTAATAACTTATCATACAAAGCAATGAGTAATAGAAATGACAGTATTTCCAACCAAATATCCCCCATCCTAGCAGTCATGCCTGATCTCTACAGTCCCACCCAAACAATTTCCCAGCCCCCTCCAATTCATCCTCACTATCTCACCCCTGAATTTCCCTCCCCCAATTCCCACACAGTAATTGCCCACACTAATTACCAGCATGCAGGGCATAGGGAACACCTGTTCCTTGTGTGCAGGCACCTGGAAAAAAAAGAAGTGTCAGGGAACTGGGGGTCTGTAGCAGGTTGTGGAGGCTCTGCATAGAACATAACCCCAGACCACAACCCCATCAGCTGCTGGGGCAGCATCATCCCTGTCATTGGGGGATGTTGCCAGTGGTGGATAGGGACACAGGGAGAAGCCACACCTTGGTGTAGCTCTGATCTGCTCATGTCCAGTCCAATCCTCTATAGCACTTTCCATCTTCTGTCCTTTGTTCTTAACCGTATCCTTCCTTCTCTTCTGCTCTTTTTCTTTCTTTTAGGTGTCTTACCTGTATCTGCTTTTCCCCTCTTCTGTTCTTTTACTGCTCTGGTCAGCATCCAGTGTCTGCACCACAACTCTAGGTTTTGGGATCGAGAAAGGTACACAGGGCATAGATTTGTACAAGAAAAGCTCTCTTGCTGTGCCCAACAGGTGACAAAAAGGAGTCCTCAGGACCACAAAGGCAGCTTGTTTCTCCAAAAAAAAATAAACTTAATTCTTTTCTTTATAAGAAGCATTAGAATCTTACAGAGAAGATGAAAATCATCTTCACTATGCTTTTAGACTGCGCATAGACTAGACCAAGATGTGTGGTGTTGCTTTGATACCTTATGAGGAGCACCGGTATCAGTGGATGAAGCTAACATTGTCTCAGAAGCACAATAATGGAGTACTTTTGTTTATAGTTGGCCTGAATGCAGTACAGGAGTGTGTTGCAGTAGTACTTGTTCTGAAATTCTAGGCTCTGACTAAGAAGTTTAGCAGGGTCCAAAGCACTTGTGAAAACAGTAAAATATTATTACTTCCTGTGTTAACAAATGAGTCTGTTACAATAGGATGATGAAAATAATGCTGCTTTAATGTGCTAATCATCAAACAGAGGATCTAGTCAGATTTCTAACTTCCAGCTCTTTAATTTTAGAGGTCTAGTTTGGAGCCTAGGGGACACATACAAGTTTGCCTGCGTATTAAACCCTTTACGGCACGGGAGAGAGCAAATGGGTCACAGGTAAGGCATTTATTTAATCATAAACAAAAAAACAACCCTTAAAGTATATATGTTTTCTTTCCTGTAAGATGACCTTTTAAAACTTTTTTCATGCCTGCATTACTTGTGCTTCCTTGTAATAGGGATGTGTTTCACTTGAGGACTCAACAGGCATTATACTGAAGTCCCCTAAGAGCTCATTGGGAAGAATGAGCGATAAAACTTTAGGACAGGCAACACAGAAGTTCACCTTTTCACAGGTAAATTAATTGTCTTTAAATGATTTTAAGTTATTTATGGAAAAAGTTGCTTGTCTTCTGTTACTTCATATAAAGCAAACAAGTTTTTCTTAACTGTCTTTAGAATTATCAACGTGTATCTGACTCCTTACGAGTACCTAAATATTGCTTAAACAAAATAAAGAGATTAACCAGCTTCTTGGTAACAGTCGGGTGTTTGGACCTGAAGCAACTCAAGAAGAATTCTTTGAAGGTACTGTGAAGCAACCAGTGAAAGAGTTCTTAGAAGGATGTAATTGCCTTGTTTTTACGTATGGCGTTACAAATGCTGGGAAAACTTACACATTCCAAGGTATGAGCAGAAATGCTTTTTCCTTGAATTAATTTCTTAAAGTGAGAACTACTTCTAGAAGAGAGAGATGTTATGACTTCTTACCTAGTTACTCAACAGGCCTTGTACGTTGCCTTCTTTTGAATACTAGTAGCCTTGAAAAGTCGTCTTCTTCCATAACAAATATTACTAAATTTACAAGTGTGTAAGACAGCATACACTACAATAACTTTGGTTTTTGTTCCTACTATAAATGCGTGCATCTTAAATGCTGTTCTTTATTTGAAGGCAAAGTATGTCTGAGTTTGTTTGATTTATTGTAGGCAGAAATTAAACATTCTGAAACATTTGATCAAGGTATTTCAATCTTTTTTCAAATTTCTGATTTTAGTAATAACAGCAGCATAGAAGATTGTGTTCCCTGAGCTTTAGTAGTACAGAAATAATACATCAATCTCCTTTCTGGCTGGGAGCAGTTGTTTTTTATGTTTAATATTGTCATAACAAATGAAACGATTGGGTTCACAGGAAACAAATTCCCCTTATTTCTGTTATTTAGTGTTCTGTTACTATGTATTTCCAATAGTTTTATATGTGTGGAGCTGAAGACTTTCCCATAGTAATACCTTTTTAGGACTTAAATATTAAGAATCAACAGGGTAGTATGTTCAAAAATTATCTTTCTATGCACCTTCCATACAGCACTATAGAAATTCTTCTGCGTATTGTCCTCTCTTGTGTTCATGACTGACTTTAAAACACTGAAGCTTGCTTGGTATTTAGTGACAGTGGAAAAACTAAGGCGTGAAGTAGGCAAGATGTGGAGGTAGTTGTGTGCTCCAAGAAAAGGCAATGGGAAAGGAGCTGAGTTACTCTAACAGTTTTTATGAGACTTGTAGATATTTCTAAATAGGGTTCGTGGGACGAAGGGAATGTTGTAGCAGAGACATCACTCTGGTTGTTATTTCAGGGTTGTTTCAGAGCGGGAAGGGAGCCTGGTAAACAGTTGAAAATCTGCACGTCTGTTAAATGTGGGAGTTTGCTGTGGGTTATTTTTTCTTCTTAAGGCTAAGCTTATGCAGAATATTCTGGCTGTTTTAAAGTGATGCCCTGTAATGTCTAAGGAATGGGATGTGAGCTGTTGCTTAAAGCCAGTATTTTTCAGGGAACAGTCTAGTAACACTGCAAACATTGCTTCAGACTGTAACTGGCCTCTAAATTCTTTGTGTATACTTTGAGATTAGAATCAGTTATCTTTGTCTTCATTTATGTTTATATGTTGCTTACAATAGTAACCTGGCCCTTCTTTTGTGTATTGCTTACAGGGACAGAAGATGATGTTGGTATTTTGCCAAGGACGATGGATATGTTGTTTAAAACTGTTGGAGGAAGGCTATACACAAAAATGGATCTGAAACCTATTCGGTGGAGAGATTACGTAAAACTGACTAATGACAAAGTGAGAGAAGAAATTGCTCTTAAAAATTCGTTGCTTCGTCTGACAAAAGAGGTAGGAAACTACTTTATAAAGAAATGATGAGTACATGCATCTTGTGATAGTTCAGTGTTATCCTTTCCATTCTGTAATGAAAGAGGGTTCTGTATTTACACACAGTTTTCTATTTGTCTTTCTGTTCCTGCTGAAAAAGAATGAAGCATCTTATTAGTGGTGTGCTACACCACACTGGGGTATTTTAGTTGTGGAGTATGTTAACTTGATCTTACTGATGAGGTGGTTAAGTGTGGACTTCACAGTGTGAAAGGCAGGTGGCAGTAAAATTCCTTCTGAATTATTTCAAGAGCACAGCTGAGTATGAAGTCTGGCTCCAATGATATTTAAGTATTTCAGGGAAAAACAACACCTGTCTTCTACATGAACCAAAGATGTGTAAAACTGTTCTAGGTTTAGTGAGTATGTGGAAAGAAAATGCAGTGAACAGCTATATGCTGATCTCATCCTACTCCATTAGAGAGTTAAGATGTGATCGTGCGATATAGGTGCCTCCTCTAGTTTCAAGACCCGTGTTCCTAGGTAAAATACTTGACCTTATAAGCTAAGTAGGTACAAGCTTTGCTGACTATACAAAGCCAGATCTGGGTGAGTGTCATGTAGATGAAAACTTCTATGTTAAAAGTTTTACTTCTAAGCATACTGTATCTGGTAGGTGAGATTCCTCCTCTTCAGTAGATGAGAATTTCTTTCTACTTTTGTGCTCTATAAAAAAGCAACACAACCTGAAGCCTGGGAACTGAGTATACATCTATGAACATCATGAGATCTACATGTTGGGAGCTATTCTGTATTTTCTATGACCAAACTACTTAAAAATATTATATTTACAAAATTTAGTCATAACTTCATTTGTGTAACACTTTGATAGCCTGAGTTAAGAAATAATAAGCTGCTTATCTACATTAAGTGATCAAGTATTCTACCTTAACTTCCTTTTCTGAGAGTTGACCTAATAAGCCATAGGATATGGAAGTCCTGAATTAAGAAAATCCCAATAAGAAAAATATTTCAGGAGTCCAAGATTCGTGAAGGGTAAAATGCAGATTATAAATGGGCTATTGAAAATCATCTTATTAAATAACTCCTTTTCCTGTTGGGGATTCTCTCCCTATTTGTTCCTTTTCTTTCTGAATCAGGAAGCTGAAATGCATCAGATCTTATAGTAAAGGAATTGTCAGAAATGAGTAGTAAGGTGAAACTAGTCAAAATGTGTAGCCAGGATTTTTGTGTTGGCACCTTGGAACTATACTGTATTGTTTTCTGGTAGAGCAATACAGCTGCTTTTAAAATAAATAAATAAATAAATAAATAAATAAATGAAAGCAACCAGTGGTGTATTGGTGCTGTACATCAATAATAAATCCTAAAGTCTCTGTTTTCTTTCGTAGGTAGACCATCACAACAGCACTAATGACAAATCCCCAGCTGATTCTAAGGGTATGTTTTATATTAAACAGTAGCAATTAGAAAAGCTTCTGTAAGGTCAACGACTGGCTTTTTTGGCTAATGCTGATAATAAAAGGATTATTTAGCTTTTATTTGTAACAGAACGGAATAATGGGCAGGACATCTGGGCAGAAAACAGAAGGAATAAAATGGCTAGGAGACTACTGGGACATCTATCATTACCTGGTTTTATGAGGTGAAAGTAAAACAAAGAAAAAGAGTATGATTTGTGATAAGATCCCTAGTGGTTTTCCGACAGGCCTTTAGGGCACTTAAGAACTCACTAAATACTTTTTTTCCCTAAAAAGTCAGAACGAAGTGTCCTTACTAGTTCAGTTCTCTATATTGTAAAGACTGAAGAGTTCTGAATATTTCTAACCCAACTATAGATGTTAGATTGGGTTTTGGAAGTGAAAAAGCAAGCTTTATAGCAGGCGTGTCTTTGCAAATGTGTAGGGCAAGCGTCTTGACTTCCAGATACTTGGTGTTTGTATGAGAGGTGGGGATTCTCTGTGTTTATGTTCTGGGAAAAGTTTTAAGCTGTAAGCTTAACTATTACTTATTTTTAAATGCAGCTAGTTTTACTGTCTCTACATTGACTTGTAATATTTTCTACTTTGCAGGTGCAGAAAATCTCTCAGAAGGATCAGACCAACTTAGCAGATTATCTATAGATGATTTTGTGAAGTTCTCTGGGTTTCATTTTTTGAGATTTACAATGAATGTTTTTATGATTTACTGGCTCCTTTATCAAATGACAGAAAAAAAAGGACACTTTGCCTTGCTCAAGACATCAAGGGATATTCTTACGTAAAAGGTAACTAGAATACTTTGCAAACTGCCAAGCTTGTCATGGAATAGTGTAACATGTTTCTTCTGAGATAGAAAACTCTTAAATGTGTTCAGTGTAGCTCTAGAAGTGTCTGCTTGAATGTGAAGGCAACAAGCTACATGTACGTATCTGCATCTTCAACAGTATTCTCCTTATTCCTGTACTTTGCCCATAAAGCCTGTGTGAACTCCACTGCCTTCATCATCCTTGAAAATGAGAGCCATACAGCCGTTATAATGCAGACAAAATCCAGATAACCCATCCCCAATAAAAACTACAAGCTAAAACAAAAAACTTCTCAGATTGACTTCTGCACCAATGAATACAAACTTTCGGCTTCTGTAGTTTAAGAACTTAGCTTTTGTACTTTCAGTACTAAGGCTGCTTGCTTAATTTGGATGGAACATACTTTAGTATACTGGTAGGATAAACTGTTGTGCTATACTATACCTTGCCCTTTTCTGTGGGAGGAATAATCTTAGTCTTATCTGCCATCAGCTTGTCGTATGTTTGAGGCAGAGTTAATGAAGTATTTTATTGTCTTAACTAAATGTTCTTAGTTTGTATACCTTATTTCTTGTTCACTTTCTCTTTTGCTAGCGAAGCTTGCAAAAATCACTTTTCCTTCTTTTGAAAGGTTTGCAGTGGGTTCAGATTTCTAATTCTAAAGAAGCTTTCAGACTTTTTAAACTGGGACAGAAACACCGGAGTTTTGCAAGCACAAAGCTAAATACTTGCTCCAGCTGAAGGTGGGAAACTTTCACTAACATTGGGTGTAACATAGTGTGGGGAAGAGGGATGAATGAAAATATTGTTTATGGCTTTTTTTCGGGGAAGAGGCTTTAAAAAGGCTTGATATCTAGTGTTCCATGTGATATTTTGTGACAGTTTGTGATTCTAGTGCTTTGAACTAGAAGGATTAGTCCTTCAAGCAGATAAGTGCATACAAAAGCTAAGTGTTTTATCAAAAACTCTCAACAAAACAACTAAGCCTTCTTCCATGTAAGTAATGGTGGTTCATGAGGGGGAAGAAAAGCAAAATAAACCAAGACGGAATGTCTCTTTAAAAGGTTTAATGCATCTAGTAGAATTATTGTTAATTGAATCTGGAATAAATCCAGCAGTGTTTTGAACAGATGTTACAGATTTTAGAAAATGTGTGTATTTCTGGCTATTGACCTTGCTTCATTTCTCCTTTTAGCCACAGTATATTTACAATTAAGGTACTAAGAATTGAAGACCTTGAAATGCCACGAGTGACACGAGTCAATGAGTAAGTTCAGAGCAGAGTTCCCTTCTTCTTTTAGGATGAAATTGTCAGTTACTTTCAGTATTGATGTATTGATATTGGGCTACGGACACTAGGTTCCCTGATACAGCCTCCTGTATGAGTGGTGGTTCCCCATTTCCTGTCATTATGCAGTACTAAACCATCAAGTTGTAATGCTGTTCTATATCTTGTGCCCACTGTTCCACACAGTGTTCCTTTATCCTTCTCACTCAACTTCTGAACTAATGTAAATCCTCAGAAGGAAGAATATGGCAGAAAAATGGAAGCTGTGTTGGAAAAGAGTTTGGCAGGAAGTAGTGTGCAACTTCACTAGGAAAGCAACATTAAAAAGCATGAAAGGGTTCAAGAAATTGTTCCTCTAGGAGGAGTGGTTGTGTTGGAAATGATAAATAATCAATGTACATTCAAAGGTAAGAAAACTTAATTTTCCTTATCTGCCTTCATATTATCACTGTGTGATCTTGCTGGTTCAGAAAGGAATACCAAGATGTGCAATGAAGGTGACAGACTGAAAGAGAGTGGAAATATCAATGCATCTCTCCTAACTCTAAGCAAGTGTATTAGTGCACTCAAGATCAGTCAGCAGTCAAAGTAAGTCCTTGTACAAACTGTAAACTAGTTGTAGATTTCAGATATCATGTACAATGTTTAAACTATTGTTTAAAATGCAGAGTACGAAACTATGTTATGAGTGAAAACTATCTGTAGGCTTCTGCAGATGTGTGAAGACTTAATGATCTAAGAAAGTGATCTATAAACTTGCCTTCTTTTTGTTGTTGTTTTTTGTTTGTTTGTTTGTTTTTTCAAATAAAACCATTCCAGTTCTAAATTTCTGAATGTGTTCTCATAGACTTAAGCAAATTAGCGTTGTGGTTTTTTTGTTTTTTTTTTTTCTGGCCTTGCCTTCTCAAACAAGTCCTGGGGCAGATTATAAAATTTGTTTTCACTATTTTCACTTTAAATGTGTGAAATGTTAGACCTTTTCCTCCTTTGTTAGTTAGTTGCATTTATCATTTAGTTCTGCTGTAACAGTTTTCCTCAGGGATATTGCTGTGCTTTGTCCTAGCCAAGAGACATGGTCAGAATATATATATTATATATATATAATTTGGAAAAGAAAAATTATATATAGATATATATAATTACATATATACATATAGATATATATAATTACATATATACATATATATATTTTTTTTCCAAACCTTGATGCAACTTCATCATTCTTTCTGATCTAGCTAACCAAATTCAGAGAGAAGAAAGCCTGCTTGCTACTTCTGTCTGAGGTTGTGCTCTAAATGAGTGCAGACAGAGCTTTCTGTATTTTAAACAATGTAGTATTTATTTACAGTCACAGCTGGATATAATTGCAGAATTCTCTGCTGATTCTCATTTGAAGGTGTCTTTCTGTCCCGAAGATTAGGTGAGCTCTGTGTTCATGAAATGCCACACTGTGCCTGGTAGCCTATTCAAATTCTGTTATGCTTAAAAGTAGATGAAAATAGGCCTTGCTACTGGATTAGTCTCTTATCTGTCTGTCCTTTCTAGGGAAGAAGGATTCCTTAAAATTAGCTGCTGCTTAAAGTGCTTTGATTTATTCAGAACTGTTTTATTTGTTGGTCCTGATCACTTGAAATTTTAACAATATGGGGGAAATGTAGTGATGACTTTGATAGTAATTTTCTTTAAAATAAGAACTCATTTACCACTCCTGCACTAAAGCTACTTATGGGTCACGTGTGTTGTGACAGGAGCGTAGCTATGTGAAGCTTTTAGCTCTGTTGGCAGAATTCAGTAGCTGTAAAGAGTCCAGCAGGTAACCTCACTAGAGAACAGTGTGTTTAGTCACGCTTTAGGAGTTCTCTCCTAATTTTCTGTACATCACCAGCTGTTTGATTCAGTGACTTAACCTTGGTTTAGGAAACACCAGAGATGTTGTGATAAGTATATGCTTCTTTATTTCCAAAGTATTTACTATTGTCCTTTCCTAGAGACAATATACTGAGAGAGTGGTTATCTCTGATTTTGTTGGGTACTGTTTTCTTAGAAGTAGATAGGTCAGTTTGCCAGATGTGGTAAGGGAAAGAGAAAGGTGAGAGAGAATTTAAGCTAACGTGAGGCTGTATGACCTATCTTAGGCTGGATGTTGAATGTACTTTTTGTTTTAAATGTTCTCGTGGGTTGTCTAAGAAGATAATGGCTGCATAGTAGCTGGAACAATCATACAACCTGTCTGCAAACTAGCAAAAAGATTAAATTCAAAACAACCCACAACTCAAAATGATTTAAAGACTAGTGCAGTTATTAATGTGTTGTCTTCCACTTGGATAGCTCTCACATTGAAATGAAGCTGTTAACTTCTGCTAATGGGATTTGTTGTGGTTTTTGTCTTCAAAGGGTGCAGCAGCACATACCGTTTCGTGAAAGTAAGTTAACACACTTTCTTCAGGGATTCTTCAGTGGAAAAGGGAAGATACACATGTTAGCAAACATCAGCCAGTGTGCTTCAACCTATGAAGAAACACTCAATGTGCTAAGATTCTCAGCTATTGCACAAAAAGTGAGTATGTTGTAGTCTATTTTGTTGATCAGTACTTATGATTTGCATTTAAAGAAGAAAATCTGTTCTTCTAAGAATATGAATCTATTTGTGTAGTATCTGTAGTGAATCTGGGTGTTTGTCTCCATACAGCAGTCAGGATTTTTAATTTAGTGTTTTAGTTGAGCTTAATTTTCCTACAGAGTTTTCTAAAAATCTCTACTGGGGTCTTTGTGTTTCTTTGGGGCGTGAGGGCAGAAGCATCTTCTGAGAATCTCATTCCTAAAAAGTATTCAACCTAACAAGAAGCAACTTGTTACATCTGGAGGAGATTTTATGCTATTTACTTAATTTTTCTTTCTTCTCAAAATATGATCCCATGTACGAAAGCAAATCCAGCTACCCCATATGTTGCTGCTGTTGTAATTTTGAATATTGTCCAGTTCAAGTGTTGACAAAAGAAGTGGAGCAGTAAAGAGTTTGAAAAGCTGTGTTATGGCCATCAGATGCTTCAGTGGGAAAGTGGGGGTTAAGCGGAATGGGTAGGAGTGAGTGCTATGATATAACACTGAAGAAGTTAAGCTGTCAGATCAGTGCTACAGTCTTGATGGAAAACTTTGAAGTGCTGAGAGTTTGTGTTTGAAGCACAATTGATGGATGTGTGCCCTTGGATTGTGGCCTTATCTGAAAGAGGTTAAGTGTGAAAGTAGAGGGAGCAGCCTATGAGGGTGATGTGGCGCTGCAAGACAAAGAACTGAAAAGATGATGATCAGTTGCATTGAATGCAACTGGAAACTCAAAACATAAAAAAAGCAGAAATCTATGGCTGCATGAAGTGGCAGTTCTTGTACATTGTTGGCCTAGTGAAACTCTTGAGGTTAAAAGCAGGATTGGAGTCTGCAATAACTCTTTTGTAATTTCTTGAAAACTGGTTTAAGTAGTGACCAAACATCAAATACTATAAAATATATTAGCTGTTACTAGAATGCCACTTATCTTCCCCCCATATGAATCACTGTCATGTTGTATGTGAATTTGTGAGGTGGGTTTTGAAGCTGAAATTAAAAACTTCTTGTATGGCTGTGTTCATAGTGGCTATCCAGACTATGTGTAGAAATAACAGCTATTATGTAGTCAGCTATTCACCAGTTTTAACTGATTATAAATTACGTTTCAGGGTGGAGAACATAGCATAGTGCCTGACACCTGTGTTGATCCTGAGGGCATTCTTGATTCTGTGCATTATGATGTCATGGATATTAAAGAGCAAGCTGAGGCAGCACATAGTTCCATTGTATCCCTGGAGGACCCGAAGGAAGATACTGGCTGGTTTGAAAAGCAGCTGGAGAAAACTAACTTTGAACTGATGGAGACCAAAGAAGAGCTAACAGAGAAAAACACCAAACTACTTAAAACTGAAGAAGAGCTGATGCAGAAGAACAAAGGTGAGTTATGCGATGTGAAAGGTAGAAGACAGAAATAGTTCATTAATCTAAAAGAGAAATAACCAGTTTGAGTAGGAATTAGAGGAGATGTTCTACCTTTGGAACCATAGCCTGTAGATAAATGATAGTTTGTTCCTTGTGTATATTCAGGTTCAGCAATTCCACGGTTTTTGGTTATTTCTTTTTTTTTTTTTCCCTCTCCTTTAAACTGCAACTAGCAGCTTTACGCTTTTGTAAGTATGGGGTTAAATGTCTATATCTTGATTTTTACTTTTATATAGTAATCTCTACTCTTCTTTATGTCTTGTTGATGCAATGTTTTCGTTCCAAGAAATATAGAAAACTTTTGAATCACTCCAAATAAGTGAAGACCACATGCAAATTAATTAATCTGTTCAAAAGCTACCTAAACATTAGAATATCTGGAAAAATTGATTACTTAATAAACTATCTATTGGCTACTTATGTAATACAACCTTTTCTGTGTGTTAAAGACTTTGAAATGCAGATGATTAAATTGGATGAGTCTGTTGAGCAACTTAAAGAAGCAACTGAGGTAACTTTATCAAGATGTTGTGTAAAATTGTTTTAATTAATTAATTAATTAATACCAACTTGTGGTAGCTTAAAATGCTATTCCAGTAGGCTCAATTAATAGATTTCTTACCGAGCTTAGCTTAACTGAATTTGCCTTTAATGCATTGTGTAATTCAGCTACTTAACACTACATTAGAAACTGATGACTGAATTTTTTTTATTTTTTATTTCCAATCTCAATCAAGGTGCAGAAAGATGACATTATTACAGAGCTACAAGACTTAAAATCTCATTTAGAAGAAAAAGTAAAAGATTATGTGAGTTTTACACATCTCCGTAGCCATATACAAAAAAAGAAAAACACTAATTCTATGCTTGTAATCAACACATTTTTGGAAAACTGATTTTCTGTATGTAGCTGGTACTCGCTTGAAATTGTAAACAATTCAAATTTATCTGAAGGTAGTTGTTGTTAACACAAACAACAAAAATATCAGCGTGTTCCACTAACTCCTGCCTCACACTCCTACATCAGAGGAAGAGCAACAGTAAAAGTATGTTGAGTAGAGCTGGAAGTACGAGTATGAATGGTCAGGATATCTCCACGTTCTATGCAGTCCATAAAACTTTATCCTGACTAATGTACTGTGAGCTACTGAATATGTGAAGACTAGCTTGATTAAGTATGTGTGCATACCACTTCTGGTGGTTTTTGTTCATTTTTTGATGTTTGGTAGCCTGAAGTAGCTCTGAAAACATTTATAGTTAATTCTGTCACTCAGATCTCTAACCTTGTAAGCTTAGCAACTTGACCCTTCTTAGTCTTTGACTGTCTGCATCACTGCAACTTAGTATTTCCATGGTATTAAAGCTGACTGTGATGAGTAGTCATGTTCTCACCTATTACTTCTTCCAAGAACAAGGCTCCAACTCTATCTGTAAGATTGTGTGGCCTGAACACTTCTGAAGCTTTTCTTTTCATAAGCTACTAAAGATGAATAATCAGTCCTTGGCAGTGCCAGCATGGCTTAACAATCGTCATCTTGTAAGTAAGGAAGCTTCACTTGTGGTCAAGGACACAATCTAAAATATGCGTGACAGAGCTGACTAAGCTTTAAGGTTGGATTATATCTGTCACGATGAAAGTGATTTTAGCAGCTTAGCAGAAGTGTGATGTGATGAACTTGTATGAGAGCTGACCATTTGCTCTTTGACCATGTTTGTAATTTTGTTGACTTCTTGGAAACAGGAAATTCTTTGATAAACTGGTAAACTCTTGATTGTGTGCAAGTCTTTTACTTTGTAACCTGCTAGGCTCTTGCTTTCCCTTGTATACTCTATCGACTATTGCACTTGTCATTATCTGAAGGTGTACTTGTTCTGTCTGCTATTGAGATTTGTAACTGATGTCTATAGAGTCACCAGGTAAATATTTTAGCTGTATGGTTTTGTGTAAATATTTGCCTACAGAAGATTACTGAGACTTAAGTGCTCCTTTTCTTAAGCTTCAATGTAACTGATCTTATATCAATACAGGAAAAGACTACCTACCATTTAACTACCATTAAAGCAGAACCGGCAGAAGAGAACACTAATAAAGGAACTGAAAGCAGCCAATTTTCAGTGCTTTCAGTTAAAGCACTGAAACAAGAGAAACCTGAGTTGGAAGTGGGAAGAAAGCACAGTTCTGATGAAGATAAGCCTACTGTGGAAGAGCCACCTCCAAAGAAAGGTACAGTTTCTTCCATCGTTGAACAGGGTGTCTTCCAAAACAATAAATTGCTTCCTATTCCGGATAGGAAGCAAAAGGCTGTGAAGCGCGTACCTTATGGTATAAGGAGAAAAGCCACTGTGTTAAACTGTAAATAGAAGTAACTGTTATGTAAATATCCCTTTTTCAGAAGGTCCTATGCTATTCATTTTTGAATGCTTAAGAATAAAAGTTTTTTGCACTATTTTTTTCCTTTTTGCTGCTTTTTCCTCATCTGTTGATGCACTTGCAGATTTGGTAATAGTTTTAAAGCAGTTTCTTTAGGATTGTTTCAACTGCTGTTGCTGATCTTCTGAGTAGCATCAGCTGCTCAAGTACTTTTTTTTGTTTGTTTGTTTGTTTCCTGAAGCAACTATCAAAATTGTTGACGACCTGCTAATTGCTCACTCATGGGCAATATTTGAGCAAAATGGTTTGGATAAGCTCTGATGCATTTAACTTCACTTCTGGGCACAGCTGAGCATCAGTGTTCCTAGAATTACGGAAGGCATATACAATGTAGAAGGGAAAATCTAAACCTTAGCTGTAGTCCCTTCCTTTCTTGTATTCCTCTTGCAAAATATGTGCAAGGGAGAAAGTCAAGGCCTTCTTTGGATGAGATGCTGTTCTTGGATGATTTGTCCCTGCTGCCTTTATTTGGCATAAATATTGAATCCTATTGTGACCACTGAATGGCATCACATATAAGCATCTTACCAGAGACTGAGGGAGGGATGTGGACTCCTCCATACTCCAAATAGTAGTGGGTTTGTTCTAATCGTATGACCAAAGCTCTCATTTAAAAATTAATGACAGCAATGCTCCACATAGGAATTAAAATGGGTAGCTGATAGTCACAATGTCAGCATGAAGTTTTCGGTTAAGAAGTACTGAGTATTCAATCATGTTAAAATTTTCTTCTATTTGTGAGTATTAATAGCGTCCAATTTCAAAAACTGCTTAATATATATTCTTTAGCTGTGTTAAATATACACAGTAGAACAATGAGCACAGGTATGTTGTGCTGGTTCTTTTGTAGAATTAGTTATATAAGTAGCACGAGCAAAAGTGTTTTAGGAGATGCTAGGTTATCTGAGCTTCAAGTTCAGGGTATTTACACCATTCTCTGAGCTTTTAGGTCTTGTTTCCTATGCTCTGTAATAATGCTTTTTCCCTACTTCCTGTGTAAGGAGCTTCTAGACTGAACATTACACATCTTCTCCCTAGTCTTATTTATCTTGCTTTAGTACTTGCTTGTTGTTTTCAGCATAAAGTGTTTAGATTACTTATAAATCATATTCCCCTCACTAGTGTTGCTGGGTGAGCAGTCAAAACCCAAAACCTGGTTTGGGGTGGAATATGCCACTGCTGTTTCTTCAGTATGACTTTTAAATCAGTTGAGGGCTGTATATAAAACTCCTTAGATGAGTTAAGAGGCTGTTTCCATGCAGTACATGTGAATCTGTATGTAATGCAGGCTGCACGTGGGCACTATAAAATTCTGCATTGTAGTAATAAAAGGACTGTACAAGAATCACCATTGAATATATTGTTGTGGTGACCCAATCCCTAGTAAGTCTTGACTTATATTTATTTTTTTTAATACTTAAAGTATGCATATTATGGAATGGACATAACTGGATTCTAAAGCAATGATGAAATACAGCAGAAGTCGCTTTTGATAGAAAGAAAATGCATGTGATTTTAGCTAATTGCTCACCAGTTAAAGAAAAAAACAGCCCCAAGCTAATGGAATATTTATGGAAACTTGAATCTGCAAATTTGTACAACTTTATGAGTGAATTTTATATGCAAAAGAGTAAGTGTGGACAGAAGTAGGAATCCTCATATTTTGTTTAGAGATCAACTGAATAAGAGAGACAGATATCAACACTTAAGTGATCAACTTGTCCAGGGTTTTATCTTTCTTTTGAAAGTAAGAGGACTGTGAGTTTGAATGAAATTTCTTAGAGAACTGTTTATCTACCATTTAGATGTAGATGGAGTGATTCCTGGCTGCCTTATAGGGATTGCTGAAGCACGGAAGATAGAAAAAATATAGCTGTGAATTATCTATCTCGTTCCCATGTTTCTTAAATCTAATTAGATTTTCTACTGGTGTGGAGTGGAAGGTTTGAGTAGTGCCATGGTAAAAGTGTTCTTCCAGACTGAAAACCTTTTGCTGTTAATTCTGTATAGAAATCTGAGGCACCTGATTACGTGTTCAGAGGACTTTAATTCCTTCACTAGTATCAAATACTATGTGATGTGAGGGCATGGCTTGCATATTACGACAGTGTTTCACTTAGAAGTTGCTACTTGGTGTTGTGAACTGCTATGTAATAATGATTTTAATCAATCTGAGCTACATTCCTTTTTCCTTTTTTTTTTTTTGTCTGTTTGTTTGTTTGTTTTACAGTAGTCGTAAATGAGAGAAAGAAAAAGAACACTGTAGAGCAAAAGACAATTGAACACATGAAACAAAAGTGCTCCGCGTACCGAAAGGAAGTACTAGCACTGAGGGAAAGAACTGAAATCTTGGAACGTCATTTAACTGTGCTTGAAGAACAATGCAGAAGAGAAAAAAATAAAAAAGAAGATTTCAGTAAGCAGGTAACAAGCCTGCGTATTGAGCTTTCTTTTTCTGAAGAAACAGCTGATGTCCTCCGTGAACAAATTCTGCAAGGTCAAGCTGACTATCGGGAAATTGCTTCTGAACTGGATGAACAGAAATCTATAAATATGACACTAGAAAACAAAAATGCCCAACTAACTAACAACATAGAATTTGCCAAAGAATATATAATTGGTAAAGTGTCACAAGTAAAAGAAAGGCGGACCAAATTAGATGAACGGTACAAATGTCACTTAGAGTTTCATGCCATCGGTACTGACTTTGTCAGTGTAAAGGATTCCTCAGACTCTGAAAAAGATGAGCCAGGGACATCTCAAATTAGTTCTGCATGCATTCAGTCACAGACTTCTTCCATCTCAGATCTTGTGCAGGACCTCTCCTTTAACTATAGTCTTGAAAGGATTTGGGAAGTATGCATAAGTATTGTTGATGTTTCCTCACAAAAAAGTCAGCACATCAAAGCACTGCTTCAAGACAATGAAAACCTAAAGGCGGGACTGAATAATGCTGAAAATCATAATCGTCAACTTGTAATGAAGCTATGTGAGATTACAACTCACACTAGTCAGGAAGATGATCTTGTGAAACAGTTACATGAGCAAATAGAGAAGAAAACTCAGGACTTTGAAGAAAAGACTGCAGAAGATCAGAGAGTGATTGCACAATTTCAGGAGGAAGTTGCCAACTGTGAGGTAAAAATAAAAGAGCTTGAGTATCTCCTGGAGGCTTCCAACGCAATGGAAGACAATGTGTCAAAACTCAATGAATTACTTAAAGAAAAAGAATCTATTATTGTTAATCTAGAGACAGTTAAAGCAACTCTGCAGGAGAAGTCTGCAAATGCAGACAAAAAGGTTGAAGACTTAAGTAGCAAAGAAGCAAATCTGATTCAAGAAGTTTTGCAGATTAAAAACAGCTTGGAGCAGATGAAACATTCTCTTCGGGAAAAGGAAAAGAGTGAAATGGAGAAAGTGCAACGTATAGAATCGTAAGTAACCACTGAGTTAACTTAGAGCCCTTTGAGAATGAACTAGAGTTAAAAATAGTTAATGGGAACATCCCTTCGACTTAATGCATTTGCATGCTTATCAATGGCCAAACTACTACTTTAGGATGCTTTGGTATGCTACTTGAGTTCCAAGGGAAAACAGGAGTGTGCAAGGAAATAAAGAATAATATGGGGATTTCTGGTGGTTTTGTTGTACATCCCTCAGAATAGCATCTGAATAATTTATTGCTTCAGCATCTGATTATGAGAAGCAAGCTGAAATTCAAAAGTAATTGTTTAAATCTTGTCACTGGTCTAGATAGATTTAAGAGTCTATTTACAAATAGAAACCAACAGGCAGGGCATGGATTAAGCTGTAATTGCTGTTTCCATGAGATGTGTAACAGTAATGTTCTTTGTCTCTTTATTTTTAACATAAGGCTAGAAAATATTCTTTCTGAGAGTTCTGCCCTTGTACTGAATTTGAAAAAAGATTTGCAGAGGAAAGAAGAAGAGTATGCAGATCTAAAAGACAAACATTCTGATGCCGAGAAACAAATTCAGCAAGTACAAAGCGAGGTTTGTAGTCAACTGAGATATTTTTTTCTGTAAGATTATGCTTGGCTTTCTGCTGTTAAAACTTCTCAAACTTTAACTATGAAGCTGGAAATTTCACACTAGTGTGGCTAGCAGCAAATCTTAGGTAAAGTTGCCATTGAAGCTCTAGAGGGGACCAGAAGTTAAAACATGGTTTCGCATAGATAATGAACAGAGGAAAGTAAAGTTGGTTGGTAGTCTGGAATAAGGTTTGTGAAGAGAATAGCTAATCTGCCTCTGGAGGGGACTTGCTATTATCTCTACGTTACTGGTGACTTGCCATTGGTATCCGTGGTAACTCCAAAGCCTAAAACCTAAGTCTTGTGAAAAAACGCTGATAACTGGGAAGAAGAATGCTATTTACTTGAAGAGAAATAGACTAATTTCCAGAGGCTCTTTAATATAAGCATGTATATTTTTTTTCTTCAATTTCAGCTTCAGTGATGTTAATAGTTAAAATTTAATTATTAAACAAGTAGATATTTTAAAACCCATTTTGCAGGATCTTAGTCTGAAAGTTTATTGGGTGTGCTTGGGGTGGAAAATTGAAGCTTAAAAATGAATTCATGTCTTCCTTGGTAACCTTGCACTTGCTGTCGTTTTCCTACTCAGCACTTGTTTGTGAATTCCTCTTTATTTAACAAAGAAGTATTTGGCCAGGTTGGATTACAGAAGTCTTTTAATGAACCGTGAGCTGTGCTTACATTACAGGTGTCCACGATGCGTTCTGTGGAGGAATCCCTCAGGAACAGGATGGATGAACTTGAAAGGATTAATAACCAGTTTAAGGATGAGCTGGATTATAAAGACTTCTATATCCAACAACTTAAGCAGGTATTTTACTTGCTCTTAATTTTTATTAAATGAATGATGCAGGATTTCCAAGCAACAGGAAAAAGGTGAAAAAAAAAAAAAAAATTGGAGCAAAATGAAAGTGGCCAACTGAAATTAGTGGTAGACCATGAAATATATTCAAATAATTAGTCACTACAGAGCACTGGCAGATTGCTTTAAATACAATAATCTGCATAGTAAATACATATGTAATACATGCATGTAACCTAATCTTGTTGAGTGACATCACGATATGTTAATTGAAATGTCTTACCATAAACTCTTTTTATCAGCTTGAGTCCTTATTTATGCTATTTGAAAAACTTATTAATTCTAGGCTGTCTTAAAGATTCTGCTTGTTTCAACTGTGTATGCTTTTCTTTCATCATGAAATATAGGAGCTGGTGGAAAAGGACCATAATCTTCAAAAGTGGTGTGAGGAGAGAGATCAGTTAGTAAAAGCTTTGAAAGAACAGCTCAAAACTTTGGCTTCTAATGCCATACAAAAAGAGACAGAAATAGCAGAACTGAGACAATCTGCCTTAAAGGATTCAAGCAAGGTCAGCTCTCCTTTCCTCCTACCTGATTAGCTACCCATAAATTCTGTAAAACTCCTGTACCTGCTCTTTGTATTCTGGGTGTGCTTCTGTTCTTGAACACTGTCGTATTGACATCATGTGCAACTAACCAAAAAAAGCACCAGCTTTTATTTTTGTTTTTCAGAAACAGAATTTCTGTTAATTACTAACATTTCAAATTTTTCAGTAGTTCAGATAAGCAGATGTCAGTTTGATGCTTATGATCCTACAATCATACTGGACATCTGTAGCTTTTTCTGATAATTCACAGCATTTCCGGATCCCAAGCTAGGCTCAATACTCAGACAGTAGTTCTGTCTCAGGTTTCTTACTTTCTTTGCTTTCTCTGAGGTAGTATCTACAATGGCATGAAAAGACAGAAGGGGATGTGGAGAGAGATTAAGGAAAGCATCAAAAAGCAGAGGGGGGATGATCTCTGGAAGTTGCATTTCTTATTTCAACATCCAGCTTTTAATCAGGATAGCCAATCTAAGCCGTAGCATAGAATTTCAGAAGCTAAACAGAAGACTAAATGAGTTGTGCTCTTTTGAGAATGTTTGGATTCACTTTATCTGAGAAGAAAGATGTTCTCATAGCAAAACTTCCCCTACAACTGCCGACTTTCTCACAGTACCGAGGATTTGGGAACAAATAAAAGCTCGGGTTATTATATCTTAAGAGAGATGAAGGCTGAAGCACATAAGTAAAATAGAAGAATCAAAATATATTGTATTACAACTTCCCAGGCAATTCTGTGACTACTGCACTTGTAACAGTGACCGTACAAATCCGTGAAATGTTACTGTTCTTGAATAGTTAAGTGTTCTAGCCTGCAATTCTAAAACTGATGCTACTAAGTAATTGCAATACTGCTTGTGTGTGTTAATTCCTTTTGCCAATCCCACAACTCAGCAGTTTTTACTGTTTATTAGGATAATGCAACTGTGATAGAAGAGTTAAGAAAAGAACTGGCTGACAAAGATGACTTTATAAAGGAATTAAAACAACGCATTAACCACAGTAGCCCTCAGTGTTTGCCAGAAATACCTTTACTTGAAGAAAGACAAAGTAGAAGGAATGACTCTAGTAGAAGGAATGAAAAGGTATGATTATATTTATAGAAAGTCAGTACTTAACATCTTGTTAACCCCTTTTTGTTCTTCTGTTTTCCTAGGAGATACTGGAGCTAGAATCATTTTTCTTAGCATATACTCCTTTAACTACATATTCAGTGATGAGTACTTGTTGGTTCTTTTTGTCTTCCACTCAAACATGAGCTCTCATCTTCTCAAAAATATTTTATTTACTAGAACACCATCTCTCTGTGTACATTATGGAACTTTTCCATGCAGTTTTCCATGTATTCGTATGTGGATGCTGGAGATTAGGCAGAGGTTTAGCCTTTGGTGTTCTAACATAGCAGCTGTGAGCGCGCAGAGTATGGGGGGAATGGATGACAAAACGACCAGCGTTACAGATTTTGTCCCTAAATAATGTCTCGCTTTCTCTCTTTTGGAGGCAGAATCCTGCCTGAGACTGTTAGTGAGACCCAGTAGGGTGTATCTGAAGATCACACAATGAATAGATGTTACTACCTTCCCACACTTGTGCTGTGTTTCAGCTTACGTGTTCATGTGGCGTCTGAGCTTGAGGTTTTACACTGTAACTTTAGAAAACTCGAGATATTTTGGAGGTCTAATGCATAGCCTAATCTTTACTCCTTTTAAATATTTACAGCCTAGGAAACAACAAAGCAAAACTAAAACTGGAGAAAGTATTCCATTAAGATGCAAAGCTGAAGACAATTATTTGTCACGTCGATGTACTAGGAGCCTCACTTCATTAAATGAATCTGAGGTTAGTATGAAACTTCAGATCTGAAAATGTTGTGATTGTATTGCTTTTGATAAGGAATGAGTAGGAAAAGATCTCATGTTCTCTAAACAGTTCCCAAGTTTTAATTTATTTATCCCTTTCAAGGTGATCAGATCACCTGTTTTTATAGCCTTTGATAGGAATAAAAGCTGTTGAAACAATTGTGTGATGAATTTTTGTCAGGTGCTGTTGAAAACTCTCCTCATGTTAATGCTTATGAAGTGGCTCATGACTAGATAAGTTACTTGGAAAAAATTCATGGAGCCACTGAAACGGGCACAGCAAATTGAACTTATTTTCTTCATCTGCAGGATTTCTGGATATTGTTTTGTTAGCAGATGATGTTAATCATTCCTATATAAGTTTTTAATTGCTAACTTTCATAAAATGGCAGTTACATATATTTTAAAAACAAAGTATTTATTAACCAACTTAATTCTTGGAAATACAGTGGGTGGTGATACTCCATTCAGATTCTTAGCAGAGCCTGATAAAGTGGCTGTGACTACTTTTTGTCTTTCTACAATCTTTGGTAACTTTTTGAGAGGAAGAAGACTCCCCTCAGGGGGTTGGAACAGTGTAAGTAGTAAAAGCTGCTAGTCTGTGTTTGGGACACTGGAGTTTGCTAGTTACTAGCAGCAGTAGAAGCAGCCATCTACCATTTTCTGATGTCCCCAGCAGCCTGTCTTCCATGTGTTCAACCAGCATCTGAACTCATTTTTGATATGCTAGCTGAATTCCTGCCATAGAGAAGGAGGAGTCCAGGTGATCTCAGTTCTGACTTTGTTGTTCCTGTTGAGAAAAACAGGATTGGGTGGATTGTGGACAGGAAGTGCTGCTGGGGAAATGCATACTGACATTTCCCTGTCACTTAGCTGTGCATTTGCTGCCATTTGACCATGAGCAGGTACATGATAGCCTTCAGCTTAAGTACGGTGTCATTGCTTGAATGTCTGTATTCTCTCCAGGGAAAAGATAGCAATGGAGTTCTTTAATGACTTGTACTGGGCTTGCACCTTGCCAGCTGGACCTTACTTATGTAAATAACATCTCTAGTGTAGAAGAGGAAGGGCAAATTCCCTAAGATTAAGCTGGAAGTTAATCGAACACTTGAATCAAATGCTCCTGTGCCTGCCCAGTTCTGACACAGCAGAGTTGAGATGAAGAAAATCGTGTCAGTTCTACCGCCATTCTCTATTAAAAAAAAGTGTAGTTGTCTGTGCCCTTGAGAAAAAAATGACTTGTAAAGTATCAGGCTCAGTTTAACATGGAGAACTTTTTTTTGTGATCATAGATTGGAAATAATTTTAAATGTAACAAGTTCTAGGAAAGAAGGGTAAAACTCTGCTGTAACTGAAATAGACTCTAGCTACCTTAACCCTTGCACTTAAAATTCTTCTGAGATGTCTAATACTGATATCTTAATGTCCTGTTTTTATAATTGAATGCTTATATATTATTTGATTTCATAGTTTCATAGTTTCATAGTTTCGTGCGGGTTGAAAGGGACCTTAGAGATCATCGAGTCCAGCCCCCGGAATTCGAGCCTCTGTGTAGCAGAGCGGCACTTCTACCACTTGCACCACAGGGGGGATTCAAACTCCGGGCCCCAGTGTTGCAAGGCGGCGTCTTTAACCACTGCGCCACCAGGGCACACCTGGTGGAATAGTTACCACTAGCAGATACTTCCCTACTATTAGCAAAAGTGTTTAAAGTGTTCACTTTTGTGACATCTGTTGTTCTTTCCAAAAGAATCATGGCTGAAACGTGTCTTATTTTCCCAGGATTTTGTGAAAAGTGAGAACACGAAAAATACAAAATCTGTCATGGCTTTTAATTCACCCTCTGCAAGTGACGAGAAAATGGTTGATTTTTGTTCTAGTTTTGAAGCTAGCTTGGGACTTCCTGTAATTGTGTGGTCACACGAAAGAAGCAGTGTCTTATCCTTATGTGTATACCTGAATGGGAATCTTACATGCTTATGAGCTCTTCCTATTAAATTCCATAAGCTAACCAAAGGGCAAGTCAGTCTGTCCCCAGAGCGTGTAATGGCTGTACTGTGTAATGATTTGGAGGGAAGGATATTGCACACTGAATAGTTGGGAAGAGAAGCTTTAGTGTATTATCGTGTGCTTTTGTAAGTGAAGCCCTTGTATTAAACTAAGGTTCATATCATTAATATGCATGGCAGTTATTAAAAACAGATGTTCACATGTGATAGCAGTATCCTTGGCATGGTCAGAGTATGAGTAGTAGATTTTTCCCATCTGTTGTCTTCTGTTTTGTATGTTTGTTTATTTTATGTAATTAGAACAGCTTATGTAAGAAACAACTCCACAGCTTGGGAGCTACTTTTAAAGAAACTACTGCCTTATTAAGAAACTTTAAGAAACGTATGCCTTGAAATAGCTGAGATTTTGACAACTCCCTAAAGGGTATAAAATTGTCTGCATTACTTGCCGTTGTGGTATCATCAGCATAATGAACAGAGGTGTCAGTAGTAAAGCTCAAAATGTCAACTTCAAATAACGTTGAACTAAAATGAAGTTTAAACAATGCTCTTGTTTCACATGTTCACATCTCTGTTGAACAGAAATCCGGAAAAGACTACTTCCTGAGAAAGCGAGTACATGCTTCAAGACTGACTAAAAAGAAGGATGAAACACTGCAAAAAGTTGGAGATTTTATTAAAAGCTCTCCTTCTATTATACACTCTAAAGGTTGGTGTAGAATAAGTTTTATTCCATGTTTTCTAGACATTGTAGAATGGCTTGTTTCTGCTGTAGGCTATTAATGTATGTGTTCTTAGAGAACTTGTCTGCCATGTTAAGTTGTCCTTTGATTTATGAAGTAAATGCATTTATTCGTCTCTTCAGAGATTCATTATTACATTTGTGAAAACCTACAAGTATACAGAGAAAGTTGGTTCTGTCTTGTGCTTCTGTCAGCACGAAAGTTAGGCCTGTTGTTTAACTCCTGCTGAAGTTTCTGACTTCCAGCGACTTCTGAGCCATGATTGTCTTTCATACTCCATTTTAATGCATGCTTTAAGCTGCCGTACCTGAACCTATAAACAGTTTCAGCTATAGAAGCAATAAAGAACCTCAATGAACAAATACAATTTCTGAGTATTTTCACTTAAATTTTACGTGTCATTTATAAACCAAGTTTGTTATGAAGCTTTTTTTGCATTCAGTGATTTAAAGACTCACAAAACCAGTAAGTTGATTGGTTTATGTATCAAAACAAATTTCTTCTAGCCAAGAAGCTGATGTCAGCAGTAAGTTCTCCTAAATCAAACGAATCTGAAAGTCTCGAAGAAGGAGAGACCAAGCCAAAACAATCCAAAAGGAAGCTGTATTCCACTGTCGTTTCTGGCCCTCTAGATATACCTGCTTCTTCGGTAAGCGATTATACTGTAGTCTTGGCTTAAAATAAACTACTAAGGAGTCCAAACAGACTGGAGGTTTCATCTATTTGCAGGAGGAGGTTGAAAGTACTGAGGTATTTCTTTATTCTACCAAGTCATTCTTGTTGGTCTTCCTGCTGTTCTGTTTTAGTTTGTCCTCAAAGATCTCTGTGTTTGGCTGGCTTACAGTTTACTAAGTAGGTGATGTAGCAATCACGGAGATGTCTTCTAATTTGGAATCATAGATAATTTCAGTGTGTCGGAGTGGGATTATTCTACTACACGCTTTTCTAGAGCACAACTTAGACAGCTTTTTAGGTATGCTTAAACTATGATCTCCTGTCTAAGCCAACTTGCAAAGGATCTGATGTGCCAGTTTGATGCCTCTGTCGGCAGCTATTGTGCTAAGAACATTCTTGCTCTGTTGGAACCGCATCTTTTAATTATATTAGAGTCCTTTTTCTGTTCAGCATAGTGATCATTTGCCCATACTGTAATATCCCTCTGAATTTTTTGATGATTTGACGAATGATAGGGGCAGAAACCAAAATGTTATATTTTTTTTGTTAGAGGATGAAGAAGATGAGACAATTTCTTCTCTCCCTGTAGTTCTGAGAACATGGAACTGAACCGAGAACTGAAATTCTGGGCAAGTCATAGCTACAGGGATTGAGGCTAAAAATGTTTTCTGAACGCTTCATGTTTCACAAAACAAGTATTATAATACTCTTTTGAAAACAAGTATTTCAAAATGAAAGCTGCCTTCAGGCTTTCCTCAGATGTGTGTGCTTTTTTAAGATAAACAGGATTTTGTACATTCTCCATATTTTCCTTGTGATTAAGCTGCATTAAAATGATCTCGGTATCCCATAGTTTTCTGAATAAAATATAATAAGCAAATGCCATTCTGAAATCCATTTAGGGGAAGAAATATGTTTGCGTGTGTCAAGAAGAGCTTGTCAGTCTTGTGTGAAAAGATGAGTAACTTTTGAAATGTTTTCTTCAGGAATCTGAGGAACAAAAGAAGGAAAGTGATCATCTGATCATCAAGCGACGGCTGAGATCCAGAACAGCTAAAAAACCTTGAAGAAGCATGTTTGTTCCCCTTTCTCAGGACATACTTTTATCGTATTATTAAAACTGGTTGTTAATAAACAGTAACAGTTACTCCGTTGTGTTCTTAAATTTGTGTATAGGTGTACAGTGTCTCTCTGACAGTTTCAAACTGACTCCATTGAGGCTGAAATAAATACAAGCTTTCTTAAACTGGGTTTGGATTTTATTGTGGTTAAGGGTTTATTTATTTTTGTCTTGCCTCCCCTGTATAGGAACAGTATCTCTAGGACTGATTGCTATTTACCCATTGTGCAGTAATAACTGTACTTGTTCAGGATGGCCTGGCTTGCTTTTTTCACGTGACTGGTGTACTTAGCAGAAATCTGGGGGAGAGAAGAGCATGAATACACATTAATATTTATGTATACTTAATTTTTTGGCCTTTTTAAAGAATTTTCTTTGGAGAGAAGATGGTGCCAATTCCTCAGTGTGGAAGAAAGGTGCTTTCCCTCACTTGTGCAAATTCAGCTTTAACTTAATAAACTTAGAAAAATAAACCCAATACATTTGGGGGGAATTCTAATATCCCAAATACTGTTCTCCCCCTCAGTGAGCTTCAAACCTTTAGATGCTATTGGATGAATTAGCTGAAAGGTTCTCAGCTGGCAGTATGTCCTTGTGTTGTCTCCAAGTCCAATAGTTCCTATAGATTCAATTGCTCAGGAGGTAAAAACATGGATGAAAGCCGACTTGGGTGAATATTTGAGAGTTTGATGTGAGTGAATTGCCTTAAAAGCAGCTGGTGATAGAACAATATACTGATTGTATTTAAAAAAACCCACAATCGTACTATTTGTTGCTGTGCCGATAAGCTTTCTCCTTGCTTGTAGGCTTGTGAGATCCAGGTTTGCAGAAAACAATCTGTGAAAAATCATGGGAGTCATGTGGTTTTATGCTCAGCAATCTCATTAAAAACTTGAACTGGCTTTTAGAAGCTTTTCTCCATGGTGTTAGCTGGACAAATCTGCATGTGGATGTCAACATGGAGGCTTTTATTGACCTGGACTAGAAAACAGCATTCGTACCTACCAGGTGAGATGGGCAGCTACTGCACAGGTACACAGAAGAAACTGATGGAAGCATAAGTACTTGAAATCACCCTCCCTCCTATTTATTGACCTATGTATGTGAATGCCGTGCATGAATGCCTCATAGCCAGATGTCAAAATGGAACAATGCTGCCTGAAGTGGTTGGTGACAATATGGAAGACGGTTCTGATTAGCTGCAGTTTGCAAATTACTTGCAAATATTTCATATCCAGAAGACTGCAATTTATCAGCCATGCGATATTGGAGGCAAAGTCATTGCAGGGGATGGGAGTGATCTACTTGTTCCAGAAGCTGTTAACAGAGCTCTCGTTGCTACTGGGTACATCATGATATACACTTAATTACACTACTTTTCAAATGGTGTTTTTATTATGAGAACAGCCTCATTGTTGCCTGCTGCTGCATGGGAAAAGTAGTTGCACACTTGGTATAATTATATGTGGTTCTCTGCTGCAAAACTGACCTTTTACAAAACGTCACATGTGGTGTTTGGTGAGTCTCAGGTTTGCCTAATTTCTGTGCATTTTCGTAAGGCACAGCAAGTGCAGAAAACAGGTTGCTTTGTTTAGGGAAAAGAAAAACCAACCACAAATGTTTAGCTGACTTGCGGAATCAAACTCTATAATCCAGAGATGGGTTGTAAAGCAGGTATGTTTATTCCAGCGTTGCGCAGCGCCGGGTGCAAGGGGGATAGCTCCTCCAAACCTGCACACCGACTTGTAAAGCTGTGATACAGAAAGCAGGCAGAAGAAACATCCTTCAAATCCAGAAGGTAAACTCCGCCTATTCATTCCTTCACTGGGTTAATACAGTGCATAGATTTGCCACCACTGAGTGTATGCATTCAACAATTCTATTACTTGCCTTCAAGTGTTGTACCAAACTACAGCACTTGCTATCAAAAATTTTTGCAAAATTGGAGTCCAAACTCCAGAAAGTCTTCTATCCTTCTACAGTTCTGTATCCTTATAGGGTACCACTTTACCCTGACTGGGCAATCTCTTGCTTTTAACTTCTATTCAGGGCTTCATGTTTGGCCCTGATGCCCACACCCCTAAGTGCATCATGTTTGATATTGCTGTGACTCCTGGGGTACAACATTGTTTTTCCCCATTTGTGCTAATGTCAGACTTACAGTTTTTAAACAGTCAATATCGTTGGACCCTTAGCTCCAGTTTTATTAAATTTCTTGCCAGAGCAACCTGGCAGGTACAAGAATTTCTGTATTCCTACTTAGTTTATATTTAATTAATCCAAAAAAAACGTAAACCTTTTCTTGTTGGGCAGTAGCTTCTATTACTGTTACAAAACCATCTATGAGTAGTAAGAAGCACCCATATCCACCAGAAAATAAATCTCTTTATCCTGCTTCCCTAGATGCAATTTCCCGTTGCAGTTTGCACACTGCTTTCCTTTCAGTGGGGCGGAGCCCTCCCTGGGCACTTCAAGCCCCCACTCCCCCCACCTCTCCCTGAGGGGATCTCTGGGTCCTACCGCCCTATTCTGGCACCACAACAGTAACAGCTGTTATTATCACCAATTCCCTTACTATCTGTTTGTCAATCAGTTTTGTTTTGTTTTCATATCGTTCACCTCTTTTCAGTCCTGACATCCCTGTTATACCTTGCCAATCCTTACTCCTCCAGCCTGTGTCTGTCCCAAACTTTCTCACTTTCCAAACTCTCATCATTACAAAAACTACTAACATCCTATTTCAGTTTCACCTCCTTCTCTCCAGGTGTCCAGTGCTAACACTGGGATTTCAGGTTTCCTACATCTCTGCACATGAAGGCTATTCTCACTTCCATTGCCCCCTCCTCCCCACCTCCCCCCTTTGCTGCTTACAGCAACAGTCTCCGTACCCGGCTCTCTCTCACTCCAAGAGTTCTTGCAAGGGGGGGGAAACAATACAGGGGGTTGCTCTCATGCCAGCACACATAAACTCACTTTCTCTTTAACCCTTTTTCCTTTGTACACAATTTCACTATTTGTATCTTCAGTTACACTTCCACACACCCTCAATTATACTTCTGTATACCAATAGCAATTACACTTTCTTATACCATCAAAGCAGTTTGTCCCATTCCCTTCAAAACCCACAGATCAAACAGTACAATTTTTCAGTTTCCACAAACACCCTTAATACCATATAACTTTCCCTTAGCAATCCATATCATTCAGTTCCTTGGGCTGTTCCACCCTTATCTTTATGGCCTTATTTCATGTTTTGCTTGATTCCCAATTTCATCTTTATCCCCTAGTTTTAATACAGTATTCTCAAAAAGTGGTACTGTCATCCCGGTTCTCTCTACCCCTGTTATCTTTAAGGCCTCATTTGTTAATTTGAGTCCTGACACCTTACGGGCCAGTGATGAACGAGCTGTCCCAGTATCAACTAAAACCACAACTTCTTCCCCCTCAGGTCCCACTTTTATATTTACCAGGGGGTCCTGATGGGACCAAAGTTTTGAAAGCCCCAGAAATTGATCTAATTGTTCTGCTACTCTTATAGAATCTTCAATTAAAGATTTCATTTCCTTCTTAAAATTTCTAATTTCTCCACTAGTGAGTGGGGAGTTTACATAGCATATTTGTCCTTGTCCCAATGGGACCTCCCATAAGGGGTACACTGAGGTGCTGGTACAGCTAGTGTCTGGGAAAGGAGAAATTTTTATGTCCCTTTCACATTGTTTTAATTCTCTCCTGAGCCCAGCATGCCCCTCTTTTCTGTGAAATGTCCCTGTGTGCTTTACCATTTCCTCTTACTGGGGAAGCGCCTGTCTCCCTTTGTGCTACATTGGGGTTATATGGGGGGGAGATTCTCAGGAGGGTCCCATTGATTAGTTCCTTTTTCTAATTCCTCTCCTTCCTGGTCCGGGCCTTTTTCTTTTTACTAATAACAGGCTGATTTCTTGTATCCAACAGGCAGCATATTCTGATTCCTCCTTTGAAAAGAGGTTTTGTTCTTTACATATAAATTCGAGATCTGACAAACCCAACCTTCACCAGATCTGTATTTTGGCCAAATACTGATTTTCCCTGTAGTGGATCTCTAGGCCATATCTAACACAATATTTAAACATTTTTTCCCTATCCTTTTTCCTGGTTTTGGGATCATTTTAACCCGTCCTCCAACTTATATACTAACCACCAATGATTACATTATTTGATGAGGGTGTTCTTGCTTAGAGTCCCTCCCGGTTCCCCAGCAATATCCCTCCGATATGCCAATATACATCCTAAGAGATTTTCTTAGGTATCTCTTTCCCTTATGTTCCTAAACACACGAGGAGGGGGAGCAATGGTTCAAAAACAAATTTCGTAAAGTTAACATGTTAAAGCGGAGGTAACACAACCCTATTGTTTCTCTAATCTGGATCATTATCACATTTAAACCGCGGTATTTTCTACAACAAAAGCAACAGGGTCTCGATACTAATTGTGGTTTGCCTTTTGTGGGCTTTTACCCCGCAGGATCATCTGCTTCTGTCTTTAGTGAAAGGACTCTCCCTCAGCAATCCCAGACCCTGAAGGTTGATGAGAGAGTCCGGGGAATGGGAGATTTCCCTTTAGTCGGGGAAGAGGAGGTCTGTGAGTGCCTAGGAAACATTAAGGTCCATAAATCCATGGACCTGATGGAGTGCATCCGCGGGTGCTGAGAGAGCTGGCGGAGGTCGTTGCTGAGCCACTCTCTGTAATCTATCAGAGGTCTTGGAGAACTGGGGAGGTGCCTGAAGACTGGAGGATGGCCAGTGTCAGTCCAGTCTTCAAAAAGGGCAAGAAGGAAGACTCGGGTAATTATAGGCCGGTCAGCCTCACCTCTGTCCCAGGGAAGGTGATGGAACAGCTTGTGCTGGATGCCATCTCCAGACAACTGGGTGATAAGGAGGTTATCATAAGTACTCAGCATGGGTTTACCAAGGGGAGGTCATGCTCGACCAACCTGGTGGCCTTTTATGAAGATGTCACTAGCTGGGTGGACGGGGGGGGGGGGGGAGGCGGTAGATGTAGTCTACCTTGATTTCAGTAAGGCTTTTGATACTGTCCCCCATGACATCCTTATAACAAAGCTGAGGAAATATGGGATAGATGAGTGGACAGTGAAGTGGGTCAAGAACTGTCTGACTGGCAGAGCGCAGAGGGTTGTCGTTGGTGGTGCGGTGTCTGGCTGAAGGCCTGTAACTAGAGGCGTCCCCCAGGGGTCTGTACTGGGTCCGGTCTTGTTCAACATCTTCATCAACGACCTTGATGAGGGGATAGTGACCACCCTCAGCAAGTTTGCTGATGACACGAAGTTGGGAGGATTGGCTGACGCGCCTGAAGGCTGTGCTGCCATTCAGCGAGACCTGGACAGGCTGGAGAGCTGGGCAGTAAGAAACTGAATGAGGTTTAACAAAAGCAAGTGTAGAGTCTTGCACCTGGGTAGAAATAATTGCATGCACCAGTACAGGCTGGGGGAAGAGCTGCTGGAGAGGAGCTCTGCTGAGAGGGACCTGGGCGTCCTGGTGGACGACAGATTGACCATGAGCCAGCAGTGTGCCCTTGTAGCCAAAAAGGCCAATGGCATCCTGGGGTGCATTAAAAAGAGTGTGTCCAGCAGGTCAAAGGAGGTGATCCTCCCGCTCTACTCTGCCCTGGTGAGGCCTCATCTGGAATACTATGTCCAGTTCTGGGCTCCCCAGTACAAAAAAGACAGGGATCTCTTAGAAAGAGTCCAGCAGAGGGCCACAAAGATGGTGAAGGGCCTGGAGCATCTCCCCTGTGAGGAGAGACTGAGGGAACCAGGTCTGTTTAGCCTTGAGAAAAGAAGGCTGAGAGGGGACTGGATCCAGGTTTATAAATACCTGAGGTGTGGGGGCCATAGTGGTGAGGCTGGTCTCTTTTCAGTAGTGCGTGGGGACAGGATTAGGGGTAATGGGATGAAAGTACAGCATAGGAAGTTCCGCACGAATGTGCAGAAGAACTTCTTTACAGTGAGGGTGACAGAGCACTGGAACAGGCTGCCCAGGGAGGTGGTGGAGTCTCCTTCTCTGGAGATATTCAAGACCCACTTGGATGCCTACCTGCGTGACATGGTGTAGGGAGCCTGCTTTGGCAGGGGGGTTGGACTTGATGATCTCTAGAGGTCCCTTCCAACCCCTAAGATTGTGTGAGTCTGTGATTCTGTGAGTAATAGGCACCTGAGAGGGCAGAGTTATTCCGCTGACCAAATGGATGAATACACCAAAAGTAGAGACAGATCTTTCTCTATACGTCTAGTGAAAATTCCAGAGCTTATGCCATTCCAAAGCTGTGACAAACACACATTCTGTCACTGATGGCACCTTTCTTTGTTTTGGGCTCTCATTTAAATGGCATTTCCGTGGGGTCTCCAGCACACCTTAAGCCAGCTGGCAAATGCAGCTGAGGACCTTCAGGAAAGCCATGCCCTGGTAGTGTCAGTGCTTGCTGGACAACTGTGAGCCCCACAATGGGTCTCGTTCCTGTGTGGCAACTTCTGAACACCAGTACCATGTGGTAGGTGAGAGGCCAAGCCAAGCAAAATCTAATCATGCTTCTTGAAAGGGATGCTTTCTGAAGAGTCTTTACACTAATGAGAAGACCACAAACATTCACTCAGTGAGCTCAAAATCACTGTACATTTTCAGGCCTACGGTCTTGTTTGTCTCACAGAGACATGGTGGGATGGTTCCCAACTCTTAACTGTAGCAAATGGGATAGAGACTCCTTATGACAGATAGCCAAGGAAGATGAGGAAAGGCTGCTGCCATCCATGAGAGTGCACTGAGCTCTGCCTAGGAATGGCAGAGCAGCCAGCTGAGAACTGATGGAAAGATCTCAAAGAGGAGAGCAGCAGATTCTGTTCCTTGCTTCCTGATCCAGAAGAACAAGAGGAGGGGGACAGTTATAGCTAGTATGGAATTGTTTTCTCCAGATTGTCTGCTGTGGTGCAGTGTTTTGGTTCTACAAGAAAAAAACAACACTCTGATGTTTATCGCTGCTGTTAAGCAGTGTTGTACAGAGCCAGTGCCAGAGTCAGTGGAGAGCTCAAGGAACTGAGAGGGAACAGAGTGAGGATAGATGCCTTAAAGTGGCCAAAGGGACGTTCCATACCATCTGACAGCAAGCAGAAGGAGTAGTGAAAGAGGTGGGAGATCATTTCACTCTCCTCTGATGCTCGGGGCGAGCTGGGCATCAGTCTGGTGGTGCTGAGCATGTGCTTGTGCATCAGTTGTAATGTACTATCCAATATATCTGAATATATAGCCGTAATGATTACGCCTCTCCTTTCATCTCTCTTAGTAAATACCTTCATTTCAACTCACTAGTTTTACTTTTGCCCCCCACGCCCCCAGTTCTCCAGTTCTCATCCCCATCCCACTGGGAATGGGGCAGTGCACAAAGCACTGTGTGCTGCTGAGACACCTGTTGGGTTCAACAGCCACCATCATTTTGGTGCCCGATGTGGGGCTCCAAGGGTTGAGTTAACAGCACATCTGTCCAGAGCAAGATAACACAAGGATTTGTGGGAGCTGGAGAATTGCAGGCCATAATGATGATTGTTTCCCTATTGGCGGAGCTTGTTCCAATAGCTCCTGAGGATTTTGACTATCTGTGGGATGCCCAAACCAGCACGCTCCCATTGCTACGTGTGATTAATGTGTTTCAGGTTATGTCTGAGGTTAAAATATCATTCAGGAATATCACTGAGAGATCTGCCCCAAGGTGAGAAGGCTCTGCATGGCAGGGGGTGTGGGACGGTCTGGGCAGCTGCCTGGAGCGGTGGGCACCCCCAGGGCTTTGGAACTTCATCTCCAAGCAACTGCAGGATCCTGAGAAACTGGTAGAATATTGGGGGCAGGTCTGCTGTGGCTCTGGTAATCCTAAAGAGACACACATGACTGCAGTGTGCCAGATCCAGAGAGCTGGATCTGCTGACAGTGCTGCAGCCTCTGCAACTCCTGGCACAGACACTGCAGCAGCTCCAAGGTTTTGCTACACATCCTGCGGTTGCTCCAAGCTCTGGGAAAGATCCTGCTGTCACTCCTTCCCTCATAATGAGCTCTGCATTCACTCCTGCTACAGGTCCGGTAGCTGTTCCAAGTATTGCTATAAGAAAATGAAACAAATTCCTCTCAGGTGTGGTGCACTGTGCCAGGAGATACAGCCCTGTGGTCTCTCCAACCCCTCCAATGAGCACAGTGGCTGCTCCAACTTCAGTCCCAGGTCCTGCAGTGATTCCAGCTCTGGCAATGAGCTCTGCAGTTGCTCCAACTCCAGCAACAGCCCAACAGTCACTTCAGATCCTACAGTGAACCCTGTGGCTGTTAAAACCCCTGCAAAAGGTCTTGGACTTGCAAAAAGATATGGATATAAATTATTATCTATGCATATGTGTTTGCAAATGAATATGTTGTATATATGTAGTAATATAATATATATTTTATATGTATAAATATATTTCTCATAATTGTTATACTTTCTCTTTTTACCACAATGCGTATAATTTAAACCACAACACTGAGTCTGTCCCCATCTTGAGTCCTGTCCTGAGTCTGTCCCAGTCACTCAGTGAAGAGCACAAAAAGATCTCAGGGTCTTCTCAGGGAGCAGCTCCTGAGGTATATTCCTTACACCAGCTTTGGAAGAGGCCTCCAGTTGTCTGGTCCTGCTCTAAAGGGGCCCTCTTGTTATGGCAGTGCCAGCAAGGAGACCAGCTCTGAAACAGCCGTTCGTATTGCTGGCTACTGACTGCATCCCCAGAGTGCTGCTGTAGAGAAATACGGACTGTTATGAGACACACAAGACTTTCAGGCCAGCACAAATGAGAGGACTTGTAAAGAGAGGCATTGTAAAGAGAGAAGGAAAGAAAAGAGAATGTTGTACTGCTATCTGTGGCTGTACCACCCCAGACCCAGACAAGGTAGAGAAGACCTAAAGAAAAGTCTACTTAGAAAGATTTTTAGGTACCTATTAATCTATTCAGTGAATCTGGTTCCATGTTTACATGAGCTCTTGGAGGGAGAAAATGGAAAGTAGGTAGGAAAGAAGTGAAATAAATTTTTATTTATCAGTTCAGTAATATTTTTTGTGGGTTACTATATCACACACAATCAATCAATCACAGATGCATAAAATATAAAGAGCCATCACTGGAAATCATGTGAGGAAGACGTGCTTTATTGAAGCTGGAATACTACAAATTGCAAAACCTTCCTGAGAGCGTGCTTGATCTCCCTGTTCCGCATGCTGTAGATAACAGGGTTCAGTGTTGGAGGAACCACTGCGTACAGAAGTGCCACTGTCAGATCCAGGAGTGGGGAGGACATGGAGAGAGGCTTCAGGTAGGCAAAAACAGAGGTGCTGAGAAAGAGGGAGACCACGGCCAGGTGAGGGAGGCACGTGGAGAAGGCTTTGTGCCGTCCCTGCTCAGATGGCATCCTCAGCACAGCTCTGAAGATCTGCACATAGGACACCACTATGAAAACAAAGCAGCCAAAGCCTAAACTGGCACTAAAAATGAGAAATGCAATTTCCCTGAGATTTGATTCTGAGCAAGATAGCTTGAGGATCTGGGGGACTTCACAGAACAACTGGTTGACAACATTTCCTTGGCAGAGAGGCAGTGAAAACGTACTGGCAGTGTGCAGCAGGGAATAGAGAACCCCAGTGCCCCAGGCAGCTGCTGCCATGGTGGCACAAGCTCTGCTGTCCATCAAGGTCCCGTAGTGCAGGGGCTTGCAGATGGCAACGTAGCGGTCATAGGACATGATGGTGAGAAGGGAATACTCTGCTGAGATGAAGAAGAGAAAGAAAAAGAGCTGTGCAGCACATCCTGTGTAGGAGATGGCTCTGGTGTCCCAGAGGGTGTTGGCCATGGCTTTGGGGAGAGTGGTGGAGATGCAGCCCAGGTCGAGGAGGGCCAGGTTGAGGAGGAAGAAGTACATGGGGGTGTGCAGGCGGCGGTCGCAGGCTACGGCTGTGCTGATGAGGCCGTTGCCCAGGAGGGCAGCCAGGTAGATGCCCAGGAAGAGCCAGAAGTGCAGGAGCTGCAGCTGCCGCGTGTCTGCCAACGGCAGCAGGAGGAACTCGCTGATGGAGCTGCTGTTGGGCATCTGCTGTTGTTGGGCTTTGAGTCCTGCTCAGAGTGCAGATGATAATGACAAGTCCAGACCATTCTCAGAGACACTCCTCCTGCTATACTGTAATTTTTTTCTTTCCCTTAAGAAAATGTTCATTTAACTCCAGAACTTGTATTTATTTTCATGAATTTCACCATCCCTTAAGGAGTAGAAGATAAAGGAGATCTTACATTTTTCTCATTTCCTAATCACATCCCAGCATCCTGGATATTTTCCACTTTATTGCAGCTGTTCTTTGAGACCCCAGACCCAGCATCTGTGCACTTCAATTTCTCTTAGAGAAATCTGCCTGTTTTCAGGAGGAATCAACTATTAATATCTGCAGAATTCAATAAGTTAAACTGATTGTTTCCTTTTAGAAAGGAGAGGCTGAAAGCACAACCTTGCTCTTTGACTGTTCAGAGAACAACCGATGGATTGACAAAACATTTGCTCATTTCAGAGCTGTGTTTAAATTAGACATACACTTTTAGTTTTCTGCCCCCAGTCCTTTTTGCCTTCGCTCAGAACAGGAAATGGAAAATCCCTGCCTTGGCTCTCCTCTGGCAAAGCAACCTCACAAACATACTGTTGTGCAGTGGAGCTGTGATCCCCTGCCCCAGGCAGCGGCTGTGGCAGCACAAGCCCTGCCGGGGGGCTCTTTCCCCCCACACGTCTCCCCGCAGCGCCCTGGGCAGCTCCCCGGGCAGGCTGAGTGCTGAGCCTGGCAGGCGGCAGAGTCCCATACCCGGCACACAGCCCCTGGGGCACAGCAGGCACCCTGCTCTGCAGGACAGCCCTGGGCACCCGCCTGCAGCCCTGGTTGCACAGCCTGCAGCCGTGCTGGGACATGCAGCCCTCAGGGCTGTGATCTGACTCTGCAGCACGGGAGCCCTCAGCTAGGGCAGAAGGCTTTTAACACAGTAAAGAAACATGCAGTGCCTGAAGCCAGATCTGATACGGGATGTCCCTGATTTGGTTAACCCTCTATGAAAAGCATCTGCATGGTCTGTAGTGAGACTTACTATGTCATGTTCTGTGAGTAATGCTCCTGCTGTGTGCTCCCAGCCTGCTCACACCGTACACATCCTGGAAGCTCTTTCCCCTTTCTCTCCTCTCCTTTTGGGAGCTGCTGACTGTGCTGTGCACAAGAGCTGCTCCTGGGCACAGCTGTCTCTCTGCAGCACTGCCCACTTGTATGAGCTCCCTGTGTCCCAGGAGCCCGGCCCAGCTCAGCATCAGAGGATGTCATGTTTTATCCTTCCCACTCTTCTCCCCTGAGATGTCCCTGCGTCCTCTTGGCCAACAGATCCTGAAAAACAACAGCATCATGATTGTACTTTGAAATCTGATGAATTAAATACCAAATGTACAGTGGTCAGTGACTGATTCCAGACCTGATAACTGAGATCCTGTGATGAAACAAAATGGGCATACAGGCAAGGACAGAGAGAGGTGGACTTCCCCTGTGCAGGGCAGTGATTTAGTTGAGGCAGTGCAGGCATCTCATCCCTAATTGGAAACCCTGGGGCTGAAATGGGATTCAGCTCCCCATGGACACACAGTAACACTGGGATTCCTCTGATGCAGTTCAGAAGTGCACAAGGAGTTGCCTGCATGTGAGCTCCTGCTCTGAGTCCTCGGTCCTTCAGCAGGGAGGCAGCTGCTCACACACAGACACTGGGTGATGCCCAAGGTGCCTGGGCTGCTCCTGATGTGTGCCAGTGCTTGTAAACCGTGTGGGAAATCCCTGAGATAGACAGCTCCTTCCTGGGCATCAGCTGAGGGCCAGAGAGGGGATAGCACCGGCTGTCTGGTGAATTCACATGCAGCTGCAAGTGCAGCACAGGGCCTTCAGCAAAGCCATGCCAATGCTGTGACCATGTTGCTATGTCAACTCCAAGGCCCACAATCGGTCTATTGCCTGTGTGCCTCCTTCTGCGCACTAATCCCATGGATGAGCTCTCCAGTCCAGGCTATGTCCAGTGATGCTTTCCAGTGAGGATGTTTACACCTGTATTTTTGCACTAATGCAAACACCAACACACAAGAAGCTGGAAATCTTGGTACAGCTGCAGGCCTGAGCTCCTGTTTGGACCATGGGGACACAGTTGAATGGCTTCCACAACTGCACTGTAGCACAAGGGGGATACAGAGTCTTTAGGATGGATGGGCAAGGAGACAAGGAAGAGCGACTGCCCTCTGTGAGAGTGCACTGAGCTCTGCCTGGGGATGGCAGAGCAACCAGGTCAGAGCTAACGGAAATGGCCAACAGAGGAGACCATCAGTGTCTGTACCTGTCTTCCTGATCAGGGAGAGCAAGTGGAAGGTGCCCTCTGCAGACAGATGGGAGTCTCATGTTGTCAGGCCATTGTCCCCTTTGGGAGCCTTTGTCACTCCATTATCTGCGGCAGGGACAGCACAGCAGGGCATGTGCCATCCAGCAGATCCATGGAGAGCACAGATGGCAGCTTCTTGACCAAGCCATAGAGGAACCAAAGAGGAGAGGTGCTCTGCTGGATCTCATACTCTCCAGCATGGAAGGTCTGGTGGGAATTGTGAAGGTGAAAGTGGCATCAGGCCACGTGCAAAAGACATAAGGATCTAATTTTATTTATTTATTTATTTATTTTGAGGCTGTAAGCTTAAAAGATGAACATATATGTCAATAAAACTGAAACAAAGAATTGAAGACAAAGATAGAAATCAATGAAAATGTGTTAACCCTTTTCAACATGAGAAATTCTCATGAGTATTGTTCCATTTTTAGTTGTAAATATGAGTCTTTGTAGGGATTTTGTGTCTTTTTTTTTTTTTTTTTCCTTTAATTCAGATGCTTTCAGGTACAGAGACACAGACAGCGATGCCAGTGCCATCATTGCCCTGTGACTAAATCCCGGCGCCCACCGCTGCTCTTCCCTGCTGCCTATTTGATCCCTCATCCTCCAGGTGTCTCCAGCTCTCCTAAATAAATGGTCGTGGTTAAAGGCATGTTTTCAGCAGGCCATTTAGACACATGCTCCTGCCACAGCCTGCCAGATTTCCCCATCCCTTGCTCTTTGTTCAGTCAGATACCTCCCAATTATCTGTCTGATTTCTGACTTTTAGGGGGATGACTAAAATTTGCTCCATCTCGCCAAAGACTGATGAACTGTGTTGTCAACTCCTTCACTGTGATTCTGTCTATCCCTTCCTATCTTTTCTTTTTCTCTTACTTTTTCTTTTTCTATGTCGTTTTCTTCTCCTTTTCCTTTTCCTTTTCCTTTTCTTTTTCTTTTCCCTTTTCCTTTTCCTTTTCCTTTTCCTTTTCCTTTTCTTTTTCCTTTTCCTTTTTCTTTTCCTTTTCTTTTTCCTTTTCCCTTTCCATATCCTTTTTTTTTCCTTTTTCTATTTCTATTTCTTTTTTTTTCTCTTTCTCTCTTTCATTTTTTCATGCTTTAAAGAAAGCATGAATTCTGAAAGATGTTCATTAATGTCAGTAAAAGTGAAAAAAAGAGTTGAAGACAAAGACAGAAAGCAAGAAGAAAGTGTTAACCCGTCTCAGTGTGTGAAATACTCACGAGTCCTGTTCAGTTCTAAGTTGATACCTCCCAACTCCCTGGCTGATCTATCCAAGGGAGATTACTGAAATTTGCTCCATTCCTCAAAAGTCTGTTGTCAAATCCTTCACCGTGATTCTATCTATCCCATCCTATCTGTTTCTAACTCATTTCTTGTGCAAATATTCCCTATGAAAAATAAACCTCAATATAAGCTGCTTGGACATGGCATGCAGTTGATCACTGTGTTTTACTGTTCATTCAATTACATCACCTTTCCTTCTGTTTGTTGGCCATAAATAAAGAGAATTCTTTCTTTTTCCATGTGCAGCTGGTTCTCTGTGGAAAGCCAGTGGGAGTTGGTACAAAGGAGGTTTAACACTGAGCGGGTGACGGTAGAGGAGAAGAGTGATGTGAGGAAAAGTGATGCAAGTCCCATGGGGCCAGTGTGAGTAGGAGTGGGATGGGGAGGTGGAGGAGGAACTTTGTCAACACAGTAACAGTACAGAACTCATTGGGACATCCTGGATTGACATCAGTTGCAAAGTGATTCTTTAACTTCTTGTATAAAACAAACTATAAATAAATAGACAATAAGTGCATTTTGGATTCTTGCTCTTTAAGCTCTCTCCATTTTGCTGAGCACATTCTGAAAACCTGAAGAAGAGAACAGGAAGGTACAAGGCACAAGAGGCTCTTTAGGTTATAATGGGCCCCAGTGAGCATTTGGTGTTGAGTTGATCAACCTCCAGTGCAGAGAGAAGTTTGCACAAAGTGGTCAAGAAGACAAGGCAGAAGTAACAGTGAAGTTTCTTGGAGTATTAATGGGCCCACTGAGGAACATTAACAAGCAAGCTTCCCAAGGGACTTGTTAGAGAAGATAACTGGAAGCCATGACTACAGGCAGGCAAAGGCACTGGCATGCTAAGAAACATCTCCTTTGCCTTACGAAGCAGACAGGTCAAGCCCCGATTGCAAGACCAGAAGTAGGGAAATCCTGTCTCTCATGTTGGCTCAGGGCACTTCCTGTGGCAGTGAGTTGGAAGTCAATATCATGTTAAGTGAAAGACATAGGAACGGAAGATCCCAGGCTCTGCATGTGGTGCAAGGATGCTGTTAAGTTCCTATCCCACATGTGCCCTGTGTCTCATTGCAGGATGTGGGATGTGAGAAGGGCCCAGTCTGAACAAGCAGTCAATCCCAGTGAAACTCTGAACTTCAGATCTCTCAGTTCCAGTGCCCTCCAGTGCACACTCTCCCATAATTTTATGTCCTTTATGTTATGTGGTGCCCAGAAGTGCACCCAGTGCTCCAGGTGAGGCAGTAGCAATGCAGAGCAAAGAGGGACAACCCTTTCTCTCACCCAGCTGGCAATAAATTGCTTTATGCGCTCCAGGGTACCGTTGGCCTTCCTGGCTGCCTGGGCACACTGCTGACTCACTTCCAATTTTATGTTGAGAAGGACCCCCAATGTTTTTCAGTCAGACCTCTCTCATGTGTCCCATATACAGACAGTGTTTATGTCCAGAGTTGCCCATACCCAGGTGCACAATCAGGCACTTGTTCTTGTTATGCGTTATGCACTTGGTGCTTAGTACCAACTGGTACCCAGTTTTCTGACTTGTCCACATCTCTCTGCAAGTCCTCTCCACCCTCAGTGGAGGCAACAGCTCCTCCTCATCTGGTCTCACCAGCAAACTTGCTCAGAACATCTTCTAGTCCTGCATGCAAGTCATCTGCATAAACATGAAAGGAAAGTGGCCCTAAAGTGGAGCCCTGGGAAACTCTGACAGTGACCATCTACCAGCCCAATGGAACCCACTGACTATAATCCTTTGGGACAGAACTACTCGCCAACTGCTCACCCACCACTGCTGGTGAACCTGAAAGGCAAAATGTCAGCGTGCTGGGACAAGCAGACAAACCCCAATATGGTTACATATAGCTGCATCAATTTATTACCCGAAAAGCCAGACTTTTATAGGAGACAGACAAGGGTGTCCAAAAATCACACACGCTAATTGGAGGAAAGCTACTGCAATAACAACCCTATAACCCCCCTTCAAAGCCACGAGCCATTCATTCTTTTCCTAGAGATGTCCTTTCTTCTCATGCTGTTTATCCTGCTCCGCAGCTGCTGCTCTGTGAACTCCTTATCTCAATCCATGGCTGCTGCTCTGTAAAATTCTTCTTGTATTACAACACACCACGTTCTGTTTCTGTCTAGCTGTATGCAGGAATTTCTGTCCAGAAGGGTGCTGGAGAAATAGTATCAAAAGCTCTACTGAAATCCTCAAGGATTACATCAACTGCCTTCCCTTGTTCACCTCAATGGATAAAGGTGTCATAAAAAGACCTGAAATTAAAGAGGACCTTCCTCTCAGGATCTTGTGTTGTCTGTGACCAATGACAGAATTGTCCTTCAGGTGTTTTTCCATAACTCCCACCATCATTTTCTCCATAATTTTACCAGGCACTGGAGTGAGACTGACAGGTCCATAATTGCCCGTGTCATCTTTCTTGTTCTTCCTTACAATGTGACAACATTTGCCAGCTTCCTGTCAACAGGTATGACCCTAGATTTATTAGATGCCATTGAAATGCGAGCCCAGAGCATGCTAAAGTGTCATCAGTGCAAGAACGTAGATGTGCCATAGCTTTGCAATGCCTTGAAATCCAGACTATGCCACAGATGGAGCAGAGAGGAAGATCTGCCTCTTCTGTTCTGAGCTCATCCTTTCGGTAAGCTGAATATCACTACGTACTCCATGGGGTCAGGTTCAAAAGACACACTGGGTGCCCTAAGCACGGGGCTGCAGTGGTATTTAGGATGGCCAAGAATACCTCCATTCTGGCCCTCAGCTGATGCTCCAGAAGGAGGTGTCTATCTCATAGATTTTCCGTCACAGTTTACAAGCACTAGCACAAAACTAGGATCACCCAAGGCACCTTGGGCATCACTGAGAGACTGTGTATGAGCAGTGCAGTCCCTGTGGAATAAAAACCAAGGATTCAGATGAGGGACTCACACACAGACACCTCACTGTGCACATCTGAACTCAGCTAGGTGAACTTGCAGCTCCCATGGTTCTTTGAAAAACTGATCCCAATTCAGCCCCAGGGTTTCCATCTGAGGATGAGATGCCTAACGCTAGAATAAGGATGGGATGGTCTGTCGATAACAGGACAAATGGAAATGGATTTAAATTAAAAAGGGGAGACATAGGTTAGATGTGAGGAACCTATTTTTTTACACAGCAACACTGGAAAAAGTTGCCCTTAGAGGCTGAGCATGATGATGGATGGGATCCTGGTTTTACTCTGGGTTTACCCTCACGTCAATCCAGGTTTCTACTCATACTTTTCTCTAGGTGAACTCTCACTTTACTCAAGGTTTTACTCACAATTTACCATCAGGGTGTGTGATCGGGAGATGGGCTGGTGGAGTGACTTGCTGGCATCACCGAGGGAAGGCTGCCAGGCAGATACCCCCAGAAAAGTGGTTGACTCCCTGCCCTGTCACAGTCAGACATACCTGACTGATGAGGCGGGTTGGAAGAGAGTCCCAACTCAACATCACAGGAGCCCCCCCATGCCTGCCTAGCCCTCAACCCCTGCTCCCTCTAAGCAACAGGTTTGACACTCTGAAATCTGAAGGAGATAAGAATAGGGAGGCAATGGAGGATCTGCCTAGGAGGGAACCTAATGCAAGGCAGTCACTACCAAGCCTTGTGACTTCCTCTGCCATGAAAGAAAGAAGGGTGGCCGTGGTGGGTGACTCCCTTCTCAGAGGAACAGAGGGCCCCATTTGCAGACTGGACCCGAGTTGTCAGGAAGTCTTCTGCATTCTTGGCTGCAGGTCAGGGACATAATGAGGAAACTCCCAATGCTGGTTAGGTCCACTGATTATTTTCCACTACTCATAGTTTAGGTGGGCAGTGATGAAATTTCTTAGATAAGACTACAAACTATAAAAAGAGATTTCAGGAATTTAGGCCATTTAGTTCACAAAGTGGGAGATCAAGTTATTTTTTGTTCTATACCTTCAGGGGCAGTGAGGGACACAGAGCAGGCTTGGAAAGCAAAGCAATGAACAGTTGTCTCAGAGGTTGGTACTGAGCCAGAAACTTTGGGTTCTTTGATCACAGGGCAGTTTACTTGGCCCATGGCCTGTTATCCATGAATGGAACCCAACTGTCTCAAAGGGGGAAACAAATCCTAGCACAGAAGGTAGTGGGGCTTATTGAAAGAGCTTTAAACTAGCTACGATGGGGGAGGGGACAAAACAGGGCTCACCAGAGATGAGCCTAGGGGAACGCTTCTTGAGCTGGGAGAGAGGCAGATGCCTCAGCTGAAGTGTCTACACCAACACAAGGAGCTTGGTCAACAAGCAGGAGGAGCTGGAAGCAACTGTGCATCTGACAAACCATAACCTAGTTGCTATTACCGACCCATGGTGGGACCACTGCCATGACTGGAGTGCTGTGATGGATGGTTACAAGCTCTTCAGAATGGATAGATGAGGAAGGAAGCTTGGAGGTGTGGCCCTTTATATTAAAGAGAGTTTTGATGTTGAAAAGCTTGGGCTTCAGAACCATCAAGATGAGTGCATGTTTGTAAGGATCAGGGGAAAGGCCTTTAGGTGTGACATCTTGCTAATGTTCTATTATAGACCACCTAATCAAGATGAATTGATGGGTGAGGCATTCTATGAGCAGCTTTCTGAAGTCACAAGATTGCCAGCACTCATTTTCTTGGGAGACTTCAACTTCCCTGATATATGCTGGGAATATAATAAAGAGCAGAGGAAGCAGTCCAAGAGGTTTCTAGATTGTATGGAAGACAGCTTCCTTACGCAGCTGGTATGAAGGCCCACCAGATGTGGTTCCTTGCTAGACCTGGTCTTCACTAACAGCGAAGGACTTGTAGGAGTTGAGAAGGTTGGGGACTGTCTTGGGCAGCGTGGCCATGAAATGGTAGAATTCTCTGTTCTTGGCGATGTCAGAAGGGTGACTAGCAAAACTACTATCCTGAACTTCTAGAGGGCAGACTTTGACCTGTTCAGGTACAGGCTCTTCATTATGATTAGGCAATGAAGATGAAGAAAGGCTGCTGCCGTCTGTGAGAGTGCAGTGAGCTCTGCCTGGGGATGGCACAGGAGCCAGCTGAGAACTGATTGAAAGTTCTCAAAGAGCAGCAGATTCTGTTCCTTGCTTCCTGATCAGGAAGAACAAGAGGAGGGGGACAAGCAGGTATCTGAGTTACAGCTGGGATGGAATTGTATTCTTCAGACTGTCTGCTATGCTGCAGTGTTTTGGTTCTAAGAGAAAAACAATGTTGATAACACTCTGGTGTTTACAGCTGCTGCTAAGCAGTGTTCTACAGAGCCAAGGCCATGGTCCGTGGAGTGCTCAAGGAGCTGGGAGGGAACAGACTGCGCACAGATGACTGGAAGTGACCAAAGGGATGTTTTGTAGCACCTGACAGCAAGCAGAAATTGTATTGAAAGGGGTGGGAGTTCATCTCAGTCTTTTCACTGCCCAGGGCCCAGCTGAGCATCAGTCTGGTGGTGCTGAGCAAGTGCTTGTGCATCACTTGTTACATACTATTCCATATCAACAGATATACAGTGATAACTATTACTCCTCTCCTTTTATCTCTCTTAGTGAACTGCTTTGTTACAACCCACAAGTTGTAGTTTTTTCCCCCCAATTCTCTTCCCCATCCCACTGGGAATGGGGCAGTGCCCAAAGCACTGTGTGCTGCTGAGCCACATGCTGGATTCAACAACCACCATCATTTGGGTGCCCAATGAGAGCCTCCCAGGGTTGGGATAACAGCACATCTGTCCAGAGCGAGATAACACAGGGCTTTGTGGGAGCTGGAGAATTGCAGGCCATGATGCTGATAGCTTCCCTATTTGTGGAGCTTGCTGAGTCTTCTCATGAAGCTTCACTGCACAGCTCCTTGCTTGCTGCTTGTTTTCCCTGCTGCATTATTTGTCAACACGGGATGCTGGATTAGGGTATTTATTTTGCTATGCTGTTTGACCTTGGTTTGTATCACAATAAAATTGGCAGCTGAACTGAAGTTTTGTGCACATTCAGCTCTGTAGTCATCTTTGGGTTTCGGAAGTAATATTGTTGATATGATTAGGAATTACATATTTTACATTGTCTTCTCTGGTATTCAAGGAGTGACTGGATATTGTGTTGAGGGACATGGTTTAGTGGGAGCTATAGGTAATAGGTGAACGGTTGGACTGCATGATCTTTTAGGCCTTTTCCAACCTTGGTGATTCTATGATTCGGTGATTGAGGTTAAACATTATTCAGAAATATCAGTGAGAGACCTGCCCCAAGGTGAGAAGGCTCTGCATGGCAGGGGGTGTGGGATGGTCTGGGCAGCTGCCTGGAGTGGTGGGCACCCCCAAGGCTTTGGAACTTCATCTCCAAGCAACTGCAGGATCCTGAGAAACTGGTAGAATATTGGGGGCAGGTCTGGTGTGGCTCTGGTAGCCCCCAAGAAACACACATGACTGCGGTGTGCCAGATCCAGAGAGCTGGAAATGCTGACAGTGCTGCAGCCTCTGCAACTCTTGGCACAGACCCTGCAGCAGCTCCAAGGTTTTGCCACATGTCCTGCGTTTGCTCCATGCTCTGGACAGATCCCGCTGTCACTCCACCCCTCATAATGAGCTCTGCATTCACTCCTGCTACTGGTCCTGTAGCTGTTCCAAGTATTGTGATAAGAAAATGAAACAAATTCCTCCCAAGGGAGGTGCACTGTGCCAGGAGGTACAGCCCTGTGGTCCCTCCAACCCCTCCAATGAGCCCAGTGGCTGCTGCAACTTCAGTCACAGGTCCTGCGGTGATTTCAGCTCTGGCAATGAGCTCTACAGTTGCTCCAACTCCTGCAATAGGAGCCTCTCCAGTTCCTACAGTGAACCTTGGGGCTGTTAAAAACCCTGCAACAGGTCCTGGACTTGCAAACAGATATGCATATATACTTCTATCATCTATGTATGATATGTACATGTATTAGTACATGCACATATGTTAGCAACTGCATATATTGTATATATGTGAAAATATACTATATATATAAGATATGTATATATGCATATATCATATTTATAATCGTTTTCTTTTTATCTTGACCTTAGACCACAGATTCTAAACCTCAGCACTGCCTTGAGTCCCTTACAGATCTCCTTGGGACTTCTGAAACTATCCCTACCAGTCAGTGAAATGCATCAGAATATCTTGATGTCTTCTCAGGGAGCAGCTGGTGAGGTACATTCCTTAAACCAGATTTGGAAGAGGCCTCCAGTTCTCTGGACCTGCTCTGAAGCAGCCCTCTTGTTATGGCAGTGCCAGCAAGGAGACCAGCACTGACAGACCTGTTCATATTGCTGGCTACTGACTGGAAAGAGCACAGAAATGAAAAGAGCACTTTGTGCTGCTGTCTGTGGCTGTACCTCCCAAAATCCAGGCAAAGTAGGAAGAAAGAAAAGCTAAGTAAGTCTATTTTGAAACATTTTTAGGTATCTTAAAACATATTCAGGGAATATGGTTCCATGTTTACATGAGTTCTTGGAGTAAGAAAATGGAAATTAGGTAGGAAAGAATTTAAATACATTTTTATTTATAAGTTCAATAACATTTTTTTTTTTGCACATTCCTATATCTCACATAATCAAACAGACAAAGATGCATAAAACATGAAGAACCATCACTGGGAATCCTATTGAGGAAGTTGTGCATTTTAATGTAGCTGGAATAGTGCTTATTGCAACACCTTCCTGAGAGCGTGCTTGATCTCCCTGTTCCTCATGCTGTAGATAATAGGGTTCAGTGTTGGAGGAACCACTGCATACAGAACTGCCACTGTCAGATCCAGGAGTGGGGAGGAAATGGACGGGGGCTTCAGGTAGGCAAAAAAGCCAGTGCAGACAAATAGGGTGACCACAGCCAGGTGAGGGAGGCACGTGGAGAAGGCTTTGTGCCGTCCCTGCTCAGAGGACATCCTCAGCACAGCCATGAAGATCTGCACATAGGACACCACTATGAAAACAAAGCAGCCAAAGGCTAAACTGGAACCAAAAATGAGAAACACAACTTCCCTGAGATAGGTGGCTGAGCAGGAGAGTTTGAGGATCTGGGGGATTTCGCAGAAAAACTGGTTGACAACATTGCCTTGGCAGAGAGGCAGTGAAAACGTACTGGCAGTGTGCAGCAGGGAATAGAGAACCCCAGCGCCCCAGGCAGCTGCTGCCATGGTGGCACAAGCTCTGCTGTCCATCAAGGTCCCGTAGTGCAGGGGCTTGCAGATGGCAACGTAGCGGTCATAGGACATGATGGTGAGATGGGAATACTCTGCTGAGATGAAGAAAATAAAGAAAAAGAGCTGTGCAGCACATCCTGTGTAGGAGATGGCCCTGGTGTCCCAGAGCGCGTTGGCCATGGCTTTGGGGAGAGTGGTGGAGATGCAGCCCAGGTCGAGGAGGGCCAGGTTGAGGAGGAAGAAGTACATGGGGGTGTGCAGGCGGCGGTCGCAGGCTACGGCTGTGCTGATGAGGCCGTTGCCCAGGAGGGCAGCCAGGTAGATGCCCAGGAAGAGCCAGAAGTGCAGGAGCTGCAGCTGCCGCGTGTCTGCCAACGGCAGCAGGAGGAACTGGCTGATGGAGCTGCTGTTGGGCATCTGCTGTTGTTGGGCTTGGAGTCCTGGTCAGAGACCAGAAGATAATGACAAGTCTAGACCATTTTCAGAGACATTCCTCCTGCAATAATATGAAATGTTTTAATTCTCCTACAACAGTGTACATTTAGCACCATTACTTGCATTTAATTTCATTTTGTTCAGCATTCCTTAGGCAGAAGCAGCATTTTGAGCTCTAACCATTCCTCTTACTTTCTTACCTTATCCTGTCTAGCTGGATATTTTCATCTGTTTCCTGTCTCGTATCTTTACCCCAACTGCTCTTAGTGCCCCAAAAGCAGCCTCTGTGCCATTCAACTTCAGTTAGAAAAAGCTGCCTCGTTGCAGCTAAAGTGAATTATTCATACCTACAGAAAATGATGATAATTAATATTAATAATCATCCTTCAAAAATGGGAGACTGGAAGCACAAAACGTATGACTGTTCACAAAAAAAGCAACTTACAGATGCAAAATTCTCAGAACTGTGACAGCCACTTTCTGCCTCCAATTCGCTTTGCCTCAGAACAAGAAATGGGAATCCCCTGCCTTGTATCTCCTCTTCCAAGGGCCCTAGAAAACAGAGTTGTGCAATGGATCTGTGATCCCCCTGCCCCAGGCAGCAGCTGTGGCAGCACAAGCCCTGCCGGGGGCTCCTTCCCCCCACCCGTCTCCCCGCAGCGCCCTGGGCAGCTCCCCGGGCAGGCTGAGTGCTGAGCCTGGCAGGCGGCAGAGTCCCATACCCGGCACACAGCCCCTGGGGCACAGCAGGGACCCTGCTCTGCAGGACAGCCCTGGGCACCCATCTCAGCTGGAGCAGAAAGCTTTTTCCACAGTAAAGAAACATGCAGTGCCTGCAGTCAGATCTCCTATGGGATGTCCCAGTTATAGTTATCCCTTAATTAAAAGCAGCTCATGGTCAGCTGTGAGACTTACCTTGTCATGGTCTGTGAGCAATGCTCCTGCAGAGAGCTCACAGCCCACTCACACTTCACACTTCCTGTAAGTTCTCTTCAATTTCTCTCCTCTCCTTCTGTCACCTGCAGGCTGTGCTGTGCACAAGAGCTGCTCCTGGGCACAGCTGTCTCTCTGCAGCCCTGCACACTTTTATGAGCTCCCTGTGTCCCAGGAGCCTTGACAAGCAAGCAGCAGATTATGTCATTTTTATCTTTCCCACTTGTCTCCCCTGACATGTCCCTGGGTCCTCATGGCCAACAGCTCCTGAAAGAAAACAGCATCATGACTGTGCTTTGAAATTCGCTCAATTAACCACCAAATGTCCAGTGGTCAGTGACTGATTGGAGACATATGGGGAGTGCTCCCAGAGTTCGTTTGATGAAACAATAAGGGCACCCAGACAAGGAAGGCGAGGTTTGGACTTTCTCTGTGCAGGACAGTGATCCAGCTGAGGCAGAAATCCTGGAGCTGAAATGGGATTCAGCTCCCTACAGACCCACAGGAGCTGGGATTCCTCTGGTTCAGTTCAGAAGTGCACAAGGAGTTGCCTGCATGTGAGCTCCTGCTCTGGGTCCTCGGTCCTTCAGCAGGGAGGCAGCTGCTCACACACAGACACTGGGTGATGCCCAAGGTGCCTGGGCTGCTCCTGATGTGTGCCAGTGCTTGTAAACCGTGTGGGAAATCCCTGAGATAGACACCTCCTTCCTGGGCATCAGCTGAGGGCCAGAGAGGGGATAGCACCGGCTGTCTGGTGAATTCACATGCAGCTGCAAGAGCAGCACAGGGCCTTCAGGAAAGCCATGCCCATGGTGTGACCATGTTGCTGTGTCAACTCCAAGGCCCACGATCGGTCTAATGTCTGTGTGCCACCTTCTGCACACTGATACCATAGATGAGCTATCCAGTCAGGCTATGTCCAGTGATGCTTTCCAATTAGGATGTTTACTTCTGTGGTTTTGCACTAATGCAAACACCAACACACAAGAAGCTAGAAATCTTGATAGAGCTGCAGGCCTGAGCTCCTGTTTGGACCATGGGGACACAGTTTAATGGCTTCCACAACTGCACTGTAGCACAAGGGGGATACTGAGTCTTTAGGATGGATGGGCGAGGAGATAAAGAAGGGTGAATGCCCTCTGTGAGAGTGCACTGAGCTCTGCCTGGGGATGGAAGAGCAGACAGGTCAGAGCTTATGGAAATGGCAAACAGAGGAGACCATCAGTGTCTTTTCCTGTCTTCCTGATCAGGGGGAGTAAATGGAAGGTGCCCTCTGCAGACAGATGGGAATCTGATGTTGTCTGTCCCTTGTCCCATTTGGTGGCCTTTGTCACTCCATTATCTGCGGCAGGGACAGCACAGCAGGGCATGTGGCATCCAGCAGATCCATGGAGAGCACAGATGGCAGCTTCTTGACCAAGCCATGGAGGAACCAAAGAGGAGAGATGCTCTGCTGGATCTCATACTCACCGGCATGGAAGGACTTGTGGGAACTGCGAAGGTGAAAGGGGCATCAGGCCATGTGCAAGATGCAAATGTATCTCTTTTTATTTATTTTGAGGCTGTAAGCTTAATAGTTGATCATAAATGTCAATAAAACTGAAACAAATAATTGAAAACAAAGATGGAAATCAATGAAATTGTGTTAACCCTTCTCAACATGAAAAATTCTCATGAGTCTTGTTCCATTTTAAGTTGTAAATATGAATCTTTGAGGTGATTTGATGTCTTTTTTTTTCTTTCTTTCTTTTTTTTCTTTTGCTGAAACTACAGTGTTTTCCAGAACTGTGTTTGCTGGACACAAATGCCTTCAGGTTCAGAGACACAGACAGCGGTGCCAGTGCCAATGCCCTGTGACTGTAGCCTGGTGCCCAGCACTACTCTTCCCTGCTGCCTATTTGATGTGTCTCATCCTCCAGGTGTTTTCAGCTCTCCTAAATAAATGGCCATGGTTAAGGGCATGTTTTCAGCAGGCCATTTGGGCACACACTACTCCCACTGCCCTCCAGATTTCTCCATCCCTTGCTCTTTGTTCAGTCAGATACCTCCCAATTATCTGTCTGATTTCTGACTTTCAGGGGGATTACTGGAATTTGTTCCATCTCCCCAAATTCTGAGAATCAGTGAGAATGTGTTAACCCGTCTCAATGTGTGAAATACTCAGAAGTCCTGATCAGTTTTAAGTTGATACCTCTCAACTACCTGGCTGATCTATCCCAGGGAGATTACTGGAATTTGCTCTATCTACCAGAGTCTGATGGCCTCTGTTGTCAACTACTTCACTGTGATTCAATCTATCCTATCCTACCTCAGTATAAATCATTTCTTTTAAAAGTATTCCATATGAAAGACAAACTTCAATAGATGCAGCTTGAACATGGCATGCAGTTGATCACTGTGTTTTACTGTTCATTCAATTGCATCACCTTTCTTTCCATTTGCTGGCCAGATAAAAAACAGAAATCTTTCCTTTTCCATGTGTAGCTGGTTCTCTGAGGAAAGCCAGTGGGAGTTGGTGCAAAGCAGTTTTAACACTGAGCGGATGAATGCAGAGGAGAAGAGTGATGTGAGGAAAAGTGATGCAAGTCCCTTAGGTCCATTGTGAGCAGAAATTGGGTGGGGAGGTTGAGAAGGACCTTTGTCAACACAGTAACAGTACAGAACTCATTGGGACATCCTGGATTGGTATCAGTTGCACAGTGCTGCTTTAATGTCTTCTTTAAACCCAACTATAAATAAATAGACAATAAATTTATACTGGATTCTTTAAGCTCTCTCCAGATATCCCTCCTTTTTGCTGAACAAGTTCTGATAACCTGAAGAAGATAACAAGATGGCATAAGGCACAGGAGATTCTTTAGGTTATAATGGTCCCAGGGCACATTTGATGCTGAGTTCATCAGCCTCCAGTGCAGAGAGAAGTTTGCACAAAGTGCTCAACAAGACAAAGTCAGAAGTAACAGTGAAGTTTCTTGGAGTACTAATGGGCCCAGTGAGGAACATTAACAAGTAAGCTTCCCAAGGGACTTGTTAGAGAAGATAACTGGAAGCCATGACTAAAGGCAGGCAAAGGCACTGGCATGCTAAGAAACCTCTCCTTTGCCTTACAAAGCAGACAGGTCAAGCCCTGATTGCAAGACCAGTGGTAGAGAGATCCTGTATCTCATGTTGGCTCCAGGCATTTCCTGGGGCAATGGGTTGGAATTTTGTATGATGTTAAATGAAAGACATGGGGACAGAAGATCCCAGGCTCTACATGTGGTGCAAGGACGCTGTGAGGTTCATGTCCCATATGAGACCTATGTTTCATTGCAGGATGTGAGCAGGGATGTGGGAAGGGCCCAGTCTGAACAAGCAGCCAATCCCTGTGAAACTCTGAACTTCAGATCTCTCAGTTCCAGTGCCCTCCTTTGCACATTCTCCCAGAGTTTGAAGTCCTTTATGTTCTGTGGTGCCCAGAACATAGTGAGGCAGTAGCAATGCAGAGCAGAGAGGGATGATCCTTTCCCTCACCCAGCTGGCAATAAGTTGCTTCATGCACTCCAGGGGACCGTTGGCTTTCCTGGCTGCCTTGGCACACTGCTGACTCACATTCAGTGTGATGCTGACCAGCACCCCAATCCTTTCCAGTCAGAATCCTCTCCAGTGTCCCATATCCAGTCAGTGTGTATGTCCAGCATTGCCCCTACCCAGGTGCACAATCAGGCACTTTTTCTTGTTATACTTTATGCACTTGGTGCTTAGTACCAACTGTTACCCACTTCTCTGACTTGTCCACATCTCTCTGCAAGTCCTCTCCACCCTCAGTGGAGGCAACAGCACCTCCTCATCTGGTCTCATCAGCAAACTTGCTCAGAACGTCTTCTAGTCCTGCATTCAAGTCATCTGCATAAACATGAAAGGAAAGTGGCCCCCAAATGGAACCCTGGGGACCCCGACAGTGACCATCTACCAGCCTGATGGAACCCACTGACTATAATCCTTTGGGACTGACCTACTGGCCAACTGATCACCCACCACGTAGTGTTTCTGTCTAGCCATATGCAGAACATTCTGTCCAGAAGGTTGTTGTGAGAAACAGTATCAAAATCTCCACTGAAATCCTCAAGGATTACATCAACTGGCTTCCCTTGGTCAACTAAACGGATAACTGTGACACAAAATGAGCTTAAATTAAACAGGACTTTTGCCTCACAAACTTGTGTTGGCTGCGACCAATGACAGAATTGTCCTTCAGCTGTTTTTCCATAACTCCCACCATCATTTTCTCCATAATTTTACCAGGGTCTGGACTGACAGGTCCATAATTGCCCATGTCATCTTTCTTGCTCTTCCTTACAACGAGACAACATTTGCCAGCTTCCTGTCAGCTGGCATGACCCTAGACTTCTATAGATGCAATTGAAATGAGAGCCCAGAGCACACTAAGTTTTCATCATTGAAAGAAAGTAGATGTGCCATAGCTTTGCAATGCCTTGAACTCCAGAGTATGCCACAGATGGAGCAGAGGGGAAGATTTGCCTCTTCTGTAGTGAACTCATTCATTTGGTAAGCAGAATAACACTACCTGATACATGGGGACTGTGTCTCTGCTCTGCTCTGCTCAGCTCACAGGGCAGCGGTCTGGCAGGGTGTTGCTCTCATGTCAATGCAGGTAAACTCACTTTAATCCTTTTTCCTCTGTAAATGCTTCCTCTGTTTCTATGCTCAGATACACTTCCACATTCCCTCAAGTACACTTTCATATGTAATTAACAATTACACTTTCTTATACCATCAAAACAGTTTGTCAAAACGTACAGTTCTTCAGTTCACATAAACTCCCTTAATACAGTCTGTATTCTTCAGTTATAAACACTGTGCCACAGAACCAGCACTGATTGAACCACCTCCCTCACACACTTCATCACAAGCAGTACATAGTATTACATAAATGGGTTGACACTCATTGGTCGGGTGGAATGTACACCTCTCCTCAGGACAATCTTACTAATCTACAGAGTACAAACTCCTGTCTTCTTACATACAAGCAGAAAGTACTTATGAGTGGACAGACAACACAGTCTTTCACTTTGTCCGTGTCTGGCCATTTCCCTCACAGGAGGAAGGAAACATGGATCGGGACTCGGCACTCACCCTGCAGCTGTTCTGTGTCTCACTCACACCACACTCACTCTGACATTTAGATCAAAAACCATGGTTTATTCATACTACACAATGCTGACAAAGTTTTCTAGCTGGAATCTTAATAACACTCATACTCTGGTCGACCAGTTGCAAACGTTAATGTTTTTCCCAGAGTCGGCTTGACACACGGTACCAAACACTTAAAGCAGATGATAATATTGAACATACAACCTATAAGCCCCATGATTACACCTTGGAGAACCCAGGCTACCATTTGACAGGCTATCCACTATATCCCATACCCGTAGGAGAGACCAACCTAGGTCCCTCCTATTGCCAACCACCTGGGAGAGAGTATTTGTTCTTGTTTCCATTCATATGACATACAGTTCCCTTTCATAGGAATTCACCCAAGGAGTCTTCCTACCCCAGCTGGCAACCAAAGCCATGAGCTCACCTCCCTGGGAGCAGCACGTATGGCTGTAAACTGCGTAGGATGTCTCCTCAAGACATATGGGCTCCACTTACCATACACATACCTGGTCCGCCTATGGCTGGTCCTTGTCTGTCCCTGCAGTGATCAGGTGAGGAAGGGAGTCCTTCAGAGAAATCTCAGGGTGCGCCAAAAGTGTCTCCCTCTCAGCTGGTCCTGCAGCGAACAGAGCTGGTCCCACCTGGGCCGCCAAATTGACTACAGGAATTGAACTCTATAACCTCTATAACTGATGCAGTCTCCCATGACATACTTATATCAAAGTTGAGGAAGTATGGGATAGGTGAGTGGACAGTGAAGTGGGTCGAGAATTGACTGACTGGCAGAGTGCAGAGGGTTGTCGTTGACGGTGCAGTGTCTGGCTGGAGGGCTGTAACTAGCGGCGTCCCCCAGGGGTCTGTGCTGGGTCCGGTCTTGTTCAACATCTTCATCAATGACCACCCTCAGCAAGTTTGCTGATGACACGAAGTTGGGAGGATTGGCTGACACACCTGAAGGCTGTGCTGCCATTCAGTGAGACCTGGACAGGCTGGAGAGCTGGGCAGTAAGAAACCGGATGAGGTTTAACAAAAGCAAGTGTAGAGTCTTGCACCTAGGGAGAAATAATTGCATGAACCAGTACAGGCTGGGGGAAGAGCTGCTGGAGAGGAGCTCTGCTGAGAGGGACCTGGGCGTCCTGGTGGACGACAGATTGACCATGAGCCAGCAGTGTGCCCTTGTAGCCAAAAAAGCCAATGGCATCCTGGGGTGTATTAAAAAGAGCGTGTCCAGCAGGTCGAAGGAGGTGATCCTCCCCCTCTACTCTGCCCTGGTGAGGCCTCATCTGGAATATTGTGTCCAGTTCTGGGCTCCCCAGTACAAAAAAGACAGGGATCTCTTGGAAAGAGTCCAGCAGAGGGCCACTAAGATGGTGAAGGGCCTGGAGCATCTCCCCAATGAGGAGAGACTTAGGGAACTGGGTTTGTTTAGCCTTGAGAAAAGAAGGCTGAGAGGGGACAGGATCCAGGTCTATAAATATTTGAGGTGTGGGGGGCAAAGTGTTGAGGCCAGACTCTTTTCAGCAGTGTGTGGAGACGGGACAAGGGGAAACAGACAGAAACCGGACCATAGGAAGTTCTGCACTAATGTGTGCAATAACTTCTTTATGGTGAGAGTGACAGAGCACTGGAACAGGCTGCCCAGGGTGGTTGTGGAATCTCCTTCTCTGGAGATATTCAAGACCTGCCTGGATGCTGAGCTGTGCAACGTGGTGTAGGGAACCTGCTTTGGCAGGGGGACTGGACTCAGTGGTCTCTGGAGGTCCCTTCCAACCCCTACAATTCTGTGATTCTGTGAATATCATGGGATTGTTTGGATGGGGAAAGACTACCCCTTTGAATGACCTTTTGTCAGGGCATGTCCTGGGATTCCTAGGATCCTCAAAATGCAGCATTGCTTCTGTCACTGAAAAATGGGGCCCTGTGTGGGACGGAGGGAGGGTCCATGAGTCCCTGGCCCACCTGACTGAGTATTTCCATGGTCTTAGCAAAGACATACTTACAACTTGAGAATGAGAGTTAGCTGCGTTCATGGTGGCATGGCCACTGCTGATGGCCTTGAACTGTCTGAACATAATTGAAGAGGCTCAGGCTGATGCAAATCAGCTATTGAATGATAGTGTTGAAAAACTGGAAAGACAGGTGGCAGTTTTGATGGGGAAAAAACCTAATTCAATCATTCTCCTATGGAAGATCAGTAACATCTCTCTGGAAGACCATGGGGACCCTGTACAAGGGAATCTGTATAAAATGGACTCTGTAAATGAAGGCACTAAAAGGTCAGATTTTGAGGTTCCATTTGGACTAGATCTATTTGAGATCTGACTGATTGTAACCCAAAAATGAAAAAAAAATGCAGGATAGGCTGGTGGGAGTGCCCTGACCAGTGTCCAACCCCCCAAACCCTGCTGCCCATATTACAGCAGCTGAACTGATGGATATAGTACAGTTGTTTAGACAGAAACCAAGAGAGTATGCCAGCATAGCTGCTCTGGTTATGGGACATGGAGGCAGAAAGCGCTGTGGTGAACGGACTGGAAATTTCAAAACTGACATCCATTACTACTCACCCTGCCCTCAGGCAAAGACTGTATGCTCTGTCCAACATAATGAGGATAGCCATTTGATCAGTGAATGATTTATGGCTGTGTGTCATATAACATGGCCAAATAAGAATGACATACCATTAAATATCAGCCTGTGGTCCTCTATGGAGGACTAACAAAATTGTATTAGAGAATTAGGCATTAAAGAGGCAATCTATGAAGATGATTTTGAGAGCCCAGTCAATAAATTTTTCATCAGGAATGAGGGATCTCATCCTACAGCCATCACCTTTACATCAGGATGGGTCTATGTTATCCATACTGAACCCCCCAGTGGCCCTCAGGTGCTGTAATACAACAGGCTGCCCAATTGATGGGGAGACAAGAGTGCCTATGGCCAGATGCAGGCTCTGAATGGTGGTGAAAAGGTCAGAGAACCATCTGCTGCCATGACTTAGGCGTCCAGCCCCTAAGGTAATCCAGTCTGGACCCATTAGGGTCTTGAGACAACAAATGTTTAAAGACCAGATTAGAGCAGGAGTTCAGTTTAAAAAGATCGATGGACAGCATAATCAGGAAAAAATATCTGTTAAACAGGCCCAAGCACTGAGTATTTATAGTCCAACCTTTTCAGCCAAACTAGATGTGAATGTAACTCAAGAAGGGTCTGGATGGGGGCTCTGGCAGAGCCAGAGTTCTTTGTGAACCCCTATGAGGTTTTGGCCACAGGTTTGGCATGGAGCAGAATAAAGATACATCACAGTTGAAAAGCATTTATTGGCTACCTATTCTACACTACAGGTGGTAGAACCAGTAACTCAGATTTCAGAGGTTATCGTTAAACAACAAGGCCAGTCCAGGGGTGGGTAAAAGATCTAACACACATCTCTATGATGGGGGTGGCCCAATCACAAGCAGTGGTGCGCTCAGTTGTTCTGCTTGCCTGCTTCTCAAGGAGTTACGAGAAATCTATGCCTGCTACGTGTTTGAGTGCATGCGCAATGCCATGTGGAGGGCTTATCACAATAAAGATTGGCGGATTTGCTGCGTAGACCGGTCAGAACTCAGGATCTGCGTTGTGCTTCCTGCGGCACCAAACGCCCAACAGTGGCAGTTCCGTGTATTGGCCAGCAGGTGGCAGCAGAGACCACGGAAAGAACGTCTGCGGGACAGACCCTGGGGATCCGTTCTCTTTTGATTATAGGGGAAGAACACAAAGATGGAAGAGGAGGGAAGGGGGAAAAAAATAAAAGAAAAAAAGAAAAAATCAAACCACAGCAAACAAATAAAACCTTCTCCAAACGTAGCAAATGTGAATGTCTGTCAATAAATAAATGAGTAATTGAATTGATGTCCATTTCCCCTCCCCCTAGCCCCCCTTCAACTTCCGAGATGAAAAAACACCTGGTATCAATTGGACAGATGCACACGGTGAAGCCAGGGATGGTCTGAAATGCAAAGCAGCTGAGCAGCTTTTAGAAGAAAACAGAGTAGTAACAACTTCTGTACCTACATTCACCACTCTGAGATCCTGTCTGGGTCACCCAAGGCTTGTAAATAACCACTGGGTCGGTTCTGATGTCGAGTGATTTGTTGTCAGTTCTCTCATGGTTCTCCGGTCAGTTCTCCGGTGCCAGGATCTGCCACAGGGCATTCTGACCACGGGCATCATGTTTCTACGCTGCCGCCTGCATTTAACAGGCAATGGGACTGCCCAGCATGTGCAAGGCAGCACCTCTTTCACACCACCAGAATGTTTAAGGCTGTTGGGATTGTTGTTAGCGTCCCATTAACACTGAGGCTAGAGATACCCTTAGGATTGACATTACTATTAGAATTACTTTGATGGTGCCCTATCTGGGTCATTTCCAGGGGATGTCTGGAGTAAGGCACAGTGTCAGGATAAAAAGAACAGACTCTGTTACTTTATAAAAGTGATAATAGAGAGAGTTCATTGGAAAAAATACAACTCTTAAATAATACAAAGCATGCTTCTGATTGGATGCAGGCATCATCTGGGCTCTGATTAATATTACTTTTAAGGTAAAGATTATTGTTACCTTAATGATTGTTTTTTGGATTATGATCAGGGTTAAGGTTCCTTTTGCTACAAACTTCTAGCATCATTTTTGTTGTTACATTTGGAGTTAGGGACGATTTTAGAATCAGGGTAAGGGTTAGGATTAGAGTTACATTGCGTGTTAATGCTGTTATCTTTACAGCTCCTGTGAGGGTTGGGGTCTGGGTCAGGTGTTTAAAAAATGAAATGAAAAAAGAATAAAAAAAATATATTGAAAGCTTCAGATTTCATTAATCTTTGTGGGAATCATATAATGTGCAACTCAGATCTACCTCTTCGTGCAGTGACTGCCTGTAAATTTGCTAGAGCCTAATATAATATGGCCTTGTGCTTTCCGCTAACTCACCTTCATTTCATTTTCATTAAATTTGCTTGGTAGTCAGATTTTGGTGTGTGGATATTTTAAAACAATCTAACTGACATTAGCAAAAAATTAAAAATAAATAAATAAATGCACGACAGCATCAATTGTATCAATTTTTATAGATATGAAGAGCAGTTTTCCTTAGTTTTCTGTGCCTCTTTACTTTCTTACCCTCTCCCCTTGTGTGGGAAACTCTCAAAGTCAAAGATTTCTAGTTAGGCAAAGATGGCAGCGATAGCAGCAGTGCTTATTCATTATTGCAATACTGCGCGCACATCCCCTGTTGGCAAGGGAGAAACTGCACACCAGTCAGTGACATTAATTCTGTTCTATGCCCTAAACCCAATGCAGGTGATGCTCTCATGGCTCTCATTGGTTCAGCATCTCAGGCTCACAGACTTCTCGAGACTGTTGCTAGGATTCATTTCCATATAAGGTCAATTACCAACCTCTTGTTTTTAGGTCTGCCTTGTACTTTTCTGCGGAGAGAGAAGGGCAATGTTTCCAAAAGTCAGTACATTCATTCTGTCCTGTGCTGGGCTCTACCCACCCTGTATTTATCTTGTGCTTGTCTCAATTCTCCCCATGTCAGAATGCCCCCAGTCTGAAGTTAACTCTGTTCAGCAACTTTCTTGGTGCAAAAACTACTTATACAGCTGTTTTACAAGAGGGTTATACATTCAGTTAGGGCCTACACTATGTACTGAAAATACTGGAAACTTCCACTGCAAAAACACAATCTACCTCTCCCATCTGTGCAGCCTTGCAGACCCAGAGCACGCCAGGTTATTTCTGCTTTCATAGCATTTGCATGCTGTAGGGTGAGCAAAAGGTTCTGCTGCTTGATTCTTCTGCAAGAGCTGCCTACTGGCAAATGGTTGCAGGGATGGAGGACGTGACAGAAAGCATTTGTCTCCACAAGAGCAGAGTTACATTCAGTGCAGAGAGTGTGAGAGTCAGGTTGGTGTGGAAAAGCACTGACACGCTGGGGATGATGCAGTGCTCACATGTCTAACACTCACAGACATTACTGTCAGAAGGATGGTGCTGTGTTGTGCTTCTACCTTTGGCAGCCCCTGGAGAAATGCTGTGGCACACAGAACACCTTTGTATTGCACTGACTGCTGCCATGCAGCATGGATTTAACACACCAAATCCAGAGGAGCATGACTGCATCTAACTGCCCTGAGAAAAACTACTGTAGCTGAAGAGATGAGGAGGAAGCTGCTCATCTGCAGAACAAGCAGCACTGCCAGACATTGGGCCAGGTGAGCACCTCCTGCTGCAGCGTGATGATGACAGGGCTGGAGATGATCTGCAAAGCCAGCTTAAAAGTGGGAGACGTGAGTCAACATGGCAGGAGGACAGAGGTGTTAGGGAGCAGCCAAGGCATCAGAGAGTATCAAAAGGCTTTGAAAGGTATCACAAAGCGACAGCCAGGAAGACTGGGATTATCATGAGCAGCAACCTGGATGCTAGAGATTATTTGCTCCCATACAAAATGGTAGAGATCTTGCTGCAGACATCCCAAAGCCAGGCAAAATGGGAACCCAGAGCTCTGCCTGCACGAACCCCACAGCCATAGCATTGCAAGCTGAGCTGCCTTGCTGTTTGTTGCATTCATCGCAATCCCTGTGAATGAAGACTCGGAATGCAGTCAAGGCAATGATTGAGCATGAGAGTGACTTTATTCAATAAAAGACAGGAGGGCTTGAGAGGTCAAGGGTGAAGATGGGACTCCTCTTGTCAAGATGAGAGTGGCTCAGAGCTGGTGCTGCTGCCTGGTGCCTGGGACTGGCAGCCTGACTCTAAGTCCCCATCTAAGATGCTCAGCTTCACCTCACTGATGCTGACCTGCTCCTGCATGGTGGTGCTGCTGCTGGGACACTCGGGCTGTGCTTGGGATGGGCAGCACTGCAAAGGCGCTGGGTCACAATCCAGGCAGGTGACTGTGGTGTCTGGCAGGCTCAGGTCAGGAGCTTCAGCAGAGCCAGGAGATATGAGAGCATGAACGTGGATGAGCCCCTTGTGTCCATCACTGTTACCATGTGGAAGGCTGTCATCCAAATTGCAGCGATTTGTGCTTAATAAGAACTCTCCATTGATGGAAACACACTGCACATCACTACTTGGTTTGGATCATTGGGGTTGACAAGGGCTCAAATCACCTAGGAAGGCATAGAAACACAAGGGTTAGTGTGAAATGTTTGCAAGTTCAGTCATGAAAGAGGTTGTTGATATTTGGTAGTAGAGTGGCGGCAGGACGAAGCAAATAGGCTTGAAGCAACAGAGCCACTGTCTTGAAAGTGATCCTCGTGCAGGTCCATAAGTTTTGACTCTGCCTGGACTTCATATGGGGCAGTATGACATCACAAAGGGGTGATATAATGTCACAAATGGGCATTATGACGTCACAAATAAGCATTATGATGTCACAAAGGGGCACTATAATGTCAAAAAGGGGCATTATGACATCACAAATAAGCATTATGACGTCACAAAGGGCATTATGACGTCACAAAGGGCATTATGACATCACAAAGGGGCATCATGACGTCACAAAGGATTGTTATGACATCACAAAGAGGCATTATGACATCACAAAGGGGCATCGTGACGTCAGAAAGGGGCATCATAATGTCAGAAAGGAGCATTATGACATCAAAAAGGGGCATTATGACATCACAAAGGGGTGTTACCATCACCCTGCGCCCAACTCCTCTCTCCCTCCTATTGGCTCCCTCTCCCACCAATCCCCGATCTCCCCTCCCCTTAGGCATTGAATTCTCTTCTCACTACCTCCTCCCAGTCCTCCCCTAGGAACAGAAACCATTCAGATTCTACAGCAAACTACAGCATCTGCACTGCAAGAGCTCACTGAACCACCTGCAACAATGAAACACGGTTTTGGAGAGTGGGTTTGAAAACACACCTTTAGACAGCTGTCTCCCTGTAGCCAAAAGGAAACCAAGCAGCAAAAGAAGAGTCCAGCCTGAAACATGCCCATGCTACTAGCCCAGGTTTTTCACAATGAATGTAAAATCCATCCTGTTCATGAGGTGACAAATGACCAGTGGGTCTCCCCTTGCTCCACCCCTTCTCCTTCAAAGCCAGAAAAAGAAAGAAAAAACAAGCTTCTGTACAGCTGCCGTTATTTCTGACAGCGAGTGTAATCACAGAATCATAGAATGGCCCGGGCTGGAAGGGACCTCAAGGATCATGAAGATCAATCACCTCCCTGTCCCTGCTGGCCATCCCCTCTTCTGATGGAGCCCAGGGGACCATTTGCTCTCTGAGCTGCAAGAGCACGCTGATGGCTCACGTTCTGTTTTTCATCCACCAGGACCCCCAGGTCCTTCTCTGCGGGGCTTCTCTTAAGGACTGCTCCTCCCAGGCTGTACAGATGCCTGGGATTCCTCCAGCCCAAGTGCAAAACCTTGCACTTTGCTGTCTTGAACCTCATTAGATTCACCTAGGCCAACCTCTCGGTTGAGCTCCCTCTGAATGGCATCCCTTCCTTCCACTGCATCAGCCGCACCACTCAGCAAACAGCAGAGGGTGCACTCCATTGCATCATTGGTGTCACTGATAACCATGTAAAAAAGCACTGGTCCCAAGACAGACTCCTGGATGACACCACTTGTTATTGGCCTCCACCTGGACACAGAACCATGAATCACCACCCTCTGTCTGTGGCCTTTCAACCAATCCCTTATCCACCAGGTGGTCCACCTGTCAAATCCACATCCCTCCAGTTTAGAGATAAGGATGTGGTGGAGGGCCATGTAAAAGATCTTGCTCAAGTCCAGGTCAATGACATCAGTTTCCTTCCTTTTGTCCACAAATGCCATCACTCCAACATAGAAGAGCACCAGATTGGTTAGGCATGGCCTTCCCCTGCTAAAGCCACGCTGACTGTCTTGGATCACATGCTCATTCCTTATGTGATCAAGCATGTCTTTGAGGCGGATCTGTTCTTCACCATCTTCATCACAGTTCTACATTTGAATCAAATAATTGGTGTTGCTGTCACCAAGAAAACCTCTTTGTCTTCTACTCCTGCTGCACATCTGTGCTTTCACCAGAAGCAAAGGGAGAGGCCACCTCCTAGACCCAAATTTTAAGAAACCAACACCCAATAGGTGTCATCTGAAGTAAAATAGGAGAGAAATTAAGATGACTCTTTTGCATCCAGCTTGGATCACTCCCTCACTCAGGCACACCACCATCAGATCAAGGAGATGCTGCCTTCAGCTTAGAGACTGTATGGGAAATCACAGCTTGAACCTCTGATTAATCAGCTGAGGCAAGTGTTGGGCCAGCTGCGGGAGCACAGGTGAGAGTAATCTAGCTGTGCTCCCAGAAGGGGTGGACCTCGACTGCACCTCTTCTGAGACCTCACCTCATTTAAAGGCTGACCACCACTAAGGCAGAATCTCTTGGAGACTGCTCCCCAGTTGAGACTGCCTCAGCTTTCTGGTCAAGGCACCAACATTGGTGAGTTTTCCTTTGCTAATAATCTTTGACTATTTACCACCATCTTGGTTAACATCTTTTTACTAGCCACCCTTACAGAGACCATAAGGGCTTGGGCTTCCAAACTCTCAGCAAGCATTTGGATCAGACAGCTTCCTGCTGGGGAGCCCCCTGCATCACTGCTGCCTCCTTTCGTACTGGACCTGCAGATGCTTCAGAGCTCATTAGCATGGACTTCCTTCCTCCCCTCAGCAGCTGCTCCTGCACTCACCTTCATTCCTACTCAGATACCGGCCGCTTCCAGCACCAGCTGACCTGCAAGACACAGAAAGGAAAGGTGGGAGTCATGCAAACGCACAAGCCCAAGGCTGCGTCACCACCACGTATGGCAGCCTCAGGAAGTCAGCTGCAACTACAGCCTTTGTCAGAATGGAAACAGGCACCGTCAATTAAGTGTGACCTCTGAACTCATTGCCACCATCAGAAACAGGCACTGAAATTGCTCACTTCACTGCAGCTGGTTACCTCCTGATTTTGGGTAAATGCGGACACTGTCTTGAGGGCTACCAGAAAAACGACATCAACTTCATTGTAGGTGGTTAAGCTTGGAAGCTGGACTTGAGCAAGAAAAGTTTCTCAGCTCAGAATCACAGAATTATCAAGGTTGGAGAAGACCTACAAAATCATCTGGTCCAACCATTACCAATACTTCCCGGATAAATCATACCTCTCAACACAACATCCAAACGTTTCTTGAGCACTCCCATGGTCGGTGACTCCACCACCTCCCTGGGCAGTGCTATCCAGTGCCTGAATACCCTTTAGGGGAAGTAATATTTCCTAATGTCCAGCCTGAATCTTTCCTGGCACAGCTTAAAACCATTCCCTCTAGATCTATAACTGATCACACGAGAGAAGAGGCCAAACCCCAGCTCACTACAACCTCCCTTCAGGACGTTATAGAGAGTTATAAGGTCTCCCCTGAGCCTGCTCTTTTCCAAGCTGAACAATCCTAGTTCCCTCAGCAGCTCCTCGTAAGGTTTGTGCTCCAGACCCCTCACTACCTTCGTAGCTGAAGACGTTCCAGAACCGCAAGGTTTTCTTGCAGGGAGGGGCCCAAAACTGAATAGGTCAAACATCCTTCTCTCCATCATTGCTGTCATGTGGAAGGCTGTCCTTGGAACTGCAGTGACTCATGCATCCTAACTGCACTCCATTGATGGAAGCACAACGTGCATCATTGCAACTTGCTGGTGGGTTCCTGTATTGGCAAGGGATCGATTCACCTGGAAAGAGTAGATACACAGCATTTAGCGTCAAACTTTCACTGTCCAAGGAGGCAAAGGCTTGGTGCTGCCTGTCAAGCAGGTTTCAAGCAGCTTGTGAGACTCATCTGGGAAAGACAGGAGTCAACCAAAGATGTCAGGCACGGGCTTGAATGCCAGAAGGAGGTACAAGCCCACTGAAAGCATGAATTCTACCTGTGTTGCTGACAAGCAGTGTTTTGAAAGCTGGATTTGCACCCTTACCTGCCAGGACCACGACTTCTGCTTCAGAGGGCTCCCTGGCACTGCTCTGCAGTTGGTGTTTGGCCACAGGGGATGGTTTGCCCAGGCAGAAGCAGGAACGCCAACTGCCAGCTGGTGACTCTGCCCTCTTACTGGGAGAACTCAGTCTGGAGAGAAAACAGAGCATGCTGTCAGTCGTGGTGCAGGATGAGGGAAGAGCTGCACTGAGCCCTTGCCAATAGTTGCCTGTTCCCGCCACTGCCTGCTTTCTGCTGAAACACAGCCTAGAAACACCCTCTGTTTCAAACAGCAGAGGATGCTTCCATTCCTACAGCTCAGCCCTCAAGTCCTGCTGGCTACATTCCTCTCAATGATTTCAAGCAAGATTCGGAGCATGTGAGCAAAGGCTCCACAGCCGGACAGGAAAGGAGCTGGCAGGCGTAACTGCTTTCTGAGGAACCGTACAGTTATAAGGGTAGTTCAAAAGCATCTCTGACTCTTACATTAACACCTCCTCGGCCTCAGCTCACTGCCACCTTTAATTTCTAGTGCCAGCAAGTCTGACCAACAGCTCTGCTTACAGGAGAAGCACAATTGGTTTCAGGCACATGGCCCTGAAATCTGGAAAACCCCAAGATTTCCATGTACAGCCAGCACAGAACAGGATAGACGCCAGCGTGGCTTTCTGCATCTTGTGACTGCCTGCCCAACCAGGAAGGAAAGGCACCTTGTGTGGCTCCACTGAGGCCATAGGGCAACTGTGTGTTAGTTGAATCCTCAAAGATATAATGGACAAAAAATAAACCAATAAAAATCATCCGAACAATGATGGTAGGGGCTGGAAAGGGAATTCCTCTTTCTTTATCTTTCAGATGGAAAATCAATGATTGCGTTGAAGTTCCTCAGTACAGCTGCAGGCCCTTCCTCCACTTGTATCTTGCTGCTCCGTGTTGCAACAGGAGAGCTGCTCTGGCCTCTCCTCTCAGCCTGTGCCGCCTGCACGGTGAGCAGCTTTGTGGATGGAGAGACCCACACAGACTTGGGCCCAGGCAGAGAACTGTGCCCTGCAAGGGAAAACCACAGCTAAGACAGAAAAGGAAGCAGCAGCACAGCCATCCCCATTCTGCATATCTCTCAGAATTGCTCATCCGAGCCACTGGAAGAAGAGGAGCTCAAAATAACTGTGTGCTCAGAGGTATGCTCGTGGCAAAGGACACAGCCACAATTAAGAGCAGCTCACTGTATCTTAAGAGGCAAACAAAAAGCCTAGAAAAACTAGGGGCCAGAGATCTCAGAAAGCATCACTGCCACACTTCAATCAAGTTTCACCTGCTTGCAAAACATCTTAAGAGCAGTGATGGTTTTCTCCATGTAAGGCATGGACACTCTCAGGACCCAACAACAGGGCACCATATTCTAACCTAAGCCCAGAAGCCTGCTGTCTCCTCAACAGTAACAGAATTTTCAAAGGTCTTGGAGAAGCCCTGGATTGGATGAAGCTGTCAGATTTAGATCAAGCTAATGGAGGAAGATGCTCACCTACTCCCTCTCCCATGGCTGGTGTGGATTTGGAGCAGAAAAGGACGTCTGTGTAAATAGTACTGTTGAAATATCAACTGGTAGAGCAGTGTTGCACATTGTACAAATCACAGTTGGACATCCATGGACAGCTGATGATAAAAGTAATTGTAGGGGAAGAGCTGGATGAAATATTGTTAAAAACAAATAATCATTTTAGCTGCACGTTTGTAAGCATTTCTTTTCATCCTTCTCAAAACAGTTTCATGGCAGAATAAAGAGGACACGTTCACACAGACATTTCCACAGCCAGACTAGGGAATAATCAAAGAATATCAACCAAAACGTGTTTCCTACCAGTTACATGAATCTTGAAGGTGAGTTTCTAGCCAGCAGCCTCGCAGCTGTACTCCCCTTTGTTGCAGTAATTCATTCCTGGATGTAAATCACATGTAGAAAAGTGTTGCTATGATACTAGATGACCAAGAAAGTCCTATAGCCAAAATGTTTTGCACCAGAGAGGCTGTCAGTTGATCCTCCAAATGCAAGACACACAAAATGAAGCGTTCCTTTATCTCTGGGATTCCAAGCATTTTCTCACCTCTGACTTTCACTTGGAATGTTGCTTTGTCATCTTTTGTTTCACAGCTGTAGCTCCCTTGGTCTTTCAGGGTCACATTTTTGACCATGAGCTTGCGGTGCGTCCCCTTGGAGATGATGGTTGTCCTCTGGTCCTGCTTCACCTCTGTTTCATCTTTCTTCCATACGACAGCTCTGCTTGCAGCTGACACCTCACACACCAGCTCCAGGTCTTCAGAAGGAGTGACTGATATTTCTGGAGTCGTTTTGGGCTTGCTGACAACATTAATGGCTTCATCTGAAGAAAAAAAGAGAAAGTGGTTTACATCCTGACTCAGGCTTATTCAGCACAGCATGAAGATACAGTTAGAACTGATTGTAATGTCTCTGCTCATTACATTTGGGTGATTGAGTTTCACCTCTGGAGGTACTCACATACAAACGTGTGCTTGATTCTCCTGTGTAAGGAAAGAGTAAGTTCTATGCAGACAGTTCTTATTTCTTTTAATCAATTCTGTATTCTGCACACGTTCTTCTGAAGCTAAAATGAAGGCAGATAAGTAACGTGTTTGCAATGCATGAACAAACCAATTCAACACCTTGTCTCTAAGCTAACAAGCAGCGTTTGAAGAGCACATCAGTATTTCATGCCCTTCATTCCATCCAGACAGAACCTGCCTGAGGAGCAAGCTGATGGCTGTCAGCTACAGGCAGACCTAGCTTAGCATTGCATTTCTTAGAGCAACAACTGTTGCTTTCAGTCACTGAATATACCAAGGCCAATTGCTATGCCAGGCACATTTATGGCATCAGTGAACAAATAATGAGTTAAAAATTGTAATAGACAGGAGTCATCTATTCTTGTAAAACTAGGTGACCAAAGAAGAACAGTCCCTCTAGAGTCAAGCTGTTTAGAACTAATAGCATCAATCAATGTCACGTAGATAGATTACTTCCCTGCCCTAAGACCATCTTGTGACCATTTGGTGCTCCTAATTAAGCCCTCTTGATGGCTTTTTTGTCTGAGCCATGTGACATTTTGTGATAGGAGTTACTGCTAGTGTTCCCTTCACCCTACACCAAAGTAGGAGGTATCCATTCTCAGGGAATCATGCAGGCTTCCTCTGTATTTGATGCTCAGAGACAGCCCCAGAACTTTTTAAATCTTAGCTTAGCTCTCATCCAATAATGTTCATCAAACAGTGCAACTTGTCCTTTGGGGATGCCTTTGTTCTGCATCAACCAGTTCCAACGGAGTCTTCTCGGCTTGTTTTAGATCAGTTTTTTAACAGATAAAGAAAGGGGCTTTGAATTACAAAGTGAAATTGCAGAATGCATGATTCTCAACCAAACAGAACGGGAGGTGGGATGCAGGGTGAATACCTGAGCCAACACCACCTGCAAGCAATCCTTCAATATCTTAAGAATCTCTAGCCATCCCAAATCCAGTGTTGGGCTTGATCTATCATCTCTGCTGAGTTTTTAGCTAGCTGATGGTGAGCATCTTGGTGGAGATGGGTGAGCAGTCGGACTAGAGGGTCTTAATCAACCTTAAGGATCCTGTGATCAGAGGAACTTGAATGTGCTGTTAAAGGTCACAAGAGCTGCACTGCAGCATGAGCATACACAGCGAAAGGTTTTCAGTAGAGCTTCGGTTCATAAATGAGGACTGGGTTATGGAAAATAGGCTCAAGAAATAAACCAGAAAACAGATCTTAACGCCAGGTTCTGTGAATGCAGCCAGCTGAATTTCACAGATATTGAATTTCAATGACAATTTCTTGTGTTATTTTACCCTCCAGCTCCACCCTGAACAGGAACAGGTCAGTGACAAGCATTACTCCTCCAGGCTTGACCTGACAGTGCTTTACTTGTACTATGAGCTAATGCCAGGAAGAGCAGGAAAAGAGTTTCATCCACGTGCCTTCTCCTTCCTTAGTAAAACCAGTGTGAAACTGCAGCCACGTCAGGCTGAAGGAGACGTCTCAGATGTCCTGCCTGGATGCAGGAGCTCACGTGTCAGAGGATGTCTGGCACGTCAAGTCTCATGGCAGTGCAGTGCATGACAAACTGCAACAACACTTTCCTGTGGGCTCCTTTGGGCACGAGGCCCAGCGGGTGACACACCTCTGGCTGCAGCTCTTCAGAGCCTCCCAGCAGCCACGTGATGCCCATGGGAGAGACACAGCTGACCCGCACAGCAGATGATTTACCAGCTCGCTCTGATTTACAGCAAGAGAAGATACAAGTGGCGATGCTGAATGGTGAAATACTGCGAGTGTGTGGCATAGGTATAAGATTGGTGAGCCTGAGGATGTTCAAAGTCAGGATGGACAGGGCTCAGAGCACCTGATGGAGCTGCGGTGCCCCTGTTCATTGCAAGGGAGTCCAACTAGCTGACCCTTAAGGGTCTCTTCCCTATCTATGAGATACACAAAAGCTGATTCTGCAGTAACCAAGCTACCAACAGCAGCTGTTTGTCTTACAGCTTGCCAACACAGATTTTAAAATAACAGCATTGATTACTCATTTGATAGTCACATTACAGTGCAAAGCACATGGAAATGTCCATCAGCTAATTCATTTAATTCTTTGGGCAGACCTGCCAGTATGAAATATTATGCTAACATGACAGAGAGAAGAAAAGCAAAATTAAGACTAGCTGACAAGCCGTGGCAGGAAGTTCTGCTCTCCATCAATTTAGTCCCATTATTCAATTCTGTTTGGAGATGTCTCCATGACTCTCTGGAGTTTGTTCTTTGAGAAGAAGCAATTAAGTAAGCTCTCCAATGCCAAAGTGCATACACTACTCTAGGCCTTTCTTGTTTCTCCATGGATCAACAAGGGTGACAAGCCAGCAGAAGATGATGAAGAGCCTCATCATGCAAACTCATGCATTTTATCCCCCTCACAGATGCACTGACAACTTACAGCATCATCCATTGAGACGTTGTGAATTTTCAGGGTGTGTTTCTTCCCCACAATGTGCAGTTCATATTTTTCACTGGCCTTGAGCTCCTTCCCATCCTTCATCCACTCCACAGTAGCGCCTGTGTCTGAAAGCTCAGCCTGCAGTTTGGCTTCCTCACGCAGCCGAGCGGAGATCTTTTCTACATCTTTGCTCTTATTGGTAAATCTCACTGCAGCACCTGTCAGGAGCAAAGGCCTCGTTATTTCAATTGATATCAGGCTAACGTGGTCAATGTTTGCCGCAAGTTCTCTGAAAAAGTATCACCTTCTGTTCCTGCACTCATCATTGTGTCACTGCTGAGCAATTCAAGATATTTCATTTGGTCTTCTTGCCGGATTTACTAAGTAAAAATCAACCAAACATCTCCTTCTACTGATTAAGAATGCTCTAAACATGCTTCTGCAGAGGTTTCCACCCAATGACAAACAGGTCCTCCCATCATGAATGTTTATTTGTTCTATTTTGTCATGCAAAGCTGATTGATAGAGATATTATTGGAATGATTGCTCCCCTACTTCTAAATTATTCCAGTGCAATCAGAAAGGCTGTCTGAACCTGGAGCTGAAAGTACTGCTCTATGGTGATGCAGTGGTAAACCTGGTGACTGAATGCACTGGCCAAGAGCTGTGAACTGCAGACATTCATCAGCTGGCATGAAGCAATCTGGTTCAGATACCAAGCAGCTGGGTAGACTGGCTTACCCTACACTCAGTGCTATCATGTTTAGGTCATTACCAGGACTCACATCAGTCCATGGGATGCAATTTCAGGTATTTGGTACAGGCAGTGAATGCCTGCAGCCCCAGTTCTAATCATCAGATCACAGCAACTATGCCTTGACTGGAAGAGGAAAGGAGAAGGATCAAAGCAAATACCTCTCACTCTCATCTTGGTGCTGACATCAACATTTTCGGCAACAAATTTCACTTCTGCTCCACCATCATTCTTGGTGATGTTCTTTATGATTAGGCTGTGAGTAGTTTGGGTTCTCTTGATGATGCAGCTCTCGCTTTCCTGTAAGACTTTACCACTGAGGTACCAAGTGCTGCAACACATTGTTGTAAGATCAGTAGTAAACATGGCATCCCCTCCAGGTACAGCTTCACCAGCTGTTAGGGGGGATTTCACAGCCAGGACTGGTTCTGAGGAAGAACAACATGGATGTCTTAATGCTCTTTAGATGCAAGTCTGGTATCTCATTTAGAGATGGAAGATTAAATCATAGGTACATTTCTACTTCTCCCTTTGCATGAGTGCTGGAAGAAGCACTTCTATGCTTAAGATCTGTTACAGAAAGTTCTGCCTCTTGCACATGTGAGATATCAAAAGATAAGGATATTCATATCTCTCTCACAGAAACAGAACTTGTATCACTTTAGTGGTAGCTGGAGGTTGACAGGAGAACTAGTAATAAAGGAAAGCCTTTGGTGTGTTAGTGCACTACTATCCTTAAAGTCAAATGAAACATCTTTAGGGAACCAACACAGCTGCTCAGCTCACACTGACCCATTTCCATTGGGGTTTTTGTGCTTACCAAGGTGCACGCTCCCTGGGAATTCCAGAGACGGGCTCTGTCCATGCGCATTGACTGCAGACACTCGGAACTGATCATCAGCCTCTTCAGACAGATTGCTCACCGTGAACTCTGGGACGGGGACATGAGACTTGTGGCACCTCACCCACGTGAAGCCAGTTAGTTTATTGCCTTCCACAATGTAGCCATCGATTGGAATGGGGCGGTGCATCTTCGGAGGGGACCATGCCAGCGTCACTGAGGTTTCTGTTTTATTTTTCACCACGGGGTCAGCTGGGGGCTGGGTGGGAGGTTTTCTGGGAGCTGAACAGAAAGAAATACAGAAATATTAGCATAAGGTCATGTAGGCTGGAAAAGACCTTCAAGACCAGCAGACTCAACTTTCAGCATGACCTACTGAGTCCCACCATTAACTACTGTGCTACCTGAGGACATACATGACAAGCTTATTCCTGCAGGTATTTGCATAGTGAATATATTCACCCTCTGGTTGCTTTGGAACATTTTAGAGGTTAAAATCCCATCAGACTTTTTCACTGTGTGCAGCCACTGATACAGGCAGGAGGCTGGGAATTACCTGATGGGCTCTAGTTACAGACTACTGACACAGTAAAGGATTGATTTCATTTCATTTTGGCCATCAAAAAGTTTGGAGTCTGGTTTAAGTCATCCATCTAGACTCCAATTATAATCATATGGAGAACAGCGCATTTAGGAGAACTCATCTCATCTTAATAAACCTGAATGAAATCACAGAATCATAGGATCACGGGAGGGCTTGGGTTGGAAGAAACCTTCAAGATCATCCAGTTCTAAACACCCTGCCATGGGCTGGCTGCCCACTAACCAGCTCAGGCTGCCCATCACCCATCCAACCTCGCCTTCAACACCAAGGACAGGCATCCACAGCTTCTCTGGGCAGCCTGAAATGGAAGCAATGAGCCACATGTTGAAGATACTCAAACATTCATGACTGTAGAGAGAGCCAAATACTCCATACATATTGCCTGCCTGGTCAATGGTATTAAAATGCCAACAACAGACTCATCCAGCTCATGGAAAATGGTGTGAACATGGCGTACAGGATTCTTCCAGCATCGAGTTAGATCTGCAAAGTGTAAAAATAGGAAATCTCAATGCAATGCAATTTTCCCTCATAACATAAATAGACACATAACTGTTTTGGGGTGCACTGTTACCAGCCTGTCAGTTGCTGTTGGTCAGTGCTAGATTCCAAAGGTCCCACTAACATAGCATGAAGCTGAAAGCTAGACGCTGGAATCAGATCTCCTGACCTTACCATCAGAAATCGAGATGTCATATTTTGCTCAGAGGTGCCTGCTTGTAGGAGGGACAGCTTCCGAGCTTTTTCTGCTCCAGGAACCAGCTCCAGCTTCAGGATTTAAACAGCAGTCAGAAATTAAACTGAGCTTTGTCACCTCCATCAAACAGAAGGAGTGGTTGGGTGGTACAGCTTTCCAAATAACTTAGAAACTGTCACAACAATCAGATGCCTACCTTTTCTTTTTGAACTTGTTAATACATAGAGCTTAATAGCATCAGAATGCCCCAAGCACTTCAGATAACACGACAGCTGTAAACCCTTCTTTAAGGATTCCTTTGTTTAACCACTGAGTAACTGTAATTCAGTGGTGCTGGTGGGAGAAGGGAAGTCCTAATCTTCCCAGATGGTGAATAGAGTTGATGTTCACATGCAGACTGGTGCTGCAGCACAGCCAGAAACCACTCATTTGGGAAACACAGCACCAAGAAAATAATGGGAATAGCTTCATAAAATCAGGCAGCTTCACCCAAATTTCATGTCAGGTCCATTATTCTTTCTATTTTCAGGAAGAAAGTTTTTCCCTTTTTCTTGTAGTTTTATTTTCTTTTCCTTTCATGCAAGCAGCTTTGTAGCTTAAAAAATTGTTTTCTAATCACCTCCTGGTGTGGACAAATCACACAGGTTTGACTCCATGTTTTACATAGTTAGCATTTTATATTTGTTCCAGTATGGAACTGTACAGCCATAGAATGGCCTGGGTTGAAAAGGATCTCAAAGATCATCCAGTTCCAACCCCCTGCTATGTGCAGGGTCGCCAACCACCAGACCAGGCTGCCCAGAGCCACAATCCAGCCTTTCCTCATAGGAAAGCTGCTCCAACCCTCTGATCATCACAGTGGCCCCTCCTCTGGACCCACCCCAACAGCACCACAACCTTATTGTCCACAGAAAGCATATAACCCTCATTCAATTGCCCTTCCACTCAGCTTAGAGCACTACTAAAACCAGCATCTTCACCTTAGCTCATCACACTGCTGCAGTTCCTTTTACAAGGATTTCACTGGCAAAAATTAAATCAAAGCCATCACAAGGGATTTAGCACAGTTACGTGTTACTGGCTACGAGAGCTGTCAGCACAGTCACCTGTCAGGCTTTGCTGCTGTTCTCTTTATGTAGAGGCACAACAAGGTTCAGACACCTCACAGTGCAATTCTCACTTGGACTGTAAAGAAAAAGGAGGCTTGAAAAGCAGCGTGTGGAAAACAAAGAAACAGGAATTAGAACAACAGTGGGGCCATGGCACTTGTAGGAATTGTTCTGCCTTTAACAGCAGAGCTTTTCAAGAAGTATGAGGGCATTGCAAACCAGACCAGTTTGGACAGATTAACAACTGCCAGTAGTGGGTTCCAAAATTCCAGACATGAAATCAAAGATAGAAAAACTCTTCACATTTTCATCTCTCAATTTTTCGTACATTGTGCATTACAGTGCAAACAAGTCTTCACATACAACTTGGAAGCTAAAGACAAGTCTGACAAAACAGACTGCACAAAAATGATGGATAATTAACAGAGCAAATTGCTCTTTCAAAAACAGAGTTTATGTCTTCTGGTCATAACACTTCAGAAGCCTCAGAGGCTTCTTCTCCTTTGTATATTTTCATTAATCTTAGGTTTTGTTTTCATTCAATGTGACCTCACTAAACAAATATTGTCTAAGACCATGAGTATCACATAAATGTGCAGATCTCAAGCTGCTCACTTATCTAGTACCCTTGGCATGATGCTTTATTTTCCTCAGCTATTCATCTAGATTGCGTCTGTTGATTGTGCAACAACAGCCTGTTGGTCTCGATTACCTGTGAGAGGCTCTAACTTTGGCCAGGAAAAATCATTTGAGGACAAGTAATTCTCTTGGAATCAGTAAGGCAGTCTTCCCATTCTTTCTTACCAGCACCCATCTTACATGTTAATAAAGGCTTCTGGAAATCAGTTTGAAGATCAAGAAACAATTCAGTTCAAGCATATGCAATCACAGGATTTGTACGTCACCTGCAAAAGTCATTTTATTCTATCCACAATCTCATCCTACATGCAGTTCCTTAGAGGGTTCCTTAGGCACACCAACCCCATGCTCCTATTACAGACCCTTGCATAACACAGGTGATATACCTACAAGATTATCTACAGCTTAGACTATGAAAACAGGGAGTCTAGCTAGAGAAAATTATCTACCTGTGCTTCTGAGCAATCTGTTAACCACTCTCATACAGTTCAGGCCAATCCAAACAAGATGCAATGACATGTCAGCCACAGAAACAGCTTGATTTTAAGGAGTTTGTTTGGACAAGCCCCTGTTGCATACGGTGGTCAAACATGCATTACTTGGGGGCACATTGTATTTGATTTAACAGATACTCTTACCTTTGGCTTTGCACAGAGTCCAAAGTCTATCAGCTTCAAATTGTCAATCAGCAGATTTTCCCGGTGGATGAGAAAGCAGTCAGGAATGATTTCCACCCAAATGCCCAAGGAAACATCTTTTCTCTTCTCTTATTTCCTGCTGTGGACAGTGGTTCCCAGTCTACTCAAAGCTCGCTCGCTCTCGCTGTCTCAGAGATCTTCACTGACTGCTGGCAAGTTCCCATCTTCCAATATCCCAGGTGGGAAATACTAGCTTGTATCTGTTGGAAAGGACCTGGGGACTAGGAGGACAAGTGGTGAGAGACCACAGGCTGAATGCAAGCCAGCAGTGTGCTCTGACAGAAAAGAAGTACAACAAGATCATCAGCTGCATTAAAAAGCAGCACAACCAGACCAGGACAAGTCATTCCTGCTTCAACACTCATTGCACCACATCTACAATACTGTATCTGGTTTTTGGCCAGGAAGGATAACAACCTGAAACAAACTCTGAAGCAAGTTCTATGGATGACCTCCAGCCTGTGCAGGGGGCTGAAGCTCCCACTCAGAGAAGAGAAGCTGGGGAGAATGATCTTTGTGACAGAAAATCCATTGGATGGGGCCAGAGGAATGCATCTCACCCCATACCCTCTGTACAGCCACCATTTGTTTAAAGGATCACTCTTCCTTGAGGCACAAAACTAGAGCAGGTTACACAACAGACTGACACCACAAGGGCTTCTCTCGAGATACAAACTGCAGCAAAGAGCATCACAAAAATGTGAAACCAACACTCAGATCAGATCTGTGTCTCTGCTCCGCTCATTAGGAGCATCATGTTTTACTCCCCTTTCAGAGGAAGATACTTCTTCAAGGATAACAAAATCCAGCTCAGCTACAGAACACAGTACCACATAGCAATAAATATCTAACATTTCCTGTAGGGAAAGAATCCTAAGCACAAGTTATTGTCTGAGTTTCAGCTGGGACTGAATTATCTTCTTCAGTGTCTGATATAATACTACGTTTTCATTCTAGAGAAACAATGGAGATAGCGCAGTGATGCTTACAGTTGCTGCCAGGCAGCGTTGTACAGAGCCACAGTCAATCTCAGCTGAGAGCCCAAGGAAGTGAGAAGGAACAGAACTAGGACAGCTGACTTAAACTGGCCAAAGGATATTCCATACTATATGACATATTGTGGAAGGAGTTTTGAAGGGGGTATAACTTCATGTAAATCTCTTCCACTACTAGGAGGCTAACTGGACACTGATTGGTAGGTGGTGAGCAATTGCTTTTGCATTCATCATAACTATTATCCTTTTCTCTATCTCAGTACATAATTCTATCTCAACCCATGAGTTCTACTTTGTGTTACTTCTCCCCCCTTCAGTTCTCTCCTGCAATCCACTGGAATGGAGTGGAGTACTGTAACTCTCTCTGCCAACAGAAAAATAAAAACACATTCATTATTATTTATGGAAGACTGACTGCAGTTCAGGCTCACTGGTTTGAGGTCTCTGGGCATAACCCTGACTGTGAACAGAAGCAATTGCTGAAACAGTCTGTCAAAAAAAGACTGGAGCTTCCTCTTCCAAAAGGCGGTCCTTAGAAACAATGCAATCAAACAGCTTCCCTGTAAGATAAGGTTATCTGAAAATGCATTTAGAGAGTATCAGAGAAAGATAAGTAAGAAAGACAGCACAGAAAGCAGAAACTATTTCTTACCTCTATGACTATAAATATTTCTTTGATGTCTCTCTTACGTGATCCAATGGGCAAACATGTTGATGACTTCAGTTCTTCATGGCATCAATTTCTGTTTTAGCATGAGGCAAGTCATCCTTAAGAGACCATAAAAGCAAGCGATGAAATCGCTAACTACTGTGACATACCAGGTACCACATCTGACTGCTGTGGAACAGAACAAGCACATATGGGACAGTACACAATTCAACATCAACTCAGCAATGACTGACATCACTCCCATAGAAATTCTGAAACAGAGCTGTGAAAAATGAAAAGTAAAACATTCAGCATTTTCATTGGCATTTTGGTAAAGTTGCTGTAATAATGTAACAATAATGTAATGTAATGTAATGATGTAATAACTTCCTCCATTTTAAAGCCAGAGAATTCTGCCCTCTGAACAACCAGCAACAAGATTTGTGGTGCTCTGTTAAACTTTTTCCAGCTCTACAGCATCTTTCAAAAGGCAATGGGACCAGTAGGCTGCATTCGTATGTACCATCCCACCTGCCCCCGTGTTCTTGAGAACTCCACAACTCCAACAGAAGATATTATCATATTTAAATGCCTTTTGGCTTACCCCTACAGTAACTTTCTCCATGATTTTTAGTGCAAATTTTTCACCAGACAGAAGATGCCGCCCGAGTTTTACCTTGGCAAAACCACCTACAAATCAAAACACAGATGCTTAAAGTTGAGTGTGAATTCTTCTCTAATATAATATTACAATTTCCAACTGGTTTAAAAAACGAATTTCAAATTTATACAAATGAAACCTGACTTAGAGAACTGACAAGAGCTGTTAATCTATTCTCAGATTAATTCTAGAGTGGTGAGACAGAATGTTAGGCGTGCTGTTTCTGTACAAAGATGACACTTACCCGTTCCAACTGTTTCATGGAATTCCTCGGGTCACCTAGGAAGGAGTAGACGCACAGCAGTTAGTGTCAAAGTTTCACAAGATGAATCATGAAACAGGTTCTTGACATTTGGCTATGCAGTGATGGTGGGCAGAAGCAAATAGGCTTCTAGCAACAGTGTCACTGCCTTGAAAGTGATCCTCGTGCAGGTCCAGCTCTTGTGTTGACAAGAGACTCATTTGGGAAAGACAGGAGTCAACTGAAGATGTCAGGCACAGGCTTGAATGCCAGAAGGATGTACAAGCCCACTGAAAGCATGAATTCTACCTGTGTTGCTGACAAGCAGTGATTTGAAAGCTGGATTTGCATGCTTACCTGCCAGGACCAAGACTTCAGCTTCAGAGGGCTCCCTGGCACTGCTCTGCAGTTGGCGTTTGGCCACAGGGGATGGTTTGCCCAGGCAGAAGCAGGAACACCAACTGCAAGCTGCTGACTCTGCCCTCTTACTGGGAGAACTCATTCTGCAGAGAAAACAGAGCATGCTGTCAGTCGTGGTGCAGGGTGAGGGAAGAGCTGCACCGAACCCTTGCCAATAGTTGCCTGTTCCTGGCAATGCCTGGTTTCTGCTGAAACACAGCTTAGAAAAGCGCTCTGTTTCAAACAGCAGAGGATGCTTCCATTCCTACAGCTCAGCCCTCAAGTCCTGTTGGCTAAATACCTCTCAACGATGTCAAGCAGGGACATGGATCCCGAGAATGTTGGAGGCTCAGGCTGCTTCGCTCTCCTGGGGCAGGCCTTCAACAGGGAACGAAGGCAGGAGATGAACTTGCCCCGTTTCTTTGGCTCTGCGCAACAAAACAAAAAAACAAGTTCATTTCAGCCCTGGCTCGGTTGGACGAGGCCGAGTGCAACACATTCAACAGAACACGTAACAACAGAAAGCATGTTCCCAACAAAGACACGCAAGAACGGATTTTCCCCATCCCTGGAGGTGCCCAAGGAGCTTAATGCAGTTCTCTTTCTAAGCTTGCTCAACTCGGGCATTAATGAACCCCCTGAAAGCCACGTTCAGACCCCATTTTACTAACCCGCATTGTCAAATGTAAAATACGCACCTGGCTTTGGCAACGAATGTAGGATGGACTCGGGCAGTTTTCCCCTGATGAGTTCCACGCACTCACCAGGGAAAAAACCAACCTGTAATAAGAACAAAAAGACAGGTGGGCATTAGCCCAAGCCCAGAGCCAAAGGGAAGGTCCTCTGACACCGACACAGGGCAACTGTTTGCATCCAGAAGCCATCCTGTGCAGGCAGAGCAGCTCCAACCGGAGATTCCCGACTCTACTGAAGCTGTGCTCTCTAGTCAAAAATGTGTGCCTACCTCAAAGCCACGCTTGCCTCTCCAAAAGGGGCTCATCTCCTTTGGTGGCATATCAACAATGCACACGATGTCTCCAACCTGCAAAAGATTGAAACATCAATCCCAGCTTCAGCACAGCTAAAACAAAAGCCTTCTTCTACGACACAAAATATGAGAGTATTCCCGAGGCGTTCACACTCTATACTACTCTCTGTGCACAACAACAAGGAACGCCTGGAACTGCTTACCTCCAGAGAGAGCTCATCCGGCCCCTGGGCGACGTGGCTCCTAATAACATGGGCTGCCGCAATCGCTGGTACGTTTAAAGATGACATAGCACGCACCAGCTGCGGCTCCCGCATGTTATCAGCCTGCAAAACAGAGCACAGGCCGTGGTCAGGGCACTGAGGACAAACCAGGAGAATTTCAAGGTGAGGAGCACATCTGCAAAGAAAGCTGCAGCAAATGCGCTCCGTCCTTATCAGGAGCACTTCAGAAGGAGCTGCACGTCTCATCACAGTTATTTCCCTTTCTGGCGTGCATTGCCAGGCCATGCAAAGATGCATCTCTCTCTACCCAGACTAATCAGCAATGGCACTGGCACAGACAGGTGGCCAGGCCCTTTTTGGCCCATTCTTTCCTGCAGGAGAGTACACCTGCAGCTCCTTCTAATGGCTCAACACAGGGAAAACAGACCGGCCAGAGCTTCATACTGTACCTCCGTCGCCGCCAACTCAGGCTCACGGCTGATCCCACTGCACGCAGCACCCATCACAGCAAGTGTGAAGAGCTGGAACAGAGCAGAAACACACTTCTGTTTTCTCTATTCACACAGCACAGTATGGACAGACTTCTTCAGAGCTACCCGCGCATACCCTGCGGCAAAACCATGCGGGGGGACAAAACATGGCACGTACCTGGCAGTGAGATCACCTCAAGCTATCTGCAGCAGTTCCTTGTCGCTTTGCTCGGATGAAATGAGAGCAAAAGCTGCACCGAGGCAGTGGGCGGAGGGTGAGGAGAGGAGAGAGAAAGAGCAGGTCAGTGAGCAGGGCTAAGACAGTCATGGAATAACACACACAGCACAACTGTCCCACCCACTTGCTGCAAGACATGCTGAGTCTCAGGCTACGTGATGCCTGTCCGCCCAGCAACTTTACAATGCTTCCACTACTGAGCAAAGACAATGGAAGAAGCACGGGACAGGTGCCAACTTTACTGATACCCCCTTTGGAACGTGTGTACCGGGGAAAATTACGTCTGATGGTCAAGAGTAAGCAATACGGTGCTGTGAACTCAAACAGCCAGCAGTTCTCAACACCTCACTGCCCACCCATCCATCCCACGCCAGCTCAGCTTACCTACAAGCTGCTGCGCACGACGGTGAGAAGAAAAAGCACTAAAGATACTAACTAAAGCCACTAACTAAAGGCACTAACTAACGGCACTAACTAACTAACGGAACTAACTAACTAACGGCACTAACTAACAACAGTAACTAACAACGCTAACTAACAACAGTAACTAACTAACAAAACTAACTAACAAAACTAACTAACTAACGGCACAAAAGGCACAAGACCAACAAGACAACCAACCACTCCGACCACTAGCTCACCCACAAAGGAACACAGAACGCACCGCTCCTCCCCTCATTCAAGACGCTTATGACATCACCAACGGCCAACAGCCTGGTCCACCATGACCCCCCACAATGCGGGGAGCCAAGACCACGTGGTCACGTCTGATTCCAACACGGCACCACAACATTCCAGGACTCAGTGTGGGCTTGGAATTCTATCCTGGTGTGGCAGCGCAATGGGAGGTGTTAGGGCACAGCTGAAGAGCTGACAGACAACGGACGTTTCCAAAGGAGGGTGCCAGATTAACTCTCAGCATTCTCTTGCAGGGCTCTTAGGAATGCTTCAAACCCATTTTCACTGCCTAGCTCATTTCTAGAAAGTCCAGTTGAGAAATGCTCACTTTGTCTGGGGAACGCCTCTATGCATCATGAATGAAAAATAAAATAAAATGGGCACGCGACCCTATGAAACTTACCTCTCTGCTCTTGCTGTCAGCCAGACACCTCAGATGAGCATGACGTGTCCCTGCTCCTGAATGAAGATTCACCCAAGTCTGTGTTCCTATCTGCTCCATCTCTGGGTCTAAAAGAAACACAGATAGAGATGATTACAAGATCCTTTGTGCAGACGAAAGACAAGGGTGCACATGAATTCTGTTTAGCAAGAAATACTACATTCCCAATGGTAGTACTTGAATCCTCCTTTGGGGCTGGAGCTCAACAGGTCAACACATCAGAAATAACACAAAGTGCATCTGGAAGACGTGTCTCAAAGCCCAGAAAATCCACCACGGGAGGGGGCTGGACAGTGGACCACAAGTGTCCATTTCCATTGCAGCTCCCTGTAGAGAACAGCACCAATCAGCAGGCGTGAATCAATTCATTCACAAGCTGCACAATGACTCTGTTCTTTACATGATAAAGAAACACACAGAGATTCCTGACCAAAAAGTTGGGAGTTAATAACGACCAAAGAGGTTCCTGTTCCTACGCCTCATCCTCTCACCCCAACTCCTGGGTGATGCCCACAGGCTTCAAGTCAGCTCTCAAATCCATTGAACTCCAGTCACAGAACTCCATCAAAAAGGATGTCACACATGTGACACTTACATACATTTTGCATCAGAAACAGTGACGCCAGCAGGAGCAGAGAGGTGACTGTCCCCCTGTACTCAGCACTGGTGAGGCCACAACTCTAATTCTGTGTCCAGTTTGTGGCCCCTCACTGAGAAAAAGACACTGAGGCATTGGAACGTGTTCAAAGAAGGGCACAAAGCTGGTGAGGGGTCTGGAGCACAATGGGGCCATATGAGGAGAGGCTGCAGGAGATGGGAATGTCCAGCCTGGAGAAGAGGTGGCTCAGGGGAAACCTCATTGCTCTCTATAACTTCCTGAAGGGAGGTTGCAGTGAGCTGGGGGTCGGCCTCTTCTCTCGTGTCATTACTGATAGAACTAGAGGGAATGTTTTCAAGCTGCGGCAGGAGAGGTTCAGGCTGAACATTAGGAAATATTACTTCTCAAAAAGGGTGGCCAGGCACTGGAATGGACTGCCCAGGGAGGTGGTGGAGTCACCCACCCTGGGGGTGTTCAAGGAACGTCTGCAGAAATCCCTGCTGAAATCCTGACCTCTGCCACAGGTGGCTGAGTGACACAAAAGCTGTGTCCTTGGTTCCCGGCCTTACCTACATGCTGTTCATCTTGCTCTGCAGCTCCTGTTCTGAATAGTCTTCTTATATTCCCATGTGATGTACCCTGAAATACATCATTTAGTGAGTCTGAACAAAACATAAGACATTAATTGGAACTATGAAGAAATGTCTTTTGCACTTTACTTGGAGGATGTTACATGCTATACCTTCTTTTCTCAATTGTAACACATGATTTTTTATAAAAAGAAACATAGCAAGTCAGCTCTTCAGTGTGCATATTGATGAAACTTGGTGAAATACAACTTTAGAAAAAGGTAATTTGAAAATTTAAATATTCTTATCAGAATCTCTGCTGTTAGTTACCGTTCCAATGTTCTGATTTGATGATGATTCTCTCAGAGCTGTTTTGTCACTCGCCACCTCCAATGCACTTCAAGTGCTTTAGGAGCATCACTGGAATTTTGAATAAACTCGATATATTTTAGGAAAGCTGCTACAGATGCACGACTGCAGTACTTTGGAAAAATATAATCTTGATTGAACGCTGAACAGTGTTATTTAATTATAATCCAGGTAATTAAATTAATTAAACCAAGGGAATCACCTCCCAGTCAGTCAGCTCCCACCAGGGAACTCGCTTCCCTGCCAAGCAGATGCAACCAACACAAGCTGCTACATCACTCTAGGGCCCCACTGAGTCTTCCCAAGGGGTCTCCAAAGGCTTCCCTGTTGACTTCTGGGAACCTGGGAACACTCACATGGAAGCCAGTGCCCCCTAATGTGCCCCAGAGGTTTCTCAGGGCCCTGCAATTAGCTCTACAGACATCCAGACATGCCCCAGAGCAAGTATGTGTGCTGTAGGGAGCCCAAGAGACATTCCAGAGTATGCTAGTACTCCTCAGTGCGCTCAAGGGTTCTTCACCTGTCTCTAAATATGCCATACTTGACTTTGTTTTCTCTTCTGGAGCTTAGTTCTCAGCTTTGCTTTCTCATGCCATTTATCATTCAGTTTAGAGATTATTTTAACTAAAATATTTTAATCCACCATATTTTCTGAAAACTAAGAATTGATCCCGTTCAAGGAAACAGAAGAGAAAAACATCACCCACAGGCTGCAGATATTTACCTCGACTTCTCTACATGCCTTCCCCAGTGTGCTTTTCAACTCACCTTGCACAGTGACCCTAGCTTTTGTTTCAGAGTCCTCTGTCTCACAGGTGTACTCCCCGCTGTCCTTGGCGGTAGAGTCATGGATGATCAGAATGGCCCCAGTTCCCTCCTGCTGCAAGTCGTACTTCTGGCTTTTTCTGATTGCTTTGCCATCCTTGTACCACCTGATGTTCACATCTGGTTTCAACAGCTCACGGCTCAGGCTGATGTCCTGCCCTGCTGCTGCTGTCTTATCCTCCAGCTGTTTTGTTACCTCAGTAGGTTTTTCTGAAAGAAAACATTGCTTTTTGAGTAACATACACTTAGGGTAGGATGCCTCTCTCAAAATACACGCATCTACATGTTGGAGATAAGTTAGAGAGGCACTTGCAACAGAGGCCATCCTACAGCCAGCAGTAATCTGTAAAGTACAGACAATAGAATTCCAGGCACCATTAATTCTCTCTTAAATCTACCCCATTGAGGATGATGAACCATGTCTGAAAACTGCCTCTTCCTTCTCTCCACTGATCACACTGGGAGCCTCAGATGATGCTCTCAGATGCACATGTTCTAGATAGGAATTTGTTGTACAAAAAAAATTTGATTTTCCTCTTTATTGACTCCTTTTATCTATCTTCTATTTCACACATCAGAGGTTTACACTGGGGAAAAAAGATCCACCAAATGCAAAAGAAAGGAGAAAGAGGAAATCCTTCAAACTCTGAGCGCGTAGAGTAAAAGAGCTTAATTACTGGGGAGAGCAGATTAGAATCACAGTATCCTTAGAATTGGAAGAGACCCTTAAAGGCCATCTAGCCCAGCTCCCCTGCAATAAACAGGGACATTCACAGCTAGATCGGGTTGCTCACAGCCTGGTCATTAGTCATTCCAGAGGCAAAACACACACTGAATGATCTCTCCCTGCAGTCATAAATCCTTGGAGACAACAGCATTGACACTGCATGGCACTGAAGCAGTAAAAAAATTTGCTCCTGTAACTCTCCTTGTGTTAAGTAAAATGATGATAAAAAGCAATGGAATGCTTTGGCAGGACACCAAAACCATCCTCCTTCGTTGATATCTGCTGCAATGGAACCTTCCACTGGAAGAAAGCCCCTGATGACTTGTCACCCCAGAGAGGTGAGCTTTAGAAGCAGGACTGCTGCACAATAGAATGAACTGGAGCTCCTTAGCATCTCTTACATCCAGGAGGGCTGTGATCAGACCCACCTCTCACCTTCAGGCGCGCGCTTTCTGACACCTTGTCTGACTTCACTGTCACTGGGCCAGCATCCTCAGGCTTAACCTGCTTCACTGTCAGTGTGCAGCAGTTGCCAACGTTCTTGATGTCATTGTAATTGTTGGTGTAAAGGAGGTTGCCATTCAGAAACCATTCCACATCCTCGTCATCATGGGACAGCTCGCAGGAGAAGACAGCAGAGCTCTCTTCTTCAATTTCCACATCCTGCAGGTGCTTCCTTACTTCTACATCGTGGGCTGTAGGGAAACAAGGTGAACTGTTACCACTGTTACTATAAAGCATACTGGGATGTAGTAGAATGGCTGGACTAGATAATCTTTGTGTAATCTTCTCAGTGAAGTTTATACATTTGCAAAGTTAGCAGGAGAGAACGGCAGAAATCAACCTCAAGAAGAGAAATCTGAGGTGAAATAGGACATGGAAGAGGCCACCCTCCCTGCTCATACCTTCAGCTGTCAGCGTGGCCTCAGTCTCTGCAATTCCCGCCTTGCACTTGTACACACCAGCATCATTGGGCTTCAGCTTCAGAATCTGGAGCTCTGCTGAATGCTTATCCCTCTTGATCTTGTACTTCTCAGAGGGCTCGATGGGTATGTGGCCCTTGAACCATTTCACAACCTTTGGAGAAGGCCTGAAGTCACAGGACAGGATGACAGAATGACATTCCAAAGCTGTCTTGTCCTCCAACTTCCTGGTGATTTGTATATGGTAATCTGAAAAGCAGGGGTGGAAGAGAAGAAAGGATGAGGACAATTGGAAGAAGAGGAAAGTCTCTTGCATCTATTCCATTCCAATTAATTTCATGTTCACAATGGTTCTTTGAACAACTCTAAAGATAAAACAAATGATTGTCTATAGGGAAGGCCATTGATTACATTTCTATAAAGTAATACTGTATAGTATCTACCAAATGCAAGCTCCAGCTCTTGCTCTGTGCTTATTAAATTGCTCCCAGTTGAGGCTTTTATTCAAATAAGAGTGACTTGAAAATATAATAAGTACTTTAGGATGTGAATGGAGACTCTTACACTGGGGACAACAGGAGATAAAAAGCCTAGAAGTTTCTTTCAGATGAAATCAATGACAAACTGCATCAAATTTAGGTGCTACCAAACTTAAACTTGTCTACTTCAGAAATACAATTAATTTCACCTGATTTGACTTCTTTGGTATAGCCAAGGACAAAACCACAGCTCTTTAGATCTGAATAGTAAGCACATCACAACTATTCATACAGATCTTTTACTAAGACGCAGCGGTCTCATTTAGTGTCCAATGACTTTGAACTGGAAATGGAGCAGAACCTCCAGACACACACACAATATTTCAAAGACCCCAGTGAAGGAAGACTGTACATTAATTAATTCTTCATCTTCATGATGTAAACCAAGCCAGGATATGTTACCTCTAACAAGCAGATTGGCTGTGGATTTGGATCTGCCAATTGAGAACTGAATGGTGCCTGTCATATCAGTGGTGGTTTTCAGTATGGTCAGCCGGTGGATGGTGCCTTCTTGCTGCATAATCAAGTTTCCGCCAGCCTGTAAGACTTCCCACGTAGATACCACCTGCGAGGTTTCACAGAAGGAATGGATACCTCGCATTCAAATTTGGCTTCTTCAGGCTCAGTCACATCCTCATCACACAGCTCCTTTACTAGATTAATGGATTGCTCTTTAAGAAAGATGGAACAAGAGAAAGCAGAGATTTAGAAGGAATGTAAAAAACCCTTACATTATCACCCTACTTACTCATGTCAGCATTACTGCACATGAACACTACACCTATCAGCTCAAAATGCCTTAAAACATCATTAAAAAATAATAGAAAGAAAGGAATGTTGTTAAGAAGTCAGACAATAAGACTGACAACCTGAAGAGAGCCCAGATCTTTTGATTCTTACTCCAACATCCAAATCAAACCATGACCTTCCCATCCCGATATCAAACTCCTCGCATTACAAAATGGAAAAGAGGTTCAATGAAACACGGACATTGATAATTACTTTGGTTAAATACAGCAACTTAGCTCTGAACAAGTTTTCTCCTAGTAAAGGTCTCTGTAGCTCAAACGTAATGACTCTACTTAAGAGAAATTCATTTTCCAGAATGTTCTTGCCCTTATAATTGTAACAGTGGCAAAGCTGGGGACTGAACTCTTGAGTAGTGTGCTAACTCAAATGTCTCCCTTTTCTTTATCGCACTTAACATCATATATATACCCTAACATTGTATATATTAAAAAAAGAACCCTGTGCTCTTTTACAACAGACAGAAAAAATGAAGAAAAAGTCAACCTATGTTTTTTATCCCTCAACGTTCAAACACAAATCTCAAGTCTAGAGGTAGAAAATCAACCTCCTAAGAAAATAATCTGTTTTACTTAGCAAAAGTAAATCCCAAAAGACAAGGTGGATACTTTGTGGGCAGAAAGGTAGGTAGGTGGGTGTTTTTATTTCTGTGAAAGGTCCTGGTGGTGTTTAACTTCTTAGACATTAAATCAAAGGATGGTAGCTGGTTTATAATATAAGATAATTTAAGCAAAATCGTCATCAGAAGCATAATTATCTTTAACTGTAAGATGGGCACGAGATTCTGCCTTTTCTGCTACAGATTTGATTTCTGCTGCATCCTTGACTTGGACACGTGTGTAAGTCAGAGAGCAGGTCTTCCCTGAAGCAGAGAACCACAGAGTCACTAAGGCTGGAAAAGACCACTAAGCTCATCTAGTCCAACTGCCAACTCATCCCTACCAAACTGTGCTCTTGAGAGCAAACCCACAACTACACTTGGCTTCCTTGAGCAAAGAGCTCTGAGGCACATGGCCAGGCTGAGCATCATCCATCTGGTTTCACAGCATCACTGCCTGTTCTCTCATGTCAATGAAACCACCCATTCCACCCCAACCACATCCCACCAAAGCTGCTTAGTGCTCCCAAAGCGAATGCTCACCAGTTGATTCCAACTTGAAGGTCATCTTCTGGCCAGCAGCCTCGCAGATGTATTCTCCAGCATCTTTCTTCTCCAGCTGCTCCACAACCAGACGCCGTGTTTTGCCCAATGATTCCATTCTGAACTTTCTGGAGGAGGCAAGCAGTCTTCCATCCTTGTACCATTTTACTTCAGTTGGATCCTGTGCTACTTCACAGCTGAGGGAGGCACTTGCTGCCAGGGCAGCACGCACCTCTTTCTGCACCTTCTCCTGGTTTATAAACACAGGTTTTGGCTCTGAGGGAAGAAAAGAAAAAGTATTGACTGAGGGACTGAAATGAGACCATCTTGCAGGTTTGTATGTACAGCTTGGAACAGGTTTAGGTTACCACTTGTGCCCAAACTAATAGCCTTCACTAGAGAATATCAGCTCTTCTGTTGAAACAAAGTGTCAAATCTAGGCAAGAAAGAACCCAGGAACTGAAGGAACCAAGAGGGTCCTTGAACACCAGTCCCATGGTTGCAAGTCACTATGCAAACATATTGAACCCAAAAGAACATCTGTCCTGCAGGCAACCAAAACCTGAGTTCCTTTTACTTAAGACCCACTGTGAAACATCAAAACATATAAACATGTGATAGTCAAACCACTGGCTGCCTTTTCATGACCCAGAACAGTACTCCTGGCTTCCTGAACAGACTCCTCATGGCCTCTACCATTGCCACAACTGTGACTGTCAAAGGCACAAAGGAAATATGCTCACCAACGCAGTCCTTTGTTCTTTGTGTGTGATTTCCAGATATCTATTTTACTTTGAGCTCTGGGAATAGTCAGCTCTACCAGGTCTCTTACTGTGAGGAGCAGACTCACCCAACCAGATGCAGCCTCCAACATAAAGGCATAGTAAAAAGGCAGTGTACTACTAGGAGAAGTTCCTGCTTCTCCTGCCATGAAAGGCTGCACGTACAACATGCACTCCAGCCTCACTGCACATACTTAGCTTAGTCAAATGTTTCGGTGAACAGGAATTACAGTTTGGGACCTCAGGCACAGGAGAGATTTGAATAATATCTTGAATATTGCTTCCATTGTACATATATCAGTAATTATTATTCTACAGACAGACTGAAACAGGTCTTTGTGCCATAATAAAACCAAATACTTTCTACAAACCCAGGCAATCAAGTCTAGGGAAAAAAACTCAGCACAGACTACTGCATCTGGATCACTGTATAATAGAAACTAGATTTTACTTTACTGTTCTCTGCTGTATTTCAGACAACACCTGTCTTACCTGTGACATGAATCTTGAAGATGAGTTTCTGGCCAGCAGCCTCGCAGCTGTACTCCCCTGCATCTTTCTTCTCCACCTGGCTCAGCACCAGCCGACGCTGTTTGCCCTCTGACTCCACCTTGAACATCTTGCTCCAGGTGATCAGTTTCCCCTCCTTGTACCACTTCACCTCCGTCTTCTTCTGGGCCACCTCGCAGCTCAGCTTGGCATTTTGAGTCAGTACAGCCTTCCCCTCCTCTTCTACCTTGTCCTTGTTTGTAAACACGTCTTCTTTCTCTGCAGGGACATCACAACAGCCACACCGTTTTGCTGTAGTCTGCTGCAGAGCTTACTCCAGTTCCCCATTTTCACTATACTTGCCCTTCACAGGGAGCATCGTGATGCCTCATTATGACAGGAAAACACTTTTCCCTCTATTTTGCCTTGGGAAATGATAGGCATATCATTTCATATCATTTCATATCATATCATATAATTTCATATCATTTCACATCATATCACAAAGCTAAAGATTTTGCAGTCTGACAGCAGATTTGGACATGAGATTTAGAACACCTGCATGCACTGCTGAACCTCCTCCCTTCTCTTTTTTTCTTCTCGTGTCTCTCTACATTTCCAGTAAATCAGAAGGGAACAGCCCTCTAGAACAGGTTGCCCAAGGAGACTGTGGATGCTCCATCCCTGCAGGCATTCAAGGCCAGGCTGGATGTGGTTCTGGGCAGCCTGGGCTGCTGCTTGGCAACCCTGCACATAGGAAGAAGGGGGCTGGAACTGGATGAGCACCGTGGGCCTTTGCAACCCAGGCCATTTATGAGTCTGATTATTGGCATTTTCCACCTCATTGTGTCATTCAAATTTTGTAACCAGATCTCTTCAACCACCTCCCCTTTTCTCACTCCTTGCATGCCTGGTGTGCTCTTGCACTGTAACCCTGCAGACACCAGCTGACTACAAGAGCTGCACAAGTTACCCTCCTTGCCTATTGTTTGTTGCAGTAATTCATTCCTGGATGGAGAAGCACAGGTAAAAAAGTGTTGCTATGACACTAGATGACAAAGAAAGTCCTATAGCCAAAATGTTTTGCACCAGAGAGGCTGTCAGTTGATCCTCCAAATGCAAGACACACAAAATGAACCGTTCCTTTCTCACTGGGATTCCAAACATTTTCTCACCTCTGACTTTCACTTGGAATGTTGCTTTGTCATCTTTTGTTTCACAGCTGTAGCTCCCTCGGTCTTTCAGGGTCACATTTTTGACCATGAGCTTGTGGTGCGTCCCCTGGGAGATGATGGTTGTCCTCTGGTCCTGCTTCACCTCTGTTTGATCTTTCTCCATACGACAGCTCCGCTTGCAGCTGACACCTCACACACCAGCTCCAGGTCTTCAGAAGGACTGACTGATATTTCTGGAGTTGTTTTGGGCTTGTTGACAAAATTAATGGCTTCATCTGAAGAAAAAAAGAGAAAGTGGTTTACATCCTGACTCAGGCTTATTCAGCACAGCATGAAGATACAGTTAGAACTGACTGTAATGTCTCTGCTCATTACATTTGGGTGATCAAGTTTCACCTCTGGTGGTACTCACATACAAACGTCTGCTTGATTCTCCTGTGTAAGGAAAGAGTAAGTTCTATGCAGACAGTTGTTATTTCTTTTAATCAATTCTGTATTCTGCACACGTTCTTCTGAAGCTAAAATGAAGGCAGATAAGTAACGTGTTTGCAATGCATGAACAAACCTATTCAACACCTTGTCTCTAAGCTAACAAGCAGAGTTTGATGAGCACATAAGTATTTCATGCCCTTCATTTCATCCAGACACAACCGGCCTGAGGAGCAAGCTGATGGCTGTCAGCTACAGGCAGACCTAGCTTAGTACTGCATTTCTTACAGCAACAACTGTTGCTTTCAGTCACTGAATATACCAAGGCCAATTGCTATGCCAGGCACATTTATGGCATCAGTGAACAAGTAATGCATTAAAAATTGTAATAGACAGGAGCCATCTATTCTTTTAAAACTAGGTGACCAAAGAAGAACAGTCCCTCTAGAGTCAAGCTGTTTAGAACTAATAGCATCAATCAATGTCACGTAGATAGATTACTTCTCTGCCCTAAGACCATCTTGTGACCATTTGGTGCTCCTAATTAAGCCCTCTTGATGGCTTTTTTGTCTGAGCCATGTGACATTTTGTGATAGGAGTTACTGCTAGTGTTCCCTTCACCCTACACCAAAGTAGGAGGTATCCATTCTCAGGGAATCATGCAGGCTTCCTCTGTATTTGATGCTCAGAGACAGCCCCAGAACTTTTTAAATCTTAGCTTAGCTCTCATCCAATAATGTTCATCAAACAGTGCAACTTGTCCTTTGGGGATGCCTTTGTTCTGCATCAACCAGTTCCAACGGAGTCTTCTTGGCTTGTTTTAGAACAGTTTTTCAACAGATAAAGCCAGGGTCTTTGAATTACAAAGTGAAATTGCAGAATGCATGATTCTCAACCAAACAGAACGGGAGGTGGGATGCAGGGTGAATACCTGAGCCAACACCACCTGCAAGCAATCCTTCAATATCTTAGGAATCTCTAGCCATCCCAAATCCAGTGTTGTGCTTGATCTATCATCTCTGCTGAGTTTTTTGCTAGCTGATGGTGAGCATCATGATGGTGATGGGTGAGCAGTCGGACTAGAGGGTCTTAATCAACCTTAAGGATCCTGTGATTAGAGGAACGTGAATGTGCTGTTAAAGGTTACAAGCGCTGCACTGCAGCATGAGCATACACAGCGAAAGGTTTTCAGTAGAGCTTCGGTTCATAAATGAGGACTGGGTTATGGAAAATAGGCTCAAGAAATAAACCAGAAAACAGATCTTAACGCCAGGTTCTGTGAATGCAGCCAGCTGAATTTCACAGATATTGAATTTCAATGACAATTTCTTGTGTTATTTTACCCTCCAGCTCCACCCTGAACAGGAACATGTCAGTGACAAGCATTACTCCTCCAGGCTTGACCTGACAGTGCTTTACTTGCACTATGAGCTAATGGCTGTGCTTACAGCACCTCAGGGAGACACCTCAGAGATCACAATATCCTTCGGGTACAGCAGGAGACACTCAACTCTCCAAATGTGGAGTTTAATTTGTCAAAAGAGGAGACAGGATTCCCATGCTAAGAACTTAGGACCATTTCAGTCATCGGTTTAAAGATGATGTAAGTACTGAGGCAATAGATGAACTAGAAGAATGAAGCCCAGATGTCAGGGCTCAAGTCGTGACTCCAGCCCCAGCTGCAGCTAAGGCTGTCTTGAATTCATCACAACACAGTTACATTATTTGCTCATACTGTGGATTTGCATAGGAACAACAGGAAGGTCAGAATTGCTTCAATAGAGCTATGCAATCTTTGTCCTAAATACTGGAAACCCACAGGGTTGGACAAATCAAATGAATTAAGTCTGAAGTGCTTTACATGGATTGTGATCCCATGTTTGCCTCACAAACTTACCTGAGACTTTCCAATCAAAAATCAGAGTGTCATCTCCAGTTTTGCAGATGTATGTTTCCTCATCTTCTTTCGTTACAGGTGAAGCCAGAAGATTTTGCAGTTTCCCTTTATCTTCCATTTTGAACTTGTTACTAGTCATGATTTCTTTGCCATTTTTGTACCACTTCACCAGGACATTGCAAACAAATTGAGCCTAAAAGATGGAGATATCATTCAGGACCGAAAAGAAAAAAAGAATTCCTTTATGGAAATTAATTGGAGCTCAAAAGTTAGATGATGAAACTGGCCCCTATTAACACACACTGGAATAATTGACTTCAAAGATTCAAAATCTCACCACTGTCTTAGCCAAAAGTTTAAGCCTAAGGCCATGGTCCTATTTTACTGCGGGTAATGGAGTTTGTTTTCCAACTTCTTGTTAACATATCATTTCAAAACAGCGCACACAGCTGAGTTGGGTCTGTTGAGACAGCGCAGTCAGAGCTGCTAAAATCAAGTCCGGATTTTGCATGCATTTGTTCTGCAGTTCCAAGAACACGCATGTATAACACAAATTCAACAACATTCTACAGAACGCCTGTCTTTTAGGAGCTCGAGAGCCAGCTGATGGACACTGGGATCACTGAGATCCTGTCAATACATTTAACTCCATCCTATCATACAGTCAAATTTCATTCATTTTTTCAGGAACTGTCTCTTATCATTGTAGTCCCCTCACCACTGCTGGATGTGAGCCCAGCCACACAAAAGCAGGTGCTGGTTTTCACTGCAGATACTGCAGGAAGGAGAAACAGCCTCCGGACTGGACCAGCTGAGCGTGGCCCTACCAGGATTTGCTCCAAAGGTCTTATTACCTTCCTGATGAAATACATGGGGGTCCTCCTTTGATTCCAACCCCAACCCACCCCACCATGCCCCCTGATAACATCCATCAGGGCCACATCTCCACAGTTCCTGAACACCTCCAGGGATCCCACCACCTCCCTGAGCAGCCTGTGCCGGTTAATTCTGGGGGCAGACCTGCCAGTATGAAATATTATGCTAACGTGACAAAGAGGGAGAAGAAAAGCAAAATTAAGACTAGCTGACAAGCCTTGGCAGGAAGTTCTGCTCTCCATCAATTTAGTCCCTGTGACTCTTCACAGGTCTCTTCTACATTTTGGATCACTGCAACAAAAAGAGCTGTTGACATCATCTCTCATGGCCACCCTGAGAGAAGAGCAGGAAGGCTGGGATACTCTTTTTCCTATCTTTCCCTTGACTTCCTCTATATCTTAGGGACGAATCACAGGACAGAACACAGAAATCAAATGGCTCTACAAAGCAGATTGGCCAGTTCAAGTCAAAACAGCCACTGAAAACACCCCACATGCTGTCTGACAACAGCTGGACTGTCGGGGAGTCAGGTGAATGCAGTCTGCTGGCCCTGGGCAGGAAGAGGACAGCCCAGACTGTCACATACCTTTCACTGAAAGCTGATAGAGCATTTTATCCCCCTCACAGATGCACTGACAACTTCCAGCATCATCCATTGAGACGCTGTGAATTTTCAGGGTGTGTTTCTTCCCCACAATGTGCAGTTCCTATTTTTCACTGGCCTTGAGCTCCTTCCCATCCTTCATCCACTCCACAGTAGCGCCTGTGTCTGAAAGCTCAGCCTGCAGTTTGGCTTCCTCACGCAGCCGAGCGCAGATCTTTTCTACATCTTTGCTCTTATTGGTAAATCTCACTGCAGCACCTGTCAGGAGCAAAGGCCTCGTTATTTCAATTGATATCAGGCTAACGTGGTCAATGTTTGCTGCAACATCTCTGAAAAAGTATCACCTTCTGTTCCTGCACTCATCATTGTGTCAGTGCTGAGCAATTCAAGATATTTCATTTGGTCTTCTTGCCGGATTTACTAAGTAAAAATCAACCAAACATCTCCTTCTACTGATTAAGAATGCTCTAAACATGCTTCTGCAGAGGTTTCCACCCAATGACAAACAGGTCCTCCCATCATGAATGTTTATTTGTTCTATTTTGTCATGCAAAGCTGATTGACAGAGATATTATTGGAATGATTGCTCCCCTACTTCTAAACTATTCCAGTGCAATCAGAAAGGCTGTCTGAACCTGGAGCTGAAAGTACTGCTCTATGGTGATGCAGTGGTAAACCTGCTGACTGAATGCACTGGCCAGTAGCTGTGAACTGCAGACATTCATCAGCTGGCATGAAGCAATCTGGTTCAGATACCAAGCAGCTGGGTAGACTGGCTTACCCTACACTCAGTGCTATCATGTTTAGGTCATTACCAGGACTCACATCAGTCCATGGGATGCAATTTCAGGTATTTGGTACAGGCAGTGAATGCCTGCAGCCCCAGTTCTAATCATCAGATCACAGCAACTATGCCTTGACTGTAAGAGGAAAGGAGAAGGATCAAAGCAAACACCTCTCACTCTCAACTTGCTGCTGACATCAACATTTTCGGCAACAAATTTCACTTCTGCTCCACCATCATTCTTGGTGATGTTCTTTATGATTAGGCTGTGAGTAGTTTGGGTTCTCTTGATGATGCAGGTCTCGCTTTCCTGTAAGACTTTACCACTGAGGTACCAAGTGCTGCAACACATTGTTGTAAGATCAGTAGTAAACATGGCATCCCCTCCAGGTACAGCTTCACCAGTTGTTAGGGGGGATTTCACAACCAGGACTGGTCCTGAGGAAGAACATGGAATGCTCTTTAGATGCAAGTCTGGTATCTCATTTAGAGATGGAAGATTAAATCATGGGTACATTTCTACTTCTCCCTTTGCATGAGTGCTAGAAGAAGCACTTCTGTGCTTAAGATCTGTTACAGAAAGTTCTGCCTCTTGCACATGTGAGATATCAAAAGATAAGGATATTCATGTCCCTCTCACAGAAACAGAACTTGTATCACTTTAGTGGTAGCTGGAGGTTGACAGGAGAACTAGTAATAAAGGAAAGCCTTTGGTGTGTTAGTGCACTGCTATCCTTAAAGTCAAATGAAACATCTTTAGGGAACCAACACAGCTGCTCAGCACACACTGACCCATTTCCATTGGGGTTTTTGTGCTTACCAAGGTGCACGCTTCCTGGGAATTCCAGATACAGGCTCTATCCATGTGCATTGACTGCAGACACTCGGAACTGATCATCAGCCTCTTCAGACAGATTGCTCACCGTGAACTCTGGGACGGGGACATGAGACTCGTGGCACCTCACCCACGTGAAGCCAGTTAGTTTATTGCCTTCCACAATGTAGCCATCGATTGGAATGGGGCGGTGCATCTTCGGAGGGGACCATGCCAGCGTCACTGAGGTTTCTGTTTTATTTTTCACCACGGGGTCAGCTGGGGGCTGGGTGGGAGGTTTTCTGGGAGCTGAACAGAAATAAATACAGAAATATTAGCATAAGGTCACGTAGGCTGGAAAAGACCTTCAAGATCAGCAGACTCAACTTTCAGCATGACCTACTGAGTCCCACCATTAACTACTGTGCTACCTGAGGACATACATGACAAGCTTATTCCTGCAGGTATTTGCATAGTGAATATATTCACCCTCTGGTTGCTTTGGAACATTTTAGAGGTTAAAATCCCATCAGACTTTTTCACTGTGTGCAGCCACTGATACAGGCAGGAGGCTGGGAGTTACCTGATGGGCTCTAGTTACAGACTACTGACACAGTAAAGGATTGATTTCATTTCATTTTGGCCATCAAAAAGTTTGGAGTCTGGTTTAAGTCATCCATCTAGACTCCAATTATAATCATATGGAGAACAGCGCATTTAGGAGAACTCATCTCATCTTAATAAACCTGAATGAAATCACAGAATCATAGGATCACGGGAGGGCTTGGGTTGGAAGAAACCTTCAAGATCATTAAGTTCTAAACACCCTGCCATGGGCTGGCTGCCCACTAACCAGCTCAGGCTGCCCATCACCCATCCAACCTCGCCTTCAACACCAAGGACAGGCACCCACAGCTTCTCTGGGCAGCCTGAAATGGAAGCAATGAGCCACATGTTGAAGATACTCAAACATTCATGACTGTAGAGAGAGCCAAATACTCCATACATATTGCCTGCCTGGTCAGTGGTATTAAAATGCCAACAACAGACTCATCCAGCTCATGGAAAATGGTGTGAACAAGGCGTACAGGATTCTTCCAGCAGCGAGTTAGATCTGCAAAGTGTAAAAATAGGAAATCTCAATGCAATGCAATTTTCCCTCATAACATAAATAGACACATAACTGTTTTGGGGTGCACTGTTACCAGCCTGTCAGTTGCTGTTGGTCAGAGCTAGATTCCAAAGGTCCCACTAACATAGCATGAAGCTGAAAGCTAGACGCTGGAATCAGATCTCCTGACCTTACCATCAGAAACGGAGATGTCATATTTTGCTCAGAGGTGCCTGCTTGTAGGAGGGACAGCTTCCGAGCTTTTTCTGCTCCAGGAACCAGCTCCAGCTTCAGGATTTAAACAGCAGTCAGAAATTAAACTGAGCTTTGTCACCTCCATCAAACAGAAGGAGTGGTTGGGTGGTACAGCTTTCCAAATCACTTAGAAACTGTCACAACAATCAGATGCCTACCTTTTCTTTTTGAACTTGTTAATACATAGAGCTTAATAGCATCAGAATGCCCCAAGCACTTCAGATAACACGACAGCTGTAAACCCTTCTTTAAGGATTCCTTTGTTTAACCACTGAGTAACTGTAATTCAGTGGTGCTGGTGGGAGAAGGGAAGTCCTAATCTTCCCAGATGGTGAATAGAGCTGATGTTCACATGCAGACTGGTGCTGCAGCACAGCCAGAAACCACTCTTTTGGGAAACACAGCACCAAGAAAATAATGGGAATAGCTTCATAAAATCAGGCAGCTTCACCCAAATTTCATGTCAGGTCCATTATTCTTCCTATTTTCAGGAAGAAAGGTTTTCCCTTTTTCTTGTAGTTTTATTTTCTTTTCCTTTCATGCAAGCAGCTTTGTAGCTTAAAAAATTGTTTTCTAATCACCTCCTGGTGTGGACAAATCACACAGGTTTGACTCCATGTTTTACATAGTTAGCATTTTATATTTGTTCCAGTATGGAACTGTACAGCCATAGAATGGCCTGGGTTGAAAAGGATCTCAAAGATCATCCAGTTCCAACCCCCTGCTATGTGCAGGGTCGCCAACCACCAGACCAGGCTGCCCAGAGCCACAATCCAGCCTTTCCTCATAGGAGAGCTGCTCCAACCCTCTGATCATCACAGTGGCCCCTCCTCTGGACCCACCCCAACAGCACCACAACCTTATTGTCCACAGAAAGCATATAACCCTCATTCAATTGCCCTTCCACTCAGCTTAGAGCACTGCTAAAACCAGCATCTTCACCTTAGCTCATCACACTGCTGCAGTTCCTTTTACAAGGATTTCACTGGCAAAAATTAAATCAAAGCCATCACAAGGGATTTAGCACAGTTACGTGTTACTGGCTACGAGAGCTGTCAGCACAGTCACCTGTCAGGCTTTGCTGCTGTTCTCTTTATGTAGAGGCACAACAAGGTTCAGACACCTCACAGTGCAATTCTCACTTGGACTGTAAAGAAAAAGGAGGCTTGAAAAGCAGCGTGTGGAAAACAAAGAAACAAGAATTAGAACAACAGTGGGGCCATGGCACTTGTAGGAATTGTTCTGCCTTTAACAGCAGAGCTTTTCAAGAAGTATGAGGGCATTGCAAACCAGACCAGTTTGGACAGATTAACAACTGCAAGTAGTGGGTTCCAAAATTCCAGACATGAAATCAAAGATAGAAAAACTCTTCACATTTTCATCTCTCAATTTTTCGTACATTGTGCATTACAGTGCAAACAAGTCTTCACATACAACTTGGAAGCTAAAGACAAGTCTGACAAAACAGACTGCACAAAAATGATGGATAATTAACAGAGCAAATTGCTCTTTCAAAAACAGAGTTTATGTCTTCTGGTCATAACACTTCAGAAGCCTCAGAGGCTTCTTCTCCTTTGTATATTTTCATTAATCTTAGATTTTGTTTTCATTCAATGTGACCTCACTAAGCAAATATTGTCTAAGACCATGAGTATCACATAAATGTGCAGATCTCAAGCTGCTCACTTATCTAGTACCCTTGGCATGATGCTTTATTTTCCTCAGCTGATCATCTAGATTGTGCCTGTTGATTGTGCAACAACAGCCTGTTGGTCTCGATTACCTGTGAGAGGCTCTAACTTTGGCCAGGAAAAATCATTTGAGGATAAGTAATTCTCTTGGAATCAGTAAGGCAGTCTTCCCATTCTTTCTTACCAGCACCCATCTTACATGTTAATAAAGGATTCTGGAAATCAGTTTGAAGATCAAGAAACAATTCAGTTCAAGCATATGCAATCACAGGATTTGTACGTCACCTGCAAAAGTCATTTTATTCTATCCACAATCTCATCCTACATGCAGTTCCTTAGAGGGTTCCTTAGGCACACCAACTCCATGCTCCTATTACAGACCCTTGCATAAGACAGGTGATATACCTACAAGATTATCTACAGCTTAGACTATGAAAACAGGGAGTCTAGCTAGAGAAAATTATCTACCTGTGCTTCTGAGCAATCTGTTAACCACTCTCACACAGTTCAGGCCATTCCAAACAAGATGCAATGACATGTCAGCCACAGAAACAGCTTGATTTTAAGGAGTTTGTTTGGACAAGCCCCTGTTGCATACGGTGGTCAAACATGCATTACTTGGGGGCACAATGTATTTGATTTAACAGATACTCTTACCTTTGGCTTTGCACAGAGTCCAAAGTCTATCAGCTTCAAATTGTCAATCAGCAGATTTTCCCGGTGGATGAGAAAGCAGTCAGGAATGATTTCCACCCAAATGCCCAAGGAAACATCTTTTCTCTTCTCTTATTTCCTGCTGTGGACAGTGGTTCCCAGTCTACTCAAAGCTCGCTCGCTCTCGCTGTCTCAGAGATCTTCACTGACTGCTGGCAAGTTCCCATCTTCCAATATCCCAGGTGGGAAATACTAGCTTGTATCTGTTGGAAAGGACCTGGGGACTAGGAGGACAAGTGGTGAGAGACCACAGGCTGAATGCAAGCCAGCAGTGTGCTCTGACAGAAAAGAAGTACAACAAGATCATCAGCTGCATTAAAAAGCAGCACAACCAGACCAGGACAAGTCATTCCTGCTTCAACACTCATTGCACCACATCTACAATACTGTATCTGGTTTTTGGCCAGGAAGGATAACAACCTGAAACAAACTCTGAAGCAAGTTCTATGGATGACCTCCAGCCTGTGCAGGGGGCTGAAGCTCCCACTCAGAGAAGAGAAGCTGGGGAGAAAGATGTTTGTTCAGGGTGCAGAGGAACCTCATGGCAGCTTCTCAATGCCTACGGGGTGGGGAGAGGGGGTGCGTATGCAGATTGACTGAGGCTCTGGCCAGCAGGTCACGATGGGATTGTGACAGGAAACAGTCATACACCTAAACAGCAGACTAGATAGAAGGAAATAGCTTTCCAAGCACTGAACATATTACCCAGAGAGAACATGCAGCCTCATCCCTCGCAGAAAGTGATGATGAGAGTGGGAAAAGCTCTTGAGAAACTTGGTCTCACGATTCCCAGAGCAGCAGGTTCAGGCACAAATCTCTACAAGTCACCTCCACACCCAGTTCCTGTCCAAGCCCATAAATCCATCAGCTTCTCAGCTGGAAGCCAGTTGCTTCTAAAACATACAGACAATGATTCATTTTTCAGAGGGGAAAGGTTCCTTAGATAGAGGGATTTCATAAGATGCCTAGGAAAATGCTCGTGCTGTAATGATTTGCTTTACTGAGTGATACCAGCAGCTTAAAAAATGCCAAGCTCTAACCTATTGGTGAGGAAATATTCAAGCCTTCCAGTACCTAACCTGTGCTTCAAGACTTCAGTGACAGAAAATCCATTGGATGGGGCCAGAGGAATGCATCTCACCCCATACCCTCTGTACAGCCACCATTTGTTTAAAGGATCACTCTTCCTTGAGGCACAAAACTAGAGCAGGTTACACAACAGACTGACACCACAAGGGCTTCTCTCGAGATACAAACTGCAGCAAAGAGCATCACAAAAATGTGAAACCAACACTCAGATCAGATCTGTGTCTCTGCTCCGCTCATTAGGAGCATCATGTTTTACTCCCCTTTCAGAGGAAGATACTTCTTCAAGGATAACAAAATCCAGCTCAGCTACAGAACACAGTACCACATAGCAATAAATATCTAACATTTCCTGTAGGGAAAGAATCCTAAGCACAAGTTATTGTCTGAGTTTCAGCTGGGACTGAATTATCTTCTTCAGTGTCTGATATAATACTACGTTTTCATTCTAGAGAAACAATGGAGATAGCGCAGTGATGCTTACAGTTGCTGCCAGGCAGCGTTGTACAGAGCCACAGTCAATCTCAGCTGAGAGCCCAAGGAAGTGAGAAGGAACAGAACTAGGACAGCTGACTTAAACTGGCCAAAGGATATTCCATACTATATGACATATTGTGGAAGGAGTTTTGAAGGGGGTATAACTTCATGTAAATCTCTTCCACTACTAGGAGGCTAACTGGACACTGATTGGTAGGTGGTGAGCAATTGCTTTTGCATTCATCATAACTATTATCCTTTTCTCTATCTCAGTACATAATTCTATCTCAACCCATGAGTTCTACTTTGTGTTACTTCTCCCCCCTTCAGTTCTCTCCTGCAATCCACTGGAATGGAGTGGAGTACTGTAACTCTCTCTGCCAACAGAAAAATCAAAACACATTCATTATTATTTATGGAAGACTGACTGCAGTTCAGGCTCACTGGTTTGAGGTCTCTGGGCATAACCCTGACTGTGAACAGAAGCAATTGCTGAAACAGTCTGTCAAAAAAAGACTGGAGCTTCCTCTTCCAAAAGGCGGTCCTTAGAAACAATGCAATCAAACAGCTTCCCTGTAAGATAAGGTTATCTGAAAATGCATTTAGAGAGTATCAGAGAAAGATAAGTAAGAAAGACAGCACAGAAAGCAGAAACTATTTCTTACCTCTATGACTATAAATATTTCTTTGATGTCTCTCTTACGTGATCCAATGGGCAAACATGTTGATGACTTCAGTTCTTCATGGCATCAATTTCTGTTTTAGCATGAGGCAAGTCATCCTTAAGAGACCATAAAAGCAAGCGATGAAATCGCTAACTACTGTGACATACCAGGTACCACATCTGACTGCTGTGGAACAGAACAAGCACATATGGGACAGTACACAATTCAACATCAACTCAGCAATGACTGACATCACTCCCATAGAAATTCTGAAACAGAGCTGTGAAAAATGAAAAGTAAAACATTCAGCATTTTCATTGGCATTTTGGTAAAGTTGCTGTAATAATGTAACAATAATGTAATGTAATGTAATGATGTAATAACTTCCTCCATTTTAAAGCCAGAGAATTCTGCCCTCTGAACAACCAGCAACAAGATTTGTGGTGCTCTGTTAAACTTTTTCCAGCTCTACAGCATCTTTCAAAAGGCAATGGGACCAGTAGGCTGCATTCGTATGTACCATCCCACCTGCCCCCGTGTTCTTGAGAACTCCACAACTCCAACAGAAGATATTATCATATTTAAATGCCTTTTGGCTTACCCCTACAGTAACTTTCTCCATGATTTTTAGTGCAAATTTTTCACCAGACAGAAGATGCCGCCCGAGTTTTACCTTGACAAAACCACCTACAAATCAAAACACAGATGCTTAAAGTTGAGTGTGAATTCTTCTCTAATATAATATTACAATTTCCAACTGGTTTAAAAAACGAATTTCAAATTTATACAAATGAAACCTGACTTAGAGAACTGACAAGAGCTGTTAATCTATTCTCAGATTAATTCTAGAGTGGTGAGACAGAATGTTAGGCGTGCTGTTTCTGTACAAAGATGACACTTACCCGTTCCAACTGTTTCATGGAATTCCTCGGGTCACCTAGGAAGGAGTAGACGCACAGCAGTTAGTGTCAAAGTTTCACAAGATGAATCATGAAACAGGTTCTTGACATTTGGCTATGCAGTGATGGTGGGCAGAAGCAAATAGGCTTCTAGCAACAGTGTCACTGCCTTGAAAGTGATCCTCGTGCAGGTCCAGCTCTTGTGTTGACAAGAGACTCATTTGGGAAAGACAGGAGTCAACTGAAGATGTCAGGCACAGGCTTGAATGCCAGAAGGATGTACAAGCCCACTGAAAGCATGAATTCTACCTGTGTTGCTGACAAGCAGTGATTTGAAAGCTGGATTTGCATGCTTACCTGCCAGGACCAAGACTTCAGCTTCAGAGGGCTCCCTGGCACTGCTCTGCAGTTGGCGTTTGGCCACAGGGGATGGTTTGCCCAGGCAGAAGCAGGAACACCAACTGCAAGCTGCTGACTCTGCCCTCTTACTGGGAGAACTCATTCTGCAGAGAAAACAGAGCATGCTGTCAGTCGTGGTGCAGGGTGAGGGAAGAGCTGCACCGAACCCTTGCCAATAGTTGCCTGTTCCTGGCAATGCCTGGTTTCTGCTGAAACACAGCTTAGAAAAGCGCTCTGTTTCAAACAGCAGAGGATGCTTCCATTCCTACAGCTCAGCCCTCAAGTCCTGTTGGCTAAATACCTCTCAACGATGTCAAGCAGGGACATGGATCCCGAGAATGTTGGAGGCTCAGGCTGCTTCGCTCTCCTGGGGCAGGCCTTCAACAGGGAACGAAGGCAGGAGATGAACTTGCCCCGTTTCTTTGGCTCTGCGCAACAAAACAAAAAAACAAGTTCATTTCAGCCCTGGCTCGGTTGGACGAGGCCGAGTGCAACACATTCAACAGAACACGTAACAACAGAAAGCATGTTCCCAACAAAGACACGCAAGAACGGATTTTCCCCATCCCTGGAGGTGCCCAAGGAGCTTAATGCAGTTCTCTTTCTAAGCTTGCTCAACTCGGGCATTAATGAACCCCCTGAAAGCCACGTTCAGACCCCATTTTACTAACCCGCATTGTCAAATGTAAAATACGCACCTGGCTTTGGCAATGAATGTAGGATGGACTCGGGCAGTTTTCCCCTGATGAGTTCCACGCACTCACCAGGGAAAAAACCAACCTGTAATAAGAACAAAAAGACAGGTGGGCATTAGCCCAAGCCCAGAGCCAAAGGGAAGGTCCTCTGACACCGACACAGGGCAACTGTTTGCATCCAGAAGCCATCCTGTGCAGGCAGAGCAGCTCCAACCGGAGATTCCCGACTCTACTGAAGCTGTGCTCTCTAGTCAAAAATGTGTGCCTACCTCAAAGCCACGCTTGCCTCTCCAAAAGGGGCTCATCTCCTTTGGTGGCATATCAACAATGCACACGATGTCTCCAACCTGCAAAAGATTGAAACATCAATCCCAGCTTCAGCACAGCTAAAACAAAAGCCTTCTTCTACGACACAAAATATGAGAGTATTCCCGAGGCGTTCACACTCTATACTAATTCTGTGCACAACAACAAGGAACGCCTGGAACTGCTTACCTCCAGAGAGAGCTCATCCGGCCCCTGGGCGACGTGGCTCCTAATAACATGGGCTGCCGCAATCGCTGGTACGTTTAAAGATGACATAGCACGCACCAGCTGCGGCTCCCGCATGTTATCAGCCTGCAAAACAGAGCACAGGCCGTGGTCAGGAGATGAGGACAAACCAGGAGGATTTCAAGGTGAGGAGCACATCTGCAAAGAAAGCTGCAGCAAATGCGCTCCGTCCTTATCAGGAGCACTTCAGAAGGAGCTGCACGTCTCATCACAGTTATTTCCCTTTCTGGCGTGCATTGCCAGGCCATGCAAAGATGCATCTCTCTCTACCCAGACTAATCAGCAATGGCACTGGCACAGACAAGTGGCCAGGCCCTTTTTGGCCCATTCTTTCCTGCAGGAGAGTACACCTGCAGCTCCTTCTAATGGCTCAACACAGGGAAAAAAGACCGGCCAGAGCTTCATACTGTACCTCCGTTGCCGCCAACTCAGGCTCACGGCTGATCCCACTGCACGCAGCACCCATCACAGCAAGTGTGAACAGCTGGAACAGAGCAGAAACACACTTCTGTTTTCTCTATTCACACAGCACAGTATGGACAGACTTCTTCAGAGCTACCCACGCATACCCTGCGGCAAAACCATGCGGGGGGACAAAACATGGCACGTACCTGGCAGTGAGATCACCTCAAGCTATCTGCAGCAGTTCCTTGTCGCTTTGCTCGGATGAAATGAGAGCAAAAGCTGCACCGAGGCAGTGGGCGGAGGGTGAGGAGAGGAGAGAGAAAGAGCAGGTCAGTGAGCAGGGCTAAGACAGTCATGGAATAACACACACAGCACAACTGTCCCACCCACTTGCTGCAAGACATGCTGAGTCTCAGGCTACGTGATGCCTGTCCGCCCAGCAACTTTACAATGCTTCCACTACTGAGCAAAGACAATGGAAGAAGCACGGGACAGGTGCCAACTTTACTGATACCCCCTTTGGAACGTGTGTACCGGGGAAAATTACGTCTGATGGTCAAGAGTAAGCAATACGGTGCTGTGAGCTCAAACAGCCAGCAGTTCTCAACACCTCACTGCCCACCCATCCATCCCACGTCAGCTCAGCTTACCTACAAGCTGCTGCACACGACGGTGAGAAGAAAAAGCACTAAAGATACTAACTAAAGCCACTAACTAAAGGCACTAACTAACTAACGGCACTAACTAACTAAAGGCACTAACTAACTAACGGCACTAACTAACAACAGTAACTAACAACGCTAACTAACAACACTAACTAACTAACAAAACTAACTAACTAACGGCACAAAAGGCACAAGAACAACAAGACAACCAACCACTCCGACCACTAGCTCACCCACAAAGGAACACAGAACGCACCGCTCCTCCCCTCATTCCAGCCGCTTATGACATCACCAACGGCCAACAGCCTGGTCCACCATGACCCCCCACAAGGCGGGGAGCCAAGACCACGTGGTCACATCTGATTCCAACACGGCACCACAACATTCCAGGACTCAGTGTGGGCTTGGAATTCTATCCTGGTGTGGCAGCGCAATGGGAGGTGTTAGGGCACAGCTGAAGAGCTGACGGACAACGGACGTTTCCAAAGGAGGGTGCCAGATTAACTCTCAGCATTCTCTTGCGGGGCTCTTAGGAATGCTTCAAACCCATTTTCACTGCCTAGCTCATTTCTAGAAAGTCCAGTTGAGAAATGCTCACTTTGTCTGGGGAACGCCTCTATGCATCATGAATGAAAAATAAAATAAAATGGGCACGCGACCCTATGAAACTTACCTCTCTGCTCTTGCTGTCAGCCAGACACCTCAGATGAGCATGACGTGTCCCTGCTCCTGAATGAAGATCCACCCAAGTCTGTGTTCCTCTCTGCTCCATCTCTGGGTCTAAAAGAAACACAGACAGAGATGATTACAAGATCCTTTGTGCAGACGAAAGACAAGGGTGCACACGAATTCTGTTTAGCAAGAAATACTACAGTCCCAATGGTAGTACTTGAATCCTCCTTTGGGGCTGGAGCTCAACAGGTCAACACATCAGAAATAACACAAAGTGCATCTGGAAGACGTGTCTCAAAGCCCAGAAAATCCAACACGGGAGGGGGCTGGACAGTGGACCACAAGTGTCCATTTCCATTGCAGCTCCCTGTAGAGAACAGCACCAATCAGCAGGCGTGAATCAATTCATTCACAAGCTGCACAATGACTCTGTTCTTTACATGATAAAGAAACACACAGAGATTCCTGACCAAAAAGTTGGGAGTTAATAACGACCAAAGAGGTTCCTGTTCCTACGCCTCATCCTCTCACCCCAACTCCTGGGTGATGCCCACAGGCTTCAAGTCAGCTCTCAAATCCATTGAACTCCAGTCACAGAACTCCATCAAAAAGGATGTCACACATGTGACACTTACATACATTTTGCATCAGAAACAGTGATGCCAGCAGGAGCAGAGAGGTGACTGTCCCCCTGTACTCAGCACTGGTGAGGCCACAACTCTAATTCTGTGTCCAGTTTGTGGCCCCTCACTGAGAAAAAGAAACTGAGGCATTGGAACGTGTTCAAAGAAGGGCAACAAAGCTGGTGAGGGGTCTGGAGCACAATGGGGCCATATGAGGAGAGGCTGCAGGAGATGGGAATGTCCAGCCTGGAGAAGAAGTGGCTCAGGGGAAACCTCATTGCTCTCTATAACTTCCTGAAGGGAGGTTGCAGTGAGCTGGGGGTCGGCCTCTTCTCTCGTGTCATTACTGATAGAACTAGAGGGAATGGTTTCAAGCTGCGGCAGGAGAGGTTCAGGCTGGACATTAGGAAATATTACTTCTCAGAAAGGGTGGCCAGGCACTGGAATGGACTGCCCAGGGAGGTGGTGGAGTCACCCACCCTGGGGGTGTTCAAGGAACGTCTGCAGAAATCCCTCCTGAAATCCTGACCTCTGCCACAGGTGGCTGAGTGACACAAAAGCTGTGTCCTTGGTTCCCGGCCTTACCTTCACATGCTGTTCATCTTGCTCTGCAGCTCCTGTTCTGAATAGTCTTCTTATATTCCCATGTGATGTACCCTGAAATACATCATTTAGTGAGTCTGAACAAAACATAAGACATTAATTGGAACTGTGAAGAAATGTTTTTTGCACTTTACTTGGAGGATGTTACATGCTATACCTTCTTTTCTCAATTGTAACACATGATTTTTTATAAAAAGAAACATAGCAAGTCAGCTCTTCAGTGTGCATATTGATGAAACTTGGTGAAATACAACTTTAGAAAAAGGTAATTTGAAAATTTAAATATTCTTATCAGAATCTCTGCTATTAGTTACCGTTCCAATGTTCTGATTTGATGATGATTCTCTCAGAGCTGTCACTCGCCACCTCCAATGCACTTCAAGTGCTTTAGGAGCATCACTGGAATTTTGAATAAACTCGATATATTTTAGGAAAACTGCTACAGATGCACGACTGCAGTACTTTGGAAAAATATAATCTTGATTGAACGCTGAACAGTGTTATTTAATTATAATCCAGGTAATTAAATTAATTAAACCAAGGGAATCACCTCCCAGTCAGTCAGCTCCCACCAGGGAACTCGCTTCCCTGCCAAGCAGATGCAACCAACACAAGCTGCTACATCACTCTAGGGCCCCACTGAATCTTCCCAAGGGGTCTCCAAAGGCTTCCCTGTTGACTTCTGGGAACCTGGAAACACTCACATGGAAACCAGTGCCCCCTAATGTGCCCCAGAGGTTTCTCAGGGCCCTGCAATTAGCTCTACAGACATCCAGACATGCCCCAGAGCAAGTATGTGTGCTGTAGGGAGCCCAAGAGACATTCCAGAGTATGCTAGTACTCCTCAGTGCGCTCAAGGGTTCTTCACCTGTCTCTAAATATGCCATACTTGACTTTGTTTTCTCTTCTGGAGCTTAGTTCTCAGCTTTGCTTTCTCATGCCATTTATCATTCAGTTTAGAGATTATTTTAACTAAAATATTTTAATCCACCATATTTTCTGAAAACTAAGAATTGATCCCGCTCAAGGAAACAGAAGAGAAAAACATCACCCACAGGCTGCAGATATTTACCTCGACTTCTCTACATGCCTTCCCCAGTGTGCTTTTCAACTCACCTTGCACAGTGACCCTGGCTTTTGTTTCAGAGTCCTCTGTCTCACAGGTGTACTCCCCGCTGTCCTTGGCGGTAGAGTCATGGATGATCAGAATGACCCCAGTTCCCTCCTGCTGCAAGTCGTACTTCTGGCTTTTTCTGATTGCTTTGCCATCCTTGTACCACCTGATGTTCACATCTGGTTTCGACAGCTCACAGCTCAGGCTGATGTCCTGCCCTGCTGCTGCGGTCTTATCCTCCAGCTGTTTTGTTACCTCAGTAGGTTTTTCTGAAAGAAAACATGCTTTTTGAGTAACATACACTTAGGGTAGGATGCCTCTCTCAAAATACACGCATCTACATGCTGGAGATAAGTTAGAGAGGCACTTGCAACAGACGCCATCCTACAGCCAGCAGTAATCTGTAAAGTACAGACAATAGAATTCCAGGCACCATTAATTCTCTCTTAAATCTACCCCATTGAGGATGATGAACCATGTCTGAAAACTGCCTCTTCCTTCTCTCCACTGATCACACTGGGAGCCTCAGATGATGCTCTCAGATGCACATGTTCTAGATAGGAATTTGTTGTACAGCTAGATGATGTGAAGGCCATCCCTTCAGCTTATACTTAGAGGATATTGCTCCCACAGTTCCCTCAACAGATCATTCCTGATTTACTGTTAATGGAACAAGCTGTAGTGAGATGCCCATTTCCAACACTACCCCAGAGCTTTGGGTAGTTCTCACATTTGTGTCAAATGGTTGCTCCTTTTACTTATTTTTAAGAGAAATTCTCAGTGCTTCAAGGTTCAAGTAGAAGGTTGCTATTCACTTTAACCATATTATGAGTTAGCTCTCATGACAATCTTATCAGAAGACAGTTGAAGGAATCAGACCCCAGAATCTCTCCCATCTCATTACCTTTCACAGACAGAGAGGCTTTGGAGGTTAGACCACGGGCAATAAAAACGACTTCCCCAGAGTCAGTAGGAGTCACACCTCTACCTCCTGGATTTCATTGTTTTTCAGCCGTTTGCTAATGCCAATATTCAGCTCTGGAAGATAAGAGATAGGTTAGTATGAGGTTTAGATGGAGAAAAGGCATTCGTGACCAATGTGAGTAGCAGTACTGGTGTTTGAACTCAGGATTTGCAGATCATGGCTGCGTTCCTCACTGATGTATTCTCTAAGACATTCTCCTCTCAGAATTACCAGAAAGCTATAAAAAAAAAGAGACGTGAATCTCTTGTCTTTGCTCTGGAAGAACTACAAGGAGAGCAGCTCAGTCCATGGAGCACAATGAAGATTCAATGAGCTACAGAGGGAAAAACCTAACAGAGAGGACAACTCTAGGATGCTGCGTGAGAAAAAGGGTTTTGCCTACGACAAGAAATTAAATGTTTCTATTAGCTAATTTGTTACCATCCTACCCCTACTGGTGTTCAAACCATTTCTCCATTTTAGGGATGTTTAGAAAGGAAACATTTCCAGGACATTCTTGACGTGTTTGGTGATTTTCATGGCAAAAGGAGATACATTTACTTTAAAAGCAATGGGAATTTTCCAGACATCACTGCGCTAAATTGCAGAAATACAGTTCTATTGTAGAAACTATTAAGGCTCGTGGGGGAATAGGTGTAAGACATAGTGACCACACTGAATGTGCTTTTAGCACTCCTTCACTTTCCACAGTACTTACCCTGAACGCCGACATTTGACTTGGCAACATCAGTGCCAATATCACAGGTATATAAACCTGCATCTGACTTCTCGAGGTCATGGAGAAGGAGACATAGGGTCTTCCCAGACTGTAGCAGCTCAAACTTGTTGCCAGAAGTGAGCACAACACCGTCCTTTTTCCACACTGGTTTGACCTTCTCTTTAGAGACTTCACATTCCAATTTAATCACACCCCACTCCTCGACAAAAGCATCATTCAAACACTTCATGAAGACAGCAGGCTTCTCTGCAATTAAACAGGCAAAACAGAACAACGTGATACGGAAGTTGAGACATTTCCAGTTGTGTTCAGATTTTTAAAGAGGTATCAATAAATCTTTACCATTACTGACAACACCAATATAGAACCTAAAGTGGTTTCATGTCTGTTGACTGAATACGCTTTATGGAATTCTCAAGTATTCAGTAGGAGAATACAGGGAACAGGAGGGACAGCCTGCATTGCCGTGGGTGGGACTGATATATGAAAAAATTGAGATGTAGCTCTTCTAAAGCTGGAGAGCTGGCATTGCCCTCACGTGGAGCACAGCTCATACAGCAGGCCACAGTATTAAGAGGATAAGCTGCTGAACACTTTTGATTTTCCTCTTTATTGACTCCTTTTATCTATCTTCTATTTCACACATCAGAGGTTTACACTGGGGAAAAAAGATCCACCAAATGCAAAGGAAAGGAGAAAGAGGAAATCCTTCAAACTCTGAGCGCGTAGAGTAAAAGAGCTTAATTACTGGGGAGAGCAGATTAGAATCACAGTATCCTTAGAATTGGAAGAGACCCTTAAAGGCCATCTAGCCCAGCTCCCCTGCAATAAACAGGGACATTCACAGCTAGATCGGGTTGCTCACAGCCTGGTCATTAGTCATTCCAGAGGCAAAACACACACTGAATGATCTCTCCCTGCAGTCATAAATCCTTGGAGACAACAGCATTGACACTGCATGGCACTGAAGCAGTAAAAAAATTTGCTCCTGTAACTCTCCTTGTGTTAAGTAAAATGATGATAAAAAGCAATGGAATGCTTTGGCAGGACACCAAAACCATCCTCCTTCGTTGATATCTGCTGCAATGGAACCTTCCACTGGAAGAAAGCCCCTGATGACTTGTCACCCCAGAGAGGTGAGCTTTAGAAGCAGGATTGCTGCACAATGGAATGAACTGTCGCTCCTTAGCATCTCTTACATCCAGGAGGGCTGTGATCAGACCCACCTCTCACCTTCAGGCGCGCGCTTTCTGACACCTTGTCTGACTTCACTGTCACTGGGCCAGCATCCTCAGGCTTAACCTGCTTCACTGTCAGTGTGCAGCAGTTGCCAACGTTCTTGATGTCATTGTAATTGTTGGTGTAAAGGAGGTTGCCATTCAGAAACCATTCCACATCCTCGTCATCATGGGACAGCTCGCAGGAGAAGACAGCAGAGCTCTCTTCTTCAATTTCCACATCCTGCAGGTGCTTCCTTACTTCTACATCGTGGGCTGTAGGGAAACAAGGTGAACTGTTACCACTGTTACTATAAAGCATACTGGGATGTGGTAGAATGGCTGGACTAGATAATCTTTGTGTAATCTTCTCAGTGAAGTTTATACATTTGCAAAGTTAGCAGGAGAGAACGGCAGAAATCAACCTCAAGAAGAGAAATCTGAGGTGAAATAGGACATGGAAGAGGCCACCCTCCCTGCTCATACCTTCAGCTGTCAGCGTGGCCTCAGTCTCTGCAATTCCCGCCTTGCACTTGTACACACCAGCATCATTGGGCTTCAGCTTCAGAATCTGGAGCTCTGCTGAATGCTTATCCCTCTTGATCTTGTACTTCTCAGAGGGCTCGATGGGTGTGTGGCCCTTGAACCATTTCACAACCTTTGGAGAAGGCCTGAAGTCACAGGACAGGATGACAGAATGACATTCCAAAGCTGTCTTTTCCTCCAACTTCCTGGTGATTTGTATATGGTAATCTGAAAAGCAGGGGTGGAAGAGAAGAAAGGATGAGGACAATTGGAAGAAGAGGAAAGTCTCTTGCATCTATTCCATTCCAATTAATTTCATGTTCACAATGGTTCTTTGAACAACTCTAAAGATAAAACAAATGATTGTCTATAGGGAAGGCCATTGATTACATTTCTATAAAGTAATACTGTATAGTATCTACCAAATGCAAGCTCCAGCTCTTGCTCTGTGCTTATTAAATTGCTCCCAGTTGAGGCTTTTATTCAAATAAGAGTGACTTGAAAATATAATAAGTACTTTAGGATGTGAATGGAGACTCTTACACTGGGGACAACAGGAGATAAAAAGCCTGCAAGTTTCTTTCAGATAAAATCAATGACAAACTGCATCAAATTTAGGTGCTACCAAACTTAAACTTGTCTACTTCAGAAATACAATTAATTTCACCTGATTTGACTTCTTTGGTATAGCCAAGGACAAAACCTCATCTCTGTAGATCTGAATAGTAAGCACATCACAACTATTCATACAGATCTTTTACTAAGACGCAGCGGTCTCATTTAGTGTCCAATGACTTTGAACTGGAAATGGAGCAGAACCTCCAGACACACACACAATATTTCAAAGACCCCAGTGAAGGAAGACTGTACATTAATTAATTCTCCATCTTCATGATGTAAACCAAGCCAGGATATGTTACCTCTGACGAGCAGATTGGCTGTGGATTTTGATTTGCCAATTGAGAACTGAATGGTGCCTGTCATATCAGTGGTGGTTTTCAGTATGGTCAGCCGGTGGATGGTGCCTTCTTGCTGCATAATCAAGTTTCTGCCAGCCTGTAAGACTTCCCCACGTAGATACTACTTGGGAGGTTTCATAGAAGGAATGGATATCTCGCATTCAAATTTGGCTTCTTCAGGCTCAGTCACATCCTCATCACACAGCTCCTTTACTAGATTAATGGATTGCTCTTTAAGAAGGATGGAAGGAGAGAAAGCAGAGATTTAGAAGGAATGTAAAAAACCCTTACATTATCACCCTACTTACTCATGTCAGCATTACTGCACATGAACACTACACCTATCAGCTCAAAATGCCTTAAAACATCATTAAAAAATACTAGAAAGAAAGGAATGTTGTTAAGAAGTCAGACAATATGACTGACAACCTGAAGAGAGCCCAGATCTTCTGATTCCCAGTCCAACATCCAAATCAAAACATGACCTTCCCACCCCGATATCAAACTCCTCGCATTACGAAGCTGGGGACTGAACTCTTGAATAGTGTGCTAACTCAAATGTCTCCCTTTTCTTTATCACACTTAACATCATATATATACCCTAACATTGTATATAGTAAAAAAAACAAACAAACTCTGTGCTCTTTTCAAACAGCATGAGAAAGTGAAGAAAAAGACAAGCTATGTTTTTTATCCCTCAACGTTCAAACATAAATCTGAAGTCTAGCGGTAGAAAATCAACCTCCTAAGAAAATAATCTGTTTTACTTAGCAAAAGTAAATCCCAAAAGAGAAGCTGGATATTTTGAGGGCAGAAAGGTAGGTAGGTAGGAGTATTTATTTCTGTGAAAGGTCCTGGTGGTGTTTAACTTCCTTGACATTCAAGCAAAGGATGTTAGCTGGTTTATAACATAAGATAATTTAAGCAAAATGATCATCAGAAGCATAATTACCTTTAACTTTAAGATGGGCACGAGATTCTGCCTTTTCTGCTATAGATTTTATTTCTGCTGCATCCTTGACTTGGACGCGTGTGTAAGTCAGCGAGTAGGTCTTTCCTGAAGCAGAGAACCACAGAGTCACTAAGGCTGGAAAAGACCACTAAGGTCATCTAGTCCAACCGCCAACTCATCCCTACCAAACTGTGCTCTTGAGAGCAAACCCACAACTACACTTGGCTTCCTTGAGCAAAGAGCTCTGAGGCACATGGCCAGGCTGAGCATCATCCATCTGGTTTCACAGCATCACTGCCTGTTCTCTCATGTCAATGAAACCACCCATTCCCTCACATCCACATCCCACCAAAGCTGCTTAGTGCTCCCAAAGCGAATGCTCACCAGTTGTTTCCAACTTGAAGGTCATCTTCTGGCCAGCAGCCTCGCAGATGTATTCTCCAGCATCTTTCTTCTCCAGCTGCTCCACAACCAGACACCGTGTTTTGCCCACAGATTCCATTCTGAACTTTCTGGAGGAGGCAAGCAGTCTTCCATCCTTGAACCATTTTACTTCGCTTGGATCCTGTGCTACTTCACAGCTCAGGGAGGCACTTGCTGCCAGGGCAGCACTCACCTCTTTCTGCACCTTCTCCTGGTTTATAAACACAGGTTTTGGCTCTGAGGGAAGAAAAGAAAAAGTATTGACTGAGGGACTGAAATGAGACCATCTTGCAGGTTTGTATGTACAGGTTGGAACAGGTTTAGGTTACCACTTGTGCCCAAACTAATAGCCTTCACTAGAGAATATCAGCTCTTCTGTTGAAACTAAGTGTCAAATCTAGGCAAGAAAGAACCGAGGAACTGAAGGAACGAAGAGGGTCCTTGAACACCAGTCCCATGGTTGCAAGTCACTATGCAAACATATTGAACCCAAAAGAACATCTGTCCTGCAGGCAACCAAAACCTGAGTTCCTTTTACTTAAGACCCACTGTGAAACATCAAAACACATAAACGTGTGATAGTCAAATCACTGGCTGCCTTTTCATGACCCAGAACAGTACTCCTGGCTTCCTGAACAGACTCCTCATGGCCTCTACCATTGCCACAACTGTGACTGTCAAAGGCACAAAGGAAATATGCTCACCAATGCAGTCCTTTGTTCTTTGTGTGTGATTTGCAGCTATCTATTTTGCTTTGAGCTCTGGGAATAGTCAGCTCTACCAGGTCTCTTACTGTGAGGAGCAGACTCACCTATCCAGATGCAGCCTCCAACATAAAGGCATAGTAAAAAGGCAGTGTACTACTAGGAGAAGTTCCTGCTTCTCCTGCCATGAAAGGCTGCACGTACAACATGCACTCCAGCCTCACTGCACATACTTCTCTTAGTCAAATGTTTCTGTGAACAGGAATTACAGTTTGGGACCTCAGGCACAGGAGAGGTTTGAATAATATCTTGAATATTGCTTCCACTGTACATATATCAGTAATTATTATTCTACAGACAGACTGAAACAGGTCTTTGTGCCATACTAAAACCAAATACTTTCTACAAACCCAGGCAATCAAGTCTAGGGAAAAAACCTCAGCACAGACTACTGCAACTGGATCACTGTATAATAGAAACTAGATTTTACTTTACTGTTCTCTGCTGTATTTCAGACAACACCTGTCTTACCTGTGACATGAATCTTGAAGGTGAGTTTCTGGCCAGCAGCCTCGCAGCTGTACTCCCCTGCATCTTTCTTCTCCACCTGGCTCAGCACCAGCCGACGCTGTTTGCCCTCTGACTCCACCCTGAACTTCTTGCACCAGGTGATCAGTTTCCCCTCCTTGTACCACTTCACCTCCGTCTTCTCCTGGGCCACCTCGCAGCTCAGCGTGGCATTTTCTGTTGGTGCAGCCTTCACCTCCTTCTGCACCTTCTGCTTGTTGATAAAGGCATCCTCTGCTTCTGGAACTGGAAAACATTGGGTAAAATAGACATTAGATATGAACAGCTTGTGACTGGAAGATATTTAAAGTTGCTTCTGTGTCGTATTGGGCCATTTCCTGGAGCAACACTGCTTCACAGTGTTTATCACACATTATAAAGCATCCTCAGCACAGTCCATATGGTCATCCCATCCCTCTGGGTAGTCTTTACTATCAGCTGGGACTCTTTCAGATTTCTTCGAATGAAGACAATGACAGATCTATATATATAGATATATATATACCACACCTACACCCCCACAATCTGTTACAACTCCATATTCCTCCCCATATTTGCCCCCGACAGCCCCCAGTAGCCCCATATCACCCTAAGGCCCCCACAACCCTCTATCTCTCCATACACCACCCCTTCAAGCCCCATACCTGCCCATATCCTCCAATAGCTCCCCACAACCCCTACACACCCTCACAGCCCCCTAGAGCCCCTAGTCCTCCTATGGCCCACCACAGCCCCATATCCCCCCTACAGTCCCCCTCAGCTCCCTTTACAGCCCCTGCACAGCTCTATAGAACAGTCTGATAGAACTACCTCTAGTAGAAGCAATCTCCACACAGAGATCCTTTCCCAGTGGCACTCAGCCCTTCAGTGGGGTCTAAGAGAGCTGCAGCCAGACTCAAACACAACTGCTCACACAGCTCAGCTGCCTTCACCTGTGCTCCAGACGCTGACACATTGCAGCCCCACATCCCCCTCTGCCCCCCCACAGCCCCACACCCCCCTGTCCTCCCCGCACTCCCCATCAGCCCATCCCACCTCAGTGCTGCCTCTGTCTCTTCTCTCCTCTCCCCGTCCCAGCGCCGGCCTCCCCCGGCCTCCCATTGGGCAGCGGCAGCTCCGCCGGCTCCGATTGGCTGAGCTGCAGTGCGCGGGAGTGGCCATTGTGGGGGGGGGCAGAGGGGGATGTGGGGACTGCTTCCCAGTTGAGACTGCCTCAGCTTTCTGGTCAAGGCATCGACATTGGTGAGTTTTCCTTTGCTAATAACTTTTGACTAAAAAATAACAAAATAAATAAATAAATAAATGCCACAACACAAAGCAGAACACACACACAAAAACCCACAAAAACAAGGAACTTGGATTTAATGGATGCTGAAGATTCAACACCTGTGCATTTGTCATGTGAGTTACTTATTTCTTTTGCCCTTAGTTTGGACACAAATGGCATTATTTTCTTCACAGTAACAGAAATGGGAAAAGGAACTGAACTTCTGAAGTTCAAACTTCTGGGTTGATTTTTTTCTTTTTCTTTTTTTTTTTTTTGCCTCTTGGAGACACCTGTATTTGGTGGTGGAATGGAATTCCCCCATCCCATTTTAGTGCAGATTTTGTTGTGCTCGATGTGGAATAAACCCTACCCAGCCTGTTCCGCACCGTTCCCTCTGTTTGCAGTACGTAGCCTTTCAGGAGTGTTTATTTGTCATTTCTTGTTCTATGTGACCCTCTGTTTGGCTGACTTTCTTTTTAATTCCGTGCTTTAATCAAGCATGTTGTGAGCTTGTTAGTGCACCAATTATTCTGGAGGGCCAGACTCAATAAAATGTCAGGCTGAGAAGTTGTTTGGCTGTGTTATGTGGGACAAGACCAAATTCATATAGAATCCAGCCCCAGAGAAAAGCAAATGTAGCCAGCAGGACTTGAGGGCTGAGCTGTAGGAATGGAAGCGTCCTCTGCTGTTTGAAACAGAGCGCTTTTCTAAGCTGTGTTTCAGCAGAAACCAGGTAGTGCTGGGAACAGGCAACTATTGGCAAGGGCTCAGTGCAGCTCTTCCCTCACCCTGCACCACGACTGACAGCATGCTCTGTTTTCTCTCTCCAGACCAAGTTCTCCCAGTAAGAGGGCAGAGTCAGCAGCTGGCAGTTGGCGTTCCTGCTTCTGCCTGGGCAAACCATCCCCTGTGGCCGAGAACCAACTGCAGAGCAGTGCCAGGGAGCCCACTGAAGCTGAAGTCTTGGTCCTGGCAGGTAAGGGTGCAAATCCAGCTTTCAAAACACTGCCTGTCAGCAACACAGGTAGAATTCATGCTTTCAGTGGGCTTGTACCTCTTTCTGTATTCCTGCGTTCGAGCCGTGCCTGACATCTTTGGTTGACACTTGTCTTTCCCAAATGAGTCTCGCAAGCTGCTTGAAACCTGCTTGACAGGCAGCACCAAGCCTTTGCCTCCTTGGATAGTGAAAGTTTACACTAACTGCTGTGTATCTACTCTTTCCAGGTGAATCCATCCCTTGCCAGTGCAGGAACACCCCGGCAAGTAGCAATGATGCACGGTGTGCTTCCATCAATGGAGTGCAGTTAGGATGCATGAGTCACTGCAGTTCCAAGGACAGCCTTTCACGTGACAGCAATGATGGAGAGGAGGAGGTCTGACCTATTCAGTTTTGAGCCTCTCCATGCAGGAAAACCTTGCGGTTCTGGAATGTCTTCACCTACAAAGGTAGTGAGGGATTTGGAGCACAGGCCTTACAAGGAGCAGCTGACGGTGTTGGGATTGTTCAGCCTGTAGAAGAGGAGGCTCAGGGGAGACCTTATAACTCTCTATAACTTCCTGAAGGTAGGTTGTAGTGAGCTGGGGGTTGGCCTCTTCTCTCGAGTAATCAGTGATAGAACTAGAGGGAATGGTTTTAAGCTGCGCCAGGGAAGATTCAGGCTGGACATTAGGAAATATTACTTCTCAGAAAGGGTAGTCAGGCACTGGAATGAACTGCCCAGAGAGGTGGTGGAGTCACCGACCATGGGAGTGTTCAAGAAACGTTTGGATGTGATGTATGGAATATGATTTATCCGGGAAGTATTGGCAGTGGTTGGACCAGATGATCTTCTAGGTCTTTTCCAACCTTGATAATTCTGTGATTCTGAGCTGAGAAGCTTTTCTTGCTCAAGTCCTGCTTCCAAGTTTAACCACCTATGGGGAAGTAGATGTCACTTTTCTAGTGTCCTTCAATTCCGTGTCCGCATTTTCCTAAAAGTAAAAGAATTTGGAGGTAACCAGCTGCAGTGAAGTGAGCGATTTCAGTGCCTGTTTCTGATGGTGGCAATGAGTTCAGAGGTCATACTTAACTGATAGTGCCTGTTTCCATTCTGACAAAGGCTGTAGTTGCAGCTGACTTCCTGAGGCTGCCATACGTGGTGGTGATGCAGCCTTGGGCTTCTTGGGGATTTGCATGACTCCCACCTTTCCTTTCTGTGTCTTGCAGGTCAGCTGGTGCTGGAAGCGGCCGGTATCTGAGCAGGAATGAAGGTGAGTGCAGGAGCAGCTGCTGAGGGGAGGAAGGAAGTCCATGCTAATGAGCTCCGAAGCATCTGCAGGTACGGTACCAAAGGAGGCTGCAGTGATGCAGGGGGCTCCCCAGCAGGAAGCTGGCTGATCCAAATGCTTGCTGAGAGTTTGGAAGCCCAAACCCTTATGGTCTCTGTAAGGGTGGCTAATATAAAGATGTTAACCAAGATGGTGGTAAATAGTCAAAGGTTGTTAGCAAAGGAAAACTCACCAATGTCGATGTTTTGACCAGAAAGCTGAGGCAGTCTCAACTGGGGAGCAATCTCCAAGAGATGCTGCCTCAGTGGTGGTCAGCCTTTAAATGAGGTCTCAGAGGAGGTGGAGTCGAGGTCCACCCCTTCTGTGAGCACAGCTCCATTACTCTCACCTGTGCTCCCGCAGCTGACCCAACACTTGCCTCAGCTGATTAATCAGAGGTTCAAGGTGTGATTTCCCATACAATCTCTAAGCTGAAGGCAGCATCTCCTTGATCTGATGGTGGTGTGCCTGAGTGAGGGAGTGATCCAAGCTGGATGCAGAAGAGTCATCTTGATTTCTCTCCTATTTTACTTCAGATGACACCTATTGGGTGTTGGTTTCTTAAAATTTGGATCTAGGAGGTGGCCTCTCCCTTTGCTTCTGGTGAAAGCTGCAGCAGGAGTAGAAGACAAAGAGGTTTTCTTGGTGGCAGCAACACCAATTATTTGATTCAAATGTAGAACTGTGATGAAAATGCTGAAGAACAGATCTGCCTCTAAGACATGCTTGATCATATAAGGAATGAGCATGTGATCCAAAACAGCCAGCGTGGCTTTAGCAGGGGAGGGCCATGCCTAACCAATCTGGTGCTCTTCTATGATGGAGTGACGGCATTTGTGGACAAAAGGAAGGAAACTGATGTCATTGACCAGGACTTGAGCGAGATCTTTGACATGGCCCTCCACCACATCCTTATCTCTAAACTGGAGGGATGTGGATTTGACAGGTGGACCACCTGGTGGATAAGGGATTGGTTGAAAGGCCACAGACAGAGGGTGGTGATTCATGGTTCTGTGTCCAGGTGGAGGCCAATAACAAGTGGTGTCATCCAGGAGTCTGTCTTGGGACCAGTGCTTTTTAACATGGTTATCAGTGACACCAATGATGCAATGGAGTGCACCCTCTGCTGTTTGCTGAGTGGTGCGGCTGATGCAGTGGAAGGAAGGGATGCCATTCAGAGGGAGCTCAACCGAGAGGTTGGCCTAGGTGAATCTAATGAGGTTCAAGACAGCAAAGTGCAAGGTTTTGCACTTGGGCTGGAGGAATCCCAGGCATCTGTACAGCCTGGGAGGAGCAGTCCTTAAGAGAAGCCCCGCAGAGAAGGACCTGGGGGTCCTGGTGGATGAAAAACAGAACGTGAGCCATCAGCGTGCTCTTGCAGCTCAGAGAGCAAATGGTCCCCTGGGCTCCATCAGAAGAGGGGATGGCCAGCAGGGACAGGGAGGCGATTGATCTTCATGATCCTTGAGGTCCCTTCCAGCCCGGGCCATTCTATGATTCTGTGATTACACTCACTGACAGAAATAACGGCAGCTGTACAGAAGCTGGATATATTTTGGGACAGTTCTTGTAACCAGCTGATTTTAAGACCTTGCCCAAGTCGTGAGTCTTAATTGCATGTCAGAAGAAAGCTGGGAAAGTGGTTATTGCTCATTCTTTCTCATTTGCTGATTCTTTCTTTAGTGTTCCTTTTCCAAAGGAGATTCTGGTGATGGAAGCAGTTGAAGAAAGAACCAAAGCAGCTCTTGCCAAGAGTGCTTGAAGTCCCTGTAGAGAGAAGCAAAGAACTTGGGCTTCCTCTGGGATGCTCTCCACCATGTCTCAGGAAGGAGACCAACTGCTGTTCCACTTTCGGCTCTGTGTGTGGAAAGGTACGTCTGGGTTTCTTCTGCTTGTTTTTTCTTTCTTTTTCTGGCTTTGAAGGAGAAGGGGTGGAGCAAAGGGAGACCCACTGGTCATTTGTTACCTCAAGAACAGGATGGATTTTACATTCATTGTGAAAAACCTGGGCTAGTAGCATGGGCATGTTTCAGGCTGGACTCTTCTTTTGCTGCTTGGTTTCCTTTTGGCTACAGGGAGACAGCTGTCTAAAGGTGTGTTTTCAAACCCACTCTCCAAAACCATGTTTCATTGTTGCAGGTGGTTCAGTGTGCTCTTGCAGTGCAGATGCTGTAGTTTGCTGTAGAATCTGAATGGTTTCTGTTCCTAGGAGAGGACTGGGAGGAGGTAGTGAGAAGAGAATTCAATGCCTGAGGTGTATCTTAGTGAGAAATGTTGGCATGAAGTGCTGAAAGTCTTGAGCTGTCAAAGGCCAGTGAGGCTCAGACTCCTTAACCTGCTGGAGCAGGGTGGAAGCAAGGAGTGGGCACTGCCGTCCCACAAGCGGCACTTGGTTCTGGTCTGCCAGGTCTGTGCTGGCCTGGATTTCTTCTGAGAAGTTTGTTGGAGCTGCTTGGAGTAGTGAAGGGTGGGGAAGAAGTGCTGCTCAAGAGCTAAGGCTCCGCTTGATCATTTTGGATGGATTTAACCATGGTATCTGAAGACATAGTTTCCATCAGAATGATCCCAGCATTGTGCAAGTGTCTCAGCTGAAGCCCCTGAGCAGATGTGTGAGACCACCCGCCTCCTCCAGATGAGCCATAGGAAAGCTGACTGTGCCCAGTAATTACAGCTTCTGCAGATTGAATGTGCTTCCAAGTGTTTTCCTTAGTGATCAATCATGTCCCAGCACTCTGATATTCCACCTCTGTCACAATCTGGAGCATCTCTGCAAACCTTGGGTGCTCATTCCCACCAGAGTTTCTTCCTTTCTCTCTTTAGAATCAGTGTGGTGCAGTTCCCTGTGTTTGTGAGCAGCAGCCAGCAGGCTGCAAGAGATCCAATGGCAGCTTTCAGCACACAGAGGGATGTGATGGGGACAGACTGTCCTTACCGCCATGCATAAGTGAGTTTTTACCGTCCTCTCTCAAGAAGTATGAAAGAATAGAGTTTGAATGATACTTGTGAGCAGGTGCTGTGCTGTAGGGGATGTCAGGTAAAACGAGCAGTGAAAGTGATGTATTAGTTTGTGTTTTGGCTGTTAAAGAGGAGTTCCATTTCTGGAAGCAAAACTATGGGCTAAGATGGAAAACAGAAGGGAGAAGGCTGATACCTGGATAGTGGGCTGAGCTTTGGTGACTACAGCCATTTGCAGTAGAAGTTTTGCTGTTTTGCACAGTGGGGTTCAGAATGGGAGCTGATGATGAATGGGAGCTGCTCGAGGGACAGACTTCCATGTACAAGTTCCAGTGCCTCAATGACTTTCTTGTAGCGAGGCACCCCAAACTGAACATAAGACTTGAGGCGCAGCCTCCCCAGTGTTGAGTCCAAGGGGATGATTACCTCTCTGCTCCTGCTGGCCACACTATTTCTTAGACAGGCCAGGATGCCGTGGGCCTTCTTGGCCACCTGGGCACACTGTTGGCTCATGTTCAGCTGAGCATCGACCAACAGCCCCAGGTCCATTTCCTCTGCACAGTCCTGCAGCCACTCAGCCCCAGGCCTATAGCGCTGCATGGGGTTATTGTGGCCAAAGTGCAGGACCTGGCACTTGCCCTGGGTGTACCACATCCCATTCACCTCAGCCCAGTGAGGTTGATCCAGCTTATCTAGATCCCTCTGAAGGGGCCTCCCTTCCCTCAGGCAGATCAACACCACCTCCCAGTCAAAAGACAAAAAGAGAAGAAAGCAGAAATGAAGAAGGCTTCTCTGAGAGCTGCCCCTGCACCTGCAGAGGTGAGTCCTTGTTATGGACAGACACAGCTCTTGTTGTCAGGGCCTCCATCTGTGAGACATGAATGAGACTGTAAAATCCTGAGGGAAGTGGTGTCCTGGTTCTGTACTTGCTTTTTTCCTTTGCAGTTTTTGAAGTGTTGCACAAAATGAAGGAGAAATCTCTAAAGCAGGTGGTCGGGATGCTGGCATGGTGATGTTACTTAGTAATTAGTGCTATTATTTTGTAGTATATTAATAGTTTGCTAATAAACAAAAAACAAGGGGGGGAGGAAGGCGTTCTGATAACAGAGGATGCTGAGAAGGCAGAAACACTGAATGCCTTCTTTGCTTCTGTCTTTAGTGAAAAGGCTCTCCCTCAGAAATCCCAGACCCTGGAGGTTAATGAGAGAGTCTGGACAATAGGAGATTTCTCTTTAGTCAGGGAAGAGGTGGTCTGTGATTGCCTAGGAAACATTAATGTCCATAAATACATGGGATGGGTGCATGGGGTGCATCCACGGGTGCTGAGAGAACTGGTGGAGGTCATTGCTGAGCTGCTCTCTGTAATCTTTCAGAGGTCTTGGAGAACTGGGGAGGTGCCTGAAGACTGGAGGATGACCAATGTCACTGCAGTCTTCAAAAAGGGCAAGAAGGAAGAGCCAGGTAATTATAGGCCAGTCAGCCTCACCTCTGTCCCAGGGAAGGTGATGGAACAGCTTGTGCTGGATGCCATCTCCAGAGAACTGGGTGATAAGGAGGTTATCAGGAGTACTCAGCATGGGTTCACCAAGGGGAGGTCGTGCTTGACCAACCTGGTGGCCTTTTATGAAGATGTCACTAGCTGGGTGGACGGGGCTAGAGTGGTAGATGTAGTCTACCTTGATTTCAGAAAGGTTTTTGATACTGTCCCCCACGACATCCTTATAACAAAGCTGAGGAAGTATGGGATAGATGAGTGGACAGTGAAGTGGGTCAAGAACTGTCTGACTGGCAGAGTGCAGAGGGTTGTCGTTGGCAGTGCTGAGAGGGGATTTGATCCAGGTTTATAAATACCTGAGGTGTGGGGGCCATAGTGGCACGGCTGGTCTCTTTTCAGTAGTGCGTGGGGACAGGACTAGGGGTAATGGGCTGAAACTTCTGCATAGGAAGTTCCGCACAAATGTGTGCAAGAACCTCTTTACGGTGAGGCTGACGGAGCACTGGAACAGGCTGCCCAGGGAGGTGGTGGAGTCTCCTTCTCTGGAGATATTCAAGACCCGCCTGAACACCTACCTGTGCGACGTGGTGTAGGGAACCTGCCATGGCAGGGGGGTTGGACTCAATGATCACTAGAGGTCCCTTCCAACCCCTACAATTCTGTGATTCTGTTGGAAGGTGGGAATGCAAGAGAGAATATTGCGAGCAAAAGCTGTGGAGCGAGATAAATGGCATGAGAAAGCAAAGCTGAGAACTAAGGAAAGCTCCAGAAGAGAAAACAAAGTCCAGTAGGGCATATTTAGAGACAGGTGAAGCATCCATGAGTGCACTGAGGAGTACTAGGGTGCTCTGGAATGTCTCTTGGGCTCCCTACAGCACACATACTTGCTCTGGGGCATGTCTGGATGTCTGTAGAGCTAATTGTGGGGCCCTGAGAAACCTCTGGGGCACATTAGGGGGCACTGGCTTCCATGTGAGTGTTCCCAGGTTCCCAGAAGTCAACAGGGAAGCCTTTGGAGACCCCTTGGGAAGACTCAGTGGGGCCCTAGAGTGATGTAGCAGCTTGTGTTGGTTGCATCTGCTTGGCAGGGAAGCGATTTCCCTGGTGAGAGCTGAGTGACTGGAAGGTGATTTCCTTGGTTTAATTAATTTAATTACCTGGATTATAATTAAATAACACTGTTCAGCGTTCATTAAAGATTTCTTTTTTTTCCAAAGTACTTCAGTTGTGCAGCTGTAGCAGCTTTGCTAAGATATATCGAGTTTATTCAAAATTCCAGTGATGCTCCTAAAGCACTTGAAGTGCATTTGAGGGGGGGAGTGACAAAACAGCTCTGAGAGACACATCATCAGATCAGAACATTGGAACGGTAACTAATAGCAGAGATTCTGATAAGAATATTGAAGTTTTCAAATTACCTTTTCTTAAAGTTGTATTTCACCAAGTTTCATCAATGTGCACACTGAAGAGCTGACTTGTTATCTTTCTTTTTATAAAAAATCATGTGTTACAATTGAGAGCAGAAGTTATAGGATGGAACATTCTCCAAGTAAAGTGCAAAAGACATTTCTTCATAGTTCCAATTAATGTCTTATGTTTTGTTCAGACTCACTAAATGATGTATTTCAGGGTACATCATGTGGGAATATAAGAAGACTATTCAGAGCAGGAGCTGCAGAGCAAGATGAACGACATGAGAAGGTAAGGCTGGGAACCAAGGACACAGCTTTTGTGTCACTCAGCCACCTGTGGCAGAGGTCAGGATTTCTGCAGGGATGGGAAATCATCCCATCACTTAGTGCCTTAGAAGGAGCTGAGAAGCTTTTCTTGCTCAAGTCCTGCTTCCAAGCTTAACCACCTACAATGAAGTAGATGTCACTTTGCTGGTGTCCTTCAATTCCGTGTCTGCATTTTCCCCAAATCAGGAGGTAACCAGCTGCAGTGAAGTGAGCGATTTCAGTGCCTGTTTCTGATGGTGGCAATGAGTTCAGAGGTCACAATTAACTGACGATTCCTGTTTCCATTCTGACAAAGTCTGTAGTTGCAGCTGACTTCCTGAGGCTGCCATACGTGGTGGTGATGCAGCCTTGGGCTTCTTGGGGATTTGCATGACTCCCACCTTTCCTTTCTGTGTCTTGCAGGTCAGTTGGTGCTGGAAGCAGCCGGTATCTGAGTAGGAATGAAGGTGAGTGCAGGAGCAGCTGCTGAGGGGAGGAAGGAAGTCCATGCTAATGAGCTCTGGAGCATCTGCGGGTCTGGTACCAGAGGAGGCAGCAGTGATGCTGGAGGGCACGTGGTGAGTGCGTGGACAGGGTGGCACAAACGTGTGCGTGTGCTGAGGAGTTGGGTTGCACACAGGTGCACACAAAGGGGTGTTTGTGGAAGGTGTAGGCACGTACGTGTTCCCAGGGGTGGTTTGCACACGTCTGTGAATACAAAGGAGGGCACACGATGCGGTGTGTGCATGGAGGTGTGCAAAGCAGGCAGGGTGGCACACGGGTGTGCATGTGCACATGGATAGGGGAAGGCTGGGGTTACAGGTTGACCTGTGCTGAGGTGAGTGGGGGCTCACGGTGTTGCTCAGTGGTAGATTTGTTTACACTGAGTGCTAACAGGAAACTCGCACACCCTTTTTGTTTCAGCTGTGCCAGCGCTGTGATCCCTTGCTGCTGGGATGTGCTGTTGGAAGGATGGTGTGCATGCCGAGCTCCCATCACTTCAAAGCCCTACAATTCTGTGATTCTGTGAATCAAGTGTAGAGCAAAAGGGATGTTTGGGCCAGGTGACTGTAAGAAGGCTGGCTGCTTTGGATGGTGGCAGCTGATGGAAACAGGTGCTCTGGGGACCGTTCAGCTTTTAACAGAAGACAGGGGTCCTGCAGGAAGAACGACTAGGTTCTCAAAAGGCTTCAGACGTGCACACAGAGTACATCTGTCCTGCCGTGCCGTCTCTGCTTCTTTTTGATGAAAGCATTTTCATGACCACTTGTTGTGGCTGTTGCTTGTAGAAGGAGGAATGTTAGGTGCAGTTCTCACTGAGAACTTCTGCTAGGATTTCTGTGTAATTTGAATCATGAGTGTTAGCACAGTGAGTTGAAGGAGGGCCCCGGAAGCAAATTTGTTGCTGTTGAAGCACTGTGTGATGAGCAGGTGCGTGGTAAGACGTGCTGGCAGATGTTGAAGCCACTTTAAGATTGAGGTGAGAAGGAAAGGCGATGAAGGAGCTGATGGCAAAGAGCTTCCTTAGGAGGCTTGGTGCTTGCATGGGATTGTATCCGATCAACTTCTTGTGTGCTGGTGTCCATCTGTGGTTTGTGGAGCAGTTTTCATTCCAGGGTCTGTCTGGTAGGACTGTGGCTTGGGCCAGGCCAGGGCGAATCCAGTGTGCTTTACTCTCGTTCTTAGTGCTTGTTTTTGCTCAGGTGTCAATCCTCACAGAGCAAGGCCTGAGGGTGGGGTTTGCGGAGAAAGAGGACATGCAGGCCTTGTGTGACACCCACGGAGCTGCAGCGAGGCTGCATTGGTGTAAAACAAGGGAAATGCACAGAGATCTGAAGGTGGGTTTTGGGCTCGACTTATGCCAGAGGGGATGTGCGTGCTCCTTTACAATGTGCGTTTTCTGCCTACTGTATGGCAGGTGGGCTTGGAAAGTTGTTTCCGTGTTTCTGTTGTTGGGAGAAGCAGATATCAACTCTTCTCTCTATTGAAAGATTTAACAAAAGAGCCTCTCCTTGCTTCTTAGTGTATGAATCACAGAATCATAGAATCACCAGGGTTGGGAAAGACCTAAAAGAACAGTCCAACCGTTCTCTTATTACCAATAGCTCCCAATAAACCACGTCCTTCAACACAACATCCAGTCATTCCTTGAACACCCCCAGGTGGGATGGCTCCATCACCTCCCTGGGCAGTCCATTCCAGTGCCTGGCCACCCTTTCTGAGAAGTAATATTTCCTAATGTCCAGCCTGAACCTCTCCTGCCGCAGCTTGAAACCATTCCCTCTAGTTCTATCAGTAATGACATGAGAGAAGAGGCCGACCCCCAGCTCACTGCAACCTCCCTTCAGGAAGTTTTAGAGAGCGATGAGGTCTCCCCTGAGCCACCTCTTCTCCAGGCTGGACATTCCCAGCTCTCGCAGCCTCTTCTCATATGGCTCCATTGTGCTCCAGACCCCTCACCAGCTTTGTTGCCCTTCTTTGAACACGTTCCAATGCCTCAGTGTCTTTATTGCAGTGAGGGGCCACAAACTGGAAACAGAATTCGAGTTGTGGCATCACCAGTGCTGAGTACAGGGGGACAATCGCCTCTCTGCTCCTGCTGGCATCAGTGTTTCTGATACATACATTCTCATGTATGTAAGTGTCACATGTGTGACATCCTTTTTGATGGAGTTCCGTGACTGGAGTTCAATGGATTTGAGAGCTGACTTGAAGCCTGTGGGCATCACCCAGGAGTTGGGGTGAGAGGATGAGGTGTAGGAACAGGAACCTCTTTGGTCGTTATTAACTCCCAACTTTTTGGTCAGGAATCTCTGTGTGTTTCTTTATCATGTAAAGAACAGAGTCATTGTGCAGCTTGTGAATGAATTGATTCACGCCTGCTGATTGGTGCTGTTCTCTACAGGGAGCTGCAGTGGAAATGGACACTTGTGGTCCACTGTCTGCCCCCCTCCCGCATGCCCAGATCAGCCAAGTTGTCAAGGCCTGGCTCTTGGTTGGTGAATTGTGCCAAGGTCAGAGAGTTGGATTTTCTGGGCTTTGAGACACGTCTTCCAGATGCACGTTGTGTTATTTCTGATGTGTTGACCTGTTGAGGTCCAGCCCCAAATGAGGATTCAAGTACTACCACCGCAGGAATGGTTTAGATTGGAATTGGAATGCAGAAGGCTGAAGCCAGCAGGAGCAGGGAATCCATCATCCAAGGGCTTGGTGCAGCTCTTCTTTGCTCAGTTGTGGAAGCATCGTAAAGTTGCTGGGCGGACAGGCATCACGTAGCCTGAGACTCAGCATGACTTGCAGCAAGTGGATGGGACGGTTGTGCTGTGTGTGTTATTCCATGACTGTCTTAGCCCTGCTCACTGACCTGCTCTTTCTCTCTCCTCTCCTCGCCCTCCACCCACTGCCTCGGTGCAGCTTTTGCTCTCATTTCATCCGAGCAAAGCGACAAGGAACTGCTGCAGATAGCTTGAGGTGATCTCACTGCCAGGTACGTGCCATGTTTTGTCCCCCCCGCATGGTTTTGCAGGCCGTGTGGCACCGTGTTTAGTAACACAGCCTCATGCAGCTTTGATGTGACCCTGGTCACGGGTGGGTTTCTCCACTGCCCTGCAGCTCAGCCCTCAGAAGGGCTGTCTCTCAGAATGGCCGCCCTAGACCCCGTCCCCATCTCTGCTGCCCTCCCCGTCCCTTCAGCCGTTCCCGGTTCGGGCCGGGCGACACCGGGCAGGTGGGTGAGCGGAGCGGGGCAAGATGGCGGCAGGGAGTGGGGTGTGAGGGGCAGGGCGGGGCCTAACGGGGGCGGGGGGCGGGGCTAAGGGGAGGGGAGAGCGGGGATTGGTGGGAGAGGGAGCCAATAGGAGGTAGAGAGGAGTTGGGCACAGGGTGATGTTAACACCCCTTTGTGACGTCATAATGCCCCTTTGTGATGTCATAATGCTTCTTTGTAACATCATAATGCCCCTTTGTGACATCATAATGCCCCCTTTGTGACGTCATAATGTCCCTTTGTGACGTCATAATGCCCCTTTGTGACGTCATAATGTCCTTTTCTGATGTCATAATGCCGCTTTGTGATGTCATAATGCTCCTTTGTGACGTCATAAAGCTCCTTTGTGACGTCGTGATGCCCCTTTGTGACATCATATAGCTCCTTTGTGATGTCATAAAGCTCCTTTGTGACGTCATAATGCCCCTTTGTGACATCATATTGTCCTTTTGTGACGTCATGAAGCTCCTTTGTGATGTCATAATGCTTCTTCGTGACGTCATAATGTCCCTTTGTGACGTCATAATGCCCTCTGTGACATCATAATGCGCCTTTTGACGTCATGATGCCCTTTGTGACATCATGAAGCTCCTTTGTGACATCATAATGCCCCTTTGTGACGTCATAATGTCAGTTTCGGATGTCATAATGCCCCTTTGTGATGTCATAATACCCCTTTGTGACGTCGCAGTGCTCCTTTGTGACGTCATAAAGCTCCTTTGTGACGTCGTAAAGCCCCTTTGTGACATCATAATGCTCCTTTGTGATGTCATAAAGCTCCTTTGTGACATCATAATGCCCCTTTGTGACATCATAATGCCTTTTGTGACATCATAAAGCTCCTTTGTGACGTCATAATGCCCCTTTGTGACATCATAATGTCCTTTTCTGATATCATAATGCCCCTTTGTGACATCATATCACCCCTTTGTGATGTCATACTGCCCCATATGAAGTCCAGACAGAGTCAAAACTTATGGACCTGCACGAGGATCACTTTCAAGACAGTGGCTCTGTTGCTTCAAGCTTATTTGCTTCGTCCTGCCGCCACTCTACTACCAAATATCAACAACCTCTTTCATGATTGAACTTGCAAACATTTCACACTAACCCTTGTGTTTCTATGCCTTCCTAGGTGATTTGAGCCCTTGTCAACCCCAATGATCCAAACCAAGTAGTGATGTGCAGTGTGTTTCCATCAATGGAGAGTTCTTATTAAGCACAAATCGCTGCAATTCGGATGACAGCCTTCCACATGGTAACAGTGATGGACACAAGGGGCTCATCCACGTTCATGCTCTCATATCTCCTGGCTCTGCTGAAGCTCCTGACCTGAGCCTGCCAGACACCACAGTCACCTGCCTGGATTGTGACCCAGCGCCTTTGCAGTGCTGCCCATCCCAAGCACAGCCCGAGTGCCCCAGCAGCAGCACCACCATGCAGGAGCAGGTCAGCATCAGTGAGGTGAAGCTGAGCATCTTAGATGGGGACTTAGAGTCAGGCTGCCAGTCCCAGGCACCAGGCAGCAGCACCAGCTCTGAGCCACTCTCATCTTGACAAGAGGAGTCCTATCTTCACCCTTGACCTCTCAAGCCCTCCTGTCTTTTATTGAATAAAGTCACTCTCATGCTCAATCATCGCCTTGGCTGCATTCCGAGTCTTCATTCACAGGGATTGGGATGAATGCAACAAACAGCAAGGCAGCTCAGCTTGCAATGCTATGGCTGTGGGGTTCGTGCAGGCAGAGCTCTGGGTTCCCATTTTGCCTGGCTTTAGGATGTCTGCAGCATTTTGTATGGCAGCAAATAATCTCTACCATCCAGGTTGCTGCTCATGATAATCCCAGTCTTCCTGGCTGTCGCTTTGTGATACCTTTCAAAGCCTTTTGATACTCTTTGATGCCTTGGCTGCTCCCTAACACCTCTGTCCTCCTGCCATGTTGACTCATGTCTCCCACTTTGAAGCTGGCTTTGCAGATCATCTCCAGCCCTGTCATCATCACGCTGCAGCAGGAGGTGCTCACCTGGCCCAATGTCTGGCAGTACTGCTTGTTCTGCAGATGAGCAGCTGCCTCCTCATCTCTTCAGCTACAGTAGTTTTTCTCAGGGCAGTTAGATGCAGTCACGCTCCTCTGGATTTGGTGTGTTAAATCCATGCTGCATGGCAGCAGTCAGTGCAATACAAAGGTGTTCTGTGTGCCACAGCATTTCTCCAGGGGAAATGAATCCTAGCAACAGTCTGGAGGAGTCTGTGAGCCTGAGATGCTCAACCAATGAGAGCCATGAGAGCATCACCTGCATTGGGTTTAGGGCATAGAACAGAATTAATGTCACTGACTGGTGTGCAATTTCTCCCTTGCCAACAGGGGATGTGCGCGCAGTATTGCAGTAATGAATAAGCACTGCTGCTATCGCTGCCATCTTTGCCTAACTAGAAATCTTTGACTTTGAGAGTTTCTCACACAAGGGGAGAGGGTAAGAAAGTAAAGAGGCACAGAAAACTAAGGAAAACTGCTCTTCTTTATCTTATCTATAAAAATTGATACAATTGATGCTGTCGTTCCTTTTTTTTTTTTTTTTTTTTGTATTCTTAATTTTTTGCCAGTGTCAGCTAGATTGTTTTAAAATATCCACACACCAAAATCTGACTACCAAACAAATGTAATGAAAATGAAATGAAGGTGAGTTAGCGGAAAGCACAAGGCCATATTATATTAGGCTCTAGCAAATTTACAGGCAGTCACTGCACGAAGAGGTAGATCTGAGTTGCACATTATATGATTCCCACAAAGATTAAGGAAATCTGAAGCTTTCAATATATTTTTTTAATTCTTTTTTCATTTCATTTTTTAAACACCTGACCCAGACCCCAACTCTCGCAGGAGCTGTAAAGATAACAGCATTAACCTGCATTGTAACTCTAGATTAATAGTCAAGTGCATCACTCAGCCAACAGTTGGGACATAGAATCCTATTGCCCTCATGTAATCACTACTTAAACAAGAAACAGTGAAATTCATTGAGATATTTAGTCTGAACTCTTCCACTGGGGTCATGACTGAATGAGTTCCAAACTTGTGCTGAATGTCATTGCTGAATTCCTTTCTTTCCCATTCAGTACTGTAGCCAACTAGAATAAAAAACAGCAAAGTTCAGATGGGGATAATCCAGGTTGGAAACCAATACAAAGTGGAGGCAACAAATGGTATATTTTTCATATTGAATCTATGCAGTTCTTAGAGCATCAGCAGTAAGAAATTTGGATGAGATTAAATTTCTGTAGCTGTAGTAACCGTTTTGAAAATGGTCCTCAGAGATCCCTAGCTGGAAAGCACTGGGCCTATTCATCCTATTTTAAATCTATGGGAAGAAATTATTCTGAGTGTTGAAAGAGTGTAAAAATAAAACATTTCTAATTTAGTCACCTCCTTTTAAAGTACTTTCAGACATGGTCTGTGATACTACCTTAGATTTCTTTGTATATTTAAATGAGGGTGGTTTGATGCTGGCACAATCACCTTAAAAGACTCTTCAAGATTATTTACCTCTGCCTTAGAAATCTATCAAAACTGCCAAGAATTAAACTGTAGGATGAGGAAGCCTGCCATTTCTAAGATTTGTGGTACTAGCAATTGACTTACGTTTTGCCTTGGTGGAGAACAGGCTGTGCATGGATACACACATGATTTCTCTAATTGTTTGTAAAGGAAAGAATTTCCTCAGCCTTTGCGAAAGCCAGCCTAAGTATCAAAATGGACCTGAGCCCATGCTCAGGAGCAGCAGTTACTGTTTACTGAATGCCTTTAATGCTTGTGGTGCTTTACAAAGTTCAACTTGCTGAGTATCATACTGCTTTCACATTATATCTAATGCAAATTTTAGGAACCCACTGCTGGAGGCAATGGAACAGAAAGGTATGGGGTAAGGGCACAGTAGGTTTTGTATCCAGACACTTGTGATGCAATCCACAGACAGATGGTAGGTATTGAACTGTCTTACTAACACAGTATTCCTTGGCAATATGATTGATGGTTGGACTTGATCTTTTGAGGTCTTTTCCAACCTTAATGATTCTTTAATTCTGTGAATACTGAAGACTTTTTTTCAGTATGGCTAGGAAAACACTGGCTAAGTTGTTTGGTTTGCATATATGAAGTTGGGACTGCCAATGGCACAGCTGTGTCATTAGAAAGGGTGGCAGGAATACCCTGAACACGTCTACTCCCTTTCTGTCTTCTCCATCTCAACTCATGCTCCCTGTGACACTAACAGACAAGATTTAGCAGGCATGGTGGTGATGGTTGGATGGTTGGATTAGATGATCTTAGTGCTCTTTTCCAACCTTAACGCTTCTGTGATTCTGTAGATATGCCGTACAAGTCTTACCCTTATATTAAATTTAGCTAGAGATTGTTGGGAATTAACATTTTTGCCTGAAATTTCTCAGAGAATCCCTTGTGCAGGGCCAGCGAAAGACAATGTGCTCAATGGGATTTCAAGAAAGAATGGGAGGTAGTTGTTTGAGGAGTTACTTTGCTCTGTCAAAAAGCTGTACTGAGACTATATCTAAAACTATGGGATGCACATAAGAATGTACCCTACCTCTCTGCCTAGGGCTGGTCTACATAGGGAGTCAGAAAAAGCTGAGCAGCAAGACAATACCATGAGTATCGATTTGCCTGCTTAAATTGGCAGGCATTTCAAGTGTAGACGTCAACTCTTCTCTCATAACAAGTACGGCATGCTTCTCTCTACGAGACTACCTTACAGGGACATGTCTTTGACTGGGCTGATTTTGCCTTCTGAATTTTACTCCACAAAAGAATTTCAACAGGTAAAAGTTGAAATGACTGCAGTGCTCGTTTATACAGTGGTGTATCCATGCATCCATGTTGACATTTCTATCTTCAAGGTTACTGTGAGATGGGAATCACTGATTATAGAATTATTATTATTATTATCCCTGTACATAACTTTAGATACACCAATCAATTTCCATTCATTTAGTCTCTTTCTAGCAGAAAACTGAACAACAGTAATAACAACAAAAAGAGCCTAAACGAAACAAACTACAAAGGAGGCCAGAATGAATGCCTTCTGAACTGAGTATCACTGAAAGTTTTTCTTTATTGGCTACAGTGTGATATTTTTCTCCACGTTTTCTGCTCTGATTAAAACCACTTTCATCTTCTGTGATGTTAGCAGTGCGTGGGCCTGTAGAAAAGCATGCACACAAATGAAGACTAAAGCTGCATCTCTGCTCAGCAGTGCTGGCAGTTCACCATCAGTCTTGTCTCTGTGTAACACAGAGAGGGAAACAAGAAAGGATGCATTGTCTCAGCTATTCAAGGCATATCATAGAATCACAGAATGGCCTGGGTTGAAAAGGACCATAATGATCATCAATTTTCCTAAGACCACATCCTGGTCTTAATGAGCAAACACTTTATCACACTGGGCAACCTGTTCCAGTGCACTGCTACTCTTGATGAGAAGAAATTTATTCTACTATCCAACCTGAAACTCCCCTAGTGCAACTTGAGGCCATTGTCCTGTAGCTGAAGATTTTTAGTGCCAATTTTCATTGCCATGGATTAGGTTAACAGAAAGGAAACAGGACCCCAGTGTCTGTTATCAGATATCAGGTGGATAAGTTTCTGTTTATATCTACTGAATTCTCTTTTTGATAGTCGTAGAACCAGAGGTAATGTCCTTAAGTTGTGCCAGGAGAGGTTCAGTATTAGGAAAAAATGATTCCCAGATGGGGTTGCAATGCTTTGGAACAGGCTGCCCAGGGAAGTGGTGCAGTCCCTGATATAGCACTGAGGGACATGATTTAGTGGGTGTGGTGGGGATGAGTCAGTGGTTGGACTACACACTTGCATGTTGCTGTGTGTGCCCTTTATTGCTGTACACTGTAGTCTGTGTAAGGACTTGTTCTCCAAACCATCTGAATGTTTGTTTGCCATGATGCAGCAGCTGTCTCCTTCGTAAAGAAGGAAGCAAGAAAAAGACTACATTAAATTCATTCATTCTTAGCAGAAAGGAAACAAAGAAAAGAAAGAATTTTTAACCTGCTGTTAGCCATGTTTGTAAATAAAAAATCACTGTTTAGAAATACCTGGAAAGTAAGTACACCATTCTGGAAAGTCAAATAAATGTGGTGCAAAGCAAACTGTCTCTGGCTTTGCCAAATCAGGCCTTCATTAGCCAAAGGATCCCTCCCTTTTTCTCGTAGTGATAAAGAAATTCCTTTTATGGTTCTACTATTTTCATTAGTTATTTTGGGAAGATTATCTCCAGTCCAGCAACTCAAAGGTTTTGGGATGTACCTCTGGTCCCAGTTCACCTTGCTGAACCTGTCAACAAAACTAACATCACCTGTCACAGAATGATAGAATCATGAGAGCTGGAAAAGACCACTTAGATCATCCAGCCCAATCATCAGTCCATCACCACCATGTCCACTAAGCCTCCTCTCCTCCTTCTTCACTGACCTTGGTGACTGCAGGGCTGTTTGTCTCACACCATTCTTGCTCTTAGCTCTCACATATGCTATGCAGTGGTTTGAACCTTCCTTAACAAAGTTATCACAGAAGTGCCAGCAGCATCACTCCTTGACTCAGCTTTGGCCAGCACTTGAACTGGTTCTGTCTGACATGGGGCAACTACTGGCCTCTTCCTACAGAGAACAACACTGCAGCCTCTTTGGTGCCACAGTCCAGACATTAGACATGTAATACAACCTGAGAAAAATATACAACTTGAAATTATGTAGTTCTTTTATTGAAAATCTCTTTTTAAACCCTGTGTTTGTCTCAGTATTTCATGACCTCTACCACAGTTCTCTATTTCCCTCAGCATCACTTTGCGTTTGTCTTCTGAATGTCATGCTTGGATCTGAATTGATAAGTGAAAAAGCTGCATCTGACAGTCCTTTCCAGATGTGCCTGTTTGACTCCAGCTGGTGAAGTTGTTTCTCAAGACTTGCTTCCTCTCATTCATGTTCTTTCACACTGAACTGTAAAATCAGCTCCCACCTCCCGGTCTTTAGGATAAGTGGCACCTTTTTGAATTTCTGATGGGTTTCAGCTTGAGCGAGATGCCATGAAGATGAACAGCAGGAAGTCAGTGAGAGAATTGTTTAAGGATATTGAAAATGAGAGATGGTTGAGTGTCAGGGAGTCATTTGTTTCCTCAAGGCATAATATATCCACAGGATAAACTTTCATCTCCACTGATCACAGCAAAGTGGTGGTGATAGTTAAAATAGAAAAGCAGGTTTCAATGTAACAAAACGTTGCTGGAAAAGCTAAATAAAAGCCAATACTTGGCATTACAATTCAGGGCAGATAGCAGGCCAAATCTTCACTGAGCTGAAAAGGTAGCAGGATCTTTGGCAGGTACAAGTGGAGTTCAGACACAGTATTCATGTGAATGATGTGATACCAAGAATACAGATTATTTCCTCAATAATGAGAAAGGACAAATAGAAGCTGCTTCACCCCATCTGAGGTCAGGCTGTTTCCACACATAGGAAAATTGCAGGTAAGTGGAGGGGATTTTATCTAAGTGTAGGAACCAGGGGTGAAAATGTTGATTTTCTCCTCTATGAGAAGGGCAGAGCCAGCCATGCACACCCACAGAGCACAGAGCTTTTCATTGCTTCTTCATTTTTAAGTAAAATCATAGGGAAACTGTCAGACAATCAATGTGCAGAAGTGGTACAATCTCTTGAAAAGCCACTTACAGATCTGCAAAACTTGCAAATAACAATTTTCTGTTTATCCAATTGTTTTCCCATCTCCAGATAAGACCCCGTGCTCTGATCCATTTTTTGTGCGTGCATCAACAGATTTACAAAAAGAAACAAGTCAGCAACTGGCAATTTATTCAAGGTGTTGAAAGTATCAGACAGTTGGTAGATTAGAAAGCAAACTGATTCCTCCAGAATTTCTTGGGGGACTCTCAGGAAATGGGATCCAGTAGGAGCTGGTCTGAAGTGGGGACTACTCCATTCCTAAGGAACTGTACATCAATGAGGAACTAGTTCAATGCTTTCTCAATCAAAGAAAAACCTGACTTCAGTACACGTCTGACCAAATGCCCAAGCTGTACAAACCTAAGTCAAGGTGTGAATGCAACTCTCTGAAAGGAAATTTTGTCATTTATTTCGTTTATTTCATTAGTAAACATGGAAGTTTGGTGGCCCTTCCAGGCAGGGGGGCTGGAGCTTCATGATCCTTGGGGTCCCTTCCAACCCGGGTCATTCTGTGATTCTGTGATTCATTTCTCTGCATTGACAAGACTATCTTCCTTGTGTAAGCAGAAAGAAGAGCTGCTGGAGAGGAGCTCTGCTGAGAGGGACCTGGGCGTCCTGGTGGACGACAGATTGACCATGAGCCAGCAGTGTGCCCTTGTAGCCAAAAAAGCCAGGGGTGGGTAAAAGATCTAACACACATCTCTATGATGGGGGTGGCCCAATCACAAGCAGTGCTGCGCTCAGTTGTTCTGCTTGCCTGCTCCTCGAGGAGTTAGGAGAAATCTATGCCTGTTGCGTGTTCGAGTGCGTGTGCAATGCCATGTGGAGGGCTTATCGCAATAAAGATTGGCGGATTTGCTGCGTAGACCGGTCAGAACTCAGATCTGCGTTGTGCTTCCTGCGGCACCAAACGCCCAACAGTGGCAGTTCCGCTTATTGGCCAGCAGGTGGCAGCAGAGACCACGGAAAGGACGTCTGCGGGACAGACTCTGGGGATCCGTTCTCTTTTGATTATAGGGGAAATATATTGAAAGCTTCAGATTTCATTAATCTTTGTGGGAATCATATAATGTGCAACTCAAATCTACCTCTTCGTGCAGTGACTGCCTGTAAATTTGCAAGAGCCTGATATAATATGGCCTTGTGCTTTCCGCTAACTCACCTTCATTTCATTTTCATTACATTTGCTTGGTAGTCAGATTTTGGTGTGTGGATATTTTAAAACAATCTAACTGACATTGGCAAAAAAAAAAAATAAAAATAATAAAAAAATGCACGACACCATCAATTGTATCAATTTTTATAGGTAAGATAAAGAAGAGCAGTTTCCCTTAGTTTTCTGTGCCTCTTTACTTTCTTACCCTCTCCCCTTGTGTGAGAAACTCTCAAAGTCAAAGATTTCTAGTTAGGCAAAGATGGCAGCGATAGCAGCAGTGCTTATTCATTACTGCAATACTGCGCGCACATCCCCTGTTGGCAAGGGAGAAATTGCACACCAGTCAGTGACATTAATTCTGTTCTATGCCCTAAACCCAATGCAGGTGATGCTCTCATGGCTCTCATTGGTTGAGCATCTCAGGCTCACACACTCCTCGAGACTGTTGCTAGGATTCATTTCCATATAAGGTCAATTACCAACCTCTTGTTTTTAGGTCTGCCTTGTACTTTTCTGCGGAGAGAGAAGGGCAATGTTTCCAAAAGTCAGTACATTCATTCTGTCCTGTGCTGGGCTCTACCCACCCTGTATTTATCTTGTGCTTGTCTCAATTCTACCCATGTCAGAATGCCCCCAGTCTGAACTTAACTCTGTTCAGCAACTTTCTTGGTGGAAAAACTACTTATACAGCTGTTTTACAAGAGGGTTATACATTCAGTTAGGGCCTACACTATGTACTGAAAATACTGGAAACTTCCACTGCAAAAACACAATCTACCTCTCCCATCTCTGCAGCCTTGCAGACCCAGAGCACGCCAGGTTATTTCTGCTTTCATAGCATTTGCATGCTGTAGGGTGAGCAAAAGGTTCTGCTGCTTGATTCTTCTGCAAGAGCTGCCGACCGGCAAATGGTTGCAGGGATGGAGAATGTGACAGAAAGCATTTGTCTCCACAAGAGCAGAGTTACATTCAGTGCAGAGTGTGAGAGTCAGGTTGGTGTGGAAAAGCACTGACACGCTGGGGATGATGCAGTGCTCACATGTCTAACACTCACAGACATTACTGTCAGAAGGATGGTGCTGTGTTGTGCTTCTACCTTTGGCAGCCCCTGGATAAATGCTGTGGCACACAGAACACCTTTGTATTGCACTGACTGCTGCCATGCAGCATGGATTTAACACACCAAATCCAGAGGAGCATGACTGCATCTAACTGCCCTGAGAAAAACTACTGTAGCTGAAGAGATGAGGAGGCAGCTGCTCATCTGCAGAACAAGCAGCACTGCCAGACACTGGGCCAGGTGAGCACCTCCTGCTGCAGCGTGATGATGACAGGGCTGGAGATGATCTGCAAAGCCAGCTTAAAAGTGGGAGACGTGAGTCAACATGGCAGGAGGACAGAGGTGTTAGGGAGCAGCCAAGGCATCAAAGAGTATCAGAAGGCTTTGAAAGGTATCACAAAGCAACAGCCAGGAAGACTGGGATTATCATGAGCAGCAACCTGGATGCTAGAGATTATTTGCTCCCATACAAAATGGTAGAGATCTTGCTGCAGACATCCCAAAGCCAGGCAAAATGGGAACCCAGAGCTCTGCCTGCACGAACCCCACAGCCATAGCATTGCAAGCTGAGCTGCCTTGCTGTTTGTTGCATTCATCCCAATCCCTGTGAATGAAGACTCGGAATGCAGCCAAGGCGATGATTGAGCATGAGAGTGACTTTATTCAATAAAAGACAGGAGGGCTTGAGAGGTCAAGGGTGAAGATGGGACTCCTCTTGTCAAGATGAGAGTGGCTCAGAGCTGGTGCTGCTGCCTGGTGCCTGGGACTGGCAGCCTGACTCCAAGTCCCCATCTAAGATGCTCAGCTTCACCTCACTGATGCTGACCTGCTCCTGCATGGTGGTGCTGCTGTTGGGGCACTCGGGCTGTGCTTGGGATGGGCAGCACTGCAAAGGCGCTGGGTCACAATCCAGGCAGGTGACTGTGGTGTCTGGCAGGCTCAGGTCAGGAGCTTCAGCAGAGCCAGGAGATATGAGAGCATGAACGTGGATGAGCCCCTTGTGTCCATCACTGTTACCATGTGGAAGGCTGTCATCCGAATTGCAGCGATTTGTGCTTAATAAGAACTCTCCATTGATGGAAACACACTGCACATCACTACTTGGTTTGGATCTTTGGGGTTGACAAGGGCTCGAATTATCTAGGAAGGCACAGAAACACAAGGGTTAGTGTCAAACGTTTGCAAGTTGAATCATGCAAGAGGTTGCTGATACTTGGTAATAGAGTGGCGGCAGGACGAAGCAAATAAGCTTGAAGCAACAGAGCCACTGTCTTGAAAGTGATCCTCGTGCAGGTCCATTAGTTTTGACTCTGCCTGGACTTCATATGGGGCAGTATGACATCACAAAGGGGTGATATGATGTCACATATGGGCATTATGACGTCACAAATAAGCATTATGATGTCACAAAGGGGCACTATAATGTCAAAAAGGGGCATTATGACATCACAAATAAGCATTATGACGTCACAAAGGGCATTATGACATCACAAAGGGGCATTGTGACGTCACAAAGGATCATTATGACATCACAAAGAGGCTATATGACGTCACAAAGGGGCATTATGACATCACAAAGGGGTGTTACCATCACCCTGCGCCCAACTCCTCTCTCCCTCCTATTGGCTCCCTCTCCCACCAATCCCCGATCTCCCCTCCCCTTAGGCATTGAATTCTCTTCTCACTACCTCCTCCCAGTCCTCCCCTAGGAACAGAAACCATTCAGATTCTACAGCAAACTACAGCATCTGCACTGCAAGAGCTCACTGAACCACCTGAAACAATGAAACACAGTTTTGGAGAGTGGGTCTGAAAACACACCTTTAGACAGCTGTCTCCCTGTAGCCAAAAGGAAACCAAGCAGCAAAAGAAGAGTCCAGCCTGAAACATGCCCATGCTACTAGCCCAGGTTTTTCACAGTCAATGCAGAATCCATCCTGTTCATGAGGTGACAAATGACCAGTGGGTCTCCCCTTGCTCCACCCCTTCTCCTTCAAAGCCAGAAAAAGAAAGAAAAAACAAGCTTCTGTACAGCTGCCGTTATTTCTGACAGCAAGTGTAATCACAGAATCATAGAATGGCCCGGGCTGGAAGGGACCTCAAGGATCATGAAGATCAATCGCCTCCCTGTCCCTGCTGGCCATCCCCTCTTCTGATGGAGCCCAGGGGACCATTTGCTCTCTGAGCTGCAAGAGCACGCTGATGGCTCACGTTCTGTTTTTCATCCACCAGGACCCCCAGGTCCTTCTCTGCGGGGCTTCTCTTAAGGACTGCTCCTCCCAGGCTGTACAGATGCCTGGGATTCCTCCAGCCCAAGTGCAAAACCTTGCACTTTGCTGTCTTGAACCTCATTAGATTCACCTAGGCCAACCTCTCGGTTGAGCTCCCTCTGAATGGCATCCCTTCCTTCCACTGCATCAGCCCCACCACTCAGCAAACAGCAGAGGGTGCACTCCATTGCATCATTGGTGTCACTGATAACCATGTAAAAAAGCACTGGTCCCAAGACAGACTCCTGGATGACACCACTTGTTATTGGCCTCCACCTGGACATCGAACCATGAATCACCACCCTCTGTCTGTGGCCTTTCAACCAATCCCTTATCCACCAGGTGGTCCACCTGTCAAATCCACATCCCTCCAGTTTAGAGATAAGGATGTGGTGGAGGGCCATGTAAAAGATCTTGCTCAAGTCCAGGTCAATGACATCAGTTTCCTTCCTTTTGTCCACAAATGCCGTCACTCCATCATAGAAGAGCACCAGATTGGTTAGGCATGGCCTTCCCCTGCTAAAGCCACGCTGACTGTCTTGGATCACATGCTCATTCCTTATGTGATCAAGCATGTCTTTGAGGCGGATCTGTTCTTCACCATCTTCATCACAGTTCTACATTTGAATCAAATAATTGGTGTTGCTGTCACCAAGAAAACCTCTTTGTCTTCTACTCCTGCTGCACATCTGTGCTTTCACCAGAAGCAAAGGGAGAGGCCACCTCCTAGATCCAAATTTTAAGAAACCAACACCCAATAGGTGTCATCTGAAGTAAAATCGGAGAGAAATTAAGATGACTCTTCTGCATCCAGCTTGGATCACTCCCTCACTCAGGCACACCACCATCAGATCAAGGAGATGCTGCCTTCAGCTTAGAGACTGTATGGGAAATCACAGCTTGAACCTCTGATTAATCAGCTGAGGCAAGTGTTGGGTCAGCTGCGGGAGCACAGGTGAGAGTAATCTAGCTGTGCTCCCAGAAGGGGTGGACCTCGACTGCACCTCTTCTGAGACCTCACCTCATTTAAAGGCTGACCACCACTAAGGCAGAATCTCTTGGAGACTGCTCCCCAGTTGAGACTGCCTCAGCTTTCTGGTCAAGGCATCAACATTGGTCAGTTTTCCTTTGCTAATAATCTTTGACTATTTACCACCATCTTGGTTAACATCTTTTTACTAGCCACCCTTACAGAGACCATAAGGGCTTGGGCTTCCAAACTCTCAGCAAGCATTTGGATCAGACAGCTTCCTGCTGGGGAGCCCCCTGCATCACTGCTGCCTCCTCGTGTTCCGTACCCGCAGATGCTACAGGGCTCATTAGCATGGACTTCCTTCCTCCCCTCAGCAGCTGCTCCTGCACTCACCTTCATTCCTACTCAGATACCGGCCGCTTCCAGCACCAGCTGACCTGCAAGACACAGAAAGGAAAGGTGGGAGTCATGCAAACGCAGAAGCCCAAGGCTGCGTCACCACCACGTATGGCAGCCTCGGGAAGTCAGCTGCAACTACATCCTTTGTCAGAATGGAAACAGGCACCGTCAATTAAGTGTGACCTCTGAACTCATTGCCACCATCAGAAATAGGCACTGAAATTGCTCACTTCACTGCAGCTGGTTACCTCCTGATTTTGGGTAAATGCGGACACTGTCTTGAGGGCTACCAGAAAAACGACATCAACTTCATTGTAGGTGGTTAAGCTTGGAAGCTGGACTTGAGCAAGAAAAGTTTCTCAGCTCAGAATCACAGAATTATCAAGGTTGGAGAAGACCTACAAAATCATCTGGTCCAACCATTACCAATACTTCCCGGATAAATCATACCTCTCAACACAACATCCAAACGTTTCTTGAGCACTCCCATGGTCGGTGACTCCACCACCTCCCTGGGCAGTGCTATCCAATGCCTGAATACCCTTTAGGGGAAGTAATATTTCCTAATGTCCAGCCTGTATCTTTCCTGGCGCAGCTTAAAACCATTCCCTCTAGATCTATAACTGATCACACGAGAGAAGAGGCCAAACCCCAGCTCACTACAACCTCCCTTCAGGACGTTATAGAGAGTTATAAGGTCTCCCCTGAGCCTGCTCTTTTCCAAGCTGAACAATCCTAGTTCCCTCAGCAGCTCCTCGTAAGGTTTGTGCTCCAGACCCCTCACTACCTTCGTAGCTGAAGACGTTCCAGAACCGCAAGGTTTTCTTGCAGGGAGGGGCCCAAAACTGAATAGGTCAAACATCCTTCTCTCCATCATTGCTGTCATGTGGAAGGCTGTCCTTGGAACTGCAGTGACTCATGCATCCTAACTGCACTCCATTGATGGAAGCACAACGTGCATCATTGCAACTTGCTGGTGGGTTCCTGTATTGGCAAGGGATCGATTCACCTGGAAAGAGTAGATACACAGCATTTAGCGTCAAACTTTCACTGTCCAAGGAGGCAAAGGCTTGGTGCTGCCTGTCAAGCAGGTTTCAAGCAGCTTGTGAGACTCATCTGGGAAAGACAGGAGTCAACCAAAGATGTCAGGCACAGGCTTGAATGCCAGAAGGATGTACAAGCCCACTGAAAGCATGAATTCTACCTGTGTTGCTGACAAGCAGTGTTTTGAAAGCTGGATTTGCACCCTTACCTGCCAGGACCAAGACTTCTACTTCAGAGGGCTCCCTGGCACTGCTCTGCAGTTGGTGTTTGGCCACAGGGGATGGTTTGCCCAGGCACAAGCAGGAACGCCAACTGCCAGCTGGTGACTCTGCCCTCTTACTGGGAGAACTCAGTCTGGAGAGAAAACAGAGCATGCTGTCAGTCGTGGTGCAGGATGAGGGAAGAGCTGCACCGAGCCCTTGCCAATAGTTGCCTGTTCCCGCCACTGCCTGCTTTCTGCTGAAACACAGCCTAGAAACACCCTCTGTTTCAAACAGCAGAGGATGCTTCCATTCCTACAGCTCAGCCCTCAAGTCCTGCTGGCTACATTCCTCTCAATGATTTCAAGCAAGATTCGGAGCATGTGAGCAAAGGCTCCACAGCCGGACAGGAAAGGAGCTGGCAGGCGTAACTGCTTTCTGAGGAACCGTACAGTTATAAGGGAAGCTCAAAAGCATCCCTGACTCTTACGTTAACACCTCCTCGGCCTCAGCTCACTGCCACCTTTAATTTCTAGTGCCAGCAAGTCTGACCAACAGCTCTGCTTACAGGAGAAGCACAATTGGTTTCAGGTGTGTGGCCCTGAAATCTGGAAAACCCCAAGATTTCCATGTACAGCCAGCACAGAACAGGATAGACGCCAGCGTGGCTTTCTGCATCTTGTGACTGCCTGCCCAACCAGGAAGGAAAGGCACCTTGTGTGGCTCCACTGAGGCCATAGGGCAACTGTGTGTTAGTTGAATCCTCAAAGATATAATGGACAAAAAATAAACCAATAAAAATCATCCGAACAATGATGGTAGGGGCTGGAAAGGGCATTCCTCTTTCTTTATCTTTCAGATGGAAAATCAATGATTGCGTTGAAGTTCCTCAGTACAGCTGCAGGCCCTTCCTCCACTTGTATCTTGCTGCTCCGTGTTGCAACAGGAGAGCTGCTCTGGCCTCTCCTCTCAGCCTGTGCCGCCTGCACGGTGAGCAGCTTTGTGAATGGAGAGACCCACACAGACTTGGGCCCAGGCAGAGAACTGTGCCCTGCAAGGGAAAACCACAGCTAAGACAGAAAAGGAAGCAGCAGCACAGCCATCCCCATTCTGCATATCTCTCAGAATTGCTCATCCGAGCCACTGGAAGAAGAGGAGCTCAAAATAACTGTGTGCTCAGAGGTATGCTCGTGGCAAAGGACACAGCCACAATTAAGAGCAGCTCACTGTATCTTAAGAGGCAAACAAAAAGCCTAGAAAAACTAGGGGCCAGAGATCTCAGAAAGCATCACTGCCACACTTCAATCAAGTTTCACCTGCTTGCAAAACATCTTAAGAGCAGTGATGGTTTTCTCCATGTAAGGCTTGGACACTCTCAGGACCCATCAACAGGGCACCATATTCTAACCTAAGCCCAGAAGCCTGCTGTCTCCTCAACAGTAACAGAATTTTCAAAGGTCTTGGAGAAGCCCTGGATTGGATGAAGCTGTCAGATTTAGATCAAGCTAATGGAGGAAGATGCTCACCTACTCCCTCTCCCATGGCTGGTGTGGATTTGGAGCAGAAAAGGACGTCTGTGTAAATAGTACTGTTGAAATATCAACTGGTAGAGCAGTGTTGCACATTGTACAAATCACAGTTGGACATCCATGGACAGCTGATGATAAAAGTAATTGTAGGGGAAGAGCTGGATGAAATATTGTTAAAAACAAATAATCATTTTAGCTGCACGTTTGTAAGCATTTCTTTTCATCCTTCTCAAAACAGTTTCATGGCAGAATAAAGAGGACACGTTCACACAGACATTTCCACAGCCAGACTAGGGAATAATCAAAGAATATCAACCAAAACGTGTTTCCTACCAGTTACATGAATCTTGAAGGTGAGTTTCTAGCCAGCAGCCTCGCAGCTGTACTCCCCTTTGTTGCAGTAATTCATTCCTGGATGTAAATCACATGTAGAAAAGTGTTGCTATGATACTAGATGACCAAGAAAGTCCTATAGCCAAAATGTTTTGCACCAGAGAGGCTGTCAGTTGATCCTCCAAATGCAAGACACACCAAATGAACCGTTCCTTTATCTCTGGGATTCCAAGCATTTTCTCACCTCTGACTTTCACTTGGAATGTTGCTTTGTCATCTTTTGTTTCACAGCTGTAGCTCCCTTGGTCTTTCAGGGTCACATTTTTGACCATGAGCTTGCGGTGCGTCCCCTTGGAGATGATGGTTGTCCTCTGGTCCTGCTTCACCTCTGTTTCATCTTTCTTCCATACGACAGCTCCGCTTGCAGCTGACACCTCACACACCAGCTCCAGGTCTTCAGGAGGACTGACTGATATTTCTGAAGTGGTTTTGGGCTTGCTGACAACATTAATGGCTTCATCTGAAGAAAAAAAGAGAAAGTGGTTTACATCCTGACTCAGGCTTATTCAGCACAGCATGAAGATACAGTTAGAACTGATTGTAATGTCTCTGCTCATTACATTTGGGTGATTGAGTTTCACCTCTGGAGGTACTCACATACAAACGTGTGCTTGATTCTCCTGTGTAAGGAAAGAGTAAGTTCTATGCAGACAGTTCTTATTTCTTTTAATCAATTCTGTATTCTGCACACGTTCTTCTGAAGCTAAAATGAAGGCAGATAAGTAACGTGTTTGCAATGCATGAACAAACCTATTCAACACTTTGTCTCTAAGCTAACAAGCAGCGTTTGAAGAGCACATCAGTATTTCATGCCCTTCATTCCATCCAGACAGAACCTGCCTGAGGAGCAAGCTGATGGCTGTCAGCTACAGGCAGACCTAGCTTAGCATTGCATTTCTTACAGCAACAACTGTTGCTTTCAGTCACTGAATATACCAAGGCCAATTGCTATGCCAGGCACATTTATGGCATCAGTGAACAAATAATGAGTTAAAAATTGTAATAGACAGGAGTCATCTATTCTTGTAAAACTAGGTGACCAAAGAAGAACAGTCCCTCTAGAGTCAAGCTGTTTAGAACTAATAGCATCAATCAATGTCACGTAGATAGATTATTTCCCTGCCCTAAGACCATCTTGTGACCATTTGGTGCTCCTAATTAAGCCCTCTTGATGGCTTTTTTGTCTGAGCCATGTGACATTTTGTGATAGGAGTTACTGCTAGTGTTCCCTTCACCCTACACCAAAGTAGGAGGTATCCATTCTCAGGGAATCATGCAGGCTTCCTCTGGATTTGATGCTCAGAGACAGCCCCAGAACTTTTTAAATCTTAGCTTAGCTCTCATCCAATAATGTTCATCAAACACTGCAACTTGTCCTTTGGGGATGCCTTTGTTCTGCATCAACCAGTTCCAACGGAGTCTTCTCAGCTTGTTTTAGATCAGTTTTTTAACAGATAAAGAAAGGGGCTTTGAATTACAAAGTGAAATTGCAGAATGCATGATTCTCAACCAAACAGAACAGGAGGTGGGATGCAGGGTGAATACCTGAGCCAACACCACCTGCAAGCAATCCTTCAATATCTTAGGAATCTCTAGCCATCCCAAATCCAGTGTTGGGCTTGATCTATCATCTCTGCTGAGTTTTTAGCTAGCTGATGGTGAGCATCTTGGTGGAGATGGGTGAGCAGTCGGACTAGAGGGTCTTAATCAACCTTAAGGATCCTGTGATCAGAGGAACTTGAATGTGCTGTTAAAGGTCACAAGAGCTGCACTGCAGCATGAGCATACACAGCGAAAGGTTTTCAGTAGAGCTTCAGTTCATAAATGAGGACTGGGTTATGGAAAATAGGCTCAAGAAATAAACCAGAAAACAGATCTTAACGCCAGGTTCTGTGAATGCAGCCAGCTGAATTTCACAGATATTGAATTTCAATGACAATTTCTTGTGTTATTTTACCCTCCAGCTCCACCCTGAACAGGAACAGGTCAGTGACAAGCATTACTCCTCCAGGCTTGACCTGACAGTGCTTTACTTGTACTATGAGCTAATGCCAGGAAGAGCAGGAAAAGAGTTTCATCCACGTGCCTTCTCCTTCCTTAGTAAAACCAGTGTGAAACTGCAGCCACGTCAGGCTGAAGGAGACGTCTCAGATGTCCTGCCTGGATGCAGGAGCTCACGTGTCAGAGGATGTCTGGCACGTCAAGTCTCATGGCAGGTGCAGTGCATGACAAACTGCAACAACACTTTCCTGTGGGCTCCTTTGGGCACGAGGCCCAGCGGGTGACACACCTCTGGCTGCAGCTCTTCAGAGCCTCCCAGCAGCCACGTGATGCCCATGGGAGAGACACAGCTGACCCGCACAGCAGATGATTTACCAGCTCGCTCTGATTTACAGCAAGAGAAGATACAAGTGGTGATGCTCAATGGTGAAATACTGCGAGTGTGTGGCATAGGTATAAGATTTGTGAGCCTGAGGATGTTCAAAGTCAGGATGGACAGGGCTCAGAGCACCTGATGGAGCTGCGGTGCCCCTGTTCATTGCAAGGGAGTCCAATTAGCTGACCCTTAAGGGTCTCTTCCCTATCTATGAGATACACAAAAGCTGATTCTGCAGTAACCAAGCTACCAACAGCAGCTGTTTGTCTTACAGCTTGCCAACACAGATTTTAAAATAACAGCATTGATTACTCATTTGATAGTCACATTACAGTGCAAAGCACATGGAAACGTCCATCAGCTAATTCATTTAATTCTTTGGGCAGACCTGCCAGTATGAAATATTATGCTAACATGACAGAGAGAAGAAAAGCAAAATTAAGACTAGCTGACAAGCCGTGGCAGGAAGTTCTGCTCTCCATCAATTTAGTCCCATTATTCAATTCTGTTTGGAGATGTCTCCATGACTCTCTGGAGTTTGTTCTTTGAGAAGAAGCAATTAAGTAAGCTCTCCAATGCCAAAGTGCATACACTACTCTAGGCCTTTCTTGTTTCTCCATGGATCAACAAGGGTGACAAGCCAGCAGAAGATGATGAAGAGCCTCATCATGCAAACTCATGCATTTTATCCCCCTCACAGATGCACTGACAACTTACAGCATCATCCATTGAGACGTTGTGAATTTTCAGGGTGTGTTTCTTCCCCACAATGTGCAGTTCATATTTTTCACTGGCCTTGAGCTCCTTCCCATCCTTCATCCACTCCACAGTAGCGCCTGTGTCTGAAAGCTCAGCCTGCAGTTTGGCTTCCTCACGCAGCCGAGCGGAGATCTTTTCTACATCTTTGCTCTTATTGGTAAATCTCACTGCAGCACCTGTCAGGAGCAAAGGTCTCGTTATTTCAATTGATATCAGGCTAACGTGGTCAATGTTTGCTGCAACATCTCTGAAAAAGTATCAACTTCTGTTCCTGCACTCATCATTGTGTCACTGCTGAGCAATTCAAGATATTTCATTTGGTCTTCTTGCCGGATTTACTAAGTAAAAATCAACCAAACATCTCCTTCTGCTGATTAATAATGCTCTAAACATGCTTCTGCAGAGGTTTCCACCCAATGACAAACAGGTCCTCCCATCATGAATGTTTATTTGTTCTATTTTGTCATGCAAAGCTGATTGATAGAGATATTATTGGAATGATTGCTCCCCTACTTCTAAACTATTCCAGTGCAATCAGAAAGGCTGTCTGAACCTGGAGCTGAAAGTACTGCCCTATGGTGATGCAGTGGTAAACCTGCTGACTGAATGCACTGGCCAAGAGCTGTGAACTGCAGACATTCATCAGCTGGCATGAAGCAATCTGGTTCAGATACCAAGCAGCTGGGTAGACTGGCTTACCCTACACTCAGTGCTATCATGTTTAGGTCATTACCAGGACTCACATCAGTCCATGGGATGCAATTTCAGGTATTTGGTACAGTCAGTGAATGCCTGCAGCCCCAGTTCTAATCATCAGATCACAGCAACTATGCCTTGACTGGAAGAGGAAAGGAGAAGGATCAAAGCAAATACCTCTCACTCTCATCTTGGTGCTGACATCAACATTTTCGGCAACAAATTTCACTTCTGCTCCACCATCATTCTTGGTGATGTTCTTTATGATTAGGCTGTGAGTAGTTTGGGTTCTCTTGATGATGCAGGTCTCGCTTTCCTGTAAGACTTTACCACTGAGGTACCAAGTGCTGCAACACATTGTTGTAAGATCAGTAGTAAACATGGCATCCCCTCCAGGTACAGCTTCACCAGCTGTTAGGGGGGATTTCACAGCCAGGACTGGTTCTGAGGAAGAACAACATGGATGTCTTAATGCTCTTTAGATGCAAGTCTGGTATCTCATTTAGAGATGGAAGATTAAATCATAGGTACATTTCTACTTCTCCCATTGCATGAGTGCTGGAAGAAGCACTTCTATGCTTAAGATCTGTTACAGAAAGTTCTGCCTCTTGCACATGTGAGATATCAAAAGATAAGGATATTCATGTCTCTCTCACAGAAACAGAACTTGTATCACTTTAGTGGTAGCTGGAGGTTGACAGGAGAACTAGTAATAAAGGAAAGCCTTTGGTGTGTTAATGCACTACTATCCTTAAAGTCAAAGGAAACATCTTTAGGGAACCAACACAGCTGCTCAGCTCACACTGACCCATTTCCATTGGGGTTTTTGTGCTTACCAAGGTGCACGCTCCCTGGGAATTCCTGAGACGGGCTCTGTCCATGCGCATTGACTGCAGACACTCGGAACTGATCATCAGCCTCTTCAGACAGATTGCTCACCGTGAACTCTGGGACGGGGACATGAGAGTCGTGGCACCTCACCCAGGTGAAGCCAGTTAGTTTCTTGCGTTCCACAATGTAGCCATCGATTGGAATGGGGCGTTGCATCTTCGGAGGGGACCATGCCAGCGTCACTGAGGTTTCTGTTTTATTTTTCACCACGGGGTCAGCTGGGGGCTGGGTGGGAGGTTTTCTGGGAGCTGAACAGAAAGAAATACAGAAATATTAGCATAAGGTCATGTAGGCTGGAAAAGACCTTCAAGATCAGCAGACTCAACTTTCAGCATGACCTACTGAGTCCCACCATTAACTACTGTGGTACCTGAGGACATACATGACAAGCTTATTCCTGCAGGTATTTGCATAGTGAATATATTCACCCTCTGGTTGCTTTGGAACATTTTAGAGGTTAAAATCCCATCAGACTTTTTCACCGTGTGCAGCCACTGATACAGGCAGGAGGCTGGGAATTACCTGATGGGCTCTAGTTACAGACTACTGACACAGTAAAGGATTGAGTTCATTTCATTTTGGCCATCAAAAAGTTTGGAGTCTGGTTTAAGTCATCCATCTAGACACCAATTATAATCATATGGAGAACAGCGCATTTAGGAGAACTCATCTCATCTTAATAAACCTGAATGAAATCACAGAATCATAGGATCACGGGAGGGCTTGGGTTGGAAGAAACCTTCAAGATCATCCAGTTCTAAACACCCTGCCATGGGCTGGCTGCCCACTAACCAGCTCAGGCTGCCCATCACCCATCCAACCTCGCCTTCAACACCAAGGACAGGCATCCACAGCTTCTCTGGGCAGCCTGAAATGGAAGCAATGAGCCACATGTTGAAGATACTCAAACATTCATGACTGTAGAGAGAGCCAAATACTCCATACATATTGCCTGCCTGGTCAATGGTATTAAAATGCCAACAACAGACTCATCCAGCTCATTGAAAATGGTGTGAACAAGGCGTACAGGATTCTTCCAGCAGCGAGTTAGATCTGCAAAGTGTAAAAATAGGAAATCTCAATGCAATGCAATTTTCCCTCATAACATAAATAGAAACGTAACTGTTTTGGGGTGCACTGTTACCAGCCTGTCAGTTGCTGTTGGTCAGTGCTAGATGCCAAAGGTCCCACTAACATAGCATGAAGCCGAAAGCTAGATGCTGGAATCAGATCTCCTGACCTTACCATCAGAAATCGAGATGTCATATTTTGCTCAGAGGTGCCTGCTTGTAGGAGGGACAGCTTCCGAGCTTTTTCTGCTCCAGGAACCAGCTCCAGCTTCAGGATTTAAACAGCAGTCAGAAATTAAACTGAGCTTTGTCACCTCCATCAAATAGAAGGTGTGGTACAGCTTTCCAAATAACTTAGAAACTGTCACAACAATCAGATGCCTACCTTTTCTTTTTGAACTTGTTAATACATAGAGCTTAATAGCATCAGAATGCCCCAAGCACTTCAGATAACACGACAGCTGTAAACCCTTCTTTAAGGATTCCTTTGTTTAACCACTGAGTAACTGTAATTCAGTGGTGCTGGTGGGAGAAGGGAAGTCCTAATCTTCCCAGATGGTGAATAGAGTTGATGTTCACATGCAGACTGGTGCTGCAGCACAGCCAGAAACCACTCATTTGGGAAACACAGCACCAAGAAAATAATGGGAATAGCTTCATAAAATCAGGCAGCTTCACCCAAATTTCATGTCAGGTCCATTATTCTTCCTATTTTCAGGAAGAAAGGTTTTCCCTTTTTCTTGTAGTTTTATTTTCTTTTCCTTTCATGCAAGCAGCTTTGTAGCTTAAAAAATTGTTTTCTAATCACCTCCTGGTGTGGACAAATCACACAGGTTTGACTCCATGTTTTACATAGTTAGCATTTTATATTTGTTCCAGTATGGAACTGTACAGCCATAGAATGGCCTGGGTTGAAAAGGATCTCAAAGATCATCCAGTTCCAACCCCCTGCTATGTGCAGGGTCGCCAACCACCAGACCAGGCTGCCCAGAGCCACAATCCAGCCTTTCCTCATAGGAGAGCTGCTCCAACCCTCTGATCATCACAGTGGCCCCTCCTCTGGACCCACCCCAACAGCTCCACAACCTTATTGTCCACAGAAAGCATATAACCCTCATTCAATTGCCCTTCCACTCAGCTTAGAGCACTACTAAAACCAGCATCTTCACCTTAGCTCATCACACTGCTGCAGTTCCTTTTACAAGGATTTCACTGGCAAAAATTAAATCAAAGCCATCACAAGGGATTTAGCACAGTTACGTGTTACTGGCTATGAGAGCTGTCCGCACAGTCACCTGTCAGGCTTTGCTGCTGTTCTCTTTATGTAGAGGCACAACAAAGTTCAGACACCTCACAGTGCAATTCTCACTTGGACTGTAAAGAAAAAGGAGGCTTGAAAAGCAGCGTGTGGAAAACAAAGAAACAAGAATTAGAACAACAGTGGGGCCATGGCACTTGTAGGAATTGTTCTGCCTTTAGCAGCAGAGCTTTTCAAGAAGTATGAGGGCATTGCAAACCAGACCAGTTTGGACAGATTAACAACTGCAAGTAGTGGGTTCCAAAATTCCAGACATGAAATCAAAGATAGAAAAACTCTTCACATTTTCATCTCTCAATTTTTCGTACATTGTGCATTACAGTGCAAACAAGTCTTCACATACAACTTGGAAGCTAAAGACAAGTCTGACAAAACAGACTGCACAAAAATGATGGATAATTAACAGAGCAAATTGCTCTTTCAAAAACAGAGTTTATGTCTTCTGGTCATAACACTTCAGAAGCCTCAGAGGCTTCTTCTCCTTTGTATATTTTCATTAATCTTAGATTTTGTTTTCATTCAATGTGACCTCACTAAACAAATATTGTCTAAGACCATGAGTATCACATAAATGTGCAGATCTCAAGCTGCTCACTTATCTAGTACCCTTGGCATGATGCTTTATTTTCCTCAGCTGATCATCTAGATTGTGCCTGTTGATTGTGCAACAACAGCCTGTTGGTCTCGATTACCTGTGAGAGGCTCTAACTTTGGCCAGGAAAAATCATTTGAGGACAAGTAATTCTCTTGGAATCAGTAAGGCAGTCTTCCCATTCTTTCTTACCAGCACCCATCTTACATGTTAATAAAGGATTCTGGAAATCAGTTTGAAGATCAAGAAACAATTCAGTTCAAGCATATGCAATCACAGGATTTGTACGTCACCTGCAAAAGTCATTTTATTCTATCCACAATCTCATCCTACATGCAGTTCCTTAGAGGGTTCCTTAGGCACACCAATCCCATGCTCCTATTACAGACCCTTGCATAACACAGGTGATATACCTACAAGATTATCTACAGCTTAGACTATGAAAACAGGGAGTCTAGCTAGAGAAAATTATCTACCTGTGCTTCTGAGCAATCTGTTAACCACTCTCATACAGTTCAGGCCAATCCAAACAAGATGCAATGACATGTCAGCCACAGAAACAGCTTGATTTTAAGGAGTTTGTTTGGACAAGCCCCTGTTGCATACGGTGGTCAAACATGCATTACTTGGGGGCACATTGTATTTGATTTAACAGATACTCTTACCTTTGGCTTTGCACAGAGTCCAAAGTCTATCAGCTTCAAATTGTCAATCAGCAGATTTTCCCGGTGGATGAGAAAGCAGTCAGGAATGATTTCCACCCAAATGCCCAAGGAAACATCTTTTCTCTTCTCTTATTTCCTGCTGTGGACAGTGGTTCCCAGTCTACTCAAAGCTCGCTCGCTCTCGCTGTCTCAGAGATCTTCACTGACTGCTGGCAAGTTCCCATCTTCCAATATCCCAGGTGGGAAATACTAGCTTGTATCTGTTGGAAAGGACCTGGGGACTAGGAGGACAAGTGGTGAGAGACCACAGGCTGAATGCAAGCCAGCAGTGTGCTCTGACAGAAAAGAAGTACAACAAGATCATCAGCTGCAATAAAAAGCAGCACAACCAGACCAGGACAAGTCATTCCTGCTTCAACACTCATTGCACCACATCTACAATACTGTATCTGGTTTTTGGCCAGGAAGGATAACAACCTGAAACAAACTCTGAAGCAAGTTCTATGGATGACCTCCAGCCTGTGCAGGGGGCTGAAGCTCCCACTCAGAGAAGAGAAGTAGGGGAGAATTATCTTTGTGACAGAAAATCCATTGGATGGGGCCAGAGGAATGCATCTCACCCCATACCCTCTGTATAGCCACCATTTGTTTAAAGGATCACTCTTCCTTGAGGCACAAAACTAGAGCAGGTTACACAACAGACTGACACCACAAGGGCTTCTCTCGAGATACAAACTGCAGCAAAGAGCATCACAAAAATGTGAAACCAACACTCAGATCAGATCTGTGTCTCTGCTCCGCTCATTAGGAGCATCATGTTTTACTCCCCTTTCAGAGGAAGATACTTCTTCAAGGATAACAAAATCCAGCTCAGCTACAGAACACAGTACCACATAGCAATAAATATCTAACATTTCCTGTAGGGAAAGAATCCTAAGCACAAGTTATTGTCTGAGTTTCAGCTGGGACTGAATTATCTTCTTCAGTGTCTGATATAATACTACGTTTTCATTCTAGAGAAACAATGGAGATAGCGCAGTGATGCTTACAGTTGCTGCCAGGCAGCGTTGTACAGAGCCACAGTCAATCTCAGCTGAGAGCCCAAGGAAGTGAGAAGGAACAGAACTAGGACAGCTGACTTAAACTGGCCAAAGGATATTCCATACTATATGACATATTGTGGAAGGAGTTTTGAAGGGGGTATAACTTCATGTAAATCTCTTCCACTACTAGGAGGCTAACTGGACACTGATTGGTAGGTGGTGAGCAATTGCTTTTGCATTCATCATAACTATTATCCTTTTCTCTATCTCAGTACATAATTCTATCTCAACCCATGAGTTCTACTTTGTGTTACTTCTCCCCCCTTCAGTTCTCTCCTGCAGTCCACTGGAATGGAGTGGAGTACTGTAACTCTCTCTGCCAACAGAAAAATAAAAACACATTCATTATTATTTATGGAAGACTGACTGCAGTTCAGGCTCACTGGTTTGAGGTCTCTGGGCATAACCCTGACTGTGAACAGAAGCAATTGCTGAAACAGTCTGTCAAAAAAAGACTGGAGCTTCCTCTTCCAAAAGGCGGTCCTTAGAAACAATGCAATCAAACAGCTTCCCTGTAAGATAAGGTTATCTGAAAATGCATTTAGAGAGTATCAGAGAAAGATAAGTAAGAAAGACAGCACAGAAAGCAGAAACTATTTCTTACCTCTATGACTATAAATATTTCTTTGATGTCTCTCTTACGTGATCCAATGGGCAAACATGTTGATGACTTCAGTTCTTCATGGCATCAATTTCTGTTTTAGCATGAGGCAAGTCATCCTTAAGAGACCATAAAAGCAAGCGATGAAATCGCTAACTACTGTGACATACCAGGTACCACATCTGACTGCTGTGGAACAGAACAAGCACATATGGGACAGTACACAATTCAACATCAACTCAGCAATGACTGACATCACTCCCATAGAAATTCTGAAACAGAGCTGTGAAAAATGGAAAGTAAAACATTCAGCATTTTCATTGGCATTTTGGTAAAGTTGCTGTAATAATGTAACAATAATGTAATGTAATGTAATGATGTAATAACTTCCTCCATTTTAAAGCCAGAGAATACTGCCCTCTGAACAACCAGCAACAAGATTTGTGGTGCTCTGTTAAACTTTTTCCAGCTCTACAGCATCTTTCAAAAGGCAATGGGACCAGTAGGCTGCATTCGTATGTACCATCCCACCTGCCCCCGTGTTCTTGAGAACTCCACAACTCCAACAGAAGATATTATCATATTTAAATGCCTTTTGGCTTACCCCTACAGTAACTTTCCCCATGATTTTTAGTGCAACTTTTTCACCAGTAAGAAGATGCCGCCCGATTTTTACCTTGGCAAAACCACCTACAAATCAAAACACAGATGCTTAAAGTTGAGTGTGAATTCTTCTCTAATATAACATTACAATTTCCAACTGGTTTAAAAAACGAATTTCAAATTTATACAAATGAAACCTGACTTAAAGAACTGACAAGAGCTGTTAATCTATTCTCAGATTAATTCTAGAGTGGTGAGACAGACTGTTAGGCGTGCTGTTTCTGTACAAAGATGACACTTACCCGTTCCAACTGTTTCATGGAATTCCTAGTACTTGAGAATTTCCTCGTAGTCACTGACAGACATCCTGAAATGTGCAAGAACTGAAGATCCTCCAAGCACGTGCAATGAGGAAGTGCCAGCAGTGTTCACATCCTACTTAGGACATATTCTTAGAGGCAGAAGGGACACTCGTGGCAGATCCAGCAATGCTCATCTTCTCACCAACGTGCATCCCCCTCTCACCCAGCAACAACAAAACACAGTGCATGAAGCTGGCTTCACTTAGGTTAACAATATGGAACATCCCTCAGGGCTTTGTGCCACAGAGCAGTAGCAGGGCTGGACTACAGCTTGAGGAAGCAGTGGAAGCTTTTCCCTGTATGGTTACAGTGTCCCTGCACGCACCCCACAGCCAGAGCGTTGCAAGCTGAGCTGTCTTGCTGTTTCTTGTACTCATCCCAATCTCTGCGAATGAAAACTCAGAATTCAGTCAAGGCGTTGATTGAGCACGAGCGTGCCTTTATTCAATAGGAAAAAGGAGGGGGTGTGAGGTCTGGAGGAAAGATGGGACTCATTCTCTGTTGTCTGACGAGAGTGTCTCAGAAGTCGTGCTGTTGCCCGGAGCCTGGGACTCTTGGCCTGATTCTACCTCCCCCTCCAAGATGTTTGGCTTCTCCTCTGTAATGCTGACCTGAGCCTGCATGGTTGTGCTGCTGTCGGGGCACTCGTGCTGTGCTTGGGCTGGGCTGTCCTCGAAAGGCACTCGGTTCAGGCTGGTGCCTGAGGAGTCTGGCAGGCTCAGGTCAGCAGCTTCAACAGGTATGGGATGAACGAGAGCTTCAACGATGATGGCATTCTTCTCTTTATAACTGATGTTATACGGAAGGCTTTCATCTGAACTGCAGCATCCTGTGCTTAGTAACAGTACTTCATTGATGGAATCACAGGATGCTGCATCGTAACATGCCTGGCGCCTTGGAGATATACAAGGGCTCGGGTCACCTAGGAAGGAGTAGACGCACAGCAGTTAGTGTCAAAGTTTCACAAGATGAATCATGAAACAGGTTCTTGACATTTGGCTATGCAGTGATGGTGGGCAGAAGCAAATAGGCTTCTAGCAACAGTGTCACTGTCTTGAAAGTGATCCTCGTGCAGGTCCAGCTCTTGTGTTGACAAGAGACTCATTTGGGAAAGACAGGGGTCAACTGAAGATGTCAGGCACAGGCTTGAATGCCAGAAGGATGTACAAGCCCACTGAAAGCATGAATTCTACCTGTGTTGCTGACAAGCAGTGATTTGAAAGCTGGATTTGCATGCTTACCTGCCAGGACCAAGACTTCAGCTTCAGAGGGCTCCCTGGCACTGCTCTGCAGTTGGCGTTTGGCCACAGGGGATGGTTTGCCCAGGCAGAAGCAGGAACGCCAACTGCAAGCTGCTGACTCTGCCCTCTTACTGGGAGAACTCATTCTGCAGAGAAAACAGAGCATGCTGTCAGTCGTGGTGCAGGGTGAGGGAAGAGCTGCACCGAACCCTTGCCAATAGTTGCCTGTTCCTGGCAATGCCTGGTTTCTGCTGAAACACAGCTTAGAAAAGCGCTCTGTTTCAAACAGCAGAGGATGCTTCCATTCCTACAGCTCAGCCCTCAAGTCCTGTTGGCTAAATACCTCTCAACGATGTCAAGCAGGGACATGGATCCCGAGAATGTTGGAGGCTCAGGCTGCTTCGCTCTCCTGGGGCAGGCCTTCAACAGGGAACGAAGGCAGGAGATGAACTTGCCCCGTTTCTTTGGCTCTGCGCAACAAAACAAAAAAACAAGTTCATTTCAGCCCTGGCTCGGTTGGACGAGGCCGAGTGCAACACATTCAACAGAACACGTAACAACAGAAAGCATGTTCCCAACAAAGACACGCAAGAACGGATTTTCCCCATCCCTGGAGGTGCCCAAGGAGCTTAATGCAGTTCTCTTTCTAAGCTTGCTCAACTCGGGCATTAATGAACCCCCTGAAAGCCACGTTCAGACCCCATTTTACTAACCCGCATTGTCAAATGTAAAATACGCACCTGGCTTTGGCAATGAATGTAGGATGGACTCGGGCAGTTTTCCCCTGATGAGTTCCACGCACTCACCAGGGAAAAAACCAACCTGTAATAAGAACAAAAAGACAGGTGGGCATTAGCCCAAGCCCAGAGCCAAAGGGAAGGTCCTCTGACACCGACACAGGGCAACTGTTTGCATCCAGAAGCCATCCTGTGCAGGCAGAGCAGCTCCAACCGGAGATTCCCGACTCTACTGAAGCTGTGCTCTCTAGTCAAAAATGTGTGCCTACCTCAAAGCCACGCTTGCCTCTCCAAAAGGGGCTCATCTCCTTTGGTGGCATATCAACAATGCACACGATGTCTCCAACCTGCAAAAGATTGAAACATCAATCCCAGCTTCAGCACAGCTAAAACAAAAGCCTTCTTCTACGACACAAAATATGAGAGTATTCCCAAGGCGTTCACACTCTATACTAATTCTGTGCACAACAACAAGGAACGCCTGGAACTGCTTACCTCCAGAGAGAGCTCATCCGGCCCCTGGGCGACGTGGCTCCTAATAACATGGGCTGCCGCAATCGCTGGTACGTTTAAAGATGACATAGCACGCACCAGCTGCGGCTCCCGCATGTTATCAGCCTGCAAAACAGAGCACAGGCCGTGGTCAGGGCACTGAGGACAAACCAGGAGGATTTCAAGGTGAGGAGCACATCTGCAAAGAAAGCTGCAGCAAATGCGCTCCGTCCTTATCAGGAGCACTTCAGAAGGAGCTGCACGTCTCATCACAGTTATTTCCCTTTCTGGCGTGCATTGCCAGGCCATGCAAAGATGCATCTCTCTCTACCCAGACTAATCAGCAATGGCACTGGCACAGACAAGTGGCCAGGCCCTTTTTGGCCCATTCTTTCCTGCAGGAGAGTACACCTGCAGCTCCTTCTAATGGCTCAACACAGGGAAAAAAGACCGGCCAGAGCTTCATACTGTACCTCTGTCGCCGCCAACTCAGGCTCACGGCTGATCCCACTGCACGCAGCACCCATCACAGCAAGTGTGAACAGCTGGAACAGAGCAGAAACACACTTCTGTTTTCTCTATTCACACAGCACAGTATGGACAGACTTCTTCAGAGCTACCCACGCATACCCTGCGGCAAAACCATGCGGGGGGACAAAACATGGCACGTACCTGGCAGTGAGATCACCACAAGCTATCTGCAGCAGTTCCTTGTCGCTTTGCTCGGATGAAATGAGAGCAAAAGCTGCACCGAGGCAGTGGGCGGAGGGTGAGGAGAGGAGAGAGAAAGAGCAGGTCAGTGAGCAGGGCTAAGACAGTCATGGAATAACACACACAGCACAACTGTCCCACCCACTTGCTGCAAGACATGCTGAGTCTCAGGCTACGTGATGCCTGTCCGCCCAGCAACTTTACAATGCTTCCACTACTGAGCAAAGACAATGGAAGAAGCACGGGACAGGTGCCAACTTTACTGATACCCCCTTTGGAACGTGTGTACCGGGGAAAATTACGTCTGATGGTCAAGAGTAAGCAATACGGTGCTGTGAGCTCAAACAGCCAGCAGTTCTCAACACCTCACTGCCCACCCATCCATCCCACGTCAGCTCAGCTTACCTACAAGCTGCTGCACACGACGGTGAGAAGAAAAAGCACTAAAGATACTAACTAAAGCCACTAACTAAAGGCACTAACTAACTAACGGCACTAACTAACTAAAGGCACTAACTAACTAACGGCACTAACTAACAACAGTAACTAACAACGCTAACTAACAACACTAACTAACTAACAAAACTAACTAACTAACGGCACAAAAGGCACAAGAACAACAAGACAACCAACCACTCCGACCACTAGCTCACCCACAAAGGAACACAGAACGCACCGCTCCTCCCCTCATTCCAGCCGCTTATGACATCACCAACGGCCAACAGCCTGGTCCACCATGACCCCCCACAAGGCGGGGAGCCAAGACCACGTGGTCACATCTGATTCCAACACGGCACCACAACATTCCAGGACTCAGTGTGGGCTTGGAATTCTATCCTGGTGTGGCAGCGCAATGGGAGGTGTTAGGGCACAGCTGAAGAGCTGACGGACAACGGACGTTTCCAAAGGAGGGTGCCAGATTAACTCTCAGCATTCTCTTGCGGGGCTCTTAGGAATGCTTCAAACCCATTTTCACTGCCTAGCTCATTTCTAGAAAGTCCAGTTGAGAAATGCTCACTTTGTCTGGGGAACGCCTCTATGCATCATGAATGAAAAATAAAATAAAATGGGCACGCGACCCTATGAAACTTACCTCTCTGCTCTTGTTGTCAGCCAGACACCTCAGATGAGCATGACGTGTCCCTGCTCCTGAATGAAGATTCACCCAAGTCTGTGTTCCTCTCTGCTCCATCTCTGGCTCTAAAAGAAACACAGACAGAGATGATTACAAGATCCTTTGTGCAGACGAAAGACAAGGGTGCACACGAATTCTGTTTAGCAAGAAATACTACAGTCCCAATGGTAGTACTTGAATCCTCCTTTGGGGCTGGAGCTCAACAGGTCAGCACATCAGAAATAACACAAAGTGCATCTGGAAGACGTGTCTCAAAGCCCAGAAAATCCAACACGGGAGGGGGCTGGACAGTGGACCACAAGTGTCCATTTCCATTGCAGCTCCCTGTAGAGAACAGCACCAATCAGCAGGCGTGAATCAATTCATTCACAAGCTGCACAATGACTCTGTTCTTTACATGATAAAGAAACACACAGAGATTCCTGACCAAAAAGTTGGGAGTTAATAACGACCAAAGAGGTTCCTGTTCCTACGCCTCATCCTCTCACCCCAACTCCTGGGTGATGCCCACAGGCTTCAAGTCAGCTCTCAAATCCATTGAACTCCAGTCACAGAACTCCATCAAAAAGGATGTCACACATGTGACACTTACATACATTTTGCATCAGAAACAGTGATGCCAGCAGGAGCAGAGAGGTGACTGTCCCTCTGTACTCAGCACTGGTGAGGCCACAACTCTAATTCTGTGTCCAGTTTGTGGCCCCTCACTGAGAAAAAGAAACTGAGGCATTGGAACGTGTTCAAAGAAGGGCAACAAAGCTGGTGAGGGGTCTGGAGCACAATGGGGCCATATGAGGAGAGGCTGCAGGAGATGGGAATGTCCAGCCTGGAGAAGAAGTGGCTCAGGGGAAACCTCATTGCTCTCTATAACTTCCTGAAGGGAGGTTGCAGTGAGCTGGTGCTTGGCCTCTTCTCTCGTGTCATTACTGATAGAACTAGAGGGAATGTTTTCAAGCTGCGGCAGGAGAGGTTCAGGCTGGACATTAGGAAATATTACTTCTCAGAAAGGGTGGCCAGGCACTGGAATGGACTGCCCAGGGAGGTGGTGGAGTCACCCACCCTGGGGGTGTTCAAGGAACGTCTGCAGAAATCCCTGCTGAAATCCTGACCTCTGCCACAGGTGGCTGAGTGACACAAAAGCTGTGTCCTTGGTTCCCGGCCTTACCTTCACATGCTGTTCATCTTGCTCTGCAGCTCCTGTTCTGAACAGTCTTCTTATATTCCCATGTGATGTACCCTGAAATACATCATTTAGTGAGTCTGAACAAAACCTAAGACATTAATTGGAACTGTGAAGAAATGTTTTTTGCACTTTACTTGGAGGATGTTACATGCTATACCTTCTTTTCTCAATTGTAACACTTGATTTTTTATAAAAAGAAACATAGCAAGTCAGCTCTTCAGTGTGCATATTGATGAAACTTGGTGAAATACAACTTTAGAAAAAGGTAATTTGAAAATTTAAATATTCTTATCAGAATCTCTGCTATTAGTTACCGTTCCAATGTTCTGATTTGATGATGATTCTCTCAGAGCTGTTTTGTCACTCGCCACCTCAAATGCACTTCAAGTGCTTTAGGAGCATCACTGGAATTTTGAATAAACTCGATATATTTTAGGAAAGCTGCTACAGATGCACGACTGCAGTGCTTTGGAAAAATATAATCTTGATTGAACGCTGAACAGTGTTATTTAATTATAATCCAGGTAATTAAATTAATTAAACCAAGGGAATCACCTCCCAGTCAGTCAGCTCCCACCAGGGAAATCGCTTCCCTGCCAAGCAGATGTAACCAACACAAGCTGCTACATCACTCTAGGGCCCCACTGAATCTTCCCAAGGGGTCTCCAAAGGCTTCCCTGTTGACTTCTGGGAACCTGGAAACACTCACATGGAAACCAGTGCCCCCTAATGTGCCCCAGAGGTTTCTCAGGGCCCTGCAATTAGCTCTACAGACATCCAGACATGCCCCAGAGCAAGTATGTGTGCTGTAGGGAGCCCAAGAGACATTCCAGAGTATGCTAGTACTCCTCAGTGCGCTCAAGGGTTCTTCACCTGTCTCTAAATATGCCATACTTGACTTTGTTTTCTCTTCTGGAGCTTAGTTCTCAGCTTTGCTTTCTCATGCCATTTATCATTCAGTTTAGAGATTATTTTAACTAAAATATTTTAATCCACCATATTTTCTGAAAACTAAGAATTGATCCCGCTCAAGGAAACAGAAGAGAAAAACATCACCCACAGGCTGCAGATATTTACCTCGACTTCTCTACATGCCATCCCCAGTGTGCTTTTCAACTCACCTTGCACAGTGACCCTGGCTTTTGTTTCAGAGTCCTCTGTCTCACAGGTGTACTCCCCGCTGTCCTTGGCGGTAGAGTCATGGATGATCAGAATGGCCCCAGTTCCCTCCTGCTGCAAGTCGTACTTCTGGCTTTTTCTGATTGCTTTGCCATCCTTGTACCACCTGATGTTCACATCTGGTTTCGACAGCTCATGGCTCAGGCTGATGTCCTGCCCTGCTGCTGCTGTCTTATCCTCCAGCTGTTTTGTTACCTCAGTAGGTTTTTCTGAAAGAAAACATTGCTTTTTGAGTAACATACACTTAGGGTAGGATGCCTCTCTCAAAATACACGCATCTACATGCTGGAGATAAGTTAGAGAGGCACTTGCAACAGACGCCATCCTACAGCCAGCAGTAATCTGTAAAGTACAGACAATAGAATTCCAGGCACCATTAATTCTCTCTTAAATCTACCCCATTGAGGATAATGAACCATGTCTGAAAACTGCCTCTTCCTTCTCTCCACTGATCACACTGGGAGCCTCAGATGATGCTCTCAGATGCACATGCTCTAGATAGGAATTTGTTGTACAGCTAGATGATGTGAAGGCCATCCCTTCAGCTTATACTTAGAGGATATTTGCCCCCACAGTTCCCTCAACAGATCATTCCTGATTTACTGTTAATGGAACAAGCTGTAGTGAGATGCCCATTTCCAACACTACCCCAGTGCTTTGGGTAGTTCTCACATTTGTGTTAAATGGTTCCTCCTTTTACTTATTTTTAAGAGAAATTCTCAGTGCTTCAAGGTTCAAGTAGAAGGTTGCTATTCACTTTAACCATATTATGAGTTAGCTCTCATGACAATCTTATCAGAAGACAGTTGAAGGAATCAGACCCCAGAATCTCTCCCATCTCATTACCTTTCAGACAGAGAGGTTTTGGAGGTTAGACCACGGGCAATAAAAACGACTTCCCCAGAGTCAGTAGGAGTCACACTTTTGATAAGGAGAGTCTCTTACCAACCCACGTTAGAAGCTTTAAATCGCCCACCACTTTCCACTCTGCTTCCATTCAGTGTCCACTTGAACTCATCAATGCTTTCATGGGACAGCATGCATTCAAAAGTGCCATCTTCTACCTCCTGGATTTCATTGTTTTTCAGCCGTTTGCTAATGCCAATATTCAGCTCTGGAAGATAAGAGATAGGTTAGTATGAGGTTTAGATGGAGAAAAGGCATTCGTGACCAATGTGAGTAGCAGTACTGGTGTTTGAACTCAGGATTTGCAGATCATGGCTGCGTTCCTCACTGATGTATTCTCTAAGACATTCTCCTCTCAGAATTACCAGAAAGCTATAAAAAAAAGAGACGTGAATCTCTTGGCTTTGCTCTGGAAGAACTACAAGGAGAGCAGCTCAGTCCATGGAGTACAATGAAGATTCAATGAGGTACAGAGGGAAAAACCTAACAGAGAGGACAACTCTAGGATGCTGCGTGAGAAAAAGGGTTTTGCCTACGACAAGACATTAAATGTTTCTATTAGCTAATTTGTTACCATCCTACCCCTACTGGTGTTCAAACCATTTCTCCATTTTAGGGATGTTTAGAAAGGAAACATTTGCAGGACATTCTTGACGTTTTTTGTGATTTTCATGGCAAAAGGAGATACATTTACTTCAAAAGCAATGGGAATTTTCCAGACATCACTGCGCTACATTGCAGAAATACTGTTCTATTGTAGAAACTATTAAGGCTCGTGGGGGAATAGGTGTAAGACATAGTGACCACACTGAATGTGCTTTTAGCACTCCTTCACTTTCCACAGTACTTACCCTGAACGCCGACATTTGACTTGGCAACATCAGTGCCAATATCACAGGTATAGAAACCTGCATCTGGCTTCTCGAGGTCATGGAGAAGGAGACATAGGGTCTTCCCAGACTGTACCAGCTCATACTTGTTGCCAGAAGTGAGCACATCACCGTCCTTTTTCCTCACTGGTTTGACCTTCTCTTTAGAGACTTCACATTCCAATTTAATCACACCCCACTCCTCACCAAAAACATCATCCAAGGACTTCATGAAGACAGCAGGCTTCTCTGCAATTAAACAGGCAAAACAGAACAACGTGATACAGAAGTTGAGACATTTACAGTTGCTTTCAGCTTTTTAAGGAGAGATCAATAAATCTTTACCAGTACTGACAACACCAATATAGAACCTAAAGCGGTTTCATGTCTCTTGACAGAATGCGCTTTAAGGAATTCTGAACTAATCAGTAGGAGAATACAGGGAACAGGAGGGACAGCCTGCATTGCTGTGGGTGGGACTGATATCATATGAAGTTATTGGGATGCAGCTCTTCTAAAGCTGGAGAGCTGGCATTGCCCTCACATGGAGCAGAGCTCATACAGCAGGCCACAGGATTAAGAGGATAAGCTGATCTCTCCCTGCAGTCATAAATCCTTGGAGACAACAGCACTGACACTGCATGGCACTGAAGCAGTAAAAAAATTGCTCCTGTAACTCTTCTTGTGTTAAGTAAAATGATGATAAAAAGCAATGGAATGCTTTGGCAGGACACCAAAACCATCCTCCTTCGTTGATATCTGCTGCAATGGAACCTTCCACTGGAAGAAAGCCCCTGATAACTTGTCACCCCAGAGAGGTGAGCTTTAGAAGCAGGATTGCTTCACAATGGAATGAACTGGAGCTCCTTAGCATCTCTTACATCCAGGAGGGCTGTGATCAGACCCACCTCTCACCTTCAGGCGCGCGCTTTCTGACACCTTGTCTGACTTCACTGTCACTGTGCCAGCATCTTCAGGCTTAACCTGCTTCATTGTCAGTGTGCAGCAACTGCCAACGTTCTTGATGTCATTGTAATTGTTGGTGTAAAGGAGGTTGCCATTCAGGAACCATTCCACGTCCTCGTCATCATGGGACAGCTCGCAGGAGAAGACAGCAGAGCTCTCTTCTTCAATTTCCACATCATGCAGGTGCTTCGTCACTTCTACATTGCGAGCTGTGGGGAAACAAGGTGAACTGTTACAAAAATAAGAACCTTAAGAAGAGAAATCTGAGGTGAAATAGGACATGGAAGAGGCCACCCTCCATGCTCATACCTTCAGCTGTCAGCGTGGCCTAAGTCTCTGCAATTTCTGCCTTGCACTTGTACACACCAGCATCATCGGGCTTCAGCTTCAGAATCTTGAGCTCTGCTGAATGCTTATCCCTCTTGATCTTGTACTTCTCAGAGGGCTCGATGGGTGGGTGGCCCTTGAACCATTTCACAACCTTTGGAGAAGGCCTGAAGTCACAGGACAGGATGACAGAATGACGTTCCAAAGCTGTCTTGTCCTCCAACTTCCTGGTGATTTGTAAATGGTAATCTGCAAAACAGGGGTGGAAGAGAAGAAAGGATGAGGACAATTGGAAGAAGAGGAAAGTCTCTTGCGTGTATTCCATTCCAATTAATTCCATGTTCACAATTGTTCTTTGAACCACTCTAAAGATAAAACAAACGATTGCCTATAGGGAATGCCATTGACTACATTTCTATAAAGTAATACTGTATATTATCTACTAAATGCAAGGTCCAGCTCTTGTTCTGTGCTTATTAAATTGCTCCCAGTTGAGGCTTTTTTTCAAATAAGAGTGAGTTGAAAATATAACAAGTACTTTAGGATGTGAATGGAGACTCTTACGCTGGGGACAACAGCAGATAAGAAGCCTGGAAGTTTCCTTCAGATGAAATCAATGACAAACTGCATCAAATTTAGGTGCTACCAAACTTAAACTTGTCTAGTTCAGAAATACAATTAATTCCACCTGATTTGACTTCTTTGGTATAGCCAAGGACAAAACCTCAGCTCTGTAGGTCTGAATAGTAAGCACATCACAACTATTCAAACAGATCTTTTACTGAGATGCAGCTGTCTTATTTAGTGTCCAACGACTTTTAAAAGGAAATGGAGCAGACCCTCCAGAAAACACACAATATTTCAAAGACTCCAGTGAAGGAAGACTGTACGGTAATTAATTCTTCATCTTCATGATGTAAATCAAGCCAGGATACGTTACCTCTGATGAGCAGATTGGCTGTGGATTTGGATTTGCCAATTGAGAACTGAATGGTGCCTGTCATATCAGTGGTGGTTTTCGGTATGGTCAGCCGGTGGATGGTGCCTTCTTGCTGCATAATCAAGTTTCTGCCAGCCTGTAAGATTTCTTCACGCAGATACCACTTGGGAGGTTTCACAGAAGGAATGGATATCTCGCATTCAAATTTGGCTTCTTCAGGCTCAGTCACATCCTCATCACACAGCTCCTTTACTAGATTAATGGATTGCTCTTTAAGAAGGATGGAACAAGAGAAAGCAGAGATTTAGAAGGAATATAAAAAACCCATACATTATCACCCTACTTACTCATGTCAGCATTACTGCACATGAACACTACACCTATCAGCTCAAAATGCCTTAAAACATCATTAAAAAAGTAGTAGAAAGAAAGGAAAGTTGTTAAGAAGTCAGACAATAAGACTGACAACCTGAAGAGAGCCCAGATCTTCTGATTCCCAGTCCAACATCCAAATCAAATCATGACCTTCCCATCTCGATATCAAACTCCTCGCATTACGAAATGGAATAGAGGATCAGTGAAACACAGACATTGATAATTACTTTGGTTAAATACAGCAACGTAGCTCTGAACAACAAGTTTTCTCCTAGTAAAGGTCTCTGTAGCTCAAATGTAATGACTCTACTTAGGAGAAATTCATTTTCCAGGATGTTCTTGCCCTTATAATTGTAACAGTGGCAAAGCTGGGGACTGAACTCTTGAGTACTGTGCTAACTCAAATGTCTCCCTTTTCTTTACCACACTTAACATCATATATATACCCTAACATTGTATATATTAAAAAAAAAACACAACCTGTGCTCATTTCAAACATACAAAGAAGATGAAGAAAAATTCAAGCTATGTTTTTATCCCTCAACGTTCAAACACAAATCTGAAGTCTAAAGGTAGAAAATCAACTTCCTAAAGAAAATCGCCTGTTTTACTTAGCAAAGTAAATCCCAAAAGACAAGCTGGATATTTTGTGGGCAGAAAGGCAGGTAGGTTGGAGCTTTTATTTCTGTGAAAGGTCATGGTGGTGTTTAACTTCCTTGACATTAAAGCAAAGGATGTTAGCTGGTTTATAACATAAGATAATTTAAGCAAAATCGTCATCAGAAGCATAATTACCTTTCACTGTAAGATGGGCACGAGATTCTGCCTTTTCTGCTACAGATTTTATTTCTGCGGCATCCTTGACTTGGACACGTGTGTAAGTCAGCGAGTAGGTCTTTCCTGAAGCAGAGAACCACAGAGTCACTAAGGCTGGAAAAGACCACTAAGGTCATCTAGTCCAACCGCCAACTCATCCCTACCAAACTGTGCTCTTGAGAGCAAACCCACAACTACACTTGGCTTCCTTGAGCAAAGAGCTCTGAGGCACATGGCCAGGCTGAGCATCATCCAACTGGTTTCACAGCATCACTGCCTGTTCTCTCATGTCAATGAAACCACCCATTCCCTCACATCCACATCCCACCAAAGCTGCTTAGTGCTCCCAAAGCGAATGCTCACCAGTTGTTTCCAACTTGAAGGTCATCTTCTGGCCAGCAGCCTCGCAGATGTATTCTCCAGCATCTTTCTTCTCCAGCTGCTCCACAACCAGACGCCGTGTTTTGCCCACAGATTCCATTCTGAACTTTCTGGAGGAGGCAAGCAGTCTTCCATACTTGGATCATTTTACTTAGATTGGATCCTGTGCTACTTCACAGCTGAGGGAGGCACTTGCTGCCAGGGCAGCACGCACCTCTTTCTGCACCTTCTCCTGGTTTATAAACACAGGTTTTGGCTCTGAGGGAAGAAAAGAAAAAGTATTGACTGAGGGACTGAAATGAGACCATCTTGCAGGTTTGTATGTACAGGTTGGAACAGGTTTAGGTTACCACTTGTGCCAATACTAATAGCCTTCACTAGAGAATATCAGCTCTTCTGTTGAAACAAAGTGTCAAATCTAGGCAAGAAAGAACCTAGGAACTGAAGGAACCAAGAGGGTCCTTGAACACCAGTCCCATGGTTGCAAGTCACTATGCAAACATATTGAACCCAAAAGAACATCTGTCCTGCAGGCAACCAAAACCTGAGTTCCTTTTACTTCAGACCCACTGTGAAACATCAAAACACATAAACGTGTGATAGTCAAACCACTGGCTGCCTTTTCATGACCCAGAACAGTACTCCTGGCTTCCTGAACAGACTCCTCATGGCATCTACCATTGCCACAACTGTGACTGTCAAAGACACAAAGGAAATATGCTCACCAATGCAGTCCTTTGTTCTTTGTGTGTGATTTGCAGATATCTATTTTACTTTGAGCTCTGGGAATAGTCAGCTCTACCAGGTCTCTTACTGGGAGTAGCAGACTCACCTATCCAGATGCAGCCTCCAACATAAAGGCATAGGAAAAAGGCAGTGTACTACTAGGAGAAGTTCCTGCTTCTCCTACCATGAAAGCCTGCACGTACAACATGCACTCCAGCCTCACTGCACATACTTATCTTAGTCAAATGTTTCGGTGAACAAGAATTACAGATTGGGATCTCAGGCACAGGAGAGATTTGAATAATATCTTGAATATTGCTTCCATTGTACATATATCAGTAATTATTATTCTACAGACAGACTGAAACAGGTCTTTGTGCCATACTAAAACCAAATACTTTCTACAAACCCAGGCAATCAAGTCTAGGGAAAAAACCTCAGCACAGACTACTGCAACTGGATCACTGTATAATAGAAACTAGATTTTACTTTTCTGTTCTCTGCTGTATTTCAGACAACACCTGTCTCACCTGTGACATGAATCTTGAAGGTGAGTTTCTGGCCAGCAGCCTCGCAGCTGTACTCCCCTGCATCTTTCTTCTCCACCTGGCTCAGCACCAGCCGACGCTGTTTGCCCTCTGACTCCACCTTGAACTTCTTGCTCCAGGTGATCAGTTTCCCCTCCTTGTACCACTTCACCTCCATCTTCTCCTGGGCCACCTCGCAGCTCAGCGTGGCTTTTTCTGTTGGTGCAGCCTTCATCTCCTTTTGTATCTTGTCCTTCTCTGTAAACACGTCTTCTTTCTCTGCAGGGACATCACAAGAGTCACACAGTTTTGCTGTAGTCTGCTGCAGAGCTTACTCCAGTTGCCCGTTTTCATTATACTTGCACTTCACAGGGAGCATCGTGATGCCTCACTAAGACAGGAAAATACTTTCCCCTCTATTTTGCCTTGGGAAATGATAGACATATCATTTCATGTCATATCATATCATATCACATCATATCATATCATATCATATCATATCATATCATATCACATCATATCACAAAGCTAAACATTTTGCAGTCTGATAGCAGATTTGGACATGAGATTTAGAACACCTGCATGCACTGCTGAACCTCCTATCTTATCTTTTTTTCTTCTGATGTCTCTCTACATTTCCAGTAAATCAGAAGGGAACGGCCCTCTAGAACAGGTTGCCCAAGGAGACTGTGGATGCTCCATCCCTGCAGGCATTCAAGGCCAGGCTGGATGTGGTTCTGGGCAGCCTGGGCTGCTGGTTGGCAACCCTGCACATAGAAAGAAGGGGGTTGGAACTGGATGAGCACTGTGGGCCTTTGCAACCCAGGCCATTTATGAGTCTGATTATTGGCATTTTCCACCTAATTGTGTCACTCAAATTTTGTAACCAGATCTCTTCAAACACCTCCCCTTTTCTCACTCCTTGCATGCCTGCTGTGCTCTTGCACTGTAACCCTGCAGACACCAGCTGACTACAAGAGCTGCACAAGTTACCCTCCTTGCCTATGGTTTGTTGCAGTAATTCATTCCTGGATGGAAAAGCACATGTAGAAAAGTGTTGCTATGAGACTAGATGACAGAGAAAGTCCTAGAGCCAAAATGTTTTGCACCAGAGAGGCTGTCAGTTGATCCTCCAAATGCAAGACACACAAAATGAAGCGTTCCTTTATCTCTGGGATTCCAAGCATTTTCTCACCTCTGACTTTCACTTGGAATGTTGCTTTGTCATCTTTTGTTTCACAGCTGTAGCTCCCTTGGTCTTTCAGGGTCACATTTTTGACCATGAGCTTGCGGTGCGTCCCCTGGGAGATGATGGTTGTCTTCTGGTCCTGCTTCACCTCTGTTTGATCTTTCTTCCATACAACAGCTCCGCTTGCAGCTGACACCTCACACACCAGCTCCAGGTCTTCAGAAGGACTGACTGATATTTCTGGAGTCATTTTGGGCTTGTTGACAACATTAATGGCTTCATCTGAAGAAAAAAAGAGAAAGTGGTTTACATCCTGACTCAGGCTTATTCAGCACAGCATGAAGATACAGTTAGAACTGATTGTAATGTCTCTGCTCATTACATTTGGGTGATCGAGTTTCACCTCTGGAGATACTCACATACAAACGTGTGCTTGATTCTCCTGTGTAAGGAAAAAGTAAGTTCTATGCAGACAGTTCTTATTTCTTTTAATCAATTCTGTATTCTGCACACGTTCTTCTGAAGCTAAAATGAAGGCAGATAAGTAACGTGTTTGCAATGCATGAACAAACCTATTCAACACTTTGTCTCTAAGTTAACAAGCAGCGTTTGAAGAGCACATCAGTATTTCATGCCCTTCATTCCATCCAGACAGAACCTGCCTGAGGAGCAAGCTGATGGCTGTCAGCTACAGGCAGACCAAGCTTAGTACTGCATTTCTTACAGCAACAACTGTTGCTTTCAGTCACTGGATATACCAAGGCCAATTGCTATGCCAGGCACATTTATGGCATCAGTGAACAAATAATGCATTAAAAATTGTAATAGACAGGAGCCATCTATTCTTTTAAAACTAGGTGACCAAAGAAGAACAGCCCCTCTAGAGTCAAGCTGTTAAGAACTAATAGCATCAATCAGTATCACATAGATAGATTACTTCCCTGCCCTAAGACCATCTTGTGACCATTTGTTGCTCCTAATTAAGCCCCCTCTTGATGGCATTTTTGTCTGAGCCACGTGACATTTTGTGATAGGAGTTACTGCTAGTGTTCCCTTCACCCTACACCAAAGTAGGAGGTATCCATTCTCAGGGAATCATGCAGGCTTCCTCTGTATTTGATGCTCAGAGACAGCCCCAGAACTTTTTAAATCTTAGCTTAACTCTCATCCAATAATGTTCATCAAACAGTGCAACTTGTCCTTTGGGGATGCCTTTGTTCTGCATCCACCAGTTCCAACGGAGTCTTCTTGGCTTGTTTTAGATCAGTTTTTCAACAGATAAAGAAAGGGGCTTTGAATTACAAAGTGAAATTGCAGAATGCATGATTCTCAACCAAACAGAACGGGAGGTGGGATGCAGGGTGAATACCTGAGCCAACACCACCTGCAAGCAATCCTTCAATATCTTAGGAATCTCTAGCCATCCCAAATCCAGTGTTGGGCTTGATCTATCATCTCTGCTGAGTTTTTAGCCTGCTGATGGTGAGCATCATGATGGTGATGGGTGAGCAGTTGGACTAGAGGGTATTAATCAACCTTAAGGAGCCTGTGATCAGAGGAATGTGAATGTGCTGTTAAAGGTCACAAGCGCTGCACTGCAGCATGAGCATACACAGCAAAAGGCTTTCAGTAGAGCTTCAGTTCATAAATGAGGACTGGGTTATGGAAAAGAGGTTCAAGATAGAAACCAGAAACCAGATCTTAACGCCAGGTTCTGTGAATGCAGCCAGTTGAATTTCACAGATATTGACTTTCAATGACAATTTCTTGTGTTATTTTATCCTCCAGCTCCACCCTGAACAGGAACATGTCAGTGACAAGCATTACTCCTCCAGGCTTGACCTGACAGTGCTTTACTTGCACTATGAGCTAATGGCTGTGCTTACAGAACCTCAGGGAGTCACCTCAGAGATCACAACGTCCTTCAGGTACAGCAGGAGACACTCAACTCTCCAAATGTGGAGTTTAATTTGTCAAAAGAGGAGACTGGATTCCCATGCTAAGAACTTAGGACCGTTTCAGTCATAGGTTTAAAGATGATGTAAGTGCTGAGGCAATTCATGAACTAGAAGAATGAAGCCCAGATGTCAGGGCTCAAGTCGTGACTCCAGTTGTCTCTTTGTTTATGAAGTTTGCCAGTGCTGAAACAAAATATGGGCACACAAAATATGTACGATGGTAAAGAACTGCAGGGACATTGCTGACCATGAGGCATTCATTTATCATAAGGCCAAGCATACACGTTTAATCCTAGTTCTAATTGCTAGATTCTAATTCAGAAGCTGGCAAATTGGCAGCTTTTATAAACCACGTACCAGATTACCTTATCTCCACAAGTTGAAAGACATACACTGTACAGGGGACAGAGCCAAAGGAAGAAGCCCAGGGCTTAAAGAAAATGTCTAAACTCGGAAAACTGAGGAAAGAATTGGAACAAGCAAACTAGAAGGAAATAAATGGAGGGTGTTCTATTACTGCATTGTAACCCCCTGGAAAACAAATCGAGCCTAAAAGATGGAGACAACACTTAGGACTGAAAAGAAAAACAGAATTCCTTTATGGAAGTTAATTGGAGCGCAAAAGTTAGATGATGAAACTGGCCTCTATTAACACACAGTGGAATAATTGTAGTCACCTCACCACTGCTGGATGTGAGCCCAGCCACACAAAAGCAGCTGCTGGTTTTCACTGCAGATACTGCAGGAAGGAGGAACAGCCTCCGGACTGGACCAGCTGAGCGTGGCCCTACCAGGATTTGCTCCAAAAGTCTTATTACCAGTAGTGCTTCCTGATGAAATACATGGGGGTCCTCCTTTGATTCCAACCCCAACCCACCCCACCATGCCCCCTGATAACATCCATCAGGGCCACATCTCCACAGTTCCTGAACACCTCCAGGGATCCCACCACCTCCCTGGGTAGCCTGTGCCAGTTAATTCTGAGGGCAGACCTGCCAGTATGAAATATTATGCTAACGTGACAAAGAGGGAGAAGAAAAGCAAAATTAAGACTAGCTGACAAGCCTTGGCAGGAAGTTCTGCTCTCCATAAGTTTAGTCCCGTTATTCAATTCTGTTTGGAGCTGTCTCCATGCCTCTCTGGAGTTTGTTCATTGAGAAGAAGCAATTACGTAAGCTCTCCAATGCCAAAGTGCATACACTACTCTAGGGCTTTGTTGCTTCTCCATGGATCAACAAGGGTGACAAGCCAGAAGAATATGATGAAGAGCCTCATGCATACTCAGTGTAAAAAAGAACAAGGCAATTGTTGCTGGGAAGAAGGTGCATTTGCATTTGTGTCTTCTGCAGAGGGTACTGCAGAAATGGAAAGTCTTCCACTGGAGCAAACAAAGGGCTCTCATTTATTGCAATCAAGGCCCAGTGTGTGGATCTCAGAGATCAGACCTAAACCCTGCAGCAAAGCAGAGACCTGCGTGGGAAAGTTCAGTTTCTCCCTACATCTGTGTAAGAAAAAGCCCACCATGGAATGACAGCTAAGTAAACATCCCTGTGACTCATCACAGGTCTCTTCTACATGTCAGTGCTGAGCAATTCAAGATATTTAATTTGGTCTTCTTGCCAGATTTACTAAGTAAAAATCAACCAAACATCTCCTTCTACTGATTAAGAATGCTCTAAACATGCTTCTGCAGAGGTTTCCACCCAGTGACAAACAGCTCCTCCCATCACGAATGTTTATTTGTTATATTTCGTCATGCAACGCTGATTGATATTATTGGAATGATTGCTCCCCTACTTCTAAACTATTCCAGTGCAATCAGAAAGGCTGTCTGAACCTGGAGCTGAAAGTACTGCTCTATGGTGATGCAGTGGTAAACCTGGTGACTGAATGCACTGGCCAATAGCTGTGAACTGCAGACATTCATCAGCTGGCATGAAGCAATCTGGTTCAGATACCAAGCAGCTGGGTAGATTGGCTTACCCTACACTCTGTGCTATCATGTTTAGGTCATTACCAGGACTCACATCAGTCCATGGGATGCAATTTCAGGTATTTGGTACAGTCAGTGAATGCCTGCAGCCCCAGTTCTAATCAGCAGATCACAGCAACTATGCCTTGACTGGAAGAGGAAAGGAGAAGGATCAAAGCAAATACCTCTCACTTTCATCTTGGTGCTGACATCAACATTTTTGGCAACAAATTTCACTTCTGCTCCATCATCATTCTTGGTGACGTTCTTTATCATTAGGCTGTGAGTAGTTTGGGTTCTCTTGATGATGCAGGTCTCGCTTTCCTGTAAGACTTTACCATTGATGTACCAAGTGCCGCAACACGTTGTTGTAAGTTCAATAGTAAACATGGCATTCCTTCCAGGTACAGCTTCACCAGTTGTTAGTGGGGATTTCACAGCCAGGACTGGTTCTGAGGAAGAACAACATGGATGTCTTAATGCTCTTTAGATGCAAGTCTGGGATCTCATTTAGAGATGGAAGATTAAATCATAGGTACATTTCTACTTCACCCTTTGCATGAGTGCTGGAAGAAGCACTTCTATGCTTCAAATCTGTTACAGAAAGTTCTGCCTCTTGCACATGTGAGATATCAAAAGATAATAATATTCATGTCTCTGTCACAGAAACAGAACTTGTATCACTTTAGTGGTAGCTGGAGGTTGATAGGAGATAGGAGAACTAGGAATAAGGGAAAGCCTTTGGTGTGTTAATGCACTACTATCCTTCAAGTCAAAGAAAACAACTTTAGGGAACCAACACAGCTGCTCAGCACACACTGACCCATTTCCATTGGGGTTTTTGTGCTTACCAAGGTGCACGCTCCCTGGGAATTCCAGAGACGGGCTCTGTCCATGCGCATTGACTGCAGACACTCGGAACTGATCATCAGCCTCTTCAGACAGATTGCTCACCATGAACTCTGGGACGGGGACATGAGACTCGTGGCACCTCACCCAGGTGAAGCCAGTTAGTTTATTGGGTTCCACAATGTAGCCATCGATTGGAATGGGGCGGTGCATCTTCGGAGGGGACCATGCCAGCGTCACTGAGGTTTCTGTTTTATTTTTCACCACGGGGTCAGCTGGGGGCTGGGTGGGAGGTTTTCTGGGAGCTGAACAGAAAGAAATACAGAAATATTAGCATATGGTCATGTAGGCTGGAAAAGACCTTCAAGATCAGCAGACTCAACTTTCAGCATGACCTACTGAGTCCCACCATTAACTACTGTGGTACCTGAGGACATACATGACAAGCTTATTCCTGCAGGTATTTGCATAGTGAATATATTCACCCTCTGGTTGCTTCTGAACATTTTAGAGGTTAAATTCCCATCAGACTTTTTCACTGTGTGCAGCCACTGATACAGGCAGGAGGCTGGGAATTACCTGATGGGCTCTAGTTACAGACTACTGACACAGTAAAGGATTGATTTCATTTCATTTTGGCCATCAGAAGGTATGGTGTCTGCTTTAAGTCACCCAATTATAATTTAAGACTCCAATTATAATCATATGGAGAACAGCGCATTTAGGAGAACTCATCTCATCTCAATAAACCTGAATGAAATCACAGAATCATAGGATCACGGGAGGGCTTGGGTTGGAAGAAACCTTCAAGATCATCCAGTTCTAAACACCCTGCCATGGGCTGGCTGCCCACTAACCAGCTCAGGCTGCCCATCACCCATCCAACCTCGCCTTCAACACCAAGGACAGGCATCCACAGCTTCTCTGGGCAGCCTGAAATGGAAGCAATGAGCCACACGTTGAAGACACTGAAATATTCATTACTGTAGAGAGAGCCAAATACTCCATACATATTGCCTGCCTGGTCAATTGCATTAAAATGCCAACAACAGACTCATCCAGCTCATTGAAAATGGTGTGAACATGGCGTACAGTATTCTTCCAGCAGCTAGTTAGATCTGCAAAGCGCAAAGACAGGAAATCTCAATGCCATACAATTTTCCTGACCCATCCTGACACATAACTGCTTTGATGTGCACTGTTACCAGCCTGTCAGTTGCTGTTAGTCAGTGCTGGATGCCAAAGGTCCCACTAACATAGCATGAAGCCAAAAGCTAGACGCTGGAATCAGATCTCCTGAGCTTACCATCAGAAATTGAGATGTCATATTTTGCTCAGAGGTGCCTGCTTTTAGGAGGGACAGCTACCGAGCTTTTTCTGCTCCAGGAACCAGCTTGAGCTCCAGAATTTAAACAGCAGTCAGAAATTAAACTGAGCTTTGTCACCTCCATCAAACAGAAGGAGTGGTTGGGTGGTACAGCTTTCCAAATAACTTAGAAACTGTCACAACAATCAGATGCCTACCTTTTCTTTTTGAACTTGTTAATACATAGAGCTTAATAGCATCAGAATGCCCCAAGCACTTCAGATAACATGACAGCTATAAACCCTTCTTTAAGGATTCCTTAGAGTAACTGTAATTCAGTGGTGCTGGTGGGAGAAGGGAAGTCGTGATCTTCCCAGATGGTGAATAGAGTTGATTTTCACATGCAGACTGGTGCTGCAGCACAGCCAGAAACCACTCATTTGGGAAACACAGCACCAAGAAAATAACAGGAATAGCTTCATAAAATCAGGCAGCTTCACCCAAATTTCCGTCTGATCATCACAGTGGCCCTCCTTTGGACCCACCCCAACAGCTCCACATCCTTCCCAGGCCTGGACACAGTGCTGCAAATAGGGCCTCACAAGAGCTGAGCAGGAGGGGACAATCACCTCCCTCTCCTGCTGGCCACCCCTTTTTCAGTGCAGCCCAGAACACACATGGATCCATCTTTTTCATATGTATATTCCCATAGATGTACATATATATACCACACCTACACCCCCACAATCTGCTACAACTTCATATTCCTCCCCACAGTCCCCGACAGCCCCCAGTAGCCCCATATCACCCTAAGGCCCCCACAACCCTCTATCTCTCCATACACCACCCCTTAAAGCCCCATACCTGCCCATATCCTCCAATAGCTCCCCACAACCCCTACACACCCTCACAGCCCCCTAGAGCCCCTAGTCCGCCTATGGCCCACCACAGCCCCATATCCCCCCTACAGTCCCCCTCAGCTCCTTTTACAGCCCCTGCACAGCTCTATAGAACAGTCTGATAGAACTACCTCTAGTAGAAGCAATCTCCACACAGAGATCCTTTCCCAGTGGCACTCAGCCCTTCAGTGGGGTCTAAGAGAGCTGCAGCCAGACTCAAACACAACTGCTCACACAGCTCAGCTGCCTTCACCTGTGCTCCAGACACTGACACATTGCAGCCCCACATCCCCCTCTGCCCCCCCACAGCCCCACACCCCCCTCTGCCCCCCCCACAAGGGCCACTCCCGCGCACTGCGGCTCAGCCAATCGGAGCCGGCGGAGCTGCCGCTGCCCAATGGGAGGCCGGGGGAGGCCGGCGCTGGGACGGGGAGAGGAGAGAAGAGACAGAGGCAGCACTGAGGTGGGATGGGCTGATGGGGAGTGCGGGGAGGACAGGGGGGTGTGGGGCTGTGGGGGGGCAGAGGGGGATATGGGGCTGCAATGTGTCAGCAATGTGTCTTTTCTTCCCTCAGAGTTATGATGAATGCCAAAGCAATTGCTCACCACCTACCAATCAGTGTCCAGTTAGCCTCCTAGTAGTGGAAGAGATTTACATGAAGTTATACCCCCTTCAAAACTCCTTCCACAATATGTCATATAGTATGGAATATCCTTTGGCCAGTTTAAGTCAGCTGTCCTAGTTCTGTTTCTTCTCACTTCCTTGGGCTCTCAGCTGAGATTGACTGTGGCTCTGTACAACGCTGCCTGGCAGCAGCTGTAAGCATCACTGCGCTATCTCCATTGTTTCTCTAGAATGAAAACGTTGTATTGTATCAGACACTGAAGAAAATAATTCAGTCCCAGCTGAAGCTCAGACATCCTTCATTATCTTGTGCTTAGGATTCTTTCCCTACAGGAAATGTGAGATAATTATTGCTATTTGGTACTATGTTCTGTAGCTGAGCTGGATTTTGTTATCCTTGAAGAAGTATCTTCCTCTGAAAGGGGAGTAAAACATGATGCTCCTAATGAGCGGAGCAGAGACACAGATCTGATCTGAGTGTTGGTTTCACATTTTTGTGATGCTCTTTGCTGCAGTTTGTATCTCGAGAGAAGCCCTTGTGGTGTCAGTCTGTTGTGTAACCTGCTCTAGTTTTGTGCCTCAAGGAAGAGTGATCCTTTAAACAAATGGTGGCTATACAGAGGGTGTGGGGTGAGATGCATTCCTCTGGCCCCATCCAATGGATTTTCTGTCACTGAAGACTTGAAGCACAGGTTAGGTACTGGAAGGCTTGAATATTTCCTCACCAGTAGGTTAGAGCTTTGCATTTTGTAAGCTGCTGGTATCTCGGAGTAAAGCAAATCATTACAGCACGAGCATTTTCCTAGGCATCTTATGAAATCCCTCTATCTAAGGCTACTGGAAGGCACTCTGATCAAAGATCATTCTCCCCAGCTTCTCTTCTCTGAGTGGGAGCTTCAGCCCCCTGCACAGGCTGGAGGTCATCCATAGAACTTGCTTCAGAGTTTGTTTCAGGTTGTTATCCTTCCTGGCCAAAAACCAGATACAGTATTGTAGATGTGGTGCAATGAGTGTTGAAGCAGGAATGACTTGTCCTGGTCTGGTTGTGCTGCTTTTTAATGCAGCTGATGATCTTGTTGTACTTCTTTTCTGTCAGAGCACACTGCTGGCTTGCATTCAGCCTGTGGTCTCTCACCACTTGTCCTCCTAGTCCCCAGGTCCTTTCCAACAGATACAAGCTAGTATTTCCCACCTGGGATATTGGAAGATGGGAACTTGCCAGCAGTCAGTGAAGATCTCTGAGACAGCGAGAGCGAGCGAGCTTTGAGTAGACTGGGAACCACTGTCAACAGCAGGAAATAAAAGAAGAGAAAAGATGTTTCCTTGGGCACTTGGGTGGAAATCATTCCTGACTGCTTTCTCATCCACCGGGAAAATCTGCTGATTGACAATTTGAAGCTGATAGACTTTGGACTCTGTGCAAAGCCACAGGTAAGAGGATGTGTTAAATCAAATACAATGTGCCCCCAAGTAATGCATGTTTGAGCACCGTATGCAACAGGGGCTTGTCCAAACAAACTCCCTAAAATCAAGCTGTTTTTGTGGCTGACATGTCATTGCATCTTGTTTGGAATGGCCTGAACTGTGTGAGAGTGGTTAACAGATTGCTCAGAAGCACAGGTAGATTATTTTCTCTAGCTAGACTCCCTGTTTTTGTAGTCTAAGCTGTAGATAATCTTGTAGGTATATCACCTGTGTTATGCAAGGGTCTGTAATAGGAGCATGGGGTTGGTGTGCCTAAGGAACCTTCTAAGGATCTGTATGTAGGATGAGATTGTGGATAGAATAAAATGACTTTTACAGTGACGTACAAATCCTGTGATTGCATATGCTTGAACTGAATTGTTTCTTGATCTTCAAACTGATTTCCAGAAGCCTTTATTAATATGTAAGATGGGTGCTGGTAAGAAAGAATGGGAAGACTGCCTTACTGATTCCAAGAGAATTATTTATCATCAAATGATTTTTCCTGGCCAAATTTAGAGCCTCTCACAGGTAATCGAGACCAACAGGCTGTTGTTGCACAATCAACAGGCACAATCGAGATGATCAGCTGAGGAAAAGAAAGCATCATGCCAAGGGTACTAGATAAGTGAGCAGCTTGAGATCTGCACATTCATGTGATGCTCATGGTCTTAGACAATATTTGCTTAGTGAGGTCACATTGAATGAAAGCAAAATCTAAGATGAATGAAAATATACAGAGGAGAAGAAGCCTCTGAGGCTTCTGAAGTGTTATGACCAGAAGACATAAACTCTGTTAAAGCAAACGTTTCTCTCTCTTTTTTGTGTTCTTCCAGGGAGGCCTTGATTACCGCCTGAACACATGCTGTGGAAGCCCAGCTTATGCAGCACCAGAGCTAATCCAGGGCAAAGCGTCTATTGGCTCAGAGGGATGTAGAGCGGTGTTTGTTTTCCCCTCTTTCCCTTCCCTCTGCACAGAGCATTTAAAGGCAGTGGAGCTCAGGTAGGCTCTCTTGGTTTCCCTTCTGAATTCTGCTAGGTTGCATTGCTTGGTAGCTCTCAGAAGCTGTCAGTGGCCACAGACTAGAAAAGTGCAATTGGTCTCAGTTCACACAGCTGGCTGGTTTGTCTCTGGCTAATCCTGAACTGCCTCAAGCGACTGCTTTGGGGCTCTACAGAACAGCAGCTTCAGAGATCTCTTTCTATTACTAAGTTTTTGAAAGAGCAATTTGCTCTGTTAATTATCCATCATTTTTGTGCAGTCTGTTTTGTCAGACGTGTCTTTAGCTTCCAAGTTGTTGGTGAAGACTTGTTTCCATTGTAATGCACAGTGTACTAAAAACTGAGAGATGTCTGGAATTTTGGAACCCACTACTTGCAGTTGTTAATCTGTCCAAACTGGTCTGGTTTGGAATGCCCTCATCCTTCTTGAATCGCTCTGCTGTTAAAGGCGGAGCAATTCCTACAAGTGCCATGGCCCCACTGTTGTTCTAATTCTTGTTTCTTTGTTTTCCACACACTGCTTTTCAAGCCTCCTTTTTCTTTACAGTCCAAGTGAGAATTGCACTGTGAGGTGTCTGAACCTTGTTGTGCCTCTACATAAAGAGAACAGCAGCAAAGCCTGACAGGTGACTGTGCTGACAGCTCTCGTAGCCAGTAACACGTAACTGTGCTAAATCCCTTGCGACGGCTTTGATTTCATTTTTGCCAGTGAAATCCTTGTAAAAGGAACTGCAGCAGTGTGATGAGCTAAGGTGAAGATGCTGGTTTTAGTAGTGCTCTAAGCTGAGTGGAAGAACAATTGAATTAGGGTTATATGCTTTCTCTGGGACGATAAGGTTTTTTTTTCTTGAGATAAAGAGCCAGCTTTTCATGGGCTATATGTGGGCTTTGGCAAGGGCAGACAATCCAGTCTGTCAGGAAGCCATTTGAGGTGCTTCAGGTTTGTAAGCTTGTCTTTTTGTTTTTTGAGGCGGATATTTGGAGCATGGGTGTAGTGCTGTATGCTCTGCTGTGTGGGTTTTTCCTTTGGATGATGACAATATGATGGGACTCTACAGGAGGATACCAGTGGATATCAGTGGTGCTAGAATACACTGAGAAGGGAAATAGCGGAGCTTGACAAGAGGCCTTGCTTTTCGGATGGCAGAACATGCTGAGCTGTGGGTAGAAAGGCCTGTCTGCTGAATATTGTCCCTGTTTTTGCTGCTTTGTCTGCCAGTATTTAGTGGAATTGGTTCTAAGCTTGGTTGGCCTATGTGGCACTGTAGCCTGATTCTATACCATGATAGCATACAGAGTTTAAGGAGAAGTATTTTCTTGCCAATGGGCGGATTTTTTGTATCTGGTTCTTCAAGTGGCTGCTCCCTATACTATCTGTAGTAAAAATAGAGACACATCATTTGATTTCCCAGAAATGAATGTTACTAAATGCCAGCTCTTCTCATGTCTACGAAGAGCAAAGTTCTGCATTTGCTATTAGAATTTCCTCTTCCAGAATCAGGAGGAAATGTAGGACCCCACAGATTGCCTTCAGAATCCAACAGTTAGTTCTGTTTCCTTTGGGAGTGCATAACAACCTGAGCACATGAACTGAATGACGTGGCTTTTCAGTCTGGTACCAACTCTGCTGTACACTGAAACTTGGTCCATTTGTAAGCAGGACTTTGTCCATCTCTGCAGGACAGCAGAAAACCCTTTGTGCTAATCATGATGCCAAGAAGCAGAATGCGGCAAATGGCAGATGATCCAACTGCTTCAGGTGTTCATTGCCTTAAAACTGAGAATAGTTTTGGACTGAGAGTTTGTAAGCAGAACGGAGCTCTTAAAGCTGTCAGAGATTATTTCTGCACTGCTCAATTCTATCTGCCTAACATACACAGGATCTCAGAACTGCGTTGCGTGAACTGGTGGAACTTGTTGAAGTGAACTGGGATGAGCAAATTTTAGAACTTAGTCAGAACGCAGTAAAAAATGGATAATCTCATGGGTATTAAGGTACAGGCTTGCTATTTCTGCACTGAATTTGTTTTTATTTTACATGGTTGTGATCTGAAAGTTGCTTGAAACGCAGGCACCTCGGCACTGTTGTGTAACTGAATTTCACACATTATAGACCCTCAAATATCCTGGAATCTAAAACTCTGACTTGTTTTAAGTCTGCTGCTTGAGTCTATTCAGGGTCATAGTGTCTGTGTGAAGTGGAGTGTGTGGGGAGATTGTTGCTGCAGATCCTGGGAAGTTGCTGTGTATTTGCAGACAATGGCTGCTGTTGGTCACTGGGTGCCCCTGTTCCTCTGCAGAACAGCTGTGCTGTGCATGCAGCACAGCATGCTGTGCACGCCATGGAACTAGGAATCAAGAAGAGATAGAAGCTTGGCCTTGATGGCACGGGCTGTGTGTATAATCAGGAGGGGTGTTAACTCTTTGAAAGGGCTGATAATATCAGGACAAGGGGAAATGGTTTTAAGTTGAAAGAGGGAAGATTTACGTTGGTTGGTAGGGGAAGTTCTTTACTAGGAGAGTGCTGAGGTCCTGGAACAGGCTGCCCAGGGACGTTGTGGATCCCCCATCTGTAGAGGTATTCAAGGCAAGGTTAGATGTGGCCCTGGACAGACAGGTCTAATAAATGTGGAAGATAGGTGGCCCTACCAGGCAGGGGGAGTGGAGCTTCATGATCCTTGAGGTCCCTTCCAACCCGGGTCATTCTGTGATTCTGTGTTCCCCAGATGCCTCTTGGAAGTCATCAAGTCTGCCTCAGTGCTGACCACCAGTGCACTGTCCCCATGGGACTTAATGAGACACTTGGTGTCTCTGGCTGGGATCTGCTCGGTGATAAACATGGACGCGAAGAACTTAGCAATTGTGTGGGCTCCAAACCTCTTAAGGTAAACTTCTTTTTCCTTTTCAACACGATGCTTAGTTCTGCTCTCCTCCAACCCCAGGGGAACAATTTCTAGATGACAGTTTCTACTCACTTGTTTAGCTGGGACTGCTGTGTCCCTGATCATCCAGGATAATTTCGTCAGTGGCATCACTGTTTGCCCACTGCGGAAATCTCCGGAGCCCAGTTTGACAGTTTTTGGCTACAGAAATTCAGACTTGGGGAAATGATCTTGGGGAAATGACTTGTAAGATCTGCCTTTTCTTCAGATCCCAGCAAAGCCAATCTCCCTGCGCCAGTGAAGCTGCCTGCATGGAGCTGCAGACCCAGTCAGCTGTTGTGGAATTCCTCATCAGCCACGCAGATGTCCTCTTCTGCTCCAAATCCACACCAGCCTTGGGAGAGGGAGTAGGTGAGCACCTTCCTCCATTAGCTTGATGTTGATCTGACAGCTTCATCCAATCCAGGGCTTCTCCAAGACCTTTGAAAATTCTATTACTGTCGAGGAGACAGCAGGCTTCTGGGCTTAGGTTAGAATACTGTGCCCCGTTGCTGGGTCATGAGAGTGTCCAAGCCTTACATGGAGAAAACTATCACTGCTGTTAAGATTTTTTGCAAGCAGGTGAAGCTTGATTGAAGTGTGGCTGTGAAGCTTTCTGAGATCCCTGCCCCCTAGTTTTTCTACGCTTTTTGTTTGCCTTTTTTGATACAGTGAGTTGCTCTTAATTGTGGCTGTGTCCTTTGCCACGAGCATACCACTGAGCACACGGTTATTTTGAGCTCCTCTTCTTCCAGTGGCTTGGATGAGCAATTCTGAGAGATATGCAGAACTGGGATGGCTGTGCTGCTGCTTCCTCCTCCGTCTCACCTGTGTTTTTCCCTTGCAGGGCACAGTTCTCTGGCAGGGCCCAAGTCTGTGTGGGTGTCTCCATCCACAAAGCTGCTCACCGTGCAGGCGGCACAGGCTGAGAGGAGAGGTCAGAGCAGCTCTCCTGTTGCAACACAGAGCAGCAAGATACAAGCGGAGGAAGGCCCCGCAGCTGTACTAAGGAACTTGGATGCAATCATTGATTTTCCATCTGAAAGATAAAGAAAGAGGAATTCCCTTTCCAGCCCCCATCATCATTATTTGGGTGATTTTTATTGGTTTACTTTTTGTCCGTTACATCTCCAAGGACTCAACTTACACACAGTTGCCCTACGGGCTCAGTGGAGCCACACAAGGGTGCATTTCCTTCCTGGTTGGGCAGGCAGTCACGAGATGCAGAAAGCCACACTGACGTCTATCCTGGTCTGTGTTGGCTGTACCTGGAAACACTGGGGTTTTCCAGATTTCAGGGCCACACACCTGAAACCAATTGTGCTTCTCCTGTAAGCAGAGCTGTTGGTCAGACTTGCAGGCACTACAAATTAAAGATGGCAGTGAGCTGAGGCCGAGGAGGTGTTAACGTAAGAGTCAGAGATGCTTTTGAGCTTCCCTTATGGCTGCACCATTCCTCAGAAAGCAGTTACGCCTGCCAGCTCCTGTCCTGTTCTGCTGTGGAGACTTTACTCACATGGTTTGCATCTTGATTGACATGGTTGAGAGGAATGTAGCCAGCAGGACTTGAGGGCTGAGCTGTAGGAATGGAAGCGTCCTCTGCTGTTTGAAACAGAGCGCGTTTCTAAGCTGTGTTTCAGCAGAAAGCAGGCAGTGCCAGGAATGGGCAACTGTCATCAAGGGCTCGGTGCAGCTCATCACTCACCCTGCACCACGACTGACAGCATGCTCTGTTTTCTCTCTCCAGACTGAGTTCTCCCAGTAAGAGGGCAGAGTCAGCAGCTGGCAGTTGGCGTTCCTGCTTCTGCCTGGGCAAACCATCCCCTGTGGCCAAATGCCAACTGCAGAGCAGTGCCAGGGAGCCTTCCGAAGCAGAAGTCGTGGTCCTGGCAGGTAAGGGTGCAAATCCAGCTTTCAAAGCAGTGCTTGTCAGCAACACAGGTAGAATTCATGCTTTCAGTGGGCTTGTGCCTCCTTCTGTATTCCTGCGTTCGAGCCCGTGCCTGACATCGTTGGTTGACTCCTGTCTTTCCCAAATGAGTCTCGCAAGCTGCTTGAAACCTGCTTGACAGGCAGCACCAAGCCTTTGCCTCCTTGGATAGTGAAAATTTGACGCTAAATGCTGTGTATCTACTCTTTCCAGGTGAATCCATCCCTCGCCAACACAGGAACCCACCAGCAATTTGCAATGATGCACGTTGTGCTTCCATCAATGGAGTGCAGTTAGGATGCATGAGTCACTGCAGTTCCAAGGACAGCCTTCCAGGTGACAGCAATGATGGAAAGAAGGAGCTCTGACCTATTCAGTTTTGGGCCCCTCCATGCAAGAAAACCTTACGTTTCTGGAACGTCTTCAGCTAAGAAGGTAGTGAGGGGTCTGGAGCAAAACCTTACGAGGAGAAGCTGAGGGAACTAGGATTGTTCAGCTTGGAGAAGAGGAGGCTCAGGAGAGACCTTATAACTCTCTATAACTTCCTGAAGGGAGGTTGTAGTGAGCTGGGGTTTGGCCTCTTCTCTTGTGTAATCACTGATAGAACTAGAGGGAAAGGTTTTATGCTGCGCCAGGGAAAATTCAGGCTGGACATTGCGAAACATTACTTGTCGGAAAGGGTATTCAGGCATTGGAATGCACTGCCAAGGGAGGTGGTGGAGTCACCGATCATGGCAGTGTTCAAGAAACGTTTGGATGTGGTGCTGAGGAATATGATTAAGCCGGGAAGTATTGGTAATGGTTGGACCAGATGATCTTCTAGGTCTTTTCCAACCTTGATAATTCTGTGATTCTGAGCTGAGAAGCTTGTCTTGCTCAAGTCCTGCTTCCAAGCTTAACCACCTACAATGAAGTAGATGTCAATTTTCTGGTGTCCTTCAATTCCATGTCCGCATTTTCCAAAAGAAGGAGGTAACCAGCTACAGTGAAGTGAGCAATTTCAGTGCCTATTTCTGATGGTGGCAATGAGTTCAGAGGTCACACTTAACTGATAGTGCCTGTTTCCATTCTGACAAAGGCTGTAGTTGCAGCTGACTTCCTGAGGCTGCCATACGTGGTGGTGATGCAGCCTTGGGCTTGTGCGTTTGCATGACTCCCACCTTTCCTTTCTGTGTCTTGCAGGTCAGCTGGTGCTGGAAGCGGCCGGTATCTGAGTAGGAATGAAGGTGAGTGCAGGAGCAGCTGCTGAGGGGAGGAAGGAAGTCCATGCTAATGAGCTCTGAAGCATCTGCGGGTTCGGTATCAGAAGAAGCAGAAGTGATGCAGGGGGCTCCCCAGCAGGAAGCTGTCTGATCCAAATGCTTGCTGAGAGTTTGGAAGCCCAAACCCTTATGGTCTCTGTAAGGGTGGCTAATATAAAGATGTTAACCAAGATGGTGGTAAATAGTCAAAGGTTGTTAGCAAAGGAAAACTCACCAATGTCAATGTTTTGACCAGAAAGCTGAGGCAGTCTCAACTGGGGAGCAATCTCCAAGAGATACTGCCTCAGTGGTGGTCAGCCCTTAAATGAGGTCTCAGAGGAAGTGGAGTTGAGGTCCACCCCTTCCAGGAGCACAGCTAGATTACTCTCATCTGTGCTCCCGCAGCTGACCCAACACTTGCCTCAGCTGATTAATCAGAGGTTCAAGCTGTGATTTCCCATACAGTCTCTAAGCTGAAGGCAGCATCTCCTTGATCTGATGGTGGTGTGCCTGAGTGAGGGAGTGATCCAAGCTGGATGCAGAAGAGTCATCTTAATTTCTCTGCTATTTTACTTCAGATGACACCTATTGGGTGTTGGTTTCTTAAAATTTGGATCTAGGAGGTGGCCTCTCCCTTTGCTTCTGGTGAAAGCACAGTAGTGCAGCAGGAGTAGAAGACAAAGAGGTTTTCTTCGTGACAGCAACACCGATTATTTGATTCAAATGTGGAACAGTGATGAAGATGGTGAAGAACAGATACACCTCAAAGACATGCTTGATCACATAAGGAATGAGCATGTGATCCAAGACAGTCAGTGTGGCTTTAGCAGGGGAAGGCCATGCCTAACTAATCAGGTGGTCTTCTATGATGGAGTGACTGCATTTGTAAACAAAAGGAAGGAAACTGATGTCATTGACCTGGACTTGAGCAAGATCTTTGACATGGCCCTCCACCACATCCTTATATCTAAACTGGAGGGATGTGGATTTGACAGGTGGACCACCTGGTGGATAAGGGATTGGTTGAAAGGCCACAGACAGAGGGTGGTGATTCATGGTTCGATGTCCAGGTGAAGGCTGATAACAAGTGGTGTCATCCAGGAGTCTGTCTTGGGACCAGTGCTTTTTAACATGGTTATCAGTGACACCAATGATGCAATGGAGTGCACCCTCTGCTGTTTGCTGAGTGGTGGGGCTGATGCAGTGGAAGGAAGGGATGCCATTCAGAGGGAGCTCAACCAAGAGGTTGGCCTAGGTGAATCTAATGAGGTTGAACACAGCAAAGTGCAAGGTTTTGCACTTGGGCTGGAGGAATCCCAGGCATCTGTACAGCCTGGGAGGAGCAGTCCTTAAGAGAAGCCCCGCAGAGAAGGACCTGGGGGTCCTGGTGGATGAAAAACAGAATGTGAGCCATCAGCGTGCTCTTGCAGCTCAGAGAGCAAATGGTCCCCTGGGCTCCATCAGAAGAGGGGATGGCCAGCAGGGACAGGGAGGTGATTGATCTTCATGATCCTTGAGGTCCCTTCCAACCCGGGCCATTCTATGATTCTGTGATTACACTCACTGACAGAAATAACGGCAGCTGTACAGAAGCTGGATATATTTTGGGACAGTTCTTGTAACCAGCTGATTTTAAGACCTTGCCCAAGTCGTGAGTCTTAATTGCATGTCAGAAGAAAGCTGGGAAAGTGGTTATTGCTCATTCTTTCTCATTTGCTGATTCTTTCTTTAGTGTTCCTTTTCCAAAGGAGATTCTGGTGATGGAAGCAGTTGAAGAAAGAACCAAAGCAGCTCTTGCCAAGAGTGCTTGAAGTCCCTGTGGAGAGAAGCAAAGAACTTGGGCTTCCTCTGGGATGCTCCCCACCATGTCTCAGGAAGGAGACCAACTGCTGTTCCACTTTCGGCTCTGTGTGTGGAAAGGTACGTCTGGGTTTCTTCTGCTTGTTTTTTCTTTCTTTTTCTGGCTTTGAAGGAGAAGGGGTGGAGCAAGGGGAGACCCACTGGTCATTTGTTACCTCAAGAGCAGGATGGATTTTACATTCACTGTGAAAAACCTGGGCTAGTAGCATGGGCATGTTTCAGGCTGGACTCTTCTTTTGCTGCTTGGTTTCCTTTTGGCTACAGGGAGACAGCTGTCTAAAGGTGTGTTTTCAAACCCACTCTCCAAAACCATGTTTCATTGTTGCAGGTGGTTCAGTGTGCTCTTGCAGTGCAGATGCTGTAGTTTGCTGTAGAATCTGAATGGTTTCTGTTCCTAGGGAAGGACTGGGAGGAGGTAGTGAGAAGAGAATTCAATGCCTGAGGTGTATCTTAGTGAGAAATGTTGGCATGAGGTGCTGAAAGTCTTGAGCTGTCAAAGGCCAGTGAGGCTCAGACTCCTTAACCTGCTGGAGCAGGGTGGAAGCAAGGAGTGGGCACTGCCGTCCCACAGGCTGCACTTGGTTCTGGTCTGCCAGGTCTGTGCTGGCCTGGATTTCTTCTGAGAAGTTTGTTGGAGCTGCTTGGAGTAGTGAAGGGTGGGGAAGAAGTGCTGCTCAAGAGCTAAAGCTCTGCTTGATCATTTTGGATGGATTTAACCATGGTATCTGAAGACATAGTTTCCATCAGAATGATCCCAGCATTGTGCAAGTGTCTCAGCTGAAGCCCCTGAGCAGATGTGTGAGAGCACCCTCCTACTCCAGCTGAGCCATAGGAAAGCTGACTGTGCCCAGTAATTACAGCTTCTGCAGATTGAATGTGCTTCCAAGTGTTTTCCTTAGTGATCAATCATGTCCCAGCACTCTGAGATTCCATCTCTGGCACAATCTGGAGCATCTCTGCAATCCTTGGGTGCCCATTCCCACCAGCATTTCTTCCTTTCTCTCTTTAGAATCAGTGTGGTGCAGTTCCCTGTGTTTGTGAGCAGCAGCCAGCAGGCTGCAAGAGATCCAATGGCAGCTTTCAGCACACAGAGGGATGTGATGGGGACAGACTGTCCTTAGTGCCATGCAGAAGGGAGTTTTTACTGTCCTCTATCAAGAAGTATGTAAGAATAGAGTTTGAATGATACTTGTGAGCAGGTGCTGTGCTGTAGGGGATGTCAGGTAACCATTAATTTGGGGGTGCAGGAAGGAGCAGTGAAAGTGATGTATTAGTTTGTGTTTTGACTGTTGGAGTGCAGTTCCATTTTTGGGAGCAAAACTATGGGCTAAGATGGAAAACAGAAGGGAGAAGGCTGATACCTGGATAGTGGGCTGAGCTTTGGTGACTGCAGCCATCTGCAGTAGAAGTTAGAAGTTTTGCACAGTGGGGTTCAGAATGGGAGCTGATGATGAATGGGAGCTGCTCAAGGGACAGACTTCCACATACAAGTTCCAGTGCCTCAATGACTTTCTTGTAGCGAGGAGCCCAAAACTGAACATAAGACTTGAGGCGCAGCCTCCCCAGTGTTGAGTCCAAGGGGATGATTACCTCTCTGTTCCTGCTGGCCACACTATTTCTTATACAGGCCAGGATGCCGTTGGCCTTCTTGGCCACCTGGGCACACTGTTGGCTCATGTTCAGCTGAGCATCGACCAACAGCCCCAGGTCCATTTCCTCTGCACAGTCCTGCAGCCACTCAGCCCCAAGCCTATAGCGCTGCATGGGGTTATTGTGGCCAAAGTGCAGGACCTGGCATTTGGCCTCACTGAACCTCATCCCATTCACCTCAGCCCAGTGAGGTTGATCCAGCTTATCTAGATCCCTCTGAAGGGGCCTCCCTTCCCTCAGGCAGATTGACACCAGCTCCCAGACAAATGACAAAAAGAGAAGAAAGCAGAAATGAAGAAGGCTTCTCTGAGAGCTGCCCCTGCACCTGCAGAGGTGAGTCCTTGTTATGGACAGACACAGCTCTTGTTGTCAGGGCCTCCATCTGTCAGACATGAATGAGACTGTAAAATCCTGAGGGAAGTGGCGTCCTGTTTCTGCACTTGCTTTGTTTCTTTGCAGTGTTTGAAGTGTTACACAAAATGAAGGATAAATCTCTAAAGCAGGTGGTCGGGATGCTGGCATGATGATGTTACTTATGTAATTAGTGCTATTATTTTGTAGTATGTTAGCAGTTTGCTAATAAACAAAAAACAAGGGGGGGTTGGAGGGGTCGGTAACAGAGGAAGGGGTCCTGGTAACAGAGGATGCTGAGAAGGCGGAAATACTGTATGCTTTCTTTGCTTCTGTCTTTAGTGAAAAGGCATTCCCTGAGGAATCCCAGAACCTGGAGGTTAATGAGAGAGTCTGGGGAATGGGAGAACAGGGAAGAGGTGGTCCGTGAGTGCCTAGGAAACATTAAAGTCCATAAATCCATGGGACCTGATGGGGTGCATCCACGGGTGCTGAGAGAGCTGGTGGAGGTCATTGCTGAGCTGCTCTCTGTAGTCATTCAGAGGCCTTGGAAACTGGGGAGGTGTCTGAAGACTGGAGGATGACCAGTGTCACTCCGGTCTTTAAAAAATGGCAAGAAGGAGGACCCAGGTAACTATAGGCCAGTCAGCCTCACCTCTGTCCCAGGGAATGTGATGGAACAGCTTGTGCTGGATGCCATCTCCAGAGAACTGGGAGTAAAGCAGGTTATCAGGAGTACTCAGCATGGGTTCACCAAGGGGAGGTCGTGCTCGACCAACCTGGTGGCCTTTTATGAAGATGTCACTAGCTGGGTGGATAGGGGGAGAGTGGCAGATGTAGTCTACCTTGATTTCAGAAAGGCTTTTGATATTGTACCCCATGACATCCTTATAACAAAGCTGAGGAAGCATGGAATAGATGAGTGTACAGTGAATTGGGTCAAGAACTGTCTGACTGGCAGAGTGCAGAGGGTTGTCGTTGGCGGTGCTGAGAGGGGATTTGATCCAGGTTTATAAATACCTGAGGTGTGGGGGCCATAGTGGCACGGCTGGTCTCTTTTCAGTAGTGCGTGGGGACAGGACTAGGGGTAATGGGCTGAAACTTCTGCATAGGAAGTTCCGCACGAATGTGTGCAAGAACCTCTTTACAGTGAGGGTGACGGAGCACTGGAACAGGCTGCCCAGGGAGGTGGTGGAGTCTCCTTCTCTGGAGATATTCAAGACACGCCTGGACACCTACCTGTGCAACGTGGTGTAGGGAACCTGCTTTGGCAGGGGGGTTGGACTCAATGATCTCTAGAGGTCCCTTCCAACCCCTACAATTCTGTGATTCTGTTGGAATGTGGGAATGCAAGAAAGAATATTCTGAGCAGTAGCTGTGGAGCGAGATAAATGGCATGAGAAAGCAAAGCTGAGAAGTAAGGAAGGCTCCAGAAGAGAAAACAAAGTCCAATAGGGCATATTTAGAGACAGGTGAAGAACCCTTGAGCGCACTGAGGAGTACTAGGGTGCCCTGGAATGTCTCTTGGGCTCCCTACAGCACACATACTTGCTCTGGGGCATGTCTGGATGTCTGTAGAGCTAATTGCGGGGCCCTGAGAAACCTCTGGGGCACATTAGGGGGCACTGGCTTCCATGTGAGTGTTCCCAGGTTCCCAGAAGTCAACAGGGAAGCCTTTGGAGACCCCTTGGGAAGATTCAGTGGGGCCCTAGAGTGATGTAGCAGCTTGTGTTGGTTGCATCTGCTTGGCAGGGAAGCGATTTCCGTGCTGGGAGCTGATTGACTGGGAGGTGATTCCCTTGGTTTAATTAATTTAATTACCTGGATTATAATTAAATAACACTGTTCAGCATTCAATCAAGATTATATTTTTCCAAAGTACTGCAGACGTGCATCTGTAGCAGCTTTCCTAAAATATATCGAGTTTATTCAAAATTCCAGTGATGCTCCTAAAGCACTTGAAGTGCATTTGAGGTGGCGAGTGACAAAACAGCTCTGAGAGAATCATCATCAAATCAGAACATGGGAACGGTAACTAATAGCAGAGATTCTGATAAGAATATTTAAATTTTCAAATTACCTTTTTCTAAAGTTGTATTTCACCAAGTTTCATCAATATGCACACTGAAAAGCTGACTTGCTATGTTTCTTTTTATAAAAAATCATGTGTTACAATTGAGAAAAGAAGGTATAGCATGTAACATCCTCCAAGTAAAGTGCAAAAAACATTTCTTCACAGTTCCAATTAATGTCTTAGGTTTTGTTCAGACTCACTAAATTATGTATTTCAGGGTACATCACATGGGAATATAAGAAGATTATTCAGAACAGGAGCTGCAGAGCAAGATGAACGGCATGGGAAGGTAAGGCCAGGAACCAAGGACACAGCTTTTGTGTCACTCAGCCACCTGTGGCAGAGGTCAGGATTTCAGCAGGGATTTCTGCAGACGTTCCTTGAACACCCCCAGGGTGGGTGACTCCACCACCTCCCTGGGCAGTCCATTCCAGTGCCTGGCCACCCTTTCTGAGAAGTAATATTTCCTAATGTCCAGCCTGAACCTCTCCTGCCGCAGCTTGGAACCATTCCCTCTAGTTCTATCAGTAATGACACGAGAGAAGAGGCCGACCCCCAGCTCACTGCAACCTCCCTTCAGGAAGTTATAGAGAGCAATGAGGTCTCCCCTGAGCCACCTCTTCTGCAGGCTGGACATTCCCATCTCCTGCAGCCTCTCCTCATATGGCCCCATTGTGCTCCAGACCCCTCACCAGCTTTGTTGCCCTTCTTTGAACACGTTCCAATGCCTCAGTGTCTTTTTTGCAGTGAGGGGCACAAACTGGACACAGAATTAGAGTTGTGGCCTCACCAGTGCTGAGTACAGGGGGACAGTCACCTCTCTGCTCCTGCTGGCATCACTGTTTCTGATGCAAAATGTATGTAAGTGTCACATGTGTGACATCCTTTTTGATGGAGTTCTGTGACTGGAGTTCAATGGATTTGAGAGCTGACTTGAAGCCTGTGGGCATCACCCAGGAGTTGGGGTGAGAGGATGAGGTGTAGGAACAGGAACCTCTTTGGTCGTTATTAACTCCCAACTTTTTGGTCAGGAATCTCTGTGTGTTTCTTTATCATGTAAAGAACAGAGTCATTGGGCAGCTTGTGAATGAATTGATTCACGCCTGCTGATTGGTGCTGTTCTCTACAGGGAGCTGCAATGGAAATGGACACTTGTGGTCCACTGTCCAGCCCCGTCCCGTGTTGGATTTTCTGGGCTTTGAGACACGTCTTCCAGATGCACTTTGTGTTATTTCTGATGTGTGACCTGTTGAGCTCCAGCCCCAAATGAGGATTCAAATACTACCACAGCAGTCCATTGGGACTGTAGTATTTCTTGCTAAACAGAATTCGTGTGCACCCTTGTCTTTCGTCTCCACAAAGGATCTTGTAATCATCTCTGTCTGTGTTTCTTTTAGACCCAGAGATGGAGCAGAGAGGAACACAGACTTGGGTGAATCTTCATTCAGGAGCAGGGACACGTCATGCTCATCTGAGGTGTCTGGCTGACAACAAGAGCAGAGAGGTAAGTTTCATAGGGTCGCGTGCCCATTTTATTTTATTTTTCATTCATGATGCATAGAGGCGTTCCCCAGACAAAGTGAGCATTTCTCAACTGGACTTTCTAGAAATGAGCTAGGCAGTGAAAATGGGTTTGAAGCATTCCTAAGAGCCCCGCAAGAGAATGCTGAGAGTTAATCTGGCACCCTCCTTTGGAAACGTCCGTTGTCTGTCAGCTCTTCAACTGTGCCCTAACACCTCCCATTGCGCTGCCACACCAGGATAGAATTCCAAGCCCACACTGAGTCCTGGAATGTTGTGGTGCCGTGTTGGAATCAGATGTGACCACGTGGTCTTGGCTCCCCGCCTTGTGGGGGGTCATGGTGGACCAGGCTGTTGGCCGTTGGTGATGTCATAAGCGGCTGGAATGAGGGGAGGAGCGGTGCGTTCTGTGTTCCTTTGTGGGTGAGCTAGTGGTCGGAGTGGTTGGTTGTCTTGTTGGTCTTGTGCCTTTAGTGCCGTTAGTGCTGTTAGTTAGTGTTGTTAGTGTTGTTAGTTAGTGTTGTTAGTGTTGTTAGTTAGTGTTGTTAGTTAGTGTTGTTAGTTAGTGCCTTTAGTTAGTACCTTTAGTTAGTGCCTTTAGTTAGTGCCTTTAGTTATTGCCTTTATTGCCTTTTTCTTCACACCGTCGTGTGCAGCAGCTTGTAGGTAAGTTGAGCTGGCGTGGGATGGATGGGTGGGCAGTGAGGTGTTGAGAACTGCTGGCTGTTTGAGCTCACAGCACCGTATTGCTTACTCTTGACCATCAGACGTAATTTTCCCCGGTACACACGTTCCAAAGGGGGTATCAGTAAAGTTGGCACTTGTCCCGTGCTTCTTCCATTGTCTTTGCTCAGTAGTGGAAGCATTGTAAAGTTGCTGGGTGGACAGGCATCACGTAGCCTGAGACTCAGCATGTCTTGCAGCAAGTGGATGGGACGGTTGTGCTGTGTGTGTTATTCCATGGATGTCTTAGCCCTGCTCACTGACCTGCTCTTTCTCTCTCCTCACCCTCCGCCCACTGCCTCGGTGCAGCTTTTGCTCTCATTCCATCTGAGCAAAGCGACAAGGAACTGCTGCAGATAGCTTGAAGTGATCTCACTGCCAGGTACGTGCCATGTTTTGTCCCCGCACATGGTTTTGCCGCAGGGTATGCGCTGGTAGTTCTGACGAATTGTACCCATACTGTGCTGTGTGAATACAGAAAACAGAAATGTGTTTCCGTTCTGTTCCAGCACGTCACAGCTGCTGTGATGGGCGTCGCGTGCATGGCCGGGGAGGAGAGTGGGGCTCCCCAGGACAGAAGATCTCCAGCGGAGCCCTACCAAGTTACGGAGGTGATGCCTCTGCATGCTGGTGAGTGAGGTTCTAAAGCGGGGTGGGCAGGGCTGGGGCAGCGAGTGCCCCCTGCTCCACACCAGGAACCCTTGTCCCGGGCAGACTGTGCCAGGGGAGTGAGCCCAGGGCCGGAGAGGGCAGAGCTCCTTCTGCTCCCGCCTGCCTTTGGCCCCTCTATAGCACTGCTCTCTCTCCTTGCTCAGATGCTGAATTGCTGCCTCTGTCTGATGTGGAACAGGAGGCAGTGGACTTCATCCAAGCCAACACCATCAGCATGGAAATGGTAAGAGCAGCCATCTCCATCGTAGCTATACCTGCATCTCCAGACGGTCCCTCTGGCTCTGCCTTCAGGCTGCAGGAGGGCTGATGGCCGGGCAGAGCTGCTGCTGTCCTGCAGCTGTCCTGTGCTGCTCCACACCCCGCAACGCCTGGTCCCCCTGGCCATGGCTGTCCCCACTCACACTCCTCGGTCTCTGTGTGCTTGCCAGGATCTGGTGCAGAAGCTGCAGTTCCTCAATTCCATTTGTATACTGTGCAGCATGGCTGGACAGACGAGCCTCACACTGAGCCATGATATCTTCTGCTTGCTGAAAAATCAGTGCAAGAAGATTGAGGTGAGGGGACATGGCACCCAGGTAGCTGCACCCTGTGAGAAGGACAGGACAGGGGGAGAGGGAGGCAGGGAAATGATGCACAGACACCCAAGTGCCCCAGATGGGACTCCAGGTGCTGCTGAGAGCTCAGCAGTGGAGGTGGACAGCAGCACCAGTGTGCCAGTGTTTGTCAAGGGCCACTGGGGGGGTGACTCAGGCCCTAGCGGCCGGTGGCAGGTTTGCTGTTGCTGGGTGCTGGCAGCTGCCAGGTGCCATCCTGATTGTGCTTTGCAGGTTCTGTTGCGTGAGGAGCCCATGGAGCAGCTGAGCACCAGCCTGAGATACTGCTGCATGAACACCATTGCTGCCTTGAGGTACCTGCCCAGCCCCTGCTTTTGCCAGCACATCCCCCAGGCACCATCCTGGTGGCCCTGATGCAGCTCCCCACTAAGTCTTGGCCCTCGCCCCAAAGCTGGTGACATCAGGACTGTCCTCTGACCCAGAGCAGCCCCGTAGGGGAGGAGGCACCTCCTGGCAGGGCTCCCCATCCCTCTCAGGGAGCCTTGCCCAGGGGAGGACCTGTTCCAGCCCTGCCTCAGCACCCAGGCACCGCTCCTAGCATCAGTGTCTCTCTAATTGCAGCACAGTTAATGCAGTTACAGAGGAAGAAATACTCCATCTCTTCAAGGTGTGCTGCAGCATCGTCTTCTATCTTCCTCCAGCCAGGGCCTTGAACATTTCCCTCTACAACCAGGTATGTACTGGGCAATCTACTGTTGACCCCATGCCTCTGGGCTGCCGCTTGCATTACTTGTGTCCAGAGATCTATCAAGATGTTTGTGGGACAAGGTAGCAGCCTTGCTTGCCCTCACCCCTCTCACTCTTGCCTTGGGCTTGGCAAACACCCTGTGTTGTAGCCTGCTCTGAGTGCAGCAGCCTTGCAGGGTGCCCCTGTGCACAGATCTGTGGGTATCCTTCCTTGGCAGCCAGAGGGGTTCACAGCAGTCTACTGGGTATGAAAGGGAACCCTGAAAGACTTCCACAACCCACTGTTCTCTTTACAGACCCTGGAAGCTATGGACGACATGCTGCAGATTGTGCTAGATGTCTGTCCCATTGCCAGTGTCAAGAGTCGGCTGCAGGGAATCTTGGAGGTCTGTCTATTGTGAAGTTCTGCCCCCACAGCTCCCTTCTAGTAGTTTATCCCACTCCATGGAAACGGCACTGGCAGTAGTTGGAGCCAGCAAGGGACCCTGGCGGCAGTAGCCCCATGATGGGCTTGGCTTAAGCTCAGGGGAAGCCTGGATGGATGCTGTGATTCCAGCTAGGAGCTCAGCAGACCTGCAGTGGGCATCAGCAGCTCCCAGGCTAACCAGCAGCTCCTCTCCTCACAGGTGCTGCTGCCTTTCAGCATCTCCAAGACACAGGCTGTGTGTGAGAGGGCTTTGGGGCGCATCTGGAAGCTTAGTGGCTTCATGACCAGCAGTTTCTGGCAGCAGGTAAGGAGACATGAAAATTGTGTACCTGTGAGAAAAGCTGCGGCTCAGGTGTGAACCCTCAGAATGCTTTTGACATGAAGGGAGGGTCTTTATCCTTCCTTTTGCCTGTGCTCATCCTGCTCCAGATGCTATTCTCTCATTCTGTTTAACATGCCTTCCCTCCTTTTTTCCTTCTTACTGCAGCCCCTTGGAAAAAACCTTGCCCCTTCTCAGAGGACAGACATTGCCCTTGTAACCCTGGAGAAGATCATTGGGGACTATGGTTTTGATGAGAAGAAGTGGGCTGAGACTATGCTGGATGTGCTTCGGAGAAACCCTGGCACCTGGCTGATGGATGTAAGCAGAGTGAGGCAACCCTGCCCGCCACAGCTCTTGGGAACTGAAGCCATTTGAAGGCAGCAATGAGCTGTGGGAAGGGCAGCAATAACACAGCCTGGGAGGCAAATGGCTGCAGTCCAGTGGCAGCAGCAGTCTCCCTGTGTTCTCACAACAGGTGCCAGAGATTCTGGGATTCATCCACGCCAACCTGAAGATCCAGAGCACATCAGTTCAGCAGATCCTGCTCTCAGTGCTGGATATGCTGACCGTCCAGTTTCCCAGGGATGTGCTGAGGAGTGTGTTGACCGACCTCCCACAGAATGACAGGTATCAGCCCAGACAGCCCCACACATTTGTTCCATGTGAAGAGCAGGGCTCAGAAATGGTCTGGCTGCCAGAGCCAAGGAAAGCTGCAGGACATCCCAAGGAGCAGGCCCTCCATCCCACTGTGCTTTCCAGTGCTGGTGGGCAGCTCAGGGCTGCAGCAGCCAATACCAACCATGGCAGCCCAGAGCCCCCCATCAGGCTCCTGCCTGAGCCATGGTGCTGTGGCTAAGGCAGCCCTGCTGACGCAGCATTGCTCTCTGTTTATAGCACTACCCTGGACATACTGAAGAGTGTGCTGACCCTGCTGGAAGCATCCAAGCGGATCTGGGATGAGCTCAGCAGTGTTCTACAGGACCAACAGCTGTGTGAGATATTGAGCATCAGCACAGAGGAGTTGGGCCTCCTTCGCTTGACTGTGAGTTACTGGACAATGCACCGTGCTCTCCTACAGAGCACTGGTAGCTCAGGCTGGGCTGTGTCTCCCTAGTGCCCTGCCTTGAGCTGCCAGAGCAGCCAGGAGCTGCAGGGTGCAGGATGTCCTGCTGCCTCTGCCTGCCTCTCACTGCTGTGTTGGTTTCAGGCGATGCCTCCCACTGAAGAGCTGGTGAAGGAGCTGTGTAAGCCAGCACTGCTCCAGAAGCTTCTGAATGTGGAAAGCCTGCCAGTGCTCTGGCTGGTGCTCAGACGTCTCGTGCTGCTGTCTGATAGACCTGAGACGGTGAGCAGGACCTTGTCAAACGAAGGCCTCATGTTGACAGCCTGGCGCTGGGGCAATGGGCAACACTGTGCCTTGGCATCTGTCCTCCTGATGGAAAGGAAATTGTGTGTTTTGTACAGGCAATTGAAATCCGGGCCCTGCTTCCAGGCGTCATGGAGAACCTGCTGTTTGCCAACACAGCCATTACTGTGAAGGTGCTGAATATTTTCAGGAATGCAATGCACCATCTGGGGAAGAGGCATGCCAGTCCGTTTGCTCTGGAGCTGGCTGAGAAGATCCTGCCTCTTTTTAATCACGTAAGTCTGTTGTGGGAGGCTGAGCTCTGCGGGTGGGTGCTTGACAGGAGCGTCTTCTCCTTTCTTTCCTTCTCTGGGCTCTCAGGAATGACATGTCCTGTGGGCTCTGTAGCACTGCTGGCCGTGTCCCTGCTAGTGCAGCTTGGTTGTTCTTGGTGATGTCAGGCCCCTGTGCTGGGGCTCAGCCTACACTCATGCTCACCATGGGCAGTGAGAGTGTGCTGCTGAGGTCTGAGGTCCTCCTGTTCTCCCTCAGGCATCATCTGAAGTGCGAGAAGGTTCCATCCGCCTCTTCATGGATGTGATGGATGCTGTGCTGTGGTCTCAGAAGGGAAGCATGAAGAAGATCGTGCGCAGGGCCCTGCACCCTCTGCTCTTTCACATGAGTGACGAGACCCTGAGCGTAGCACAGGTACGAATTTCAGAGCTGAGCAGTGTGCAGGCAGTGGTGTGCTGACAGTTCAGGTGTGATGTGCAATTGAGAGCAAGTTCAGCAAGCATTCAGACACTGGGATGTGTGTCTGTGTGTGTGGTGCCATGTCCCTGCATCTGTTGTTCTGCAGGCATCTGGGGAAGCCCTTGTGTCCTGTGCAAAGTTCCTGAAGTGGAAGGAGCTCAAGCAGCAGACCCAGCAGAAGAACACAGTGGGGATCATGAAGTGTTTGGTGAGGACAATCTCACAGCCCCCACCTTTTTGCTGGGGGAAAGGGGATGCTGGAGGAGGGGTTGCAGCAGCAGCTGTGGCTGCTCTGCAAGCCCCATGCTCTTGTTCTCTTCTTCAGCTGCAGCAGGACAGAAAGGGAGTGGAAGGGTACCTGCAGCAGAGCCTGCCATACCTGGAGGATTCTCAGGCCTCCTTGCGATGCGAGGCTGTCAGATTCATTGGTGAGCCCAACCCCTGCGTCCCTCTTTGGGCCCTGCCCTGGCAGGAAGGCACAGCCCTGAAGCCCCCAGGTACAGCCTGCCCATGCCGGTAGCCACAGTGGGTGCCTTGCTCAGGTCCCCCCTCAGGTGCCGTCCCTGCCTGCAGCATGGAAGGGGAAGCAGCTGGGCTGGCGGGGTTGGGGTCTGAGCTTCTGGCAGCATGTTGGGGAGTGGGTGTCTGACAGAGCTCTTTCCCTAGGGCTGATTGGGAAGCACGCCAGGGAGCAGAGTGAGGAGATGCTGAATGAACTCTGCAGTGGTGAGTGAGGGCAGTGCTGTGTGTGTTGGGGCTGGGGGCAGAGCTGGGCAGCATGCAGCTGTGCTTTGCCCTGCTGCAAGGAAATGCTGCAGGGGCAGAGGAGCATTCATGGCAGTCCTGAGCAGTGTCTTCCACTGACCCGTCAGTCTCCCGTGCTCCTCCTGGCCAGGAAAAGCAAGGAGTGGGGCTGGCAAGGCCCAGAGTGGAAGCTGGTGGCTCTCTGTAGACTGGGGGTCCCATCTCTGCTCTGTTTCCTTCTGTTGCAGCCCTTCAGCCTTTGGAAGATGACCCCCATCTGACAGTCTGTTCTATGGCATCTGAGACCATCCAGAAGCTGAGACACCAAAGGCAGAAGGCGGCACCAGCACGGAGAAGGCTCCCAGCACTTTTCCGCTGGTCCTGCATAGCCTTCTGAGGGATAATTCTTGTTCATTAACGTTGCTAGGACACCTGTACAGCAACGTTGCTGGGACATGTGTTCCTGTCACGCAAGACAGACCCCCTGAACAACAGCGGGAGCCTTGGAGCACAGACATCTTGGAAGAAAGAACAGGAACCAAGCTGGTTAGAACTGGGTCTGTAGTTAGCGATTAATTAAATTGAAAAGCACAATTGAAAGCCTTTGGAAGGAAGATCTGGAGAATATGACCACTAGAGAGCAGCACGTATGCACACAGATGCAGAACTGATCATAATTACACTGACTAAATTGTAACTCCTCATATGAGTTCTTGGAACTTAAACAAGCAAGCAGAAAAGTTGTGGTTTATTCTAGCTTTTGCAAAGCCGGAATGCTGGGCAGCAAAGCTCCTGCTTGCTTATAGTGCTGTGTGCCTGGACATAAGTGTCATGTGGAAAAAGACAAAGAAACACATTTTCTTTGCCTATGTCTTGGAGAGCCAGGAATCCAGAATTCAAGATCTTTGCTTTTGAGTTTGCAATTCAAAACCGGATTAGAAAGGATTCTGCAAACTTTCTTTGATGACATTAGACTCTTCATTAACAACAATACTGTTTCTAATACTACTAATAACAGCAACACAACAACAAAATAATGGAAGATGAAGGAAGACATGGGGACAAGAGTCACTGGAGGAAATTTCTCCTTTGAACTGAATTGGTGTTAGTGTCCCCGTGCACAAGAACCAAGGAGAGAGCAAGCATGTTTTGTACTCTTCAGAATGCAGTGTGGTTCATCTTATTGTCATCCAAATGAGACCGGGATTTCACTGCATTGTTGGAAATGGGAAAACAGTGCCAAAGTTGCATGTTTTGAAGCGGAAAAATAGTAATTTTAAAAACCCACAGCAATAGAGTAGAGAAGATCACCAGCAAAGCCTGTATCACTTGACCTCAGAGTAAAAGCAACAGTCAACCAAAGAAGCGGATGCTGATCCATTTCATGCACTTTTGTAAGGATGTGAAAGCGAGCAGACTTACCTGAAGGTGGTGTAACGTTAGTGGTAAACATCACCAAGCTCCCTCCAAAAGTGGACTTGACCTTTTGTCTCTGCGACCATCTACGTACAGAGGGAGCTACTGGAGAGCTGTGCTCGGATCCTTCAGTTTTCATGTCTCTTACCATCTCTCTTCCAGGAGATCTTGCGAAGAAAGGCTTTTCCTGTGAGGATGAAACACAGATAGGAAATGTTACATCTAGTTTTGCTGTGGGAGTTTACCTCTGTGTGTGACACATTCATTCTTCTGACAGCTGCTAACACTCAGTTTATTAATAAAAATCATACCTTTATTACTTTGTGCCTTGCAGATTAATCTGAATGTAAGAAAATCGGGTTGACTTTGTTTGCTTCGCTCAACACTGGCCACATCAAGATAACAAAGGACATTGTTTTCAAGAATAATTGCAGCTATCTTCCAGTTGGCTTGTGCTTCTGTGTTTCTGAGAAACACCATCTAGCAATTTCTTTTTCTTCTTTTTTTGCACGAGTCCTGGATGCTGGTGTGTGTTGTGCTCTGTTGTTTGCTGACCAGCAGGTGAGAGGACTGTGTTTTGTGTTGGGAGTTGAGTTTTGTCTATCTCAGGGGCCATCCAATTGGATCCATCCTCTTTTTGCAGTGTTTAGGGACAGTTAATTTGCTGTTGCCTGGAGCTATGTGTGAAGTGCAGGACTAGAAGCTGTGATCGCTGAATCTCCTTGGATGAGCCCCAGCTCAGGTTCTCTCACACCAACCAAGAACATTTTTGCCAGCCCTGTTGTATTGCTGCAGCTCAGTGACCCCGACAATCTTCCCATGGAGTGCCGAAGACGGAGGTGGGAGCCTCCTTGCTGAGATCTGCTAGCAAAGCCCTGAGCGGCTCTAAGGTCGGAGCCTGTTGGGTCGGTAACACTGTGTCATGGTTTTGTGCTGTTGCTGTCCATATTCCACATCATAACATCACATGCAGTATGAATCATTAATTGAGGGTATAAATAGTGGAATCATGTACAAAGGAAAAAGGGTTAAAGAGAAAGTAACTTTTTGTTTATAACTGAACAATACGGATTGCTAAGGGAACGTTATATGGTATTAAAGGTGTTTGAATGGGACAAACTGTTCTGATGGTATAAGAAAGTGTAACTGAGGGTATGTGGAAGTGTAATAGAGGGTATGTGGAATTGTGATCGAGGGTATGTGGAAGTGTGGAAGGAGGAAGGCTGAGGGACCTGGTCTAGGTCCTGCTATCCTGGAAAGGCAGCCTGGGGATCTGGCAGTGTGTGTGCCAAGTGGCTCTGTGTGCCTATGGGTGTGTACTGAAGGGCACCCAGAACTGCCACTTCCCCTTGGGACATAGGCTTGGAGCATCAGTTGCTATGTTACTCTCTGAGAAGAGGATTCAGGCCCCAAGTCTTGCGTCCAGCTTGGTGATTTGGATTGACTCTGGGGCAGCAGTGGATGATCTGCAGCCCTGCAGCTGAGTGCATGAGGCTGATTGTGATCTCTGCTCTGCCATGTACCTACAGCAAATCCCAAGAGCACACAAAGATTGGGTCTGTACCCTGGCCTTCATCCCTGGCTGCCCCATGTTGTTGAGTGCGTACCAAGGAGGCGTGATCAAAGTCTGGAACATGGATAACTTCGGCCCAGTTGGGGAGATCAAAGGGCAGCCCCATCAACGCCATCTGCACCAACTCCAAGCACATCTTCACTGCCTCCAGGTGAGCCTCGGGCTTGGTGCTCCCCAGATCCTGCAGGAGGTGAGAGTGCCCTGTGTTGACTTGTCATCCCTGGGCCTGGGTGGGTTTGCACTGAGTGGGGCCAGGAGCCTGGAGGGCGAAGAGGGCAGAGGGGATCTTGCAGCTTTCTGGTCCCTCAGTGCCTTCCTCTCACCTTGCTGTCTTAGTCTGTCCCCTGCCCGCTCTCTGGGATATCCCCATGCAGGGTCCCCTCTTCCCTGGCGCTGGGCATCCCCTGCTGTTCTTGGGGAGCATTTTGGCAGCAAGACTCTGAAATCCACTCTCTTTTGTTTGTGCAGCAGCTGGAGCTGCGCATCTGACCTGGCTCACCCTGAGCTTCCCTGCAGAGATCTCTGAATCCCAACTGCAACGTCTGCTGACCCTCTGCTCTTCCCTGGGTACCCACTTTGCTCTGCAGTGGGGTGGGGAAGGGCTGCAGATGGGTGAGGATGGAGATGGTTGTGCCAGGAGCGGAGTGTGGACGGGTTGGACCCTGATCCTGCACGACTCCCCCACGGCTGCACACCTGAAGGACAATCCTACAGAGAACGATGGTGCATGGCTGGAGCCCTTCAGAAGGCTGAAGGCTCAGCCCAGGAGTGTCAATGAGGACGCAGCCTCTCCAGCTGCCCTGCTCATGTTTCTCTGCTCAGGGGGCCGACGAGGCCCTGGTCTCACACTGGAGCTTTCTTCTACCTCTCCTGTGGTCCCTTGGAGCATCCCCTGCTCCATCCTGCCCTGCCCCGCGCTGGGCTCGTGGGGGAATGTGGGAATACAAGAAAAGCTGTTCAGAGCAGCAGCTGTGGAGCCAGATCAACAGCCTGAGAACCAAGGACACCTCTGGAAGGAGAAGAAGGGACTCACGGCTCTGATTGGATATGTTAGAAAAAAAAAAACTTGTGAAGGTTTATAATGGATGTGAGAACTTGTAATAAAGGATTTGGATCATTCACATCTGAGTCCGTGCTTCAAATGCTGCAGGGGAATGGCTGCGTTGAGCCCTGGGAGTGGTATTCTCTCCTTATGCGCTCTCACTTCCCTTTGGTCACTGAAGAAACGACTTTTGAACTCGGACTTAAGGATTTCTCTGCATGATCCCATTGGTGCTGAACTCGGATCTCAGAGGAGCTCGAGGATGTGCCCCATAAAGCACAGACCAATTTCTTTCTGCTTTCTGCAGCCCCGTTTGTTTCGTGTCACCAGTCCTTGTTCAAACCACTGCAGGGTGGGAATTTCTGCACACCTTGAAACAGGAGCATCTCTATTGACTTGATGGAGTCTGTCTTTTATCATTCTGGGGATGGGGGGGGAAGAAGAAAATGCAGTTTCCATGGCCTGGTGGAGGGCACGATGGCATGCGCAGGGTCACCCTGCCATGGACAGGATGGTGGCTGCTCCTGGGTCACAGCTGAGCCCCGTGCTGTGGGGCTGGGCAGGATGGATCACAGGACCCATGGTTGCCCTGTGACGCACAGCACTTTTACAAAGTAAAAGAATCAATTTCCTTAAATATTGAGCATCCATACGTAAATTGCAGCCTAGTGGAATCTTTTCCTATCCAAACAGAATTCTTTATCTATTTCTGTTACATAAGAAAAGCAAATAATTTTTTATCGGTCGACTTTGAAATTCAGGCAAGTGTTCACTTGAAGTGTTATGAAGTGTCAGCTTTTCTAGAGCATTTACTTTTCATGCTCTTAATTTCTCATTATCTCGCCTTATTCTCTTGCCACGTCAGTGTTTTCATTCGATGGCTTCCATGTGACAAGAGCTCTTGCTGTGTGAGCGATACAAATGTAGCTTTAAAAGTGGTACAACTTGCTATTAAGGCAGCTCCCCTCGGGAATTCCTTAAAGCTGCAGTGAGACAAGGGACACAAGAGAAACTTTGCTATGCACAGCAGGCTGAGCCCTCCTGCAGTCCCAGCTATGGAGTGCTCTGCACAATCTGTCTCTTTTTGCTCCTGATGTGCAGAGGTTTGATCTGCTTTTGCACCAGCAAGAGAGAAGTGGCACCTCACACTTATATTTCTGAATATTCTTGCTGCATTCAGTGGGATGTAAGCAATAAATAAAGAAATAAAATAAAAATATTATTGCTTTGGTTCTCAAAAAAAAAAAAAAAGAACTGCCCAGCTTAATTTTGCTCCAGATCCTTCACTGCTTTGTTGCCTTTCACTGGACAAGATTTAGGGCCTCAATATCTTTCTTATAGTGAGGGGTCCAAAACAGAACACTGATAAACAGACCGGTACTGTGATCAATAGAACTTGAGAAAGAAATTCATCTTTCATGAGGAGCTCCTCTTTGAACAGCACCAGGAACTAAGACAGGTGTTTGATTATTTCCTGCTATGAGGCAAAGATGGATCAGCAGATACAGCTGGAATCTATCTCTCTCCTCCCCACTTTATTCCCCACCTTCAATTCTTTTTGGAAAGGAAATGCTGCAAATCTGGACTTATTTGGGAAATCACCGTGCACACAATGAAGTGAGAAAGCACCGTGCACATGAACAAGGCAAGATCCTGGATCAAGCTTTCAGTGGAAGGGAAATGCCTGAAAGGATTGAGCAAAGTCCTGGCGAAAAATACCTGGGGTTCCTGTTGGTGGGAAGCTGAACATGAGCCAGCAGTGTGCTCTCACAGCACAGAAAGTTAACCATATCCTGGGCTGCATCAAAAGAAGCACGGCCAGCAGGGCAAAGGAGGCGATCCTGCCCCTCTACTCTGTGCTGATGAGGCCTCATCTGGAGTACTGCATCCAGATGCAGAGTCCTCAGTACAGGAGAGACATGGACCTGTTGGAGCATGGACAGGTCACTGATACATGCCATAGAACTGATTCAAGGGCTGGAACACCTCTCCTATGAGGACAGGCTGAAAGAGCTGGGGCTGTTCAGCCTGGAGTACAAAAGGCTCCAAGGTGACCTGAGAGCAGCCATGAAATCCTTAACAGGGGAAAGTAGAAAGAAATACAAATAAAAGAGATTTCCATTAGGATATTTAGCAACACAGTCAGTAAGGGAAGTCAGTAAGGCACAGATGATTTGCTACATACTACCAGAAGAAGAAATAAATATTACAATTCAATGGTAAATTCAGTTGTATTCACTTTTACTTCTTCATAGACTAAGATCTGAATACATAGAAAACCAAGAGAAAATTTATTAAAGGGATTATAGCTCTTTCATTAAAAATGTCTGAAACTTAATAAAGAAAGTCAGCCAGGGATGGATTTATTGACCATATCAAATATGACCCCTGACTTCAATTCTTTGTGTTGCTTTTTACAAGGAAATGTTCTCTTGGCAGTGGGGTCAGCATATTTGGTGTTGAAAGATGCTGTAGAGCAAGGACTGACTCCACTCAGACATCAGGATGCCCAGGACAAGTAGGGTTCCCAAAAGGGGAAACTACAAGCTGCCATCAACATCTCAAAGTAAAATCTCTTGGAGAAGGCAGGTTTGTGCAGAGCCAGAAAGATCATGAGGCTGCAAACACTTTCAAGGCATATTATGGTAAAAGCGAAGTTCTCCAGCACATGTAGATACCAGGAGGAGAGAGAAGGGGGTCCATGCACTGTCACTGTCTTTCCTCTGATATTCTATATAGTTCCATAGCAAATTAAATTCTTTGGCAGGTGAATTGCTGTAATAACAGAAGTAAAATAATAAAAAAAGCCATCGCCTGGGCACAATGAGGCACACTGAGAAACAGTGAAGGGACAAGAAGGAGAGACCTCAGCTTCCTCTGTTGTGGGTCTTCAAAGTGCACCTGCAGCAGTCAGCTATTTTCCCTTATTATTTGGCTCTTTTCAAGATTTTCTTTGTGATACTGTTTTTATTTTTTTATTATTTTTATTTTTCTGTTTCCTAAGAGTCTCTACATGTTGTAGGTACTTCCCTCATCCAAAATTTCCTTTCTTCTTACGATAAAAGAATACAGATTATTCCCTCAATAATGGGAAAGGACAAATAGAAGCTGCTTCACCCCATCTGAGGTCAGGCTGTTTCCACACATAGGAAAATTGCAGGTAAGTGGAGGGGATTTTATCTAAGTGTAGGAACCAGGGGTGAAAATGTTGATTTTCTCCAATATGAGAAGGGCAGAGCCAGCCATGCACACCCACAGAGCACAGAGCTTTTCATTGCTTCTTCATTTTTAAGTAAAATCATAGGGAAACTGTCAGACAATCAATGTGCAGAAGTGGTACAATCTCTTGAAAAGCCACTTATAGATCTGCAAAACTTGCAAAAAACAATTTTCTGTTTATCCAATTGTTTTCCTATCTCCAGATAAGACCCCGTGCTCTGATCCATTTTTTGTGCGTGCATCAACAGATTTACAAAAAGAAACAAGTCAGCAACTGGCAATTTATTCAAGGTGTTGAAAGTATCAGACAGTTGGTAGATTAGAAAGCAAACTGATTCCTCCAGAATTTCTTGTGGGACTCTCAGGAAATGGGATCCAGTAGGAGCTGGTCTGAAGTGGGGACTACTCCATTTCTAAGGAACTGTACATCAATGAGGAACTAGTTCAATGCTTTCTCAATCAAAGAAAAACCTGACTTCAGTACACGTCTGACCAAATGCCCAAGCTGTACAAACCTAAGTCAAGGTGTGAATGTAACTCTCTGAAAGGAAATTTTGTCATTTATTTCATTAGTAAACATGGAAGTTTGGTGGCCCTTCCAGGCAGGGGGGCTGGAGCTTCATGATCCTTGGGGTCCCTTCCAACCCGGGTCATTCTGTGATTCTGTGATTCATTTCTCTGCATTGACAAGACTATCTTCCTTGTGTAAGCAGAAAGAAGAGCTGCTGGAGAGGAGCTCTGCTGAGAGGGACCTGGGCGTCCTGGTGGACGACAGATTGACCATGAGCCAGCAGTGTGCCCTTGTAGCCAAAAAAGCCAGGGGTGGGTAAAAGATCTAACACACATCTCTATGATGGGGGTGGCCCAATCACAAGCAGTAGTGCGCTCAGTTGTTCTGCTTGCCTGCTCCTCGAGGAGTTAGGAGAAATCTATGCCTGTTGCGTGTTTGAGTGCATGCGCAATGCCATGTGGAGGGCTTATCACAATAAAGATTGGCGGACTTCCTGCGTAGACCGGTCAGAACTCAGATCTGCGTTGTGCTTCCTGCGGCACCAAACGCCCAACAGTGGCAGTTCCGTGTATTGGCCAGCAGGTGGCAGCAGAGACCACGGAAAGAACGTCTGCGGGACAGACCCTGGGGATCCGTTCTCTTTTGATTATAGGGGAAATATATTGAAAGCTTCAGATTTCATTAATCTTTGTGGGAATCATATAATGTGCAACTCAAATCTACCTCTTCGTGCAGTGACTGCCTGTAAATTTGCTAGAGCCTGATATAATATGGCCTTGTGCTTTCCGCTAACTCACCTTCATTTCATTTTCATTACATTTGCTTGGTAGTCAGATTTTGGTGTGTGGATATTTTAAAACAATCTAACTGACATTGGCAAAAAATTAAAAATAATAATTAAAAAAATGCACGACAGCATCAATTGTATCAATTTTTATAGATAAGATAAAGAAGAGCAGTTTCCCTTAGTTTTCTGTGCCTCTTTACTTTCTTACCCTCTCCCCTTGTGTGAGAAACTCTCAAAGTCAAAGATTTCTAGTTAGGCAAAGATGGCAGCGATAGCAGCAGTGCTTATTCATTACTGCAATACTGCGCGCACATCCCCTGTTGGCAAGGGAGAAATTGCACACCAGTCAGTGACATTAATTCTGTTCTATGCCCTAAACCCAATGCAGGTGATGCTCTCATGGCTCTCATTGGTTGAGCATCTCAGGCTCACAGACTCCTCGAGACTGTTGCTAGGATTCATTTCCATATAAGGTCAATTACCAACCTCTTGTTTTTAGGTCTGCCTTGTACTTTTCTGCGGACAGAGAAGGGCAATGTTTCCAAAAGTCAGTACATTCATTCTGTCCTGTGCTGGGCTCTACCCACCCTGCGTATTTATCTTGTGCTTGTCTCAATTCTACCCATGTCAGAATGCCCCCAGTCTGAACTTAACTCTGTTCAGCAACTTTCTTGGTGGAAAAACTACTTATACAGCTGTTTTACAAGAGGGTTATACATTCAGTTAGGGCCTACACTATGTACTGAAAATACTGGAAACTTCCACTGCAAAAACACAATCTACCTCTCCCATCTGTGCAGCCTTGCAGACCCAGAGCACGCCAGGTTATTTCTGCTTTCATAGCATTTGCATGCTGTAGGGTGAGCAAAAGGTTCTGCTGCTTGATTCTTCTGCAAGAGCTGCCGACCGGCAAATGGTTGCAGGGATGGAGGATGTGACAGAAAGCATTTGTCTCCACAAGAGCAGAGTTACATTCAGTGCAGAGTGTGAGAGTCAGGTTGGTGTGGAAAAGCACTGACACGCTGGGGATGATGCAGTGCTCACATGTCTAACACTCACAGACATTACTGTCAGAAGGATGGTGCTGTGTTGTGCTTCTACCTTTGGCAGCCCCTGGAGAAATGCTGTGGCACACAGAACACCTTTGTATTGCACTGACTGCTGCCATGCAGCATGGATTTAACACACCAAATCCAGAAGCATGACTGCATCTAGCTGCCCTGAGAAAAACTACTGTAGCTGAAGAGATGAGGAGGCAGCTGCTCATCTGCAGAACAAGCAGCACTGCCAGACACTGGGCCAGGTGAGCACCTCCTGCTGCAGCGTGATGATGACAGGGCTGGAGATGATCTGCAAAGCCAGCTTAAAAGTAGGAGACGTGAGTCAACATGGCAGGAGGACAGAGGTGTTAGGGAGCAGCCAAGGCATCAAAGAGAATCAAAAGGCTTTGAAAGGTATCACAAAGCAACAGCCAGGAAGACTGGGATTATCATGAGCAGCAACCTGGATGCTAGAGATTATTTGCTCCCATACAAAATGGTAGAGATCTTGCTGCAGACATCCCAAAGCCAGGCAAAATGGGAACCCAGAGCTCTGCCTGCACGAACCCCACAGCCAGAGTGTTGCAAGCTGAGCTGCCTTGCTGTTTGTTGCATTCATCCCAATCCCTGTGATTGAAGACTCGGAATGCAGTCGAGGCGATGACTGAGCATGAGAGTGACTTTATTCAATAAAAGACAGGAGGGCTTGAGAGGTCAAGGGTGAAGATGGGACTCCTCTTGTCAAGATGAGAGTGGCTCAGAGCTGGTGCTGCTGCCTGGTGCCTGGGACTGGCAGCCTGACTCTAAGTCCCCATCTAAGATGCTCAGCTTCACCTCACTGATGCTTACCTGCTCCTGCATGGTGGTGCTGCTGCTGGGGCACTCGGGCTGTGCTTGGGATGGGCAGCACTGCAAAGGCGCTGGGTCACAATCCAGGCAGGTGACTGCTGTGTCTGGCAGGCTCAGGTCAGGAGCTTCAGCAGAGCCAGGAGATATGAGAACATGAACGTGGATGAGCCCCTTGTGTCCATCACTGTTACCATGTGGAAGGCTGTCATCCGAATTGCAGCGATTTGTGCTTAATAAGAACTCTCCATTGATGGAAACACACTGCACATCACTACTTGGTTTGGATCTTTGGGGTTGACAAGGGCTCGAATTATCTAGGAAGGCACAGAAACACAAGGGTTAGTGTCAAACGTTTGCAAGTTGAATCATGCAAGAGGTTGTTGATACTTGGTAATAGAGTGGCGGCAGGACGAAGCAAATAAGCTTGAAGCAACAGAGCCACTGTCTTGAAAGTGATCCTCGTGCAGGTCCATAAGTTTTGACTCTGCCTGGACTTCATATGGGGCAGTATGACATCACAAAGGGGTGATATGATGTCACAAATGGGCATTATGACGTAACAAATAAGCATTATGATGTCACAAAGGGGCACTATAATGTCAAAAAGGGGCATTATGACATCACAAATAAGCATTATGACATCACAAAGGGCATTATGACATCACAAAGGGGCATTGTGACGTCACAAAGGATCATTATGACGTCACAAAGAGGCATTATGACATCACAAAGGGGCATCGTGACGTCAGAAAGGGGCATCGTGATGTCAGAAAGGAGCATTATGACATCACAAAGGGCATTATGACATCACAAAGAAGCATTATGACGTCACAAAGGGGCATTATGACATCACAAAGGGGTGTTACCATCAACCTGCGCCCAACTCCTCTCTCCCTCCTATTGGCTCCCTCTCCCACCAATCCCCGATCTCCCCTCCCCTTAGGCATTGAATTCTCTTCTCACTACCTCCTCCCAGTCCTCCCCTAGGAACAGAAACCATTCAGATTCTACAGCAAACTACAGCATCTGCACTGCAAGAGCTCACTGAACCACCTGCAACAATGAAACATGGCTTTGGAGAGTGGGTTTGAAAACACACCTTTAGACAGCTGTCTCCCTGTAGCCAAAAGGAAACCAAGCAGCAAAAGAAGAGTCCAGCCTGAAACATGCCCATGCTACTAGCCCAGGTTTTTCACAGTGAATATAAAATCCATCCTGCTCTTGAGGTAACAAATGTTAAAAAGCACTGGTCCCAAGACAGACTCCTGGATGACACCACTTGTTATTGGCCTCCACCTGGACACAGAACCATGAATCACCACCCTCTGTCTGTGGCCTTTCAACCAATCCCTTATCCACCAGGTGGTCCACCTGTCAAATCCACATCCCTCCAGTTTAGATATAAGGATGTGGTGGAGGGCCATGTCAAAGATCTTGCTCAAGTCCAGGTCAATGACATCAGTTTCCTTCCTTTTGTCCACAAATGCCGTCACTCCATCATAGAAGACCACCAGATTGGTTAGGCATGGCCTTCCCCTGCTAAAGCCACGCTGACTGTCTTGGATCACATGCTCATTCCTTATGTGATCAAGCATGTCTTTGAGGCGGATCTGTTCTTCACCATCTTCATCACAGTTCTACATTTGAATCAAATAATTGGTGTTGCTGTCACCAAGAAAACCTCTTTGTCTTCTACTCCTGCTGCACATCTGTGCTTTCACCAGAAGCAAAGGGAGAGGCCACCTCCTAGATCCAAATTTTAAGAAACCAACACCCAATAGGTGTCATCTGAAGTAAAATAGCAGAGAAATTAAGATGACTCTTTTGCATCCAGCTTGGATCACTCCCTCACTCAGGCACACCACCATCAGATCAAGGAGATGCTGCCTTCAGCTTAGAGACTGTATGGGAAATCACAGCTTGAACCTCTGATTAATCAGCTGAGGCAAGTGTTGGGCCAGCTGCGGGAGCACAGGTGAGAGTAATCTAGCTGTGCTCCCAGAAGGGGTGGACCTCGACTGCACCTCTTCTGAGACCTCACCTCATTTAAAGGCTGACCACCACTAAGGCAGAATCTCTTGGAGACTGCTCCCCAGTTGAGACTGCCTCAGCTTTCTGGTCAAGGCATCAACATTGGTCAGTTTTCCTTTGCTAATAATCTTTGACTATTTACCACCATCTTGGTTAACATCTTTTTACTAGCCACCCTTACAGAGACCATAAGGGCTTGGGCTTCCAAACTCTCAGCAAGCATTTGGATCAGACAGCTTCCTGCTGGGGAGCCCCCTGCATCACTGCTGCCTCCTCGTGTTCCGTACCCGCAGATGCTACAGAGCTCATTAGCATGGACTTCCTTCCTCCCCTCAGCAGCTGCTCCTGCACTCACCTTCATTCCTACTCAGATACCGGCCGCTTCCAGCACCAGCTGACCTGCAAGACACGGAAAGGAAAGGTGGGAGTCATGCAAACGCAGAAGCCCAAGGCTGCGTCACCACCACGTATGGCAGCCTCGGGAAGTCAGCTGCAACTACATCCTTTGTCAGAATGGAAACAGGCACCGTCAATTAAGTGTGACCTCTGAACTCATTGCCACCATCAGAAACAGGCACTGAAATTGCTCACTTCACTGCAGCTGGTTACCTCCTGATTTTGGGTAAATGCGGACACTGTCTTGAGGGCTACCAGAAAAACGACATCAACTTCATTGTAGGTGGTTAAGCTTGGAAGCTGGACTTGAGCAAGAAAAGTTTCTCAGCTCAGAATCACAGAATTATCAAGGTTGGAGAAGACCTACAAAATCATCTGGTCCAACCATTACCAATACTTCCCGGATAAATCATACCTCTCAACACAACATCCAAACGTTTCTTGAGCACTCCCATGGTCGGTGACTCCACCACCTCCCTGGGCAGTGCTATCCAATGCCTGAATACCCTTTAGGGGAAGTAATATTTCCTAATGTCCAGCCTGAATCTTTCCTGGCACAGCTTAAAACCATTCCCTCTAGATCTATAACTGATCACACGAGAGAAGAGGCCAAACCCCAGCTCACTACAACCTCCCTTCAGGACGTTATAGAGAGTTATAAGGTCTCCCCTGAGCCTGCTCTTTTCCAAGCTGAACAATCCTAGTTCCCTCAGCAGCTCCTCGTAAGGTTTGTGCTCCAGACCCCTCACTACCTTCGTAGCTGAAGACGTTCCAGAACCGCAAGGTTTTCTTGCAGGGAGGGGCCCAAAACTGAATAGGTCAAACATCCTTCTCTCCATCATTGCTGTCACGTGGAAGGCTGTCCTTGGAACTGCAGTGACTCATGCATCCTAACTGCACTCCATTGATGGAAGCACAACGTGCATCATTGCAACTTGCTGGTGGGTTCCTGTATTGGCAAGGGATCGATTCACCTGGAAAGAGTAGATACACAGCATTTAGCGTCAAACTTTCACTGTCCAAGGAGGCAAAGGCTTGGTGCTGCCTGTCAAGCAGGTTTCAAGCAGCTTGTGAGACTCATCTGGGAAAGACAGGAGTCAACCAAAGATGTCAGGCACAGGCTTGAATGCCAGAAGGAGGTACAAGCCCACTGAAAGCATGAATTCTACCTGTGTTGCTGACAAGCAGTGTTTTGAAAGCTGGATTTGCACCCTTACCTGCCAGGAACACGACTTCTACTTCAGAGCGCTCCCTGGCACTGCTCTGCAGTTGGTGTTTGGCCACAGGGGATGGTTTGCCCAGGCAGAAGCAGGAACGCCAACTGCCAGCTGGTGATTCCTTCCTCTTTCTGGAAGAACTTGGTCTGGAGAGAAAATAGAGCATGCTGTCAGTCGTGGTGCAGGGTGAGGGAAGAGCTGCACTGAGCCCTTGCCAATAGTTGCCTGTTCCTGGTAATGCCTGCTTTCTGCTGAAACACAGCTTAGAAACACCCTCTGTTTCAAACAGCAGTGGATGCTTCCATTCCTACAGCTCAGCCCTCAAGTCCTGCTGGCTACATTCCTCTCAATGATTTCAAGCAAGATTCGGAGCATGTGAGCAAAGGCTCCACAGCCGGACAGGAAAGGAGCTGGCAGGCGTAACTGCTTTCTGAGGAACCGTACAGTTATAAGGGAAGTTCAAAAGCATCCCTGACTCTTACATTAACACCTCCTCGGCCTCAGCTCACTGCCACCTTTAATTTCTAGTGCCAGCAAGTCTGACCAACAGCTCTGCTTACAGGAGAAGCACAATTGGTTTCAGGCACATGGCCCTGAAATCTGGAAAACCCCAAGATTTCCATGTACAGCCAGCACAGAACAGGATAGACGCCAGCATGGCTTTCTGCATCTTGTGACTGCCTGCCCAACCAGGAAGGAAAGGCACCTTGTGTGGCTCCACTGAGGCCATAGGGCAACTGTGTGTTAGTTGAATCCTCAAAGATATAATGGACAAAAAATAAACCAATAAAAATCATCCGAACAATGATGGTAGGGGCTGGAAAGGGAATTCCTCTTTCTTTATCTTTCAGATGGAAAATCAATGATTGCGTTGAAGTTCCTCAGTACAGCTGCAGGCCCTTCCTCCACTTGTATCTTGCTGCTCCGTGTTGCAACAGGAGAGCTGCTCTGGCCTCTCCTCTCAGCCTGTGCCGCCTGCACGGTGAGCAGCTTTGTGGATGGAGAGACCCACACAGACTTGGGCCCAGGCAGAGAACTGTGCCCTGCAAGGGAAAACCACAGCTAAGACAGAAAAGGAAGCAGCAGCACAGCCATCCCCATTCTGCATATCTCTCAGAATTGCTCATCCGAGCCACTGGAAGAAGAGGAGCTCAAAATAACTGTGTGCTCAGAGGTATGCTCGTGGCAAAGGACACAGCCACAATTAAGAGCAGCTCACTGTATCCTAAGAGGCAAACAAAAAGCCTAGAAAAACTAGGGGCCAGAGATCTCAGAAAGCATCACTGCCACACTTCAATCAAGTTTCACCTGCTTGCAAAACATCTTAAGAGCAGTGATGGTTTTCTCTATGTAAGGCTTGGACACTCTCAGGACCCATCAACAGGGCACCATATTCTAACCTAAGCCCAGAAGCCTGCTGTCTCCTCAACAGTAACAGAATTTTCAAAGGTCTTGGAGAAGCCCTGGATTGGATGAAGCTGTCAGATTTAGATCAAGCTAATGGAGGAAGATGCTCACCTACTCCCTCTCCCATGGCTGGTGTGGATTTGGAGCAGAAAAGGACGTCTGTGTAAATAGTACTGTTGAAATATCAACTGGTAGAGCAGTGTTGCACATTGTACAAATCACAGTTGGACATCCATGGACAGCTGATGATAAAAGTAATTGTAGGGGAAGAGCTGGATGAAATATTGTTAAAAACAAATAATCATTTTAGCTGCACGTTTGTAAGCATTTCTTTTCATCCTTCTCAAAACAGTTTCATGGCAGAATAAAGAGGACACGTTCACACAGATATTTCCACAGCCAGACTAGGGAATAATCAAAGAATATCAACCAAAACGTGTTTCCTACCAGTTACATGAATCTTGAAGGTGAGTTTCTAGCCAGCAGCCTCGCAGCTGTACTCCCCTTTGTTGCAGTAATTCATTCCTGGATGTAAATCACATGTAGAAAAGTGTTGCTATGATACTAGATGACCAAGAAAGTCCTATAGCCAAAATCTTTTGCACCAGAGAGGCTGTCAGTTGATCCTCCAAATGCAAGACACACAAAATGAAGCGTTCCTTTATCTCTGGGATTCCAAGCATTTTCTCACCTCTGACTTTCACTTGGAATGTTGCTTTGTCATCTTTTGTTTCACAGCTGTAGCTCCCTTGGTCTTTCAGGGTCACATTTTTGACCATGAGCTTGCGGTGCGTCCCCTTGGAGATGATGGTTGTCCTCTGGTCCTGCTTCACCTCTGTTTGATCTTTCTTCCATACGACAGCTCCGCTTGCAGCTGACACCTCACACACCAGCTCCAGGTCTTTAGAAGGACTGACTGATATTTCTGAAGTGGTTTTGGGCTTGCTGACAACATTAATGGCTTCATCTGAAGAAAAAAAGAGAAAGTGGTTTACATCCTGACTCAGGCTTATTCAGCACAGCATGAAGATACAGTTAGAACTGATTGTAATGTCTCTGCTCATTACATTTGGGTGATTGAGTTTCACCTCTGGAGGTACTCACATACAAACGTGTGCTTGATTCTCCTGTGTAAGGAAAGAGTAAGTTCTATGCAGACAGTTCTTATTTCTTTTAATCAATTCTGTATTCTGCACACGTTCTTCTGAAGCTAAAATGAAGGCAGATAAGTAACGTGTTTGCAATGCATGAACAAACCTATTCAACACCTTGTCTCTAAGCTAACAAGCAGCGTTTGATGAGCACATCAGTATTTCATGCCCTTCATTCCATCCAGACAGAACCTGCCTGAGGAGCAAGCTGATGGCTGTCAGCTACAGGCAGACGTAGCTTAGCATTGCATTTCTTAGAGCAACAACTGTTGCTTTCAGACACTGAATATACCAAGGCCAATTGCTATGCCAGGCACATTTATGGCATCAGTGAACAAATAATGAGTTAAAAATTGTAATAGACAGGAGTCATCTATTCTTGTAAAACTAGGTGACCAAAGAAGAACAGTCCCTCTAGAGTCAAGCTGTTTAGAACTAATAGCATCAATCAATGTCACATAGATAGATTACTTCCCTGCCCTAAGACCATCTTGTGACCATTTGGTGCTCCTAATTAAGCCCTCTTGATGGCTTTTTTGTCTGAGCCATGTGACATTTTGTGATAGGAGTTACTGCTAGTGTTCCCTTAACCCTACACCAAAGTAGGAGGTATCCATTCTCAGGGAATCATGCAGGCTTCCTCTGGATTTGATGCTCAGAGACAGCCCCAGAACTTTTTAAATCTTAGCTTAGCTCTCATCCAATAATGTTCATCAAACAGTGCAACTTGTCCTTTGGGGATGCCTTTGTTCTCCATCAACCATTCCAACGGTTGGAATTCCAACGGAGTCTTCTCGGCTTGTTTTAGAACAGTTTTTTAACAGATAAAGAAAGGGGCTTTGAATTACAAAGTGAAATTGCAGAATGCATGATTCTCAACCAAACAGAACGGGAGGTGGGATGCAGGGTGCATACCTGAGCCAACACCACCTGCAAGCAATCCTTCAATATCTTAGGAATCTCTAGCCATCCCAAATCCAGTGTTGGGCTTGATCTATCATCTCTGCTGAGTTTTTAGCTAGCTGATGGTGAGCATCTTGGTGGAGATGGGTGAGCAGTCGGACTAGAGGGTCTTAATGAACCTTAAGGATCCTGTGATCAGAGGAACTTGAATGTGCTGTTAAAGGTCACAGGAGCTGCACTGCAGCATGAGCATACACAGCAAAAGGTTTTCAGTAGAGCTTCGGTTCATAAATGAGGACTGGGTTATGGAAAATAGGCTCAAGAAATAAACCAGAAAACAGATCTTAACGCCAGGTTCTGTGAATGCAGCCAGCTGAATTTCACAGATATTGAATTTCAATGACAATTTCTTGTGTTATTTTACCCTCCAGCTCCACCCTGAACAGGAACAGGTCAGTGACAAGCATTACTCCTCCAGGCTTGACCTGACAGTGCTTTACTTGTACTATGAGCTAATGCCAGGAAGAGCAGGAAAAGAGTTTCATCCACGTGCCTTCTCCTTCCTTAGTAAAATCAGTGTGAAACTGCAGCCACGTCAGGCTGAAGGAGACGTCTCAGATGTCCTGCCTGGATGCAGGAGCTCACGTGTCAGAGGATGTCTGGCACGTCAAGTCTCATGGCAGTGCAGTGCATGACAAACTGCAACAACACTTTCCTGTGGGCTCCTTTGGGCACGAGGCCCAGCGGGTGACACACCTCTGGCTGCAGCTCTTCAGAGCCTCCCAGCAGCCACGTGATGCCCATGGGAGAGACACAGCTGACCCGCACAGCAGATGATTTACCAGCTCGCGCTGATTTACAGCAAGAGAAGATACAAGTGGTGATGCTGAATGGTGAAATACTGCGAGTGTGTGGCATAGGTATAAGATTTGTGAGCCTGAGGATGTTCAAAGTCAGGATGGACAGGGCTCAGAGCACCTGATGGAGCTGCGGTGCCCCTGTTCATTGCAAGGGAGTCCAACTAGCTGACCCTTAAGGGTCTCTTCCCTATCTATGAGATACACGAAAGCTGATTCTGCAGTAACCAAGCTACCAACAGCAGCTGTTTGTCTTACAGCTTGCCAACACAGATTTTAAAATAACAGCATTGATTACTCATTTGATAGTCATATTACAGTGCAAAGCACATGGAAACGTCCATCAGCTAATTCATTTAATTCTTTGGGCAGACCTGCCAGTATGAAATATTATGCTAACATGACAGAGAGAAGAAAAGCAAAATTAAGACTAGCTGACAAGCCGTGGCAGGAAGTTCTGCTCTCCATCAATTTAGTCCCATTATTCAATTCTGTTTGGAGATGTCTCCATGACTCTCTGGAGTTTGTTCTTTGAGAAGAAGCAATTAAGTAAGCTCTCCAATGCCAAAGTGCATACACTACTCTAGGCCTTTCTTGTTTCTCCATGGATCAACAAGGGTGACAAGCCAGCAGAAGATGATGAAGAGCCTCATCATGCAAACTCATGCATTTTATCCCCCTCACAGATGCACTGACAACTTACAGCATCATCCATTGAGACGTTGTGAATTTTCAGGGTGTGTTTCTTCCCCACAATGTGCAGTTCATATTTTTCACTGGCCTTGAGCTCCTTCCCATCCTTCATCCACTCCACAGTAGCGCCTGTGTCTGAAAGCTCAGCCTGCAGTTTGGCTTCCTCACGCAGCCGAGCGGAGATCTTTTCTACATCTTTGCTCTTATTGGTAAATCTCACTGCAGCACCTGTCAGGAGCAAAGGCCTCGTTAGTTCAATTGATATCAGGCTAACGTGGTCAATGTTTGCTGCAACATCTCTGAAAAAGTATCACCTTCTGTTCCTGCACTCATCATTGTGTCACTGCTGAGCAATTCAAGATATTTCATTTGGTCTTCTTGCCGGATTTACTAAGTAAAAATCAACCAAACATCTCCTTCTACTGATTAAGAATGCTCTAAACATGCTTCTGCAGAGGTTTCCACCCAATGACAAACAGGTCCTCCCATCATGAATGTTTATTTGTTCTATTTAGTCATGCAAAGCTGATTGATAGAGATATTATTGGAATGATTGCTCCCCTACTTCTAAACTATTCCAGTGCAATCAGAAAGGCTGTCTGAACCTGGAGCTGAAAGTACTGCTCTATGGTGATGCAGTGGTAAACCTGGTGACTGAATGCACTGGCCAAGAGCTGTGAACTGCAGACATTCATCAGCTGGCATGAAGCAATCTGGTTCAGATACCAAGCAGCTGGGTAGACTGGCTTACCCTACACTCAGTGCTATCATGTTTAGGTCATTACCAGGACTCACGTCAGTCCATGGGATGCAATTTCAGGTATTTGGTACAGGCAGTGAATGCCTGCAGCCCCAGTTCTAATCATCAGATCACAGCAACTATGCCTTGACTGTAAGAGGAAAGGAGAAGGATCAAAGCAAACACCTCTCACTCTCATCTTGGTGCTGACATCAACATTTTCGGCAACAAATTTCACTTCTGCTCCACCATCATTCTTGGTGATGTTCTTTATGATTAGGCTGTGAGTAGTTTGGGTTCTCTTGATGATGCAGGTCTCGCTTTCCTGTAAGACTTTACCACTGAGGTACCAAGTGCTGCAACACATTGTTGTAAGATCAGTAGTAAACATGGCATCCCCTCCAGGTACAGCTTCACCAGCTGTTAGGGGGGATTTCACAGCCAGGACTGGTTCTGAGGAAGAACAACATGGATGTCTTAATGCTCTTTAGATGCAAGTCTGGTATCTCATTTAGAGATGGAAGATTAAATCATAGGTACACTTCTACTTCTACCTTTGCATGAGTGCTGGAAGAAGCACTTCTATGCTTAAGATCTGTTACAGAAAGTTCTGCCTCTTGCACATGTGTGATATCAAAAGATAATAATATTCATGTCTCTGTCACAGAAACAGAACTTGTATCACTTTAGTGGTAGCTGGAGGTTGACAGGAGAACTAGTAATAAAGGAAAGCCTTTGGTGTGTTAATGCACTACTATCCTTAAAGTCAAAGGAAACATCTTTAGGGAACCAACACAGCTGCTCAGCACACACTGACCCATTTCCATTGGGGTTTCTGTGCTTACCAAGGTGCACGCTCCCTGGGAATTCCAGAGACGGGCTCTGTCCATGCGCATTGACTGCAGACACTCGGAACTGATCATCAGCCTCTTCAGACAGATTGCTCACCGTGAACTCTGGGACGGGGACATGAGACTCGTGGCACCTCACCCAGGTGAAGCCAGTTAGTTTCTTGCGTTCCACAATGTAGCCATCGATTGGAATGGGGCGGTGCATCTTCGGAGGGGACCATGCCAGCGTCACTGAGGTTTCTGTTTTATTTTTCACCACGGGGTCAGTTGGGGGCTGGGTGGGAGGTTTTCTGGGAGCTGAACAGAAAGAAATACAGAAATATTAGCATAAGGTCATGTAGGCTGGAAAAGACCTTCAAGATCAGCAGACTCAACTTTCAGCATGACCTACTGAGTCCCACCATTAACTACTGTGGTACCTGAGGACATACATAACAAGCTTATTCCTGCAGGTATTTGCATAGTGAATATATTCACCCTCTGGTTGCTTTGGAACATTTTAGAGGTTAAAATCCCATCAGACTTTTTCACTGTGTGCAGCCACTGATACAGGCAGGAGGCTGGGAATTACCTGATGGGCTCTAGTTACAGACTACTGACACAGTAAAGGATTGATTTCATTTCATTTTGGCCATCAAAAAGTTTGGAGTCTGGTTTAAGTCATTCATCTAGACTCCAATTATAATCATATGGAGAACAGCGCATTTAGGAGAACTCATCTCATCTCAATAAACCTGAATGAAATCACAGAATCATAGGATCACGGGAGGGCTTGGGTTGGAAGAAACCTTCAAGATCATCCAGTTCTAAACACCCTGCCATGGGCTGGCTGCCCACTAACCAGCTCAGGCTACCCATCACCCATCCAACCTCGCCTTCAACACCAAGGACAGGCACCCACAGCATCTCTGGGCAGCCTGAAATGGAAGCAATGAGCCACATGTTGAAGATACTCAAACATTCATGACTGTAGAGAGAGCCAAATACTCCATACATATTGCCTGCCTGGTCAGTGGTATTAAAATGCCAACAACAGACTCATCCAGCTCATTGAAAATGGTGTGAACAAGGCGTAAAGGATTCTTCCAGCAGCGAGTTAGATCTGCAAAGTGTAAAAATAGGAAATCTCAATGCAATGCAATTTTCCCTCATAACATAAATAGACACATAACTGTTTTGGGGTGCACTGTTACCAGCCTGTCAGTTGCTGTTAGTCAGTGCTGGATGCCAAAGGTCCCACTAACATAGCATGAAGCCAAAAGCTAGACGCTGGAATCAGATCTCCTGACCTTACCATCAGAAATCGAGATGTCATATTTTGCTCAGAGGTGCCTGCTTGTAGGAGGGACAGCTACCGAGCTTTTTCTGCTCCAGGAACCAGCTCCAGCTTCAGGATTTAAACAGCAGTCAGAAATTAAACTGAGCTTTGTCACCTCCATCAAACAGAAGGAGTGGTTGGGTGGTACAGCTTTCCAAATAACTTAGAAACTGGCACAACAATCAGATGCCTACCTTTTCTTTTTGAACTTGTTAATACATAGAGCTTAATAGCATCAGAATGCCCCAAGCACTTCAGATAACACGACAGCTGTAAACCCTTCTTTAAGGATTCCTTTGTTTAACCACTGAGTAACTGTAATTCAGTGGTGCTGGTGGGAGAAGGGAAGTCCTAATCTTCCCAGATGGTGAATAGAGCTGATGTTCACATGCAGACTGGTGCTGCAGCACAGCCAGAAACCACTCATTTGGGAAACACAGCACCAAGAAAATAATGGGAATAGCTTCATAAAATCAGGCAGCTTCACCCAAATTTCATTGTCAGGTCCATTATTCTTCCTATTTTCAGGAAGAAAGGCTTTCCCTTTTTCTTGTAGTTTTATTTTCTTTTCCTTTCATGCAAGCAGCTTTGTAGCTTAAAAAATTGTTTTCTAATCACCTCCTGGTGTGGACAAATCACACAGGTTTGACTCCATGTTTTACATAGTTAGCACTTTATATTTGTTCCAGTATGGAACTGTACAGCCATAGAATGGCCTGGGTTGAAAAGGATCTCAAAGATCATCCAGTTCCAACCCCCTGCTATGTGCAGGGTCGCCAACCACCAGACCAGGCTGCCCAGAGCCACAATCCAGCCTTTCCTCATAGGAGAGCTGCTCCAACCCTCTGATCATCACAGTGGCCCCTCCTCTGGACCCACCCCAACAGCACCACAACCTTATTGTCCACAGAAAGCATATAACCCTCATTCAATTGCCCTTCCACTCAGCTTAGAGCACTACTAAAACCAGCATCTTCACCTTAGCTCATCACACTGCTGCAGTTCCTTTTACAAGGATTTCACTGGCAAAAATTAAATCAAAGCCATCACAAGGGATTTAGCACAGTTACGTGTTACTGGCTACGAGAGCTGTCAGCACAGTCACCTGTCAGGCTTTGCTGCTGTTCTCTTTATGTAGAGGCACAACAAGGTTCAGACACCTCACAGTGCAATTCTCACTTGGACTGTAAAGAAAAAGGAGGCTTGAAAAGCAGCGTGTGGAAAACAAAGAAACAAGAATTAGAACAACAGTGGGGCCATGGCACTTGTAGGAATTGTTCTGCCTTTAACAGCAGAGCTTTTCAAGAAGTATGAGGGCATTGCAAACCAGACCAGTTTGGACAGATTAACAACTGCAAGTAGTGGGTTCCAAAATTCCAGACATGAAATCAAAGATAGAAAAACTCTTCACATTTTCATCTCTCAATTTTTCGTACATTGTGCATTACAGTGCAAACAAGTCTTCACATACAACTTGGAAGCTAAAGACAAGTCTGACAAAACAGACTGCACAAAAATGATGGATAATTAACAGAGCAAATTGCTCTTTCAAAAACAGAGTTTATGTCTTCTGGTCATAACACTTCAGAAGCCTCAGAGGCTTCTTCTCCTTTGTATATTTTCATTAATCTTAGATTTTGTTTTCATTCAATGTGACCTCACTAAACAAATATTGTCTAAGACCATGAGTATCACATAAATGTGCAGATCTCAAGCTGCTCACTTATCTAGTACCCTTGGCATGATGCTTTATTTTCCTCAGCTGATCATCTAGATTGTGCCTGTTGATTGTGCAACAACAGCCTGTTGGTCTCGATTACCTGTGAGAGGCTCTAACTTTGGCCAGGAAAAATCATTTGAGGACAAGTAATTCTCTTGGAATCAGTAAGGCAGTCTTCCCATTCTTTCTTACCAGCACCCATCTTACATGTTAATAAAGGATTCTGGAAATCAGTTTGAAGATCAAGAAACAATTCAGTTCAAGCATATGCAATCACAGGATTTGTACGTCACCTGCAAAAGTCATTTTATTCTATCCACAATCTCATCCTACATGCAGTTCCTTAGAGGGTTCCTTAGGCACACCAATCCCATGCTCCTATTACAGACCCTTGCATAACACAGGTGATATACCTACAAGATTATCTACAGCTTAGACTATGAAAACAGGGAGTCTAGCTAGAGAAAATTATCTACCTGTGCTTCTGAGCAATCTGTTAACCACTCTCATACAGTTCAGGCCAATCCAAACAAGATGCAATGACATGTCAGCCACAGAAACAGCTTGATTTTAAGGAGTTTGTTTGGACAAGCCCCTGTTGCATACGGTGGTCAAACATGCATTACTTGGGGGCACATTGTATTTGATTTTACACATCCTCTTACCTCTGGCTTTGCACAGAGTCCAAAGTCTATCAGCTTCAAATTGTCAATCAGCAGATTTTCCCGGTGGATGAGAAAGCAGTCAGGAATGATTTCCACCCAAATGCCCAAGGAAACATCTTTTCTCTTCTCTTATTTCCTGCTGTGGACAGTGGTTCCCAGTCTACTCAAAGCTCGCTCGCTCTCGCTGTCTCAGAGATCTTCACTGACTGCTGGCAAGTTCCCATCTTCCAATATCCCAGGTGGGAAATACTAGCTTGTATCTGTTGGAAAGGACCTGGGGACTAGGAGGACAAGTGGTGAGAGACCACAGGCTGAATGCAAGCCAGCAGTGTGCTCTGACAGAAAAGAAGTACAACAAGATCATCAGCTGCATTAAAAAGCAGCACAACCAGACCAGGACAAGTCATTCCTGCTTCAACACTCACTGGACCACATCTACAATACTGTATCTGGTTTTTGGCCAGGAAGGATAACAACCTGAAACAAACTCTGAAGCAAGTTCTATGGATGACCTCCAGCCTGTGCAGGGGGCTGAAGCTCCCACTCAGAGAAGAGAAGCTGGGGAGAATGATCTTTGTGACAGAAAATCCATTGGATGGGGCCAGAGGAATGCATCTCACCCCATACCCTCTGTACAGCCACCATTTGTTTAAAGGATCACTCTTCCTTGAGGCACAAAACTAGAGCAGGTTACACAACAGACTGACACCACAAGGGCTTCTCTCGAGATACAAACTGCAGCAAAGAGCATCACAAAAATGGGAAACCAACACTCAGATCAGATCTGTGTCTCTGCTCCGCTCATTAGGAGCATCATGTTTTACTCCCCTTTCAGAGGAAGATACTTCTTCAAGGATAACAAAATCCAGCTCAGCTACAGAACACAGTACCACATAGCAATAAATATCTAACATTTCCTGTAGGGAAAGAATCCTAAGCACAAGTTATTGTCTGAGTTTCAGCTGGGACTGAATTATCTTCTTCAGTGTCTGATATAATACTACGTTTTCATTCTAGAGAAACAATGGAGATAGCGCAGTGATGCTTACAGTTGCTGCCAGGCAGCGTTGTACAGAGCCACAGTCAATCTCAGCTGAGAGCCCAAGGAAGTGAGAAGGAACAGAACTAGGACAGCTGACTTAAACTGGCCAAAGGATATTCCATACTATATGACATATTGTGGAAGGAGTTTTGAAGGGGGTATAACTTCATGTAAATCTCTTCCACTACTAGGAGGCTAACTGGACACTGATTGGTAGGTGGTGAGCAATTGCTTTTGCATTCATCATAACTATTATCCTTTTCTCTATCTCAGTACATAATTCTATCTCAACCCATGAGTTCTACTTTGTGTTACTTCTCCCCCCTTCAGTTCTCTCCTGCAGTCCACTGGAATGGAGTGGAGTACTGTAACTCTCTCTGCCAACAGAAAAATAAAAACACATTCATTATTATTTATGGAAGACTGACTGCAGTTCAGGCTCACTGGTTTGAGGTCTCTGGGCATAACCCTGACTGTGAACAGAAGCAATTGCTGAAACAGTCTGTCAAAAAAAGACTGGAGCTTCCTCTTCCAAAAGGCGGTCCTTAGAAACAATGCAATCAAACAGCTTCCCTGTAAGATAAGGTTATCTGAAAATGCATTTAGAGAGTATCAGAGAAAGATAAGTAAGAAAGACAGCACAGAAAGCAGAAACTATTTCTTACCTCTATGACTATAAATATTTCTTTGATGTCTCTCTTACGTGATCCAATGGGCAAACATGTTGATGACTTCAGTTCTTCATGGCATCAATTTCTGTTTTAGCATGAGGCAAGTCATCCTTAAGAGACCATAAAAGCAAGCGATGAAATCGCTAACTACTGTGACATACCAGGTACCACATCTGACTGCTGTGGAACAGAACAAGCACATATGGGACAGTACACAATTCAACATCAACTCAGCAATGACTGACATCACTCCCATAGAAATTCTGAAACAGAGCTGTGAAAAATGAAAAGTAAAACATTCAGCATTTTCATTGGCATTTTGGTAAAGTTGCTGTAATAATGTAACAATAATGTAATGTAATGTAATGATGTAATAACTTCCTCCATTTTAAAGCCAGAGAATTCTGCCCTCTGAACAACCAGCAACAAGATTTGTGGTGCTCTGTTAAACTTTTTCCAGCTCTACAGCATCTTTCAAAAGGCAATGGGACCAGTAGGCTGCATTCCTATGTACCATCCCACCTGCCCCCGTGTTCTTGAGAACTCCACAACTCCAACAGAAGATATATCATATTTAAATGCCTTTTGGCTTACCCCTACAGTAACTTTCTCCATGATTTTTAGTGCAACTTTTTCACCAGTAAGAAGATGCCGCCCGAGTTTTACCTTGGCAAAACCACCTACAAATCAAAACACAGATGCTTAAAGTTGAGTGTGAATTCTTCTCTAATATAATATTACAATTTCCAACTGGTTTAAAAAACGAATTTCAAATTTATACAAATGAAACCTGACTTAGAGAACTGACAAGAGCTGTTAATCTATTCTCAGATTTAATCTAGAGTGGTGAGACAGACCGTTAGGCGTGCTGTTTCTGTACAAAGATGACACTTACCCGTTCCAACTGTTTCATGGAATTCCTAGTACTTGAGAATTTCCTCGTAGTCACTGACAGACATCCTGAATGTGCAAGAACTGAAGATCCTCCAAGCACGTGCAATGAGGAAGTGCCAGCAGTGTTCACATCCTACTTAGGACATATTCTTAGAGGCAGAAGGGACACTCGTGGCAGATCCAGCAATGCTCATCTTCTCACCAACGTGCATCCCCCTCTCACCCAGCAACAACAAAACACAGTGCATGAAGCTGGCTTCACTTAGGTTAACAATATGGAACATCCCTCAGGGCTTTGTGCCACAGAGCAGTAGCAGGGCTGGACTACAGCTTGAGGAAGCAGTGGAAGCCTTTCCCTGTATGGTTACAGTGTCCCTGCACGCACCCCACAGCCAGAGCGTTGCAAGCTGAGCTGTTTTGCTGTTTCTTGTACTCATCCCAATCTCTGCGAATGAAAACTCAGAATTCAGTCAAGGCGTTGATTGAGCACGAGCGTGCCTTTATTCAATAGGAAAAAGGAGGGGGTGTGAGGTCTGGAGGAAAGATGGGACTCATTCTCTGTTGTCTGACGAGAGTGTCTCAGAAGTCGTGCTGTTGCCCGGAGCCTGGGACTCTTGGCCTGATTCTACCTCCCCCTCCAAGATGTTTGGCTTCTCCTCTGTAATGCTGACCTGAGCCTGCATGGTTGTGCTGCTGTCGGGGCACTCGTGCTGTGCTTGGGCTGGGCTGTCCTCGAAAGGCACTCGGTTCAGGCTGGTGCCTGAGGAGTCTGGCAGGCTCAGGTCAGCAGCTTCAACAGGTATGGGATGAACGAGAGCTTCAACGATGATGGCATTCTTCTCTTTATAACTGATGTTATACGGAAGGCTTTCATCTGAACTGCAGCATCCTGTGCTTAGTAACAGTTCTTCATTGATGGAATCACAGGATGCTGCATCGTAACATGCCTGGCGTCTTGGAGATATACAAGGGCTCGGGTCACCTAGGAAGGAGTAGACGCACAGCAGTTAGAGTCAAAGTTTCACAAGATGAATCATGAAACAGGTTCTTGACATTTGGCTATGCAGTGATGGTGGGCAGAAGCAAATAGGCTTCTAGCAACAGTGTCACTGTCTTTAAAGTGATCCTCGTGCAGGTCCAGCTCTTGTGTTGACAAGAGACTCATTTGGGAAAGACAGGGGTCAACTGAAGATGTCAGGCACAGGCTTGAATGCCAGAAGGATGTACAAGCCCACTGAAAGCATGAATTCTACCTGTGTTGCTGACAAGCAGTGTTTTGAAAGCTGGATTTGCATGCTTACCTGCCAGGACCAAGACTTCAGCTTCAGAGGGCTCCCTGGCACTGCTCTGCAGTTGGTTCTCGACCACAGGGGATGGTTTGCCCAGGCAGAAGCAGGAACGCCAACTGCAAGCTGCTGACTCTGCCCTCTTACTGGGAGAACTCATTCTGCAGAGAAAACAGAGCATGCTGTCAGTCGTGGTGCAGGGTGAGGGAAGAGCTGCACCGAACCCTTGCCAATAGTTGCCTGTTCCTGGCAATGCCTGGTTTCTGCTGAAACACAGCTTAGAAAAGCGCTCTGTTTCAAACAGCAGAGGATGCTTCCATTCCTACAGCTCAGCCCTCAAGTCCTGTTGGCTAAATACCTCTCAACGATGTCAAGCAGGGACATGGATCCCGAGAATGTTGGAGGCTCAGGCTGCTTCGCTCTCCTGGGGCAGGCCTTCAACAGGGAACGAAGGCAGGAGATGAACTTGCCCCGTTTCTTTGGCTCTGCGCAACAAAACAAAAAAACAAGTTCATTTCAGCCCTGGCTCGGTTGGACGAGGCCGAGTGCAACACATTCAACAGAACACGTAACAACAGAAAGCATGTTCCCAACAAAGACACGCAAGAACGGATTTTCCCCATCCCTGGAGGTGCCCAAGGAGCTTAATGCAGTTCTCTTTCTAAGCTTGCTCAACTCGGGCATTAATGAACCCCCTGAAAGCCACGTTCAGACCCCATTTTACTAACCCGCATTGTCAAATGTAAAATACGCACCTGGCTTTGGCAACGAATGTAGGATGGACTCGGGCAGTTTTCCCCTGATGAGTTCCACGCACTCACCAGGGAAAAAACCAACCTGTAATAAGAACAAAAAGACAGGTGGGCATTAGCCCAAGCCCAGAGCCAAAGGGAAGGTCCTCTGACACCGACACAGGGCAACTGTTTGCATCCAGAAGCCATCCTGTGCAGGCAGAGCAGCTCCAACCGGAGATTCCCGACTCTACTGAAGCTGTGCTCTCTAGTCAAAAATGTGTGCCTACCTCAAAGCCACGCTTGCCTCTCCAAAAGGGGCTCATCTCCTTTGGTGGCATATCAACAATGCACACGATGTCTCCAACCTGCAAAAGATTGAAACATCAATCCCAGCTTCAGCACAGCTAAAACAAAAGCCTTCTTCTATGACACAAAATATGAGAGTATTCCCGAGGCGTTCACACTCTATACTAATTCTGTGCACAACAACAAGGAACGCCTGGAACTGCTTACCTCCAGAGAGAGCTCATCCGGCCCCTGGGCGACGTGGCTCCTAATAACATGGGCTGCCGCAATCGCTGGTACGTTTAAAGATGACATAGCACGCACCAGCTGCGGCTCCCGCATGTTATCAGCCTGCAAAACAGAGCACAGGCCGTGGTCAGGAGATGAGGACAAACCAGGAGGATTTCAAGGTGAGGAGCACATCTGCAAAGAAAGCTGCAGCAAATGCGCTCCGTCCTTATCAGGAGCACTTCAGAAGGAGCTGCACGTCTCATCACAGTTATTTCCCTTTCTGGCGTGCATTGCCAGGCCATGCAAAGATACATCTCTCTCTACCCAGACTAATCAGCAATGGCACTGGCACAGACAGGTGGCCAGGCCCTTTTTGGCCCATTCTTTCCTGCAGGAGAGTACACCTGCAGCTCCTTCTAATGGCTCAACACAGGGAAAAAAGACCGGCCAGAGCTTCATACTGTACCTCCGTCGCCGCCAACTCAGGCTCACGGCTGATCCCACTGCACGCAGCACCCATCACAGCAAGTGTGAACAGCTGGAACAGAGCAGAAACACACTTCTGTTTTCTCTATTCACACAGCACAGTATGGACAGACTTCTTCAGAGCTACCCACGCATACCCTGCGGCAAAACCATGCGGGGGGACAAAACATGGCACGTACCTGGCAGTGAGATCACCTCAAGCTATCTGCAGCAGTTCCTTGTCGCTTTGCTCGGATGAAATGAGAGCAAAAGCTGCACCGAGGCAGTGGGCGGAGGGTGAGGAGAGGAGAGAGAAAGAGCAGGTCAGTGAGCAGGGCTAAGACAGTCATGGAATAACACACACAGCACAACTGTCCCACCCACTTGCTGCAAGACATGCTGAGTCTCAGGCTACGTGATGCCTGTCCGCCCAGCAACTTTACAATGCTTCCACTACTGAGCAAAGACAATGGAAGAAGCACGGGACAGGTGCCAACTTTACTGATACCCCCTTTGGAACGTGTGTACCGGGGAAAATTACGTCTGATGGTCAAGAGTAAGCAATACGGTGCTGTGAGCTCAAACAGCCCGCAGTTCTCAACACCTCACTGCCCACCCATCCATCCCACGTCAGCTCAGCTTACCTACAAGCTGCTGCAAACGACGGTGAGAAGAAAAAGCACTAAAGATACTAACTAAAGCCACTAACTAAAGGCACTAACTAACTAACGGCACTAACTAACTAAAGGCACTAACTAACTAACAGAACTAACTAACTAATGGCACTAACTAACAACAGTAACTAACTAACAACAGTAACTAACTAACAACAGTAAGTAACAACACTAACTAACTAACAAAACTAACTAACTAACGGCACAAAAGGCACAAGAACAAGACAACCAACCACTCCGACCACTAGCTCACCCACAAAGGAACACAGAACGCACCGCTCCTCCCCTCATTCCAGCCGCTTATGACATCACCAACGGCCAACAGCCTGGTCCACCATGACCCCCCACAAGGCGGGGAGCCAAGACCACGTGGTCACGTCTGATTCCAACACGGCACCACAACATTCCAGGACTCAGTGTGGGCTTGGAATTCTATCCTGGTGTGGCAGCGCAATGGGAGGTGTTAGGGCACAGCTGAAGAGCTGACAGACAACGGACGTTTCCAAAGGAGGGTGCCAGATTAACTCTCAGCATTCTCTTGCGGGGCTCTTAGGAATGCTTCAAACCCATTTTCACTGCCTAGCTCATTTCTAGAAAGTCCAGTTGAGAAATGCTCACTTTGTCTGGGGAACGCCTCTATGCATCATGAATGAAAAATAAAATAAAATGGGCACGCGACCCTATGAAACTTACCTCTCTGCTCTTGCTGTCAGCCAGATACCTCAGATGAGCATGACGTGTCCCTGCTCCTGAATGAAGATTCACCCAAGTCTGTGTTCCTCTCTGCTCCATCTCTGGCTCTAAAAGAAACACAGACAGAGATGATTACAAGATCCTTTGTGCAGACGAAAGACAAGGGTGCACACGAATTCTGTTTAGCAAGAAATACTACATTCCCAATGGTAGTACTTGAATCCTCCTTTGGGGCTGGAGCTCAACAGGTCAACACATCAGAAATAACACAAAGTGCATCTGGAAGACGTGTCTCAAAGCCCAGAAAATCCAACACGGGAGGGGGCTGGACAGTGGACCACAAGTGTCCATTTCCATTGCAGCTCCCTGTAGAGAACAGCACCAATCATCAGGCGTGAATCAATTCATTCACAAGCTGCACAATGACTCTGTTCTTTACATGATAAAGAAACACACAGAGATTCCTGACCAAAAAGTTGGGAGTTAATAACGACCAAAGAGGTTCCTGTTCCTACGCCTCATCCTCTCACCCCAACTCCTGGGTGATGCCCACAGGCTTCAAGTCAGCTCTCAAATCCATTGAACTCCAGTCACAGAACTCCATCAAAAAGGATGTCACACATGTGACACTTACATACATTTTGCATCAGAAACAGTGACGCCAGCAGGAGCAGAGAGGTGACTGTCCCCCTGTACTCAGCACTGGTGAGGCCACAACTCTAATTCTGTGTCCAGTTTGTGCCCCTCACTGCAAAAAAGACACTGAGGCATTGGAACGTGTTCAAAGAAGGGCAACAAAGCTGGTGAGGGGTCTGGAGCACAATGGGGCCATATGAGGAGAGGCTGCAGGAGATGGGAATGTCCAGCCTGGAGAAGAGGTGGCTCAGGGGAAACCTCATTGCTCTCTATAACTTCCTGAAGGGAGGTTGCAGTGAGCTGGGGGTCGGCCTCTTCTCTCGTGTCATTACTGATAGAACTAGAGGGAATGGTTTCAAGCTGCGGCAGGAGAGGTTCAGGCTGGACATTAGGAAATATTACTTCTCAGAAAGGGTGGCCAGGCACTGGAATGGACTGCCCAGGGAGGTGGTGGAGTCACCCACCCTGGGGGTGTTCAAGGAACGTCTGCAGAAATCCCTGCTGAAATCCTGACCTCTGCCACAGGTGGCTGAGTGACACAAAAGCTGTGTCCTTGGTTCCCGGCCTTACCTTCACATGCTGTTCATCTTGCTCTGCAGCTCCTGTTCTGAATAGTCTTCTTATATTCCCATGTGATGTACCCTGAAATACATCATTTAGTGAGTCTGAACAAAACATAAGACATTAATTGGAACTGTGAAGAAATGTTTTTTGCACTTTACTTGGAGGATGTTACATGCTATACCTTCTTTTCTCAATTGTAACACATGATTTTTTATAAAAAGAAACATAGCAAGTCAGCTCTTCAGTGTGCATATTGATGAAACTTGGTGAAATACAACTTTAGAAAAAGGTAATTTGAAAATTTAAATATTCTTATCAGAATCTCTGCTATTAGTTACCGTTCCAATGTTCTGATTTGATGATGATTCTCTCAGAGCTGTTTTGTCACTCGCCACCTCAAATGCACTTCAAGTGCTTTAGGAGCATCACTGGAATTTTGAATAAACTCGATATATTTTAGGAAAGCTGCTACAGATGCACGACTGCAGTACTTTGGAAAAATATAATCTTGATTGAACGCTGAACAGTGTTATTTAATTATAATCCAGGTAATTAAATTAATTAAACCAAGGGAATCACCTCCCAGTCAGTCAGCTCCCACCAGGGAAATCGCTTCCCTGCCAAGCAGATGCAACCAACACAAGCTGCTACATCACTCGAGGGCCCCACTGAGTCTTCCCAAGGGGTCTCCAAAGGCTTCCCTGTTGACTTCTGGGAACCTGGAAACACTCACATGGAAACCAGTGCCCCCTAATGTGCCCCAGAGGTTTCTCAGGGCCCTGCAATTAGCTCTACAGACATCCAGACATGCCCCAGAGCAAGTATGTGTGCTGTAGGGAGCCCAAGAGACATTCCAGAGTATGCTAGTACTCCTCAGTGCGCTCAAGGGTTCTTCACCTGTCTCTAAATATGCCATACTTGACTTTGTTTTCTCTTCTGGAGCTTAGTTCTCAGCTTTGCTTTCTCATGCCATTTATCATTCAGTTTAGAGATTATTTTAACTAAAATATTTTAATCCACCATATTTTCTGAAAACTAAGAATTGATCCCGCTCAAGGAAACAGAAGAGAAAAACATCACCCACAGGCTGCAGATATTTACCTCGACTTCTCTACATGCCTTCCCCAGTGTGCTTTTCAACTCACCTTGCACAGTGACCCTGGCTTTTGTTTCAGAGTCCTCTGTCTCACAGGTGTACTCCCCGCTGTCCTTGGCGGTAGAGTCATGGATGATCAGAATGGCCCCAGTTCCCTCCTGCTGCAAGTCGTACTTCTGGCTTTTTCTGATTGCTTTGCCATCCTTGTACCACATGATGTTCACATCTGGTTTCGACAGCTCACGGCTCAGGCTGATGTCCTGCCCTGCTGCTGCTGTCTTATCCTCCAGCTGTTTTGTTACCTCAGTAGGTTTTTCTGAAAGAAAACATTGCTTTTTGAGTAACATACACTTAGGGTAGGATGCCTCTCTCAAAATACACGCATTTACATGCTGGAGATAAGTTAGAGAGGCACTTGCAACAGAGGCCATCCTACAGCCAGCAGTAATCTGTAAAGTACAGACAATAGAATTCCAGGCACCATTAATTCTCTCTTAAATCTACCCCATTGAGGATGATGAACCATGTCTGAAAACTGCCTCTTCCTTCTCTCCACTGATCACACTGGGAGCCTCAGATGATGCTCTCAGATGCACATGTTCTAGATAGGAATTTCTTGAACAGCTAGATGATGTGAAGGCCACCCCTTCAGCTTATACTTAGAGGATATTTGCTCCCACAGTTCCCTCAACAGATCATTCCTGATTTACTGTTAATGGAACAAGCTGTAGTGAGATGCCCATTTCCAACACTACCCCAGTGCTTTGGGTAGTTCTCACATTTGTGTCAAATGGTTCCTCCTTTTACTTATTTTTAAGAGAAACTCTCAGTGCTTCAAGGTTCAAGTAGAAGGTTGCTATTCACTTTAACCATATTATGAGTTAGCTCTCATGACAATCTTATCAGAAGACAGTTGAAGGAATCAGACCCCAGAATCTCTCCCATCTCATTACCTTTCACAGACAGAGAGGCTTTGGAGGTTAGACCACGGGCAATAAAAACGACTTCCCCAGCGTCAGTAGGAGTCACACTTTTGATAAGGAGAGTCTCTTACCAACCCACGTTAGAAGCTTTAAATCGCCCACCACTTTCCACTCTGCTTCCATTCAGTGTCCACTTGAACTCATCAATGCTTTCATGGGACAGAATGCATTCAAAAGTGCAATCTTCTACCTCCTGGATTTCAGTGTTTTTCAGCCGTTTGCTAATGCCAATATTCAGCTCTGGAAGATAAGAGATAGGTTAGTATGAGGTTTAGATGGAGAAAAGGCATTCGTGACCAATGTGAGTAGCAGTACTGGTGTTTGAACTCAGGATTTGCAGATCATGGCTGCGTTCCTCACTGATGTATTCTCTAAGACATTCTCCTCTCAGAATTACCAGAAAGCTATAAAAAAAAGAGACGTGAATCTCTTGGCTTTGCTCTGGAAGAACTACAAGGAGAGCAGCTCAGTCCATGGAGCACAATGAAGATTCAATGAGCTACAGAGGGAAAAACCTAACAGAGAGGACAACTCTAGGATGCTGCGTGAGAAAAAGGGTTTTGCCTACGACAAGACATTAAATGTTTCTATTAGCTAATTTGTTACCATCCTACCCCTACTGGTGTTCAAACCATTTCTCCATTTTAGGGATGTTTAGAAAGGAAACATTTCCAGGACATTCGTGACGTGTTTTGTGATTTTCATGGCAAAAGGAGATACATTTACTTCAAAAGCAATGGGAATTTTCCAGACATCACTGCGCTAAATTGCAGAAATACAGTTCTATTGTAGAAACTATTAAGGCTCGTGGGGGAATAGGTGTAAGACATAGTGACCACACTGAATGTGCTTTTAGCACTCCTTCACTTTCCACAGTACTTACCCTGAACGCCGACATTTGACTTGGCAACATCAGTGCCAATATCACAGGTATAGAAACCTGCATCTGACTTCTCGAGGTCATGGAGAAGGAGACATAGGGTCTTCCCAGACTGTAGCAGCTCAAACTTGTTGCCAGAAGTGAGCACAACACCGTCCTTTTTCCACACTGGTTTGACCTTCTCTTTAGAGACTTCGCATTCCAATTTAATCACACCCCACTCCTCAACAAAAGCATCATTCAAACACTTCATGAAGACAGCAGGCTTCTCTGCAATTAAACAGGCAAAACAGAACAACGTGATACAGAAGTTGAGACATTTCCAGTTGTGTTCAGATTTTTAAAGAGGTATCAATAAATCTTTACCATTACTGACGACACCAATATAGAACCTAAAGTGGTTTCATGTCTGTTGACTGAATACGCTTTATGGAATTCTCAAGTATTCAGTAGGAGAATACAGGGAACAGGAGGGACAGCCTGCATTGCCGTGGGTGGGACTGATATCATATGAAAAAATTGGGATGTAGCTCTTCTAAAGCTGGAGAGCTGGCATTGCCCTCACGTGGAGCAGAGCTCATACAGCAGGCCACAGTATTAAGAGGATAAGCTGCTGAACACTTTTGATTTTCCTCTTTATTGACTCCTTTTATCTATCTTCTATTTCACACATCAGAGGTTTACACTGGGGAAAAAAGATCCACCAAATGCAAAAGAAAGGAGAAAGAGGAAATCCTTCAAACTCTGAGCGCGTAGAGTAAAAGAGCTTAATTACTGGGGAGAGCAGATTAGAATCACAGTATCCTTAGAATTGGAAGAGACCCTTAAAGGCCATCTAGCCCAGCTCCCCTGCAATAAACAGGGACATTCACAGCTAGATCGGGTTGCTCACAGCCTGGTCATTAGTCATCCCAGAGGCAAAACACACACTGAATGATCTCTCCCTGCAGTCATAAATCCTTGGAGACAACAGCATTGACACTGCATGGCACTGAAGCAGTAAAAAAATTTGCTCCTGTAACTCTCCTTGTGTTAAGTAAAATGATGATAAAAAGCAATTGAATGCTTTGGCAGGACACCAAAACCATCCTCCTTCGTTGATATCTGCTGCAATGGAACCTTCCACTGGAAGAAAGCCCCTGATGACTTGTCACCCCAGAGAGGTGAGCTTTAGAAGCAGGATTGCTGCACAATGGAATGAACTGGAGCTCCTTAGCATCTCTTACATCCAGGAGGGCTGTGATCAGACCCACCTCTCACCTTCAGGCGCGCGCTTTCTGACACCTTGTCTGACTTCACTGTCACTGGGCCAGCATCCTCAGGCTTAACCTGCTTCATTGTCAGTGTGCAGCAATTGCCAACGTTCTTGATGTCATTGTAATTGTTGGTGTAAAGGAGGTTGCCATTCAGAAACCATTCCACATCCTCGTCATCATGGGACAGCTCGCAGGAGAAGACAGCAGAGCTCTCTTCTTCAATTTCCACATCCTGCAGGTGCTTCCTTACTTCTACATCGTGGGCTGTAGGGAAACAAGGTGAACTGTTACCACTGTTACTATAAAGCATACTGGGATGTGGTAGAATGGCTGGACTAGATAATCTTTGTGTAATCTTCTCAGTGAAGACTATACATTTATAAAGTTAGCAGGAGAGAACGGCAGAAATCAACCTCAAGAAGAGAAATCTGAGGTGAAATAGGACATGGAAGAGGCCACCCTCCCTGCTCATACCTTCAGCTGTCAGCGTGGCCTCAGTCTCTGCAATTCCCGCCTTGCACTTGTACACACCAGCATCATCGGGCTTCAGCTTCAGAATCTGGAGCTCTGCTGAATGCTTATCCCTCTTGATCTTGTACTTCTCAGAGGGCTCGATGGGTGTGTGGCCCTTGAACCATTTCACAACCTTTGGAGAAGGCCTGAAGTCACAGGACAGGATGACAGAATGACATTCCAAAGCTGTCTTGTCCTCCAACTTCCTGGTGATTTGTATATGGTAATCTGAAAAGCAGGGGTGGAAGAGAAGAAAGGATGAGGACAATTGGAAGAAGAGGAAAGTCTCTTGCATCTATTCCATTCCAATTAATTTCATGTTCACAATGGTTCTTTGAACAACTCTAAAGATAAAACAAATGATTGTCTATAGGGAAGGCCATTGATTACATTTCTATAAAGTAATACTGTATAGTATCTACCAAATGCAAGCTCCAGCTCTTGCTCTGTGCTTATTAAATTGCTCCCAGTTGAGGCTTAATAAGTAAGTACTTTAGGATGTATGATGAGGCTTAATTAATAAGTACTTTAGGATGTGAATGGAGACTCTTACACTGGGGACAACAGGAGATAAAAAGCCTGCAAATTTCTTTCAGATAAAATCAATGACAAACTGCATCAAATTTAGGTGCTACCAAACTTAAACTTGTCTACTTCAGAAATACAATTAATTTCACCTGATTTAACTTCTTTGGTATAGCCAAGGACAAAACCTCAGCTCTGTAGATCTGAATAGTAAGCACATCACAACTATTCATACAGATCTTTTACTGAGACGCAGCTGTCTCATTTAGTGTCCAATGACTTTGAACTGGAAATGGAGCAGAACCTCCAGACACAATATTTCAAAGACCCCAGTGAAGGAAGACTGGACATTAATTAATTCTTCATCTTCATGATGTAAACCAAGCCAGGATATGTTACCTCTAACAAGCAGATTGGCTGTGGATTTGGATCTGCCAATTGAGAACTGAATGGTGCCTGTCATATCAGTGGTGGTTTTCAGTATGGTCAGCCGGTGGATGGTGCCTTCTTGCTGCATAATCAAGTTTCCGCCAGCCTGTAAGACTTCCCACGTAGATACCACCTGCGAGGTTTCACAGAAGGAATGGATACCTCGCATTCAAATTTGGCTTCTTCAGGCTCAGTCACATCCTCATCACACAGCTCCTTTACTAGATTAATGGATTGCTCTTTAAGAAAGATGGAACAAGAGAAAGCAGAGATTTAGAAGGAATGTAAAAAACCCTTACATTATCACCCTACTTACTCATGTCGGCATTACTGCACATGAACACTACACCTATCAGCTCAAAATGCCTTAAAACATCATTAAAAAATAATAGAAAGAAAGGAATGTTGTTAAGAAGACAGACAATAAGACTGACAACCTGAAGAGAGCCCAGATCTTTTGATTCTTACTCCAACATCCAAATCAAACCATGACCTTCCCATCCCGATATCAAACTCCTCGCATTACAAAATGGAAAAGAGGTTCAATGAAACACGGACATTGATAATTACTTTGGTTAAATACAGCAACTTAGCTCTGAACAAGTTTTCTCCTAGTAAAGGTCTCTGTAGCTCAAACGTAATGACTCTACTTAAGAGAAATTCATTTTCCAGAATGTTCTTGCCCTTATAATTGTAACAGTGGCAAAGCTGGGGACTGAACTCTTGAGTAGTGTGCTAACTCAAATGTCTCCCTTTTCTTTATCGCACTTAACATCATATATATACCCTAACATTGTATATATTAAAAAAAGAACCCTGTGCTCTTTTACAACAGACAGAAAAAATGAAGAAAAAGTCAAGCTATGTTTTTTATCCCTCAACGTTCAAACACAAATCTCAAGTCTAGAGGTAGAAAATCAACCTCCTAAGAAAATAATCTGTTTTACTTAGCAAAAGTAAATCCCAAAAGACAAGGTGGATACTTTGTGGGCAGAAAGGTAGGTAGGTAGGAGTTTTTATTTCTGTGAAAGGTCCTGGTGGTGTTTAACTTCTTAGACATTAAAGCAAAGGATGTTAGCTGGTTTATAATATAAGATAATTTAAGCAAAATCGTCATCAGAAGCATAATTACCTTTAACTGTAAGATGGGCACGAGATTCTGCCTTTTCTGCTACAGATTTGATTTCTGCTGCATCCTTGACTTGGACACGTGTGTAAGTCAGCGAGTAGGTCTTTCCTGAAGCAGAGAACCACAGAGTCACTAAGGCTGGAAAAGACCACTAAGGTCATCTAGTCCAACCGCCAACTCATCCCTACCAAACTGTGCTCTTGAGAGCAAACCCACAACTACACTTGGCTTCCTTGAGCAAAGAGCTCTGAGGCACATGGCCAGGCTGAGCATCATCCATCTGGTTTCACAGCATCACTGCCTGTTCTCTCATGTCAATGAAACCACCCATTCCACCCCAACCACATCCCACCAAAGCTGCTTAGTGCTCCCAAAGCGAATGCTCACCAGTTGTTTCCAACTTGAAGGTCATCTTCTGGCCAGCAGCCTCGCAGATGTATTCTCCAGCATCTTTCTTCTCCAGCTGCTCCACAACCAGATGCCGTGTTTTGCCCACAGATTCCATTCTGAACTTTCTGGAGGAGGCAAGCAGTCTTCCATCCTTGTACCATTTTACTTCGGTTGGATCCTGTGCTACTCCACAGCTCAGGGAGGCACTTGCTGCCAGGGCAGCACGCACCTCTTTCTGCACCTTCTCCTGGTTTATAAACACAGGTTTTGGCTCTGAGGGAAGAAAAGAAAAAGTATTGACTGAGGGACTGAAATGAGACCATCTTGCAGGTTTGTATGTACAGGTTGGAACAGGTTTAGGTTACCACTTGTGCCCAAACTAATAGCCTTCACTAGAGAATATCAGCTCTTCTGTTAAAACTAAGTGTCAAATCTAGGCAAGAAAGAACCCAGGAACTGAAGGAACCAAGAGGGTCCTTGAACACCAGTCCCATGGTTGCAAGTCACTATGCAAACATATTGAACCCAAAAGAACATCTGTCCTGCAGGCAACCAGAACCTGAGTTCCTTTTACTTAAGACCCACTGTGAAACATCAAAACACATAAACGTGTGATAGTCAAACCACTGGCTGCCTTTTCATGACCCAGAACAGTACTCCTGGCTTCCTGAACAGACTCCTCATGGCCTCTACCATTGCCACAACTGTGACTGTCAAAGGCACAAAGGAAATATGCTCACCAATGCAGTCCTTTCTTCTTTGTGTGTGATTTGCAGCTATCTATTTTACTTTGAGCTCTGGGAATAGTCAGCTCTACCAGGTCTCTTACTGGGAGTAGCAGACTCACCTATCCAGATGCAGCCTCCAACATAAAGGCATAGTAAAAAGGCAGTGTACTACTAGGAGAAGTTCCTGCTTCTCCTGCCATGAAAGGCTGCACGCACAACATGCACTCCAGCCTCACTGCACATACTTATCTTAGTCAAATGTTTCTGTGAACAGGAATTACAGTTTGGGACCTCAGGCACAGGAGAGATTTGAATAATATCTTGAATGTTGCTTCCATTGTACATATATCAGTAATTATTATTCTACAGACAGACTGAAACAGGTCTTTGTGCCATAATAAAACCAAATACTTTCTACAAACCCAGGCAATCAAGTCTAGGGAAAAAAACTCAGCACAGACTACTGCAACTGGATCACTGTATAATAGAAACTAGATTTTACTTTACTGTTCTCTGCTGTATTTCAGACAACACCTGTCTTACCTGTGACATGAATCTTGAAGGTGAGTTTCTGGCCAGCAGCCTCGCAGCTGTACTCCCCTGCATCTTTCTTCTCCACCTGGCTCAGCACCAGCCGACGCTGTTTGCCCTCTGACTCCACCTTGAACTTCTTGCTCCAGGTGATCAGTTTCCCCTCCTTGTACCACTTCACCTCCGTCTTCTTCTGGGCCACCTTGCAGCTCAGCTTGGCATTTTGAGTCAGTACAGCCTTCCCCTCCTCTTGTACCTTGTCCTTGTTTGTAAACACGTCTTCTTTCTCTGCAGGGACATCAGAACAGCCACACCGTTTTGCTGTAGTCTGCTGCAGAGCTTACTCCAGTTCCCCATTTTCACTGTACTTGCCCTTCACAGGGAGCATCGTGATGCCTCATTATGACAGGAAAACACTTTTCACTCTATTTTGCCTTGGGAAATGATAGGCATATCATTTCATATCATATCATATAATTTCATATCATTTCACATCATATCACAAAGCTAAAGATTTTACAGTCTGACAGCAGATTTGGACATGAGATTTAGAACACCTGCATGCACTGCTGAACCTCCTCCCTTCTCTTTTTTTCTTCTCGTGTCTCTCTACATTTCCAGTAAATCAGAAGGGAACAGCCCTCTAGAACAGGTTGCCCAAGGAGACTGTGGATGCTCCATCCCTGCAGGCATTCAAGGCCAGGCTGGATGTGGTTCTGGGCAGCCTGGGCTGCTGCTTGGCAACCCTGCACATTGGAAGAAGGGGGCTGGAACTGGATGAGCACCGTGGGCCTTTGCAACCCAGGCCATTTATGAGTCTGATTATTGGCATTTTCCACCTCATTGTGTCATTCAAATTTTGTAACCAGATCTCTTCAACCACCTCCCCTTTTCTCACTCCTTGCATGCCTGGTGTGCTCTTGCACTGTAACCCTGCAGACACCAGCTGACTACAAGAGCTGCACAAGTTACACTCCTTGCCTATTGTTTGTTGCAGTAATTCATTCCTGGATGGAGAAGCACAGGTAAAAAAGTGTTGCTATGACACTAGATGACAAAGAAAGTCCTATAGCCAAAATGTTTTGCACCAGAGAGGCTGTCAGTTGATCCTCCAAATGCAAGACACACAAAATGAACCGTTCCTTTCTCACTGGGATTCCAAACATTTTCTCACCTCTGACTTTCACTTGGAATGTTGCTTTGTCATCTTTTGTTTCACAGCTGTAGCTCCCTCTGTCTTTCAGGGTCACATTTTTGACCATGAGCTTGTGGTGCGTCCCCTGGGAGATGATGGTTGTCCTCTGGTCCTGCTTCACCTCTGTTTGATCTTTCTCCATACGACAGCTCCGCTTGCAGCTGACACCTCACACACCAGCTCCAGGTCTTCAGAAGGACTGACTGATATTTCTGGAGTTGTTTTGGGCTTGTTGACAAAATTAATGGCTTCATCTGAAGAAAAAAAGAGAAAGTGGTTTACATCCTGACTCAGGCTTATTCAGCACAGCATGAAGATACAGTTAGAACTGACTGTAATGTCTCTGCTCATTACATTTGGGTGATCAAGTTTCACCTCTGGTGGTACTCACATACAAACGTCTGCTTGATTCTCCTGTGTAAGGAAAGAGTAAGTTCTATGCAGACAGTTGTTATTTCTTTTAATCAATTCTGTATTCTGCACACGTTCTTCTGAAGCTAAAATGAAGGCAGATAAGTAACGTGTTTGCAATGCATGAACAAACCTATTCAACACCTTGTCTCTAAGCTAACAAGCAGAGTTTGATGAGCACATAAGTATTTCATGCCCTTCATTTCATCCAGACACAACCGGCCTGAGGAGCAAGCTGATGGCTGTCAGCTACAGGCAGACCTAGCTTAGTACTGCATTTCTTACAGCAACAACTGTTGCTTTCAGTCACTGAATATACCAAGGCCAATTGCTATGCCAGGCACATTTATGGCATCAGTGAACAAGTAATGCATTAAAAATTGTAATAGACAGGAGCCATCTATTCTTTTAAAACTAGGTGACCAAAGAAGAACAGTCCCTCTAGAGTCAAGCTGTGAAGAACTAATAGCATCAATCAATATCACATAGATAGATTACTTCTCTGCCCTAAGACCATCTTGTGACCATTTGGTGCTCCTAATTAAGCCCTCTTGATGGCTTTTTTGTCTGAGCCATGTGACATTTTGTGATAGGAGTTACTGCTAGTGTTCCCTTCACCCTACACCAAAGTAGGAGGTATCCATTCTCAGGGAATCATGCAGGCTTCCTCTGTATTTGATGCTCAGAGACAGCCCCAGAACTTTTTAAATCTTAGCTTAGCTCTCATCCAATAATGTTCATCAAACAGTGCAACTTGTCCTTTGGGGATGCCTTTGTTCTGCATCAACCATTCCAACGGTTGGAATTCCAACGGAGTCTTCTTGGCTTGTTTTAGAACAGTTTTTTAACAGATAAAGAAAGGGGCTTTGAATTACAAAGTGAAATTGCAGAATGCATGATTCTCAACCAAACAGAACGGGAGGTGGGATGCAGGGTGAATACCTGAGCCAACACCACCTGCAAGCAATCCTTCAATATCTTAGGAATCTCTAGCCATCCCAAATCCAGTGTTGTGCTTGATCTATCATCTCTGCTGAGTTTTTAGCTAGCTGATGGTGAGCATCATGATGGTGATGGGTGAGCAGTCGGACTAGAGGGTCTTAATCAACCTTAAGGATCCTGTGATTAGAGGAACGTGAATGTGCTGTTAAAGGTCACAAGCGCTGCACTGCAGCATGAGCATACACAGCGAAAGGTTTTCAGTAGAGCTTCGGTTCATAAATGAGGACTGGGTTATGGAAAATAGGCTCAAGAAATAAACCAGAAAACAGATCTTAACGCCAGGTTCTGTGAATGCAGCCAGCTGAATTTCACAGATATTGAATTTCAATGACAATTTCTTGTGTTATTTTACCCTCCAGCTCCACCCTGAACAGGAACAGGTCAGTGACAAGCATTACTCCTCCATGCTTGACCTGACAGTGCTTGACTTGTACTATGAGCTAATGCCAGGAAGAGCAGGAAAAGAGTTTCATCCACGTGCCTTCTCCTTCCTTAGTAAAATCAGTGTGAAACTGCAGCCACGTCAGGCTGAAGGAGACGTCTCAGATGTCCTGCCTGGATGCAGGAGCTCACGTGTCAGAGGATGTCTGGCACGTCAAGTCTCATGGCAGTGCAGTGCATGACAAACTGCAACAACACTTTCCTGTGGGCTCCTTTGGGCACGAGGCCCAGCGGGTGACACACCTCTGGCTGCAGCTCTTCAGAGCCTCCCAGCAGCCACGTGATGCCCATGGGAGAGACACAGCTGACCCGCACAGCAGATGATTTACCAGCTCGCGCTGATTTACAGCAAGAGAAGATACAAGTGGTGATGCTGAATGGTGAAATACTGCGAGTGTGTGGCATAGGTATAAGATTTGTGAGCCTGAGGATGTTCAAAGTCAGGATGGACAGGGCTCAGAGCACCTGATGGAGCTGCGGTGCCCCTGTTCATTGCAAGGGAGTCCAACTAGCTGACCCTTAAGGGTCTCTTCCCTATCTGTGAGATACACGAAAGCTGATTCTGCAGTAACCAAGCTACCAACAGCAGCTGTTTGTCTTACAGCTTGCCAACACAGATTTTAAAATAACAGCATTGATTACTCATTTGATAGTCATATTACAGTGCAAAGCACATGGAAACGTCCATCAGCTAATTCATTTAATTCTTTGGGCAGACCTGCCAGTATGAAATATTATGCTAACATGACAGAGAGAAGAAAAGCAAAATTAAGACTAGCTGACAAGCCGTGGCAGGAAGTTCTGCTCTCCATCAATTTAGTCCCATTATTCAATTCTGTTTGGAGATGTCTCCATGACTCTCTGGAGTTTGTTCTTTGAGAAGAAGCAATTAAGTAAGCTCTCCAATGCCAAAGTGCATACACTACTCTAGGCCTTTCTTGTTTCTCCATGGATCAACAAGGGTGACAAGCCAGCAGAAGATGATGAAGAGCCTCATCATGCAAATTCATGCATTTTATCCCCCTCACAGATGCACTGACAACTTACAGCATCATCCATTGAGACGTTGTGAATTTTCAGGGTGTGTTTCTTCCCCACAATGTGCAGTTCCTATTTTTCACTGGCCTTGAGCTCCTTCCCATCCTTCATCCACTCCACAGTAGCGCCTGTGTCTGAAAGCTCAGCCTGCAGTTTGGCTTCCTCACGCAGCCGAGCGGAGATCTTTTCTACATCTTTGCTCTTATTGGTAAATCTCACTGCAGCACCTGTCAGGAGCAAAGGCCTCGTTAGTTCAATTGATATCAGGCTAACGTGGTCAATGTTTGCTGCAACATCTCTGAAAAAGTATCACCTTCTGTTCCTGCACTCATCATTGTGTCACTGCTGAGCAATTCAAGATATTTCATTTGGTCTTCTTGCCGGATTTACTAAGTAAAAATCAACCAAACATCTCCTTCTACTGATTAAGAATGCTCTAAACATGCTTCTGCAGAGGTTTCCACCCAATGACAAACAGGTCCTCCCATCATGAATGTTTATTTGTTCTATTTTGTCATGCAAAGCTGATTGATAGAGATATTATTGGAATGATTGCTCCCCTACTTCTAAACTATTCCAGTGCAATCAGAAAGGCTGTCTGAACCTGGAGCTGAAAGTACTGCTCTATGGTGATGCAGTGGTAAACCTGGTGACTGAATGCACTGGCCAAGAGCTGTGAACTGCAGACATTCATCAGCTGGCATGAAGCAATCTGGTTCAGATACCAAGCAGCTGGGTAGACTGGCTTACCCTACACTCAGTGCTATCATGTTTAGGTCATTACCAGGACTCACGTCAGTCCATGGGATGCAATTTCAGGTATTTGGTACAGGCAGTGAATGCCTGCAGCCCCAGTTCTAATCATCAGATCACAGCAACTATGCCTTGACTGTAAGAGGAAAGGAGAAGGATCAAAGCAAACACCTCTCACTCTCATCTTGGTGCTGACATCAACATTTTCGGCAACAAATTTCACTTCTGCTCCACCATCATTCTTGGTGATGTTCCTTATGATTAGGCTGTGAGTAGTTTGGGTTCTCTTGATGATGCAGGTCTCGCTTTCCTGTAAGACTTTACCACTGAGGTACCAAGTGCTGCAACACATTGTTGTAAGATCAGTAGTAAACATGGCATCCCCTCCAGGTACAGCTTCACCAGCTGTTAGGGGGGATTTCACAGCCAGGACTGGTTCTGAGGAAGAACAACATGGATGTCTTAATGCTCTTTAGATGCAAGTCTGGTATCTCATTTAGAGATGGAAGATTAAATCATAGGTACACTTCTACTTCTACCTTTGCATGAGTGCTGGAAGAAGCACTTCTATGCTTAAGATCTGTTACAGAAAGTTCTGCCTCTTGCACATGTGTGATATCAAAAGATAATAATATTCATGTCTCTGTCACAGAAACAGAACTTGTATCACTTTAGTGGTAGCTGGAGGTTGACAGGAGAACTAGTAATAAAGGAAAGCCTTTGGTGTGTTAATGCACTACTATCCTTAAAGTCAAAGGAAACATCTTTAGGGAACCAACACAGCTGCTCAGCACACACTGACCCATTTCCATTGGGGTTTCTGTGCTTACCAAGGTGCACGCTCCCTGGGAATTCCAGAGACGGGCTCTGTCCATGCGCATTGACTGCAGACACTCGGAACTGATCATCAGCCTCTTCAGACAGATTGCTCACCGTGAACTCTGGGACGGGGACATGAGACTCGTGGCACCTCACCCAGGTGAAGCCAGTTAGTTTCTTGCGTTCCACAATGTAGCCATCGATTGGAATGGGGCGGTGCATCTTCGGAGGGGACCATGCCAGCGTCACTGAGGTTTCTGTTTTATTTTTCACCACGGGGTCAGTTGGGGGCTGGGTGGGAGGTTTTCTGGGAGCTGAACAGAAAGAAATACAGAAATATTAGCATAAGGTCATGTAGGCTGGAAAAGACCTTCAAGATCAGCAGACTCAACTTTCAGCATGACCTACTGAGTCCCACCATTAACTACTGTGGTACCTGAGGACATACATAACAAGCTTATTCCTGCAGGTATTTGCATAGTGAATATATTCACCCTCTGGTTGCTTTGGAACATTTTAGAGGTTAAAATCCCATCAGACTTTTTCACTGTGTGCAGCCACTGATACAGGCAGGAGGCTGGGAATTACCTGATGGGCTCTAGTTACAGACTACTGACACAGTAAAGGATTGATTTCATTTCATTTTGGCCATCAAAAAGTTTGGAGTCTGGTTTAAGTCATCCATCTAGACTCCAATTATAATCATATGGAGAACAGCGCATTTAGGAGAACTCATCTCATCTCAATAAACCTGAATGAAATCACAGAATCATAGGATCACGGGAGGGCTTGGGTTGGAAGAAACCTTCAAGATCATCCAGTTCTAAACACCCTGCCATGGGCTGGCTGCCCACTAACCAGCTCAGGCTACCCATCACCCATCCAACCTCGCCTTCAACACCAAGGACAGGCACCCACAGCATCTCTGGGCAGCCTGAAATGGAAGCAATGAGCCACATGTTGAAGATACTCAAACATTCATGACTGTAGAGAGAGCCAAATACTCCATACATATTGCCTGCCTGGTCAGTGGTATTAAAATGCCAACAACAGACTCATCCAGCTCATTGAAAATGGTGTGAACAAGGCGTAAAGGATTCTTCCAGCAGCGAGTTAGATCTGCAAAGTGTAAAAATAGGAAATCTCAATGCAATGCAATTTTCCCTCATAACATAAATAGACACATAACTGTTTTGGGGTGCACTGTTACCAGCCTGTCAGTTGCTGTTAGTCAGTGCTGGATGCCAAAGGTCCCACTAACATAGCATGAAGCCAAAAGCTAGACGCTGGAATCAGATCTCCTGACCTTACCATCAGAAATCGAGATGTCATATTTTGCTCAGAGGTGCCTGCTTGTAGGAGGGACAGCTACCGAGCTTTTTCTGCTCCAGGAACCAGCTCCAGCTTCAGGATTTAAACAGCAGTCAGAAATTAAACTGAGCTTTGTCACCTCCATCAAACAGAAGGAGTGGTTGGGTGGTACAGCTTTCCAAATAACTTAGAAACTGGCACAACAATCAGATGCCTACCTTTTCTTTTTGAACTTGTTAATACATAGAGCTTAATAGCATCAGAATGCCCCAAGCACTTCAGATAACACGACAGCTGTAAACCCTTCTTTAAGGATTCCTTTGTTTAACCACTGAGTAACTGTAATTCAGTGGTGCTGGTGGGAGAAGGGAAGTCCTAATCTTCCCAGATGGTGAATAGAGCTGATGTTCACATGCAGACTGGTGCTGCAGCACAGCCAGAAACCACTCATTTGGGAAACACAGCACCAAGAAAATAATGGGAATAGCTTCATAAAATCAGGCAGCTTCACCCAAATTTCATTGTCAGGTCCATTATTCTTCCTATTTTCAGGAAGAAAGGCTTTCCCTTTTTCTTGTAGTTTTATTTTCTTTTCCTTTCATGCAAGCAGCTTTGTAGCTTAAAAAATTGTTTTCTAATCACCTCCTGGTGTGGACAAATCACACAGGTTTGACTCCATGTTTTACATAGTTAGCACTTTATATTTGTTCCAGTATGGAACTGTACAGCCATAGAATGGCCTGGGTTGAAAAGGATCTCAAAGATCATCCAGTTCCAACCCCCTGCTATGTGCAGGGTCGCCAACCACCAGACCAGGCTGCCCAGAGCCACAATCCAGCCTTTCCTCATAGGAGAGCTGCTCCAACCCTCTGATCATCACAGTGGCCCCTCCTCTGGACCCACCCCAACAGCACCACAACCTTATTGTCCACAGAAAGCATATAACCCTCATTCAATTGCCCTTCCACTCAGCTTAGAGCACTACTAAAACCAGCATCTTCACCTTAGCTCATCACACTGCTGCAGTTCCTTTTACAAGGATTTCACTGGCAAAAATTAAATCAAAGCCATCACAAGGGATTTAGCACAGTTACGTGTTACTGGCTACGAGAGCTGTCAGCACAGTCACCTGTCAGGCTTTGCTGCTGTTCTCTTTATGTAGAGGCACAACAAGGTTCAGACACCTCACAGTGCAATTCTCACTTGGACTGTAAAGAAAAAGGAGGCTTGAAAAGCAGCGTGTGGAAAACAAAGAAACAAGAATTAGAACAACAGTGGGGCCATGGCACTTGTAGGAATTGTTCTGCCTTTAACAGCAGAGCTTTTCAAGAAGTATGAGGGCATTGCAAACCAGACCAGTTTGGACAGATTAACAACTGCAAGTAGTGGGTTCCAAAATTCCAGACATGAAATCAAAGATAGAAAAACTCTTCACATTTTCATCTCTCAATTTTTCGTACATTGTGCATTACAGTGCAAACAAGTCATCACATACAACTTGGAAGCTAAAGACAAGTCTGACAAAACAGACTGCACAAAAATGATGGATAATTAACAGAGCAAATTGCTCTTTCAAAAACAGAGTTTATGTCTTCTGGTCATAACACTTCAGAAGCCTCAGAGGCTTCTTCTCCTTTGTATATTTTCATTAATCTTAGATTTTGTTTTCATTCAATGTGACCTCACTAAACAAATATTGTCTAAGACCATGAGTATCACATAAATGTGCAGATCTCAAGCTGCTCACTTATCTAGTACCCTTGGCATGATGCTTTATTTTCCTCAGCTGATCATCTAGATTGTGCCTGTTGATTGTGCAACAACAGCCTGTTGGTCTCGATTACCTGTGAGAGGCTCTAACTTTGGCCAGGAAAAATCATTTGAGGACAAGTAATTCTCTTGGAATCAGTAAGGCAGTCTTCCCATTCTTTCTTACCAGCACCCATCTTACATGTTAATAAAGGATTCTGGAAATCAGTTTGAAGATCAAGAAACAATTCAGTTCAAGCATATGCAATCACAGGATTTGTACGTCACCTGCAAAAGTCATTTTATTCTATCCACAATCTCATCCTACATGCAGTTCCTTAGAGGGTTCCTTAGGCACACCAATCCCATGCTCCTATTACAGACCCTTGCATAACACAGGTGATATACCTACAAGATTATCTACAGCTTAGACTATGAAAACAGGGAGTCTAGCTAGAGAAAATTATCTACCTGTGCTTCTGAGCAATCTGTTAACCACTCTCATACAGTTCAGGCCAATCCAAACAAGATGCAATGACATGTCAGCCACAGAAACAGCTTGATTTTAAGGAGTTTGTTTGGACAAGCCCCTGTTGCATACGGTGGTCAAACATGCATTACTTGGGGGCACATTGTATTTGATTTAACACATCCTCTTACCTCTGGCTTTGCACAGAGTCCAAAGTCTATCAGCTTCAAATTGTCAATCAGCAGATTTTCCCGGTGGATGAGAAAGCAGTCAGGAATGATTTCCACCCAAATGCCCAAGGAAACATCTTTTCTCTTCTCTTATTTCCTGCTGTGGACAGTGGTTCCCAGTCTACTCAAAGCTCGCTCGCTCTCGCTGTCTCAGAGATCTTCACTGACTGCTGGCAAGTTCCCATCTTCCAATATCCCAGGTGGGAAATACTAGCTTGTATCTGTTGGAAAGGACCTGGGGACTAGGAGGACAAGTGGTGAGAGACCACAGGCTGAATGCAAGCCAGCAGTGTGCTCTGACAGAAAAGAAGTACAACAAGATCATCAGCTGCATTAAAAAGCAGCACAACCAGACCAGGACAAGTCATTCCTGCTTCAACACTCACTGGACCACATCTACAATACTGTATCTGGTTTTTGGCCAGGAAGGATAACAACCTGAAACAAACTCTGAAGCAAGTTCTATGGATGACCTCCAGCCTGTGCAGGGGGCTGAAGCTCCCACTCAGAGAAGAGAAGCTGGGGAGAATGATCTTTGTGACAGAAAATCCATTGGATGGGGCCAGAGGAATGCATCTCACCCCATACCCTCTGTACAGCCACCATTTGTTTAAAGGATCACTCTTCCTTGAGGCACAAAACTAGAGCAGGTTACACAACAGACTGACACCACAAGGGCTTCTCTCGAGATACAAACTGCAGCAAAGAGCATCACAAAAATGGGAAACCAACACTCAGATCAGATCTGTGTCTCTGCTCCGCTCATTAGGAGCATCATGTTTTACTCCCCTTTCAGAGGAAGATACTTCTTCAAGGATAACAAAATCCAGCTCAGCTACAGAACACAGTACCACATAGCAATAAATATCTAACATTTCCTGTAGGGAAAGAATCCTAAGCACAAGTTATTGTCTGAGTTTCAGCTGGGACTGAATTATCTTCTTCAGTGTCTGATATAATACTACGTTTTCATTCTAGAGAAACAATGGAGATAGCGCAGTGATGCTTACAGTTGCTGCCAGGCAGCGTTGTACAGAGCCACAGTCAATCTCAGCTGAGAGCCCAAGGAAGTGAGAAGGAACAGAACTAGGACAGCTGACTTAAACTGGCCAAAGGATATTCCATACTATATGACATATTGTGGAAGGAGTTTTGAAGGGGGTATAACTTCATGTAAATCTCTTCCACTACTAGGAGGCTAACTGGACACTGATTGGTAGGTGGTGAGCAATTGCTTTTGCATTCATCATAACTATTATCCTTTTCTCTATCTCAGTACATAATTCTATCTCAACCCATGAGTTCTACTTTGTGTTACTTCTCCCCCCTTCAGTTCTCTCCTGCAGTCCACTGGAATGGAGTGGAGTACTGTAACTCTCTCTGCCAACAGAAAAATAAAAACACATTCATTATTATTTATGGAAGACTGACTGCAGTTCAGGCTCACTGGTTTGAGGTCTCTGGGCATAACCCTGACTGTGAACAGAAGCAATTGCTGAAACAGTCTGTCAAAAAAAGACTGGAGCTTCCTCTTCCAAAAGGCGGTCCTTAGAAACAATGCAATCAAACAGCTTCCCTGTAAGATAAGGTTATCTGAAAATGCATTTAGAGAGTATCAGAGAAAGATAAGTAAGAAAGACAGCACAGAAAGCAGAAACTATTTCTTACCTCTATGACTATAAATATTTCTTTGATGTCTCTCTTACGTGATCCAATGGGCAAACATGTTGATGACTTCAGTTCTTCATGGCATCAATTTCTGTTTTAGCATGAGGCAAGTCATCCTTAAGAGACCATAAAAGCAAGCGATGAAATCGCTAACTACTGTGACATACCAGGTACCACATCTGACTGCTGTGGAACAGAACAAGCACATATGGGACAGTACACAATTCAACATCAACTCAGCAATGACTGACATCACTCCCATAGAAATTCTGAAACAGAGCTGTGAAAAATGAAAAGTAAAACATTCAGCATTTTCATTGGCATTTTGGTAAAGTTGCTGTAATAATGTAACAATAATGTAATGTAATGTAATGATGTAATAACTTCCTCCATTTTAAAGCCAGAGAATTCTGCCCTCTGAACAACCAGCAACAAGATTTGTGGTGCTCTGTTAAACTTTTTCCAGCTCTACAGCATCTTTCAAAAGGCAATGGGACCAGTAGGCTGCATTCCTATGTACCATCCCACCTGCCCCCGTGTTCTTGAGAACTCCACAACTCCAACAGAAGATATATCATATTTAAATGCCTTTTGGCTTACCCCTACAGTAACTTTCTCCATGATTTTTAGTGCAACTTTTTCACCAGTAAGAAGATGCCGCATAAGATTTACGTTTGCAAAACCACCTACAAATCAAAACACAGATGCTTAAAGTTGAGTGTGAATTCTTCTCTAATATAATATTACAATTTCCAACTGGTTTAAAAAACGAATTTCAAATTTATACAAATGAAACCTGACTTAGAGAACTGACAAGAGCTGTTAATCTATTCTCAGATTTAATCTAGAGTGGTGAGACAGACCGTTAGGCGTGCTGTTTCTGTACAAAGATGACACTTACCCGTTCCAACTGTTTCATGGAATTCCTAGTACTTGAGAATTTCCTCGTAGTCACTGACAGACATCCTGAATGTGCAAGAACTGAAGATCCTCCAAGCACGTGCAATGAGGAAGTGCCAGCAGTGTTCACATCCTACTTAGGACATATTCTTAGAGGCAGAAGGGACACTCGTGGCAGATCCAGCAATGCTCATCTTCTCACCAACGTGCATCCCCCTCTCACCCAGCAACAACAAAACACAGTGCATGAAGCTGGCTTCACTTAGGTTAACAATATGGAACATCCCTCAGGGCTTTGTGCCACAGAGCAGTAGCAGGGCTGGACTACAGCTTGAGGAAGCAGTGGAAGCCTTTCCCTGTATGGTTACAGTGTCCCTGCACGCACCCCACAGCCAGAGCGTTGCAAGCTGAGCTGTTTTGCTGTTTCTTGTACTCATCCCAATCTCTGCGAATGAAAACTCAGAATTCAGTCAAGGCGTTGATTGAGCACGAGCGTGCCTTTATTCAATAGGAAAAAGGAGGGGGTGTGAGGTCTGGAGGAAAGATGGGACTCATTCTCTGTTGTCTGACGAGAGTGTCTCAGAAGTCGTGCTGTTGCCCGGAGCCTGGGACTCTTGGCCTGATTCTACCTCCCCCTCCAAGATGTTTGGCTTCTCCTCTGTAATGCTGACCTGAGCCTGCATGGTTGTGCTGCTGTCGGGGCACTCGTGCTGTGCTTGGGCTGGGCTGTCCTCGAAAGGCACTCGGTTCAGGCTGGTGCCTGAGGAGTCTGGCAGGCTCAGGTCAGCAGCTTCAACAGGTATGGGATGAACGAGAGCTTCAACGATGATGGCATTCTTCTCTTTATAACTGATGTTATACGGAAGGCTTTCATCTGAACTGCAGCATCCTGTGCTTAGTAACAGTTCTTCATTGATGGAATCACAGGATGCTGCATCGTAACATGCCTGGCGTCTTAAAGATATACAAGGGCTCGGGTCACCTAGGAAGGAGTAGACGCACAGCAGTTAGAGTCAAAGTTTCACAAGATGAATCATGAAACAGGTTCTTGACATTTGGCTATGCAGTGATGGTGGGCAGAAGCAAATAGGCTTCTAGCAACAGTGTCACTGTCTTTAAAGTGATCCTCGTGCAGGTCCAGCTCTTGTGTTGACAAGAGACTCATTTGGGAAAGACAGGGGTCAACTGAAGATGTCAGGCACAGGCTTGAATGCCAGAAGGATGTACAAGCCCACTGAAAGCATGAATTCTACCTGTGTTGCTGACAAGCAGTGATTTGAAAGCTGGATTTGCATGCTTACCTGCCAGGACCAAGACTTCAGCTTCAGAGGGCTCCCTGGCACTGCTCTGCAGTTGGTTCTCGGCCACAGGGGATGGTTTGCCCAGGCAGAAGCAGGAACGCCAACTGCAAGCTGCTGACTCTGCCCTCTTACTGGGAGAACTCATTCTGCAGAGAAAACAGAGCAAGCTGTCAGTCGTGGTGCAGGGTGAGGGAAGAGCTGCACCGAACCCTTGCCAATAGTTGCCTGTTCCTGGCAATGCCTGGTTTCTGCTGAAACACAGCTTAGAAAAGCGCTCTGTTTCAAACAGCAGAGGATGCTTCCATTCCTACAGCTCAGCCCTCAAGTCCTGTTGGCTAAATACCTCTCAACGATGTCAAGCAGGGACATGGATCCCGAGAATGTTGGAGGCTCAGGCTGCTTCGCTCTCCTGGGGCAGGCCTTCAACAGAGAACGAAGGCAGGAGATGAACTTGCCCCGTTTCTTTGGCTCTGCGCAACAAAACAAAAAAACAAGTTCATTTCAGCCCTGGCTCGGTTGGACGAGGCCGAGTGCAACACATTCAACAGAACACGTAACAACAGAAAGCATGTTCCCAACAAAGACACGCAAGAACGGATTTTCCCCATCCCTGGAGGTGCCCAAGGAGCTTAATGCAGTTCTCTTTCTAAGCTTGCTCAACTCGGGCATTAATGAACCCCCTGAAAGCCACGTTGAGACCCCATTTTACTAACCCGCATTGTCAAATGTAAAATACGCACCTGGCTTTGGCAACGAATGTAGGATGGACTCGGGCAGTTTTCCCCTGATGAGTTCCACGCACTCACCAGGGAAAAAACCAACCTGTAATAAGAACAAAAAGACAGGTGGGCATTAGCCCAAGCCCAGAGCCAAAGGGAAGGTCCTCTGACACCGACACAGGGCAACTGTTTGCATCCAGAAGCCATCCTGTGCAGGCAGAGCAGCTCCAACCGGAGATTCCCGACTCTACTGAAGCTGTGCTCTCTAGTCAAAAATGTGTGCCTACCTCAAAGCCACGCTTGCCTCTCCAAAAGGGGCTCATCTCCTTTGGTGGCATATCAACAATGCACACGATGTCTCCAACCTGCAAAAGATTGAAACATCAATCCCAGCTTCAGCACAGCTAAAACAAAAGCCTTCTTCTATGACACAAAATATGAGAGTATTCCCGAGGCGTTCACACTCTATACTAATTCTGTGCACAACAACAAGGAACGCCTGGAACTGCTTACCTCCAGAGAGAGCTCATCCAGCCCCTGGGCGACGTGGCTCCTAATAACATGGGCTGCCGCAATCGCTGGTACGTTTAAAGATGACATAGCACGCACCAGCTGCGGCTTCCGCATGTTATCAGCCTGCAAAACAGAGCACAGGCCGTGGTCAGGGCACTGAGGACAAACCAGGAGGATTTCAAGGTGAGGAGCACATCTGCAAAGAAAGCTGCAGCAAATGCGCTCCGTCCTTATCAGGAGCACTTCAGAAGGAGCTGCACGTCTCATCACAGTTATTTCCCTTTCTGGCGTGCATTGCCAGGCCATGCAAAGATGCATCTCTCTCTACCCAGACTAATCAGCAATGGCACTGGCACAGACAGGTGGCCAGGCCCTTTTTGGCCCATTCTTTCCTGCAGGAGAGTACACCTGCAGCTCCTTCTAATGGCTCAACACAGGGAAAACAGACCGGCCAGAGCTTCATACTGTACCTCCGTCGCCGCCAACTCAGGCTCACAGCTGATCCCACTGCACGCAGCACCCATCACAGCAAGTGTGAACAGCTGGAACAGAGCAGAAACACACTTCTGTTTTCTCTATTCACACAGCACAGTATGGACAGACTTCTTCAGAGCTACCCGCGCATACCCTGCGGCAAAACCATGCGGGGGGACAAAACATGGCACGTACCTGGCAGTGAGATCACCTCAAGCTATCTGCAGCAGTTCCTTGTCGCTTTGCTCGGATGAAATGAGAGCAAAAGCTGCACCGAGGCAGTGGGCGGAGCGTGAGGAGAGGAGAGAGAAAGAGCAGGTCAGTGAGCAGGGCTAAGACAGTCATGGAATAACACACACAGCACAACTGTCCCACCCACTTGCTGCAAGACATGCTGAGTCTCAGGCTACGTGATGCCTGTCCGCCCAGCAACTTTACAATGCTTCCACTACTGAGCAAAGACAATGGAAGAAGCACGGGACAGGTGCCAACTTTACTGATACCCCCTTTGGAACGTGTGTACCGGGGAAAATTATGTCTGATTGTCAAGAGTAAGCAATACGGTGCTGTGAGCTCAAACAGCCAGCAGTTCTCAACACCTCACTGCCCACCCATCCATCCCACGTCAGCTCAGCTTACCTACAAGCTGCTGCACACGACGGTGAGAAGAAAAAGCACTAAAGATACTAACTAAAGCCACTAACTAAAGGCACTAACTAACTAACGGCACTAACTAACTAAAGGCACTAACTAACTAACGGAACTAACTAACTAACGGCACTAACTAACAACAGTAACTAACAACGCTAACTAACAACACTAACTAACTAACAAAACTAACTAACAAAACTAACTAACTAACGGCACAAAAGGCACAAGACCAACAAGACAACCAACCACTCCGACCACTAGCTCACCCACAAAGGAACACAGAACGCACCGCTCCTCCCCTCATTCCAGCCGCTTATGACATCACCAACGGCCAACAGCCTGGTCCACCATGACCACCCACAAGGCGGGGAGCCAAGACCACGTGGTCACGTCTGATTCCAACACGGCACCACAACATTCCAGGACTCAGTGTGGGCTTGGAATTCTATCCTGGTGTGGCAGCGCAATGGGAGGTGTTAGGGCACAGCTGAAGAGCTGACAGACAACGGACTTTTCCAAAGGAGGGTGCCAGATTAACTCTCAGCATTCTCTTGCGGGGCTCTTAGGAATGCTTCAAACCCATTTTCACTGCCTAGCTCATTTCTAGAAAGTCCAGTTGAGAAATGCTCACTTTGTCTGGGGAACGCCTCTATGCATCATGAATGAAAAATAAAATAAAATGGGCACGCGACCCTATGAAACTTACCTCTCTGCTCTTGCTGTCAGCCAGACACCTCAGATGAGCATGACGTGTCCCTGCTCCTGAATGAAGATTCACCCAAGTCTGTGTTCCTCTCTGCTCCATCTCTGGGTCTAAAAGAAACACAGACAGAGATGATTACAAGATCCTTTGTGCAGACGAAAGACAAGGGTGCACATGAATTCTGTTTAGCAAGAAATACTACATTCCCAATGGTAGTACTTGAATCCTCCTTTGGGGCTGGAGCTCAACAGGTCAACACATCAGAAATAACACAAAGTGCATCTGGAAGACGTGTCTCAAAGCCCAGAAAATCCAGGGGAGGGGGCTGGACAGTGGACCACAAGTGTCCATTTCCATTGCAGCTCCCTGTAGAGAACAGCACCAATCAGCAGGTGTGAATCAATTCATTCACAAGCTGCACAATGACTCTGTTCTTTACATGATAAAGAAACACACAGAGATTCCTGACCAAAAAGTTGGGAGTTAATAACGACCAAAGAGGTTCCTGTTCCTACGCCTCATCCTCTCACCCCAACTCCTGGGTGATGCCCACAGGCTTCAAGTCAGCTCTCAAATCCATTGAACTCCAGTCACAGAACTCCATCAAAAAGGATGTCACACATGTGACACTTACATACATTTTGCATCAGAAACAGTGATGCCAGCAGGAGCAGAGAGGTGACTGTCCCCCTGTACTCAGCACTGGTGAGGCCACAACTCTAATTCTGTGTCCAGTTTGTGGCCCCTCACTGAGAAAAAGACACTGAGGCATTGGAACGTGTTCAAAGAAGGGCAACAAAGCTGGTGAGGGGTCTGGAGCACAATGGGGCCATATGAGGAGAGGCTGCAGGAGATGGGAATGTCCACCCTGGAGAAGAGGTGGCTCAGGGGAAACCTCATTGCTCTCTATAACTTCCTGAAGGGAGGTTGCAGTGAGCTGGGGGTCGGCCTCTTCTCTCGTGTCATTACTGATAGAACTAGAGGGAATGTTTTCAAGCTGCGGCAGGAGAGGTTCAGGCTGAACATTAGGAAATATTACTTCTCAGAAAGGGTGGCCAGGCACTGGAATGGACTGCCCAGGGAGGTGGTGGAGTCACCCACCCTGGGGGTGTTCAAGGAACGTCTGCAGAAATCCCTGCTGAAATCCTGACCTCTGCCACAGGTGGCTGAGTGACACAAAAGCTGTGTCCTTGGTTCCCGGCCTTACCTTCACATGCTGTTCATCTTGCTCTGCAGCTCCTGTTCTGAATAGTCTTCTTATATTCCCATGTGATGTACCCTGAAATACATCATTTAGTGAGTCTGAACAAAACATAAGACATTAATTGGAACTGTGAAGAAATGTTTTTTGCACTTTACTTGGAGGATGTTACATGCTATACCTTCTTTTCTCAATTGTAACACATGATTTTTTATAAAAAGAAACATAGCAAGTCAGCTCTTCAGTGTGCATATTGATGAAACTTGGTGAAATACAACTTTAGAAAAAGGTAATTTGAAAATTTAAATATTCTTATCAGAATCTCTGCTATTAGTTACCGTTCCAATGTTCTGATTTGATGATGATTCTCTCAGAGCTGTTTTGTCACTCGCCACCTCAAATGCACTTCAAGTGCTTTAGGAGCATCACTGGAATTTTGAATAAACTCGATATATTTTAGGAAAGCTGCTACAGATGCACGACTGCAGTACTTTGGAAAAATATAATCTTGATTGAACGCTGAACAGTGTTATTTAATTATAATCCAGGTAATTAAATTAATTAAACCAAGGGAATCACCTCCCAGTCAGTCAGCTCCCACCAGGGAAATCGCTTCCCTGCCAAGCAGATGCAACCAACACAAGCTGCTACATCACTCTAGGGCCCCACTGAGTCTTCCCAAGGGGTCTCCAAAGGCTTCCCTGTTGACTTCTGGGAACCTGGAAACACTCACATGGAAACCAGTGCCCCCTAATGTGCCCCAGAGGTTTCTCAGGGCCCTGCAATTAGCTCTACAGACATCCAGACATGCCCCAGAGCAAGTATGTGTGCTGTAGGGAGCCCAAGAGACATTCCAGAGTATGCTAGTACTCCTCAGTGTGCTCAAGGGTTCTTCACCTGTCTCTAAATATGCCATACTTGACTTTGTTTTCTCTTCTGGAGCTTAGTTCTGAGCTTTGATTTCTCATGCCATTTATCATTCAGTTTAGAGATTATTTTAACTAAAATATTTTAATCCACCATATTTTCTGAAAACTAAGAATTGATCCCGCTCAAGGAAACAGAAGAGAAAAACATCACCCACAGGCTGCAGATATTTACCTCGACTTCTCTACATGCCTTCCCCAGTGTGCTTTTCAACTCACCTTGCACAGTGACCCTGGCTTTTGTTTCAGAGTCCTCTGTCTCACAGGTGTACTCCCCGCTGTCCTTGGCGGTAGAGTCATGGATGATCAGAATGGCCTCAGTTCCCTCCTGCTGCAAGTCGTACTTCTGGCTTTTTCTGATTGCTTTGCCATCCTTGTACCACCTGATGTTCACATCTGGTTTCGACAGCTCACGGCTCAGGCTGATGTCCTGCCCTGCTGCTGCTGTCTTATCCTCCAGCTGTTTTGTTACCTCAGTAGGTTTTTCTGAAAGAAAACATGCTTTTTGAGTAACATACACTTAGGGTAGGATGCCTCTCTCAAAATACACGCATCTACATGCTGGAGATAAGTTAGAGAGGCACTTGCAACAGAGGCCATCCTACAGCCAGCAGTAATCTGCAAAGTACAGACAATAGAATTCCAGGCAGCATTTATTCTCTCTTAAATCTACCCCATTGAGGATGATGAACCATGTCTGAAAACTGCCTCTTCCTTCTCTCCACTGATCACACTGGGAGCCTCAGATAATGCTCTCAGATGCACATGTTCTAGATAGGAATTTGTTGTACAGCTAGATGATGTGAAGGCCATCCCTTCAGCTTATACTTAGAGGATATTGCTCCCACAGTTCCCTCAACAGATCATTCCTGATTTACTGTTAATGGAACAAGCTGTAGTGAGATGCCCATTTCCAACACTACCCCAGTGCTTTGGGTAGTTCTCACATTTGTGTCAAATGGTTCCTCCTTTTACTTATTTTTAAGAGAAATTCTCAGTGCTTCAAGGTTCAAGTAGAAGGTTGCTATTCACTTTAACCATATTATGAGTTAGCTCTCATGACAATCTTATCAGAAGACAGTTGAAGGAATCAGACCCCAGAATCTCTCCCATCTCATTACCTTTCACAGACAGAGAGGCTTTGGATGTTAGACCACGGGCAATAAAAACGACTTCCCCAGCGTCAGTAGGAGTCACACTTTTGATAAGGAGAGTCTCTTACCAACCCACGTTAGAAGCTTTAAATCGCCCACCACTTTCCACTCTGCTTCCATTCAGTGTCCACTTGAACTCATCAATGCTTTCATGGGACAGAATGCATTCAAAAGTGCAATCTTCTACCTCCTGGATTTCAGTGTTTTTCAGCCGTTTGCTAATGCCAATATTCAGCTCTGGAAGATAAGAGATAGGTTAGTATGAGGTTTAGATGGAGAAAAGGCATTCGTGACCAATGTGAGTAGCAGTACTGGTGTTTGAACTCAGGATTTGCAGATCATGGCTGCGTTCCTCACTGATGTATTCTCTAAGACATTCTCCTCTCAGAATTACCAGAAAGCTATAAAAAAAAGAGACGTGAATCTCTTGGCTTTGCTCTGGAAGAACTACAAGGAGAGCAGCTCAGTCCATGGAGCACAATGAAGATTCAATGAGCTACAGAGGGAAAAACCTAACAGAGAGGACAACTCTAGGATGCTGCGTGAGAAAAAGGGTTTTGCCTACGACAAGACATTAAATGTTTCTATTAGCTAATTTGTTACCATCCTACCCCTACTGGTGTTCAAACCATTTCTCCATTTTAGGGATGTTTAGAAAGGAAACATTTCCAGGACATTCTTGACGTGTTTTGTGATTTTCATGGCAAAAGGAGATACATTTACTTTAAAAGCAATGGGAATTTTCCAGACATCACTGCGCTAAATTGCAGAAATACAGTTCTATTGTAGAAACTATTAAGGCTCGTGGGGGAATAGGTGTAAGACATAGTGACCACACTGAATGTGCTTTTAGCACTCCTTCACTTTCCACAGTACTTACCCTGAACGCTGACATTTGACTTGGCAACATCAGTGCCAATATCACAGGTATAGAAACCTGCATCTGACTTCTCGAGGTCATGGAGAAGGAGACATAGGGTCTTCCCAGACTGTAGCAGCTCAAACTTGTTGCCAGAAGTGAGCACAACACCGTCCTTTTTCCACACTGGTTTGACCTTCTCTTTAGAGACTTCACATTCCAATTTAATCACACCCCACTCCTCGACAAAAGCATCATTCAAACACTTCATGAAGACAGCAGGCTTCTCTGCAATTAAACAGGCAAAACAGAACAACGTGATACAGAAGTTGAGACATTTCCAGTTGTGTTCAGATTTTTAAAGAGGTATCAATAAATCTTTACCATTACTGACGACACCAATATAGAACCTAAAGTGGTTTCATGTCTGTTGACTGAATACGCTTTATGGAATTCTCAAGTATTCAGTAGGAGAATACAGGGAACAGGAGGGACAGCCTGCATTGCCGTGGGTGGGACTGATATATGAAAAAATTGGGATGTAGCTCTTCTAAAGCTGGAGAGCAGGCATTGCCCTCACGTGGAGCACAGCTCATACAGCAGGCCACAGTATTAAGAGGATAAGCTGCTGAACACTTTTGATTTTCCTCTTTATTGACTCCTTTTATCTATCTTCTATTTCACACATCAGAGGTTTACACTGGGGAAAAAAGATCCACCAAACGCAAAAGAAAGGAGAAAGAGGAAATCCTTCAAACTCTGAGCGCGTAGAGTAAAAGAGCTTAATTACTGGGGAGAGCAGATTAGAATCACAGTATCCTTAGAATTGGAAGAGACCCTTAAAGGCCATCTAGCCCAGCTCCCCTGCAATAAACAGGGACATTCACAGCTAGATCGGGTTGCTCACAGCCTGGTCATTAGTCATTCCAGAGGCAAAACACACACTGAATGATCTCTCCCTGCAGTCATAAATCCTTGGAGACAACAGCATTGACACTGCATGGCACTGAAGCAGTAAAAAAATTTGCTCCTGTAACTCTCCTTGTGTTAAGTAAAATGATGATAAAAAGCAATTGAATGCTTTGGCAGGACACCAAAACCATCCTCCTTCGTTGATATCTGCTGCAATGGAACCTTCCACTGGAAGAAAGCCCCTGATAACTTGTCACCCCAGAGAGGTGAGCTTTAGAAGCAGGATTGCTGCACAATAGAATGAACTGGAGCTCCTTAGCATCTCTTACATCCAGGAGGGCTGTGATCAGACCCACCTCTCACCTTCAGGCGCGCGCTTTCTGACACCTTGTCTGACTTCACTGTCACTGGGCCAGCATCCTCAGGCTTAACCTGCTTCACTGTCAGTGTGCAGCAGTTGCCAACGTTCTTGATGTCATTGTAATTGTTGGTGTAAAGGAGGTTGCCATTCAGAAACCATTCCACATCCTCGTCATCATGGGACAGCTCGCAGGAGAAGACAGCAGAGCTCTCTTCTTCAATTTCCACATCCTGCAGGTGCTTCCTTACTTCTACATCGTGGGCTGTAGGGAAACAAGGTGAACTGTTACCACTGTTACTATAAAGCATACTGGGATGTGGTAGAATGGCTGGACTAGATAATCTTTGTGTAATCTTCTCAGTGAAGTTTATACATTTGCAAAGTTAGCAGGAGAGAACGGCAGAAATCAACCTCAAGAAGAGAAATCTGAGGTGAAATAGGACATGGAAGAGGCCACCCTCCCTGCTCATACCTTCAGCTGTCAGCGTGGCCTCAGTCTCTGCAATTCCTGCCTTGCACTTGTACACACCAGCATCATTGGGCTTCAGCTTCAGTATCTGGAGCTCTGCTGAATGCTTATCCCTCTTGATCTTGTACTTCTCAGAGGGCTCGATGGGTGTGTGGCCCTTGAACCATTTCACAACCTTTGGAGAAGGCCTGAAGTCACAGGACAGGATGACAGAATGACATTCCAAAGCTGTCTTGTCCTCCAACTTCCTGGTGATTTGTATATGGTAATCTGAAAAGCAGGGGTGGAAGAGAAGAAAGGATGAGGACAATTGGAAGAAGAGGAAAGTCTCTTGCATCTATTCCATTCCAATTAATTTCATGTTCACAATGGTTCTTTGAACAACTCTAAAGATAAAACAAATGATTGTCTATAGGGAAGGCCATTGATTACATTTCTATAAAGTAATACTGTATAGTATCTACCAAATGCAAGCTCCAGCTCTTGCTCTGTGCTTATTAAATTGCTCCCAGTTGAGGCTTTTATTCAAATAAGAGTGACTTGAAAATATAATAAGTACTTTAGGATGTGAATGGAGACTCTTACACTGGGGACAACAGGAGATAAGAAGCCTGCAAATTTCTTTCAGATAAAATCAATGACAAACTGCATCAAATTTAGGTGCTACCAAACTTAAACTTGTCTAGTTCAGAAATACAATTAATTTCACCTGATTTAACTTCTTTGGTATAGCCAAGGACAAAACCTCAGCTCTGTAGATCTGAATAGTAAGCACATCACAACTATTCATACAGATCTTTTACTGAGATGCAGCTGTCTCATTTAGTGTCCAATGACTTTGAACTGGAAATGGAGCAGAACCTCCAGACACGCAGACAATATTTCAAAGACCCCAGTGAAGGAAGACTGTACATTAATTAATTCTCCATCTTCATGATGTAAACCAAGCCAGGATATGTTACCTCTGACGAGCAGATTGGCTGTGGATTTGGATTTGCCAATTGAGAACTGAATGGTGCCTGTCATATCAGTGGTGGTTTTCAGTATGGTCAGCCGGTGGATGGTGCCTTCTTGCTGCATAATCAAGTTTCTGCCAGCCTGTAAGACTTCCCCACGTAGATACTACTTGGGAGGTTTCACAGAAGGAATGGATATCTCGCATTCAAATTTGGCTTCTTCAGGCTCAGTCACATCCTCATCACACAGCTCCTTTACTAGATTAATGGATTGCTCTTTAAGAAGGATGGAAGGAGAGAAAGCAGAGATTTAGAAGGAATGTAAAAAACCCTTACATTATCACCCTACTTACTCACGTCAGCATTACTGCACATGAACACTACACCTATCACCTCAAAATGCCTTAAAACATCATTAAAAAATACTAGAAAGAAAGGAATGTTGTTAAGAAGTCAGACAATATGACTGACAACCTGAAGAGAGCCCAGATCTTCTGATTCCCAGTCCAACATCCAAATCAAAACATGACCTTCCCACCCCGATATCAAATTCCTCGCATTACGAAGCTGGGGACTGAACTCTTGAGTAGTGTGCTAACTCAAATGACTCCCTATTCTTTATCACACTTAACATCATATATATACCCTAACATTGTATATAGTAAAAAAAACAAACAAACTCTGTGCTCTTTTCAAACAGCATGAGAAAGTGAAGAAAAAGACAAGCTATGTTTTTTATCCCTCAACGTTCAAACATAAATCTGAAGTCTAGCGGTAGAAAATCAACCTCCTAAGAAAATAATCTGTTTTACTTAGCAAAAGTAAATCCCAAAAGACAAGCTGGATATTTTGAGGGCAGAAAGGTAGGTAGGTAGGAGTATTTATTTCTGTGAAAGGTCCTGGTGGTGTTTAACTTCCTTGACATTCAAGCAAAGGATGTTAGCTGGTTTATAACATAAGATAATTTAAGCAAAATGATCATCAGAAGCATAATTACCTTTAACTTTAAGATGGGCACGAGATTCTGCCTTTTCTGCTACAGATTTGATTTCTGCTGCATCCTTGACTTGGACGCGTGTGTAAGTCAGCGAGTAGGTCTTTCCTGAAGCAGAGAACCACAGAGTCACTAAGGCTGGAAAAGACCACTAAGGTCATCTAGTCCAACCGCCAACTCATCCCTACCAAACTGTGCTCTTGAGAGCAAACCCACAACTACACTTGGCTTCCTTGAGCAAAGAGCTCTGAGGCACATGGCCAGGCTGAGCATCATCCAACTGGTTTCACAGCATCACTGCCTGTTCTCTCATGTCAATGAAACCACCCATTCCCTCACATCCACATCCCACCAAAGCTGCTTAGTGCTCCCAAAGCGAATGCTCACCAGTTGTTTCCAACTTGAAGGTCATCTTCTGGCCAGCAGCCTCGCAGATGTATTCTCCAGCATCTTTCTTCTCCAGCTGCTCCACAACCAGACGCCGTGTTTTGCCCACAGATTCCATTCTGAACTTTCTGGAGGAGGCAAGCAGTCTTCCATCCTTGTACCATTTTACTTCGGTTGGATCCTGTGCTACTTCACAGCTCAGGGAGGCACTTGCTGCCAGGGCAGCACTCACCTCTTTCTGCACCTTCTCCTGGTTTATAAACACAGGTTTTGGCTCTGAGGGAAGAAAAGAAAAAGTATTGACTGGGGGACTGAAATGAGACCATCTTGCAGGTTTGTATGTACAGGTTGGAACAGGTTTAGGTTACCACTTGTGCCCAAACTAATAGCCTTCACTAGAGAATATCAGCTCTTCTGTTAAAACTAAGTGTCAAATCTAGGCAAGAAAGAACCGAGGAACTGAAGGAACGAAGAGGGTCCTTGAACACCAGTCCCATGGTTGCAAGTCACTATGCAAACATATTGAACCCAAAAGAACATCTGTCCTGCAGGCAACCAAAACCTGAGTTCCTTTTACTTAAGACCCACTGTGAAACATCAAAACACATAAACGTGTGATAGTCAAATCACTGGCTGCCTTTTCATGACCCAGAACAGTACTCCTGGCTTCCTGAACAGACTCCTCATGGCCTCTACCATTGCCACAACTGTGACTGTCAAAGGCACAAAGGAAATATGCTCACCAACGCAGTCCTTTCTTCTTTGTGTGTGATTTGCAGCTATCTATTTTGCTTTGAGCTCTGGGAATAGTCAGCTCTACCAGGTCTCTTACTGTGAGGAGCAGACTCACCTATCCAGATGCAGCCTCCAACATAAAGGCATAGTAAAAAGTCAGTGTACTACTAGGAGAAGTTCCTGCTTCTCCTGCCATGAAAGGCTGCACGTACAACATGCACTCCAGCCTCACTGCACATACTTATCTTAGTCAAATGTTTCTGTGAACAGGAATTACAGTTTGGGATCTCAGGCACAGGAGAGATTTGAATAATATCTTGAATATTGCTTCCACTGTACATATATCAGTAATTATTATTCTACAGACAGACTGAAACAGGTCTTTGTGCCATACTAAAACCAAATACTTTCTACAAACCCAGGCAATCAAGTCTAGGGAAAAAACCTCAGCACAGACTACTGCAACTGGATCACTGTATAATAGAAACTAGATTTTACTTTACTGTTCTCTGCTGTATTTCAGACAACACCTGTCTTACCTGTGACATGAATCTTGAAGGTGAGTTTCTGGCCAGCAGCCTCGCAGCTGTACTCCCCTGCATCTTTCTTCTCCACCTGGCTCAGCACCAGCCGACGCTGTTTGCCCTCTGACTCCACCCTGAACTTCTTGCACCAGGTGATCAGTTTCCCCTCCTTGTACCACTTCACCTCCGTCTTCTCCTGGGCCACCTCGCAGCTCAGCGTGGCATTTTCTGTTGGTGCAGCCTTCACCTCCTTCTGCACCTTCTGCTTGTTGATAAAGGCATCCTCTGCTTCTGGAACTGGAAAACATTGGGTAAAATAGACATTAGATATGAACAGCTTGTGACTGGAAGATATTTAAAGTTGCTTCTGTGTCGTATTGGGCCATTTCCTGGAGCAACACTGCTTCACAGTGTTTATCACACATTATAAAGCATCCTCAGCACAGTCCATATGGTCATCCCATCCCTCTGGGTAGTCTTTACTATCAGCTGGGACTCTTTATTTTCAGATTTCTTCGAATGAAGACAATGACAGATCTATATATATAGATATATATATACCACACCTACACCCCCACAAACTGTTACAACTCCATATTCCTCCCCATATTTGCCCCCGACAGCCCCCAGTAGCCCCATATCACCCTCAGGCCCCCACAACCCTCTATCTCTCCATACACCACCCCTTAAAGCCCCATACCTGCCCATATCCTCCAATAGCTCCCCACAACCCCTACACACCCTCAGAGCCCCCTAGAGCCCCTAGTCCTCCTATGGCCCACCACAGCCCCATATCCCCCCTACAGTCCCCCTCAGCTCCTTTTACAGCCCCTGCACAGCTCTATAGAACAGTCTGATAGAACTACCTCTAGTAGAAGCAATCTCCACACAGAGATCCTTTCCCAGTGGCACTCAGCCCTTCAGTGGGGTCTAAGAGAGCTGCAGCCAGACTCAAACACAACTGCTCACACAGCTCAGCTGCCTTCACCTGTGCTCCTGACGCTGACACATTGCAGCCCCACATCCCCCTCTGCCCCCCCACAGCCCCACACCCCCCTGTCCTCCCCGCACTCCCCATCAGCCCATCCCACCTCAGTGCTGCCTCTGTCTCTTCTCTCCTCTCCCCGTCCCAGCGCCGGCCTCCCACGGCCTCCCATTGGGCAGCGGCAGCTCCGCCGGCTCCGATTGGCTGAGCTGCAGTGCGCGGGAGTGGCCATTGTGGGGGGGGGCAGAGGGGGATGTGGGGACTGCTTCCCAGTTGAGACTACCTCAGCTTTCTGGTCAAGGCATCGACATTGGTGAGTTTTCCTTTGCTAATAACTTTTGACTAAAAAATAACAAAATAAATAAATAAATAAATGCCACAACACAAAGCAGAACACACACACAAAAACCCACAAAAACAAGGAACTTGGATTTAATGGATGCTGAAGATTCAACACCTGTGCATTTGTCATGTGAGTTACTTATTTCTTTTGCCCTTAGTTTGGACACAAATGGCATTATTTTCTTCACAGTAACAGAAATGGGAAAAGGAACTGAACTTCTGAAGTTCAAACTTCTGGGTTGTTTTTTTTCTTTTTTTTTTTTTTGCCTCTTGGAGACACCTGTATTTGGTGGTGGAATGGAATTCCCCCATCCCATTTTAGTGCAGATTTTGTTGTGCTCGATGTGGAATAAACCCTACCCAGCCTGTTCCGCACCGTTCCCTCTGTTTGCAGTACGTAGCCTTTCAGGAGTGTTTATTTGTCATTTCTTGTTCTATGTGACCCTCTGTTTGGCTGACTTTCTTTTTAATTCCGTGCTTTAATCAAGCATGTTGTGAGCTTGTTAGTGCACCAATTATTCTGGAGGGCCAGACTCAATAAAATGTCAGGCTGAGAAGTTGTTTGGCTGTGTTATGTGGGACAAGACCAAATTCATATAGAATCCAGCCCCAGAGAAAAGCAAATGTAGCCAGCAGGACTTGAGGGCTGAGCTGTAGGAATGGAAGCGTCCTCTGCTGTTTGAAACAGAGCGCTTTTCTAAGCTGTGTTTCAGCAGAAACCAGGTAGTGCTGGGAACAGGCAACTATTGGCAAGGGCTCAGTGCAGCTCTTCCCTCACCCTGCACCACGACTGACAGCATGCTCTGTTTTCTCTCTCCAGACCAAGTTCTCCCAGTAAGAGGGCAGAGTCAGCAGCTGGCAGTTGGCGTTCCTGCTTCTGCCTGGGCAAACCATCCCCTGTGGCCGAGAACCAACTGCAGAGCAGTGCCAGGGAGCCCTCTGAAGCTGAAGTCTTGGTCCTGGCAGGTAAGGGTGCAAATCCAGCTTTCAAAACACTGCTTGTCAGCAACACAGGTAGAATTCATGCTTTCAGTGGGCTTGTACCTCTTTCTGTATTCCTGCGTTCGAGCCATGCCTGACATCTTTGGTTGACACTTGTCTTTCCCAAATGAGTCTCGCAAGCTGCTTGAAACCTGCTTGACAGGCAGCACCAAGCCTTTGCCTCCTTGGATAGTGAAAGTTTACACTAACTGCTGTGTATCTACTCTTTCCAGGTGAATCCATCCCTTGCCAGTGCAGGAACACCCCGGCAAGTAGCGATGATGCACGGTGTGCTTCCATCAATGGAGTGCAGTTAGGATGCATGAGTCACTGCAGTTCCAAGGACAGCCTTTCACGTGACAGCAATGATGGAGAGGAGGAGGTCTGACCTATTCAGTTTTGAGCCTCTCCATGCAGGAAAACCTTGCGGTTCTGGAATGTCTTCACCTACGAAGGTAGTGAGGGATTTGGAGCACAGGCCTTACAAGGAGCAGCTGACGGTGTTGGGATTGTTCAGCCTGTAGAAGAGGAGGCTCAGGGGAGACCTTATAACTCTCTATAACTTCCTGAAGGTAGGTTGTAGTGAGCTGGGGGTTGGCCTCTTCTCTCGAGTAATCAGTGATAGAACTAGAGGGAATGGTTTTAAGCTGCGCCAGGGAAGATTCAGGCTGGACATTAGGAAATACTACTTCTCAGAAAGGGTAGTCAGGCACTGGAATGAACTGCCCAGAGAGGTGGTGGAGTCAACGACCATGGGAGTGTTCAAGAAACATTTGGATGTGATGTAAGGAATATGATTTATCCGGGAAGTATTGGCAATGGTTGGACCAGATGATCTTCTAGGTCTTTTCCAACCTTGATAATTCTGTGATTCTGAGCTGAGAAGCTTTTCTTGATCAAGTCCTGCTTCCAAGTTTAACCACCTATGGGGAAGTAGATGTCACTTTTCTAGCGTCCTTCAATTCCGTGTCTGCATTTTCCTAAAAGTAAAAGAATTTGGAGGTAACCAGCTGCAGTGAAGTGAGCGATTTCAGTGCCTGTTTCTGATGGTGGCAATGAGTTCAGAGGTCATACTTAATTGACGATTCCTGTTTCCATTCTGACAAAGGCTGTAGTTGCAGCTGACTTCCTGAGGCTGCCATACGTGGTGGTGATGCAGCCTTGGGCTTCTTGGGGATTTGCATGACTCCCACCTTTCCTTTCTGTGTCTTGCAGGTCAGCTGGTGCTGGAAGCGGCCGGTATCTGAGTAGGAATGAAGGTGAGTGCAGGAGCAGCTGCTGAGGGGAGGAAGGAAGTCCATGCTAATGAGCTCTGAAGCATCTGCAGGTACGGTACCAAAGGAGGCAGCAGTGATGCAGGGGGCTCCCCAGCAGGAAGCTGGCTGATCCAAATGCTTGCTGAGAGTTTGGAAGCCCAAGCCCTTATGGTCTCTGTAAGGGTGGCTAATAAAAAGATGTTAACCAAGATGGTGGTAAATAGTCAAAGGTTGTTAGCAAAGGAAAACTCACCAATGTCGATGTTTTGACCAGAAAGCTGAGGCAGTCTCAACTGGGGAGCAATCTCCAAGAGATGCTGCCTCAGTGGTGGTCAGCCTTTAAATGAGGTCTCAGAGGAGGTGGAGTCGAGGTCCACCCTTTCTGTGAGCACAGCTCCATTACTCTCACCTGTGCTCCCGCAGCTGACCCAACACTTGCCTCAGCTGATTAATCAGAGGTTCAAGGTGTGATTTCCCATACAATCTCTAAGCTGAAGGCAGCATCTCCTTGATCTGATGGTGGTGTGCCTGAGTGAGGGAGTGATCCAAGCTGGATGCAGAAGAGTCATCTTAATTTCTCTGCTATTTTACTTCAGATGACACCTATTGGGTGTTGGTTTCTTAAAATTTGGATCTAGGAGGTGGCCTCTCCCTTTGCTTCTGGTGAAAGCACAGAAGTGCAGCAGGAGTAGAAGACAAAGAGGTTTTCTTCGTGACAGGAACACCAATTATTTGATTCAAATGTGTAACTGTGATGAAGATAGTGAAGAACAGATCTGCCTCAAAGACATGCTTGATCACATAAGGAATGAGCATGTGATCCAAGACAGCCAGCGTGGCTTTAGCAGGGGAAGGCCATGCCTAACCAATCTGGTGGCCTATGATGGAGTGATGGCATTTGTGGACAAAAGGAAGGTAACAGATGTCATTGACCTGGACTTGAGCAAGATCTTTGACATGGCCCTCCACCACATCCTGATCTCTAAACTGGAGGGATGTGGATTTGACAGGTGGACCACCTGGTGGATAAGGGATTGGTTGAAAGGCCACAGACAGAGGGTGGTGATTCGTGGTTCTGTGTCCAGGTGGAGGCCGATAACAAGTGGTGTCATCCAGGAATCTGTCTTGGGACCAGTGCTTTTTTACATGGTTATCAGTGATACCAATGATGCGATCGCGTGCACCCTCTGCTGTTTGCTGAGTGTTACGGCTGACGCAGTGGAAGGAAGGGATGCCATTCAGAGGGAGCTCAACCGAGAGGTTGGCCTAGGTGAATCTAATGAGGTTCAACACAGCAAAGTGCAAGGTTTTGCACTTGGGCTGGAGGAATCCCAGGCATTTCTACAGCCTGGGAGGAGCAGTCCTTAAGAGAAGCCCCGCAGAGAAGGACCTGGGGGTCCTGGTGGATGAAAAACAGAACGTGAGCCATCAGCGTGCTCTTGCAGCTCAGAGAGCAAATAGTCCCCTGGGCTCCATCAGAAGAGGGGATGGCCAGCAGGGACAGGGAGGTGATTGATCTTCATGATCCTTGAGGTCCCTTCCAACCCGGGCCATTCTATGATTCTGTGATTACACTCGCTGTCAGAAATAACGGCAGCTGTACAGAAGCTGGATATATTTTGGGACAGTTCTTGTAACCAGCTGATTTTAAGACCTTGCACGAGTCAAGAGTCTTAATTGCATGTCAGAAGAATGCTGGGAAAGTGGTTATTCCTCATTCTTTTTCATTTGCTGATTCTTTCATTCGGGTTCCTTTTCCAAAGGAGATTCTGGTGATGGAAGCAGTTGAAGAAAGAACCAAAGCAGCTCTTGCCAAGAGTGCTTGAAGTCCCTGTGGAGAGAAGCAAAGAACTTGGGCTTCCTCTTGGATGCTCCCCACCATGTCTCAGGAAGGAGACAACTGCTGTTCCACTTTCTGCTTTGTGTGTGGAAAGGTACGTCTGGGTTTCTTCTGCTTGTTTTTTCTTTCTTTTTCAGGCTTTGAAGGAGAAGGGGTGGAGCAAAGGGAGACCCACTGGTCATTTGTTACCTCAAGAACAGGATGGATTCTGCATTGACTGTGAAAAACCTGGGCTAGTAGCATGGGCATGTTTCAGGCTGGACTCTTCTTTTGCTGCTTGGTTTCCTTTTGGCTACAGGGAGACAGCTGTCTAAAGGTGTGTTTTCAGACCCACTCTCCAAAACCATGTTTCATTGTTGCAGGTGGTTCAGTGTGCTCTTGCAGGGTAGATGCTGTAGTTTGCTGTAGAATCTGAATGGTTTCTGTTCCTAGGGGAGGACTGGGAGGAGGTAGTGAGAAGAGAATTCAATGCCTGAGGTGTATCTTAGTGAGAAATGTTGGCATGAGATGATGAAAGTCTTGAGCTGTCAAAGGCCAGTGAGGCTCAGACTCCTTAACCTGCTGGAGCAGGGTGGAAGCAAGGAATGGACACTGCCGTCACACAAGCTGCACTTGGTTCTGGTCTGCCAGGTCTGTGCTGGCCTGGATTTCTTCTGAGAAGTTTGTTGGAGCTGCTTGGAGTAGTGAAGGGTGGGGAAGAAGTGCTTCTCCAGAGCTATGAGACGTGCAGCTCCTTCTGAAGTGCTCCTGAGAAGGACGGAGCGCATTTGCTGCAGCTTTCTCTGCAGATGTGCTCCTCACCTTGAAATCCTCCTGGTTTGTCCTCAGCTCCTGACCACGGCCTGTGCTCTGTTTTGCAGGCTGATAACATGCAGAAGCCGCAGCTGGTGCGTGCTTTGTCATCTTTAAACGTACCATCGATTGCGGCAGCCCATGTTATTAAGAGCCACGTTGCCCAGGGGCCAGATGAGCTCTCTCTGGTGGTAAGCAGTTCCAGGTGTTCCTTGTTGTTGTGCATATAAGAGGGCAGTCCTTTCTGCTTTGTTTTCCTACCAGATTTGCTGAATCTGGGATTGATGTTTCAATCTCTTGCAGGTCGGAGATCTGGTGAGCATTGTTGATATGAGGACATATCAACAGGCTGAGCCCCTGGGGGAGAGGCAAGCGTGGCTTTGAGGTAGGCACACGTTTTTGACTAGAGAGCACAACTTCAGTAGAGTTGGGAATCTCAGGTTGGAGCTGCTCTGCCTGCACAGGATGGCTGCTGGATGCAAACAGTTGCCCTGTGTCACTGTCAGTGGACCTTCCCTTTGGCTCTGGGCTCGGGCTAGTGCTCACCTGTCTTTTTGTTCTAATTACAGGTTGGGCTTTTCCCTGGTGAGTGCATGCAACTCATCAGCGGAAAAGTTCCCGATTCCCTCCTCAATTCCTTGCCAAAGCCAGGTGCGTAATTTACATTTGACAACGCGAGTTAGTCAAATAGGGTCAGAACGCTACTTTCAGTGGGTTTGTTTATGCCCAAGTTCAGCAAGCTTAGAAAGAGAACTACAGTAATCTCCTTGGGCACCTCCAGGGATGGGGAAAATCCGTTCTTGCGTGTCCTTGTTGGGAATGTTCTTCCCGTTGTTACATGCTCTGTCGAATGCGTTGCGCTCAGCTTCGTCCAACCGAGCCAGGCCTGAAATGAACTGGTTTCTTTGTTTTGTTGCACAGAGCCAAAGAAATGGGGCAAGCTCATCAACCGCCTTCATTCCCTGGTGAAGGCCAGCCCCGGGAGAGCGAAGCAGCCTGAGCCTCCGACATTCTCCGGATCCATGTCCTTGCTTGACATCGTTGAGAGGTATTTAGCCTTCAGGACTTGAGGGCTGAGCTGTAGGAATGGAAGCATCCTCTGCTGTTTGAAACAGAGGGCGTTTCTTGCTGTGTTTCAGCAGAAAGCAGGCAGTGCCCGGAACAGGCAACTTTTGGCCAGGGCTCGGTGCAGCTCTTCCCTCACCCTGCACCACGTCTGACAGCATGCTCTGTTTTCTCTGCAGACTGAGTTCTCCCAGTAAGAGGGCAGAGTCAGCAGCTGGCAGTTGGTGTTCCTGCTTCTGCCTGGGCAAACCATCCCCTGTGGCCAAACGCCAACTGCAGAGCAGTGCCAGGGAGCCCTCTGAAGCAGAAGTCTTGGTCCTGGCAGGTAAGGGTGCAAATCCAGCTTTCAAAACACTGCTTGTCAGCAACACAGGTAGAATTCATGCTTTCAGTGGGCTTGTACCTCCTTCTGGCGTTCAAGTCCGTGCCTGACATCTTCAGTTGACCCCTGTCTTTCCCAAATGAGTCTCTTGTCAACACAAGAGCTGGACCTGCACGAGGATCACTTTCAAGACAGTGACACTGTTGCTAGAAGCCTATTTGCTTCTGCCCACCACCACTACATAGCCAAATGGCAAGAATCTCCATGGTTCATCTTGCGAACGTTCGACACTAACCGCTGTACATCTACTCCTTCCTAGGTGACCCGAGCCCTTGTATATCCCCAAGACGCAGGGCATGTTACGATGACGCATCTTCCATCAATGAAGAGTTGTTACTAAGCACAGGATGCTGCAGTTCAGATGAAAGCCTTCCGTATAACATCAGCTATCAAGAGAAGAATGTCATCATCGTTGAAGCGCTCATTCATCCCATCCCTACTGAAGCTGCTGACCTGAGCCTGCCAGACACCTCAGGCACCAGCCTGGACTCAATGTCTCTGCAGTGCAGCCCAGCCCAAGCACAGCCCGAGTGCCCCGACAGCAGCACCACCATGCAGGCTCAGGTCAGCATCACCGAGGAGAAGCTGAGCATCTCGCAGGGGGGCACAGAATCAGGACACGAGTCCCAGGCTCTGGGCAACAGCATGGTCTCTGAGCAGCTCTCATGATTACAAGAGAGGATGAGTCCCATCTTTCCTCCAGACCTCACACCCCCTCCTTTCTCCTATTGAATAAAGGCACGCTCGTGCTCAATCAACGCCTTGACTGAATTCCGAGTTATCATTCGCAGAGATTGGGATGAGTGCAAGAAACATCAAGGCAGCTCAGCTTACAACACTCTGGCTGTGGGGTTTGCGCGGCCGAGCTCTGGGTGTGTTCCCATTTTGCCTGACTTTGGGATGCCTGCAGCGAGAGCTCTGCTGCCGTTGTGTATGGCAGCAAATAGTCTCTAGCATCCTGGATGCTGCTCATGAAAACCTCAAGCTTCCCGGCTGTAGCTCTGTGATGCTTTTCAGGGCCTTTTGATGCTCTTCGGTGCCGTAGCTGCTCCCTAACACCTCTGTCCTCCCGCCGTGTCCATTCCTGGCTCCCACCTGTGAGCTGTCCCTGCAGATCATCTCCAGCCCTGCCATCATCGTGCTGTGGCAGGAGGAGCTCGCCCTGACCAACATCAGGCAGTGTTGCCTGCCTCTCACACTCTCTAGACCAAGTGTAACTACGCTGTCGTGGAGACAAATGCTTTCTGTCACATCCTCCATCCCCGCAGACATTTACTGGTAGGTGGCTCTTGCAGAAGAAGATTCAAGCAGCAGAACCTTTTGCTCAGCTACAGCACACGAATGCTACAAAAGCAGGAACAACCCACAAGATCTGGGTCTGTTTGTCCTGCACAGGCATGCACTAACTGCGTTTGATAGTACCCCCCATCCTTGATTTCCTTCCCTGCTTCTTGTCTGATGGTGCTGCTGAGCCAGGAACAAGCTGCCCAGTGTGGCAGAGCATGGTGCAGAGCTGTGCTGGGACCTCCTCCCCTTCCTCTGCTGCAGATCAGTGCCCCACACGTGCCATCGAGATGCTCTGGCACGGGATGTGCCTCCAACCCAAAGCTCCTTCCCACCTCCCAGGGAAAAACAAAGCAACCCAAGCATCTCCAGCAAAGCTGCCCAGCAGACAGCAGGGAATGCAAACAGCTTCTGACTGCTCCCCTGCACTCCTGTCCTAAGTAAGAGACCCTACGAGGACTGGCTGGGAAATCAGTGCATGACACACGTGAGTGTGCACAGCATTGTGCAAAGCAGTGGGGTTCCACGAGTTTGTGTGTGTGTGTATATCTGCTGTTATGAAAGCATGGAAGACTGCCTTACTGAGTCCCAGATAATTACTTATCCTCAAATGATTTTTCCTGGCCAAATTTAGAGCCTCTCACAGGTAATCGAGACCAACAGGCTGTTGTTGCACAATCAACAGGCACAATCGAGATGATCAGCTGAGGAAAATAAAGCATCATGCCAAGGGTACTAGATAAGTGAGCAGCTTGAGATCTGCACATTTATGTGATACTCATGGTGTTAGACAATATTTGCCTAGAGAGGTCACATTGAATGAAAGCAAAATATAAGATGAATGAAAATATGCACAGGAGAAGAAATCTCTGAGGCTTCTGAAGTGTTATGACCAGAAGACATAAACTCTGTTAAAGCAAACATTTCTCTCTATTTTTTGTGTTATTCCAGGCAGGCCTTGATTACCGCCTGAACACATGTTGAGGAAGCCCAGCTTATGGAGCACCAGAGCTAATCCAGGGCAAAGCGTCTATTGGCTCAGAGGGATGTAGAGCGGTGTTTGTTTTCCCCTCTTTCCCTTCCCTCTCCACAGAGCATTTAAAGGCAGTGGAGCTCAGGTAGGCTCTCTTGGTTTCCCTTCTGAATTCTGCTAGGTTGCATTGCTTGGTAGCTCTCAGAAGCTGTCAGTGGCCACAGACTAGAAAAGTGCAATTGGTCTCAGTTCACACAGCTGGCTGGTTTGTCGCTGGCTAATCCTGAACTGCCTCAAGTGACTGCTTTGGGGCTCTACAAAACAGCAACTTCAGAGATCTCTTTCTATTACTAAGTTTTTGAAAGAGCAATTTGCTCTGTTAATTATCCATCATTTTTGTGCAGTCTGTTTTGTCAGACTTGTCTTTAGCTTCCAAGTTGTATGTGAAGAGTTGTTTGCACTGTAATGCACAATGTACTAAAAACTGAGAGATGTAAATGTGAAGAGTTTTTCCAGCTTTGATTTCATGTCTGGAATTTTGGAACCCACTACTTGCAGTTGTTAATCTGTCCAAACTGGTCTGGTTTGGAATGCCCTCATCCTTCTTGAATCGCTGTTAAAGGCGGAGCAATTCCTACAAGTGCCATGGCCCCACTGTTGTTCTAATTCTTGTTTCTTTGTTTTCCACACACTGCTTTTCAAGCCTCCTTTTTCTTTACAGTCAAAGTGAGAACTACACTGTGAGGTGTCTGAACCTTGTTGTGCCTCTACATAAATAGAACAGCAGCAAAGCCTGACAGGTGACTGTGCTGACAGCTCTCATATCCAGTAACATGTAACTGTGCTAAATCCCTTGTGACGGCTTTGATTTCATTTTTGCCAGTGAAATCCTTGTAAAAGGAACTGCAGCAGTGTGATGAGCTAAGGTGAAGGTGCTGGTTTTAGTAGTGCTCTAAGCTGAGTGGAAGAACAATTGAATTAGGGTTATATGCTTTCTCTGGGACGATAAGGTTTTTTTTTCTTGAGATAAAGAGCCAGCTTTTCATGGGCTATATGTGGGCTTTGGCAAGGGCAGACAATCCAGTCTGTCAGGAAGCCATTTGAGGTGCTTCAGGTTTGTAAGCTTGTCTTTTAGTTTTTCAGGCAGATATTTGGAGCATGGGTGTAGTGCTGTATGCTCTGCTGTGTGGGTTTTTCCTTTGGATGATGACAATATGATGGCACTCTACAGGAGGATACTAGTGGGTATCAGTTGTGCTAGAATACACTGAGAAGGGAAATAGCTGAGCTTGACAAGAGGCCTTGCTTTTCAGATGGCAGAACATGCTGAGCTGTGGGTAGAAAGGCCTGTCTGCTGAATATTGTCCCTGTTTTTGCTGCTTTGTCTACCAGTATTTTGTGGATTTGGTTCTACACTTGGTTGGCCTATGTGGCGCTGTAGCCTAATTCTATACCATGATAGCATACAGAATTTAAGGAGAAGTATTTTCCTGCCAATGGGCTGGATTTTTTTGTATCTGGTTCTTCAACTGGCTGCTCCCTATACTATCTGTAGTAAAAATATAGACACATCATTTGATTTCCCTGAAATGAATGTTCCTAAATGCCAGCTCTTCTCATGTCTACAAAGATCAAAGTTCTGCATTTGCTATTAGAATTTCCTCTTCCAGAATCAGGAGGTAATGTAGGACCCCACAGATTGCCTTCAGAATCCAACAGTTAGTTCTGTTTCCTTTCGGAGTGCATAACAACCTGAGCACATGAATTGAATGACGTGGCTTGTTAGTCTGGTACAAACTCTGCTGTACACTGAAACTTGGTCCATTTGTAAGCAGGACTTTGTCCATCTCTGCAGGACAGCAGAAAACCCTTTGTGCTAATCATGATGCCAAGAAGCAGAATGCAGCAAATGGCAGATGATCCAACTGCTTCAGGTGTTCATTTCCTTAAAACTGAGAATAGTTTTGGACTGAGAGTTTGTAAGCAGAACGGAGCTCTTAAAGCTGTCAGAGATTATTCCTGCACTCTTCAATTCTATCTGCCTAACATACACAGGATCTCAGAACTGCATTGCTTGAATTGGTGGAAATTGTTGAAGTGAACTGGGATGAGCAAGTTTTAGAACTTAGTCAGAGTGCTATAAAAAATGGATAATCTCATGAGTATTAAGGTACAGGATTGCTATTTCTGCACTGAATTTGTTTTTATTTTACATGGCTGTGATCTGAAAGTTGCTTGAAACGCAGGCACCTCGGCACTGTTGTGTAACTGAATTTCACACATGATAGGTCCTGAAATATCCTGGAATCTAAAACTCTGACTTGTTTTAAGTCTGCTGCTTGAGTATAATCAGGGTCATAGTGTCTGTGTGCAGTGTTTCTTTCCCTGTAATGCTCCACATCATTTCATTTTGGGAATATTGAAGGAAATGGACTATGTGCCATAACTGTTGTTAGAACAAACTATGTCTGGTGTGATCTTATGCATAGTTCTGTAACTGCTCTTCACAGCTCAGGTGTTTGACCTTCCTTTTGGTGAAGTGATGAAATACTGCTGGTTTCTATTTGTGCTTCTAGGCACCTTGAAGCTCTTAGGAATAGAACAATTGTCTCCAGTTCTTTTCAGTGATATCAGTAACAGCTCGAGTGTTGCTGCCCACTAGGTAGACCCAAAGAAGCAGATTACAGTGAAACAACACACGAGCTGGACCTGCATGAGGATCACTTTCAAGACAGTGGCTCTGTTGCTTGAAGCCTATTTGCTTCTTCCTGCCGCCACTCAATTACCAAGTATCAACAACCTTTCATGATTCAACTTGCAAATGTTTGAAACTAACCCTTGTGTTTCTATGCTTTCCTAGGTGATTCGAGCCCTTGTCAACCCCAAATATCCAAACCAAGTAGTGATGTGCAGTGTGTTTCCATCAATGGAGAGTTCTTATTAAGCACGAATCGCTGCAATTCGGATGACAGCCTTCCACATGGTAACAGTGATGGACACAAGGGGCTCATCCACGTTCATGCTCTCATATCTCCTGGCTCTGCTGAAGATGCTGACCTGAGCCTGCCAGACACAGCAGTCACCTGCCTGGATTGTGACCCAGCGCCTTTGCAGTGCTGCCCATCCCAAGCACAGCCCGAGTGCCCCAGCAGCAGCACCACCATGCAGGAGCAGGGCAGCATCAGTGAGGTGAAGCTGAGCATCTTAGATGGGGACTTGGAGTCAGGCTGCCAGTCCCAGGCACCAGGCAGCAGCACCAGCTCTGAGCCACTCTCATCTTGACAAGAGGAGTCCCATCTTCACCCTTGACCTCTCAAGCCCTCCTGTCTTTTATTGAATAAAGTCACTCTCATGCTCAGTCATCGCCTTGGCTGCATACCGAGTCTTCAATCACAGGGATTGGGATGAATGCAACAAACAGCAAGGCAGCTCAGCTTGCAATGCTATGGCTGTGGGGTTCGTGCAGGCAGAGCTCTGGGTTCCCATTTTGCCTGGCTTTGGGATGTCTGCAGCAAGATCTCTACCATTTTGTATGGGAGCAAATAATCTCTAGCATCCAGGTTGCTGCTCATGATAATCCCAGTCTTCCTGGCTGTCGCTTTGTGATACCTTTCAAAGCCTTTTGATACTCTTTGATGCCTTGGCTGCTCCCTAACACCTCTGTCCTCCTGCCATGTTGACTCATGTCTCCCACTTTTAAGCTGGCTTTGCAGATCATCTCCAGCCCTGTCATCATCACGCTGCAGCAGGAGGTGCTCACCTGGCCCAATGTCTGGCAGTACTGCTTGTTCTGCAGATGAGCAGCTGCCTCCTCATCTCTTCAGCTACAGTAGTTTTTCTCAGGGCAGTTAGATGCAGTCATGCTCCTCTGGATTTGGTGTGTTAAATCCATGCTGCATGGCAGCAGTCAGTGCAATACAAAGGTGTTCTGTGTGCCACAGCATTTCTCCAGGGGCTGCCAAAGGTAGAAGCACAACACAGCACCATCCTTCTGACAGTAATGTCTGTGAGTGTTAGACATGTGAGCACTGCATCATCCCCAGCGTGTCAGTGCTTTTCCACACCAACCTGACTCTCACACTCTGCACTGAATGTAACTCTGCTCTTGTGGAGACAAATGCTTTCTGTCACATCCTCCATCCCTGCAACCATTTGCCGGTAGGCAGCTCTTGCAGAAGAATCAAGCAGCAGAACCTTTTGCTCACCCTACAGCATGCAAATGCTATGAAAGCAGAAATAACCTGGCATGCTCTGGGTCTGCAAGGCTGCACAGATGGGAGAGGTAGATTGTGTTTTTGCAGTGGAAGTTTCCAGTATTTTCAGTACATAGTGTCGGCCCTAACTGAATGTATAACCCTCTTGTAAAACAGCTGTATAAGTAGTTTTTGCACCAAGAAAGTTGCTGAACAGAGTTAAGTTCAGACTGGGGGCGTTCTGACATAGGTAGAATTGAGACAAGCACAAGATAAATACACAGGGTGGGTAGAGCCCAGCACAGGACAGAATGAATGTACTGACTTTTGGAAACATTGCCCTTCTCTGTCCGCAGAAAAGTACAAGGCAAACCTAAAAACAACAGGTTGGTAATTGACCTTCTATGGAAATGAATCCTAGCAACAGTCTGGAGGAGTCTGTGAGCCTGAGATGCTCAACCAATGAGAGCCATGAGAGCATCACCTGCATTGGGTTTAGGGCATAGAACAGAATTGATTTCACTGACTGGTGTGCAGTTTCTCCCTTGCCAAAAGGGGATGTGTGCACAGTATTGCAATAATGAATAAGCACTGCTGCTATCGCTGCCAGCTTTGCCTAACTAGAAATCTTTGACTTTGAGAGTTTCTCACACAAGGGGAGAGGGTAAGAAAGTAAAGAGGCACAGAAAACAAAGGAAAACTGCTCTTCTTATCTATCAAAATTGATACAATTGATGCTGTCGTGCATTTATTTATTTATTTTTATTTTTTTGCCAATGTCAGTTAGATTGTTTTAAAATATCCACACACCAAAATCTGACTACCAAGCAAATGTAATGAAAATGAAATGAAGGTGAGTTAGTGGAAAGCACAAGGCCATATTATGTTAGGCTCTAGCAAATTTACAGGCAGTCACTGCACGAAGAGGTAGATCTGAGTTGCACATTATATGATTTCCACAAAGATTAAGGAAATCTGAAGCTTTCAATATATTTTTTTTTTATTCTTTTTTCATTTCATTTTTTAAACACCTGACCCAGACCCCAACCCTCACAGGAGCTGTAAAGATAACAGCATTAACCCGCAATGTAACTCTAATCCTAACCTTACCCTGATTCTAAAATAGTCTCTAACTCCAAATGTAACAACAAAAATGATGCTAGAAGTTTGTAGCAAAAGGAACCTTAACCCTGATCATAATCCAAAAAAAAAAAAATCATTATGGTAACAATAATCTTTACCTTAAGAGTAATATTAATCAGAGCCCAGATGATGCCTGCATCCAATCAGAAGCATGCTTTGTATTATTTAAGAGTTGTATTTTTTCCAATGAACTCTCTCTATTATCATGTTTATAAAGTAACAGAGTCTGTTCATTTTCTCCTGACACTGTGCCTTACTCCAGACATCCCCTGGAAATGACCCAGATAGGGCACCATCAAAGTAATGCTAATAGTAATGTCAGTCCTAAGGGTATCTCTAGCCTCAGTGTTAATGGGACGCTAACAACAATCCCAACAGCCTTAAACATTCTGGTGGTGTGAAAGAGGTGCTGCCTTGCACATGCTGGGCAGTCCCATTGCCTGTTAAATGCAGGCGGCAGCGTAGAAACATGATGCCCGTGGTCAGAATGCCCTGTGGCAGATCCTGGCACCGGAGAACTGACCGGAGAACCATGAGAGAACTGACAACAAATCACTCGACATCAGAACCGACCCAGTGGTTATTTACAAGCCTTGGGTGACCCAGACAGGATCTCAGAGTGGTGAATGTAGGTACAGAAGTTGTTACTACTCTGTTTTCTTCTAAAAGCTGCTCAGCTGCTTTGCGTTTCAGACCATCCCTGGCTTCACTGTGTGCATCTGTCCAATTGATACCAGGTGGTTTTTTTTCATCTCAGAAGTTGGGGGGTGGGGAGGAGGGGAAATGGACATCAATTCAATTACTCATTTATTTATTGACAGACATTCACATTTGCTACGTTTGCAGAAGTTTTTATTTGTTTGCTGCGGTTTGGTTTTTTCTTTTTTTCTTTTTTTTCCCCCCCCTTCTCTCCTCTTCCATCTTTGTGTTCTGCCCCTATAATCAAAAGAGAACGGATCCCCAGGGTCTGTCCCGCAGACGTTCTTTCCGTGGTCTCTGCTTCCACCTGCTGGCCAATACACGGAACTGCCACTGTTGGGCGTTTGGTGCCTCAGGAAGCACAACGCAGATCTGAGTTCTGACCGGTCTACGCAGCAAATCCGCCAATCTTTATTGTGATAAGCCCTCCACATGGCATTGCGCATGCACTCGAACACGCAGCAGGCATAGATGTCTCCTAACTCCTTGAGGAGCAGGCAAGCAGAACAACTGAGCGCACCACTGCTTGTGATTGGGCCACCCCCATCATAGAGATGTGTGTTAGATCTTTTACCCACCCCTGGACTGGCCTTGTTGTTTAACGATAACCTCTGAAATCTGAGTTACTGGTTCTACCACCTGTAGTGTAGAATAGGTAGCCAATAAATGCTTTTCAACTGTGATGTATCTTTATTCTGCTCCATGCCAAACCTGTGACCAAAACCTCATAGGGGTTCACAAAGAACTCTGGCTCTGCCAGAGCCCCCATCCAGACCCTTCTTGAGTTACATTCACATCTAGTTTGGCTGAAAAGGTTGGACTATAAATACTCAGTGCGTGGGCCTGTTTAACAGATATTTTTTCCTGATTATGCTGTCCATCGATCTTTTTAAACTGAACTCCTGCTCTAATCTGGTCTTTAAACATTTGTTGTCTCAAGACCCTAATGGGTCCAGACTGGATTACCTTAGGGGCTGGATGCCTGAGTCATGGCAGCAGATGGTTCTCTGACCTTTCCACCACCATTCAGAGCCTGCATCTGGCCATAGGCACTCTTGTCTCCCCATCAATTGGGCAGCCTGTTGTATTACAGCACCTGAGGGCCACTGGGGGGTTCAGTATGGATAACATAGACCCATCCTGATGTAAAGGTGATAGCTGTAGGATGAGATCCCTCGTTCCTGATGAAAAATTTATTGACTGGGCTCTCAAAATCATCTTCATAGATTGCCTCTTTCATGCCTAATTCTCTAATATAATTTTGTTAGTCCTCCATAGAGGACCACAGGCTGATATTTAATGGTATGTCATTCTTATTTGGCCATGTTATATGACACACAGCCATAAATCATTCACTGATCAAATGGCTATCCTCATTATGTTGGACAGAGCATACAGTCTTTGCCTGAGGGCAGGGTGAGTAGTAATGGATGTCAGTTTTGAAATTTCCAGTCCATTCACCACAGCGCTTTCTGCCTCCATGTCCCATAACCAGAGCAGCTATGCTGGCATGCTCTCTTGGTTTCTGTCTAAACCACTGTACTATATCCATCAGTTCAGCTGCTGTATTATGGGCAGCAGGGTTTGGGGGGTTGGACACTGGTCAGGGCACTCCCACCAGCCTACCCTGCATTTTTTTTTTTTTTTTTTTTTCATTTTTGGGTTACAATCAGTCAGATCTCAAATAGATCTAGTCCAAAGGGAACCTCAAAATCTGACCTTTTAGTGCCTTCATTTACAGAGTCCATTTTATACACATTCCCTTGTACAGGGTCCCCATGGTCTTCCAGAGAGATGTTCCTGATCTTCCATAGGAGAATGATTGAATTAGGTTTTTTCCCCATCAAAACTGCCACCTGTCTTTCCAGTTTTTCAACACTGTCATTCAATAGCTGATTTGCATCAGCCTGAGCCTCTTCAGTTATGTTCAGACAGTTCAAGGCCATCAGCAGTGGCCATGCCACCATGAACGCAGCTAACTGTCATTCTCAAGTTGTAAGTATGTCTTTGCTAAGACCATGGAAATACTCAGTCAGGTGGGCCAGGGACTCATGGACCCTCCCTCCGTCCCACACAGGGCCCCATTTTTCAGTGACAGAAGCAATGCTGCATTTTGAGGATCCTAGGAATCCCAGGACATGCCCTGACAAAAGGTAATTCAAAGCAGTAGTCTTTCCCCATCCAAACCACCCCATGATATTCACAGAATCACAGAATTGTAGGGGTTGGAAGGGACCTCCAGAGACCATTGAGTCCAACCCCCCTGCCAAAGCAGGTTCCCTACACCACGTCGCACAGCTCGGCATCCAGGCAGGTCTTGAATATCTCCAGAGAAGGAGATTCCACAACCACCCTGGGCAGCCTGTTCCAGTGCTCTGTCACTCTCACCATAAAGAAGTTATTGCACACATTAGTGCAGAACTTCCTATGCAGTACTTTCATCCCATTACCCCTAATCCTGTCCCCACGCATTACTGAAAAGACACCAGCCTCACCACTATGACCCCCACAGCTCAGGTATTTATTAACCTGGATCCTGTCCCCTCTCAGCCTTCTTTTCTCAAGGCTAAACAGACCCAGTTCCATAAGTCTCTCCTCATAGGGGAGATGCTCCAGGCCCTTCACCATCTTAGTGGCCCTCTACTGGACTCTTTCCAAGAGATCCCTGTCTTTTTTGTACTGGGGAACCCAGAACTGGACACAATATTCCAGATGAGGCCTCACCAGGGCAGAGTAGAGGGGGAGGATCACCTCCTTCGACCTGCTGGACACGCTCTTTTTAATGCACCACAGGATGCCATTGGCCTTTTTGGCTACAAGGGCACACTGATGGCTCATGGCCAATCTGTCGTCCACCAGGACGCCCAGGTCCCTCTCGACCCACTTCACTGTCCACTCACCTATCCCATACTTCCTCAACTTTGCTATAAGTATGTCATGGGAGACTGTATCAGTTATAGAGGTTATAGAGTTCAATTCCTGTAGTCAATTTGGCGGCCCAGGTGGGACCAGCTCTGTTCGCTGCAGGACCAGCTGAGAGGGAGACACTTTTGGCGCACCCTGAGATTTCTCTGAAGGACTCCCTTCCTCACCTGATCACTGCAGGGACAGACAAGGACCACCCATAGGTGGACCAGGTATGTGTATGGTAAGTGGAGCCCATATGTCTTGAGGAGACATCCTACACAGTTTACAGCCATACGTGCTGCTCCCAGGGAGGTGAGCTCATGGCTTTGGTTGCCAGCTGGGGTAGGAAGACTCCTTGGGTGAGTTCCTATGAAAGGGAACTGTATGTCATATGAATGGAAACAAGAACAAATACTCTCTCCCAGGTGGTTGGCAATAGGAGGGACCTAGGTTGGTGTCTCCTACGGGTATGGGATATAGTGGATAGCCTGTCAAATGGTAGCCTGGGTTCTCCAAGGTGTAATCATGGGGCTTATAGGTTGTATGTTCAATATTATCATCTGCTTTAAGTGTTTGGTACCGTGTGTCAAGCCGACTCTGGGAAAAACATTGTTTGCTACTGGTCGACCAGAGTATGAGTGTTATTAAGATTCCAGCTAGAAAACGTTGTCAGCATTGTGTAGTATGAATAAACCATGGTTTTTGATCTAAATGTCAGAGTGAGTGTGGTGTGAGTGAGACACAGAACAGCTGCAGGGTGAGTGCCGAGTCCCGATCCATGTTTCCTTCCTCCTGTGAGGGAAATGGCCGGACACGGACAAAGTGAAAGACTGTGTTGTCTGTCCACTCATATGTACTTTCTGCTTGTATGTAAGAAGATGGGGGTTTGCACTCTGTAGATTAGTAAGATGGTCCTGAGGAGAGGTGTACATTCCACCCGACCAATGAGTGTCAACCCATTTATGTAATACTATGTACTGCTTGTGAGGAAGTGTGTGAGGGAGGTGGTTCAATCAGTGCTGGTTCTGTGGCACAGTGTTTATAGCTGAAGAATACAGACTGTATTAAGGGAGTTTATGTGAACTGAAGAACTGTACTGTTTGACAAACTGTTTTGATGGTATAAGAAAGTGTAATTGTTAATGATATATGAAAGTGTACTTGAGGGAATGTGGAAGTGTATCTGAGCATAGAAACAGAGGAAGCATTTACAGAGGAAAAAGGGTTAAAGCGAGTTTACCTGCACTGACATGAGAGCAACACCCTGCACCGCTGCCCTGTGAGCTGAGCAGAGCAGAGCAGAGACACAGTCCCCATGTATCAGGTAGTGTTATTCTGCTTACCAAATGAATGAGTTCACAACAGAAGAGGCAAATCTTCCCCTCTGCTCCATTTGTGGCATACTCTGGAGTTCAAGACATTGCAAAGCTATGGCACATCTACTTTCTTTCAATGATGACGCCTTAGTATGCTCTGGGCTGTCATTTCAATTGCATCTAAAGAAGTCTAGGGTCATGCCAGCTGACAGGAAGCTGGCAAATGTTGTCTCATTGTAAGGAAGAGCAAGAAAGATGACATGGGCAATTATGGACCTGTCAGTCCAGAGCCTGGTAAAATTATGGAGAAAATGATGGTGGGAGTTATGGAAAAACAGCTGAAGGACAATTCTGTCATTGGTTGCAGCCAACACAAGTTTGTGAGGCGAAGGTCCTGTTTAATTTAAGCTCATTCTGTGACACAGTTATCCGTTTAGTTGACCAAGGGAAGCCAGTTGATGTAATCCTTGAGGATTTCAGTGGAGATTTTGATACTGTTTCTCACAACAACCTTCTGGACAGAATGTTCTGCATATGGCTAGACAGAAACACAATGTGGTGGGTGAGCAGTTGGCCAGTAGGTCAGTCCCAAAGGATTATAGTCAGTTTTTTCCATCAGGCTGGTAGATGGTCACTGTCGAGGTCCCCAGGGTTCCATTTTGGGGCCACTTTCCTTTCATGTTTATGCAGATGACTGGAATGCAGGACTAGAAGATGTTCTGAGCAAGTTTGCTGATGAGACCAGATGAGGAGGTGCTGTTGCCTCCACTGAGGGTGGAGAGGACTTGCAGAGAGATGTGGACAAGTCAGAGAAGTGGGTACCAGTTGGTACTAAGCACCAAGTGCATAAAGTATAACAAGTGCCTGATTGTGCACCTGGGTAGGGGCAACCCTGGACATGCACACTGACTGGATATGGGACACTGGAGAGGAGTCTGACTGGAAAGGATTGGGGTGCTGGTCAGCATCACACTGAATGTGAGTCAGCAGTGTGCCAAGGCAGCCAGGAAAGACAACGGTCCCCTGGAGTGCATGAAGCAACTTATTGCCAGCTGGGTGAGGGAAAGGATCGTCCCTCTGCTCTGCATTGCTACTGCCTCACTAGCAGCACTAGGTGCACTTCTGGGCACCGCAGAACACAAAGGACTTCAAACTCTGGGAGAATGTGCAAAGGAGGGCACTGGAACTGAGAGATCTGAAGTTAGGAATTTCACAGGGATTGACTGCTTGTTCACACTGGGCCCTTCTCACATCCCTGCTCACATCCTGCAATGAAACATAGGTCTCATATGGGACATGAACCTCACAGCGTCCTTGCACCACATGTAGAGCCTGGGATCTTCTGTCCCCATGTCTTTCATTTAACATCATACAAAATTCCAACCCATTGCCCCAGGAAATGCCCGGAGCCAACATGAGAGACAGGATCTCTCTACCTCTGGTCTTGCAATCAGGGCTTGACCTGTCTGCTTCGTAAGGCAAAGGAGAGGTTTCTTAGCATGCCAGTGCCTTTGCCTGCCTGTAGTCATGGCTTCCAGTTATCTTCTCTAACAAGTCCCTTGGGAAGCTTGCTTGTTAATGTTCCTCAGTGGGCCCATTAATACTCCAAGAAACTTCACTGTTACTTCTGACTTTGTCTTGTTGAGCACTTTGTGCAAACTTCTCTCTGCACTGGAGGCTGATGAACTCAGCATCAAATGTGCCCTGGGGCCCATTATAACCTAAAGAATCTCCTGTGCCTTATGCCATCTTGTTATCTTCTTCAGGTTATCAGAACTTGTTCAGCAAAAAGGAGGGATATCTGGAGAGAGATTAAAGAGATAGAATCCATTATAAATTTATTTTCTCTTTATTTATATCTGGGTTTAAAGCAGCACTGTGCAACTGATACCAATCCAGGATGTCCCAATGAGTTCTGTACTGTTACTGTGTTGACAAAGGTCCTTCTCAACCTCCCCACCCAATTTTTGCTCTCAATGGACCTATGGGACTTGCATCACTTTTCGTCACATCACTCTTCTCCTCTGAATTCATCCGCTCAGTGTTAAAACTGCTTTGCACCAACTCCCACTGGCTTTCCTCAGAGAACCAGCTACACATGGAAAAGGAAAGATTTCTCTTTTTTATCTGGCCAGCAAATGGAAGGAAAGGTGATGCAATGAATGAACAGTAAAACACAGTGATCAACTGCATGCCATGTTCAAGCTGCATCTATTGAAGTTTGTCTTTCATATGGAATACTTTTAAAAGAAATGATTTATACTGAGGTAGGATAGGATAGATTGAATCACAGTGAAGTAGTTGACAACAGAGGCCATCAGACTCTGGGAGATGGAGCAAATTCCAGTAATCTCCCTGGGATAGATCAGCCAGGTAGTTGAGAGGTATCAACTTAAAACTGATCAGGACTTGTGAGTATTTCACACATTGGGACGAGTTAACATATTCTCACTGATTTCTATTTTTGTCTCCAACTCTATTTTACACTTTTACTGACATTAATGAACATCTTTCAGACTTCGTGCCTTAATAAAAAAGAGACAGTGATTGAGAAAAAGAAAAAGTATAAGAAGAAAAAGAAAAAGAATAGATAGGAAGGGATAGATCAAATCACAGTGAAGGAGTTGACAACACATTCCATCAGACTTTGGGGAGATGGAACAAATTCCAGTAATCCCCCTGAAAGTCAGAAATCAGACAGATAATTGGGAGGTATCTGACTGAACAAGGAGCAAGGGATGGAGAAATCTGGAGGGCAGTGGGAGTAGTTTGTGCCCAAATGGCCTGCTGAAAACATGCCCTTAACCATGGCCATTTATTTAGGAGAGCTGAAAACACTTGGAGGATGAGACACATCAAATAGGCAGCAGGGAAGAGTAGTGCTGGGCACCGGGCTATAGTCTCAGGGCATTGGCACTGGCACTGCTGTCTGTGTCTCTGAACCTGAAGGCATTTGTGTCCAGCGAACACAGTTCTGGAAAACATTGTAGTTTCAGTAAAAGAAAAAAAAAGAAAGAAAGAAAAAAAAAAGACATCAAATCACCTCAAAGATTCATATTTACAGCTTAAAATGGAACAAGACTCATGAGAATTTCTCATGTTGAGAAGGGTTAACACATTTTCATTGATTTCCATCTTTGTCTTCAATTATTTGTTTCAGTTTTATTGACATTTATGATCAACTATTAAGCTTACAGCCTCAAAATAAATAAATAAATAAAAAGAGATACATTTGCATCTTGCACATGGCCTGATGCCCCTTTGACCTTCACAGTTCCCACAAGTCCTTCCATGGCGGTGAGTATGAGATCCAGCAGAGCACCTCTCCTCTTTGGTTCCTCCACTGCTTGGTCAAGAAGCTGCCATCTGTGCTCTCTAAGGATCTGCTGGATGCCACATGCCCTGCTGTGCTGTCCCTGCCGCAGATAATGGAGTGACAAAGGCCACCAAATGGGACAAGGGACAGACAACATCAGATTCCCATCTGTCTGCAGAGGGCACCTTCCATTGACTGTCCCTGATCAGGAAGACAGGAAAAGACACTGATGGTCTCCTCTGTTGGCCATTTCCATTAGTTCTGACCTGTCTGCTCTTCCATCCCCAGGCAGAGCTCAGTGCACTCTCACAGAGGGCAGTCACCCTTCTTTGTCTCCTCGCCCATCCATCCTAAAGACTCGGTATCCCCCTTGTGCTACAGTGCAGTTGTGGAAGCCATTCAACTGTGTCCCCATGGTCCAAACAGGAGCTCAGGCCTGCAGCTCTACCAAGATTTCTAGCTTCTTGTGTGTTGGTGTTTGCATTAGTGCAAAACCACAGAAGTAAACATCCTAATTGAAAAGCATCACTGGACATAGCCTGACTGGATATCTCATCTATGGTATCAGTGTGCAGAAGGTGGCACACAGACATTAGACCGATCGTGGGTCTTGGAGGTGACGTAGCAGCACGGACACACCATGGGCATGGCTTTGCTGAAGGCTCTGTGCTGCTCTTGTAGCTGCATGTGAATTCACCAGACAGCCGGTGCTATCCCCTCTCTGGCCCTCAGCTGATGCCCAGGAAGGAGGTGTCTGTTTCAGGGACTTCCCACACAGTTTACAAGCACTGGCACACATCAGGAGCAGCCCAGGCACCTTGGGCATCACCCAGTGTCTGTGTGTGAGCAGCTGCCTCCCTGCTGAAGGACTGAGGACTCAGAGCAGGAGCTCACATGCAGGCAACTCCTTGTGCACTTCTGAGCTGAACCAGAGGAATCCCAGCTCCTGTGGTTCTGTGGGGAGCTGAATCCCATTTCAGCTCCAGGATTTCTGTCAAGGGATGAGACTCCTGCAATGCCTCAGCTGGATCACTGTCCTGCACAGGGAAAGTCCAAACCTCGCCTTCCTTGTCTGGGTGCCCTTATTGTTTCATCAAACGAACTCTGGGAGCACTCCCCATATGTCTCCAATCAGTCACTGACCACTGGACATGTGGTGGTTAAATGAGCGGATTTCAAAGCACAGTCATGATGCTGTTTTCTTTCAGGAGCTGTTGGCCATGAGGACACAGGGACATGTCAGGGGAGATGAGTGGGAATGATAAAAATGACATCATCTGCTGCTTGCTTGTCCAGGCTCCTGGGACACAGGGAGCTCATAAAAGTGTGCAGGGCTGCAGAGAGACAGCTGTGCCCAGGAGCAGCTCTTGTGCACAGCACAGCCTGCAGGTGACAGAAGGAGAGGAGAGAAACTGGAGAGAGCTTACAGGATGTCTGTGGTGTGAGAGGGCTTCGAGCTCACTGCAAGAGGTTTGCTCACAGACCATGACAGGGTAAGTCTCACTACAGACCATGCAGATGCTTTTCATAGAGGGTTAACTTAATCTGTGACATCCAGTAGCAGATCTGTCTGCAGGCACTGCATATTCCTTTACTGTGTTAAAAGCCTTCTGCTACAGCTGAGGGCTTCGGTGCTGCAGCATCAGAGCACAGCCATGAGGGCTGTGTGTCCCAGCACGGCTGCAGGCTGTGCAACCAGGGCTGCAGGCGGGTGCCCAGGGCTGTCCTGCAGAGCAGGGTCCCTGCTGTGCCCCAGGGGCTGTGTGCCGGGTATGGGACTCTGCCGCCTGCCAGGCTCAGCACTCAGCCTGCCCGGGAAGCTGCCCAGGGCGCTGTGGGGAGACGGGTGGGGGGAAGGAGCCCCCCGGCAGGGCTTGTGCTGCCACAGCTGCTGCCTGGGGCAGGGGATCACAGCTCCACTGCACAACTGAAGGTTTCTGAGGGTACTTTGCAAGAAGAGAGCCAAGGCAGGGGGTTTCCATTTCCTGTTCTGGGGCAAAAAGGATTGGAGTCAGAAACCTAAAAGGGGCTATCAGAGATCCGAGAATTTTTCATGAATCAATTGCTTGTTTTGTGAACAGTCACACATTATGTGCTCTCAGTCTCCCCTTACTCTAATAATTGAACCAATTGTAATTACCTTCATTTCCTGCAGGCATGAATAATACATTTATCTTAAAATCAGGCAGCATTACCTAACTGAAACTGAATGTCACTGAAGCTGGGGTAAGGGGCCCTAAGAGCACTTGGGGTAAAGATAAGACAAGAAACAGTAGGAAATATCCAGGGAGAAGGGATAAGATAATAAGAGGAAGGTTAGAGCTCCATCTGCTGCTTCTGATTAAGGAATGCAGAACTACATTAAAATAAATGCAAGTAATGGTGCTAAACGTACACTGCTGTAGGAGAATTAAAACACTTCATATTATAGCAGGAGGAGTGTCTCTGAGAATGGTTTGGACTTGTCATTATCTTCTGCACTCTGAGCAGGACTCCAAGCCCAGGAACAACAGCAGATGCCCAACAGCAGCTCCATCAGCGAGTTCCTCCTGCTGCCGTTGGCAGACACGCGGCAGCTGCAGCTCCTGCACTTCTGGCTCTTCCTGGGCATCTACCTGGCTGCCCTCCTGGGCAACGGCCTCATGAGCACAGCCGTAGCCTGCGACCGGCGCCTGCACACCCCCATGTACTTCTTCCTCCTCAACCTGGCCCTCCTCGACCTGGACTGCATCTCCACCACTCTCCCCAAAGCCATGGCCAACGCCCTCTCGGACACCAGGGCCATCTCCTACACAGGATGTGCTGCACAGCTCTTTTTCTTTACCTTCTTCCTCTCAGCAGAGTATTCCCTTCTCACCATCATGTCCTATGACCGCTACGTTGCCATCTGCAAGCCCCTGCACTACGGGACCTTGATGGACAGCAGAGCTTGTGCCACCATGGCAGCAGCTGCCTGGGGCACTGGGGTTCTCTATTCCCTGCTGCACACTGCCAGTACGTTTTCACTGCCTCTCTGCCAAGGCAATGTTGTCAACCAATTTTTCTGTGAAATCCCCCAGATCCTCAAGCTCTCCTGCTCAGACTCCAACCTCAGGGAAGTTGTGTTTCTCATTTTTAGTGCCAATTTATTCTTTGGTTGCTTTGTTTTCATAATGGTGTCCTATGTGCAGATCTTCATGGCTGTGCTAAGGATGCCCTCTGAGCAAGGACGGCACAAAGCCTTCTCCACGTGCCTCCCTCACCTGGCCGTGGTCTCCCTGTTTGTCGGCACTGCCGCTTTTGCCTACCTGAAGCCCCCCTCCATTTATTCCCCACTCCTGGATCTGACAGTGGCACTTCTGTATGCAGTGGTTCCTCCAACACTGAACCTTGTTATCTACAGCACGAGGAACAGGGAGATCAAGCACGCTCTCAGGAAGTTGCTGCAGTACACACTATTCCAGCTTCCATAAAATGCACAACCTCCTCATTGGATTCCCAGTGATGGTTCTTTATGGTTTATGCCTCTTTTGTTGTTTGATTGTGTGAGATATAGCAACGTGCAAAAAAAAAAAAAAGAAAAAAATATTATTGAACTTATAAATAAAAATATATTTCACTTCTTTCCTACCTAATTTCCATTTTCTCTATCCAAGAGCTCATGGAAACATGTAACCAGATTCCCTGAATACATTTTAAGGTACCTAAAAAGGTTTTAAAATAGACATTTGCTTAGCTTTTCTTCCTTCCTACTTTGTCTGGATTTGGGGAGGTACAGCCACAGACAGCAGCTCAACGTGTTCTTTTCATTTCTGATCTCCTTACACCGCCACAGTGCTCTCAAGCCCTCTCATTTGTGCAGGCCTGAAGGTCTTCTGTGTCTCATGACAGTCCTGTTGTCTCTACAGCAGCAATCCAGGGCTGCAGTCAGTAGCCAGCAATATGAACGGCTGTGTCAGAGCTGGTCTCCTTGCTGGCACTGCCATAACAAGAGGGCTGCTTCAGAGCAGGCCCAGAGAACTGGAGGCCTCTTTCAAAGCTGGTGTAAGGAATATACCTCAGGATCTGCTCCCTGAGAAGACTTCAAGATATTCTGGTGCTCTTCAGTGTGTGACCGGATCAGATTGAATAGTCCCAGGGAGATCAGTAAGAGACTCGGGGCAGTGCTGTGGTTAAAGGTTTATGGGTTGAGATAAAGAGAAAAGAGGGAAAAAAAAAAAAAAAAAGAGAGAGAGAGAGAGAAGAAAAAGAAGAAAAAGAAGAAGAAAAAAGAGAAAAAGAAAAGGATAATAGTTTTGACAAATATATTTATACATATATATTTAGTATATTTTCACACATATACAATATATGCATTTGCCAACATATATGAACTAATTCTTATGTTTTTCTGTTTGCAAGTTCAGAACTAGTTGCAGGGGTTTTAACAGCCATAGTATTCACTGTAGGAACTGAAGTGACTTCTTGGGCTGTTGCAGGAGTTGGAGCAACTGCAGAGCTCATTGCCAGAGCTGGAATCACCACAGGACCTGAGATTGAAGTTTTAGCAGCCACTGGGCTCATTGGAGGGGTTGGAGGGACCACAGGGCTGTACCTCCTGGCACAGTGCACCTCCCTTGGGAGGAATTTGTTTCATTTTCTTATAGCAATACTTGGAACAGCTACAGGACCTGTAGCAGGAGTGAATGCAGAGCTCATTATGAGGGGATGAGTGACAGCGGGATCTGTCCAGAGCATGGAGCAAACACAGGACATGTGGCAAAACCTTGGAGCTGCTGCAGGGTCTGTGCCAAGAGTTGCAGAGGCTGCAGCACTGTCAGCATTTCCAGCTCTCTGGATCTGGCACACTGCAGTCATGTGTGTTTCTTGGGGGCTACCAGAGCCACAGCAGACCTGCCCCCAATATTCTACCAGTTTCTCAGGATCCTGCAGTTGCTCAGAGATGAAGTTCCAAAGCCCTGGGGGTGCCCACCGCTCCAGGCAGCTGCCCAGACCATCCCACACCCCCTGCCATGCAGAGCCTTCTCACCTTGGGGCAGATCTCTCACTGATATTTCTGAATAACTGTTTAATCTGAAACATAAACTGGAACACATTAATGACACGTAACAGTGCGAGTGTGCTGGTGTGAGCACCCCACGGATAGTGAAAATTTTCAAGAGCTATTGGAACTAGCTGTCAATCTCCAGGACAAAAAGAAGTGAGAGTGAGTCTGAGGGACTACTGGAAAGTGTCATCCCTTCTCTCCTCCGTAGCAAGACTCCCTGAGGAGTCCAAGTCAAGGGTGTAATTACTAATCTTATCAACAGTATAACTTCCATAACTCAAAGATGACATCAGAGATGAATGTGCACAAAACTTCATTTTGTCAGCTGCCAATTTTATCATGATATAAACCAGAGTCAAACAGCATACCAAAATAAATACCCTAATCCAGCCCCCAGAGCTGGCAAACAGTACAGCAAGGAAAACAAGCAGCAAGCAAGGAGCTGTGCAATGCAGCTTCATGAGAAGACTCAACAAGCTCCACAAATGGGGAAACAATCAGCATCATGGCCTGCACTTCTCCAGCTCCCACAAAGACCTGTGTTATCTCGCTCTGGACAGATGTGCTGTTATCCCAACCCTGGGAGCCTCTCATTGGGCACCCAAATGATGGTGGTTGTTGAATCTAGCATGTGGCTCAGCAGCACACAGTGCTTTGGGCACTGCCCCATTCCCAGTGGGATGGGGAAGAGAACTGGGAAAAAAAGTACAACTTGTGGGTTGTAACAAAGCAATTTGCAAAGAGAGATAAAAGCAGAGGAGCAATAGTTATCACTATATATCTGTTGATATGGAATAGTATGTAACAGCTGATGTACAAGTGCTTGCTCAGCACCACCAGACTGATGCTCAGTTGGGCACTGGGAAGAGAAGAGAGTGAGATGAACTCCCACCCCTTTCAATACAATTTCTGCTTGCTGTCAGCTGCTGTAAAAAGTCCCTTTGACCACTTCCAGTCAGCTGTGCATAGTCTGTTCCCTCCCAGCTCCTTGAGCCCTCCACTGACCATGGCCTTGGCTCTGTACAATGCTGCTTAGCAGCAGCTGTAAACACCAGAGTGTTATCACCGTTGTTTTTCTCTTAGAAACAAAAAACTGCACCATAGCAGGCAGTCTGAAGAAAACAATTCCATCCGAGCTGTAACTCAGATACCTGCCTGTCCCCCTCCTCTTCTTGTTCCTCCTGATCAGGAAGCAAGAAACAGAATCTGCTGCTCTCCTCTCTGAGCCCTTTCCATCAGTTCTCAGCTGGCTCCTCTGCCATCCCCAGGCAGAGCTCAGTGCACTCTCACAGACGGCAGCAGCCTTTCCTAATTGTCTTTGGCCATCCGTCATAAAGAATCGGTATCTGCTCTGCTACAGTTCAGAGGTGAGAACCATTCCACCATGTCTCTGTGAGACAAACAAGACCCTAGGCCTGCAAAGGCACAGAGATTTGGAGTTCGCTGAGTGAATGTTTGTGGTCTTCTCATTAGTGTAAAGATTCTTCAGAAAGCATCCCCTTCCAGAAGCATGTTTTGATTTAGCCTGTCTGGGCCTTGCATCTACACCATGGTACTGATGTTCAGGGCCTTGCTCAGAATCAGCAGCCTGCATGAAAGGAAATGCTCTGTGGTTTTCTCTTGTGTTGTCCCGTTTATTTCCCATGCTACCCGCACTGGTCTACAGGCACTATAGGGCAGCAGGAGGTTGGGGTTACCCCCAGAGGGTACACAGTAAGATTTAGGACGAGGTATTGGCAATAAGACCTTCTCTGAGGAATCCTCCCACAGTCCTATGGAACAACTCAGAGGCTTTCCCTGCAATCTCCAACAGCAACAACATCCCTCAGCCCTTCTCTGTCACATCCAATTCCCCTCCCTTCCCACTTCGGACCTGGCTTAAAGCCCTTTAATCAATCAGTGCAGGAGCATTTCAGATGGGGTCATGGAGGAGGCAGACTGCCATTCTTGGGGTGGCCATTTTCCCAGGAGGGCATGGTGGGAGGGCTTTGTCCCGTCTGGTTCCACCAACACTTGCATCCACCCAGCAGAAGGCTGTGCCCTCTGTGTCCCACTTGAACTCTGCATGGAGCTTACAGTTGGCAGTGACATGGCTGAGAAGCTCTGGGCATGGATTAAGGGATAGGGAAGTAAGGTACCTTCCTAACTTCCTCCCTGCATGCCTTAGCAACTTCTTTGTAATCTCCCCAAGTATCCTGTCCCTTCTTCCAGAGGGCGTAGATTCTCTTTTTCTTCCTGAGTCTCAATAGTTTTTCCCAGTTCATCTGCACTGGTCTTCTTCCCCTATGGCTCACCTTATGGCATTCAGGGACAGCCTGATCTCGTGCCTTTAAGATTTCCATCTTGAGGAGTGTCCAGGCTTCCTGGACCCCTTTACCCATAAGGAGCGACTCCCAAGGGACCTGTGCTACAAGTGTCCTGAACAGGTCAAAGTCCGCCCTCTAGAAGTTCAGGATAGTAGTTTTGCTAGTCACCCTTCTGACATCTCCAAGAATAGAGAATTCTACCATTTCATGGCCACTCTGCCCAAGACAGTCCCCAGCCTTCTCAACTCCTACCAGTCCTTCACTGTTAGTGAAGAGCAGGTCTAGCAAGGAACCACCCCTGGTAGGCCTTCATACCAGCTGCGTAAGGAAGCTGTCTTGCATGCAATCTATAAACCTCTTGGACTGATTCCTCTGCTATTTATTATATTCCCAGCATATATCAGAGAAGTTGTAGTCTCCCAAGAAAATGAGTGCTGGCAATCTTGCGACTTCAGTAAGCTGCTCATAGAATGCCTCACCCATCAATTAGGCGGTCTATAAGAAACCTTTAGCAAGATGTCACACTTACAGGCCTTTCCCCTGATCCTTACAAACATGCACTTCATTCTGAAGCTCAAGCTCTTCAACATCAAAACTCTCTTTAATATAAAGGGCCACACCACCACCCTTCCTTCCTCCTCTATCCCTTCTGAAGAGCTTGTAACCATCCATCACAGCACTCCAGTCATGGCAGTGGTCCTACCATGGGTCGGTAATAGCAACTAGGTCATGGTTTGTCAGATGCACAGTTGCTTCCAGCTCCTCCTGCTTGTTGACCAAGCTGCGTGCGTTGGTGTAGACGAACTTCAGCTGAGGCATCTGCCTCTCTCCCAGCTCAAACAGCATTTCCCTAGGCTTATCTCTGGTAAGCCCTGTTTTGTCCCCTCCCCCATCGTAGCTAGTTTAAAGCTCTTTCGATAAGCCCCGCTACCGTCTGTGCTAGGATTCACTTCCCCCTTTGAGACAGTTGGGTTCCATTCATGGATGACAGGCCATGGGCCAAGTAAACTGTCCTGTGATCAAAGAACTCAATGTTTCTGGCTCAGTACCAACCTCTGAGACAATTGTTCATTGCTTTGCTTTCCAAGCCTGCTCCATGTCCCTCACTGCCCCTGAAGGTATAGAACAAAAAATCACTTGATCTCCCACTTTGTGAACTAAATGGCCTAAATTCCTGAAATCTCTTTTTATAGTTTGTAGTCTTATCTAAGAAATTTCATCACTGCCCACCTAAACTATGAGTAGTGGAAAATAATCAGTGGACCTAACCAGCATTGGGAGTTTCCTCATTACGTCCCTGACCTGAAGCCAAGAAGGCAGCAGACTTCCTGACAACTCGGGTCCAATCTGCAAATGGGGCCCTCTATTCCTCTGAGAAGGGAGTCACCCACCACGGCCACCCTTCTTTCTTTCATGGCAGAGGAAGTCACAAGGCTTGGTAGCGACTGCCTTGCCTTAGGTTCCCTCCTAGGCAGATCCTCCATTGCCTCCCTATTCTTATCTCCTTCAGATTTCAGAGTGTCAAACCTGTTGCTTAGATGGATCAGGGGTTGAGGGCTAGGCAGGCATGGGGGGGCTCCTGTGATGTTGAGTTGGGACTCTCTTCCAACCCTCCTCATCAGTCAGGTCTGTCCGACTGTGACAGGGCAGGGAGTCAACCACTTTTCTGGGGGTATCTGCCTGGCAGCCTTCCCTCGGTGATGCCAGCAAGTCACTCCACCAGCCCATCTCCCGATCACACTCCCTGATGGTAAATTGTGAGTAAAACCTTGAGTAAAGTGAGAGTTCAGCTAGAGAAAAGTATGAGTAGAAACCTGTATTGACATGAGGGTAAACCCAGAGTAAAACCCATGATCCCATCCATCATCATGCTCGGCCTCTAAGGGGAACATTTTCCAGTGTTGCTGTGCAAAAATATAGGTTCCTCACATCTAACCTATGTCTCCCCTTTTTAATTTAAATCCATTTCCATTTGTCCTGTTATCAACAGACCATCCCATCCTTATTCTAGTGTTAGGCATCTCATCCTCAGATGGAAACCCTGGGGCTGAATTGGGATCAGTTTTTCAAAGAACCACGAGAGCTACAAGTTCCCCTAGCTGAGTTCAGATGTGCACAGTGAGGTATCTGTGTGTGAGTCCCTCATCTGAATCCTTGGTTTTTATTCCACAGGGACTGCACTGCTCGTACACAGACTCTCAGAGATGCCCAAGATGCCTTGGGTGATCCTAGTTTTGTGCTAGTGCTTGTAAACTGTGACGGAAAATCTATGAGATAGACACCTCCTTCTGGAGCATCAGCTGAGGGCCAGAAGGGAGGTATTCTTGGCCATCCTAAATATCACTGCAGCCCCGTGCTTAGGGCACCCAGTGTGTCTTTTGAACCTGACCCCATGGAGTACATAGTGATATTCAGCTTATCAAAAGGATGAGCTCAGAACAGAAGAGGCAGATTTTCCTCTCTGCTCCATCTGTGGCATAGTCTGGATTTCAAGGCATTGCAAAGCTATGGCACATCTATGTTCTTGCACTGATGACACTTTAGCATGCTCTGGGCTCGCATTTCAATGGCATCTAATAAATCTAGGGTCATACCTGTTGACAGGAAGCTGGCAAATGTTGTCTCATTGTAAGGAAGAGCAAGAAAGATGACACGGGCAATTATGGACCTGTCAGTCTCACTGCAGTGCTTGGTAAAATTATGGAGAAAATGATGGTGGGAGTTATGGAAAAACAACTGAAGGACAGGTCACAGAAGACACAAGATACAGAGGGGAAGGTTCTATTTAATTTCAGGTCTTTTTATGATACCTTTATCCATTGAGCTGAACAAGGGAAGGCAGTTGATGCAATCCTTGAAGATTTCAGTAGAGCTTTTGATACTATTTCTCCAGCACCCTTCTGGACAGAAATTCCTGCATACGGCTAGACAGAAACAGAATGTGGTGTGTTGTAATACAAGAAGAATTTTACAGAGCAGCAGCCATGGATTGAGATAAGGAGTTCACAGAGCAGCAGCTGCGGAGCAGGATAAACAGCATGAGAACAAAGGACATCTCTAGGAAAAGAATGAATGGCTCGTGGCTTTGAAGGGGGGTTATAGGGTTGTTATTGCAGTAGCTTTCCTCCAATTAGCGTGTGTGATTTTTGGACACCCTTGTCTGTCTCCTTTAAAATCATGGCTTTTTGGGCAATAAATTGATGCAGCTATATGTAACTATATTGGTGTTTGTCTGTTTGTCCCTGCACGCTGACATTTTGCCTTTCAGGTTCACCAGCAGTGGTGGGTGAGCAGTTGGCCAGCAGTTCTGTCCCAAAGGATTATAGTCAGTGGGTTCCATCGGGCTGGTAGATGGTCACTTCCAGAGTTCCCCAGGGTTCCATTTTAGGGCCACTTTCCTTTCATGTTTATGCAGATGACTTGCATGCAGGACTAGAAGATGTTCTGAGCAAGTTTGCTGATAAGACCAGATGAGGAGGTGCTGTTGCCTCCACTGAGGGTGGAGAGGACTTGCAGAGAGATGTGGACAAGTCAGAGAAGTGGGTATCAGTTGGTACTAAGCACCAAGTGCATAACGCATAACAAGAACAAGTGCCTGATTGTTCACCTGGGTATGGGCAACCCTGGACATAAACACTGTCTGTATATTGGACACATGAGAGACGTCTGACTGAAAAGGATTGGGGGTTCTGCTCAACATAAAATTTTAAGTGAGTCAGCAGTGTGCCCAGACAGCCAAGAAGGCCAACAGTCCCCTAAAGTGCATCAAGCAATTTATTGCCAGCTGGGTGGGAGAAAGGTTTGTCCCTCTCTGCTCTGCATTGCTACAGCCTCACCTGAAGCACTAGGTGCACTTCTGGGCAATGCAGAACATAAAGGACATCAAACTATGGGAGAGTGTGCACAGGAGGGCACTGGAACTGAGAGATCTGAAGTTCAGAGTTTCACTGGGATTGACTGCTTGTTCAGACTGGGCCCTTCTCACACCCCACATCCTGTGATGAGACACAGGGCGCATGTGGGATATGAACTTTAACAGCATCCTTGCACCACATGCAAATGCTTTTCCCAGTGCTTCAGTGTTCCACCACCCATTGCTTTCAACATAGTTTTCAACACCCCATTGTATCTTTTAATTTTACCAGAAGCTGGTGCATGGTAGGGGATATGATAAATCCACTCAGTGCCATGAACTTTGGCCCAAGTATTTATTAAGGGAATTTTTGAAATGTGTCCCATTATGAGACTCAGTTCTTTCTGAGGTGTCATGTCTCTATAGGACTTGTTTCTAACAACCCAATATTGTGTTTCTGGCAGCAGCATGGGGTACTGCGTATGTTTCAAGCCACCCAGTGGTTGCTTCCACCATGGTAAGCACAAAACGCTTATCATTATGAGATCCTGGTAAGGTGACATCATTCACCTGTCACTCCTCCCCATATTTATACTTTTGCCTTGGCCTTCCCCCCAGAGAGGCTTCATATTCTTGGCTTGTTTAATTATGGCACATGATTCACAGTCATGAATAACCAGTGCAATAGCATCCATAGTTAAGTCCACCCCTCAGTCTCTAGCCCAATTATATGTTATGTCCATTCCTTGATGGCCTGAGGTCTCATGGAACCATCAAGCTTGAAATAATTCACTCTTGTTCTGCCAGTCCAAGTCTATTTGAGCCACCTCAATTCTGACAGCTCGATCTACCTGATGGATGTTTTGTTGTTCTGCAATAGCCCGACTCTTGGGCAAGTGTGCATCCACGTGACACACCTTTACAATCATATCTTTTTTTTGAGCAGTTATGTTTTTCTACAGTTCAGCAGCCCAAATAGGTTTACACCTCCGTTGCCAGTTATTTTGTTCCCACTGCTGTAACAACCCCCATAAGGCATTTGCCACCATCCATGAGTCAGTATAAAGATAAAGCATTGGCCACCTCTCCCGTTCAGCCACATCTAAGGTCAGCTGGACAGCTTTTACCTCTGCAAACTGACTTGATTCTCCTTTACCTTCAGTGGCCTCTGCGACCTGTCGTGTGGGGCTCCAAACAGCAGCTTTCCATCTCCGATCCTTCCCTACAATATGAAATGATCCATCAGTGAAAAGAGCATATTTCTTTTCATTTTCTGGTAGTTCGATGTATGGTGGGGCCGCTTTAGCACATGACACCTCTTCTCCTGGTGATGTTCCAAACTTTTTATCTTCAGGCCAGTTCATGATCACTTCTAAAATTCCTGGACGATTGAGGTTTCCCATTCGCGCTTGTTGTCTAATCAGTGCAATCCACTTGCTCCAGGTGGCATCAGTAGCATGATGGGTGGAGGGAACCTCCCCTTTCAACATCCGGTTCATCATTGACAGTTGAGGTGACAGAAAGAGCTGCATTTCAGTACCAGCTACTTCGGAAGCAGCCCGAGCCCCCTCATACGTGGCTAAGATCTCCTTCTCAGTTGGAGTGTAGCACTCTTCAGACCCCTTGTACGCTCAGCTCCAGAATCCCAGGGGTCAGCCTTGGGTCCCTCCTGAGGCTCTTTGCCACAAACTCCAAGTGGGACCTTTCTCCCCAGCAGCAGTATAGAGGATATTCTTTACATCCTGTCCAGTCCGTACTGGCCCCAGGTCCACGGCACAGGCTATCTCCTGTTTAATCTGTTCAAAAGCCTGCTGCTGCTCTGGGCCCTATGCAAAATCATTCTTCTTCTGCATCACCTGATAAAGGGGGCTTACAATGAGGCTGTAGTTTGGAATGTGCATCCTCCAAAAGCCCACTGCACCCAGGAAAGATTGTGTCTCTTTCTTGCTAGTTGGTGGAGACATGGCAGTGATTTTGTCGATCACTGTTGGGATGTGATGACATCCATCCTGCCACTTTATACCTAAGAACTGAATTTCCTGGGCAGGCCCTTTTACTTTGCTTCACTTAATAGCAAAACTGGCTCATAGAAGAATTTGAATTATTTGCTCTCCAGCACAGCAGCACTCAGTGGGGGTGTGACCTCATTCAGGCCACGGTAGTCTACTGTCAGCCTCCATTCTCCACTGGCTTTACGCACTGGCCATATGGAGCTGTTAAAAGGTGAGTGAGTTTTACTGATCACTCCCTGATTCTCCAACTGGCGAATCAAATCATGAATGGGGAGCAAGGAATCCCTGTTGGTGCGATACTGCCGTCTGTGCACTGTCTTTGTAGCAATCGGTACCTGCTGCTCTTTTATTTTTACTCGTAGCAGCCTCACAACAGACGGGTCCTCTGACAGGCCAGGTAAAACAGACAGCTGCTTAATGTTGTCCATATCTACAGCAGCGATTCCAAAGGCCCATCGATACCCCTTAGGATCCTTGAAATGCCCCCTTCTGAGGTAATCAATACCAAGTATGAACGGAAACCCTGGGCAACTCACATAGGATGTTTTTTCCAGTCTTTACCAGTGAGGCTTATTTCAGCCTCCAACACAGTCAATTCTTGAGAGATATCCAGAAATATGGATTGATTCTGTCCCTTCATGACTGGAGGGCATTAGGGTGCACTGTGCACCGGTATCCACCAGTGCCTTATATTTCTGTGGTTCTGATGTGCCAGGCCATCAAATCCACACAGTCCAATAAACTCTATTATCCCTTCCACTCCCTTGACTGAGGGCAGGGCCCCTCTATTGGTTACCTGTGATAACTGGAGCAGCCGTACTGGTGGTTGGACTGTTTTGTAGTTCCCTCACCCGTGCTCATAGTACAGGAGTAGGCTGGTCATGCCACTTCCTCATGTCTTCTCTGTGGTCACGTAGGTAACGCCACAAGGAAACATGCAGTGCAATTTACTGTTGTTCCTTGCTCGATCTGGAAAGCGCTTGTGTCTAATAGCTGAGATTTTTAATGATACACATGAAGGCTTTATGGTCGTTAATGGCTTTACGATCTCTCGCCTTCAACTGAAGCAGCAGCTAGGCCAATTACCAAGTGACACCAAGGAGATGAAGTGGCAAAATGGCGATTTATTGAAACAGACACATCCTTATATAACCTACGTTTTTTTGTCTACACCCACTGTATTACACGTCACTAAGATTCTTCCAGAATATGGGGAATGTCCTGTCACGTCACAACAAGCTACCGTCCCAGCTGTCCCAACAGCGAAGCAACCAGGTAACAAGAGATTCATTCTGGTGCCGTGTGAACTCCTTTCTTACGCCTTTGATTTCAGTCATCTTCAGGGGTCGACAAACAGTAACAGAGATTTCCTCCTCATCACTCTCTTCTTCATGCCACTTTTCCTTTTGCCTTTCTCGGTACTGATCCAGACCTGTCACCTGGATCTTCTGTTGCCTCCTCCTCCACTTCTTTTTTCCGTTCTAGACGTGAGGACATCCATTTCCATTTCTTGCCTTCCACAGAGGCAACTGATATTGTTACTGGTGCCTCCTGTGACTGATCAAAATTGACTTGGGGATTTCCCTTTTTGGCTTGAACCTCAGCTCGGAAACTCTCTCTTTTCGGAACAGTGTTATATAGAGCACGGTAAGCACAATTCAAGCCCCAACTAAGTCATACCCCCTTAGATCTATCTAGGCTGCACCATCCCTGACTCAAATACTGGCTTAGTTTCTCAGGATCCCACAGGTGTTCAAGAGTTAAATCCCATGACATTGCAGGCCCCCACGTGTTGGGAACCTGAAGGTAAAGGTCAGCGTTCTAGGACAAACAACCACACACCAATATAGTTAAATATAGCTGTGTCCATCTATTGCCTGAAAAGCCGTACTTTTATAGCAAACAAACAAGGGTGTTCAAAAATCACACGCACTAATTGGAAGAAAGCTTCTGCAATAAGAACCCTAAAACCCCGCTTCAAAGCCACGAGCCTTTCACTCTTTTGCTAGAGGTGTCCTTGGTTCTCATGCTGTTTACCCTGCTCCGCAGCTGCTGCTCTGTAAAGTGCTTATCTTGATCCATGGCAGCTGCTCTGTAAAATTCTTCTTGTATTACAACAGAATGGCAGTTCCCTGGGGTCTCCAGCACACCCCCAGCCAGCTGGCAAATGCCACTGAGGACCTTTAGGAAAGACATGCCCTGGGTAGTGACAATGTCCACTGGACAACTGTGAGCCCCACAATGGGTCTTGTACCTTGTGCCATCTTCTGAACACCAGTAGCACGGTGTAGATGCAAGGCCCAGCCAGGCAAAATCAAAACATGCTTCTGGAAGGGGATGCTTTCTGAAGAGTTGTTACACTAATGAGAGGGCCACAAACATTCACTCAGCTAACTCCAAATCTCTGTGCCTTTGCAGGCCTAGGGTCTTGTTTGGTTCACAGAGACATGGTGGGTTGATTCTCAGCTCTGTACTGTAGCAAATGGGGTACAGATTCTGCATGACGGATGGGCAAGGAAGAAGAGAAAAGGCTGCTGCCATCCATGAGAGGGCACTGAGCTCTGCCTGGGGATGGCAGAGGAGCCAGCTGAGAACTGATGGAAAGGGCTCAGAGAGGAGAGCGGCAGATTCTGTTTGCTTCCTGATCAGGAAGAACAAGAAGAGGGGACAGGCAGGAATCTGAGTTACAGCTGGGATGGAATTGTTTTCTTCAGACTGTCTGCTGTGGTGCAGTGTTTTGGTTCTTGGAGAAAACCATTGATAACACTCTGATGTTTACAGCTGCTACTAAGCAGTGTTGTACAGAGCCAAGGCCATGGTCAGTGGAGGGCACATGGAGCTGGGAGGGAACAGAGTGAGGACAGCTGACTGAAAGTGGCCAAAGGGACGTTCTCTATCAGCTGACAGCAAGCAGAAATTGTATTGAAAGGGGTGGGAGTTCATCTCAGTCTCTTCACTGCCCAGGGTCCAGCTGAGCATCAGTCAGGTGGTGCTGAGCAAGTGCTTATGCATCAGTTGTTACATACGATTCCATATCAACGGATATATAGTGATAACTATTACTCCTCTTCTTTTATCTCTCTTAGTAAACTGCTTTGTTACAACCCAGAAGTTGTATTTTTTTTCCCAGTTCTCATCCCCATCCCACAGGGAATGGGGCAGTGCACAAAGAACTGTGTGCTGCTGAGCCACATGTTGGGTTCAACAACCACCATCATTTTGGTGCCTGATGTGAGACTCCAAGGGTTGAGATAGCAGCACATCTGTCCTGAGCAGATAGGGCTTTGTGGGAGCTGGAGAAGTGCAGGCCATGGTGCTGATATGTGTGGATGTGCTCCCTATGTGTGGAGCTTGTTGAGTTTTCTCATGAAGCTTCACTGCACAGCTCCTTACTTGGTGCTTGGATGCTGTATTAGGGTATTTATTTTGCTATGCTGTTTGACCTCAGTTTGTAGCATAATAAAATTGACAGCTGAGAAAGTGAAGTTTTGTGCACATTCAGCTCTGTGGTCATCTTTGGGTTTTAGAAGTAATATTGTCGATATAATAAGGAATTACACAATTTACAGTGTCGCCTCTATGAGCCCGGGGGTGTTCAAGGAGTGACTGGATATTGTGTTGAGGGACATGGTTTAGTGGGAGCTCTTGGTAATAGGTGAACGGTTGGACTGGATGATCTTTTAGGCTTTTTCCAACCTTGGTGATTCTATGATTCTAGGACTGAGGTTAAATATTATTCAGGAATATCAGTGAGAGATCTGCCCCAAGGTGAGAAGGCTCTGCATGGCAGAGGGTGTGGGACAGTCTGGGCAGCTGCCTGGAGCGGTGGGCACCCCCAGGGCTTTGGAACTTCATCTCTGAGCAACTGCAGGATCCTGAGAAACTGGTAGAATATTGGGGGCAGGTCTGCTGTGGCTCTGGTAATCCCCAAGATACACACATGACTGCAGTGTGCCATATCCAGAGAGCTGGATCTGCTGACAGTGCTGCAGCCTCTGCAACTCCTGGCACAGACCCTGCAGCAGATCCAAGGTTTTGCTACATGCCCTGAGGTTGCTCCAAGCTCTGGGACAGATCCCGCTGTCACTCCATCCCTCATAATGAGCTCTGCAGTCACTCCTGCTACAGGTCCTGTAGCTGTTCCAAGTATTTTGATAAGAAAGTGAAACAAATGCCTCCCAGGGGAGCTGCACTGTGCCAGGAGGTTCAGCCCTGTGGTCACTCCAACCCCTCCAATGAGCCCAGTGGCTGCTCCAACATAGTCACAGGTCCTGTGGTGATTCCAGCTCTGGCAATGAACTCTGAGGTCGCTTCAAGTCCAGCAACAGCCCGACAGCCACTTCAGCTCCTACAGTGAACCCTATGGCTGTTAAAACCCCTGCAACTAGTCCTGGACTTGCAAACAGATGCACATAGGGATTAGTTCATATATGTTTGCAACTGCATATGTTGTATATGCGTGAAAATACACTAAGTATATTATATATGTATAAATACATTTGTCATGATTATTATCTTTTTCTTTTTCTCTTTATCTCAACCCATAAACCTTAAACCACAGCACTGCCCGAAGTCACTTACTGATCACATTGGGATTATTCAGTCTGATCTGGTCACGCACTGAAGAGCACCAGAAGATCTCGAGGTTTTCTCAGGGAGCAGCTCCTGAGGTATATTCCTTACACCAGGTTTGGAAGAGGCCTCCCTCCAGTTCTCTGGTCCTGCACTAAAGGGGCCCTCTTGTTATGGCAGTGCCAGCAAGGAGACCAGCTCTGACAGACCTGTTCATATTGCCGGCTACTGACTGCAGCCCCAGAGTGCTGCTGTAGAGACAACAGGACTGTTGTGAGACACACAGGATCTTCAGGCCTGCACAAATGAGAGGACTTGAGAGCACTGTGGCAGTGTAAATGGAGCAGGAATGAAAAGAGCATGTTGTGCTGCTATCTGCGGCTCTACCTCCCCCAGTCCCAGAGAAGGTAGGAAGACAGAAAAGCTAAGGAAAAGTTTACTTTGAAAGTATTTATTTATCTCTTAACCTATTCAGGGAATCTGGTTTCACATTTACACAAGTTATTGGAGTGAGAAAATGGAAAGGAGGTAGGAAGGAAGTGAAATAATTTGCAACATTTTTTTCAGAATGCTGTATAAAACACAATCAAACAACCAAATATGCATAAAACATAAATAACAATCACTGGGAATCCTGTGAGAAAGTTGTGCATTTTATGGAAGCTGGAATAGTGCTTATTGCAACACCTTCCTGAGAGCGTGCTTGATCTCCTGGTTCCTCATGCTGTAGATAATAGGGTTCAGTGTTGGAGGCACCACCGAGTACAGAAGTGCCATCATCAGGTCCATGGTTGGGGATGAGAGTGAGGGGGGCTTCAGGTAGGCATAAAAGCAGCAGTGCTGACAAACATGGAGACCACAGCCAGGTGAGGGAGGCATGTGGAGAAGGCTTTGTGCCGTCCCTGCTCAGAGGGCATCCTCAGCACAGCCATGAAGATCTGCACATAGGACACCACTATGAAAACAAAGCAACCAAATACTAAACTGACACCTAAAAAGATAAACACAACTTCCCTGAGATTTGATTCTGAGCAGGAGAGCTTGAGGATCTGGGGGATTTCACAGAAAAACTGGTTGACAACATTGCCTTGGCAGAGAGGCAGTGAAAACGTACTGGCAGTGTGCAGCAGGGAATTGAGAACCCCAGTGCCCCAGGCAGCTGCTGCCATGGTGGCACAAGCTCTGCTGTCCATCAAGGTCCCGTAGTGCAGGGGCTTGCAGATGGCAACGTAGCGGTCATAGGACATGATGGTGAGAAGGGAATACTCTGCTGACATGAAGAAGAGAAGGAAAAAGAGCTGTGCAGCACATCCTGTGTAGGAGATGGCCCTGTTGTCCCAGAGGGCGTTGGCCATGGCTTTGGGGAGAGTGGTGGAGATGCAGCCCAGGTCAAGGAGGGCCAGGTTGAGGAGGAAGAAGTACATGGGGGTGTGCAGGCGGCAGTCGCAGGCTACGGCTGTGCTGATGAGGCCGTTGCCCAGGAGGGCAGCCAGGTAGATGCCCATGAAGAGCCAGAAGTGCAGGAGCTGCAGCTGCCGCGTGTCTGCCAACGGCAGCAGGAGGAACTCGCTGATGGAGCTGCTGTAGGGCATCTGCTGTTGTTGGGCTTGGAGTCCTGGTCAGAGACCAGAAGATAATGACAAGTCTAGACCATTTTCAGAGACATTCCTCCTGCAATAATATGAAATGTTTTAATTCTCCTACAACAGTGTACATTTAGCACCATTACTTGCATTTAATTTCATTTTGTTCAGCATTCCTTAGGCAGAAGCAGCATTTGGAGCTCTAACCATTCCTCTTACTTTCTTACCTTATCCTGTCTAGCTGGATATTTTCATCTGTTTCCTGTCTCGTATCTTTACCCCAACTGCTCTTAGTGCCCCAAAAGCAGCCTCTGTGCCATTCAACTTCAGTTAGAAAAAGCTGCCTCTTTGCAGCTAAAGTGAATTATTCATACCTACAGAAAGATGATGATAATTAATATTAATAATCATCCTTCAAAAAATGGGAAACTGGAAGCACAAAACGTATGACTGTTCACAAAAAAAGCAACTTACAGATGCAAAATTCTCAGAAGCGTGACAGCCACTTTCTGCCTCCAATTCGTTTTGCCTCAGAACAAGAAATGGGAATCCCCTGCCTTGTATCTCCTCTTCCAAGGGCCCTAGAAAACAGAGTTGTGCAATGGATCTCTGATCCCCCTGCCCCAGGCAGCAGCTGTGGCAGCACAAGCCCTGCCGGGGGGCTCCTTCCCCCCACACGTCTCCCCGCAGCGCCCTGGGCAGCTCCCCGGGCAGGCTGAGTGCTGAGCCTGGCAGGCGGCAGAGTCCCATACCCGGCACACAGCCCCTGGGGCACAGCAGGGACCCTGCTCTGCAGGACAGCCCTGGGCACCCATCTCAGCTGGAGCAGAAAGCTTTTTCCACAGTAAAGAAACATGCAGTGCCTGCAGTCAGATCTCCTATGGGATGTCCCAGTTATAGTTATCCCTTAATTAATGCAGCTCATGGTCAGCTGTGAGACTTACCTTGTCATGGTCTGTGAGCAATGCTTCTGCAGAGAGCTCAAAGCCCACTCACACTTCACACTTCCTGTAAGTTCTCTTCAATTTCTCTCCTCTCCTTCTGTCACCTGCAGGCTGTGCTGAGCACAAGAGCTGCTCCTGGGCACAGCTGTCTCTCTGCAGCCCTGCACACTTTTATGAGCTCCCTGTGTCCCAGGAGCCTGGACAAGCAAGCAGCAGATTATGTCATTTTTATCTTTCCCACTTGTCTCCCCTGACATGTCCCTGGGTCCTCATGGCCAACAGCTCCTGAAAGACAACAGCATCATGACTGTGCTTTGAAATTCGCTCAATTAACCACCAAATGTCCAGTGGTCAGTGACTGATTGGAGACATATGGGGAGTGCTCCCACAGTTCGTTTGATGAAACAATAAGGGCACCCAGACAAGGAAGGCGAGGTTTGGACTTTCCCTGTGCAGGACAGTGATCCAGCTGAGGCAGTACAGGAGTCTCATCCGTTGACAGAAATCCTGGAGCTGAAATGGGATTCAGCTCCCCATGGACACACAGTATCATTGGGATTCCTCTGGTTCAGTTCAGAAGTGCACAAGGAGTTGCCTGCATGTGAGCTCCTGCTCTGAGTCCTCGGTTCTTCAGCAGGGAGGCAGCTGCTCACACACAGACACTGGGTGATGCCCAAGGTGCCTGGGCTGCTCCTGATGTGTGCCAGTGCTTGGAAACCGTGTGGGAAATCCCTGAGATAGACAGCTCCTTCCTGGGCATCAGCTGAGGGCCAGAGAGGGGATAGCACCGGCTGTCTGGTGAATTCACACGCAGCTACAAGAGCAGCACAGGGCCTTCAGCAAAGCCATGCCCATGGTGTGTCCGTGCTGCTACGTCACCTCCAAGACCCACGATCGCTCTAATGTTTGTGTGCCACCTTCTGCACACTGATACCATAGATGAGCTATCCAGTCAGGCTATGTCCAGTGATGCTTTTCAATTAGGATGTTTACTTCTGTGGTTTTGCACTAATGCAAACACCAACAAACAGTAAGCTAGAAATATTGATAGAGCTGCTGGCCTGAGCTCCTGTTTGGACCATGGGGACACAGTTTAATGGCTTCCACAACTGCACTGTAGCACAAGGGGGATACCGAGTCTTTAGGATGGGTGGGTGAGGAGACAAGGAAGAGCGACTGCCCTCTGTGAGAGTGCACTGAGCTCTGCCTGGGGATGGCAGAGCAGACAGGTCAGAGCTAATGGAAATGGCAAACAGTGGAGACCATCAGTGTCTTTTCCTGTCTTCCTGATCAGGGAGAGTCAATGGAAGGTGCCCTCTGCAGACAGATGGGAATCTGATATTGTCTGTCCCTTGTCCCATTTGGTGGCCTTTGTCACTCCATTATCTGCGGCAGGGACAGCACAGCAGGGCATGTGGCATCCAGCAGATCCATGGAGAGCACAGATGGCAGCTTCTTGACCAAGCCATGGAGGAACCAAAGAGGAGAGGTGCTCTGCTGGATCTCATACTCTCCGGCATGGAAGGACTTGTGGGAACTGTGAAGGTCAAAGGGGCATCAGGCCATGTGCAAGATGCAAATGTATCTCTTTTTATTTATTTATTTATTTTGAGGCTGTAAGCTTAATAGTTGATCATAAATGTCAATAAAACTGAAACAAATAATTGAAGACAAAGATGGAAATCAATGAAAATGTGTTAACCCTTCTCAACATGAGAAATTCTCATGAGTCTTGTTCCATTTTAAGTTGTAAATATGAATCTTTGAGGTGATTTGATGTCTTTTTTTTTCTTTTACTGAAACTACAATGTTTTCCAGAACTGTGTTCGCTGGACACAAATGTCTTCAGATTCAGAGACACAGACAGTGGTGCCAGTGCCAATGCCCTGTGACTATAGCCCGGTGCCCAGCACTACTCTTCCCTGCTGCCTATTTGATGTGCCTCATCCTCCAAGTGTTTTCAGCTCTCCTAAAGAAATGGCCATGGTTAAGGGCATGTTTTCAGCAGGCCATTTGGGCACAAACTACTCCCACTGCCCTCCAGATTTCTCCATCCCTTGCTCTTTGTTCAGTCAGATACCTCCCAATTATCTGTCTGATTTCTGACTTTCAGGGGGATTAGTGGAATTTGTTCCATCTCCCCAAAGTCTGATGGAATGTGTTGTCAACTCCTTCACTGTGATTTGATCTATCCCTTCCTATCTATTCTTTTTCTTTTTCTTCTTATACTTTTTCTTTTTCTCAATCACTGTCTCTTTTTTATTAAGGCACGAAGTCTGAAAGATGTTCATTAATGTCAGTAAAAGTGAGAAACAGAGTTGGAGACAAAGATAGAAATCAGTGAGAATATGTTAACTCGTCTCAATGTGTGAAATACTCACAAGTCCTGATCAGTTTTAAGTTGATACCTCTCAACTACCTGGCTGATCTATCCCAGGAAGATTACTGGAATTTGCTCCATCTCCCAGAGTCTGATGGCCTCTGTTGTCAACTACTTCACTGTGATTCAATCTATCCTATCCTATCTCAGTCTAAATCATTTCTTTTAAAAATATTCCATATGAAAATCAAACTTCAATAGATGCAGCTTGAACATGGCATGCAGTTGATCACTGTGTTTTACTGTTCATTCAATTGCATCACCTTTCCTTCCATTTGCTGGCCAGATAAAAAAGAGAAATCTTTCCTTGTCCATGTGCAGCTGGTTCTCTGAGGAAAGCCAGTGGGAGTTGGTGCAAAGCAGTTTTAACACTGAGCGGATGAATGCAGAGGAGAAGAGTGATGTGAAGAAAAGTGATGCAAGTCCCATAGGTCCATTGTGAGCAGAAATTGGGTGGGGAGGTTGAGAAGGACCTTTGTCAACACAGTAACAGTACAGAACTCACTGGGACATCCTGGATTGGTATCAGTTGCACAGTGCTGCTTTAAACCCAGCTATAAATAAAGAGACAATAAATTTATAATGGATTCTTTCTCTTTAAGCTCTCTCCAGATATCCCTCCTTTTTGCTGAACAAGTTCTGATAACCTGAAGAAGATAACAAGATGGCATAAGGCACAGGAGATTCTTTAGGTTATAATGGGCCACAGGGCACATTTGATGCTGAGTCGATCAACCTCCAGTGCAGAGAGAAGTTTGCACAAAGTGCTCAACAAGACAAAGTCAGAAGTAACAGTGAAGTTTCTTGGAGTATTAATGGGCCCACTGAGGAACATTAACAAGCAAGCTTCCCAAGGGACTTGTTAGAGAAGATAACTGGAAGCCATGACTACAGGCAGGCAAAGGCACTGGCATGCTAAGAAACCTCTCCTTTGCCTTACAAAGCAGACAGGTCAAGCCCTGATTGCAAGACCAGTGGTAGAGAGGTCCTGTATCTCATGTTGGCTCCTGGCATTTCCTGGGGAAATGGGTTGGAGGTCTGTATGATGTTAAATGAAAGACGTGGGGACAGAAGATCCCAGGCTCTACATGTGGTGCAAGGACGCTATGAGGTTCATGTCCCATATGAGACCTATGTTTCATTGCAGGATGTGAGAAGGGATGTGAGAAGGGCCCAGTGTGAACAAGCAGTCAATCCCTGTGAAACTCTGAACTTCAGATCTCTCAGTTCCAGTGCCCTCCTCCTTTGCACATTCTCCCAGAGTTTGAAGTCCTTTATGTTCTGCGGTGCCCAGAAGTGCACCTAGTGCTGCTAGTGAGGCAGTAGCAATGCAGAGCAGAGAGGGATGATCCTTTCCCTCACCCAGCTGGCAATAAGTTGCTTCATGCACTCCAGGGGACCGTTGTCTTTCCTGGCTGCCTTCGCACACTGCTGACTCACATTCAGTGTGATGCTGACCAGCACCCCAATCCTTTCCAGTCAGACTCCTCTCCAGTGTCCCATATCCAGTCAGTGTGTATGTCCAGCGTTGCCCCTACCCAGGTGCACAATCAGGCACTTGTTCTTGTTATACTTTATGCACTTGGTGCTTAGTACCAACTGGTACCCACTTCTCTGACTTGTCCACATCTCTCTGCAAGTCCTCTCCACCCTCAGTGGAGGCAACAGCACCTCCTCATCTGGTCTCATCAGCAAACTTGCTCAGAACGTCTTCTACTCCTGCATTCAAGTCATCTGCATAAACATGAAAGGAAAGTGGCCCCCAAATGGAACCCTGGGGACCCCGACAGTGACCATCTACCAGCCTGATGGAACCCACTGACTATAATCCTTTGGGACTGACCTACTGGCCAACTGCTCACCCACCACATTGTGTTTCTGTCTAGCCATATGCAGAACATTCTGTCCAGAAGGTTGTGAGAAACAGTGTCAAAATCTCTACTGAAATCCTCAAGGATTACATCAACTGGCTTCCCTTGGTCAACTAAACGGATAACTGTGTCACAAAATGAGCTTAAATTAAACAGGACCTTCGCCTCACAAACATGTGTTGGCTGCGACCAATGACAGAATTGTCCTTCAGCTGTTTTTCCATAACTTCCACCATCATTTTCTCCATAATTTTACCAGGCTCTGGACTGACAGGTCCATAATTGCCCATGTCATCTTTCTTGCTCTTCCTTACAACGAGACAACATTTGCCAGCTTCCTGTCAGCTGGTATGACCCTAGACGTCTTTAGATGCAATTGAAATGAGAGCCCAGAGCACACTAAAGTGTCATCATTGAAAGAAAATAGATGTGCCATAGCTTTGCAATGCCTTGAACTCCAGAGTATGCCACAAATGGAGTAGAGGGGAAGATTTGCCTCTTCAGTAGTGAACTCATTCTTTTGGTAAGCAGAATAACACTACCTGATACATGGGGACTGTGTCTCTGCTCTGCTCTGCTCAGCTCACAGGGCAGCGGTGCAGGGTGTTGCTCTCATGTCAGTGCAGGTAAACTTGCTTTAACCCTTTTTCCTCTGTAAATGCTTCCTCTGTTTCTATGCTCAGACACACTTCCACATTCCCTCAAGTACACTTTCATAAATAATTAACAATTACACTTTCTTATACCATCAAAACAGTTTGTCAAACAGTACAGTTCTTCAGTTCACATAAACTCCCTTAATACAGTCTGTATTCTTCAGTTATAAACACGGTGCCACAGAACCAGCACTGACTGAACCACCTCCCTCACACACTTCCTCACAAGCAGTACATAGTATTACATAAATGGGTTGACACTCATTGTTGGTGGAATGTACATCTCTCCTCAGGACAATCTTACTAATCTACAGAGTACAAACTCCTGTCTTCTTACATACAAGCAGAAAGTACATATGAGTGGACAGACAACACAGTCTTTCACTTTGTCTGTGTCTGGCCATTTCCCTCACAGGAGGAAGGAAACATGGATCGGGACTCGGCACTCACCCTGCAGCTGTTCTGTGTCTCACTCACACCACACTCACTCTGACATTTAGATCAAAAACCATGGTTTATTCATACTACACAATGCTGACAACGTTTTCTAGCTGGAATCTTAATAACACTCATACTCTGGTCGACCAGTTGCAAACGTTAATGTTTTTCCCAGAGTCGTCTTGACACATGGTACCAAACACTTAAAGCAGATGATAATATTGAACATACAACCTATAAGCCCCATGATTACACCTTGGAGAACCCAGGCTACCATTTGACAGGCTATCCACTATATCCCATACCCGTAGGAGAGACCAACCTAGGTCCCTCCTATTGCCAACCACCTGGGAGAGAGTATTTGTTCTTGTTTCCATTCATATGACATACAGTTCCCTTTCATAGGAACTCACCCAAGGAGTCTTCCTACCCAGCTGGCAACCAAAGCCATGAGCTCACCTCCCTGGGAGCAGCACGTATGGCTGTAAACTGTGTAGGATGTCTCCTCAAGACATATGGGCTCCACTTACCATACACATACCTGGTCCACCTATGGGTGGTCCTTGTCTGTCCCTGCAGTGATCAGGTGAGGAAGGGAGTCCTTCAGAGAAATCTCAGGGTGCGCCAAAAGTGTCTCCCTCTCAGCTGGTCCTGCAGCGAACTGAGCTGGTCCCACCTAGGCCGCCAAATTGACTACAGGAATTGAACTCTATAACCTCTATAACTGATACAGTCTCCCATGACATACTTATACCAAAGTTGAGGAAGTATGGGATAGGTGAGTGGACAGTGAAGTGGTCGAGAACTGGCTGACTGGCAGAGTGCAGAGGGTTGTCGTTGGCGGTGCAGTGTCTGGCTGCAGGGCTGTAACTAGCGGTGTCCCCCAGGGGTCTGTGCTGGGTCCGGTCTTGTTCAACATCTTCATCAATGACCACCCTCAGCAAGTTTGCTGATGACACGAAGTTGGGAGTATTGGCTGACACACCTGAAGGCTGTGATTCCATTCAGCGAGACCTGGACAGGCTGGAGAGCTGGGCAGTAAGAAACCGGATGAGGTTTAACAAAAGCAAGTGTAGAGTCTTGCACCTGGGTAGAAGTAATTGCATGCACCAGTACAGGCTGGGGGAAGAGCTGCTGGAGAGGAGCTCTGATGAGAGGGACCTGGGCGTCCTGGTGGACGACGCATTGGCCATGAGCCAGCAGTGTGCCCTTGTAGCCAAAAAAGCCAATGGCATTATGGGGTGCATTAAAAAGAGCGTGTCCAGCAGGTCAAAGGAGGTGATCCTCCCCCTCTACTCTGCCCTGGTGAGGCCTCATCTGGAATACTGTGTCCAGTTCTGGGCTCCCCAGTACAAAAAAACAGGGATCTCTTAGAAAGAGTCCAGCGGAGGGCCACTAAGATGGTGAAGGGCCTGGAGCATCTCCCCTATGAGGAGAGACTGAGGGAACTGGGTCTGTTTAGCCTTGAGAAAAGAAGGCTGAGAGGGGACCTGATCCAGGTCTATAAATATTTCAGGTGAGGGGAGTAAAGTGGTGAGGCCAGACTCTTTTCAGCAGTGTGTGGAGACGGGACAAGGGGAAACAGACAGAAACTGGACCATAGGAAGTTCTGCACTAATGTGTGCAATAACTTCTTTATGGTGAGGGTGACAGAGCACTGGAACAGGCTGCCCAGGGTGGTTGTGGAATCTCTTTCTCTGGAGATATTCAAGACCTGCCTGGTGCCGAGCTGTGCAACGTGGTGTAGGGAACCTGCTTTGGCAGGGGGACTGGACTCAGTGGTCTCTGGAGGTCCCTTCCAACCCCTACAATTCTGTGATTCTGTGAATATCATGGGGTGGTTTGGATGGGGAAAGACTACTGCTTTGAATTACCTTTTGTCAGGGCATGTCCTGGGATTCCTAGGATCCTCAAAATTCAGCATTGCTTCTGTCACTGAAAAATGGGGCCCTGTGTGGGACGGAGGGAGGGTCCATGAGTCCCTGGCCCACCTGACTGAGTATTTCCATGGTCTTAGCAAAGACATACTTACAACTTGAGAATGAGAGTTAGCTGCGTTCATGGTGGCATGGCCACTGCTGATGGCCTTGAACTGTCTGAACATAACTGAAGAGGCTCAGGCTGATGCAAATCAGCTATTGAATGACAGTGTTGAAAAACTGGAAAGACAGGTGGCAGTTTTGATGGGGAAAAAACCTAATTCAATCATTCTCCTATGGAAGATCAGTAACAACTGTCTGGAGGACCATGGGGGCCCTGTACAAGGGAATCTGTATAAAATGGACTCTGTAAATGAAGGCACTAAAAGGTCAGATTTTGAGGTTCCATTTGGACTAGATCTATTTGAGATCTGACTGATTGTAACCCATAAATGAAAAAAAATAAATGCAGGATAGGCTGGTGGGAGTGCCCTGACCAGTGTCCACCCCCCAAACCCTGCTGCCCATAATACAGCAGCTGAACTGATGGATATAGTACAGTGGTTTAGACAGAAACCAAGAGAGCATGCCAGCATAGCTGCTCTGGTAATGGGACAGGGAGGCAGAAAGCGCTGTGGTGAATGGACTGGAAATTTCAAAACTGACATCCATTACTACTCACCCTGCCCTCAGGCAAAGACTGTATGTTCTGTCCAACATAATGAGGATAGCCATTTGATCAGTGAATGAGCTGTGTGTCATATAACATGGCCAAATAAGAATGACATACCATTAAATATCAGCCTGTGGTCCTCTATGGAGGACTAACAAAATTATATTAGAGAATTAGGCATGAAAGAGGGAATCTATGAAGATGATTTTGAGAGCCCAGTCCATAAATTTTTCATAAGGAACGAGGGATCTCATCCTACAGCCATCACCTTTACATCAGGGTGGGTCTATGTTATCCATACTGAACCCCCCAGTGGCCCTCAGGTGCTGTAATACAACAGGCTGCCCAATTGATGGGGAGACAAGAGTGCCTATGGCCAGATGCAGGCTCTGAATGGTGGTGAAAAGGTCAGAGAGCCATCTGCTGCCATGACTTAGGCGTCCAGCCCCTAAGGTAATCCAGTCTGGACCCATTAGGGTCTTGAGACAACAAATGTTTAAAGACCAGATTAGAGCAGGAGTTCAGTTTAAAAAGATCGATGGACAGCATAATCAGGAAAAAATATCTGTTAAACAGGCCCAAGCACTGAGTATTTATAGTCCAACCTTTTCAGGCAAACTAGATGTGAATGTAACTCAAGAAGGGTCTGGATGGGGGCTCTGGCAGAGCCAGAGTTCTTTGTGAACCCCTATGAGGTTTTGGTCACAGGTTTGGCATGGAGCAGAATAAAGATACATCACAGCTGAAAAGCATTTATTGGCTACCTATTCTACACTACAGGTGGTAGAACCAGTAACTCAGATTTCAGAGGTTATCGTTAAACAACAAGGCCAGTCCAGGGGTGGGTAAAAGATCTAACACACATCTCTATGATGGGGGTGGCCCAATCACAAGCAGTGCTGCGCTCAGTTGTTCTGCTTGCCTGCTCCTCAAGGAGTTAGGAGAAATCTATGCCTGTTGCGTGTTCGAGTGCATGCGCAATGCCATGTGGAGGGCTTATCACAATAAAGATTGGCGGATTTGCTGCGTAGACCGGTCAGAACTCAGATCTGCGTTGTGCTTCCTGCGGCACCAAACGCCCAACAGTGGCAGTTCCGTGTATTGGCCAGCAGGTGGCAGCAGAGACCACGGAAAGAACGTCTGCGGGACAGACCCTGGGGATCCGTTCTCTTTTGATTATAGGGGAAGAACACAAAGATGGAAGAGGAGGGAAGGGGGGGAAAAAAAAGAAAAAAAGAAAAAACCAAACCACAGCAAACAAATAAAAACTTCTCCAAACGTAGCAAACGTGAATCTCTGTCAATAAATAAATGAGTAATTGAATTGATGTCCATTTCCCCTCCCCCCCGCCCACCTCAACTTCCGAGATGAAAAAACACCTGGTATCAATTGGACAGATGCACACGGTGAAGCCAGGGATGGTCTGAAACGCAAAGCAGCTGAGCAGCTTTTAGAAGAAAACAGAGTAGTAACAACTTCTGTACCTACATTCACCACTCTGAGATCCTGTCTGGGTCACCCAAGGCTTGTAAATAACCACTGGGTCGGTTCTGATGTCGAGTGATTTGTTGTCAGTTCTCTCATGGTTCTCCGGTCAGTTCTCCGGTGCCAGGATCTGCCACAGGGCATTCTGACCACGGGCATCATGTTTCTACGCTGCCGCCTGCATTTAACAGGCAATGGGACTGCCCAGCATGTGCAAGGCAGCACCTCTTTCACACCACCAGAATGTTTAAGGCTGTTGGGATTGTTTTTAGCGTCCCATTAACACTGAGGCTAGAGATACCCTTAGGGTTGACATTACTATTAGCATTACTTTGATGGTGCCCTATCTGGGTCATTTCCAGGGGATGTCTGGAGTAAGGCACAGTGTCAGGAGAAAAAGAACAGACTCTGTTACTTTATAAACGTGATAATAGAGAGAGTTCATTGGAAAAAATACAACTCTTAAATAATACAAAGCATGCTTCTGATTGGATGCAGGCATCATCTGGGCTCTGATTAATATTACTTTTAAGGTAAAGATTATTGTTACCATAATGATTGTTTTTGGATTATGATCAGGGTTAAGGTTCCTTTTGCTACAAACTTCTAGCATCATTTTTGTTGTTACATTTGGAGTTAGAGACGATTTTAGAATCAGGGTAAGGGTTAGGATTAGAGTTATATTGGGGGTTAATGCTGTTATCTTTACAGCTCCTGTGAGGGTTGGGGTCTGGGTCAGTTGTTTAAAAATGAAATGAAAAAAGAATAAAAAAAAAAAAATGGAAAGCTTCAGATTTCATTAATCTTTGTGGGAATCATATAATGTGCAACTCAGATCTACCTCTTCGTGCAGTGACTGCCTGTAAATTTGCTAGAGCCTAATATAATATGGCCTTGTGCTTCCCACTAACTCACCTTCATTTCATTTTCATTACATTTGCTTGGTAGTCAGATTTTGGTGTGTGGATATTTTAAAACAATCTAACCGACACTGGGTAAAAATTAAAAATAATTTTAAAAAATCACGACAGCATCAATTGTATCAATTTTTATAGATAAGATAAAGAAGAGCAGTTTCCCTTAGTTTTCTGTGCCTCTTTACTTTCTTACCCTCTCCCCTTGTGTGACTTTGTGTAATCTCAAAGTCAAAGATTTCTAGTTAGGCAAAGATGGCAGCGATAGCAGCAGTGCTTATTCATTACTGCAATACTGCGCGCACATCCCCTATTGGCAAGGGAGAAATTGCACACCAGTCAGTGAAATAAATTCTGTTTTATGCCCTAAACCCAATGCAAGTGATGCTCTCATGGCTCTCATTGGTTGAGCATCTCAGGCTCACAGACTCCTCGAGACTGTTGCTAGGATTCATTTCCATATAAGGTCAATTACCAACCTCTTGTTTTTAGGTCTGCCTTGTACTTTTCTGCGTAGAGAGAAGGGCAATGTTTCCAACAGTCAGTACATTCATTCTGTCCTGTGCTGGGCTCTACCCACCCTGTATTTATCTTGTGCTTGTCTCAATTCTCCCCATGTCAGAATGCCCCCAGTCTGAACTTAACTCTGTTCAGCAACTTTCTTGGTGGAAAAACTACTTATACAGCTGTTTTACAAGAGGGTTATACATTCAGTTAGGGCCTACACTATGTACTGAAAATACTGGAAACTTCCACTGCAAAAACACAATCTACCTCTCCCATCTGTGCAGCCTTGCAGACCCAGAGCATGCCAGGTTATTTCTGCTTTCATAGCATTTGCATGCTGTAGGGTGAGCAAAAGGTTCTGCTGCTTGATTCTTCTGCAAGAGCTGCCTACCGGCAAATGGTTGCAGGGATGGAGGATGTGACAGAAAGCATTTGTCTCCACAAGAGCAGAGTTACATTCAGTGCAGAGTGTGAGAGTCAGGTTGGTGTGGAAAAGCACTGACACGCTGGGGATGATGCAGTGCTCACATGTCTAGAACTCACAGACATTACTGTCAGAAGGATGGTGCTGTGTTGTGCTTCTACCTTTGGCAGCCCCTGGAGAAATGCTGTGGCACACAGAACACCTTTGTATTGCACTGACTGCTGCCATGCAGCATGGATTTAACACACCAAATCCAGAGGAGCATGACTGCATCTAACTGCCCTGAGAAAAACTACTGTAGCTGAAGAGATGAGGAGGCAGCTGCTCATCTGCAGAACAAGCAGTACTGCCAGACATTGGGCCAGGTGAGCACCTCCTGCTGCAGCGTGATGATGACAGGGCTGGAGACGATCTGCAAAGCCAGCTTAAAAGTGGGAGACATGAGTCAACATGGCAGGAGGACAGAGGTGTTAGGGAGCAGCCAAGGCATCAAAGAGTATCAAAAGGCTTTGAAAGGTATCACAAAGCGACAGCCAGGAAGACTGGGATTATCATGAGCAGCAACCTGGATGCTAGAGATTATTTGCTCCCATACAAAATGGTAGAGATCTTGCTGCAGACATCCCAAAGCCAGGCAAAATGGGAACCCAGAGCTCTGCCTGCACGAACCCCACAGCCAGAGTGTTGCAAGCTGAGCTGCCTTGCTGTTTGTTGCATTCATCCCAATCCCTGTGATTGAAGACTCGGAATGCAGTCAAGGCGATGACTGAGCATGAGAGTGACTTTATTCAATAAAAGACAGGAGGGCTTGAGAGGTCAAGGGTGAAGATGGGACTCCTCTTGTCAAGATGAGAGTGGCTCAGAGCTGGTGCTGCTGCCTGGTGCCTGGGACTGGCAGCCTGACTCTAAGTCCCCATCTAAGATGCTCAGCTTCACCTCACTGGTGCTGACCTGCTCCTTCATGGCGGTGCTGCTGCTGGGACACTCGGGCTGTGCTTGGGATGGGCAGCACTGCAAAGGCGCTGGGTCACAATCCAGGCAGGTGACTGCTGTGTCTGGCAGGCTCAGGTCAGCATCTTCAGCAGAGCCAGGAGATATGAGAGCATGAACGTGGATGAGCCCCTTGTGTCCATCACTGTTACCATGTGGAAGGCTGTCATCCGAATTGCAGCGATTCGTGCTTAATAAGAACTCTCCATTGATGGAAACACACTGCACATCACTACTTGGTTTGGATATTTGGGGTTGACAAGGGCTCGAATCACCTAGGAAAGCATAGAAACACAAGGGTTAGTGTCAAAAGTTTGCAAGTTGAATCATGAAAGGTTGTTGATATTTGGTAATAGAGTGGCGTCAGGAAGAAGCAAATAGGCTTCAAGCAACAGAGCCACTGTCTTGAAAGTGATCCTCATGCAGGTCCAGCTCGTGTGTTGTTTCACTGTAATCTGCTTCTTTGGGTCTACCTAGTGGGCAGCAACACTCGAGCTGTTACTGATATCACTGAAAAGAACTGGAGACAATTGTTCTATTCCTAAGAGCTTCAAGGTGCCTAGAAGCACAAATAGAAACCAGCAGTATTTCATCACTTCACCAAAAGGAAGGTCAAACACCTGAGCTGTGAAGAGCAGTTACAGAACCTATGCATAAGATCACACCAGACATACTTTGTTCTAACAACAGTTATGGCACATAGTCCATTTCCTTCAATATTCCCAAAATGAAATGATGTGGAGCATTACAGGGAAAGAAACACTGCACACAGACACTATGACCCTGATTATACTCAAGCAGCAGACTTAAAACAAGTCAGAGTTTTAGATTCCAGGATATTTCAGGACCTATCATGTGTGAAATTCAGTTACACAACAGTGCCTAGGTGCCTGCGTTTCAAGCAACTTTCAGATCACAGCCATGTAAAATAAAAACAAATTCAGTGCAGAAATAGCAATCCTGTACCTTAATACTCATGAGATTATCCATTTTTTATAGCACTCTGACTAAGTTCTAAAACTTGCTCATCCCAGTTCACTTCAACAATTTCCACCAATTCAAGCAATGCAGTTCTGAGATCCTGTGTATGTTAGGCAGATAGAATTGAAGAGTGCAGGAATAATCTCTGACAGCTTTAAGAGCTCCGTTCTGCTTACAAACTCTCAGTCCAAAATTATTCGCAGTTTTAAGGAAATGAACACCTGAAGCAGTTGGATCATCTGCCATTTGCCGCATTCTGCTTCTTGGCATCATGATTAGCACAAAGGGTTTTCTGCTGTCCTGCAGAGATGGATGAAGTCCTGCTTACAAATGGACCAAGTTTCAGTGTACAGCAGAGTTTGTACCAGACTAACAAGCCACGTCATTCAATTCATGTGCTCAGGTTGTTATGCACTCCGAAAGGAAACAGAACTAACTGTTGGATTCTGAAGGCAATCTGTGGGGTCCTACATTACCTCCTGATTCTGGAAGAGGAAATTCTAATAGCAAATGCAGAACTTTGATCTTTGTAGACATGAGAAGAGCTGGCATTTAGGAACATTCATTTCAGGGAAATCAAATGATGTGTCTATATTTTTACTACAGATAGTGTAGGGAGCAGCCAGTTGAAGAACCAGATACAAAAAAATCCAGCCCATTGGCAGGAAAATACTTCTCCTTAAATTCTGTATGCTATCATGGTATAGAATCAGGCTACAGCGCCACATAGGCCAACCAAGCGTAGAACCAAATCCACAAAATACTGGTAGACAAAGCAGCAAAAACAGGGACAATATTCAGCAGACAAGCCTTTCTACCCACAGCTCAGCATGTTCTGCCATCCGAAAAGCAAGGCCTCTTGTCAAGCTCAGCTATTTCCCTTCTCAGTGTATTCTAGCACCACTGATACCCACTGGTATCCTCCTGTAGAGTGCCATCATATTGTCATCATCCAAAGGAAAAACCCACACAGCAGAGCATACAGCACTACACCCATGCTCCAAATATCCGCCTGAAAAACTAAAAGACAAGCTTACAAACCTGAAGCACCTCAAATGGCTTCCTGACAGACTGGATTGTCTGTCCTTGCCAAAGCCCACATATAGCCCATGAAAAGCTGGCTCTTTCCCTCAGGAAAAAAAAACCTTATCGTCCCAGAGAAAGCATATAACCCTAATTCAATTGCCCTTCCACTCAGCTTAGAGCACTACTAAAACCAGCACCTTCACCTTAGCTCATCACACTGCTGCAGTTCCTTTTACAAGGATTTCACTGGCAAAAATGAAATCAAAGCCGTCACAAGGGATTTAGCACAGTTACGTGTTACTGGCTACGAGAGCTGTCAGCACAGTCACCTGTCGGGCTTTGCTGCTGTTCTATTTATGTAGAGGCACAACAAGGTTCAGACACCTCACAGTGCAATTCTCACTTTGACTGTAAAGAAAAAGGAGGCTTGAAAAGCAGTGTGTGGAAAACAAAGAAACAAGAATTAGAACAACAGTGGGGCCATGGCACTTGTAGGAATTGCTCCGCCTTTAACAGCGATTCAAGAAGGATGAGGGCATTCCAAACCAGACCAGTTTGGACAGATTAACAACTGCAAGTAGTGGGTTTCAAAATTCCAGACATGAAATCAAAGCTGGAAAAACTCTTCACATTTTCATCTCTCAATTTTTAGTACATTGTGCATTACAGTGCAAACAACTCTTCACATACAACTTGGAAGCTAAAGACAAGTCTGACAAAACAGACTGCACAAAAATGATGGATAATTAACAGAGCAAATTGCTCTTTCAAAAACTTAGTAATAGAAAGAGATCTCTGAAGTTGCTGTTTTGTAGAGCCCCAAAGCAGTCGCTTGAGGCAGTTCAGGATTAGCCAGAGACAAACCAGCCAGCTGTGTGAACTGAGACCAATTGCACTTTTCTAGTCTGTGGCCACTGACAGCTTCTGAGAGCTACCAAGCAATGCAACCTAGCAGAATTCAGAAGGGAAACCAATAGAGCCTACCTGAGCTCCACTGCCTTTAAATGCTCTGTGGAGAGGGAAGGGAAAGAGGGGAAAACAAACACCGCTCTACATCCCTCTGAGCCAATAGACGCTTTGCCCTGGATTAGCTCTGTTGCTGCATAAGCTGGGCTTCCTCAACATGTGTTCAGGCTGTAATCAAGGCCTGCCTGGAATAACACAAAATTAGAGAGAAATGTTTGCTTTAACAGAGTTTATGTCTTCTGGTCATAACACTTCAGAAGCCTCAGAGGTTTCTTCTCCTGTGCATATTTTCATTCATCTTATATTTTGCTTTCATTCAATGTGACCTCTCTAGGCAAATATTGTCTAAGACCATGAGTATCACATAAATGTGCAGATCTCAAGCTGCTCACTTATCTAGTACCCTTCGCATGATGCTTTCTTTTCCTCAGCTGATCATCTCGATTGTGCCTGTTGATTGTGCAACAACAGCCTGTTGGTCTCGATTACCTGTGAGAGGCTCTAAATTTGGCCAGGAAAAATCATTTGAGGATAAGTAATTATCTGGGACTCAGTAAGGCAGTCTTCCATGCTTTCATAACAGCAGATATACACACACACACAAACTCGTGGAACCCCACTGCTTTGCACAATGCTGTGCACACTCACGTGTGTCATGCACTGATTTCCCAGCCAGTCCTCGTAGGGTCTCTTACTTAGGACAGGAGTGCAGGGGAGCAGTCAGAAACTGTTTGCATTCCCTGCTGTCTGCTGGGCAGCTTTGCTGGAGATGCTTGGGTTTCTTTGTTTTTCCCTGGGAGGTGGGAAGGAGCTTTGGGTTGGAGGCACATCCCGTGCCAGAGCATCTCGATGGCACGTGTGGGGCACTGATCTGCAGCAGAGGAAGGGGAGGAGGTCCCAGCACAGCTCTGCACCATGCTCTGCCACACTGGGCAGCTTGTTCCTGGCTCAGCAGCGTCATCAGACAAGAAGCAGGGAAGGAAATCAAGGATGGGTGGTACCATCAAACGCAGTTAGTGCATGCCTGTGCAGGACAAACAGACCCAGATCTTGTGGGTTGTTCCTGCTTTTGTAGCATTTGTGTGCTGTAGCTTAGCAAAAGGTTCTGCTGCTTGAATCTTCTTCTGCAAGAGCCGCCTACAGGTAAATGTCTGCAGGGATGGAGGATGTGACAGAAAGCATTTGTCTCCACGACAGCGTAGTTACACTTGGTCTAGAGAGTGTGAGAGGCAGGCAGCACTGCCTGATGTTGGTCAGGGCGAGCTCCTCCTGCCACAGCACGATGATGGCAGGGCTGGAGATGATCTGCAGGGACAGCTCACAGGTGGGAGCCAGGAATGGACACGGCGGGAGGACAGAGGTGTTAGGGAGCAGCTACGGCACCGAAGAGCATAAAAAGGCCCTGAAAAGCATCACAGAGCTACAGCCGGGAAGCTTGAGGTTTTCATGAGCAGCATCCAGGATGCTAGAGACTATTTGCTGCCATACACAACGGCAGCAGAGCTCTCGCTGCAGGCATCCCAAAGTCAGGCAAAATGGGAACACACCCAGAGCTCGGCCGCGCAAACCCCACAGCCAGAGTGTTGTAAGCTGAGCTGCCTTGATGTTTCTTGCACTCATCCCAATCTCTGCGAATGAAAACTCGGAATTCAGTCAAGGCGTTGATTGAGCACGAGCGTGCCTTTATTCAATAGGAGAAAGGAGGGGGTGTGAGGTCTGGAGGAAAGATGGGACTCATCCTCTCTTGTAATCATGAGAGCTGCTCAGAGACCATGCTGTTGCCCGGAGCCTGGGACTCGTGTCCTGATTCTGTGCCCCCCTGCGAGATGCTCAGCTTCTCCTCGGTGATGCTGACTTGAGCCTGCATGGTGGTGCTGCTGTCGGGGCACTCGGGCTGTGCTTGGGCTGGGCTGCACTGCAGAGACATTGAGTCCAGGCTGGTGCCTGAGGTGTCTGGCAGGCTCAGGTCAGCAGCTTCAGTAGGGATGGGATGAATGAGGGCTTCAACGATGATGACATTCTTCTCTTGATAGCTGATGTTATATGGAAGGCTTTCATCTGAACTGCAGCATCCTGTGCTTAGTAACAACTCTTCATTGATGGAAGATGCGTCATCGTAACATGCCCTGCGTCTTGGGGATATACAAGGGCTCGGGTCACCTAGGAAGGAGTAGATGGACAGCGGTTAGTGTCGAACGTTCACAAGATGAACCATGGAGATTCTTGACATTTGTCTATGTAGTGGTGGTGGGCAGAAGCAAATAGGCTTCTAGCAATAGTGTCACTGTCTTGAAAGTGATCCACGTGCAGGTCCAGCTCTTGTGTTGACAAGAGACTCATTTGGGAAAGACAGGTGTCAACTGAAGATGTCAGGCACGGACTTGAACGCCAGAAGGAGGTACAAGCCCACTGAAAGCATGAATTCTACCTGTGTTGCTGACAAGCAGTGTTTTGAAAGCTGGATTTGCACCCTTACCTGCCAGGACCAAGACTTCAGCTTCAGAGGGCTCCCTGGCACTGCTCTGCAGTCGGCGTTTGGCACAGGTTACACAACCTGTAATTAGAACAAAAAGACAGGTGAGCATTAGCCCGAGCCCAGAGCCAAAGGGAAGGTCCACTGACAGTGACACAGGGCAATTGTTTGCATCCAGATGCCATCCTGTGCAGGCAGAGCAGCTCCAAGCTGAGATTCCCAACTCTACTGAAGTTGTGCTCTCTAGTCAAAAACGTGTGCCTACCTCAAAGCCACGCTTGCCTCTCCACCAGGGGCTCAGCCTGTTGATATGTCCTCATATCAACAATGCTCACCAGATCTCCGACCTGCAAGAGATTGAAACATCAATCCCAGACTCAGCAAATCTGGTAGGAAAACAAAGCAGAAAGGACTGCCCTCTTCTATGCATGACAACAAGGAACGCCTGGAACTGCTTACCTCCAGAGAGAGCTCATCTGGCCCCTGGGCGACGTGGCTCTTAATAACATGGGCTGCCGCAATCGCTGGTACGTTTAAAGATGACAAAGCACGCACCAGCTGCGGCTTCTGCATGTTATCAGCCTGCAAAACAGAGCACAGGCCGTGGTCAGGAGATGAGGACAAACCAGGAGGATTTCAAGGTGAGGAGCACATCTGCAGAGAAAGCTGCAGCAAATGCGCTCCGTCCTTATCAGGAGCACTTCAGAAGGAGCTGCACGTCTCATAGCTCTGGAGCAGCACTTCTTCCCCACCCTTCACTACTCCAAGCAGCTCCAACAAACTTCTCAGAAGAAATCCAGGCCAGCACAGACCTGGCAGACCAGAACCAAGTGCAGCTTGTGTGACGGCATTGTCCATTCCTTGCTTCCACCCTGCTCCAGCAGGTTAAGGAGTCTGAGCCTCACTGGCCTTTGACAGCTCAAGACTTTCATCATCTCATGCCAACATTTCTCACTAAGATACACCTAAGGCATTGAATTCTCTTCTCACTACCTCCTCCCAGTCCTCCCCTAGGAACAGAAACCATTCAGATTCTACAGCAAACTACAGCATCTACCCTGCAAGAGCACACTGAACCACCTGCAACAATGAAACATGGTTTTGGAGAGTGGGTCTGAAAACACACCTTTAGACAGCTGTCTCCCTGTAGCCAAAAGGAAACCAAGCAGCAAAAGAAGAGTCCAGCCTGAAACATGCCCATGCTACTAGCCCAGGTTTTTCACAGTCAATGCAGAATCCATCCTGTTCTTGAGGTAACAAATGACCAGTGAGTCTCCCCTTGCTCCACCCCTTCTCCTTCAAAGCCAGAAAAAGAAAGAAAAAACAAGCAGAAGAAACCCAGACGTACCTTTCCACACACAAAGCAGAAAGTGGAACAGCAGTTGTCTCCTTCCTGAGACATGGTGGGGAGCATCCCAGAGGAAGCCCAAGTTCTTTGCTTCTCTCCACAGGGACTTCAAGCACTCTTGGCAAGAGCTGCTTTTGTTCTTTCTTCAACTGCTTCCATCACCAGAATCTCCTTTGGAAAAGGAACCCGAATGAAAGAATCAGCAAATGAAAAAGAATGAGGAATAACCACTTTCCCAGCATTCTTCTGACATGCAATTAAGACTCTTGACTCGGGCAAGGTCTTAAAATCAGCTGGTTACAAGAACTGTCCCAAAATATATCCAGCTTCTGTACAGCTGCTGTTATTTCTGACAGCGAGTGTAATCACAGAATCATAGAATGGCCCGGGTTGGAAGGGACCTCAAGGATCATGAAGATCAATCACCTCCCTGTCCCTGCTGGCCATCCCCTCTTCTGATGGAGCCCAGGGGACCATTTGCTCTCTGAGCTGCAAGAGCACGCTGATGGCTCATGTTCTGTTTTTCATCCACCAGGACCCCCAGGTCCTTCTCTGCGGGGCTTCTCTTAAGGACTGCTCCTCCCAGGCTGTAGAAATGCCTGGGATTCCTCCAGCCCAAGAGCAAAACCTTGCACTTTGCTGTGTTCAACCTCATTAGATTCACCTAGGCCAACCTCTCGGTTGAGCTCCCTCTGAATGGCATCCCTTCCTTCCACTGCGTCAGCCGTAACACTCAGCAAACAGCAGAGGGTGCACTCCATTGCATCATTGGTGTCACTGATAACCATGTTAAAAAGCACTGGTCCCAAGACAGACTCCTGGATGACACCACTTGTTATCAGCCTTCACCTGGACATCGAACCATGAATCACCACCCTCTGTCTGTGGCCTTTCAACCAATCCCTTATCCACCAGGTGGTCCACCTGTCAAATCCACATGCCTCCAGTTTAGAGATCAGGATGTGGTGGAGGGCCATGTCAAAGATCTTGCTCAAGTCCAGGTCAATGACATCTGTTACCTTCCTTTTGTCCACAAATGCCATCACTCCATCATAGGCCACCAGATTGGTTAGGCATGGCCTTCCCCTGCTAAAGCCACGCTGGCTGTCTTGGATCACATGCTCATTCCTTATGTGATCAAGCATGTCTTTGAGGCAGATCTGTTCTTCACTATCTTCATCACAGTTACACATTTGAATCAAATAATTGGTGTTCCTGTCACGAAGAAAACCTCTTTGTCTTCTACTCCTGCTGCACTTCTGTGCTTTCACCAGAAGCAAAGGGAGAGGCCACCTCCTAGATCCAAATTTTAAGAAACCAACACCCAATAGGTGTCATCTGAAGTAAAATAGCAGAGAAATTAAGATGACTCTTGTGCATCCAGCTTGGATCACTTCTTCACTCAGGCACACCACCATCAGATCAAGGAGATGCTGCCTTCAGCTTAGAGTCTGTATGGGAAATCACAGCTTGAACCTCTGATTAATCAGCTGAGGCAAGTGTTGGGTCAGCTGCGGGAGCACAGGTGAGAGTAATCTAGCTGTGCTCCCAGAAGGGGTGGACCTTGACTCCACCTCCTCTGAGACCTCATTTAAAGGCTGACCACCACTGAGGCAGCATCTCTTGGAGATTGCTCCCCAGTTGAGACTGCCTCAGCTTTCTGGTCAAAACATCGACATTGGTGAGTTTTCCTTTGCTAACAACCTTTGACTATTTACCACCATCTTGGTTAACATCTTTTTATTAGCCACCCTTACAGAGACCATAAGGGTTTGGGCTTCCAAACTCTCAGCAAGCATTTGGATGAGCCAGCTTCCTGCTGGGGAGCCCCCTGCATCACTGCTGCCTCCTTTCGTACTGGACCTGCAGATGCTTCAGAGCTCATTAGCATGGACTTCCTTCCTCCCCTCAGCAGCTGCTCCTGCACTCACCTTCATTCCTGCTCAGATACCGGCCGCTTCCAGCACCAGCTGACCTGCAAGACACGGAAAGGAAAGGTGGGAGTCATGGAAACGCACAAGCCCAAGGCTGTGTCACCACCACGTATGGCAGCCTCGGGAAGTCAGCTGCAACTACATCCTTTGTCAGAATGGAAACAGGAATCGTCAGTTAAGTGTGACCTCTGAACTCATTGCCACCATCAGAAACAGGCACTGAAATCGCTCACTTCACTGCAGCTGGTTACCTCCAAATTCTTTTACTTTTAGGAAAATGCGGACATGGAATTGAAGGACACTAGAAAAGTGACATCTACTTCCCCGTAGGTGGTTAAACTTGGAAGCAGGACTTGAGCAAGAAAAGCTTCTCAGCTCAGAATCACAGAATTATCAAGGTTGGAAAAGACCTAGAAGATCATCTGGTCCAACCATTGCCAATACTTCCCGGATAAATCATATTCCATACATCACATCCAAACGTTTCTTGAACACTCCCATTGTCGGTGACTCCACCACCTCCCTGGGCAGTTCATTCCAGTGCCTGACTACCCTTTCTGAGAAGTAATATTTCCTAATGTCCAGCCTGAATCTTCCCTGGCGCAGCTTAAAACCATTCCTTCTAGTTCTATCACTGATTACTCGAGAGAAGAGGCCAACCCCCAGCTCACTACAACCTACCTTCAGGAAGTTATAGAGAGTTATAAGGTTTCCCCTGAGCCTTTTCTTCTCCATGCTGAACAATCCTAGTTCCCTCAGCTGCTCCTCGTAAGTTTTGTGCTCCAGACCACTCACTACCTTCGTAGCTGAAGACGTTCCAGAACCGCAAGGTTTTCTTGCATGGAGGGGCTCAAAACTGAATAGGTCAGACCTCCTTCTCTCCATCATTGCTGTCATGTGGAAGGCTGTCCTTGAAACTGCAGTGACTCATGCATCCTAACTGCACTCCATTGATGGAAGCACACCAGGCATCATCGCTACTTGCCGGTGGGTTCCTGTGCTGGCAAGGGATAGATTCACCTGAAAGAGTAGATACACAGCATTTAGCGTCAAACTTTCACTATCCAAGGAGGCAAAGGCTTGGTGCTGCCTTTCAAGCAGGTTTCAAGCAGCTTGCGAGACTCATTTGGGAAAGACAGGAGTCAACCAAAGATGTCAGGCACGGGCTCGAATGCAGGAATACAGAAAGAGGTACAAGCCCACTGAAAGCATGAATTCTACCTGTGTTGCTGACAAGCAGCTTTTTGAAAGCTGGATTTTCACCCTTACCTGTCAGGACCACGACTTCTGCTTCCCTGGCACTGCTCTGCAGTTGGCATTTGGCCACAGGGGATGGTTTGCCCAGGAATAAGCAGGAACGCCAACTGCCAGCTGGTGATTCCTTTCTCTTTCTGGGAGAACATGGTCTGGAGAGAGAAAACAGCATGTTGTCAGTCATGGTGCAGGGTGAGTGACGAGCTGCACCGAGCCCTTGATGACAGTTGCCTGCTCCTGGCAATGCCTGGTTTCTGCTGAAACACAGCTTAGAAAAGCCCTCTGTTTCAAAGATTCATTCAGAGATGCTTCCATTCCTACAGCTTAGCCCCCAAAAGTCCTGCTGGCTACATTCCTCTCAACCATTTTGAGCAAGATGCAGAGCATGTGAGCAAAGGCTCAGCAGCAGGAAAGGACAGGAGCTGGCAGGCGTAACTGCTTTCTGAGGAACTGGGCAGCCATAAGGGAAGCTCAAAAGCATCTCTGACTCTTACATTAACACCTCCTCGGCCTCAGCTCACTGCCATCTTTAATTTCTAGTGCCAGCAAGTCTGACCAACAGCTCTTCTTACAGGAGAAGTGCAATTGGTTTCAGGTGCGTGGCCCTGAAATCTTGAAAACCCCAGCGTTTCCAGGTACAGGCAGCACAGACCAAGATAGACACTAACATGGCTTTCTGCGTCTTGTGACTGCCTGCCCAACCAGGAAGGAAATGCACCCTTGTGTGGCTCCTCTGAGCCAGTAGGGCAACTGTTTTTTAGTTGAGTGCTTGGAGATACAATGGACAAAAAATAAACCAATAGAAATCACCTGAACAATGATGATAGGGGCTGGAAAGGGAATTCCTCTTTCTTTACCTTTCAGATGGAAAATCAATGATTGCGTCGAAGTTCCTCAGTACAGCTGCAGGCCCTTCCTCCACTTGTATCTTGCTGCTCTGTGTTGCAACAGGAGAGCTGCTCTGGCCTCTCCTCTCAGCCTGTGCCGCCTGCACGGTGAGCAGCTTTGTGGATGGAGAGACCCACACAGACTTGGGCCCAGGCAGAGAACTGTGCCCTGCAAGGGAAAAACACAGGTGAGACGGCGGAGGAAGCAATAGCACAGCCATCCCAGTTCTGCATATCTCTCAGAATTGCTCATCTGAGCCACTGGAAGTAGAGGAGCTCAAAATAACCGTGTGCTCAGTGGTATGCTCGTGGCAAAGGACACAGCCACAATTAAGAGCAGCTCACTGTATCAAAAACAGGCAAACAAAAATCCTAGAAAAACTAGGGGGCTGGGATTCCAGAAAGCTTTGCTGCCACATTTCAATCAAGCTTCACCTGCTGGCAAAAAATCTTAACAGCAGTGATGGTTTTCTCCAAGTAAGGCTTGTGTTTGGACACACTAAGGATCCAGGAATGGGGCACCATATTCTAACCTAAGCCCAGAAGCCTGCTGTCTCCTCGACAGTAATAGAATTTTCAAAGGTCTTGGAGAAGACCTGGATTGGATCAAGGTGCCAGATCAAGATCAAGCTAATGGAGGAAGACACTCACCTGCTCACTCTCCCACGACTGGTGTGGATTTGGAGCAGAAGATGACATCTGTGTGGCTGATGAGGAATTCCACCACAGCTGACTGAGTCTGCAGCTCCATGCAGGCAGCTTCACTGGCGCAGGAAGATTGGCTCTGCTGGGATCTGAAGAAAAGGCAGATCTTACAAGTCATTTCCCCAAGTCTGAATTTCTGTAGCCAAAAACTGTCAGGTTGGGCTCTGGAGACTTCCGCAGTGGGCAAACAGCGATGCCACTGACGAAATTATCCTGGATCATCAGGGACACAGCTGTCCCAGCTAAACAAGTGAGTAGAAACTGTCATCTAGAAATTGTGCACCTGGGTTGGGGGACAGCAGAACTAAGCATCGTGTTGAAATGGAAAAAGAAGTTTACCTTAAGAGGTTTGGAGCCCACTCTATCGCTAAGTTCTTCACGTGCATGTTTATCACCGAGCAGATCCCAGCCAGAGACACCAAGTGTCTTATTAAGTCCCATGGGGACAGTGCACTGGTGGTCAGCACTGAGGCAGACTTGATGACTTCCAAGAGGCATCTGGGGAACACAGAATCACAGAATGACCCGGGTTGGAAGGGACCTCAAGGATCATGAAGCTCCACTCCCATCCTGGCAGGGCCACCTATCTTCCACATTTACTAGGCTGCCCAGGGCCACATCTAACCTGGCCTTGAACACCTCTACAGATGGGGGATCCACAACGTACCTGGGCAGCCTGTTCCAGGACCTCAGCACTCTCCTAGTAAAGAATCTCCCCCTACCACCCAACGTAAATCTTCCGTCTTTCAAATTAAAACCATTTCCCCTTGTCTTGCTATTATCAGCCCTTTCAAAGAGTTAACACCCCTCCTGATTATACACACAGCCTGTGCCATCAAGGCCAAGCAGTGCAAGCTCTGGTGGGCTTTACAGCCTGATTGCACAGTGCAGCTCCTCACAGCAGGCATTTGACTCCAAGTCCCCTTTGCTATTAACCCCATACTGTCAATAGCAGGGGAACAGCAAAGGAAAGGGAATTCTCACAACCATTGTGAATAGCTTAAATAAGCACCTCCTGGCACCACCACAAGTGCCATCAAGTGAGAGGCAGGATGTGGCAAAGACATGCCTCATGGGGCTAACAGAAAGAAGACCTCAGAGCTGGGGCAATGCTGCAACCACTAGCCAGGACGCCCAGGGAACAGGTACGTGTCATTTCCAAGACACTGCCCTGAGCTTACCGAGAATTTGGCATAGAGATGCTTAGTCAGCAGAGGGTTCAGGAGCTCCCTGAAATACATCTTGCACAGGGAGCTCACGCTGTGAATGTCTCAGACACTGAGCTCGGGAACCAGCTCTGAATCGAATTCAAGGCTGCAGAGAAGGACACAGAATTGGGCAGAGGGCTTTGGGAAAGACGAAAACAAGTCCAAAGCCACACAAAATACAGTCAAGAAAAGGAAGGACCTCTGCAGAGCCTTCCATATGGTCTCACATCACAGTGAGAAGCAGGAGAGCTCTTGTGGCACAAAGCTTGGGGCAGGAGAAATCAAGGCTGCCTCTAAGATAGTGCTTGCAAAGAGACTTGTGCTCTAGATACCTCATACCTTCAGTGTTCTTCTTTGGACACATCTCAGGATTTCAGTGTCCTTCTTGCAGTGAGGGGCCAAGAACTGAACACAAAACTCAAGGTGAGGACTCACCAGTGCCAAGCATAGGGAGATGATTGATTCCCTGCTCCTGCGGGCTCCAACCTTCTGCATTCCAATTCCAATCTAAACCATTCCTGCTATGGTATTACTTGAATCCTCATTTAAGGCTGGACCTCAACAGGTCAACACATCAGAAATAACACAGTGTGCATCTGGAAGACGTGTCTCAAAGCCCAGAAAATCCAACTCAAAATCAAACTCTACCCTTGGTAGATTTACATCACGCTCTTTTCCTTGTGTGTGAGCAATACTTGCTCTTTTCAGATGGTACTATGAGCATGTGGCATCCCAAACACATAGTTAGCATCCGTCCATATCATTAAGGCTCTCGTCAAGGCAGTAATTTCAGCCTTCTGAGGTGAAGTCCCCACGGCTGATGGTTGTGCTTCCATTCCCTGCTCAGTAGCAGTTACTGCATGTCCTGCCTTAAAGCCTCCTTGTCTCACAAAACTGCAGCTGCTGGTAAACCAGGCGTCTTCTGCATCTTCTAAGGGTTCGTCCTTCAGGTCCGACCGACTGGATGTAATGTGCAGCATCAGTTGTTTCAAAGCAGTCATGTCATCCTGGTTCTCCACCAGGGGAGTTCCGCTAAGGAAAGATACTGGGCTGGCAATAGTAGTTACAATTATTTCTATATCACCCTGCTCCACCAGGATGGCCTGGTATTTCGGGAATCTTTGGGGTGAGAGCCAATGTCCCCCTTTTGCCTCCAATACAGTAAACACTGCATGAGATATTAAAACTGGTATTCTTTGGCCCACTGTAGATTTATAGGCTTCCTGAATATTGAGCACCAGTGCACCCTGGCTATCCCTTACTCACTTCAAGCTGTTTGAAGTTTACCATCAGTCCGTAGCTGTGTATCCATGGTCGGCACCCTCCTGTCATTCCTGGCAACGTATGGAGTTCCTTGGCAGTTTGCAGCTCAGGGGTTGAGCAGATGGCTTCTTTCTTGGCAGTCCTTAAGGTTCAAAGTCCAGCTGTCATCTCCTATCCCAAATACATCACTTGCTGCTGAGTTAGTTGTGCTTTCTGTCAACCAAGAAACTCTGCAAACTCTCAGTCTATTGTACACAGTCCTTTTGTTTTGGTGGCATCCACGTGCTCCAGTAAAGTTCCACCCTAGGATGGAGGATCCCAGGTCTCAGGCTCACGAGTTGACCAGTTCTCAACAATCATTCAGCTGTTCTCACAACCCTGGGTAACACTGTCCAGGTTCACTGAGTCTCTTCTTACTCTGTTAGGGAGAACAGATACACACAAGTACTGGTATGCTATCATGAGGAATTCAGTAGGTTACATTTAATATAGAAGCATGTTGCAATCAAAAGCACGCTTAAATAAAAGCATACCCTTTTCTTTCACTCAAAATAATAGACCAGAAAAAAATAAAAACAAAACCCTCATCATGAATGTTAAAGAAATTATCTACTAGATCTCGATGGGAAGTAGAAGCACATGCTAGATTTAGGAGCACAGCACTTGTCTCATTATCTGAATGCATCTCAAGGCATGATCCTTGTGAAACTGTGAGAACTTCTATCATTAATAGACGAGTACCGTGCCCTGATAGATGGTTAAACTGCTTGCAGTGCACTGTTAGATGTACAGGCTGGTGGCTGTATGTGCTGTGACCAAATAAACCCCACACAGAAATCTTTCAGAATATCAGGACCTACAAGTATTGCATTCATATTTAAAGTAAAAAATTCCTAAGCTACACATGTTCTAGGTTTCCATTTGTTAGATACAACATACCTTTGGAAGTAGGCGCCTGAAAGGGTGTGCCTTCTACTTGCTTCTCTGTCTGACTCTTTGAAAAGAGCAGGAGCAGGAAGTGCAAAGGGCAGCTCATTTCTTAACGCTGACTCTGCATCAACATTCGCTGTGTTTGCACGCTGCTTAGATGCCACTTTTCTTGTCACTGGAGTTGACAGTGTGAATTCCATATCACCCAGTTGAGTATCATGCCTCGAATGGTGCCAGAGACGGAACAAAAGGTTTTCTGATCACAGCCGGAGAAGTTACTGTCAAGGAAATTCTAACAGCTGAGAAGGTCAGACACAATGCTTATAAAAACATCATACACTACTTGTCTATTGAACAAAAGAGTTAAAACCTCTGATTCTTTCCTAGAATAAGTGCGTTTCTTATAGACTCTCAAATGCCATTTTTTTATTTGTTCATGTCAATTCCCCATTTACGATTAACCCTCACCAGCTTATCTAAACATAACTATGAATTATCACTTGGTTTGGCTGCAAAATTTCAATCACTTCACTGTGGATTTTCTTGTCCAACACAGTAAGACTGAACTTCTTTCGGTACCTTTAAAGGTCTGTGTACCTTTAGCCTAACTCCAGAATCTTATGAACTGTGCCTCATCGCTTCCCATTGTGTTTTAAAATCCTCACTGACTCCTTTACTTGTTCCCTTGCTTGCTGTTTCTGTGCAAACCAAACACTGGAGTTAGGGTTCTCATTAAACCAACCATGGCCTACAGGTAGAAGGCAACAAAATTTATGCTTAACATACTTCTTTGCTCAATCTGTATCTCCCTTTGGTCAAGGTCCACTAGATACTTAAATATGGAGTAAGCACTAGATACAATGAGAAGCAGATTTCTGGATTAAGTGCTGTATTTTTTCTGTAAGAAACTAGCACTACATCTTCACACACCTGCTTTGTTCTCTGAGTATTTAGATCTAGTGGAGATTCTTCAAACACTGAAGCTACATCAGAAAATTCCATGGATCCAAACACATCTGGCACATGGCTGCAGTCTGGCACATCTTCATATGCCAGAGCCTTTTCAGACTGAAATGTTCCATTGAGATTCTTTTGCAGAATTAAAAGGAAGATTTCATCAGAAGATTTCATCACTAAAATCTAAATAAGATTGCTTTGCAAGTTCCAAACTATGGCTAACAGCTAATGGAAGCCAATAGGCCAGCAGCACCAACTTTTATATTATGTTCTTAATACTGTAATTGTGGGTTTGACATTCATATCAAGAGCAGAAGGGAAATTACTCTTAGAGCTTCAAGTCATCTTTCACAGCCTGTGTCAACAAGAGCAGCACCTCATAGCCTTTGGTTTGAAGACCCAGACCACAAGGCAGCTAATGATTTTACACAGAAATCCAGAGTTCACGTCATTGTTTACTTTAGGGCTGCAATTCTACTGAAAGCCTTCAAGTTCATCACACTGAATTATCACTGGCACAACACATAACTCCACGTTACATATGTGATCACAAGCAACCTGGCAACTTTAGACAATTCCAAAGCACTCCACGTGTACTTGGCTACTAAAGTACAGAGAAAGGAATTAACATCAGAAATAGCTGCAGTCAAAACCATCTAAGAATCCAAGTCTCCAGGAAACAAGGAAAGCAAATCCTCTCCAGGACTGTGTTCTAAAAGGAAACAGATCAGAAAGGTGAGTTCTTCCCCCCTTTGACCACCCACTCATGTAACGTCCATGTCATTTCTAAGTATGCTGCCCAGACCAAGACTGAGGATGCTTCAGAAGAAGACCTTCCCTGCTAAGCCAAACAGAACAAGTAAGGTACCAAAATATGTAGAGCCAAACGAGGAAAGGTGCTCTAAGAAGGTAAGCATCACAAGAGACCAACAGGAATACTTACACAATCCAAACAATGCACAGTTTCTGTTCCACAGGCTGCCAAGAGGAATGTGTGCAGTACTCACAGCGCACCATGTACATTGCTTACTGCAGTCAAACTACTTCGTAGGACCAGCCCAACTTAATAAAACATTTTAATGAGCAGTCCGAACTGTCTGGATCAGCACGGTTCACTTGGAAGGGACCTTCATAGATAAACCTGAAGAGGTGTGGCGACTGCACTATCTAAACCTTAAAGCATATAGGACCTTAAAGCATAAGCTTAAAGCATAAAAGCATGACCAGCAGGTCGAGGGAGGTGGTGCTGCCCCTCCACACTCCTCTCATTGAAACCCCATCTGGAGCACTGCACGCAGTTCTGGAGCCCTCAACACAAGAAGGACTTGGAGTTGTTCAGGCAGGTCCAGAGGAGGGCCATGAAGGTGATCAGAGAGGGCTGAAAGCACCTCTGCTATGTGCACAGGCTGAGAGAGATGGGGCTCTGCAGCCTGGAGAAGACTCCAAGGAGACCTTAGAGTGGCCTTCCAGTATCTGAAGAGGGCCTAAAGGGAAGGCTGGGGAGGGACTTTTCATAAGGGCAGGTAGCAACAGAATGAGGGTAAATGGCTTTACATGGGAAGAAGGTAGATTAGGATTGGATATTAGGAAGAAATGCTTTACTGTGGGTGTGGTGAGACACTGGAGCAGGTTGCCCAGCAAGGCTCCAATATGTTTGCTTTGCAAGTTCCAAACTATGGCTAACAGCTAATGGAAGTCACAGAATCACAGAATCACAGAATTGTAGGGGTTGGAAGGGACCTCTAGAGATCATCGAGTCCAACCCCTCTGCCAAAGCAGGCTCCCTACACCATGTCACACAGGTAGGTGTCCAGGCGGGTCTTGAATATCTCCAGAGAAGGAGACTCCACCACCTCCCTGGGCAGCCTGTTCCAGTGCTCCGTCACCCTCACTGTAAAGAAGTTCTTCCGCACATTTGTGCGGAACTTCCTATGCTGTACTTTCATCCCATTACCCCTAGTCCTATCCCCACGCACTACTGAAAAGAGACCAGACTCACCACTATGGCTCCCACACCTCAGGTATTTATAAACCTGGATCAAGTCCCCTCTCAGCCTTCTTTTCTCAAGGCTAAACAGACGCAGTTCCCTAAGTCTCTCCTCATTGGGGAGATGCTCCAGGCCCTTCACCATCTTTGTGGCCCTCCGCTGGACTCTTTCTAAGAGATCCCTGTCTTTTTGTACTGGGGAGCCCAGAACTGGACACAATATTCCAGATGAGGCCTCACCACGGCAGAGTAGAGGGGGAGGATCACCTCCTTCGACCTGCTGGACACGCTCTTTTTAATACACCCCAGTATGCCATTGGCTTTTTTGGCTACAAGGGCACACTGCTGGCTCATGGTCAATCTGTTGTCCACCAGGACGCCCAGGTCCCTCTCAGCAGAGCTCCTCTCCAGCAGCTCTTCCCCCAGCCTGTACTGGTGCATGCAATTATTTCTACCCAGGTGCAAGACTCTACACTTGCTTTTGTTAAACCTCATCCGGTTTCTTACTGCCCAGTCCTCAGTCCAGCAGAAAAAACTTTTATATTATGTTCTTAATATTCTAATTGTGGATTTGACGTTCATATCAAGAGCAGAAGGGAAATTACTCTTAGAGCTCAAGTCATCTTTCACAGCCTGTGTCAACAAGAGCAGCACCTCATAGCCTTTGGTTTGAAGAGCCGGACCACAAGCTAGGTAATGATTTTACACAGAATTCCAGAGTTCATGTCATTGTTTATGTTAGGGCTGTAATTCTACTGAAAGCCTTCCAGTTCATCATACTTCATTATCAATGGCACCACAGATACCTCACAAAGAAGCATTATGACATCACAAAGGGGCATTATGATGTCAGAAAGGGCATTATGACATCACAAAGGAGCATTATGACATCACAAAGGAGCATTATGACGTCACAAAGGAGCATTATGACATCGCAAAGAAGCACTGTGACATCTCAAAGGGGCATTATGACGTCAGAAAGGGCATTATGACATCACAAAGGAGCATTATGACATCACAAAGGAGCATTATGACGTCACAAAGGAGCATTGTGACATCACAAATGGCATTACGACCTCACAAAGGGCATTACGTCGTCACAAAGGGCATTATGACGTCACAAAGAAGCATTATGACATCACAAATTGGAATTATGACATCAGAAAGGCTCATTATGACATCAGAAAGGGGCATTATGACGTCAGAAAGGGGTGTTATGACTTCAGAAAGGGGTGTTATGACGTCACAAAGGGGTGTTATGACGTCACAAAGGGGCATTATGACGTCACAAAGGGGCATTATGATGTCTCAAATGGCATTATGATGTCACAAAGGGCATTATGACGTCACAAAGGGGCATTAAGACTAAGAGTAAAGGTTGGAACAGCTTGTAGAACAGACCAATCTTCTTCACTTCATCCTCCCATAAGAAAAGAGCAGCTGTAAAAAAGGACACAACTTGCAGGCTTCTACCTCCTTACCTTTCACTTCTAGAATTCTAAAACTAACTGAGAAGTATTAATACGCTGAGCATGGCCTAAGTAAGGCATATTTTCTATTCATTCTACTCCCAATCTCTTGGCCTCTTCATCTTGTACAACACTGCCACAGAACTGGGCAGTTCTGGGACACACAGCAGCAGAGGGGATTGTCTTAATAACCTTCCTCCCTATCTCTTTCTCTGCTCTTCAGAACATCCCATGCCTGCTTTCAGCTTCTGCTCACTGACACAGATCAGGTGATGAGGTGCGCAAAGATGAACAAAATCTATATAGAAGTTCCTTAGTCAAAACTATTCCACAGCCACATTTTCACCTCGCTACCACTACATTAAAAAGGAGAATCCAATTAGTGGTGTGGGTCATTGATGTTGTTCCAGGGGGAATTGTGGCTGTTCCATGCCCACAGGGTAGAAGACGGACAGTCTTCCTCTAAGCCACATAAACAGTTGCTTAGTGCTCCCAAAGCGAATATCAGCTCTTCTGTTGAAACAAAGTGTCAAATCTAGGCAAGAAAGAACCGAGGAACTGAAGGAACAAAAAGGGTCCTTGAACACCAGTCCCATGGTTGCAAGTCACTATGCAAACATATTGAACCCAAAAGAACATCTGTCCTGCAGGCAACCAAAACTTGAGTTCCTTTTACTTAAGACCCACTGTGAAACATCCAAACACATAAACGTGTGATAGTCAAACCACTGGCTGCCTTTTCATGACACAGAACAGTACTCCTGGCTTCCTGATGGAAGGTTGGGAACATGCAGCCAAAGGGACAGGATCAAAGGCCTCCCTGAAATCTAGAAAGATTACATCCTTTGCCTTCATACACTGAGTGGGTGGCCTTATCATAGAACAAGATTTGATGACCAAGACTGGTTGCACACATGCTCCCTCACCGATGTTTAGGCCACCAGACTGTTTACCCGGGCAGAGCTTCAGCACATAGAGGCATTTTGACCTGAACCTTGTGCTGAACTCTAAAACTTACCCCCAGGCTTCCTGACTGTGTGGCACTGGCACGTCCTGTTTGGGATGGAATTCTCAAGGAATGTGCTTGCCACGAGCCTTCTTAGACTGAAGCAAGAGATAGGTTGCCACAACTGGTCGTAATTCTGCTAAAAAACAAGAGGATGTAGATCTCTTCAGAAACATTGTCAGTACAAAGAAAATTTCTGCATGTCTGCCATATTTTCCCCTTGATGTGCAACCTTCACGTCTGATCACATTAGGGTAGTTTCAGGCCTCAGCTGATTCACACAATATGTCTGAGATAAAGAAGCAGACTATTCTCGTTTTTGCTTGAAAGTTAGTGTATTGTACAATTGCTGGAAGTGAAAACTAAAGCTGGTGCCAGAATCTCTCTACTGAAGTGAATGGCAAAGCTCCTACTAATTCAGTTTGCACAGCATTTCAGCTGGACTCCCATTTCTGGGGGCAAGTTCCAGCCCAGCTCCAAGGAGCATCGACATTCAGCTGGATTTTCAGCAGCTTTTTGACTACTATGAGAACCGTGGGTACAATGCTTGACAGACTCAGTGTAGTATAATAAGCTTGAATTACTTATCAGGCATTAGAAGTCCTTTGAGTTAAGACTGTGAAAATATCACAGACGTGAACGGAAGAACGTTTTTCCCTTGTAGGTCGATTGTTCTCTTTATTCCCTGTACCTAAAAAAGAAGTAACAGTGACTCCACAAACGATCTCACCTAGATAAAACTTATATTTTATATCTAGTCTTACTAAGGTTATATGGAAATCTTAACAATCCTTCAAATTCTACCACTTTCTATTTAATAGAAAGACAACTCAATTGCAAGAGACAACTTTCAGATTCAGTTTAATGCCAGAGTACCCATCATGTTTTAAATCTCTTCTACACCTCGGAATGTCATTATTGACATTTATACAGCATCTCTAGCAGCACTCAGTTCAGCTTTTCCCATTTATTTTCAAAAGTTACTGGAATTAATTTATTTCCTGAAGTATTTGTGAACTGTAATTCCCCAAATTTGCTTGGTTGTCCTACCTGATGTGTTGATATTTTCCACCTATCAGTGAATCATTTCAAAGCAGGGAGTTAAGCCAGCATGTGACATCTGCTGTTCATCCATCAGTTTCTGTTTTGAGTCTGCCTGGACTTCCAGAGATTCATAAGGATTTCAGCATGGTAAAAAAATAACAAAAAGGCTGAGAAAACACAATTAAAGGAGAAAAAAGGAATAAATGTGAACTTCAGAAATGCAGTTATTAGGTAGACTATGAAGTTCTGCAGTGATAACTTACCTCTGAAAGGTGTGAAATATTTCATGTTTGAGAATAAGTGAGTGTTAGAGTCTGTTCATACAGTAAGGTTATTTACTGTAGGAGTGGGCTTAAATACAGAGAATTACTGACATACGTTTATTACCTCTGATGTTAATGCTGATCTACTCTCTCTTCTCTTGTTGTGAAACACAGAAAGCTGTTACACAGTCTTCATCAAGTTGTCCCAGCTGCAAGAATAAGACCTATACTGAGGAAACAGCTTTCAAGTCATCTCACAGCCCAATCTCACTGTGGTAGTGTTCTGCTGTGCAGCAGTCAATAATTAGCCATGATTTCAGATTCTTTTTTAAATAGTGTTATGGCTACATATTACAAGGAGTAAACAGAAAGAGTCATCCAACTTCAACAACTAGTCCCTCTGTGGCAACAGGTCCTGAGTTCTGAATTCAAGTACAAAAGCCTGTCAGCAGATGAGACCTTTTACTAGAGCAGAAGTGACGCTTCTATCTCTTCTTGATTCCTAGTTCCATGGCGTGCACAGCATGTTCTGCTGCATGCACAGCACAGCTGTTCTTCAGAGCAACAGTGGCACCCAGTGACCAACAGCAGCCATTGTCTGCAAATACACAGCAACTTCCCAGGATCTGCAGCAACAATCTCCCCACACACTCCACTTCACACAGACACTATGACCCTGAATAGACTCAAGCAGCAGACTTAAAACAAGTCAGAGTTTTAGATTACAGAATATTTCAGGATCTATAATGTGTGAAATTCAGTTACACAACAGTGCCTAGGTGACGGCATTTCAAGCAACGTTTAGATCACAGCCATGTAAAATAAAAACAAATTCAGTGCAGAAATAGCAATCCTGTACCTTAATACCCATGAGATTATCCATTTTTTACTGCATTCTGACTAAGTTCTAAAACTTGCTCATCCCAGTTCACTTCAACAAGTTCCACCAGTTCAAGCAACGCAGTTCTGAGATCCTGTGTATGTTAGGCAGATAGAATTGAAGAGTGCAGGAATAATCTCTGACAGCTTTAAGAGCTCCGTTCTGCTTACAAACTCTCAGTCCAAAATTATTCGCAGTTTTAAGGAAATGAACACCTGAAGCAGTTGGATCATCTGCCATTTGCCGCATTCTGCTTCTTGGCATCATGATTAGCACAAAGGGTTTTCTGCTGTCCTGCAGAGATGGATGAAGTCCTGCTTACAAATGGACCAAGTTTCAGTGTACAGCAGAGTTTGTACCAGACTAACAAGCCACGTCATTCAATTCATGTGCTCAGGTTGTTATGCACTCCGAAAGGAAACAGAACTAACTGTTGGATTCTGAAGGCAATCTGTGGGGTCCTACATTACCTCCTGATTCTGGAAGAGGAAATTCTAATAGCAAATGCAGAACTTTGATCTTTGTAGACATGAGAAGAGCTGGCATTTAGGAACATTCATTTCAGGGAAATCAAATGATGTGTCTATATTTTTACTACAGATAGTGTAGGGAGCAGCCAGTTGAAGAACCAGATACAAAAAAATCCAGCCCATTGGCAGGAAAATACTTCTCCTTAAATTCTGTATGCTATCATGGTATAGAATCAGGCTACAGCGCCACATAGGCCAACCAAGCGTAGAACCAAATCCACAAAATACTGGTAGACAAAGCAGCAAAAACAGGGACAATATTCAGCAGACAAGCCTTTCTACCCACAGCTCAGCATGTTCTGCCATCCGAAAAGCAAGGCCTCTTGTCAAGCTCAGCTATTTCCCTTCTCAGTGTATTCTAGCACCACTGATACCCACTGGTATCCTCCTGTAGAGTGCCATCATATTGTCATCATCCAAAGGAAAAACCCACACAGCAGAGCATACAGCACTACACCCATGCTCCAAATATCCGCCTGAAAAACTAAAAGACAAGCTTACAAACCTGAAGCACCTCAAATGGCTTCCTGACAGACTGGATTGTCTGTCCTTGCCAAAGCCCACATATAGCCCATGAAAAGCTGGCTCTTTCCCTCAGGAAAAAAAGCCTTATCGTCCCAGAGAAAGCATATAACCCTCATTCAATTGCCCTTCCACTCAGCTTAGAGCACTACTAAAACCAGCATCTTCACCTTAGCTCATCACACTGCTGCATTTCCTTTTACAAGGATTTCACTGGCAAAAATGAAATCAAAGCCGTCACAAGGGATTTAGCACAGTTACGTGTTACTGGCTACGAGAGCTGTCAGCACAGTCACCTGTCGGGCTTTGCTGCTGTTCTATTTATGTAGAGGCACAACAAGGTTCAGACACCTCACAGTGCAATTCTCACTTTGACTGTAAAGAAAAAGGAGGCTTGAAAAGCAGTGTGTGGAAAACAAAGAAACAAGAATTAGAACAACAGTGGGGCCATGGCACTTGTAGGAATTGCTCCGCCTTTAACAGCGATTCAAGAAGGATGAGGGCATTCCAAACCAGACCAGTTTGGACAGATTAACAACTGCAAGTAGTGGGTTCCAAAATTCCAGACATGAAATCAAAGCTGGAAAAACTCTTCACATTTTCATCTCTCAATTTTTAGTACATTGTGCATTACATGGGAAACAATTATTCACATACAACTTGGAAGCTAAAGACAAGTCTGACAAAACAGACTGCACAGAAATGATGGATAATTAACAGAGCAAATTGCTCTTTCAAACACTTAGTAATAGAAAGAGATCTCTGAAGTTGCTGTTCTGTAGAGCACCAAAGCAGTCGCTTGAGGCAGTTCAGGATTAGCCTGAGACAAACCAGCCAGCTGTGTGAGCTGAGACCAATTGCACTTCTTCTATTTTACTTTCATTCTATGTGACCTCACTAAGCAAATATTGTCTAAGACCATGAGTATCACATAAATGTGCAGATCTCAAGCTGCTCACTTATCTAGTACCCTTGGCATGATGCTTTATTTTCCTCAGCTATTCATCTAGATTGCGTCTGTTGATTGTGCAACAACAGCCTGTTGGTCTCGATTACCTGTGAGAGGCTCTAAATTTGTCCAGGAAAAATCATTTGAGGATAAGTAATTATCTGGGACTCAGTAAGGCAGTCTTCCCATGCTTTCATAACAGCCGAGATACACACACACACAAACTCATGGAACCCCACTGCTTTGCACAATCCTGTGCACACTCACATGTGTCATGCACTGATTTCCCAGCCAGTCCTCATGGGGTCTATTACTTAGGACAGGAGTGCAGGGGAGCAGCCAGAAGCTGTTTGCATTCCCTGCTGTCTGCTGGGCAGCTTTGCTGGAGATGCTTGGGTTGCTTTGCTTTACCTTGGGAGGTGGGAAGGAGCTTTGGGTTGGAGGCACATCCCGTGCCAGAGCATCCCGATGGCATGTGTGGGGCACTGATCTGCAGCAGATGAAGGGGAGGAGGTCCCAGCACAGCTCTGCACCATGCTCTGCCACACTGGGCAGCTTGTTCCTGGCTCAGCAGCGCCATCAGACAAGGAGCAGGGAAGGAAATCAAGGATGGGGGGTACCATCAAATGCAGTTAGTGCATGCCTGTGCAAGACAAACAGACCCAGAGCTTGCGGGTTGTTCCTGCTTTTGTAGCATTTGTGTGCTGTAGCTGAGCAAAAGGTTCTGCTGCTTGAATCTTCTTCTACAAGAGCTGCCTACAGGTAAATGTCTGCAGGGATGGAGGATGTGACAGAAAGCATTTGTCTCCACGACAGCGTAGTTACACTTGGTCTAGAGAGTGAGAGAGGCAGGCAGCACTGCCTGATGTTGGTCAGGGCGAGCTCCTCCTGCCGCAGCGCGATGATGGAAGGGCTGGAGATGATCTGCAGGGATAGCTTACAGGTGGGAGCCAGGAATGGACACGGCGGGAGGACAGAGGTGTTAGGGAGCAGCCACGGCATCAAAGAGCATCAAAAGGCCCTGAAAAGCATCACAGAGCCACAGCCAGGAAGCTTGGGGTTTTCATGAGCAGCATCCAGGATGCTAGAGACTATTTGCTGCCATACACAACGGCAGCAGAGCTCTCGCTGCAGGCATCCCAAAGTCAGGCAAAATGGGAACACACCCAGAGCTCGGCCGCACAAACCCCACAGCCAGAGTGTTGTAAGCTGAGCTGCCTTGATGTTTCATGCACTCATCCCAATCTCTGCGAATGAAAACTCGGAATTCAGTCAAGGCGTTGATTGAGCACGAGCGTGCCTTTATTCAATAGGAGAAAGGAGGGGGTGTGAGGTCTGGAGGAAAGATGGGACTCATCCTCTCTTGTAATCATGAGAGCTGCTCAGAGACCGTGCTGTTGCCCGGAGCCTGGGACTCGTGTCCTGATTCTGTGCCCCCCTGCGAGATGCTCAGCTTCTCCTCGGTGATGCTGACTTGAGCCTGCATGGTGGTGCTGCTGTCGGGGCACTCGGGCTGTGCTTGGGCTGGGCTGCACTGCAGAGACATTGAGTCCAGGCTGGTGCCTGAGGTGTCTGGCAGGCTCAGGTCAGCAGCTTCAGTAGGGATGGGATGAATGAGGGCTTCAACGATGATGACATTCTTCTCTTGATAGCTGATGTTATATGGAAGGCTTTCATCTGAACTGCAGCATCCTGTGCTTAGTAACAACTCTTCATTGATGGAAGATGCGTCATCGTAACATGCCCTGCGTCTTGGGGATATACAAGGGCTCGGGTCACCTAGGAAGGAGTAGATGTACAGCGGTTAGTGTCGAACGTTCACAAGATGAACCATGGAGATTCTTGACATTTGGCTATGTAGTGGTGGTGGGCAGAAGCAAATAGGCTTCTAGCAATAGTGTCACTGTCTTGAAAGTGATCCACGTGCAGGTCCAGCTCTTGTGTTGACAAGAGACTCATTTGGGAAAGACAGGTGTCAACTGAAGATGTCAGGCACGGACTTGAACGCCAGAAGGAGGTACAAGCCCACTGAAAGCATGAATTCTACCTGTGTTGCTGACAAGCAGTGTTTTGTAAGCTGGATTTGCACCCTTACCTGCCAGGACCAAGACTTCAGCTTCAGAGGGCTCTTTAGCACTGCTCTGCAGTTGGCGTTTGGCCACAGGGGATGGTTTGCCCAGGCAGAAGCAGGAACGCCAACTGCCAGCTGCTTACTCTGCCCTCTTACTGGGAGAACTCAGTCTGCAGAGAAAACAGAGCATGCTGTCAGTCGTGGTGCAGGGTGAGGGAAGAGCTGCACCGAGCCCTGGCCAAAAGTTGCCTGTTCCTGGCACTGCCTGCTTTCTGCTGAAACACAGCTTAGAAACGCCCTCTGTTTCAAACAGCAGAGGATGCTTCCATTCCTACAGCTCAGCCCTCAAGTCCTGAAGGCTAAATACCTCTCAACGATGTCAAGCAAGGACATGGATCCGGAGAATGTCGGAGGCTCAGGCTGCTTCGCTCTCCCGGGGCTGGCCTTCACCAGGGAACGAAGGCGGTTGATGAGCTTGCCCCATTTCTTTGGCTCTGCACAACAAAACAAAGAAACCAGTTCATTTCAGGCCTGGCTCAGTTGGACGAAGCTGAGCGCAACGCATTCGACAGAGCATGTAATAACGGGAAGAACATTCCCAACAAGGACATGCAAGAATGGATTTTCCCCATCCCTGGAGGTGCCCAAGGAGCTTAATGCAGCTCTCTTTCTAAGCTTGCTGAACTTGGGCATAAACAAACCCCCTGAAAGTAACGTTCTGACCCTATTTGACTAACTCGCATTGTCAAATGTAAATTACGCACCTGGCTTTGGCAATGAATTGAGGAGGGAATCGGGAACTTTTCCGCTGATGAGTTCCATGCACTCACCAGGGAAAAGCCCAACCTGTAATTAGAACAAAAAGACAGGTGAGCATTAGCCCGAGCCCAGAGCCAAAGGGAAGGTCCACTGACAGTGACACAGGGCAATTGTTTGCATCCAGATGCCATCCTGTGCAGGCAGAGCAGCTCCAAGCTGAGATTCCCAACTCTACTGAAGTTGTGCTCTCTAGTCAAAAACGTGTGCCTACCTCAAAGCCACGCTTGCCTCTCCACCAGGGGCTCAGCCTGTTGATATGTCCTCATATCAACAATGCTCACCAGATCTCCGACCTGCAAGAGATTGAAACATCAATCCCAGACTCAGCAAATCTGGTAGGAAAACAAAGCAGAAAGGACTGCCCTCTTCTATGCATGACAACAAGGAACGCCTGGAACTGCTTACCTCCAGAGAGAGCTCATCTGGCCCCTGGGCGACGTGGCTCTTAATAACATGGGCTGCCGCAATCACTGGTACGTTTAAAGATGACATAGCACGCCCCAGCTGCGGCTTCTGCATGTTATCAGCCTGCAAAACAGAGAACAGGCCGTGGTCAGGAGCTGAGGACAAACCAGGAGGATTTCAAGGTGAGGAGCACATCTGCAGAGAAAGCTGCAGCAAATGCGCTCCGTCCTTCTCAGGAGCACTTCAGAAGGAGCTGCACGTCTCATAGCTCTGGAGCAGCACTTCTTCCCCACCCTTCACTACTCCAAGCAGCTCCAACAAACTTCTCAGAAGAAATCCAGGCCAGCACAGACCTGGCAGACCAGAACCAAGTGCAGCTTGTGTGACGGCAGTGCCCACTCCTTGCTTCCACCCTGCTCCAGCAGGTTAAGGAGTCTGAGCCTCACTGGCCTTTGACAACTCAAGACTTCCAGCACCTCATGCCAACATTTCTCACTAAGATACACCTCAGGCATTGAATTCTCTTCTCATACCTCCTCCCAGTCCTCCCCTAGGAACAGAAACCATTCAGATTCTACAGCAAACACATCTACCCTGCAAGAGCACACTGAACCACCTGCAACAATGAAACATGGTTTTGGAGAGTGGGTTTGAAAACACACCTTTAGACAGCTGTCTCCCTGTAGCCAAAAGGAAACCAAGCAGCAAAAGAAGAGTCCAGCCTGAAACATGCCCATGCTACTAGCCCAGGTTTTTCACAGTCAATGCAGAATCCACCCTGCTCTTGAGTTAACAAATGACCAGTGAGTCTCCCCTTGCTCCACCCCTTCTCCTTCAAAGCCAGAAAAAGAAAGAAAAACAAGTAGAAGAAAACCCAGACGTACCTTTCCACACACAGAGCAGAAAGTGGAACAGCAGTTGTCTCCTTCCTGAGACATGGTGGGGAGCATCCCAGAGGAAGCCCAAGTTCTTTGCTTCTCTCCACAGGGACTTCAAGCACTCTTGGCAAGAGCTGCTTTGGTTCTTTCTTCAATTGCTTCCATCACCAGAATCTCCTTTGGAAAAGGAACCCGAATGAAAGAATCAGCAAATGAAAAAGAATGAGCAATAGCCACTTTACCAGCTTTCTTCTGACACTCAATTTAGACTCTTGACTCGGGCAAGGTCTTAAAATCAGCTGGTTACAAGAACTGTCCCAAAATATATCCAGCTTCTGTACAGCTGCTGTTATTTCTGACAGCGAGTGTAATCACAGAATCATAGAATGGCCCGGGTTGGAAGGGACCTCAAGGATCATGAAGATCAATCACCTCCCTGTCCCTGCTGGCCATCCCCTCTTCTGATGGAGCCCAGGGGACCATTTGCTCTCTGAGCTGCAAGAGCACGCTGATGGCTCACGTTCTGTTTTTCATCCACCAGGACCCCCAGGTCCTTCTCTGCGGGGCTTCTCTTAAGGACTGCTCCTCCCAGTTTGTAGAAATGCCTGGGATTCCTCCAGCCCAAGTGCAAAACCTTGCACTTTGCTGTGTTCAACCTCATTAGATTCACCTAGGCCAACCTCTCGGTTGAGCTCCCTCTGAATGGCATCCCTTCCTTCCACTGCGTCAGCCGCACCACTCAGCAAACAGCAGAGGGTGCACTCCATTGCATCACTGGTGTCTCTGATAACCATGTAAAAAAGCACTTGTCCCAAGACAGACTCCTGGATGACACCACTTGTTATCGGCCTCCACCTGGACATCAAACCATGAATCACCACCCTCTGTCCTCTACAAAACCTCTTTGTCTTCTACTCCTGCTGCAGCTGCAATGGCTGCACCAGCATGACTCACGTGTTTGACAATCCTCCAGCTCTGGCCTAGCCATGCACAGCAGCAGTCCGTCTCCCTCCCAGCTCACTCAACAGTGTGCTGCTGTGCCCCAAATTCAGTGCAGCAGCATTGAGAGCAGGCAGCACCCATCACCCTCCTCTAACTCTCTCTGCCAGCTGCGATGAGGACTGACATAGCACGCCCACCCCAGCCCAGCTTTTCTGCTGAGACACCTCCCAGCAACCACCCAGCACCAATCCCAGTTGCTGCAAACTGTCTGAGAGCCTGCTGGAGTGCACTGACAATAACTTTGTGGGCCAAGCATTAAGCACACCAAGCAGAAGGGAAGCATTACTGGACATGCTGAACAGCAGGGGTTAAGACTGGAGGTGGTCAGGGCTGTAGTGACCATGCCCTCCTAGAGTTCCTCATCTCAAGGAATGCAGGCCTGGCAAAAAGCAAAGTCAGGACCCTGAGCTTCAGGAGAGTCAGCTGCAGGCTGTTCAATGAATTCTTGCATGAGAGACACTGGAAAACTGTTTTTAGGGGTAAAGGAATGGAAAAGAGATGGTAACTTTCTCAGAAAACCTTTCTCAGAGCTGGAGCTCTGAGCTCCATCCCGACCACACGAAACACAGCAGAGGAGGCAGGAAAGCAGCATGGCTGAACCTGCTGGTTACAGGGAGCAACAAGAAGGAAATGGAGAAACAGCGGAAACGGAGACATGCAGCCTGGTCGCTTTGGTGGCCTTCTACAGTGGAGTGACAGCATCAGTAGGGAAAGGAAAAGCAACTGACATCACTCAGCCAGACTTTTGCAAGGCCTTCGATGTTGAGCAAGTTTCCTGTTAGAGCTCAGTGTGAACAAATCTACCACTGAGCAACACCCTGAGCCCCCACTCACCTCAGCAGAGGTCAGCCTGCACCCCAGCCTTCCGCCTATTCTGCTCCATTGATGGAAGCACACTGGGCATCATTGCTACTCACCCGACCAATGATGATAGGGGCAGAAAAGGGAATTCCTCTTTACCTTTCAGATGAAAAATTGATGACTGTGTGGAATCTTCCCAGTACAGCTGCGGGGCCTTCCTTTACTTGTATCCTGCTGCTCCGTGTCACAGTGGGAGAGCTGCTCTGGCCTCTCCTATCAGCCTGTGCCTCCTGCAGTGTGAGCAGCTTTGTGGATAGAGGAGACACCCACACAGACTTGGGCCTGGATAGAGAACTGTGCCCTACAACATAGGTACATTTACATCATGCTCTTTTCCTTGTGTGTGAGCAATCCTTGCTCTTTTCAGATGGTACTATGAGCATGTGACACCCCAAACACATAGTTAGCATCTGTCCATATCATTAAGGCTCTCGTCAAGGCAGTTATTTCAGCCTTCTGAGGGGTAGTCCCCACGGCTGATGGTTGTGCTTCCATTCCCTGCTCAGTAGCAGTTACTGCATGTCCTGCCTTACAGCCTCCTTGTCTCACAAAACTGCAGCTGCTGGTAAACCAGGCGTCTTCTGCATCTTCTAAGGGTTCGTCCTTCAGCTCCGACCGACTGGATGTAATGTGCAGCATCAGTTGTTTCAAAGCAGTGATGTCATCCTGGTTCTCCACCAGGGGAGTTCCGCTAAGGAAAGATACTGGGTTGGCAATAGTAGTTACAATTATTTCTATATCACCCTGCTCTACCAGGATGGCCTGGTATTTCGGGAATCTTTGGGGTGAAAGCCAATGTCCCCCTTTTGCCTCCAATACAGTAAACACTGCATGAGATATTAAAACTGGTATCCTTTGGCCCAGTGTAGATTGATGGGCTTCTCGAATATTGAGCACCAGTGCACCCTGGATATCCCTTACTCACTTCAAGCTGTTTGAAGTTTACCATCAGTCCGTAGCTGTGTATCCATGGTCGGCACCCTCCTGTCATTCCTGGCAACGTATGGAGTTCCTTGGCAGTTTGCAGCTCAGGGGTTGAGCAGATGGCTTCTTTCTTGGCAGTTCTTAAGGTTCAAAGTCCAGCTGTCATCTCCTATCCCAAATACGTCACTTGCTGCTGAGTTAGTTGTGCTTTCTGTCAACCAAGAAACTCAGCAAACTCTCAGTCTATTGTACACAGTCCTTTTGTTGCTGTGGCACCCACGTGCTCCAGTAAAGTTCCACCCTAGGATGGAGGATGCCAGGTCTCAGGCTCACGAGTTGACCAGTTCTCAACAATCATTCAGCTGTTCTCACAACCCTGGGTAACACTGTCCAGGTTCACTGAGTCTCTTCTCCCTCTATTAGGGAGAACAGATACACGCAAGTACTCGTATACTATCATGAGGAATCCAGTAGGTTACATTTAATTTAGAAGCATGATGCAATCAAAAGCTCGCTTAAATAAAAGCATACCCTTTTCTTTCACTCAAAATAATAGCCCAGAAAAAAATAAAAACAAAACAAAACCCTCATCATAATTGTTAAAGAAATTATCTACTAGATCTCGATGGAGAGTGGAGACACATGCTAGTTTTAGGAACACAGCGCTTATCTCATTATCTGAATGCATCTCAAGGCATGCTCCTTGTGAAACTGTGAGAACTTCTATCATTAACAGACGTGTACCGTGCCCTGATATATGGTTAAACCGCTTGCAGTGCACTGTCAGATGTACAGGATGGCAGCTGTATGTGCTGTGACCAAATAAACCCCACACTGAAACCTTTCAGAATTTTAGGACCTACAAGTATTGCATTCATATTTAAAGTAAAAAATTCCTAAGCTACACATGTTCTAGGTTTCCATTTGTTAGATACAACATTCCTTTGGAAGTAGGCGCCTGAAAGGATATGCCTTCTACTTGCTTCTCTGTCTGGCTCTTCGAAAAGAAGGCCTTTGGAGCAGGAAATGCAAAGGGCAGCTCATTTCTTAACGCTGACTCTGCATCAACATTCTCTGTGTTTGTACGCTGCTTAGATGCCACTTTTCTTGTCACTGGAGTTGACAGTGTGAATTCCATATCACCCAGTTGAGTATCATGCCTCGAATGCTGTCAGAGACGGAACAAAAGGTTTTCTGATCACAGCCGGAGAAGTTACTGTCAAAGAAATTCTAACAGCTGAGAAGGTCAGACACAATGCTTATAAAAATATCATACATTATTTGGCTATTGAACAAAACAGTTGAAAACTCTGATTCTCTCCTAGAATAAGTTCGTTTCTTATAGACTGTCAAACGCCATTTTTTGATTTGTTCATCTCAATTCTCCATTGAGGATTAACCCTCACCAGCTTATCTAAACATAAATATGAATTATCACTTGGTTTAGTTAAAAATTTGAATAATATCACAGTGGATTTTTTTGTCCAACACAGTAAGATTGAATTTCTTTCGATACCTTTCAACCTCTGCCTACCTCCAGCCTAACTCCAGAATCTTATTAACTGTGCCTTATCTCTTCCCATTGTGTTTTAAAATCCTCACTGACTCCTTTACTTGTTCCCTTGCTTGCTGTTTCTGTGCAAACCAAACACTGGAGTTAGGGATCACGTCAAACCAACCATGGCCTACAGGTAGAAGGCAACAAAATTTATGCTTAACATACTTCTTTGCTCTATCTTTATCTTCCTTTGGTCAAGGTCCACTAGATACTTAAATATGGAGTAAGCACTAGATACAATGAGAAGCAGATTTCTAGATTAAGAGCTGTATTTTTTCTGTAAGAAACTAGCACTACATCTTCACACACCTGCTTTGTTTTCTGAGTATTTAGATCTAGTGGAGATTCTTCAAACACTGAAGCTACATCAGAAAATTCCATGGATCCAAACGCATCTGGCACATGGCTGCAGTCTGGCACATCTTCATATGCCAGAGCCTTTTCAGACAGAAATGTTCCATCGAGATTCTTTTGCAGAATTAGAAGGAGGATTTCATCAGAAGATTTCATCACCAAAGTCTAAATAAGATTGCTTTGCAAGTTCCAAACTATGGCTAACAGCTAATGGAAGTCCACAGGCCAGCAGCACAAACTTTTATATTATGTTCTTAATATTCTAATTGTTGATATGACATTCCTATCAAGAGCAGAAGGGAAATTACTCTTAGAGCTCAAGTCATCTTTCACAGCCTGTGTCAACAAGAGCAGCACCTCATAGCCTTTGGTTTCAAGACCCGGACCACAAGCTAGCTAATGATTTTACACAGAATTCCAGAGTTCAAGTCACTGTTTACATTAGGGCTGCAATTCTACTGAAAGCCTTCAAGTTCATCACACTGAATTATCACTGGCACCACACATAACTCCACGTTACATATGTGATCACACGCAACCTGGCAACTTCAGACAATTTCCAAAGCACTCCACTTGCACTTGGCTACTAAAGTACAGAAAAAGGAATTAACATCAGAAATAGCTGCAGTCAAAACCATCTAAGAATCCAAGTCTCCAGGAAACAAGGAAAGCAAATCCTCTCCAGGACTGTGTTCTAAAAGGAAACAGATCAGAAAGGTGAGTTCTTCCCCCCTTTGACCACCCACTCATGTAACGTCCATGTCATTTCTAAGTATGCTGCCCAGACCAAGACTGAGGATGCTTCAGAAGAAGACCTTCCCTGCTAAGCCAAACAGAACAAGTAAGGTAGCAAAATATGTAGAGCCAAACGAGGAAAGGTGCTCTAAGAAGGTAAGCATCACAAGAGACCAACAGGAATGCTTACACAATCCAAACAATGCACAATTTCTGTTCCACAAGCTGCCAAGAGGAATGTGTGCAGTACTCACAGCGCACCATGTACACTGCTTGCTGCAGTCATACTGCTTCGTAGGACCAGCCCAACTTACTAAAACATTTTAATGAGCAATCCGAACTGTCTGGATCAGCACGGTTCACTTGGAAGGGACCTTCACAGATAAACCTGAAGAGGTGAGGCGACTGCACTATCTAAACCTTAAAGCATATAGGACCTTAAAGCATAAGCTTAAAGCACAGAAGCATGACCAGCAGGTCGAGGGAGGTGGTGCTGCCCCTCCACACTCCTCTCATTGAAACCCCATCTGGAGCACTGCACGCAGTTCTGGAGCCCTCAACACAAGAAGGACTTGGAGATGTTCAGGCAGGTCCAGAGGAGGGCCATGAAGGTGATCAGAGAGGGCTGAAAGCACCTCTACTATGTGCACAGGCTGAGAGAGATGGGGCTCTTCAGCCTGGAGAAGACTCCAAGGAGACCTTAGAGTGGCCTTCCAGTATCTGAAGAGGGCCTACAGGGAAGGCTGGGGAGGGACTTTTCATAAGGGCAGGTAGCAACAGAATGAGGGGAAATGGCTTTACATGGGAAGAAGGTAGATTAGGATTGGATATTAGGAAGAAATGCTTTACTGTGGGTGTGGTGAGACACTGGAGCAGGTTGCCCAGCAAGGCTCCAATATGATTGCTTTGCAAGTTCCAAACTATGGCTAACAGCTAATGGAAGTCCTCAGTCCAGCAGCACAAACTTTTATATTATCTTCTTAATATTCTAATTGTGGATTTGACGTTCATATAAAGAGCAGAAGGGAAATTACTCTTAGAGCTCAAGTCATCTTTCACAGCCTGTGTCAACAAGAGCAGCACCTCACAGCCTTTGGTTTGAAGACCCGGACCACAAGCTAGCTAATGATTTTACACAGAATTCCAGAGTTCAAGTCATTGTTTATGTTAGGGCTGCAATTCTACTGAAAGCCTTCCAGTTCATCACACTTCATTATCAATGGCACCACAGATACCTCACAAAGAAGCATTATGACACCACAAAGGGGCATTATGACGTCAGAAAGGGCATTATGACATCACAAAGGGCATTATGAATCACAAAGGAGCATTATGAATCACAAAGGAGCATTATGACGTCTCAAAGAGCATTATGACGTCACAAAGGGCATTATGACGTCACAAAGTAGCATTATGACATCACAAAGAAGCATTATGACATCACAAAGGGGAATTATGACGTCAAAAAGGGTCATTATGACGTCTGAAAGGGTCATTATGACGTCTGAAAGGGGCATTATGACGTCACAAAGGGGTATTGTGACATCACAAAAGAGCATTAAGACATCACTAAGGGGCATTAAGACGTCACAAAGGGCATTATGACGTCCCAAAGAGGCATTATCACGTCACGAAGGGGCATTATGACATCACAAAGGAGCCTTATGACGTCTCAAATGGCATTATGACATCACAAAGGGCATTATGACGTCACAAAGAGGCATTAAGACATCACAATGGGTCATTATGACGTCAGAAAGGGGCATTATGACATCAGAAAGGTGCATTATGATGTCACAAGGGGCTGTTATGATGTCACAAAGGGGCATTATGACGTCACAAAGGGGTGCTGGGAAAAGATCTCTGTGTGGAGATTGCTTCTACTAGAGGTAGTTCTATAAGACTGTTCTATAGAGCTGTGCAGGGGCTGTAAATCTGTCTGCAGAGGGTGATGATCAGTTCCAAGTGTCTGCAGTCAATGCTCATGGACAGAGCCCATCCAACCTGGCCTTGAATGCCTGCAGGCCTTGAATGGGGCATCCACAACCTCCTTGGGCAACCTGTTCCAGTGCGTCACCACCCTCTGAGCAAAAAACATCTTCCTAAGATCCAACCTATACCTCCCCAGTCTCAGTTTTAAACCATTCCCCCTTGTCCTATCATTATCCACCCTCATAAACAGCCATTCCCCCTCCTGTTTATACGCTCCCTTCAAGTACTGAAAAGCCACAATGAGGTCTCCCCACAGCCTTCCATTCTCCAGGCTAAACAAGCCCAGATCCCTCCACCTTTCCTCATAGGAGAGCTGCTCCAGCCCTCTGATCATCACAGTGGCCCTCCTCTGGACCCCCCCCAACAGCTCCACATCCTTCCCAGGCCTGGACACAGTGCTGCAAATATGGCCTCACAAGAGCTGAGCAGGAGGGGACAATCACCTCCCTCTCCTGCTGGCCTCCCTTTTTTCTGTGCAGCCCAGAACACACATGGATCTATCTTTTCCATACGGTTATTCCCATCTGTGTACATATATATACCACACCTACACCCCCACAATCTGCTACAACTCCATAGAATTTTCAAGGTTGGAAAAGACCTGGATGATCTTATGATCTTATGATCTCAGATCTTATGATCTGGATGATCTTATGATCATCCAGTCCAACCATCACCAATAGTTCCCAGTTAAATCACATCCCTCAACACAACACCCAAACTTTTTGTGAACTTCCCAGGGTTGGTGACTCTACATGAGAGAAAAGGGCACTCAGATAAGGGATTCTGCATTTGCTATTAGCAGAGGTGGGATGAGACCGAGCACTGCCCCAGCTCCTGGGATAACGCAGAAGGGCTGAGACCTTCCAGCTGCTTCCACCCAGGGTCACACAGCAAAGCCGACCCTGCAGGAGTCTGCATCATTCTTTGCATGGCATTGCTAAGAGGAAGATCCCCCCCCTACCCTTGGCTCTACACTCCAGCTGCTGTCTGCCATCTGTAAAGCCACCACAGCTCTTCTACTGGAGTTCCCATCTGCACAGTGACAGCTTGGTTTCTTCTTACTGTCAAAGCAGCCACAGCCTCAGTGCTTCTAAAATCTCCCCTTTTCAGCTGATTTCCTCTTTCTAGTGGCTGGGCAATTCCTCCCTCTCACAGTCATCCCTCTGCCCCACTCTGTGCCCACAGACCCACAGAGGGCACACAGAGCCAGCCCTGTCCCAGCTGCTGCTGCTTCACATCTGACAGTCTCAGGAGCTGAGATCCAGGCCGAGACAGCAATGCCCAGACATGGTTTGTAGGACGTTTGTGATAGGAAATAGGGAGGTTTGTGATTAAACCTGCCCCCTAAGGAGGAAGGCAATGCTGCCTGCAGCCCCAGCAGGCATTACAAAACATCCCCATTTACAGGAGGGTTTTAAATAGCACAATTCAGGAACTACAACTGCACAAATTCCCGCATGCCCTGGAATAAGTTTGGGAATGGACAAGGTTCTACCACCTGTGCAATGCCATCGAAATAACAACCATCCACCTGTAAACCTCCATCCTCTCCCCTGCTGCACAAAGGGAAGCTCAACAGCAGTGCACAAATGTCCCAGCAATGTCTGAGCACTGCTCTGTGCATCCCAACCTGCTCATCCCATCCACTCCTGGCTGGGCAGCAGGATTGGGGTGGCACACTGCAATGGGCACAGAGGAACGTGGAAGCCCCACACATGTGAGGAAGGGGCTGGCTGTGCTCCACACTCACGTTATCAGACGTGATTTGCCCTTCTGTGGGGAGCCTCTGCTCTTTCCCAGCTCATCCTCCAGCGTCTGGGACTCCAGGATCTCATTCAGGCTGTTGTTGGCTGCGGGGCAGCTCCATGAAGAGCTCCAACGACCGGCACACAACAGCCGCTCCCACGCACTGCGGCTCAGCCAATCGGAGCCGGCGGAGCTGCCGCTGCCCGATGGGACCCCCCCCTCCACATATTGACCCCCCAGACGAGGAAGAGGAAGAGGAGAGCGACGAGGAGCTGCCGCAGGAGCTGACGTTGGGGCGGGGGGGCAACGCGGGGGGGGGTCGGCAGTGGGGGGTGGGGGAGGGGGTGGGGCAGCATTACCCCCGGACCCCGTGGACCCCCCTCAGCCAAAGTGCTGCTCTCCGACCCCCGCGGGCTCTTTGTGCAGCTGCTGCCCTCCAGTTATAGGACCCCCCCCCCCCATATTGCGCTTTGCTCACCCCCACCCCCCAACTCCAGAACCCCCCCCCCACTCACCACATCGCCCCCTTTCCCCCTGGGTGGGGTTATGGGGGGTTGGGGTGGGGTCGACGATGTGCCGTAAGCCGTGCCGGGGTCGTGTGACAAACCCCCCCCCCATCAAGATGAATGGGGAACTGTCGGGGGGGGGCTCAGCCGTAAGGATAAAGCGGGGGGGTTAATGACGGGGGGGGGGGGCGGCGCTATAGGGAACGCAACTGATCTAAGCCCCCCCCCCCACATTAACACCCCATTGTGTGTGGGGAGGTGGGGGTGGGGCACACAATAACCCCCCCCAGTGCCAAACAGCCCCAACCCCCCCCTCAAAGCCGCTGCCTTACGCAGTGCCGCCCCCACATTAAGGGCCCCCCCCATCCCATCTATAGTTGAGAGCTATGCTTTTTGTAACCCCCCTCTTTTAAAGCCCCCCCCCCCCAATGTTGTGCACGTTGTGCTGCCCCCCATGAGCCCCTGACCCCCCCCCCCCTTAAAAGATGGGGTGTGGGGGGGTGGTCTCGGACCCCCCCTCCTTTAAACGATGGGGTGGGGGGGGGGATTGTCACTGCCCCCCCCCACCAAAATGGACACCCCCCTTTTAAAGGATGGGGTGGGGATGGGGGGGGGGTGAAGGTGGTCTCGGCCCCCCCCCAATAAACGGACCCCCCACCCCTTTAAAGGATGGGTGGGGGTCAGTTACGGGCCCCCCCGGCGCTGTGTGTATATGTGGCCCCCTCCCTGTTTTGCCCCCCCCCGTGTCGGAGTGTGCTGGGAAAGGATCTCTGTGTGGAGATTGCTTCTACTAGAGGTAGTTCTATAAGACTGTTATATAGAGCTGTGCAGGGGCTGTAAATCTGTCTCCAGAGGCTGATGATCAGTTCCAAGTGTCTGCAGTCAATGCGCATGGACAGAGCCCGTCTCTGGAATTCCCAGGGAGCGTGCACCTTGGTAAGCACAAAAACCCCATGAGCAGCTGTGTTAGTTCCCTAAAGATGTTTCCTTTGACTTTAAGGATAGTAGTGCATTAACACACCAAAGGCTTTCCCTTCTTCCTAGTTCTCCTATCAACCTCCAGCTACCACTAAAGTGATACAAGTTCTGTTTCTGTGACAGAGACATGAATATCCTTATCTTTTGATATCTCACATGTGCAAGAGGCAGAACTTTCTGTAACAGATCATAAGCATAGAAGTGCTTCTTCCAGCACTCATGCAAAGGGAGAAGTAGAAATGTACCTATGATTTAATCTTCCATTTCTAATTGAGATACCAGACTTGCATCTCAAGAGCATTAAGACATCCATGTTGTTCTTCCTCAGACCCAGTCCTGGCTGTGAAATCCCCCCTAACAACTGGTGAAGCTGTACCTGGAGGGGATGCCACGTTTACTATTGACCTTACAACAACGTGTTGTGGCACTTGGTACCTCAGTGGTAAAGTCTTACAGGAAAGCGAGACCTGCATCATCAAGAGAACCCAAACTACTCACAGCCTAATAATAAAGAACGTCACCAAGAATGATGATGGAGCAGAAGGGAAATTTGTTGCCAAAAATGTTGATGTCAGCACCAAGATGAGAGTGAGAGGTATTTGCTTTGATCCTTCTCCTTTCCTCTTACAGTCAAGGCATAGTTGCTGTGATCTGATGATTAGAACTGGGGCTGCAGGCATTCACTGACTGTACCAAATACCTGAAATTGCATCCCATGGACTGATGTGAGTCGTGGTAATGACCTAAACATGATAGCACTGAGTGTAGGGTAAGCCAGTCTACCCAGCTGCTTGGTATCTGAACCAGATTGCTTCATGCCAGCTGATGAATGTCTGCAGTTCACAGCTACTGGCCAGTGCCTTCAGTCACCAGGTTTACCACTGCATCACCATAGAGCAGTACTTTCAGCTCCAGGTTCAGACAGCCTTTCTGATTGCACTGGAATAGTTTAGAAGTAGGGGAGCAATCATTCCAATAATATCTCTATCAATCAGCTTTGCATGACAAAATAGAACAAATAAAGATTCATTATGGGAGGACCTGTTTGTCATTGGGTGGAAACCTCCGCAGAAGCATGTTTAGAGCATTATTAATCAGTAGAAGGAGATGTTTGGTTGATTTTTACTTAGTAAATCCGGCAAGAAGACCAAATGAAATATCTTGAATTGCTCAGCACTGACCCAATGATGAGTGCAGGAACAGAAGGTGATACTTTTTCAGAGATCTTGGGGTAAATATTGACCATGTTAGCCTGATATAAATTGAAATAATGCGGCCTTTGCTCCTGACAGGTGCTGCAGTGAGATTTACCAATAACAGCAAAGATGTAGAAAAGATCTCCGCTCGGCTGCGTGAGGAAGCCAAACTGCAGGCTGAGCTTTCAGACACAGGTGCTACTGTGGAGTGGATGAAGGATGGGAAGGAGCTCAAGGCCAGTGAAAAATATGAACTGCACATTGTGGGGAAGAAACACACCCTGAAAATTCACAGCGTCTCAATGGATGATGCTGGAAGTTGTCAGTGCATCTGTGAGGGGGATAAAATGCTCTATCAGCTTTCACTGAAAGGTATGTGACAGTCTGGGCTGTCCTCTTCCTGCCCAGGGCCAGCAGACTGCATTCACCTGACTCCCCAACAGTCCAGCTGTTGTCAGACAGCATCTGGGGTGTTTTCAGTGGCTGTTTTGACTTGAACTGGCCAATCTGCTTTGTAGAGCCATTTGATTTCTGTGTTCTGTCCTGTGATTCGTCCCTAAGATATAGAGGAAATGAAGGGAAAGATAGGAAAAAGAGCATCCCAGCCTTCCTGCTCTTCTCTCAGGGTGGCCACGAGAGATGATGTAAACAGCTCTTTTTGTAGCAGTAATCCCAAATGTAGAAGAGACCTGTGAAGAGTCACAGGGATGTTTACTTAGCTGTCATTCCATGGTGGGCTTTTTCTTACACTGATGTAGAGAGAAACTGAACTTTCCCACGCAGGTCTCTGTTTTGCTGCAGGGTGTAGGTCTGATCTCTGAGATCCACACGCTGGGCCTTGATTGCAATAAATGAGAGCCCTTTGTTTGCTCCAGTGGAAGACTTTCCATTTCTGCAGTACACTCTGCAGATGACACAAATGCAAATGCACCTTCTTCCCAGCAACAATTGCCTTTTTTTTTTTTTTTTACACTGTGTATGCATGAGGCTCTTCATCATATTCTGCTGTCTTGTCACCCTTGTTGGTCCATGGAGAAACAACAAAGCCCTAGAGTAGTGTATGCACTTTGGCATTGGAGAGCTTACTTAATTGCTTCTTCTCAAAGAACAAACTCCAGAGAGGCATGGAGACAGCTCCAAACAGAATTGAATAATGGGACTAAATTGATGGAGAGCAGAACTTCCTGCCAAGGCTTGTCAGCTAGTCTTAATTTTGCTTTTCTTCTCTCTCTTTGTCATGTTAGCATAATATTTCATACTGGCAGGTCTGCCCTCAGAATTAATTGAATTAGCTGATGGACATTTACATGTGCTTTGCACTGTAATGTGACTATCAAATGAGTAATCAATGCTGTTATTTTAAAATCTGTATTGGCAAGCTGTAAGACAAAAAACTGCTGTTAGTTGCTTGGTTACTGCAGAATCAGCTTTCGTGCATCTCATAGATAGGGAAGAGACCCTTAAGGGTCAGCTAGTTGGACTCCCCTGCAATGAACAGGGGCACCGCAGCTCCATCAGGTGCTCTGAGCCCTGTCCAGCCTGACTTTGAACATCCTCAGGCTCACCAATCTTATACCCATGCCACACACTCGCAGTATTTCACCATTCAGCATCGCCACTTGTATCTTCTCTTGCTGTAAACCAGAGCTAGCTGGTAAATCATCTGCTGTGCGGGTCAGCTGTGTCTCTCCCATGGGCATCACGTGGCTGCTGGGAGGCTCTGAAGAGCTGCAGCCAGAGGTGTGTCACCCGCTGGGCCTCGTGCCCAAAGGAGCCCACAGGAAAGTGTTGTTGCAGTTTGTCATGCACTGCACTGCCATGAGACTTGACGTGCCAGACATCCTCTGACACGTGACCTCCTGCATCCAGGCAGGACATCTGAGACGTCTCCTTCAGCCTGACGTGGCTGCAGTTTCACACTGGTTTTACTAAGGAAGGAGAAGGCACGTGGATGAAACTCTTTTCCTGCTCTTCCTGGCATTAGCTCATAGTACAAGTCAAGCACTGTCAGGTCAATCCTGGAGGAGTAATGCTTGTCACTGACATGTTCCTGTTCAGGGTGGAGCTGGAGGGTAAAATAACACAAGAAATTGTCAATGAAATTCAATATCTGTGAAATTCATCTGGCTGCATTCACAGAACCTGGCGTTACGATCTGTTTTCTGGTTTCTATCTTGAGCCTATTTTCCATAACCCAGTCCTCATTTATGAACTGAAGCTCTACTGAAAGCCTTTCGCTGTGTATGCTCATGCTGCAGTGCAGCGCTTGTGACCTTTAACACCACATTCACGTTCCTCTGATCACAGGATCCTTAAGGTTGATCAAGACCCTCTAGTCCGACTGCTCACCCATCACCACCATGATGCTCACCATCAGCTAGTTAAAAACTCAGCAGAGATGATAGATCAAGCACAACACTGGATTTGGGATGGCTAGAGGATCCTAAGATATTGAAAGATTGCTTGCAGGTGGTGTTGGCTCAGGTATTCACCCTGCATCCCACCTCCCGTTCTGTTTGGTTGAGAATCATGCATTCTGCAATTTCACTTTGTAATTCAAAGACCCTGGCTTTATCTGTTGAAAAACTGATCTAAAACAAGCCAAGAAGACTCCGTTGGAACTGGTTGATGCAGAACAAAGGCATCCCCAAAGGACAAGTTGCACTGTTTGATGAACATTATTGGATGAGAGCTAAGCTAAGACTTAAAAAGTTCTGGGGCTGTCTCTGAGCATCAAATACAGAGGAAGCCTGCATGATTCCCTGAGAATGGATACCTCCTACTTTGGTGTAGGTTTAAGAGAACACTAGCAGTAACTCATCACAAAATGTCACATGGCTCAGACAAAATGCCATCAATTAGGAGCACCAAATGGTCGCAAGATGGTCTTAGGGCAGGGAAATAATCTATGTATGTGATATTGATTGATTCTATTAGTTCTTCACAGCTTGACTCTAGGGGGACTGTTCTTCTTTGGTCACCTAGTTTTAAAAGAATAGATGGCTCCTGTCTATTACAATTTTTAACGCATTGTTTGTTCACTGATGCCATAAATGTGCCTGGCATAGTAATTGGCCTTGGTATATTCAGTGACTGAAAGCGACAGTTGTTGCTCTAAGAAATGCAGTACTAAGCTAGGTCTGCCTGTAGCTGACAGCCATCAGCTTGCTCCTCAGGCAGGTTCTGTCTGGATGGAATGAAGGGCATGAAATACTGATGTGCTCATCAAACGCTGCTTGTTAGCTTAGAGACAAGGTGTTGAATAGGTTTGTTCATGTATTGCAAACAGGTTACTTAGCTGCCTTCATTTTAGCTTCAGAAGAACACATGCAGAATACAGAATGGATTAAAAGAAATAAGAACTGTCTGCATAGAACTTACTCTTTCCTTACACAGGAGAATCAAGCACACGTTTGTATGTGAGTACCTCCAGAGGTGAAACTCGATCACCCAAATGTAATGAGCAGAGACATTACAGTCAGTTCTAACTGTATTTTAATGCTGTGCTGAATAAGCCTGAGTCAGGATGTAAACCACTTTCTCTTTTTTTCTTCAGATGAAGCCATTAATTCTGTCAACAAGCCCAAAACGACTCCAGAAATATCAGTCAGTCCTTCTGAAGACCTGGAGCTGGTGTGTGAGGTGTCAGCTGCAAGCGGAGCTGTCGTATGGAAGAAAGATGAAACAGAGGTGAAGCAGGACCAGAGGACAACCATCATCTCCCAGGGGACGCACCGCAAGCTCATGGTCAAAAATGTGACCCTGAAAGACCAAGGGAGCTACAGCTGTGAAACAAAAGATGACAAAGCAACATTCCAAGTGAAAGTCAGAGGTGAGAAAATGCTTGAAATCCTGGAGATAAAGGAATGCTTCATTTTGTGTGTCTTGCATTTGGAGGATCAACTTACAGCCTCTCTGGTGCAAAACACTTTGGCTATAGGACTTTCTTTGTCATCTAGTGTCATAGCAACACTTTTCTACATGTGCTTTTCCATCCAGGAATGAATTACTGCAACAAACCATAGGCAAGGAGGGTAACTTGTGCAGCTCTTGTAGTCAGCTGGTGTCTGCAGGGTTACAGTGCAAGAGCACACCAGGCATGCAAGGAGTGAGAAAAGGGGAGGTGTTTGAAGGGAACTGGTTACAAAATTTGAATGACACAATTAGGTGGAAAATGCCACTAATCAGACTCATAAATGACCTGGGTTGCAAAGGCCCACAGTGCTCATCCAGTTCCAACCCCCTTCTTCCTATGTGCAGGGTTGCCAAGCAGCAGCCCAGGCTGCCCAGAACCACATCCAGCCTGGCCTTGAATGCCTGCAGGGATGGAGCATCCACAGTCTCCTTGGGCAGCCTGTTCTAGAGGGCCGTTCCCTTCTGATTTACTGGAAATGTAGAGAGACATCAGAAGAAAAAAAGAGAAGGGAGGAGGTTCAGCAGTGCATGCAGGTGTTCTAAATCTCATGTCCAAATCTGCTATCAGACTGCGAAATGTTTAGCTTTGTGATATGATGTGATATGATATGATATGAAATGATATGCTTATCATTTCCCAAGGCAAAATAGAGGGGAAAGTATTTTCCTGTCTTAATGAGGCATCACGATGCTCCCTGTGAAGGGCAAGTATAGTGAAAACGGGGAACTGGAGTTAGCTCTGCAGCAGACTACAGCAAAACGGTGTGACTGTTGTGATGTCCCTGCAGAGAAAGAAGACGTGTTTACAAACAAGGACAAGGTACAAAAAGAGGTGAAGGCTGTACTGACTCAAAATGCCACGCTGAGCTGTGAGGTGGCCCAGGAGAAGACGGAGGTGAAGTGGTACAAGGAGGGGAAACTGATCACCTCGAGCAAGAAGTTCAAGGTGGAGTCAGAGGGCAAACAGCGTCGGCTGGTGGTGAGCCAGGTGGAGAAGAAAGGTGCAGGGGAGTACAGCTGCGAGGCTGCTGGCCTGAAACTCACCTTCAAGATTCATGTAACTGGTAGGAAACACATTTTGGTTGATATTCTTTGATTATTCCATAGTCTGGCTGTGGAAACGTCTGTGTGAATGTGTCCTCTTGATTCTGCCATGAAACTGTTTTGGGGAGGATGAAAAGAAATGCTTACAAACGTGCAGCTAAAATGATTATTTGTTTTTAACAGTGTTTCATCCAGCTCTTCCCCTACGACTACTTTTATAATGAGCTGTCCATAGATGTCCAACTGTGATTTGTACAATGTGCAACACTGCTCTACCAGTTGATATTTCAACAGTAGTAGTTACAGATCTCTACTGTGTCTGCACTGAGGTTTGGTTGTTGGTGTCCTAAGAACTTTTAGTCAGAGGCATTGCACTTGCCTTTGGTTTGTTGAATCCCACGTTGACGACCATTTGTTCCATGTTCTGTAAATGTAATGACCAGTCATGAATCCATTGATACCTTTCTAATTGTACATTTCTCATTAGTCTGAGAGTTTAGCACGGAGGCAGATCTCTCACTCCAGCTGCAGTAGAGATTGCTCTGGTGTCAGTATATTTTGCACAAGATCCGGTAAATTTTAACTTAGACTCCAGATAGCCTTGAGCACATCAGCTGCATTCTGAGTGACCATTAGTGAGCTGGCTGATGATGAGGGTTTGTCTTCTGTTTTATTTGAAGCTGCACTCTGCTGGTTTTTGCTCATAAGTCAACTTGTTCTCTGTTAACTTTACAGTTCTTGTCTTGTATTCTGAGCTGATCAGGACAGGGAATCTGTTTTCTCCTCTTCTTTCTTATGGCAGTGAACACATTGGAGCTTAATCCTGGTCAAGGTTTGGCATTTGATCAGCTATGTGGAGGAGCAACTGTACTGGGAGTCTACTGCCTTTCTGCTCACACAGACCTGGTGTCCTTGCAGGGCATAGCTTGCGTTCTGTTCCCTTGTAAAGGTTTCAGTCTTTGCTCTCTCCATCTTGGGGCATTCTGCTCCTTCAGTCCCTGGTGTGCAATATATCTCTGCTCCTGTAGTAGACAGTTTTGCTGCTGCCTGTGGTGTAGACTCTAAACCATCAGCTCTTACTATTCCCACACCACGTGGATGTGATTCTGGGGCCTTTGGATCTGTTCCATGAGTTGTGTAGCTCATGCTTTTGGCTCAGGAAACTGGCAGTTTCAGCAAAGAGTGGATTACAGAAAGGGTAGATATGGGAGGTATCTGTCAGAGAAAATGAAATATGAATGATGACAGAAAGACTATGGCAACAGCTGGAATCAACCAAGTTAATTCTCAGCAGCCAAAGCCAGCCCACGTCTTATTGCAGAGGTGTAGGGAGAAAACACAGCAATGTAGTGCTTTTACACTTGAATTTTGCTAGCTGAGGGCTATTATTAGCTGTTTGCCTCAGAAACCAAAGGTTTTCTGTTCTCTTTCAGACCGGATGAGCTCATGGCTGCACAGGGTAATGTAATACCTCCTCCTCTGCCATACGTGGAGAGTGCTTGCCTAGCTACTGTTGCTGTATTTCTCATGTGTACCACTGTAACATGACGTGCAAGTTGAGCCCTCACTGCAAAATGATGTGGTGTGAAAGTCAGGAGGGATTATGAGTACTCTTGGAGTGGTTGGCTCTTTCTTTACAGAAATCCTCATCTTACTAGTTTCTCCCAAAGTGCAATGGCTTCCTGAGTCTTAATTTGTCCTCTTACCACTGCACTCAGAAAGATTTTCAGGGTTCCTCTACCCCAGGGTTCCACTGGTAGCACAGAACAATCCCATTTTAAGGACATGTTGAATGTTAGGTGCTGAGTGTTGAGCATTATGGGATGCAGATTAGACCTTCTTGCTTAAAAGAAACAAGTGCTGCACACCTTGGAAACCTATAGAAAACTAGAGTAAAAAGGGCTGATTCTGCCATCTCATTATCTCAGTATTTGTGGTGCACGCTGAAATCCTTATTTGAAGTGGGCCAAAGCTCCATTTCATTTGTGAGAAGTTTTGCATCACCTGGTTGGTCTAGGCCATGTTTGTTGTCTTGCTAATAAGCAAGCCTTCTGATCTTCATCAAATCATTGCGGTTGGAAAAGACCACAAAGATCCCCACATTCTGCCTCACCCCATCCCACCATGCACACTGCCCACGTCCCTCAGTGCCACATCTCCATGGTTATTGAACACTCCCAGGGATGGTGACCCCACCAGCTCCCTGCAAAGCTGTGCCACCACATCACCATTCCTCTTCAGAAGAAGTTTTTCTTAACATCCAACTTGAACCTCCCCTGAAAATCATCAGTCAAAACAGGGGCTGTTGAAGATGGGCGGAGAGAATGATGCTTCTACAGTCAATACAAGCAGGGAGATCAAATGTAGAGTGTATCAACTGCATTCTTGCATTGGCTTGCTGCCCTGCTCCCTCGCCTTCAGTGGACTGCAGTGCTGGTGGTAGAGCTGTGGTGTGAATCCTGGGATTGCACGTACTGCAACGGTCAGCAGCACAGGAACTTGACCTGAACTTACCCTCCTGGGCAGCTGCTGCCACTCAGAATTCAGACAGCATGCAGAGGAGAAAGTCATGAAGGAAGGGAAAGGGATGGCAGCAGAAGGCTTCACAGAGTGACAGCGGGGAGGAAGGAGATAGGGGACAGGTCATAGAAGGGTTTGCCATGACTGCTGGGGAGCAGGAGCCTTCCCGGTCACCTGAGCTGGGTATGCCTGAATATGCTTGCATGAATGATCTGAATGAGTGGTCTTCCATGTCTCCACTGCAAATAAAAGACAATGTCAATCCCTCTCACACCTGCTAGTCCTGCATTCATGCTTGGAGCCTCTGTCTTGGTATCAACATCAGGACCCTGGGATGTTTCCTTGGACCCAAACAAGCATAGGAAGCTTATTCAAAATTGCTCTGCTGTTAGAAGCTGGCTAGCACTAGATAAGTCCATGATGTAAGTGCGTCAGAAATATTCTGCACTTCTACAGCCTTTTGTAGGGCAAACCATGGAATAGAAATGGAAGCCCATTTATTTAGGGTTTATCTGTTCTCCCACGCCTCAAATAGGAACTAGCATGAACGCTCTCAACAACCAGTTGTTGGTAAAAGGAGAACCAGATAAAACAGTCATTAAAGTAATCAATAAAATATTCAATGTATCAATCGATCCCACTTAGCAAAGTGATTAACTGAATCACCTTAACTGAAGTGTGTATGCCTAACTAATTACACTTGCTATCTTTCTGATGCTAACTCCATTTGTTGACACAAAGGGTAAGGTGGGCTTTAAACACTTTCTTCTATATGTGTTAGGTATTAAGAGGAGATGACCTCAGCCAGTTCTCTGAAGAATCAGGGGTTGCTGAGATTAGAAAACCATGCTTTATGCATAAAACCGAGCTACAAAATCTAATGTAGGCCAACTATTCACCATATTAAGGGCTATATCATTGCCATAGGGTAGAGTCAAAAGATGGTTTTCTGCTCTTAAATTTCTATGGTTTCCTGATTTTGAGGTCTTCACTTCATAATTGAGCTGTATTTGGCTGATCTCCAGTGCAGAGTGAAGCAATATCAAAAAGACACACAGATGAAGATCTGTCATTGTCTTCATTAGAAGAAATCTGAAAATTAGGAGTCCAAGCTGATAGTAAAGACTACCCAGAGGGATGGGATGACCATAGGGACTGTGCTGAGGATGCATTATAATGTGTGATAAACACTGTAAAGCAGTGTTGCTCCAGGAAATGGTCCAATACAACATAGAAGCAACTTTTAATGTCTTCCAGTCACAAGTTGTTCATATCTAATGTATATTTTAACCAATGTTTTCCAGTTCCAGAAGCAGAGGATGCCTTTATCAACAAGCAGAAGGTGCAGAAGGAGGTGAAGGCTGCACCAACAGAAAATGCCACACTGAGCTGCGAGGTGACCCAGGAGAAGACGGAGGTGAAGTGGTACAAGGAGGGGAAACTGATCACCTGGAGCAAGAAGTTCAGGGTGAATGTCAGAGGGCAAACAGCGTCGGCTGGTGGTGAGCCAGGTGGAGAAGAAAGATGCAGGGGAGTACAGCTGCGAGGCTGCTGGCCAGAAACTCACCTTCAAGACTGATGTCACAGGTGAGAGAAATTGTTTCGACTGTATTGAACCTCCCAACAAAGAAGGAGGGGAAAGTTAAGTGCTTTGACACATTCAACCCCAGCATTCAGTGATGTAGACGGTGCTTAAATTCTGTTTAATTCATATAGTTTTCTGTTTGCCTTCTGAAGCTATGAACGCAGAGGACTTGGGTAGCCTCAGCTTAAGACAGGCTGGAAATAATTCGGGAATTTCCCTGGGGATCTCAAGTAGATGCAATGATAGCAAAATGAGAAGTCAATAATTACAGGGGAAATTAAAGAATATTAAAGATATCTTCAGGGCACAAGCACACCCCTGCAAATGCTTCTTCCTAAATAGTCTCAGAGACAGCATTTGGTCACAATGCTAGAAGGTGGCATTGGTGGTTTCTATTAAATTAAAGAAACCTGCAACTAAAAGGTTTTCCCATATTGTCTTTTGTTTTCTTCTCTATAGCAGGTACAAAATAAATGCTTAAAAATAGAAAGGCTTCAAGCTGGTGCTTTTCTTTCCAAAATGGAGGAAGACAGGCGTTCTATTTATGAGGAGAGTCTGATAAGAAAGTGGAAAAAGGCTTTTTACCAGGGTCTATAGCAACATAAGAAGGGGCAATGGTTTCAAAAGTGAAGAGGGTAGACTCAGTTTGGACATGAGAAAAGTTCTTTATGATGAGGGTGGTGATACACTGGAACAGATTGTCCAGTGCAGGTTGTGGGTGACTCATCATTGGGAGTGTCCAAGGCCAGGCTGGATGGGGACCCTGGGCAGCCTCATTTAGTGAATGATGTCCCTGACCACGGCAAGAGGTTGGACTGGATGATCTTTAAAGCTTCCTTCTATACCCAAACCGTTCTATGATTCCATAGGGGAAACCATTTTATTACTGCCTCTGAAAACTCAGGAGATATTAGAACTGTTTTCAGAAATAAGTAGGTGAGAAAAATACATTTCCTCACTATGACTTAATCACAAACAGAATTTAACCTTGACCCTCACCTGGCTTTTGCTGGCAAAGCAACTTACAGCTGTCAGCTTGTTTGGACAATTTAATGCCTGTCCCCTTGTATGAAACAGACTTTTCAATGACTGCGTATGCTGGTGTGCTGCTGGACAGTGGGGAAAGTGGTGTTTTTTAATTTTTGAAGATTTTGGAACATGATACTGGTGGAAATGAAAACAAGTTTAGGGCTATCTAAGCTGTTTTGGTCTGGAAGGGAGGAAGCTCTTCACTGGCAATTGATATAGTTCAGATGTTGGCATTCAGTTCATAGCACTGTCAGGAAATGTGAGTGGGAAAGCTGTCCTCAACGGTACAGTCCAAAGACTAATTTGGGCATCTGGGGAAGGCTGTGTAGAAAAGATTCATGTCTTAAATTTGCCCGTTTGCCTTAAATTCCAGAAGAAGAAAATGCCTTTATCAACAAGCAGAAGGTGCAGAAGGAAATGAAGGCTGCACCAACAGAAAATGCCACACTGTGCTGCAAGGTGGCCCAGGAGAAGACGGAGGTGAAATGGTACAAGGAGGGGAAACTGATCACCTGGAGCAAGAAGTTCAGGGTGGAGTCAGAGGGCAAACAGCGTCGGCTGGTGGTGAGCCAGGTGGAGAAGAAAGATGCAGGGGAGTACAGCTGCGAGGCTGCTGGCCAGAAACTCACCTTCAAGATTCATGTCACAGGTAAGACAGGTGTTGTCTGAAATACAGCAGAGAACAGTAAAGTAAAATCTAGTTTCTATTATACAGTGATCCAGGTGCAGTAGTCTGTACTGAGGTTTTTTCCCTATACTTGACTGCCTGGGTTTGTAGCAAGTATTTGGTTTTAGTATGGCACAAAGACCTGTTTCAGTCTGTCTGTAGAATAATAATTACTGATATATGTACAGTGGAAGCAATATTCAAGATATTATTCAAATCTCTCCTGTGCCTGAGATCCCAAACTGTAATTCTTGTTCACCGAAACATTTGACTAAGATAAGTATGTGCAGTGAGGCTGGAGTGCATGTTGTACGTGCAGCCTTTCATGGCAGGAGAAGCAGGAACTTCTCCTAGTAGTACACTGCCTTTTTACTATGCCTTTATGTTGGAGGCTGCATCTGGATAGGTGAGTCTGCTACTCACAGTAAGAGACCTGGTAGAGCTGACTATTCCCAGAGCTCAAAGTAAAATAGATATCTGGAAATCACACACAAAGAACAAAGGACTGCGTTGGTGAGCATATTTCCTTTGTGCCTTTGACAGTCACAGTTGTGGCAATGGTAGAGGCCATGAGGAGTCTGTTCAGGAAGCCAGGAGTACTATTCTGGGTCATGAAAAGGCAGCCAGTGGTTTGACTATCGCATGTTTATGTGTTTTGATGTTTCACAGTGGGTCTTAAGTAAAAGGAACTCAGGTTTTGGTTGCCTGCAGGACAGATGTTCTTTTGGGTTCAATATGTTTGCATAGTGACTTGCAACCATGGGACTGGTGTTCAAGGACCCTCTTGGTTCCTTCAGTTCCTAGGTTCTTTCTTGCCTAGATTTGACACTTAGTTTTAACAGAAGAGCTGATATTCTCTAGTGAAGGCTATTAGTTTGGGCACAAGTGGTAACCTAATCCTGTTCCAACCTGTACATACAAACCTGCAAGATGGTCTCATTTCAGTCCTTCTGTTTTTCTTTTCTCCCCTCAGAGCCAAAACCTGTGTTTATAAACCAGGAGCAGGTGCAGAAAGAGGTGAGTGCTGCCATGGCAGCAAGTGCCTCCCTCAGCTGTGAAGTAGCACAGGATCCAACTGGAGTAAAATGGTTCAAGGATGGAAGACTGCTCGCCTCCTCCAGAAAGTTCAGAATGGAATCTGTGGGCAAAACATGGCGTCTGGTTGGAGCAGCTGGAGAAGAAAGATGCTGGAGAATACATCTGCGAGGCTGCTGGCCAGAAGATGACCTTCGAGCTGGAAACAACTGGTGAGCATTCAGAAATTCTCAGCCAGGATTTTGTAGCCTTGTTGTGAACCGGGTTTTAGGGTGAAATCTCAGTTTTCTTTGCACCTGACAGTGTGAGAATTTGCTCTGGCCCTTTGTGTACCTCCCCGGTGCTCAGCTGTTCCTTCCCTTACTTGGGGATAACGTCATTTATTCAAGGTGATGTCCAAATGGGCTTGTTAACAGTCCTCTGCAGTGCTTTAAGCTGTCATATGTCAGCCAGAATTTATGCATGTTCTATAGCCATTCCTACATGTTGAAAACACTGCACTGTGCTTAAGCTTCAGCATATGTTCCAGTAAGTACAGTTCCATTAATTCTAGGGAATTGGGTGAATTAAGCATAGATCTGAAGGCTGCCTTTGCCCAGTGCAGAGATGGAAGGACTAATGTAGATTTGACTTGATATTTTCCCTTCTAGGATGGGAAGAAGCTCCGTCAAAGTAAAAAAGTGGGCATTACTTCCCAGGGAAATAAGAGAAGTCTCATTATTCACAGGTGGTGAACTCTCATTTTCTCTCTCAGTCTGCAACCAGGTTGGGTTGCTGTTTCAGTACAGGCTGTTTTATGCAGGAACTCTGCTCCTGAGGTTAATCCAAGTTGTATCCAGGCCCTTCAGAAGGAAAGGGAAATAGCAGCACAGAAATATGGTCTGATTCTGACATAAAGAAGTGCAGACCTGGAGAGTTAAAAGGGATTGTGTGATGTTCAAGGGATTTTGAAGCAAAGATGTTCCCTAGGTAAGATTTGTGGCTGACATTCCCCATACACTGTGGGCACACAAGCTAAGGAGAGACTAGTGATGAGCATGCAGAGAAGCCAATGATTCAGACAGGTTTGTAGTGACACGACACTGTAGAGTTCTGTCTAGTTCTCCTTGGCATAGTTTGGAAAATAAAGATGAGGTGATGGTGGTAACCAATATGGCTTCCTCAAATTCAAGCCATGCCTGACAAACTTGGTGGCCTTTCATGATGGAGTAACAGCATCAGTGGATAATGGGAGAGCAACTGACATCATCTACTTGGACTTGTGCAGAGCATTTGATCCTGTCCTGCATGACATCCTGGTCACCGAACTGGAGAAAAATGGTTTTGATGGATGGACCAGTTGCAGGATAGGGAACTGTCTGGATGGTCACACTCAGAGAGCTGCAGTCAATAGCTCAGTGTCCAGGTGGAGGGTGGTGTTGGGACCAGTGTTATTTAACATTTTTGTAGGCAACATGGACAGTGGAATCAAATGCGGCCTCAGCAAGTTTGCAGATGACACCAAGCTGAGCGGTGCTGTTGATGTGCTAGAGGGAAGGGATGCTACCCAGAGGGACCTGGACAGGCTGGAGAGGTGGGCCCTTGGCAGCCTCATGAACTTGAGTGTGGCCAAGTCCAAGGCCCTGCACCTGGGTCAGGGCAATCCCAAGCACAGGCACAGGCTTAGAGGAGAATGATTTGAGAGAAGCCTTGACCCTGAGGAGAAGAGTTGGTCTGGAGGGAGGTGTCCCTGCCTATAGCAGGGGGACTGGAACTAAATGACCTTAAAGATTCAGTCAGTTCTATTGTTTTTCTACCCTTAATTTTGCTTGAAAGTTTTTAGAATAAATGAGGTTCTGGTTTCCATGAAAACTGTTTGCAGGGAGCTCCATTGTAGCTAGTAAGTCTATCTTTAAGTTCACGGGCAATAATGCATTGACTGTGTTGAAAAGGGAAATGACTCAGGAATGGATGATGGTTTAGAATAAAACATAATCCTACTTATTTTCTATGCAAATATGTGTAAGGAAAAGATGCTGCACTCAGTTCTGGAAATACCCTGACAAATATATCTCTACTGTTTCACAGCTGGAGATATCAAGATTGTTAAACCACTGGAAGATGTGGAAGTGAATGAATATGGGAGTGCATCTTTTGTCTGTGAGATTTCACAAGATGAGGTTCAGAGCCAGTGGTACAAAGATGACAACAAGCTGAAGGCTGATGACAACATCAGAATGCGGCAAGATGGTAGGGTGTAAGAGGGGGATCTTTCTCCTGAGTGGGGGGTGGGTTGGAGATCAAGCAGAAAGGACATCTGAAATGAAGTGAAGAAGGTTCAGAAGGGAGTTCCCCTTTTGTTTTGGGACTGAGGTTAGGGTGGAACAAGTGACATGGACCAGCTAACATCATTTGCAAGAATGTCAAAAAAGTTGAACGCCATCAGGACCTTTCACAGAAATAAAAACTCCTACCTACCTACCTTTCTGCCCACAAAATATCCAGCTTGTCTTTTGGGTTTTACTTTTGCTAAGTAGAACAGATTATTTTCTTACGAGGTTGATTTTCTACTTTTAAACTTCAGATTTGTGTTTGAACGTTGAGGGATAAAAAACATAGCTTGACTTTTTCTTCATTTTCTCTTGCTGTTTGAAAAGAGCACAGGGTTGTTTTTGGTTTTTTTTTTTAATATATACAATGTTAGGGTATATATATGATGTTAAGTGTGATAAAGAAAAGGGAGACATTTGAGTTAGCACACTACTCAAGAGTTCAGTCCCCAGTTTTGCCACTGTTACCATTATAAGGGCAAGAACTTCCTGGAAAATGAATTTCTCCTAAGTAGAGTCATTACATTTGAGCTACAGAGACCTTTACTAGGTGAAAACTTGTTGTTCAGAGCTAAGTTGCTGTATTTAACCAAGGTAATTATCAATGTCCGTGTTTCATTGAACCTCTTTTCCATTTCGTAATGCGAGGAGTTTGATATTGGGATGGGAAGGTCATGGTTTGATTTAGATGTTGGACTGGGAATCAGAAGATCTGGGCTCTTTTCAGGTTGTCAGTCTTATTGTCTGACTTCTTAACAACATTCCTTTCTTTCTATTATTTTTTAATGATGTTTCAAGGCATTCTGAGCTGATAGGTGTAGTGTTCATGTGCAGTAATGCTGACGTGAGTAAGTGGGGTGATAATGTAAGGGTTTTTTACATTCCTTCTAAATCTCTGCTTTCTCTTGTTCCATCCTTCTTAAAGAGCAATCAGTTAATATTGTAAAGGAGCTGTGTGATGAGGATGTGACTGAGCCTGAAGAAGCCAAATTTGAATGCGAGATATCCATTCCTTCTGTGAAACCTCCCAAGTGGTATCTACGTGGGGAAGTCTTACAGGCTGGCAGAAACTTGATTATGCAGCAAGAAGGCGCCATCCACCAGCTGACCATACCGAAAACCACCACTGATATGACAAGCACCATTCAGTTCTCAATTGGCAAATCAAAATCCACAGCCAATCTGCTTGTCAGAGGTAACATATCCAGGCTTGGTTTACATCATGAAGATGAAGAATTAATTAACGTACAGTCTTCCTTCACTGGGGTCTTTGAAATATTGTGTGTGTGTCTGGAGGGTCTGCTCCATTTCCAGTTCAAAGTCGTTGGACACTAAATGAGACAGCTGCATCTCAGTAAAAGATCTGTTTGAATAGCTGTGATGTGCTTACTATTCAGATCTACAGAGCTGAGGTTTTGTCCTTGGCTATACCAAAGAAGTCAAATCAGTTGAAATTAATTGTATTTCTGAACTAGACAAGGTTAAGTTTGGTAGCACCTAAATTTGATGCAGTTTGTCATTGATTTCATCTGAAAGAAACTTGCAGGCTTTTTATCTGCTGTTGTCCCCAACGTAAGAGTCTCCATTCACACCCTAAAGCACTTGTTATATTTTCAACTCACTCTTATTTGAATAAAAGCCTCAACTGGGAGCAATTTAATAAGCACAGAACAAGAGCTGGACCTTGCATTTGGTAGATAATATACAGTATTACTTTATAGAAGTGTAGTCAATGGCATTCCCTATAGACAATCGTTTGTTTTATCTTTAGAGTGGTTCAAAGAACCATTGTAAACTTGACATTAATTGGAATGGAATACACGCAAGAGACTTTCCTCTTCTTCCAATTGTCCTCATCCTTTCTTCTCTTCCACCCCTGCTTTGCAGATTACCATATAGAAATCACCAGGAAGTTGGAGGACAAGACAGCTTTGGAACATCATTCTGTCATCCTGTCCTGTGACTTCAGGCCTTCTCCAAAGGTTGTGAAATGGTTCAAGGGCCACACACTCATCAAGCCCTCTGAGAAGTACAAGATCAAGAGGGATAAGCATTCAGCAGAGCTCAAGATTCTGAAGCTGAAGCCCGATGATGCTGATGTGTACAAGTGCAAGGCAGGAATTGCAGAGACTGAGGCCACGCTGACAGCTGAAGGTATGAGCAGGGAGGGTGGCCTCTTCCATGTCCTATTTCACCTCAGATATCTCTTCTTGGAGTTGATTTCTGCTGTTCTCTCCTGCTAACTTTATAAATGTATAATGTTCACTGAGAAGATTACACAAAGATCATCTAGTCCAACCATTCTACCACATCCCAGTATGATTTATAGTAACAGTTGGTTACAAAACAGGATGGTTTTGGTGTCCTGCCAAAGCATTCCATTGCTTTTTATCATCATTTTATTTAGCACGAGGAGAGTTACAAGAGCAATTTCTTTTACTGCTTCAGTAACATGCAGTGTCAATGCTGTTGTCTCCAAGGATTTATGACTACAGGGAGAGATCATTCATTGTGTGTTTTGCCTCTGGGATGACTAATGACCAGGCTGTGAGCAACCTGATCTAGCTGTGAATGTCCCTCTTTATTGCAGGGGAGCTGGGCTAGATGGCCTTTAAGGGTCTCTTCCAATTCTAAGGGTACTGTGATTCTAATCTGCTCTCCCCAGCAATTAAGCTCTTTTACTCTATGCGCTCAGAGTTTGAAGGATTTCCTCTTTCTCCTTTCTTTTGCATTTGGTGGAAGTTTTTTCCCCAGTATAAACATCTGATGTGTGAAATAGAAGATAGATAAAAGGAGTCAATAAAACAGGAAAATCAAAAGTGTTCAGCAGCTTATCCTCTTAATCCTGTGGCCTGCTGTATGAGCTCTGCTCCATGTGAGGGCAATGCCAGCTCTCCAGCTTTAGAAGAGCTGCATCCCAATTACTTCATATGATAACAGTCCCACCCACCAGCAATGCAGGCTGTCCCTCCTATTCCCTGTATTCTCCTACTGATTAGTTCAGAATTCCATAAAGTGCATTCAGTCAACACACATGAAACCGCTTTAGGTTCTATATTGGTGTTGTCAGTGCTGGTAAAGATTTATTTATCCCTCTTTAAAAATCTGAAAGCAACTGGAAATGTCTCAACTTCTGTATCACATTGTTCTGTTTTGCCTTTTTAATTGCAGAGAAGCCTGCTGTCTTCATGAAGTCCTTGGATGATGTTTTTGGTGAGGAGCGGGGTGTGATTAAATTGGAATGTGAAGTCTCTAAAGAGAAGGTCAAACCAGTGTGGAAGAAGGACGGTGTTGTGCTCACTTCTGGCAACAAGTATGAGCTGGTACAGTCTGGGAAGACCCTATGTCCCCTTATCCATGACCTCGAGAAGTCAGATGCAGGTTTCTATACCTGTGATATTGGCACTGATGTTGCCAAATCAAAGGTCGGCATTCAGGGTAAGTACTGTGGAAAGTAAAGGAGTGCTGAAAGCACATTCAGTGTGGTCACTATGTCTTACACCTATTCCCGCACGAGCCTTACTAGTTTCTACAATAGAAGTGTATTACTGCAATTTAGCACAGTGATGTCTGGAAAATTCCCATTGCTTTTGATGTAAATGTATCTCATTTTGCCATGAAAATCACCAAACACATCAAGAATGTCCTGCAAATATTTCCTTTCTAAACATCCCTAAAATGGAGAAATGGTTTGAACACCAGTAGGGGTAGGATGGTAACAAATTAGCTAATAGAAACATTTAATTTCTTGTCATAGGCAAAACCCTTTTTCTCACGCAGCATCCTAGAGTTGTCCTCTCTGTTAGGTTGTTCCCTCTGTAGCTCATTGAATCTTCATTCTGCTCCATGGACTGAGCTGCTCTAATTGTAGTTCTTCCAGAGCAAAGACAAGAGATTCACGTCTCTTTTTTTTTATAGCTTTCTGGTAATTCTGAGTGGAGAATGTCTTAGAGAATACATCAGTAAGGAACACAGCCATGTTCTGCAAATCCTGAGTTAAAACACCAGTACTGCTACTCATGTCAGTCACAAATGCCTTTTCTCCATATAAACCTCATTCTAACCTATCTCTTACCTTCCAGAGCTGAATAGTGGCATTCCCAAACGGCTGAAAAACACTGAAATCCAGGAGGGAGAAGATTGTACTTTTGAATGCATTCCGTCCCATGAAAGCATTGATGAGTTCAACTGGACACTGAATGGAAGCAGAGTGGAAAGTGGTGGGCGATTTAAAGCTTCTAACGTGAGTCGGAAATATACTCTCATTATCAAAAGTGTGACTCCTACTGACGCTGGGGAAGTCGTTTTTACTGCCCGTGGTCTAACCTCCAAAGCCTCTCTGTCTGTGAAAGGTAATGAGATGGGAGAGATTCTGGGGCCTGATTCCTTCAACTGTCTTCTGATAAGATTGTCATGAGAGCTAACTCATAATATGGTTAAAGTGAATAGCAACCTTCTACTTGAACCTCGAAGCACTGAGAATTTCTCTTAAAAATAAGTAAAAGGAGGAAACATTTTACACAAATGTGAGAACTACCCAAAGCACTGGGGTAGTGTTGGAAATGGTCATCTCACTACAGCTTGTTCCATTAACAGTAAATCAGGAATGATCTGTTGAGGGAACTGTGGGAGCAAATATCCTCTAAGTATAAGCTGAAGGGATGGCCTTCACATCATCTAGCTGTACAACAAATTCCTATCTAGAACATGTGCATCTGAGAGCATCATCCGAGGCTCCCAGTGTGATGAGTGGAGAGAAGAAAGAGGCAGTTTTCAGACATGGTTCATCATCCTTAATTGAATAGATTTAAGAGAGAATAAATGCTGCCTGGAATTCTATTGTCTGTACTTTGCAGATTACTGCTGGCTGTAGGATGGCGTCTGTTGCAAGTGCCTCTCTAACTTATCTCCAGCATGTAGATGCATGTATTTTGAGAGAGGCATCCTACCCTAAGTGTATGTTACTCAAAAAGCAATGTTTTCTTCCAGGAAGACCTACTGAGGTTTCAAAACAGCTGGAGGATAAGACAGCAGCAGCAGGGCAGGACATCAGCATGAGCTGTGAGCTGTCAAAACCGGATTTGAACATCAGGTGGTACAAGGATGGCAAAGCAATCAGAAAAAGCCAGAAGTACGACTTGCAGCAGGAGGGAACTGGGGCCATTCTGATCATCCATGACTCTACTGCCAAGGACAGTGGGGAGTACCCCTGTGAGACAGAGGACTCCATAACAAAAGCCAGGGTCACTGTGCAAGGTGAGTTGAAAAGCACACTGGGGATGGCATGTAGAGAAGTCAAGGTAAATATCTGCAGCCTGTAGGTGATGTTTTTCTCTTCTGTTTCCTTGAGCAGGATCAATTCTTAGTTTTCAGAAAATATGATGGATTAAAATCTTTTCCTTAAAATAATCTGGAAACTGAATGATTCTCCAGTGTGATGTGGATCTGGGCAGCCTGGTCTGGTGGTTGGTGACCCCTTGGCAGGGGGTTTGAAACTAGATGATCTTTGAGGTCCTTTTCTACTCAGGCCACTCTATGATTCTGTGATCATTCTATGATTCTATGATCTTGGGTGTTAGTGAGCCAAGAAAAGATGGCAATCTGAATTAGTCTATATTGAATATGTGTAATCCAAACTATATGCAGTTTATCAGAAGAGATCCTACCAGCACATGTATAATGGTATTGAACTTTCCAGATATCTACTGGAATTATCAAACCTATGTAAATGGGTGGACTCTGTGGTCTTCTTAGACTCTTTGCATCTCTATGTGATATTCTGAAATGAGGGCAAAGGAGATTCAGGACACCTCTGTATGCTTGGGACTTGTTGGGGTAACAAATCCCTTTGTCCTACACCCTCATCCTTTTTTTTTTCCTTCCAGAAAAACCTAATTACTTTATCAAGGAGCTTTCAGATGTGAAAATTGAAGAAAGTGGAAGTGCACTTTTTACATGTCAGAGCGAGAAAGCCGCATCCTTCGTCATATGGAGGAAAGGCATTGCTGAGCTCAGGCCTGGCAGGAAATACAAGAGGGCACAGAAAGGACGAGACCTGCAGCTGTGCATAAAAAATCTGGAGAAAAGTGACAGTGACGTGTACACCTGTGACATTGGTGATGCCCAGTCCAGAGCCAAGCTGGTTGTACAAGGTATGTGTGAGAGCCATATGACTGCGCATCCTGTTTCTCCACTACCAAGACATTATCCTGGTAGAATTTGTACATTTATGGCAGGTCTTTGGGGCTGCAGCTGTCTGGCCTGAATAGCGGTTCACAAGCCATGCACAGAGCAAGCTGCACGGAAAGGGAAAGAACTACCGACTAGAGCAGTGCCATTGAGAACTTTATGTATCATTTAAAAACCAAAAATGCTGATGTACGGTGAGGCTGGTGACCCAGAAATCAGTGTGAACTTTCTATCTCTGACCTTTCTGAGTTACAAATAGTCCTCCAGAGTTCTAGGCAAAAATTCCCTTATGCTGCATTCTGGGTAGTTGTCACGGTTTAAACAAAAATCTACCTGTGTCCGTGACAGGGGGGCCACAGGCAAGCGAGGTGCTAGAAGGAGCAGAACCTCTGTCCCAACTACTTCAGAAGCAGCCCAAACCCCCTCGTACACGGCTAAGATCTCCTTCTCAGTTGGAGTGTAGCACTCCTCAGACCCTTTATATGCTCGACTCCAAAGTCCCGGGGGTTGGCCTTGGGTTTCTCCTAAAGCTCTTTGCCACAAACTCCAAGTGGGACCTTTCTCTCCAGCAGCAGTGTAGAGGATGTTCTTTACATCCTGTCCAGTCCGTACTGGCCCCAAGGCCACGGCATGGGCTATCTCTTGTTTTCTCTGCTCAAAAGCCTGCTGCTGCTCAGGACCCCATGAGAAATTATTCTTCTTCCATGTTACCTGATAGAGGGGGCTCACTATGTGGCTGTAGTTTGGGACATGCATTCTCCAAAAGCCCACTACTCCCAGAAAAGATTGGGTCTCTGTCTTGTTGGTGGGAGGAGACATAGCAGTGATTTTGTCAGTCACATCTGCTGGGATGTGTCGATGCCCATCTTGCCATTTTACACCTAAGAACTGGATTTCCTGGGCAGACCCCTTCACCTTGCTGCGCTTAATGGCAAAACCAGCTTGCAAAAGAATTTGGATTATCTGTTTTCTTTTCTTGAAAATCTCTGCTGCTGTATGGCCCCACACGACAATATCATCAATATACTGCAAGTGTTCGGGAGCAGTAAAATTATTCATGCTTTATATGACGTTATGATGTGGAATACTGATAGCAAAATTACAAAATTATGAAACCATTACACCCTGGTATTTTTCTTTTTTTTTTCTTAAATATTTTCCTTTTTTTTTTCTTAAATATTTTCCTTTTTACTATTTAAATGTTATGGGCACATCTTATAGAAACACAAGGCTGTTTACAAAGAAGTGCATGCTGTGTTGCTGTATGATGAGCAAGATACATCTATTCTTCATCTAGCAGGAATAGTTGCTGAGCCTTAAGAACAGTTTCAGAAAGCTTTGGGAATTTGGGCGTTTTTCTTGTTTCTGCAACACAAAATGAAAATTTACGCTGTATACAAAGAAAAGGGGAGTCCGAACTTGTACGTTAAATTTGAAGGAGATCAATCTGGGGTAATATTTAAAAAAAAAAAAAAAAAAAAAAGGAGCGGGAGCGTGGTCATCAAATACTATAAAATATATTAGCTGTTACTAGAATGCCACTTATCTTCCCCCCATACGAATCACTGTCATGTTGTATGTGAATTTGTGAGGTGGGTTTTGAAGCTAAAATTAAAAACTTCTTGTATGGCTGTGTTCATAGTGGCTATCCAGACGATCTGTAGAAATAACAGCTATTATGTAGTCAGCTATTCACCAGTTTTAACTGATTATAAATTACGTTTCAGGGTGGAGAACATAGCATAGTGCCTGACACCTGTGTTGATCCTGAGGGCATTCTTGATTCTGTGCATTATGATGTCATGGATATTAAAGAGCAAGCTGAGGCAGCACATAGTTCCATTGTATCCCTGGGGGACCCGAAGGAAGATACTGGCTGGTTTGAAAAGCAGCTGGAGAAAACTAACTTTGAACTGATGGAGACCAAAGAAGAGCTAACAGAGAAAAACAGCAAACTACTTAAAACTGAAGAAGAGCTGATGCAGAAGAACAAAGGTGAGTTATGCGATGTGAAAGGTAGAAGACAGAAATAGTTCATTAATCTAAAAGAGAAATATCCAGTTTGAGTAGGAATTAGAGGAGATGTTCTACCTTTGGAACCATAGCCTGTAGATAAGTGATAGTTTGTTCCTTGTGTATATTCAGGTTCAGCAATTCCACGGTTTTTGGTTATTTCTTTTTTCCCCCTCTCCTTTAAACTGCAACTAGCAGCTTTACGCTTTCGTAAGTATGGAGTTAAATGTCTATATCTTGATTTTTACTTTTATATTGTAATCTCTACTCTTCTTTATGTCTTGTTGATGCAATGTTTTCGTTCCAAGAAATATAGAAAACTTTTGAATCACTCCAAATAAGTGAAGACCACATGCAAATTAATTAATCTGTTCAAAAGCTACCTAAACATTAGAATATCTGGAAAAATTGATTACTTAATAAACTATCTATTGGCTACTTATGTAATACAACCTTTTCTGTGTGTTACAGACTTTGAAATGCAGGTGATTAAATTGGATGAGTCTGTTGAGCAACTTAAAGAAGCAGCTGAGGTAACTTTATCAAGAAGATGTTGTGTAAAATTGTTTTAATACCAACTTGTGGTAGCTTAAAATGCTATTCCAGTAGGCTCCATTAATAGATTTCTTACCGAGCTTAGCTTAACTGAATTTGACTTTAATGCATTGTGTAATTCAGCTACTTAACACTACATTAGAAACTGATGACTGAATTTTTTTTATTTTTTATTTCCAATCTGAATCAAGGTGCAGAAAGATGACATTATTACAGAGCTACAAGACTTAAAATCTCATTTAGAAGAAAAAGTAAAAGATTATGTGAGTTTTACACATCTCCGTATCCTTATACAAAAAAAGAAAAACACTAATTCTATGCTTGTAATCAACACATTTTTGGAAAACTGATTTTCTGTATGTAGCTGGTACTCGCTTGAAATTGTAAACAATTCAAATTTATCTGAAGGTAGTTGCTGTTAACACAAACAACAAAAATATCAGCGTGTTCCACTAACTCCTGCCTCACACTCCTACATCAGAGGAAAGGCAACAGTAAAAGTATGTTGAGTAGAGTTGGAAGTACGAGTATGAATGGTCAGGATATCTCCACGTTCTATGCAGTCCATAAAACTTTATCCTGACTAATGTACTGCGAGCTACTGAATATGTGAAGACTAGCTTGATTAAGTATGTGTGCATACCACTTCTGGTGGTTTTTGTTCATTTTTTGATGTTTGGTAGCCTGAAGTAGCTCTGAAAACATTTATAGTTAATTCTGTCACTCAGATCTCTAACCTTGTAAGCTTAGCAACTTGACCCTTCTTAGTCTTTGACTGTCTGCATCACTGCAACTTAGTATTTCCATGGTGTTAAAGCTGACTGTGATGAGTAGTCATGTCCTCACCTATTACTTCTTCCAAGAACAAGGCTCCAACTCTATCTGTGAGACTGTGTGGCCTGAACACTTCCGAAGCTTTTCTTTTCATAAGCTACTAAAGATGAATAATCAGTCCTTGGCAGTGCCAGCATGGCTTAACAATCGTCATCTTGTAAGTAAGGAAGCTTCACTTGTGGTCAAGGACACAATCTAAAATATGCGTGACAGAGCTGACTAAGCTTTAAGGTTGGATTATATCTGTCACGATGAAAGTGATTTTAGCAGCTTAGCAGAAGTGTGATGTGATGAACTTGTATGAGAGCTGACCATTTGCTCTTTGACCATGTTTGTAATTTTGTTGACTTCTTGGAAACAGGAAATTCTTTGATAAACTGGTAAACTCTTGATTGTGTGCAAGTCTTTTACTTTGTAACCTGCTAGGCTCTTGCTTTCCCTTGTATACTCTACCGAGTATTGCACTTGTCATTATCTGAAGGTGTACTTGTTCTGTCTGCTATTGAGATTTGTAACTGATGTCTATAGAGTCACTGGGTAAATATTTTAGCTGTATGGTTTTGTGTAAATATTTGCCTACAGAAGATTACTGAGACTTAAGTGCTCCTTTTGTTAAGCTTCAATGTAACTGATCTTATATCAATACAGGAAAAGACTACCTACCATTTAACTACCATTAAAGCAGAACCGGCAGAAGAGAACACTAATAAAGGAACTGAAAGCAGCCAATTTTCAGTGCTTTCAGTTAAAGCACTGAAACAAGAGAAAACTGAGTTGGAAGTGGGAAGAAAGCGCAGTAGTGATGAAGATAAGCCTACTGTGGAAGAGCCACCTCCAAAGAAAGGTACAGTTTCTTCCATCGTTGAACAGGATGTCTTCCAAAACAATAAATTGCTTCCTATTCCGGATAGGAAGCAAAAGGCTGTGAAGCGCGTACCTTATGGTATAAGGAGAAAAGCCACTGTGTTAAACTGGAAATAGAAGTAACTGTAATGTAAATATCCCTTTTTCAGAAGGTCCTATGCTGTTCATTTTTGAATGCTTAGGATTAAAAGTTTTTTGCACTATTTTTTTCCTTTTTGCTGCTTTTTCCTCATCTGTTGATGCACTTGCAGATTTGGTAATAGTTTTAAAGCAGTTTCTTTAGGATTGTTTCAACTGCTGTTGCTGATCTTCTGAGTAGCATCAGCTGCTCAAGTGCTTTTTTTTGTTTGTTTGTTTTGTTTTTCCTGAAGCAACTATCAAAATTGTTGACGACCTGCTAATTGCTCGCTCATGGGCAATATTTGAGCAAAATGGTTTGGATAAGCTCTGATGCATTTAACTTCACTTCTGGGCACAGCTGAGCATCAGTGTTCCTAGAATTATGGAAGGCATATACAATGTAGAAGAGAAAATCTAAAACTTAGCTGTAGTCCCTTCCTTTCTTGTATTCCTCTTGCAAAATATGTGCAAGGGAGAAAGTCAAGGCCTTCTTTGGATGAGATGCTGTTCTTGGATGATTTGTCCCTGCTGCCTTTATTTGGCATAAATATTGAATCCTAATGTGACCACTGAATGGCATCACATATAAGCATCTTACCAGAGACTGAGGGAGGGATGTGGACTCCTCCATACTCCAAATAGTAGTGGGTTTGTTCTAATCATATGACCAAAGCTCTCATTTAAAAATTAATGACAGCAATGCTCCACATAGGAATTAAAATGGGTAGCTGATAGTCACAATGTCAGCATGAAGTTTTCGGTTAAGAAGTACTGAGTATTCAATCATGTTAAAATTTTCTTCTATTTGTGAGTATTAATAGCATCCAATTTCAAAAAACTCTTAATATATATTCTTTAGCTATGTTAAATATACACAGTAGAACAATGAGCACAGGTATGTTGTGCTGGTTCTTTTGTAGAATTAGTTATATAAGTAGAACGAGCAAAAGTGTTTTAGGAGATGCTAGGTTATCTGAGCTTCAAGTTCAGGGTATTTACACCATTCTCTGAGCTTTTAGGTCTTGTTTCCTATGCTCTGTAATAATGCTTTTTCCCTACTTCCTGTGTAAGGAGCTTCTAGACTGAACATTACACATCTTCTCCCTAGTCTTATTTATCTTGCTTTAGTACTTGCTTGTTGTTTTCAGCATAAAGTGTTTAGATTACTTATAAATCATATTCCCCTCACTAGTGTTGCTGGGTGAGCAGTCAAAACCCAAAACCTGGTTTGGGGTGGAATATGCCACTGCTGTTTCTTCAGTATGACTTTTAAATCAGTTGAGGGCTGTATATAAAACTCCTTAGATGAGTTAAGAGGCTGTTTCCATGCGGTACATGTGAATCTGTATGTAATGCAGGCTGCACGTGGGCACTATAAAATTCTGCATTGTAGTAATAAAAGGACTGTACAAGAATCACCATTGAATATATTGTTGTGGTGACCCAATCCCTAGTAAGTCTTGACTTATATTTATTTTTTTTAATACTTAAAGTATGCATATTATGGAATGGACATAACTGGATTCTAAAGCAATGATGAAATACAGCAGAAGTCGCTTTTGATAGAAAGAAAATGCATGTGATTTTAGCTAATTGCTCACCAGTTAAAGAAAAAAACAGCCCCAAGCTAATGGAATATTTATGGAAACTTGAATCTGCAAATTTGTACAACTTCATGAGTGAACTTTATATGCAAAAGAGTAAGTGTGGACAGAAGTAGGAATCCTCATATTTTGTTTAGAGATCAACTGAATAAGAGAGACAGATATCAACACTTAAGTGATCAACTTGTCCAGGGTTTTATCTTTCTTTTGAAAGTAAGAGGACTGTGAGTTGGAATGAAATTTCTTAGAGAACTGTTTATCTACCATTTAGATGTAGATGGAGTGATTCCTGGCTGCCTTATAGGGATTGCTGAAGCACGGAAGATAGAAAGAATATAGCTGTGAATTATCTATCTCATTCCCATGTTTCTTAAATCTAAGTAGATTTTCTACTGGTGTGGAGTGGAAGGTTTGAGTAGTGCCATGGTAAAAGTGTTCTTCCAGACTGAAAACCTTTTGCTGTTAATTCTGTATAGAAATCTGAGGCACATGATTACGTGTTCAGAGGACTTTAATTCCTTCACTAGTATCAAATACTATGTGATGTGAGGGTATGGCTTGCATATTACGACAGTTTTTCACTTAGAAGTTGCTACTTGGTGTTGTGAACTGCTATGTAATAATGATTTTAATCAATCTGAGCTACATTCCTTTTCCTTTTTTTATGTTTGTTTGTTTGTTTGTTTGTTTTACAGTAGTTGTAAATGAGAGAAAGAAAAAGAACACTGTAGAGCAAAAGACAATTGAACACATGAAACAAAAGTGCTCCGCGTACCGAAAGGAAGTACTAGCACTGAGGGAAAGAACTGAAATCTTGGAACGTCATTTAGCTGTGCTTGAAGAACAATGCAGAAGAGAAAAAAATAAAAAAGAAGATTTCAGTAAGCAGGTAACAAGCCTGCGTATTGAGCTTTCTTTTTCTGAAGAAACAGCTGATGCCCTCCGTGAACAAATTCTGCAGGGTCAAGCTGACTATCGGGAAATTGCTTCTGAACTGGATGAACAGAAATCTATAAATATGACACTAGAAAACAAAAATGCCCAACTAACTAACAACATAGAAGTTGCCAAAGAATATATAATTGGTAAAGTGTCACAAGTAAAAGAAATGCGGACCAAATTAGATGAATTATACAAATGTCACTTAGAGTTTCATGCCATCGGTACTGACTTTGTCAGTGTAAAGGATTCCTCAGACTGTGAAAAAGATGAGCCAGGGACATCTCAAATTAGTTCTGCATGCACTCAGTCACAGACTTCTTCCATCTCAGATCTTGTGCAGGACCTCTCCTTTAACTATAGTCTTGAAAGGATTTGGGAAGTATGCAGAAGTATTGTTGATGTTTCCTCACAAAAAAGTCAGCACATCAAAGCACTGCTTCAAGACAATGAAAACCTAAAGGCGGGACTGAATAATGCTGAAAATCATAATCGTCAACTTGTAATGAAGCTATGTGAGATTAAAACTCACACTAGTCAGGAAGATGATCTTGTGAAACAGTTACATGAGCAAATAGAGAAGAAAACTCAGGAGTTTGAAGAAAAGATTGCAGAAGATCAGAGAGTGATTGCACAATTTCAGGAGGAAGTTGCCAACTGTGAGGTAAAAATAAAAGAGCTTGAGTATCTCCTGGAGGCTTCCAAGGCAATGGAAAACAATGTGTCAAAACTCAATGAATTACTTAAAGAAAAAGAATCTATTATTGTTAATCTGGAGACAGTTACAGCAACTCTGCAGGAGAAGTCTGCAAATGCAGACAAAAAGGTTGAAGACTTAAGTAGCAAAGAAGCAAATCTGATTCAAGAAGTTTTGCAGATGAAAAACAGCTTGGAGCAGATGAAACACTCTCTTAGGGAAAAGGAAAATAGTGAAATGGAGAAAGTGCAACGTATAGAATCGTAAGTAACCACTGAGTTAACTTAGAGCCCTTTGAGAATGAACTAGAGTTAAAAATAGTTAATGGGAACATCCCTTCGACTTAATGCATTTGCATGCTTATCAATGGCCAAACTACTACTTTAGGATGCTTTGGTATGCTACTTGAGTTCCAAGGGAAAACAGGAGTGTGCAAGGAAATAAAGAATAATATGGGGATTGCTGGTGGTTTTGTTGTACATCCCTCAGAATAGCATCTGAATAATTTATTGCTTCAGAATCTGATTATGAGAAGCAAGCTGAAATTCAAAAGTAATTGTTTAAATCTTGTCACTGGTCTAGATAGATTTAAGAGTCTATTTACAAATAGAAACCAACAGGCAGGGCATGGATTAAGCTGTAATTGCTGTTTCCATGAGATGTGTAACAGTAATGTTCTTTGTGTCTTTATTTTTAACATAAGGCTAGAAAATATTCTTTCTGAGAGTTCTGCCCTTGTACTGAATTTGAAAAAAGATTTGCAGAGGAAAGAAGAATAGTATGCAGATCTAAAAGACAAACATTCTGATGCCGAGAAACAAATTCAGCAAGTACAAAGCGAGGTTTGTAGTCAACTGAGATATTTTTTTCTGTAAGATTATGCTTGGCTTTCTGCTGTTAAAACTTCTCAAACTTTAACTATGAAGCTGGAAATTTCACACTAGTGTGGCTAGCAGCAAATCTTAGGTAAAGTTGCCATTGAAGCTCTAGAGGGGACCAGAAGTTAAAACATGGTTTCACATAGATAATGAACAGAGGAAAGTAAAGTTGGTTGGTAGTCTGGAATAAGGTTTGTGAAGAGAATAGCTAATCTGCCTCTGGAGGGGACTTGTTATTATCTCTACGTTACTGGTGACTTGCCATTGGTATCCGTGGTAACTCCGAAGCTTAAAACCTAAGTCTTGTGAAAAAACGCTGATAACTGGGAAGAAGAATGCTATTTACTTGAAGAGAAATAGACTAATTTCCAGAGGCTCTTTAATATAAGCATGTATATTTTTTTTCTTCAATTTCAGCTTCAGTGATGTTAATAGTTAAAATTTAATTATTAAACAAGTAGATATTTTAAAACCCATTTTGCAGGATCTTAGTCTGAAAGTTTATTGGGTGTGCTTGGGGTGGAAAATTGAAGCTTAAAAATGAATTCATGTCTTCCTTGGTAACCTTGCACTTGCTGTCGTTTTCCTACTCAGCACTTGTTTGTGAATTCCTCTTTATTTAACAAAGAAGTATTTGGCCAGGTTGGATTACAGAAGTCTTTTAATGAACCGTGAGCTGTGCTTACATTACAGGTGTCCACGATGCGTTCTGTGGAGGAATCCCTCAGGAACAGGATGGATGAACTTGAAAGGATTAATAACCAGTTTAAGGATGAGCTGGATTATAAAGACTATACTATCCAACAACTTAAACAGGTATTTTTCTTGCTCTTAATTTTTATTAAATGAATGATGCAGGTTTTCCAAGCAACAGGAAAAAGGTCAAAAAAAAAAAAAATTGGAGCAAAATGAAAGTGGCCAACTGAAATTAGTGGTAGACCATGAAAGATATTCAAATAATTAGTCACTACAGAGCACTGGCAGATTGCTTTAAATACAATAATCTGCATAGTAAATACATATGTAATACATGCATGTAACCTGATCTTGTTGAGTGACATCACGATATGTTAATTGAAATGTCTTACCATAAACTCTTTTTATCAGCTTGAGTCCTTATTTATGCTATATGAAAAACTTATTAATTCTAGGCTGTCTTAAAGATTCTGCTTGTTTCTACTGTGTATGCTTTTCTTTCAACATGAAATATAGGAGCTGGAGGAAAGGGACCATAATATTCAAAAGTGGCGTGAGGAGAGAGGTTAGTAGAAGCTTTGGAAGAACAGCTCAAAACTTTGGCTTCTGTTGCCATACAAAAAGAGACAGAAATAGCAGAACTGAGACAATCTGCCTTAAAGGATTCAAGCAAGGTCAGCTCTCCTTTCCTCCTACCTGATTAGCTACCCATAAATTCTGTAAAACTCCTGTACCTGCTCTTTGTATTCTGGGTGTGCTTCTGTTCTTGAACACTGTCGTATTGACATCATGTGCAACTAACCAAAAAAAGCACCAGCTTTTATTTTTGTTCTTCAGAAACAGAATTTATGTTAATTACTAAAATTTCAATTTTTTTCAGTAGTTCAGATAAGCAGATGTCAGTTTGATGCTTATGATCCTACAATCATACTGGACATCTGTAGCTTTTTCCGATAATTCACAGCATTTCCGGATCCCAAGCTAGGCTCAATACTCAGACAGTAGTTCTGTCTCAGGTTTCTTACTTTCTTTGCTTTCTCTGAGGTAGTATCTACAATGGCATGAAAAGACAGAAGGGGACGTGGAGAGAGATTAAGGGAAGCATCAAAAAGCAGAGGGGGGATGATCTCTGGAAGTTGCATTTCTTATTTCAACATCCAGCTTTTAATCAGGATAGCCAATCTAAGCCGTAGCATAGAATTTGAGAAGCTAAACAGAAGACTAAATGAGTTGTGCTCTTTTGAGAATATTTGGATTCACTTTCTCTGAGAAGAAAGATGTTCTCATAGCAAAACTTCCCCTACAACTGCCAACTTTCTCACAGTACCGAGGATTTGGGAACAAATAAAAGCTCGGGTTATTATATCTTAAGAGAGATGAAGGCTGAAGCACATAAGTAAAATAGAAGAATCAAAATATATTGTATTACAACTTCCCAGGCAATTCTGTGACTACTGCACTTGTAACAGTGACCGTACAAACCCGTGAAATGTTACTGTTCTTGAATAGTTAAGTGTTCTAGCCTGCAATTCTAAAACTGATGCTACTAAGTAATTGCAATACTGCTTGTGTGTGTTAATTCCTTTTGCCAATCCCACAACTCAGCAGTTTTTACTGTTTATTAGGATAACGCAACTGTGATAGAAGAGTTAAGAAAAGAACTGGCTGACAAAGATGACTTTATAAAGGAATTAAAACAACGCATTAACCACAGTAGCCCTCAGTGTTTGCCAGAAATACCTTTACTTGAAGAAAGACAAAGTAGAAGGAATGACTCTGTAAATGAAAAGGTATGATTATATTTATAGAAAGTAAGTACTTAACATCTTGTTAACCCCTTTTTGTTCTTCTGTTTTCCTAGGAGATACTGGAGCTGGAATCATTTTTCTTAGCATATAGTCCTTTAACTACATATTGAGTGATGAGTACTTGTTGGTTCTTTTTGTCTTCCACTCAAGCATGAGCTCTCATCTTCTCAAAAATATTTTATTTACTAGAACACCATCTCTCTGTGTACATTATGGAACTTTTCCATGCAGTTTTCCATGTATTCGTATGTGGATGCTGAAGATTAGGCAGAGGTTTAGCCTTTGGTGTTCTAACATAGCAGCTGTGAGCGTGCAGAGTATGGGGGGAATGGATGACAAAACGACCAGCGTTACAGATTTTGTCCCTAAATAATGTCTCGCTTTCTCTCTTTTGGAGGCAGAATACTGCCTGAGACTGTTAGTGAGACCCAGTAGGGTGTATCTGAACATTGTGTATCACACAATGAATAGATGTTACTACCTTCCCACACTTGTGCTGTGTTTCAGCTTACGTGTTCATGTGGCGTCTGAGCTTGAGGTTTTACACTGTAACTTTAGAAAACTCGAGATATTTTGGAGGTCTAATGCATAGCCTAATCTTTACTCCTTTTAAATATTTACAGCCTAGGAAACAACAAAGCAAAACTAAAACTAGAGAAAGTATTCCATTAAGATGCAAAGCTGAAGACAATTATTTGTCACGTCGATGTACTAGGAGCCTCACTTCATTAAATGAATCTGAGGTTAGTATGAAACTTCAGATCTGAAAATGTTGTGATTGTATTGCTTTTGATAAGGAATGAATAGGAAAAGATCTCATGTTCTCTAAACAATTCCCAAGTTTTAATTTATTTATCCCTTTCAAGGTGATCAGATCACCTGTTTTTATAGCCTTTGATAGGAATAAAAGCTGTTGAAACAATTGTGTGATGAATTTTTGTCAGGTGCTGTTGAAAACTCTCCTCATGTTAATGCTTATGAAGTGGCTCATGATCAGATAAGTTACTTGGAAAAAATTCATGGAGCCACTGAAACGGGCACAGCAAATTGAACTTATTTTCTTCCTCTGCAGGATTTCTGGATATTGTTTTGTTAGCAGATGATGTTAATCATTCCTATATAAGTTTTTAATTGCTAACTTTCATAAAATAGCAGTTACATATATTTTAAAAACAAAGTATTTATTAACCAACTTAATTCTTGGAAATACAGTGGGTGGTGATACTCCATTCAGATTCTTAGCAGAGCCTGATAAAGTGGCTCTGACTACTTTTTGTCTTTCTACAATCTTTGGTAACTTTTTGAGAGGAAGAAGACTCCCCTCAGGGGGTCGGAACAGTGTAAGTAGTAAAAGCTGCTAGTCTGTGTTTGGGACACTGGAGTTTGCTAGTTACTAGCAGCAGTAGAAGCAGCCATCTACCATTTTCTGATGTCCCCAGCAGCCTGTCTTCCATGTGTTCAACCAGCATCTGAACTCATTTTTGATATGCTAGCTGAATTCCTGCCATAGAGAAGGAGGAGTCCAGGTGATCTCAGTTCTGACTTTGTTGTTCCTGTTGAGAAAAACAGGATTGGGTGGATTGTGGACAGGAAGTGCTGCTGGGGAAATGCATACTGACATTTCCCTGTCACTTAGCTGTGCATTTGCTGCCATTTGACCATGAGCAGGTACATGATAGCCTTCAGCTTAAGTACGGTGTCATTGCTTGAATGTCTGTATTCTCTCCAGGGAAAAGATAGCAATGGAGTTCTTTAATGACTTGTACTGGGCTTGCACCTTGCCAGCTGGACCTTACTTATGTAAATAACATCTCTAGATGCTTTATAGCTTTTTAATCTCATGGCTACCTTAACACTTGCACTTAAAATTCTTCTGTGCTATCAGGAGCATTTGGGAACTGTCCTCGACTCTTCTGGAGTGTCCGCAGAAAATGGCAAAACTAGTCGGTTCCCAAAACCGGAGCTGGAAATCCCACTGACACCTCTGCAACCTGATAAGATGGAGATAAAGCAGCACGGCAGCATGATACCTTTAGGAGTGAAAATGCCTAAGGCAAAAAAGAAAAGAAGTGATGACATGGATGAGGTATGACCTAGACCCAACAGAAAACAAAATATCTGATGCCTTTTTACCATTCTCATTTAAGCATTAAAAAAATGCTATTTCTACCTCAGTAAAGTAGTTGAAGAATTTAATCAATGAACTGCTTTAATGAACAAAACTAATAGCCAAGCTCAGTGATAATGGTTTAAGAGAAGGGAATTTCTCTTAACTTCATTGTGTATTTTCTTTGAAACCTGTAGACATAAATCAGCTTTTTAGACATCATGAGATGTCTAATACTGATATCTTAATGTCCTGTTTTTATAATTGAATGCTTATTTATTATTTGATTTACAGTGGAATAGTTACCACTAGCAGATACTTCCCTACTATTAGCAAAAGTGTTTAAAGTGTTCACTTTTGTGACATCTGTTGTTCTTTCCAAAAGAATCATGGCTGAAACTTGTCTTATTTTCCCAGGATTTTGTGAAAAGTGAGAACACGAAAAATACAAAATCTGTCATGGCTTTTAATTCACCCTCTGCAAGTGACGAGAAAATGGTTGGTTTTTGTTCTAGTTTTGAAGCTAGCTTGGGACTTCCTGTAATTGTGTGGTCACACGAAAGAAGCAGTGTCTTATCCTTATGTGTATACCTGAATGGGAATCTTACATGCTTATGAGCTCTTCCTATTAAATTCCATAAGCTAACAAAGGGCAAGTCAGTCTGTCCCCAGAGCGTGTAATGGCTGTACTGTGTAATGATTTGGAGGGAAGGATATTGCACACTGAATAGTTGGGAAGAGAAGCTTTAGTGTATTATCGTGTGCTTTTGTAAGTGAAGCCCTTGTATTAAACTAAGGTTCATATCATTAATATGTATGGCAGTTATTAAAAACAGATGTTCACATGTGATAGCAGTATCCTTGGCATGGTCAGAGTATGAGTAGTAGATTTTTCCCATCTGTTGTCTTCTGTTTTGTATGTTTGTTTATTTTATGTAATTAGAACAGCTTATGTAAGAAACAACTCCACAGCTTGGGAGCTACTTTTAAAGAAACTACTGCCTTATTAAGAAACTTTAAGAAACGTATGCCTTGAAATAGCTGAGATTTTGACAACTCCCTAAAGGGTGTAAAATTGTCTACATTACTTGCCGTTGTGGTATCATCAGCATAATGAACAGAGGTGTCAGTAGTAAAGCTCAAAATGTCAACTTCAAATAACGTTGAACTAAAATGAAGTTTAAACAATGCTCTTGTTTCACATGTTCACATCTCTGTTGAACAGAAATCCGGAAAAGACTACTTCCTGAGAAAGCGAGTACATGCTTCAAGACTGACTAAAAAGAAGGATGAAACACTGCAAAAAGTTGGAGATTTTATTCAAAGCTCTCCTTCTATTATACACTCTAAAGGTTGGTGTAGAATAAGTTTTATTCCATGTTTTCTAGACATTGTAGAATGGCTTGTTTCTGCTGTAGGCTATTAATGTATGTGTTCTTAGAGAACTTGTCTGCCATGTTAAGTTGTCTTGTCCTTTGATTTATGAAGTAAATGCATTTATTCGTCTCTTCAGAGATTCATTATTACATTTGTGAAAACCTACAAGTATACAGAGAAAGTTGGTTCTGTCTTGTGCTTCTGTCAGCACGAAAGTTAGGCCTGTTGTTTAACTCCTGCTGAAGTTTCTGACTTCCAGCGACTTCTGAGCCATGATTGTCTTTCATACTCCATTTTAATGCATGCTTTAAGCTGCCGTACCTGAACCTATAAGCTGTTTCAGCTATAGAAGCAATAAAGAGCCTCGATGAACAAATACAATTTCTGAGTATTTTCACTTAAATTTTACGTGTCGTTTATTAACCAAGTTTGTTACGAAGCTTTTTTTGCATTCAGTGATTTAAAGACTCACAAATCCAGTAAGTTAATTGGTTTATGTATCAAAACAAATTTCTTCTAGCCAAGAAGCTGATGTCAGCAGTAAGTTCTCCTATATCAAATGAACCTGAAAGTCTCGAAGAAGGAGAGACCAAGCCAAAACGATCCAAAAGGAAGCAGTATTCCGCTGTCGTTTCTGGCCCTCTAGATATACCTGCTTCTTCGGTAAGCGATTATACTGTAGTCTTGGCTTAAAATAAACTACTAAGGAGTCCAAACAGACTGGAGGTTTCATCTATTTGCAGGGGGAGGTTGAAAGTACTGAGGTATTTCTTTATTCTACCAAGTCATTCTTGTTGGTCTTCCTGCTGTTCTGTTTTAGTTTGTCCTCAAAGATCTCTGTGTTTGGCTGACTTACAGTTTACTAAGTAGGTGATGTAGCAATCACGGAGATGTCTTCTAATTTGGAATCATAGATAATTTCAATGTGTTGGAGTGGGATTATTCTACTACACGCTTTTCTAGAGCACAACTTACACAGCTTTTTAGGTATGCTTAAACTATGATCTCCTGTCTAAGCCAACTTGCAAAGGATCTGATGTGCCAGTTTCATGACTCTGTCGGCAGCTATTGTGCTAAGAACATTCTTGCTCTGTTGGAACTGCATCTTTTAATTATATTAGAGTCCTTTTTCTGTTCAGCAAAGTGATCATTTGCCCATACTGTAATATCCCTCTGAATTTTTTGATGATTTGACGAATGATAGGGGCAGAAACCAAAATGTTATATTTTTTTTGTTAGAGGATGAAGAAGATGAGACAATTTCTTTTCTCACTGTAGTTCTGAGAACATGGAACTGAACCGAGAACTGAAATTCTGGGCAAGTCATAGCTACAGGGATTGAGGCTAAAAATGTTTTCTGAACGCTTCATGTTTCACAAAACAAGTATTATAATACTCTTTTGAAAACAAGTATTTCAAAATGAAAGCTGCCTTCAGGCTTTCCTCAGATGTGTGTGCTTTTTTAAGATAAACAGGATTTTGTACATTCTCCATATTTGTTCCTTGTGATTAAGCTGCATTAAAATGATCTCGGTATCCCATAGTTTTCTGAATAAAATATAATAAGCAAATGCCATTCTGAAATCCATTTAGGGGAAGAAATATGTTTGCGTGGGTCAAGAAGAGCTTGTCAGTCTTGTGTGAAAAGATGAGTAACTTTTGAAATGTTTTCTTCAGGAATCTGAGGAACAAAAGAAGAAAAGTGATCATCTGATCATCAAGCGACGGCTGAGATCCAGAGCAGCTAAAAAACCTTGAAGAAGCGTGTTTGTTCCCCTTTCTCAGGACATACTTTTATCATATTATTAAAACTGGTTGTTAATAAACAGTAACAGTTACTCCGTTGTGTTCTTAAATTTGTATATAGGTGTACAGTGTCTCTCTGACAGTTTCAAACTGACTCCATTGAGGCTGAAATAAATACAAGCTTTCTTAAACTGGGTTTGGATTTTATTGTGGTTAAGGGTTTATTTATTTTTGTCTTGCCTCCCCTGTATAGGAACAGTATCTCTAGGACTGATTGCTATTTACCCATTGTGCAGTAATAACTGTACTTGTTCAGGATGGCCTGGCTTGCTTTTTTCACGTGACTGGTGTACTTAGCAGAAATCTGGGGGAGAGAAGAGCATGAATACACATTTGTGTATTAAATCAAATGTATTGAATATACATTTGTGTATACTTAATTTTTGGATCTTTTTAAAGAATTTTCTTTGGAGAGAAGATGGTGCCAATTCCTCTGTGTGGAAGAAAGATGCTTTCCCTCACTTGTGTGAATTCAGCTTTAAATTAATAAACTTAGAAAAATAAGCCAAATACATTTGGGGGGAATTCTAATATCCATGAATGTTTATCTACTGTTTGAAGTGTTCCAGTCTGGAGTAAACATTTCAGAGTATATTCTAACCATCCCCCAACCCTTCTGTTTGTGTTTTGTAAAGAGATGAAATTACTTTCGCAATGACCTGTATTTGATATGCAAGAAATAAGGTAATCCCAATGAGTTTATTTGCTCTGATTTCTTGCTCAGGCAGCTTTCTCTATTTTGTTGAATTACTGCCAACCATACAAATACTGTTGGTTTATTTTTCTCTTTTACTTGGACTACTGGATTGTTTTGAATGTTCATTTTTGGTCTGTTTCATTCCCATCATGCATCTTTCGTAGGTGTCCAACCTTTTGGCTTGCCTGGGCCATGCTGAGTGAAGCGCAACTGTCTTGGACTGCATAAAAAATATATTTTATAGATAATTAACAAAACTTTTATTTTTATTAAATATTTTTTCTTTTTATTAAAACATAAAAAGAGGAACATGCACGGTTCAGTTCCATAGATCCTGAATTGTAAGATCAAATTCTCATTCCAAGTTGCTTCTCTAGTTTCCAGACTTTAGAAGAGTTGTAGCCTTATATTCTTCTGTATTACATCCTTTCTGGAGTAAAGTAGTATCTTCCACCTAACTTTCAAATGGCAAATCAAGCCTGACTATCAAATTATGCAGCTCTTCCATTGCTCCCTGATCCAACAGCATCATCAGTGTCTGCTGCATTTTTATATTACTGAATGAGAATTAATCCTTCTCATCAGCTCATGCTTGACACTGCCATCTTCTTTCTCACCTCTTCATTCAAATACTACATAGAATAATCTATGTAATTTTCTTTCATTCTCATACATGTGCTTCTCTCTGCTTTAGAGATGCTCTCTGCTGATGTTCCCCACTGGCAGCAGCGGAAGAGCCAAGGCTGTCTCTGAAAAGAACCAATACTTCCTTCTTGCTGCTTAACACTGCTTAAGCTGCAATCTGAGCCCTCCCCGGCTTCCTCAAAACAAGAAGAGAACGATCTTCTGCAGGTACTCCCTCCTCTCTATCCCAATGAGTATTTTGCACAACAGCCAATGCCAATACGGAACGTATTGCAAATATTGCAAATACGGAACTGCAAATGTCGCCGTTTCTGTGAAACCTTTCCAGATGTCTCGTGACTAAAGCAATTTCTACTCCCTCATTCCTCAAACCCTTCCCACACAAAAGCCTTCACAGATCAGATGGTAAGAAAGAGGGAATTCTACGGCCACAGCAATAAAGCGTGCAGAAAGCCCATCTGTTGCAGACAGAGGAGTGAGCCGTGCTTAACCAAAACTGCTTCAGCGCACGCTTACAGTAAGGCACACCTACCTTGCGCTGGTCATGCAGGATGTTCGTGACGCAGCTCCAGACTGCTCTCCTGAGGCCCAGCTTCATTTCACGGCCACTCACACTCTGCTGCTGGACATTCTGCAATGGAAAAGCCACCGGATGCAAATCCCATCCCTCGCAGATGGCATCAGACCTCTGCTCTCATGGCAGTCGCATTCACAGCTCCGGGGGAGAAAGCAGACTTGTGCTTACCGAGCGAGCGCTGTTTGCTGCCAACTGCTGGTAGGAACCCACGCCTAACCCTACAGTACCAACAGTAACCTATGCCTAACTCTACTATGGGAACAACAATCTGCTCCTAACACTACAGCAAGAACAGGAACCTACTCCGAACAGGAAAACAACAACTCCTAACACTAAACCTACTCCTAAGCCTACTCCTAACAGTAAAACATGAACAAAAACTTATGCCTAACTCGAAAACATGAACAACAACCTACACCTAACTCTAAAACTAAACTTAACCAAAAAAAACAACAAGAATAACTGGGTAAAGATGGGACTGGGGGCCCACAGGACGTGGCTGCAGAAGAAGCCCGAAGGAGGAGCAGATGTTACAAAAAATGCCACCCAGCTAATGCCGGGGGCAGGGGCCGAGCAGCGGGTAAGGAGCTCAGTGCCTGGACCAGCCACGGTGGAGCTGCAATGGTGCCAACGCGGGGCCTGGCACGGTGGTGTGGTGCCAGGCCAGCTATGCCGCGGGCGCATCCACCTCCATGGGCTCCTCTGGAGGTGGATTCACCTCCATGGGCTCCTCTGGAGGTGGATCCACCTCCATGGGCTCCTCTGGAGGTGGATCCACCTCCATGGGCTCCACATGGTTGCTCGTCACCAGGCTGGTGCAGGCGCGATGGAACTGGGCTCTCTTACCCCTCCTCTGCCTGGTGGTCATGGCGGGCCCCCTTCTCCTTCTCAGTCCTAGGGCCCCCAGCTCCATCCTCCTGCATGAAACAGGGGAAACTTCCACCCTCGCCCTCTTTGCAGCTGACATGGCTGTTAACTGCCACAACTGTCAGAGGCGACTGCGTTGCGCACGGCAGCGGTGACCAAGGTGACGTGGTGAGGGTTCTAAAATGGCGGCCGCACTGCTGGCACTGGTGTTCCACATAGGATGAGGAGGGGGCTGGTAATAGCAGGACAAGGGGAAACTGATTTAAGTTGAAAGAGGGAAGATTTAGGTTGGATATTAGGGGGAAAGGTTGTTTACTAGGAGAGTGGTTAGGCCCTGGAACAGGCTGCCCAGGGAGGTTGTGGGTGCCCCGTCCTTGGAGGTGTTCAGGGCCAGGCTGGACAGGGCCCTGGGCAACCTGATCTACTAAAGGTGTATGTTTGGTAGCCCTGCCAGGCAGGGGGGTTGGTTCTTCATGATCCTTGAGGTCCCTTCCAACCTGGGTCATTCTGTGATTCTGTGATACTGGTGTGTGGCTGTTTGTCCCAGCGCGCTGACCTTTTGTCTTCAGGTTCACCAACAAGACTGTAACTGATTTATGGAGGAGGCAAGAGATGGGTGCTACTGTGTGACAATCAACATCACTTTGTGGACATTTGAAAGCACCTTCCTCCAGAGCTGTTCACCTCCAGAAGAGGGTGCTCAGAAGTGTTTACTGGCAGAAGATCTGGCTCCAGCTTGGTATGGGAAAACTGGGGAATGATACCATCGTGTCCTGTGAAGAACAGGAAGCAGGTGGGCATCCCTGCTCCCTCTTGTCTGCTGGCAAGGCCCAGAAGATGAGATCCCAGAGCCAGAAGCTGCCATTCCAAGGAGAGCTGACTCAACCATTTTGGATTTGAGCTGTCACACCAAGGAGAGCTGACTGAACCACGTTGGACTTATTTGTAAGTTTATACTATCATTGGAAACTGTTGCCGTGGTCACAGTCATCGTCAGCGGAACAACAACTCCTGATGACCCACCACTACTGAAGATCAATGACTGAACTACAAAACACGCCAGATCCATGGTGGTGACTCTCTCTCCCTCTTGCTTCCTATGAAGACTCCTTGATTCTATTTCCTATCTTTTCTATTGCCCGCCTTCCCTTCCTAATCACCCTAAATCGTAATAGCGTCCATCCTCCAACATTTGAACCATGCCCAGGCATACATGTATGGACCTCCTCTCCTTCCTATAAATTGGAGCAGGACAGAGACCCGCAAGGATTGTCAGCTCCCAAGTCATACAAGTATTGCATACAACACAGATTACTTCATCTGTTGGCCCCGCTGTCTCTGCATACCACCAAGCGAGGACCTGCAGTGCCCAGGCGACACGATGTGCCTGGCAGTGCAAAGCCAGCCCACGTGTGTGCAGATGGCAAGGAGCGTGTGGCACTGTGCACCGACAGCCCTTGCCTGCCCAGGACTGCGTGTGGAGGGCGTTCCCCACTGCAGCCCTGCCCAACAGTCAGTAGGGGTGTGCGCCCATGATGGCAGTAATGAACAAACTGCTGCTTCACAGAGATCTTGGCCTGATTAGAAATCTTTGAGTAGTGCTGTTACAGCAGACAGAATGTGATAAGCGCAAGTAGTCTCCTGTACTTCACATCCTTGCTACTTTGTTCTGGGTGTTGTCACTGAGCAGCGTCTAACACAAGTTCTGCCCTGGTCAGCTGGCTGCCTTAGCTTGAGCCCTGATGGCAATGCCATGACGTGATGTTAGTATTGCTGTTTTCTCCTCGTCAGAATACTCTGTCTTTTGAAGGAAGCAGCTTCTTGGTTATTTTGTTTTGTTGTTGAATTTTATTGAATTAATTTACAATATCTATATTCCGTATAGTTATAGATGTTTTGAATATGATCATGTGTGGTGCTGAGATTTTTTATAGAAAAGCTATACTCAGTACAGAAGGTGGAATAAGGATGTTAAAGAAAAAACCCCCTGTTGTGTTGACCAGTGATGATGCTCCCACCCCCTGACCAATGGTGGAGAGGAGCATGAAGAGAGAGGTGGTGCTGGGGGGATCTTGGGGCTGCTGGGCCTGTCATACTTCTCCCAGGCAGAGGTTTTACAGGTGTTGCATGATGCCCCCAAGCTGACCCCGTGGGGGGGGGGGCACTCCCACATCCTGAAGGATGGTGGAGAGGAGCGGGAGGGCAGAGTTGGTGCTGTGGGGGGCTGGGAGCTGTGGGGCCTGGTATGCTTTCCCCTGGCTGTAGTTTTCTGGGTGTCGGATGATGCCCTCAAACTGACACCCTGCGGGGGCTGCTCCAACCTCCTGAAGGATGGTGGAGGGAAGTGGGAGGTTGGTGACAGTTCCTGGGGGGTGCAGGGGACTGCTGGGCCAGTTGGCTTCCCCCAGGCAATGGTTGTCCGTCTGTTGGATGATGTCCCCAGGTCTATACTCTGCTGTGGTCTCTTCCATCCCCTAATGGATGGTGGAGGGGAGGGTGAGGGCAGAGATGGTGCTGGGGGCTGACGGGCCTCTCAAGCTTCCCCCAGGCGGCGGCTGCCCCCAGGTGATGCTCTGAGGGAGCCACTGCCAACCCCTGAAGGATGGTGGTGGGGGACAGGAGGGTGGTGTTGATGCCTGGGGGCAGCTGGGCCTGCCACTCATCTGCCAGGGTGCTGCTGTTTGGGTGCCAGCCGATGACTGCAAGCTTCCAAACCAGGTGGGTCCCTCCTGTCCCCTGAAAGAGGTGTTGATGCCCAGGGTGGATAGGGGCTGCTGGGCCTGATGTACTTCCTGGGGGCCACGGAGCCTGGGCTGGTGGGCTACAGGGGCCGCAGTGGGGGCAGTTGAGCCCGACAGCCGTCAGGCCTGGCAGGGGCCGCTCTGGTGGTGCTCTGCGGCTGCTGGGCTGGTTGTTGTTGGTGCCCTGTCTTTCTGTCCAGCGCCTTGAGGCAAGGAAGCTGTTCGTTGAGGTGAGCAAGCCATCTTTCCAAGTACCACTTCCTGCAGGCAGTATTCTCGTCTGCAGCAGCTGCAGCAAGGCGCCTGCAGAGAAAGAAACATGCTGAGGGCACAGGAGAACCCCCTGCTCTCCTTCCTCACAGTGCATGGTAGAGCCACCCTCAGCTCCCGGCCTGTCTCAGGCCCAGCAGTAAGAACATGCAGCAGGAATGGCTCAGCCAGTTAAAACATCTGACAGCATCAATCTCAGACAGTGTTTTAGGCAACAACTAACTGGCTTCTCTATGCTGCTTTACCTAGAAATGCCTCCTGGCTCACAGAAGCCCTATAGTAAAGAGGGGGGCAGGATGGGGTTGGGGGTGAACAAGAACTCACTGGTTTATCTGCCTCCGTTGCTTGATAAGACGATAGCATGAAAACATTGCCATCGGCGTGGTAACGAAGATAACCGCACCGAATCCCAGGCAGTACTTCTTGATAAAATTATCTACTGCGGCATTTGCATGTTCCTCACCATCCGCACCTGGAAAAACAATGTGGATCTGTTTCACCAGCTGCTGCTTTGAGTGACATGGACAAGAACAACCACAGGAAGGATCCCGCTCCGGGCTGCTGTTGTGCCTGGTGGCTCAGGGGAAGCACAGCAAGCTCTGGAATGCGGGGTCTGTGCACAGGAGGTACTATGGAGGGTCCTGTTTCCTCTTCTTATCTGCTGAATGTGGTTCTGGTGGCCTAGTTCCCAACAGGACAAAGTTCCTAAGTCCCTGGGAACTGGCTGCAGTGGGAGGGGAGCAACCTCTAACCACAAAGCCACTATGAGCGGCCCTTACCTGGAGTGACAGTTGTTGTCTGCATGGCCTCTTTTACTCTCAGGGGGACAGTCAGTGTGCGAACTCTGCCGTTTTGAAATGCAATCCAGCGCATAGGTGCTCCACCTGTCTCTTTAGAAAGGAGGTAAGAGAGTGGGACTGTAAGTAACTGCTTCTCATCAGGAAGATGGTACAGTTTCTCCACATGTATTTCTAGAAATTCAGCTTCACAAGTCTTTCAGGGAACAGACGGAAATACACCTACCACGTGCTTTGTCTTTCTTGATTTTCATTAGCAGAGAGGGCAAGTGTCTGCAAATATTTTCCTCTTTCCAGGGCCTCTTTCTGTTTCTCAGGACCTAAACAGAAAGCATTAAGATAACTTTCAGACAAACAAGGTATTAAACTGAATGGTCTTTTCAGTGCAGCCAGTAACGACAACAGCCACCCCTGGGATGCCTGTGGGGTTCCAGCACAACTAAGGATTTAGCACGGCCTTCCCTGGAGGCACTTCTGCAACCAAAGAATGAGAACTTTTCACCACACACTACAACTTACATAAACGCATAACAGCATCACTGAATGGGACCAGGGCATTGTGCGAGGGCAGGACACACACACACAGGTGTGCATTCTCACTCACACCTGCAGACATGCCTGGCTGACATTAGGACTGTGAGCTGGCATCTCTCAAAGGAACTAAAATCTCATGACGTACCCATTCGAATCGCTGGGGCTTCTGTCCTGGAGCTCAGCTGGGAAACTGGATGCCATTCAACTCCACTAGGAGCTGTCAACAAACACAGACAGAGCAGCTCCTGTCAGACACCTGTTTAGACTGGAATGACAGCACTGCTCCACAGCACTCTCCTCTCCCTGCCACACAGAAGCATCTGGCAAATAGTTGTTGGGTGCCTGCAGTGGTACCGTGACAGTCCAAAAAGGAGCCGTGTGCAGAACTGCCTGGAGAAGGGAAGGGGGTGGAAGAGGAAGGGCAGGATCTAAAGGCCCTTTCCTGTGGGATTGCCCTGAGGCTCACAGGCTGGATTGTGCTGAGGCTTTGGCAAGGCATTGCTTATAGGCACAGCCGTAATCAAGCATCGATGAGAAACATCTCCTGGTGTTGATGCCTGGGGGCAGCCGGGCCTGCCACTCATGTGCCAGGGTGCTGCTGTTTGGGTGCCATGGTATGCTGTAATTCCTCTCTTCCTTAGGGACCCGCAGTGACTGGAAGGGGCTCAGGTGATGACATGGCACCCAGACCTGGGTCAAAAGTGGCAAAGCTGCAGAGAGGCCAGGTGGGCAGTTGGCTGGCACTCAGCAGCTTTCCAGATACTCTCTCCAGGCCACATAAAACAATCTTCAGAGAAGGCATAGAAGAACATTTGGCCCCTCAAGTTTTTCTTAGTGGGGAGATCTCTGATGTACGGAGACAAAGTCAACGGGATGCTGGGAGCATGCAGCACCCAAGAAACAGTGACTACCCAAGCTTCTCATGGGGAAGAAATCACCAGGCAGTGAAAAGATGAACCCCCCCCTGAACTTCCACAGCCAAATATGAGCAAAGATCATGAGATGAAGACTGGTGACTTACCTCTGGCATCCACCCCAGGCTCAGGGACACGACTTTGCTTTGGAAAAGCATCAAAGGGGCCTGCAGGCACAAGAGTGATCAGACACAGGTGAGGAGAGCTTCCACTGCGCACAGGGGTCTGCTTTGTTTTTTTTTCCTGCAGTGACATGTGAGGACTGGCTGCAGGTCAGGGAATGACATGGCCCAAACAGCAAAGGAATAGGAGCAAACACTGGCAAGGGCTGCCTTCCCACTGAAATGTGACAATTCTCCAAGTAAAGAAATACTCATGACTGATCTGTGTATGACCTTCAGAGCACAAAGAGACTTGAAAGACCTTTGGAGGTCCTTATGTACCCAAATAAGCTATTACAGCACTAATTTTTCTACCTCCGAAGAAACAGACACTCACAACTTACCTCGGAGTTTCCTCTGAGGCACAAAAGCAGTCTCCATCCAGTCATCTGGAGCAGTACCAATGTCATCATCTAGAATAAAGAACAGAAGAGGGATGTTCCCATTGCATGTTGTGATCTTCCTCTCCCTTAGTGACAAGGAAGGGGCCAGGTAACGGGATGGGAGACTCAGGCCGTGATTGCCAAAGCTATAGAGGTGCCAGGGTGACCTGGAGCCTGGCACTCAGCAGCTTTACAAATGCTCCCTCCTGGCCACGTGCAGCACCCCTCTGGGACCACGTGGAAGAGCATACAAAGAAAAGGTGCCTGAACTCATCTGGGCTACAGCTGGGGGTCTCTGTTGGGAACCGGGATTTTTCTATGGGGAGCATCAGGCAGCTGGAGCAGAAATGCTCATGCTTTTCCCAGCACACATCTTACGAGTTCTCCCCTAGGACACCCCCAGGATGAAGAGCATGCTCCAGCCATCCAGCGGCAGAGCCATGGGAGCACAGGGCTTCCTCATGCCCTTGCCCAGCTCCTGTGGTGCTGCCTGTCTCCCCTCTCCAACACACCCCCCATCGAAGGCAGCCCTAGGGCAACACGGCACAGAGCCACTGCAACCAGAACCTGGGCTTCTCACCCTCAGTTCTGCTCATTTTTTACCCAACTCTGCCCACCCACCTGCTTCTGCTGTTCGCCACGGAGCAGCACAAGCCTCCTGACAACACATGGCTATCAGTACGAGGAGGAAGGCAAGGCAGGTGGGGGCCGAGGCCCCCAGAACTCGTGCCATGCTGCTACCACCACCGCTACAGCCACGACGAGTGCTGCTACTGGGGCACAGAACTCCTAAGGCACGCAGCTGGGCATTGTGACCTCATTGTGACAAGGCAGCTATGCGGCAGGGCATAGTGACCTCACATCCCCAGGCTGCAGGCTGGGCCTCCTCACGGGCTGCTCCTCCTGTGCAGCAGGGATGCATAGAGTGGGTGCTTGTGGCACCCCTTAGTGGGTGAGTGCCAGGCTGCTGGGAAGAATTACTGGGAGCGTGTCCCGCTGGGCAGATCTGTTCCACCGCAAGGACCAGGCTCCCCCTGGGCTTGCTATGGACGCTGTTCCTGTGGCTGAGGCTTCCCAGTCATGTAGAGCAGCAGGAGACCATGGCAGATATTTTCACATTTACATTGTGGAAATATAGAATTGTGGAATGGTTTGGGTGGGAAGGGACATTAAAGACCCAGAGACGCTGTCAAAAGATAAAGAAAATCGATTCAGTGTTGTTTTTACTGCTTCATGCAAATCAAAAGATTGCGTTTTGTCTTTTAATGCCCAAAAAAGCCATTTCTTCAGTGACATTATACTTGTTGTCACAGACTCTAACAAAAATGCAAACTGAGCTTTATCTGTAGCATCAATACTTTAGTATTTCATATCTTGAATTTGACAGTTCCCTCCCAGCCAGTTGCCCGTGCCTTTCTCTCAGCCCATGAGAGCACCACTTACTGCCTCTGGGGACTTGGAAACTGGCAGCATGATGACCAGCACACACACAAACTGCAAAACGGCTCCATAGAAGAGTCCGTGGCGCAGCATGTTCTCCATTAGCGTGGGCTCAGGGATCTCAGGTGGCCAGAAATGCAGTTCAGCAGCCATAGCGAAGACAGCTGCTGCTCCACTGCTCTCACAGAGGCTGCCTGCTGTAAGGGGGGAAAAAGAGGCATCGTCACTCTCAGGCGCTGAGATGGGGTTAATATTAAACTCTCAAACTTTCACAGCAAATAATAACATCCGGTCACAAAGAAAATGTGGAGAGGCCACAAAAGAGAAAAACCAGTCATTAAAATCTTTGTATTTAGACATTCAAACTAACAATGTACTTTGTCTTTACCTAACCGTACCATTCTGTGCTAGAAATACGATGTTCTGCTGCAGAGTATAATTTGGAGAGACCAAAAGCAGCTAAAACCTGGTCCACTCTGTAATTTGACCATCCGCTGATATTTGGTTCTTATCTCCCTTGCTTTCCAGTCACTCACTCTTTAGACACATGCAAATCACATTGTCAAGGACTACAAAAACACTGTCAGCCAAAAAATTTATGCTGGCAGAATCTTAACGTTAGAAATGTGTCTAAGTTGGTTGCAAAGAAGAAAGTGAAGAACAACACAGTAACCAAATACTACCTGATACATAAGGCTTCTCTCACACATCCTGAAAGCAGAACCACCAGCCTTAACGAACTCTGCTCTTCAGACACTGACTGAAATTCAAGTATTACGTGTAGCAGCCTGGATCTGGCAATAGTCAAAGAATCTTTTACCTCCAGCTCCTTAGCATCAAAGGACCGCAGATACTGCTGTGGCAGAATTTCATTGAAGCCTTCAAAAGAAGCTTGTGTCTGTTCCTCAGCGCCTCAGGAAAGTCTCCATTCTGCTACCAGCCTGGAAAAGACACAGAAGGATCATTTAAAACGGGCTACGCTAACCCAAGTTCATCTTTGTTAGTTTGTTTTGAAATGAACCGTAATCTGTGTTAAGAAAAATGCTGGAAAGTTCTGGGGATAGAGCACTGTGTAACTGTATTCTAATTGTGTTCCAACCTTCACCCTGCACAAACAATTTTAAGTTAAAACCCTATGTTTCCAACCACTCAACTATGGAAAGCATTTTAGGCTCCAGCAGAAGGCAGCATCTACTCACTGATGATATTAACGAGAGCACAGGAGTCCCTTGCTAGCCGGAGGAAGAAAAAAATGCAGAGCTGTATTCATCTAATATGTTCCATATTTGTTTCTGTTAATCACGAAACTTTGCTCTGTGGTAGAAACTCCACTCTCCATTAAGAAAAGGGAGAAAAGCAGGCAGGAGACCCAAAGAACCTGAACCCAGGGAGAAGCAGATATTATGCTGAATTCAAGCCTAACCTGTCAGGAGAACTGGAATCAAAAGGAGAGATGAAACTCTGGGGAACGCAACACAGGACCCATAGTGTGACAAAAGAACATTGCTTAAGCTGCAATCTGAGCCCTCCCCGGCTTCCTCAAAACAAGAAGAGAACGATCTTCTGCAGGTACTCCCTCCTCTCTATCCCAATGAGTATTTTGCACAACAGCCAATGCCAATACGTTCCTTCTGCAAATGTCGCTGTTTCTGTGAAACCTTTCCAGATGACTCGTGACTAAAGCAATTTCTACTCCCTCATTCCTCAAACCCTTCCCACACAAAAGCCTTCACAGATCAGATGGTAAGAAAGAGGGAATTCTATGGCCACAGCAATAAAGCGCGCAGAAAGCCCATTGCAGACAGAGGAGTGAGCTGTACTTAACCAACACTGCTTCAGCGCACGCTTACAGTAAGGCACACCTACCTTGCGCTGGCCACGCACGAAGCTCGTGATGCAGCTCCAGACTGCTCTCCTGGGGCCCAGCTTCATTTCACGGCCACTCACGCTCTGCTGCTGGACATTCTGCAATGGAAAAGCCACCGGATGCAAATCCCATCCCTCGCAGATGGCATCAGACCTCCGCTCTCATGGCAGTCACCACCGCCCTGCCCTGGGCAGCGCTTCCACTGCCCTTGCTCCTGCCACAAGACACCAACGTCTGCTTCTAACGCGGCTCCACCATGGGATCCTGTATGCAACAGAAAAACACACGGAGGCTGCCAGTCACTGCAACACACGCGCTGTGAAACCCCTGGCACTGCTGAGTCCCAAGAGAAGATGAGAAAAGCGTTTGCCTGCCATGGACGGGCTGTGGTGGGATTGAATCCTGCCTTCGAATCGGGACACCCCCAGGGAGAGCCTCCTGGGGACCCAAAGACTTACGGCAGCGCCAACACAGCAGGCAGAAACGCGACGTGCTCCTGACTGCCCGCACTGTTCAAAGCTCCCTCCCTCTCCCTCTCCCTCCCTCCGCCCTATGAAGGCAGCCCTTCAAAGCAACCAACACTTGAAAAAAAAACTTAGACTCAGTTAACCTGGACAGTGTTACCCAGGGTTGTGAGAACAGCTTAATGATATCTGAGAACCGGTCAACTCGTGAGCCTGAGACCTGGGATCCTCCATCCTAGGGTGGAACTTTACTGGAGCATGTGGATGCCACAGCAACAAAAGGGCTGTGTATAATAGACTGAGAGTTTGCTGAGTTTCTTGGTTTACAGAAAGCAGAAATAACTCAGAAATTACAGCTGGACTTTGAACCTTAAGGACTGCCAAGAAAGAAGCCATCTGCTAAACCCCTGAGCTGCAAACTGTCAAGGAACTCCATACGTTCCCAGGAATGACAGGAGGGTGCTGACCATGGATACACAGCTACGGACTGATGGTAAACCTCAAACAGCTTGAAGTGAGTAAGGGATGGCCAGGGTGCCTGAGGGCAGTGGCTGCACTAGTGCTCAATATTCAAGAAGCCCATAAATCTACACTGGGCCAAAGGATACCAGTTTTAATATCTCATACATTGTTTACCGTATTGGTGACAAAAAGGGGGACATCGGTTCATTGGTTCTCACCCCAAAGATTCCTGAAATACCAGGCCATCCTGGTAGAGTAGGGTGATGTAGAAATAATTGTGACTAATATTGTCAACCCAGTATCTTTCCTTAGTGGAACTCCCGGAAAACCAGGATTACACGACTGCTTTGAAACAACTGAAGCTGCACATTCCAGCCGGTCAGTCGAACTTGAAGGACGAACCCTTAGAAGATGCAGAAGACACCTGGTTTACCAGCAGCCGCAGTTTTATGAGACAAGGAGACTGTAAGGCAGGACATGCAGTAACTGCTACTGACCAGGTGACCGAAGCACAACCACCAGCTGTGGGGACTTCCCCTCAGAAGACTGAAATAACTGCCTTGACAAGAGCTTTAATCATATGGACAGATGCTAAATATGCGTTTGGGTGCCACATGCTCATAGTACCATCTGAAAAGAGCAAGGATTGCTCACACACAAGGAAAACAGCCTGATGTAAATCTATCAATGGCTATTATATGTTGTAAAGGACATCAGAAATGTAACACTGTACAGGAAACAGAAAATAAGCTGATAGATCAGATGGCAGAACAGGCAGTTGAAGAGGGCTTCAATTCCAGACGGTAAACTTAAAATCTCTGAAGCCAAGTCAAAACCTGTAAAATACTCTAAAGAGGACAGGAGTCCAATTAATAATTTAGAAAGGAAGAGAGCAAGCTGACAGATGGGTGCATGCCCAAATGGACACACTGTTATGCCCTTTAGTATTTTATGGAAACCGGTTATAAGGGAAGATAAGAGAATATATTGGGCAAACCAACACAACAAAGTACAGTCCCAGTGCCAGGAACAGGGCACAAGTGGGCCTCACGGGAAAGGGCCTTCCAGGGCAACAGTGGCAAACTGATTTCACAGAACTCACAAGAAAAGGGGGGGTATCGCTGTATGAAAATTTCTGTAACCTTAGAAACAATTGAGGATGCTGCTGCAGGTGCCTGATGGACAATCCAAGAGGAGGTATCCTGTTTATCCAAAGTTGCATGGCAACATGGAGTAGGCAGGGATAACACTGACTGGGGAATAGTTTTCTCTGAACCATGGGATAAACTTACTAGTTGCCAAATTTAGGATGACTAAAACAGTTTTTCTTAGTCTGCATCACCTTGCTACTCTTGGGGTGTTTTACTTGTGTTGTTATAAGGTGCCTTTTGTGTCTGTGCCAGGATACCAGAAGGGAATATGGGGTTTGGAAGAGACATGAGCTGAGACAAAAGGTAGAGAGTGGAGCCTATTTTGAGACCCATTAAGAATCTAGCAGGTAAAAGCCTGCTAGATTAATGAAAAGGGGGGAATTGAAGAGTGAGCAAAGCCCCAGAATGGAGGCAAGGTAACACTCTGCTATAGAAAGGGAAAGGGGAACTTCACAGAAACCAAGACAAAGGGTAACTGTAGATAGTTTACATTTAAAAGTGCAGGGAAAGGGGGAATTACAGGCACTTAGTCAAAATAAAACCAGAGAAGAGGGCACTAAAGATAAGAAGAAACTGTCTGGAGACCTCTGACAAGAAGCAGGATTAGATACCCCCGGGCAAGATGATGCTGACATGGGAGATCGATAACAGCAGATAACACCAAGAAGAAAACAGAAGAAGAATTTCACCCCAAAACAACGGCAAGGGTTGCAGGGAATGGGGTCAGAGGGAATGAGGGAATAGGGTCATAGGGAATGTAATGAATATGTAATCAAACTGAGGAGGAGACTATTGATTATGTATTAGCTTAACCTACATGTATAACACACTTTTCTCCTTACGCTGTGCAGGTTTGGAGGAGCTATCCCCCTTGCACCCGGCGCTGCGCAACGCTGGAATAAACATACCTGCTTTATAACCCATCTCTGGATTACAGAGTTTGATTCCTCAAGTCAGGGCCTGTATGCAGTCTATGGGTCCCATATGGGGTCGTAGGGGCTATATGGTGTTGTGGAACCTGTATGGGGTCTATGGGGCCTGTATGGGGTTTTAAAACCCATATGGGGTTATGGGGCCCATATGGGATTGTGGGGACTGTATGGGTTCTATGGGGCCTGTATGGGGTCTATGGTGCCCATAAGGGGTTGTGGAGCCAGTATGGGGTCCTTGAGGCCCATATATGGTTGTGGGGCCTGTATGGGGTTGTGGGGCCTGTATGGGGTCTATGGGTCCCATATGGGGTTGTAAAGCCTATATGGTGTTGTGGAGCCTGTATGGTGTTTGAAGCCCTTATGGGGTTATGGGGCCCATATGGGGTTGTGGGGACTCTATGGGTTCTATGGGGCCCATATGGGGTTGTGGTGCCTGTATGGGGTCTATAGGGCCCATATAGGGTTGTGTGGCCCATATTGGGTCTATGGAGCTTATATGAGCTTTGGGGTCTGTATGGGGTCTATGGGGCCCATATGGGGTCTATGTGCCATGTATGGGGTCTTGGGGATTGTATAAGGTCTATTGGTCCCATATGGGGTTGTGGGGCCAGTATGGGGTTGATAGGGTCAATATGGGGTTGTGCAACCCATATGGGGTTAATGGGGCTCCTATGGGGTCTATGGGCACCATATGGGATTGTGGGGCCTGTATGGCATTATGGGGCCTATATGGGGTTGTGGGGCTTGTATGGGGTCTATGTGGCTCATATGGGGTAGTGGGGCTTGTATGGGGTCTATGGGACCCATAAGGGGTTGTGGGCCCCATATGTGGTTTTGGGGCCTATATGGGGTTGTGGGGCCTGTATGGGGTCTATGGTGCCCATATGGGGTTGTGGGGCCTCTATGGGGTCTATGTGGCTCATATGGGGTAGTGGGGCTTGTATGGGGTCTATGGGACCCATAAGGGGTTGTGGGCCCCATATGTGGTTTTGGGGCCTATATGGGGTTGTGGGGCCTGTATGGGGTCTATGGTGCCCATATGGGGTTGTGGGGCCTCTATGGGGTCTATGGGGCCTGTATGGGGTCTATGGGTCCCATATGGCGTCATTGGGCCTATATGGTGTTGTGAAGCCTGTATGAGTTCTATGGGGCCTGTATGTGGTTTTGAAGCCCATATGGGGTTATGGGGCCCATATGGGGTTGTGGGGCCTTAATGGGGTTATGGGGCCTATATAAGATTTTGGGGCTTGTATGGGGTCTAAGGGGCTCATACGTGGTAGTAGGGCTTGTATGGGGTCTATGGGACCCATAACGGGTTGTGGGCCCCATAAGTGATTTTGGGGCCTATATGGGGTTGTGAGGCCTGTATGGGGTCTATGGTGCCCATATGGGGTTGTGGGGCCTGTATGGGGTATATGGGTTCCATATGGGGTCGTATGGCCTATATGGTGGTGTGGAGCCGAGCCTGTATGGGGTGTATGGGGCCTGTATGGGGTATATGGGGCCTGTTTGGGTCTATGGGGCCTGTATGTGGTTTTGAAGCCCATATGGACTGCATTCCGAGTCTTCATTCACAGGGATTGGGATGAATGCAACAAACAGCAAGGCAGCTCAGCTTGCAACGCGATGGCTGTGGGGTTCGTGCAGGCAGAGCTCTGGGTTCCCATTTTGCCTGGCTTTGGGATGTCTGCAGCAAGATCTCTACCATTTTGTATGGGAGCAAATAATCTCTAGCATCCAGGTTGCTGCTCATGATAATCCCAGTCTTCCTGGCTGTCACTTTGTGATACCTTTCAAAGCCTTTTGATACTCTTTGATGCCTTGGCTGCTCCCTAACACCTCTGTCCTCCTGCCATGTTGACTCACGTCTCCCACTTTTAAGCTGGCTTTGCAGATCATCTCCAGCCCTGTCATCATCACGCTGCAGCAGGAGGTGCTCACCTGGCCCAGTGTCTGGCAGTGCTGCTTGTTCTGCAGATGAGCAGCTGCCTCCTCATCTCTTCAGCTACAGTAGTTTTTCTCAGGGCAGTTAGATGCAGTCATGCTCCTCTGGATTTGGTGTGTTAAATCCATGCTGCATGGCAGCAGTCAGTGCAATACAAAGGTGTTCTGTGTGCCACAGCATTTCTCCAGGGGCTGCCAAAGGTAGAAGCACAACACAGCACCATCCTTCTGACAGTAATGTCTGTGAGTGTTAGACATGTGAGCACTGCATCATCCCCAGCGTGTCAGTGCTTTTCCACACCAACCTGACTCTCACACTCTGCACTGAATGTAACTATGCTCTTGTGGAGACAAATGCTTTCTGTCACATCCTCCATCCCTGCAACCATTTGCCGGTAGGCAGCTCTTGCAGAAGAATCAAGCAGCAGAACCTTTTGCTCACCCTACAGCATGCAAATGCTATGAAAGCAGAAATAACCTGGCGTGCTCGGGGTCTGCAAGGCTGCACAGATGGGAGAGGTAGATTGTGTTTTTGCAGTGGAAGTTTCCAGTATTTTCAGTACATAGTGTAGGCCCTAACTGAATGTATGACCCTCTTGTAAAACAGCTGTATAAGTAGTTTTTCCACCAAGAAAGTTGCTGAACAGAGTTAAGTTCAGACTGGGGGCGTTCTGACATGGGTAGAATTGAGACAAGCACAAGATAAATACACAGGGTGGGTAGAGCCCAGCACAGGACAGAATGAATGTACTGACTTTTGGAAACATTGCCCTTCTCTGTCCGCAGAAAAGTACAAGGCACACCTAAAAACAAGAGGTTGGTAATTGACCTTATATGGAAATGAATCCTAGCAACAGTCTTGAGGAGTCTGTGAGCCTGAGATGCTCAACCAATGAGAGCCATGACAGTATTATTTGCATTGGGTTTAGGGCATAGAACAGAATTGATTTCACTGACTGGTGTGCAGTTTCTCCCTTGCCAACAGGGGATGTGCGCGCAGTATTGCAGTAATGAATAAGCACTGCTGCTATCGCTGCCAGCTTTGCCTAACTAGAAATCTTTGACTTTGAGAGTTTCTCACACAAGGGGAGAGGGTAAGAAAGTAAAGAGGCACAGAAAACTAAGGAAAACTGCTCTTCTTATCTATAAAAATTGATACAATTGATGCTGTCGTGCATTTTTTAATTTAATTTTAATTTTTTGCCAATGTCAGTTAGATTGTTTTAAAATATCCACACACCAAAATCTGACTACCAAGCAAATTTAATGAAAATGAAATGAAGGTGAGTTAGTGGAAAGCACAAGGCCATATTATATTAGGCTCCAGCAAATTTACAGGCAGTCACTGCACGAAGAGGTAGATCTGAGTTGCACATTATATGATTCCCACAAAGATTAAGGAAATCTGAAGCTTTCAATATATTTTTTTAATTCTTTTTTCATTTCATTTTTAAACACCTGACCCAGACCCCAACCCTCACAGGAGCTGTAAAGACAACAGCAATAACCCGCAATGTAACTCTAATCCTAACCCTTACCCTGATTCTAAAATCGTCTCTAACTCCAAATGTAACAACAAAAATGATGCTAGAAGTTTGTAGCAAAAGGAACCTTAACCCTGATCATAATCCAAAAAAAAAATCATTATGGTAACAATAATCTTTACCTTAAGAGTAATATTAATCAGAGCCCAGATGATGCCTGCATCCAATCAGAAGCATGCTTTGTATTATTTAAGAGTTGTATTTTTTCCAATGAACTCTCTCTATTATCACGTTTATAAAGTAACAGAGTCTGTTCTTTTTCTCCTGACACTGTGCCTTACTCCTGACATCCCCTGAAAATGACCCAGATAGGGCACCATCAAAGTAATGCTAATAGTAATGTGAATCCTAAGGGTATCTCTAGCCTCAGTGTTAATGGGATGCTAACAACAATCCCAACAGCCTTAAACATTCTGGTGGTGTGAAAGAGGTGCTGCCTTGCACATGCTGGGCAGTCCCATTGCCTGTTAAATGCAGGCGGCAGCGTAGAAACATGATGCCCGTGGTCAGAATGCCCTGTGGCAGATCCTGGCACCGGAGAACTGACCGGAGAACCATGAGAGAACTGACAACAAATCACTCGACATCAGAACAGACCCAGTGGTTATTTACAAGCCTTGGGTGACCCAGACAGGATCTCAGAGTGGTGAATGTAGGTACAGAAGTTGTTACTACTCTGTTTTCTTCTAAAAGCTGCTCAGCTGCTTTGCGTTTTAGACCATCCCTGGCTTCACTGTGTGCATCTGTCCAATTGATACCAGGTGTTTTTTCATCTCGGAAGTTGAAGGGGGGTGGGGAGCAGGGGAAATGGACATCAATTCAATTACTCATTCATTTATTGACATAGATTCACATTTGCTACGTTTGGAGAAGTTTTTATTTGTCTGCTGTGGTTTGGTTTTTTCTTTTTTTCTTTTTTTTTTTCCCCCTTCCCTCCTCTTCCATCTTTGTGTTCTTCCCCTATAATCAAAAGAGAACGGATCCCCAGGGTCTGTCCCGCAGACGTTCTTTCCGTGGTCTCTGCTGCCACCTGCTGGCCAATACACGGAACTGCCACTGTTGGGCGTTTGGTGCCGCAGGAAGCACAACGCAGATCTGAGTTCTGACCGGTCTACGCAGCAAATCCGCCAATCTTTATTGTGATAAGCCCTCCACATGGCATTGCGCATGCACTCGAACACGCAGCAGGCATAGATTTCTCGTAACTCCTTGAGAAGCAGGCAAGCAGAACAACTGAGCGCAGCACTGCTTGTGATTGGGCCACCCCCATCATAGAGATGTGTGTTAGATCTTTTACCCACCCCTGGACTAGCCTTGTTGTTTAACGATAACCTCTGAAATCTGAGTTACTGGTTCTACCACCTGTAGTGTAGAATAGGTAGCCAATAAATGCTTTTCAGCTGTGATGTATCTTTATTCTGCTCCATGCCAAACCTGTGACCAAAACCTCATAGGGGTTCACAAAGAACTCTGGCTCTGCCAGAGCCCCCATCCAGACCCTTCTTGAGTTACATTCACATCTAGTTTGGCTGAAAAGGTTGGACTATAAATACTCAGTGCTTGGGCCTGTTTAACAGATATTTTTTCCTGATTATGCTGTCCATCAATCTTTTTAAACTGAACTCTTGCTCTAATCTGGTCTTTAAACATTTGTTGTCTCAAGACCCTAATGGGTCCAGACTGGATTACCTTAGGGGCTGGACGCCTAAGTCATGGCAGCAGATGGTTCTCTGCCTTTCTCAGACCTTTCCACCACCATTCAGAGCCTGCATCTGGCCGTAGGCACTCTTGTCTCCCCATCAATTGGGCAGCCTGTTGTATTACAGCACCTGAGGGCCACTGGGGGGTTCAGTATGGATAACATAGACCCATCCTGATGTAAAGGTGATGGCTGTAGGATGAGATCCCTCGTTCCTGATGAAAAATTTATTGACTGGGCTCTCAAAATCATCTTCATAGATTCCCTCTTTCATGCCTAATTCTCTAATATAATTTTGTTAGTCCTCCATGGAGGACCACAGGCTGATATTTAATGCTATGTCATTCTTATTTGGCCATGTTATATGACACACAGCCATAAATCATTCTCTGATCAAATGGCTATCCTCATTATGTTGGACAGAGCATACAGTCTTTGCCTGAGGGCAGGGTGAGTAGTAATGGATGTCAGTTTTGAAATTTCCAGTCCATTCACCACAGCGCTTTCTGCCTCCATGTCCCATAACCAGAGCAGCTATGCTGGCATGCTCTCTTGGTTTCTGTCTAAACCACTGTACTATATCCAACATTTCAGCTGCTGTATTATGGGCAGCAGGGTTTGGGGGGTTGGACACTGGTCAGGGCACTCCCACCAACCTATCCTGCATTTTTTTTTTCATTTTTGGTTACAATCAGTCAGATCTCAAATAGATCTAGTCCAAATGGAACCTCAAAATCTGACCTTTTAGTGCCTTCATTTACAGAGTCCATTTTATACAGATTCCCTTGTACAGGGTCCCCATGGTCTTCCAGAGAGATGTTCCTGATCTTCCATAGGAGAATGATTGAATTAGGTTTTTTCCCCATCAAAACTGCCACCTGTCTTTCCAGTTTTTCAACACTGTCATTCAATAGCTGATTTGCATCAGCCTGATCCTCTTCAGTTATGTTCAGACAGTTCAAGGCCATCAGCAGTGGCCATGCCACCATGGATGCAGCTAACTCTCATTCTCAAGTTGTAAGTATGTCTTTGCTAAGACCATGGAAATACTCAGTCAGGTGGGCCAGGGACTCATGCACCCTCCCTCCATCCCACACAGGGCCCCATTTTTCAGTGACAGAAGCAGTGCTGCATTTTGAGGATCCTAGGAATCCCAGGACATGCCCTGACAAAAGGTCATTCAAAGGGGTAGTCTTTCCCCATCCAAACCACCCCATGATATTCACAGAATCACAGAATTGTAGGGGTTGGAAGGGACCTCCAGAGACCACTGAGTCCAACCCCCCTGCCAAAGCAGGTTCCCTACACCACGTCGCACAGCTCGGCATCCAGGCAGGTCTTGAATATCTCCAGAGAAGGAGATTCCACAACCACCCTGGGCAGCCTGTTCCAGTGCTCTGTCACTCTCACCATAAAGAAGTTCTTGCACACATTAGTGCAGAACTTCCTATGGTCCAGTTTCTGTCTGTTTCCCCTTGTCCCTCCTCCACACAATGCTGAAAAGAGTCTGGCCTCACCACTTTGCCCCCCACACCTCAAATATTTATAGACCTGGATCAGGTCCCCTCTCAGCCTTCTTTTCTCAAGGCTAAACAGACCCAGTTTGCTTAGTCTCTTTTCATAGGTGAGATGCTCCAGGCCCTTCACCATCTTTGTGGCCCTCCACTGGACTCTTTCTAAGAGATCCCTGTCTTTTTTGTACTGGGGAGCCCAGAACTGGACATAATATTCCAGATGAGGCCTCACCAGGGCAGAGTAGAGGGGGAGGATCACCTCCTTCGACCTGCTGGACACGCTCTTTTTAATGCACCCCAGGATGCCATTGGCTTTTTTGGCTACAAGGGCACACTGCTGGCTCATGGCCAATGCGTCGTCCACCAGGACGCCCAGGTCCCTCTCAGCAGAGCTCCTCTCCAGCAGCTCTTCCCCCAGCCTGTACTGGTGCATGCAATTATTTCTACCCAGGTGCAAGACTCTACACTTGCTTTTGTTAAACCTCATATGGTTTTTTACTGCCCAGCTCTCCAGCCTGTCCAGGTCTCGCTGAATGGCAGCACAGCCTTCAGGCATGTCAGCCAATCCTCCCAACTTCGTGTCATCAGCAAACTTGCTGAGGGTGGTCATTGATGAAGATGTTGAACAAGACCGGACCCAGCACAGACCCCTGGGGGACGCCGCTAGTTACAGCCCTCCAGCCAGACACTGCACCACCAACGACAACCCTCTGCACTCTGCCAGTCAGCCAATTCTCGACCCACTTCACTGTCCACTCACCTATCCCATACTTCCTCAGCTTTGTTATAAGGATGTCATGGGAGACTGTATCAGTTATAGAGGTTATAGAGTTCAATTCCTGTAGTCAATTTGGCGGCCCAGGTGGGACCAGCTCTGTTCGCTGCAGGACCAGCTGAGAGGGAGACACTTTTGGCGCACCCTGAGATTTCTCTGAAGGACTCCCTTCCTCACCTGATCACTGCAGGGACAGACAAGGACCACCCATAGGTGGACCAGGTATGTGTATGGTAAGTGGAGCCCATATGTCTTGAGGAGACATCCTACACAGTTTACATCCATACGTGCTGCTCCCAGGGAGGTGAGCTCATGGCTTTGGTTGCCAGCTGGGGTAGGAAGACTCCTTGGGTGAGTTCCTATGAAAGGGAACTGTATGTCATATGAATGGAAACAAGAACAAATACTCTCTCCCAGGTGGTTGGCAATAGGAGGGACCTAGGTTGGTCTCTCCTACGGGTATGGGATATAGTGGATAGCCTGTCAAATGGTAGCCTGGGTTCTCCAAGTTGTAATCACGGGGCTTATAGGTTGTATGTTCAATATTATCATCTGCTTTAAGTGTTTGGTACCGTGTGTCAAGCCGACTCTGGGAAAAACATTAACGTATGCAACTGGTCGACCAGAGTATGAGTGTTATTAAGATTCCAGCTAGAAAACGTTGTCAGCATTGTGTAGTATGAATAAACCATGGTTTTTGATCTAAATGTCAGAGTGAGTGTGGTGTGAGTGAGACACAGAACAGCTGCAGGGTGAGTGCCGAGTCCCGATCCATGTTTCCTTCCTCCCGTGAGGGAAATGGCCAGACACGGACAAAGTGAAAGACTGTGTTGTCTGTCCACTCATATGTACTTTCTGCTTGTATGTAAGAAGACGGGAGTTTGTACTCTGTAGATTAGTAAGATGGTCCTGAGGAGAGGTGTACATTCCACCCGACCAATGAGTGTCAACCCATTTATGTAATACTATGTACTACTTGCGAGGAAGTGTGTGAGGGAGGTGGTTCAGTCAGTGCTGGTTCTGTGGCACAGTGTTTATAGCTGAAGAATACAGACTGTATTAAGGGAGTTTATGTGAACTGAAGAACTGTACTGTTTGACAAACTGTTTTGTTGGTATAAGAAATTGTAATTGTTAATGATATATGAAAGTGTACTTGAGGGAATGTGGAAGTGTATCTGAGCATACAAACAGAGGAAGCATTTACAGAGGAAAAAGGGTTAAAGCAAGTTTACCTGCACTGACATGAGAGCAACACCCTGCACCGCTGCCCTGTGAGCTGAGCAGAGCAGAGCAGAGACACAGTCCCCATGTATCAGGTAGTGTTATTCTGCTTACCAAATGAATGAGTTCACTACAGAAGAGGCAAATCTTCACCTCTGCTGCATCTGTGGCATACTCTGGAGTTCAAGGCATTGCAAAGCTATGGCACATCTACTTTCTTTCAATGATGACACCTTAGTGTGCTCTGGGCTCTCATTTCAATTGCATCTAAAGAAGTCTAGGGTCATACCAGCTGACAGGAAGCTGGAAAATGTTGTCTCATTGTAAGGAAGAGCAAGAAAGATGACATGGGCAATTATGGACCTGTCAGTCCAGAGCCTGGTAAAATTATGGAGAAAATGATGGTGGGAGTTATGGAAAAACAGCTGAAGGACAATTCTGTCATTGGTCGCAGCCAACCCAAGTTTGTGAGGCGAAGGTCCTGTTTAATTTAAGCTCATTCTGTGACACAGTTATCCATTTAGTTGACCAAGGGAAGCCAGTTGATGTAATCCTTGAGGATTTCAGTGGAGATTTTGACACTGTTTCTCACAACCTTCTGAACAGAATGTTCTGCATATGGCTAGACAGAAACACAATGTGGTGGGTGAGCAGTTGGCCAGTAGGTCAGTCCCAAAGGATTATAGTCAGTGGGTTCCATCGGGCTGGTAGATGGTCACTGTCGGGGTCCCCAGGGTTCCATTTTGGGGCCACTTTCCTTTCATGTTTATGCAGATGACTTGAATGCAGGAGTAGAAGATGTTCTGAGCAAGTTTGCTGATAAGACCAGATGAGGAGGTGCTGTTGCCTTGACTGAGGGTGGAGAGGACTTGCAGAGAGATGTGGACAAGTCAGAGAAGTGGGTACCAGTTGGTACTAAGCACCAAGTGCATAAAGTATAACAAGAACAAGTGCCTGATTGTGCACCTGGGTAGGGGCAATGCTGGACATACACACTGACTGGATATGGGACACTGGAGAGGATTCTGACTGGAAAGGATTGGGGTGCTGGTCAGCATCACACTGAATGTGAGTCAGCAGTGTGCCCAGGCAGCCAGGAAAGCCAACAGTCCCCTGGAGTGCATGAAGCAACTTATTGCCAGCTGGGTGAGGGAAAGGATCGTCCCTCTCTGCTCTGCTTTGCTACTGCCTCACTAGCAGCACTAGGTGCACTTCTGGGCACCGCAGAACATAAAGGACTTCAAACTCTGGGAGAATGTGCAAAGGAGGGCACTGGAACTGAGAGATCTGAAGTTCAGAGTTTCACAGGGATTGACTGCTTGTTCAGACTGGGCCCTTCTCACATCCCACATCCTGCAATGAGACACAGGGCACATGTGGGATAGGAACTTAACAGCATCCTTGCACCACATGCTGAGCCTGGGATCTTCCGTTCCTATGTCTTTCACTTAACATCATATAGACTTCCAACTCACTGCCACAGGAAGTGCCCTGAGCCAACATGAGAGACAGGATCTCCCTACTTCTGGTCTTGCAATCAGGGCTTGACCTGTCTGCTTCGTAAGGCAAAGGAGATGTTTCTTAGCATGCCAGTGCCTTTGCCTGCCTGTAGTCATGGCTTCCAGTTATCTTCTCTAACAAGTCCCTTGGGAAGCTTGCTTGTTAATGTTCCTCAGTGGGCCCATTAATACTCCAAGAAACTTCACTGTTACTTCTGACTTTGTCTTGTTGGGCACTTCGTGCAAACTTCTCTCTGCACTGGAGGCTGATGAACTCAGCATCAAATGTGCCCTGGGACAATTATAACCTAAAGAATCTCCTGTGCCTTATGCCATCTTGTTATCTTCTTCAGGTTATCAGAACTTGTTCAGCAAAAAGGAGGGATATCTGGAGAGAGCTTAAAGAGAAAGAAGCCATTATAAATTTAATGTCTCTTTATTTATAGCTGGGTTTAAAGCAGCACTGTGCAACTGATACCAATCCAGGTTGTCCCAATGAGTTCTGTACTGTTACTGTGTTGACAAAGGTCCTTCTCAACCTCCCCACCCAATTTCTGCTCACAATGGACCTATGGGACTTGCATCACTTTTCTTCACATCACTCTTCTCCTCTGCATTCATCCACTCAGTGTTAAAACTGCTTTGCACCAACTCCCACTGGCTTTCCTCAGAGAACCAGCTGCACATGGACAAGGAAAGATTTCTCTTTTTTATCTGGCCAGCAAATGGAAGGAAAGGTGATGCAATTGAATGAACAGTAAAACACAGTGATCAACTGCATGCCATGTTCAAGCTGCATCTATTGAAGTTTGATTTTCATATGGAATATTTTTAAAAGAAATGATTTAGACTGAGATAGGATAGGATAGATTGAATCACAGTGAAGTAGTTGACAACAGAGGCCATCAGACTCTGGGAGATGGAGCAAATTCCAGTAATCTTCCTGGGATAGATCAGCCAGGTAGTTGAGAGGTATCAACTTAATACTGATCAGGACTTGTGAGTATTTCACACATTGAGATGGGTTAACACATTCTCATTGATTTCTATCTTTGTCTCCAACTCTGTTTTTCACTTTTACTGACATTAATGAACATCTTTCAGACTTCGTGCCTTAATAAAAAAGAGACAGTGATTGAGAAAAAGAAAAAGTATAAGAAGAAAAAGAAAAAGAATAGATAGGAAGGGATAGATCAAATCACAGTGAAGGAGTTGACAACACATTCCATCAGACTTTGGGGAGATGGAACAAATTCCAGTAATCCCCCTGAAAGTCAGAAATCAGACAGATAATTGGGAGGTATCTGACTGAACAAAGAGCAAGGGATGGAGAAATCTGGAGGGCAGTGGGAGTAGTTTGTGCCCAAATGGCCTGCTGAAAACATGCCCTTAACCATGGCCATTTCTTTAGGAGAGCTGAAAACACTTGGAGGATGAGGCACATCAAATAGGCAGCAGGGAAGAGTAGCGCCAGGCACCGGGCTGTAGTCAAAGGGCATTGGCACTGGCATCGCGGTCTGTGTCTCTGAATCTGAAGACATTTGTGCCCAGCGAACACAGTTCTGGAAAACATTGTAGTTTCAGTAAAAGAAAAAAAAAGACATCAAATCACCTCAAAGATTCATATTTACAACTTAAAATGGAACAAGACTCATGAGAATTTTTCATGTTGAGAAGGGTTAACACATTTTCATTGATTTCTATCTTTGTTTTCAATTATTTGTTTCAGTTTTATTGACATTTATGATCAACTATTAAGCTTACAGCCTCAAAATAAATAAATAAATAAAAAGAGATACATTTGCATCTTGCACATGGACTGATGCCCCTTTGACATTCACAGTTCCCACAAGTCCTTCCATGCCGGAGAGTATGAGATCCAGCAGAGCACCTCTCCTCTTTGGTTCCTCCATGGCTTGGTCAAGAAGCTGCCATCTGTGCTCTCCAGGGATCTGCTGGATGCCACATGCCCTGCTGTGCTGTCCCTGCCGCAGATAATGGAGTGACAAAGGCCACCAAATGGGACAAGGGACAGACAACATCAGATTCCCATCTGTCTGCAGAGGGCACCTTCCATTTACTCCCCCTGATCAGGAAGACAGGAAAAGACACTGATGGTCTCCTCTGTTGGCCATTTCCATAAGCTCTGACCTGTCTGCTCTTCCATCCCCAGGCAGAGCTCAGTGCACTCTCACAGAGGGCAGTCACCCTTCTTTATCTCCTCACCCAAGCATCCTAAAGACTCGGTATCCCCCTTGTGCTACAGTGCAGTTGTGGAAACCATTAAACTGTGTCCCCATGGTCCAAACAGGAGCTCAGGCCAGCAGCTCTACCAAGATTTCGAGCTTCTTGTGTGCTGGTGTTTTCATTAGTGCAAAAGCACAGAAGTAAACATCCTAATTGAAAAGCATCACTGGACATAGCCTGACTGGATAGCTCATCTATGGTATCAGTGTGCAGAAGGTGGCACACAAACATTAGACCGATCGTGGGTCTTGGAGGTGACGTAGCAGCACGGACACACCATGGGCATGGCTTTCCTGAAGGCCCTGTACTGCTCTTGTAGCTGCGTGTGAATACACCAGACAGCCGGTGCTATCCCCTCTCTGGCCCTCAGCTGAAGCCCAGGAAGGAGGTGTCTATCTCAGGGATTTCCCACACGGTTTACAAGCACTGGCACACATCAGGAGCAGCCCAGGCACCTTGGGCATCACCCAGTGTCTGTGTGTGAGCAGCTGCCTCCCAGCTGAAGGACCGAGGACTCAGAGCAGGAGCTCACATGCAGGCAACTCCTTGTGCACTTCTGAGCTGAACCAGAGGAATCCCAGCTCCTGTGGGTGTGTAGGGAGCTGAATCCCATTTCAGCTCCAGGATTTCTGTCAACGGATGAGACTCCTGCACTGCCTCAGCTGGATCACTGTCCTGCACAGAGAAAGTACAAACCTCGCCTTCCTTGTTTGGGTGCCCTTTATGCTTCATCAAACAAACTGTGGGAGCACTCCCCATATGTCTCCAATCAGTCACTGACCACTGGACATGTGGTGGTTAATTGAGTGGATTTCAAAGCACAGTCATGATGCTGTTGTCTTTCAGGAGCTGTTGGCCATGAAGACCCAGGGACATGTCAGGGGACATGAGTGGGAAGGATAAAAATGACATAATCTGCTGCTTGCTTGTCCAGGCTCCTGGGACACAGGGAGCTCATAAAAGTGGGCAGAGCTGCAGTGAGACAGCTGTGCCCAGGAGCAGCTCTTGTGCACAGCACAGCCTGCAGGTGACAGAAGGAGAGGAGAGAAATTGGAGAGAGCTTGCAGGATGTGTGTGGTGTGAGCGGGCTGTGAGCTCTCTGCAGGAGCATTGCTCACAGACCATGACAAGGTAAGTCTCACAGCTGACCATGAGCTGCTTTTAATTAAGGGATAACTATAACTGGGACATCCCATAGGAGATCTGACTGCAGGCACTGCATTTTTCTTTACTGTGGAAAAAGCCTTCTGCTCCAGCTGAGACGGGTGCCCAGGGCTGTCCTGCAGAGCAGGGTCCCTGCTGTGCCCCAGGGGCTGTGTGCCGGGTATGGGACTCTGCCGCCTGCCAGGCTCAGCACTCAGCCTGCCCGGGGAGCTGCCCAGGGCGCTGCGGGGAGACGGGTGGGGGGAAGGAGCCCCCGGCAGGGCTTGTGCTGCCACAGCTGCTGCCTGGGGCAGGGGATCACAGCTCCACTGCACAACTGAATGTTTGTGAGGGCACTTTGCAAGAGGAGAACCAAGGCAGGGGGTTTCCACTTCCTGTTCTGAGGCAAAGAGCTTTGGAGTCAGAAATCTAAAAGGGGCAATAAGAGTTCTGAGAATTTTTCGTCAATCAATTGCTTGTTTTGTGAACAGTCACACATGATGTGCTTTCAGTCTCCCCTTTCTCGAAGGATGGAATTATCATCATTTTCTGTAGGCATGAATAATTCACTTATCCTACAAACAGGCAGCATTTTCTAACTGAAACTGAATGCCACAGAAGCTCGGGTAGGGGGCTCTAAGAGCACTTGGGGTAAAGATATGAGACATGAAACAGATGAAAATATCCAGGGAGAAGGCATAAGAAAATAAGAGGAAGGTTCGAGCTCCATATGCTGCTTCTGCTTAAGGAATGTTGAAATACATGAAATTAAATGCAAGTAATGGTGCTAAATGTACACTGTTGTAAGAGAATAAAAACATTTCATAGTATAGCAGGAGTAGTGCCTCTGAGAATGGTCTGGACTTGTCATTATCTTCTGTACTCTGAGCAGGACTCCAAGCCCAACAACAGCAGATGTCCAACAGCAGCTCCATCAGCGAGTTCCTCCTGCTGCCGTTGGCAGACACGCGGCAGCTGCAGCTCCTGCACTTCTGGCTCTTCCTGGGCATCTACCTGGCTGCCCTCCTGGGTAACGGCCTCATGAGCACAGCCGTAGCCTGCGACCGCCGCCTGCACACCCCCATGTACTTCTTCCTCCTCAACCTGGCCCTCCTCGACCTGGGCTGCATCTCCACCACTCTCTCCAAAGCCTTGGCCAACACGCTCTGGGACACAAGGGCCATCTCCAACGCAGGATGTGCTGCACAGCTCTTTTTCTTTCTCTCCTTCATGTCAGCAGAGTATTCCCTTCTCACCATCATGTCCTATGACCGCTACGTTGCCATCTGCAAGCCCCTGCACTACGGGACCTTGATGGACAGCAGAGCTTGTGCCACCATGGCAGCAGCTGCCTGGGGCACTGGGGTTCTCTATTCCCTGCTGCACACTGCCAGTACGTTTTCACTGCCTCTCTGCCAAGGCAATGTTGTCAACCAGTTTTTCTGTGAAATCCCCCAGATCCTCAAGCTCTCCTGCTCAGAATCAAATCTCAGGGAAGTTGTGTTTATCTTTTTAGGTGTCAGTTTAGTATTTGGGTGCTTTGTTTTCATTGTTGTGTCCTACGTGCAGATCTTCCTTGCTGTGCTGAGGATGCCCTCTGAGCAGGGACGGCACAAAGCCTTCTCCACATGCCTCCCTCACCTGGCTGTGGTCTCCATGTTTGTCAGCACTGCTGCTTTTACCTACCTGAAGCCCCCCTCACTCTCCCCAACCAACTCACATCCCCAACCATGGACCTGATGATGGCACTTCTGTACTCGGTGGTGCCTCCAACACTGAACCCTATTATCTACAGCATGAGGAACCAGGAGATCAAGCACGCTCTCAGGAAGGTGTTGCAATAAGCACTATTCCAGCTTCCATAAAATGCACAACTTTCTCACAGGATTCCCAGTGATTGTTATTTATGTTTTATGCATATTTGGTTGTTTGATTGTGTTTTATACAGCATTCTGAAAAAAATGTTGCAAATTATTTCACTTCCTTCCTACCTCCTTTCCATTTTCTCACTCCAATAACTTGTGTAAATGTGGAACCAGATTCCCTGAATAGGCTAAGAGATAAATAAATACTTTCAAAGTAAACTTTTCCTTAGCTTTTCTGTCTTCCTACCTTCTCTGGGATTGGGGGAGGTAGAGCCGCAGATAGTAGCACAACATGCTCTTTTCATTCCTGCTCCATTTACACTGCCATAGTGCTCTCAAGTCCTCTCATTTGTGCAGGCCTGAAGGTCCTGTGTGTCTCACAACAGTCCTGTTGTCTCTACAGCAGCACTCTGGGGCTGCAGTCAGTTGTTAGCAATATGAACAGGTCTGTCAGAGCTGGTCTCCTTGCTGGCACTGCCATAACAAGAGGGCCCCTTCAGGTCAGGACCAGAGAACTGGATGTCTCTTCCAAAGCTGGTGTAAGGAATATACCTCAGGAGCTGCTCCCTGAGAAGTCCTCAAGATCTTCTGGTGCTCTTCAGTGCATGACCGGATCAGACTGAATAATCCCAATGTGATCAGTAAGAGACTTCGGGCAGTGCTGTGGTTTAAGGTTATGGGTTGAGATAAAGAGAAAAAGAAAAAGATAATAATCATGACAAATGTATTTATACATATATATATATATTATACTTAGTGTATTTTCACGCATATACAACATATGCAGTTGCAAACATATATGAACTAATCCCTATGTGCATCTGTTTGCAAGTCCAGGACTAGTTGCAGGGGTTTTAACAGCCAGAGGGTTCACTGTAGGAGCTGTACTGACTTTCAGGCTGTTGCTGGACTTGAAGCGACCTCAGAGTTCATTGCCAGAGCTGGAATCACCACAGGACCTGTGACTATGTTGGAGCAGCCACTGGGCTCATTGGAGGGGTTGGAGTAACCACAGGGCTGAACCTCCTGGCACAGTGCAGCTCCCTTGGGAGGCATTTGTTTCACTTTCTTATCAAAATACTTGGAACAGCTACAGGACCTGTAGCAGGAGTGACTGCAGAGCTCATTATGAGGGGTGGAGTGACAGTGGGATCTGTCCCAGAGCTTGGAGCAACCGCAGGGCATGTAGCAAAACCTTGGATCTGCTGCAGGGTCTGTGCCAGGAGTTGCAGAGGCTGCAGCACTGTCAGCATTTCCAGCTCTCTGGATCTGGCACACTGCAGTCATGTGTGTATCTTGGGGATTACCAGAGTCACAGCAGAACTGCCCCCAATATTCTACCAGTTTCTCAGGATCCTGCAGTTGCTCGGAGATGAAGTTCCAAAGCCCTGGGGGTGCCCACCGCTCCAGGCAGCTGCCCAGACCATCCCACACCCCCTGCCATGCAGAGCCTTCTCACCTTGGGGCAGATCTCTCACTGATATTCCTGAATAATGTTTAACCTCAGTCCTAGAATCATAGAATCACCAAGGTTGGAAAAAGCCTAAAAGATCATGCAGTCCAACCGTTCACCTATTACCAAGAGCTCCCACTAAACCATGTCCCTCAACACAATATCCAGTCACTCCTTGAACACCCCCGGGCTCATAGAGGCGACACTGTAAATTGTGTAATTCCTTATTATATCGACAATATTACTTCTAAAACCCAAAGATGACCACAGAGCTGAATGTGCACAAAACTTCACTTTCTCAGCTGTCAATTTTATTATGCTACAAACTGAGGTCAAACAGCATAGCAAAATAAATACCCTAATCCAGCATCCAAGCACCAAGTAAGGAGCTGTGCAGTGAAGCTTCATGAGAAAACTCAACAAGCTCCACACATAGGGAGCACATCCACACATATCAGCACCATGGCCTGCACTTCTCCAGCTCCCACAAAGCCCTATCTGCTCAGGACAGATGTGCTGCTATCTCAACCCTTGGAGTCTCACATCAGGCACCAAAATGATGGTGGTTGTTGAACCCAACATGTGGCTCAGCAGCACACAGTTCTTTGTGCACTGCCCCATTCCCTGTGGGATGGGGATGAGAACTGGGAAAAAAAATACAACTTCTGGGTTGTAACAAAGCAGTTTACTAAGAGAGATAAAAGAAGAGGAGTAATAGTTATCACTATATATCCGTTGATATGGAATCGTATGTAACAACTGATGCATAAGCACTTGCTCAGCACCACCTGACTGATGCTCAGCTGGACCCTGGGCAGTGAAGAGACTGAGATGAACTCCCACCCCTTTCAATACAATTTCTGCTTGCTGTCAGCTGATAGAGAACGTCCCTTTGGCCACTATCAGTCAGCTGTCCTCACTCTGTTCCCTCCCAGCTCCATGTGCCCTCCACTGACCATGGCCTTGGCTCTGTACAACACTGCTTAGCAGCAGCTGTAAACATCAGAGTGTTATCAATGGTTTTCTCCAAGAACCAAAACACTGCACCACAGCAGACAGTCTGAAGAAAACAATTCCATCCCAGCTGTAACTCAGATTCCTGCCTGTCCCCTCTTCTTGTTCTTCCTGATCAGGAAGCAAACAGAATCTGCCGCTCTCCTCTCTGAGCCCTTTCCATCAGTTCTCAGCTGGCTCCTCTGCCATCCCCAGGCAGAGCTCAGTGCCCTCTCATGGATGGCAGCAGCCTTTTCTCTTCTTCCTTGCCCATCCATCATGCAGAATCTGTACCCCATTTGCTACAGTACAGAGCTGAGAATCAACCCACCATGTCTCTGTGAACCAAACAAGACCCTAGGCCTGCAAAGGCACAGAGATTTGGAGTTAGCTGAGTGAATGTTTGTGGTCCTCTCATTAGTGTAATGACTCTTCAGAATGCATCCCCTTCCAGAAGCATGTTTTGATTTTGCCTGGCTGGGCCTTGCATCTACACCGTGCTACTGGTGTTCAGAAGATGGCACACAGGTACCAGACCCATTGTGGGGCTCACAGTTGTCCAGTGGACATTGTCACTACCCAGGGCATGTCTTTCCTAAAGGTCCTCAGCGGCATTTGCCAGCTGGCTGGAGGTTTGTTGGAGACCCCAGGGAACTGCCATTCTGTTGTAATACAAGAAGAATTTTACAGAGCAGCTGCCATGGATCAAGATAAGCACTTTACAGAGCAGCAGCTGCGGAGCAGGGTAAACAGCATGAGAACCAAGGACACCTCTAGCAAAAGAATGAAAGGCTCGTGGATTTGAAGCGGGGTTTTAGGGTTCTTATTGCAGAAGCTTTCTTCCAATTAGTGCGTGTGATTTTTGAACACCCTTGTTTGTTTGCTATAAAAGTACAGCTTTTCAGGCAATAGATGGACACAGCTATAATTAACTATATTGGTGTGTGGTTGTTTGTCCTAGAACACTGACCTTTTGCCTTCAGGTTCGCCAAGACGTGGGGGCCTGCAATGTCATGGGATTTAACTCTTGAACACCTGTGGGATCCTGAGAAACTAAGCCAGTATTTGAGTCAGGGATGGTGCAGCCTAGATAGATCTCAGGGGGTACGACTTATTTGGGGCTTGGCTTGTGCTTACCGTGCTCTATATAACACTGTTCCGAAAAGAGAGTTTTTCCGAGCTGAGGTTCAAGCCAAAAAGGGAAATCCCCAAGTCAATTTTGATCAGTCAGAGGAGGCACCAGTAACAATATCAGTTGCCTCTGTGGAAGGCAAGAAATAGAAATGGATGTCCTCACGTCTAGAACGGAAAAAAGAAGTAGAGGAGGAGGCAACAGAAGATCCAGCTGACAGGTTTGGATCAGCACCGAGAAAGGCAAAAGGAAAAGTGGCGTGAAGAAGAGAGTGATGAGGAGGAAATCTCTATTACTATTTGTCAACCCCTGAAGATGACTGAAATCGAAGGTGTAAGAAAGGAGTTCACACGGCACCAGAATGAATCTCTTGTTACCTGGTTGCTTCGTTGTTGGGACAGCTGGGACGGTAGCTTGTTGTGATGTGACAGGCCCTTCCCCATATTCTGGAAGAATCTTAGTGACGTGTAATACAGTGGGTGTAGACAAAAAGGCGTAGGTTATATAAGGATGTGTCTGTTTCAATAAATCGCCATTTTGCCACTTCATCACCTTGGTGTCACTTGGTAATTGGCCTAGCTGCTGCTTCAGTTGAAGGTGAGAGGTCGTAAAGCCATTAACAATCGTAAAGCCTTCACGTGTATCATCAAAAAACTCAGCTATTAGACATACGCGCTTTCCAGCTTGAGCAAGGAACAACAGTACAATTGCACCACGTGTTTCCTTGTGGTGTTACCTACGTGACCACAGAGAAGACATGAGGAAGTGGCATGACCAGCCTACTCCTGTACTATGAGCATGGGTGAGAGAACTACAAAACAGATCAACCACGAGTACAGCTGCTCCAGTTGTCACAGGTAACAAATAGAGGGGCCCTGCCCTCAGTCAAGGGAGTGGAAGGGATAATAGAGTTTATTGGACTGTGTGGATTCGATGGCCTGGCACATCAGAACCACAGAAATATAAGGCACTGGTGGATACTGGTGCACAGTGCACCCTAATGCCCTCCAGTCATGAAGGGACAGAATCAATCCATATTTCTGGAGTGACTGGGGGCTCTCAAGAATTGACTGTGCTGGAGGCTGAAATAAGTCTCACTGGCAAAGACTGGCAAAAACATCCTATTGTGACTGGCCCAGGGGCTCCATGTATACTGGGTATTGATTACCTCAGAAGGGGGCATTTCAAGTATCCTAAGGGGTATCGATGGGCCTTTGGGATAGCTGCTGTAGATATGGACAACATTAAGCAGCTGTCTGTTTTACCTGGCCTGTCAGAGGACCCGTCTGTTGTGAGGCTGCTACGAGTAAAAATAAAAGAGCAGCAGGTACCGATTGCTACAAAGACAGTGCACAGACGGCAGTATCGCACCAACAGGGATTCCTTGCTCCCCATTCATGATTTGATTCGCCAGTTGGAGAATCAGGGAGTGATCAGTAAAACTCACTCACCTTTTAACGGCTCCATATGGCCAGTGCGTAAAGCCAGTGGAGAATGGAGGCTGACAGTAGACTACCGTGGCCTGAATGAGGTCACACCCCCACTGAGTGCTGCTGTGCTGGAGAGCAAATAATTCAAATTCTTCTATGAGCCAGTTTTGCTATTAAGTGAAGCAAAGTAAAAGGGCCTGCCCAGGAAATTCAGTTCTTAGGTATAAAGTGGCAGGATGGATGTCATCACATCCCAACAGTGATCGACAAAATCACAGCCATGTCTCCACCAACTAGCAAGAAAGAGACACAATCTTTCCTGGGTGCAGTCGGCTTTTGGAGGATGCGCATTCCAAACTACAGCCTCATTGTAAGCCCCCTTTATCAGGTGATGCAGAAGAAGAATGATTTTGCATAGGGCCCAGAGCAGCAGCAGGCTTTTGAACAGATTAAACAGGAGATAGCCTGTGCCGTGGACCTGGGGCCAGTATGGACTGGACAGGATGTAAAGAACATCCTCTATACTGCTGCTGGAGAGAAAGGTCCCACTTGGAGTTTGTGGCAAAGAGCCTCAGGAGGGACCCAAGGCTGACCCCTGGGATTTTGGAGCTGAGCGTACAAGGGGTCTGAAGAGTGCTACACTCCAACTGAGAAGGAGATCTTAGCCACGTATAAGGGGGCTCGGGCTGCTGCCGAAGTAGCTGGTACTGAAATGCAGCTATTTCTGGCACCTCGACTGTCAATGATGAACCGGATGTTGAAAGGGGAGGTTCCCTCCACCCATCATGCTACCGATGCCACCTGGAGCAAGTGGATTGCACTGATTAGACAACAAGCGCAGATGGGGAACCTCAATCGTCCAGGAATTTTAGAAGTGATCATGAACTGGCCTGAAGATAAAAAGTTTGGAACATCACCAGGAGAAGAGGTGTCATGTGCTAAAGCGGCCCCACCATACATCGAACTACCAGAAAATGAAAAGAAATATGCTCTTTTCACTGATGGATCATTTCATATTGAAGGGAAGCATCAGAGATGGAAAGCTGCTGTTTGGAGCCCCACACGACAGGTCGCAGAGGCCATTGAAGGTAAAGGAGAATCAAGTCAGTTTGCAGAGGTAAAAGCTGTCCAGCTGACCTTAGATGTGGCTGAACGGGAGAGGTGGCCAATGCTTTATCTTTATACTGACTCATGGATGGTGGCAAATGCCTTATGGGGGTTGTTACAGCAGTGGGAACAAAATAACTGGCAACAGAGGTGTAAACCTATTTGGGCTGCTGAACTGTAGAAAAACATAACTGCTCAAAAAAAAGATATGATTGTAAAGGTGTGTCACGTGGATGCACACTTGCCCAAGAGTCAGGCTATTGCAGAACAACAAAACAACCATCAGGTAGATCGAGCTGCCAGAATTGAGGTGGCTCAAATAGACTTGGACTGGCAGAACAAGAGTGAATTATTTCAAGCTTGATGGTTCCATGAGACCTCAGGCCATCAAGGAATGGACATAACATATAATTGGGCTAGAGACTGAGGGGTGGACTTAACTATGGATGATATTGCACTGGTTATTCATGACTGTGAATCATGTGCCATAATTAAACAAGCCAAGAATATGAAGCCTCTCTGGGGGGAAGGCCAAGGCAAAAGTATAAATATGGGGAGGAGTGACAGGTGAATGATGTCACCTTGCCAGGATCTCATAATGATAAGCGTTTTGTGCTTACCATGGTGGAAGCAACCACTGGGTGGCTTGAAACATACGCAGTACCCCATGCTACTGCCAGAAACACAATATTGGGTTGTTAGAAACAAGTCCTATAGAGACATGACACCTCAGAAAGAACTGAGTCTCATAATGGGACACATTTCAAAAATTCCCTTAATAAATACTTGGGCCAAAGTTCACGGCACTGAGTGGATTTATCATATCCCCTACCATGCACCAGCTTCTGGTAAAATTAAAAGATACAATGGGGTGTTGAAAACTATGTTGAAAGCAATGGGTGGTGGAACACTGAAGCACTGGGAAAAGCATTTGCATGTGGTGCAGGGATGCTGTTAAAGTTCATATCCCACATGTGACCTGTGTCTCATCACAGGATGTGGGGTGTGAGAAGGGCCCAGTCTGAACAAGCAGTCAATCCCAGTGAAACTCTGAACTTCAGATCTCTCAGTTCCAGTGCCCTCCTGTGCACACTCTCCCATAGTTTGATGTTTTTTATGTTCTGCATTGCCCAGAAGTGCACCCAGTGCTCCAGGTGTTGCTGTAGCAATGCAGAGCAAAGAGGGACAACCCTTTCTCCCACCCAGCTGGCAATAAATTGCTTGATGCTCTTTAGGGGACTGTTGGCCTTCTTGGCTGGCTGGGCACACTGCTGACTCACTTAAAATTTTATGTTGAGCAGGACCCCCAATCCTTTTCAGTCAGACATCTCTCATGTGTCCAATATACAGACAGTGTTTATGTCCAGGGTTGCCCATACCCAGGTGCACAATCAGGCACTTGTTCTTGTTATACTTTATGCACTTGGTGCTTAGTACCAACTGGTACCCAGTTTTCTGACTTGTCCACATCTCTCTGCAAGTCCTCTCCACCCTCAGTGGAGGCAACAGCACCTCCTCATCTGGTCTCATCAGCAAACTTGCTCAGAACATCTTCTAGTCCTGCATGCAAGTCATCTGCATAAACATGAAAGGAAAGTGGCCCTAAAATGGAACCCTGGGGAACTCTGGAAGTGACCATCTACCAGCCCGATGGAACCCACTGACTATAATCCTTTGGGACAGAACTACTGGCCAACTGCTCACCCACCACTGCTGGTGAACCTGAAAGGCAAAATGTCAGCGTGCAGGGACAAACAGACAAACACCAATATAGTTACCTATAGCCGCGTCAATTTATTGCCCGAAAAGCCATGATTTTAAAGGAGACAGACAAGGGTGTCCAAAAATCACAGACGCTAATTGGAGGAAAGCTACTGCAATAACAACCCTATAACCCCCCTTCAAAGCCACGAGCCATTCATTCTTTTCCTAGAGATGTCCTTTGTTCTCATGCTGTTTATCCTGCTCTGCAGCTGCTGCTCTGTGAACTCCTTATCTCAATCCATGGCTGCTGCTCTGTAAAATTCTTCTTGTATTACAACACACCACGTTCTGTTTCTGTCTAGCTGTATGCAGGATTTTCTGTCCAGAAGGGTGCTGGAGAAATAGTATCAAAAGCTCTACTGAAATCCTCAAGGATTGCATCAACTGCCTTCCCTTGTTCAGCTCAATGGATAAAGGTGTCATAAAAAGACCTGAAATTAAATAGGACCTTCCTCTCAGGATCTTGTGTTGTCTGTGACCTGTCCTTCAGGTGTTTTTCCATAACTCCCACCATCATTTTCTCCATAATTTTACCAAGCACTGGAGTGAGACTGACAGGTCTATAGTTGCCCGTGTCATCTTTCTTCCTCTTCCTTACGATGTGACAACATTTGCCAGCTTCCTGTCAACTGGTATGACCCTAGATTTATTAGATGCCATTGAAATGCGAGCCCAGAGCATGCTAAAGTGTCATCAGTGCAAGAACGTAGATGTGCCATAGCTTTGCAATGCCTTGAAATCCAGACTATGCCACAGATGGAGCAGAGAGGAAAATCTGCCTCTTCTGTTCTGAGCTCATCGTTTTGATAAGCTGAATATCACTACGTACTCCATGGGGTCAGGTGCAAAAGACACAATGGGTGCCCTAAGCACGGGGCTGCAGTGGTATTTAGGATGGCCAAGAATACCTCCATTCTGGCCCTCAGCTGATGCTCCAGAAGGAGGTGTCTATCTCATAGATTTTCCGTCACAGTTTACAAGCACTAGCACAAAACTAGGATCACCCAAGGCACCTTGGGCATCACTGAGAGACTGTGTATGAGCAGTGCAGTCACTGTGGAATAAAAACCAAGGATTCAGATGAGGGATTCACACACAGACACCTCACTGTGCACATCTGAACTCAGCTAGGTGAACTTGCAGCCCCCGTGGTTCTTTGAAAAACTGATCCCAAATCAGCCCCAGGGTTTCCATCTGAGGATGAGATGCCTAACGCTAGAATAAGGATGGGATGGTCTGTTGATAACAGGACAAATGGAAATGGATTTAAATTAAAAAGGGGAGACATAGGTTAGATGTGAGGAACCTATTTTTTTACACAGCAACATTGGAAAAAGTTGCCCTCAGAGGCTGTGCATGCCCGATGGATGGGATCCTGGGTTTACTCTGGGTTTACCCTCACGTCAATCCAGGTTTCTACTCATAGTTTTCTCTAGGTGAAGTCTCACTTTACTCAAGGTTTTACTCACAATTTACCATCAGGGTGTGTGATCGGGAGATGGGCTGGTGGAGTGACTTGCTGGCATCACCGAGGGAAGGCTGCCAGGCAGATACCCCCAGAAAAGTGGTTGACTCCCTGCCCTGTCACAGTCAGACAGACCTGACTGATGAGGAGGGTTGGAAGAGAGTCCCAACTCAACATCACAGGAGCCCCCCCATGCCTGCCTAGCCCTCGACCCCTGATCCATCTAAGCAACAGGTTTGACACTCTGAAATCTGAAGGAGATAAGAATGGGGAGGCAATGGAGGATCTGCCTAGGAGGGAACCTAATGCAAGGCAGTCACTACCAAGCCTTGTGACTTCCTCTGCCATGAAAGAAAGAAGGGTGGCCGTGGTGGGTGACTCCCTTCTCAGAGGAATAGAGGGCCCCATTTGCAGACTGGACCTGAGTTGTCAGGAGGTCTGCTGCCTTCTTGGCTTCAGGTCAGGGACATAACAAGGAAACTCTCCATGCTGGTTAGGTCCACTGATTATTTTCCACTACTCATAGTTTAGGTGGGCAGTGATGAAATTTCTTAGAGAAGCCTACAAACTATGGAAAGAGATTTCAGGAATTTAGGCCATTTAGTTCACAGAGTGTGAGATCAAGTGATTTTTTGTTCTATACCTTCAGTGGCAGTGAGGGACACAGAGCAGGCTTGGAAAGCAAAGCAATGAACAATTGTCTCAGAGGTTGGTACTGAGCCAGAAACTTTGAGTTCTTTGATCACAGGACAGTTTACTTGGCCCATGGTCTGTTATCCATGAATGGAACCCAACTGTCTCAAAGGGGGAAGTGAATCCTAGCACAGACGGTAGCGGGGCTTATCGAAAGAGCTTTAAACTAGCTACGATGGGGGAGGGGACAAAACAGGGCTTACCAGAGATAAGCCTAGGGAAATGCTGTTTGAGCTGGGAGAGAGGCAGATGCCTCAGCTGAAGTGTCTACACCAACACAAGGAGCTTGGTCAACAAGCAGGAGGAGCTGGAAGCAACTGTGCATCTAACAAACCAAAACCTAGTTGCTATTACTGACCCATGGTGGGACCACTGCCATGACTGGAGTGCTGTGATGGATGGTTACAAGCTCTTCAGAAGGGATAGAGGAGGAAGGAAGGGTGGTGGTGTGGCCCTTTATATTAAAGAGAGTTTTGATGTTGAAGAGCTTGGGCTTCAGAATGAAGTGCATGTTTGTAAGGATCAGGGGAAAGACCTGTAGGTGTGACATCTTGCTAAAGGTTTCTTATAGACCGCCTAATTGATGGGTGAGGCATTCTATGAGCAGCTTACTGAAGTCGCAAGATTGCCAGCACTCATTTTCTTGGGAGACTACAACTTCTCTGATATATGCTGGGAATATAATAAAGAGCAGAGGAATCAGTCCAAGAGGTTTATAGATTGCATGCAAGACAGCTTCCTTACACAGCTGGTATGAAATCCTACCAGGGGTGGTTCCTTGCTAGACCTGCTCTTCACTAACAGTGAAGGACTGGTAGGAGTTGAGAAGGCTGAGGACTGTCTTGGGCAGAGTGGCCATGAAATGGTAGAATTCTCTATTCTTGGAGATGTCAGAAGGGTGACTAGCAAAACTACTATCCTGAACTTCTAGAGGGCGGACTTTGACCTGTTCAGGACACTTGTAGCACAGGTCCCTTGGGAGTCGCTCCTTATGGGTAAAGGGGTCCAGGAAGCCTGGACACTCCTCAAGATGGAAATCTTAAAGGCACAAGATCAGGCTGTCTCTCAATGCCATAAGGTGAGCCATAGGGAAAGAAGACCAGTGCAGATGAACTGGGAAAAACTATTGAGACTAAGGAAGAAAAAGAGAATCTATGCCCTCTGGAAGAAGGGACAGGATACTTGGGGAGATTACAAGGAAGTTGCTAAGGTATGAAGGGAGGAAGTTAGGAAGGCACATTACTTCCCTGTCCCTTAATCCATGCCCAGAGCTTCTCAGCCATGTCACTGCCAACTGTAAGCTCCATGCAGAGTTCAAGTGGGACACAGAGGGCACAGCCTTCTGCTGGGTGGATACAAGTGTTGGTTGAACCAATGGGACAAAGCCCTCCCACCATGCCCTCCTGGGAAAATGGCCACCCCAAGAATGGCAGTCTGCCTCCTCCATGACCCCATCTGAAATGCTCCTGCACTGATTGATTAAAGGGCTTTAAACCAGGTCCAAATGGGGAAGGGTGGGGAATTGGATGTGACAGAGAAGGGCTGAGGGATGTTGTTGCTGTTGGAGATTGAATGGAAAGCCTCTGAGTTGTTCCATAGGATTGTGTGAGGATTCCTCAGAGAAAGTCTTGTTGCCAATACCCCGTCCTAAATCTTATTGTGAATCCTCTGGGGGTAACCCCAACCTGCTGCTGCCCTAAAGTGCCTGCAGACCAGTGCGGGTAGCATGAGAAATAAACGGGACAAATCAAGAGAAAACCACAGAGCTTTGCATTTCATGCAGGCTGCTGCTTCTGAGCAAGGCCCTGAACATCAGTACCACAGTGTAGATGCAAGACCCAGACAGGCTAAATCAAAGCAAGCTTCTGGAAGGGAATGCTTTCTGAAGAATCCTTACACTAATAAGAGGACCACAAACATTCACTCAGCTAACTCCAAATCTCTGTGCCTTTGCAGGCCTAGGGTCTTGTTTGGTTCACAGAGACATGGTGGGATGGTTCCCACCTCTGAACTGTAGCAAAGTAGGTACAGACTCTTCATTACGATTAGGCAATGAAGATGAAGAAAGGCTGCTGCCATCTGTGAGAGTGCACTGAGCTCTGCCTGGGGATGGCAGAGGAGCCACCTGAATACTGATGGAAAGGTTTCAAAATGAAGAGCAGCAGATTCTGTTCCTTGCTTCCTGATCAGGAAGAACAAGAAGAGGGGACAGGCAGGAATCTGAGTTACAGCTCAGATGAATATTTTTTCTTCAGACTGCCTGCTATGGTGCAGTGTTTTGGTTCTAGGAGAAAATCATTGATAACACTCTGATGTTTACAGCTGCTGCTAAGCAGTGTTGTACGGAGCCATGGCCATGGTCAGTAAAGGGCACATGGAGCTGGGAGGGAACAGAGTGAGGACAGCTGACTGAAAGTGGCCAAAGGGACGTTCTCTATCAGCTGACAGCAAGCAGAAATTGTATTGAAAGGGGTGGGAGTTCATCTCAGTCTCTTCACTGCCCAGGGCCCAGCTGAGCATCAGTCAGGTGGTGCTGAGCAAGTGCTTGTGCATCCGTTGTTACATACGATTCCATATCAACGGATATATAGTGATAACTATTACTCCTCTCCTTTTATCTCTCTTAGTAAATTGCTTTGTTACAACCCGGAAGTTGTACTTTTTTTCCCAGTTCTCATCCCCAACCCACTGGGAATGGGGCAGTGCACAAAGCACTGTGTGCTGCTGAGCCACATGTTGGGTTCAACAACCACTGTCATTTTGGTGCCTGATGTGAGACTCCAAAGGTTGAGATAACGGCACATCTGTCCTTAGCAGACAGGGCTTTGTGGGAGCTGGAGAAGTGCAGGCCATGGTGCTGATATGTGTGGATGTGCTCCCTATGTGTGGAGCTTGTTGAGTCTTCTCATGAAGCTTCACTGCACAGCTCCTTACTTGGTGCTTGGATGCAGGATTAGGGTATTTATTTTGCTATGCTGTTTGACCTCAGTTTGTAGCATAATAAAATTGACAGCTGAGAAAGTGAAGTTTTGTGCACATTCAGCTCTGCGGTCATCTTTGGGTTTTGGAAGTAATATTGTCCATATGATTAGGAATTACACATTTTACATTGTCGCCTCTGTGAGTCCGGGCTTGTACTGGATATTGTGTTGAGGGACATGGTTTAGTGGGAGCTATTGGTAATAGGTGAACAGTTGGACTAGATGATCTTTTAGGCCTTTTCCAGCCTTGGTGATTCTATGAATCTATGATTGAGGTTAAACAATTATTCAGGAATATCACTGAGAGATCTGCCCCAAGGTGAGAAGGCTCTGCATGGCAGAGGGTGTGGGACGGTCTGGGCAGCTGCCTGGAGCGGTGGGCACCCCCAGGGCTTTGGAAGTTCATCTCCGAGCAAATGCAGGATCCTGAGAAACTGGTAGAATATTGGAGACAGGTCTGCTGTGGCACTGGTAATCCTAAACAGGCACAAATGACTGCAGTTTTCCAGGGCCTGGCCCACACCTACTGAGCTGTGTTCAACACTATTCAGCATCTTCAAGGGGAAGAGAGCTGGATCTGCTGACATTGCTGCAGCCTCTGCAACTCCTGGCACAGTCCCTGCAATAGCTCCAAGGTTTTGCTACACATCCTGCAGTTGCTCCAAGCTCTGGACAGATCCCACTGTCACTCCACCCCTCATAAGGAGCTCTGCGGTCACTTATGCTACAGGTCCTGTAGCTGTTCCAAGTATTGAGATAAGAAAATTAAGCAAACCCCTGAGTGCTGCTGTAGAGACGACGGGACTGCTGTGAGACACACAAGACCTTCAGGCCTGTACAAATGAGAGGACTCAAATCCTCTGTGCACTGTGGCAGTGTAAAGAGAGGAGGAATGAAAAGAACTAGTTGTGCTTCTATCTGTAGCTGTTCCTTCCCCAGATCCAGACAAAGTTGGATAAGAGCTAAGGAAAAGCGTATTTTGAATGCTATTTATTTATCTCTTAACCTATTCGGGGAATCTGGTTCCATGTTTACATGAGCTCTTGGAGTGAGAAAATGGATAGTAGGTGGGAAAGAAGTGAAATAAATTTTTATTTATAAGTTCAATAACATTCTTTTTTGCACGTTGCTATATCTCACATAATCAAACACTCAAAGATGCATAAAACATGAAGAACCATCACTGGGAATCCTGCGAGGAAGATGTGCACTTTATTGAAGCTGGAATAGTGCTTATTGCAAAACCTTCCTGAGAGAATGCTTGATCTCCCTGTTCCTCATGCTGTAGATAATAGGGTTCAGTGTTGGAGGAACCACTGAGTACAGAAGTGCCACTGTCAGATCCAGGAGTGGGGAGGAAGTGGAGGGGGGCTTCAGGTAGGCAATAAAGGCAGTGATGAGAAAGAGAGAGACCACAGCCAGATGAGGGAGGCACGTGGAGAAGGCTTTGTGCCGTCCCTGCTCAGAGGGCATTCTCAGCACGGCCATGAAGATCTGCACATAGGACACAACAATGAAAACAAAGCAACCAAAGACTAAACAAGCACTAAAAATGATAAGCACAACTTCCCTGAGGTAGGAGCCAGAGCAGGAGAGCTTGAGGATCTGGGGGATTTCACAGAAAAACTGGTTGACAACATTGCCTTGGCAGAGAGGCAGTGAAAACGTACTGGCAGTGTGCAGCAGGGAATTGAGAACCCCAGTGCCCCAGGCAGCTGCTGCCATGGTGGCACAAGCTCTGCTGTCCATCAAGGTCCCGTAGTGCAGGGGCTTGCAGATGGCAATGTAGCGGTCATAGGACATGATGGTGAGAAGGGAATACTCTGCTGAGAGGAAGAAGAGAAAGAAAAAGAGCTGTGCAGCACATCCTGTATAGGAGATGGCCCTGGTGTCCCAGAGGGCGTTGGCCATGGCTTTGGGGAGAGTGGTGGAGATGCAGCCCAGGTCGAGGAGGGCCAGGTTGAGGAGGAAGAAGTACATAGGGGTGTGCAGGCGGCGGTCGCAGGCTACGGCTGTGCTGATGAGGCCGTTGCCCAGGAGGGCAGCCAGGTAGATGCCCAGGAAGAGCCAGAAGTGCAGGAGCTGCAGCTGCTGCGTGTCTGCCAACGGCAGCAGGAGGAACTCGCTGATGGAGCTGCTGTTGGACATCTGCTGTTCCTGGACATGGGGAGTCATCCCAGAAGAAAATAAAAGAAAGTTAGATGAGATTTCTCTTGGCACAAACCTGTACTGTTCCTTGGTGACCTTCCTCCTGCTGTATCATCCAATCCTTTTTCATTTTCCAATGGAAATGTTGGTTTAGATCCGTGGCCTAAGATTGTTGTCATGAGTTGGAATGTGGATGGAAGAGGAGAGGAGAAGAGGCCTCTGCTGGTCGGCTCTGGAGGAGGCGACCCTGAACCACCCAGGTGGGTACACTGTAAAGTGAGAGGCTCAGTTTTACTTGTAGAATGTGACGTCTTTCTTAGCATCTCTCCACATCATCTCCCTGGGCAGATGCTCTTTCTGGTAACGGAGAGATGCTAAGGCAAATACTTGCGTCCTGCAGGGCAGTTCACAGCTTGGAAGGACCTCTGTCTTATAGAGAGAACCAAGTGTCCTAATGATGGAGTCTCATTAAAAGAAATGCAGCTCATTTCCCAGCTGCACAGAATGTGTTGTCCACAGCCCTCAGCAGCTGCTCTCAGCCCGTGTGCTGGAGAAGGAAATGAGCTCACGCCTGGAGAGATGCAGCTCTGCTCTGCTGGAGCTCTGGCTGCAGAGGAGGCGGTTCAAACCTGATGCTCATTGTGTCCATCGAGCCAGAAAAGGCTGATGGAGCATGAGGATGCTGCTCACAAACCCACTCATCTCCAAAGCTACAGCACAGCAGTCTCAGTGCTGCGTTAATATATACAGCTTGTCTCTCATTTCTCCGGTCATCCCTACCCTAACGGTAGGAAAATGAACAAAAGGCAGGAATTCCCATGTTTGGTCCTCTTTTTTTTTTTAAGTCCCTTCTGCAATGCCCCGAGCACGCAGTGCAGCTGTGAGCCTCCAGCCTCATGCAGCACCCCGAGCAGCAAAAGGCCCCAGTGCTGCTGGGGGGCTCCTTCCCCCCCCCCCCCACGTCTCCCTACAGATACCTGTTCAGCTCCTCGGACAGGCTGAGTGCTGAGCCTGGCTGGTGGCTGAGTCCCTGCCCAGGCACAGTGCCCTGGGATGCAGGGATTTTGGCTCTGCAGGACACCTTTACACTTCCATAGGGACGGGATTCAACTGAATCCATTCAGGCATCTTATCCTGAGGTTGTAGTCCTGGTTCCTGGAGGGGGCTTAGCTCCCTCCCATGCCTCCCACACACCCAGCTGGACCAGCACTGACCACAAATCTGGCCACAAGCATCTGGCCCCCTGCATCCCTCCTCCTGCACAGCCTTCTTTCTCCTCCATTGCCATTCATTCCCATCTTTGCCTGTTGCAGTCACGCTCCAGTTATCAGCTCTCACTGACTACATTTCCCTCTTGGATCCCAATGCTACCCCCATGCTGGCTGTACCTCCCTCTCCCTGGCAGAGCTGCCATCTGTCACACGGGTTGTGCTGCACTCAGTGACATCTCGGTGCCTGCTGTAAGACAAAGTACCCTTAAATAGGACATCTCCTTTTTTGGGCAGTGATCCTTGAAACCGTCATCTGCAACACTGAGACCTCCCTAAGGAGCAGTTCAGGCCTTGAAGACTTGAGGGAAATGGCTTGTTAGGTCTTTCTGCACTGTAATGAGCCCCACAGCGTATGTGGTGTACATGAACTTTGTGGACTGAGAGAAGACTGCTGTAAGGAAACGATGGAGGTACAGACAAAATGCTGTCCAGAAATGTTTGAGAAAGTTGGAGCTGTAATTGGTCCCTGTGGGGCCATTGCCAACAAAGTCTCCCCACAGCTGTGTTTGAGCAGATAATTGGAGGCTGTCATTACAAGCAGGCCTTCATCTTTTTGCTTAGCACCACTACTATGGCAAAGTGGGCTACAAACTTCAGTTCAAGATGATGAGCACAACACCAAGAGATGGTAGCCTGACAATCACACCTGGTTTGACTCAGATGGTATTGGCTATTCTCTCTTCTCAGTTGGCAAAGCACAAAGAGAAGTTTGTTACTGTCAGACTTTCGCTCTTTCTACTGCCACTATTGATGGAGGGTAGTTAGGGACACCAGACTCTCCTGAAATAAATTCTCATTTTGCAGTTTTTCATATACAGGCAGTTGGCCATGAAAACCATGGAGCCCACTGGCTATGTGCTACACCATGTCAGCTTCTACGAAGCCGGTGAAACATTAGGACGAGTGAGGCTCTTCTTGAGATACTCCTTTAAAGAATTAAGAATAATTTGTATTGTTGTCCAGGCTGAGTGGCTTCTAGTAGACTCCCACAGTGACATCCACTTTATTTCCTTGACCCTTAATGAGTATGAAAGTAGGAATTGGGTAAATAGGGCCCTTTCAGGAAGATGAAATATCTTAGGCTTTGGGGAATATCAGAAGAAAAGGATCAGTGGGACACGTCGACATTGCTATAGTTACAATTCAACTGGGTCTACAGTTAAGACAATATAGCTGGGTACACATAAGGGAAAGGTAGCCAAAGAAACTGGTTTTGACTGATTGAGTAGAGGATATGGGTCAGAGCAACCTGAGGAAGACTTCTGACTTCATCCCAACAACCACCTGCGTGAGACCCCCACTATGGACTGTGCACGCGTCAGTAGGAGGGACATCATGTAAATGAGTTCCCCAAAAAACAATGAATGTGTTAATGATATCGAGGAAATCTGTTGAATATGTATACACTTCCTCTATAACTTTCTAATGCTTCTGTCCATTGATGCACATGATTGGAGGAGTGATCCCTCTGTGCCCAGAGCTGAATAAACACATACCTGATTTATAACCTAATTCTGGATATAGAGTTTGATTCCGCATGTCACAATCTCTACAGCCACATCTCCTACATCTGCCTCTGATCTTATGGCCCAGGTAATACAAGAGGGGGCATTACTTTTGAAGCAGATCTTATCTGACTTAACAGTTGGATGTCCTGAGTGGTCATTTCTAAAATAAATGATGCCATGATGGGGAGATCACTGCAGGGGAGGCTGTTGGTTGAGCAGCCTGAGAACTCAGACCTCATCACATTTCACTTGCTCAGTTTGACTGCTACAAAAGCCTGAGTATTTCGTTTTAGATGTCATCAAACCAGCCAACGGGGTTTCCTGAGGAGAACCTTTCATATGAAATTGCTATTAAGTGTCATCCACATGCTTTGCACTGATCTCAAAGAAGATTAGAGGTGATCATGGACTGGCCTGAAGGCAAAAAGTTTGGAGCATCACCAGCAGAAGAGGTGTCATGTGCTAAAGAGGCCCCTCCATTCAATGAACTACTAGAAAATGAAAAGAAGCGTGCCCTATTCACTGATGGATCATGTCTCATTGTGGGGAAGCACTGCATATGGAAAGCTGCAGTGTGGAGCCCCACACAACAGGTTGCAGAAGGCACTGAAGGTAAAGGAGAATCAAGTCAGTTTACAGAGGTAAAGGCTGTCCAGCTTGCCTTAGATGCTGCTGAATGGGAGAGGTTGCAAATGCCTTATCTTTATCCTGAATCATGGATGGTGGTGAATGCCTTATGGGGGTGGTTACAACAGTGGGAACAAAATAACTGGCAATGGAGGGGTAAACCTATTTGGGCTGCTGAATGTTGGAAGGACATTGATGCCCGAACAAAAGATATGGTTGTAAAGGTGCTTCACGTGGATGCACACGTGCCAAAGAGTTGGGCTACTGAAGAACAACAAAACAACCATCAGGTGGATTGAGCTGCCAGAATTGAGGTGACTCAAATTGACTTGGACTGGCAGAATAAGGGTGAATTATTTCTAGCTCAATGGGCCCATGAGACCTCGGGCCATCAAGGACATATAAGTGGGCTAGAGACCGAGGGGTGGACTTAACTATGGATGCTATTGCACAGATTATTCATGACTGTGAAACATGTGCCATAATTAAACAAGCCAAGAGGATGAAACCTCTCTGGGGAGAAGGGAGAAGGAGAAAGTATAAATATGGGGAGGTGTGGCAGGTTGATGATATCACATTGCCACAATCTCACAATGGTAAGTGTTATGTGCTTACCATGGTGGAAACAACCACTGGGTGGCTTAAAACATACGCAGTACTCCATGCTACCGCCTGAAACACCATACTAGGTCTTGAGAAACAAGTCCTGTGACGACATGGCAACCCAGAAAGAACTGAATCTGATAATGGGTCTCCTTTTAAACATTCCCTTATAAATACTTGGGCCAAAGATCATGGCATTGAGTGGGATTATCGTATCCCCTACCATGCACCAGCCTCTGGTAAGGTTGAATGATACAATGGGTTGTTGAAAGCTGTGCTGAAAACAATGGGTGGTGGAACACTGAAGCACTGGGAGAAGCATTGGGTAGAAGCCACTTGGTTGGTCAATACTAGAGGATCTGTCAGTCGTGATGATTCTACCTGATCCATCCCCCTGCATACTGCAGAGGGAGATGAGGTCTCTGTAGTGCATGTAAAGAACATGTTGGGAAAAGCTGTTTGGGTCTTTCCAGCCTCTGGAAAGGGTGAAGTTCTCCATGGAACTGCTTTTCCCAGGGACCTGGGTGCACTTGGTGGGTGCTGGAGAAACACAGAGACGTCCAGTGTGTACCATAAGGGAATTTGATGCGGGGGGAGTGCAGTCAGTGATTCCATGTATATATACGTATATGGGTGTGTGTATATGTAACACATGTTAATTATTGTTTCTTCCTATACAGATAGTCATTTGAGGTAAAAGAAGTTCATCAACCCCTCTCTTTGATCGTGGCATCTCCTTTAAAATAAGGGGATTTGGAAGCTGAACTGTGACCCCAAGTCCTCCTTTGGGAAGAGAGGTGGGGCCATATGGAGGCAGGCGTGGTTTTAAGGGGGTGAGTGTAGCATTGCAGGTGGGGGTGGGGCCTAATAGAATTGACATGGCTTGATTGGGCGAGGCCCAGTAAGAAACCAATGACTGAGTCATGATGGAGCCCAAGAAGAAGGCAGAACCAACAGTGGGTGTCCAACTGAACTCTTGAATCAATGAATCGAGGCCAGCACTCCATGAAGGGCTCTATAAACCCTCAACATCCTCCAGATAATACCTAATAAGTTTATTAGATCCTTAATGATAATTTCATGGCACACTGTCATCTCCTTTGTGTGGGTTGGTTCTTCCCTGAATCACTCCGTATGGGTTTTAGTATCACCACAGGGCTTTATTTTATAGAAGACTTCCTGAAGGATAACGACAATGACCTTCATTTGTTTACTCCAAATTGCTTCATAAAAAGTCCACACCACAGTGAGTATTTGTGGACAAACCTGCCTATGCAGCTTCTGATCTCCTTGTTGCACAGCGTGTAGATCATGGGGTTCATTAAAGGGAAAATGACCGTATGGAAAAGTGCAATGACTTTTTCCATTGGTACAGCCTGGAAAGGGAAAAGGCTCTAACATATTGTGCACAATGCGGGGCACATGGAGGCCTGATTACACGGCCGTCTGCTTTGCTGAGGCTTGCAGAGATGGAATCTGGGAGGTCTGATACAAACAAGACAGTCTCACATTCCAGGCAAAGACAACCACCATTTTGTCCCCAAATTGTCTTGAAATGGCCCAAAATTGTCCCTAAGTTGACTCAAAGTGTCCTCTAATGTCCCCAAAATGATCAAAATTGACCCCAAATTGCCCCAAATTACCCCCAAATTCTCCAAAATTGGCCCCCAAATGTCCCTAAATCGACCCAAATTGACTTCTAGGCCTAAAATCACACCCACTGATTGGAAAAGGAAACCAGTTATGGAGCACTCCCATCTGTTGTGAGTCAATGGGGTGCATTCATCTGACAGCTGCAAAGCAGATTGCAATGGAACACCAAAAAACCTTTTTAGTCCATGGTGTCACTGCAGCCATCCCAAGGAATGGGGAATTCCATTCTGGATTTTCCCTGGAATGCATCAGTTAGAGTATTTTCTACACTAATCTATTCTCCCCAGCTGTCTTTCAGTGCAGATGAGGGTGCTGGGATAGCATTCAGACTTTCACTTTTCCTCACAGAAATTCTGTAATACATCCCAGTTCCTCACTGGGGCCATAAGAACATTGGAGATGTGAAGAAAAAACAATTATCTAAATATCTCTAATCAGTTAATCCATCATTAACCAGCCATGTGCCCAGCTGAGAGAGCAAAGTGCTCCTTAAAAACCTCACATCATGCCATGAAGCAGTCTTTAATTATCCATAAGATAATTAAGGTAGGGAAAGAGCACTGAGACCAAGGAGCCCAACCTTCAGCCCATCACCTCCTTTAATTAATCACAGAATAATTAAGATGGGGAAAAAGCACTGAGACCACAGAGTCCAACCTTCAGCTCATCTCCCCCTTTAATTAATCGTGGGATAATTAAGATAATTAGGCAACACCGAATGCTGTATTTATGCAGTTGAGCTCTGCTCTGAATGTCCCACTGACTCCCAACTCTGTCTATAAGCAGATTAATTGCATTAAATGCACCTCTGGGTTGATTCCTGGAATTGATTACCCCACAGAAACTCATAGAGACCCACAGAGACCCATAGTGTTGGAGTTGGGGCAGTATGTTTGGGCTGAGGTTGGATCTGTAAGGGTCCTTACAGATCACAGAACCACAGAATGGCCTGGGTTGGAAGGGTCCATAAGGATCACAGAACCACGGAAAGGTTGGGTTGGAAGGGTCCTTAAAGATCGTAGAGCCTTGGAACAGCTGGATTGGGTTGGGTTGCGATGAAAGGGTACTGACAGAATGGCATGGGTTGGAAAGGACCTCCAAGTGATCCATCCACATTGTTGCCCTGTGCTGGGAGAGCAGCACCGCCTGAGGCACTTTCCTTCCTCACTGAGCTCACTTTCTGAAGCCCACCCCATGCAGACATACATCATCAGCTTCAATACATACCTCCCTATCAAGACCTTGTGGGCAGTCCATCAGCCTGTTCTGAAGCCTTCACTCTTTTCCTCTCCCACACACTCATGCATATGTGGGCAAAGAAAAGTTGGTTAGAAAACGATAGAAAATCAAAGCCCCTTTGCATTGCATTTTAGGCTTCCACCCATGGAGCGGTGGAGTCACCGTCCCTGGAGGTGTTCCACCAGTGTGGGGCAGCGAGCAGTGCTAGTGGGCAATGGGTGGTTGGATGAGGGGATCGCTTGAAGTTCTTTTCCAGCCGTAATGACTCAGAGCTGGGGCTCAGTGAGGGCTGGCTACCCCTGAGAGGTGGGTGGTCTTTGGGATGGAGTTTTGTTTTGCCATTACAGTCAGATTGTAATGAGAAATAATTACCCATAGAGGTAATTGTTAAAGTTAGAGTTAGGGTTAGTGTTAGGGTTAAGGAGCCATCTCCATTGGTCTCTCCATACAAAGTGCCACATTGAGGTCCCATCCAATGCATGATTTTAAGATGGAGAACCTACCAGGACTGGTGCCCTGCTTGACATCTTCTTCTCCCAGGGAAGCAGTGGGGTTACTGTCCCTGCTGGTTTTCGAGGCACTGGGATGAGGTGCTATGAGATATTTTTCAGTAGCTCAAAGGCAGTAATGATGATGTAAGGACGGCTGAACAGGATGGCCTTCTATGCCCTTTCCAACCTTGTGATTCTATGATCCTATGTTTATATCTGCTTAAGTGGATTATAATCTATGCTTCCAATATGAAAATGAGCTACCAGCCTCAGCCTTTCAGATTCTGAATGTACAGTTGGATATGGGGTTGCACAGAATGGAAACCCATCATCCACAGTTCTCCTCATCAGTTCATTTCCTCTCATAGAATCACAGAATCAAGAGGTTGGAAAGGACCTACAAGATCACCTAGTCCAACCATAATCCTCCCATTTCTTTAGCTACAACAAAGCATTAAACCATATCTTGTAGCTCCTCATCCAGACAACTCTTGAACACTGCCAGGGATGATGACTCCACCACTTCCCTGGGCAGCCATTCCAGTGCCTGACCACACTGAGACAAAAAGTTCCTTCTTATGTCTGGTCTAAGTTTCTTTTGGTACTAGTCTGCTGGCAGACGCATGCTTCAAGGAAGTGTCAAATGAACGCAATGTGTTTTTGTTGGTGATTGGTTGGTTGGTTGGTTGGTTTCTCCCTTTCTCTCTTTCCCCCAGAATCTGTCCCACCGGGCAGGGACAGGCATTGCCCACAGACACTGAGGCTGCTACTCCATGTGATTTAAACAGCTCTGGACCCATGATCCCTCCCTGCACTCTGGGGTTGTTTCCAGTGATTCAGAGGAGATGGGAGATAAAGCTTATAAGCTTTTACAGTCATTTAAGTACTGAAAAATTACAGTGAGATCGCCCTGCAGTCCTCTCTTCTCACTGAGCTTCATTTGGTTTATGTGGGCGACATTTTGGAGCCTGGCCTGGTCATTTTGGGTGGCATCCCTTCCTTATACTACATGCACCGCTAAGCATGATACCATCAGTAAACACTGAATCTCGCTGTCTGCCTCATTTATAAAGATTCTGAAGAGTATGGGTTTCAAGTTAGGGACTGGGGGACCAAACTCATCATCAGACCCCACCTGGATGACACCAGCTTGCCCTGGAGAATCTACCTTGGCAGGTCCGTGTGCTAAGGAGCTGGACAGAACATGGTTTTGGAGAGTCAAACAGGCAGGTTCAACAAGTACCCAAGGTGGCCTTGCAAAACCAACTGGTTCTAGACATATTGCTGTTAAAAGAACCACAGGGTGTGAAAGATGTTGAACTGAGCTGAAGGAGAATGCTGTATCATCATCCACAGTGCCACCACTACCATAACTGAGGCACATCAAAACACAAAGGCAATCACCAAATGACTGGTGTGCTTTTTGAGTGATGCAGCAAAATGACTGATTTGATGGACTGATCCACTGGCCATGGATCACATCCCTGCTGAAATCATTGGGATGCAGAGGGTGGGGGAAATGGCTTGTGTGAATATCAGTCTTAGGATATGGTGTGGGTTTTTGTTTCTAATGGTAGAGCTTCTCATCTCTCTTCCTTTTCATCTGCTAACTGCTACATGCAGATCACAATTATTGAAGGAAACCACAGAATGTTTGAACCATAGGTTGGTGTATGGGATGACATGTGAGTGTCTGTTCATGTGAGCTGGAACAATGCACTGAGAGACAATTAAGTCACATGGAGCAGCTGGGTGTCCCTTCCCTTTATTAGACTGATGTATCAGCCACTCCTGGAAGAGTCCTGAACAACAGCCCTGAAATGGTCAGGTTTCAGGACAAGGCCTGGTGTGACTTCCTTTGATTTGGATATAGCCCAGTGTCCAGGAATTAAGGCAACTCCAGTTCCAAATAGGGGCTGATGATATCTGATCTGCTTCCTTTGATATTATAACTAGTTGCTGGTTGGGAGGTCGGATTTGCCCTGCCTCTGCTGCTGGCCCTGCTTCTAGGTGTAGTTGTTTCCACTCTATGCTATGTGGAACATCCCTATCAGCAGGCTTGGTGCTGGATTCAGCACTGGTGATCTCATCACTCCCTTTAATTCCCCTTCTTCCTTTTTTTTTTTTTTTTTTTTTTTTTTTGTACCTCTAATTGTTTTTACTAGCTCAAGTCTTACTTGAAGTTCCTATAAACCTGACAAGATGCCTCTTAACAAGGGACCAGCATGGCTGGACTTCAGTGCCTAGGGCAAGTAATGCTGTCCCAGACATATGCTTTTATTCCTAAAAGAATAATTAACTGGTATCATCCTCCTGGCTGGGTGGCTTATAGTCGACTCCCACTTTACTTCCCTGTCCGTTAGTCCATGCCCAGAGCTTCTCAGCCATGTCCCTGTCAACTGTAAGCTCCATGCAGAGTTCAAGTGGGACACAGAGGGCACAGCCTTCTGCTGGGTGGATACAAGTGTTGGTTGAACTGGACGGGACAAGCCCTCCCACCATGCCCTCCTGGGAAAATGGCCACCCCAAGAATGGCAGTCTGCCTCCTCCATGACCCCATCTGAAATGCTCCTGCACTGATTGATTAAAGGGCTTTAAACCAGGTCCAAAGGGGAAAGGGAGGGGAATTGGATGTGACAGAGAAGGGCTGAGGGATGATGTTGCTGTTGGAGATTGCAGGGAAAGCCTCTGAGTTGTTCCATAGGACTGTGGGAGGATTCCTCAGAGAAAGTCTTACTGCCAATACCCCATCCTAAATCTTACTGTGTACCCTCTGGGGGTAACCCCAACCTGCTGCTGCCCAAAATTGCCTGTAGACCAATGCGGGTAGCATGAGAAATAAACGGGACAACTCAAGAGAAAACCACAGAGCTTTTCCTTTCATGCAGGCTTCTGCTTCTGAGCAAGGCCCTGAACACCAGTACCACAGTGTAGATGCAAGGCCCAGCCAGGCTAAATCAAAGCATGCTTCTGGAAGGGGATGCTTTCTGAAGAGTCTTTACGCTAATGAGACAACCACAAACATTCACTCAGCGAACTCCAAATCTCTGTGCCTTTGCGGGCCTAGGGTTTTGTTTGTCTCACAGAGACATGGTGGAATGGTTCTCACCTCTGAACTGTAGCAGAGCAGATATTGATTCTTTATGACGTATGGCCAAGGACAATTAGGAAAGGCTGCTGCCATCTGTGAGAGTGCACTGAGCTCTGCCTGGGGATGGCAGAGGAGCCAGCTGAGAACTGATGGAAAGGGCTCAGAGAGGAGAGCAGCAGATTCTGTTCCTTGCTTCCTGATCAGGAAGGACAAGAGGAGGAGGGGGACGGGCAGGTATCTGAGTTACAGCTGGGATGGAATTGTTTTCTTCAGGCTGCCTACTATGGTGCAGTTTTTTGTTTCTAAGAGAAAAACAATGGTGATAACACTCTGATGTTTACAGCTGCTGCTAAGCAGCATTGTACAGAGCCAAGGCCATGGTCAGTGGAGGGCTCAAGGAGCTGGGAGGGAACAGACTGCGCACAGCTGACTGGAAGTGGTCAAAGGGACATTTTGTAGCACCTGACAGCAAGCAGAAATTGTATTGAAAGGGGTGGCAGTTTATCTCACTCTCTTCTCTTCCCAGTGCCCAACTGAGCATCAGTCTGGTGATGCTGAGCAAGCGCTTGTGCATCAGTTGTTACTACTGCATATAAATGGATATATAGTGATAACTATTACACCTCTGCTTTTATCTCTTTTTTCAAATTGCTTGGTTACAACCCACAAGTTGTACTTTTTTTCCCCAATTCTCATCCCCATCCCACTGGGAATGGGACAGTGCACAAAGCACTGTGTGCTGCTGAGCCACATGCTGGATTCAACAACCACCATCATTTTGGTGCCCGATGTGAGGCTCCAACGATTGAGATAACAGCACATCTGTCCTGAGTGAGTTAACACAGGTCTTTGTGGGAGCTGGAGAACTGCAGGCCATGATGCTGATTGTTTCCCCATTTGTGGAGCTTGTTGAGTCTTCTCATGAAGCTGCATTGCACAGCTCCTTGCTTGCTGCTTGTTTTCCTTGCTGTACTGTTTGCCAGCTCTGGGGGCTGGATTAGGGTATTTATTTTGGTATGCTGTTTGACTCTGGTTTATATCATGATAAAATTGGCAGCTGACAAAATGAAGTTTTGTGCACATTCATCTCTGATGTCATCTTTGAGTTATGGAAGTTATACTGTTGATAAGATTAGTAATTACACCCTTGACTTGGACTCCTCAGGGAGTCTCGCTACGGAGGAGAGAAGGGATGACACTTTCCAGTAGTCCCTCAGACTCACTCTCACTTCTTTTTGTCCTGGAGATTGACAGCTAGTTCCAATAGCTCTTGAAAATTTTGACTATCCATGGGATGCTTACACCAGCACACTCCCACTGTTACGTGTCATTAATGTGTTTCAGCTTATGTTTCAGATTAAACAGTTATTCAGGAATATCAGTGAGAGATCTGCCCCAAGGTGAGAAGGCTCTGCATGGCAGGGGGTGTGGGATGGTCTGGGCAGCTGCCTGGAGCGGTGGGCACCCCCAGGGCTTTGGAACTTCATCTCTGGGCAACCGCATGATCCTGAGAAACTGGTAGAATATTGGGGGCAGGTCTGCTGTGGCTCTGGTAGCCCCCAAGAAACACACATGACTGCAGTGTGCCAGATCCAGAGAGCTGGAAACGCTGACAGTGCTGCAGCCTCTGCAACTCTTGGCACAGACCCTGCAGCAGATCCAAGGTTTTGCCACATGTCCTGCGTTTGCTCCATGCTCTGGACAGATCCCGCTGTCACTCATCCCCTCATAATGAGCTCTGCAGTCACTCCTGCTACAGGTCCTGTAGCTGTTCCAAGTATTGCTATAAGAAAATGAAACAAATTCCTCCCAAGGGAGGTGCACTGTGCCAGGAGGTACAGCCCTGTGGTCACTCCAACCCCTCCAATGAGCCCAGTGGCTGCTAAAACTTCAGTCTCAGGTCCTGTGGTGATTGCAGCTCTGGCAATGAGCTCTGCAGTTGCTCCAACTCCTGCAACAGCCCAACAGTCACTTCAGTTCCTACAGTGAATACTATGGCTGTTAAAACCCCTGCAACTAGTTCGGAACTTGCAAACAGAAAAACATAAGAATTAGTTCATATATGTTGGCAAATGCATATATTGTATATGTGTGAAAATATACTAAATATATATGTATAAATACATTTGTCAAAACTATTATCCTTTTCTTTTTCTCTTTTTTCTTCTTCTTTTTCTTCTTTTTCTTCTCTCTCTTTTTTTTTTTTTTTTTTTTTTTTTTTTTCCCCTCTTTTCTCTTTATCTCAACCCATAAACCTTTAACCACAGCACTGCCCCGAGTCTCTTACTGATCTCCTTGGGACTATTCAATCTGATCCGGTCACACACTGAAGAGCACCAGAATATCTTGAAGTCTTCTCAGGGAGCAGATCCTGAGGTATATTCCTTACACCAGCTTTGAAAGAGGCCTCCAGTTCTCTGGGCCTGCTCTGAAGCAGCCCTCTTGTTATGGCAGTGCCAGCAAGGAGACCAGCTCTGACACAGCCGTTCGTATTGCCGGCTACTGACTGCAGCCCTGGATTGCTGCTGTAGAGACAACAGGACTGTCGTGAGACACAGAAGACCTTCAGGCCTGCACAAATGAGAGGACTTGAGAGCACTGTGGCGGTGTAAGGAGATCAGAAATGAAAAGAACACGTTGAGCTGCTGTCTGTGGCTGTACCTCCCCAAATCCAGACAAAGTAGGAAGGAAGAAAAGCTAAGCAAATGTCTATTTTAAAACCTTTTTAGGTACCTTAAAATGTATTCAGGGAATCTGGTTACGTGTTTCCATGAGCTCTTGGACAGAGAAAATGGAAATTAGGTAGGAAAGAAGTGAAATATATTTTTATTTATAAGTTCAATACTATTTCTTTTTTTTTTTTTTTGCACGTTGCTATATCTCACACAATCAAACAACAAAAGATGCATAAACCATAAAGAACCATCACTGGGAATCCAATGAGGAGGTTGTGCATTTTATGGAAGCTGGAATAGTGTGTACTGCAGCAACTTCCTGAGAGCGTGCTTGATCTCCCTGTTCCTTGTGCTGTAGATAACAAGGTTCAGGGTTGGAGGAACCACTGCATACAGAAGTGCCACTGTCAGATCCAGGAGTGGGGAATAAATGGAGGGGGGCTTCAGGTAGGCAAAAGCGGCAGTGCTGACAAACAGGGAGACCATGGCCAGGTGAGGGAGGCACGTGGAGAAGGCTTTGTGCCGTCCCTGCTCAGAGGGCATCCTCAGCACAGCCATGAAGATCTGCACATAGGACACCACTATGAAAACAAAGCAACCAAAGAATAAATTGGCACTAAAAATGAGAAACACAACTTCCCTGAGGTTGGAGTCTGAGCAGGAAAGCTTGAGGATCTGGGGGATTTCACAGAAAAACTGGTTGACAACATTGCCTTGGCAGAGAGGCAATGAAAATGTACTGGCAGTGTGCAGAAGGGAATTGAGAACCCCAGTGCCCCAGGCAGCTGCTGCCATGGTGGCACAAGCTCTGCTGTCCATCAAGGTCCCGTAGTGCAGGGGCTTGCAGATGGCAACGTAGCGGTCATAGGACATGATGGTGAGAAGGGACAACTCTGCTGAGAGGATGAAGGTAAAGAAAAAGAGCTGTGCAGCACATCCTGTGTAGGAGATGGCCCTTGTGTCCCAGAGGGCGTTGGCCATGGCTTTGGGGAGAGTGGTGGAGATGCAGCCCAGGTCAAGGAGGGCCAGGTTGAGGAGGAAGAAGTACATGGGGGTGTGCAGGCGGCGGTCGCAGGCTACGGCTGTGCTGATGAGGCCGTTGCCCAGGAGGGCAGCCAGGTAGATGCCCAGGAAGAGCCAGAAGTGCAGGAGCTGCAGCTGCCATGTGTCTGCCAACGGCAGCAGGAGGAACTCGCTGATGGAGCTGCTGTTGGGCATCTGCTGTTGTTCCTGGGCTTGGAGTTCTGCTCAGAGTGCAGAAGATAATGACAAGTCCAAACCATTCTCAGAGACACTCCTCCTGCTATAATATGAAGTGTTTTAATTCTCCTACAGCAGTGTACGTTTAGCACCATTACTTGCATTTATTTTAATGTAGTTCAGCATTCCTTAAGCAGAAGCAGCAGATGGAGCTCTAACCTTCCTCTTATTATCTTATCCCTTCTCCCTGGATATTTCCTACTGTTTCTTGTCTTATCTTTACCCCAAGTGCTCTTAGGGCCCCTTACACCAGCTTCAGTGACATTCAGTTTCAGTTAGGTAATGCTGCCTGATTTTAAGATAAATGTATTATTCATGCCTGCAGGAAATGAAGGTAATTACAATTGGTTCAATTATTAGAGTAAGGGGAGACTGAGAGCACATAATGTGTGACTGTTCACAAAACAAGCAATTGATTCATGAAAAATTCTCGGATCTCTGATAGCCCCTTTTAGGTTTCTGACTCCAATCCTTTTTGCCCCAGAACAGGAAATGGAAACCCCCTGCCTTGGCTCTCTTCTTGCAAAGTACCCTCAGAAACCTTCAGTTGTGCAGTGGAGCTGTGATCCCCTGACCCAGGCAGCAGCTGTGGCAGCACAAGCCCTGCCGGGGGCTCCTTCCCCCAACACGTCTCCCCGCAGCGCCCTGGGCAGCTCCCCGGGCAGGCTGAGTGCTGAGCCTGGCAGGCGGCAGAGTCCCATACCCGGCACACAGCCCCTGGGGCACAGCAGGGACCCTGCTCTGCAGGACAGCCCTGGGCACCCGCCTGGAGCCATGCTGGGACACGCAGCCCTCAGGGCTGTGCCCTGACTCTGCAGCACGGGAGCCCTCAGCTAGGGCAGAAGGCTTTTAACACAGTAAAGAAACATGCAGTGCCTGAAGCGAGATCTTATACGGGATGTCCCTGATTTGGTTAACCCTCTATGAAAAGCATCTGCATGGTCTGTAGTGAGAATTACTATGTCATGTTCTGTGCTCCTGCTGTGTGCTCCCAGCCTGCTCACACCGTACACATCCTGGAAGCTCTTTCCCCTTTCTCTCCTCTCCTTTTGGGAGCTGCTGACTGTGCTGTGCACAAGAGCTGCTCCTGGGCACAGCTGTCTCTCTGCAGCACTGCCCACTTGTATGAGCTCCCTGTGTCCCAGGAGCCCGGCCCAGCTCAGCATCAGAGGATGTCATGTTTATCCTTCCCACTCTTCTCCCCTGAGATGTCCCTGCGTCCTCTTGGCCAACAGATCCTGAAAAACAACAGCATCATGATTGTACTTTGAAATCTGATGAATTAAATACCAATTGTACAGTGGTCAGTGACTGATTCCAGACCTGATAACTGAGATCCTGTGATGAAACAAAATGGGCATACAGGCAAGGACAGAGAGAGGTGGACTTCCCCTGTGCAGGGCAGTGATTTAGTTGAGGCAGTGCAGGCATCTCATCCCTAATTGGAAACCCTGGGGCTGAAATGGGATTCAGCTCCCCATGGACACACAGTATCATTGGGATTCCTCTGGTTCAGTTCAGAAGTGCACAAGGAGTTGCCTGCATGTGAGCTCCTGCTCTGAGTCCTCGGTCCTTCAGCAGGGAGGCAGCTGCTCACACACAGACACTGGGTGATGCCCAAGGTGCCTGGGCTGCTCCTGATGTGTGCCAGTGCTTGTAAACTGTGTGGGAAATACCTGAGACAGACAGCTCCTTCCTGGGCATCAGCTGAGGGCCAGAGAGGGGATAGCACCGGCTGTCTGGTGAATTCACATGCAGCTGCAAGTGCAGCACAGGGCCTTCAGCAAAGCCATGCCCATGCTGTGACCATGTTGCTATGTCAACTCCAAGGCCCACAATAGGTCTAATGCCTGTGTGCCACCTTCTGCGCACTAATACCATAGATGAGCTATCCAGTCAGGCTATGTCCAGTGATGCTTTTCAATTAGGATGTTTACTTCTGTGGTTTTGCACTAATGCAAACACCAACAAACAGTAAGCTAGAAATATTGATAGAGCTGCTGGCCTGAGCTCCTGTTTGGACCATGGGGACACAGTTTAATGGCTTCCACAACTGCACTGTAGCACAAGGGGGATACCGAGTCTTTAGGATGGATGGGTGAGGAGACAAGGAAGAGCGACTGCCCTCTGTGAGAGTGCACAGAGCTCTGCCTGGGGATGGAAGAGCAGACAGGTCAGAGCTAATGGAAATGGCCAACAGAGGAGACCATCAGTGTCTTTTCCTGTCTTCCTGATCAGGGAGAGTCAATGGAAGGTGCCCTCTGCAGACAGATGGGAATCTGATATTGTCTGTCCCTTGTCCCATTTGGTGGCCTTTGTCACTCCATTATCTGCGGCAGGGACAGCACAGCAGGGCATGTGGCATCCAGCAGATCCATGGAGAGCACAGATGGCAGCTTCTTGACCAAGCCATGGAGGAACCAAAGAGGAGAGCTGCTCTGCTGGATCTCATACTCTCCAGCATGGAAGGTCTGGTGGGAATTGTGAAGGTGAAAGTGGCATCAGGCCACGTGCAGAAGACATAAGGATCTAATTTTATTTATTTATTTATTTATTTATTTATTTATTTATTTATTTATTTAGAGGCTGTAAGCTTATAAAGATGAACATATATGTCAATAAAACTGAAACAAAGAATTGAAGACAAAGATAGAAATCAATGAAAATGTGTTAACCCTTTTCAACATGAGAAATTCTCATGAGTCTTGTTCCATTTTTAGTTGTAAATATGAGTCTTTGTAGGGATTTTGTGTCTTTTTTTTTTTTTTTTTTTCCTTTAATTCAGATGCTTTCAGGTACAGAGACACAGACAGCGATGCCAGTGCCATCATTGCCCTGTGACTAAATCCCGGCGCCCACCGCTGCTCTTCCCTGCTGCCTATTTGATCCCTCATCCTCCAGGTGTCTCCAGCTGTCCTAAATAAATGGTCGTGGTTAAAGGCATGTTTTCAGCAGGCCATTTAGACACATGCTCCTGCCACAGCCTGCCAGATTTCCCCATCCCTTGCTCTTTGTTCAGTCAGATACCTCCCAATTATCTGTCTGATTTGTGACTTTTAGGGGGATGACTAAAATTTGCTCCATCTCGCCAAAGACTGATGAACTGTGTTGTCAACTCCTTCACTGTGATTCTATCTATCCCTTCCTATCTTTTCTTTTTCTCTTACTTTTTCTTTTTCTATGTCGTTTTCTTCTCCTTTTCCTTTTCCTTTTCCTTTTCCTTTTCTTTTTCTTTTTCCTTTTCCTTTTCCTTTTTTTTTTCCTTTTCCTTTTTCTTTTCCTTTTCTTTTTCCTTTTCCCTTTCCATATCCTTTTTTTTTCCTTTTTCTATTTCTATTTCTTTTTTTTCTCTTTCTCTCTTTCATTTTTTCATGCTTTAAAGAAAGCATGAATTCTGAAAGATGTTCATTAATGTCAGTAAAAGTGAAAAAAAGAGTTGAAGACAAAGACAGAAAGCAAGAAGAAAGTGTTAACCCGTCTCAGTGTGTGAAATACTCACGAGTCCTGTTCAGTTCTAAGTTGATACCTCCCAACTCCCTGGCTGATCTATCCAAGGGAGATTACTGAAATTTGCTCCATTCCTCAAAAGTCTGTTGTCAAATCCTTCACCGTGATTCTATCTATCCCATCCTATCTGTTTCTAACTCATTTCTTGTGCAAATATTCCCTATGAAAAATAAACCTCAATATAAGCTGCTTGGACATGGCATGCAGTTGATCACTGTGTTTTACTGTTGATTCAATTACATCACCTTTCCTTCTGTTTGTTGGCCATAAATAAAGAGAATTCTTTCTTTATCCATGTGCAGCTGGTTCTCTGTGGAAAGCCAGTGGGAGTTGGTACAAAGGAGGTTTAACACTGAGCGGGTGACGGTAGAGGAGAAGAGTGATGTGAGGAAAAGTGATGCAAGTCCCATGGGGCCAGTGTGAGTAGGAGTGGGATGCGGAGGTGGAGGAGGAACTTTGTCAACACAGTAACAGTACAGAACTCATTGGGACATCCTGGATTGACATCAGTTGCAAAGTGCTTCATTAACTTCTTGTATAAAACAAACTATAAATAAATAGACAATAAGTGCATTTTGGATTCTTGCTCTTTAAGCTCTCTCCATTTTGCTGAGCACATTCTGAAAACCTGAAGAAGAGAACAGGAAGGTACAAAGCACAAGAGGCTCTTTAGGTTATAATGGGCCCCAGGGCGCATTTGATGCTGAGTTCATCAGCCTCCAGTGCAGAGAGAAGTTTGCACAAAGTGCTCAACAAGACAAAGTCAGAAGTAACAGTGAAGTTTCTTGGAGCATTAATGGGCCCACTGAGGAACATTAACAAGCAAGCTTCCCAAGGGACTTGTTAGAGAAGATAACTGGAAGCCATGACTACAGGCAGGCAAAGGCACTGGCATGCTAAGAAACATCTCCTTTGCCTTACGAAGCAGACAGGTCAAGCCCTGATTGCAAGACCAGAAGTAGGGAGATCCTGTCTCTCATGTTGGCTCAGGGCACTTCCTGTGGCAGTGAGTTGGAAGTCTATATGATGTTAAGTGAAAGACATAGGAACGGAAGATCCCAGGCTCTGCATGTGGTGCAAGGATGCTGTTAAGTTCCTATCCCACATGTGCCCTGTGTCTCATTGCAGGATGTGGGATGTGAGAAGGGCCCAGTCTGAACAAGCAGTCAATCCCTGTGAAACTCTGAACTTCACATCTCTCAGTTCCAGTGCCCTCCTTTGCACATTCTCCCAGAGTTTGAAGTCCTTTATGTTCTGTGGTGCCCAGAAGTGCACCTAGTGCTGCTAGTGAGGCAGTAGCAATGCAGAGCAGAGGGATGATCCTTTCCCTCACCCAGCTGGCAATAAGTTGCTTCATGCACTCCAGGGGACTGTTGGCTTTCCTGGCTGCCTTGGCACACTGCTGACTCACATTCAGTGTGATGCTGACCAGCACCCCAACCCTTTCCAGTCAGACTCCTCTCCAGTGTCCCATATCCAGTCAGTGTGTATGTCCAGCATTGCCCCTACCCAGGTGCACAATCAGGCACTTGTTCTTGTTATACTTTATGCACTTGGTGCTTAGTACCAATTGGTACCCACTTCTCTGACTTGTCCACATCTCTCTGCAAGTCCTCTCCACCCTCAGTGGAGGCAACAGCACTTCCTCATCTGGTCTCATCAGCAAACTTGCTCAGAACATCTTCTAGTCCTGCATTCAAGTCATCTGCATAAACATGAAAGGAAAGTGGCCCCCAAATGGAACCCTGGGGACCCCGACAGTGATCATCTACCAGCCCAATGGAACCCACTGACTATATCCTTTGGGACTGACCTACTGGCCGACTGCTCACCCACCACATTGTGTTTCTGTCTAGCCATATGCAGAACATTCTGTTCAGAAGGTTGTGAGAAACAGTGTCAAAATCTCCACTGAAATCCTCAAGGATTACATCAACTGGCTTCCCTTGGTCAACTAAACGGATAACTGTGTCACAAAATGAGCTTAAATTAAACAGGACCTTTGCCTCACAAACTTGTGTTGGCTGCGACCAATGACAGAATTGTCCTTCAGCTGTTTTTCCATAACTCCCACCATCATTTTCTCCATAATTTTACCAGGCTCTGGACTGACAGGTCCATAATTGCCCATGTCATCTTTCTTGCTCTTCCTTACAATGAGTCAACATTTGCCAGCTTCCTGTCAGCTGGTATGACCCTAGACTTCTATAGATGCAATTGAAATGAGAGCCCAGAGCACACTAAGTTGTCATCATTGAAAGAAAGTAGATGTGCCATAGCTTTGCAATGCCTTGAACTCCAGAGTATGCCACAAATGCAGCAGAGGTGAAGATTTGCCTCTTCTGTTGTGAACTCATTCATTTGGTAAGCAGAATAACACTACCTGATACATGGGGACTGTGTCTCTGCTCTGCTCTGCTCAGCTCACAGGGCAGCGGTGCAGGGTGTTGCTCTCATGTCAGTGCAGGTAAACTTGCTTTAACCCTTTTTCCTCTGTAAATGCTTCCTCTATTTGTATGCTCAGATACACTTCCACATTCCCTCAAGTACACTTTCATATATCATTAACAATTACAATTTCTTATACCAACAAAACAGTTTGTCAAACAGTACAGTTCTTCAGTTCACATAAACTCCCTTAATACAGTATGTATTCTTCAGCTATAAACACTGTGCCACAGAACCAGCACTGACTGAACCACCTCCCTCACACACTTCCTCGCAAGCAGTACATAGTATTACATAAATGGGTTGACACTCATGGGTCGGGTGGAATGTACACCTCTCCTCAGGACAATCTTACTAATCTACAGAGTACAAACTCCCATCTTCTTACATACAAGCAGAAAGTACATATGAGTGGACAGACAACACAGTCTTTCACTTTGTCCGTGTCTGGCCATTTCCCTCACAGGAAGAAGGAAACATGGATCGGGACTCGGCACTCACCCTGCAGATGTTCTGTGTCTCACTCACACCACACTCACTCTGACATTTAGATCAAAAACCATGGTTTATTCATACTACACAATGCTGACAACGTTTTCTAGCTGGAATCTTAATAACACTCATACTCTGGTCGACCAGTTGCATACGTTAATGTTTTTCCCAGAGTCGTCTTGACACACGGTACCAAACACTTAAAGCAGATGATAATATTGAACATACAACCTATAAGCCCCATGATTACACCTTGGAGAACCCAGGCTACCATTTGACAGGCTATCCACTATATCCCATACCCGTAGGAGAGACCAACCTAGGTCCCTCCTATTGCCAACCACCTGGGAGAGAGTATTTGTTCTTGTTTCCATTCATATGACATACAGTTCCCTTTCATAGGAACTCACCCAAGGAGTCTTCCTACCCCAGCTGGCAACCAAAGCCATGAGCTCACCTCCCTGGGAGCAGCACATATGGCTGTAAACTGTGTAGGATGTCTCCTCAAGACATATGGGCTCCACTTACCATACACATACCTGGTCCACCTATGGGTGGTCCTTGTCTGTCCCTGCAGTGATCAGGTGAGGAAGGGAGTCCTTCAGAGAAATCTCAGGGTGCGCCAAAAGTGTCTCCCTCTCAGCTGGTCCTGCAGCGAACAGAGCTGGTCCCACCTGGGCCGCCAAATTGACTACAGGAATTGAACTCTATAACCTCTATAACTGATACAGTCTCCCATGACATACTTATAACAAAGTTGAGGAAGTATGGGATAGGTGAGTGGACAGTGAAGTGGGTCGAGAATTGGCTGACTGGCAGAGTGCAGAGGGTTGTTGTTGGCGGTGCAGTGTCTGGCTGGAGGGCTGTAACTAGCGGCGTCCCCCAGGGGTCTGTGCTGGGTCTGGTCCTGTTCAACATCTTCATCAATGACCACCCTCAGCAAGTTTGCTGATGACACGAAGTTGGGAGGATTGGCTGACACACCTGAAGGCTGTGATGCCATTCAGCGAGACCTGGACAGGCTGGAGAGCTGGGCAGTAAGAAACCGGATGAGGTTTAACAAAAGCAAGTGTAGAGTCTTGCACCTGGGTAGAAATAATTGCATGCACCGGTACAGGCTGGGGGATGAGCTGCTGGAGAGGAGCTCTGCTGAGAGGGACCTGGGCGTCCTGGTGGACGACGCATTGGCCATGAGCCAGCAGTGTGCCCTTGTAGCCAAAAAAGCCAATGGCATACTGGGGTGTATTAAAAAGAGCGTGTCCAGCAGGCCGAAGGAGGTGATCCTCCCCCTCTACTCTGCCCTGGTGAGGCCTCATCTGGAATATTGTGTCCAGTTCTGGGCTCCCCAGTAAAAAAAAGACAGGGATCTCTTAGAAAGAGTCCAGTGGAGGGCCACAAAGATGGTGAAGGGCCTGGAGCATCTCCCCTGTGAGGAGAGACTAAGCAAACTGGGTCTGTTTAGCCTTGAGAAAAGAAGGCTGAGAGGGGACCTGATCCAGGTCTATAAATATTTGAGGTGTGGGGGGCAAAGTGGTGAGGCCAGACTCTTTTCAGCATTGTGTGGAGGAGGGACAAGGGGAAACAGACAGAAACTGGACCATAGGAAGTTCTGCACTAATGTGTGCAAGAACTTCTTTATGGTGAGAGTGACAGAGCACTGGAACAGGCTGCCCAGGGTGGTTGTGGAATCTCCTTCTCTGGAGATATTCAAGACCTGCCTGGATGCCGAGCTGTGCAACGTGGTGTAGGGAACCTGCTTTGGCAGGGGGACTGGACTCAATGGTCTCTGGAGGTCCCTTCCAACCCCTACAATTCTGTGATTCTGTGAATATCATGGGGTGGTTTGGATGGGGAAAGACTACCCCTTTGAATGACCTTTTGTCAGGGCATGTCCTGAGATTCCTAGGATCCTCAAAATGCAGCATTGCTTCTGTCACTGAAAAATGGGGCCCTGTGTGGGACGGAGGGAGGGTCCATGAGTCCCTGGCCCACCTGACTTAGTATTTCCATGGTCTTAGCAAAGACATACTTACAACTTGAGGATGACAGTTAGCTGCGTTCATGGTGGCATGGCCACTGCTGATGGCCTTGAACGGTCTGAACATAACTGAAGAGGCTCAGGCTGATGCAAATCAGCTATTGAATGACAGTGTTGAAAAACTGGAAAGACAGGTGGCAGTTTTGATGGGGAAAAAACCTAATTCAATCATTCTCCTATGGAAGATCAGGAACATCTCTCTGGAAGACCATGGGGACCCTGTACAAGGGAATCTGTATAAAATGGACTCTGTAAATGAAGGCACTAAAAGGTCAGATTTTGAGGTTCCATTTGGACTAGATCTATTTGAGATCTGACTGATTGTAACCCAAAAATGAAAAAAAAAATGCAGGATAGGTTGGTGGGAGCGCCCTGACCAGTGTCCAACCCCCCAAACCCTGCTGCCCATAATACAGCAGCTGAACTGATGGATATAGTACAGTGGTTTAGACAGAAACCAAGAGAGCATGCCAGCATAGCTGCTCTGGTTATGGGACATGGAGGCAGAAAGCGCTGTGGTGAATGGACTGGAAATTTCAAAACTGACATCCATTACTACTCACCCTGCCCTCAGGCAAAGACTGTATGCTCTGTCCAACATAATGAGGATAGCCATTTGATCAGAGAATGATTTATGGCTGTGTGTCATATAACATGGCCAAATAAGAATGACATAGCATTAAATATCAGTCTGTTGTCCTCCATGGAGGACTAACAAAATTATATTAGAGAATTAGGCATGAAAGAGGCAATCTATGAAGATGATTTTGAGAGCCCAGTCAATAAATTTTTCATCAGGAACGAGGGATCTCATCCTACAGCCATCACCTTTACATCAGGATGGGTCTATGTTATCCATACTGAACCCCCCAGTGGCCCTCAGGTGCTGTAATACAACAGGCTGCCCAATTGATGGGGAGACAAGAGTGCCTACGGCCAGATGCAGGCTCTGAATGGTGGTGGAAAGGTCAGAGAACCATCTGCTGCCATGACTCAGGCATCCAGCCCCTAAGGTAATCCAGTCTGGACCCATTAGGGTCTTGAGACAACATATGTTTAAAGACCAGATTAGAGCAGGAGTTCAGTTTAAAAAGATCGATGGACAGCATAATCAGGAAAAAATATCTGTTAAACAGGCCCATGCACTGAGTATTTTCAGTCCAACCTTTTCAGCCAAACTAGATGTGAATGTAACTCAAGAAGGGTCTGGATGGGGGCTCTGGCAGAGCCAGAGTTCTTTGTGAACCCCTATGAGGTTTTGGTCACAGGTTTGGCATGGAGCAGAATAAAGATACATCACAGTTGAAAAGCATTTATTGGCTACCTATTCTACACTACAGGTGGTAGAACCAGTAACTCAGATTTCAGAGGTTATCGTTAAACAACAAGGCTAGTCCAGGGGTGGGTAAAAGATCTAACACACATCTCTATGATGGGGGTGGCCCAATCACAAGCAGTGGTGCGCTCAGTAGTTCTGCTTGCCTGCTTCTCAAGGAGTTACGAGAAATCTATGCCTGCTGCGTGTTTGAGTGCATGCGCAATGCCATGTGGAGGGCTTATCACAATAAAGATTGGCGGATTTGCTGCGTAGACCGGTCAGAACTCAGATCTGCGTTGTGCTTCCTGCGGCACCAAACGCCCAACAGTGGCAGTTCCGTGTATTGGCCAGCAGGTGGCAGCAGAGACCACGGAAAGAACGTCTGCGGGACAGACCCTGGGGATCCGTTCTCTTTTGATTATAGGGGAAGAACACAAAGATGGAAGAGGAGGGAAGGGGGAAAAAAAAGAAAAAAAGAAAAAACCAAACCACAGCAAACAAATAAAAACTTCTCCAAACGTAGCAAACGTGAATCTATGTCAATAAATAAATGAGTAATTGAATTGATGTCCATTTCCCCTCCTCCCCACCCCCCAACTTCTGAGATGAAAAAAAACCACCTGGTATCAATTGGACAGATGCACACAGTGAAGCCAGGGATGGTCTGAAACGCAAAGCAGCTGAGCAGCTTTTAGAAGAAAACAGAGTAGTAACAACTTCTGTACCTACATTCACCACTCTGAGATCCTGTCTGGGTCACCCAAGGCTTGTAAATAACCACTGGGTCGGTTCTGATGTCGAGTGATTTGTTGTCAGTTCTCTCATGGTTCTCCGGTCAGTTCTCCGGTGCCAGGATCTGCCACAGGGCATTCTGACCACGGGCATCATGTTTCTACGCTGCCGCCTGCATTTAACAGGCAATGGGACTGCCCAGCATGTGCAAGGCAGCACCTCTTTCACACCACCAGAATGTTTAAGGCTGTTGGGATTGTTGTTAGCGTCCCATTAACACTGAGGCTAGAGATACCCTTAGGATTCACATTACTATTAGCATTACTTTGATGGTGCCCTATCTGGGTCATTTTCAGGGGATGTCAGGAGTAAGGCACAGTGTCAGGAGAAAAAGAACAGACTTTGTTACTTTATAAACGTGATAATAGAGAGAGTTCATTGGAAAAAATACAACTCTTAAATAATACAAAGCATGCTTCTGATTGGATGCAGGCATCATCTGGGCTCTGATTAATATTACTCTTAAGGTAAAGATTATTGTTACCATAATGTTTTTTTTTTTTGGATTATGATCAGGGTTAAGGTTCCTTTTGCTACAAACTTCTAGCATCATTTTTGTTGTTACATTTGGAGTTAGGGACGATTTTAGAATCAGGGTAAGATTAGGATTAGAGTTACATTGCGGATTAATGCTGTTATCTCTACAGCTCCTGTGAGGGTTGGGGTCTGGGTCAGGAGTATAAAAATGAAATGAAAAAAGAATTAAAAAAAAATATATTGAAAGCTTCAGATTTCCTTAATCTTTGTGGGAATCATATAATGTGCAACTCAGATCTACCTCTTCGTGCAGTGACTGCCTGTAAATTTGCTAGAGCCTGATATAATATGGCCTTGTGCTTTCCGCTAACTCACCTTCATTTCATTTTCATTACATTTGCTTGGTAGTCAGATTTTGGTGTGTGGATATTTTAAAACAATCTAACTGACATTGGCAAAAAATTAAAAATAATAATTAAAAAAATGCACGACAGCATCAATTGTATCAATTTTTATAGATAAGATAAAGAAGAGCAGTTTCCCTTAGTTTTCTGTGCCTCTTTACTTTCTTACCCTCTCCCCTTGTGTGAGAAACTCTCAAAGTCAAAGATTTCTAGTTAGGCAAAGATGGCAGAGATAGCAGCAGTGCTTATTCATTACTGCAATACTGCGCGCACATCCCCTGTTGGCAAGGGAGAGATTGCACACCAGTCAGTGAAATCAATTCTGTTCTATGCCCTAAACCCAATGCAGGTGATGCTCTCATGGCTCTCATTGGTTGAGCATCTCAGGTTCACAGACTCCTTGAGACTGCTGCTAGGATTCATTTCCATAGAAGGTCAATTACCAACCTCTTGTTTTTAGGTTTGCCTTGTACTTTTCTGCGGACAGAGAAGGGCAATGTTTCCAACAGTCAGTACATTCATTCTGTGCTGTGCTGGGCTCTACCCACCCTGCGTATTTATCTTGTGCTTGTCTCAATTCTACCCATGTCAGAATGCCCCCAGTCTGAACTTAACTCTGTTCAGCAACTTTCTTGGTGGAAAAACTACTTATACAGCTGTTTTACAAGAGGGTCATACATTCAGTTAGGGCCTACACTATGTACTGAAAATACTGGAAATTTCCACTGCAAAAACACGATCTACCTCTCCCATCTGTGCAGCCTTGCAGACCCAGAGCACGCCAGGTTATTTCTGCTTTCATAGCATTTGCATGCTGTAGGGTGAGCAAAAGGTTGTGCTGCTTGATTCTTCTGCAAGAGCTGCCTACCGGCAAATGGTTGCAGGGATGGAGGATGTGACAGAAAGCATTTGTCTCCACAAGAGCAGAGTTACATTCAGTGCAGAGTGTGAGAGTCAGGTTGGTGTGGAAAAGCACTGACACGCTGGGGATGATGCAGTGCTCACATGTCTAACACTCACAGACATTACTGTCAGAAGGATGGTGCTGTGTTGTGCTTCTACCTTTGGCAGCCCCTGGAGAAATGCTGTGGCACACAGAACACCTTTGTATTGCACTGACTGCTGCCATGCAGCATGGATTTAACACACCAAATCCAGAAGCATGACTGCATCTAACTGCCCTGAGAAAAACTACTGTAGCTGAAGAGATGAGGAGGCAGCTGCTCATCTGCAGAACAAGCAGCACTGCCAGACACTGGGCCAGGTGAGCACCTCCTGCTGCAGCGTGATGATGACAGGGCTGGAGATGATCTGCAAAGCCAGCTTAAAAGTGGGAGACGTGAGTCAACATGGCAGGAGGACAGAGGTGTTAGGGAGCAGCCAAGGCATCAAAGAGTATCAAAAGGCTTTGAAAGGTATCACAAAGCAACAGCCAGGAAGACTGGGATTATCATGAGCAGCAACCTGGATGCTAGAGATTATTTGCTGCCATACAAAATGGTAGAGATCTTGCTGCAGACATCCCAAAGCCATGCAAAATGGGAACCCAGAGCTCTGCCTGCACGAACCCCACAGCCATAGCATTGCAAGCTGAGCTGCCTTGCTGTTTGTTGCATTCATCCCAATCCCTGTGAATGAAGACTCGGAATGCAGCCAAGGCGATGATTGAGCATGAGAGTGACTTTATTCAATAAAAGACAGGAGGGCTTGAGAGGTCAAGGGTGAAGATGGGACTCCTCTTGTCAAGATGAGAGTGGCTCAGAGCTGGTGCTGCTGCCTGGTGCCTGGGACTGGCAGCCTGACTCTAAGTCCCCATCTAAGATGCTCAGCTTCACCTCACTGATGCTGCCCTGCTCCTGCATGGTGGTGCTGCTGTTGGGGCACTCGGGCTGTGCTTGGGATGGGCAGCACTGCAAAGGCGCTGGGTCACAATCCAGGCAGGTGACTGTGGTGTCTGGCAGGCTCAGGTCAGGAGCTTCAGCAGAGCCAGGAGATATGAGAGCATGAACGTGGATGAGCCCCTTGTGTCCATCACTGTTACCATGTGGAAGGCTGTCATCCGAATTGCAGCGATTTGTGCTTAATAAGAACTCTCTATTGATGGAAACACACTGCACATCACTACTTGGTTTGGATCTTTGGGGTTGACAAGGGCTCGAATTATCTAGGAAGGCACAGAAACACAAGGGTTAGTGTCAAACGTTTGCAAGTTGAATCATGCAAGAGGTTGCTGATACTTGGTAATAGAGTGGCGGCAGGACGAAGCAAATAAGCTTGAAGCAACAGAGCCACTGTCTTGAAAGTGATCCTCGTGCAGGTCCATAAGTTTTGACTCTGCCTGGACTTCATATGGGGCAGTATGACATCACAAAGGGGTGATATGATGTCACAAATGGGCATTATGACGTCACAAATAAGCATTATGATGTCACAAAGGGGCACTTTAATGTCAAAAAGGGGCATTATGACATCACAAATAAGCATTATGACGTCACAAAGGGCATTATGACATCACAAAGGGGCATCATGACGTCACAAAGGATCGTTATGACGTCACAAAGAGGCATTATGACATCACAAAGGGGCATCGTGACGTCAGAAAGGGGCATCGTGATGTCAGAAAGGAGCATTATGACATCACAAAGGGCATTATGACATCACAAAGAAGCATTATGACGTCACAAAGGGGCATTATGACATCACAAAGGGGTGTTACCATCACCCTGCGCCCAACTCCTCTCTCCCTCCTATTGGCTCCCTCTCCCACCAATCCCCGATCTCCCCTCCCCTTAGGCATTGAATTCTCTTCTCACTACCTCCTCCCAGTCCTCCCCTAGGAACAGAAACAATTCAGATTCTACAGCAAACTACAGCATCTGCACTGCAAGAGCTCACTGAACCACCTGCAACAATGAAACATGGTTTTGGAGAGTGGGTTTGAAAACACACCTTTAGACAGCTGTCTCCCTGTAGCCAAAAGGAAACCAAGCAGCAAAAGAAGAGTCCAGCCTGAAACATGCCCATGCTACTAGCCCAGGTTTTTCACAGTCAATGCAGAATCCATCCTGTTCTTGAGGTAACAAATGACCAGTGGGTCTCCCCTTGCTCCACCCCTTCTCCTTCAAAGCCAGAAAAAGAAAGAAAAAACAAGCTTCTGTACAGCTGCCGTTATTTCTGACAGCGAGTGTAATCACAGAATCATAGAATGGCCCGGGCTGGAAGGGACCTCAAGGATCATGAAGATCAATCGCCTCCCTGTCCCTGCTGGCCATCCCCTCTTCTGATGGAGCCCAGGGGACCATTTGCTCTCTGAGCTGCAAGAGCACGCTGATGGCTCACGTTCTGTTTTTCATCCACCAGGACCCCCAGGTCCTTCTCTGCGGGGCTTCTCTTAAGGACTGCTCCTCCCAGGCTGTACAGATGCCTGGGATTCCTCCAGCCCAAGTGCAAAACCTTGCACTTTGCTGTGTTCAACCTCATTAGATTCACCTAGGCCAACCTCTCGGTTGAGCTCCCTCTGAATGGCATCCCTTCCTTCCACTGCATCAGCCCCACCACTCAGCAAACAGCAGAGGGTGCACTCCATTGCATCATTGGTGTCACTGATAACCATGTAAAAAAGCACTGGTCCCAAGACAGACTCCTGGATGACACCACTTGTTATTGGCCTCCACCTGGACACAGAACCATGAATCACCACCCTCTGTCTGTGGCCTTTCAACCAATCCCTTATCCACCAGGTGGTCCACCTGTCAAATCCACATCCCTCCAGTTTAGAGATAAGGATGTGGTGGAGGGCCATGTAAAAGATCTTGCTCAAGTCCAGGTCAATGACATCAGTTTCCTTCCTTTTGTCCACAAATGCCGTCACTCCATCATAGAAGAGCACCAGATTAGTTAGGCATGGCCTTCCCCTGCTAAAGCCACGCTGACTGTCTTGGATCACATGCTCATTCCTTATGTGATCAAGCATGTCTTTGAGGCGGATCTGTTCTACACCATCTTCATCACAGTTCTACATTTGAATCAAATAATTGGTGTTGCTGTCACCAAGAAAACCTCATTGTCTTCTACTCCTGCTGCACATCTGTGCTTTCACCAGAAGCAAAGGGAGAGGCCACCTCCTAGATCCAAATTTTAAGAAACCAACACCCAATAGGTGTCATCTGAAGTAAAATAGGAGAGAAATTAAGATGACTCTTCTGCATCCAGCTTGGATCACTCCCTCACTCAGGCACACCACCATCAGATCAAGGAGATGCTGCCTTCAGCTTTGAGACTGTATGGGAAATCACAGCTTGAACCTCTGATTAATCAGCTGAGGCAAGTGTTGGGTCAGCTGTGGGAGCACAGGTGAGAGTAATCTAGCTGTGCTCCCAGAAGGGGTGGACCTTGACTCCACCTCCTCTGAGACCTCATTTAAAGGCTGACCACCACTGAGGCAGCATCTCTTGGAGATTGCTCCCCAGTTGAGACTGCCTCAGCTTTCTGGTCAAAACATCGACATTGGTGAGTTTTCCTTTGCTAACAACCTTTGACTATTTACCACCATCTTGGTTAACATCTTTTTATTAGCCACCCTTACAGAGACCATAAGGGTTTGGGCTTCCAAACTCTCAGCAAGCATTTGGATCAGCCAGCTTCCTGCTGGGGAGCCCCCTGCATCACTGCTGCCTATTCTGGTACCGTACCTGCAGATGCTTCAGAGCTCATTAGCATGGACTTCCTTCCTCCCCTCAGCAGCTGCTCCTGCGCTCACCTTCATTCCTACTCAGATACCGGCTGCTTCCAGCACCAGCTGACCTGCAAGACACAGAAAGGAAAGGTGGGAGTCATGCAAACGCACAAGCCCAAGGCTGCGTCACCACCCCGTATGGCAGCCTCGGGAAGTCAGCTGCAACTACAGCCTTTGTCAGAATGGAAACAGGCACTATCAGTTAAGTGTGACCTCTGAACTCATTGCCACCATCAGAAACAGGCACTGAAATCGCTCACTTCACTGCAGCTGGTTACCTCCAAATTCTTTTACTTTTGGGAAAATGCGGACACGGAATTGAAGGACACTAGAAAAGTGACATCTACTTCCCCGTAGGTGGTTAAACTTGGAAGCAGGACTTGAGCAAGAAAAGCTTCTCAGCTCAGAATCACAGAATTATCAAGGTTGGAAAAGACCTAGAAGATCATCTGGTCCAACCATTGCCAATACTTCCCGGATAAATCATATTCCATACATCACATCCAAACGTTTCTTGAACACTCCCATTGTCGGTGACTCCACCACCTCCCTGGGCAGTTCATTCCAGTGCCTGACTACCCTTTCTGAGAAGTAATATTTCCTAATGTCCAGCCTGAATCTTCCCTGGCGCAGCTTAAAACCATTCCCTCTAGTTCTATCACTGATTACTCGAGAGAAGAGGCCAACCCCCAGCTCACTACAACCTACCTTCAGGAAGTTATAGAGAGTTATAAGGTTTCACCTGAGCCTTTTCTTCTCCATGCTGAACAATCCTAGTTCCCTCATGCGGCTCCTCGTAAGTTTTGTGCTCCAGACCACTCACTACCTTCGTAGCTGAAGACGTTCCAGAACCGCAAGGATTTCTTGCATGGAGGGGCTCAAAACTGAATAGGTCAGACCTTCTTCTCTCCATCATTGCTGTCACGTGGAAGGCTGTCCTTGAAACTGCAGTGACTCATGCATCCTAACTGCACTCCATTGATGGAAGCACACCAGGCATCATCGCTACTTGCCGGTGGGTTCCTGTGCTGGCAAGGGAGAGATTCACCTGAAAGAGTAGATACACAGCAGTTAGTGTAAACTTTCACTATCCAAGGAGGCAAAGGCTTGGTGCTGCCTGTCAAGCAGGCTTCAAGCAGCTTGCCAGACTCATTTGGGAAAGACAGGAGTCAACCAAAGATGTCAGGCACGGGCTCGAATGCAAGAATACAGAAAGAGGTACAAGCCCACTGAAAGCATGAATTCTACCTGTGTTGCTGACAAGCAGCTTTTTGAAAGCTGGATTTTCACCCTTACCTGTCAGGACCACGACTTCTGCTTCCCTGGCACTGCTCTGCAGTTGGCATTTGGCCACAGGGGATGGTTTGCCCAGGAATAAGCAGGAACGCCAACTGCCAGCTGGTGATTCCTTCCTCTTTCTGGGAGAACATGGTCTGGAGAGAGAAAACAGCATGTTGTCAGTCGTGGTGCAGGGTGAGTTACAAGCTGCACCGAGCCCTTGATGACAGTTGCCTGCTCCTGGCAATGCCTGGTTTCTGCTGAAACACAGCTTAGAAAAGCCCTCTGTTTCAAAGATTCATTCAGAGATGCTTCCATTCCTATAGCTTAGCCCCCAAAAGTCCTGCTGGCTACATTCCTCTCAACCATTTTGAGCAAGATGCAGAGCATGTGAGCAAAGGCTCAGCAGCAGGAAAGGACAGGAGCTGGCAGGCGTAACTGCTTTCTGAGGAACTGGGCAGCCATAAGGGAAGCTCAAAAGCATCTCTGACTCTTACGTTAACACCTCCTCGGCCTCAGCTCACTGCCATCTTTAATTTCTAGTGCCAGCAAGTCTGACCAACAGCTCTTCTTACAGGAGAAGTGCAATTGGTTTCAGGTGCGTGGCCCTGAAATCTGGAAAACCCCAGCGTTTCCAGGTACAGGCAGCACAGACCAAGATAGACACTAGCGTGGCTTTCTGCATCTTGTGACTGCCTGCCCAACCAGGAAGGAAATGCACCCTTGTGTGGCTCCTCTGAGCCAGTAGGGCAACTGTTTTTTAGTTGAGTGCTTGGAGATACAATGGACAAAAAATAAACCAATAGAAATCACCTGAACAATGATGATAGGGGCTGGAAAGGGAATTCCTCTTTCTTTACCTTTCAGATGGAAAATCAATGATTGCGTCGAAGTTCCTCAGTACAGCTGCAGGCCCTTCCTCCACTTGTATCTTGCTGCTCTGTGTTGCAACAGGAGAGCTGCTCTGGCCTCTCCTCTCAGCCTGTGCCTCCTGCACGGTGAGCAGCTTTGTGGATGGAGACACCCACACAGACTTGGGCCCAGGCAGAGAACTGTGCCCTGCAAGGGAAAAACACAGGTGAGACGGCGGAGGAAGCAACAGCACAGCCATCCCAGTACTGCATATCTCTCAGAATTGCTCATCCGAGCCACTGGAAGTAGAGGAGCTCAAAATAACCGTGTGCTCAGTGGTATGCTCGTGGCAAAGGACACAGCCACAATTAAGAGCAGCTCACTGTATCAAAAACAGGCAAACAAAAATCCTAGAAAAACTAGGGGGCTGGGATTCCAGAAAGCTTTGCTGCCACATTTCAATCAAGCTTCACCTGCTGGCAAAAAATCTTAACAGCAGTGATGGTTTTCTCCAAGTAAGGCTTGTGTTTGGACACACTAAGGATCCAGGAATGGGGCACCATATTCTAACCTAAGCCCAGAAGCCTGCTGTCTCCTCGACAGTAATAGAATTTTCAAAGGTCTTGGAGAAGCCCTGGATTGGATCAAGGTGCCAGATCAAGATCAAGCTAATGGAGGAAGACACTCACCTGCTCACTCTCCCATGACTGGTGTGGATTCGGAGCAGAAGATGACATCTGTGTGGCTGATGAGGAATTCCACCACAGCTGACTGAGTCTGCAGCTCCATGCAGGCAGCTTCAATGGCGCAGGAAGATTGGCTCTGCTGGGATCTGAAGAAAAGGCAGATCTTACAAGTCATTTCCCCAAGGTCATTTCCCCAAGTCTGAATTTCTGTAGCCAAAAACTGTCAGGTTGGGCTCTGGAGACTTCCGCAGTGGGCAAACAGCGATGCCACTGACGAAATTATCCTGGATGATCAGGGACACAGCAGTCCCAGCTAAACAAGTGAGTAGAAACTGTCATCTAGAAATTGTGCCCCTTTGGGTTGGGGGAGAGCAGAACTAAGCATCGTGTTGAAATGGAAAAAGAAGTTTACCTTAAGAGGTTTGGAGCCCACTCTATCGCTAAGTTCTTCACGTGCATGTTTATCACCGAGCAGATCCCAGCCAGAGACACCAAGTGTCTTATTAAGTCCCATGGGGACAATGCACTGGTGGTCAGCACTGAGGCAGACTTGATGACTTCCAAGAGGCATCTGGGGAACACAGAATCACAGAATGACCCGGGTTGGAAGGGACCTCAAGGATCATGAAGCTCCACTCCCTGCCTGGCAGGGCCACCTATCTTCCAAATTTACTAGGCTGCCCAGGGCCACATCTAACCTGGCCTTGAACACCTCTACAGATGGGGGATCCACAACGTACCTGGGCAGCCTGTTCCAGGACCTCAGCACTCTCCTAGTAAAGAATCTCCCCCTACCACCCAACGTAAATCTTCCGTCTTTCAAATTAAAACCATTTCCCCTTGTCTTGCTATTATCAGCCCTTTCAAAGAGTTAACACCCCTCCTGATTATACACACAGCCTGTGCCATCAAGGCCAAGCAGTGCAAGCTCTGGGGGGCTTTACAGCCTGATTGCGCAGTGCAGCTCCTCGCAGCAGGCATTTGACTCCAAGTCCCCTTTGCTATTAACCCCATACTATCAATAGCAGGGGAACAGCAAAGGAAAGGGAATTCTCACAACCATTGTGAATAGCTTAAATAAGCACCTCCTGGCACCACCACAAGTGCCATCAAGTGAGAGGCAGGATGTGGCAAAGACATGCCTCATGGGGCTAACAGAAAGAAGACCTCAGAGCTGGGGCAATGCTGCAACCACTAGCCAGGACGCCCAGGGAACAGGTACGTGTCATTTCCAAGTCACTGCCCTGAGCTTACCGAGAATTTGGCATAGAGATGCTTAGTCAGCAGAGGGCTCGGGAGCTCCCTGAAATACATCTTGCACAGGGAGCTCATGCTGTGAATGTCTCAGACACTGAGCTCGGGAACCTGCTCTGAATCGAATTCAAGGCTGCAGAGAAGGACACAGAATTGGGCAGAGGGCTTTGGGAAAGACAAAAACAAGTCCAAAGCCACACAAAATACAGTCAAGAAAAGGAAGGACCTCTGCAGAGCCTTCCATATGGTCTCACATCACAGCGAGAAGCAGGAGAGCTCTTGTGGCACAAAGCTTGGGGCAGGAGAAATCAAGGCTGCCTCTAAGATAGTGCTTGCAAAGAGACTTGTGCTCTAGATACCTCATACCTTCAGTGTTCTTCTTTGGACACATCTCAGGATTTCAGTGTCCTTCTTGCAGTGAGGGGCCAAGAACTGAACACAAAACTCAAGGTGAGGACTCACCAGTGCCAAGCATAGGGAGATGATTGATTCCCTGCTCCTGCGGGCTCCAACCTTCTGCATTCCAATTCCAATCTAAACCATTCCTGCTATGGTATTACTTGAATCCTCATTTAAGGCTGGACCTCAAAGGTCAACACATCAGAAATAACACAGTGTGCATCTGGAAGACGTGTCTCAAAGCCCAGAAAATCCAACTCAAAATCAAACTCTACCCTTGGTAGATTTACATCACGCTCTTTTCCTTGTGTGTGAGCAATACTTGCTCTTTTCAGATGGTACTATGAGCATGTGGCATCCCAAACACATAGTTAGCATCCGTCCATATCATTAAGGCTCTTGTCAAGGCAGTTATTTCAGCCTTCTGAGGTGAAGTCCCCACGGCTGATGGTTGTGCTTCCATTCCCTGCTCAGTAGCAGTTACCGCATGTCCTGCCTTACAGTCTCCTTGTCTCACAAAACTGCAGCTGCTGGTAAACCAGGCGTCTTCTGCATCTTCTAAGGGTTCGTCCTTCAGCTCCGACCGACCGGCTGCAATGTGCAGCTTCAGTTGTTTCAAAGCAGTGATGTCATCCTGGTTCTCCACCAGGGGAGTTCCGCTAAGGAAAGATACTGGGTTGGCAATAGTAGTTACAATTATTTCTATATCACCCTGCTCTACCAGGATGGCCTGGTATTTCGGGAATCTTTGGGGTGAGAGCCAATGTCCACCTTTTGCCTCCAATACAGTAAACACTGCATGAGATATTAAAACTGGTATTCTTTGGCCCACTGTAGATTTATAGGCTTCCTGAATATTGAGCACCAGTGCACCCTGGCTATCCCTTACTCACTTCAAGCTGTTTGAAGTTTACCATCAGTCCGTAGCTGTGTATCCATGGTCGGCACCCTCCTGTCATTCCTGGCAACGTATGGAGTTCCTTGGCAGTTTGCAGCTCAGGGGTTGAGCAGATGGCTTCTTTCTTGGCAGTCCTTAAGGTTCAAAGTCCAGCTGTCATCTCCTATCCCAAATATGTCACTTGCTGCTGAGTTAGTTGTGCTTTCTGTCAACCAAGAAACTCAGCAAACTCTCAGTCTATTGTACACAGTCCTTTTGTTTTGGTGGCATCCACATGCTCCAGTAAAGTTCCACCCTAGGATGGAGGATCCCAGGTCTCAGGCTCACGAGTTGACCAGTTCTCAACAATCATTCAGCTGTTCTCACAACCCTGGGTAACACTGTCCAGGTTCACTGAGTCTCTTCTCCCTCTATTAGGGAGAACAGATACACACAAGTACTGGTATGCTATCATGAAGAATTCAGTAGGTTACATTTAATATAGAAGCATGTTGCAATCAAAAGCACGCTTAAATAAAAGCATACCCTTTTCTTTCACTCAAAATAATAGACCAGAAAAAAATAAAAACAAAACCCTCATCATGAATGTTAAAGAAATTATCTACTAGATCTCAATGGGAAGTAGAAGCACATGCTAGATTTAGGAGCACAGCACTTGTCTCATTATCTGAATGCATCTCAAGGCATGATCCTTGTGAAACTGTGAGAACTTCTATCATTAATAGATGAGTACCGTGCCCTGATAGATGGTTAAACTGCTTGCAGTGCACTGTTAGATGTACAGGCTGGTGGCAGCTGTATGTGCTGTGACCAAATAAACCCCACACAGAAATCTTTCAGAATATCAGGACGTACAAGGATTGCATTCATATTTAAAGTAAAAAATTCCTAAGCTACACATGTTCTAGGTTTTCATTTGTTAGATACAACATACCTTTGGAAGTAGGCGCCTGAAAGGGTATGCCTTCTACTTGCTTCTCTGTCTGACTCTTTGAAAAGAGCAGGAGCAGGAAATGCAAAGGGCAGCTCATTTCTTAACGCTGACTCTGCATCAACATTCTCTGTGTTTGCACGCTGCTTAGATGCCACTTTTCTTGTCACTGGAGTTGACAGTGTGAATTCCATATCACCCAGTTGAGTATCATGCCTCGAATGGTGCCAGAGACGGAACAAAAGGTTTTCTGATCACAGCCGGAGAAGTTACTGTCAAAGAAATTCTAACAGCTGAGAAGGTCAGACACAATGCTTATAAAAACATCATACACTACTTGTCTATTGAACAAAAGAGTTAAAACCTCTGATTCTTTCCTAGAATAAGTGCGTTTCTTATAGACTCTCAAATGCCATTTTTTATTTGTTCATGTCAATTCCCCATTTACGATTAACCCTCACCAGCTTATCTAAACATAACTATGAATTATCACTTGGTTTGGCTGCAAAATTTCAATCACTTCACTGTGGATTTTCTTGTCCAACACAGTAAGACTGAACTTCTTTCGGTACCTTTAAAGGTCTGTGTACCTTTAGCCTAACTCCAGAATCTTATGAACTGTGCCTCATCGCTTCCCATTGTGTTTTAAAATCCTCACTGACTCCTTTACTTGTTCCCTTGCTTGCTGTTTCTGTGCAAACCAAACACTGGAGTTAGGGTTCTCATTAAACCAACCATGGCCTACAGGTAGAAGGCACCAAAATTTATGCTTAACATACTTCTTTGCTCAATCTGTATCTCCCTTTGGTCAAGGTCCACTAGATACTTAAATATGGAGTAAGCACTAGATACAATGAGAAGCAGATTTCTGGATTAAGTGCTGTATTTTTTCTGTAAGAAACTAGCTGTACATCTTCACACACCTGCTTTGTTCTCTGAGTATTTAGATCGAGCGGAGATTATTCAAACACTGAAGCTACATCAGAAAATTCCATGGATCCAAACGCATCTGGCACATGGCTGCAGTCTGGCACATCTTCATATGCCAGAGCCTTTTCAGACTGAAATGTTCCATTGAGATTCTTATGCAGAATTAAAAGGAAGATTTCATCAGAAGATTTCATCACTAAAATCTAAATAAGATTGCTTTGCAAGTTCCAAACTATGGCTAACAGCTAATGGAAGCCAATAGGCCAGCAGCACCAACTTTTATATTATGTTCTTAATACTGTAATTGTGGGTTTGACATTCATATCAAGAGCAGAAGGGAAATTACTCTTAGAGCTTCAAGTCATCTTTCACAGCCTGTGTCAACAAGAGCAGCACCTCATAGCCTTTGGTTTGAAGACCCAGACCACAAGCTAGCTAATGATTTTACACAGAAATCCAGAGTTCAAGTCATTGTTTACTTTAGGGCTGCAATTCTACTGAAAGCCTTCAAGTTCATCACACTGAATTATCACTGGCACAACACATAACTCCACGTTACATATGTGATCACAAGCAACCTGGCAACTTCAGACAATTCCAAAGCACTCCACGTGTACTTGGCTACTAAAGTACAGAGAAAGGAATTAACATCAGAAATAGCTGCAGTCAAAACCATCTAAGAATCCAAGTCTCCAGGAAACAAGGAAAGCAAATCCTCTCCAGGACTGTGTTCTAAAAGGAAACAGATCAGAAAGGTGAGTTCTTCCCCCCTTTGACCACCCACTCATGTAACGTCCATGTCATTTCTAAGTATGCTGCCCAGACCAAGACTGAGGATGCTTCAGAAGAAGACCTTCCCTGCTAAGCCAAACAGAACAAGTAAGGTAGCAAAATATGTAGAGCCAAACGAGGAAAGGTGCTCTAAGAAGGTAAGCATCACAAGAGACCAACAGGAATGCTTACACAATCCAAACAATGCACAATGTCTGTTCCACAAGCTGCCAAGAGGAATGTGTGCAGTACTCACAGCGCACCATGTACATTGCTTACTGCAGTCAAACTACTTCGTAGGACCAGCCCAACTTACTAAAACATTTTAATGAGCAGTCCAAACTGTCTGGATCAGCACGGTTCACTTGGAAGGGACCTTCATAGATAAACCTGAAGAGGTGTGGCGACTGCACTATCTAAACCTTAAAGCATATAGGACCTTAAAGCATAAGCTTAAAGCATAGAAGCATGACCAGCAGGTCGAGGGAGGTGGTGCTGCCCCTCCACACTCCTCTCATTGAAACCCCATCTGGAGCACTGCACGCAGTTCTGGAGCCCTCAACACAAGAAGGACTTAGAGATGTTCAGGCAGGTCCAGAGGAGGGCCATGAAGGTGATCAGAGAGGGCTGAAAGCACCTCTGCTATGTGCACAGGCTGAGAGAGATGGGGCTCTGCAGCCTGGAGAAGACTCCAAGGAGAACTTAGAGTGGCCTTCCAGTATCTGAAGAGGGCCTACAGGGAAGGCTGGGGAGGGACTTTTCATAAGGGCAGGTAGCAACAGAATGAGGGGAAATGGCTTTACATGGGAAGAAGGTAGATTAGGATTGGATATTAGGAAGAAATGCTTTACTGTGGGTGTGGTGAGACACTGGAGCAGGTTGCCCAGCAAGGCTCCAATATGATTGCTTTGCAAGTTCCAAACTATGGCTAACAGCTAATGGAAGTCACAGAATCACAGAATCGTAGGGGTTGGAAGGGACCTCTAGAGATCATCGAGTCCAACCCCTCTGCCAAAGCAGGCTCCCTACACCATGTCACACAGGTAGGTGTCCAGGCGGGTCTTAAATATCTCCAGAGAAGGAGACTCCACCACCTCCCTGGGCAGCCTGTTCCAGTGCTCCGTCACCCTCACTGTAAAGAAGTTCTTCCGCACATTTGTGCGGAACTTCCTATGCTGTACTTTCATCCCATTACCCCTAGTCCTATCCCCACGCACTACTGAAAAGAGACCAGACTCACCACTATGGCTCCCACACCTCAGCCTTCTTTTCTCAAGGCTAAACAGACCCAGTTCCCTAAGTCTCTCCTCATAGGGGAGATGCTCCAGGCCCTTCACCATCTTTGTGGCCCTCCGCTGGACTCTTTCCAAGAGATCCCTGTCTTTTTGTACTGGGGAGCCCAGAACTGGAAACAATATTCCAGATGAGGCCTCACCAGGGCAGAGTAGAGGGGGAGGATCACCTCCTTCGACCTGCTGGACACGCTCTTTTTAATACACCCCAGTATGCCATTGGCTTTTTTGGCTACAAGGGCACACTGCTGGCTCATGGTTAATCTGTTGTCCACCAGGACGCCCAGGTCCCTCTCAGCAGAGCTCCTCTCCAGCAGCTCTTCCCCCAGCCTGTACTGGTGCATGCAATTATTTCTACCCAGATGCAAGACTCTACACTTGCTTTTGTTAAACCTCATCCGGTTTCTTACTGCCCAGTCCTCAGTCCAGCAGAAAAAACTTTTATATTATGTTCTTAATATTCTAATTGTGGATTTGACGTTCATATCAAGAGCAGAAGGGAAATTACTCTTAGAGCTCAAGTCATCTTTCACAGCCTGTGTCAACAAGAGCAGCACCTCATAGCCTTTGGTTTGAAGAGCCGGACCACAAGCTAGGTAATGATTTTACACAGAATTCCAGAGTTCAAGTCATTGTTTATGTTAGGGCTGCAATTCTACTGAAAGCCTTCCAGTTCATCATACTTCATTATCAATGGCACCACAGATACCTCACAAAGAAGCATTATGACATCACAAAGGGGCATTATGATGTCAGAAAGGGCATTATGACATCACAAAGGAGCATTATGACATCACAAGGGGGCATTATGACGTCACAAAGGAGCATTATGACATCGCAAAGAAGCATTATGACATCACAAAGGGGCATTATGACGTCAGAAAGGGCATTGTGACATCACAAAGGAGCATTATGACATCACAAAGGAGCATTATGACATCACAAAGGAGCATTATGACGTCACAAAGGAGCATTATGACGTCACAAAGGGCATTACATCGTCACAAAGGGCATTATGACGTCACAAAGAAGCATTATGACATCACAATTTGGAATTATGACATCAGAAAGGCTCATTATGACATCAGAAAGGGGCATTATGACGTCAGAAAGGGGTGTTATGACGTCAGAAAGGGGTGTTATGACATCACAAAGGGGTGTTATGACGTCACAAAAAGGCATTATCACGTCACAAAGGGGCATTATCACGTCACAAAGGGGCATTATGATGTCTCAAATGGCATTATGATGTCACAAAGGGCATTATGACGTCCAATCTTCATCACTTCATCCTCCCATAAGAAAAGAGCAGCTGTAAAAAAGGACACAACTTGCAGGCTTCTACCTCCTTACCTTTCACTTCTAGAATTCTAAAACTAACTGAGAAGTATTAATACGCTGAGTATGGCCTAAGTAAGGCATATTTTCTATTCATTCTACTCCCAATCTCTTGGCCTCTTCATCTTGTACAACACTTTGCCACAGAACTGGGCAGTTCTGGGACACACAGCAGCAGAGGGGATTGTCTTAATCACCTTCCTCCCTATCTCTTTCTCTGCTATTCAGAACATCCCATGCCTGCTTTCAGCTTCTGCTCACTGACACAGATCAGGTGATGAGGTGCGCAAAGATGAACAAAATCTATATAGAAGTTCCTTAGTAAAAATATTCCACAGCCACATTTTCACCTCGCTACCACTACATTAAAAAGGAGAATCCAATTAGTGGTGTGGGTCATTGATGTTGTTCCAGGGGGAACTGTGGCTGTTCCATGCCCACAGGGTAGAAGACAGACAGTCTTCCTCTAAGCCACATAAACAGCTGCTTAGTGCTCCCAAAGCAAATATCAGCTCTTCTGTTGAAACAAAGTGTCAAATCTAGGCAAGAAAGAACCTAGGAACTGAAGGAACCAAGAGGGTCCTTGAACACCAGTCCCATGGTTGCAAGTCACTATGCAAACATATTTAACCCAAAAGAACATCTGTCCTGCAGGCAACCAAAACCTGAGTTCCTTTTGCTTAAGACCCACTGTGAAACATCAAAACACATAAACGTGTGATAGCACTGGCTGCCTTTTCATGACCCAGAACAGTACTCCTGGCTTCCTGAACAGACTCCTCATGGCCTCTACCATTGCCACAACTGTGACTGTCAAAGGCACAAAGGAAATATGCTCACCAACGCAGTCCTTTGTTCTTTGTGTGTGATTTGCAGATATCTATTTTACTTTGAGCTCTGGGAATAGTCAGCTCTACCAGGTCTCTTACTGTGAGTAGCAGACTCACCTATCCAGATGCAGCCTCCAACATAAAGGCATAGTAAAAAGGCAGTGTACTACTAGGAGAAGTTCCTGCTTCTCCTGCCATGAAAGGCTGCACGTAGAACATGCACTCCAGCCTCACTGCACATACTTATCTTAGTCAAATGTTTCGGTGAACAAGAATTACAGTTTGGGATCTCAGGCACAGGAGAGATTTGAATAATATCTTGAATATTGCTTCCATTGTACATATACCAGTAATTATTATTCTACAGACAGACTGAAACAGGTCTTTGTGCCATACTAAAACCACATACTTGCTACAAACCCAGGCAATCAAGTATAGGGAAAAAACCTCAGCACAGACTACTGCACCTGGATCACTGTATAATAGAAACTAGATTTTACTTTACTGTTCTCTGCTGTATTTCAGACAACACCTGTCTTACCTGTGACATGAATCTTGAAGGTGAGTTTCTGGCCAGCAGCCTCGCAGCTGTACTCCCCTGCATCTTTCTTCTCCACCTGGCTCACCACCAGCCGACGCTGTTTGCCCTCTGACTCCACCTTGAACTTCTTGCTCAAGATGATCAGTTTCCCCTCCTTTTATCACTTCACCTCTGTCTTCTCCTGGGCCACCTCGCAGCTCAGCGTGGCATTTTGAGTCAGTACAGCCTTCTGTTCCAGTGTATCACCACCCTCATCATGAAGAACTTTTCTCATGTCCAAACTGAGTCTACCCTCTTCACTTTTGAAACCATTGCCCCTTGTTATGTTGCTATAGACCCTGGTAAAAAGCTTTTTTCCACTTTCTTATCAGACTCTCCTAATAAATAGAATGCCTGTCTTCCTCCATTTCTGGAAAGAAAAGCACCAGCTTGAAGGCTTTCTATTTTTAAGCATTTCTTTTGCACCTGCTATAGAGAAGAAAACAAAAGAAAATACGGGAAAACCTTTTTAAGTGCAGGTTTCTTTAATTTAATAGAAACCACCAATGCTGCCATCTAGCATTGTGACCAAATGCTGTCTCTGAGACTATTTAGGAAGAAGCATTTGCAGGGGTGTGCTTGTGCCCTGAAGATATCTTTAATAACCTTTAATTTCCCCTGTAATTATTGACTTCTCATTTTGCTATCATTGCATCTACTTGAGATCCCCAGGGAAATTCCCAAATTATTTCCAGCCTGTCTTAAGCTGAGGCTATCCAAGTCCTAAGTGTTCATAGCTTCAGAAGGCAAACAGAAAAGCACACGAATTAAACAGAATTTAAGCACCGTCTACATCACTGAATGCTGGGGTTGAATGTGTCAAACCACTTAACTTTCCCCTCCTTCTTTGCTGGGGGGTTCAATACAGTCAAAACAATTTCTCTCAGCTGTGACATGAATCTTGAAGGTGAGTTTCTGGCCAGCAGCCTCGCAGCTGTACTCCCCTGCATCTTTCTTCTCCACCTGGCTCACCACCAGCCGACGCTGTTTGCCCTCTGACTCCACCTTGAACTTACTGCTCCAGGTGATCAGTTTCCCCTCCTTGTACCACTTCACCTCCGTCTTCTCCTGGGCCACCTCACAGCTCAGCGTGGCATTTTGAGTCAGTACAGCCTTCACCTCCTTTTGTACCTTGTCCTTGTTTGTAAACACGTCTTCTTTCTCTGCAGGGACATCACAACAGTCACACCATTTTGCTGTAGTCTGCTGCAGAGCTAAATCCAGTTCCCCATTTTCACTATACTTGCCCTTCACAGGGACCATCATGATGCCTCATTAAGACAGGAAAATACTTTCCCCTCTATTTTGCCTTGGGAAATGATAGGCATATCAGTTCATATCATATCATAAATCTAAACATTTCGAAGTGTGATAGCAGATTTGGACATGAGATTTAGAACACCTGCATGCACAACTGAACCTCCTCCCTTATCTTTTTTTCTTCTCATGTCTCTCTACATTTCCAGTAAATCAGAAGGGAACGGCCCTCTAGAACAGGTTGCCCAAGGAGACTGTGGATGCTCCATCCCTGCAGGCATTCAAGGCCAGGCTGGATGTGGTTCTGGGCAGCCTGGGCTGCTGCTTGGCAACCCTGCACATAGGAAGAAGGGGGTTGGAACTGGATGAGCACTGTGGGCCTTTGCAACCCAGGTCATTTATGAGTCTGATTATTTGCATTTTCCACCTAATTGTGTCATTCAAATTTTGTAACCAGATCTCTTCAAACACCTCCCCTTTTCTACTCCTTGCATGCCTGGTGTGCTCTTGCACTGTAACCCTGCAGACACCAGCTGACTATAAGAGCTGCACAAGTTACCCTCCTTGCCTATTGTTTGTTGCAGTAATTCATTCCTGGATGGAAAAGCACATGTAGAAAAGTGTAGCTATGACACTAGATGACAAAGAAAGTCCTATAGCCAAAGTGTTTCGCACCAGAGAGGCTGTCAGTTGATCCTCCAAATGCAAGACACACAAAATGAAGCGTTCCTTTATCTCTGGGATTCCAAGCATTTTCTCACCTCTGACTTTCACTTGGAATGTTGCTTTGTCATCTTTTGTTTCACAGCTGTAGCTCCCTTGGTCTTTCAGGGTCACATTTTTGACCATGAGCTTGCGGTGCGTCCCCTGGCAGATGATGGTTGTCCTCTGGTCCTGCTTCACCTCTGTTTGATCTTTCTTCCATACGACAGCTCCGCTTGCAGCTGACACCTCACACACCAGCTCCAGGTCTTCAGAAGGACTGACTGATATTTCTGGAGTCGTTTTGGGCTTCTTGACAAAATTAATGGCTCCATCTGAAGAAAAAAAGAGAAAGTGGTTTACATCCTGACACAGGCTTATTCAGCATGAAGATACAGTTAGAACTGATTGTAATGTCTCTGCTCATTACATTTGGGTGATCGAGTTTCACCTCTGGAGGTACTCACATACAAACGTGTGCTTGATTCTCCCGTGTAAGGAAAGAGTAAGTTCTATGCAGACAGTTGTTATTTCTTTTAATCAATTCTGTATTCTGCACATGTTCTTCTGAAGCTAAAATGAAGGCAGCTAAGTAACGTGTTTGCAATACATGAACAAACCTATTCAACACCTTGTCTCTAAGCTAACAAGCAGCGTTTGATGAGCACATCAGTATTTCAAGCCCTTCATTCCATCCAGACAGAACCTGCCTGAGGAGCAAGCTGATGGCTGTCAGCTACAGGCAGACCTAGCTTAGTACTGCATTTCTTACAGCAACAACTGTTGCTTTCAGTCACTGAATATACCAAGGCCAATTGCTATGCCAGGCGCATTTATGGCATCAGTGAACAAATAATGCATTAAAAATTGTAATAGACAGGAGCCATCTATTCTTTTAAAACTAGGTGACCAAAGAAGAACAGTCCCTCTAGAGTCAAGCTGTTAAGAACTAATAGCATCAATCAATATCACATAGATAGATTACAGCGAAAGGCTTTCAGTAGAGCTTCAGTTCATAAATGAAAACTGGGTTATGGAAAATAGGCTCAAGATATACACCAAAAAACAGACCTTAACGCCAGGTTCTGTGAATGCAGCCAGCTGAATTTCACAGATACTGAATTTCAATGACAATTTCTTGTGTTATTTTACCCTCCAGCTCCACCCTGAACAGGAACATGTCAGTGACAAGCATTACTCCTCCAGGCTTGACCTGACAGTGCTTTACTTGCACTATGAGCTAATGGCTGTGCTTACAGCACCTCAGGGAGACACCTCAGAGATCACAACATCCTTCGGGTACAGCAGGAGACACTCAACTCTCCAAATGTGGAGTTTAATTTGTCAAAAGAGGAGACAGGATTCCCATGCTAAGAACTTAGGACCATTTCAGTCATAGGTTTAAAGATGATGTAAGCACTGAGGCAATTCATGAACTAGAAGAATGAAGCCCAGATGTCAGGGCTCAAGTCGTGACTCCAGCCCCAGCTGGAGCTAAGGCTGTCCTGAATTCATCACAACACAGTTACATGATTTGCTCATACTGTGGATTTGCATAGGGACAACAGGAAGTTCAGAATTGCTTCAATAGAGATATGCAAACTTTGTACTAAATACTGGAAACCCACAGGGTTGGACAAATCAAATGAATTAAGTCTGAAGTGCTTTACATGGATTGTGATCCCATGTTTGCCTCACAAACTTACCTGAGACTTTCCAATCAAAAATCAGAGTGTCATCTCCAGTTGTGTAGATGTATGTTCCCTCGTCTACTTTCGTTACAGCTGAAGCCACAAGCTTATGCAGTTTCCCTTTATCTTCCATTGTGAATTTCTTACTGGTTGATTTCTTTGCCATTTTTGTACCACTTCACCATGACATTGGCTTCAGAGGTCTCAGAAACAAATTCAGCTTGCTTTCCAGCAACGGCCCTGATTACTCCTCCAGTTGTCTCTTTGATTACAAAGTTTGCCAGTGCTGAAACAAAATATGGACACACAAAATATGTATGATGGTAAAGAACTGCAGGGACATTTGTGACCATGAGGCATTCATTTATCATAAGATCAAACGTGCACGTTTAGTCCTAGTTCTAATTGCTGGATTCTAATTCAGATGCTGGCAAATTGGCAGCTTTTATAAACCACGTACCAGATTACCTTATCTCCACAAGTTGAAGGACATACACTGGACAGGGGACAGAGCCAAAGGAAGAAGCCCAAGGCTTCAAGAAAATGTCTAAAATAGGAAAACTGAGGAAAGAATTGGAACAAGCAAACTAGAAGGAAATCAATGGAGGGGGTATCTATTACTGCACTGTAACCCCCTGGCAAACAAATCGAGCCTAAAAGATGGAGATATCACTTAGGACTGAAAAGATAAACAGAATTCCTTTATGGAAATTAATTGGAGCGCAAAAGTTAGATGATAAAACTGGCCCCTATTAACTTCAAAGATTCATGTGCATACACTACTCTAGGGCTTTGTTGTTTCTCCACGGACCAACAAGGGTGACAAGCCAGCAGAGTATGATGAAGAGCCTCATGCAAACTCAGTGTAAAAAAAAAAAAGGCAATTGTTGCTGGGAAGAAGGTGCATTTGCATTTGTGTCATCTGCAGAGGGTACTGCAGAAATGGAAAGTCTTCCACTGGAGCAAACAAAGGGCTCTCATTTTTTGCAATGAAGGCCCAGCGTGTGGATCTCAGAGATCAGACCTACACCCTGCAGCAAAACAGAGACCTGCGTGGGAAAGTTCAGTTTCTCTCTCCATCTGTGTCAGAAAAAGCCCACCATGGAATGACAGCTAAGTAAACATCCCTGTGACTCTTCACAGGTCTCTTCTACGTTTGGGATCACTGCTACAAAAAGAGCTGTTTACATCATCTCTCGTGGCCACCCTGAGAGAAGAGCAGGAAGGCTGGGATGTTCTTTTTCCTATCTTTCCCTTCATTTCCTCTATATCTTAGGGACGAATCACAGGACAGAACACAGAAATCAAATGGCTCTACAAAGCAGATTGGCCAGTTCAAGTCAAAACAGCCACTGAAAACACCCCAGATGCTGTCTGACAACAGCTGGACTGTCGGGGAGTCAGGTGAATGCAGTCTGCTGGCCCTGGGCCGGAAGAGCACAGCCCAGACTGTCACATACCTTTCACTGAAAGCTGATAGAGCATTTTATCCCCCTCACAGATGCACTGACAACTTCCAGCATCATCCATAGAGACGCTGTGAATTTTCAGGGTGTGTTTCTTCCCCACAATGTGCAGTTCATATTTTTCACTGGCCTTGAGCTCCTTCCCATCCTTCATCCACTCCACAGTAGCACCTGTGTCTGAAAGCTCAGCCTGCAGTTTGGCTTCCTCACGCAGCCGAGCGCAGATCTTTTCTACATCTTTGCTCTTATTGGTAAATCTCACTGCAGCACCTGTCAGGAGCAAAGGCCTCGTTATTTCAATTGATATCAGGGTAAGGTGGTCAATGTTTGCTGCAAGATCTCTGAAAAAGTATCACCTTCTGTTTCTGCACTCATCATTGTGTCACTGCTGAGCAATTCAAGATATTTCATTTGGTCTTCTTGCCAGATTTACTAAGTAAAAATCAACCAAACATCTCCTTCTACTGATTAATAATGCTCTAAACATGCTTCTGCAGAGGTTTCCACCCAATGACAAACAAGTCCTCCCATAATGAATGTTTATTTTTAATATTTTGTCATGCAAAGCTGATTGATAAAGATATTATTGGAATGATTGCTCCCCTACTTCTAAACTATTCCAGTGCAATCAGAAAGGCTGTCTGAACCTGGAGCTGAAAGTACTGCTCTATGGTGATGCAGTGGTAAACCTGCTGACTGAATGCACTGGCCAATAGCTGTGAACTGCAGACATTCATCAGCTGGCATGGGCATGAAGCAATCTGTTTCAGATACCAAGCAGCTGGGTAGATTGGCTTACCCTACACTCAGTGCTATCATGTTTAGGTCACTTACCCTGGACTAAATATCTCTGTGCATTCCAACCCCACCACAATGGCAAGTCAACAGACATGATGAACAGGGTGAAGAAAGGGCAGGAGAAAAAACAAAACAGGAGGGATATCAGAGCTGTTATCTGGCCTTCCTGCACAGATCCAAATCCACTTTGCTACTGAGATAAATTCCAGTGCCACTTCAGAGGGGGAGTCTCTGAGAAAAGACCACCCAAAAATGGCCTACAGTGACAGCCCAAACAATCTGAACTAAGAGAGATGATGATGCCGTTCCTTCCTCCCTTTTGTGACCTTACAGACCCAACATCAGGAGGTTCCGTGCAGAGGAATGTGACAGAGCTCAGCACTGCACAATTATGCCACAGATTTTGTACCGTATCAGCCCAAGTCGCCTGTCCTTATTACAGGTGAAACTTCATCCAGTTTGCACTGAAATCAACAGCGATTTCCTTGATTTCATCTAATTATTTTTTTTATCAGTACCCAAATGCATTTTACAGAGAGGTGAAAATTCTGCAATTTAGGCCTGCTGACCTTCGTATGGGACAAAAGGCAACAGAGGCGGCACTTCAAACTCCTACTGAAAAGACAAAACAAACAAAAAAAGGCCTGTGGTTCCGCCACTCTCTTCCCTACAGAAAAGTCTTTCTTTTCACTGCAGCTGTGGGTCAGGATGCATTAAGAAACTCATAGTGAGCATCATGCAAGCAGAGGGACTCCTCACAGTCTTGTTTACTTGAAGAACAGGAGTGAACTATGTAAATCCTGTGCTCAGCTGAGCTCAGCGCAGAGCACAGCGCCTGCCCTAAAACGAGGCACTTTGCACCCCAAAGCAAAGGAAAGGCACAGCGTGGTTTTCTCAAGACCTTGAGATGGGCCAGTGTCAAAACCTGCAGAAAGCTACACAAAAAGCGGATCAAAACACAGCAGACACGTGAACACCAAGCAGGAATAGCCTCCTGCCCAGGAACCCGCCAGTGCAAGGAACCAAGCAAGGCAAAGGTGGGAGAAAGTCAGCAAAGCCAACCGTGATTGGACAAGAGCAGGGGAGTATCACACGTGTATACCATATCATTGAGTCTCAACGAGGTAAAAACAAACAAGAAAGGAAACTGAGCAGAGCAGAGATACACACCTGAGAACTCCCCTATGGGCCATGTCCAGCGAAGCACAGAGAGACAAGGGAAAAAAGGAAGTGAAAAAAAGGATCGATCAGTGACTGAAACCAACAAAACTAAAATTTTGTTTCAAAAAAAAAAGAATTAACAATGATTCAGCCATTTCAGTGTCAAAAGGCATGAAATAGTAAGGACGGGAACTGCCATGACTCTACATACAGGACAAAAAAACCAAGGAGAGGGAACCCCTGTTAGAACTGCAGCCACACGCCTCAGCCACCCCCAGCCTTCCAGACACGAGTCTCAGACAGTCGCATCTCAGCCTGGATAAACCTTTCTTTTCTCAGTCACACAGCACTAAGTGCAGAACGGCCAGTTTCCACTGCCTTCTTGTTCCCCTCCCTTTGTGATCATTCTCCTGTTAGCAGACAGATCTGCTGAAATTAAATGTGCACTTCAGCCACATTTCAGCATGCAAAGGACAGCTGCATTTTACAACATTTTTTTTTTCCAACAGCAGCGCCAGGGCTCAGTCTGATAATTTCATTTAAACTTCTGTATAGAAAAACATCATTTATATACATGAACTTACCACTAACGTAACAACTGCTGTTTTCACCATAAAACACCCATTAAATGAAGTAAGATTTTAATCTCCAAAGCAAACACAGGAGGCCACCCTAACACTGAAAAAAAGGACTTCGCAGGGCCCATTACCCAACTGTTAGTCCTACCCTATGTCCAGAGTAAAGGGATAATGAAGACCAGGAAAGGAGATATGAGAGAAAGGGGGAACAACCCACAAGCAGCTGGGACTGCTACACTTTCACAGCTTTATCAGACTGCTACCTGACACAAAGCTGCTTCTCTGACTGCTTCAAAGTCCTCATTGGGAACATAGAACATAATCAGACTTCAGATACAAGAAGCTCCTTCAATATCAGCCTAAAAGGAGAATGCAAAACTCTCTTGGATTGACTAAGAAGGTAAAAACTGCAGTGAAATCTATGATGTTTCCATACGAGAATGACAATTGTTCCCCTTAAACTTAAAGAAATCTTAACAAAAGGGTTTTTTTTTCTTGCAAACTTCCAAGAAAAGCTCTATTCCAAGTGAAGCTGCCAGAATGCAGAATTACTGGCGTGAAGATTTGTGGGAGGAGGGGAAGAAGCAATCTTCAAACAAAGGAAAATAACTTACAGACACAAAGACAGCCCAAATACACAGCCATTAACTCAAGCTGTTGGGTAAGAATTACTGCTGTAGGTGCATATTTCTGTCACAGTGTATCCCAAATTCCATGCCATTTTCTAAAGGTCAAACATCCAAGTTCGGAAAAAAGAGTGAATCTAAACGCTTCTAGAAGCCTAACGGAGCTGTCTTTGCTTCAGAGAAAACAGAACAGTCCCAACAAATTTTACCTAGCAGATCTGCTCCTTCATCAACATCTCCGATCACCTCGGATCCTGCTGTGGAAAGTTCATGATAGAGGGAGTCTGTGTTGATGCCAAACGCTTTGTTCACAATCCCCTGGGTTGGGCTGTGGTTGGAAGAAAGAAAGGCAAGGATTCTTCTTACTTGGTGATGTTTAAGCCAGAACATAACTCTGAAATACTGAGCATCACAGACCAGTACAGTCAAAACTCTGAGAGTGGATTCTGCCACGGGTTGACTGAGGGAATTCAGTAAGTAAAGGAAAAAGAATGTTTTATTCCCCATACCATGTACCAATACCTACCTTGCATGACCTCAGCCTTGCCTCGCTGATGCCTTTTCAAATAGCTGATAACTACTCAAAAATTCATAGAAAACCTTCCACTGGCAGTCCTAAGGCTGTGCAGTGATGCCTACACTCCCACCAACTTCAACAGCAACCCTCACAGCAGTAAGATCAGATAAGGACTCAAATGCTGTGAACAGCCCTGGATTTCTTTTTTCCTGTCTCAGAGCAGCCTGGGCCACTCACACAGATCCTTCCATATTACTGATATGTGCCTTCCCTGGAGATCTCAAAGGCTGCCAGCACCTCATTTTTGCATTAGGCAGAATTTATGCATTTTCTGAAACAGCTGCATCTTGAGCTCTGGACCACAATATCCACCCTTCACAAAAACAAGACAGAGGGCCAAGAGCAGAAAGTCACAACCAATACCTGTTACCAGGGCGCTCCAGGCGGGGATCCTGACACATATCCAGCTCAGGAGTAGAGTCTATGATGTCCTGAACATCGGACCACTCGTCACTGCTTCCCATACCTACGTAAGACAACACATGATCTATGGCAACAGTGCTCCTTAAAGGCATTTCTGCAGCTGCAAATAGCACAGCTTGACAATGTCATGGTGCTGCATATAGTTAAAATTTCACTTTGAAACTGCACAGTTCAGTGCATGAAATCTAACCTGGTTTCTGTATAATCTGTAGCCTAAGACCAATATTTGAGGAAGAAGATAAGGGACTCCCCCTTTTGCCAACTTACATAGAAACCAACATACTTAGAAACCAAAACATTTGAAAGCTGAGGCAAGCAACATAAACACAATGTCTGTTTGCATAGAGAATTCCCGAAGGATTAAGGATGTCACCTGTGTACTACATTAGCCCCTTTAATGTGTTAGAGGTGACATTTTTGTCCTTTCCAAGCTGCCCCAGAAGTAAAATCTACAAAGCCCATGAGAACAAGAGCGTTCATTGCTTGGTTGAGGCTGGCACTGTGGGCAAACAATAATAAAATACAGAACTGGACTCAGCTGTGAGTCTTTTTATTCAAATGCTACACTAGAGGATGTTGCACGTTGTTTTATAGTCTCAACCTGTTAGGAAACAGCTGGTGAACGTTAGCACAGGAATTTCCTCTGTATTACACAGAAAAGGTTCTGGTTCTGATGCTAACCTCAGAAACCTGTATTCATAAACATGCTCCAGCTCCCATACCTATGCTGACATTCCTCATCTCCTGCGTGACCTGGACTTCCATGTTCCGGCTGTTCCGCTTTTCTCGTGTCCTCTTGTTGCTCTTGGTTGTGCCATTGTATTCGCTGATGGGTTGGATGCTCTCATTCAGGGGTGTGACAGCAGCAGAGGGCACAGATAATGTGGGAGTGTTGGACTTGGTTCCAGTGGTGCTCGGCGTGGCAGCTGCTGAGGACTGCCCAGATTCAGACATTTCATCTTGGGGACATTATGGCAATTCCAGGGTAGGGAAAGAATAAAAAGGGAAAAGCAGAGCTATATATTTCAGTTAATCTCCGGTTTGTTGGTATATGGCTGCCTTAAAGCATTAAGCAAAATGAGCCTTGCTCACTGCACTGACTAAATGCCCAGCGTTCACTGGAGACACGTGGCACTGCAACCAGAATGCAGCAGTGAGTTCCCATGCTGAACTCAGCAAGCAAATCCTACCTGTGAAAGGACTGACATCCTTCTTCTCTTACTATGAAGAGTTATCTTCACAAGCCACATCATTATGCGACCTCTTCATCATGCACCTCAAGGAAGAAGGTCTTTTCATAAGTGAAAAGCACCTCCAATTGCCACTGACTACAGCAGAAGCTGAAGGGCTTTGGCACTCGCAGTAAGCCAGGATAGCATTTCCCAAGACTGGAAGGTAACACGGACATTGCTTGGGAAAGTTGCGAGCTCTTAGAGGATCCAGAAGCTGCCATTACAGTAAGCCACTGACATACCAAGAATGAGAATCCCCTGCGTTGAGAGAACAGCAGCGTATTTCTTACACCAAGCTGCAGAAGCAAAGCAGATAACAAACTGATGGTCCAATTTTGCTAGTGGGGGAAGCCCTATGTCCCCGCATGATGTTACACAGAAGCTTGCCAAGCATGGGTCTGGCTTGACAGCACAGAAGAAACAGGTGTGGTCTCCCCAAATTGATAAGGCAAGACCCAGAAACTCAAAAATAAGAAGCTGACAAATTAACGAAGGCAACAGACTTCCATTGTGAAATGTGCATGAGTGAGTCTCAGCTTTACAGACATTACAGCCCCATTTCTTGTATTAACACCTCTTGAAAAACATGGGAGACTTGTAAGGCTTTGTGAGGATTTTACACTGCAGCCCTTGTTTGTCAATTAAAGCAGCGCTGCTTCAAAGTCAGCCAATTAATGTCTTGACCGATGCAGTAATCATCCCCAGTACCAAATGAGATCTCTCCTTTCTTCATGGCAGCCCACTCTAATTGCTGCCAGCAGGGAGATGGAAAAATGAATTTGGAGAGTTCTATGTGCTGATGACTTGCAATTGGGTGCAGTGACGCTCAGCAGCCGCACACCCAGACTCAGCTATAATTGTTACTGCTTGCCTCTCCCCTCCTGTGCAACTGCTGCAGAGGCTCAGACTGCTCAGCAGCTGCTTCAGGCCTCCCATCCTCGGAGCTGTGATGCTGGTTCACTAATTTCTAAGTCTTGCTCTACTGTTCTAACATTAACTGCACAACATAACAAAGCAATTCAAAATGGGATGAGAGAAATACTGGAATATATTAACCTTTTGCAGCCTTTTTTTTTTTTTTTTTAAATCTGGAATCTTATTAACACCTTCCCTTAATTAGACTGGCCACTATGCTTATCTTAAAACACCCTGCAGTGCATTGCATGGCACAAGTCAAAAGGTTCTATATTACATCTGTGCATTTATATAGAAAGGTTTATTTTTAATATTTGACCATTCAGAAAAATTGATGTCTTGTTTGGTTTCTGCACATTCAGTCCAAGCAGCCCCCACGCTCCCGCATGGAAGTTCCAATGGCTTCCCTGCACATTTGCTGATTTTACAAGCAAAACTGAGATGGAAACACTTCACTGTGGCTACATGTGGAAACCACACTTCTCACCTCCACTCCAGATTCCTGTTTTGTGAGTTACTTTTCTAATAGTTTAGTTCATTTTTTGGGAACGTGATCCAATAAACCTTGTAACACTTCAGCTGCAATTTACCTGCTGTGCTTTCTGTCATACAGAGGGACAACAAAGAGTTCCAAGCATAAAGTGCAATCATAAAACCTCTTCCCCCACCCAAAAAAACACTTCTGTTGGATGAACAGATTCAGAGCTCCTTCTTGTACCCACAACCTTTAAGCATAACTGAAGTCTGTGAGAATTTCAGCCCTGCAAAAGGGATGTGCAGATGTCAATTCTTGGACTTGGGATCTAGATGTCATTTAGAAGTTCTACAGCATCTATAGAGTGATACTTGTATTGAGAATACAAGCTTCCTGCTTGTTGACATTATCCTTCTCTCACCCAGAACACATCAGGGAGTTATTACCAATGTAATTACACTCTATGATTATACACTTGTAGTTTGTAGTCATCTAGAGAGTGTCCTTTATTAAGACTACCAACCTGCCCTGGAGAAATTCCTCTCAAATGTTAACACTACCAAGGCACTTTTCTTCGCAGTCCAGAACATCTATTAAACTTCGCTGGTATCTTCCTTCTACTGTCCTTCTGATTGTTCCACTATTACTGTTCCAGATATTTTACCGACTGTATAGCTCTCCTCTGCAGTCCAGGAGGCACACTGCATTGCTCACCCAAAGAAAACTCCACAGCCACCACTTACCTACAGCCATACCTGTCAACCTCCTAAACATCAAATGTGCAGTAGTGACCTCCAAAATGCATTGCAAAGGCTCAACATTCATAGCAGTCATATGTCACCATGAGTAGTCACACTTGTATGGTTATAACACTGAAAGCATAGTACATAAAAACAAAAACGTTAAGGACTTTCATCTCTAAATCATTATGTAAAATAAATGTGCAACTGAATATAAAAAGAAAATAACAAAGGACAGCAACTTAAACAGAAAATAGTCATAATAAGTACACAAGTACAATTAAAACATAACTAATGTATGGCCCCGTAAGAAGGAAAACTAGCCAGAAAAGCCAAGATACACATATTGGGAAAATAAAGTCAGTTACGTGTCTGCAGTCGATGTCAGTGAAATATCAGAGCAGATGAAGAAAAAGCAAGAAGTGCACGAGCACCACTGCTGAGATTTCAGCCATGCAGAAGAGCTGAAAAACAGCATTTTTAGTCAGAGTGCACACAAGTAGCTCGCAGGAGGAAAATTTTCCATTCCAAACTGCAAATCCAGAGTCAGATAATCAGTCCTTTTAATTATTCATATGTTTCTTCAACAGCCTTAGGAAATCCTCCCTAACACCCCAGCTATCCAAGTCTTCCATAGCCCGAGCTCTATCTGCACACTATCAGCTGACCTCCTTATTGTGTTTCCCACTTCTGAATTTTCCTAGCAAGCATCAACACAAGCCCCAGACCCACCCATCAAATACATGTAGAGCAGCACGGTACTATTTCTGCATGTTTTCTTTTTACCAGAAATGGACTTTTTGCCTGACATCACCAATAATAAATGACAAAGTCATCAAGTCAGTAACTCTCCATTACTTGAGCTTGGAAACCAAAGCTTACAATCTATGTGGATTCCCGCTGTATTCTCCTGCAATGCAGATCCTGAATTACTGCTGAGTTCCCCTCAGCTCTCACTGAAAACCTCTCAGAAGCCCCGCAATGATATCTCTGAAAGAATGATGCCTTCAGTAGTCTGGAAGGTGGATCTCACCTCAACTTTGTTCCAGCTCCTCTAAAGGCTTACACCTGCCACACATGCCTGACCAACAGAGAGCTCAAGAGCACACCCATACCACAGTGTGCAGTGCTGTTCAGAGATCCAAAGGAATAAATTTTTTCCAGAAGTACAAATACGCTCTCTGTACATTTTGGCTGCCGTGTGATTGTGTGCAGCAATGTGCTGGCACACGTCAGACTATCTGAAGCTACACCTTCACATCCACATCCCACTGCACTGTGGTTTTGCTATTCCCTAACTGCAGTAAAGCTCTCCAGAAATTAGTGTAGGATCTGATTAGTGCCTTTTAAGACACCTTTAAAGCAGACCAGAAGCTCTGCAGGGAGGACACACTGCAAGCCATGCTGGGTGGATGCATCACTGGCTGTCAGGGCTGACACCAGGCACCTGGGAAACATCGTTTAAGAATCTGGTAGGATTCTGAGTAAAGACTGAGAAGTTTGCAGGCACAGAATGTGGGAAAGATGGCTCATCATGAGCGGCCTCAGCTGTTAATAAATGCACAGATCTGTCAACTAAGAGCACAATCTCTGGGTCTTTGAACTCAGACCAGTCTCCAAATGGCACAGCACCTGAAGCAAAAGGCACAACGATCCAGCTGCTCTGGTGTGGCTGCCATGCTGTGAGGCTTTTGGCAAGCCCCAGTGCAGAAGGCAGTGCACTGAATGTGACAGGCGTACTGGATATACACAGCACAAGACTAGAGCTGCAGACCAGATGTGTGAGGAAGTGAAGAGCTTTAAAAGCACAGTGCAGGACTTGGGCAGTCAGATGTTTAGTACCCCTTTTAGCTGAAAATAGGAAGGCCAGAAGAGTGGTAAGACAAAAAGAACAACTGCTGAAGAGCAAGAGTAACTCTACTTCTAGCCCCATCTGAGGAGCAAAAGCTTTGCTCTTAGAGAGGGAAAGAGAGGAGGCAGGTTCCATCATTTCCTCTCACAAATAAGCTAAAAAAGGTAAGGATTTTATCTTCACTATATTTCTAACTGTCCTCACATATACTCTTTTCAACTTAGGACCAGCCAAGAGATTAACACTGAGACAAGGGGGTAACAAGCATGAGGAGCCTTATAAATCCATCCCACACTGTACACCAGATCTGCGATGGGACATCCTCCCACCTCATCACAGCCACCACAAGAGTAAACTCACAGCAGGAAGAGGCTGCAAAGGGTTATGGACACAGGTTAACCTCCACCTTAATGAAAACATGGATGCTATTGACAGTGGCAGAGTGGGAAACCCTTGCTCTGTGATGGTCTGTAAAACCTTGTAGCTGGAGTTGGACTGCAGCTGCCCGAGGCCACTCAGGTGCCAGTGGTCCAGTGTTGGGACGATCTTGGCCCCTATCTGCCCACGTACCATGCCATCCGCGAGGGGGAAGACATTCAGAGAGTTAGGACGCTCCTTCCTGCTAAACAGAGAAACAGAGAGAGAGGGAAAGCCAATCTGTTAGCTGTTTACGAGCTTCATACACAAAAGAAACAGCACAGTAGCTCATGCAAAATATTAGTCATTAGAAACTGAACCGCACTCCTTGCCCCAGCTTAGCAGTTGTGTGGATTCCCAAACCCACAGCTCCATGGTGCTGTTTGTTCAGACCCAGAGTGTCTACAGGTAGAGCCAACCATCTGCCTAGAAAGTCAAAGGGGGTCAAGTGACCAGGACAGGCACAACTGACATCAGCACCCCCATGCAGTGTTTGAAGGAAAAGCAAAAGTGCAAAGAAACCGAGCAAATTCAAACCAATGTGTCCTTTGAGAAATGGGTGCACCGTGGGAAAACGCCACAGCAGACAATCCCACAACAAAATGGGCATCATTGAACGAAGAAAGAGGCTGAAGTGAGTCACCTACACGCCACTTCTGCACATTCCACCCCAAACCTGGTTTGCACCAACAGCAGAAATCAGTGGGTTTTGGATCACTTCTAATACTAAGCAAGAGAAGTAATACTTGCATTCTGTGATTCCTCCTCCATATCCAACTACAGTCTTCTCAAAATTCAGAATTTATACAAACTTATAAATAAATGCATCACTCATAAAGCCAGATGTCTGTATTACTTTTTCTTTATCACTCTCCTTTCTGGCAAGTGCAGGTGACTAGCAAGCTGTGGATTTGATTCTCAATATGGAAGCTGGCACAGATTTGGGGACCAAGTTCCAGTGGGAGAAAATGTAGAGCAAGCAGTGGAGGTGGAAACTCAAAAAAGAAAGTAGCTTGTCAGCATGAACACTCCAGAAACAGGGCAGCAGTCAACACCTCCTTGCAAGACACCGATCTGCTTCCCTGCTCCATCAGGCTCCATGCCAGCCCAGTACAGCACTGCTCCTGGACACAGCAATCATTTCACCAAGACTCAGCTCAGCTACCACCATCACACAGTGGGACCGGCAGCCTCCAGCAGTCCCTTCAACCCAACCTGTTCTGTGATCCTGTGATCTGTGACCACGGGTGAAAAACAACTGCAGCTGCATCTGAGGCTGCCCCAGGACTGACTCAAACACACTGACATGGCAGGGGCAGAAAAGAGTTCATTTACAAAGTGAAAGCAAAATGTCTAACGGAAGAGACCAATGCTCAGCCTTTCCATTCTGAGCACTGTCCAGCTGACACGGCACACTGCACCGCTGTGCCAGCATGGCTCCTGCTTGGAATGGCTGCTTTCTGTGCCCCATCAAGGAAAAACTGCAGGAAAGATAACTTCAGTTTCACAGTCCTGATGTTGGTGTTACCAGTCCCCAGAGTAGTTCAGAATATCCTCAGGGTTGCTATAAATTTTCAGTGCTGACTACAGCCCTTTGGAGTGACTTTCATACACCCACGTCCTTCTGGTCCAGGGGGACTCTGAGCACTTGGTTAGTTCCACCTCATGTTGTGAGGAAAACAGCAAAAGCCTCTATAAGGGCTTGCAGTAGCCAAAACCTGGATCAGAATGCTCCTCCTGTAAGACCTTAAAGCTTAGAAAATGTAACAGAACTACTAGGTTTGCCATCATTGCAAGGTGGCAACAGCCCTCTTTGTAGGCTGAGGGTGCGGAACTCACTGCCTCAGCCAAAGTCAGATGTGCATTCTGACAGTTACTGGTGACACGCATTTCCTGCCCTGCTTAGAAAAGAGGTGTATTTTGTGCTCATATAGGAAGTGCTCAAGAAACGTGTAGATGCGGTAGGCAGGGCATGGCTTAGAAGGGAAATATTGGTGGTAGGTGGACACTTGGATCATTGGGGATCTTTTACAACCTTGGTGATTTGATGATTCTAATTTAAAGGAGAAAAGACAACTTTTTAAAGTAATCTGGAAGGTGAAGTTCAAATGTCCAATCACACAGGGATGATCCCGGTTTGGAATCCAGCCTCTGCCCCTTCTGCTTTGGGTGCATGAGCTCCTTCCTGATGTAGCAGCTTGCTGGCTCCCTCTGCACCAGCCAAGGGAAGTGTGCCATGTGAGTGAATCTAATGCAGATGTCAGTACACAAAGAGGGCAAATAGGCCAGCACAGAACCTTTCAGCATCACACCACGACCACCCAACAGCAACCTCCAGAACTATGATTAACAAATAGCAGTAGGATTTACCTTTTCCTCCATGACTGGCGATGACTGCAGCGACAAACGTAATAGCCAAAACAGAGCAGCAATTGCACAAAAAGCAAGACAAAAAAAAAAAAAACAATAAAAAAAAACACAACAACAACTATTAGAGAATGAAGGTCATGCAAACATGCAGCCCTATCAGAGACAGCGAATGCATGCACTTTTATTCATACTACTTGGAGGTGTGCACTGTACCCATTCCCCTCCTCAGATGGCAGCAGACACACACACCCCCCAGCAGTTCTTGCACCATCTTCTCTCAAGTGACAAGGAAGCACCCTTGGTGCATTTACAGCCTTATGCAAATATGTATTTACACAGTCTACCATATAGAACACACCCAAGCACATCCACAGGTGAAGGTAACCAAATGCACTCACAAACATGTAGGAAGACATTGAGAGATTACACCCATATCCCCCCCAAAACACATCAGTGTACCAACTCACAAGTGCTGGTGTTCACCCACACGCAGCTGTGCAGACACAGGACCACACAACCCTCAAAGGCACAAACATACACAAATACAGCACACATGAACAGCCCAAAGCTTGAAATGAAGGAAAACGACCCACTTCCCAGCTGCTGTTCCTACAGATTCAGATGGAGGCCTGGCAAGGGCTGTGACAGACACAGAGAGCTGCTCTTTCTTCCCATTCTTCCAGGAACTAGCAACACGTTACATGGAATAGCATCCCTCCAACACAGAGACAATCCTCAGTGCAAGGTTTGTCCTTCATACCAGAGAACGGGGTGTGGGGGGGCAACCAGCCTAACACACTCCAACCATTACAGCTGTGATCAGGATTGGTTTGGGGCAGAGGAAAACAGAAACAACCTATTGAGGGAGCTGTCAGGAACACACACTCTCACAATCCTAACAACCTACTGGTTCTTTTCACCCCATATCTTCTCTTTCCATACCCATCATGCCTGCCTCCATTCACCTACAGAGGCCACCATCCAGCTTCTGCTCTTCTTTCCTTGTATAGATTTCTATATTTTTCCACTGGTCTGCTAGAAAAGCATTACCTTCAGATGGGAAAGGGTTACACTGTATTCTGTAATCAGTTTTATTTTTCTAAGCCACTCTCTGACATGACACCAATTTACTGCTCTGCAGAAAACACAGCACTGAGAACTTACTATATGGAAAGAACTCAGCCAGATCAGAATGTTCCTATTCCAGTTCCTTTTAGATCCGCTACAGATTTGTGCTGTCCTTCAGAGTTTGTGCAGGAGAAAGCCTAGATAAGTCTCTCTGCCTCTGGAGATTAGGGTATAACTGCTTCAAACTGCTATATTGCTGCCCCTGAAACACTGCTGGATATTCTCCATGGCAGGAGAGCTGAGCTGCTCTCTGCAGAACAAAAGAAACAGGACCACACACTGACACTTGGCTTCCTGCAATGCTGCACCCTGCCAGCTCAGCAATTCCCAGCTCCCCCTGTTCCCAGCTGAGACATGGAGATGGCAACAAGACAGAAACGCACACATCAGCACAGCTGTTCTTCCTACAAACATTCATACCTTTCAGGTAGGTGGGAGAGGTGAGTTGGACTGAACAAAGACCTAATCCACCCTGTTTCTCCTTCACCATGGGTGTGCCTAAGAGCTTGTACAGAGACATCTGACAGCAGAGGCACACAGCCCAGCAGAAGTCTCAAACATGGATGTTCTGCAGTTACAGAGCCCATTTTCCTTCAGCATCCTCCCTTCCTTCTAACACAATGTTACGTTACCAACAGCTGTGAACAAAACTCCCGTTCCCCCCAGCAGCCCTGTGTGCACACCAGTAAGGCACCAGTACAGAACCAGAGGCTGACCCCCAAACCTTCCCCTCACAGCACAATGCTCGGGCAGGAGGCCAAGCACTGGCTGGGGAAGGAACATCACGTCTGCAAGGAATCGGGGAGCAGTTTGCGTCTCTCTTGCTATCTCCTCTGCTGTTTTACAATACACAACCAAAACCTTGATGATCTGAATTCCTTCCCAGGCACTCCAACCCAGCAAAAGGAAGCCACAGCTTCCAGAGAGCTTATATTGTTTATTTCAAGACCTGACACTTCCTTCCACTTTCTTTATCCCAAACCTAATGGACACACTAGTATTTAAATGTTACGGATCTAAACAGAAGGTACTAAAATAACCTTATGTTTAGAAAATAGGAAGAATATTTCTTCTTTTCTTCATTTGAAATTATCTTTTTATATGTGGTTTTAATATAGTGGTTTTATATACTGCACTTCATTTCCTGCTACTGCCATTCCTTTAAACAGAGGCTGGCTCTGATCACTTTGGTGCTATGAAAACAGAGGGGAAAAAAACAAAGCACTTTCATGGGCATAAGTAGATCTATTGAGTGACTGACTCAGATAAATCTTCCCTTAAGAAACTGGGGAAGAAGTTACATAAAGGCTAATGCGTTTAACTACTCCAGTTTCGCTGGCTATCACACATGCACACAGACACACACAAATGAACACTCTCTTCCATCCCCATCCATTTTATGGATCAGTCCTTTACATGATACCTGAGAACACAAACGTTGCTTTCCAGAAGATGTCCATCTGCAGCAGCACAATGAAGTCTAAGCTTTGTAACAGAACACAAAAAACTCCTCTCTGTCAAACCTTAGAGAACTTATCCACAACTCACCCTCAACCCATTACAAAAAGCTTCAGGTACAATCCATGCCCACAGGGAAAGATCCTTTGGTTTCTTTCTCTTGCAAATATGCACTCATTTGATAAGTTCCTGGATGGCAAACATTATATGGAGAGGTTATGGCCCTACCTTCTCCCAGGTACACTGCCCTCAGTTTGATTATTTCCCACAACCTGCTGCATCTTGGATCATTCGATGTGTTCCACATAGGTCTGGATCATCTGAGAAGAGGAAAAAATACGTGAGGCAAACAGAATAAAACAAAAGACTCCATTGGACTCCATGATCATTATGGGTCCCTTCCAACTTGGGATATTCTGTGATTTCTGTTTTTTGAATATTGTTTTCCAGCATTTACTTCCAATTCCTTAAAATTTCTTTAAAAAAGTGCTATCTGATGTTCAGACAGAACCTCCCGTGTTCCGGTTTGCACCCTCTGATTCTTGTTCTGGCACTGGGCACCACTGAAAAGAGCATGGCTTCATCCTCCTTGCACCCTCCCTTCAGATAATGTTGATGCTCTCAAGTTTCTGAAGCTCTAGTCACTGTCAGGATGAAAAACCCAATTCTCTGATGTGGTTTTATGGGTAAGCTAAGAGTTTGTTTATTTGGAAGGAATCAGGCAACAGCTTACCTCTGTGTGACGCTGATGTAAAGCATTATACTCTTTCTTCATTTCTGATTCACGCTCCTCCAGCTGTGAAACTGCCAAGAAAAGATTCCACCCATCAGCTAACATACAGATCTAGACATGCTCCATGCAAGAGAAGCAATGAAACCTGCACTACACTAGTGTGGATATGTCGCACCCTGTAGATTGCTCTGATTTTTATACCAAAGAAAGGGACAGCCACAGATTTCAGGCTTTCCACAAACTACATTAAAACAAACAAGAAAAAACAGCACATGAAGAATATCTGCAAGTATATGCTCATGGAAAGCAAACTACATAATTGTATCTGGTGAACAACTTTGCTTACTCTGATCTGCATAGTTTTTGGTCTTCAGCTCCAACTGTCGAGTCTGAAATTCAAGGTGTTCCACTTGGATTTGTAGCTCTTTCTTCTCCTGTTCCAGGGCATCTTCAAACTCTATGAACTTCTGTACAGGGAAAAACCAGAGAAGGAAGCAAGGATGAGGAACAGACCTAAACGTATTTGACTTTTCCTCTTCTCTCCTCCTATACTATGTGTGCGTATACATACATATATATATGTACACACACAAAAAAAGCAAGAGATAAGAATTTCTATGTGCTTTAAGTTAAAACAGCATTTACTCAAGCTAGAAATACTTATCTTCTAAAATAAAGTAAAAGATGTACTTTGTGTATCATTAAGATATAATCTGCTGGCCAATGCAAGTTATGTAAACCAACACGGTTCCATCATCTTCAACAACACCTTTATCATGCTAGGCTGAATTTGGATTCCTGTTAGTTTTATGTCAGAAAAGCCAAATTCTGTGTCTACGGTCATGCATTTAGAAGTGCCTACGTCAGAAATCTCCTTCAGACATCAGAAAATTCCCACTATTAATGATGTTGCATCTAAATTTTGCAGGAAACATACAAGCCTTGTGGAAAACCAACCCACAACCGTCACACCTCACAGTCTCCTTTGCAATCCACTTCCCAGATCTCAGACCAGAGGTTTTTTCAGGCACACATCAGAGAAGGGGTAGAGAGTTACATGGTAAAAACCAGAGCAACTTTGACAGGTGATTCTATAAGGATGGCACATTCAGCTCCAGAGCTGCTAAGAAAAACTTGAGTCTTACTTTTTCAGTTCTGTAAGTTGAGTTATGCCTCAATTGGTGCAGAATGGAAGCAGTGAGTGATGAGACCTCACAGCAAGAAAATCCCAGCCAGTCTTCTCTGGGCATCAGTAAAAAAGAAAAAGTTCTAACCAAGACAGCCACACTGAGCAACAGGCCTAAAGAAGCCATTTCACTTGGTTTGGACTGGTTGAAGCTATGCTAAGAAAAGCAGTATTTCCCTCTGCCCCCTCTCAGGGTTTGCTGGAAGCACTCCATGCTAATGCTCTGTTGACAAACTTCCAATTACAGCCCAGCGCTAAATCCCTCTCCCTTCTCACTTGCTTGGCTTTCACTCTTGTGCAGCTCTCCTGGCACAAGGTGCCCATCTCTTCCCAGCTCCCCACCCAGGCGTGTGCCACCCAGCCAGGCAGGAATTGTGCTTGGAGTAGCAATAAACTTTAACTGACTCTAAGGAAAACATTCACAGAACTCTCAACAGTAAAACAGGAAGCAAAAGAAAGCAGGAGACCAATTTTATTCCCACTATGTAGGTCAACTTTAATAGGATTCCTGGATTTGCTACCGTTGCTTTGGTTTAGTTTAGTGAAACCGATTGGAAGATTAAACATTCCACACTAAGGCTCTTCTTAGTCCTGTCTGTCTTGCAGCCTCAAAGTACTCAAACAAACTGCAAACTAGCAATGAGCTGACCACATGGAGAAGAAACAGAGACAGCAGCATTAAAAATTAATGCCACTCTAAGTGTTCTCAGGGAAGAAGAGCATCTCAGGTGAGTGCACTGCAGCAATATCCTGCTCCATCTCCTACGGAGATCGAACACCAGCTCTGGGCACAGGGACCCAACGGCTCCTCACTCTGTCTGGCTCCAAAACGCTTCTTGGCTGTTCCTCCATCAGAATCTCCCAGCCAGTGTCTCCCCCTGCATCAGAAAGTCAAGACAAGCAAATAAAGTGGGTGCCGTGGGAGTGGCCACCCAGCAAGCATGGGGACATGGAGGCACTGTTCTCTAAGGAACTGAGAGAGACCTGAAATCCAGCTGCCCTGGTCCTTATGGGTGACTTCAACATTGCAGATGTTAACTGACAGTAACACACAGCTATCTATTTTCCACACATATGTTTACAAACTGCACCAGAACAGAAGGAAGGGATGCCATGGAGCCTGGACAGGCTCAAGAAGTGAGGCCTCAGGAACAGGTAATTCAAATGATGTTGAAGGGAAAATCTTCCTTTCTTTTCTACCCTACTACAATGAAATCAATGGGTGAACTGGAAGAACAAAGAGTCCACTCCCACTTGTCCTGGGAGAGCAAAGCCGAGCACAGCATTACTATTTTTTCCAATCCCTTCATACTTGCTTTCAAAGGATAATTTTCCAGCAGTTATAGGAGCCAGATATATTTTAAACAGTTAGTAATGATGGAACATGACGCTGCTGTACACATACAAATTAGTCTTGCTGGAGCCTCTCCCTGGATTTCAAGCAGGATCGCTGGTCTCTAACATCTCAGGATAAGGTTACAACCAGCACCATGGTTCACACGCTCATCGTTAAATGGAAAACAACGAGCACAAAATCATCTTAAGTGAAAGAACGAGTATTCCTCTGCAAAGCAGCGGTACACTGGAGATGGCTGAGCTTCCTGCATTACTGGCTTTCAGAGGAAGAAAATGACTAAAAATAGTAGCATGCGGTCAGAAACCATCATATCATATTAACAATAAATCAGGCAGAGTGAAATAGATGTGCATATATGCAGAAATCTTATTCTAAGGTCTTAATCTGGGCTGGCTGGCAGCACGTATTACATGCTGACGGGAACAGCAGCAGCTCAGCCGTCACCTTACCCTGCGGCTGGGCAGAGAGCAGCGCTGGGATGCACTGCCCGGGAGAACAGGGAGGATGCACAGCTGGATGCACAGCTGGACGCACAGCTGGATGCACAGCTGGATGCACAGCTGGACGCACAGCTGGACGCACAGCTGGACGCACAGCTGCCTGTGAGGTGGGGGCTGTCTGCAGGGCAGGAAGGACTCACACCGCATTCCACTCCCCACCTGCAGGAAGGCTGTCAGCCAGGGAGCCAATGCAGGCTGTGCAGCCTCCAACTCACAATTTGGGGCAGTAATTAACTGGCAATTTGGGAAGTTACGTTGACAGTATTCTGTCTTAGGAGGCCAAGACAAAGAAATAGGGCAGAACCCACTGGTGGTAGGACGCAGTACTGCCTGGTGGGCAGATGCTTTGAGCTACACCCCACGCTCAAATCTTTGCTATCCTCCCCAAAGAGAAACACTCCTCTGAAGGAACACCTCCACCTGCACAGGAGCACACAGCCTCAGTGAAATAACATCCCCTTGACAACTGCAGCCCTTAAGGGCTTTTGCTTCTCTTGCTAATTTCAAGGATTCACAAGCACATCTTTTATGTGTTAGCTACTTTATAGTTGTAGATTGGTCTTCAAATGCTTCTGTGAAATCAAATGCTGTTATTTTGGCATATATCAATAAAACCATCTCCTGGATTCCTATTCCAAGGGATCTGAGCCTTTTTTTGAAGAATGAGATGCTCTGCCCTTTAAATGCTCTCCATGAAGCAGGCCTGGTGCTATGGCAGAGCCAGGGCAGGCAGATGGGCTCTTCCCAGCCCTGACACAGCTCTGCCCCCGCACACCATGGATCACTGTAGAGGAGCACAAAGGGAGCACGGGCAGCTAACAGAGCTCTTCAAGGCAGCCTTGTGGTAAGTGGGGCTGACAGGGCAGGAGGTGCTACTCGAGTGCAGCAGATGAGACCGGACTGGGAGATGCCACTCATGAAGAGAATCAAAACATCACACAGGAGGAACGAAGCGATGCTGATGGTCAGAGAGGAGCTGGGACTGGGCAAGGGCATGCAAACATCGTGACTGTAATGAGAAGACTTGAGAGAAGGGAGCTGAGCACAAAGCAAAGATGAGCCCCAGGTCAGCTGCAACACAGTGTGAGGAGACAGACAGACGTGCTGCCATCTCCAGCCAACAGGATGTCACACAGGTGAACACGCAGGGTGATCACACCAGATAAATCCTACCATTGTCATTTTGAACAGTGCAACACTCCAATTCATGCTGAAGCCTTCCAGGAAAGCCACCTGCTATTGCAGCCCCACACACCCAGGGATCAAACCAGGCACAGCCAAGTGTCACCCAAACCAGCTGCACACAGATCCCTCCATGGGGCACTCCAACCTGACCCTCCTCCAGCAGGCAGCGAGCAGAGCTCGGCTCGTGCCACCAACACAATGGAGACCAAAGGCAGGACTGGTTTCTATTAATACTTCAAAGGCACAGATATCTCATGGAGGCAGAAGTTACTTGGAGTAAAAGTCAATGCTGGCACAAGAACAAACCAGTAAAAACAGGCTGCAAGTTAAAAAAAAAAAGAAAGTGGAATTCAGGAGGAGGTCACTTTTAGAAGAGCAGACGCAAGAGGTTTAAGTAATGGCTTTAAGACAAAGCCTGATACATTTATGAAGCAGCTTCTGTAATGCAACTGCCTGCAGTGCTGAGGAATGGGCTGCTGAGTCAGCAGGTCCCTCCCAGTTCTGTGCTCCTACAAGTGGGTGCCATCCTAACACCCGCTACAGAGCAGGAAGAAAATTCCTATGCAAGGTCCTATGCATAAGCTGCAGATGTCACTAAATAGTGGGAGCTGCTGGCTCCCTGGAGTGTAGGGAGGCCTTGCAGTAAGAGCTTGACGAGTTAGTGGGATGTGCATTAGGCTCCACATGAGGATTAACAAGGGAAGTGCTGTACTCTGCACTGGGACAGGGCAGCCCCAGCTCTGTGCAATGACAGGAGCGGCACAACAGAGGTGCTATAAAGGAAGGGAAGAAGATCGCTCACCTGGAGCAGAAGATCTCGGATTCACATGGGAAAGCTGCACCAAGGGGGGATCTCCAGAAAGAGACCCTTGCCAGCAGCAGTCAGCCCCTAAATGGGCTCTAGGAGAGGTGCAGCCATTACCCTGCGCTCACACAATGCAAAGCAGGTGGAAGAACATGGCAATACTGAAAAGCTGACGCTGTTCCACAGCTTCAGTGGTTTGGAGGTCAAGGAAAAGAAATGTGACATTCTGAGCCCTGCAATCACAGACTGACTGCACTGCTTCATTTCAAGGGACTTCTGACTTCAGTGCTCTTGTCCGGGTGCTTCTGCTGCCCTATTTTAGAGCAAGTGGAAAATATTGAGTCACTCTGCAGTCAAAGTGTCCAGAAAAGCTTCGCTTTTGGCTGAGAGTATTTTGAAAGATACTGAATGCAACCATCCTGGGGAAATGAGTGGCAGAACATGGAGACAGAAACCTCTGCTTCAGAGGAAGGGAAATGAAGGCTGTGCAAGCTGCCCCAATGGAGCAGGACATGGCTGGGTGCACACTTATGTAAAACAAGATCTAGTGGTTCTGCAGTAGCGGGAACAGGAGGATACGACACAACTTTTATGCCAGAGAATAACATCCACTGCTGGTTTCAGTTCACTTAACATCAATAAACTAACGATGTAATCAGACGCCCATGACATGATATTGCAATACAGGAACAAATTACTTTGTGATCACCGACTCCCAGCTCCCCAGCATTGCTGCAGCTGTTGAAATGATCATTGATACACGCAAAGAACTCAACAGCAAGGGATTGAACATCGCTCCTGGAGGTGGAACCCCCACTGAAGGTGGGGCTGGAAGCTGCAGACCCAGGACAGGCAAAGCACACAGCGCCGAGTGCTGCTCAGGGACGGAGATGGGCTTCCCCTGCTACAGAAGTGCAAGGCGTGCTCTGGTGGGGGGTGCATTTCTCTGCTTACAATGAGCTGATGAACAGCAGAATTCTCTGTAGCATAAGAGATTTTCACTTCCATAACACGTAATCCACTGCACAGGAAGAGGCACACAGGAAACTGCTGCAGGTAATGGTGTGCTTTGGTCACACACAAAGGGAATGACAGCTGTATCTCACACACGTGAGCTGATAGCAGAGGCTACACAGGGGGCAAAACCCATTTGTTCTCATAGAAGCACATTATCTATTCCTTTCTGCTAACAAGGCCCTATGCAGATACTTTTTTGCCCATTCAGCTCAGATGCGCCTGAGGATGACAGAGTGCTTTTACATCTGCCAACAGCACCGTGCTGTGGGTCCGAGCGTCCCTGCAGGATGTAAATGTTGTCACCACATCTGCTTCCAGGAGCAGGCACAGCAGGAAGCAGCACCCCCTGTACCTGGTAAACTGAGAGCAGAAAGATACGAGTCCAAAGATGCAGGATCCATCCATGGGGCTGTTCCACCCCACGCCCCGAGCCCCACTCCTCCCCAGCAGCAGCACATTTCCAAGTATTTAATTCTCAGAAACTACAAAATACCGGCTTGTGGAATGAAGTCCCACACTTGGAATTGCTTTTCAATCCCTCCCTGCCTTCATATGAATTTGAAAAGATCAGCTGTAAGTTTTATTAACACATACTTAAAACTTAAGGCTACAACCCAAATTGACCAGCATTAGTACAGGGCGATAAATGTCCTGGGCTCACGTCCTCACCATCTAGCACCCAGAGCACCTCCATTGAAATACTGCACGGCGCTTTACTCTGGAGTCATGAAGGGATTTCATTTACCACATCTAAGCAAATCAAAACCCGACTCTGAGCAAGACTCCTGGGAAGGAAAAAACCCTCTACTCTCCCAGTGTTAAAACACAGCCAATACAGACGCATACATTCCTTTCCCAGCAGCTTTGCAAAGACATGCTGATGACACGGCAGCATTACACTTCTAGCGGTACCAATGTGTCCGGCACGTCGCAGACCGGCCCTGCTGGAGGCTGGAGACGCCCGGCTGCGCCTATGGCCAGAAAGATGCCGGTGGTGTCGGCGGACTCGAGCGCTCAGTGCGGAGCAGCGCGCTCAGCTCGGCTCCTTTGTCCCCGCATGAGGCGCTGTGCCCTGATGCCGCCCGCTCCCAGCACCTGCCGCAGCCCCAGGGATCCGGGACCCGCAGCGCCCGGGGAAAGGCTGCTGAGATCAGACAGGGAATCATCTCCAGGGCAGGGGAAGTACAGGGAAGACATCAACCATCTGAGGGCCGCGTTTAAACCCGAAACCGGCAGGAATCCTCCAGTCATCCCCGTGCAGCCGGTGTTCGAGCTCGGGGCAGCGCAGCAACGCGGAGCCATTCCCAGCTATTCCCAGCCATTCCCAGCTATTCCCAGCCATTCCCAGCCATTCCCCTTCCCCTCCGCACGGGCTGCACGGAGCAGATGGAGCGGGGCCGGGAGCGCGGCCTGCGATGCGGGTACCGCCGCAGCACATCACATCACATCGTATCACATCATCACATCGCATCGCATCATATCATCGCATCACATCGCATCACATCCCCGGCCCTTGGCGCCGCGCACAAGATGGATGCCGGGCCCCATTGGCGCTGGGCCGCTCTCACTCACCTCCTCGGCCTGTTTGCGCAGCACCTTCTCCCACTCGTACTGTGTGAGCAGCTGCTCATTGTCCTCCTGCAGCAGCTCCAGCTCCACCTCGTGCTCCTGGTTATCGGTCAGCACCGAATCCAGGTTCTCCAGCACCGTCACCACCAGCGGCATCAGCTCCTTCACCACCTCCTCATTGTAGCAGTGGATGAGCCGCTCGAACTCGCGGTAGATGCTGTTGGCCAGGCCCAACACCCGCTCCGACATCACCGACCCCGAGCAATAGTCGTTGCCCGGGTACCCCCCCACGCCGCCATCATCCAGCTGGATCTCCAGCATCGTGCCAGCCCCACAGCGATGCGCTGCGCCCCGCGTCGATCCGCTCCGTTCCGTTCCGATCCGCTCCGTTCCAATCCGCCGCTGCCAAGACCCACCGCGCTCCGCCCGCCAACGGGACCCAATGAGCCGCGCGGCGCCGCCCCGACACCGAGACGCGGCGCTGAGCAGACGGAGCTGCAGCCGGGCGGGGTGGGGCGGAGCTGCGGCATCCCCGTGTGTGCCGCGCGGGCCACGCTGCCGCCGTGTGCATGTATGGAGCCGCCAAGGGGTGGGGGTGGGGAGTCACAGAACGATGCGGGGCCGGAACGAGCCGAGCTGGAGAGCGGCAGGGGAACACCGGGAACACACAACATAACACAACACAACAACACAACACAACAGCAGAACACAGCCCAACCCCCAGCCCCGCACGCACCACCCGATCCCGGCGGCGGGGAGCCGAGTCCCATGAGCTCCGGCAGCGCGGGCCGATATAGGAGCGATATTTCTGGATGGGAGGAGTCAGGAGCTATAAGCTCATTTTGCAGCTCAATTAGTGATGCCCCAAACGCCTCCAGACCTGAACGTCTCTGCCCAGAGCCTGTGAAAACCAGGGCACTCCTGTGCGCCTGCATGTAACAGTAGTTTCAATGTAGGTAATGATCCTTCAAGGTGAAGTGCCTGCGGGTTCTGCAGCAAAAGGGTTTGATGGCCCCATTGAGGCGGGGATGGATCCAGAGAGAAAAACAGGGAAAACTGGCTGCCTGCCGTCCCCTTGGTCACCCCCATAGGACCCCACTGAGCTCCAGGCCCTTCTCAGCTCCATTGCTCCTCTCTGGACACACTCCAGGGTCTCAGAGTCCCTAATAGTCCGAAAAAACAATAAAGGAAGTTGTCCAAGGAGAGGTGAAAAGAACCTCATCGCTTATTCACTGCAGGGAAACATCTTCAGTTTGGGGGGTAAACGGAAGAGAAACGGCTGCATAAAATGACAGCTTACAGACAGGAGGAGGCTGTCAGGTGTCACGGTGTTATTAAAGGCCACAAGAGCACGAAGGGAAGGAGTGCAAGAGTGGGATTAGGGCAGGGGAGCTCCTGAGGGCTGCCAGCAGATCTGCAGCCTGCGTTCGATCTGTGTGAAACCCACATGGCACAGTTTGACTTCAGCACACTGGCACATCCTGAGCACAATGGAGTTATTGGTGCGAGGGCAGTGCCTGGGGGATCCCAGCTATTATGTGCTGTGTAACAGCAGCAGAAAACAGCTGCAGAGAAACCTCAGAGTGCTCTGTGAGATCTCAGCTGCAGCTTATCTTGGGCTGTGGAGTCTGAGCACAGGGACAGCAGAAATCCATCTCCTGTCCTGCACTGAGCTGGGCCCAGCAGGGCAGGCAAACCAGGGCCTGATCTTTGGGAAGGCTCCTGACGTGGATGTGAGTTAGAGCTCAAAGATGAGTGTGATTCCACAATCATTATTGTCATCCTACAGACTCCACGTTACACAAAGCGGAAGGCACTTAAACCTGCCCTAAAAGCATCATTGCAGTGGGAATATCACATCTCACCCGTGATTCACGGCCTTAAGCCCTGCAAACACTCCATTCTATGTGATGTCATTATACCTAGCTATATTGCTAGCATGCTGTAGATTCGGTGCACGACGACTTTAAAAAGACACATTTAAGGCTTGTCTCACAGAAAGGAAGAAGTGACCATGAAATATTATTATTTCATCTGAGATGTACTTAGTTATGGAATGGAGCACTGATGAATCACGAGGCAGCTCTGCTCCGAGCATCGTGCAGAGGAGCTCATGGGCTTCTCTGGGACTGCAAACCTCCCTCTGAGGAATCTTAACTGCAAGAAACCTGGCCTGAAGGTTTGGTCCCCATTCCCAGTGTTGTGACAAGAGTCACCTCAGTTCTCTGTTACTTTACTTCAGATAACCCCACTGGGTGACCCTTGTGTTGGTCTCTTACAATTGGATCTAGGAGGTGCTGGCTGCCTGTGTTTATGATGAAAGAGCAGCAGTGATGTGGGTCTGTGTGAGGTCACAGTCATTGCTGGGTTGGGAGGGTTTGGCCCCCAGCTGTCGAGCAGAGCTGGTGCTCTGGTGAGCGTGCTGCACACAGACACTGAGCTGTGAGCGTTCCTTGTTGGAGATCATCCTTTGGGAGCCCACTGCAGGCACCGCTGCGGCGTGTGTGTGAGCTGGGCACAGCCCGGACTGACCAGGCCAATAAGGTGAGCTGGGTTTGGTGCTGGGAGGCTGCTGGAAGGAGTCTGAGCAGAACAGCTGGGCTGGGGAGGAGCTCCCAGCTCAATGGAGGCCCTTCCGAGTGGCTGTTTGCAGGGGAAATTGATTCCTTGCGAGATTCTGTCACACGTTTTGGTGAGGATGATGAACTGCCATTACTGCCCTGTGTGATGCTGCAGTGCAATGGAAAGCACAGCAGTGATAATGGGGTATCAAAGTCCTGGGCTGCAGCAGGTGAGGATAAGCCCAAGTGCAGCAGCTGTGGGCACAGAAAGGAAGGAAAAAACTGCTGACCATTGGAAGGGCTCAGGCAGGCAGTGATCTCCAGTCAGACACCCTCACCTGCACTGCCAACCCTTCAGTGATGTCTGGGAGGGGTTTGCATGTGCCTGAGCTGCCCTGGGTTGGCCCTGCCATCCCACCAGGTGCTCAATCTCTGCTTCAAGCCGTGACTGAGCATCGCTGCTACAGCCCTGCAGAACTGCTGCTGGTCCCCAGCCTTTGTTTTAGACATTAGAAGGGAAGGAGAGCACAGACTTCATGGAGTGCAACTTGTGCTTTATTGACCCCCGGATCCAGCACATTTTTAACAGAACCCCCTGAAGTCCTGGTGAGATCCAGGTGCTGAGCTGGGCCGTGGGCTGTGCAGTGACATCACAAGCACAGTGAGCTCACAAGCGCTGCCTGGGGCCGCGGCTGCCACCAGTGAGTGCCAGAGCCGTGAGTGCTGCGCAGAGTGTGGACACGCTGTGTCAGCCCTCGTCCCGGCTGGCAGTGACGGTGGTGGTGGCTGCTGGTGCTACCTGCTCTCACTGACGGTGTTGCCCAGCCATTGCACTGGTGTGTTGGCTGGAAGGGAGGAGAACTGCAGCTGTGCCCGGGTAAGCCAGAACTGGAGGTTTCTCAAACGTGTGAGTGGTAGCACTGCATCCACTGCAGCTGCAGCAAGGGTAGATGATGGAGTCCTTCTCATGGCAGGAACACAAAATGTATGCTGCAAGGTATATAACTGCTGGTGGGATGGAGAACAGCACTTGCTGGGGAAGTCATGGCACTTAGACACACATTGGTTCCAGAGCTGGCACAGTTCTTGCAACCAGCTGCTTCCAAGGCATTGCCCTCCTCGAGAGCCCAAACTGCATCAAAAGAAAGCTGGGAAAATGCTTATTCCTCATGATTCTTCCCTTGTAGGCACTTCCTGTAGGGTTCCGGTCCGAGAGGACTCTTTGGGGATCCAAGCAGTTCGAGCACAACCGTCTCTTTGCAAGAGCAGGGAATTCCTCTGGAGATAACCCAGACGGGCTCTAAGAATTTCACCATGTCTCAGCAAAGAGGCGACTGCTACTTCTACTTCTACTCCACCTGCACTAAGGTACGGTTGACTTTCTTCTGCCTGGGTTTTCTTCCATTTCCTCATGTTGAAGAGAAAGGGGTGGAGCAGGGGAGACCTGCTGGTGATGTTACCCTCATAGCGCTGCTAACAGCCTGGGCTAATGGCATGGACACGTTTCAGGCTGTGCTCTTATTTTCCTGTGGTTTCCTTGTGCTTGCAGGGAGACAGCTGCCCCTTCCGCCACTGTGAAGCGGCTCTGGGGAGCGAACGAGTCTGCAGACTGTGGATGGAGGGCGGCTGCTCAAATAGAAACTGCAAGTTCCGTCACATGAGGATTGATGTGAGTGTTTGCCTAAAGATGTGCTTTCCAGCTTAGTCTACAACACCACTTTTCATGGCTGTGGTTGGGCTGAATGCACTTCTGCAGGCTGGATATGTTTGCTGTGAAAATCTTACTGGTTTCTGTTTCTAGAGGGGACTGGGAGGAGGTAAAGAAGGCAGAGAATTCAGTGCCTTAGGTATATCACAGCGGGAGATGTTTGCATTAGGAGCCAAAAGCATTTTCTCCCCAGATGCAAAAAGCTCGCATTGCTCAGCCTCCTAAAGCTGCTGGAGCTGGGTGGTAGGAGAGAGTGGCACTGCCCTCCTGCCAGCAGGGCTCGGTTGTGCCCTATCGGGCCTTCTCCGTCCTGGATTTCTCCAGAGCAGTTCATTCTGGCTGCTTGGAGTAGTGAAAGGAGGGGCAGGAAATGAGGGTACAGAGCTAAGGCTCCACACAATGGTTTCTGATGGCTGTTGGAGCGCGGCATCTCCCTGCAGACCTGATGTGCCTGTTTCCATGGCCCTTCCTTTCCTTCTCTCTGCAGAAGCAGCGCAGTTTGATTCCCTGCTTCTGGGAGAACCAGCCCGGAGGCTGCCAGAAACCACACTGCGCCTTTCGCCACCTGAAGGAACGCGGTGGGAACAGACCGACTGCGCTGCTGAGCCACAGTGAGTGTCCGATGGCGTGAAGCATGAAAGGCTCAATTCTGAATGTCAGTTCTGAGCGGGTGCAGGATGCATGTCACCATTCATTGGGGAGGCAAGGGAGAGTCGTGATAGTGAAATATCCGTCTGTGCTTTGGCTGTCAGAGCAGCGCTGGGCTTTTTCTGGAGTGAGGAAGATGCACTGCAGGTCTGTGCTGACTGCACAGCATTTGGGCAGCGGAAGGCAAATGTAACAAACAGTGCTTGAAAATGTGAAGCTTGTGGTTGACTGTGCTCAAACCTGCCCCCAAAGAGACGCTCATCAATCATTCCTTGTTTCTTTTCTGCCAGAAGTTGACACCAGTGGCCTTCCTCCAAAGAGCGGCCTTGCAAAAAGTCTGGGGAACCAGACAGAGGTTGACAAGGCACCAGAGAGAGGTACAGATACTCAACAGGCTCCCGGGTTTGATGCACTGTTTTTCTACTGAGATCTGACTGTTCTTTCCCGGGACTCTTTGCAGTTGACATCCCAGTTTCCTCCCATGGCCCAGCTGGACTAAAACGCAAACGGTTGGAGGAAGAGAAGGGAAAAGCAGGGGAATCACCCTGCAAGAAAAGAGTTAAAGGTGAGCACGAGGAGCTCGTTACAGTGCCTCAGAAAAGCAGTGCTGTCATTTTGCATTGCTCTCTGTCAGACTTTTCCTTGCCCTGGATTATTACTGAGTGCAGCTATTGGGTTTCTTTGTTCCTTTGTATGCGTTGTTGGTACACAGAGATGACCGTGAGCAAAACATGGCTGAGAATCCCGGACAGGGCAATGCAATTCCACTGGCCAAATGTATTTAACTTTGTGGAAGGGTGGTGGGACTGATAAGAGAACTTGATCTCTCTTGAGGCGCAGCAAGACAGTACCAGCTCTCTCTTCCTTTTACTTTAGGTGGGCGCAGGGTCTCTGTGAGGCCCATTGATTGGAAAAACACCTTCCCCCCAACGCGGAGACAGAAACGAAAAGCAGCAGAAATTCATCCATCTGCTGCTGAGGACGCGGATGAGCCCCCAGCTAAAAAACTACCAATGGTAAGAGCAGTGGCAAAAGCAGTAGTGGATATGAAAGGTTTACATTGCCCTTGAAGAAAAGGAAGAAATTCCAAGTGTTCTACAGCTCTTCTGTTTCCCTTGAAGGCAGCAGATGTCTCACAAGGTACTTGTGGAAACTCTGACCCGTGCTTCATACTCTGTCTTGTTTCTTCCTAGGAGACTCTTGCTTCAGTCCCGCCCGAATACACCGTGCTCAGCACCGAAGTCATAAAGCTTCCAAGCAGGTGATGACCACAACTTGTTCTTCCTTAATGCCCTTTTCCCATCAGACAGAAGTTCTTTCACACTGGGGGAAAATGGGGTGTTTGAGATATGTCATGGCATAATGCAACAAAGGAAGAGGTCATCTGAGATCATTGAAACTGCTTTGTCAAAACCTCTGCTGAGTTCATGGGGAAAAGTACCTCAGCCAGCAAGCAGGATTTTGCAGAGGATGATTTCTTGACATGTTTACAGACAAAGCAGTGAGGGTGGCAATGTGTTTCTGCTACAAAGCCCAGCCCCTGATTGCCAGACTCAAACTGCTCTACTTGAACAGATGAAAAAGGCACCTGCTGGTTTCCTTAACTCCAAAGGCAGCCGCAGGTTAATCGAATCACCATCCCTATGTGGGTGTGAGGGGAAGGAGGGTCAACTACAGACCTCAGAGCTGAAAGCACATCTCAGAAATGTCACGTAGATTGTTCTTTTCCTTCCCACAAGTCTGGAGCTGCTCCCAGGAAGCCACGCAGACCCCATGGCACAGCCAGAGGAATCCAACACTACATCATGTTCCTCACAAGGGGCAGAAAATTAGCAGCTGAGCTGCACAGGGGCGGGGGAAGCAGCCATCACTGAAGACAACAACCTTGAGGAGCTTCTGATGGAGCTCACAGAAGAACTGGAAGGAGAAACTGATGTGACGTTGAGGATGTGGATGAGCTCCTTCTGGACCTGTCCGACATGACGGCTTAACACCATCGCCTGATTGGACAGTTTAAAACAACAACAATTAAAACCAGCCCTGTTCCTTTCCAGCCCTGCTCCTTTTTGTTGTTACTCTGTGGGTATTTCTGAGACTCTGCACAGAGTCTTAAAGCCGAGTCAAAGCAGTGACAATCAGCACTGACTGCATCCTGTTCTGATTTCCTTGTGGCTCTGAGTTCAGGTCCTGCACCCGCCGCCAGCTCTGGGTGCTGCTTCAGCATTGAGGGCACAAAGCTCCTCTGTGGGCACAGAACGGCGTCCATCCAGGGCTGAAACTTCCTCCTTCCTTCACCCTCAGCAAAACTCTGCCTTGGGCCCAATGGGAGCTCTGCTGTTCTGATTCCTTGGGCAACCCTTTGAGAAGGCAGTAACAGCGGGCTCAATAACTGAGGCTGAAGCACAGCACTCAGGGCAGGGGCTCATGGGGGAACACAACGACGGGGGATTCAGGAGCTGGGGGCAAAGCCGCTGTGCAGGGAGCGGCCCCAGCAGCCGCCGTGGCTTCGTGGTACCCTGGTGGTCGGGGCCTGGGCGGCCTCTGGCGGCGGCATTGCCGGCACAGCCCTTACGTTCCTTTCCATTCCCTCCCGTTCCCCATCCCATCCCCATCCCATCTCCATCCCATCCCATCCCCATCCCATCCCATCCCACCCCATCCCATCCCATCCCATCCCCATCCCGTCCCTTTTCATTCCTCCCCGCCCACCCAGCGGGGAGGATGCGGGATCATCTATGAAGGTACGGGGCCAGGCAGGGCTGCAGGGTGTCCGTGCTGCAGGTGCCATTGCCATTGCTTTGCCCCATGTTTGGCTTTAGCGTCCTTCTACTCCATCGGATCGGATCGGACCGCGCTCCGCCCGCAGCGCAGCGCACTGAACTCACCACACCAGGTCTCCGAGCCTCAGACTCACGGCCGCCATCTTACCGACACCGCTCAATGCACCACGGGACAGCACAGCACCACGAGGGGCGGGGGCGGCGGAGACGGTGATTGGATAGTAGCGGTCACGTGGGCGGGAGGGCTGTCCTTCTTGCTGCATAATCAAGTTTCTGCCAGCCTGTAAGACTTCCCAACGTAGATACCACTTGGGAGGTTTCACAGAAGGAATGGATATCTCGCATTCAAATTTGGCTTCTTCAGGCTCAGTCACATCCTCATCACACAGCTCCTTTACTAGATTAATGGATCGCTCTTTAAGAAGGATGGAACAAGAGAAAGCAGATATTTAGAAAGAATGTAAAAAACTCGTACATTATCACCCTACTTACTCACGTCAGCATTACTGCACATGAACACTACACCTATCACCTCAAAATGCCTTAAAAAATCATTAAAAAATAATAGAAAGAAAGGAATGTTGTTAAGAAGTCAGACAATAAGACTGACAACCTGAAGAGAGCCCAGATCTTCTGATTCCCAGTTCAACATCCAAATCAAACCATGACCTTCCCATCCCGATATCAAACTCCTCGCATTACAAAATGGAAAAGAGGTTCAATGAAACACGAACACTGATAAATACTTTGGTTAAATACAGCAACTTAGCTCTGAACAACAAGTTTTCTCCTAGTAAAGGTCTCTGTAGCTCAAATGTAATGACTCAACTTAGGAGAAATTCCTTTTCCAGGATGTTCTTGCCCTTATCATTCTAACAGTGGCAAAGCTGGGGACTGAACTCTTGAGTACTGTGCTAACTCAAATGTCTCCCTTTTCTTTACCACCCTTAACATCATATATATACCCTAACATTGTATATATTAAAAAAAACCCAAAACCTGTGCTCTTCTGAAACAGACAGAGAAAATGAAGAAAAAGTCAAGCTATGTTTTTTATCCCTCAACGTTCAAACACAAATCTGAAGACTAAAGGTAGAAAATCAACCTCCTAAGAAAATAATCTGTTTTACTTAGCAAAAATAAATCCCAAAAGACAAGCTGGAGATTTTGTGGGCACAAAGGTAGGTAGGTAGGAGTTTTTATTTCTGTCAAAGGTCCTGGTGGTGTTTAACTTCCTTGACATTAAAGCAAAGGATGTTAGCTGGTTTATAACATAACTTAAGCGAAATCATCATCAGAAGCATAGTTACCTTTAACTGTAAGATGGGCACGAGATTCTGCCCTTTATGCTACAAATTCGATTTCTGCTGCATCATTGACTTGGGCACGTGTGTAAGTCAGCAAGTAGGTCTTTACTGAAGCAGAGAACCACAGAGTCACTAAGGCTGGAAAAGACCACTAAGGTCATCTAGTCCAACCTCCAACTCATCCCTACCAAACTGTGCTCTTGAGAGCAAACCCACAACTATACTTGGCTTCCTTGAGCAAAGAGTTCTGAGGCACATGGCCAGGCTGAGCATCACCCATCTGGTTTCACAGCATCACTGCCTGTTCTCTCATGTCAGTGAAACCACCCATTCCCCCACATCCACATCCCCACCAAAGTGTAATCTAAACATGGCTTCTACAAGGACTGACCGAATGCGGCCACCGTCACCATTAAAGTACCTGAGACAGAAGGATCACACTCACTGTCAGACAAAACCTCTTTGGAGAGGTGAACTGACTGCCCTGGTCACCCCCACTTTGGAAAGAACTGCACTCATTTCCTACCTGCTCCTGGCAGTGTGGGATGGTGGGATAGCATCACACTTCCCACACTAAGCTTCCCACCATGTCACTTGTTCCACCATAACCTCAGTCCCAAAACAGAAGGGGAACTCCCTTCTGAACAATCTTCACTTCATTTCAGATGTCCTTTCTGCTTGATCTCCAACCCACCCCCCACTCAGGAGAAAGATCCCCCGCTTACACCCTACCATCTTGCCGCATTCTGATGTTGTCATCAGCCTTCAGCTTGTCGTCATCTTTGTACCACTGGCTCTGAACCTCATCGTGTGAAATCTCACAGACAAAAGATTCACTCCCATATTCATTCACTTCCACATCTTCCAGTGGTTTAACAATCTTGATATCTCCAGCTGTGAAACACTAGAGATATATTTGTCAGGGTATTTCCAGAACTGAGTGCAGCATCTTTTCCTTACACATATTTGCTTGGAAAATAAGTAGGATTATGTTTTATTCTAAACCATCATCCATTCCTGATTCATTTCTCTCTTTAACACGGTAAATGCATTATTGCCTTTGAACTTAAAGATAGACTTACTAGCTACAATGGAGCTCCCTGCAAACACTTTTCACGGAAACCAGAATCTCATTTATTCTAAAACTCTTCAAGCAAAATTAAGGTTAGAAAAACAATAGGATGGAATGAATCTTTAAGGTCATTTAGTTCCAATCCCCCTGCTATAGGCAGGGACACCTCCCTCCAGACCAACTCTTCTCCTCAGGGTCAAGGCTTCTCTCAAATCATTCTCCTCTAAGCCTGTGCCTGTGCTTGGGATTGCCCTGACCCAGGTGCAGGGCCTTGTACTTGGCCACACTCAAGTTCATGATGCTGCCAAGGGCCCACCTCTCCAGCCTGTCCAGGTCCCTCTGGGTAGCATCCCTTCCCTCTAGCACATCAACAGCACTGCTCAGCTTGGTGTCATCTGCAAACTTGCTGAGGCTGCATTTGATTCCACTGGCCATGTCGCCTACAAAAATGTTAAATAACACTGGTCCCAACACCACCCTCCACCTGGACACTGAGCTATTGACTGCAGCTCTCTGAGTGTGACCATCCAGACAGTTCCCTATCCTGCAACTGGTCCATCCATCAAAACCATTTTTCTCCAGTTTGGTGACCAGGATGTCATGCAGGACGGGATCAAATGCTCTGCACAAGTCCAAGTAGATGATGTCAGTTGCTCTCCCATTATCCACTGATGCTGTTACTCCATCATGAAAGGCCACCAAGTTTGTCAGGCATGGCTTGACTTCGATGAAGCCATATTGGTTACCACCAATCACCTCATCTTTATTTTCCAAACAACAAACCTGTCTGAACCATTGGCTTCTCTGCATGCTCATCATTAGTCTCTCCTTAGCTTGTGTGCCCACAATGTATGGGGAATGTCAGCCACATATCTTACCTAGGGGACGTCTTTGCTTCAAAATCCCTTGAACATCACACAATCCATTTTAAATCTCCAGGTCTGCACTTATTTATGTCAGAATCAGACCATATTACTGTGCTGCTATTTCCCTTTCATTCTGAAGGGATCGGATACAACTTGGATTAACCTAAGGAGCAGAGTTCCTGCATAAAACAGCCAGTACTGAAACAGCAACCCAACCTGGTTGCAGACTGAGAGAGAAAATGAGAGTTCACCACTTGTGAATAATGAGACTTCTCTTATTTCCCTGGGAAGTAATGCCCCCTTTTTTACTTTGATGGAGCTCTTTCCTATCCTAGAAGGGAAAATATCAAGTCAGATCTCCATGAGTCCTTCCATCTCTGCACTGAGCAAAGGCAGCCTTCAGATCTATGCTTAATTCACCCACTCCCCTAGAATTAATGGAACTGTACTTACTGGAACATATGCTGAAGCTTAAGCACAGTGCAGTGTTTTCAACATGTAGGAATGGCTATAGAAAATTCAGAAATTCTGGCTGACCTATGACAGCTTAAAGCACTGCGGAGGACTGTTAACAAACTCGTTTGGACATCATCTTGAATAAATGACGTTATCCCCAAGTAAGGGAAGGAACAACTGAGCACCAGGGAGGTACACAAAGTGCCAGAGCAAATTCTCACACTATCAGGTGCAAAGAAAACTGAGATTTCACCCTAAAACCCAGTTCACAACAAGGCTACAAAATCCTGGCTGACAATTTCTGTGTTAGAGTTGAAGCTCAAGACTGTACTCCAACCAACAATATTTTGTACAGCAAGACCTCAGGAGTTCACAAGAAACCAAAAACAAACTTCAATTTAAACTTGATAAATGAACTCAGGACATAATAACAAAGAGTGCTGATCTGGGCAAGTAAAAGAGCACAAAGAAAAGAGAGCAATGCAAAAGCTATCAGGCAAAATCTCAGACTCGCATCCCTTGGAAGTGAAATTAAAGGCTCTCATTCATTTCCAGAGAAGTCAGAAAGGAAAATTCCATTACATGCCATACCTTGAACCACTTGATGTCCACCTTGGGCCTGGACAGCTCACACTCAAATGTGACCTTGTCCTTCTGAGTGATGCTAATGTCTGCCAATGGTCTGCTCATTTACAAAGGCAATTCTGAGAAGTAGAAAGAAGGATGTGTATTTAGTTGGGAATGAGGTCTCTAGGAGCATCTGGCATAAAGAATAATGAAAGGCAGTGCCTACTCTCCATGCTTACTAGAACTTGTAATTAACAACAATAAAACCTGCAGTTTTGAGCCCATTATCATTACTTGTGCTAGGGACAATCATGTTACAACAATCCTCTTCATATTGGAGGGATATTCTGGTGGCAATGGCCCAGTGCATAACATTCTTTGCAGCTGGAAGGAAAGCTGGTTCTGCTGTTCAAGTAATCTGGGACAGGAGCAGATAATGACACCTTGCACCAACCAATACCAGTCACAGTGAGCCTCCCCGATGAATTAATGCCTTCTGCTTTAAAGGAAATGAGTCCTGCATCTTCAAGGGTCACAGAAGAAAATGTCGAGGAATGTTTCTTCCCCTGGACACCCATCGTGAAATTTGGTGCAGGCTTCAGCCGCACGCCGTCCTTCTGCCAAGTCCCTTCCACATCCTCATGGGACACCTCCACCGAAAAGGTGACAGTTCCCTTCTCAGGGAATTCCAGGGGCTGCAGACCTTTCACCAGCTTCATCTGCCCCACTGAAAGACAATGGGGACAGGTTGGAGATCTCACACCAGCAGCTGAGAAATATAATCATCAAAGGAATCAGAGAAAGGTGTAGGTTGGAAAGGACCTTTGAGATCATCCAGATCCAACCCCCCCCCTGCTTTAGGCAGGGATGCTTCCCTCTACACCAGATTGCACAAAGCCCCATCCAGCCTGGCCTTGAATGCTTGAATAGCATCAGGACTTCCAAAACAAGTTACTTCCCTCTTCCTCTCCCAGGTACAGTATCTGCTAATTAAGCAACAGCCTTTGCAAAGAAGAAAACTTGTTCATTACCAGGTCCATGGGTGCTCTTAAATGGATTCTTCCAGATGGAAAAAACATTTCAGGTGGCCTCCTAGATTTTACCCCTTTTTGTGTTGCACACAAGACTGAAAAGAAATTACTTTTGCAAAGTTCTTCTTGTCATAAGGAAACAAACATTTGGGGAATGGCAGAATGGGGTAAAATTTACCGTCACGTCAAGAAATTTGAAATATCACTCACATGTTCTTGGTGTGATGTTTCTGCTATAATTATTTGGACTAATTAAGCTTTTCCCTGATGAAAGCCTAGAAGTATATCACAAGAAGGACCAACTTACCCATGACCTTTTATTTGTCTTACTCAAGCATCTCCTCCTGACCAAAACTGACAATAAAATATTCAGCCAGACTACAGGTTTGAGCAGCTGGGTTGTTTCTAGGATCTCCTGCAATCTCAAGCTTGGAACACACACTTGTCTTTTGACTAAGTGTCTTTTACAGTGCAGTAAAACAACAGGTTTTCACATGGCTATTCCTCATTTACCTTGCTCTGAAATCATTCTCAAACCATGCGGGATCAGTCCAGGGAGAAGGGGAGGAGAGGGGAAGGGAAAGGGGAAGTCCACTGTCCTCTAAAATCAGGCTTCTTAGCCTAAAGCTCAACAGCAAATAGCAGTCCACTTCCCCACATTGCTAGACTCCGAGCATTTAAAGAACATCAGCTTACCTCATTATGAGCTCTAACATAGCCAAAGGAATTCACATATTCAAATATTCTCTTGAGTGATGAGAAATATGGAGCATAACTTCAGACTTCTGCTGTTAAACTCTCACTTCTATCATCAACCAGGGTAACAGTTCAATGCTGTTTTAGATGGAAGACTCATACTTTAAATAACTCAGCTCATTAAGGCTTGGATTCCCTACTACAATTAGCTAAATTCCAGTTTGGATCATGCTTCACCTTGGATCACTTAGGGATTCAGCCACTTAATGGTACTAACTCAGTTTGTCTACAGATAAGCTGTTTTCTATAGCAACAATAAGCTGGGATTGCAACTGGATGTCAGGAGAGCACAAATCCCGCAGTTATCCTGCACCAACATCCTCTCCTTCCATCAGAACAGCAAGTTTTTAAACCAGACTCATGCAAGCTTGCATGACACACCTTGTGCAAAACTGTTGGCAGCCATCAGGACAGCCAGTTGCTTCCTGTATAGACACTTTTCCATCAGTTTGGGTTTTTTGCCTCGCTAGAACAACATCCAGTGGTGAAAATCAGCAACCACGCTGATATACCGCAGTCACTGGAGGTGCTCAAGAGCCACGGGTATGTGGCACTGGGGACGTGGTTAGTAAGTCCAGTGAGGGTGGGCTGGGTTGGGCTCAGCTATCTCAGTGGTCTTTTCCAGCCTTGGGTCCAACTTGTAAGAGGGAATGAAGCAGCAAACTGCCCAGCACTGAGCTGCATTCTTCCGACATGTGGTATCAATGAAGTGCTGTATTTCCCTATCTTCTCTGGAACTATTATTCATCTAACCTAACTGAAACAGTAAGCCTGAACCTAGATATAAATCAGGATCATAGTCACCCGTGGTTCCTTATATATTCAGAAATACACTCTAGAGGGTAATTCAGTGCATCTAGAAATTCAAGTAGTCTCTGAAGGTCTTTGTATTTTCCAATGTCTGTTGGCCGCAGAAGTATGTGAAGTGATGCACATGGCCCAATGATCAGCACTGACAATCAGCTGCAAGTTAATATCTGCGGGTTGTTTGGTTTGTTTGCTTGTCTGTTTTATTTCCTACAACCATTCAGTTTGGAGAAAAGATGAGCAACTGCCAATAGAAGTGATAAGTGCACATTTTGGGACACAGAAGCAGAATTTTGTGACAACTGTCAGCCCAGAATATGTTGATGATGAAGTTGTCCTAACAGTGCATGCCAGTGATTTGACAAACCCTGCTCGGTATGACACAGTTTGTCTTCAATTTTTGGTATCTTTGATTCCCAGTTGGCTCTTAGGCAAAAAAAAAAAAAAGCCACCCAAACAACCTTGTCCTCATCTCATCCTTCCCATCCAGCTGCTGCCTCACAGAAGGGGTAAAATAAAAACTCTCTTGGACTAGCAGAGAGATTTACAATGGAGTAACTTAAGTAAGGATGGGAGACTGAAGGTGTTGGGGAAGACATCCAGGCTTTAGCTACAGGGCATGCATGCAGAATCACAAAACAAAGGCCAGTCTGAGAAATCAGAGCTTCGTCAGAATTAATGCGGTGGTTTCTACATGCCCACCCTATCTGCCAGTGTAAACCCTTCCACTGAAAAAAAAGAAAGCTACAGATGGGTGGGGAGAATTGTTGGTGAAATTATTTGTGATATTTTTTGCTAATAATATGCTTAAAGTCCTGGAGCAAGACTTAAAGTTAAGCAACTCACTCCATGTAAGTAGACTTACAGAAGGGAACCATAAAGCTTATGGAAGGGAACTGTCAAGCTAATCCACAGCTAAAACAGAGTAGAGACGAATTGCAGGAGCTTGTTTACTTTGCAGAAGTGTGAGCTTTAACCACTGCTGAGCTCCTAGTACAAAAGTCTGAACCAATGCAACAAACCAACCCGTCCATGTTGTACAAAAGAATGTACTGACACCACCAGAACACAAAATTCTATGGCTGAAAATACCCGCAAAAATCATCCAGCCCTTCTCCATTGCTCCAGGACATGCTCAGCTCTTTGTGCCCCAGATATTTCACTAACCTTTTCTGAAACCCACCGTGAAGGCTTCAAAGCCCCTCCAAATGACTTATCCAGTCATCCAACCATTAAAAAGCTTTTCTGTTGTAGAACTTGCATCTTTGTCATTGCAATTGAAGTCCCTTATTTCTGCACAGAGAACAGATTGTTTGCTTCCACTTTCTAAGAGCCTTTTATATACTCAAAGCCTGCTATCATATTATATATGAGCACCTTCAAAGAGCCAACAGAGTCAATGATTTCATTGGAAGCATCAGATTTTATGACTCGCAGGAAGTGATCACCATAACTCACACTCACATCTCCTGCGTGTAGAGGAGATCCTCCTTGCATCTACAAAGATGCAAGAAGAAAAGAGGCAAAGAAGGGGTAAAATAAATCCCATCTTACATTTGGGATGCTTAATTCCAGCCTTGAAGGCTGATTTGCCCACTTAACAGCTGTGCTCTTCAGAAGCAGTTGTTCCACAGTTATTTAGAGAGAAAGACAAGTTTTGTACTTGGTTGTTAACACAAAGAACAGCATAAACACACAAATGAACTCAGCTTTGCAGTGTTGTAATGGCTGATGAGGAAAGCCAAGGATCCTTCCACACTGTCAGCCTTCATTTCCAGAGACATACCTTTGGGGGTGATGGTAATGCTGCTCTTGTCATCTCTGGACTCACAGAAGTACTCTCCCTCATCCTCAGCCCAGATCCCTGTTATTGTCAGGGTTCTTCTGACCCCTTCCTCATCAACATGGAAACCTTTGCTTGGTTTGATCTCACAGAATCACAGAATTGTAGGGGTTGGAAGGGACATCTAGAGATCATCGAGTCCAACCCCCCTCAACTGCATTCTTGCTCCACACCACCTTCCCTTTGGCATGGCTCACTTAACAGGTTAAAGTGACTGTGCCTCCAATCTCAGCATTAACAGCTTCGAGCTTCTTAGTGAACTTTTACTGCGATTTCTAAAGACGCAGAAAAAAGAAAGGAACTATGAGAATGCAGAAGCTAAGAAACATGTTCTACAAAACCAAATAAAAAACCCCATGAACAGACAGACTCAGGGATCAGGGCAGGCTGAAAGAAACCCAAAAGACAGAAATCTGGAGATATTATCAGCATGGAATTATATTATCATATTTCTGCAATGTAAGAACAGTGCCTTAAAGAGGCTGAAAGACTACCTTCCAATGTCTTAGCAGAGCCAGGAAGAGCTGAGGCTCTGAACACATCCTACCAAATGCTATAGGAAGAGATAAGATGTATTAATATGCTGAGCATGGCCTAACTAAGGCATATTTTCTATTCATTCTACTCCCGTTCTCTTGGCCTCCTCATCTTGTACAACGCTTTGCCACAGAACTGGGCAGTTCTGGGACACACAGCAGCAGAGGGGATTGTCTTAATCACCTTCCTCCCTATCTCTTTCTCTGCTCTTTAGAACGTCCCATGCCTGCTTTCAGCTACTGGTCACTGAAACAGATCAGGTGATTAGGCGTGCGAAGATGAACAAAATCACTCACCTCTTTCTGCACCTGCTCCTGGTTTATAAACACAGGTTTTGGCTCTGAGGGAAGAAAAGAAAAAGTATTGACTGAGGGACTGAAATGAAACCATCTTGCTGGTTTGTATGTACAAATTGGAACAGGTTTAGGTTACCACTTGTGCCCAAACTAATAGCCTTCACTAGAGAATATCAGCTCTTCTGTTGAAACTAAGTGTCAAATCTAGGCAAGAAAGAACCTAGGAACTGAAGGAACCAAGAGGGTCCTTGAACACCAGTCCCATGGTTGCAAGTCATTATGCAAACATATTGAACCTAAAAGAACATCTGTCCTGCAGGCAACCAAAACCTGAGTTCCTTTTACTTAAGACCCACTGTGAAACATCAAAACACATAAACATGTGATAGTCAAACCACTGGCTGCCTTTTCATGACCCAGACCAGTACTCCTGGCTTCCTGAACAGACTCCTCATGGCCTCTACAATTGCCACAACTGTGACTGTCAAAGGCACAAAGGAAATATGCTCACCAACGCAGTCCTTTGTTCTTTGTGTGTGATTTCCAGATATCTATCTTACTTTGAGCTCTGGGAATAGTCAGCTCTACCAGGTCTCTTACTGTGAGTAGCAGACTCACCTATCCAGATGCAGCCTCCAACATAAAGGCATAGTAAAAAGGCAGTGTACTACTAGGAGAAGTTCCTGCTTCTCCTGCCATGAAAGGCTGCACGTACAACATGCACTCCAGCCTCACTGCACATACTTATCTTAGTCAAATGTTTCAGTGAACAAGAATTACAGTTTGGGATCTCAGGCACAGGAGAGATTTGAATAATATCTTAAATATTGCTTCCACTGTACATATATTACTAATTATTGTTCTACAGACAGACTGAAACAGGTCTTTGTGTCATACTGAAACCAAATACTTTCTACAAACCCAGGCAATCAAGTCTAGGAAAAAAACCTCAGCACAGACTACTGCACTGCATAATAGAAACTAGATTTTACTTTACTGTTCTCTGCTGTATTTCATACAACACCTGTCTTACCTGTGACATGAATCTTGAAGGTGAGTTTCTGGCCAGCAGCCTCGCAGCTGTACTCCCCTGCATCTTTCTTCTCCACCTGGCTCACCACCAGCCCATGCTGTTTGCTGCAGTAATAAAATGGTTACCCCAATGGAATCATAGAATGGTTTGGGTATAGAAGGAAGCTTTAAAGATCATCCAGTCCAACCTCTTGCCGTGGTCAGGGACATCATTCACTAAATGAGGCTGCCCAGGGTCCCCATCCAGCCTGGCCTTGGACACTCCAATGATGAGTCACCCACAACCTTCACTGGACAGTCTGTTCCAGTGTATCACCACCCTCATCATAAAGAACTTTTCTCATGTCCAAACTGAGTCTACCCTCTTCACTTTTGAAACCATTGCCCCTTGTTATGTTGCTACAGACCCTGGTAAAAAGCCTTTTTACACTTTCTTATCAGACTCTCCTAATAAATAGAACGCCTGTCTTCCTCCATTTCTGGAAAGAAAAGCACCAGCTTGAAGGCTTTCTATTTTTAAGCATTTCTTTTGTACCTGCTATAGAGAAGAAAACAAAAGACAATATGGGAAAACCTTTTTAGTTGCAGGTTTCTTTAATTTAATAGAAACCACCAATGCTGCCGTCTAGCATTGTGACCAAATGCTGTCTCTGAGACTATTTAGGAAGAAGGATTTGCAGGGGTGTGCTTGTGCCCTGAAGATATCTTTAATAACCTTTAATTTCCCCTGTAATTATTGACTTCTCATTTTGCTATCATTGCATCTACTTGAGATCCAGAGGGAAATTCCCAAATTATTTCCAGCCTGTCTTAAGCTGAGGCTACCCAAGTCCTAAGTGTTCATAGCTTCAGAAGGCAAACAGAAAAGCACACGAATTAAACAGAATTTAAGCACCGTCTACATCACTGAATGCTGGGGTTGAATGTGTCAAACCACTTAAATTTCCCCTCCTTCTTTGTTGGGGGGTTCAATACAGTCAACACAATTTCTCTCACCTGTGACATGAATCTTGAAGGTGAGTTTCTGGCCAGCAGCCTCGCAGCTGTACTCCCCTGCATCTTTCTTCTCCACCTGGCTCACCACCAGCCGATGCTGTTTGCCCTCTGACTCCACCTTGAACTTCTTGCTCCAGGTGATCAGTTTCCCCTCCTTGTACCACTTCACCTCCATCTTCTCCTGGGCAACCTCGCAGCTCAGTGTGGCATTTTGAGTCAGTACAGCCTTCACCTCCTTTTGTACCTTGTCCTTGTTTGTAAACACGTCTTCTTTCTCTGCAGGGACATCACAACAGTCACACCGTTTTGCTGTAGTCTGCTGCAGAGCTAACTCCAGTTCCCCGTTTTCACTATACTTGCCCTTCACAGGGAGCATCGTGATGCCTCTTTAGGACAGGAAAACACGTTCCCCTCTATTTTGCCTTGGGAAATGATAGGCATATCATATCATATCATATCATATCATATCATATCATATCATATCATATCACATCATATCACAAAGCTAAACATTTCACAGTCTGATAGCAGATTTGGACATGAGATTTAGAACACCTGCATGCACAACTGAACCTCCTCCCTTATCTTTTTTTCTTCTCATGTCTCTCTACATTTCCAGTAAATCAGATGGGAATGGCCCTCTAGAACAGGTTGCCCAAGGAGACTGTGGATGCTCCATCCCTGCAGGCATTCAAGACCAGGCTGGATGTGGTTCTGGGCAGCCTGGGCTGCTGCTTGGCAACCCTGCACATAGGAAGAAGGGGGTTGGAACTGGATGAGCACTGTGGGCCTTTGCAACCCAGGCCATTTATGAGTCTGATTATTGGCATTTTCCACCTAATTGTGTCATTCAAATTTTGTAACCAGATCTCTTCAAACACCTCCCCTTTTCTCACTCCTTGCATGCCTCGTGTGCTCTTGCACTGTAACCCTACAGACACCAGCTGACTACAAGAGCTGCACAAGTTACCCTCCTTGCCTATTGTTTGTTGCAGTAATTCATTCCTGGATGGAAAAGCACATGTAGAAAAGTGTTGCTATGACACTAGATGACAGAGAAAGTCCTATAGCCAAAGTGTTTTGCATCAGAGAGGCTGTAAGTTGATCCTCCCAATGCAAGACACACAAAATGAAGCGTTCCTTTATCTCTGGGATTCCAAGCATTTTCTCACCTCTGACTTTCACTTGGAATGTTGCTTTGTCATCTTTTGTTTCACAGCTGTAGCTCCCTTGGTCTTTCAGGGTCACATTTTTGACCATGAGCTTGCGGTGCGTCCCCTGGGAGATGATGGTTGTCCTCTGGTCCTGCTTCACCTCTGTTTGATCTTTCTTCCATATGAAAGCTCCGCTTGCAGCTGACACCTCACACACCAGCTCCAGGTCTTCAGAAGGACTGACTGATATTTCTGGAGTCGTTTTGGGCTTGTTGACAAAATTAATGGCTTCATCTGAAGAAAAAAAGAGAAAGTGGTTTACATCCTGACTCAGGCTTATTCAGCACAGCATTAAGATACAGTTAGAGCTGATTGTAATGTCTCTGCTCATTACATCTGGGGGATCGAGTTTCACCTCTGGAGGTACTCTCATACAAATGTGTGCTTGATTCTCCCGTGTAAGGAAAGAGTAAGTTCTATGCAGACAGTTCTTATTTCTTTTAATCAATTCTGTATTCTGCACATGTTCTTCTGAAGCTAAAATGAAGGCAGCTAAGTAACGTGTTTGCAATACATGAACAAACCTATTCAACACCTTGTCTCTAAGCTAACAAGCAGCGTTTGATGAGCACATCAGTATTTCATGCCCTTCATTCCATCCACACAGAACCTGCCTGAGGAGCAAGCTGATGGCTGCCAGCTACAGGCAGACCTAGCTTAGTATTGCAGTTCTTAGAGCAACAACTGTTGCTTTCAGTCACTGAATATACCAAGGCCAATTACTATGCCAGGCACATTTGTGGCATCAGTGAACAAATAATGCGTTAAAAATTGTAATAGACAGGAGCCATCTATTCTTTTAAAACTAGGTGACCAAAGAAGAACAGTCCCTCTAGAGTCAAGCTGTTAAGAACTAATAGCATCAATCAATATCACATAGATAGATTACAGCGAAAGGCTTTCAGTAGAGCTTCAGTTCATAAATGAAAACTGGGTTATGGAAAATAGGCTCAAGATAGAAACCAGAAAACAGATCTTAACACCAGGTTCTGTGAATGCAGCCAGCTGAATTTCACAGATATTGAATTTCAATGACAATTTCTTGTGTTATTTTACCCTCCAGCTCCATCCTGAACAGGAACATGTCAGTGACAAGCTTTACTCCTCCAGGCTTGACCTGACAGTGTTTTACTTGCACTATGAGCTAATGGCTGTGCTTACAGCACCTCAGGGAGACACCTCAGAGATCACAACGTCCTTCGGGTACAGCAGGAGACACTCAACTCTCCAAATGTGGAGTTTAATTTGTCAAAAGAGGAGACAGGATTCCCATGCTAAGAACTTAGGAACATTTCAGTCATAGGTTTAAAGATGATGTAAGTGCTGAGGCAATTCATGAACTAGAAGAATGAAGCCCAGATGTCAGGGCTCAAGTCGTGACTCCAGCCCCAGCTGGAGCTAAGGCTGTCCTGAATTCATCACAACACAGTTACATTATTTGCTCGTACTGTGGATTTGCACAGGGACAACAGTAAGGTCAGAATTACTTCAATAGAGATATGCAATCTTTGTCCTAAATACTGGAAACCCACAGGGTTGGACAAATCAAATGAATTAAGTCTGAAGTGCTTTATATGGATTGTGATCCTATGTTTGCCTCACAAACTTACCTGAGACTTTCCAATCAAAAATCAGAGTGTCATCTCCAATTTTGCAGATGTTCCCTCGTCTTCTTTCGTTACAGCTGAAGCCACAAGCTTATGCAGTTTCCCTTTATCTTCCATTGTGAATTTCTTACTGGTCGTGATTTCTTTGCCATTTTTGTACCACTTCACCATGACACTGGCTTCAGAGGTCTCAGAAACAAATTCAGCTTGTTTTCCAGCAACGGCCCTGATTACTCCTCCAGTTGTCTCTTTGATTACAAAGTTTGCCAGTGCTGAAACAAAATATGGACACACAAAATATGTATGATGGTAAAGAACTGCAGGGACATTTGTGACCATGAGGCATTCATTTATCATAAGATCAAACGTGCACGTTTAGTCCTAGTTCTAATTGCTAGATTCTAATTCAGAAGCTGGCAAATTGGCAGCTTTTATAAACCACGTACCAGATTACCTTATCTCCACAAGTTGAAGGACATACACTGGACAGGGGACAGAGCCAAAGGAAGAAGCCCAAGGCTTCAAGAAAATGTCTAAAATAGGAAAACTGAGGAAAGAATTGGAACAAGCAAACTAGAAGGAAATCAATGGAGGGGGTATCTATTACTGCACTGTAACCCCCTGGCAAACAAATCGAGCCTAAAAGATGGAGATATCACTTAGGACTGAAAAGAAAAACAGAATTCCTTTATGGAAATTAATTGGAGCGCAAAAGTTAGATGATAAAACTGGCCCCTATTAACACACAGTGGAATAATTGACTTCAAAGATTCAAAATCTCACCACTGTCTTAGCCAAAAGTATAAGCCTAAGTCCACGGTCCTATTTTACTGAGGGTAATTGAGCTTGTTTTCCAACTTCTTGTTAACATATCATTTCAAAACAGCGCACACAACTGAGTTGGGTCTGTTGAAACAGCGCAGTCAGAACTGCTAAAATCAAAGTCTGGATTATGCATGCATTTGTTCTGCAGTTCCAAGAACACGCATGGATAATACAAATTCAACAACGCTCTACAGAACGCCTGTATTTAGGAGCTCGAGAGCCAGCTGATGGACACTGGGACGACTGAGATCCTGTCAATACATTTAAATCCATCCTATCATACTGTCAAATTTCATTTATTTTTTCAGGAACTGTCTCTTATCATTGTAGTCCCCTCACCACTGCTGGATGTGAGCCCAGCCACACAAAAGCAGGTGCTGGTTTTCACTGCAGATACTGCAGTAAGGAGGAACAGCCTCCAAACTGGACCAGCTGAGCGTGGCCCTACCAGGATTTGCTCCAAAGGTCTTATTACCAGTAGTGCTTCCTGCTGAAATACATGGGGGTCCTCCTTTGATTCCAACCCCAACCCACCCCACCATGCCCCCTGATAACATCCATCAGGGCCACATCTCGACAGCTCCTGAACACCTCCAGGGATCCCACCACCTCCCTGGGCAGCCTGTGCCAGTTAATTCTGTGGGCAGACCAGCCAGTATGAAATATTATGCTAACATGACAAAGAGAGAGAAGAAAAGCAAAATTAAGACTAGCTGACAAGCCTTGGCAGGAAGTTCTGCTCTCCATCATTTTAGTCCCATTATTCAATTCTGTTGGGAGCTGTCTCCATGCCTCTCTGGAGTTTGTTCTTTGAGAAGAGGCAATTAAGTAAGCTCTCCAATGCCAAAGTGTATACACTTCACAGGTCTCTTCTACATTTGGGATCACTGCTACAAAAAGAGCTGTTGACATCATCTCTCGTGGCCACCCTGAGAGAAGAGCAGGAAGGCTGGGATGCTCTTTTTCCTATCTTTCCCTTGACTTCCTCTATATCTTAGGGACAAATCACAGGACAGAACACAGAAATCAAATGGCTCTACAAAGCAGATTGGCCAGTTCAAGTCAAAACAGCCACTGAAAACACCCCAGATGCTGTCTGACAACAGCTGGACTGTCGGGGAGTCAGGTGAATGCAGTCTGCTGGCCCTGGGCCGGAAGAGCACAGCCCAGACTGTCATATACCTTTCACTGAAAGCTGATAGAGCATTTTATCCCCCTCACAGATGCACTGACAACTTCCAGCAGCATCCATTGAGACGCTGTGAATTTTCAGGGTGTGTTTCTTCCCCACAATGTGCAGTTCATATTTTCCACTGGCCTTGAGCTCCTTCCCATCCTTCATCCACTCCACAGTAGCACCTGTGTCTGAAAGCTCAGCCTGCAGTTTGGCTTCCTCACGCAGCCGAGCGGAGATCTTTTCTACATCTTTGCTCTTCTTGGTAAATCTCACTGCAGCACCTGTCAGGAGCAAAGGCCTCGTTATTTCAATTGATATCAGGCTAACGTGGTCAATGTTTGCTGCAAGATCTCTGAAAAAGTATCACCTTCTGTTCCTGCACTCATCATTGTGTCACTGCTGAGCAATTCAAGATATTTCATTTGGTCTTCTTGCCGGATTTACTAAGTAAAAATCAACCAAACATCTCCTTCTACTGATTAAGAATGCTCTAAACATGCTTCTGCAGAGGTTTCCACCCAATGACAAACAGCTCCTCCCATAATGAATGTTTATTTGTTCTACTTTGTCATGCTAAGCTGATTGATAGAGATATTATTGGAATGATTGCTCCCCTACTTCTAAACTATTCCAGTGCAATCAGAAAGGCTGTCTGAACCTGGAGCTGAAAGTACTGCCCTATGGTGATGCAGTGGTAAACTTGGTGACTGAATGCACTGGCCAAGAGCTGTGAACTGCAGACATTCATCAGCTGGCATGAAGCAATCTGGTTCAGATACCAAGCAGCTGGGTAGATTGGCTTACCCTACACTCAGTGCTATCATGTTTAGGTCATTACCAGGACTCACGTCAGTCCATGTGATGCAGATTCAGGTATTTGGTACAGTCAGTGAATGCCTGCAGCCCCACTTCTAATCATCAGATCACAGCAACTATGCCTTGACTGTAAGAGGGAAGGAGAAGGATCAAAGCAAATACCTCTCACTCTCATCTTGGTGCTGACATCAACATTTTTGGCAACAAATTTCACTTCTGCTCCATCATCCTTCTTGGTAACGTTCCTTATCATTAGGCTGTGAGTAGTTTGGGTTCTCTTGATGATGCAGGTCTCACTTTCCTGTAAGACTTTACCATTGAGGTACCAAGTGCCGCAACACGTTGTTGTAAGGTCAATAGTAAACATGGCATCCCCTCCAGGTACAGCTTCACCGGTTGTTAGGGGGGATTTCACAGCCAGGACTGGTTCTGAGGAAGAACAACATGTTTGTCTTAATGCTCTTTAGATGCAAGTCTGGTATCTCATTTAGAGAAGGAACATTAAATCATAGGGACATTTCTACTTCTCCCTTTGCATGAGTGCTGGAAGAAGCACTTCTATGCTTAAGATCTGTTACAGAAAGTTCTGCCTCTTGCACATGTGAGATATCAAAAGATAAGGATATTCATGTCTCTGTCACAGAAATATATCTTGTATCACTTTAGTGGTAGCTGGATGTTGATAGGAGATAGGAGAACTAGGAATAAAGGAAAGCCTTTGGTGTGTTAATGAACTACTATCTTTACAGTCAAAGGAAACATCTTAAGGGAACCAACACAGCTGCTCAGCACACACTGATCCATTTCCATTGGGGTTTTTGTGCTTACCAAGGTGCACGCTCCCTGGGAATTCCAGAGACGGGCTCTGTCCATGCGCATTGACTGCAGACACTCGGAACTGATCATCAGCCTCTTCAGACAGATTGCTCACCGTGAACTCTGGGACGGGGACATGAGACTCGTGGCACCTCACCCAGGTGAAGCCAGTTAGTTTATTGGGTTCCACAATGTAGCCATCAATTGGAATGGGGCGGTGCATCTTCAGAGGGGACCATGCCAGCGTCACTGAGCTTTCTGTTTTATTTTTCACCACGGGGTCAGCTGGGGGCTGGCTGGGAGGTTTTCTGGGAGCTGAGCAGAAATAAATACAGAAATATTAGCATAAGGTCATTTAGGCTGGAAAAGACCTTCAAGATCAGCAGACTCAACTTGCAGCATGACCTACTGAGTCCCACCATTAACTACTGTGCTACCTGAGGACATACATGACAAGCTTATTCCTGCAGGTATTTGCATAGGGAATATATTCACCCTCTGGTTGCTTTGGAACATTTTACAGGTTAAAATCCCATCAGACTTTTTCACTGTGTGCAGCCACTGATACAGGCAGGAGGCTGGGAATTACCTGATGGGCTCTAGTTACAGACTACTGACACAGTAAAGGATTGAGTTCATTTCATTTTGGCCATCAGAAAGTTTGGTGGCTGGTTTAAGTCACCCATCTAGACTCCAATTATAAGCATATAGAGAACAGCGCATTCAGGAGAACTCATCTCATCCTAATAAACCTGAATGAAATCACAGAATCATAGGATCACGGGAGGGCTTGTGTTGGAATAAACCTTCAAGATCATTAAGCGCTAAATGCCAATGGTCCCACTAACATAGCATGAAGCCGAAAGCTAGACGCTGGAATCAGATCTCCTGACCTTACCATCAGAAACTGAGATGTCATATTTTGCTCAGAGGTGCCTGCTTGTAGGAGGGACAGCTTCCGAGCTTTTTCTGCTCCAGGAACCAGCTCGAGCTTCAGAATTTAAACAGCAGTCAGAAATTAAACTGAGCTTTGTCACCTCCATCAAATAGAAGGAGTGGTTGGGTGGTACAGCTTTCCAAATCGCTTAGAAACTGTCACAACAATCAGATGCCTACCTTTTCTTTTTTAACTTGTTAATACATAGAGCTTAATAGCATCAGAATGCCCCAAGCACTTCAGATAACACGACAGCTGTAAACCCTTCTTTAAGGATTCCTTTGTTTAACCACTGAGTAACTGTAATTCAGTGGTGCTGGTGGGAGAAGGGAAGTCCTAATCTTCCCAGACGGTGAATAGAGTTGATGTTCACATGCAGACTGGTGCTGAAGCAGAGCCAGAAACCACTCATTTGGGAAACACAGCACCAAGAAAATAATGGGAATAGCTTCATAAAATCAGGCAGCTTCACCCAAATTTCATGTCAGGTCCATTATTCTTCCTATTTTCAGGAAGAAATATTTTCCCTTTTTCTTGTAGTATCATTTTCTTTTCCTTTCATGCAAGCAGCTTTGTAGCTTACAAATTGTTTTCTAATCACCTCCTGGTGTGGACAAATCACACAGGTTTGACTCCATGTTTTACATAGTTAGCATTTTATATTTGTTCCAGTATGGAACTGTACAGTCATAGAATGGCCTGGTTTGAAAAGGATCTCAAAGATCATCCAGTTCCAACCCCCAAGCTGTACCACCCAACCACTCCTTCTATTTGATGGAGGTGACAAAGCTCAGTTTAATTTCTGACTGCTGTTTAAATTCTGAAGCTCGAGCTGGTTCCTGGAGCAGAAAAAGCTCGGAAGCTGTCCCTCCTACAAGCAGGCACCTCTGAGCAAAATATGACATCTCAGTTTCTGATGGTAAGGTCAGGAGATCTGATTCCAGCGTCTAGCTTTCGGCTTCATGCTATGTTAGTGGGACCATTGGCATTTAGCGCTTAATGATCTTGAAGGTTTATTCCAACACAAGCCCTCCCGTGATCCTATGATTCTGTGATTTCATTCAGGTTTATTAGGATGAGATGAGTTCTCCTGAATGCGCTGTTCTCTATATGCTTATAATTGGAGTCTAGATGGGTGACTTAAACCAGCCACCAAACTTTCTGATGGCCAAAATGAAATGAACTCAATCCTTTACTGTGTCAGTAGTCTGTAACTAGAGCCCATCAGGTAATTCCCAGCCTCCTGCCTGTATCAGTGGCTGCACACAGTGAAAAAGTCTGATGGGATTTTAACCTGTAAAATGTTCCAAAGCAACCAGAGGGTGAATATATTCCCTATGCAAATACCTGCAGGAATAAGCTTGTCATGTATGTCCTCAGGTAGCACAGTAGTTAATGGTGGGACTCAGTAGGTCATGCTGCAAGTTGAGTCTGCTGATCTTGAAGGTCTTTTCCAGCCTAAATGACCTTATGCTAATATTTCTGTATTTATTTCTGCACAGCTCCCAGAAAACCTCCCAGCCAGCCCCCAGCTGACCCCGTGGTGAAAAATAAAACAGAAAGCTCAGTGACGCTGGCATGGTCCCCTCCGAAGATGCACCTCCCCATTCCAATCCATGGCTACATGTGGAACCCAATAAACTAACTGGCTTCACGTGGGTGAGTGCCACGCGTCTCATGTCCCCGTCCCAGAGTTCATGGTGAGCAATCTGTCTGAAGAAGCTGATGATCAGTTCTGAGTGTCTGCAGTCAATGCGCATGGACAGAGCCCGTCTCTGGAATTCCCAGGGAGCGTGCACCTTGGTAAGCACAAAAACCCCAATGGAAATGGATCAGTGTGTGCTGAGCAGCTGTGTTGGTTCCCTTAAGATGTTTCCTTTGACTTTAAGGGCAGTAGTGCATTAACACACCAAAGGCTTTCCTTTATTACTAGTTCTCCTATCTCCTATCAACATCCAGATACCACTAAAGTGATATAAGTTATGTTTCTGTGACAGAGAGATGAATATCCTTATCTTTTGATATCTCACATGTGCAAGAGGCAGAACTTTCTGTAACAGATCTTAAGCATAGAAGTGCTTCTTCCAGCACTCATGCAAAGGGAGAAGTAGAAATGTCCCTATGATTTAATCTTCCTTCTCTAAATGAGATACCAGACTTGCATCTAAAGAGCATTAAGACAAACATGTTGTTCTTCCTCAGAACCAGTCCTGGCTGTGAAATCCCCCCTAACAACCGGTGAAGCTGTACCTGGAGGGGATTGACCACGTTAGCCTGATATCAATTGAAATAACGAGGCCTTTGCTCCTGACAGGTGCTGCAGTGAGATTTACCAAGAAGAGCAAAGATGTAGAAAAGATCTCCGCTCGGCTGCGTGAGGAAGCCAAACTGCAGGCTGAGCTTTCAGACACAGGTGCTACTATGGAGTGGATGAAGGATGAGAAGGAGCTCAAGGCCAGTGAAAAATAGGAACTGCAAATTGTGGGGAAGAAACACACCCTGAAAATTCACAGCGTCTCAATGGATGATGCTGGAAGTTATCAATGCATCTGTGAGGGGGATAAAATGCTCTGTCCTCTTCCGGCCCAGGGCCAGCAGACTGCATTCACCTGACTCCCCGACAGTCCAGCTGTTGTCAGACAGCATCTGGGGTGTTTTCAGTGGCTGTTTTGACTTGAACTGGCCAATCTGCTTTGTAGAGCCATTTGATTTCTGTGTTCTGTCCTGTGATTCGTCCCTAAGATATAGAGGAAATCAAGGGAAAGATAGGAAAAAGAGCATCCCAGCCTTCCTGCTCTTCTCTCAGGGTGGCCACGAGAGATGATGTAAACATCTCTTTTTGTAGCAGTGATCCCAAATGTAGAAGAGATCTGTGAAGAGTCACAGGGATGTTTCCTTAGCTGTCATTCCATGGTGGGCTTTTTCTTACACTGATGTAGAGAGAAACTGAACTTTCCCACGCAGGTCTCTGTTTTGCTGCAGGGTGTAGGTCTGATCTCTGAGATCCACACGCTGGGCCTTGATTGCAATAAATGAGAGCCCTTTGTTTGCTCCAGTGGAAGACTTTCCATTTCTGCAGTACCCTCTGCAGATGACACAAATGCAAATGCACCTTCTTCCCAGCAACAATTGCCTTTTTTTTTTTTCACACTGAGTATGCATGAGGCTCTTCATCATCTTCTGCTGGCTCGTCACCCTTGTTGGTCCATGGAGAAACAACAAAGCCCTAGAGTAGTGTATGCACTTTGGTATTGGAGAGCTTACTTAATTGCTTCTTCTCAAAGAACAAACTCCAGAGAGACATGGAGACAGCTCCAAACAGAATTGAATAATGGGACTAAATTGATGGAGAGCAGAATTCCTGCCAAGGCTTGTCAGCTAGTCTTAATTTTGCTTTTCTTCTCTCAGTCATGTTAGCATAATATTTCATACTGGCAGGTCTGCCCCCAGAATTAATTGAATTAGCTGATGGACTTTTCCATGTGCTTTGCATTGTAATGTGACTATCAAAAGAGTAATCAATGCTGTTATTTTAAAACCTGTGTTGGCAAGCTGTAAGACAAACAACTGCTGTTGGTAGCTTGGTTACTGCAGAATCAGCTTTCGTGTATCTCATAGATAGGGAAGAGACCCTTAAGGGTCAGCTAGTTGGACTCCCCTGCAATGAACAGGGGCACCGTAGCTCCATCAGGTGCTCTGAGCCCTGTCCATCCTGACTTTGAACATCCTCAGGCTCACCAATCTTATACCCATGCCACACACTCGCAGTATTTCACCATTCAGCATCGCCACTTTTATCTTCTCTTGCTGTAAACCAGAGCTAGCTGGTAAATCGTCTGCTGTGCGGGTCAGCTGTGTCTCTCCCATGGGCATCACGTGGCTGCTGGGAGGCTCTGAAGAGCTGCAGCCAGAGGTGTGTCACCCGCTGGGCCTCGTGCCCAAAGGAGCCCACAGGAAAGTGTTGTTGCAGTTTGTCATGCACTGCACTGCCATGAGACTTGACGTGCCAGACATCCTCTGACACGTGAGCTCCTGCATCCAGGCAGGACATCTGAGACGTCTCCTTCAGCCTGACATGGCTGCAGTTTCACACTGGTTTTACTAAGGAAGGAGAAGGCACGTGGATGAAACTCTTTTCCTGCCCTTCCTGGCATTAGCTCATAGTACAAGTAGAGCACTGTCAGGTCAAGCCTGGAGGAGTAATGCTTGTCACTGACATGTTCCTGTTCAGGGTGGAGCTGGAGGGTAAAATAACACAAGAAATTGTCATTGAAATTCAATATCTGAGAAATTCAGCTGGCTGCATTCACAGAACCTGGCGTTAAGATCTGTTTTCTGGTTTATTTTCCATAACCCAGTCCTCATTTATGAACTGAAGCTCTACTGAAAGCCTTTCGCTGTGTATGTTCATGCTGCAGTGCAGCTCTTGTGACCTTTAACAGCACATTCACGTTCCTCTGATCACAGGATCCTTAAGGTTGATTAAGACCCTCTAGTCCAACTGCTCACCCATCACCACCATGATGCTCACCATCAGCAGGCTAAAAACTCAGCAGAGATGATAGATCAAGCACAACACTGGATTTGGGATGGCTAGAGATTCCTAAGATATTGAAGGATTGCTTGCAGGTGGTGTTGGCTCAGGTATTCACCCTGCATCCCACCTCCCGTTCTGTTTGGTTGAGAATCATGCATTCTGCAATTTCACTTTGTAATTCAAAGACCCTGGCTTTACCTGTTGACAAACTGATCTAAAACAAGCCAAGAAGACTCCGTTGGAACTGGTGGATGCAGAACAAAGGCATCCCCAAAGGACAAGTTGCACTGTTTGATGAACATTATTGGATGAGAGCTAAGCTAAGATTTAAAAGGTTCTGGGCCTGTCTCTGAGCATCAAATACAGAGGAAGCCTGCATGATTCCCTGAGAATGGATACCTCCTACTTTGGTGTAGGGTTAAGGGAACACTAGCAGTAACTCCTATCACAAAATGTCACATGGCTCAGACAAAATGACATCAAGAGGGCTTAATTAGAAGCACCAAATGGTCACAAGATGGTCTTAGGGCAGGGAAGTAATCTATCTATGTGATATTGATTGATGCTGTTAGTTCTTAACAGCTTGACACTAGAGGGACTGTTCTTCTTTGGTCACCTAGTTTTAAAAGAATAGATGTCTCATGTCTATTACAATTTTTAACAAATTATTTGTTCACTGATGCCATAAATGTGCCTGGCATAGCAATTGGCCTTGGTATATTCAGTGTCTGAAAGCGACAGTTGTTGCTCTAAGAACTGCAATACTAAGCTAGGTCTGCCTGTAGCTGACAGCCATCAGCTTGCTCCTCAGGCAGGTTCTGTCTGGATGGAATGAAGGGCATGAAATACTGATGTGCTCATCAAACGCTGCTTGTTAGCTTAGAGACAAGGTGTTGAATAGGTTTGTTCATGCATTGCAAACACGTTACTTAGCTGCCTTCATTTTAGCTTCAGAAGAACATGTGCAGAATACAGAATTGATTAGAAGAAATAAGAACTGTCTGCATAGAACTTACTCTTTCCTTACACAGGAGAATCAAGCAGATGTTTGTATGTGAGTACCTCCAGAGGTGAAACTCGATCACCGAAATGTAATGAGCAGAGACATTACAATCAGCTCTAACTGTATCTTAATGCTGTGCTGAATAAGCCTGTGTCAGGATGTAAACCACTTTCTCTTTTTTTCTTCAGATGGAGCCATTAATTTTGTCAAGAAGCCCAAAACGACTCCAGAAATATCAGTCAGTCCTTCTGAAGACCTGGAGCTGGTGTGTGAGGTGTCAGCTGCAAGCGGAGCTGTCGTATGGAAGAAAGATCAAACAGAGGTGAAGCAGGACCAGAGGACAACCATCATCTCCCAGGGGACGCACCGCAAGCTCATGGTCAAAAATGTGACCCTGAAAGACCAAGGGAGCTACAGCTGTGAAACAAAAGATGACAAAGCAACATTCCAAGTGAAAGTCAGAGGTGAGAAAATGCTTGAAATCCCGGAGATAAAGGAATGCTTCATTTTGTGTGTCTTGCATTGGGAGGATCAACTTACAGCCTCTCTGATGCAAAACACTTTGGCTATAGGACTTTCTTTGTCATTTAGTGTCATAGCAACACTTTTCTACATGTGCTTTTCCATCCAGGAATGAATTACTGCAACAAACAATAGGCAAGGAGGGTAACTTGTGCAGTTCTTGTAGTCAGCTGGTGTCTGCAGGGTTACAGTGCAAGAGCACACCAGGCATGCAAGGAGTGAGAAAAGGGGAGGTGTTTGAAGGGATCTGGTTACAAAATTTGAATAACACAATTAGGTGGAAAATGCCACTAATCAGACTCACAAATGACCTGGGTTGCAAAGGCCCACAGTGCTCATCCAGTTCCAACCCCCTCCTATGTGCAGGGTTGCCAAGCAGCAGCCCAGGCGGCCCAGAACCACATCCAGCCTGGCCTTGAATGCCTGCAGGGATGGAGCATCCACAGTCTCCTTGGGCAGCCTGTTCTAGAGGGCCATTCCCTTCTGATTTACTGGAAATGTAGAGAGACATCATAAGAAAAAAAGATAAGGGAGGAGGTTCAGTAGTGCATGCAGGTGTTCTAAATCTCATGTCCAAATCTGCTATCAGACTGTGAAATGTTTAGCTTTGTGATATGATGTAATATGATATGATATGAAATGATATGCTTATCATTTCCCAAGGCAAAATAGAGGGGAAAGTATTTTCCTGTCTTAATGAGGCATCACGATGCTCCCTGTGAAGGGCAAGTATAGTGAAAACGGGGAACTGGAGTTAGCTCTGCAGCAGACTACAGCAAAATGGTGTGACTGTTGTGATGTCCCTGCAGAGAAAGAAGACGTGTTTACAAACAAGGACAAGGTACAAAAAGAGGTGAAGGCTGTACTGACTCAAAATGCCACTCTGAGCTGCGAGGTGGCCCAGGAGAAGACGGAGGTGAAGTGGTACAAGGAGGGGAAACTGATCACCTCGAGCAAGAAGTTCAAGGTGGAGTCAGAGGGCAAACAGCGTCGGCTGGTGGTGAGCCAGGTGGAGAAGAAAGGTGCAGGGGAGTACAGCTGCGAGGCTGCTGGCCTTAAACTCACCTTCAAGATTCATGTAACTGGTAGGAAACACATTTTGGTTGATATTCTTTGATTATTCCATAGTCTGGCTGTGGAAACGTCTGTGTGAATGTGTCCTCTTGATTCTGCCATGAAACTGTTTTGGGGAGGATGAATAGAAATGCTTACAAACGTGCAGCTAAAATGATTATTTGTTTTTAACAGTGTTTTATCTAGCTCTTCCCCTACGACTACTTTTATAATGAGCTGTCCATAGATGTCCAACTGTGATTTGTACAATGTGCAACACTGCTCTACCAGTTGATATTTCAACAGTAGTAGTTACAGATCTCTACTGTGGCTGCACTGAGGTTTGGTTGTTGGTGTCCTAAGAACTTTTAGTCAGAGGCACTGCACTTGCCTTTGGTTTGTTGAATCGCACGTTGACGACCATTTGTTCCATGTTCTGTAAATGTAATGACCAGTCATGAATCCATTGATACCTTTCTAATTGTACATTTCTCATTAGTCTGAGAGTTTAGCACGGAGGCAGATCTCTCACTCCAGCTGCAGTAGAGATTGCTCTGGTGTCAGTATATTTTGCACAAGATCCGGTAAATTTTAACTTAGACTCCAGATAGCCATGGGAACATCAGCTGCATTCTGAGTGACCATTAGTGAGCTGGCTGATGACGAGGGTTTGTCTTCTGATTTATTTGTAGCTGCACTCTGCTGGTTTTTGCTCATAAGTCAACTTGTTCTCTGTTAACTTTACAGTTCTTGTCTTGTATTCTGAGCTGATCAGGACAGGGAATCTGTTTTCTCCTCTTCTTTCTTATGGCAGTGAACACATTGGAGCTTAATCCTGGTCAAGGTTTGGCATTTGATCAGCTATGTGGAGGAGCAACTGTACTGGGAGTCTACTGCCTTTCTGCTCACACAGACCTGGTGTCCTTGCAGGGCATAGCTTGCGTTCTGTTCCCTTGTAAAGGTTGCAGTCTTTGCTCTCTCCATCTTGGGGCATTCTGCTCCTTCAGTCCCTGGTGTGCAATGTATCTCTGCTCCTGTAGTAGACAGTTGTGCTGCTGCCTGTGGTGTAGACTCTAAACCATCAGCTCTTACTGTTCCCACACCACGTGGATGTGATTCTGGGGCCTTTGGATCTGTTCCGTGAGTTGTGTAGCTCATGCTTTTGGCTCAGGAAACTGGCAGTTTCAGCAAAGAGTGGATTACAGAAAGGGTAGATTTAGGAGGTATCTGTCAGAGAAAATGAAATATGAACGATGACAGAAAGACTATGGCAACAGCTGGAATCAACCAAGTTAATCCTCAGCAGCCAAAGCCAGCCCACGTCTTATTGCAGAGGTGTAGGGAGAAAACCCAGAAATGTAGTGCTTTTACACTTGAATTTTGCTAGCTGAGGGCTATTATTAGCTGTTTGCCTCAGAAACCAAAGGTTTTCTGTTCTCTTTCAGACCGGATGAGCTCATGGCTGCACAGGGTAATACAATACCTCCTCCTCTGCCATACGTGGAGAGTGCTTGCCTAGCTACTGTTGCTGTATTTCTCATGTGTACCACCGTAACATGACGTGCAAGTCCAGCCCTCACTGCAAAATGATGTGGTGTGAAAGTCAGGAGGGATTATGAGTACTCTTGGAGTGGTTGGCTCTTTCTTTACAGAAATCCTCATCTTACTAGCTTCTCCCAGAGTGCAATGGCTTCCTGAGTCTTAATTTGTCCTCTTACCATTGCACTCAGAAAGCTTTTCAGGGTTCCTCTACCCCAGGGTTCCACTGGCAGCACAGAACAATCCCATTTTAAGGACATGTTGAATGTTAAGTGCTGAGTGTTGAGCATTGTGGGACGCAGATTAGACCTTCTTGCTTAAAAGAAACAAGTGCTGCACACCTTGGAAACCTATAGAAAACTAGAGTAAAAAGGGCTGATTCTGCCATCTCATTATCTCAGTATTTGTGGTGCACGCTGAAATCCTTATTTGAAGTGGGCCAAAGCTCCATTGCATTTGTGAGAAGTTTTGAATCACCTGGTTGGTCTAGGCCATGTTTGTTGTCTTGCTAATAAGCAAGCCTTCTGATCTTCATCAAATCATTGCGGTTGGAAAAGACCACAAAGATCCCCACATCCAGCCTCAACCCATCCCACCATGCACACTGCCCACGTCCCTCAGTGCCACATCTCCATGGTTATTGAACACTTCCAGGGATGGTGACCCCACCACCTCCCTGCAAAGCTGTGCCACCACATCACCATTCCTCTTCAGAAGAAGTTTTTCTTAACATCCAATTTGAACCTTCCCTGAAAATCATCAGTCAAAACAGGGGCTGTTGAAGGTGGGCGGAGAGAATGATGCTTCTGCAGTCAATACAAGCAGGGAGATCAAATGTAGAGTGTATCAACTGCATTCTTGCATTGGCTTGCTGCCCTGCTCCCTCGCCTTCAGTGGACTGCAGTGCTGGTGGTAGAGCTGTGGTGTGAATCCTGGGATTGCACGTACTGCAACGGTCAGCAGTACAGGAACTTGAGCTGAACTTACCCTCCTGGGCAGCTGCTGCCACTCAGAATTCAGACAGCATGCAGAGGAGAAAGTCATGAAGGAAGGGAAAGGGATGGCAGCAGAAGGCTTCACAGAGTGACAGCGGGGAGGAAGGAGATGGGGGACAGGTCATGGAAGGGTTTGCCATGACTGCTGGGGAGCAGGAGCCTTCCCGGTCACCTGAGCTGGGTATGCCTGAATATGCTTGCATGAATGATCTGAATGAGTGGTCTTCCATGTCTCCACTGCAAATAAAAGGCAATGTCAATCCCCCTCACACCTGCTAGTCCTGCATTCATGCTTGGAGCCTCTGTCTTGGTATCAGCATCAGGACCCTGGGATCTTTCCTTGGACCCAAACAAGCATAGGAAGCTTATTCAAAATTGCTCTGCTGTTAGAAGCTGGCTAGCACTAGAGAAGTCCATGATGTAAGTGCGTCAGAAATATTCTGCACTTCTACAGCCTTTTGTAGGGCAAACCATGGAATAGAAATGGAAGCCCATTTATTTAGGGTTTATCTGTTCTCCCACGCCTCAAATAGGAACTAGCATGAACGCTCTCAGCAACCAGTTGTTGGTAAAAGGAGAATCAGATAAAACAGTCATTAAAGTAATCAATAAAAGATTCAATGTATCAATCGATCCCACTTAGCAAAGTGATTAACTGAATCACCTTAACTGAAGTGTGTATGCCTAACTAATTACACTTGCTATCTTTCTGATGCTAACTCCATTTGTTGACACAAAGGGTAAGGTGGGCTTTAAACACTTTCTTCTATATGTGTTAGGTATTAAGAGGAGATGACCTCAGCCAGTTCTCTGAAGAATCAGGGGTTGCTGAGAGTAGAAAACAATGCTTTATGCATAAAACCGAGCTACAAAATCTAATGTAGGCTAACTATTCACCATATTAAGGGCTATATCATTACCATAGGGTAGAGTCAAAAGATGGTTTTCTGCTCTTAAATTTCTATGGTTTCCTGATTTTGAGGTCTTCACTTCATAATTGAGCTGTACTTGGCTGATTTCCAGTGTAGAGTGAAGCAATATCAAAAAGACAGACAGATGAAGATCTGTCATTGTCTTCATTAGAAGAAATCTGAAAATTAGGAGTCCTAGCTGATAGTAAAGACTACCCAGAGGGATGGGATGACCATAGGGACTGTGCTGAGGATGCATTATAATGTGTGATAAACACTGTAAAGCAGTGTTGCTCCAGGAAATGGTCCAATACAACATAGAAGCAACTTTTAATGTCTTCCAGTCACAAGCTGTTCATATCTAATGTATATTTTACCCAATGTTTTCCAGTTCCAGAAGCAGAGGATGCCTTTATCAACAAGCAGAAGGTGCAGAAGGAGGTGAAGGCTGCACCAACAGAAAATGCCACGCTGAGCTGCGAGGTGGCCCAGGAGAAGACGGAGGTGAAGTGGTACAAGGAGGGGAAACTGATCACCTCGAGCAAGAAGTTCAGGGTGGAGTCAGAGGGCAAACAGCGTCGGCTGGTGGTGAGCCAGGTGGAGAAGAAAGATGCAGGGGAGTACAGCTGCGAGGCTGCTGACCAGAAACTCACCTTCAAGACTGATGTCACAGGTGAGAGAAATTGTTTCGACTGTATTGAACCCCCCAACAAAGAAGGAGGGGAAAGTTAAGTGCTTTGACACATTCAACCCCAGCATTCAGTGATGTAGACGGTGCTTAAATTCTGTTTAATTCATATAGTTTTCTGTTTGCCTTCTGAAGCTATGAACGCAGAGGACTTGGGTAGCCTCAGCTTAAGACAGGCTGGAAATAATTCGGGAATTTCCCTGGGGATCTCAAGTAGATGCAATGATAGCAAAATGAGAAGTCAATAATTTCAGGGGAAATTAAAGAATATTAAAGATATCTTCAGGGCACAAGCACACCCCTGCAAATGCTTCTTCCTAAATAGTCTCAGAGACAGCATTTGGTCACAATGCTAGAAGGTGGCATTGGTGGTTTCTATTAAATTAAAGAAACCTGCAACTAAAAAGGTTTTCCCATATTGTCTTTTGTTTTCTTCTCTATAGCAGGTACAAAAGAAATGCTTAAAAATAGAAAGGCTTCAAGCTGGTGCTTTTCTTTCCAAAATGGAGGAAGACAGGCGTTCTATTTATGAGGAGAGTCTGATAAGAAAGTGGAAAAAGGCTTTTTACCAGGGTCTATAGCAGCATAAGAAGGGGCAATGGTTTCAAAAGTGAAGAGGGTAGACTCAGTTTGGACATGAGAAAAGTTCTTTATGATGAGGGTGGTGATACACTGGAACAGATTGTCCAGTGCAGGTTGTGGGTGACTCATCGTTGGGAGTGTCCAAGGCCAGGCTGGATGGGGACCCTGGGCAGCCTCATTTAGTGAATGATGTCCCTGACCATGGCAAGAGGTTGGACTGGATGATCTTTAAAGCTTCCTTCTATACCCAAACCGTTCTATGATTCCATAGGGGAAACCATTTTATTACTGCCTCTGAAAACTCAGGAGATATTAGAACTTTTTTCAGAAATAAGTAGGTGAGAAAAATACATTTCCTCACTATGACTTAATCACAAACAGAATTTAACCTTGACCCTCACCTGGCTTTTGCTGGCAAAGCAACTTACAGCTGTCAGCTTGTTTGGACAATTTAATGCCTGTCCCCTTGTATGAAACAGACTTTTCAACGACTGCGTATGATGGTGTGCTGCTGGACAGTGGGGAAAGTGGTGTTTTTTAATTTTTGAAGATTTTGGAACATGATACTGGTGGAAATGAAAACAAGTTTAGGGCTATTTAAGCTGTTTTGGTCTGGCAGGGAGGAAGTTCTTCACTGGCAATTGATATAGTTCAGATGCTGGCATTCAGTTCATAGCACTGTCAGGAAATGTGAGTGGGAAAGCTGTCCTCAACGGTACAGTCCAAAGACTAATTTGGGCATTTGGGGAAGGCTGTGTAGAAAAGATTCATGTCTTAAATGTGCCCGTTTGCCTTCAATTCCAGAAGCAGAAGATGCTTTTATCAACAAGGAGAAGGTGCAGAAGGAGATGAAGGCTGCACCAACAGAAAATGCCACGCTGAGCTGCGAGGTGGCCCAGGAGAAGACGGAGGTGAAGTGGTACAAGGAGAGGAAACTGATCACCTGGAGCAAGAAGTTCAAGGCTGAGTCAGAGGGCAAACAGCGTCGGCTGGTGGTGAGCCAGGTGGAGAAGAAAGATGCAGGGGAGTACAGCTGCGAGGCTGCTGGCCAGAAACTCACCTTCAAGATTCATGTCACAGGTAAGACAGGTGTTGTCTGAAATACAGCAGAGATCAGTAAAGTAAAATCTAGTTTCTATTATACAGTGATCCAGTTGCAGTAGTCTGTGCTGAGGTTTTTCCCCTATACTTGATTGCCTGGGTTTGTAGCAAGTATTTGGATTTAGTATGGCACAAAGACCTGTTTCAGTCTGTCTGTAGAATAATAATTACTGATATATGTACAATGGAAGCAATATTCAAGATATTATTCAAATCTCTCCTGTGCCTGAGATCCCAAACTGTAATTCTTGTTCACCGAAACATTTGACTAAGCTAAGTATGTGCAGTGAGGCTGGAGTGCATGTTCTACGTGCAGCCTTTCGTGGCAGGAGAAGCAGGAACTTCTCCTAGTAGTACACTGCCTTTTTACTATGCCTTTATGTTGGAGGCTGCATCTGGATAGGTGAGTCTGCTACTCACAGTAAGAGACCTGGTAGAGCTGACTATTCCCAGAGCTCAAAGTAAGATAGATATCTGCAAATCACACACAAAGAACAAAGGACTGCGTTGGTGAGCATATTTCCTTTGTGCCTTTGACAGTCACAGTTGTGGCAATGGTAGAGGCCATGAGGAGTCTGTTGAGGTAGCCAGGAGTACTGTTCTGGGTCATGAAAAGGCAGCCAGTGGTTTGACTAACACATGTTTATGTGTTTTGATGTTTCACAGTGGGTCTTAAGCAAAAGGAACTCAGGTTTTGGTTGCCTGCAGGACAGATGTTCTTTTGGGTTCAATATGTTTGCATAGTGACTTGCAACCATGGGACTGGTGTTCAAGGACCCTTTTGGTTCCTTCAGTTCCTAGGTTCTTTCTTGCCTAGATTTGACACTTTGTTTCAACAGAAGAGCTGATATTCTCTAGTGAAGGCTATTAGTTTGGGCACAAGTGGTAACCTAAACCTGTTCCAACCTGTACATACAAACCTGCAAGATGGTCTCATTTCAGTCCTTCTGTTTTTCTTTTCTTCCCTCAGAGCCAAAACCTGTGTTTATAAACCAGGAGAAGGTGCAGAAAGAGGTGAGTGCTGCCCTGGCAGCAAGTGCCTCCCTCAGCTGTGAAGTAGCACAGGATCCAACTGGAGTAAAATGGTTCAAGGATGGAAGACTGCTTGCCTCCTCCAGAAAGTTCAGAATGGAATCTGTGGGCAAAACACGGCGTCTGGTTGTGGAGCAGCTGGAGAAGAAAGATGCTGGAGAATACATCTGCGAGGCTGCTGGCCAGAAGATGACCTTCGAGCTGGAAACAACTGGTGAGCATTCAGAAATTCTCAGCCAGGATTTTGTAGCCTTGTTGTGAACTGGGTGTTAGGGTGAAATCTCAGTTTTCTTTGCACCTGACAGTGTGAGAATTTGCTCTGGCACTTTGTGTACCTCCCCAGTGCTCAGCTGTTCCTTCCCTTACTTGGGGATAACGTCATTTATTCAAGGTGATGTCCTAACGGGCTTGTTAACAGTCCTCTGCAGTGCTTTAAGCTGTCATATGTCAGCCAGAATTTATGCATGTTCTATAGCCATTCCTACATGTTGAAAACACTGCACTGTGCTTAAGCTTCAGCATATGTTCCAGTAAGTACAGTACCATTAATTCTAGGGAATTGGGTGAATTAAGCATAGATCTGAAGGCTGCCTTTGCCCAGTGCAGAGATGGAAGGACTAATGTAGATTTGACTTGATATTTTCCCTTCTAGGATGGGAAGGAGCTCTGTCAAAGTAAAAAAGTGGGCATTACTTCCCAGGGAAATAAGAGAAGTCTCATTATTCACAGGCGGTGAACTCTCATTTTCTCTCTCAGTCTGCAACCAGGCTGGGTTGCTGTTTCAGTACTGGCTGTTTTATGCAGGAACTCTGCTCCTGAGGTTAATCCAAGTTGTATCCAGGCCCTTCAGAAGGAAAGGGAAATAGCAGCACAGAAATATGGTCTGGTTCTGACATAAAGAAGTGCAGACCTGGAGAGTTAAATGGATTGTGTGATGTTCAAGGGACTTTGAAGCAAAGATGTCCCCTAGGTAAGATTTGTGGCTGACATTCCCCATACATTGTGGGCACACAAGCTAAGGAGAGACTAGTGATGAGCATGCAGAGAAGCCAATGATTCAGACAGGTTTGTAGTGACACGACACTGTAGAGTTCTGTCTAGTTCTCCTTGGCATAGTTTGGAAAATAAAGATGAGGTGATGGTGGTAACCAATATGGCTTCCTCAAAGTCAAGCCATGCCTGACAAACTTGGTGGCCTTTCATGATGGAGTAACAGCATCAGTGGATAATGGGAGAGCAACTGACATCATCTACTTGGACTTGTGCAGCGCATTTGATCCTGTCCTGCATGACATCCTGGTCACCAAAGTGGAGAAAAATGGTTTTGATGGATGGACCAGTTGCAGGATAGGGAACTGTCTGGATGGTCACACTCAGAGAGCTGCAGTCAATAGCTCAGTGTCCAGGTGGAGGGTGGTGTTGGGACCAGTGTTATTTAACATTTTTGTAGGCAACATGGACAGTGGAATCAAATGCAGCCTCAGCAAGTCTACAGATGACACCAAGCTTAGCGGTGCTGTTGATGTGCTAGAGGGAAGGGATGCTACCCAGAGGGACCTGGACAGGCTGGAGAGGTGGGCCCTTGGCAGCCTCATGAACTTGAGTGTGGCCAAGTACAAGGCCCTGCACCTGGGTCAGGGCAATCCCAAGCACAGCCACGGGCTTAGAGGAGAATGATTTGAGAGAAGCCTTGACCCTGAGGAGAAGAGTTGGTCTGGAGGGAGGTGTCCCTGCCTATAGCAGGGGGATTGGAACTAAATGACCTTAAAGATTCAGTCAGTTCTATTGTTTTTCTACCCTTAATTTTGCTTGAAAAGTTTTAGAATAAATGAGATTCTGGTTTCCATGAAAACTGTTTGCAGGGAGCTCCATTGTAGCTAGTAAGTCTATCTTTAAGTTCAAGGGCAATAATGCATTGACTGTGTTGAAAAGGGAAATGACTCAGGAATGGATGATGGTTTAGAATAAAACATAATCCTACTTATTTTCTATGCAAATATGTGTAAGGAAAAGATGCTGCACTCAGTTCTGGAAATACCCTGACAAATATATCTCTACTGTTTCACAGCTGGAGATATCAAGATTGTTAAACCACTGGAAGATGTGGAAGTGAATGAATATGGGAGTGCATCTTTTGTCTGTGAGATTTCACACGATGAGGTTCAGAGCCAGTGGTACAAAGATGACAACAAGTTGAAGGCTGATGACAACATTAGAATGCAGCAAGATGGTAGGGTGTAAGAGGGGGATCTTTCTCCTGAGTGGGGGGTGGGTTGGAGATCAAGCATATAAGACATCTTGTCACGGGTTACTTAGATTTACCTATGCCCGTGACAGGGGAAGCCACCCCGTGGGCCCCCCTCCCGGGGCCCGGAAAGGAGGGGGAAAAAGGGAGTGGGATAAAACAGCGACAATCTAAGGAGGAAAAACTTATTTTACTAAATATGATTCCGAAATACAAGATAACACAATATAATATAATTGAGGCTAACAAATTGAACGAAACAGAGAGAGAGAGAGTCCCCGAAAACCGAGAGGCCTACTGTGAACTCTAGGCGACACGGCTGGAACGCTTCCCACTCTCCGAGAAGTTCGAGAGAAGAAGGAGGGCACTCCAGCCTGGGAACGAGATTATACAGCATCCTGGTCCCGTGACTTATCATTAACCCTGTTGTTCTCTGGGATATGTAGTCTTATTCTGTGGACTGCACATTCAGTAGAAGTATCCATACTTTACATGATGTTATGATGTGGAATACTGATAGCAAAATTACAAAATTACAAAACCATGACAGCAAGTTTGCTGTCCCTCTTTGTTCTCGGGTCAGTAGGCCCTGGATATCTTCCCAGCACCTCTCTAAGTCAGCCTGGAAATGTTTGCTCGCAGGAAGTAACCCCATTGCAGTGCCTGAGACTAATGATGCCTTTTTCCCCCCTTACAGCACGCAGCCTCTGTGAGAGCAGTGGAGCAGCAGCTGTCTGCGCTATGGCTGCTGAACTGCATTTCTCACCACCTGAGGTCCCTGAGCCCACGATATTGGAGAACATGCTGCGCTACAGACTCTTGTTTGGATCCCTTTTCTAGCTCCTGTGTGTGCTGGCCATCATCCTGCCAGCTTTCAAGTCCCCAAAGGCAGTAAGTAGCGCTGTGTGAGATTGATAGGAATGCTCAGGCAGTCTGCTGGGAGGGAACTGCCTGTAGCTGTTGCCTACGGCAGTGTGCCCCAGCACTGCTGAGAGTGCCGCACTTGGTTCTGTCCTTCCTTCCGCACGCCAGCAGCCTTGAGCTGCCAGCTCATCCTATCCTGCAGCTGCTGCTGCGCCCTATGAGCTGCCAGGCAGAGGGTCCACCATCCCAGCATGGACCGCCTTGCTAGAGAGGACTTTAGGCTCTGGTTTGCATGGGTTTTTTGGGAACTTGACAGATGTGGAGTTTCTAATGTGCCCTGAGGTCAGGAAGGCGATTTCCTGTGCTGGTCTCCCAAAGCTGCTCGGTCAGGTGACTTGAGCTCCCAAAGCAGCTGTCAGCCAGTTGTTAGAAAGCTCCCTGACTGTTTCCCAATTGCTTCTTGCAGGACTCAGAGGGTTTTGAGTCTAAGACGTGGGAGATGGTGAAGAAACCCAAGGCAAGTGCTGCTCAGCTGAGAAGCAAGAAGGAAAGCAAAAAGAAACAATAAGGGCTTGAGCAGGAAGGCACAAAGGACAGCAGAATCACCTGGAACGCTTCCTCAGAGGTGCACCAAAGGACACACACTGCGTGGTCTGGTTTTCAGGCCTGGCCGTGCTTTCCCTTTCATGGACTGCGGAGAGGAACTAAGGAAGCTTTGTCTTTAGTCATTACCAGTATCCCAACTATTTGATTTCATATTGAAATGTATTTTTGATGCATTTTGCATCTCTCTATTGCAAATAAAAGCAAAACAAACATTTGAATGGTGGTGCTGCCTCTTTCATTAGCTGCTCAAAATGTGCCTGGCTCAGGCTGGCAATCTCAGGGTCCTGATGTGGTTGGCTTCACGTCCCTCCTGGAAATGGAGCTGCTTGTCCCACGTTTCCGTGTTGGTGTTCCCAACTGGTGGCCTTTCAGCCCATCTGGAACTGCTGGTGATGAACTGTGAGCATCCCTTGTTCTCCGAGGGCTGAGAGAAACAAAAGCAGCGTGGGAGGAAGAAAGGTGTCCCTGCGCCTTGAGCTTGTCTCTATTCTGTACTTCTGTAGATACTGTATATCTAGAGCTTGTTCTTTGAGAATGATGACTGCTTTGTTTGATGTGTGGTTTCTGGCCCTCATTCGTCCTATTAATGCGATAGAACTGACAAACTTGTTTGTGTTTAGGTTGTTTGTATGCTCTATTTCTTATTTTCTCCGTATATGCACTGTCCCCATGATTTCCTGTGCATGTGATGAATTCACATGACAATAAACAAAAGAGACACTCTCCATTTCTTAGGAATGATGCTTAGGTTCAGGTACAGATGAGCTTCTTAGTTTTAGAGGCTTCAGGCTTTGGAGACTACCTTGGTTCGAACAGCAGAAGGCATCAGTGTTCACTTCTCAGCAGCACCAATCTACAAACCTGAGTAATAGCTGCTTGTTGCTCTGTTTCTGCAGAGCCTCGCAGCTCCCCATGCACTGATTACAGCCTTTGGAAAGGCAGCCAACTCACTTTCCTTGGGAAGCCACACAGATGTGAACCGTAATAGCCCATTGACTTTAGAGATGATTGAACAGGACTCTTTGATTAAAGGATACTGTCAGATGCGTGCTTCCCCCTCTATTATCTGGTGCTCTGTGTTGGAAGCTTGAAGCTAGCACATCTTGCTCTGGCATTTTCTGTGTGTCCTTTTCCAGTTGGCAAGCTCTGACTGCTAGAACCCAAGATGCTAAAGCAATATTTAGACTCAAATGCATTTAATGAAAGGAGGCAATCTGTGTGTGTGCGCTTTCTCCAATGAGACTGGCACTGTTCCCTCGTGTCTTTACCAGATAACTAGACTTTATTTCCCATGGCTGAAATATGATCTGTCATCTGCCCTGAAGGAAACAAGCTTTGTAGCTTAGGATTCCTTGTTAGTCCAGGTGAAGAAAGCTTTGCCTTCGGTGCCCTGCCTGGATTTTGGTCTTGGTGTAAAGGCTCTGACTGTGACATTCTGACTGCTGTTTTGAGGCTTACCTTTTGTCTCGCACGTGATAAGGATGAAAATTTAGCAGAAATACCTTTTCAATGGTTCAATACATGCTGGTGATTCTGTGATATCTTCTCCTTTTTCTGGTGTGAATAATTGTTGTTTAGTGTTGGTTTTTGTCCTGCTGTTAAAATGGGGGTGTTTTTTCTCTACAAAGCCTGATTTAAGCACTTAAGCTTATAACAACCTCTGTGGTAACAGGCTGTGTGTGGATTCACACTTATCCAGAAACACATGCAGAGGAAGCAGGGATGGTGCTGCTCAAGTCTTACTAAATGTAGGCTCAGCCTGATATAGATGCATTCCAGCGGAGATACCCAGCACTTACGTATTTTTGCTTTCACATAAATGCCCGAAATGAGCTGGGCATCAGCACGTTGTTAGAAAGCTCCCTGACTGTTTCCCAATTGATTCTTGTAGGACTTGGTTGGCTTTGAGTCTAAGACCTGGGAGATGGTGAAGAAACCCAAGGCAAGTGCTGCTCAGCTGAGCAAGAAAGCCAAGGAAAGCAAAAAGAAGCGATAAGGGCTTGAGCAGGAAGGCACAAAGGACAGCAGAATCGCCTGGAATGCTTCCTCAGAAGTGCACCAAAGGCAACGGACTGCGTGGTCTGTTTTTCAGGCATGGCTGTGCTTTCCCTTTCGTGGACTGCGGATTGGAACTAAGGAAGCTGGAAGGGAAGGGCTTCCAATGCATTAGCAGCAAAGAGGACTTCACCTATTTGGGACTTGATATATGGCAAGAGCTGAAGACACTGCATTCCTTTAGGGTCTGTCTCTTCAGGGCCAGGGACAGTCTAGTGTTAGCCTGAAATATGGCTAGAAGGGTCTGGAGAGAGGTGGCGTCGTAGCCACAGAGTCTCTGTAAGGCATCTGGAGCTTCCTGATGCCAGCTCACTGCTTGGTTTGTTTGATCACAAATGAGTCAACGGGAGGAGAACCTGATGTGTTAGGTGCCCCAGAGCTTGCAGTGGCTTTGAAGAAAAGGGTTCTGTGGTGGGGCTGCAAGTCTGCCATCCTTTTGCATACACAGACTGCCATCCTCAATTGACAAATGCATTGTGAGCCCAGGTCCAGCAGCAGTGCTGTGCTGTGTCTGTTCTCTACCAGAAGACTAGCAGCACATTTGCTGGAACCATCAGTGTGAGAAGGACCGCGTTTGCTTCTCTCCCTTGCTGTTGGTGGATGAGTCAGGTGGGCAGCATGAGGAGAACAGAACAAAGCATGCGAGACAAAAGCACTCCGAAGTTGCTTGGAGATCTCAGGACAAAGAAACATGACAAAAATATCTCACACCAATTACATATAATCTTTGTTTCAAATTAAAACAAAAGTAACTTTTTAAAAGTCATTCTGCCTCTTTCTGTTTACTATGAAAGCTTCTTGAGCTCTGTAGAAACACAGGGATATCCATGGCCTGTTCACGAGAGTGACGTGTTTAGGGGAGGCCTTTCAGCTCCTTCGATCTGTGTGAGGGTGGTTGGCTCAAACTTTCAGGCATGCGTGAGTCTGTGCTTGACTTGGAAGCAGCAAAATGTCTGCCAGAACACCTCCACCTTCCTGGAAAGAGGAAACGGTGCAATGTCTTAATTAATTTGCCTCTCATGAGGGATGTTGGCTCCAAGAGCCCCCATGGAGGTAGCAAAATAAAGGCAGTGTTTGTTAACAGGATCGGGGGATTAGATGGGGATTCAGTCGATTGATAATGGGGATTTCTGTAGGCCCCATGGCAAGTGTAGCTGTAGCAGGGAGCTGCCTGGCAGCCACTTGGACTGCAGGAGGAGCGGTGAGCTGGGTGAGCTCTGGCTGGTGTTACTTGGTTCCCTCCCCAGAAGAGGAAAGGAAAGAAAGACTGTGCAGTAAGTCCTCAAATTCCCAGGCATCTATCTCAAGCAGTTTTTCTCTTCCATTTTTGACTGTTCAGGCAGGTCTCCCTCTCTGACCACATGCTGTCCCGTTCACAGTGCATCCTTGTGCTCCTCCAGTGCAAGCTGCATGATCCCTTAAGGCAGGCTCGTAAGCAGCTCGTGACCCGAGTTCCAGTTCACATAGTTCAATTAAATCCCTATTAATCCTGCTCAGACCTAATTTTCTTTCATTCTCATACATGTGCTTCTCTCTGCTTTAGAGATGCTCTCTGCTGATGTTCCCCACTGGCAGCAGCGGAAGAGCCAAGGCTGTCTGTGAAAAGAACCAATACTTCCTTCTTGCTGCTCTGGAAGTTTTGAAGCCAAGATTCTTTCCCAGCCTGGTGTAAAAAACATGAAAAGAGCCCTTTGGTGCCTGGGTGCCAGGGAGGGTCAAGGCTCCGTGTGGTGATACTTAAGGAGAAAGCAATGAGGCTGTAGGAGGGGAGGAGGTGGTCGCTGCCTCTGTTCACGGAGGTAGTTCTTCCAGGAAGGTGTTCTGTTGCTCACAGCGTGTTCCTGCAGGGATCAAGATGACTGTATTGATTTTGTTTGCTTCTGAATCTCATGAAGCATTGGACTGACTGCAGCGAGGAAGTGGGATGATGAATGGAGAGTGCTGGAGTTTGGATCCTGGCTGCTTGTTTGGTGATGAGGTTGGCTGCCAGGTTTGGTGCTCTGAAAGGATCTGACCCTCCTCATCCTCAGACCAGAAGGGATGATTTGGCTGGGGCCGTCCCACAAGAAATACGGAAGCAAACCAGTGTCGGCTTTGGTGTGTCTGAAACTGCTGCTGACTGCAGGGCAAAGGTCCTGCTCTCCTCCAGAACCTGTAGCTTGTGGCTTTGAGCAGTTCTTCTAAGTTTATGGAGTGGTTTTGTGGCTTTTGTTAAGTGGATCAGAGCAGTCGCTGGTCAAAACGTCCCTTGTTTGGGCTGGCAATTACAGGGTGATGATCCTGTTGGTTTCACATCTCTTCCTTTAAATTCAGCTGCTTTTCCCATCTTTCATTCTTGGTCTTCCCAAATTCACCGCCCACCCCAGTCTGTCACCACACATCAGTGCTGTGCAGTCCCCACCTCTGGTGATGTTCACTTCCTTCCCCTCAGCTTGTGGGGTTTCACTTGGAGCCCGAAGGCCCTTGTGTGGCTCTGGAGCTTTCTGTACCCTGTGTGAACAGCAGCTGGCTGCAGCCAAAGGCCCTCAGACTGCAGCTGGAGCAGAGCCCAGTTGATTCCTGCACAGCCTGGGTCCAACCCACCTGCCAAACACAGAACCATGCTGCTGTGTGAGAGCCTCCAGGCCGGAGAGAAGGATCTCAGCATTAGTCCCCCCGCTTGGCAAACCTAAACCAGCCCTAAGCTCATAACCATGGGTTCCTGATGCTGGCCATGCTAATTGCTTGCTGTCACATCCACACTCTTTGCAAGTCTGCCAAGCTCAGTGATTGTTAATGATAGAATTCCTGAGCTGGAGGGTCCCTGCGAGGACCACTGAGTCCAGCTCTTGGCTGCACGCTTCAATGGCTCCAGGTGGGGATGGCAAAAAGCTGATTGAGTTCCTGAAAAGATCAGAGCAAAGGCTCTGCTGCATCTGTCTGCGACTCAAACACCACCACTGTGTTATTCATATAAATAATTCCTACAAATATAGTTGGAATTTGCAGCGAGCAAAGCGCAGCTCACCTCAGGAACAGAATCAAAGGCTGGCACAGTCTGGAGCACACACCTCTGCCTGTTTTGCTGTTGCCCGGGCAGATTGCAGCTTGATGACATCCAACAGCAAAGCAGTTCTCCTTCAGCAGGTATCTTCTGAACTCACAAGCACCTCTGCACTGCAGAGCAGCCCTGTGTTTAACAAGGCTGTCCATCATTCACACTGGTTTCAGATCTGACATTCCTCTCCTAGCACCCAGGACCGATGCTTAGTCACTTCCCCGTGAGGAGGAATGACTTAGCATTAGGTAGTAAATGAGAACAGGATTCTTTCCTATGTTGCTCCCTTATAAGCTCAATAACCACATGCTGCACGTGGGTAACAAGAGCCAAACAGGAGCCATTCCATCCCAGACTACACCTGCAGATGTCTCCACAAGGTCCGTCTGAAGAGACTCACAGCTGAAGGTCCTGGGACTGCTCTTCCTCTCTCCAAACACACGGTAGCTGAGGAAAGCTCCCTATTAGCTGAAGAGACCAATTTCAGGACCTTCACTGACTGGAGGAGACACTGTGGGACACAGGTGTCCCCTCCCACTCACCCTCTCTCCACAGCCGACCATGGTGCAGCTCTTGAAAAGATGACGGAGCTGTCTAAATCAAACCCTAGCACTGACTACATAAACAAATACATGGACTAGCTGCATGAAGAGCAAGCAGCAGACATTGCAACAGCAAGACAAATGCAACCTCAAAGATTTACTAACGAAGAGTCAAAATGCTACATTTCCATGGGAAGCCTAAAACGGATCAACTCAGGTGTGACAGTGGCTCCCAAGGTGGTTCTGCTCCACACATTGCTGGTGCACTTGCTAAGACACCTCATCTTTGGACACTGGGAAAAGGGGAAAACATTTTGCTACTGGTATGTCATTCTTGGGAATGGGAAAGAAAGTGAGTGTGGGACTTGGGTCACATCACTGCAGCCTATGGAGAGCCCCTGGGGTGTGTAGCTGCCCTGCAGCACCGCACTGCCGCTCCACTGCTCCAACAACACCTGCAGCAGCTGTGCACATAAAGATGGCAGACTACAGGGAGTGCCATGCAGGTGCTGCAGGGCTTCATCCCCTAAGCCTGCAGTATCAGCAGTGCCCAGCTGGCTTTGCTGCACAGCCTTATCACCTGAGAGTCTGCAGACTTGGGGGAAAAGCTCAGCAGCTGCGCAGCTGCCGAGGTTCCATGCCATGCCCTGGCCTGCACACAGCCCGGCTCTCCCTGCTCTGCTCTCCCAGTGTTTCCCGCAGCCCCTGTGCTGTGACCAACACGAGCAGGGCTCGGGCCCAACGCCCGCTCACATCCCCAGCAGGCAGAAATAGCACATGACAGAAACCCAGCCTACCTGCAACCCCCAGCAGCAGTTCAATCCTTCATTTCTACACTTGTGCTTCGTAACACCAAACCAATAACGACAGGACGAGCATCTCTTTGAGTCATTTTATACAAGTATTTGACTTACAGAGATATTGTTACAGTTTCCTGAGTATTGGAAATTACAATACAAGGAAATTTCCACAATTAACTTCATACAGTATTTTACCATCCAGTGCTGCTGATCCCTGTTCATGTCCTTGTTCAATAGAGCAATACACAAACAGTGATGCTGGAAGAAAATGAAGACACCACAAGAATCAGGGGCTGGAGATACCAACAGAACCAAGAGCTGAATTCACAGACAGAGCACAGCATGTCAGAATGATGCAAACAAGACAATTTTAACAGGCTTTTTTTTTTTTTTTTTCTTTTTCTGGAATAGAAACACATTAAAATATCAGCTCCCGCTGCTTGATCAGATGAAGACATGACGCATTTACTGTGCAGCTTCATATAGGAACACCTGAGCTACCTGGAGCAATAAGGCTTTGTTAATTCGTCCATCAGCAGCTCAGCATCTCATTCAGTTTTTCATGTCATTTTCATAAGGCAAACAACGAAACAGAAGTTACTTTCATGTTTGAGAATTGGGATTAGTTGGCAGCTACATACGAGTATGTATTTGTTATGCAGCATGAATTCACACAGACCAGGTTGCTCAAGCAGTGCCGGGAGCAGTAAAGTCATTCATCTCAGCTGGAAGTCCAATATTACCTGGGGTAGCAGATGCTGTGGGGTTATCCACAGCATCCACAGGATGTTTCCTCCACATCCCCATAAAGAACAGCAAAGTGCACCAATGGTTCATAGGAACAACGTTTTATTTCTATAGAACATGATGTAGAAAAACCAACAGACTTGTTGGCTTACAAAGCAAAACGTGTAAGTAAACATTATTTCAGACTTCAAGAACGTCGCCAATTGAACACACTAGCAGGTTTACTTTCCTGTTTGGCCAAATGCAGCATTTCACAGACTGCTTTTCCCAGCTGACTCTTTGTTTGCGGTACATTAAAGTAAGTTCTGGTGCTTGGGATATCCAGCCCACTTTCCCCATCCAATACAGCAGGAAAGACACAAACACACCACTTAAATTAAAGAAAGAAAACATGGAGTAAGTGGAATCCGAGACTGCAAAAATATATACAAGCATCTGCCTTTTTCCTGAACTAAGCATTTCAACCATAAAAATATTCAACAGCTGTACCCTATAGAACTAGGGCTAAGGCTATTTCAATTAGAACTGCTTTGTGTTTTAAAAATACAGGGCTGAAAGCCTTTTGGGTGATATTTATACATCCACGGCATGTCTAGGTTCCCTACGTGAATCATAAATCATTATGCAGAACACAAACTAGTTGTCTTAGCTTAATCTTGCATTATCCTGTTTAATTTCACCTCTCCTGTAAATATGTTAGATAACTAGATTTCACTGTCAGAATTAACATAAACAGAATATTCATAAGGCTTTTTTCTTCTCCTTCTGAGCTGTATACGGAAAAATACCCATCCAGTGCGTTGGAATAGGCAGATCTTCCTCCTAGTAAAACTGTGAAGCAAGGATAGCTTTCACCGCCAGTGAGAAGGTTTCTGAAAGTGCTCGGCAGAAATCCAGAGTTTACATGGATAAAACCTCAGGATAACATCCATTTACTTACACGCAACTATTGTTAAATAATCCAAGTCAAGTCTACTTTACTATGAAGTGTGCAACAAGCAGAAGAAGCGAAGAAGAACATCACGCTGAGTTCACATTCTTCAAGGTGCAAATCCCAGCTATTCCTGCCCCAAACCTTCTGTTTCTTCAGTTGCAAATAACAGCTTTTCCTTCAGCTGCTCATAATTCTTATAGGCTGGAAGGTCCAAGCGATTGAAACTGAAAACAAAGAGAAACCTTAAGTATTGAACAACAGTTTAAACCACCAAATATCCATTAGGAACACAGGCATATGAACTGTCCTGTTCAGAAGGAAAACTGCATTTGTACCCTCTAAAACACCTGTATCTTGACATGCACTTGTCTATGAAAGTGAGAGTTAAAGCACAACAAGCACCTGAGCAGCGATAACTTTCCAGAACTGGCAATGTATTTAGTAACAAGTCTCACCTAATCTCTCTTCTGTATCTGAAACTTAAAATCTGAGCATCTTCACAAAGCACCAGCGTAACTGAGAAACTGAGCAGAAGCTACATTTCCTCCAGCCAAGAGGGAGCATGAGCGTGGCTATTTATTTTCATTGCCAAGATCGAGCGTGGTGATAATGAAAGATCAATCCCTTTAAAAAACCCTCTTTAAAAAAAGGACAACCTTAAGTACTAAAAGTAGCTTTACGTTTTTAGTGGTGTGCAGATCCATGGCGTTTACAATGGAATCAGCTCCACAACAAAACTGCTTTTCAGAAGTTCAACTATTACTCAGCAGAGCTTACTGCCATAGCCCAGTGCTTTGCTTTCACACAGTCTCAGACACTTCCATATCACACCCACTTCCTAAAATCTCAAAGTAGATTTCCATCCATAAGAACAGAACCACAGCAGAGTTTGATCCGTCGTACTTACCAGGTGTGACTTCCAGGTAACCAGTTTTCCTTTCCAACTTTCTCAATGCAAAATTTTTGGGGTCTGTTGCTCCCTGTACAAAAATCAAACAATGAATTCTTAGGTCTAACTGCCCGTGTATACCAGTAGGTAATACATGACAACAGCGCGTGAAAACAAGACTATAACTACTAGCAGAGCACAAAGACATTTGTCTCTCACTACATCCCTCTGAAGAAATCCACGTAGTGAAATGCATAAATATGAAGCGGTTTTCAAAGAAACTCAACCACTGAATCACATCGTTGGTTTGGTACTGGAAGGAATCTCTGGAGTTTACCTAGTCCTGCCACTCTGATCAACCAAGGATACCCAGAGCAGGCTGCCCTGCCAGGACCACGTCCAAACCATGGATCAAGTCACTGCTGCAAGGCGTGTTCACATTCCATCCATCCCTTTTTCTATCACAGCTCTACCAATATGCAAGACTCAGATTCCATATAAATTCATTAAAAAATACCCTTAAACACACAGCTTGGTCCTTATTAAGAAAGAAGGAAATAACATGAGCATAAAATGCATTAAAGAGGGCTCGTTACCCATGAGGTCAGCAAATCCTCCTACTGGTAATCTGCACGTTCCTGTAACAAACTGTAGAAATCTCATTCTCTTCTCATTATCTATTTATTTCCCAAACTGAAAAATAATAATTAACATTGATGTCAAGTTTAATATTGAAATGTTCACTTCCCCATCCCCCATGGGGAAGCTGGATTAACAGTTATCATTTACATTTACATGCTACTTATCTGTTGAGTAATTCTGACTATTGCTCATTAAGCTGTTGCTGTGTTCTTGTGTGGAAAAAAGAAGTCTACAAACCTGCCATAACCACAATATCTGTCTGCAGGTTCTGCTATCATGCCGGAAGATGGTATTGCCTCTGCCAGTCATTCAGATCAATTTCTTGAATTCCACACAGGAGCACCTTTAGGGAAGAAAAATTTCATAAACATGGAAACTACAAGCTACTACTTTGCTTCTACAGCAAGACTATTGTACTGAAATACTACTGTACTTCAAAGCACCCACAATCACAGAACGCTTGATTTTAATATTAAACTCTTAAACTTCCACAGCAAATAATAACATCCGTGGCAACAAAGAAGATACACCAGTCATGAAAACGAATGCATTTAGACATATAAACCATACTTTCTCATTACCTAACCGTACCATTCTGTGCTAGAAATACGATGTTCTGCTGCAGAGTATAATTTGGAGAGACCAAAAGCAGCTATAACCTGGTCCACTCTGTAATTTGACCATCCGCTGATATTTGGTTCTTATCTCCCTTGCTTTCCAGTCACTCACTCTTTAGACACACGCAAATCACATTGTCAAGGACTACAAAAACACTGTCAGCCAAAAAATTTATGCTGGCAGAATCTTAACGTTAGAAATGTGTCTAAGTTGGTTGCAAAGAAGAAAGTGAAGAACAACACAGTAACCAAATACTACCTGATACATAAGGCTTCTCTCACACATCCTGAAAGCAGAACCACCAGCCTTAATGAACTCTGCTCTTCAGACACTGACTGAAATGCAAGAATTACCTGTAGCAGCCTGGATCTGGCAATAGTCAAAGAATCCTTTACGTCCAGCTCCTTAGCATCAAAAGACTTCAGATACTGCTGCGGCAGAATTTCATTGAAGCCTTCAAAAGAAGCTTGTCTGAAGAAGCAGCACAAGCCCTTCCTGTCCAGTTCACTTCCATCATCTCCACCGTCCATGACAGGGAAAGCACGGCTCTGCCGGTAAACTGGACTGTTCAGTAAGCTGCCTTTGGTGCCACCTCCGAGGAAGAGCTGCAGGTGGTTCTGCTGTCCTTTGTAGCTTCTTGCTCAGGCCATCATCCTTGCTTTCTGCTTTCCTTCTCAGCTTTCTTCCTCAGCTGAGTAGCGCTTGCCTTGGCTTTCTTCACTCTCTCCCAAGTCTCAGTCCCCAAACTCTCCGAGTCCTACAAGAATCAATTCAGAAATGCTCAGGGAACCTTCTCAGCTAACAACTGGTTGGCGGCTCGCTTTGGGAGCTCAAGTCACCCTCCTGGGCACACTGGGCTGCCAGAACTGGGAACCGCCTTCCTGACAGTCAGGCACACAAGAAACTCCACCCCTGTCTCGTTCCCCAAATCCCACACAAACCAGAGCCTAAAGCCCTTTCCTGCAAGGTGGTCCCTGCACGGGCAGGTGGACTCCCTGCCTGGCAGCTCATAGGGCGCAACAGCAGCCGCAGGATAAGACGAGCTGGCACCTCCAGGCTGCTGGCAACAGCTACAGATGGTTCCCTCCCAGCCAGTTGCCCGTGCCTTTCTCCCAGCCCATGTGAGCACCACTTACTGCCTTTGGGGACTTGGAAACTGGCAGCATGATGGCCAGCACAGAGAAGCTGCAAAACGGCTCCGTAGAAGAGTCCGTGGCGCAGCATGTTCTTCATTAGCATGGGCTCAGGGATCTCAGGTGGCCAGAAATGCAGTTCAGCAGCCATAGCACAGACAGCCTGCTGCTCTACTGCTCTCACGGAGGCTGCTTGCTGTGAGGGGGGAAAAAGAGGCATCATTACTCTCAGGCACTGTGATGGAGTTACTTCCTGCTAGAAACATTTCCAGGCTGACTTAGAGAAGTGCTCTGAAGCTTGGTCACCTTGGGCTACCGACCCAAGAACAAAGAGGGACATCAAACTTGCATTTCAGTTGCCCTTTAGCGCCTGCCTCGGAGAAGAGCCCTCAGCCTTCAGTACTGCTGCACTTACAGGTGAGGGGAAGAGAAGCAAGAGAGGACGGGTGGGTGTCAAAGAAGGGAAAATTTACCAGGCAAGAATAAACCTATCCCTGAGCTCCATCACACACATGTGAATACTGCCTTACTAATATGAACAATAACATCATTCACACAGCTAAATTTACTCACATTCACGTACCTGGTTGTGGACATGTTCGAGGCCTCGCTGCTGCTGTGCTGTTCAACACCGGCCACAGCAATAAAGCGCGCAGAAAGCCCATCTGTTGCAGACAGAGGAGTGAGCCGTGCTTAACCAACACTGCTTCAGCGCACGCTTACAGTAAGGCACACCTACCTTGCGCTGGCCACGCACGAAGCTCGTGACACAGCTCCAGACTGCTCTCCTGGGGCCCAGCTTCATTTCACGGCCACTCACGCTCTGCTGCTGGACATTCTGCAACGGAAAAGCCACCAGATGCAAATCCCATCCCTCACAGATGGCATCAGACCTCTGCTCTCATGGCAGTCACACTCACAGCTCCGGGGGAAAAAGCAGACGTGTGCTTACCGAGCGAGCACTGTTTGCTGCCAGCTGCTGGTAGGAACCCACGCCTAACCCTACAGTACCAACAGTAACCTATGCCTAACTCTACTATGGGAACAACAATCTACTCCTAACACTACAGCAAGAACAGGAACCTACTCCGAACAGGAAAACAACAACTCCTAACACTAAACCTACTCCTAAGCCCACTCCTAACAGTAAAACATGAACAAAAACCTATGCCTAACTCGAAAACACTAACAACAACCTACACCTAACTCTAAAACTAAACTTAACCAAAAAATACAACAAGAAAAACTGGATACAGATGGGACTGGGGGCCCACAGGACGTGGCTGCAGAAGAAGCCCGAAGGAGGAGCAGATGTTACAAAAAATGCCACCCAGCTAATGCCGGGGGCAGGGGCCGAGCAGCGGGTAAGGAGCTCAGCGCCTGGACCAGCCACGGTGGAGCTGCAATGGTGCCAACGCGGGGCCTGGCACGGTGGTGTGGTGCCAGGCCAGCTATGCCGCGGGCGGGTCCACCTCCATGGGCTCCTCTGGAGGTGGATCCACCTCCATGGGCTCCGCTGGACGTGGATCCACCTCCATGGGCTCCGCTGGAGGTGGATCCACCTCCATGGGCTGCACATGGTTGCTCTTCACCAGGCTGGTGCAGGCGCGATGGAACTGGGCTCTCTTACCCCTCCTCTGTCTGGTGGTTATGGCGGGCCCCCTCCTCCTTCTCAGTCCTAGGGCCCCCAGCTCCATCCTCCCGCATGAAACAGGGGAAACTTCCACCCTCGCCCTCTTTGCAGCTGACATGGCTGTTAACTGCCACAACTGTCAGAGGCGACTGTGTTGCGCACGGCAGCGGTGACCAAGGTGACGTGGTGAGGGTTCTAAAATGGCGGCCGCACTGCTGGCACTGGTGTTCCACATAGGATGAGGAGGGGCCTGGTAATAGCAGGACAAGGGGAAACTGATTTAAGTTGAAAGAGGGAAGATTTAGGTTGGATATTAGGGGGAAAGGTTGTTTACTAGGAGAGTGGTTAGGCCCTGGAACAGGCTGCCCAGGGAGGTTGTGGATGCCCCGTCCTTGCAGGTGTTCAGGGCCAGGTTGGACAGGGCCCTGCGCAACCTGATCTAGTAAAGGTGTATGTTTGGTAGCCCTGCCAGGCAGGGGGGTTGGTTCTTCATGATCCTTGAGGTCCCTTCCAAGCTGGGTCATTCTGTGATTCTGTGATACTGGTGTGTGGCTGTTTGTCCCAGCGCGCTGACCTTTTGTCTTCAGGTTCACTAACAAGACTGTAACTGATTTATGGAGGAGGCAAGTGATGGGTGCTACTGTGTGACAATCAACATCACTTTGTGGACATTTGAAAGCACCTTCCTCCAGAGCTGTTCACCTCCAGAAGAGGGTGCTCAGAAGTGTTTACTGGCAGAAGATCTGGCTCCAGATTGGTATGGGAAAACTGGGGAATGATACCATCGTGTGCTGTGAAGAACAGGAAGCAGGTGGGCATCCCTGCTCCCTCTTGTCTGCTGGCAAGGCTCAGAAGATGAGATCCCAGAGCCAGAAGCTGCCATTCCAAGGAGAGCTGACTCAACCATTTTGGATTTGAGCTGTCACACCAAGGAGAGCTGACTGAACCACGTTGGACTTATTTGTAAGTTTATACTATCATTGGAAACTGTTGCCGTGGTCACAGTCATCGTTAGTGGAACAACAACTCCTGATGACCCACCACTACTGAAGATCAATGACTGAACTACAAAACACGCCAGATCCATGGTGGTGACTCTCTCTCCCTCTTGCTTCCTATGAAGACTCCTTGATTCTATTTCCTATCTTTTCTATTGCCCGCCTTCCCTTCCTAATCACCCTAAATCGTAATAGCGTCCATCCTCCAACATTTGAACCATGCCCAGGCATACATGTATGGACCTCCTCTCCTTCCTATAAATTGGAGCAGGACAGAGACCCGCAAGGATTGTCAGCTCCCAAGTCATACAAGTATTGCATACAACACAGATTACTTCATCTGTTGGCCCCGCTGTCTCTGCATACCACCAAGCGAGGGCCTGCAGTGCCCAGGCGACACGATGTGCCTGGCAGTGCAAAGCCAGCCCACGTGTGTGCAGATGGCAAGGAGCGTGTGGCACTGTGCACCGACAGCCCTTGCCTGCCCAGGACTGCGTGTGGAGGGCGTTCCCCACTGCAGCCCTGCCCAACAGTCAGTAGGGGTGTGCGCCCATGATGGCAGTAATGAACAAACTGCTGCTTCACAAAGATCTTGGCCTGATTAGAAATCTTTGAGTAGTGCTGTTACAGCAGACAGAATGTGATAAGCGCAAGTAGTCTCCTGTACTTCACATCCTTGCTACTTTGTTCTGGGTGTTGTCACTGAGCAGCGTCTAACACAAGTTCTGCCCTGGTCAGCTGGCTGCCTTAGCTTGAGCCCTGATGGCAATGCCATGACGTGATGTTAGTATTGCTGTTTTCTCCTCGTCAGAATACTCTGTCTTTTGAAGGAAGCAGCTTCTTGGTTATTTTGTTTTGTTGTTGAATTTTATTGAATTAATTTACAATATCTATATTCCGTATAGTTATAGATGTTTTGAATATGATCATGTGTGGTGCTGAGATTTTTTATAGAAAAGCTATACTCAGTACAGAAGGTGGAATAAGGATGTTAAAGAAAAAACCCCCTGTTGTGTTGACCAGTGATGATGCTCCCACCCCCTGACCAATGGTGGAGAGGAGCATGAAGAGAGAGGTGGTGCTGGGGGGATCTTGGGGCTGCTGGGCCTGTCATACTTCTCCCAGGCAGAGGTTTTACAGGTGTTGCATGATGCCCCCAAGCCGACCCTGTGGGGGGGGGGCACTCCCACATCCTGAAGGATGGTGGAGAGGAGCGGGAGGGCAGAGTTGGTGCTGTGGGGGGCTGGGAGCTGTGGGGCCTGGTATGCTTTCCCCTGGCTGTAGTTTTCTGGGTGTCGGATGATGCCCTCAAACTGCCACCCTGCGGGGGCTGCTCCAACCTCCTGAAGGATGGTGGAGGGAAGTGGGAGGTTGGTGACAGTTCCTGGGGGGTGCAGGGGACTGCTGGGCCAGTTGGCTTCCCCCAGGCAATGGTCGTCCGTCTGTTGGATGATGTCCCCAGGTCTATACTCTGCTGTGGTCTCTTCCATCCCCTAATGGATGGTGGAGGGGAGGGTGAGGGCAGAGATGGTGCTGGGGGCTGACGGGCCTCTCAAGCTTCCCCCAGGTGGTGGCTGCCTTCAGGTGATGCTCTGAGGGAGCCACTGCCAACCCCTGAAGGATGGTGGTGGGGGACAGGAGGGTGGTGTTGATGCCTGGGGGCAGCTGGGCCTGCCACTCATCTGCCAGGGTGCTGCTGTTTGGGTGCCAGCCGATGACTGCAAGCTTCCAAACCAGGTGGGTCCCTCCTGTCCCCTGAAAGAGGTGTTGATGCCCAGGGTGGATAGGGGCTGCTGGGCCTGATATACTTCCTGGGGGCCACGGAGCCTGGGCTGTTGGGCTACAGGGGCCGCAGTGGGGGCAGTTGAGCCCGACAGCCGTCAGGCCTGGCAGGGGCCGCTCTGGTGGTGCTCTGCGGCTGCTGGGCTGGTCGTTGTTGGTGCCCTGTCTTTCTGTCCAGCGCCTTGAGGCAAGGAAGCTGTTCGTTGAGGTGAGCAAGCCATCTTTCCAAGTACCACTTCCTGCAGGCAGTATTCTCGTCTGCAGCAGCTGCAGCAAGGCGCCTGCAGAGAAAGAAACATGCTGAGGGCACAGGAGAACCCCCTGCTCTCCTTCCTCACAGTGCATGGTAGAGCCACCCTCAGCTCCCGGCCTGTCTCAGGCCCAGCAGTAAGAACATGCAGCAGGAATGGCTCAGCCAGTTAAAACATCTGACAGCATCAATCTCAGACAGTGTTAGGCAACAACTAACTGGCTTCTCTATGCTGCTTTACCTAGAAATGCCTCCTGGCTCACAGGAGCCCTATAGTAAAGAGGGGGGCAGGATGGGGTTGGGGGTGAACAAGAACTCACTGGTTTATCTGCCTCCGTTGCTTGATAAGACGATAGCATGAAAACATTGCCATCGGCGTGGTAACGAAGATAACCGCACCGAATCCCAGGCAGTACTTCTTGATAAAATTATCTACTGCGGCATTTGCATGTTCCTCACCATCCGCACCTGGAAAAACAATGTGGATCTGTTTCACCAGCTGCTGCTTTGAGTGACATGGACAAGAACAACCACAGGAAGGATCCCGCTCCGGGCTGCTGTTGTGCCTGGTGGCTCAGGGGAAGCACAGCAAGCTCTGGAATGCGGGGTCTGTGCACAGGAGGTACTATGGAGGGTCCTGTTTCCTCTTCTTATCTGCTGAATGTGGTTCTGGTGGCCTAGTTCCCAAAGTTCCTAAGTCCCTGGGAACTGGCTGCAGTGGGAGGGGAGCAACCTCTAACCACAAAGCCACTATGAGCGGCCCTTACCTGGAGTGACAGTTGTTGTCTGCATGGCCTCTTTTACTCTCAGGGGGACAGTCAGTGTGCGAACTCTGCCGTTTTGAAATGCAATCCAGTGCATAGGTGCTCCACCTGTCTCTTTAGAAAGGAGGTAAGAGAGTGGGACTGTAAGTAACTGCTTCTCATCAGGAAGATGGTACAGTTTCTCCACATGTATTTCTAGAAATTCAGCTTCACAAGTCTTTCAGGGAACAGACGGAAATACACCTACCACGTGCTTTGTCTTTCTTGATTTTCATTAGCAGAGAGGGCAGTGTCTTCAAATATTTTCCTCTTTCCAGGGCCTCTTTCTGTTTCTCAGGACCTAAACAGAAAGCATTAAGATAACTTTCAGACAAACAAGGTATTAAACTGAATGGTCTTTTCAGTGCAGCCAGTAACGACAACAGCCACCCCTGGGATGCCTGTGGGGTTCCAGCACAACTAAGGATTTAGCACGGCCTTCCCTGGAGGCACTTCTGCAACCAAAGAATGAGAACTTTTCACCACACACTACAACTTACATAAACGCATAACAGCATCACTGAATGGGACCAGGGCATTGTGCGAGGGCAGGACACACACACACAGGTGTGCATTCTCACTCACACCTGCAGACATGCCTGGCTGACATTAGGACTGTGAGCTGGCATCTCTCAAAGGAACTAAAATCTCATGACGTACCCATTTGAATCGCTGGGGCTTCTGTCCTGGAGCTCAGCTGGGAAACTGGATGCCATTCAACTCCACTAGGAGCTGTCAACAAACACAGACAGAGCAGCTCCTGTCAGACACCTGTTTAGACTGGAATGACAGCACTGCTCCACAGCACTCTCCTCTCCCTGCCACACAGAAGCATCTGGCAAATAGTTGTTGGGTGCCTGCAATGGCACCGTGACAGTCCAAAAAGGAGCCGTGTGCAGAACTGCCTGGAGAAGGGAAGGGGGTGGAAGAGGAAGGGCAAGATCTAAAGGCCCTTTCCTGTGGGATTGCCCTGAGGCTCACAGGCTGGATTGTGCTGAGGCTTTGGCAAGGCATTGCTTATAGGCACAGCCGTAATCAAGCATCGATGAGAAACATCTCCTAGTGTTGATGCCTGGGGGCAGCCAGGCCTGCCACTCATGTGCCAGGGTGCTGCTGTTTAGGTGCCATGGTATGCTGTGATTTCTCTCTTCCTTAGGGATCCGCAGTGACTGGAAGGGGCTCAGGTGATGACATGGCACCCAGACCTGGGTCAAAAGTTGCAAAGCTGCAGAGAGGCCAGGTGGACAGTTGGCTGGCACTCAGCAGCTTTCCAGATACTCTCTCCAGGCCACATAAAACAATCTTCAGAGAAGGCATAGAAGAACATTTGGCCCCTCAAGTTTTTCTTAGTGGGGAGATCTCTGATGTACGGAGACAAAGTCAACGGGATGCTGGGAGCATGCAGCACCCAAGAAACAGTGACTACCCAAGCTTATCATGGGGAAGAAATCACCAGGCAGTGAAAAGATGAACCCCCCCCTGAACTTCCACAGCCAAATATGAGCAAAGATCATGAGATGAAGACTGGTGACTTACCTCTGGCATCCACCCCAGGCTCAGGGACATGACTTTGCTTTGGAAAAGCATCAAAGGGGCCTGCAGGCACAAGAGTGATCAGACACAGGTGAGGAGAGCTTCCGCTGTGCACAGGGGTCTGCTTTGTTTTTTTTTCCTGCAGTGACATGTGAGGACTGGCTGCAGGTCAGGGAATGACATGGCCCAAACAGCAAAGGAATAGGAGCAAAGACTGGCAAGGGCTGCCTTCCCACTGAAATGTGACAATTCTCCAAGTAAAGAAATACTCATGACTGATCTGTGTATGACCTTCAGAGCACAAAGAGACTTGAAAGACCTTTGGAGGTCCTTATGTACCCAAATAAGCTATTACAGCACTAATTTTTCTACCTCCGAAGAAACAGACACTCACAACTTACCTCGGAGTTTCCTCTGAGGCACAAAAGCAGTCTCCATCCAGTCGTCTGGAGCAGTACCAATGTCATCATCTAGAATAAAGAACAGAAGAGGGATGTTCCCATTGCATGTTGTGATCTTCCTCTCCCTTAGTGACAAGGAAAGGGCCAGGTAACGGGATGGGAGACTCAGGCCGTGATTGCCAAAGCTATAGAGGTGCCAGGGTGACCTGGAGCCTGGCACTCAGCAGCTTTACAAATGCTCCCTCCTGGCCACGTGCAGCACCCCTCTGGGACCACGTGGAAGAGCATACAAAGAAAAGGTGCCTGAACTCATCTGGGCTACAGCTGGGGGTCTCTGTTGGGAACCGGGATTTTTCTATGGGGAGCATCAGGCAGCTGGAGCAGAAATGCTCATGCTTTTCCCAGCACACATCTTACGAGTTTTCCCCTAGGACACCCCCAGGATGAAGAGCATGCTCCAGCCATCCAGCGGCAGAGCCGTGGGAGCACAGGGCTTCCTCATGCCCTTGCCCAGCTCCTGTGGTGCTGCCTGTCTCCCCTCTCCAACACACCCCCCATCGAAGGCAGCCCTAGAGCAACACGGCACAGAGCCACTGCAACCAGAACCTGGGCTTCTCACCCTCAGTTCTGCTCATTTTTTACCCAACTCTGCCCACCCACCTGCTTCTGCTGCTCGCCACGGAGCAGCACAAGCCTCCTGACAACACATGGCTATCAGTACGAGGAGGAAGGCAAGGCAGGTGGGGGCCGAGGCCCCCAGAACTCGTGCCATGCTGCTACCACCACCGCTACAGCCACAATGAGTGCTGCTACTGGGGCACAGAACTCCTAAGGCACGCAGCTGGGCATTGTGACCTCATTGTGACAAGGCAGCTATGCGGCAGGGCATAGTGACCTCACATCCCCAGGCTGCAGGCTGGGCCTCCTCACGGGCTGCTCCTCCTGTGCAGCAGGGATGCATAGAGTGGGTGCTTGTGGCACCCCTTAGTGGGTGAGTGCCAGGCTGCTGCGGAAGAATTACTGGGAGCGTGTCCCGCTGGGCAGATCTGTTCCACCGCAAGGACCAGGCTCCCCCTGGGCTTGCTATGGACGCTGTCCCTGTGGCTGAGGCTTCCCAGTCATGTAGAGCAGCAGGAGACCATGGCAGATATTTTCACATTTACATTGTGGAAATATAGAATTGTTGAATGGTTTGGGTGGGAAGGGACATTAAAGACCCAGAGACGCTGTCAAAAGATAAAGAAAATCGATTCGGTGTTGTTTTTACTGCTTCATGCAAATCAAAAGATTGCGTTTTGTCTTTTAATGCCCAAAAAAGCCATTTCTTCAGTGACATTATATTTGTTGTCACAGACTCTAACAAAAATGCAAACTGAGCTTTATCTGTAGCATCAATATTTTAGTATTTCGTATATTGTATTTGACAGTTCCCTCCCAGCCAGTTGCCCGTGCCTTTCTCTCAGCCCATGAGAGCACCACTTACTGCCTCTGGGGACTTGGAAACTGGCAGCATGATGACCAGCACACACACAAACTGCAAAACGGCTTCATAGAAGAGTCCGTGGCGCAGCATGTTCTCCATTAGCATGGGCTCAGGGATCTCAGGTGGCCAGAAATGCAGTTCAGCAGCCATAGCGAAGACAGCTGCTGCTCCACTGCTCTCACAGAGGCTGCCTGCTGTAAGGGGGGAAAAAGAGGCATCGTTATTCTCAGGCGCTGCGATGGGGTTAATATTAAACTCTCAAACTTTCACAGCAAATAATAACATCCGCTCACAAAGAAAATGTGGAGAGGCCACAAAAGAGAAAAACCAGTCATTAAAATCTTTGTATTTAGACATTCAAACTAACAATGTACTTTGTCTTTACCTAACCGTACCATTCTGTGCTAGAAATACGATGTTTTGCTGTAGAGCATAACTTGGAGAGACCAAAAGCAGCTAAAACATGCTCCACTCTGTAATTTGACCATCCGCTGATATTTGGTTCTTATCTCCCTTGCTTTCCAGTCACTCACTCTTTAGACACACGCAAATCACATTGTCAAGGACTACAAAAACACTGTCAGCCAAAAAATTTATGCTGGCAGAATCTTAATGTTAGAAATGTGTCTAAGTTGGTTGCAAAGAAGAAAGTGAAGAACAACACAGTAACCAAATACTACCTGATACATAAGGCTTCTCTCACACATCCTGAAAACAGAACCACCAGCCTTAATGAACTCTGCTCTTCAGACACTGACTGAAATTCAAGTATTACGTGTAGCAGCCTGGATCTGGCAATAGTCAAAGAATCTTTTACCTCCAGCTCCTTAGCATCAAAGGACCGCAGATACTGCTGCGGCAGAATTTCATTGAAGCCTTCAAAAGAAGCTTGTGTCTGTTCCTCAGCGCCTCAGGAAAGTCTCCATTCTGCTACCAGCCTGGAAAAGACACAGAAGGATCATTTAAAACGGGCTACGCTAACCCAAGTTCATCTTTGTTAGTTTGTTTTGAAATGAACTGTAAGCTGTGTTAAGAAAAATGCTGGAAAGTTCTGGGGATAGAGCACTGTGTAACTGTATTCTAATTGTGTTCCCAACCTTCATCCTGCACAAACAATTTTAAGTTAAAACCCTATGTTTCCAACCACTCAACTATGGAAAGCATTTTAGGCTCCAACAGGAGGCAGCATCTACTCACTGTTGATATTAATGAGAGCACAGGAGTCCCTTGCTAGCCGGAAGAAGAAAAAAATGCAGAGCTGTATTCATCTAATATGTTCCATATTTGTTTCTGTTAATCACGAAACTTTGCTCTGTGGTAGAAACTCCACTCTCCATTAAGAAAAGGGAGAAAAGCAGGCAGGAGACCCAAAGAACCTGAACCCAGGGAGAAGCAGATATTATGCTGAATTCAAGCCTAACCTGTCAGGAGAACTGGAATCAAAAGGAGAGATGAAACTCTGGGGAACGCAACACAGGACCCATAGTGTGACAAAAGAACATTGCTTAAGCTGCAATCTGAGCTCTCCATGGCTTCCTCAAAACCAGAATAGAACGATCTTCTGCAGGTACTCCCTCCTCTCTATCCCAATGAGTATTTTGCACAACAGCCAATGCCAATACGTTCCTTCTGCAAATGTCGCCGTTTCTGTGAAACCTTTCCAGATGACTCGTGACTAAAGCAATTTCTACTCCCTCATTCCTCAAACCCTTCCCACACAAAAGCCTTCACAGATCAGATGGTAAGAAAGAGGGAATTCTATGGCCACAGCAATAAAGCGCGCAGAAAGCCCATCTGTTGCAGACAGAGGAGTGAGCTGTACTTAACCAACACTGCTTCAGCGCACGCTTACAGTAAGGCACACCTACCTTGCACTGGCCACGCACGAAGCTCGTGACGCAGCTCCAGACTGCTCTCCTGGGGCCCAGCTTCATTTCACGGCCACTCACGCTCTGCTGCTGGACATTCTGCAATGGAAAAGCCACCGGATGCAAATCCCATCCCTCGCAGATGGCATCAGACCTCCGCTCTCATGGCAGTTACCACCGCCCTGCCCTGGGCAGCGCTTCCACTGCCCTTGCTCCTGCCACAAGACACCAACGTCTGCTTCTAACGCGGCTCCACCATGGGATCCTGTATGCAACAGAAAAACACACGGAGGCTGCCAGTCACTGCAACACGCGCGCTGTGAAACCCCTGGCACTGCTGAGTCCCAAGAGAAGATGAGAAAAGCGTTTGCCTGCCATGGACGGGCTGTGGTGGGATTGAATCCTGCCTTCGAATCGGGACACCCCCAGGGAGAGCCTCCTGGGGACCCAAAGACTTACGGCAGCGCCAACACAGCAGGCAGAAACGCGACGTGCTCCTGACTGCCCGCACTGTTCAAAGCTCCCTCCCTCTCCCTCTCCCTCCCTCCGCCCTATGAAGGCAGCCCTTCAAAGCAACCAACACTTGAAAAAAAAACTTAGACTCAGTTAACCTGGACAGTGTTACCCAGGGTTGTGAGAACAGCTTAATGATATCTGAGAACCGGTCAACTCGTGAGCCTGAGACCTGGGATCCTCCATCCTAGGGTGGAACTTTACTGGAGCATGTGGATGCCACAGCAACAAAAGGGCTGTGTATAATAGACTGAGAGTTTGCTGAGTTTCTTGGTTTACAGAAAGCAGAAATAACTCAGAAATTACAGCTGGACTTTGAACCTTTAGGACTGCCAAGAAAGAAGCCATCTGCTAAACCTCTGAGCTGCAAACTGTCAAGGAACTCCATACGTTCCCAGGAATGACAGGAGGGTGCTGACCATGGATACACAGCTACGGACTGATGGTAAACCTCAAACAGCTTGAAGTGAGTAAGGGATGGCCAGGTTGCCTGAGGGCAGTGGCTGCACTAGTGCTCAATATTCAAGAAGCCCATAAATCTACACTGGGCCAAAGGATACCAGTTTTAATATCTCATACATTGTTTACCGTATTGGTGACAAAAAGGGGGACATCGGTTCATTGGTTCTCACCCCAAAGATTCCTGAAATACCAGGCCATCCTGGTAGAGTAGGGTGATGTAGAAATAATTGTGACTAATATTGTCAACCCAGTATCTTTCCTTAGTGGAACTCCCGGAGAACCAGGATTACACGACTGCTTTGAAACAACTGAAGCTGCACATTCCAGCCGGTCAGTCGAACTTGAAGGACGAACCCTTAGAAGATGCAGAAGACACCTGGTTTACCAGCAGCCGCAGTTTTATGAGACAAGGAGACTGTAAGGCAGGACATGCAGTAACTGCTACTGACCAGGTGACCGAAGCACAACCACCAGCTGTGGGGACTTCCCCTCAGAAGACTGAAATAACTGCCTTGACAAGAGCTTTAATCATATGGACAGATGCTAAATATGCATTTGGGTGCCACACGCTCATAGTACCATCTGAAAAGAGCAAGGATTGCTCACACACAAGGAAAACAGCCTGATGTAAATCTATCAATGGCTATTATATGTTGTAAAGGACATCAGAAATGTAACACTGTACAGGAAACAGAAAATAAGCTGATAGATCAGGTGGCAGAACAGGCAGTTGAAGAGGGCTTCAATTCCAGACGGTAAACTTAAAATCTCTGAAGCCAAGTCAAAACCTGTAAAATACTCTAAAGAGGACAGGAGTCCAATTAATAATTTAGAAAGGAAGAGAGCAAGCTGACAGATGGGTGCATGCCCAAATGGACACACTGTTATGCCCTTTAGTATTTTATGGAAACCGGTTATAAGGGAAGATAAGAGAATATATTGGGCAAACCAACACTACAAAGTACAGTCCCAGTGCCAGGAACAGGGCACAAGTGGGCCTCACGGGAAAGGGCCTTCCAGGGCAACAGTGGCAAACTGATTTCACAGAACTCCCAAGAAAAGGGGGGGTATCGCTGTATGAAAATTTCTGTAACCTTAGAAACAATTGAGGATGCTGCTGCAGGTGCCTGATGGACAATCCAAGAGGAGGTATCCTGTTTATCCAAAGTTGCATGGCAACATGGAGTAGGCAGGGATAACACCGATTGGGGAATAGTTTTCTCTGAACCTTGGGATAAACTTACTAGTTGCCAAATTTAGGATGACTAAAACAGTTTTTCTTAGTCTGCATCACCTTGCTACTCTTGGTGTGTTTTACTTGTGTTGTTATAAGATGCTTTTTGTGTCTGTGCCAGGATACCAGAAGGGAATATGGGGTTTGGAAGAGACATGAGCTGAGACAAAAGGTAGAGAGTGGAGCCTATTTTGAGACCCATTAAGAATCTAGCAGGTAAAAGCCTGCTAGATTAATGAAAAGGGGGGAATTGAAGAGTGAGCAAAGCCCCAGAATGGAGGCAAGGTAACACTCTGCTATAGAAAGGGAAAGGAGAACTTCACAGAAACCAAGACAAAGGGTAACTGCAGATAGTTTACATTTAAAAGTGTAGGGATAGGGGGAGTTACAGACACTTAGTCAAAATAAAACCAGAGAAGAGGGCACTAAAGATAAGAAGAAATTGTCCGGAGACCTCTGACAAGAAGAAGGATTAGATACCCCCGGGCAAGATGATGCTGACATGGGAGAACAATAACAGCAAATAACACCAAGAAGAAAACAGAAGAAGAATTTCACCCCAAAACAACGGCAAGGGTCACGGGGAATGGGGTCAGGGGGAATGAGGGAATGGGGTTGTGGGGAATGGGGTCATAGGGAATGTAATGAATATGTAATCAAACTGAGGAGGAGACTATTGATTATGTATTAGCTTAACCTATATCTGTAACACACTTTTCTCCTTACTCTGTGCAGCTTTGGAGGAGCTATCGCCCTTGCACCCGGCGCTGCGCAACGCTGGAATAAACATACCTGCTTTATAACCCATCTCTGCATTATAGAGTTTGATTCCGCAAGTCAACCCAAAGACTTACGGCAGCGCCAACACAGCAGGCAGAAACGCGACGTGCTCCTGACTGCCCGCACTGTTCAAAGCTCCCTCCCTCTCCCTCTCCCTCCGTCCGCCCTATTACGGCAGCCCTTCAAAGCAACCAACACAACCACGCCAAACCGCAGCCCGGACTCGTCCCGCTCACTGCAATCCAGACCCACTCCATCCGTACAAACCTTCATCCACGCCCACTGCCCCAGCCCAACACGGCACCGAGGCGTGCGGATCCATCGGCACCAATTCCAGCGGGGAGTCCTCATTCACAGCCCCGGAACAACAACGCACACCAACACGGCCGGGGCCGGCTCAGGCTCTGCCTCCAGGCTTTTGGCTCCACTTCGGGTGCGGCCCGCAGCGCCATGTTGGGGCCTTGGGGGCGGCTGTTGGCGGCCCTCAGCCCACAAACCTCTTCCGCTCCCCCGGCGCTTCGCTCCGCTCCCTCCGCCGTTCCCCCCCCTCCGCCCCACGCCACCAGGTGAGGCCGCTCCGGTTTCCATTCCCCCTTCCCCCCATTATCCGCAATGGGTCCGTGCCGTAACCCGCTCCCCCTGGGAAACGCGATCCGCTTCACTGGCGTTCCGCCCTCGCTTTGGTTCCTACGGCCTACAGAGCCGGAGGAAGGCGATCCCGGGGAGGGGGAGGGGTGGGGACGTGTCAGCTGTGTCTCCACGGAGGGCTGTGTGTCCCCCCCCCTACAGGTGGAGCTGCTGCTGCTGCTGCTCGAGTACCCCCGTGAAGCATGCGGGGTCCCGGGGGGGTCCCGGCGGTATACGAGGCTCTATTGGAGCTGCTGACTCTGCCCCACAACCCTCAGGGTCACCCCCGGGCTCTGCTCCTTCTGGCCACCGTCACCGTCCTATTGGCCACCGGCACGGGGGGGTCCGTGGGTGTCGTTGCCCCCTTTGTGACCCTCCTGCTGCAGGAAGCCGAGGGGGTGAAGCAGGGGGGGGCCCGGAGGCAGCAGCTGAGTGTCTGCGGGAGCTGCTGAGGGGCCGGGGGACCCCCCCAGGATGTTGCCTTGTGGGGCTCGGAGGTCCCTGCTGGGTCGCTTGGCTGTAGCCTCTGCCATTCAGCCCCTGGTGCTGCTGCTGGTGGAAGGTGAGAAGCTTTGGGGGGGGATGAATCTTGGGGGGGGGGGAGGGCTCTGCATTGGTACTGGGGAGGGTCTGGGGGCTGAATTTGGGTGATGGAATCCCAGGGATCATCACGTTGGTACTGGAAGGGATCAAGGGATCCATTGGAATCCCATTATGGGGGTGGGGGGGAATCCAGGGGATCTTTGTATGGATGGAGGATCTCACCCCCCATCTCTTTTCTTTCTCATCAGATCCTGTTGAATCCTGCCGTGCTGATGGACCAGATCCTGGAGCTTCTCCTATGTCTGCAGGTGACTCCTTCCACAACCTGCTGCCAGATCCCGGCCTCACACTGTGATCCACTGGGTCCCAACAGCCCTGGGCAGCCTCGTGTCACCGTGGGGCTGAGCTCCTCTGGATCCCAGTGCACCCCTTACCCTTCTAATGCACCTCCCTGCCATGCAGCCCTTACAGACCCCAGGAGTCCCGGTGTTGTCACATCACTGGATGCTGGGGATCCGCTCCGCATCGCACTGCTGGATCCCAAAGGACCCCCTGGCAAAGCAGTGCTGGATCCCAAGGATCCCCTTGGCACAGCACTGTGGGATCCAGACCCCAAGGATACCCCCATGGCACAACTTCCAGGGCTCCCAATGATGGAGCACCTCAGGATCCCAGGGGGGACCCCTGTAGCAGCCCCTCGGTGGATCCCCTCCCCCCACTTCCACGCCTCCTCCTTGCTAACTCCTTCCTCTTGACTCTGCAGCCCAGGCCCAGCTGCTGTGGGTGCTGAGGGACTCCGAGAAGCCCCCCCGAGCTCTTCCCCTATTCTAACCCAACTGCTGCCCACTGCAGAGTTGGCATTGCTCCATGCTGCTCTCTGGGGGTCCCAGGGGGGTCTTTGCCCCATCCCTGCGGCCTTCCAACACCACTTGGCTTCCTTAGCCCAGCACCCAGCTCTGCCCCCCTCCCTGCGCCTCTTCTTCCTCCTCTGCCTCGGGACCCCCCCCTCGCCCCCCTTACCCCCCCATTTGGCCGCCAGCCTCTTCCCCATGTTCTCCGAACCCCCCCGAGCTTCTCCTGTCCCCCTTAGAGCTGGCGGCCGCTGCTTGTTCTAGGGGAGGGGATGAAGGGCAGTGGGGCAGTTGTTGGCTCCGGGCTTTGGTGGTGGGGTTGGTAGCTCGGGGGGGTCCTCCCGGTGTTTTCTGCCTGGCTCTGGTGGCCTTATCTAAACACTTGGGGGGCAGCGGGACCCCCCCATCGAGTTGGTTACAGCTGCCACCTCTTTGCTGCTGCGCTGTCCCCATTTCGCACCCCAGATCTTAGAGGCCGCGGGGGGTTCGGGGGGTTGGGGGAGGCTCTGGGCGCCGCTTTGAGGCAGGGGGTGCTGAGCGCTGCCTCCCCCCTGCTGCCCCACGGAGCTCCTCCGTTAAGCCCACACAGCGTCGGTTGGGGTGACATCGACGTCGGCAACCGGGCTGCGCTTCACGCCGCTTTAACGACCGCTTTGGGTCCCCCCAAGCTGGGCACCGTGTTGGCCGCCCCCCCGCTCCGCCTTCCACCACCTCGGGTAAGCACGGAAGGGGGGGGTCGGCTCTCAGCCTCCGCTCTGTCCCCCCTCCTTTCCGCCTCCATCACCTCCCCGACCCCCCACCCCCCCGCCGCTCCGCCCCCTTTCGGTGCCCCCGGGATCCCAGTGGTTACAGGAGGGCTTTGGCACGATGGGGAGCCCCGGGGGGGGGGGGGGGGTTACTGCTTTGCCTCCATTTGGAGCCCGACGACGCGACCCCCCCCTCATCGCCTCCACGTCCTGGCGCTGCTGCTGCAGGTTGGGGGGGGCTCAGGGCCGCTCGGTGCGGTTGGGGTCGGGGGGAGCAGAATTAAGGCTCACCCTGCACCCCTCTCGCTCCCCCCCCCCACCCCCCCCCGTCCTCCCGGTCAATGCCCTCCCTGATAGCAACCCCAGTGATACCCCAACATTGCTCCTAACATCGCTCCCCAACATTACTCCAATGTTATCCCAACAGCATCACACCAGTGTCACCCCAACACAGCCCCAATGTCACCCCAATACCACCCCAATGTCACCCCAATGTCATCCCTACGTCACCCCAATGTCACCCCAACAGCATCACTCCCGACATCACCCCAGTGTCCTCCCAATGACTGACCCCCAGCTCACCACAGCCTCCCTTTGTGAATTATAGGGAGCAATAAGACCCTCACTACCCCATAGCAGATCAATCCATGCCCCCACTTGGTGTTATCTGATGGCTGTTTGCTGGCTGGCTCTTGCTCCATTCAACCACCACTGTCTGGGCCCATCCTCCAGTCAGTTCCTCACCCAGCACAGAGTGCACCAATGCATGCCAATGACCCCAAATGATCCGAAATCCCCCCAAGTGACCCTAAAATGACCGTAAAATGATTCCATAAGTGCCCCCAAATGGGCTGCAGCTTCCGCAGGAGAAACCCATGGCGGATGGTGTGGAAGGCTTTGCTGAAGTCAGTGCAGACCAACAGACACCAACAGCCTCAGCTGTCACCTCCCCCAGCACTCATGGATGGATCCCATCCGGCCCCATGGACTCGTGGTGCTCCAGGTGGAACAGCAGGACTCTGTTTCCTCTTGAATCGTGGGGGTTTGCTCTGCTCCCCATCCCAGACAGCCAAGTCAGAGAGCAGAGAACCCATCAAGAGCCTTTTTGTCCCCCATTTTCCCTTCACATCCCTTACCCACTGCAGCCTTCGCTTCCCTGAAGCTGCTCTCCCCATACACTGCTGGAAGGAGCCTTAAAGCCACAACTACCAGCCCTGGAGCTCAGGGTTTGGTGACAGGGATGCCTCATTGGGCATTGGGGTGCATCTAAAAGGGCTTCAATCTTTGGTTCTTGGGTTCAGGCCTTTGAGAGGGGTTCACCCTTTGATTCCTTGGGGTTATACACTTTTCTGACCCATTTGGCATCAGGGTTCTGCTTTTAGTTGCCCTTTCTCCCCCGTTTTCCATCTCTATCCCCCTCCAGGGCTCCATAGCAGAGACACTTTGCTGCAGCCTTCATATATAAACTTCATATATAATCTTCATGTATGAACTTCATATAAAAGCAGAAGAGAAGCATGCAGACCAAGCAGCATCTGAGTGCAGGATGGATGCTGCCTATCCCATCTCTCTTCCTATCTATGTCTGCTCTCACTCTGTGCTTTTCAAGGGGGGAATCTTTCCCCATCTCCAAAGCAAAGGGTCCCAAACTCCAAAGTGAGGGGAATAATAGATATGGATTTTATTGAGGGCTTTCTTAACAACTAACAACAACCAATTGGGGGTAACATTGGCTAATGGGTTAATATGGGCTAATTACAATTAGAAGCCGTTCTTATAGGCCATGGCTGCTCTGATGAGCCATAGAATGAAAGATGACCAAGAGTAAAGACAGAAGAAAGGGAAGGAGGGACAGAGAGGCAGCAAAGCGAGGCGGTTCAGCGCTGGTAGATCCATTCACATCCTGCTGTCGGGTGCGGATCTTCAGTCTGATGGGCCATCAGAGGTTTGTTGTTTGACAGCGACTCCCGATGACAGTCCAGACTGATTTCCAACAAATCCAACGTGGTGTCACTCAGCCGCCTGCCATCACTGCCCCACTGCTGTGCCTGGGGGCAGGAGCACAGGAGAGGCCCCTTCCGTGGGGACAGAGCCCTGTCCCGTGCCCCAGCACGCAGCCCTGAGCTGGGAGGGGTTACTGAGCTGGGTGGTCAGATGGGCAGCAGCCCATCAGAGACCACACGCAGGGTCCTGCTTGCAAAGTACGCCACGGAAGCGTACATTGGCTGGGGCAGCACCCGCAGCAGGAGCCGATAGAGCAGCTCCTGGTCATAGTGCTGGGCGTAAAATAGGGCAGAGCCCAGCACAGCGATGAGCAGCAGCTGGAGGCAGACGAAGATGAGGCAGATGGTCCTGTGGGGTGAAAGAGGGTCGGGAATGAGGCGTCTGTGCCCCATGGCAGCACAGCCCCATATGGTGCCAAAGGGGCTGCAGAGGGGTCCAGGCCATCAGCACATTGATGGGAACCCAGCTGCTGTTGGCAAAGAGCAATGAGGGGATACTCACTGCATCCAGAAGGAGAACCCACGTCTCCTCGCCCGCTCCTTCTTCTCCTGTAGGTGAAGATGGGGCAGAGATGGAGGTCAGGGTCTGCTGCACAGCAGGGGGATCATGCAGGACTCGGGAGCCCAGCAGCACAACAGTGCTGTAAGGAGCCCTGTCCTCAAGGAGACCCCATTGCATGGGGAGACCAGTGTTGGATGGGGACACCCCTGTTGGATGGGATGAGGGTGCTGTGTGTTCTGCTCCTTACCAGCTGTACTTCCACCAGCTCCGGCAGCACAGCCCCAGGCTCACACTCCACCTCCATCTCCATCTGATGCTGCTGCCTGTGGGCAACAAGGCTTGGTTGGAGTCTATCACCACAGGGGGCTCCCAAACACTGTGTGCCCTCCCCCCAGGGCTGGGATGGGGCTGCTCTGCCACACCGTGCAGGAACCAGAGCCCCATCTCCAGCAGCACTGCAGTCCCATTGCTGCCCCAGGTGTGTCAGAGACCCCTGTGTGCAGGTGTGGGGTGCAGGATCCCACTCACCAGGCACCCTCCAGCTCCAGCTCCTCCCGCTCCTCTCGCAGGCGCTGTTTCTCCCTGCGCAGCACCTGGAAGACAAAAACATGAGCTCCAGGTCCACAACATGGGGGTGGGCAGACCCCACCCCTCCCCTCAACCCACCACCCTACCTCGATCTCCATTGTCTGAGCCTTCAGCTGCTCTTCCAGCTGGGCAATGAGCTGCTTCTCCTGCAAGACAACGCGTGTGCCATGAGGGGTGGCTGTGTTGGGTCCCATGGACCCGAGGGATTGGGACCGAGGTCCTCCTGCACAGCCAGAGGCGTGAGGATGCTGAGCTGTGAGGACGAGCCCTCACTGCCCCCTACCTGCTCCAGCTCCTCTTTACGGGCAGCCGTTCTTTCAGCCCTTATTTGCTGGGCATTCTGTGGGAAAGGAGAAGAGCAGCGGCTGTCAGGGCACCGGTGCTCCCATGGGGCTCCGTCCCCTCCTGCCTCCTCCATCGGGGCAAGCAAGACCTGCAGGGCTGGAGCTGCAGACCCACATGAGGGGACTTCTCCCACCCCACACCACACAGCAGCATCTCCTCACCTTCAACAAAGACTCCCTGGCTGTGGCCGTGCGGTTCTCCATGATCCGCTCATGAGCCTGTGGGAGGGGAAAGGAGCAGCGTTGTCCCCCGGCCCTTTGCTGCCATGCCATGGGCAGGGTGCCCTCCAGCCGGCAGCTTGGCCCTTCTGTGCCCGTCCATTCAGTGCTCACCTGCTCCAGCTCCTGCAGCAGCTCCACGCGCTGCAGCGCTGTTAATGTTCCACTGGCAAACTGGGCCCGCATTGCTGCACCACTCGCACAGCTCCTTGCAGGACCTGCACCGCCTGCAGAATGGGGCCGGCAGGTTCGGTGCTGACCCACTGCACCTGCCCCACCCCGGCGGGGCTTCTATGAGGTCAGCGTGTCATTGTGATGTCACCTTGAATGTCACAGAAACAGAGCATGGTTTGTGCTGGAAGAGTCCCTGAAGGTCATTAAGAACCAGAGAATGGTTTGTGTTTGGGATGGAGGCTCCTTGAGGATCAAAGAACTAGCTTGTGTTGGAAGGGTCCTGGAAGGTCACAGGACTGTAGGATGGTGTGGATGGAGGTGTTCCTTAATGAAAATGGAAGTATAGAAGGGTTTGTGGGGGAGGATCCTTGACAATCTTAGCACTGCAAGGAGGGTTTGTGTTGGAAGAGTCCGTGGAGATCTGAGGAAATACAGAACAGGTTGGTTTGGAAGGGTTCTGGAGGATCAAAGAAGCATGAAGTGGTTCTTAGTGTTCTTGAGGGTTGTTTTTAGGTTTGGAGTTTGGGTTTGTGTCTCTGTTGGGTTTGGGTTCTTGAGGGTTGTTTTTAGGTTTGGAGTTTGGGTTTGTGTCTCTGTTGGGTTTGGGTCATTTAGGGTTACTTTTAGGTTTGGGGCCTGTGTTTGTGTCTCTGTTGGTTTGGGTTCTTGAGGGTTGGTTTTAGGTTTGGGGTTTGGGTTTGTGTCTATGTTGGGTTTGGGTTCTTTAGGTTGTTTTTAGGTTTGGGGTTTGGGTTTGTGTCTATGTTGGGTTTGGGTTCTTTAGGTTGTTTTTAGGTTTGGGTTTGTGTCTATGTTGGGTTTGGGTTCTTTAGGTTGTTTTTAGGTTTGGGGTTTGGGTTTGTGTCTATGTTGGGTTTGGGTTCTTTAAGGTTGTTTTTAGGTTTGGGGTTTGGGTTTGTGTCTCTGTTGGGTTTGGGTTCTTGAGGGTTCGTTTTAGGTTTGGGGTTTTGGTTTGTGTCTCTGTTGGGTTTGGGTTCTTGAGGGTTGGTTTTAGGTTTGGCGTTTGTGTTTGTGTCTATTGTGGGTTTGGGTCATTTAGGGTTACTTTTAGGTTTGGGGTTTGGGTTTGTGTCTATATTGGGTTTGGGTCATTTAGGGTTACTTTTAGGTTTGGGGTCTGTGTTTGTGTCTCTGTTGGTTTGGGTTCTTGAGGGTTGTTTTTAGGTTTGGGGTTTGGGTTTGTGTCTCTGTTGGGTTTGGGTTCTTGAGGGTTCGTTTTAGGTTTGGGGTTTTGGTTTGTGTCTCTGTTGGGTTTGGGTTCTTGAGGGTTGGTTTTAGGTTTGGCGTTTGTGTTTGTGTCTATTGTGGGTTTGGGTCATTTAGGGTTACTTTTAGGTTTGGGGTTTGGGTTTGTGTCTATATTGGGTTTGGGTCATTTAGGGTTACTTTTAGGTTTGGGGTCTGTGTTTGTGTCTCTGTTGGTTTGGGTTCTTGAGGGTTGTTTTTAGGTTTGGGGTTTGGGTTTGTGTCTCTGTTGGGTTTGGGTTCTTGAGGGTTGGTTTAGGTTTGGGGTTTGGGTTTGTGTCTCTGTTGTGTTTGGGTTCTTGAGGTTGGTTTTAGGTTTGGGGTTTGAGTTTGTGTCTTTGTTGGGTTTGGGGTAGGGTTGTTTTTAGGTTTGGGGTTTGGGTTTGTGTCTCTGTTGTGTTTGGGTTCTTGAGGTTTGTTTTAGGTTTGGGGTTTGGGTTTTTGTCTCTGTTGGGTTTGGGTTCTTTAGGTTGGTTTTAGGTTTGGGGTTTGGGTTTGTGTCTATGTTGGGTTTGGGGTAGGGTTGGTTTTTGGTTTGGGGTTTGGGTTTGTGTCTCTGTTGGGTTTGGGTTCTTTAGGGTTGGTTTTAGGTTTGGGGTTTGGGTTTAGGTCTCTGTTGGGTTTGGGTTCTTTAAGGTTTTTATGTTTGGGGTTTGGATTTTGTTTTCGTGGGTTTGGGTTTGGGTTCTTGAGGGTTGTTTTTAGGTTTGGGGTTTGGGTTTGTGTCTCTGTTGGGTTTGGGTTCTTGAGGGTTGGTTTAGGTTTGGGGTTTGGGTTTGTGTCTCTGTTGGGTTTGGGTTCTTTAGGGTTGGTTTTAGGTTTGGGGTTTGGATTTGTGTCTATGTTGGGTTTGTTTTAGGCTTAGGCGTTCGATTAGGGTTAGGGTTTGGTCTAGTGTTTGGGATAGCGTTTGGGTCAGGTTTAGGGTTGTGAATCACGAGAGCAGCTGTTTTATGTTTTGCGGATAGCCTCTTGCACAACTTGGGCAGATACAGCCTGAAGGACAAAGGGCTGGCATTAATGTCAGCTCAGGAACAGAACTGGGAGGTGGCCACAGAGTTTGCTGTCAAGGGAAGATTAGAAAGTAGAAATGTGCTGGTGTTGAAGATAAGATGGCAGAACAGATGCCTCAGGTGGATGTAACATCAGCGGGAACCGCCCTGGGCAGCCTCCTTTAAAGGGTTGGGCATTTACAGCAAGAATGGCTATTAGCATTCATCCCACCACCATCAGAAATGTTAATTAATGCTTGGAATTTCTGCCCATGTTCTTGGAATGAATGACCACAGAAAGGCTATGCCTATCAATGGAATGTATGACCACAGATAGGCTATGCCTATCAATGGTATCAATGGTAGCCTATTGATAGGCTATGCCTATCAGTGGAATGAATGACCACGGATAGGCTATGCCTATCAATGGAATGAATGACCACGGATAGGTTATGCCTATCAGTGGGTAGTCACTGCTTGTCTGGGTGTGTGGGTTGATGCAGCGATCCCCATGCAACCAGCCCCGCAATAAAGGGAACAGAACCCATTGGCGTGTCACATTCCTGTGTTGGTTTTCTCAGCTTCACCATGGCCATGGCTTTAGGGTCATTTATGGGTCATTTGGGGTCATTTGGGGTCTTTTGAGGTCATTTGGGGGGATTTGGGGTCACAGATCAGCTTCCAAAGCCCCTTATTTTAAAGGAGATGCCACGATCCAAAGAGAGGAGTTGTTGAGCTTCTTTTACCTCAACTGGTTAGCTGTATAGGAAGAAACAATAATTAACATGTGTTACATATACACACTCCTATATACGTATATATACATGAAATCACTGACGGCACTCCCCCAGCATCAAATTCCCTTGTGGTACACACTGGACGTCCCTGTGTTTCTCCAGCACCCACCGAGTGCACCCAGCTCCCTGGGGAAAAGCAGTTCCACGGAGAGGTTTGCCCTTTCCAGAGGCTGGAAAGACCCAGACTGCTTCTCCCAACATGTTCTTTACATGCACTACAGGGACCTCATCTCCCTCTGCAGTATGCAGGGGGATGGATTGGCTAGGACCATCACAATTGACAGATCCTCTAGTATTGACCAACCAAGTGGCTTCTGCCCAATGCTTCTCTCAGTGCTTCAATGTTCCACCATCCACTGCTTTCAACATAGCTTTCAACAACCCATGGTATCATTCAATCTTACCAGAGGCTGGTGCATGGTAGGGGATACGATAAACCCACTCAATGCCATGATCTTTGGCCCAAGTATTTATAAGGGAATGTTTAAAAGGAGACCCATTATGAGATTCAATTCTTTCTGGGGTGCCATGTCGACACAGGACTTGTTTCTCAAGACCCACTATGATGTTTTGGGCGGTAGCATAGGGTACTGCGTGTATTTCAAGCCACCATGGCAAGCGCATAACACCATTGTGAGATTGTGGCGAGGTGATATAATCAACCTGCCACGCCTCCCCATATTTGTCCTTCTGCCATCACCCTTCCCCCCAGAGAGGTTTCATCCTCTTGCTTAAACATGGCACACATGTGTCAGTCACGAATAACCTGTGCAATAGCGTCCATAGTTCAGTCCACCCCTCGGTCTCCACCAAACTTACATGTCATGCCTCTTCCTTGATGGCCTGAGGTCTCATTGGCCCATCGGGAAAGAAACAATTCAACCTTGTTCTGCCAGTCCAAATCTATTTGAATCACCTCAAATCTTGCTGCTTGATCTACCTGATGTGAAGGATGAGAGAAGGGCCCCACAGTGAGGGAGAGAAAGAAACTCACAGAAACTGGGACGGGGGGGTGGGGAGGAAGGGTAGTCTGGTAAAAGAAGAATGGGGAGTGCAGACACTGGGTGTGGAATAACAAGGGGGATGAAGGCCATAAAGATAAGGATGCAACAGCGTGAGTACAGTGAGGTGACTGGATGTCCACAGGGCAAAGTGGAACCAGTTTTGGGGGGGGGCCCTCCTGCAGGGTTGAATGTGTGCTAATGGGGTCTGAGGAATGTCATGAATATGTATCCCAATTCCTGCCAACTACTGATGATGTATTAGTTCAGCCTACATCTGTAGCACGCTTTCTCCTGACCGTGTGCAAGTGAGGTGGAGCTCTCCCCCTTGCACCAGGGTGTGTGCGCATCACTCATTAAACACACCTGCTTTATAACTACTTGGTGGTTATGGAGTTTGATTCCGCAAGTCAGCTGCACTGTCAGGTGAGTTGTCAGTTCTCAGCTCAGGTGAGCCCAGTGAGCTGAGAGCATTGATGTAGGTGAGAACTGCTGAGCTGCAGGCTGAGGTCACTCTGTGAGCTCTGCACTGAACCAGCATCTGCTGAGAAGGGAAACTGATGAGCTGTGCATGTGCCTTTTCACTGTCCTGCTTGGCTGGTGACACTCGGTTTTGTGCAAGCCAGTGAGGGTTCCACAGGGTGATTCAAGCCAAATACATTTACAGTTGGGTGACAAACAATGTGCATTTGGACTTCCAGAATTCTGCCTTAACAACACTTTTAAACCAATGCATCTAGCATTTCAAAATGACTACTGCTCAATGCACTGGGCGTGGAATTCTTCTTCCAAGCCATGCCCGATACCATCAGTCCTGCTGAGGTTTCCTGTGCAGAGTTGTCTGTTTCCTAATTACTGTGCCTACTCTGCAAGGAGTAAAACCATGCTAACCGTATGGCCAGAAAAAGAAGTTGGAAGGAAGAAAAGAACTCCAAGTAACTGTTTCTGCCATTCACCTCTTGTAACTCAGTGCTGGGGTTGCTGACACAATACAAATGAATGCTGGTGACAGATTAGGGCATTCCTAGAGAAGAATCACACTGCTTTGTGTTTGGTATTTCTGTTTGCCTCACTTGTTTTCAGCACAACTTGATATCTCTGTTTAAAATAAAACTGTATCCCAGTGTACCAGATTCTGTGCTCATCTGATAGAATCCATCAGGAGCACCAGAAAACAGGCCCTTACTGGATATATTTAGGTGACTAAACAAGAGGGACACACACTGGCATCCCAAAAGGAAGGTCTTCCACACCAAAGAAAATACAAAACCTTTCTGGTATCTTCCTTCAGAAAGTAAAGAAGTTACGAACTGGGTCGTTTCAGACCATGCAGGCTTCAGCACCTGGGAAGCCTCTGTTATTAGAGGAGGAAAGGGCTCATGCACCTGAATAAGAGCCATGACTTTCAGGACAGCAGCCACTCCCGTTCTTCTCCATCCAAAGCTGTCATTTAGCTTTCACTGCGTCTATTTCATGCAGCCATTCATTAGTTCTGCACTGCAAAGAATGTAGATCAAGGGAACCAATCTAATGTCCTTAATTTCCTGATGAGAAATCTCTCTCAGTCTCTTGCAATAGCACTGATCACCTGGAGCAGAGGAAATTAAAGCGCACAGGAAAAAGTTCCTCGGGTGGCAAAAGTTGAATCACAGCGTCACCTGCTGGAGACCGACATCTCGAGGGAAGCAGGATGGATGTTGCAGCCAAATGTGCTCCTCCACCACTGGTTTGCTGAGACGTACCCATGAGCACCACACATCTGTGCGGTCTGTCTGTCCATAGAGCTACAAAGGCAGAAGCAGAACATCTAAATGGTTTGTTGTGGTTGTGTGTTGTGACTGATATCAGTCCTTGGATCTGTTAGACTTCACAGTTGGGTTCAGAGTTTTCACAGCTCATCCTGGCTTTCTGGTGCTCCCTGCACAGTGACACCATCCCTTCTGACCCCTTCTGTCACCCCTTTTAGTCCAACTGATTGTGATTTGCATGTAACTCCTCCATGGTGCTTCCAAATTCCTAACCGAGTGGGAAACGAGCCATGGGACCCATCTAATATCTGTTAGATGTGGCCGCAAAATAAATCTATCATCAAGCCCTTTGCACTGATGCTTTTCAGTGTAATTCCTAGCATGGGTTTGTTTACCTTTCCTTGAGCCTGCAGGTCATTTCTAGCAGTAACAATGCTTACTGCAGGTCACTCAACAACACCACGTTATGACTATGGGTCTTACTTGAAATCCATTCCTGACCAGTATGTGGCCACAGAACAGCCCTGGAATTTGCTACTTCTTTCACTTGACACCAGAGGGAGTGCTGTATCATTACATGCAGCAAAGACCTTGGCTACTGCTAAAGCAATGGCTGGAAAGAATTACCATCACCTCTGGTCTCCTTTATCACGCAGGCCATCTCTCTGATTAAAATACAACAGAGAAAGAAAAATGAAAAGATCAAAAAACAATTACAGAATCACAACGAAAAGATTCAATAAGAACCAAAACTTACCTCGTGTCTCTGCTGTAAGCACAACCATGTGTGACAGAAGCCTCATAGGCATCAAGGGACTGGTCAAGAAAACAAGCACTGGTTTTGATTTGCTCTTTGCACAGCGTCCAGAAGAACTGTGCACATCTCTCTCCATTGCTCCTTATGCCTTCTAAAACACCTTCAGCAAGTCTCGTCATTGTTTCTGCCATTGTTGGGTCCTGTATGAAATGACGTGCACATTGAGGGTAAACATGAAAACACATGGAACTCCAGTCAACTCCGTTCCCCTAAGGATTAAATGTGAAGCAGCAAATGGTTTGACCACGTATCACAGCAGACTCTGTACAGAGGATACTACTTGTGTTACAAAAGAGACTGAACAACATCAGCACAGGGCCTTATCAACACTGACTGCGCAAAGAGACTGGGAAGTGAGGGCTCATGATACTCTGACAGTATATGGAGCTGCCTCTGGTTCTAGAGGAAACCCCGTTTCAGTCAGTGCTGCCTACGCTGTCCTGTGCAGATGCCCGAAGTCACGTGCAGCAAAAGCATTTACAGATCTCAACTTGAACCTTCAGATCTCCATTCAGGTGAGGTCCAGCAATGCTCATTTTCATCATAAACTGTACAGAAATATTACTTCAGAACCCAACTTTACAGCGTGATCATTTCAAATAGCTCCTCACTGGCAAGAGGAACAGCAATTGAGTCTGTGAGACATTTGGCAGAGCACAAAGCCAAAATCCCCATGCTGCTTTGTCACACTTTGCCATCAATCTCAGCTCACCTCACGCAACAGTGAACAAAAACCTGTTTCCTTCCCTACCTCAAAGTCTGCTAAACACGCTGATGAAAACATATTTCCTGAGATGCTCAGACACTGCTGCAACAGCGATCGCATGTGTGTGTAAAAGTGTGTTTTGATACACAGTGCAAAAACATCAAACATGATCTTGGGAAAGTTCAGCTCATGAGAAGTGGTTTCTTCTTGCTGTCTTTTTCCATCTCTGCATTATGAATTTTGCAAAGACAGCCGAGCTTCCATCCTACGTACACCCTGAAAATATCCCCTTTGTATTTGTACTTCACATACAAAACACACAACTTTGTCAGATTGTATTTGCAAACACTCACTCATCAGGTCCTGTAGAGGTCAAAGAATTATCACACCCTAGGCAGATTTTTAAGCTTTACACAGGTTTTCATGCAAAGCGGAGATTCATCGTGTGAGCTCAACCACCAAGACCAACACCAGTGCCTACAAACCCTTCAGAGAATGAAGGAAAGCAGTACAAGTAGAACTCCTGAACACCGCATTGATTTCCATGCCTTGGTGTCCCTGGAGAGATGGAAGGAAAGGCTTTCAGTCTCACATAGTATGATCTGTCATAAGTCATTCACTGAAACTTCAAGATCCAACAGAGACATTAAAGTATTTTCAATTGGGTGTGAGCATCTCTGTAGAAAAAAATAAAAAAAAAAATAAATCAGTTATGTACAGTGTTACACATAAAATACAGTGTTACATATACAGGTAATAAAAGGCTGAATCTTGCAAGCTGAGACTGGACATGACACTTTCCCTTCAAAATGATGGCTCTATTTTACAAGTGGCAAATCAGCCATTGCATTTGACTGCTGGGATTAGTACTGCATTAGTAACTGTTGTTTGGCTTTCATTGCTCTGTCCAAAGTCTACACTAAACAGGCTGACTTTTCCCATTCTCAAAATCAATCAATACATACGTGAATCTGAAAACACATGAAGCAGAGCAAATTCCAGTCCCTCTACCTTCTCCTGGATGCGGGTTCTTCCAGCAGACTGAGGCTTCTGACCGTCCTTGCTTCCTTCTCCTCTTTGGAGTTTGCTCAGGTGCTCATCTGAGATCCAATCCTTAAGAGCAGTCAGGAGCCCATCAACTTCAGAATTCGGTGGTAGTTGTAATATAGTCGCATCATCAGCTATTTCAGCTTTCAACTTGATGATCTTCCAAGCCAAAACCTGAGCAGATGGGCATGCACCAGAGCACATCAGTTCTGCTCATTATCCACTGAATGATGCATGATATGTCAAACAAATAAGAAGTAGATACAGACACCCCATAAAATTCAAAAGATGGCCCTAGCAGCAAGCTTTATTTTCTCTGCCCACTTCCCCCTCATAGAATCTATTCTTTCTCCAACTAATTAACTCATGAAACAAATGAAATTAGAAAAGTTTCCTTATTTCAACAGGTATGCAGAGAATGTTCCATTGCTGAATGGCTTTTGAGTGAATTTCCCACTTTGCCCAACTCTTACTTGATCCCTTCCTGATGCTGCCCTCACTTCCTCCTGCATGAAAGGTGTCATCTGTTGTGCCACTTCACCAGTATCCTTACGCATCTCTGCCACTATAAACTGATATTTACACTACAACAAAACAGAACAAGGAATTCTGTTTTTCTTCTGACCTACAAAGGAATCTTGTCCAGATAAGAAAACACCTTACCTTCAAGATAGATGAAACAAGCCTCTGCTGTCCTTATCTATTGATTTGAGTACTTCTTCCCTAGAATCCCGTCATTTACCTGAAATAAAAGAAAAATACTCAAATATCTGTGTACAGAAAACTCGATTTTTTTGGTAAACAACACTCTGAAATCCTTTGACAGAGTTCCTGAGCAGCAGAGTGATTAAACCAACAACTGCTTTACCCTTTCTCTTCTTGTAAACAAGTGACAGAACAGTAGAGACCACACTGCAAAAATGCCTCAAGAACTCAGAAACAGAGAGGGGGAAAGTAATTGACTGCATTCACACCCTTCCTGTCACAGAAAAACCAAGTCATCAGCTTTGCAGACATCCCGTTCAGACAACCAGCAGTGTTAACTCAGACTTGGAGAGTTACTGATCATAGGAAATAATTCCTCTCGATGGATTTCTTATGGATTCATTTGCTTCCTCAAGGTCGTCCTGACATTCGGCAATTTCCTTCAGCAGCATTTCAAGCCTTTTCACTTCTGCATCCTTCTGCTGTAGAAATATCACATTCCAAACAGGATGAACCAGATCATTTTAGAAACAATTACAAGCCATGTTGCATTTTAGTGTTAAAAGGATCCGATAAACTTCCATTTCCGTGTTTCAAGTACATTAAAGAAAGAAGCATTAAACCTGGTAAACACAGCATGGCTTCAGATAATGACCACCAAGTGAAAGGGCAAGTAAAGCAATAAGTGTCCTTACATTACCGCACCTCTTTTAGATTATCCAGAGAGGCTTCTTGCTCCATCAGAGCTTCTTCTCTTCCATGGAGCTGCAAAAATCAAGGGGAAAATGTTGAAATAGCTCCAAAACCTGTTCAATTTTCACTTAATGTCAATTTGGCACTATAAAAAAAAAAAAAAAAAAAAAGGTTGTTGACTGCTATACCTTTGAAGTAGTATCACTCCATAAAATGATGTAGTGTTTGCCTCTGAAATCTCTCTCTGAAATCAGTTAATTCAAACACAGTTGGAGTTTTAGTAGCTGAAGCTGGTTCCAGGTTTGGAAACAGCTGTGACTCCTTTCTCTCCCTGAGAAATGTAAGACCTGTGTCTCCCTTCCAGTGTTTGAAAAGACCTGAGGTGCAGTGAGAGGAGCCAGAGAGTGTTTCTTCTGCTGCGTGTTTTATTCCTCACAGAGTGAAAATAGTCACGTCTCAGAGGTGTGAGAATAATCCTATGAATTTTGTGACCAAAGCTTTTGTAAAGGCTTCTTTTTTACTCAGTGATGTTCCAAACACAGAGAAGTCTAAGTCTGTTATGTCCTTCAGACTTACAAGCCCAGCAAGCATACAAAAAACTTCTGCATAAGTGTTAAGAGCTTTATGCGTCAGCAAGCAAGCTTCCCATTCCTATTTGTGTACAGGTGCCTCATTACACTACTGACAGCTTTTCAGCCTAGAGGTCTGGCGTAGGTTTTGTGTTTCCAGAGAAAATAGCGTGTTGGTAATTTTATTAAGAGAGCCACGAGACAGATTTGGGAAGGGAGACGCACGATCCTCGTTCAAAAGGAAGGAGGCAGCAGTATTGCTGCCCATCAGTCCAAACGGTATCAGCATCTGTTGGTTCCAAATGTCCTTTCCCCACAAAAAAGGCAACACAAAAATCAACTTGGTCTCTCCTTACCATCACCCTCTTCAGGTACGTATCCAGGCTTATTCTTATAACAGAAGAACATCGAAGGCAGCTTGAGAAAGCCAGCAAGAGCTCTCTGCTCTGGGATAGGTGCTGGTTCATCAGCAATTATAGCACCATCAGATGGAGGATTGTCTGATGGCACAGTCGTCATCTCAGCTTTGGACAGAAATTGAGCCAAACGTGAAGACTGAATTACTTCAGAACAGCAACACTAACCCCACAGTGCCCTTATTTCTGAGCTGAGCTGTCTGCAGCAATGTGTACTACTGAATCACTGAGTAACTGTGAGGGTTTGACATCCCAGAAAACATTAACCAGCAACTGAAGAGGACTGGTTTCAAATTATTTGGGGGAAGTCTGCGCTTCTTGCCAACTAACCTCAGTCTATTACCATGGTAGCTGTTACTGAAACTTTTACTGTTCAAGAAGTCATCCTTTAGTTGCATGCTCCTGAGACAACCAGAACACTGCTCTCAGTCTCTGAAATGTAACAGACAGGTGCATAAGAAATATTATAGGTATTAGATATTTGAAACGCATGTAATTACGCACCTGAACAACAGATACTAGCACACTAGGTTGACATTGTGCGTTAGGATTCTGACAGGATCAACAGTTTTCATCACTTGCTTCATTTTGGACTAGGCATACAGAACAGCTAAAGAAAAAGACATTTTTGAGTAATTCTGAGCGGTCTTTGGAGCATCTACTTGCTCAAGTTTAAAGGAGAATCGCTGAAGAGAAGCTCTGGTATTAGTTTTGCTTGGATTCCGGCAGGCAGTGCATTAGGAGGCAGCATGATTGTTTCTCACCAAACAGATTATACAGTCCCATTGACCTTCCTGCCTTTTTAGCAAAGACAGATCCACATTTCTCTTGTGCAGTATTACGGCTGGCTTTGAAACTTGCAGCACATTCAGTAAGAGAGGGCCATTACTGTGTTTCCCACATAGCTGGATTTGGGCTTTGGCATGAAACAGTGCCACAGTGTAGCTGTAAGCAACACCACGGCATCTCTCCAAACAAGCTGTAGAGCAAGAATGACTTTGTCAGCTACTGACAGATCTGAGGAGCATTCATCAATGATCTTCATTAGGCAGTGCTTTCTTTGAAGACAGGGTTTGTGCACTTCTTGTGCTTCTGCCAACACACCATCATTCATAAACTCATCTGCCTTTCTTTGCCAAAGCTAAGCAACAGTATTTAGATTAATGAGAATCAGCTGGAATGCAAGTAACAAAAAGCATTTGGGGTAATGCAAGCTAGGAACCAACCTCGGCAAGATTCCAGTGTGAACCACATTCTTCATAGCTTCAAATGCTAGGAAAGCATCATCAGTTTTGCCTTCAACTGCATCCAGCACTGCAAGTGCTATACGTGCCTCTTCTTCATAGGCTGCAACCTGAAAGACCTACAAGCAAAGTGAAAAACAAGTTATACCTAACGTACACACTGATACTTGGAACAGCTGGTGCATGCCAACAGCCAGGAAGGAATCGGGTAGGAGAAAGTTAACAACATCACTCATTTTCCTCTAAGACAAGAAAATACTTCTGGAAGAAAGTCGGTGCTCAGGGAGGTCAGTGTCATCCAAGCAGATACAGTTCTACAACTAAGAGAAGTTCTCAACAAATACTGTTTCCCCCTTCACCAGATACATTCTGATACTACCAAATCTCATCGTTAGCACAACCCAAAAGAAACCCAACAACAACAACTACAAAATTAATAAACAAACACAACAAAAAGCCCAAGCAATGTAAATGTGGCTCATTTCCAGCTGGGACAGACCTGCTTTCTTCAGCTTGTCAGGTATGATGCAATGTGTTGGTTCTAGGAGAAAAGCAATGCTGATAACACACCAATGTTTATAGCTCCTGCTAAGCATGTTGTGCACAGACAAAGCTGTTCTCAGGAAAGGATCCAAGGAGCTGGGAAAGAACAGAATTAGGACAGCTGGTTTACGCTGGCCAAAGGGGTGTTCTGTACAGAATGGCATGGTGCTTAGCCATCTTCTGGGTCTAACCACAGCCAAAAGCTTGTATATTGTCATATAACACCCTCTACTCTACTCTTAGATCAATCCATCTGCACCTGAATGTCCACATGATGGAAATGCTTGTAGAGAGGATCAGTCAGTTCAGGAACATTTTTGTTCTCCCTGATGGTTTCCAAGCTAATCAGAAGTTTCTTTGCCCAATGTATTCCTTCTGGTCACAGAACAATTCAGACTAGCACCCTGTTGAAGAAAAGAAATAGAAGCTATCTCAACAAATCCAAATCAAGTGTTACCTTGTTTGGTTCTTACTGGTTTTTCCCCATGTGCCGGACTGTGTGCTCTGCTGATTCCCATTCCTGCCTGTTCATGCAGCAGGAACCAGTGTGCAGCAGTCTGGTATTTATAAGGCAGACTCTTCTAATGCAGTCTTCAAACAAGAATTTGCCAGCAGTTACTGTTAATTGTTTATTGCCTTCACCCAGGACTTGGAAAACCAAATCTAGAAGGAATTGCATTAGAAGACCATTAGTGGTCTAATGGAATAATCCATTAGTGGATTATTCCAGCTTGCAGTGCCCACATATTTGGGAAGCTTGCTTCATCACTTCATTCCTACCTTGGCAGTGAGTAGTTACAATTGCTTTATCTTTCTTGTGTAATCATAAATGTTTTAGAGCAAACAGCTGTGTCTTGTGTGCTTTCACAGTGCCAGTACGTGTGCTGGTGACCCACTTTGGAAGTCTGAAAGCAACTTTTAACTACAGCATAAGCTCTTAAAACTCAGAGGATCGAGGTGTACCAGCAATTTAATCTGGTGATATTATCCTCAGGATGATAGGAAAAAGACTGGACTAATGTGACACTGCCTGCTGTAAAACCAAGTTTCTGTAGAACTTCAAATACATTTATTAAAATCCCCTCTCCAAACCAGAAGCACATGATGTCTGTTCAGCCTTTTAATTTCACGTCTTGAAACAATCAAACCCAGCATGCCCCATAGTACCTCTGAGCATGTATTTCTGTGCTTCATGCTAATATGTTCCCAATGCAGCGTTTGCCCCCACACACCGTGTGCACACAGCCTCACCTGGCATAAACAGCTGTATGCGCACAGTGCTGCTGACTTCCCAGCACAGAATGCCCTACCACAAGGTCTAGCCTGGTTCCTTCCAAGCTGCTAAGAGCAGACATAAAACACGTGTTGTTTTAGTTTTGACCCTGTGTGTATAGTTATACAACTGAACACTTAGACAGCCAATAGGAAATGTAATGTAAATGTAAACACAGGGTATACAGATGCTTCATAGAAATGATTAATATGATAGAAGGATAAAGGGAAAATGCTCACCAACATTGAAGGTCCACAGTAAAGTCAAAAAAAAAAAAAAAAAAAAATCACCAGAGGAAGAAATCCTGCCTTAGAGCTGGTCAGCCCTTACATGAGATCTGGGAGAGTTGGAGCCAAGCTCCGCCCCTTCCAGTAGCACAGCTGAATTACCTTCACCTGTGCTCCTGCAGCTGACTCATTGCTTGCCTCAGGTGGTCAATCAGAAGTTCAGGCTGTGATCAGTAGTTTCCTATACACTTTGTTAAGGTCAAAATACACTTCAGAAAAGCTGGTAAAGCAATTGCTCTGCCAGTTGTCCTCCAACTTTGCTGTCACTCTAATTTGGCTGTTAAGATCTGCAAGCTCCACCACAAATTACACACCAACTTTGCTTTCTTTCAGAGCTGGTTTTTGAGCACCTGCCATGTGTTCAAGGGATGGACTTGTGCAGGGACTCTCCAGAACTGGTTGGGAACGCAGCTGTCTCAAGCAAACACAAAACAGTCCAAAACTTACCTGAGAACATCTGGCACAACTCCAAACTTGAGTTTCTCACAATGGTGATGTGTTGGTGCGTCTGGGAGGAGGTGACCCAAATTTACAAGGTGGGCATCTCTGTCCTTTTTCCCAGCTGAAATGCGTTTGAGGATCCAGACTCAGCAAATATCTTCTCGTCTTGTTTGCATTATCACTTCTGTCTTCAGATTCGTTGTGCTGATTCCCTTAGTTGTCAGAGGGAGCGGGGTGTGACCAGGACTCAGCTGGGCTGTGATCAAACTGCATGTACAGCCTCAGAAACTGCTCAGGAAATGGTTAAAAGAGCTGCTTCTTCTTCCTTGAAACTTCTGGCCTGCTGCAGCTTTGATTCTTTAGGGAAGAACAGACATAGCTGTGATTGTCAGGGTCTGTGTGGTTTGATTCTGGTTTCTGGGACACGATGAAGTGTGTGGAGTGCAGGGTGATGGCACTCTAAGGACATTTCCATTTGGGTTGGATTTCCAGGTTGCTGTGTTCAGTTAGGGGAGTCGTGGCACTGAGGTCTGTGTGCAAGGTCTTGCAGGCAGGCTCAGACTATGCTGATGGCTGCAGTTGCTGTCACTGTGTGCTTGCAGCCAGCACCCTGCTGCCCAACTCATGCCACCCACGTGTTTCCCTGGCGTGTTGAAACAAGCAGGAAATCCTGAAACTTGGGAGTTTCAAAAGCAGCGTGATTTGTCTCCTCGGGCAAAGTCCTCAGCCAGAACTGCAGTAGAGACACCCCCTGGAGCCAGCAACTTGGGGTCGAAAGTACTGGATTGGAAGGGGTCAGTGCCAGGCACCCAGCTAACCTGTGGAGGTAACAATGTGCCTAGAACTAATTTGGCCCTGGACTTCCAGAGAGCCTACTTTGATTTTTTGCTGTTGCCTACTTGGAGGAATCTCACAGGCTAGAGTGCTCAAAGGTAAGGGGGCCATGAGAGCTGGGCAGCATTTAAATAGCGCTTCTTCGGAGCTCAGGATTGGTGCATCCCTAAGAGAAGGAAATAGGGAAGGGGGGTGTCCTGGAAATGGGTGATGCTGTGATGGTGAAGATGTTGAACACCTTCTTTACTTTGTTTTTCACTTCAGTGACTGCCCCTTGGGACTCCTGGGCCCTGGAGGGAAGAGAGAGAGCTTGAGAAATGGAGAGCTTCCCTCTGGGTGAGGAGGGGGTGATCAGAGAGCATCTGGTTGGGATCAGCGTGCACAATCCATAGACTCTGATGGGATGCATCCACATGTGTGGAGGGAGCTGGCAGAGGTGATTGTCAAACTCTTTATCATCTTTGACAGGTCTTGGAGGAGTGCCTGAAAGCTGGAGGAGAGCCTGTGACACTGCAGTCTTCAGAAAGGGCAAGGAGGAGGATCCGGTAAACTGCAGGGCAGTCAGTCTCACCTCTCCCTGGAAAGGTGGTGGAACAGCTTGGTCTGGATGCCATCTCCAGGCAACTGGAAGGGAAGAAGTTTACCAGCAGTAGTCAGCTTGGATTCACCGGGGAAATGTCATGCTCAGCCAACCCTGCAGCCTTCTGTGATGGCATCACCAGCTGGGTAGATGTGGGGAGAGCAGTGGATGTCATCTACCTTGACTTCAGCAAGGCTTTTGATACTGTCTCACATGACATCCTGGTAACGAAACTGAGAAAGTGTGGGATAGATGAGTGGATGGTAAGCTGGGCTGAGAACTGTCTGACTGGCCAAGCTCAGAGGGTTTTGATCACCAGCACAGCGTCCAGTTATAGACCTGTGTTCCCCGGGGTTTGTTGATGTGTCTGGTCTTGTTCAGTATCTTCACTGATGACCTTGATGAGGGGATAGTGTCCATGCTCAGTAAGTACACCTATGATACAAAGCTGGGAGAAATGGCTGACACACCTGAAGTCTGTGCTGCCATTCAGCAAGACCTGGACAGACTGGAGAGCTGGGCACTAATAAACAAGAAGTGGTTTAACAAAAGCAAGTACAGAGTCTTGAATCTGGGAAGGAATAGCAGCAATTATCAGTACAAGGGCATGCAATGTTGTGTGGGCACATGGGTGTGCAAAGGAAGAACAGTGCTGGGATGGGCTGTGGTGGGCCAAAGATGCATAGTGGACCGAAGATGGTAGATGCAACTCTGGACCAAAAGTCATGCAGCAGCTCATGGAGTGTCACTGGACAAATCAGGCTGTGCGCTCTTTGTGAATCTCTAATTGTGATGGTTTATTGATTGACTGCAATAAAACTACAAGTACTGAGTTGGGCAGCAACTGAAACACCGCGCACTGCAGCCGCTGCCTTGTGATGTTTCTCCTCTCAGTCTTTCAGCTGCAGCTTCTGCATCATCTCTGCAAGGCTGTTCATCGCTGCGGAGAACTGGAAAGAAACAAAGCAAGCGTAGAAGTAGGACAGAAACAATCTAGGGAGATCTCATGAAGAAACTCTGACCAGTAAACATCCAGAATGGCCCCGTGTGGAACAGCATGTTCCTTTCATTCAGGTCACTGACACTACTTCCCAGGACACACTGCCTATGCTCTGTCGTGGAAAGGCTGTTTCAAAGGTTGCAGTGCCCGACATGGCAAGCTTCTTTATCACAGCAAAACCTTCTGGCTGTTACCAACCACATCCTTCTCAAGCCAGAGGAAGGCGTCCAAGCTCCCCATGGCAGCTCTCACTGACAGTGTCATTTCCTCAAACACACAGCTGGCTGCTTTTCTATTCCATTGCTTCCCTCAGGATTTTACCATCTCTTTCATATCTGACAGATGGAGGCACTGAGACCAACAAGAGAATGTGTGTCTGTGTTCACCAAGGACTCACCTCTATATGTGCAGCTCTCTGAGAAGCCTTTTTCAATTCCCTTCTCCTTTCTTTTTGTCGTTGTCTTCTTTCTATAAAGCAAGAATACCAATGAATTCATTTTGTTAACAGCAAAACTGCAGAAACATGGGTGCTGTGAAAACAAATGGCAGTCCAATGACAAAGCAAATGGGACTAGGAAGCCTCTCAGACATTTCCAGGGGGACATACAGAAGACCACTGTGAAATTAACAGAAAGAGATGCATTTAGGTATTCTGGCACCTCACTGCCTTTGGACTTTGTAGCCTTCAACTCTTATCCCCTCTACAGAGCAGGAAAAAGCAAGCCCTAAGCAAACTCAATGTGTTGCACTTCACCAGGACGGTACCGCAGCACCTTCTTACCTCTTTGCTTGGAGCTCAGTGCTGGGGCAGGCCCAGGGTGTGCTGCTGGGGCCGGCACACTGTCTCTGTTCTGGCCTCTGGCTCTTTTGGTAGCAGGCAACTGCGCTGCAGTCTGTTTCTCTTTGTCCAAACCCTTGCGTTTACACCCAGCCAGGGTCTTGGAGACAGAGCTGGGACCTGCTGTTACAGGAAGCCCTCCAGCCTGAAGATGAGCTCCCTCCGAAAGCACTTCCTGCACCACTTTCGCATAGATGTTTCCATTTGGCTCCAGGCATACATCTGTTATAATCAAGAAAGGAGAAGCAGTAAGATTTAAAGAGTGATCAAGGCTAATTTCTGTAGCAAAATGGGCCACAATACTAGGAAATCTCATCTTGCGTGTTCACAGTAGCGGATCTTAGGATCTGAGCTGAAGGGTGGGTTTGCATTTCAAATCTGGACAGGGAAGGTAATTGTAAATCCCAGGGATGAAGACCTCAAGCAACACGCAGCAAAAGGAGTATGAAGAAAGAATGGACAGAAAGCCTAACTAGAAAGACATTGAATTAAACCCTGATGCCTGTTGTGCATCTGTACCTCTCTTGGGTTCCACGTCACAGGCTGCAGTCCTCCCCAGACTTTCCGCAAGGCTGCTCTTGGCTGGAAGACCACTTGTGTCAGCTTCTGGCAGAAAGGAACAAGAAATACTTGAAGAGCATCTCCTGGGATGAAGATTTGAGCGCAGCCAACCACCAACTTCCACTCTTCAAGTGTAGTTCCTACCACTTGCCTTTTTGCTGCTACAGCATGGTGCCATTTCTGCAGTAAGCACAGATCTGCAGTGGACTTCCTTCACTCTTCCATCACACATGCACCCCTTCATGCAGCCCTATTTAGAAATACCCACATTCTGGAAAATACAGACAAAAAAGAAACAGGCAGAAAAGCGGCACTAATACTTTGTCACTGGTGGGAATCTCCACAGAAAGTGCTGTGCTAAAGGTGTGAGGTTAAGGGATCATCACTATCAAGATAAAAGTCACAGCATGGAAGATTTAGCGATGGCGTGCTGACTAGAAGGAAAAAACAACACTTACCTTGGAGCTTGTTCATTTTCCCTCCTATCATCGGATATCTTATCATCATCTACGTAGCTCTGAGGTTGGCCAAAGCCTGTTGCCATGAGCTTTGCTAAACGCAACAGTGCTGTGGCTCAGAGGTATTACACCGGCACATAGCATAGGAGAACTCCATAACCCAAGTGTCATGGGAAGAAGAAAGGGGAACTGTTACAATTAATTACGTTCACTAAATTGATAATTGTAGGCTTCTTGTCACACACTACTGCCTACAGCAAAACAGCACAGATGTTGACAACTGTGATTTCTGCATACAAGCAACCACTCGAGGCTGAGCACTCTCTCCTGTCTCTTTGCCATTCCTAGAAAGACCCAGAAGAGCTCAGTGTTCTCTTGCTGTTAGTTTACATCCTCCAAGCACTTCCAAAGGCACGCTGCTCTGTAGAAAAAGCTGAGCTGCCCAGAAAGTTTGTGCAGGAAGAAGGCAGCAGTGTCAGTGCACGTCATCCTGGGGGATCTGAATGCATTTGTGAAGAGAACAGGGAAAGAAGAGGGAAGAGAGCAAAACCAACAGGCACTAGCACTGCTGCCCGCAGGGGGCGGGGCTTGAGGCAGGGCCTGTGCCAGAGGGGGGCCTGGAACAGTTAGGGCCAGCTCAGGGCCCAGAGCAGAGGGGGAGCAGGCAGAGGCAGGGCCTTGGGGCCCAGGATGGAGGAGGACCAGGCACAGCTGGGACCAGCTCAGGGCCCAGAGCAGAGGGGGACCAGGCACAGCTGAGGCCACTGCAGGGCCCAGGTGAGAGGGGAACCCAGCACAGTCGGGGCTGCTTTGGGGCCCGGCACAGCCAGGGCCTATCCCCCTTTTTTGCACATATGAAATGCTCCCAGCTGTGCTGCACAGCAGAACATCTTTCAATGGAGATGAAAGCCTATAAAATGAAAGAATCCTTTCTTATTTCTTTCACATTTGTGTTTGTTGACTGCAGTTCCAACCAGGTGGACTCGCAGTGTCTTGCAAGTGCCACCTGGAAGCAGGTACAGACTGGAGACCCAGCACCCTCAATGTCCAGGTGAGTAACAGCAGCCAAGGAGGCCTTTGGGCTCTGCAGGGTCCAAGTGTGGAGCATTACACACAGGAACAGCTGAGTATAAAGACAGTGGCAGAGCTGCAGAGCTTGCCATAGTAGAGAGCCACAGTGGCTCAGCTCATTTGCCACAGTAACACAGGAAATAAGAGCCATGAGGGAAATGCAGATGCCTTCTGCCCCCATCAGAGGGGAGGAATGAGCTGCACTTCCACAGAGACATTCCTCTCACAGCCACTCACACCTCAGGTGTGGAGGGACGAGCTGGGGCTGCTGGTGGCAGCTGTGGAACACTGCCATCTGTGATGCTCCATCCTGCCCTGGAGGGGCATGTAGAGCTGAGGACCTTTGTCACTGCACAAATGACTGCAAGCAAGATGTAGCAGAGGGAACATAAAGCATTTAATAACTTATCATACAAAGCAATGAGTAATAGAAATGACAGTATTTCCAACCAAATATCACCCATCCTAGCAGTCATATCTGATCTCTACAATCCCACCCAAACAATTTCCCAGCCCCCTCCAATTCATCCTCACTATCCCACCCCTGAATTTCCCTCCCCCAATTCCCACACAGTAATTGCCCACACTAATTACCAGCATGCAGGGCATGGGGAACACCTGTTCCTTGTGTGCAAGCACCTGGAAAAAAAAGAAGTGTCAGGGAACTGGGGGTCTGTAGCAGGTTGTGGAGGCTCTGCATAGAACATAACCCCAGACCACAACCCCATCAGCTGCTGGGGCAGCAGCATCCCTGTCATTGGGGGATGTTGCCAGTGGTGGATAGGGACACAGGGAGAAGCCACACCTTGGTGTAGCTCTGATCTGCTCATGTCCAGTCCAATCCTCTATAGCACTTTCCATCTTCTGTCCTTTGTTCTTAACCGTATCCTTCCTTCTCTTCTGCTCTTTTTCTTTCTTTTAGGTGTCTTACCTGTATCTGCTTTTCCCCTCTTCTGTTCTTTTACTGCTCTGGTCAGCATCCAGTGTCTGCACCACAACTCTAGGTTTTGGGATCGAGAAAGGTACACAGGGCATAGATTTGTACAAGAAAAGCTCTCTTGCTGTGCCCAACAGGTGACAAAAAGGGGCCCTCAGGACCACAAAGGCAGCTTGTTTCTCCAAAAAAAAATAAACTTAATTCTTTTCTTTATAAGAAGCATTAGAATCTTACAGAGAAGATGAAAATCATCTTCACTATGCTTTTAGACTGCGCATAGACTAGACCAAGATGTGTGGTGTTGCTTTGATACCTTATGAGGAGCACCGGTATCAGTGGATGAAGCTAACATTGTCTCAGAAGCACAATAATGGAGTACTTTTGTTTATAGTTGGCCTGAATGCAGTACAGGAGTGTGTTGCAGTAGTACTTGTTCTGAAATTCTAGGCTCTGACTAAGAAGTTTAGCAGGGTCCAAAGCACTTGTGAAAACAGTAAAATATTATTACTTCCTGTGTTAACAAATGAGTCTGTTACAATAGGATGATGAAAATAATGCTGCTTTAATGTGCTAATCATCAAACAGAGGATCTAGTCAGATTTCTAACTTCCAGCTCTTTAATTTTAGAGGTCTAGTTTGGAGCCTAGGGGACACATACAAGTTTGCCTGCGTATTAAACCCTTTACGGCAAGGGAGAGAGCAAATGGGTCACAGGTAAGGCATTTATTTAATCATAAACAAAAAAACAACCCTTAAAGTATATATGTTTTCTTTCCTGTAAGATGACCTTTTAAAACTTTTTTCATGCCTGCATTACTTGTGCTTCCTTGTAATAGGGATGTGTTTCACTTGAGGACTCAACAAGCATTATACTGAAGTCCCCTAAGAGCTCATTGGGAAGAATGAGCGATAAAACTTTAGGACAGGCAACACAGAAGTTCACCTTTTCACAGGTAAATTAATTGTCTTTAAATGATTTTAAGTTATTTATGGAAAAAGTTGCTTGTCTTCTGTTACTTCATATAAAGCAAACAAGTTTTTCTTAACTGTCTTTAGAATTATCAACGTGTATCTGACTCCTTACAAGTACCTAAATATTGCTTAAACAAAATAAAGAGATTAACCAGCTTCTTGGTAACATTCAGGTGTTTGGACCTGAAGCAACTCAAGAAGAATTCTTTGAAGGTACTGTGAAGCAACCAGTGAAAGAGTTCTTAGAAGGATGTAATTGCCTTGTTTTACGTATGGCGTTACAAATGCTGGGAAAACTTACACATTCCAAGGTATGAGCAGAAATGCTTTTTCCTTGAATTAATTTCTTAAAGTGAGAACTACTTCTAGAAGAGAGAGATGTTATGACTTCTTACCTAGTTACTCAACAGGCCTTGTACGTTGCCTTCTTTTGAATACTAGTAACCTTGAAAAGTCGTCTTCTTCCATAACAAATATTACTAAATTTACAAGTGTGTAAGACAGCATACACTACAATAACTTTGGTTTTTGTTCCTACTATAAATGCGTGCATCTTAAATGCTGTTCTTTATTTGAAGGCAAAGTATGTCTGAGTTTGTTTGATTTATTGTAGGCAGAAATTAAACATTCTGAAACATTTGATCAAGGTATTTCAATCTTTTTTCAAATTTCTGATTTTAGTAATAACAGCAGCATAGAAGATTGTGTTCCCTGAGCTTTAGTAGTACAGAAATAATACATAAATGTCCTTTCTGGCTGGGAGCAGTTGTTTTTTATGTTTAATATTGTCATAACAAATGAAACGATTGGGTTCACAGGAAACAAGTTCCCCTTATTTCTGTTATTTAGTGTTCTGTTACTATGTATTTCCAATAGTTTTATATGCGTGGAGCTGAAGACTTTCCCATAGTAATACCTTTTTAGGACTTAAATATTAAGAATCAACAGGGTAGTATGTTCAAAAATTATCTTTCTATGCACCTTCCATACAGCACTATAGAAATTCTTCTGCGTATTGTCCTCTCTTGTGTTCATGACTGACTTTAAAACACTGAAGCTTGCTTGGTATTTAGTGACAGTGGAAAAACTAAGGCGTGAAGTAGGCAAGATGTGGAGGTAGTTGTGTGCTCCAAGAAAAGGCAATGGGAAAGGAGCTGAGTTACTCTAACAGTTTTTATGAGACTTGTAGATATTTCTAAATAGGGTTTGTGGGACGAAGGGAATGTTGTAGCAGAGACATCACTCTGGTTGTTATTTCAGGGTTGTTTCAGAGCGGGAAGGGAGCCTGGTAAACAGTTGAAAATCTGCACGTCTGTTAAATGTGGGAGTTTGCTGTGGGTTATTTTTTCTTCTTAAGGCTAAGCTTATGCAGAATATTCTGGCTGTTTTAAAGTGATGCCCTGTAATGTCTAAGGAATGGGATGTGAGCTGTTGCTTAAAGCCAGTATTTTTCAGGGAACAGTCTAGTAACACTGCAAACATTGCTTCAGACTGTAACTGGCCTCTAAATTCTTTGTGTATACTTTGAGATTAGAATCAGTTATCTTTGTCTTCATTTATGTTTATATGTTGCTTACAATAGTAACCTGGCCCTTCTTTTGTGTATTGCTTACAGGGACAGAAGATGATGTTGGTATTTTGCCAAGGACGATGGATATGTTGTTTAAAACTGTTGGAGGAAGGCTATACACGAAAATGGATCTGAAACCTATTCGGTGGAGAGATTACGTAAAACTGACTAATGACAAAGTGAGAGAAGAAATTGCTCTTAAAAATTCGTTGCTTCGTCTGACAAAAGAGGTAGGAATCTACTTTATAAAGAAATGATGAGTACATGCATCTTGTGATAGTTCAGTGTTATCCTTTCCATTCTGTAATGAAAGAGGGTTCTGTATTTACACACAGTTTTCTATTTGTCTTTCTGTTCCTGCTGAAAAAGAATGAAGCATCTTATTAGTGGTGTGCTACACCACACTGGGGTATTTTAGTTGTGGAGTATGTTAACTTGATCTTACTGATGAGGTGGTTAAGTGTGGACTTCACAGTGTGAAAGGCAGGTGGCAGTAAAATTCCTTCTGAATTATTTCAAGAGCACAGCTGAGTATGAAGTCTGGCTCCAATGATATTTAAGTATTTCGGGGAAAAATAAAACCTGTCTTCTACATGAACCAAAGATGTGTAAAACTGTTCTAGGTTTAGTGAGTATGTGGAAAGAAAATGCAGTGAACAGCTATATGCTGATCTCATCCTACTCCATTAGAGAGTTAAGATGTGATCGTGCGATATAGGTGCCTCCTCTAGTTTCAAGACCCGTGTTCCTAGGTAAAATACTTGACCTTATAAGCTAAGTAGGTACAAGCTTTGCTGACTATACAAAGCCAGATCTGGGTGAGTGTCATGTAGATGAAAACTTCTATGGTAAAAGTTTTACTTCTAAGCATACTGTATCTGGTAGGTGAGATTCCTCCTCTTCAGTAGATGAGAATTTCTTTCTACTTTTGTGCTCTATAAAAAAGCAACACAACCTGAAGCCTGGGAACTGAGTATACATCTATGAACATCATGAGATCTACATGTTGGGAGCTATTCTGTATTTTCTATGACCAAACTACTTAAAAATATTATATTTACAAAATTTAGTCATAACTTCATTTGTGTAACACTTTGATAGCCTGAGTTAAGAAATAATAAGCTGCTTATCTACATTAAGTGATCAAGTATTCTATTTTAACTTCCTTTTCTGAGAGTTGACCTAATAAGCCATAGGATATGGAAGTCCTGAATTAAGAAAATCCCAATAAGAAAAATATTTCAGGAGTCCAAGATTCATGAAGGGTAAAATGCAGATTATAAATGGGCTATTGAAAATCATCTTATTAAATAACTCCTTTTCCTGTTGGGGATTCTCTCCCTATTTGTTCTTTTTCTTTCTGAATCAGGAAGCTGAAATGCATCAGATCTTATAGTAAAGGAATTGTCAGAAATGAGTAGTAAGGTGAAACCAGTCAAAACGTGTAGCCAGGATTTTTGTGTTGGCACCTTGGAACTATACTGTATTGTTTTCTGGTAGAGCAATACAGCTGCTTTTAAAATAAATAAATAAACAAATAAATAAATAAATAAAAGCAACCAGTGGTGTATTGGTGCTGTACATCAATAATAAATCCTAAAGTCTCTGTTTTCTTTCGTAGGTAGACCATCACAACAGCACTAATGACAAATCCCCAGCTGATTCTAAGGGTATGTTTTATATTAAACAGTAGCAATTAGAAAAGCTTCTGTAAGGTCAACGACTGGCTTTTTTGGCTAATGCTGATAATAAAAGGATTATTTAGCTTTTATTTGTAACAGAACGGAATAATGGGCAGGACATCTGGGCAGAAAACAGAAGGAATAAAATGGCTAGGAGACTACTGGGACATCTATCATAACCTGGTTTTATGAGGTGAAAGTAAAACAAAGAAAAAGAGTATGATTTGTGATAAGATCCCTAGTGGTTTTCCGACAGGCCTTTAGGGCACTTAAGAACTCACTAAATACTTTTTTTTCCCTAAAAAGTCAGAACGAAGTGTCCTTACTAGTTCAGTTCTCTATATTGTAAAGACTGAAGAGTTCTGAATATTTCTAACCCAACTATAGATGTTAGATTGGGTTTTGGAAGTGAAAAAGCAAGCTTTATAGCAGGCGTGTCTTTGCAAATGTGTAGGGCAAGCGTCTTGACTTCCAGATACTTGGTGTTTGTATGAGAGGTGGGGATTCTCTGTGTTTATGTTCTGGGAAAAGTTTTAAGCTGTAAGCTTAACTATTACTTATTTTTAAATGCAGCTAGTTTTACTGTCTCTACATTGACTTGTAATATTTTCTACTTTGCAGGTGCAGAAAATCTCTCAGAAGGATCAGACCAACTTAGCAGATTATCTATAGATGATTTTGTGAAGTTCTCTGGGTTTCATTTTTTGAGATTTACAATGAATGTTTTTATGATTTACTGGCTCCTTTATCAAATGACAGAAAAAAAAGGACACTTTGCCTTGCTCAAGACATCAAGGGATATTCTTACGTAAAAGGTAACTAGAATACTTTGCAAACTGCCAAGCTTGTCATGGAATAGTGTAACATGTTTCTTCTGAGATAGAAAACTCTTAAATGTGTTCAGTGTAGCTCTAGAAGTGTCTGCTTGAATGTGAAGGCAACAAGCTACATGTACGTATCTGCATCTTCAACAGTATTCTCCTTATTCCTGTACTTTGCCCATAAAGCCTGTGTGAACTCCACTGCCTTCATCATCCTTGAAAATGAGAGCCATACAGTCGTTATAATGCAGACAAAATCCAGATAACCCATCCCCAATAAAAACTACAAGCTAAAACAAAAAACTTCTCAGATTGACTTCTGCCCCAATGAATACAAACTTTCGGCTTCTGTAGTTTAAGAACTTAGCTTTTGTACTTTCAGTACTAAGGCTGCTTGCTTAATTTGGATGGAACATACTTTAGTATACTGGTAGGATAAACTGTTGTGCTATACTATACCTTGCCCTTTTCTGTGGGAGGAAGAATCTTAGTCTTATCTGCCAAGAGCTTGTCGTATGTTTGAGGCAGAGTTAATGAAGTATTTTATTGTCTTAACTAAATGTTCTTAGTTTGTATACCTTATTTCTTGTTCACTTTCTCTTTTGCTAGCGAAGCTTGCAAAAATCACTTTTCCTTCTTTTGAAAGGTTTGCAGTGGGTTCAGATTTCTGATTCTAAAGAAGCTTTCAGACTTTTTAAACTGGGACAGAAACACCGGAGTTTTGCAAGCACAAAGCTAAATACTTGCTCCAGCTGAAGGTGGGAAACTTTCACTAACATTGGGTGTAACATAGTGTGGGGAAGAGGGATGAATGAAAATATTGTTTATGGCTTTTTTTCGGGGAAGAGGCTTTAAAAAGGCTTGATATCTAGTGTTCCATGTGATATTTTGTGACAGTTTGTGATTCTAGTGCTTTGAACTAGAAGGATTAGTCCTTCAAGCAGATAAGTGCATACAAAAGCTAAGTGTTTTATCAAAAACTCTCAACAAAACAACTAAGCCTTCTTCCATGTAAGTAATGGTGGTTCATGAGGGGGAAGAAAAGCAAAATAAACCAAGACGGAATGTCGCTTTAAAAGGTTTAATGCATCTAGTAGAATTATTGTTAATTGAATCTGGAATAAATCCAGCAGTGTTTTGAACAGATGTTACAGATTTTAGAAAATGTGTGTATTTCTGGCTATTGACCTTGCTTCATTTCTCCTTTTAGCCACAGTATATTTACAATTAAGGTACTAAGAATTGAAGACCTTGAAATGCCACGAGTGACACGAGTCAATGAGTAAGTTCAGAGCAGAGTTCCCTTCTTCTTTTAGGATGAAATTGTCAGTTACTTTCAGTATTGATGTATTGATATTGGGCTACGGACACTAGGTTCCCTGATACAGCCTCCTGTATGAGTGGTGGTTCCCCATTTCCTGTCATTATGCAGTACTAAACCATCAAGTTGTAATGCTGTTCTATATCTTGTGCCCACTGTTCCACACAGTGTTCCTTTATCCTTCTCACTCAACTTCTGAACTAATGTAAATCCTCAGAAGGAAGAATATGGCAGAAAAATGGAAGCTGTGTTGGAAAAGAGTTTGGCAGGAAGTAGTGTGCAACTTCACTAGGAAAGCAACATTAAAAAGCATGAAAGGGTTCAAGAAATTGTTCCTCTAGGAGGAGTGGTTGTGTTGGAAATGATAAATAATCAATGTACATTCAAAGGCAAGAAAACTTAATTTTCCTTATCTGCCTTCAGATTATCACTGTGTGATCTTGCTGGTTCAGAAAGGAATACCAAGACGTGCAATGAAGGTGACAGACTGAAAGAGAGTGGAAATATCAATGCATCTCTCCTAACTCTAAGCAAGTGTATTAGTGCACTCAAGATCAGTCAGCAGTCAAAGTAAGTCCTTGTACAAACTGTAAACTAGTTGTAGATTTCAGATATCATGTACAATGTTTAAACTATTGTTTAAAATGCAGAGTACGAAACTATGTTATGAGTGAGAACTATCTGTAGGCTTCTGCAGATGTGTGAAGACTTAATGATCTAAGAAAGTGATCTATAAACTTGCCTTCTTTTTGTTGTTGTTTTTTGTTTGTTTGTTTGTTTTTTCAAATAAAACCATTCCAGTTCTAAATTTCTGAATGTGTTATCATAGACTTAAGCAAATTAGCGTTGTGGTTTTTTTGTTTTTTTTTTTCTGGCCTTGCCTTCTCAAACAAGTCCTGGGGCAGATTATAAAATTTGTTTTCACTATTTTCACTTTAAATGTGTGAAATGTTAGACCTTTTCCTCCTTTGTTAGTTAGTTGCATTTATCATTTAGTTCTGCTGTAACAGTTTTCCTCAGGGATATTGCTGTGCTTTGTCCTAGCCAAGAGACATGGTCAGAATATATATATTATATATATATAATTTGGAAAAGAAAAATTATATATAGATATATATAATTACATATATACATATAGATATATATAATTACATATATACATATATATATTTTTTTTTCCAAACCTTGATGCAACTTCATCATTCTTTCTGATCTAGCTAACCAAATTCAGAGAGAAGAAAGCCTGCTTGCTACTTCTGTCTGAGGTTGTGCTCTAAATGAGTGCAGACAGAGCTTTCTGTATTTTAAACAATGTAGTATTTATTTACAGTCACAGCTGGATATAATTGCAGAATTCTCTGCTGATTCTCATTTGAAGGTGTCTTTCTGTCCCAAAGATTAGGTGAGCTCTGTGTTCATGAAATGCCACACTGTGCCTGGTAGCCTATTCAAATTCTGTTATGCTTAAAAGTAGATGAAAATAGGCCTTGCTACTGGATTAGTCTCTTATCTGTCTGTCCTTTCTAGGGAAGAAGGATTCCTTAAAATTAGCTGCTGCTTAAAGTGCTTTGATTTATTCAGAACTGTTTTATTTGTTGGTCCTGATCACTTGAAATTTTAACAATATGGGGGAAATGTAGTGATGACTTTGATAGTAATTTTCTTTAAAATAAGAACTCATTTACCACTCCTGCACTAAAGCTACTTATGGGTCACGTGTGTTGTGACAGGAGCGTAGCTATGTGAAGCTTTTAGCTCTGTTGGCAGAATTCAGTAGCTGTAATGAGTCCAGCAGGTAACCTCACTAGAGAACAGTGTGTTTAGTCACGCTTTAGGAGTTCTCTCCTAATTTTCTGTACATCACCAGCTGTTTGATTCAGTGACTTAACCTTGGTTTAGGAAACACCAGAGATGTTGTGATAAGTATATGCTTCTTTATTTCCGAAGTATTTACTATTGTCCTTTCCTAGAGACAATATACTGAGAGAGTGGTTATCTCTGATTTTGTTGGGTACTGTTTTCTTAGAAGTAGATAGGTCAGTTTGCCAGATGTGGTAAGGGAAAGAGAAAGGTGAGAGAGAATTTAAGCTAACGTGAGGCTGTATGACCTATCTTAGGCTGGATGTTGAATGTACTTTTTGTTTTAAATGTTCTCGTGGGTTGTCTAAGAAGATAATGGCTGCATAGTAGCTGGAACAATCATACAACCTGTCTGCAAACTAGCAAAAAGATTAAATTCAAAACAACCCACAACTCAAAATGATTTAAAGACTAGTGCGGTTATTAATGAGTTGTCTTCCACTTGGATAGCTCTCACATTGAAATGAAGCTGTTAACTTCTGCTAATGGGATTTGTTGTGGTTTTTGTCTTCAAAGGGTGCAGCAGCACATACCGTTTCGTGAAAGTAAGTTAACACACTTTCTTCAGGGATTCTTCAGTGGAAAAGGGAAGATACACATGTTAGCAAACATCAGCCAGTGTGCTTCAACCTATGAAGAAACACTCAATGTGCTAAGATTCTCAGCTATTGCACAAAAAGTGAGTATGTTGTAGTCTATTTTGTTGATCAGTACTTATGATTTGCATTTAAAGAAAAAATTCTGTTCTTCTAAGAATATGAATCTATTTGTGTAGTATCTGTAGTGAATCTGGGTGTTTGTCTCCATACAGCAGTCAGGATTTTTAATTTAGTGTTTTAGTTGAGCTTAATTTTCCTACAGAGTTTTCTAAAAATCTCTACTGGGGTCTTTGTGTTTCTTTGGGGCGTGAGGGCAGAAGCATCTTCTGAGAATCTCATTCCTAAAAAGTATTCAACCTAACAAGAAGCAACTTGTTACATCTGGAGGAGATTTTATGCTATTTACTTAATTTTTCTCTCTTCTCAAAATATGATCCCATGTAGGAAAGCAAATCCAGCTACCCCATATCTTGCTGCTGTTGTAATTTTGATTATTGTCCAGTTCAAGTGTTGACAAAAGAAGTGGAGCAGTAAAGAGTTTGAAAAGCTGTGTTATGGCCATCAGATGCTTCAGTGGGAAAGTGGGGGTTAAGCGGAATGGGTAGGAGTGAGTGCTATGATATAACACTGAAGAAGTTAAGCTGTCAGATCAGTGCTACAGTCTTGATGGAAAACTTTGAAGTGCTGAGAGTTTGTGTTTGAAGCACAATTGATGGATGTGTGCCCTTGGATTGTGGCCTTATCTGAAAGAGGTTAAGTGTGAAAGTAGAGGGAGCAGCCTATGAGGGTGATGTGGCGCTGCAAGACAAAGAACTGAAAAGATGATGATCAGTTGCATTGAATGCAACTGGAAACTCAAAACATAAAAAAAGCAGAAATCTATGGCTGCATGAAGTGGCAGTTCTTGTACATTGTTGGCCTAGTGAAACTCTTGAGGTTAAAAGCAGGATTGGAGTCTGCAATAACTCTTTTGTAATTTCTTGAAAACTGGTTTAAGTAGTGACCAAACATCAAATACTATAAAATATATTAGCTGTTACTAGAATGCCACTTATCTTCCCCCCATATGAATCACTGTCATGTTGTATGTGAATTTGTGAGGTGGGTTTTGAAGCTGAAATTAAAAACTTCTTGTATGGCTGTGTTCATAGTGGCTATCCAGACTATGTGTAGAAATAACAGCTATTATGTAGTCAGCTATTCACCAGTTTTAACTGATTATAAATTACGTTTCAGGGTGGAGAACATAGCATAGTGCCTGACACCTGTGTTGATCCTGAGGGCATTCTTGATTCTGTGCATTATGATGTCATGGATATTAAAGAGCAAGCTGAGGCAGCACATAGTTCCATTGTATCCCTGGGGGACCCGAAGGAAGATATTGGCTGGTTTGAAAAGCAGCTGGAGAAAACTAACTTTGAACTGATGGAGACCAAAGAAGAGCTAACAGAGAAAAACAGCAAACTACTTAAAACTGAAGAAGAGCTGATGCAGAAGAACAAAGGTGAGTTATGCGATGTGAAAGGTAGAAGACAGAAATAGTTCATTAATCTAAAATAGAAATAACCAGTTTGAGTAGGAATTAGAGGAGATGTTTTACCTTTGGAACCATAGCCTGTAGATAAATGATAGTTTGTTCCTTGTGTATATTCAGGTTCAGCAATTCCACGGTTTTTGGTTATTTCTTTTCTTTTTTTTTTTTCCCCCTCTCCTTTAAACTGCAACTAGCAGCTTTACGCTTTCGTAAGTATGGGGTTAAATGTCTATATCCTGATTTTTACTTTTATATTGTAATCTCTACTCTTCTTTATGTCTTGTTGATGCAATGTTTTCATTCCAAGAAATATAGAAAACTTTTGAATCACTCCCAATAAGTGAAGACCACATGCAAATTAATTAATCTGTTTAAAAGCTACCTAAACATTAGAATATCTGGAAAAATTGATTACTTAATAAACTATCTATTGGCTACTTATGTAATACAACCTTTTCTGTGTGTTACAGACTTTGAAATGCAGATGATTAAATTGGATGAGTCTGATGAGCAACTTAAAGAAGCAACTGAGGTAACTTTATCAAGATGTTGTGTAAAATTGTTTTAATTAATTAATTAATGAATACCAACTTGTGGTAGCTTAAAATGCTATTCCAGTAGGCTCAGTTAATAGATTTCTTACCAAGCTTAGCTTAACTGAATTTGCCTTTAATGCATTGTGTAATTCAGCTACTTAACACTACATTAGAAACTGATGACTGAATTTTTTTTATTTTTTATTTCCAATCTCAATCAAGGTGCAGAAAGATGACATTATTACAGAGCTACAAGACTTAAAATCTCATTTAGAAGAAAAAGTAAAAGATTATGTGAGTTTTACACATCTCCGTATCCTTATACAAAAAAAGAAAAACACTAATTCTATGCTTGTAATCAACACATTTTTGGAAAACTGATTTTCTGTATGTAGCTGGTACTCGCTTGAAATTGTAAACAATTCAAATTTATCTGAAGGTAGTTGTTGTTAACACAAACAACAAAAATATCAGTGTGTTCCACTAACTCCTGCCTCACACTCCTACATCAGAGGAAGAGCAACAGTAAAAGTATGTTGAGTAGAGTTGGAAGTACGTGTATGAATGGTCAGGATATCTCCACGGTCTATGCAGTCCATAAAACTTTATCCTGACTAATGTACTGCGAGCTACTGAATATGTGAAGACTAGCTTGATTAAGTATGTGTGCATACCACTTCTGGTGGTTTTTGTTCATTTTTTGATGTTTGGTAGCCTGAAGTAGCTCTGAAAACATTTATAGTTAATTCTGTCACTCAGATCTCTAACCTTGTAAGCTTAGCAACTTGACCCTTCTTAGTCTTTGACTGTCTGCATCACTGCAACTTAGTATTTCCATGGTATTAAAGCTGACTGTGATGAGTAGTCATGTCCTCACCTATTACTTCTTCCAAGAACAAGGCTCCAACTCTATCTGTGAGATTGTGTGGCCTGAACACTTCTGAGGCTTTTCTTTTCATAAGCTACTAAAGATGAATAATCAGTCCTTGGCAGTGCCAGCATGGCTTAACAATCGTCATCTTGTAAGTAAGGAAGCTTCACTTGTGGTCAAGGACACAATCTAAAATATGCGTAACAGAGCTGACTAAGCTTTAAGGTTAGATTATATCTGTCACGATGAAAGTGATTTTAGCAGCTTAGCAGAAGTGTGATGTGATGAACTTGTATGAGAGCTGACCATTTGCTTTTTGACCATGTTTGTAATTTTGTTGACTTCTTGGAAACAGGAAATTCTTTGATAAACTGGTAAACTCTTGATTGTGTGCAAGTCTTTTACTTTGTAACCTGCTAGGCTCTTGCTTTCCCTTGTATACTCTACCGAGTATTGCACTTGTCATTATCTGAAGGTGTACTTGTTCTGTCTGCTATTGAGATTTGTAACTGATGTCTATAGAGTCACTGGGTAAATATTTTAGCTGTATGGTTTTGTGTAAATATTTGCCTACAGAAGATTACTGAGACTTAAGTGCTCCTTTTGTTAAGCTTCAATGTAACTGATCTTATATCAATACAGGAAAAGACTACCTACCATTTAACTACCATTAAAGCAGAACCGGCAGAAGAGAACACTAATAAAGGAACTGAAAGCAGCCAATTTTCAGTGCTTTCAGTTAAAGCACTGAAACAAGAGAAAACTGAGTTGGAAGTGGGAAGAAAGCGCAGTACTGATGAAGATAAGCCTACTGTGGAAGAGCCACCTCCAAAGAAAGGTACAGTTTCTTCCATCCTTGAACAGGGTGTCTTCCAAAACAATAAATTGCTTCCTATTCCGGATAGGAAGCAAAAGGCTGTGAAGCGCGTACCTTATGGTATAAGGAGAAAAGCCACTGTGTTAAACTGTAAATAGAAGTAACTGTTATGTAAATATCCCTTTTTCAGAAGGTCCTATGCTGTTCATTTTTGAATGCTTAGGATTAAAAGTTTTTTGCACTATTTTTTTCCTTTTTGCTGCTTTTTCCTCATCTGTTGATGCACTTGCAGATTTGGTAATAGTTTTAAAGCAGTTTCTTTAGGATTGTTTCAACTGCTGTTGCTGATCTTCTGAGTAGCATCAGCTGCTCAAGTGCTTTTTTTTGTTTGTTTTGTTTTTCCTGAAGCAACTATCAAAATTGTTGACGACCTGCTAATTGCTCGCTCATGGGCAATATTTGAGCAAAATGGTTTGGATGAGCTCTGATGCATTGAACTTCACTTCTGGGCACAGCTGAGCATCAGTGTTCCTAGAATTACGGAAGGCATATACAATGTAGAAGGGAAAATCTAAAACTTAGCTGTAGTCCCTTCCTTTCTTGTATTCCTCTTGCAAAATATGTGCAAGGGAGAAAGTCAAGGCCTTCTTTGGATGAGATGCTGTTCTCGGATGATTTGTCCCTGCTGCCTTTATTTGGCATAAATATTGAATCCTAATGTGACCACTGAATGGCATCACATATAAGCTTACCAGAGACTGAGGGAGGGATGTGGACTCCTCCATACTCCAAATAGTAGTGGGTTTGTTCTAATCATATGACCAAAGCTCTCATTTAAAAATTAATGACAGCAATGCTCCACATAGGAATTAAAATGGGTAGCTGATAGTCACAATGTCACAATGAAGTTTTCGGTTAAGAAGTACTGAGTATTCAATCATGTTAAAATTTTCTTCTATTTGTGAGTATTAATAGCGTCCAATTTCAAAAACCGCTTAATATATATTCTTTAGCTGTGTTAAATATACACAGTAGAACAATGAGCACAGGTATGTTGTGCTGGTTCTTTTGTAGAATTAGTTATATAAGTAGCACGAGCAAAAGTGTTTTAGGAGATGCTAGGTTATCTCAGCTTCAAGTTCAGGGTATTTACACCATTCTCTGAGCTTTTAGGTCTTGTTTCCTATGCTCTGTAATAATGCTTTTTCCCTACTTCCTCTGTAAGGAGCTTCTAGACTGAACATTACACATCTTCTCCCTAGTCTTATTTATCTTGCTTTAGTACTTGCTTGTTGTTTTCAGCATAAAGTGTTTAGATTACTTATAAATCATATTCCCCTCACTAGTGTTGCTGGGTGAGCAGTCAAAACCCAAAACCTGGTTTGGGGTGGAATATGCCACTGCTGTTTCTTCAGTATGACTTTTAAATCAGTTGAGGGCTGTATATAAAACTCCTTAGATGAGTTAAGAGGCTGTTTCCATGCAGTACATGTGAATCTGTATGTAATGCAGGCTGCACGTGGGCACTATAAAATTCTGCATTGTAGTAATAAAAGGACTGTACAAGAATCACCATTGAATATATTGTTGTGGTGACCCAATCCCTAGTAAGTCTTGACTTATATTTATTTTTTTTAATACTTAAAGTATGCATATTATGGAATGGACATAACTGGATTCTAAAGCAATGATGAAATACAGCAGAAGTCGCTTTTGATAGAAAGAAAATGCATGTGATTTTAGCTAATTGCTCACCAGTTAAAGAAAAAAACAGCCCCAAGCTAATGGAATATTTATGGAAACTTGAATCTGCAAATTTGTACAACTTTATGAGTGAACTTTATATGCAAAAGAGTAAGTGTGGACAGAAGTAGGAATCCTCATATTTTGTTTAGAGATGAACTGAATAAGAGAGACAGATATCAACACTTAAGTGATCAACTTGTCCAGGGTTTTATCTTTCTTTTGAAAGTAAGAGGACTGTGAGTTGGAATGAAATTTCTTAGAGAACTGTTTATCTACCATTTAGATGTACATGGAGTGATTCCTGGCTGCCTTATAGGGATTGCTGAAGCACGGAAGATAGAAAGAATATAGCTGTGAATTATCTATCTCGTTCCCATGTTTCTTAAATCTAATTAGATTTTCTACTGGTGTGGAGTGGAAGGTTTGAGTAGTGCCATGGTAAAAGTGTTCTTCCAGACTGAAAACCTTTTGCTCTTAATTCTGTATAGAAATCTGAGGCACCTGATTACGTGTTCAGAGGACTTTAATTCCTTCACTAGTATCAAATACTATGTGATGTGAGGGCATGGCTTGCATATTACGACAGTGTTTCACTTAGAAGTTGCTACTTGGTGTTGTGAACTGCTATGTAATAATGATTTTAATCAATCTGAGCTACATTCCTTTTCCCTTTTTTGTTTGTTTGTTTGTTTGTTTGTTTTACAGTAGTTGTAAATGAGAGAAAGAAAAGGAACACTGTAGAGCAAAGGACAATTGAACACATGAAACAAAAGTGCTCCGCGTACCGAAAGGAAGTACTAGCACTGAAGGAAAGAACTGAAATCTTGGAACATCATTTAACTGTGCTTGAAGAACAATGCAGAAGAGAAAAAAATAAAAAAGAAGATTTCAGTAAGCAGGTAACAAGCCTGCGTATTGAGCTTTCTTTTTCTGAAGAAACAGCTGATGCCCTCCGTGAACAAATTCTGCAGGGTCAAGCTGACTATCGGGAAATTGCTTCTGAACTGGATGAACAGAAATCTATAAATATGACACTTGAAAACAAAAATGCCCAACTAACTAACAACATAGAAGTTGCCAAAGAATGTATAATTGATAAAGTGTCACAAGTAAAAGAAATGCGGACCAAATTAGATGAATTATACAAATGTCACTTAGAGTTTCACGCCATTGCTACTGACTTTGTCAGTGTAAAGGATTCCTCAGACTCTGAAAAAGATGAGACATGAGAGGGATATCTCAAATTAGTTCTGCATGCATTCAGTCACAGACTTCTTCCATCTCAGATCTTGTGCAGGACCTCTCCTTTAACTATAGTCTTAAAAGGATTTGGGAAGTATGCAGAAATATTGTTGATGTTTCCTCACAAAAAAGTCAGCACATCAAAGCACTGCTTCAAGACAATGAAAACCTAAAGGCGGGACTGAATAATGCTGAAAATCATAATCGTCAACTTGTAATGAAGCTATGTGAGATTACAACTCACACTAGTCAGGAAGAAGATCTTGTGAATCAGTTACATGAGCAAATAGAAAAGAAAACTCAGGAGTTTGAAGAAAAGACTGCAGAAGATCAGAGAGTGATTGCACAATTTCAGGAGGAAGTTGCCAACTGTGAGGTAAAAATAAGAGAGCTTGAATATCGCCTGGAGGCTTACAAGACAATGGAAGACAATGTGTCAAAACTCAATGAATTACTTAAAGAAAAAGAATCTATTATTGTTAATCTAGAGACAGTTACAGCAACTCTGCAGGAGAAGTCTGCAAATGCAGACAAAAAGTTTGAAGAGTTAAGTAGCAAAGAAGCAAATCTGATTCAAGAAGTTTTGCAGCTTAAAAACAGCTTGGAGCAGATGAAACACTCTCTTCGGGAAAAGGAAAAGAGTGAAATGGAGAAAGTGCAACGTATAGAATCGTAAGTAACCACTGAGTTAACTTAGAGCCCTTTGAGAATGAACTAGAGTTAAAAATAGTTAATGGGAACATCCCTTCGACTTAATGCATCTGCATGCTTATCAATGGCCAAACTACTACTTTAGGATGCTTTGGTATGCTACTTGAGTTCCAAGGGAAAACAGGAGTGTGCAAGGAAATAAAGAATAATATGGGGATTTCTGGTGGTTTTGTTGTACATCCCTCAGAATAGCATCTGAATAATTTATTGCTTCAGAATCTGATTATGAGAAGCAAGCTGAAATTCAAAAGTAATTGTTTAAATCTTGTCACTGGTCTAGATAGATTTAAGAGTCTATTTACAAATAGAAACCAACAGGCAGGGCATGGATGAAGCTGTAATTGCTGTTTCCATGAGATGTGTAACAATAATGTTCTTTGTGTCTTTATTTTTAACATAAGGCTAGAAAATATTCTTTCTGAGAGTTCTGCCCTTGTACTGAATTTGAAAAAAGATTTGCAGAGGAAAGAAGAAGAGTATGCAGATCTAAAAGACAAACATTCTGATGCCGAGAAACAAATTCAGCAAGTACAAAGCGAGGTTTGTAACTCCAAAGCCTAAAACCTAAGTCTTGTGAAAAAACGCTGATAACTGGGAAGAAGAATGCTATTTACTTGAAGAGAAATAGACTCATTTCCAGAGGCTCTTTTATATAAGCATGTATATTTTTTTTCTTCAATTTCAGCTTCAGTGATGTTAATAGTTAAAATTTAATTATTAAACAAGAAGATATCTTAAAACCCATTTTGCAGGATCTTAGTCTGAAAGTTTATTGGGTGTGCTTGGGGTGGAAAATTGAAGCTTAAAAATGAATTCATGTCTTCCTTGGTAACCTTGCACTTGCTGTCATTTTCCTACTCAGCACTTGTTTGTGAATTCCTCTTTATTTAACAAAGAAGTATTTGGCCAGGTTGGATTACAGAAGTCTTTTAATGAACCGTGAGCTGTGCTTACATTACAGGTGTCCACGATGCGTTCTGTGGAGGAATCCCTCAGGATCAAGACGTATCAACTTGAAAGGGTTATTAACTATTTTAAGGATGAGCTGGATTATAAAGACTTCTATATCCAACAACTTAAGCAGGTATTTTACTTGCTCTTAATTTTTATTAAATGAATGATGCAGGTTTTCCAAGCAACAGGAAAAAGGTCAAAAAAAAAAAAAAAATTTGGAGCAAAATGAAAGTGGCCAACTGAAATTAGTGGTAGACCATGAAAGATATTCAAATAATTAGTCACTACAGAGCACTGGCAGATTGCTTTAAATACAATAATCTGCATAGTAAATACATATGTAATACATGCATATAACCTGATCTTGTTGAGTGACATCACGATATGTTAATTGAAATGTCTTACCATAAACTCTTTTTATCAGCTTGAGTCCTTATTTATGCTATATGAAAAACTTATTAATTCTAGGCTGTCTTAAAGATTCTGCTTGTTTTTACTGTGTATGCTTTTCTTTCAACATGAAATATAGGAGCTGGTGGAAACTGAGAGGATGGAAGATATCTCCAAAGACTATGACCAACTATGTGACGGTCAGCCATTATTTGTGTGTGTGTGTGTGTGTGTGTGGAATATCCGTGTAAATGTTGTCACATTGCTAATGACTTTGAGTCTTCTGTGTTTCGATTTTAAAACATGTCTGCATATATTTGTATGTAAATATTTCAATGGAGATGCTCTATTTCTTTTAAAAGAGCTTTTGGTCATGGGAGAATCTTGATTTGAGAATAATGGGAGATAGTAGGGAGTTCATCTGTAAATTTTTAAACCTTCAGATCTGTGTGCAAGGGATAGAACAATTGAAGTTATGCGGATGACATTAGAAGAACAAGAGGAAATGCAGCTTGAACAAGATGAAATGCTTCAAGCTCAGTTAGAAGAGAACCAAAAATTAGCTTCAGGTAATCTTTCCAGGGAAAGGGAGCAGGGATGCAAAAGGGGTTTAGACGTACTGTGATAGCCACTTCCATTTTCATGTGACTGTTACTTAGGCATTAACGTTCCATAGTAAACAACAAATCTCTTGTAGTTAAAGGCTTCTGTTATTTCTTTATGTCTGTAGCAGATAAAACTGAAGCAGCTTTAGTAAAAAGTCATTGGTGTGGTATTTCAAATATATATTTGAAATGATATGCTATCTAACCTCATTTTGTGTATTGAGTAGAACTGATTGCATGGAAACAGAAATACAGTGAGCTGGAATACCAGAGCAATAGTGACTGGCAGCAAAAGAACAACGAAAGTGATGAGGCAAATTTGAATGAAAACAGTACAGAATTAATAAAGCTGCAAAAAGAGCTGGAGGTAACTTAACTTCAAAGTTGTAACTTGATAAAGTAAACTGTTATATTGATTACAGAAACTTCCTGTAAAAGCTGCAGTGCAACATGTAATAGGGACCAGGTACAGCTTTTTTGTGGTACGTTAAGAATGGCATCACTGATGCCCCCATAGTATAGGAAGTGTAGCCTTCCCTACATTATGCTGCCATGAGCAGTGCTTCTTTTGCTGGCCTCTGAACAGTTAGTTGTCTTATCCCATCTGATGTTATTTTTTGTTGTTGTTGTTTGTTTGTTTTTTTTTAAATAAAAGTAGTGGGCTGGCATTGGGAGTTTTCTAAGTGAGTATACAATAGGTTACATCCACTCTGTTAGTGGAATGGTTCTGAACTTCTTTCCTCCTTCACCTTGAGTAAGCTTATTTATGATATTTTTTTTAATGCGCAGAGCCAATTCACTTTTTCAAGAAGAGGGGAAAGTTGAACATTCATTGCTTCATTCTATACCACGTCAATGTGCTATAAGCAGAGTATACTTATACAATTGTTGTTTGCAAGAAAGGAATACTAACTCAAAGCAAATTGTAACTTACGGTGTATTTGTCAAAACTGTTTTCTGTTAGTTGCTTGGGCAACTAATATAAGCTATCGAAATCATCATCTAACTTTATCACCAGGAAGCCTTTTTTGTTGGGCTGCGGGTCTAGGAATTTTCCTTGGTTAAAAGACTTTTATTTTTTCCAAGCAGTTTCTCAGGTGCTCTGTCCTATATATGAGAATGTCTGCCAGTAGGTTTGATAGGAAAGGAGACTACTCCTACAGTGTAAACTGTGTTGCTTTTCTTTGTCTTTCAACCCTGAAGGAGCTGCAAGTTTTTCTACAACTGCTGCAAGGCAGCGTAAAGTGTTAGAAGTTTTTAAGTTAAAAGAGTTTTTCTTATACTGACTTTTGGTGTAAGTTCTGTAAAGCTTGTGTGAACATTTATAAAGAAAAAGAGATGTTTTATGGAGGCTCTCCAGTCTGAATAAGAAATACTGGAAATGATTATTTTTTAATGGAAAAGAACTAATGATTATCCAATACCTGCCTTTGGGAATATTCTGTAGTAAAAACTGCTAATGTTTCTGTTATCTTGCAGAAACAAGTCTATTTAATGATGACCTGGCTTTTAAGACTTTTATTCCTTAATGACTCACTATTTCATTTTTGGTTTCTTTGAAACAGGAAAGTGAGACTAAGTATCAAACTGATAGAAAAAAGTGGCTGGAGGAGAAAGAAGAGCTCCTAAATCAGATAAAAGAAGCAGAGAATCTTCGCAACAAAGAAATGAAACAATTTGCTGAGGACCGACAACATTATGGAAAGCAACAAGCAGAAACTGTAAGTGATGAGGTCCTGGCAGAGTTGTCTGGTGCCTGTAGTTTGGAGACAACTACATACCAAGTATTAACAGTAAGGGTGCATAAGAGCAGCTTGTCCAAGTCCCCTTGCTTTCTTATGCAGCAAAGCTCATATGAGAACTGCTTGATTTGGAAAAGGAAGGAATGGGGGGGCCACAAAAAGAAAGATCTTTCATAAGTGCATAATGGAATGTCACGTATGTGGGACATCAATAAGAAAATTACAGTTGAAAAATAGATCACTATTTAATGAGGCTAAGAAAGTATTTTGTACAATAGCTTTTGTTTGTTCTCTTTTCTGCAAAGCAGAAGGCCTTTAAGCCTTTATAAGGAAGAAAAGGCAATTGAGTTTCTAAAGAAACCCCACAAACTTCTCTCCAGATACTGAATAAAAATACTTGGTCAGACGGCCACAGTTTTGCTCCTTTATCACTTTCCAAATAGTAACTGATAACAAAGTCACTTGAGTTACTTGAGCTGTTTGCTGGGCTCTTGTCATGTAACTTCTTAAACATGTGAATCTGTACATTCTGCAAAGCTTTTTTTACATCTGGAAGTAGTTAGTCCCGACTTTCTGGACCTGCAAGCAGCATAGAAGGACATGAGGAGCTTAGTATTATTATCACTTTGTGACTTTATTTTCCTAAAGCTCATTGGTAATCATTAAATGAGCAAATTGAAGTTCTTAAATAATACTAATATTTTTTCACAAGGAGAGTAATGTAGGTTGTCTAATAGAAGCATGGTTTTGCTTCTGTAGGTTTGTAGTGCAACTAGTTCTAGAGCTCCTGTGGATCTTGAAGAGATCATACATTTACTAAGACTATAAAATGGTGCTAACTACCGAAGTGTTAGAACAGTTCAGTGTGTAGTAGGTGATGTTCATCTGTTCATCTGTTCTTCATTTAGGAAAGACTTGTTGCCCAGCTGGAGGAAAAGGACCGTAATCTTCAAAAGTGGCGTGAGGAGAGAGATCAGTTAGTAGAAGCTTTGGAAGAACAGCTGAAAAGTTTGGCTTTAAATGAAAGCTTGGAGCAGATGAAACATTCTCTTTGGGAAAAGGAAAAGAGTGAAATGGAGAAAGTGCAACGTATAGAATCGTAAGTAACCACTGAGTTAACTTAGAGCCCTTTGAGAATGAACTAGAGTTAAAAATAGTTAATGGGAACATCCCTTCGACTTAATGCATCTGCATGCTTATCAATGGCCAAACTACTACTTTAGGATGCTTTGGTATGCTACTTGAGTTCCAAGGGAAAACAGGAGTGTGCAAGGAAATAAAGAATAATATGGGGATTTCTGGTGGTTTTGTTGTACATCCCTCAGAATAGCATCTGAATAATTTATTGCTTCAGAATCTGATTATGAGAAGCAAGCTGAAATTCAAAAGTAATTGTTTAAATCTTGTCACTGGTCTAGATAGATTTAAGAGTCTATTTACAAATAGAAACCAACAGGCAGGGCATGGATGAAGCTGTAATTGCTGTTTCCATGAGATGTGTAACAATAATGTTCTTTGTGTCTTTATTTTTTCTGCCCTTGTACTGAATTTGAAAAAAGATTTGCAGAGGAAAGAAGAAGAGTATGCAGATCTAAAAGACAAACATTCTGATGCCGAGAAACAAATTCAGCAAGTACAAAGCGAGGTTTGTAGTCAACTGAGATATTTTTTTCTGTAAGATTATGCTTGGCTTTCTGCTGTTAAAACTTCTCAAACTTTAACTATGAAGCTGGAAATTTCACACTAGTGTGGCTAGCAGCAAATCTTAGGTAAAGTTGCCATTGAAGCTCTAGAGGGGACCAGAAGTTAAAACATGGTTTCGCATAGATAATGAACAGAGGAAAGTAAAGTTGGTTAGTAGTCTGGAATAAGGTTTGTGAAGAGAATAGCTAATCTGCCTCTGGAGGGGATTTGTTATTATCTCTACGTTACTGGTGACTTGCCATTGGTATACGTGGTAACTCCAAAGCCTAAAACCTAAGTCTTGTGAAAAAACGCTGATAACTGGGAAGAAGAATGCTATTTACTTGAAGAGAAATAGACTCATTTCCAGAGGCTCTTTAATATAAGCATGTATATTTTTTTTCTTCAGTTTCAGCTTCAGTGATGTTAATAGTTAAAATTTAATTATTAAACAAGTAGATATTTTAAAACCCATTTTGCAGGATCTTAGTCTGAAAGTTTATTGGGTGTGCTTGGGGTGGAAAATTGAAGCTTAAAAATGAATTCATGTCTTCCTTGGTAACCTTGCACTTGCTGTCATTTTCCTACTCAGCACTTGTTTGTGAATTCCTCTTTATTTAACAAAGAAGTATTTGGCCAGGTTGGATTACAGAAGTCTTTTAATGAACTGTGAGCTGTGCTTACATTACAGGTGTCCACGATGCGTTCTGTGGAGGAATCCCTCAGGAACAGGATGGATGAACTTGAAAGGATTAATAACCAGTTTAAGGATGAGCTGGATTATAAAGACTATACTATCCAACAACTTAAACAGGTATTTTTCTTGCTCTTAATTTTTATTAAATGAATGATGCAGGTTTTCCAAGCAACAGGAAAAAGGTCAAAAAAAAAAAAAAAAATTGGAGCAAAATGAAAGTGGCCAACTGAAATTAGTGGTAGACCATGAAAGATATTCAAATAATTAGTCACTACAGAGCACTGGCAGATTGCTTTAAATACAATAATCTGCATAGTAAATACATATGTAATACATGCATGTAACCTGATCTTGTTGAGTGACATCACGATATGTTAATTGAAATGTCTTACCATAAACTCTTTCTATCAGCTTGAGTCCTTATTTATGCTATATGAAAAACTTATTAATTCTAGGCTGTCTTAAAAATTCTGCTTGTTTCTACTGTGTATGCTTTTCTTTCAACATGAAATATAGGAGCTGGAGGAAAGGGACCATAATCTTCAAAAGTGGCGTGAGGAGAGAGATCAGTTAGTAGAAGCTTTGGAAGAACAGCTCAAAACTTTGGCTTCTATTGCCATACAAAAAGAGACAGAAATAGCAGAACTGAGACAATCTGCCTTAAAGGATTCAAGCAAGGTCAGCTATCCTTTCCTCCTACCTGATTAGCTACCCATAAATTCTGTAAAACTCCTGTACCTGCTCTTTGTATTCTGGATGTGGTTCTGTTCTTGAACACTGTCGTATTGACATCATGTGCAACTAACCAAAAAAAGCACCAGCTTTTATTTTTGTTCTTCAGAAACAGAATTTCTGTTAATTACTAAAATTTCAATTTTTTCAGTAGTTCAGATAAGCAGATGTCAGTTTGATGCTTATGATCCTACAATCATACTGGACATCTGTAGCTTTTTCTGATAATTCACAGCATTTCCGGATCCCAAGCTAGGCTCAATACTCAGACAGTAGTTCTGTCTCAGGTTTCTTACTTTCTTTGCTTTCTCTGAGGTAGTATCTACAATGGCATGAAAAGACAGAAGGGGACGTGGAGAGAGATTAAGGGAAGCATCAAAAAGCAGAGGGGGGATGATCTCTGGAAGTTGCATTTCTTATTTCAAAATCCAGCTTTTAATCAGGATAGCCAATCTAAGCCGTAGCATAGAATTTCAGAAGCTAAACAGAAGACTAAATGAGTTGTGCTCTTTTGAGAATGTTTGGATTCACTTTCTCTGAGAAGAAAGATGTTCTCATAGCAAAACTTCCCCTACAACTGCCGACTTTCTCACAGTACCGAGGATTTGGGAACGAATAAAAGCTCGGGTTATTATATCTTAAGAGAGATGAAGGCTGAAGCACATAAGTAAAATAGAAGAATCAAAATATATTGTATTACAACTTCCCAGGCAATTCTGTGACTACTGCACTTGTAACAGTGACCGTACAAATCCGTGAAATGTTACTGTTCTTGAATAGTTAAGTGTTCTAGCCTGCAATTCTAAAACTGATGCTACTAAGTAATTGCAATACTGCTTGTGTGTGTTAATTCCTTTTGCCAATCCCACAACTCAGCAGTTTTTACTGTTTATTAGGATAATGCAACTGTGATAGAAGAGTTAAGAAAAGAACTGGCTGACAAAGATGACTTTATAAAGGAATTAAAACAACGCATTAACCACAGTAGCCCTCAGTGTTTGCCAGAAATACCTTTACTTGAAGAAAGACAAAGTAGAAGGAATGACTCTGTAAATGAAAAGGTATGATTATATTTATAGAAAGTAAGTACTTAACATCTTGTTAACCCCTTTTTGTTCTTCTGTTTTCCTAGGAGATACTGGAGCTAGAATCATTTTTCTTAGCATATAGTCCTTTAACTACATATTCAGTGATGAGTACTTGTTGGTTCTTTTTGTCTTCCACTCAAACATGAGCTCTCATCTTCTCAAAACTATTTTATTTACTAGAACACCATCTCTCTGTGTACATTATGGAACTTTTCCATGCAGTTTTCCATGTATTCGTATGTGGATGCTGAAGATTAGGCAGAGGTTTAGCCTTTGGTGTTCTAACATAGCAGCTGTGAGCGTGCAGAGTATGGGGGGAATGGATGACAAAACGACCAGCGTTACAGATTTTGTCCCTAAATAATGTCTCGCTTTCTCTCTTTTGGAGGCAGAATACTGCCTGAGACTGTTAGTGAGACCCAGTAGGGTGTATCTGAAGATCACACAATGAATAGATGTTACTACCTTCCCACACTTGTGCTGTGTTTCAGCTTACGTGTTCATGTGGCGTCTGAGCTTGAGGTTTTACACTGTAGCTTTAGAAAACTCGAGATATTTTGGAGGTCTAATGCATAGCCTAATCTTTACTCCTTTTAAATATTTACAGCCTAGGAAACAACAAAGCAAAACTAAAACTGGAGAAAGTATTCCATTAAGATGCAAAGCTGAAGACAATTATTTGTCACGTCCATGTACTAGGAGCCTCACTTCATTAAATGAATCTGAGGTTAGTATGAAACTTCAGATCTGAAAATGTTGTGATTGTATTGCTTTTGATAAGGAATGAGTAGGAAAAGATCTCATGTTCTCTAAACAATTCCCAAGTTTTAATTTATTTATCCCTTTCAAGGTGATCAGATCACCTGTTTTTATAGCCTTTGATAGGAATAAAAGCTGTTGAAACAATTGTGTGATGAATTTTTGTCAGGTGCTGTTGAAAACTCTCCTCATGTTAATGCTTATGAAGTGGCTCATGATTAGATAAGTTACTTGGAAAAAATTCATGGAGCCACTGAAACGGGCACAGCAAATTGAACTTATTTTCTTCCTCTGCAGGATTTCTGGAGATTGTTTTGTTAGCAGATGATGTTAATCATTCCTATATAAGTTTTTAATTGCTAACTTTCATAAAATAGCAGTTACATATATTTTAAAAACAAAGTATTTATTAACCAACTTAATTCTTGGAAATACAGTGGGTGGTGATACTCCATTCAGATTCTTAGCAGAGCCTGATAAAGTGGCTCTGACTACTTTTTGTCTTTCTACAATCTTTGGTAACTTTTTGAGAGGAAGAAGACTACCCTCAGGGGGTCGGAACAGTGTAAGTAGTAAAAGCTGCTAGTCTGTGTTTGGGACACTGGAGTTTGCTAGTTACTAGCAGCAGTAGAAGCAGCCATCTACCATTTTCTGATGTCCCCAGCAGCCTGTCTTCCATGTGTTCAACCAGCATCTGAACTCATTTTTGATATGCTAGCTGAATTCCTGCCATAGAGAAGGAGGAGTCCAGGTGATCTCAGTTCTGACTTTGTTGTTCCTGTTGAGAAAAACAGGATTGGGTGGATTGTGGACAGTAAGTGCTGCTGGGGAAATGCATACTGACATTTCCCTGTCACTTAGCTGTGCATTTGCTGCCATTTGACCATGAGCAGGTACATGATAGCCTTCAGCTTAAGTACGGTGTCATTGCTTGAATGTCTGTATTCTCTCCAGGGAAAAGATAGCAATGGAGTTCTTTAATGACTTGTACTGGGCTTGCACCTTGCCAGCTGGACCTTACTTATGTAAATAACATCTCTAGTGTAGAAGAGGAAGGGCAAATTCCCTAAGATTAAGCTGGAAGTTAATCGAACACTTGAATCAAATGCTCCTGTTCCTGCCCAGTTCTGACACAGCAGAGTTGAGAAGAAGAAAATCGTGTCAGTTCTACCACCATTCTCTATTAAAAAAAAGTGTAGTTGTCTGTGCCCTTGAGAAAAAATGACTTGTAAAGTATCAGGCTCAGTTTAACATGGAGAACTTTTTTTGTGATCATAGATTGGAAATAATTTTAAATGTAACAAGTTCTAGGAAAGAGGGGTAAAACTCTGCTGTAACTGAAATAGACTCCTTCTGTTACAAGTGTTCTTACAGCAGGAAAATTGAATGCTTACATATCCTTTTCCAGATGCTTTATAGCTTTTTAATCTCATGGCTACCTTAACACTTGCACTTAAAATTCTTCTGTGCTATCAGGAGCATTTGGGAACTGTCCTCGACTCTTCTGGAGTGTCCGCAGAAAATGGCAAAACTAGTCGGTTCCCAAAACCGGAGCTGGAAATCCCACTGACACCTCTGCAACCTGATAAGACGGAGATAAAGCAGCACGGCAGCATGATACCTTTAGGAGTGAAAATGCCTAAGGCAAAAAAGAAAAGAAGTGATGACATGGATGAGGTATGACCTAGACCCAACAGAAAACAAAATATCTGATGCCTTTTTACCATTCTCATTTAAGCATTAAAAAAATGCTATTTCTACCTCAGTAAAGTAGTTGAAGAATTTAATCAATGAACTGCTTTAATGAACAAAACTAATAGCCAGTCTCAGTGATAATGGTTTAAGAGAAGGGAATTTCTCTTAACTACATTGTGTATTTTCTTTGAAACCTGTAGACATAAATCAGCTTTTTAGACATCATGAGATGTCTAATACTGATATCTTAATGTCCTGTTTTTATAATTGAATGCTTATTTATTATTTGATTTACAGTGGAATAGTTACCACTAGCAAATACTTCCCTACTATTAGCAAAAGTGTTTAAAGTGTTCACTTTTGTGACATCAGTTGTTCTTTCCAAAAGAATCATGGCTGAAACTTGTCTTATTTTCCCAGGATTTTGTGAAAAGTGAGAACACGAAAAATACAAAATCTGTCATGGCTTTTAATTCACCCTCTGCAAGTGACGAGAAAATGGTTGTTTTTTGTTCTGGTTTTGAAGCTAGCTTGGGACTTCCTGTAATTGTGTGGTCACACGAAAGAAGCAGTGTCTTATCCTTATGTGTATACCTGAATGGGAATCTTACATGCTTATGAGCTCTTCCTATTAAATTCCATAATCTAACCAAAGGGCAAGTCAGTCTGTCCCCAGAGTGTGTAATGGCTGTACTGTGTAATGATTTGGAGGGAAGGATATTGCACACTGAATAGTTGGGAAGAGAAGCTTTAGTGTATTATCGTGTGCTTTTGTAAGCGAAGCCCTTGTATTAAACTAAGGTTCATATCATTTATATGCATGGCAGTTATTAAAAACAGATGTTCACATGTGATAGCAGTATCCATGGCATGGTCAGAGTATGAGTAGTAGATTTTTCCCATCTGTTGTTTCACATGTTCACATCTCTGTTGAACAGAAATCCGGAAAAGACTACTTCCTGAGAAAGCGAGTACATGCTTCAAGACTGACTAAAAAGAAGGATGAAACACTGCAAAAAGTTGGAGATTTTATTCAAAGCTCTCCTTCTATTATACACTCTAAAGGTTGGTGTAGAATAAGTTTTATTCCATGTTTTCTAGACATTGTAGAATGGCTTGTTTCTGCTGTAGGCTATTAATGTATGTGTTCTTAGACTTGTCTGCCATGTTAAGTTGTCCTTTGATTTATGAAGTAAATGCATTTATTCGTCTCTTCAGAGATTCATTATTACATTTGTGAAAACCTACAAGTATACAGAGAAAGTTGGTTCTGTCTTGTGCTTCTGTCAGCACGAAAGTTAGGCCTGTTGTTTAACTCCTGCTGAAGTTTCTGACTTCCAGCGACTTCTGAGCCATGATTGTCTTTCATACTCCATTTTAATGCATGCTTTAAGCTGCCGTACCTGAACCTATAAACAGTTTCAGCTATAGAAGCAATAAAGAACCTCGATGAACAAATACAATTTCTGAGTATTTTCACTTAAATTTTACGTGTCATTTATAAACCAAGTTTGTTACGAAGCTTTTTTTGCATTCAGTGATTTAAAGACTCACAAAACCAGTAAGTTGATTGGTTTATGTATCAAAACAAATTTCTTCTAGCCAAGAAGCTGATGTCAGCAGTAAGTTCTCCTAAATCAAACGAACCTGAAAGTCTCGAAGAAGGAGAGACCAAGCCAAAACGATGCAAAAGGAAGCTGTATTCCACTGTCGTTTCTGGCCCTCTAGATGTACCTGCTTCTTCGGTAAGCGATTATACTGTAGTCTTGGCTTAAAATAAACTACTAAGGAGTCCAAACAGACTGGAGAGTTCATCTATTTGCAGGAGGAGGTTGAAAGTACTGAGGTATTTCTTTATTCTACCAAGTCATTCTTGTTGGTCTTCCTGCTGTTCTGTTTTATTTTGTCCTCAAAGATCTCTGTGTTTGGCTGGCTTACAGTTTACTAAGTAGGTGATGTAGCAATCACGGAGATGTCTTCTAATTTGGAATCATAGATAATTTCAATGTGTTGGAGTGGGATTATTCTACTACACGCTTTTCTAGAGCACAACTTACACAGCTTTTTAGGTATGCTTAAACTATGATCTCCTGTCTAAGCCAACTTGCAAAGGATCTGATGTGCCAGTTTCATGACTCTGTCGGCAGCTATTGTGCTAAGAACATTCTTGCTCTGTTGAAACTGCATCTTTTAATTATATTAGAGTCCTTTTTCTGTTCAGCAAAGTGATCATTTGCCCATACTGTAATATCCCTCTGAATTTTTTGATGATTTGACAAATGATAGGGGCAGAAACCAAAATGTTATATTTTTTTTGTTAGAGGATGAAGAAGATGAGACAATTTCTTTTCTCACTGTAGTTCTGAGAACATGGAACTGAACCGAGAACTGAAATTCTGGGCAAGTCATAGCTACAGGGATTGAGGCTAAAAATGTTTTCTGAACGCTTCATGTTTCACAAAACAAGTATTATAATACTCTTTTGAAAACAAGTATTTCAAAATGAAAGCTGCCTTCAGGCTTTCCTCAGATGTGTGTGCTTTTTTAAGATAAACAGGATTTTGTACATTCTCCATATTTGTTCCTTGTGATTAAGCTGCATTAAAATGATCTCGGTATCCCATAGTTTTCTGAATAAAATATAATAAGCAAATGCCATTCTGAAATCCATTTAGGGGAAGAAATATGTTTGCGTGTGTCAAGAAGAGCTTGTCAGTCTTGTGTGAAAAGATGAGTAACTTTTGAAATGTTTTCTTCAGGAATCTGAGGAACAAAAGAAGGAAAGTGATCATCTGATCACCAAGCGACGGCTGAGATCCAGAACAGCTAAAAAACCTTGAAGAAGCATGTTTGTTCCCCTTTCTCAGGACGTACTTTTATCGTATTATTAAAACTGGTTGTTAATAAACAGTAACAGTTACTCCGTTGTGTTCTTAAATTTGTATATAGGTGTTTGTTGCAGAACGGCGGGAGAAAAGCAGACGACCACACCTGTCATTGACATATGATCAGCGAATCTCATTTATTCCTTGGCTGCGTGTACCTTTATAATACGGATAATTAGCTCATACATCTTGCAAAAGTGGAGCTCATCATTGGTTCCCAATTACATACCATCCCCGAGTATCTTAACAGCTTGTTGTTATCAACTGAAAGCTACTCCGTTGCTGAGTTCCCAGAACCATGGCTAGTTTCTCACCATCCCAGAGCATCTTGTTATTCTCACTGCCCTTGCAGGTGGCATGACTGTTAGATTAACTGCACCGTGTTTACGACCCTTCTCAGCTAACTAACTGTAAAAAAACACTCTCTACACATGATAAGCATCATTTCTGTCCATGATTAGAAATTAGGTCCTAGTAATTGATTTAATTGCTCTGCTATTCTTACGGGATCCCCAGTTAAGGAATCAATTTCCTCCTTGAATCTCCTGACTTCTCTGCTAGTAAAAATGGCAGCTTAGCATTCCCTATTTTCCTTTGACCTAAGGAGACTTCCCTAAGAGGATAATGTGAAGTATTTGTAAGATTAGTATTAGGGAAAGGTGAACTCTCCAGGTCCTGTTTACGCTGTTCCAGTTCCCTCAGTAATTGAGAGTGCATCCTCCCTCTAGGGCCCTGCATGGGATCAGCAGCTCAGCCAGTCCCCTTCTCTGGAGGGGTTGCTGCTGCTTGCATTGATCTAGAAATTGTGGGGGTTGAGGGGGGGGAGAGGGAATGTATCTAAGGGATCCCATTTATGATCTTTCTGCTTTTTTTTTCTTTTGAACTTTGACTCCTTGTGAGGAACTGTTACTTCTTGCACCCATTCAATGTCATAAGCCAATTCTTTTTCAGAGAAAGGAGTATTACTGTTTACGTATAAATTCAAAGTCTGACAAACCCAATCTTTGTCAGACCCCTATTTTGGTCAAAATAATGATTTTCCCTATAGTGGCTCTCTAGGCTTTTTGTATACAGTATTTAAACATCTTTTTCATTATCCCCAGTTTTGGGATTATTTTTCCAATTCTGAAGCTTCTCCCCAAGGGGCTTATCTTCAGGCACAATTCTGGGGATGCTTTTCCCTTGTACTTGGCAGCTCCTATTCCCCTTATCTCCAGAATGATGCTGCGAACTACTCAGCTCACACGATTCTTGGATTTAGGGCCCATTCCCTCTGGAGTACCTCGCTCTGATTCTCGGATTATTAGGGGTGTGCTGCTGGCACTTCATCAAGTGCACAGGGTACCATACAGCAACAGCGCGCTCCCAGACTCACCTGAGTCCCAAGACTCACCTGAGACTCAAGAGACCCCCCAAAGGCAAGAATTAAATTCCCTTGCCTCTGTCTGTGCATGAAATTACCGGGACTGCAGGAGTCAACACCTGTGCCTTAGCTTTCATAGAGCCCATCCTTTATGTAACAGTTTCCTATCAGCCATCCCAAGAAGTCACCTCACCACCCAGGCAGGACCGCTGAAATCAATTGGGTGCACCTCTCCTGTCCAGGAACCCCAAAGAGGCGATAATAATCCCAGGCCAGCAATTGTAGTATTGATATGATGATTTTATTCAAAGTCTTTGTTAAACAAAGAGGGAAGATTATGGTATGCCCTATAATCTTGAAATACCTCTTGGTCACCCCCATTTACAAGATGATCAATTAAAATCTTATACAATTAATGAATGGGTGCAAGGAACTACAAGAAGGATCTGATTGCACAGCAGTCCCCATTGGAGATAGCAATCCATAGGATACAGGCAGGGGATGGGGTCCTAATAAAAACTTGGAAAGAAGCTACACTAACACCACAAGGGGAAGGTCCCTATGTTGTTTTATTTACTGCAGAAACAGCTATTCGAACCGCAGAGAGAGGATGGACTCATGCCAGCCGTGTTAAAGGACCCATCGGTGACGAGAAGTGGGAGGTAGCTCCCGGGGGTGACGACTTGAAACTCACACTGCGACAAGCCCAATGGGTATTCCAGGTAAAGGCTTCCCCTGAAGAACACTACTGCTGCTGAGAAGAACTAAAAAAACCCCTCGTAGCTGGTTGCAACCCAGTTGACGAGTGAGGCAGAGGAGTGAACTGTGGGGAAAGATGGGCCTTAGGGGTATCCATTGGTACTTGGGGATTCTCACAGTGATCACATTTTGTATAGCAGCACAACGCCACCCACACCAAGCTTCCTTACATCCCTGTGTGACCTGGTACCTATACAGCCCAGTCTAAACCAAAAGGGTTACTATTTTTGCCTAAGCTCAAACCCAGGGAGGGGATACTGTAACCACCCAGGCTCATATTACTGTGCCTATTAGGGATGTGAAACTATTGCCTCAGATTGGGCACCTGGGGCTGGGCAGGATAAATATCTACAAGCAGGGCATGGACCCTATGGGTGCATACCTCCTAACCGAAACCCACAGTTGGGAAGATGGGCTGTGTGGGGATTAAAGACAGAGAGAGAGAGAGAAACATCTGCCAGCAACTATGGATAAATGTAACAAATCCAGATAACCCAGTGTGGCTGTTAGGGAAAATATGGGGTGTAAGTGACTTGCGGAATCAAACTGTATAACACATAGATGGGTTATAAAGCAGGTATGTTTATTCCAGCGCTGGGTGCAAGGGGGATAGCTCCACCAGACTTGCACACGGACTTGTAAAATCGTGACACAGATATAGGTACATCTCATACATAGTCAATGATTTCTCAGAATTCTGATACATATTCAATAGTTGTTTAGCATGCAGACCCCTCTTGTTCTTATCAGGGGGATGCAACTCCTCTTCTGGTATTTACAACATCTATTCTCCTCCTTGCCTGATGTCTTCCGTGAGGTCTCACTCCTTATCTGCATCCTTCCTGCTCTCCCAGGCCCCTTGTTTCCTTTAAACAAAGAGGGAAGGAAGGGAGGGGTGCTCTGGGGGGGAGAATGGGAGGGGTGGAGGAGGGTTGATGTCAGACTGTGAAATCGATTTTTTTAATCTTAATTCTGCTTCAGAAACAACATCTGATTCCCATGCTCTCTGCTTGGTATTTTGTCTTTTGATGCAAACACGTAAGCCCCATTGGTGCCTGGTTCAGCAGTTCAGCTTCCTTTGCGCCCTTTGCCTGGTTGTAGGGAAGGTGGCAGGCTCTGATTCAATGAGGGTGTTGTATGGACACAGTATTTATCGCCATGTATCCAAAGGTGCAACAGTTTCTGGAGACCCAGGTGGGATCCTATAGGTGATGGTTCTCTCGCCACCAAGCATCCAGTTGCCAGCAGTGGGTGAGTTCACTGGGACTTTGGGGATGGGAGGTGCCAACTAGCAAGCCTTCAATATCTGCTACTAAAATCAGACTTGGAAGCACGTTACACGTGGGAAATACACTTGGTGCAGGAAAGGGGATTTCCTTAGCCATCAAAAAAAGATGAAACTGCAGATCTATCAACAAAAATGTAAGCACGTGACACTTGACTTGGCGGGTCTGTGGGAAGGTCAGCTTCTCCGTGTTTGTATTTCAGCCATCATCCTCCACACTGGAGAGGATTTATCCGCTTGGCTTGCTTAATTGCAGCACGTTTCACACGCGTGGATAACCTGTGCATATTGCGTCACTACCCCTGTGGCCTGAGGTGGTGCACCAGGCTGGAAATAATACCTTCTTGGGGTTGTTGAAGCTCTGCAAAAGTTTGCCAAGCAAAGTTGTGGATGCTCCATCCCTGGAGGTGTTCAAGGCCAGGCTGGATGGAGCTCTGGGCAGCAAGACTCTGTGGGTGGCATCTCTGCCCGAGGCAGTGGGGCTGGGGTTCTGAGTTCTTCACTGTCCCTTGCAAGCCAAGCCATTCTATGATTCTGCATTTCTATGATGTAAGCACCAGCCCCACAGCCCTGGTGCAGTGCATCACAAGAGCAGCAGCCTGCGGGGAGCCACCACCCGGAATCACAGAGATGTGAGGTCACAATGCCCCATCCTATGACTGTGCTGAGCTGCGTCATGAGCTCACAAGGCCTGGCTGCAGGCTTGGCTCAGAGCGACACTCACTGTGGCTGCAGCGGTGGTGTTGGAAGCGTGGTGCAAGTGTGGGGGCGGCCATGGACCCTGCCCGCCTTGTCCTCTTCCTCCTATTGGTGGCCATGAGTTTTCAGGAGAGCTGTGCTGCTCCGTGGCGAGCACGGGGAGCAGGTGAGTGGGTAGAGATGGGACCCAAACTGAGCAGCGCTGGGAGCAAGAAGTCAGGCTGTGTCCCCACGGCCCTGTAGTACACTTGCCTGGGGCCTGCCTTCCATGGGGGTGTTGCTGGGTAGGGGGTGATGGGCAGCACTGCAGGAGCCGGGCAAGAGCCCGTGGCTGCGCTGCTCCCCAGGGCTGGCTCCAGCCATGCCAGGCTGTAGCTCTGCTAATTGCTGGCTGCAGCACAGCCTTCGTCCTGGGAGATGCCCGGGGAGAGTTCAGAAGAGGCGTGCTGGGCGTGCATGAGCATTTCTGCTTCAGGCTCATGGCACTCCCCAGTTTCCAAGCCAGAGCCCCAGTCCACAGCCCAGGGGAAGAGACAGGTGTGCTTTCCTCCAGTGCCTCAGTGTGACCTTGCTGTCCATCAGAGGCCTCCCAGTAAGAAAGCCCTGGGGGCCTGCATCTTCTTCCACGTAATCTGTGAGAGATGTGGCACGTGGCCCGGAGAGAGCACTGCATACGCTGCCAGGTGCCAGCCTACGGGTCATCCCGTCCACCCTGCAACTTTGGAAATCATGACCTGAGTTATTCTCCCATGCCCCACATCCAGTTACTGAGGGAGAAGGAGATCACACCATATAGTGCATATAAGTGGGAACTTATCTCATCTGTTCTTGATTCTAGATGATGAGCTTCGTGCTCCCTTTCCGGATGCTCCTTTGGATCCGAACTTCATGCCTGTGCCTGGGGGACAACCCAGGGGTAAGTTGTGAGTGTCTGTTTCCTTGGAGGCTGAAACGTTCATGCTCTCATGGTTTACCTGGGTGCAATTTTACTGGAGATCCTCTCCAGGTCTTCCAAGCCTGTTTGTGCCCGGAAGGGTTTGCACAGATGAGCCATGAGTATTTTTTCTCTCAGAGAGCTGCCACGTTTCAGTGGGAAGGTTACCGCTGCCCCTCTGCAGCTGAGGGAGCCCAGACCTTTGTATTTGGGCTGTGGCATTCCCCAACCACCGCCAGACCCTACAGGTCACTCAGGGAAAAGGAGGCCCCCACATGTGCCGGAAGCTCTCCTCACCTGTGTCTGATCACACTTGTGTCTGCAGGCCCTCCCTTGTATGCTCTGCTACTCAGTTGATGCTGTAGTGTGTGACTAAAACTTTTCATGGGTCTTTGGTTGCAGAAGTGCCCCCAGTGTGGGCCTTGCCCGGTCATCGGTTTCCTCCTGTGCTGGAGCCCAACTGGAATCCCAGCAGTGAGTACTCTGTCTTCACTGACTTGGCTGACTCGCCGCTGATCTTCAGATCTTCATGCACATGATATTTAACTTCATACATTCTGTTAAGGTCCGGAAAGAGAAGAGGATGAATCCAAACAAGAAAAATACTCTCAGGGCTCATCCCGTCTCCTGAAGCGACTGCTGAAGGAAATGGAGAAGGCAGAGCGTGGTGGGTATACTTCAGTCTTTTCACTGTGGGACCTGGGAAGCTGAGGTGTGATATACAGGTGTGGGCAGGCTGTAGCCTGCACAGCAGGAAGGGATGGGTCAGAGCCGTGCTGCAGCCGTGTTCCGTGTATCACCTTGCAGGTGCTGTCAAGCACCAGAGCTGGTCTGCTGCCAGATGGTCTGCATCCAGCCAAGACCCAGAGGCAGCTGCTCCCCCAGCACAACCATTACTTGTCAGAGCTGCTTTGTGCAGTCGTTGGCACCCAGATGGCAGCAAGTGGCAAAGTGGCAAGCGCTGTGCTTCCGTTCATCCAAAGCCCTCCGTGCAGCTGAGCAAGTTCAAGGCAGGAGGAGCATCCCGAGCAGGGTTGGCTGCCTTTGCTAATGCTGGAAATGAGGTGGAGATGCTAATTCTGAAGGCTTGGACTGTGTGTTAGAGCTTGGATTTCAGCCTGCAGCTACCTGGCTGTGACGGGCTGGTGACAGCACAGTATGTGAGGGCCTTGCACAGGAGCTGATTCCTCAAGAGGTGTGAGGGAGTCAGCATTGTCCAATAGCTGGGAGGGCCCAAATGCCCTTGGGTAACAGAGGGGCTCACAGTGTACTTGGGGGGGGCCTGGACTTTACCTGAGTTCGGGATTGGAGAAGCTCAGTTTTTGATGAGGGCACGTGACATCCCAATCCTACTGCCCTGCTTTCTTTCTAAAGGAACGGACCAACAAAGTGAGAGGGATGCACTCCAGGAAGGTGGATATCCCACACTGCCGGTCCCGGATGCGCTGCAGGAAGGCGGTTATCCCACACTGCCAGTCCCGGACAGAGGAATGCAGGCAGCACCAACCGGCATGCCAGGTAATTTCTGTCCCATGATCATACGGTGTCACGAACCAGAGTCACTGCGTGCCTGCAGGCTCTTGCTGCCAGCTGTTGCACACCAGGTCAGCAGCCAGACCTGAGCGTGTGAGCATAGAGCACATGTAAAAGAAGCAGGAGTGTTTCTCCCCTGGGCTGGCTCTGGCTGTGCCCTGTGCTGGCTGAAGCCTGACCTTCAGCCTGGGGGGCGTCCCACAGGGGGAGCTCAGGACACGCATGCCGGGAAAAGCGTGAGGGATTCTGCTCTGTAGCTCTCCCCACAGACCAAGCCCAGACCCCAGGGTACAGCCCCAGCTCTCGGCCCAGAGGAGGACACGGGTAGTGCCTGTGCAGCCTCTCCGTACCCAACGAGAGGTGGAAGCAATCCTTCTTGTCCTCCGGTGCTTCGGCACCAGAGACGGAGGCACCCACTGACAAAATGACCTCTTGGGTCCATGAAGCACACTGAGAGATTATCTGTAGCACAGCTGAAGGTAACGTGGGACATTGTCTCATTTCTTCCAGGGATGAACACAGGCAAAAGCACAGAGGCTGCTGCTCACACATCTGTGCGGAAGCGCCACATTCCGGTGACGGTCTCAGCGATGCTGCTGCCTGCGCTGGTGCTGGCCGTTGGTGTTGTGATATGGGTGCTCAAAGACTACCTGTGAGTTGGCCTTTCCCCAGAACACCTTATTGCTGCATTTGGCAATGAAGCATTTGTGGTGCCAGGATCCTGGACGGCCAAATCAGCCGCTGGCAGTACACTGCCAGGACTTAGGTTGCAAAGTCTTTCAAGTTTCCCCTTATTTCCTGTCACTGAGTAGTGCTTTCTGAAACTCATTCTCACAGAGCGCGCAAGAGGGAAAAGAGAGCAGCAGAAGCAGCAGATGGAGCTGGGGAAGGCAACGAGACAGACTCTGACCCAGTCAAACAAGAATCTCCGTAATAGCTCCAGTCCGTTCCATTCTGCCATTGAAGAGGCCCGAAGTCTTCAAGGTCATCTGGAAGACCAGGAGCTTGAACTGAAAGCCATGAAAAAGATCCTTGGGAACAGTCCTGAGTGCTGCCTTCTGTCAGAGGATGGCCCTGAATGTGAGAGCAGAGCTTTTGTCCTTCATCCTGCATACTCCAGGACAGGTATCACCAGCAGTTTGAAGATTCTTAGCTCGACACAGCTACATTCCTGTTGAGGGTCCTAATGAGGACCCAGAAAACGAGCTTCCTCTGACTGCCGGACAATGCGTAATGTCTTTGGAGATGTGGGTGAGAATGGCTGGTTTCAGGGAGAGCTGACAGATGGCACAAGAGGACTGGTCCCTTCCAATTTGTTTGCGGAGCTTTCAGTTGATGAACTGGATACACCTGGAGATCCTGTCAGAATTCCTGCATTGCTCCATCTGCAAGACTACCATTGCTCCACTCAATGGAACAACTCGATGTTGAGCAGAATGTGGTTGAGCTCCTTCGGGAACTCTCTGAGGCGACTGACAGCGGAACTGCATAGCTTTATTGTATATTAAAAACAACCAAACAACTGTCCCCTCCCTCTCCCTTCCCCTTGCACCCCTCCACCCCTTCCCCCCCCCCCCCCCCCCGACTCCCCCCCCCTCAAAAAAAAAAAAAAGACAAAAAAACCCTAAAAAAACCCTAAAAAACCAACAAAAAACAACCCACCCTCAATAAAACAAAAAACCAAAAACAATTAAAATCTCAACGCTGTTCTTTTTCTGGGATACAATAAGGTGACGCTTCTTCTAGCTTAGACTTTGCAATGAGTTTGTGTCACGGAGTTCTCTCTAGAGCTCACTCGGTGACAGTGGGAACAAACCTGGGAAGAGAAGGAACAAAGAACCTCCCCTCTCTAACAGCGCGGTGCGGCGCAGCCGAGAGGGGAAGGTAAGGGAGATTGTGAATGGGTCTAGGAGGGAAAAAATGAAAAAAACCCAACGATCTGAGAACGAACGGCAGTTTAACGAACCCAGTGACACTAAACAACAACGATGTTGCAGAACGGCAGGAGAAAAGCAGACGATCACACCTGTCATTGACATATGATCAGCTAATCTCCTTTATTCCTTGGCTGCGTTTACCTTTATAATACGGATAATTAGCTCATACATATTGCAAAAGTGGAGCTCATCATTGGTTCCCAATTACATACCATCCTTGTGTATCTTAACGGCTTGTTGTTATCAACTGAAAGCTACTCCCTTGCTGAGTTCCCAGAACAGTGGCTAGTTACTCACCATCCCAGGGCATCCTGTTGTTCTTGCTGTCCTTGCAGGTGGTATGGCTGCTTGAGAAACTGATGGCCCATACAGGCAAGAGTCCAGTCCTGCCCATCTGTAAGGCAGTTTTGCTTACCTTCCAAGGGTTATCTAGGGTGTGTGGAAATCGATCTCCTCTGATCTTGCTGATTAAATCTGCTAGTGAAGAAATTCCCATATACAAGAAGGGTCATAAGGAGAACCTGGGGGACTACAGATCTGAGGGAGCTGGGTCTCTTTAGGTTGGAGAATCATAGAATCATAGAATCACCCAGGTTGAAAAAGACCTTGAAGATCATCAAGTCCAACCACAGCCTAACCAGCACCCTAACTCTAACAACCCTCTGCTAACTCATATCCCTGAGCACCACATCCAAATGGCTCTTAAACACATCCAGGGACTGCAACTCAACCGTCTCCCTGAGGAGCCTATTCCAGTACCTAACTACCTTTTCTGTAAACAAGTGTTTCCTAACATCCAACCTAAACTTACCTTGGTGCAACTTGAGGCCGTTTCCCCTTGTCCTGTCACTTCTCACCAGTGAGAAGAGACCAGCCCCACTCTCACTGTAAGCACCCTTCAGATACTGGAAGAGAGCGATAAGGTCTCCCCTCAGCCTCCTTTTCCTCAGACTAAACAGCCCCAGCTCCCTCAGTCTCTCCTCATAGGGTTGATTTTCTAAGCCCTTCATGAGCCTCATTGCCCTTCTCTGGATCTGCACCAGCACCTCCATGTCTTTCCTGTACTGAGGTGCCCATAACTGAACACAGTACTTGAGATGAGGCCTCACCAATGCTGAGTACAGGGGCAGGATGACTTCCCTAGTCCTGCTCACCACACCATTCCTGATACAAGCCAGGATGCCATTGGCCTTCTTTGCCACCTGTGCACAGGGAAGGAGAGACTGAGGGGTAACCTCATTAGTATTTATAAATATGTAAAGGGTGAGTGTCAGGAGGATGAGCCAGGCTCTTCTCGGTGACGTCCAATGATAGCACAAGGGGCAGTGGGTACAAGCTGGAACACAGGAGAAAAACATCACAGTAAGGGTAACAGAACACTGGAACAGGCTGCCCAGAGAGGTTGTGGGATCTCCTTCTCTGGAGACATTCAAACCCTGCCCAGACACTCCTGTGTGACCTGGTCCAGGTGTTCCTGCTCCTGCAGGGGGATTAGACTAAATGATCTTTTGAGGTCCCTTCCAATCCCTGACATTCTGTGATTCTGTGTTTGTATTGGTTCCGTTACCCCTATGATGGGTGAGGTCCCTCTTCAATAAGCAGCAGAATCAGGTACCATTCAGACCTCCTGCTCAGAGACCCCCTATGTGATTGTTTTATTTTCATTTGCTTACAGATAGTTTCTGTTTGTAGTTGTGCTGCTATGATAGTATCAACATGTGTTATATTACCTCAAGGGTTTAAAATGGGCTTATACTCCAACAGGTAAATATAAAAACAAACATGACACTGGAGACTTTTACTGCTGTACCATTCTGTGGGTTGGGGTGGCCTACATTCTGTGGCTACAATGTGTGGGCTCAGCTTTGATCCTGTATTGTTTTCTCCAATGTGCTGATATTGAGGTTGCTCTGTGGCAGATGCTACTTCTGGCACTGACTTTGCATATTTGCTGTTTTTTTGCAAAGGCTTTAGACTTGCATGTAGTACAGCTGGGCTGATAGGTGGTAACTTGAGCTGCTGTAGCTGGGGGGAGGAGGGTATCAGCATGGGTTCACCAAGGGGAGGTTGTGCTCGACCAACCTGGTGGCCTTTTATGAAGATGTCACTAGCTGGGTGGACAGGGGGAGAGTGGTAGATGTAGTCTACCTTGATTTCAGTAAGGCTTTTGATACTGTCCCCCATGACATCCTTATAAAGCTGAGGAAGTATGGGATAGATGAGTGGACAGTGAAGTGGGTTGAGAATTGGCTGACTGGCAGAGTGCAGAGGGTTGTCATTGCCGGTGTAGTGTCTGGCTGGAGGCGTGTAACTAGCAGCGTCCCCCTGGGGTCTGTACTGGGTCTGGTCTTGTTAAACATCATCAGCGACCTTGATGAGGGGATAGTGACCACCCTCAGCAAGTTTGCTGATGACACGAAGTTGGGAGGATTGGCTGACACGCCTGAAGGCTGTGCTGCCATTCAGCGAGACCTGGACAGGCTGGAGAGCTGGGCAGTAAGAAACCAGATGAGGTTTAGCAAAAGCAAGTGTAGAGTCTTGCACCTGGGTAGAAATAATTGCATGCACCAGTACAGGCTGGGGGAAGACCTGCTGGAGAGGAGCTCTGCTGAGAGGGACATGGGCGTCCTGGTGGACGACAGATTGGCCATGAGCCAGCAGTGTGTCCTTGTAGCCAAGAAGGCCAATGGCATCCTGGGGTGTATTAAAAAGAGCGTGTCCAGCAGGTCGAAGGAGGTGATCCTCCCCCTCTACTCTGCCCTGGTGAGGCCTCATCTGGAATATTGTGTCCAGTTCTGGGCTCCCCAGTACAAAAAAGACAGGGATCTCTTGGAAAGAGCCCAGTGGAGGGACACAAAGATGGTGAAGGGATTGGAGCATCTCCCCTATTAAGAAAGGAAATGCCTTGTCCAGAAGCAAGCAGTGGGCTGGAGAGGGCACCAAAACCAAACCCTGCTTGCAGCTTTCCCTCTCCTCATTCCACATGCTGACATTTATTTTAAGAGCAAAAACAAGACTACAGTGAAGAAAGCTCCAGAACAACTCAGCTACTTTATTCACCCCCTTCTCTTTCCACTACAGAAGATTCTCAGAAAACCTCCAAGAGCCACGTTACTGCTCTGCTGACCCTTCTCTGGGATGCATGAGTGCGCTCAGAAATGACTGAGAGCAACACATGCACACAGACACACAGCAGATCCCTACACAACCACTTCTCCACTAGGAAACAGAATCAAAAAGCAGCTGGTGGAAGAGTAGAAGTGGAAAGCGGGCATGGTGAGAGAAGTGCTTTGGGCAGCAAGGAAAGGCCATCTGAAGCTCCTGGGTTAAGTCCCTTCTGCAGAGGGTGTCGGTGATGCCGTCTCCTTTGCAAACTGTTCCTGCATGGGGAGAAGCATTGGTCTCCCTCATCCCTGGGCTCTCCAGCATCCTGAGAGTCTCTCCTGCTGGTGGTTTTCCCATGAGAAATGAGGCACCAGCCCTGAGAGAAACTCTTCCTGCAGGAGATGCACTCCTAGTAGCTACCTGTCCTGTGGACTGCAATGTTTAATGAGGACTGAGCTTTGCATGAAGTTCTTCTGGGAGTGTGAGGAGCTCTCTGCTCGGCACAAAGCCCTTCTCACACTCAAGGCTTCCTGCCATTTCAGCTCACTGGTGCAGACATTCTGGTAACACAGCAGATGGGATTCTCTGAGGGAGAGAAAAGACAAGTTCCCAGGCATCTCCCTGCATGCAGGCCTGGCCAAAATGTTCTAAAATGTCCAACAGAACCTATGGTATCTCTCCTGTGTGCATATGCTGGTGCAGCTTCAATTCAGAACTCCCTTTGAAGCTCTTACCACACTCAGGACACTTATAGGGTTTCTCTCCTGTATGGATGCGCTGGTGGAGCTTCAAATTAGAACTGCTTATGAAGCTCTTCTCACACTCAGAGCACTTATATGGTCTCTCTCCTGTGTGGACACGCTGGTGCACCTTCAGTTTAGAGCTGCTTCTGAAGCTCTTCCCACACTCAGAGCACTTGCAGGGTCTCTCTCCTGTGTGGATGCTCTGGTGGCGCTTCAAATTAAAACTGCTTATGAAGCTCTTCTCACACTCAGAGCACTTATATGGTCTCTCTCCTGTGTGGACACGCTGGTGCACCTTCAATTCAGAGCTGCTACTGAAGTTCTTCCCACACTCAGAGCACTTGCAGGGTCTCTCTCCTGTGTGAATATGATGGTGGACGGTGAGGCCGGAACTGTTTTTGAAGCTCTTCCCACAATCAGTGCACTTAAATGGTCTCTCTCCTGTATGGATGCGATGGTGGATGGTGAGGCTGGAACTGTTTCTGAAGCTCTTCCCACACTCAAGGCACTTATACGGTCGCTCTCCTGTGTGGACACGTTGGTGTATTTTGAGTGTAGAACTATCCTTAAAGCTCTTCCCACACTCAGGGCACTTACATGGTTGCTCTCCTGTGTGGACACGTTGGTGTATTTTGAGTTTAGAACTACCTTTCAAGCTCTTCCCACACTCAAGGCACTTGTACAGTCTCTCTCTTCTGTGGATACACTGGTGGGAAGTGAGGCTCCCACTGTCCGTAAAAGTCTTTCCACAGTCAGAGCACTCAAAGGCTCTCTCTCCTGTGTACATGCACTGCTGGCCAGTGGGGTGGAGTCTCCATTTCATGCTCTCTGCAGAATCACAGAACTCGTAATGCCTCTTTGCTGAGTGCGTGCACTGGTGGCTAGTGATGCTGGAATCCAGTTTAAAGCTTTTCTCACACTCAGTGCATGGATTCTGCTTTTTCATCTGGCACACATCCTTGCTCCTGGTTTCCTCAGGCTGCTTTGGACCTATGTTGAAGTCCACTGGGTTCCTCAGTGTCATTCCCAGATGCTTTCCCAGGGGCTTCTTGATGTGCTCACCCTGACCTTGCTGCAGGACTTCCTGGACATCCCTTCTGATTTCTTCCACAGAGATGCAATTCTGCTGCATTTCCGCTACACAATTTCTCTGCGGAACCTCCTTTGTATTTCTGATCCCATCAGCTGCTGGATGACAGAGGAAATGCAGCAATAGCACATGTTGCCCAAAATAAAACACAGGCAGAGAAGGCTCTTACAGCCCTAACATTCCCCTTCCCTCCACCACCTCACCTGGGCTGAGGTCTCCTGGCATGGCCTCAGGGCTATGCACATCTGGGATCCAGGGGTCTTCCCCTCTTTCAAGCAGGGAGATCACCACGGGCTTGGGGCCTGGAAATGGAGCTTCAGGGAGAGAAACAGGGAACAAGAGAGCATTTCCCTCATGCTGGCACAGTGCCTGTTCAACAGTTCCACTCTGTGCCCCTCCCCATAGAGAAACCACCATTTAGGTCTAAATGACACTGTGCCTACAGCTTCCCTCGGAGCAAAGAATGTTTTGACATCTCTGAACATTGTGAAGGGATATTTTTTCTTTCAAATTAACTTTACAACAGCTTATTTGTTTTCTTACAGTCTACCAGTGGTCAAGGCATCAAAATGTTGATGGCAATTGCATTGAAAATCCTCAATTCCATAGCACTAACCAGGGATTCATCTGTGAGCTGGAGCTGGTGGCACCAAGCAACACACAACACAAGGGCTGGTTTTCTCCCTCCTGGCTGATGCCTGCTTGCCAGCACTGACTCTGTGGCTTTGATCAGAGTGCCGTGCATACTAATCCCTTCTGAAACTCATGCTTTTCAGTATCTGCTTTCTTGCTGGCACTGTGGTGTAAGTCAATATGTAGCTGCATGGTGTTTATTCAAGGCCCGGCTTGCAGAGGCTCATTCTGCACAGCCAAAGGTGCCCTAACGAGGAGGAAAGGCAGACAAGCTCTCACCCAACGAGGCCACACACTGGTATGTCTCCAACATCACGTCCCGGTAGAGCTCTCGTTGCACAGGGTCCAGCAGCGCCCACTCCTCCCTGCTGAAATACACGGCCACCTCCTCAAAGCTCACGGGCTCCTGCAAACAAAGAGGCTCCTTGCTGGGAACAGCCGAGGCCCAGGCAAGCAGCTCGCACAGGACAGAACCTCACACCCCAGCTGCTTTTCTGTCCCCAGCACACACACGCTGGCTGAGGGCACCTCCCTCTACCCCTGCATTCACATCCCTGGCCCCTTGGCCTCTCCTGCCTGCTTCCCCAACCCCTACCTCAACTGGATGTGCTGCAGCCATTTGCTGCTCTCCTGCAGGCTGGGATGATCACGGCTGGAAGGCAGAAGTTGAACTGGAGCCTGCAGAGAGAAGACAAATGGCAGGGGAGCTGTGAGGGAATGCAGCAGTCCCAGTCCCAGCTCAGCCCTTCTGCAGGGCACTGCCCAGCCTTGCAGAGAAAGACAATGAGCTGCAGCACAGGAAACAGTCTGGCTCAAAGAGATGAACCGTCACAAAGCTGTCTCAGACTGGGAGGCTGAAACAACTGGTAGCTGACACTTAGTTCAACAGCTGAGACTGAGAGGGGACTTAAGACAAAGCACGGCAAGGAGGCAGTCATCTTACCCCAAAAGAGGGAGCAGCCCAAGTGCCCCTCCAGCTCTGCTGCACAGCAGCGGGCTGCACCACAGGACCTGCCCTCGAGCAGGGCTGTTTCTGCAGCTCACACCTGCACAGAGATCCCTTGCAGTTTGACATCAAGACTCCTTCTCAATACAGATCTTCTGTAAGACACCCGTGGTTACTTTGGAGCTTTCATGTATTCTCTAAGGTTCTGTCTTAGAGGGACTGTGCACGTATGATTCCTTCCACACAAAGCCTTGACCAAGCTTGGGACTAGGAGAGGATCCAGCCACATCCTAGCTCCTTACCTCTGTGGTCTGAAGACATGAGAAAAAAAGGGGAACTACTCTGAGCCTCGTGACTCAATGGGAGGGCCTCCTGTAGGTGTGTGCGTAACCCTACCCTCCATGCAGTAAATAACCAAGTGTATCCAGCCACCTCCGATCCTGTTGTGTCACTGTTAAATCACTACAGCATATCCCTATTATATCAACAAATATAGTCCTGCTTCTCCCTTAGGAGTGTATGCTGTGTTTGGATCCACTTGTGACCAATGGGCAAAGTCTGCAGGATGGCAAGAAGGGAAACAAACCGATGACAAGAGACATGAAGCGCGTCCCAAATTCTTCTGTGAATGTTCTCGTGGCAACTGCTGTAGTTGAGCGGCAAGCAGAGGTCACTGGGGGCAGTAATAGGATGCAAAATGGGAAAGGTGTTATCAGCATCGTGTCGGGTTTGGAAGTGACATATGAAGCAAAGGAGAACTGCACCGGTCCTCCCAGAATCAAAAGCGACTGATATACCACAATATTTCTGCTGCACTACGTGGTGCAAGTTGTGCAGGTAATGCTTATTCACACAATAAACGAAGGCCTCCCCGAGTCGCCTACAATGCTTTAGGCCACACATCCTCCACCTGTAGGGTTTGGCTCCAAACAGATGCAAAACTGCACCCATAGCACTAATTAAAGGCACTGCCTCTACACAGTTAAGGCAAACAGAGGCAGCAGAATGACGGCTTATTGCCTGCCCTAGCTGTAGTTAAGGAAACTGATGAGTGATACAGGAGGAATGGGAAAGGGGAGTTTCATTGGAGGTCTGAGTGGTGAAGGAAGTTGAGGACATACAACAAGGACAGCCTGTGCCAACTGGGGGATCTTTTGATTGACTGCAAGCACGCCTAAAGGGGACGGCTACCCAGGAAAGAGATGCAGAAATACTGTTAGAAAATGGTATGGCCATCCAACCATCCAGCAGGAGGTGCAGAAAAGCACCTGGTTTATGGAAGAACACCGTGAATGCAGCCCCCAACACACAATCACAGCAAGCCTCAGCATAGATGGCAGCTGCCAGCAGAGCAGCCTGCTGGAGCACCACCTCCACAGATCCATGAGGGAACACCTGGTGGCAAATGGATTAAATCCTCTGGCAGATGTCCGTACATCCTCTCAGGAGTGGAAGTAGCCCCGGGCTTGCTGAAATCAAGCAAGCCCTCAGAAAAGGGTTGGGAAAAGTACTCTGTAAAGGTGACTGATGTAGTTCTCAAAACCACCTACTGCTGATGTTACCTAAAAGTGGTGATGGCTCACATTCCTCGGGTAAGGAAGTGCAAAACGGCGAGGAGTCAACTGGATGGTTCACACTTCTCAAATAAATAGGATGGCTTACTTAAACATAACAATAAATCAACAAAACATCCAACCACACGGAGATTATTTTTCCATCTCCTGAGAAGAGAGAGTATCTGACAGCACTGCAGCCAAACCAGCCTGTGACGGTCACAGCCACCACCAGCCGATGCAGTCAGCCCACAGGCTGCCAGCTTCTCATCGTCTGTTCCAGAGCCCAGTGCCGGAGCTGCTGCAGATGCTGAACGTGCTCAGGGCCCGCAGCTGTGTGCTCAAGGCATCTGCAGCTGCCGGGACAGCCTGAACAAAAGCCTTGCCAGGGGTTTGCACAACCCCAGCTGAGCCATCAGGCAAGCGCTCAGCAAACAAAAGGTAACGCCATTTCAAGGGTCGCCAGAGGCACGTGTTGCCCGCAGGGTCCCTGAAGAGAAGCTGGGGGCTGCCGGGGAGGAGGAGCAGGGCGAGTGCAAATTTACACTTGGAGGCTTCACATTAAGACACTCCAAAGGAGTCATCGGGGGGGTTAAAGCTTCCATCAATCCACGCGTGCAGAGCTGCAGAGCGAGGCCGTCTCGTGTCTCCCGTGGCCCAGAGGAAGAACTGCAGCCCCAGCTGCGCTGTGCTACAGAGATCCAACCGGGCAGTAGAGCACGCTGACCTCCTCTGCTCCCTTCCTCACTGTCCCAGCTCCCAGCCCGTTCCCGTGCCCCTCGGAGCCCAGCCCGGGCTGCATGAACTGCTGCCCTGGTTGCAGCCCGTCTGGGCCAGCAAACCTGCTGCGCTGAGCGGGAGCTGGAGCCGGGACCAGGGTCCCGCCTGGGGTACGGCAGTGCGGGTTCCGCCCCGTCCGGGGCCGCTCCCCGCTCCTCTCCCGGTGCTGCTGGCAGGGGGCAGGAAGCGTGCGCTCCTCTGCACGAGCCACGAAGGGCACCTACCTTGGGTGCGGAGCAGGCTGCTCCCAGCTCTGGTGCAGGTAGCCGGGCTCCTCGGAGTCGCGTAGAGCAGAGGACGCCGAGTGCCCTCAGCCCGGAGCTGGCCGCAGGACGGCCTTGGTGCACCTCCTGCCACCGCGGTGCTGCCCGGATGGCTTCCAGCCAGGCTCTCGCCTCTTCCGCACAGGCTCAGGAAGGCAGGAATTCCCGCAGCGAGCACGCCCCGAGCCGGCTGCCAGGCGCTCGGCAGTTTCACAGCTCGTTCTCATGGCACATCTGCACCCGGGGGAGGGGGGAAGGGGGGAGGGATGGGTGTTTGTGTTACGCTAATGAAGCATCGCTTTCTGCCGGCTCTCTTTGCTTCCTTCGCTGGGGACATTTGCACACCCCTGTGCTCAGGCATCCCTCCCTTGCTGTCCTGGCGTTCCTTTCACTCCTCTCCTCCACGAGTATGTCCCAGCAAGAGGCAATCTCCGGTACAGCACCAGAGGACATTGTGTGTTGAACAGAACTCTTGCAATGGAACCGAGCTGTGGGTAGGAGCTTTACCCAGAAGCTGCTGTAAGAATACGACTTTCCCCAGATCCTTGTCTAAGGGTCCTAATAAGTCTTCTGTGCAGCGATACCTTGTGGTTCTGTGTGGGTTTGTGGTCCGTATGGCTGGCCATACCTACCCTTGAGTTGCACCGGGCAATGTACTTGGGGGTGACCTCACTGGAAGGAAAGCAGTGTGCAAACTGCAATGGGAAATTGCATTTAGGAAAGCAGGATATTGAGGTTCGTTTTCTGGTGGATATGGGTGCTTCTTACTACCTGTAGATGGTTTTGTAACAGTAGTAGATGCTACTGCCCAACGAGAAAAGGTTTCCTTTTTTGGATTAATTAAACATAAGCTAAGAAAACAAGCAGGAATACAGAAATTCTTGTACCTGCTGGGTTACTCTGGCAAGAAATTGAATAAAACTGGAGCTAAGAGTGCAACAATATTGACTGATTAAAAACTGTAACTCTGGCTTTAACACAAACTGGGCAAAACAATGTTGTACCCCCAGGAGTTACAGCAGTCTCAAATATGACACACTTAGTGGTGTGGGCATCAGGGCCAAAAATGAAGCCCTAAATAGAAGTTAAAAGCAAGAGCTTGCCTAGTCAGGGTAAAGCGGTGCCCTTTGAGGGTATGGGACTGTAGTAGGGTAAAAGAAATAATAGGTAACTTTTTGGAGTTTGGATTCCAATTTTGATAGCAAGTGCTGTAGTTTGGTACAAGACTTGAGGGCAAGTACTAGAATAGTTGAATGGATACACTCAGTGGTGGCAAATCCATGCACTTTATTAACCAAGTTAAGGAACGAAAAGATGGAGTTTACCTTCTGGATTTGAGGGATGTCTCTTCTGCCTGGTTTGGCCAAAGGAAGCCCAAGGTTATTTGCCTTTGAATAGGAAAGCCCTGATATGGGGAGAAGAGTCTCAGTTAACCTGGACAGGGTTACCCAGGGTTGTGAGAACAGCTGAATGATGGTCAACTCATGAGCCTGAGATCTGGGATCCTCCATCCTAGGGTGGAACTTTACTGCAGCACGTGGCTGCCACAGCAACAAAAGGACTGTGTACAATAGACTGAGAGTTTGCTGAGTTTCTTGGTTTACAGAAAGCACAAATAACTCAACAGCAAGTGACATATTTGGGAAATGAGATTACAGCTGGACTTTGAACCTTAAGGACTGCCAGGAAAGAAGTCGTCTGCCAAACCCCTGAGCTGCAAATTGCCAAGGAAGTGAGTAAGGGATGGCCAGGGTGCCTGAGGGCGGTGGCTGCACTGGTGCTTGTGGGAATACAAGAAAAGCTGTTCAGAGCAGCAACTGTGGAGCAAGATAAACGGCATGAGAACCAAGGACACCTCTGCAAGGAGAATGTCATGGTTTTGTAATTTTGTAATTTTGCTATCAGTATTCCACATCATAACATCATGTAAAGTATGGATACTTCTATTGAATGTGCAGTCCACTGAAGAAGACTACATATCCCAGAGAACAACAGGGGTAATAATAAGTCACGGGACCAGGACGCTGTATAATCTCGTTCCCAGGCTGGAGTGCCCTCCTTCTTCTCTCGAACTTCTCGGAGAGTGGGAAGCGTTCCAGCCGTGTCGCCTAGAGTTCACAGTAGGCCTCTCGGTTTTCGGGGACTCTCTCTCTCTGTTTGTTCGATTTGTTAGCCTCAATTATATTATATTGTGTTATCTTGTATTTCGGTATCATATTTAGTAAAATAAGTTTTTCCTCCTTAGATTGCCGCTGTTTTTATCCCATTCCCCTTTTCCCCCTCCTTTCCGGGCACCGGGGGGGGGGGGGGGGGGGGCCCACAGGGTGGCTTCCCCTGTCACGGGCATAGGTAAATCTAAGTAACCCGTGACAGGCGGCTATGGGGCACTTATGGGGCTGCTATGGGGCACTTATGGGGCAGCTATGGAGCACTTATGGGGCAGCTATGGGGGAGCTATGGGGCACTTATGGGGCAGCTATGGGACACTTATGGGGCAACTATGGGGCAATTATGGGGCAGCTATGAAGCATTTATAGGGCAGCTATGGGGCACTTATGGGGCTGCTATGGGGCAGTAATGGGGCACTTATGAGGCTGCTATGGGGCACTTATTGGGCAGCTATGGGACAGCTATGGGGCTGCTATGGGGCAGTAATGGGGCACCTATAGGGCACATATGGGGCACTTATGGGGCTGGTATGGGGCAGCTATGTGGCACTTATGAGGCTGCTATAGGGCAGCCATGGGGCACTTATGGGGCAGCTATGGGGCATCTATGGGGCACTTATGGGGCAGCTATGGGGCATTCATGGGGCAGCTATGAGGCATTTATGGGGCACTTAATGGGCTGCTATGGGGCACTTATTGGGCAGCTATGGGGCACTTATGTGGCTGCTATGTGGCAGCTTAGGGACAGCTATGGGGCAGTTAATGGGCTGCTATGGGGCACTTATTGGGCTGCTATGGGGCACTTATGGGGCACTTATGGGGCATTTATGGGGCTGCTATGTGGCAGCTATGGGGCAGTTATTGGGCTGCTATGGGGTACTTATGGGGCTGCTATGGGGCACTTATGGGGCAGCTATGGGGCACTTATGAGGCACATATGGGGCACTTATGAGGCACATATGGGGCAGATATGGGTCTGCTATGGGGCAGCTATGGGGCCGGTATGGGGCACTTATAGGGCACTTATGGGGCAGCTATGGAGCTTTTATGGGGCACTTATGGGGAAGCTGTGGGACTCTTTTGGTTCTGTTATGAGGCAGCTATGGGGCATCTATGGGGCAGCTATGAGGCACTTATAGGGCACTTATGGGCACATATGGGGAACTTATGGAGCAGCTATGGGGCACTTATGGGGCTGCTATTGGGCAGCAATGGGGCACTTATGGGTCACATATTGGGCAAGTATGGGGCAGCTATGGGGCACTTATGGGGCACTTATTGGGCTGCTATGGGGCAGCTATGGGGCACTTATGGGCCAGCTATGGGGCGGGTATGAAGCACTTATGGGGCAATTATCACTGAATCACAGAATTATCAAGGTTGGAAAAGACCTAGAAGATCATCTAGTCCAACCATTACCAATACTTCCTGGCTAAATCATATTCCTTAGCACCACGTCGAAGCATTTCTTGAACACTCCCATGGTCAGTGACTCCACCACCTCCCTGGGCAGTGCATTCCAATGCCTGACTACCCTTTCCAAAAAGTAATACTTCCTAATGTCCAGCCTGAATCTCCCCTGACACAGCATAAAACCATTCCCTCTAGTTCTATCACTGATTACACGAGAGAAGAGGCCAACCCCCAGCTCACTACAACCTCCCTTCAGGAAGTTATAGAGAGCTATAAGGTCTCCCCTGAGCCTCCTCTTCTCCAGGCTGAACGATCCTAGCTCCCTCAGCTGCTCCTCATAAGGCCTGTGCTCCAGATCCCTCACCAGCTTCGTAGCCCTCCTCTGAACACGTTCCAGGGCTGCAATATCTTTCTTGCAGTGAGGGGCCCCAAACTGAACAGAGTACTCAAGGTGCGGCCGCACCAATGCCGAGTACAGGGGGGCAATTACCTCCCTGTTGCTGCTAGTAACACTGTTTTTGATGCAAGCCAGGATGCCGTTGGCCTTCTTGGCCACCCGGGCACACTGACGGCTCATGTTCAGCCGAGCATCAATCAATACCCCCAGGTCTGTTTCCTCAACACAGTCCTCCAGTCACTCTGCCCCAAGCCTGTAGCGCTGCCCAGGGTTGTTGTGGCCAAAGTGCAGAACTCGGCATTTGGTCTTGTTGAACCTCATCCCGTTGGCTTTGGCCCAGCTCTCCAGCCTATCCAGATCCCTCTGCAGGGCCTCTCTACCCTCAGGCAGATCGACACTCCCTGCCAATTTGGTGTCATCTGTGAACTTACTGAGGGTGCACTCAATGCCCCCATCCAAGTCATCAATAAAGATGTTGAAGAGGACAGGTCCCAGCACCGACCCCTGAAGAACACCACTCATGACTGGTCTCCAACTGGATTTAATTCCATTCACCACCACTCTCTGGGCCCGGCCCTCCAGCCAGCTCCTTACCCAGCTGAGAGTGTACTCATCCAAGCCACGGGCTGCCAGCTTTTGTAGGAGAACAGCATGGGAGACAGTGTCAAAGGCTTTGCTGAGGTCTAAGTAGAGCACATCAACAGCCTTTCCTTCATCTATTAGACGGGTCACAGGATCGTAGAATGAGATCAGATTGGACAAGCAGGACCTGCCCTTCACAATCCCATGCTGGCTAGGTCTGATCTCCTGGTCTTCCCACACCTGCCACATGATCTCCCTCAAGACTATCCGTTCCATTACCTTCCCTGGCATCGAGGTCAGGCTGACAGGCCTGTAGTTCCCCGGATCCTCCTTACAACCTTTCTTGTAAATGGGAGTCACGTTGGGAAGCCTCCAGTCTTCTGGGACCTCACCCATTAACAGGGAGTGCTGAAAGATAATGGAAAGCGGCTCAGCGATCACCTCCGCCAGCTCCTTTAGCACTCTTGGGTGAATCTCATCCGGACCCATGGACTTGTGGCAGTCCAGTTGAAGTAGTAATTCCCTGACCACTTCTTCAAGAATCACAGGGGGTTCAGTCTGCTCCCCAGCCGAGACTACCAGGTCAGAGCGTGGGGAGCCCTGGGGATGACCGAGATGACTTTTAAAGACAGACGTAAAGAAGGCATTCAGAACATCTGCCTTTTCCTTATCCTCTGTGATCACATTCCCAGCCTTGTCCAGTAAAGAATGGAGATTCCCCTTTGTCCTCCTCTTACAGCTGATGTACTTGTAAAAGGGTTTCTTGTTTGTTTTTACCCCAGCAGTCAGCTTAGATTCAAGCTGGGCTTTTGCCTCTCTGACTTTCCCTCTACACAACTTACCAGCTTCTTTGTAGTCATTCTGAGTTGCTCTTCCCTCCTTCCACAGGCGGTAGATTCTCTTCTTCTTCTGCAACCTTAAGAACAGTTCCCTATTCATCCACGCCGGTCTTCTTCCCCACCGGCTCATTTTGCGGCTCAGGGGGACTGCCTGCTCCTGTGTCCTTAAGACTTCCTTCTTGAATAGCAACCAGCTCTCTTGGACCCCTTTGTTTGCTAAGACTGAATGCCAGGGGACTGCCCCTACTAGTCTCTTGAACAATTCAAAGTCCGCCCTCCGGAAGTCCAAGGTAGCAGTTTTACTATTCCCCCTCCAAGTTTCACCATGAATTGAGAAATTTATCATTTCATGGTCACTCTGTCCAAGGCAGCCCCCAGCCTCCACATCTCCCACCAGACATTCCCTGTTTGCAAACAGCAGGTCTAGCGGGGCATTTCCTCTTGTGGGTTCTCTGACCAGCTGCATCAGGAAGGCATCCTCTATGCACTCCAGAAACTTCCTAGAGGGCTTCTTCTGTGCCGTGCTATACTCCCAGCATATGACAGGGAAGATGAAGTCCCCAATAAGGACAAGGGCTGACAACCGTGCAGCTCGTGCCAGCTGCTTGTAGAATACCTCATCTGTCTCTTCATCCTGGTTTGGCGGTCTATAACAGACGCCCACCAGGATGTCTGCCTTGTCAGCCCTTCCTCTGATCTTTACCCATAGGGATTCAATGTTATCATCCCCAGTAACAATCTCGGTAGCATAAAAGAATTCCCTAACATAGAGAGCCACACCACCACCTCTCCTTCCTTGCCTATCCTTCCTGAAGAGTTTGTAGCCATCCATTGCAGTGCTCCAGTCATGGGAGCAATCCCACCATGTTTCTGTTATGAAGTTCAGAGTTTCATTGGAACTGACTGCTTGTTCAGACTGGGCCCTTCTCTCAACCCACATCCTGCGATGATACACAGGGCCCATATGGGACATGAACTTCACACCGTCCTTGCACCCCATGTACAGCCTGGGATCTTCTGTCCCCGTGTCTTTCATTAAACATCATACAGACCTCCATCCCACTGCCCAGGAAGGGCCCTGAGCCAACATGAGAGACAGGATCTCCCTGCCAAGGGTCTGGGAATCAGGGCTTGTCCTGTTTGCTTCTTAAGACAAAGAAGGATTTTCTTAGCATCAGAGCCACCATGCCAGTGCCTTTGCCTGACTGGAGTCATGGCTTCCAATTATCTGCTCTAATTAGTGCCTTGGGAAGCTTACTTGCTAATGGCCCTCAGTGGGCCCATTAGTACTCCAAGAATCTTCACTGTTACTTTTGACTTTGTCTTGCTGAGTTCTTTGTGCAAACTTCTCTCTGCACTGGAGTTTGATGGACTCAGCACCAAATGCGCCCTGTGGCCCATTATTAACTACAGAGCCTCTTGTGCCTTGTTCCTTCCTGTTATCTTCTTCAGGTTTTCAGAACTTGTTCAGCAAAACGGAGACAGCTTAATGAGCAAGAATCCAAAATGCAGTTATTGTCTATTTGTTTATAGTTTGTTTTATACAGGAAGTAAAAGAAGCACTTTGCAACTGATGTCAATCCAGGATGTCCCCAGTGAGTTCTATTCTGTTTCTGTGTGGAGAAAGTTCCTCCTCAATCTCCCCACCTCGCTTCTACTCTCATTGGCCCCATGGGACTTGCATCACTTTTCCTCACATCACTCTTCTCTTCTGCCATCACCCGCTCAGTGTTAAACCTACTTTGTACCAACTCCCACTGGCTTTCCACAGAGAACCAGCTGCACATGGAAAAAGAAAGAATTCTCTTTATTTATGTCCAACAAAAAGAAGGAAAGGTGATGTAATTGAATGAACAGTAAAACACAGTGATCAACTGCATGCCGTGTCCAAGCTGCTTCTATTGAGGTTTATCTTTCATAGGGAATATTTGCACAAGAAATGATTTAGACACAGATAGGATGGGATAGACAGAATCACGGTGAAGGAGCTGACAACAGCATTTTGAGGAATGGAGCAAATTCCAGTAATCTCCCTGGGATAGATCAGCCAGGGAGTTGGGAGGTATCAACACTGAACAGGACTCGTGAGTATTTCTCACTTTGAGACGGGTTAACACATTCTTCTTGATTTCTCTTTGTCTTCAACTCTTTTTTTTCTCTTTTACTGACATTAATGAACAACTTACAGAATTCATGCTTTGTTTGAAGCATGAAAAATTAAAAGAGAGAAAGTGAAAGAAAAAAAGAAATAGAAATAGAAAAAGAAAAAGGAAAATGAAAAGGGAAAAAAAAAGGATATGGAAAGGGAAAGGGAAAAGGTAAAGGAAAGAAAAAGGAGAAGAAAACGACATAGAAAAAGAAAAAGTAAGAGAAAAAGAAAAGATAAGAAGGGATAGATAGAATCACAGTGAAGGAGTTGACAACACAGTCCATCAGACTTTGGCAAGATGGAGCAAATTTGAGTCATCCCCCTAAATGTCAGAAATCAGACAGATAATTGGGAGGTATCTGGCTGAACAAAGAGCAAGGGGTGAGGAAATCTGGCAGGCTGTGGTAGGAGCATGTGTCTAAATGGCCTGCTGAAAACATGCCCTTAACGACAGCCATTTATTTAGGAGAGCTGGAGACACCTGGAGCATGAGGGACATCAAATAGACAGCAGGGAAGAGCAGCAGCGGGCGCCGGGCTATAGTCTCAGGGCATTGGCACTGACACCGCTGTCTGTGTCCCTGAACCTGAAGGCATTTGTGTCCAGCAAACACAGTTCTGGAAAGCATCGTAGTTTCAGAAAAAGAAAAAAAAAGAAAAAAAAGAAAAAAAAAGAAGACATCAAATCACCTCAAAGATACATATTTACAACTTAAAATGGAACAAGACTCATGAGGTTTTCTCATGTTGAGAATGGTTAACAAATTTTCATTGATTTCAATTTTTGTCTTTAATTCTTTGTCTCAATTTTATTGACATTAATGAATATCTTTAAAGCTTACGGACTCAAAATAAATAAATAAATAAATAAATAAATAGATAAAACGAGATCCATTTGCTTCTTGTACATGGCCTGATGCCCCTTTGACCTTCAGAGATCCCACCAGACTTTTGTTGACGGAGAGTATGTGATCCAGCAGAGAACCTCTCCTCTTTGGTTCCTCCATGGCTTGGTCAAGAATCTCCCATCTGTGCTCTGCACAAATCTTCTGGATGGCACATGCCCTGCTGTGCTGTCCCTGCAGCAGATACTGGAGTGAAAAAGGCTCCCAAAAGGGTCAATGGCCTGACAACATGAGACTACCATATGTCTGCAGAGGGCACCTTCCACTTGCTCTCCATGAAAAGAAGACAGGAACAGACACTGATGGTCTCCTCTGTTGGCCATTTCCCTTAGCTCTGACCTGTCTGCTCTTCCATCCTCAGGCAGATCTCAGTGCACTCTCACAGAGGGCAGTCGCCCTTCCTTGACTCCTCACCCAACCTTTGTTAAGACTCTGTACTCCCCTTGTGCTACAGTGAAGTTGTGGAAGCCATGTAACTGTGTCCCTGTGGTCCAAACAGGAGCTCAGGCCTGCAGCTCATCTGTGGTATCAGTGTGCAGAAGGTGAAACACAGACATTAGACGGATCGTGGGTCTTGGATTCGACGTAGCAACACGGACACTCCTAGGGCATGGCTTTGCTGAAGGCCCTGTGCTGCTCTTGCAGATGCGTGTGAATTCACCAGACAGCCGGTGCTATCCCCTCTCTGGCCCTCAGCTGAAGCCCAGGAAGGAGCTGTCTATCTCAGGGATTTCCCACACAGTTTACAAGCACTGGCACACATCAGGAGCAGCCCAGGCACCTTGGGCATCACCCAGTGTCTGTGTGTGAGCAGCTGCCTCCCAGCTGAAGGACCGAGGACTCAGAGCAGGAGCTCACATGCAGGCAACTCCTTGTGCACTTCTGAACTGAACCAGAGGAATCCCAGCTCCTGTGGTTCTGTGGGGAGCTGAATCTCATTTCAGCTCCAGGATTTCTGTCAAGGGATGAGATTCCTGCACTGCCTCAGCTGGATCACTGTCCTGCACAGGGAAAGTCCAAACCTCCCTGTCGTTGCCTGGGTGCCCTTTGTGCTTCATCAAACGAACTCTAGTAGCACTCGCTATATGTCTCCATCAGTCACTGACCACTGGACATGTGGTGGTTAATTGAGTGGATTTCAAAACACAGTCATGATGCTGTTGTCTTTCAGGAGATGTTGACCTTGAGGACCCAGGGAAATGTCAGGGGAGATGAGTGGGAAGAATAAAAATGAGATCATCTGCTGTTGAGCTGGGCCACGCTCCTGGGACACAGGGAGCTCATAAAAGTGGATGGTGCTGTAGAGAGACAGCTATGCCCAGGAGCGTCTCTTGTGCACAGAGAGACACCCATTTGCTGTGTGGATAAAGAGAAGCCAGAGTGGGTGGGAACTAGTTCCCGCCCACACAACACAGAAGGTGTGAAAAGCTGTTCTGAGCACCTAGTTTGGAGGTAGTCAGTGTCTGAGGGCTGCCTGGACTACCCACTCAATAAGACAGCAGTGGGAGTGGAGGCTGCATCCTGTGTGAGCACGGGTCAGTGCTCTTGTCTTTTCTCAGGTAACTTGCTCTTCTGTTGACAGGACCTGATGCTAACACTTCAAACATGGTCCTTACCAGGAAACGGTCTTCCCGTGCAAAGACTGTGTCAACCCAAACAGAGGGTCTGCTCCAAGATGCGGCAGTTCAGGTCTCTGGCTGCCAGGAGTGCCTCAACCTGCTGCTGCCAGGAGAGGATGGGAAGGATGCAACTTGTGTGCGGTGTGAGCAGCTAGATGAGCTGCTCAGCCTTGTGGTGGAGCTTAGGGAGGAGGTAGTTAGACTGCGGACAATCAGAGAATCTGAACAGGAGAGGCTGAGGTCCATTAAGGACTGTGAAATTGAAATTGATGGGTGGTGCCAGGCCCTATCGGCCCTGGGATCCAGACACACAGCTGAGGCTCCCCAAGAAGCATGTTGCCCCCGGTCACCTTGCGAATAGGCGATAGAAAGGAGTGTGCAGATGGACTGTGCTCCTGCTGCACTGAGCCCTCAGTCCTCCCTTACCCCTACCAATACAAATGTAGGGGTAGGGGGTGTGGGACTGTCGGCAGAGCCTCTATCCTGCAGTTGCCAGTCAGACCGAAGTAGTCTGAGAGAAAAGGATGGGTGGAAACAGGTACCGGCAGCTCGGCGAAGTGGGAGTCCCCCCCCACGACCATGCTTGGCTCCCCAGGTGCCTCTGCAAAATAGGTTTGGGGCCCTGGAACCCGAGGGAGAGGTGAATGCCGATGTGGAAGCAGCCCCACCTGTGAGGGTGCCTCTGGGGAAGCGGACACACCCGCGCCTCAAAACTTCTTCCACAGGGAGGGATAGAAGGGTAGTCGTCATAGGCGACTCCCTTCTGCGAGGAATGGAAGGCCCTATACGCCGTCCTGACCCTACCCACAGGGAGGTGTGCTCCCTCCCCGGGGCACCGGTCAGGGACATTGCTGGGAGACTTCCCAGTCTGATCTGCCCTTCTGACTACTATCCCCTGCTGATAGTTCAGGCTGGCAGTGAAGAAGTTAGTTAAAAAAGCCTAAAGGCTATCAAAAATGATTTCAGAGGACTGGGGCGGGTAATCGAAGGAACAGGTGTGCAAGTGGTTATTGCATCTGTACCTTCAGTGGCAGGGAGGGATACTGAGTTGGGCCTAAAAACCCAGCTCTTAAACAAATGGTTAAAGAGTTGGTGCAGACATAGGAGTCTTGGTTTTTTTGATCATGGGGCAATTTATTCGGCTCCTGGCATGACAGCTGCAGACAGAAGCGGCCTGTCTCAAAGGGGTAAGAGGGTTCCAGGTGAGGAACTGTCAGGACTTATTGACAGGTGTTTAAACTAGGTAGGATGGGGGAAGGGGACATAACAAGGGTCACTGGGTCTGAGGCGGCAGTTCAAGTCTTAAAGCAGAACTCACTGGGTGCAGACAATGGAGTTAAAAGGCATGGAGAGGGGTGGAGAGATGCTGCCTCTCTCAAGTGCCTCTATACCAACACGCAAAGCATGGGGAATAAACAGGAAGAATTGGAGTTCTGCGTACAGTCACGTGGCCATGATCTCATTGCGATCACGGAGACGTGGTGGGACAGCTCGCATGACTGGAATGTTGTCATGGAGGGCTATGTGCATTTTAGAAAAGATCGGCTGGCAAGGCGGGGTGGTGGAGTTGCCCTTTACGTGAGAGAGCAGCTAGAATGTATTGAACTCCACCTGGGGGAGAGTAATGTAGAAGTTGAGAGCTTGTGGGTGAGAATCAAGGGCCAGGCTGGCAAAGGGGACACTGTTGTGGGTGTGTACTACAGGCCTCCTGATCAGGAGGAGGAGGTCAATGAGGCCTTCCATAAGCAACTGGAAGTAGCGGCACGCTCCCAGGCACTGGTGCTTATGGGGGATTTCAATTATCCAGATATTTTCTGGACAACCAACATGGCCAGGCATGCGCGGTCCAGACATTTCAGGGGATTGTCAGGGGATTGTCAGGGGAGATGAGTGGGAAGAATAAAAATGAGATCATCTGCTGTTGAGCTGGGCCACGCTCCTGGGACACAGGGAGCTCATAAAAGTGGATGGTGCTGTAGAGAGACAGCTGTGCCCAGGAGCAGCTCTTGTGCACAGCACAGCCTGCAGGTGACAGAAAGAGAGGAGAGAAATTGGAGAGAGCTTACAAGATATGTACTGTGTAAGCGGGCTGCGAGCTCTATGAAAGAGCATTACTCAAAGACCATGATACAGTAAGTCCCTTGCAGTAGACAATGCAGATGCTTTTAATAGAGGGTTATCTAAATGTGGGACAAACCATAACAGATCTGGCCGCAGGCACTGCATGTTTCTTTACTGTGGAAAAAGCCTTCTGCTCCAGCTGGGGGCTTCTGTGCTGGATTGTAAGAGCACAGCCCTGAGGGCTGCGTGTCCCAGCACGGCTGCAGGCTGTGCAGCGGGGGCTGCAGGCAGGTGCCCGGGGCTGTCCTGCAGAGGAGGGTCCCTGCTGTGCCCCAGGGGCTGTGTGCCGGGTATGGGACTCTGCCGCCTGCCAGGCTCAGCACTCAGCCTGCCCGGGGAGCTGCCCAGGGCGCTGCGGGGAGACGGGTGGGGGGAAGGAGCCCCCCGGCAGGGTTTGTGCTGCCACAGCTGCTGCCTGGGGCAGGGGATCACAGCTCCACTTCACAACAGAATGTTTGTGAACGCCCTTGGCAAGAGGAGAGCGAAGGCAGGTTTCCATTTTCTTTTCTGGGGTAAAAAGGATTGGAGTAAGAAACCTAAAAGGGGCTGTCAGAGATGTGAGAATTTTTCGTAAGTCATTTGCTTGTTTTGTGAACAGTCACACATGATGTGCTCTCAGTCTACCCCTTCTCTAAGAATGGAACCAATTGTAATAATCTTCATTTTCTGCAGGCATGAATAATTCACTGATCATAAAAACAGGCAGCATTTTCTAACTGAAACTGAATGCCACTGAACCTGGGGTAGGGGGCTCTAAGAGCACTTGGGGTAAAGATAAGACAAGAAACAGTAGGAAATATCCAGGGAGAAGGGATAAGAAAATAAGAGGAAGGTCAGAGCTCCATATGCTGCTTCTGCTTTAGGAATGCTAAAATACATGAAATTAAATGCAAGTAATGGTGCTAAATGTACACTGTTGTAGGAGAATTAAAACATTTCATAGTATAGCAGGAGGAGTGTGTCTGAGAATGGTCTGGACTTGTCATTATCTTCTGCACTCTGAACAGGACTCCAAGCACAACAACAGCAGATGTCCAACAGCAGCTCCATCAGCGAGTTCCTCCTGCTGCCGTTGGCAGACACGCGGCAGCTGCAGCTCCTGCACTTCTGGCTCTTCCTGGGCATCTACCTGGCTGCCCTCCTGGGCAACGGCCTCATCAGCACAGCCGTAGCCTGCGACCGCCGCCTGCACACCCCCATGTACTTCTTCCTCAACCTGGCCCTCCTCGACCTGGGCTGCATCTCCACCACTCTCCCCAAAGCCATGCCCAACGCCCTCTGGGACACCAGGGCCATCTCCTACACAGGATGTGCTGCACAGCTCTTTTTCTTTGTCCTCTTACTCTCAGCAGAGTATTCCCTTCTCACCATCATGTCCTATGACTGCTACGTTGCCATCTGCACGCTCCTGCACTACGGGACCTTGATGGACAGCAGAGCTTGTGCCACCATGGCAGCAGCTGCCTGGGGCACTGGGGTTCTCTATTCCCTGCTGCACACTGCCAGTACGTTTTCACTGCCTCTCTGCCAAGGCAATGTTGTCAACCAGTTTTTCTGTGAAATCCCCCAGATCCTCAAGCTCTCCTGCTTAGAATCAAATCTCAGGGAAGTTGTGTTTATCTCTTTTGGTGTGAGTTTAGGCTTTGGTTGCTTTGTTTTCATAGTGGTGTCCTATGTGCAGATCTTCCTGGCTGTGCTGAGGATGCCCTCTGAGCAGGGACGGCACAAAGCCTTCTCCACGTGCTTCACTCACCTGGCTGTGTTCTCCCTCTTTCTCAGCACTGGCTTTTTTGCCTACCTGAAACCCCGCTCCATTTCCTCCCCACTCCTGGATCTGACAGTGGCACTTCTGTACGCAGTGGTTCCTCCAACCCTGAACCCTGTTATCTACAGCATGAGGAACAGGGAGATCAAGCACGCTTTCAGGAAGGTGTTGCAATACGCACTATTCGAGTAGTGCAATACGCACATTCCATAAAATGCACAACTTCCTCATAGGATTCCCAGTGGTGGTTCTTCATGTTTTATGTATCTTTGGTTGTTTGATTATGTGAGATATAGGAATGTGCAAAAGAAAATAATGTTATTGAACTTACAAATAAAAATGAATTTAAATTCTTTCCTACCTAATTTCATTTTGTCACTTTAGGAGCTGATGTAAACATGTAACCAGATTCCCTGAATACGTTATAAGATATTTAAAAAGGTTTCAAAAAAGACATTTGCTTAGCTTTTCTTTCCTCCTACTTTGTCTGGATTTGGGGAGGTACAGCCACAGACAGCAGCTCAACGTTTTCATTTCTGATCTCTTTACACTGCCACAGTGCTCTCAAGTCCTCTCATTTGTGCAGGCTGAAGGTCTTCTGTGTCTCACAACAGTCCTGTTGTCTCTACAGCAGCACTCCATGACAGCAGTCAGTAGCCAGCAATATGAACGACTGCGTCAGTGCTGGTCTCCTTGCTGTCACTGCCATAACAAGAGGGCCCCTTCGGAGCAGGTCCAGAGAACTGGAGGCCTCTTCCAAATCTGGCTTAAGGAATGTACCTCAGGAGCTGCTCCCTGAGAAGACTTCAAGATATTCTGGTGCATTTCACTGACTGGCAGGGATAGTTTCAGAAGTCCCAAGGAGATCTGTAAGGGACTCAAGGCAGTGCTGAGGATTAGAATCTGTGGTTTAAGGTCAAGATAAAAAGAAAACGATTATAAATATGATAAATGCATATATACATATCTTATATATATAGTATATTTTCACATATATACAATATAGGCAGTGGCTAACATGTGCGTGTACTAATACATATACATATGATACATGGATGATAATAGTTTATATACATATCTGTTTGCAAGTCTAGGACCTGTTGCAGGGTTTTTAACAGCCTCAAGGTTCACTGTAGGAACTGGAGAGGCTGTTTTCCTACTGCAGGAGTTGGAGCAACTGCAGAGCTCATTGCCAGAGCTGAAATCACTGCAGGACCTGACTGAAGTTGGAGCAGCCACTGTGCTCATTGGAGGGGTTGGAAGGTTACAGGGCTGTACCTCCTGGCACAGTGCACCTCCCTTGGGAGGAATTTGTTTCATTTTCTTATAGCAATACTTGGAACAGCTACAGGACCAGTAGCAGGAGTGACTGCAGAGCTCATTATGAGGGGTGGAGTGACAGCGGGATCTCTCCAGAGCATGGAGCAAATGCAGGACATGTGGCAAAACCTTGGAGCTGCTGCACGGTCTGTGCCAAGAGTTGCAGAGGCTGCAGCACTGTCAGCATTTCCAGCTCTCTGGATCTGGCACACCGCAGTCATGTGTGTTTCTTGGGGGCTACCAGAGCCACAGCAGACCTGCCCCCAATATTCTACCAGTTTCTCAGGATCATGCGGTTGCCCAGAGATGAAGTTCCAAAGCCCTGGGGGTGCCCACCACTCCAGGCAGCTGCCCAGACCGTCCCACACCCCCTGCCATGCAGAGCCTTCTCACCTTGGGGCAGATCTCTCACTGATATTTCTGAATAATGTTTAACCTCAGTCCTAGAATTCTAGAATCACAAAGGTTGGAAAAGGCCTAAAAGATCATCCAGTCCAACTGTTCATCTATTACCAATAGCTCCCACTAAACCATGTCCCTCAATACAATAACCAGTCACTCCTTGAATACACCTGGGCTCCCAGAGAAGACGGTGTAAAATGTGTAATTTCTAATCATACCAACAATATTACTTCCAAAACCCAATGACCACAGAGATGAATGTGCACAAAACTTCACTTTGTCAGCTGCCAATTTTATCATCATACAAAGCAAGGTCAAAGAGCATAGCAAAATAAATACCCTAATCCAGAATCCAGAGTTGACAAATAATGCAGCAGGGAAAACAAGCAGCAAGCAAGGAGCTGTGCAATGCAGCTTCATGAGAAGACTCAGCAGGCTCCACACATAGGGAAACTATCAGCATCATGGCCTGCAGTTCTCCAACTCCCACAAAGCCCTGTGTTAACTCGATCTGGACAAATGTGCTGTTATCTCAACCCTTGGAGACTCACATCTGGCACCAAAATGACGGTGGTTGTTGAACCCAACATGTGGCTCAGCAGCACACAGTGCTTGGTGCACTGCCCCATTCCTAATGGGATGGGGAAGAGAACTGGGAAAAAAAGTACAACTTGTGGGTTGTAACAAAGCAATTTACTAAGAGAGATAAAAGGAGAGGAGTTATAGTTATCACTATATATCTGTTGATATTGAATTGTATGTAACAGCGGATAAACAAGCACTTGCTCAGCACCACCAGACAGATGCCCAGTTGGGCCCTGGGAAGAGAAAAGACTGAGATGGACTCCCACCCCTTTCAATACAATTTCTGCTTGCTGTCAGGTGATAGAGAACGTCCCTTTGGCCACTATCAGTCAGCTGTCCTCACTCTGTTCCCTCCCAGCTCCATGTGCCCTCTTCTGACCATGGCCTTGGCTCTGTACAACACTGCTTAGCAGCAACTGAAAACATCAGAGTGTTATCAATGGTTTTCTCCTAGAACTAAAACACTGCACCATAGCGGACAGTCTGAAGAAAACAATTCCATCCCAGCTGTAACTCAGATACCTGCCTTTCCTCTTCCTCTTGTTCTTCCTGATCAGGAAGCAAGGAACAGAATCTGCCGCTCTCCTCTTTGTGACTTTTCCATCAGTTCTCAGCTGGCTCCTCTGCCATCCCCAGGCAGAGCTCAGTGCACTCTGACAAAGGGCAGCAGCCTTTCCTCATCTTCCTTGCCCATCCATCATGAAGTGTCAGTGAATAGTGAAAAGGTACCCCATAGTAGATGAAAAGGGAATACTTTGCTACAGAAAGGCAAATCATTTATTTGTGCAGTACTCGGTGCTGCTTTAAAAGCAGCCGTGGAGTTCCGAGACCAGCAGCTTGAGGCGGAAAACCAGACTATACAGTCGTTACAAGAAACAGTTAAAACAACCCAGGAACTCGTGAAAGCCTTGCAAAACCAAATTGGAAATCTAGAAGTACAATTGGAAAGAGAGAGACATAATTCGGCCTTGTTACAAATGGCTTTTAAGGAAATTTTAACATATAAAGATACGGGTGACACTGATATTCATGTTGCACCACAAGAAAAACTGTATCCTCAGGAAGAACTGAAAGAAGCAAAACAAAGTTTTGATAAGATTGAAACCCCAATAGCCCCTCTGCGCCCACTAATAAAAACAGAAGATACCTTTGATAATGGAGAGGACCTGGATCCTCAAATGAATGTTAAAGAAATTCCCTTTTCTGCCACTGAATTAGCAAAACTGAAAAAGGATTTTAGCCACTCTCCAAAGGAATCGGAAACAGAATATGTATGGAGAGTCAGTCTAACTGGTGGAGAAAAAATAATGTTAACCGAAAAGGAGGCTGAGGGTTATTGGGGGCCAGGAGTATTTTTGACTACTGGTAATAACCGTGTTCCCTGGTCCCTAACACAAAGGGCTGCTTACTGGGCTGGTGGTCTCAACCCTTTAGAAAGGGGAGACCCTCTTGCCATTAATGGGACAGCTGATCAATTGGTTGAAAGTGTTCAAAAGGCTGCTTGTTTCCAAATGATGTATGATAGAAAGCTGCAGCCACATCATGAATACCTATGATGATGCCTGTGGATCCTGAAAGGATGACTCCTTTAATTAGGGGGCTTCCAGAATCGCTGAAACCCATAGGTATACAACTACAGGGAAAAATACAAGCTATGCCTCAGGGAGAAAGAACCCGGCCAGCATTAGAAGGAACTGGCACCTCCGGCCATTTGCAGTCAGGGTACAATGTATGGACATGGGGGGAGGTTGCCCAAGAGTTGATTAATTATGAAAGGAAGTATGGGCCTGTGGCTTCTTCCAGTAAATCTGAGCCAGGGGAAGTAAGGCTCGCAGCAACCACCCTTGCTCCTAGGCCACCTAGCCCAAAGCTTAGTGGAACTGGAAGGGTCTCATTGCCAATAAGAACAGGTAGGAGAAATATTGATCATAAACGTAATCGTCTCTGGACACTGGACTGGCAAAAGGGTGTTCCATGAGATTTGATGAATGGATTACCCACAGTCAGGCTAGAGAAATTAGTTAACTTGTGGCCAGAACAAAAGCCCAAGGAAAGTTGATACTTTCGCCCCCTCCCCCAGATGAGAGGGAGGTGGGGGGGGGGGGGAGGGTAGAAAGCAGTGAAGGGTGGATGTGTTAGAAAGCTCGCAACAAAAGGAGAAGATAATTGTATTAACAAAGCCCCCGAAGGGCAAGTTGTCTTGCTTTATTTTACAGAAGATCCCCGTGGGACCTTCACGGAACAGAATGGCTTGTAGCTGATTTTAACCATTTGTGTTTTATGACAGAAAAATTGAAGATGTGATCATGCTAGAATACTGATATATCTCTTTATTACATATTTGGTTGCAATAGTATTATGTTTTTGTTTGCTGTAGTTGTGAGTTGTGATTGATATCAGTCTTTGGATCTGTTTAAACTTCACAATTGGGTTCAGAGTTTTTTTTTTTCAGGTCATCCTGGCTTTCTTGTACTTTTTGCACAGTGGTAATCATTCCTTTTGACCCCTTATTTCACCTCTTTTGGTCAAACTTGATGGTGATTTGCACGTAACTCCATGGTGTTTCCAAATTCCTAATGAATTGGGAAATGAGCAATGGAACCCATCTAATATATGTTAGATGTAGTCACAAAAGTGAAATTTATCATAAAATCCTTTGCACTGATGCTTTTCAGTGTCTCATCAGTCCAGGAGTTCCATTCAAAACATGGTTGTTGGAAAGTGTCTGAGTTTTTGACAAGAAACATGTATGTTTCTGGGATTACTGCCTATGATTTAAATTCTGGGGTATCCTACACTATGTTGTGACTATAACAGTTCTTAAACTTGCCAGACTAGTATTTATATCTCTCAGCAATTGAACTATTTTGGAAATGCTCAAGTGGAAAGTTCTTCTGACAGAAAGATCCCTATTGTTTTACTTGTTTATTTATTGCTATTGGTCATTGTTAAATGTATGGTTGTTTTCAGTGTATGGCTGTTCCTTCTCACTTTCTACCTTTTATTCATTATGTAATATTTGTCTCACCCCTCCTGAAGAATCACTGAGAGGTGCCTGTGTCAAATTAAATGATTCCACCTGTTGTCTAAAGATTGATAATGGTAAAGTTAAACCAATTGCTGAAGGTATACAGAAAATAGGACATGTTCCTGTCCAAACTTGGAAAAGTCCAGACCTTGACCTTTTTTCCTGGCTTCCAGGTGGACTGTGTGTGAAACGCATCTTATTATATCTATTGTGTGTTGTTGCAACTTTCATGTTTGTTTTGTGTATGATATCACGTTTCATTGAACTTATCCAATGTGTTGTATTGTCCATGTATTTTGTAACCTCCTCAAGTGATGGAGAAGTTGAGCACATCAAGAGATCTTTTGTAATCATTGTATTAAACCACCCTCACCTTCCTTTTCCCTCATGCTTGCTATCTTTTTCTCACCATCCTGGATCAGCAGTGGTCCATTTTTTAAGCAAACTTTGAGTCATGGGGTGGTGTAAGAGGCCATGCTTTTTACATTACTGTCTCAAAGTTTGCTGAAATGAACAAGTTCAGGCAAGTCCTGGCCAAGGTTCCAGGACTCCCTTTGTCTGAGACACACAGGAACCAAGGTTCGAGAAATCCCTTTGTTCAAGAGATGGACAAGTCTGGGAGCTATAAGAGAGATAAGATGCTGATTAATGGCCCTAAAGTGGTCTTTTTGTGTGGGCCTATCTCAAGGAAGATGGCCATCTCCGAGGAATTCACATGACTCTGACCCGAGCCTTCCAGAAATGTCACGAAGGCTTGGAAGAAGTAGGATAAAAAGGGCACGGACTAACCCCGAATTTGGGTTTTCTGATACCAGATGCTTCACTACGGAAACAAGGAGGTTTTCTGTCATCAGATGCCTCTCTACATGAACACCTGCATGCTGAAGAAGATGCCTGCATGCTGAAGAACCTTTTAGGTAACTGACCTCAGATTCCTCCACCGTTGTCCTACTGCTGCCTACTGTCTCTCCTGGGATTGCTGCTCGAGACTCTGCTCCGTGAGACCTCGCTGCCCGACACTCCGCTTCTTGAGACCACGGTACTGTGACCGCCTTCTGCGCTGCACCGATCTGCTGCTTGCGGCCTGCTACTCTGCTGCTGCTCTCCCCTACCAACATAACAACGTACTACGGGTCGCTGCTGCATCCAGGAGGTGACTATTCCCCGCTTTAACGTAATTCTTGCTCTTTTCTACCTTTTTCTATCGCCTACTTTCCCGTCCCCATCACCCTAATTTTGGTATTCGTCGCTCTCCCTTCCCCATCCCCTCAGTTGTCTATCACCTCTAATAAACTGGTCGGATCAACATTTGAATGCTCTTCTTCTTAATCTCACGCCGGGCATAACATATCAAAAGAACCTTTGCCTCACTCCTAAATTGGAGCGAGACAGGCCTTTATATGGGACCACATTCATCCCAATGACAATGAGAAGGCCGGCAAGCAACAAGGTAAGTGCAACCCATAAGTGTGACCCCATAGGGGCCAATGGGGACCCCAGACCAATAAGTGGGAAGACAGACCCATAAGTGGGACTCAAAACCCCATAATTATGATTCTAGCCCCATAAGTGTGACCCCATAGGGGCCAATGGGGACCCCTGGCCCCATAAGTGAGGCTCCAGACACATAAGTGAGGCTCCAGCCCCATAATTGTGACCCACAAGTGAGGCTCCAGCCCCGTAAGTGGGAACACAAACCCATAAGTGGGAACACAGACTCGTAAGCGGGTCCTCAGACCCATAAGTGTGACCCTAAAGACTTCAAGATGTCCCCACTCCCATAAGTGTGACCCATAAGTGAGGCTCCAGCCCCATAACTGCATCCCCAGCCCCATAAAAGTGACCCTATAGGGGCCAATGGGGACCCCAAGCCTCATAAGTGTGAACACAGCCCCATAACTGAGACCCATAAGTGAGGCTCCAGCCCCATATCTGTGACCCCAAACACTAATGACGTCCCCATAAACCCTAATGGGGTCCCAATAAGTGTGACCCCAGCCCCATAAGTGGGTCCCTAGACCCATAAGTGGGTCACCAGACCCATAAGTGGGACCCATAACTGCATCCCCAGCCCCATAAGTGTGACCCGTAAATGCCTCCCCAGCCCCATAACTGCCTCCCCAGCCCCATAAGTGCATCCCCAGCCCCATAAGTGCCTCCCCAGCCCCATAACTGCATCCCCAACCCCATAACTGCATCCCCAGCCCCACAAGTGAGACCCCAAACCCCATAACTGCATCTCCAGCCCCATAAGTGTGACACCAGTGGGGACATTATGGGGGTCCCTGGTTGACATACCTGTACCCAGCCCCATAAGTGTGACCCATAAGTGGTTCCCCCGCCCAATAGGTTCATCTCCAGCCCCTTAACTGCATCCCCAGCCCCATAACTGCATCCCCGATCCCATAAATGCTTCTCCAGCCCCATAAGTGGGAACACAGACCCATATCTGAGTCCCCAGCCCCATAACTGCATCCCCTGCCCCATAAGTGGGTCTTCAGCATCATCAAGGGGAAGAGAGCTGGATCTGCTGACAGTGTTGCAGCCTCTGCAACTCCTGGCACAGACCCTGCAGCAGCTCCAAGGTTTTGCTACACATTCTGCAGTTACTCCACGCTCTGGACAGATCCCGCTGTCACTCCACCCCTCATAATGAGCTCTGCAGTCACTCCTGCTACAGGTCCTGTAGCTGTTCCATGTATTGCTATAAGAAAGTGAAACAAATGCCTCCCAGGTGAGGTGCACTGTGCCAGGAGGTTCAGCCCTGTGGTCACTCCAACCCCTCCAATGAGCACAGTGGCTGCTCCAACATAATCACATGTCCTGTGGCGGTCCCAGCTCTGGCAATGAGCTCTGAGGTTGCTTCAACTCCTGCAACAGCCTGAAAGTCAGTACAGCTCCTACAGTGAACCCTATGGCTGCTAAAACCCCTGCAACTAGTCCTGGACTTGCAAAAAGATAAACATAGGGCTTAATTCATATATCATTGCAACTGCATATGTTGTATATGTGTGAAAACATACTAAAGATATTATATATGTATAAATACATTTGTCATAAATATTATCTTTTTCTTTTTATCTCAACTCATAAAATTTAAACCACAGCACTGCCCCAAGTCTCTTACTGATCTTCTTGGGACAATTCAATCTGATCTGGTCACGCACTGAAGAGCACCAGAAGATCTCGAGGTTTTCTCAGTGAGCAGCTCCTGTGGTATATTCCTAACACGAGCTTTGGAAGAGGCCTCCCTCCAGTTCTCTGGTCCTGCTCTAAAGGGGCCCTCTTGTTATGGCAGTGCCAGCAAGGAGACCAGCTCTGACAGACCTGTTCATATTGCCGGCTACTGACTGCAGCCCTGGAGTGCTGCTGTAGAGGCAACAGGACTGTCATGAGACACACAAGACCTTCAGGACTGCACAAATGAGAGGACTTGAGAGCACTGTGGTGGTGTAAAGAGATCAGAAATGAAAAGAGCACGTTGAGCTGCTGTCTGTGGCTGTACCTCCCCAAATCCAGACAAAGTAGGAAAAAAGAAAAGCTAAGTAAAAGTCTATTTTGAAACCTTTTTAGGTATACTTTAACGTATTCGGGGAATCTGGATACATGTTTACATGAGCTCTTGGAGTGAAAAAAATGGAAATTAGGTAGGAAAAAAGTGTAATACAAATTTATTTATAAGTCCAATAACATTTTTTTGCACGTTGCGATATCTCACATAAGCAAACAATCAAAGATGCATAAAACATAAAGAACCATCACTGGGAATCCTATGAGGAAGTTGTGCATTTTATGGAAGCCGGAATAGAGCATATTGCAACACCTTCCTGAGAGCGTGCTTGATCTCCCTGTTCCTCATGCTGTAGATAACAGGGTTCAGGGTTGGAGGAGCCACTGCGTACAGAAGTGCCACTGTCAGATCCAGGAGTGGGGAGGAAATGGAGCGGGGTTTCAGGAAGGCAAAAAAGGCAGTGCTGAGAAACAGGGAGACCACAGCCAGGTGAGGGAGGCACGTGGAGAAGGCTTTGTGCCGTCCCTGCTCAGAGGGCATCCTCAGCACAGCAAGGAAGATCTGCACATAGGACACCAATATGAAAACAAAACACCCAAAGTCTAAACTGGCACTAAAAAATAGAAGCACAACTTCCCTGAGATAGGAGTCTGAGCAGGAGAGCTTGAGGATTTGGGGGATTTCACAGAAAAACTGGTTGACAACATTGCCTTGGCAGAGAGGCAGTGAAAACGTACTGGCAGTGTGCAGCAGGGAATAGAGAACCCCAGTGCCCCAGGCAGCTGCTGCCATGGTGGCACAAGCTCTGCTGTCCATCAAGGTCCCATAGTGCAGGGGCTTGCAGATGGCAACGTAGCGGTCATAGGACATGATGGTGAGAAGGGACAACTCTGCTGAGAGGAAGAAGAGAAAGAAAAAGAGCTGTGCAGCACATCCTGTGTAGGAGATGGCCCTGGTGTCCCAGAGGGCGTTGGGCATGGCTTTGGGGAGAGTGGTGGAGATGCAGCCCAGGTCGAGGAGGGCCAGGTTGAGGAGGAAGAAGTACATGGGGGTGTGCAGGCGGCGGTCGCAGGCTACGGCTGTGCTGATGAGGCCGTTGCCCAGGAGGGCAGCCAGGTAGATGCCCAGGAAGAGCCAGAAGTGCAGGAGCTGCAGCTGCCGCGTGTCTGCCAACGGCAGAAGGAGGAACTCGCTGATGGAGCTGCTGTTGGACATCTGCTGTTGTTGTGCTTGGAGTCCTGCTCAGAGTGCAGAAGATAATGACAAGTCCAGACCATTCTCAGAGACACTCCTCCTGCTATACTATGAAATGTTTTTATTCTCTTACAACAGTGTACATTTAGCACCATTACTTGCATTTAATTTCATGTATTTCAACATTCCTTAAGCAGAAGCAGCATATGGAGCTCTAACCTTTCTCTTATTTTCTTACCCCTTCTCCCTGAATATTTTCATCTGTTTCATGTCTCATATCTTTACCCCAAGTGCTCTTAGAGCCCTTTACCCCAGCTTCTGTGGCATTCAGTTTCAGTTAGAAAATGCTGCCTGTTTGTAGGATAAGTGAATTATTCACGCCTACAGAAAATGATGATAATTCCATCCTTCGAGAAAGGGGAGACTGAAAGCACATCATGTGTGACTGTTCACAAAACAAGCAATTGCTTGACGAAAAATTCTCAGAACTCTTATTGCCCCTTTTAGATTTCTGACTCCAAACCTCTTTGCCTCAGAACAGGAAATGGTAACCCCCTGCCTTGGCTCTCCTCTTACAAAATGCCCTCAGAAACATTCAGTTGTGCAGTGGAGCTGTGATCCCCTGCCCCAGGCAGCAGCTGTGGCAGCACAAGCCCTGCCGGGGGGCTCCTTCCCCCCACACGTCTCCCCGCAGCGCCCTGGGCAGCTCCCCGGGCAGGCTGAGTGCTGAGCCTGGCAGGCGGCAGAGTCCCATACCCGGCACACAGCCCCTGGGGCACAGCAGGGACCCTGCTCTGCAGGACAGCCCTGGGCACCCGCCTGCAGCCCCGGCTGCACAGCCTGCAGCCGTGCTGGGACACGCAGCCCTCAGGGCTGTGCTCTGACACTGCAGTATGGAAGCCCTCAGCTGGAGCAGAAGGCTTTTTCCACAGTAAAGAAACATGCAGTGCCTGCATCCAGATCTGCTATGGGATATCCCAAATTAAGCTGACCCTCTATGAAAAGCAGCTCACGGTCTGCAGTGAGACTTACCCTGTCATGGTCTGTGAGCAATGCTCCTGCAGAGAGCATGCAGCCTGCTCACACGATACACATCCTGCAAGCTCTCTCCAGTTTCTCTCCTCTCCTTCTGTCACCTGTTTGCTGTGCTGTGCACAAGAGCTGCTCCTGGGCACAGCTTTCTCTCTGCAGCTCTGCCCACTTTTATGAGCTCCCTGTGTCCCAGGAGCCTTGACAAGCAAGCAGCAGATTATGTCATTTTTATCCTTCCCACTCGTCTCCCCTGACATGTCCCTGGGTCCTCATGGCCAACAGCTCCTGAAAGACAACAGCATCATGACTGTGCTTTGAAATTTGCTCAATTAACCACCACATGTCCAGTGGTCAGTGACTGATTGGAGACATATGGGGAGTGCTCCCAGAGTTCGTTTGATGAAACAATAAGGGCACCCAGACAAGGAAGGCGAGGTATGGACTTGCCCTGTGCAGGACAGTGATCCAGCTGAGGCAGTGCAGGAGTCTCATCCCTTGACAGAAATCCTGGAGCTGAAATGGGATTCAGCTCCCTACACACCCACAGGAGCTGGGATTCCTCTGGTTCAGTTCAGAAGTGCACAAGGAGTTGCCTGCATGTGAGCTCCTGCTCTGAGTCCTTGGTCCTTCAGCAGGGAGGCAGCTGCTCACACACAGACACTGGGTGATGCCCAAGGTGCCTGGGCTGCTCCTGATGTGTGCCAGTGCTTGTAAACTGTGTGGGAAATCCCTGAGATAGACAGCTCCTTCCTGGGCATGAGCTGAGGGCCGGAGAGGGGATAGCACCGGCTGTCTGGTGAATTCACATGCAGCTGCAAGAGCAGCACAGGACCTTCAGGAAAGCCATGCCCATGGTGTGTCCGTGTTGCTTTGTCAACTCCAAGACCCATGATCCGTCTAACGTCTTTGTGCCACCTTCTGCACACTGATATCATAGATGAGCTATCCAGTCAGGCTATGTCCAGTGATGCTTTTCAATTAGGATGTTTACTTCTGTGGTTTTGCTCTAATGCAAACACCAACACACAAGAAGCTAGAAATCTTGGTAGAGCTGCTGGCCTGAGCTCCTGTTTGGACCACAGGGACACAGTTGAATGGCTTCCACAACTGCACTGTAGCACAAGGGGGATACCGAGTCTTTAGGATGGATGGGCGAGGAGATAAAGAAGGGTGAATGCCCTCTGTGAGAGTGCACTGAGCTCTGCCTGGGGATGGAAGAGCAGACAGGTCAGAGCTAATGGAAATGGCCAACAGAGGAGACCATCAGTGTCTTTTCCTGTCTTCCTGATCAGGGAGAGTAAATGGAAGGTGCCCTCTGCAGACAGATGGGAATCTGATGTTGTCTGTCCCTTGTCCCATTTGGTGGCCTTTGTCACTCCATTATCTGCGGCAGGGACAGCACAGCAGGGAATGTGGCATCCAGCAGATCCATGGAGAGCACAGATGGCAGCTTCTTGACCAAGCCATGGAGGAACCAAAGAGGAGAGGTGCTCTGCTGGATCTCATACTTTCTGTCATGGAAGGACTTGTGGGAACTGTGAAGATCAAAGGGGCATCAGGCCATGTGCAAGATGCAAATATATCTCTTTTAATTTATTTATTTATTTTGAGGCTGTAAGCTTAATAGTTGATCATAAATGTCAATAAAACTGAAACAAATAATTGAAGACAAAGATGGAAATCAATGAAAATGTGTTAACCCTTCTCAACATGAGAAATTCTCATGAGTCTTGTTCCATTTTAAGTTGTAAATATGAATCTTTGAGGTGATTTGATGTCTTTTTTTTTTCTTTCTTTCTTTTTTTTTTCTTTTACTGAAACTACAATGTTTTCCAGAACTGTGTTCGCTGGACACAAATGCCTTCAGGTTCAGAGACACAGACAGCGGTGCCAGTGCCAATGCCCTGTGACTATAGCCCGGTGCCCAGCACTACTCTTCCCTGATGCCTATTTGATGTATCTCATCCTCCAGGTGTTTTCAGCTCTCCTAAATAAATTGCCATGGTTAAGGGCATGATTTCAGCAGGCCATTTGGGCACACACTACTCCCACTGCCCTCCAGATTTCTCCATCCCTTGCTCTTTGTTCAGTCAGATACCTCCCAATTATCTGTCTGATTTCTGACTTTCAGAGGGATTACTGGAATTTGTTCCATCTCCCCAAAGTCTGAGAATCAGTGAGAATGTGTTAACCCGTCTCAATGTGTGAAATACTCAGAAGTCCTGATCAGTTTTAAGTAGATATTTCTCAACTACCTGGCTGATCTATCCCAGGGAGATTACAGGATTTTGCTCCATCTCCCAGAGTCTGATGGCCTCTGTTGTCAACTACTTCACTGTGATTCAATCTATCCTATCCTACCACAGTATAAATCATTTCTTTTAAAAATATTCCATATGGAAGACAAACTTCAATAGATGCCGCTTGAACATGGCATGCAGTTGATCACTGTGTTTTACTGTTCATTCAATTGTATCACCTTTCTTTCCATTTGCTGGCCAGACAAAAAAGAGAAATCTTTCCTTTTCCATGTGCAGCTGGTTCTCTGAGGAAAGCCAGTGGGAGTTGGTGCAAAGCAGTTTTAACACTGAGCGGATGAATGCAGAGGAGAAGAGTGATGTGAAGAAAAGTGATGCAAGTCCCATAGGTCCATTGTGAGCAGAAATTGGGTGGGGAGGTTGAGAAGGACCTTTGTCAACACAGTAACAGTACAGAACTCATTGGGACAACCTGGATTGGTATCAGTTGCACAGTGCTGCTTTAATGTCTTCTTTAAGCCCAACTGTAAATAAATAGAAAATAAATTTATAATGGATTCTACCTCTTTAATCTCTCTCCAGATATCCCTCCTTTTTGCTGAACAAGTTCTGATAACCTGAAGAAGATAACAAGATGGCATAAGGCACAGGAGATTCTTTAGGATATAATTGTCCCAGGGCGCATTTGATGCTGAGTTCATCAGCCTCCAGTGCAGAGAGAAGTTTGCACAGAGTGCTCAACAAGACAAAGTCAGAAGTAACAGTGAAGTTTCTTGGAGTATTAATGGGCCCAGTGAGGGCCATTACCAAGCAAGCTTCCCAAGGGACTTGTTAGAGAAGATAACTGGAAGCCATGACTACAGGCAGGCAAAGGCACTGGCATGCTAAGAAACCTCTCCTTTGCCTTATGAAGCAGACAGGTCAAGCCCTGATTGCAAGACCAGTGGTAGAGAGATCCTGTCTCTCATGTTGGCTCCTGGCATTTCCTGGGGCAATGGGTTGGAGGTCTGTATGATGTTAAATGAAAGACATGGGGACAGAGGATCCCAGGCTCTACATGTGGTGCAAGGACGCTGTGAGGTTCATGTCCCATATGAGACCTATGTTTCATCGCAGGATGTGGGATGTGAGAAGGGCCCAGTGTGAACAAGCAGTCAATCCCTGTGAAACTCTGAACTTCAGATCTCTCAGTTCCAGTGCCCTCCTCTGCACATTCTCCCAGAGTTTGAAGTCCTTTATGTTCTGCGCTGCCCAGAAGTGCACCTAGTGCTGCTAGTGAGGCAGTAGCAATGCAGAGCAGAGAGGGATGATCCTTTCCCTCACCCAGCTGGCAATAAGTTGCTTCATGCACTCCAGGGGACTGTTGGCTTTCCTGGCTGCCTTGGCACACTGCTGACTCACATTCAGTGTGATGCTGACCAGCACCCCAATCCTTTCCAGTCAGATTCTCTCCAGTGTCCCATATCCAGTCAGTGTGTATGTCCAGCATTGCCCCTACCCAGGTGCACAATCAGGCACTTGTTCTTGTTATACTTTATGCACTTGGTGCTTAGTACCAACTGGTACCCACTTCTCTGACTTGTCCACATCTCTCTGCAAGTCCTCTCCACCCTCAGTCAAGGCAACAGCACCTCCTCATCTGGTCAAATCAGCAAACTTGCTCAGAACGTCTTCTAGTCCTGCATTCAAGTCATCTGCATAAACATGAAAGGAAAGTGGCCCCAAAATGGAACCCTGGGGACCCCAACAGTGACCATCTACCAGCCTGATGGAACCCACTGACTATATCCTTTGGGACTGACCTACTGGCCAACTGCTCACCCACCACATTGTGTTTCTGTCTAGCCATATGCAGAACATTCTGTCCAGAAGGTTGTTGTGAGAAACAGTATCAAAATTTCCACAGAAATCCTCAAGGATTACATCAACTGGCTTCCCTTGGTCAACTAAACGGATAACTGTGTCACAGAATGAGCTTAAATAAAACAGGACCTTCGCCTCACAAACTTGTGTTGGCTGCGACCAATGGCAGAATTGTCCTTCAGCTGTTTTTCCATAACTCCCACCATCATTTTCTCCATAATTTTACCAGGCTCTGGACTGACAGGTCCATAATTGCCCATGTCATCTTTCTTGCTCTTCCTTACAACGAGACAACATTTGCCAGCTTCCTATCAGCTGGCATGACCCTAGACTTCTTTAGATGCAATTGAAATGAGAGCCCAGAGCACACTAAGGTGTCATCATTGAAAGAAAGTAGATGTGCCATAGCTTTGCAATGCCTTGAACTCCAGAGTATGCCACAAATGGAGCAGAGGGCAAGATTTGCCTCTTCTGTAGTGAACTCATTCATTTGGTAAGCAGAATAACACTACCTGATACATGGGGACTGTGTCTCTGCTCTGCTCTGCTCAGCTCACAGGGCAGCGGTGCAGGGTGTTGCTCTCATGTCAGTGCAGGTAAACTCGCTTTAACCCTTTTTCCTCTGTAAATTCTTCCTCTATTTCTATGCTCAGATACACTTCCACATTCCCTCAAGTACACTTTCATATATCATAAACAATTACACTTTCTTATACCATCAAAACAGTTTGTCAAACAGTACAGTTCTTCAGTTCACATAAACTCCCTTAATACAGTCTGTATTCTTCAGTTATAAACACTGTGCCACAGAACCAGCACTGACTGAACCACCTCCCTCACACACTTCCTCACAAGCAGTACATAGTATTACATAAATGGGTTGACACTCATTGGTCGGGTGGAATGTACACCTCTCCTCAGGACAATCTTACTAATCTACAGAGTACAAACTCCCATCTTCTTACATACAAGCAGAAAGTACATATGAGTGGACAGACAACACAGTCTTTCACTTTGTCCGTGTCTGGCCATTTCCCTCACAGGAGGAAGGAAACACGGGTCGGGACTCGGCACTCACCCTGCAGCTGTTCTGTGTCTCACTCACACCACACTCACTCTGACATTTAGATCAAAAACCATGGTTTATTCATACTACACAATGCTGACAACGTTTTCTAGCTGGAATCTTAATAACACTCATACTCTGGTCGACCAGTTGCAAACGTTAATGTTTTTCCCAGAGTCGGCTTGACACACGGTACCAAACACTTAAAGCAGATGATAATATTGAACATACAACCTATAAGCCCCATGATTACACCTTGGAGAACCCAGGCTACAATTTGACAGGCTATCCACTATATCCCATGCCCGCAGGAGAGACCAACCTAGGTCCCTCCTATTGTCAACTACCTGGGAGAGAGTATTTGTTCTTGTTTCCATTCATATGACATACAGTTCCCTTTCATAGGAACTCACCCAAGGAGTCTTCCTACCCCAGCTGGCAACCAAAGCCATGAGCTCACCTCCCTGGGAGCAGCACGTATGGCTGTAAACTGTGTAGGATGTCTCCTCAAGACATATGGGCTCCACTTACCATACACATACCTGGTCCACCTATGGGTGGTCCTTGTCTGTCCCTGCAGTGATCAGGTGAGGAAGGGAGTCCTTCAGAGAAATCTCAGGGTGCGCCAAAAGTGTCTCCCTCTCAGCTGGTCCTGCAGCGAACAGAGCTGGTCCCACCTGGGCCGCCAAATTGACTACAGGAATTGAACTCTATAACCTCTATAACTGATACAGTCTCCCATGACATACTTATACCAAAGTTGAGGAAGTATGGGATAGGTGAGTGGACAGTGAAGTGGGTCGAGAACTGGCTGACTGGCAGAGTGCAGAGGGTTGTTGTTGGCGGTGCAGTGTCTGGCTGCAGGGCTGTAACTAGCGGCGTCCCCCAGGGGTCTGTGCTGGGTCCGGTCTTGTTCAACATCTTCATCAATGACCACTCTCAGCAAGTTTGCTGATGACACGAAGTTGGGAGGATTGGCTGACACACCTGAAGGCTGTGATGCCATTCAGCGAGACCTGGACAGGCTGGAGAGCTGGGCAGTAAGAAACCGGATGAGGTTTAACAAAAGCAAGTGTAGAGTCTTGCACCTGGGTAGAAATAATTGCATGCACCGGTACAGGCTGGGGGAGTTGCTGCTGGAGAGGAGCTCTGCTGAGAGGGACCTGGGCGTCCTGGTGGACGACAGATTGACCATGAGCCATCAGTGTGCCCTTGTAGCCAAAAAGGCCAATGGCATCCTGGGGTGCATTAAAAAGAGCGTGTCCAGCAGGTCGAAGGAGGTGATCCTCCCCCTCTACTCTGCCCTGGTGAGGCCTCATCTGGAATATTGTGTCCAGTTCTGGGCTCCCCAGTACAAAAAAGACAGGGATCTCTTGGAAAGAGTCCAGCGGAGGGTCACAAAGATGGTGAAGGGCCTGGAGCATCTCCCCTATGAGGAGAGACTTAGGGAACTGGGTCTGTTTAGCCTTGAGAAAAGAAGGCTGAGAGGGGACAGGATTCAGGTTAATAAATACCTGAGGTGTGGGGGTCATAGTGGTGAGGCTGGTGTCTTTTCAGTAATGCGTGGGGACAGGATTAGGGGTAATGGGATGAATGTACAGCATAGGAAGTTCTGCACTAATGTGTGCAATAACTTCTTTATGGTGAGGGTGACAGAGCACTGGAACAGGCTGCCCAGGGTGGTTGTGGAATCTCCTTCTCTGGAGATATTCAAGACCTGCCTGGATGCCGAGCTGTGCAACGTGGTGTAGGGAACCTGCTTTGGCAGGGGGGTTGGACTCAATGGTCTCTGGAGGTCCCTTCCAACCCCTACAATTCTGTGATTCTGTGAATATCATGGGGTGGTTTGGATGGGGAAAGACTACCCCTTTGAATGACCTTTTGTCAGGGCATGTCCTGGGATTCCTAGGATCCTCAAAATGCAGCACTGCTTCTGTCACTGAAAAATGGGGCCCTGTGTGGGACGGAGGGAGGGTCCATGAGTCCCTGGCCCACCTGACTGAGTATTTCCATGGTCTTAGCAAAGACATACTTACAACTTGAGAATGACAGCTAGCTGCGTTCATGGTGGCATGGCCACTGCTGATGGCCTTGAACTGTCTGAACATAACTGAAGAGGCTCAGGCTGATGCAAATCAGCTATTGAATGACAGTGTTGAAAAACTGGAAAGACAGGTGGCAGTTTTGATGGGGAAAAAACCTAATTCAATCATTCTCCTATGGAAGATCAGGAACATCTCTCTGGAAGACCATGGGGACCCTGTACAAGGGAATGTGTATAAAATGGTCTCTGTAAATGAAGGCACTAAAAGGTCAGATTTTGAGGTTCCATTTGGACTAGATCTATTTGAGATCTGACTGATTGTAACCCAAAAATGAAAAAAATAATAAATGAATGCAGGATAGGCTGGTGGGAGTGCCCTGACCAGTGTCCAACCCCCCAAACCCTGCTGCCCATAATACAGCAGCTGAACTGATGGATATAGTACAATGGTTTAGACAGAAACCAAGAGAGCATGTCAGCATAGCTGCTCTGGTTATGGGACATGGAGGCAGAAAGCGCTGTGGTGAATGGACTGGAAATTTCAAAACTGACATCCATTACTACTCACCCTGCCTTCAGGCAAAGACTGTATACTCAGTCCAACATAATGAGGATAGCCATTTGATCAGAGAATGATTTATGGCTGTGTGTCATATAACATGGCCAAATAAGAATGACATAGCATTAAATATCAGCCTGTGGTCCTCTATGGAGGACTAACAAAATTATATTAGAGAATTAGGCATGAAAGAGGCAATCTATGAAGATGATTTTGAGAGCCCAGTCAATAAATTTTTCATCAGGAACGAAGGATCTCATCCTACAGCCATCACCTTTACATCAGTATGGGTCTATGTTATCCATACTGAACCCCCCAGTGGCCCTCAGGTGCTGTAATACAACAGGCTGCCCAAGTGATGGGGAGACAAGAGTGCCTATGGCCAGATGCAGGCTCTGAATGGTGGTGGAAAGGTCAGAGAACCATCTGCTGCCATGACTTAGGCGTCCAGCCCCTAAGGTAATCCAGTCTGGACCCATTAGGGCCTTGAGACAACAAATGTTTAAAGACCAGATTAGAGCAGGAGTTCAGTTTAAAAAGATCGATGGACAGCATAATCAGGAAAAAATATCTGTTAAACAGGCCCACGCACTGAGTATTTTCAGTCCAACCTTTTCAGCCAAACTAGATGTGAATGTAACTCAAGAAGGGTCTGGATGGGGGCTCTGGCAGAGCCAGAGTTCTTTGTGAACCCCTATGAGGTTTTGGTCACAGGTTTGGCATGGAGCTGAATAAAGATACATCACAGCTGAAAAGCATTTATTGGCTACCTATTCTACACTACAGGTGGTAGAACCAGTAACTCAGATTTCAGAGGTTATCGTTAAACAACAAGGCCAGTCCAGGGGTGGGTAAAAGATCTAACACACATCTCTATGATGGGGGTGGCCCAATCACAAGCAGTGGTGCGCTCAGTTGTTCTGCTTGCCTGCTCCTCAAGGAGTTAGGAGAAATCTATGCCTGCTGCGTGTTTGAGTGCATGCGCGATGCCATGTGGAGGGCTTATCACAATAAAGATTGGCGGATTTGCTGCGTAGACCGGTCAGAACTCAGATCTGCGTTGTGCTTCCTGCAGCACCAAACGCCCAACAGTGGCAGTTCCGTGTATTGGCCAGCAGGTGGCAGCAGAGACCACGGAAAGAACGTCTGCGGGACAGACCCTGGGGATCCGTTCCCTTTTGATTATAGGGGAAGAACACAAAGATGGAAGAGGAGGGAAGGGGGAAAAAAAAAAGAAAAAAAGAAAAAACCAAACCACAGCAAACAAATAAAAACTTCTCCAAACGTAGCAAATGTGAATGTCTGTCAATAAATAAATGAGTAATTGAATTGATGTCCATTTCTCCTCCCCCCCACCCCCCTCAACTTCCGAGATGAAAAAACACCTGGTATCAATTGGACAGATGCACACAGTGAAGCCAGGGATGGTCTGAAACGCAAAGCAGCTGAGCAGCTTTTAGCAGAAAACAGAGTAGTAACAACTTCTGTACCTACATTCACCACTCTGAGATCCTGTCTGGGTCACCCAAGGCTTGTAAATAACCACTGGGTCGGTTCTGATGTCGAGTGATTTGTTGTCAGTTCTCTCATGGTTCTCCGGTCAGTTCTCCGGTGCCAGGATCTGCCACAGGGCATTCTGACCACGGGCATCATGTTTCTACGCTGCCGCCTGCATTTAACAGGCAATGGGACTGCCCAGCATGTGCAAGGCAGCACCTCTTTCACACCACCAGAATGTTTAAGGCTGTTGGGATTGTTGTTAGCGTCCCATTAACACTGAGGCTAGAGATACCCTTAGGATTGACATTACTATTAGCATTACTTTGATGGTGCCCTATCTGGGTCATTTCCAGGGGATGTCAGGAGTAAGGCACAGTGTCAGGAGAAAAAGAACAGACTCTGTTACTTTATAAACGTGATAATAGAGAGAGTTCATTGAAAAAATACAACTCTTAAATAATACAAAGCATGCTTCTGATTGGACGCAGGTATCATCTGGGCTCTGATTAATATTACTTTTAAGGTAAAGATTATTGTTACCTTAATGATTGTTTTTTGGATTTTTTTATGATTAGGGTTAAGGTTCCTTTTGTTACAAACTTCTAGCATCATTTTTGTTGTTACATTTGGAGTTAGAGACGATTTTAGAATCAGGTAAGGGTTAGGATTAGAGTTACATTGCGGGTTAATGCTGTTATCTCTACAGCTCCTATGAGGGTTGGGGTCTGGGTCAGGTGTTTAAAAAATGAAATGAAAAAAGCATAAAAAAAATATATTGAAAGCTTCAGATTTCCTTAATCTTTGTGGGAATCATATAATGTGCAACTCAGATCTATCTCTAAGTGCAGTGACTGCCTGTAAATTTGCTAGAGCCTAATATAATATGGCCTTGTGCTTTCCGCTAACTCACCTTCATTTCATTTTCATTAAATTTGCTTGGTAGTCAGATTTTGGTGTGTGGATATTTTAAAACAATCTAACCGACATTGGGTAAAAATTAAAAATAATTTTAAAAAATCACGACAGCATCAGTTGTATCAATTTTTATAGATAAGATAAAGAAGAGCAGTTTCCCTTAGTTTTCTGTGCCTCTTTATTTTCTTACCTTCTCCCCTTGTGTGAGAAACTCTCAAAGTCAAAGATTTCTAGTTAGGCAAAGATGGCAGCGATAGCAGCAGTGCTTATTCATTATTGCAATACTGCGCGCACATCCCCTGTTGGCAAGGGAGAAACTGCACACCAGTCAGTGAAATCAATTCTGTTCTATGCCCTAAACCCAATGCAGGTGATGCTCTCATGGCTCTCATTGGTTGAGCATCTCAGGCTCACAGACTCCTTAAGACTGTTGCTGGGCTGCTCCTGATGTGTGCCAGTGCTTATAAACCATGTGGGAAATCCCTGAGATAGACAGCTCCTTCCTGGGCATGAACTGAGGGCCAGAGAGGGGATAGCACCGGCTGTCTGGTGAATTCACACGCAGCTGCAAGTGCAGCACAGGGCTTTCAGCAAAGCCATGCCCATGGTGTGTCCGTGCTGCTACGACAGCTCCAAGACCCACGATAGGTCTAATGCCTGTGTGCCACCTTCTGCACATTGATACCATAGATGAGCTCTCCAGTCCGGCTATGTCCAGTGATGCTTTCCAGTGAGGATATTTGCTCCTGTATTTTTGCACTAATGCAAACACCAACACACAAGAAGCTAGAAATCTTGGTAGAGCTGCAGTCCTGAGCTCCTGTTTGGACCATGGGACACAGTTGAATGGCTTCCACAACTGCACTGTAGCACAAGGGGGATACAGAGTCTTTAGGATGGATGGGCGAGAAGACAAGGAAGAGCGACTGCCCTCTGTGAGAGTGCACTGAGCTCTGCCTGGGGATGGCAGAGCAACCAGGTCAGAGCTAATGGAAATGGCCAACAGAGGAGATCAATAGTGTCTGTTCCTGGCTTCCTGATCAGGGAGAGCAAGTGGAAGGTGCCCTCTGCAGACAGATGGGAGTCTCATGTTGTCTGGCCATTGTCCCCTTTGGGAGCATTTTGCACTCCAGTAAGTGCTGCAGGGACAGCACAGCAGGGCATGTGCCATCCAGCAGATCCGTGGAGAGCACAGATGGCAGATTCTTGACCAAGCCATGGAGGAACCAAAGAGGAGAGGTGCTCTGCTGGATCTCATACTCTCCAGCATGGAAGGTCTGGTGGGAATTGTGAAGGTGAAAGGGGCATCAGGCCACGGGCAAAAGACAAATGGATCTCTATTTATTTATTTATTTATTTATTTATTTTGAGGCTGTAAGCTTAAAAGATGAACATATATGTCAATAAAACTGAAACAAAGAATTGAAGACAAAGATAGACATCGATGAAAATGTGTTAACCCTTTTCAACATGAGAAATTCTCATGAGTCTTGTTCCATTTTTAGTTGTAAATATGAGTCTTTGTAGGGATTTTGTGTCTTTTTTTTTTTTTTTTTTTTTTTTTCCTTTAATTCAGATGCTTTCAGGTACAGAGACACAGATAGCAATGCCAGTGTGTCACGGGTTACTTAGATTTACCTATGCCCGTGACAGGGGAAGCCACCCCACGCCCCCCCCCCCCCGGGGCCCGGAAAGGAGGGGGAAAAGGGGAGTGGGATAAAACAGTGACAATCTAAGGAGGAAAAACTTATTTTACTAAATATGATATCGAAATACAAGATAACACAATATAATATAATTGAGGCTAACAAATTGAATGAAACAGAGAGAGAGAGAGTCTCCGAAAACCGAGAGGCCTACTGTGAACTCTAGGCGACACGGCTGGAACGCTTCCCACTCTCCGAGAAGTTCGAGAGAAGAAGGAGGGCACTCCAGCCTGGGAACGAGATTATATAGAGTCCTGGTCCCGTGACTTATTGTTACTCCTGTTGTTCTCTGGGATATGTAGTCTTCTTCTGTGGACTGCACATTCAGTAGAAGTATCCATACTTGACATGATGTTATGATGTGGAATACTGATAGCAAAATTACAAAATTACAAAACCATGACACAGTGCCATCATTGCCCTGTGACTAAATCCTGGCGCCCACCGCTGCTCTTCCCTGCTGCCTATTTGATCCCTCATCCTCCAGGTGTCTCCAGCTCTCCTAAATAAATGGTCGTGGTTAAAGGCATGTTTACAGCAGGCCATTTAGACACATGCTCCTGCCACAGCCTGCCAGATTTCCCCATCCCTTGCTCTTTGTTCAGTCAGATACCTCCCAATTATCTGTCTGATTTGTGACTTTTAGGGGGATGACTAAAATTTTCTCCATCTCGCCAAAGACTGATGGACTGTGTTGTCAACTCCTTCACTGTGATTCTATCTATCCCTTCCTATCTTTTCTTTTTCTCTTACTTTTTCTTTTTCTATGTCGTTTTCTTTTCCTTTTCCTTTTCCTTTTCCTTTTCCTTTTCCTTTTCCTTTTCCTTTTCCTTTTCTTTTTCCTTTTTCTTTTCATTTTCCTTTTCCCTTTCCATATGCTTTTTTTTTTTCCTTTTTCTATTTCTATTTCTTTTTTTTTTCTCTTTCTTTCATTTTTTCATGCTTTAAAGAAAGCATGAATTCTGAAAGATGTTCATTAATGTCAGTAAAAGTGAAAAAAAGAGTTGAAGACAAAGATAGAAATCAAGAAGAAAGTGTTAATCCGTCTCAGTGTGTGAAATACTCACGAGTCCTGTTCAATTCTAAGTTGATACCTCCCAACTCCCTGGCTGATCTATCCAAGGGAGATTACTGAAATTTGCTCCATTCCTCAAAAGTCTGTTGTCAAATCCTTCACCGTGATTCTGTCTATCCCATCCTATCTGTTTCTAACTCATTTCTTGTGCAAATATTCCCTATGAAAAATAAACCTCAATAGAAGCTGCTTGGACATGGCATGCAGTTGATCACTGTGTTTTACTGTTCATTCAATTGCATCACCTTTCCTTCTGTTTGTTGGCTGTAAATAAAGAGAATTCTTTCTTTTTCTGTGTGCAGCTGGTTCTCTGTGGAAAGCCAGTGGGAGTTGGTACAAAGGAGGTTTAACACTGAGCGGGTGACGGTAGAGGAGAAGAGTGATGTGAGGAAAAGTGATGCAAGTCCCATGGGGCCAGTGTGAGTAGGAGTGGGATGGGGAGGTTGAGGAGGAACTTTGTCAACACAGTAACAGTACAGAACTCATTGGGACATCCTGGATTGACAACAGTTGCAAAGTGCTTCTTTAACTTCTTGTATAAAACAAACTATAAATAAATAGACAATAAATGCATTTTGGATACTTGCTCTTTAAGCTCTCTCCATTTGGCTGAACACATTCTGAAAACCTGAAGAAGAGAACAGGAAGGTACAAGGCACAAGAGGCTCTTTAGGTTATAATGGGCCCCAGTGAGCATTTGGTGCTGAGTCCATCAACCTCCAGTGCAGAGAGAAGTTTGCACAAAGTGCTCAAGAAGACAAAGTCAGAAGTAACAGTGAAGATTCTTGGAGTACTAATGGTCCCACTGAGGGCCATTACCAAGTAAGCTTCCCAACAGACTAGTTAGAGCAGATAATTGGAAGCCATGACTACAGGCAGGCAAAGGCACTGGCATGCTAAGAAACATCTCCTTTGCCTTACGAAGCAGACAGGTCAAGCCCCGATTGCAAGACCAGAAATAGGGAGATCCTGTCTCTCATGTTGGCTCCGGGTATTTCCTGGGGCAATGGGTTGGAGGTCTATATGATGTTAAGTGAAAGACATAGGAACGGAAGATCCCAGGCTCTGCATGTGGTGCAAGGATGCTGTTAAGTTCCTATCCCACATGTGCCCTGTGTCTCATTGCAGGATGTGGGATGTGAGAAGGGCCCAGTCTGAACAAGCAGTCAATCCCTGTGAAACTCTGAACTTCAGATCTCTCAGTTCCAGTGCCCTCCAGTGCACACTCTCCCATAGTTTTATGTCCTTTATGTTCTGCGGTGCCCAGAAGTGCACCCAAAGTTCCTGGTGATGCTATAGCAATGCAGAGCAGACAGGGACGACCCTTTCCCTCACCCAGCTGGCAATAAATTGCTTGATGCACTTTAGGGGACTGTTGGCCTTCTTGGCTGGCTGGGCACACTGCTGACTCACTTAAAATTTTATGTTGAGCAGGACCCCCAATCCTTTTCAGTCAGACGTCTGTCATGTGTCCAATATACAGACAGTGTTTATGTCCAGGGTTGCCCATACCCAGGTGCACAATCAGGCACTTGTTCTTGTTATACTTTATGCACTTGGTGCTTAGTACCAACTGGTACCCACTTCTCTGACTTGTCCACATCTCTCTGCAAGTCCTCTCCACCCTCAGTCAAGGCAACAGCACCTCCTCATCTGGTCAAATCAGCAAACTTGCTCAGAACGTCTTCTAGTCCTGCATTCAAGTCATCTGCATAAACATGAAAGGAAAGTGGCCCTAAAATGGAACCCTGGGGAACTCTGGAAGTGACCATCTACCAGCCTGATGGAACCCACTGACTATAATCCTTTGGGACTGACCTACTGGCCAACTGCTCACCCACCACTGCTGGTGAACCTGAAAGGCAAAATGTCAGCGTGCTGGGACAAACAGACAAACACCAATATAGTTACATATAGCTGCATCAATTTATTGCCCAAAAAGCCATGATTTTAAAGGAGACAGACAAGGGTGTCCAAAAATCACACACGCTAATTGGAGGAAAGCTACTGCAATAACAACCCTATAACCCCCCTTCAAAGCCACGAGCCATTCATTCTTTTCCTAGAGATGTCCTTGGTTCTCATGCTGTTTATCCTGCTCCGCAGCTGCTGCTCTGTGAACTCCTTATCTCAATCCATGGCTGCTGCTCTGTAAAATTCTTCTTGTATTACAACACACCACGTTCTGTTTCTGTCTAGCTGTATGCAGGAATTTCTGTCCAGAAGGGTGCTGGAGAAATAGTATCAAAAGCTCTACTGAAATCCTCAAGGATTGCATCAACTGCCTTCCCTTGTTCAGCTCAATGGATAAAGGTGTCATAAAAAGACCTGAAATTAAATGGGACCTTCCTCTCAGGATCTTGTGTTGTCTGTGACCTGTCCTTCAGTTGTTTTTCCATAACTCCCACCATCATTTTCTCCATAATTTTACCAGGCACTGGAGTGAGACTGACAGGTCCATAGTTGCCCGTGTCATCTTTCTTGATCTTCCTTACAATGTGACAACATTTGCCAGCTTCCTGTCAACAGGTATGACCCTAGATTTATTAGATGCCATTGAAATGCGAGCCCAGAGCATGCTAAAGTGTCATCAGTGCAAGAACGTAGATGTGCCATAGCTTTGCAATGCCTTGAAATCCAGACTATGCCACAGATGGAGCAGAGAGGAAAATCTGCCTCTTCTGTTCTGAGCTCATCCTTTTGATAAGCTGAATATCACTACGTACTCCATGGGGTCAGGTGCAAAAGACACAATGGGTGCCCTAAGCACGTGGCTGAGGTGGTATTTAGGATGGCCAAGAATACCTCCCTTCTGGCCCTCAGCTGATGCTCCAGAAGGAGGTGTCTATCTCATAGATTTTCCGTCACAGTTTACAAGCACTAGCACAAAACTAGGATCACCCAAGGCACCTTGGGCATCACTGAGAGACTGTGTACGAGCAGTGCAGTCCCTGTGGAATAAAAACCAAGGATTCAGATGAGGGACTCACACACAGACACCTCACTGTGCGCATCTGAACTCAGCTAGGTGAACTTGCAGTCCCCGTGGTTCTTTGAAAAACTGATCCCAATTCAGCCCCAGGGTTTCTGTCATGGTTTAATAATTTTGTAATTTTTGCTATCAGTATTCCACATCATAACATCATATAAAGCATGAATAATTTTACTGAATCTGCAACTTACAGAAGAAGACTACATCTCCCAGGGAACAACACGATAGGTCACGGGACCTGGACTCTATATTAACTCTGTCGCAGACTAGACTGACGTCTTTCGAGTTCTGGCGTTCAGGGGAGTGTGTGGGAGCCTTCAGCCGTTCGCCTAGATTCACAGTAGGCCTCTCGGTTACGGGACTCATTCTCTCTCCTATTTTGCTTGATTCGTTAGCTCAATTTTCAATTATATTGTATTATATTGTGTTATCCTGTATTTCGATATAGTATTTAGTAAATAAGTGTGCCTCCTTAGATCGTTGCCGCTGTTTTCTTTTCCTAATTAACTTTTTCCTTTCGGCCTAGGGCCCCTCCGGGTCCCACGGCCCCTGTCACGGACGCAGGTGGATTTTTAGTTCAAACCGTGACAGATTTTGGTGGAGAATGCGGGCAAATTGAGTTGCTGTTTTTCTGTGTTTTCTTCTGTTGCTCTTTTAGCTTTTAACAGAGCTACGAGTTTTTTTCCCTGTTAAGGAGCTATCTCGTGTTTGCGGTTCTTCACCTGCGAGCTTGACCTTGAAAGTCCAGGCGGACTGCCAATACTCCAGTATATTTTATAAACACTGCTGAGCTTTGTTTTCTTTTACTTTTTTCTCTCTATTGGAGGAAAAAAAAAAAAAAAATGTTTTCTCTACTAAATTTGTTTTACCAGGGACTGTGTGCCATTGGTTCCTTTTTTGAGATGCTCCGAACATATTGGGTCATGTTTAAGCTAGCCACTTTTTCCTATGGAGCTATACAATTGTATAATGGATTGAAAGCATGGTTAGCAATGCTCACTTCGTATCTGCATACAGCTCCAGAGGGAGCAACTAATGCAACTAATTATACAGAAATGGTGATTTTTAAGCGTGCTCCTCTTTCTTTCTATGAATCTTTTATGCAGTTTTTGAATGATCAGTGGGCCACACTCTTAATCTCCCTGATCTTATTGTTGATTATTGTAATAATCTCACTCAGTATCTGGATTTATAACATCCGGAGGAAGTCTTCCCTAGAACCAGAGAATACTGAGTGGCAGGGAGTGTGGAGAGGCTTTGAAGAGATTCTCAAAGGACAGACATCTTCAGTGTTCTGGAGCTTCACTCCTGAACACTTGAAGAATCCTGAGAGTTTGATTGCATATTTGAGGCAGGAATGTTGTGGCTCAGGCAGATCTCAGGAGGCACAAATGATTTTGGGCCTAGCTAATGCTTATCGGGCCTTATTCAATACCATTCCTGAGAGGGAAGTTTTTGAAGCTGAGAGAGAGAGTCTCAGGGCCGAGAAGGAGAGTCTTAGAGCTGAGGCAGAAAAACTTTGGACTGAGAAGGTAGAGAGAGAAAAAGCTTTTGAAGCTGAGAGAAAAGATCTCCTGTACCAACGAGACTCAATCTGGTACGAGAAGGGGAGTCTTAGAGCTGACGCAGAAAAACTTTGGGATGAGAAGGTAGAGAGAGAAAAAGCTTTTGAAGCTGAGAGAAAAGATCTCCTGTACCAACGAGACTCAATCTGGTACGAGAAAGAGAATCTTAGAGCTGACGCAGAAAAACTTTGGGATGAGAAAAGCTCCCTGCAATCCCAACTCAACACTCTCCAGTCCGAGCACAGCGCCCTCCGGTCCGAGCACGACACTCTCCAGTCCGAGCACGGCGCCCTCCGGTCCGAGCATGACACTCTCCAGACTGAGCGCGATGCCCTCCGGTCCGAGCACGACACTCTCCAGTCCGAGCACAGCGCCCTCCAGACCGAGCACAACACTCTCCAGTCCAAGTATGACGCCGTCCAGTCTGAGTGCGGCATCCTCCATGCCAAGCACGATGCCTTCCAACCCAACTGCGACACCCTCCAGTCCAAGCACAACACTCTTCAGTCTGTGCATAACGCCCTCCGGTCCGAGCATAACGCTCTTCAAACTGAATACAATGCCCTCCGGACGGAGCACAATACTCTCCAGACTGAGCACAACGCTCTCCGGTCCGGGTACAATACTCTCCAGTCCAAGTATGACGCCCTCCAGTCTGAGTGCGGCACCCTCCAGCCTAAGCACGATGCCCTTCAACCCAATTGTGACACCCTCCAGACCGAGCACAACACTCTTCAGTCCGAGCATAATGCCCTCCAGTCCGAGCATAACGCTCTTCAGACTGAGCACAATGCCCTCCAGACCAAGCTCAACACTCTCCAGACTGAGCACACTGCCCTCCAGGCCGAGCATAACGTCCTCCGGTTCGGGTACAACACTCTCCAGTCCAACTACAACAGCCTCCAGACTGAGCTTGGTGCCGTCCAGTTTGAGCGGAACGCTCTCCGAGACCAGCTATGTGCCCTCCAGGGTGAGTTGAATGTATTTAACCAACTACCAGGGGCACATGTAGTCCAATTTGGCCAGCCACTGGGGGCGCATGTAGTCCAATTTGACCAGCCACCGGGGGAACATGTAGTCCAATTGGACCAACCATCGGGGACACCAGATACAATGTTGGTTGCCCCTGTAAGAGGGCGAAAGACAAAACAAGTTTCAACTCAGTTAGAGAAAATGCAGAAGGAGTTAGAAGAGCGGAGGGAGTTAGGAGAGCAGGACTCAGGAGACTCAGGGGACTCGGGAGAGCAGGGGGAGTCAGAAGACCAGAAGAAGTTGGAGGAGCAGAGGATGTTAGAGGGGTATAAGAAGATGATAGAAGAGCAGAAGATGTTAGAGGAGCAGAAGAAGTTAGAGGAGCAGAAGAAGTTAGAGGAGCAGAGAAAGTTAGGAGAGAGGAAAAAGAAGGAGGGTTACCTGGAGGAAATAACACAAGCATCAGGGTCAGGGTCAGAGTCAGAAGAGGAGCCAAAAGCTACTTTTTCTTTACGAGAATTTCTCAAGTCCAAACTTGTAGATGGGGCAGCCTCATCAACACAGTTGCCACCATCAACACCTGGGACTCTTGATAGAGCAAAAGGTGAGCAAAGTATTACGACCATTATTGATCGATCTTTTAAACTGAGTGAAATTCGAGATCTAAGAAAGGATTACACACGTCAGCCAAAAGAAAATATGGTCACTTGGTTACTTCGCTGCTGGGACAATGGTGCCAACAGTGCGTGGCTCGATGGCAGTGAAGCTCGCCAACTGGGTAGCATTTCCAGGGACTCACGTGTGGACAGAGGTATTGGCACATGCCAAAATCGGTCCTACACCCTCTGGAAGCGGATGTTGATAGCGGTAAGAGATAGATTCCCCTTTAAACGGGACTTGGAGCCTGAGAGAAAGAAATGGACTGATATAGAGAAAGTTATCCAATCTTTGAGAGAAAGTGCTCTGGTGGAAATGCTATACAGCCCCGAGTTCAATCGTAATGATCCAAACCAATTACATGATCCTGAAGCAGTCCGCGTTCCACGACAAATGTGGCGTGACTTTACAAAGGCAGCTCCAGAAAAGCATGCCAGTGCACTTGCATTAGTATATGGCAAAGGGGAAAGGAAACCCTTTGTGAATGAACTAATTGGCAGACTTCAGGAACTTGAATTATTTATAAGCGCTACAGAAGTTAATCTGTATACTTCAGCCATTGTCAAAATAGTGGAAAGATTAAACAAAATGGAGGGAACACAAAGTGATATTATTGACAAATTGGCTACTGTGCCTGATGTAGATGAATCCATGGTGGTACAAGATGATGGAAACCAGGATTTCCACGATCGCCTATTGAGAAAGCTAAACAACATGAGTTCCTCTCGACCTGTATCATCGAAAATCTCAACCATTAAAAAGAGACGTCCTCGTATTCAAGCAAATGACAATGATAAGTCACTTCGAATCAACGATGAGACTACACGTCTTGCCTTGTTGCTTTTCCTCTGTAGTCATGGGGAGGACATGAAGAAGTGGTGTAATTCATCCACTTCTGCACTTCAGGCACGAGTGGAAGAATTACAAGGTGAAACAACTACCAAGGTGAACTCTTCCAAGAAGGGGAGAGTTCCAGTTGCTGCAAGCCACCAAGGTAAAAAACAGAGGGGCCCTGCCCCCAGCCAGGGGGGGGAAAGGGACAATAGAGTATACTGGACTGTGTGGATTAAGTGGCCTGGCACATCTCAACCACAGAAATATAATGCCTTGGTGGACACTGGTGCACAATGCACCCTAATGCCCTCAAGTCACCAAGGGACACAACCAATATATATCCATGGAGTGACTGGGGGTTCCCAAGAATTGACTATGTTGGAGGCCGAAATAAGCCTCACTGGTAAAAACTGGCAAAAACACCCTATTGTGACTGGTCCAGAGGCTCCAAGTGTTTTGGGTATCGATTACCTTAGGACGGGATATTTTAAGGATCCCAAGGGGTATCGATGGGCCTTTGGGATAGCTGCTGTTAACACAAATGGTGTTTATCTGCTGTCAGCTTTACCTGATCTGTCAGATGATCCTTCTGCTGTGGGGTTGCTCCAGGTAAAAGACCAAGAGGTACCAATTGCCACCAGAGTGGTTCACAGACGGCAGTACCGCACCAATAGGGACTCATTGCTCCCCATTCACAAGCTAATTCGCCAATTAGAGAATCAGGGAGCAATTAGCAAAACTCACTCGCCTTTTAACAGCCCCATATGGCCAGTGCATAAAGCCAGTGAAGAATGGAGGTTGACGGTGGATTACCGTGGCCTAAATGAAATCACACCTCCATTGAATTCTGCTGTACCAGACATGCTAGAACTCCAGTATGAACTGGAGTCAAAAGAAGCTAGGTGGTATGCCACCATTGACATTGCTAATGCCTTCTTTTCCATCCCATTGGCTGCAAAATGAAGGCCAGAGTTTGCTTTTTCCTGTAGAGTTGTTCAGTATACCTGGAACCGTTTAACTCAAGGGTAGAAGCACAGCCCAACAATTTGCCATGGGATGATCCAAGCTGTCTTGGAACAGGGAAATGCTCCCGAACACTTGCAGTATATTGATGATATTGTCGTGTGGGGCCATACAGCAGCAGAGATATTCAAGAAAAGAAAACAGATAATCCAAATTCTTTTGCAAGCTGGTTTTGCCATTAAGCACAGCAAGGTGAAGGGGTCTGCCCAGGAAATCCAGTTCTTAGGTGTAAAATGGCAAGATGGGCATCGACACATCCCAGCAGATGTGATTGAAAAAATCACTGCTATGTCTCCGCCCACCAACAAGACAGAGACCCAATCTTTTCTGGGAGTAGTGGGCTTTTGGAGAATGCATGTCCCAAACCACAGCCACATAGTGAGCCCCCACTATCAGGTAACACGGAAGAAGAATAATTTCTCATGGGGTCCTGAGCAGCAGCAGGCTTTTGAGCAGAGAAAACAAGAGATAGCCCGTGCCGTGGCCTTGGGGTCAGTACGGACAGGACAGGATGTAAAGAACATCCTCTACACTGCTGCTGGAGAGAAAGGTCCCACTTGGAGTTTGTGGCAAAGAGCTTTAGGAGAAACCCAAGGCCAACCCCTGGGACTTTGGAGTCGAGCATATAAAGGGTCTGAGGACTGCTACACTCCAACTGAGGAGATCTTAGCCATGTACGAGGGGGTTTGGGCGGCTTCTGAAGTAGTTGGGACACAGGTTCAGCTCCTTCTAGCACCTCGCTTGCCTGTGGCCCCCCTGTCACGGACACAGGTAGATTTTTGTTTAAACCGTGACAACTACCCAGAATGCAGCATAAGGAAATTTTTGCCTAGAACTCTGGAGGACTATTTGTAACTCAGAAAGGTCAGAGATAGAAAGTTCACACTGATTTCTAGGTCACCAGCCTCACCGTACATCAGCATTTTTGGTTTTTAAATGATACATAAAGTTCTCAATGGCACTGCTCTAGTCGGTAGTTCTTTCCCTTTCCGTGCAGCTTGCTCTGTGCATGGCTTGTGAACCGCTATTCAGGCCAGACAGCTGCAGCCCCAAAGACCTGCCATAAATGTACAAATTCTACCAGGATAATGTCTTGGTAGTGGAGAAACAGGATGCGCAGTCATATGGCTCTCACACATACCTTGTACAACCAGCTTGGCTCTGGACTGGGCATCACCAATGTCACAGGTGTACACGTCACTGTCACTTTTCTCCAGATTTTTTATGCACAGCTGCAGGTCTCGTCCTTTCTGTGCCCTCTTGTATTTCCTGCCAGGCCTGAGCTCAGCAATGCCTTTCCTCCATATGACGAAGGATGCAGCTTTCTCGCTCTGACATGTAAAAAGTGCACTTCCACTTTCTTCAATTTTCACATCTGAAAGTTCCTTGATAAAGTAATTAGGTTTTTCTGGAAGGAAAAAAAAAAAAGGATGAGGGTGTAGGACAAAGGGATCTGTTACCCCAACAAGTCCCAAGCATACAGAGGTGTCCTGAATCTCCTTTGCCCTCATTTCAGAATATCACATAGAGATGCAAAGAGTCTAAGAAGACCACAGAGTCCACCCATTTACATAGGTTTGATAATTCCAGTAGATATCTGGAAAGTTCAATACCATTATACATGCGCTGGTAGGATCTCATCTGATAAACTGCATATAGTTTTGATTACACATATTCAATAGAGACTAATTCAGATTGCCATCTTTTCTTGGCTCACTAACACCCAAGATCATAGAATCATAGAATGATCACAGAATCATAGAGTGGCCTGAGTAGAAAAGGACCTCAAAGAGCATCTAGTTTCAAACCCCCTCAAAGGGGTCACCAACCACCAGACCAGGCTGCCCAGATCCACATCACACTGGAGAATCATTCAGTTTCCAGATTATTTTAAGGAAAAGATTTTAATCCATCATATTTTCTGAAAACTAAGAATTGATCCTGCTCAAGGAAACAGAAGAGAAAAACATCACCCACAGGCTGCAGATATTTACCTCGACTTCTCTACATGCCATCCCCAGTGTGCTTTTCAACTCACCTTGCACAGTGACCCTGGCTTTTCTTATGGAGTCCTCTGTCTCACAGGGGTACTCCCCACTGTCCTTGGCAGTAGAGTCATGGATGATCAGAATGGCCCCAGTTCCCTCCTGCTGCAAGTCGTACTTCTGGCTTTTTCTGATTGCTTTGCCATCCTTGTACCACCTGATGTTCACATCAGGCTTCGACAGCTCACTGCTCAGGCTGATGTCTTATCCTCCAGCTGTTTTGTAACCTCAGTAGGTTTTTCTGAAAGAAAACATGCTTTTTGAGTAACATACACTTATGGTAGGATGCCTCTCTCAAAATACACGCATCTACATGCTGGAGATAAGTTAGAGAGGCACTTGCAACAGACGCCATCCTACAGCCAGCAGTAATCTGCAAAGTACAGACAATAGAATTCCAGGCAGCATTTATTCTCTCTTAAATCTACCCCATTGAGGATGATGAACCATGTCTGAAAACTGCCTCTTCCTTCTCTCCACTGATCACACTGGGAGCCTCAGATGATGCTCTCAGATGCACATGTTCTAGATAGGAGTTTGTTGTACAGCTAGATGATGTGAAGGCCATCCCTTCAGCTTATACTTAGAGGATATTTGCTCCCACAGTTCCCTCAACAGATCATTCCTGATTTACTGGTAATGGAACAAGCTGTAGTGAGATGACCATTGCCAACACTACCCCAGTGCTTTGGGTAGTTCTCACATTTGTGTAAAATGTTTCCTCCTTTTACTTATTTTTAAGAGAAATTCTCAGTGCTTTGAGTTTCAAGTAGAAGGTTGCTATTCACTTTAACCATATTATGAGTTAGCTCTCACGACAATCTTATCAGAAGACAGTTGAAGGAATCAGACCCCAGAATCTCTCCCATCTCATTACCTTTCACAGACAGAGAGGCTTTGGAGGTTAGACCACGGGCAGTAAAAACGACTTCCTCAGTGTAAGTAGGAGTCACACTTTTGATAAGGAGAGTATATTTCCGACTCACGTTAGAAGCTTTAAATCGCCCACCACTTTCCACTCTGCTTCCATTCAGTGTCCAGTTGAACTCATCAATGCTTTCATGGGACGGAATGCATTCAAAAGTACAATCTTCTCCCTCCTGGATTTCAGTGTTTTTCAGCCGTTTGGTAATGCCAATATTCAGCTCTGGAAGATAAGAGATAGGTTAGTATGAGGTTTATATGGAGAAAAGGCATTTGTGACATATGTGAGTAGCAGTACTGGTGTTTTAACTCAGGATTTGCAGAACATGGCCGTGTTCCTTACTGATGTATTCTCTAAGACATTCTCCACTCAGAATTACCAGAAAGCTATAAAAAAAAAAGACGTAAATCTCTTGGCTTTGCTCTGGAAGAACTACAAGGCGAGCAGCTCAGTCCATGGAGCAGAATGAAGATTCAATGAGCTACAGAGGGAACAACCTAACAGAGAGGACAACTCTAAGATGCTGCATGAGAAAAAGGATTTTGCCTATGACAAGAAATTAACTGTTTCTATTAGCTCATTTGTTACCATCCTACACCTATTGGTGTTCAAACCATTTCTCCATTTTAGGGATGGTTTGAAAGGAAACATTTCCAGGACATTCTTGATGTGTTTGGTGATTTTCATGGCAAAATGAGATACATTTACATCAAAAGCAATGGGAATTTTCCAGACATCACTGCACTAAATTGCAGTAATACACTTCTATTGTAGAAACTATTAAGGCTCATGGGGGAATAGGTGTAAGACATAGTGACCACACTGAATGTGCTTTCAGCACTCCTTTACTTTCCACAGTACTTACCCTGAATGCCGACCTTTGACTTGGCAACATCAGTGCCAATATCACAGGTATAGAAACCTGCATCTGACTTCTCGAGGTCATGGATAAGGGGACATAGGGTCTTCCCAGACTGTACCAGCTCATACTTGTTGCCAGAAGGGAGCACAACACCGTCCTTTTTCCACACTGGTTTGACCTTCTCTTTATAGAGACTTCGCATTCCAATTTAATCACACCCCGCTCCTCAACAAAAACATCATCCAAGGACTTCATGAAGACAGCAGGCTTCTCTGCAATTAAAAGGGCAAAACAGAACAATGTGATACAGAAGTTGAGATATTTCCAGTTGCTTTCAGATTTTTGAAGAGGGATAAATAAATCTTTACCAGCACTGATGACACCAATATAGAACCTAAAGCGGTTTCATGTGTGTTGACTGAATGCACTTTATGGAATTCTGAACTAATCAGTAGGAGAATACAGGGAACAGGAGGGACAGCCTGCATTGCCTTGGGTGGGACTGATATCATATGAAGTTATTGGGATGCAGCTCTTCTAAAGCTGGAGAGCTGGCATTGCCCTCACATGGAGCAGAGCTCATACAGCAGGCCACAGGATTAAGAGGATAAGCTGCTGAACACTTTTGATTTTCCTGTTTTATTGACTCCTTTTATCTATCTTCTATTTCACACATCAGATGTTTATACTGGGGAAAAAACTTCCACCAAATGCAAAAGAAAGGAGAAAGAGGAAATCCTTCAAACTCTGAGCGTATAGAGTAAAAGAGCTTAATTGCTGGGGAGAGCAGATTAGAATCACAGTATCCTTAGAATTGGAAGAGACCCTTCAAGGCCATCTAGCCCAGCTCCCCTGCAATAAAAAGGGACATTCACAGCTAGATCAGGTTGCTCACAGCCTGGTCATTAGTCATCCCAGAGGCAAAACACAGACTGAATGATCTCTCCCTGCAGTCATAAATCCTTAATTCCATAAATCACTGGAAGAAAGCCCATCATGACTTTGGTGGCTATCTGAGCCCCAGAGAGGTGAGCTTTAGAAGCAGGATTGCTGCACAACAGAATGAACTGGAGCTCCTTAGCATCTCTTACATCCAGGAGGGGTGTGATCAGACCCACCTATCACCTTCAGGAGCGCTTTCTGATACCTTGTCTGACTTCACTGTCACTGTGCCAGCATCCTCAGGCTTAACCTGCTTCATTGTCAGTGTGCAGCAATTGCCAATGTTCTTGATGTCATTGTAATTGTTGGTGTAAAGGAGGTTGCCATTCAGGAACCATTCCACGTCCTCGTCATCATGGGACAGCTCGCAGGAGAAGACAGCAGAGCTCTCTTCTTCAATTTCCACATTCTGCAGGTGCTTCGTTACTTCTACATTGCAGGCTGTGGGGAAACAAGGTGAACTGTTACCACTGTTACTATAAATCATACTGGGATGTGGTAGAATGGTTGGACTAGATGATCTTTGTGTAATCTTCTCAGTGAAGACTATACATTTATAAAGTTAGCAGGAGAGAACGGCAGAAATCAACCTCAAGAAGAGAAATCTGAGGTGAAATAGGACATAGAAGAGGTCACCCTCCCTGCTCATATCTTCAGCTGTCAGCGTGGCCTCAGTCTCTGCAATTCCTGCCTTGCACTTGTACACACCAGCATCATCGGGCTTCAGCTTCAGAATCTTGAGCTCTGCTGAATGCTTATCCCTCTTGATCTTGTACTTCTCAGAGGGTTCGATGGGTGTGTGGCCCTTGAACCATTTCACAACCTTTGGAGAAGGCCTGAAGTCACAGGACAGGATGACAGAATGACGTTCCAAAGCTGTCTTGTCCTCCAACTTCCTGGTGATTTCTATATGGTAATCTGCAAAGCAGGGGTGGAAGAGAAGAAAGGATGAGGACAATTGGAAGAAGAGGAAAGTCTCTTGCGTGTATTCCATTCCAATTAATGTCATGTTCACAATGGTTTTTTGAACCACTCCAAAGATAAAACAAATGATTGTCTATAGGGAATGCCATTGACTACATTTCTATAAAGTAATACTGTATATTATCTACCAAATGCAAGGTCCAGCTCTTGTTCTGTGCTAATTAAATTGCTCCCATTTGTTGAGGCTTTTATTCAAATAAGAGTGAGTTGAAAATATAACAAGTACTTTAGGGTGTGAATGGAGACTCTTACGCTGGGGACAACAGCAGATAAAAAGCTGGGAAGTTTCTTTCAGGTGAAATCAATGACAAACTGCATCAAATTTAGGTGCTACCAAACTTAACCTTGTCTAGTTCAGAAATACAATTAATTTCACCTGATTTGACTTCTTTGGTATAGCCAAGGACAAAACCTCAGCTCTGTAGATCTGAATAGTAAGCACATCACAGCTATTCAAACACATCTTTTACTGAGATGCAGCTATCTCATTTAGTGCCCAACGACTTTGAACTGGAAATGGAGCAGACCCTCCAGACACACACAAAATATTTCAAAGACCCCAGTGAAGGAAGACTGTACGTTAATTAATTCTTCATCTTCATGATGTAAACCAAGCCAGGATATGTTACCTCTGACAAGCAGATTGGCTGTGGATTTTGATTTGCCAATTGAGAACTGAATGGTGCTTGTCATATTAGTGGTGGTTATCGCTATGGCAAGCTGGTGGATGGTGCCTTCTTGCTGCATAATCAAGTTTCTGCCAGCCTGTAAGACTTCCCCACGTAGATACCACTTGGGAGGTTTCACAGAAGGAATGGATATCTCGCATTCAAACTTGGCTTTTTCAGGCTCAGTCACATCCTCATCACACAGCTCCTTTACTAGACTAATGGATTGCTATTTAAGAAGGATGGAACAAGAGAAAGCAGAGATTTAGAAGGAATGTAAAAAACCCTTACATTATCACCCTACTTACTCACATCAGCATTACTGCACATGAACACTACACCTATCAGCTCAAAATGCCTTGAAACATCATTAAATAATATTATAAAGAAAGGAATGTTGTTAAGAAGTCAGACAATAAGATTGACAACCTGAAGAGAGCCCAGATCTTCTGATTCCCAGTCCAACATCCAAATCAAACCATGACCTTCCCATCCCAATATCAAACTCCTCACATTACGAAATGGAATAAAGGTTCAATGAAACACGGACATTGATAATTACTTTGGTTAAATACAGCAACTTAGCTCTGAACAACAAGTTTTCACCTAGTAAAGGTCTCTGTAGCTCAGATGTATTGACTCTACTTAGGAGAAATTCATTTTCCAGGATGTTCTTGCCCTTATAATGGTAAGAGTGGCAAAGCTGGGGACTGAACTCTTGAGTAGTGTGCTAACTCAAATGTCTCCCTTTTCTTTATCACACTTAACATCATATATATACCCTAACATTGTATATATTAAAAAAAAACAAACAAAAACAACCCTGTGCTCTTTTCAAACAGACAGAGAAAATTAAGAAAAAGTCAAGCTATGTTTTTTATCCCTCAACGTTCAAACACAAATCTGAAGTTTAAAAGTAGAAAATCAACCTCGTAAGAAAATAATCTGTTCTACTTAGCAAAAGTAAAACCCAAAAGACAAGCTGGATATTTTGTGGGCAGAAAGGTAGGTAGGTAGGAGTTTTTATTTCTGTGAAAGGTCCTGGTGGCGTTCAACTTTTTTGACATTCTTGCAAATGATGTTAGCTGGTCCATGTCACTTGTTCCACCCTAACCTCAGTCCCAAAACAAAAGGGGAACTCCCTTCTGAACCTTCTTCACTTCATTTCAGATGTCCTTTCTGCTTGATCTCCAACCCACCCCCCACTCAGGAGAAAGATCCCCCTCTTACACCCTACCATCTTGCCGCATTCTGATGTTGTCATCAGCCTTCAGCTTGTTGTCATCTTTGTACCACTGGCTCTGAACCTCATCGTGTGAAATCTCAGACAAAAGATGCACTCCCATATTCATTCACTTCCACATCTTCCAGTGGTTTAACAATCTTGATATCTCCAGCTGTGAAACAGTAGAGATATATTTGTCAGGGTATTCCCAGAACTGAGTGCAGCATCTTTTCCTTACACATATTTGCATAGAAAATAAGTAGGATTATGTTTTATTCTAAACCATCATCCATTCCTGAGTCATTTCTCTCTTCAACACAGTCAATGCATTATTGCCCTTGAACTTAAAGATAGACTTACTAGCTACAATGGAGCTCCCTGCAAACAGTTTTCATGGAAACCAGAATCTCATTTATTCCAAAATCTGTGAAGCAAAATTAAGGGTAGAAAAACAATGGAACTGAATGAATCTTTAGGGTCATTTAGTTCCAGTCCCCCTGCTATAGGCAGGGACACCTCCCTCCACATTAACTCTTCTCCTCAGGGTCAAGGCTTTTCTCAAATCATTCTCCTCTAAGCCTGTGCCTGTGCTTGGCATTGCCCTGACCCAGGTGCAGGGCCTTGTACTTGGCCACACTCAAGTTCATGAGGCTGCCAAGGGCCCACCTCTCCAGCCTGTCCAGGTCCCTCTGGGTAGCATCCCTTCCCTCTAGCACATCAACAGCACCGCTCAGCTTGGTGTCATCTGTAGACTTGCTGAGGGTTCATTTGATTCCACTGTCCATGTTGCCTACAAAAATGTTAAATAATGTTAAAAAATGTTAAATAATAATAATAATGTTAAATGTTAAATAAATAATAATGTTAAATGTTAAAAAATGTTAAATAATGTTAAAAAATGTTAAATAACACTGGTCCCAACACCACCCTCCACCTGGACACTGAGCTATTGACTGCAGCTCTCTGAGTGTGACCATCCAGACAGTTCCCTATCCTGCAACTGGTCCATCCATCAAAACCATTTTTCTCCAGTTTGGTGACCAGGATGTCATGCAGGACGGGATCAAATGCTCTGCACAAGTCCAAGTAGATGATGTCAGTTGCTCTCCCATTATCCACTGATGCTGTTACTCCATCATGAAAGGCCACCAAGTTTGTCAGGCATGGCTTGACCTTGAGGAAGCCATATTGGTTACCACCATCACCTCATCTTTATTTTCCAAACTATGCCAAGGAGAACTAGACAGAACTCTACAATGTCATGTCACTACAAACCTGTCTGAATCATTGGCTTCTCTGCATGCTCATCACTAGTCTCTCCTTAGCTTGTGTGCCCACAATGTATGGGGAATGTCAGCCACAAATCTTACCTAGGGGACATCTTTGCTTCAAAATCCCTTGAACATCACACAATCCCTTTTAACTCTCCAGGTCTGCACTTCTTTATGTCAGAATCAGACCATATTTCTGTGCTGCTATTTCCCTTTCCTTCTGAAGGGCCTGGATACAACTTGGATTAACCTCAGGAGCAGAGTTCCTGCATAAAACAGCCTGTACTGAAACAGCAACCCAGCCTGTTTGCAGACTGAGAGAGAAAATGAGAGTTCACCACCTGTGAATAATGAGACTTCTCTTATTTCCCTGGGAAGTAATGCCCACTTTTTTACTTTGACGGAGCTCCTTCCCATCCTAGAAGGGAAAATATCAAGTCAAATCTACATTAGTCCTTCCTTCTCTGCAATGGGCAAAGGCAGCCTTCAGATCTATGCTTAATTCACCCAATTCCCTAGAATTAATGGAACTGTACTTACTGGAACATATGCTGAAGCTTAAGCACAGTGCAGTGTTTTCAACATGTAGGAATGGCTATAGAACATGCATAAATTCTGGCTGACATATGACAGCTTAAAGCACTGCAGAGGACTGTTAACAAGCCAGTTTGGACATCACCTTGAATAAATGACGTTATCCCCAAGTAAGGGAAGGAACAGCTGAGCACCGGGGAGGTACACAAAGGGCCAGAGCAAATTCTCACACTGTCAGGTGCAAAGAAAACTGAGATTTCACCCTAAAACCCAGTTCACAACAAGGCTACAAAATCCTGGCTGAGAATTTCTGAATGCTCACCAGTTGTTTCCAGCTCGAAGGTCATCTTCTGGCCAGCAGCCTCGCAGATGTATTCTCCAGCATCTTTCCTCCCCAGCTGCTCCACAACCAGACGCCGTGTTTTGCCCACAGATTCCAGTTTGAACTTTCTGGAGGAGGCAAGCAGTCTTCCATCCTTGTACCATTTTACTTCGCTTGGATCCTGTGCTACTTCACAGCTGAGGGAGGCACTTGCTGCCAGGGCAGCACTCACCTCTTTCTGCACCTGCTCCTGGTTTATAAACACAGGTTTTGGCTCTGAGGGAAGAAAAGAAAAAGTATTGACTGAGGGACTGAAATGAAACCATCTTGCAGGTCTGTATGTACAGGTTGGAACAGGTTTAGGTTACCACTTGTGCCCAAACTAATAGCCTTCACTAGAGAATATCAGCTCTTCTGTTGAAACAAAGTGTCTAATCTAGGCAAGAAAGAACCTAGGAACTGAAGGAACCAAGAGGGTCCTTGAACACCAGTCCCATGGTTGCAAGTCACTATGCAAACATATTGAACCCAAAAGAACATCTGTCCTGCAGGTAACCAAAATCTGAGTTCCTTTTACTTAAGACCCACTGTGAAACATCAAAACACATAAACATGCAATAGTCAAACCACTGGCTGCCTTTTCATGACCCAGAACAGTACTCCTGGCTTCCTGAACAGACTCCTCATGGCCTCTACCATTGCCACAACTGTGACTGTCAAAGGCACAAAGGAAATATGCTCACCAACGCAGTCCTTTGTTCTTTGTGTGTGATTTGCAGATATCTATCTTACTTTGAGCTCTGGCAATAGTCAGCTCTACCAGGTCTCTTACTGTGAGTAGCAGACTCACCTATCCAGATGCAGCCTCCAACATAAAGGCATAGTAAAAAGGCAGTGTACTACTAGGAGAAGTTCCTGCTTCTCCTGCCATGAAAGGCTGCACGCACAACATGCACTCCAGCCTCACTGCACATACTTATCTTAGTCAAATGTTTCGGTGAACAGGAATTACAGTTTGGGATCTCAGGCACAGGAGAGATTTGAATAATATCTTGAATATTGCTTCCATTGTACATATATCAGTAATTATTATTCTACAGACAGACTGAAACAGGTCTTTGTGCCATACTAAAACCAAATACTTTCTAAAAAGCCACTCACTCAAGTATAGGGAAAAAACCTCAGCAGAGACTACTGCAACTGGATCACTGTATAATAGAAACTAGATTTTACTTTACTGTTCTCTGCTGTATTTCATACAACACCTGTCTTACCTGTGACATCAATCTTGAAGGTGAGTTTCTGGCCAGCAGCCTCGCAGCTGTACTCCCCTGCATCTTTCTTCTCCACCTGGCTCACCACCAGCCAACGCTGTTTGCCCTCTGACTCAGCCTTGAACTTCCTGCTCGAGGTGATCAGTTTCCCCTCCTTGTACCATTTCATCTCCGTCTTCTCCTGGGCCACCTCGCAGCTCAGCGTGGCATTTTCTGTTGGTGCAGCCTTCACCTCCTTCTGCACCTTCTGCTTGTTGATAAAGGCATCCTCTGCTTCTGGAACTGGAAAACATTGGGTAAAATATACATTAGATATGAACAACTTGTGACTGGAAGACATTAAAAGTTGCTTCTATGTTGTATTGGACCATTTCCTGGAGCAACACTGCTTCACAGTGTTTATCACACATTATAATGCATCCTCAGCACAGTCCCTATGGTCATCCCATCCCTCTGGGTAGTCTTTACTATCAGCTGGGACTCCTAATTTTCAGATTCCTTCGAATGAAGACAATGACAGATCTTCTTCTGTCTGTCTTTTTGATATTGCTCCACTCTACACTGGATATCAGCCAAGTACAGCTCAATTATGAAGACCTCAAAATCAGGAAACCATAGAAATTTAAGAGCAGAAAACCATCTTTTGACTCTACCCTATTGCAATGATATAGCCCTTAATATGGTGAATAGTTGGCCTACATTAGATTTTGTAGCTCGGTTTTATGCACAAAGCATGGTTTTCTACTCTCAGCAACCCCTGATTCTTCAGAGAACTGGCTGAGGTCATCTCCTCTTAATACCTAACACATATAGAAGAAAGTGTTTAAAGCCCACCTTACCCTTTGTGTCAACAAATGGAGTTAGCATCAAAAAGATAGCAAGTGTAATTAGTTAGGCATACACACTTCAGTTAAGGTGATTCAATTAATCACCTTGCTAAGTGGGATCGCTTGATATGTTGAATCTTTTATTGATTACTTTAATGACTGCTTTATCTGGTTCTCCTTTTACCAACAACTGGTTGCTGAGAGCGTTCATGCTAGTTCCTATTTGAGGCGTGGGAGAACAGATAAACCCTAAATAAATGGGCTTCCATTTCTATTCCATGGTTTGCCCTACAAAAGGCTGTACAAGTGCAGAATATTTATGATGCACTTACATCACGGACTTCTCTAGTGCTAGCCAGCTTGTAACAGCAGAGCAATTTTGAATAAGCTTCCTATGCTTGTTTGGGTCCCAGGAAAGATCCCAGGGTCCTGATGTTGATACCAAGACAGAGGCTCCAAGCATGAATGCAGGACTAGCAGGTGTGAGGGGGATTGACATTGCCGTTTATTTGCAGTGGAGACATGGAAGACCACTCATTCAGATCATTCATGCAAGCATCTTCAGGCATACCCAGCTCAGGTGACCGGGAAGGCTCCTGCTCCCCAGCAGTCATGGCAAACCCTTCCATGACCTGTCCCCCATCTCCTTCCTCCCCGCTGTCACTCTGTGAAGCCTTCTGCTGCCATCCCTTTCCCTTCCTTCATGGCTTTCTCCTCTGCATGCTGTCTGAATTCTGAGTGGCAGCAGCTGCCCAGGAGGGTAAGTTCAGCTCAAGGTCCTGTGCTGCTGACCGTTGCAGTACGTGCAATCCCAGGATTCACACCACAGCTCTACCACCAGCACTGCAGTCCACTGAAGGCGAGGGAGCAGGGCAGCAAGCCAATGCAAGAATGCAGTTGATACACTCTACATTTGATCTCCCTGCTTGTATTGACTGCAGAAGCATCATTCTCTCCGCCCATCTTCAACAGCCCCTGTTCTGACTGATGATTTTCAGGGGAGGTTCAAGTTGGATGTTAAGAAAAACTTCTTCTGAAGAGGAATGGTGATGTGGTGGCACAGCTTTGCAGGGAGCTGGTGGGGTCACCATCCCTGGGAGTGTTCAATAACCATGGAGATGTGGCACTGAGGGACGTGGGCAGTGTGCATGGTGGGATGGGGTGAGGCAGAATGTGGGGATCTTTGTGGTCTTTTCCAACCGCAATGATTTGATGAAGATCAGAAGGCTTGCTTATTAGCAAGACAACAAACATGGCCTAGACCAACCAGGTGATACAAAACTTCTCACAAATGCAATGGAGCTTTGGCCCACTTCAAATAAGGATTTCAGCATGCACCACAAATACTGAGATAATGAGATGGCAGAATCAGCCCTCTTTTTACTCTAGTTTTCTATAGGTTTCCAAGGTGTGCAGCACTTGTTTCTTTTAAGCAAGAAGGTCTAATCTGCATCCCGTAATGCTCAACACTCAGCACCTAAACTTTCAACATGTCCTTAAAATGGGATTGTTCTGTGCTACCAGTGGAACCCTGGGGTAGAGGAACCCTGAAAAGCTTTCTGAGTGCAATGGTAAGAGGACAAATTAAGACTCAGGAAGCCATTGCACTTTGGGAGAAGCTAGTAAGATGAGGATTTCTGTAGTGAAAGAGCCAACCACTCCAAGAGTACTCATAATCCCTCCTGACTTTCACACCACATCATTTTGCAGTGAGGGCTGGACTTGCACGTCATGTTACAGTGGTACACATGAGAAATACAGCAACAGTAGCTAGGCAAGCACTCTCCACGTATGGCAGAGGAGGAGGTATTACATTACCCTGTGCAGCCATGAGCTCATCCGGTCTGAAAGAGAACAGAAAACCTTTGGTTTCTGAGGCAAACAGCTAATAATAGCCCTCAGCTAGCAAAATTCAAGCGTAAAAGCACTACATTGCTGTGTTTTCTCCCTACACCTCTGCAATAAGACGTGGGCTGGCTTTGGCTGCTGAGGATTAACTTGGTTGATTCCAGCTGTTGCCATAGTCTTTCTGTCATTGTTCATATTTCATTTTCTCTGACAGATACCTCCCAAATCTACCCTTTCTGTAATCCACTCTTTGCTGAAACTGCCAGTTTCCTGAGCCAAAAGCATGAGCTACACAACTCACGGAACAGATCCAAAGGCCCCAGAATCACATCCACGTGGTGTGGGAACAGTAAGAGCTGATAGTTTAGAGTCTACACCGCAGGCAGCAGCAAAACTGTCTACTACAGGAGCAGAGATATATTGCACACCAGGGACTGAAGGAGCAGAATGCCCCAAGATGGAGAGAGCAAAGACTGCAACCTTTACAAGGGAACAGAACGCAAGCTATGCCCTGCAAGGACACCAGGTCTGTGTGAGCAGAAAGGCAGTAGACTCCCAGTACAGTTGCTCCTCCACATAGCTGACCAAATGCCAAACCTTGACCAGGATTAAGCTCCAATGTGTTCACTGTCATAAGAAAGAAGAGGAGAAAACAGATTCCCTGTCCTGATCAGCTCAGAATACAAGACAAGAACTGTAAAGTTAACAGAGAACAAGCTGACTTACGAGCAAAAACCAGTAGAGTGCAGCTACAAATAAAACAGAAGACAAACCCTCGTCATCAGCCAGCTCACTAATGGTCACTCAGAATGCAGCTGATGTGCTCAAGGCTATGTGGAGTCTAAGTTAAAATTTACCGGATCTTGTGCAAAATATACTGACACCAGAGCAATCTCTACTGCAGCTGGAGTGAGAGATCTGCCTCCATGCTAAACTCTCAGACTAATGAGAAACGTACAATTAGAAAGGTATCAATGGATTCATGACTGGTCATTACATTTACAGAACATGGAACGAATGGTCGTCAACATGGGATTCAACAAACCAAAGGCAAGTGCAGTGCCTCTGACTAAAAGTTCTTAGGACACCAACAACCAAACCTCAGTGCAGCCACAGTAGAGATCTGTAACTACTACTGTTGAAATATCAACTGGTAGAGCAGTGTTGCACATTGTACAAATCACAGTTGGACATCCATGGACAGCTCATTATAAAAGTAGTCGTAGGGGAAGAGCTGGATGAAACACTGTTAAAAACAAATAATCATTTTAGCTGCACGTTTGTAAGCATTTCTTTTCATCCTCCCCAAAACAGTTTCATGGCAGAATCAAGAGGACACATTCACACAGACGTTTCCACAGCCAGACTATGGAATAATCAAAGAATATCAACCAAAATGTGTTTCCTACCAGTTACATGAATCCTGAAGGTGAGTTTCTGGCCAGCAGCCTCGCAGCTGTACTCCCCTGCATCTTTCTTCTCCACCTGGCTCACCACCAGCCGACGCTGTTTGCCCTCTGACTCCACCTTGAACTTCTTGCTCGAGGTGATCAGTTTCCCCTCCTTGTACCACTTCACCTCCGTCTTCTCCTGGGCCACCTCACAGCTCAGCGTGGCATTTTGAGTCAGTACAGCCTTCACCTCCTTTTGTACCTTGTCCTTGTTTGTAAACAGGTCTTCTTTCTCTGCAGGGACATCACAACAGTCACACCGTTTTGCTGTAGTCTGCTGCAGAGCTAACTCCAGTTCCCCATTTTCACTATACTTGCCCTTCACAGGGACCATCATGATGCCTCATTAAGACAGGAAAATACTTTCCCCTCTATTTTGCCTTGGGAAATGATAGGCATATCATTTCATATCATTTCATATCATATCATATCATATCAGAAAGCTAAACATTTTGCAGTCTGATAGCAGATTTGGACATGAGATTTAGAACACCTGCAAGCACTGCTGAACCTCCTCCCTTCTCTTTTTTTCTTCTCATGTCTCTCTACATTTCCAGTAAATCAGAAGGGAACGGCCCTCTAGAACAGGTTGCCCAAGGAGACAGTGGATGCTCCATCCCTGCAGGCATTCAAAGCCAGGCTGGATGTGGTTCTGGGCAGCCTGGGCTGCTGCTTGGCAACCCTGCACATAGGAAGAAGGGGGTTGGAACTGGATGAGCACTGTGGGCCTTTGCAACCCAGGCCATTTATGAGTCTGATTATTGGCATTTTCCACCTAATTGTGTCATTCAAATTTTGTAACCAGATCTCTTCAAACACCTCCCCTTTTCTCACTCCTTGCATGCCTGGTGTGCTCTTGCACTGTAACCCTGCAGACACCAGCTGACTACAAGAGCTGCACAAGTTATCCTCCTTGCCTATTGTTTTTTGCAGTAATTCATTCCTGGATGGAAAAGCACATGTAGAAAAGTGTAGCTATGACACTACATGACAAAGAAAGTCCTATAGCCAAAATGTTTTGCACCAGAGAGGCTGTCAGTTGATCCTCCAAATGCAAGACACACAAAATGAAGCATTCCTTTATCTCCAGGATTTCAAGCATTTTCTCACCTCTGACTTTCACTTGGAATGTTGTTTTGTCATCTTCTGTTCCACAGCTGTAGCTCCCTTGGTCTTTCAGGGTCACATTTTTGACCATGAGCTTGCGGTGCGTCCCCTGGGAGATGATGGTTGTCCTCTGGTCCTGCTTCACCTCTGTTTGATCTTTCTTCCATACGACAGCTCCGCTTGCAGCTGACACCTCACACACCAGCTCCAGGTCTTCAGAAGGACTGACTGATATTTCTGGAGTCGTTTTGGGCTTCTTGACAGAATTAATGGCTTCATCTGAAGAAAAAAAGAGAAAGTGGTTTACATCCTGACTCAGGCTTATTCAGCACAGCATTAAGATACAGTTAGAGCTGATTGTAATGTCTCTGCTCATTACATTTGGGTGATCGAGTTTCACCTCTGGAGGTACTCACATACAAATGTGTGCTTGATTCTCCTGTGTAAGGAAAGAGTAAGTTCTATGCAGACAGTTCTTATTTCTTTTAATCAATTCTGTATTCTGCACATGTTCTTCTGAAGCTAAAATGAAGGCAGCTAAGTAACGTGTTTGCAATACATGAACAAACCTATTCAACACCTTGTCTCTAAGCTAACAAGCAGCGTTTGATGAGCACATCAGTATTTCATGCCCTTCATTCCATCCAGACAGAACCTGCCTGAGGAGCAAGCTGATGGCTGCCAGCTACAGGCAGACCTAGCTTAGTAATGCATTTCTTAGAGCAACAACTGTTGCTTTCATTCACTGAATATAACAAGGCCAATTGCTATGCCAGGCACATTTATGGCATCAGTGAACAAATAATTCGTTAAAAATTGTAATAGACAGGAGCCATCTATTCTTTTAAAACTAGGCGACCAAAGAACAACAGTCCCTCTAGAGTCAAGCTGTGAAGAACTAATAGCACCAACATATATCACATAGATAGATTACTTCCCTGCCCTAAGACCATCTTGTGACCATTTGGTGCTCCTAATTTAGCCCTCTTGATGGCATTTTGTCTGAGCCATGCGACATTTTGTGATAGGAGTTACTGCTAGTGTTCCCTTAACCCTACACCAAAGTAGGAGGTATCCGTTTGTCACGGGTTACTTAGATTTACCTATGCCCGTGACAGGGGAAGCCACCCCACGGCCCCCCCCCGGGGCCCGGAAAGGAGGGGGAAAAGGGGAGTGGGATAAAACAGTGACAATCTAAGGAGGAAAAACTTATTTTACTAAATATGATATTGAAATACAAGATAACACAATATAATATAATTAAGGCTAACAAATCGAACGAAACACAGAGAGAGAGAGAGTCTCCGAAAACCGAGAGGCCTACTGTGAACTCTAGGCGACACGGCTGGAACGCTTCCCACTCTCCGAGAAGTTCGAGAGAAGAAGGAGGGCACTCCAGCCTGGGAACGAGATTATATAGAGTCCTGGTCCCGTGACTTATTGTTACTCCCATTGTTCTCTGGGATATGTAGTCTTCTTCTGTGGACTGCACATTCAACAGAAGTATCCATACTTGACATGATGTTATGATGTGGAATACTGATGGCAAAATTACAAAATTACAAAACCATGACATTCCACCCCTTATTCTACATTATTACATCATGGTAAATATATATATATACATATATATACACGTATATATTTACACAATGTAAAATTGTGATAGCTAAATAGTAGAATTGCATGTAACATAACTAAATGTACAACTATAATAACTAAAATACACTACACATGCAAACATATATATAAAAATACATAAAATTATTGACTGCACTCCCCCAGCATCAAATTCCCTTGTGGCACACATTGAACATCCCCATCCTTCTGCATTACCCACCAAGTGCACCCAGGTCCCTGGGCAAAGACAGTTCCACGGATAGGTTTGCCCTTTCCAGAAGCTGGAAGGACCCAAACAGCTTTTCCCAACATGTTCTTTACATGTATAACAGGGACCTTATCTCCTTCTGCAGTGTGTAGGGGGCTAGATTGACTAGGACCATCACGATTGACAGATCCTCTAGTATTGACCAACCAAGTGGCTTCTGCCAGATTCTTCTCCCAGTGCTTAAATGTTCCACCACCCATTGCTTTCAACATAGTTTTCAACAACCCATTATATCGTTCAATTTTACCAGAAGCTGGTGCATGGTAGGGAATATGATAAATCCACTCAATGCCATGATCTTTGGCCCAAGTATTTATAAGAGAATTTTTGAAATGTGTCCCATTATCAGATTCAATTCTTTCTGGGGTGCCATGTCGCCACAGGACTTGTTTCTCAAGACCTAATATGGTGTTTCGAGCAGTTGCATGGGGTACTGCGTATGTTTCAAGCCACCCAGTGGTTGCCTCTACCATAGTGAGTACATAACACTTACCACTGCGAGATCGTGGCAAGGTGATATAATCAACCTGCCACGCCTCCCCATATTTATACTTTTGCCATCGCCCTTCCTCCCAGAGAGGTTTCATCCTTCTGGCTTGTTTAATTATGGCACATGTTTCACAATCATGAATAATCTGCGCAATAGCGTCCATGGTTAAGTCCACCTCTCGGTCTCTGGCCCACTTATATGTTGCGTCTCTTCCTTGATGGTCTGAGGTCTCATGAGCCCATCGAGCTAGAAATAATTCGCCCTTATTCTGCCAATCCAAGTCGATTTGAGCCACCTCAATTCTAGCAGCTTTATCTACCTGATGGTTGTTTTGTTGTTCTTCAGTAGCCCGACTTTTGGGCACATGTGCATCCACATGACGCACCTTTACAACCCTATTCTTTGTTCGGGAAACAATGTCCTTCCATAGTTCAGCAGCCCAAACAGATTTTCCCCTCCGTTGCCAGTTATTTTGTTCCCACCGCTGTAACCACCCCCATAAGGCATTTGCCACCATCCATGAGTCAGTATAAAGATACAGCATTGGCCACCTCTCCCGTTCCACAACATCTAAGGCCAGCTGGACAGCTTTTACCTCTGCAAACTGACTTGATTCTCCCTTATCTTCAGTGGCCTCTGCAACCTGTCGTGTGGGGCTCCACACAGCAGCTTTCCATTTGCGATGCTTCCCTACAATGCGACACGATCCGTCAGTGAATAGGGCATATTTCTTTTCATTTTCTGGTAATTCGTTGTATGGTGGGGCCTCTTTAGCACGTGATACCTCTTCTGCTGGTGATGTTCCAAACCTTTTATCTTCAGGCCAGTCCATGATTACCTCTAGGATTCCTGGACAATTGAGGTTTCCCATTCGCGCTCGCTGTGTAATCAGCGTAATCCACTTGCTCCAGGTGACATCGGTAGCATGATGGGTGGAGGGAACCTGTCCATTGAACATCCAGTTCAGCACTGGCAGTCGAGGTGCCAAAAGGAGCTGTGTTTCAGTAGCCCGACTACTTCGGAAGCAGCCCGAACCCCCTCATACGCGGCTAAGATCTCCTTCTCAGTTGGAGTGTAGCACTCTTCAGACCCCTTATATGATCGACTCCAGAATCCCAGGGGTCGGCCTTGGGTCTCTCCTGAGGCTCTTTGCCACAAACTCCAAGTGGGGCCTTTCTCTCCAGCAGCAGTGTAGAGGATGTTCTTTACATCCTGTCCAGTCCGTACTGGCCCCAGGGCTACAGCACGGGCTATCTCTTGTTTAATCTGTTCAAAAGCCTGCTGCTGCTCAGGGCCCCATGCAAAATCATTCTTCTTCCGCGTCACCTGATAAAGGGGGCTTACAATGAGGCTGTAGTTTGGAATGTGCATCCTCCAAAAGCCCACTGCACCCAGGAAAGATTGTGTCTCTTTCTTGCTAGTTGGTGGAGACATGGCAGTGATTTTGTCGATCACATCTGCTGGGATGTGACGACGTCCATCCTGCCACTTTATACCTAAGAACTGAATTTCCTGGGCAGGTCCTTTTACTTTGCTTCGCTTAATAGCAAAGCCAGCTTGTAGAAGAATCCGGATTATCTGCTCTCCTTTTGTGAAAACTTCTTCTGCTGTATCGCCCCACACAACAATGTCATCAATGTACTGCAGGTGTTCAGGAGCACCACCCTGTTCCAGTACAGTTTGGACCAACCCATGGCAAATGGTTGGGCTGTGTTTCCACCCCTGGGGCAAACGGTTCCAAGTATACTGAATGCCCCTCCAGGTGAAGGCAAACTGTGGCTTGCATTCTGCGGCCAAAGGAATAGAGAAGAAGGCATTGGCAATGTCAATGGTGGCATACCATTTGGCTGCTTTTGACTCCAGCTCGTACTGGAGTTCCAAAATGTCCGGCACAGCAGCGCTCAATGGGGGTGTGACCTCATTCAGGCCACGGTAGTCTACTGTCAGCCTCCATTCTCCACTGGCTTTACGCACTGGCCATATGGGACTGTTAAAAGGTGAGTGAGTTTTACTGATCACTCCCTGATTCTCCAACTGGCGAATCAAATCATGAATGGGGAGCAAGGAATCCCTGTTGGTGCGATACTGCCGTCTGTGCACTGTCTTTGTAGCAATCGGTACCTGCTGCTCTTTTACTCGTAGCAGCCCCACAACAGACGGGTCCTCTGACAGGCCAGGCAAAACAGACAGCTGCTTAATGTTGTCCATGTCTACAGCAGCTATCCCAAAGGCCCATCGATACCCCTTAGGATCCTTGAAATGCCCTCTTCTGAGGTAATCAATACCCAGTATACATGGAGCCCCTGGGCCAGTCACAATAGGATGTTTTTGCCAGTCTTTGCCAGTGAGGCTTATTTCAGCCTCCAGCACAGTCAATTCTTGAGAGCCCCCAGTCACTCCAGAAATATGGATTGATTCTGTCCCTTCATGACTGGAGGGCATTAGGGTGCACTGTGCACCGGTATCCACCAGCGCCTTATATTCCTGTGGTTCTGATGTGCCAGGCCATCGAATCCACACAGTCCAATAAACTCTATTATCCCTTTCCCTCCCCTGACTGAGGGCAGGGCCCCTCTATTGGTTACCTGTGATGACTGGAGCAACTCCACTGGTGGTTGGTATGTCTAGTAGTTCTTTCACCCGTGCTCGTAGTGCAGAAGTGGGCTGATCATGCCACTTCCTCATGTCTTCTCCACGGTCACATAGGTAGCGCCACATGGAAACACGCGGTGCAATCGTACTGTTGTTCTTTGCTCGAGCTGGGAAGCGTGTGTGTTTAACAGCTGAGACTTTTGATGATGCATGTGAGGAGTAGGACTGGACTAGTTTGATCAGATCCTTCATTAGACCTGGTGGCCCGTACGAGGATTGACCTTCATCAGTTGTTTCTGATACTATTACGGGATCATTACTATTAGTTGATGGAAACAATTTCTTTCACATTTCATCTACTCGGTTTTCTAGCCGTGAGATGGCAGAAACTGCGGCATGCAGTTGGGGGAGCTGCTGATCGGTGGTTTGAAGCATTATAATCAGCTCAACAACTCGGGGCCATCTGTCCACGAATCCTTTAGATCCTGATACCAATGACTGTGCAATTCTCTCTGGTGCTGTACTTGTGATTTTCTGCCACATGTCAGGATCGGCCCTCACTCTCTCAGGGTCAAGTTCGCTTGGATCAGGGCTGTACAACATTTTCGCCATGGCCAATTCCCTCAGGCGCTGAATACCTTTTTGGACGGTATTCCAACTATCAAATTTAGGCTTCAAAGCATCCTTATAGGGGTACCTTTCTCTCACGGCTTCTAACAGCCGCAACCAGAGAGTGGCAGCTCCATCCGAACATCTGCTAATCCCTCTGTCGATACCTGCATCTTGGGCAATGCTTCCTAGTTGGCGAGCTTCATTACCATCTAGAGACAAGCTGTTGGCCCCGTTGTCCCAGCAGCGAAGCAACCAAGCAAGGATGCCTTCATCTTGACGCCGTGTGAACTCCTTTCTTGAGCCTTGGATTTCAGTCAGCTTCAGAGGTCGACAATAGGTGATTTCCTCCTCATCATCAGTCTCTTCTTCATGCCTCTTGGTTTTTGCCTTTGCTTTTTTCGGTACTGCTCCATGCCCGGCACCTGGGTCTTCTGCTGCCCCCCCCTGAGCTTCTCCTTCTTTTCGTTCTAGACGCGTGGACACCCGTTTCCATTTCTTGCCTTCCACAGGGGCAACTGATATTGCTACTGATGCCTCCTGTGACTGATCAGAATTAACTTGGGCTTGAATCTCAGATCGGAAACTCTCTCTCTCCAGAATAGTATGATACAAAGCACGGTATGCATAAGCCAAACCCCACATAAGGTTTACCTCCTTAGATCTCTGACCCAAATACTCACTTAATTTCTTAGGGTCCCTTAGGTGTTCAAGAGTGAAATCCCATGACACTGCGGGTCCCCATGCTTCTAAGACTTTTCCTAAACCTTTCCATATTCCCTGCCAGTCATCATTCTCTGGTTCTGGAGGAGACTTCCGCATAGAACGAATGCATAGGAACATATATGCATGCATTGATAGTGATAACATGAATGCAAGTATGAACCCTATCTCAGTTATTGAAAAGCGTGTGGAAATCTGAGAGTACAACCTAAATAAAAAGGGTTTTTTTAGCCTGTACAATGAATTAAACATGGTGGTGTTTGTAAAATTGCCTGTTCCATCTGGGATGCAAGTATTTGTAAAATTGCCTGTTCCATCTGGGATGCAAGTGTTTGTAAGATTCACAATTCCATCTGGGGTGTAGATGCCAAAATTCTGACCATACCACATCTCGTAAAAGTACCAGGCAGGTGTCTCCATCAGTATCCACCTTATTAGGCTATATACCTGCACAATTCCACAACACCAAATTATGGTGTTAATAGTTGACCAATACTTTAAGAAGATCATAATTGCTTTCAATCCCTTAAACAGAGCAACTGGGATGAAGAGTGGATTCATAGGTGGCAGGCTCTGTAAAAGTCAGAGCTAGCTAGCTTTGCTCTAAGGGAGAAAGAAATCCCTTTGTTTTCTACACAAAAGTTAGATAGCAATGCTGAGAATGTGCAGCAGCCCTTAATGTTGACAATTTGTCTGGTATTTCAAGGTCACGTTCTCCGTGAGCAGCTACGGAAAGATAGCACTCCCAACGCTCCCGTAACGAAGCTCTTTAAGAGCAAAGAGAGAGTCGTTCTAAAAGCTAAAAAGCTCTATGCCCGCATCCTCCACCAAAAATCTGTCACGGGTTACTTAGGTTTACCTATGCCCGTGACAGGGGAAGCCACCCCACGGCCCCCCCCCCGGGGCCCGGAAAGGAGGGGGAAAAGGGGAGTGGGATAAAACAGCGACAATCTAAGGAGGAAAAACTTATTTTACTAAATATGATATCGAAATACAAGATAACACAATATAATATAATTAAGGCTAACAAATTGAACGAAACAGAGAGAGAGAGAGCCTTCGAAAACCGAGAGGCCTACTGTGAACTCTAGGCGACACGGCTGGAACGCTTCCCACTCTCCGAGAAGTTCGAGAGAAGAAGGAGGGCACTCCAGCCTGGGAACGAGATTATATAGAGTCCTGGTCCCGTGACTTATTGTTACTCCTGTTGTTCTCTGGGATATGTAGTCTTCTTCTGTGGACTGCACATTCAACAGAAGTATCCATACTTGACATGATGTTATGATGTGGAATACTGATAGCAAAATTACAAAATTACAAAACCATGACATATAGTCACATCAGCAGCTATTTCAGCTTTCAACTTGATGATCTTCCAAGCCAAAACCTGAGCAGATGGGCATGCGCCAGAGCACATCAGTTCTGCTCATTATCCACTGAATGATGCATGATATGTCAAAGTAGATACAGACACCCCATAAAATTCAAAAGATGGTCCTAGCAGCAAGCTTTATTTTCTCTACCCACTTCCCCCTCATAGAATCTATTCTTTCTCCAACTAATTAACTCATGAAACAAATGAAATTAGAAAAGTTTCCTTATTTCAACAGATATGCAGAGAATGTTCCATTGCTGAATGGCTTTTGAGTGAATTTCCCACTTTGCCCAACTCTTACTTGATCCCTTCCTGATGCTGCCCTCACTTCCTCCTGCATGAAAGGTGTCATCTGTTGTGCCACTTCACCAGTATCCTTACGCATCTCTGCCACTATAAACTGATATTTACACTACAACAAAACAGAACAAGGAATTCTGTTTTTCTTCTGACCTACAAAGGAATCTTATCCAGATAAGAAAACACCTTACCTTCAAGATAGATGAAACAAGCTTCTGCTGTCCTTATCTATTGATTTGAGTACTTCTTCCCTAGAATCCCGTCATTTACCTGAAATAAAAGAAAAATACTCAAATATCTGTGTACAGAAAACTCGATTTTTTTGGTAAACAACACTCCGAAATCCTTTGACGGAGTTCCTGAGCAGCGGAGTGATTAAACCAACAACTGCTTTACCCTTTCTCTTCTTGTAAACAAGTGACAGAACAGTAGAGACCACGCTGCAAAAATGCCTCAAGAACTCAGAAACACAGAGGGGGAAAGTAATTGACTGCATTCACACCCTTCCTGTCACAGAAAAACCAAGTCATCAGCTTTGCAGACATCCCGTTCAGACAACCAGCAGTGTTAACTCAGACTTGGAGAGTTACTGATCATAGGAAATAATTCCTCTCGTTGGATTTCATATGGATTCATTTGCTTCCTCAAGGTCGTCCTGACATTCGGCAATTTCCTTCAGCAGCATTTCAATCCTTTTCACTTCTGCATCCTTCTGCTGTAGAAATATCACATTCCAAACAGGATGAACCAGATCATTTTAGAAACGATTACAAGCCAAGTTGCAATAAGCGTCCTTACATTACTGCACCTCTTTCAGATTATCCAGAGAGGCTTCTTGCTCCATCAGAGCTTCTTCTTTTCCATGGAGCTGCAAAAATCAAGGGGAAAATGTTGAAATAGCTCCAAAACCTGTTCAATTTTCACTTAATGCCAATTTGGCACTATAAAAAAAGAAAAAAAAAAAAGGTTGTTGACTGCTATACCTTTGAAGTAGTATCACTCCAAAAAATGATGTACTGTTTTCCTCTGAAATCTCTCTCTGAAATCAGTTAATTCAAACACGGTTGGAGTTTTAGTAGCTGAAGCTGGATCCAGGTTTGGAAACAGCTGTGACTCCTTTCTCTCCCTGAGAAATGTAAGACCTGTGTCTCCCTTCCAGTGTTTGAAAAGACCTGAGGTGCAGTGAGAGGAGCCAGAGAGTGTTTCTTCTGCTGCGTTTTATTCCTCACAGAGTGAAAATAGTCACGTCTCAGAGGTGTGAGAATAATCCTATGAATTTTGTGACCAAAGCTTTTGTGAAGGCTTCTTTTTTACTCAGTGATGTTCCAAACACAGAGAAGTCTAAGTCTGTTACGCCCTTCAGACTTACAAGCCCAGCAAGCATATAAAAAACTTCTGCATAAGTGTTAAGAGCTTTATGCGTCAGCAAGCAAGCTTCCCATTCCTATTTGTGTACAGGTGCCTTATTACACTATTGACAGCTTTTCAGCCTAGAGGTCTGGCGTAGGTTTTGTGTTTCCAGAGAAAATAGTGTGTTGGTAATTTTATTAAGAGAGCCACGAGACAGATTTGGGAAGGGAGACGCATGATCCTCTCCCAAAAGGAAGGAGGCAGCAGTATTGCTGCCCATCAGTCCAAACGGTATCAGCATCTGTTGGTTCCAAATGTCCTTTCCCCACAAAAAAGGCAACACAAAAATCAACTTGGTCTCTCCTTACCATCACCCTCTTCAGGTACGTATCCAGGCTTATTCTTATAACAGAAGAACATCGAAGGCGCATTGAGAAAGCCAGCACGAGCTCTCTGCTCTGGGATAGGTGCTGGTTCATCAGCAATTATAGCACCATCAGATGGAGGATTGTCTGATGGCACAGTCGTCATCTCAGCTTTGGACAGAAATTGAGCCAAACGTGAAGACTGAATTACTTCAGAACAGCAACACTAACCCCACAGTGCCCTTATTTCTGAGCTGAGCTGTCTGCAGCAATGTGTACTACTGAATCACTGAGTAACTGTGCGGGTTTGACATCCCAGAAAACATTAACCAGCAACTGAAGAGGAGTGGTTTCAAATTATTTGGGGGAAGTCTGTGCTTCTTGCCAACTAACCTCAGTCTATTACCATGGTAGCTGTTACTGAAACTTTTACTGTTCAAGAAGTCATCCTTTAGTTGCATGCTCCTGAGACAACCAGAACACTGCTCTCAGTCTCTGAAATGTAACAGACAGGTGCATAACAAATATTATAGGTATTAGATATTTGAAACGCATGTAATTACGCACCTGAACAACAGATACTAGCACACTAGGTTGACATTGTGCGTTAGGATTCTGACAGGATCAACAGTTTTCATCACTTGCTTCATTTTGGACTAGGCATACAGAACAGCTAAAGAAAAAGACATTTTTGAGTAATTCTGAGCGGTCTTTGGAGCATCTACTTGCTCAAGTTTAAAGGAGAATCGCTGAAGAGAAGCTCTGGTATTAGTTTTGCTTGGATTCCGGCAGGCAGTGCATTAGGAGGCAGCATGATTGTTTCTCACCAAACAGATTATACAGTCCCATTGACCTTCCTGCCTTTTTAGCAAAGACAGATCCACATTTCTCTTGTGCAGTATTACGGCTGGCTTTGAAACTTGCAGCACATTCAGTAAGAGAGGGCCATTACTGTGTTTCCCACATAGCTGGATTTGGGCTTTGGCATGAAACAGTGCCACAGTGTAGCTGTAAGCAACACCACGGCATCTCTCCAAACAAGCTGTAGAGCAAGAATGACTTTGTCAGCTACTGACAGATCTGAGGAGCATTCATCAATGATCTTCATTAGGCAGTGCTTTCTTTGAAGACAGGGTTTGTGCACTTCTTGTGCTTCTGCCAACACACCATCATTCACAAACTCATCTGCCTTTCTTTGCCAAAGCTAAGCGACAGTATTTAGATTAATGAGAATCAGCTGGAATGCAAGTAACAAAAAGCATTTGGGGTAATGCAAGCTAGGAACCAACCTCGGCAAGATTCCAGTGTGAACCACATTCTTCATAGCTTCAAATGCTAGGAAAGCATCATCAGTTTTGCCTTCAACTGCATCCAGCACTGCAAGTGCTATACGTGCCTCTTCTTCATAGGCTGCAACCTGAAAGACCTACAAGCAAAGTGAAAAACAAGTTATACCTAACGTACACACTGATACTTGGAACAGCTGGTGCATGCCAACAGCCAGGAAGGAATCGGGTAGGAGAAAGTTAACAACATCGCTCATTTTCCTCTAAGACAAGAAAATACTTCTGGAAGAAAGTCGGTGCTCAGGGAGGTCAGTGTCATCCAAGCAGATACAGTTCTACAACTAAGAGAAGTTCTCAACAAATACTGTTTCCCCCTTCACCAGATACATTCTGATACTACCAAATCTCATCGTTAGCACAACCCAAAAGAAACCCAACAACAACAACTACAAAATAAATAAACAAACACAACAAAAAGCCCAAGCAATGTAAATGTGGCTCATTTCCAGCTGGGACAGACCTGCTTTCTTCAGCTTGTCAGGTATGATGCAATGTGTTGGTTCTAGGAGAAAAGCAATGCTGATAACACACCAATGTTTATAGCTCCTGCTAAGCATGTTGTGCACAGACAAAGCTGTTCTCAGGAAAGGATCCAAGGAGCTGGGAAAGAACAGAATTAGGACAGCTGGTTTACGCTGGCCAAAGGGGTGTTCTGTACAGAATGGCATGGTGCTTAGCCATCTTCTGGGTCTAACCGCAGCCAAAAGCTTGTATATTGTCATATAACACCCTCTACTCTAATCTTAGATCAATCCATCTGCACCTGAATGTCCACATGATGGAAATGCTTGTAGAGAGGATCAGTCAGTTCAGGAACATTTTTGTTCTCCCTGATGGTTTCCAAGCTAATCAGAAGTTTCTTTGCCCAGTGTATTCCTTCTGGTCACAGAACAATTCAGACTAGCACCCTGTTGAAGAAAAGAAATAGAAGCTATCTCAACAAATCCAAATCAAGTGTTACCTTGTTTGGTTCTTACTGGTTTTTCCCCATGTGCCGGACTGTGTGCTCTGCTGATTCCCATTCCTGCCTGTTCATGCAGCAGGAACCAGTGTGCAGCAGTCTGGTATTTATAAGGCAGACTCTTCTAATGCAGTCTTCAAACAAGAATTTGCCAGCAGTTACTGTTAATTGTTTATTGCCTTCACCCAGGACTTGGAAAACCAAATCTAGAAGGAATTGCATTAGAAGACCATTAGTGGTCTAATGGAATAATCCATTAGTGGATTATTCCAGCTTGCAGTGCCCACATATTTGGGAAGCTTGCTTCATCACTTCATTCCTACCTTGGCAGTGAGTAGTTACAATTGCTTTATCTTTCTTGTGTAATCATAAATGTTTTAGAGCAAACAGCTGTGTCTTGTGTGCTTTCACAGTGCCAGTACGTGTGCTGGTGACCCACTTTGGAAGTCTGAAAGCAACTTTTAACTACAGCATAAGCTCTTAAAACTCAGAGGATCGAGGTGTACCAGCAATTTAATCTGGTGATATTATCCTCAGGATGATAGGAAAAAGACTGGACTAATGTGACACTGCCTGCTGTAAAACCAAGTTTCTGTAGAACTTCAAATACATTTATTAAAATCCCCTCTCCAAACCAGAAGCACATGTTGTCTGTTCAGCCTTTTAATTTCACGTCTTGAAACAATCAAACCCAGCATGCCCCATAGTACCTCTGAGCATGTATTTCTGTGCTTCATGCTAATATGTTCCCAATGCAGCATTTGCCCCCACACACCGTGTGCACACAGCCTCACCTGGCATAAACAGCTGTATGCGCACAGTGCTGCTGACTTCCCAGCACAGAATGCCCTACCACAAGGTCTAGCCTGGTTCCTTCCAAGCTGCTAAGAGCAGACATAAAAAACGTGTTGTTTTAGTTTTGACCCTGTGTGTATAGTTATACAACTGAACACTTAGACAGCCAATAGGTAATGTAATGTAAATGTAAACACAGGGTATACAGATGCTTCATACAAATGATTAATATGATAGAAGGATAAAGGGAAAATGCTCACCAACATTGAAGGTCCACAGTAAAGTCAAAAAAAAAAAAAAAAAAATCACCAGAGGAAGAAATCCTGCCTTAGAGCTGGTCAGCCCTTACATGAGATCTGGGAGAGTTGGAGCCAAGCTCCACCCCTTCCAGTAGCACAGCTGAATTACCTTCACCTGTGCTCCTGCAGCTGACTCATTGCTTGCCTCAGGTGGTCAATCAGAAGTTCAGGCTGTGATCAGTAGTTTCCTATACACTTTGTTAAGGTCAAAATACACTTCAGAAAAGCTGGTAAAGCAATTGCTCTGCCAGTTGTCCTCCAACTTTGCTGTCACTCTAATTTGGCTGTTAAGATCTGCAAGCTCCACCACAAATTACACACCAACTTTGCTTTCTTTCAGAGCTGGTTTTTGAGCACCTGCCATGTGTTCAAGGGATGGACTTGTGCAGGGACTCTCCAGAACTGGCTGGGAACGCAGCTGTCTCAAGCAAACACAAAACAGTCCAAAACTTACCTGAGAACATCTGGCACAACTCCAAACTTGAGTTTCTCACAATGGTGATGTGTTGGTGCGTCTGGGAGGAGGTGACCCAAATTTACAAGGTGGGCATCTCTGTCCTTTTTCCCAGCTGAAATGCGTTTGAGGATCCAGACTCAGCAAATATCTTCTCGTCTTGTTTGCATTATCACTTCTGTCTTCAGATTCGTTGTGCTGATTCCCTTAGTTGTCAGAGGGAGCGGGGTGTGACCAGGACTCAGCTGGGCTGTGATCAAACTGCACGTACAGCCTCAGAAACTGCTCAGGAAATGGTTAAAAGAGCCGCTTCTTCTTCCTTGAAACTTCTGGCCTGCTGCAGCTTTGATTCTTTAGGGAAGAACAGACATAGCTGTGATTGTCAGGGTCTGTGTGGTTTGATTCTGGTTTCTGGGACATGATGAAGTGCGTGGAGTGCAGGGTGATGGCACTCTAAGGACATTTCCATTTGGGTTGGATTTCCAGGTTGCTGTGTTCAGTTAGGGGAGTCGTGGCACTGAGGTCTGTGTGCAAGGTCTTGCAGGCAGGCTCAGACTATGCTGATGGCTGCAGTTGCTGTCACTGTGTGCTTGCAGCCAGCACCCTGCTGCCCAACTCATGCCACCCACGTGTTTCCCTGGCGTGTTGAAACAAGCAGGAAATCCTGAAACTTGGGAGTTTCAAAAGCAGTGTGATTTGTCTCCTCGGGCAAAGTCCTCAGCCAGAACTGCAGTAGAGACACCCCCTGGAGCCAGCAACTTGGGGTCGAAAGTACTGGATTGGAAGGGGTCAGTGCCAGGCACCCAGCTAACCTGTGGAGGTAACAATGTGCCTAGAACTAATTTGGCCCTGGACTTCCAGAGAGCCTACTTTGATTTTTTGCTGTTGCCTACTTGGAGGAATCTCACAGGCTAGAGTGCTCAAAGGTAAGGGGGCCATGAGAGCTGGGCAGCATTTAAATAGCGCTTCTTCGGAGCTCAGGATTGGTGCATCCCTAAGAGAAGGAAATAGGGAAGGGGGGTGTCCTGGAAATGGGTGATGCTGAGATGGTGAAGATGTTGAACACCTTCTTTACTTTGTTTTTCACTTCAGTGACTGCCCCTTGGGACTCCTGGGCCCTGGAGGGAAGAGAGAGAGCTTGAGAAATGGAGAGCTTCCCTCTGGGTGAGGAGGGGGTGATCTGAGAGCATCTGGTTAGGATCAGCGTGCACAATCCATAGACTCTGATGGGATGCATCCACATGTGTGGAGGGAGCTGGCAGAGGTGATTGTCAAACTCTTTATCATCTTTGACAGGTCTTGGAGGAGTGCCTGAAAGCTGGAGGAGAGCCTGTGACACTGCAGTCTTCAGAAAGGGCAAGGAGGAGGATCCAGTAAACTGCAGGGCAGTCAGTCTCACCTCTCCCTGGAAAGGTGGTGGAACAGCTTGGTCTGGATGCCATCTCCAGGCAACTGGAAGGGAAGAAGTTTACCAGCAGTAGACAGCTTGGATTCACCGGGGAAATGTCATGCTCAGCCAACCCTGCAGCCTTCTGTGATGGCATCACCAGCTGGGTAGATGTGGGGAGAGCAGTGGATGTCATCTACCTTGACTTCAGCAAGGCTTTTGATACTGTCTCACATGACATCCTGGTAACAAAGCTGAGAAAGTGTGGGATAGATGAGTGGATGGTAAGCTGGGCTGAGAACTGTCTGACTGGCCAAGCTCAGAGGGTTTTGATCACCAGCACAGCGTCCAGTTATAGACCTGTGTTCCCCGGGGTTTGTTGATGTGTCTGGTCTTGTTCAGTATCTTCACTGATGACCTTGATGAGGGGATAGTGTCCACGCTCAGTAAGTACACCTATGATACAAAGCTGGGAGAAATGGCTGACACACCTGAAGTCTGTGCTGCCATTCAGCAAGACCTGGACAGACTGGAGAGCTGGGCACTAATAAACAAGAAGTGGTTTAACAAAAGCAAGTGCAGAGTCTTGAATCTGGGAAGGAATAGCAGCAATTATCAGTACAAGGGCATGCAATGTTGTGTGGGCACATGGGTGTGCAAAGGAAGAACAGTGCTGGGATGGGCTGTGGTGGGCCAAAGATGCATAGTGGACCGAAGATGGTAGATGCAACTCTGGACCAAAAGTCATGCAGCAGCTCATGGAGTGTCACTGGACAAATCAGGCCGTGTGCTCTTTGGGAATCTCTAATTGTGATGGTTTATTGATTGACTGCAATCAAACTACAAGTACTGAGTTGGGCAGCAACTGAAACACCGTGCACTGCAGCCGCTGCCTTGTGATGTTTCTCCTCTCAGTCTTTCAGCTGCAGCTTCTGCATCATCTCTGCAAGGCTGTTCATCGCTGCGGAGAACTGGAAAGAAACAAAGCAAGCGTAGAAGTAGGACAGAAACAATCTAGGGAGATCTCATGAAGAAACTCTGACCAGTAAACATCCAGAATGGCCCCGTGTGGCACAGCATGTTCCTTTCATTCAGGTCACTGACACTACTTCCCAGGACACACTGCCTATGCTCTGTCGTGGAAAGGCTGTTTCAAAGGTTGCAGTGCCCGACATGGCAAGCTTCTTTATCACAGCAAAACCTTCTGGCTGTTACCAACCACATCCTTCTCAAGCCAGAGGAAGGCGTCCAAGCTCCCCATGGCAGCTCTCACTGACAGTGTCATTTCCTCAAACACACAGCTGGCTGCTTTTCTATTCCATTGCTTCCCTCAGGATTTTACCATCTCTTTCATATCTGACAGATGGAGGCACTGAGACCAACAAGAGAATGTGTGTCTGTGTTCACCAAGGACTCACCTCTATATGTGCAGCTCTCTGAGAAGCCTTTTTCAATTCCCTTCTCCTTTCTTTTTGTCGTTGTCTTCTTTCTATAAAGCAAGAATACCAATGAATTCATTTTGTTAACAGCAAAACTGCAGAAACATGGGTGCTGTGAAAACAAATGGCAGTCCAATGACAAAGCAAATGGGACTAGGAAGCCTCTCAGACATTTCCAGGGGGACATACAGAAGACCACTGTGAAATTAACAGAAAGAGATGCATTTAGGTATTCTGGCACCTCACTGCCTTTGGACTTTGTAGCCTTCAACTCTTATCCCCTCTACAGAGCAGGAAAAAGCAAGCCCTAAGCAAACTCAATGTGTTGCACTTCACCAGGACGGTACCGCAGCACCTTCTTACCTCTTTGCTTGGAGCTCAGTGCTGGGGCAGGCCCAGGGTGTGCTGCTGGGGCCGGCACACTGTCTCTGTTCTGGCCTCTGGCTCTTTTGGTAGCAGGCAACTGCGCTGCAGTCTGTTTCTCTTTGTCCAAACCCTTGCGTTTACACCCAGCCAGGGTCTTGGAGACAGAGCTGGGACCTGCTGTTACAGGAAGCCCTCCAGCCTGAAGATGAGCTTTCTCTGAAAGCACTTCCTGCACCACTTTCGCATAGATGTTTCCATTTGGCTCCAGGCATACATCTGTTATAATCAAGAAAGGAGAAGCAGTAAGATTTAAAGAGTGACCAAGGCTAATTTCTGTAGCAAAATGGGCCACAATACTAGGAAATCTCATCTTGCGTGTTCACAGTAGCGGATCTTAGGATCTGAGCTGAAGGGTGGGTTTGCATTTCAAATCTGGACAGGGAAGGTAATTGTAAATCCCAGGGATGAAGACCTCAAGCAACACGCAGCAAAAGGAGTATGAAGAAAGAATGGCAGAAAGCCTAACTAGAAAGACATTGAATTAAACCCTGATGCCTGTTGTGCATCTGTACCTCTCTTGGGTTCCACGTCACAGGCTGCAGTCCTCCCCAGACTTTCCGCAAGGCTGCTCTTGGCTGGAAGACCGCTTGTGTCAGCTTCTGGCAGAAAGGAACAAGAAATACTTGAAGAGCATCTCCTGGGAGGAAGATTTGAGCGCAGCCAACCACCAACTTCCACTCTTCAAGTGTAGTTCCTACCACTTGCCTTTTTGCTGCTACAGCATGGTGCCATTTCTGCAGTAAGCACAGATCTGCAGTGGACTTCCTTCACTCTTCCATCACACACGCACCCCTTCATGCAGCCCTATTTAGAAATACCCACATTCTGGAAAATACAGACAAAAAAGAAACAGGCAGAAAAGCGGCACTAATACTTTGTCACTGGTGGGAATCTCCACAGAAAGTGCTGTGCTAAAGGTGTGAGGTTAAGGGATCATCACTATCAAGATAAAAGTCACAGCATGGAAGATTTAGCGATGGCGTGCTGACTAGAAGGAAAAAACAACACTTACCTTGGAGCTTGTTCATTTTCCCTCCTATCATCGGATATCTTATCATCATCTACGTAGCTCTGAGGTTGGCCAAAGCCTGTTGCCATGAGCTTTGCTAAACACAACAGTGCTGTGGCTCAGAGGTATTACACCGGCACATAGCATAGGAGAACTCCATAACCCAAGTGTCATGGGAAGAAGAAAGGGGAACTGTTACAATTAATTACGTTCACTAAATTGATAATTGTAGGCTTCTTGTCACACACTACTGCCTACAGCAAAACAGCACAGATATTGACAACTGTGATTTCTGCATACAAGCAACCACTCGAGGATGAGCACTCTCTCCTGTCTCTTTGCCATTCCTAGAAAGACCCAGAAGAGCTCAGTGTTCTCTTGCTGTTAGTTTACATCCTCCAAGCACTTCCAAAGGCACGCTGCTCTGTAGAAAAAGCTGAGCTGCCCAGAAAGTTTGTGCAGGAAGAAGGCAGCAGTGTCAGTGCACGTCATCCTGGGGGATCTGAAAGCATTTGTGAAGAGAACAGGGAAAGAAGAGGGAAGAGAGCAAAACCAACAGGCACTAGCACTGCTGCCCACAGGGGGCGGGGCTTGAGGCAGGGCCTGTGCCAGAGGGGGGCCTGGCACAGTTAGGGCCAGCTCAGGGCCCAGAGCAGAGGGGGAGCAGGCAGAGGCAGGGCCTTGGGGCCCAGGATGGAGGAGGACCAGGCACAGCTGGGGCCAGCTCAGGGCCCAGAGCAGAGGGGGACCAGGCACAGCTGAGGCCACTGCAGGGCCCAGGTGAGAGGGGAACCCAGCACAGTCGGGGCTGCTTTGGGGCCCGGCACAGCCAGGGCCTATCCCCCTTTTTTGCACATATGAAATGCTCCCAGCTGTGCTGCACAGCAGAACATCTTTCAATGGAGATGAAAGCCTGTGAAATGAAAGAATCCTTTCTTATTTCTTTCACATTTGTGTTTGTTGACTGCAGTTCCAACCAGGTGGACTCGCAGTGTCTTGCAAGTGACACCTGGAAGCAGGTACAGACTGGAGACCCAGCACCCTCAATGTCCAGGTGAGTAACAGCAGCCAAGGAGGCCTTTGGGCTCTGCAGGGTCCAAGTGTGGAGCATTACACACAGGAACAGCTGAGTATAAAGACAGTGGCAGAGCTGCAGAGCTTGCCATAGTAGAGAGCCACAGTGGCTCAGCTCATTTGCCACAGTAACACAGGAAATAAGAGCCATGAGGGAAATGCAGATGCCTTCTGCCCCCATCAGAGGGGAGGAATGAGCTGCACTTCCACAGAGACATTCCTCTCACAGCCACTCACACCTCAGGTGTGGAGGGACGAGCTGGGGCTGCTGGTGGCAGCTGTGGAACACTGCCATCTGTGGTGCTCCATCCTGCCCTGGAGGGGCATGTAGAGCTGAGGACCTTTGTCACTGAACAAATGACTGAAAGCAAGATGTAGCAGAGGGAACATAAAGCATTTAATAACTTATCATACAAAGCAATGAGTAATAGAAATGACAGTATTTCCAACCAAATATCCCCCATCCTAGCAGTCATGCCTGATCTCTACAGTCCCACCCAAACAATTTCCCAGCCCCCTCCAATTCATCCTCACTATCCCACCCCTGAATTTCCCTCCCCCAATTCCCACACAGTAATTGCCCACACTAATTACCAGCATGCAGGGCATGGGGAACACCTGTTCCTTGTGTGCAGGCACCTGGAAAAAAAAGAAGTGTCAGGGAACTGGGGGTCTGTAGCAGGTTGTGGAGGCTCTGCATAGAACATAACCCCAGACCACAACCCCATCAGCTGCTGGGGCAGCAGCATCCCTGTCATTGGGGGATGTTGCCAGTGGTGGATAGGGACACAGGGAGAAGCCACACCTTGGTGTAGCTCTGATCTGCTCATGTCCAGTCCAATCCTCTATAGCACTTTCCATCTTCTGTCCTTTGTTCTTAACCGTATCCTTCCTTCTCTTCTGCAATTTTTCTTTCTTTTAGGTGTCTTACCTGTATCTGCTTTTCCCCTCTTCTGTTCTTTTACTGCTCTGGTCAGCATCCAGTGTCTGCACCACAACTCTAGGTTTTGGGATCGAGAAAGGTACACAGGGCATAGATTTGTACAAGAAAAGCTCTCTTGCTGTGCCCAACAGGTGACAAAAAGGGGCCCTCAGGACCACAAAGGCAGCTTGTTTCTCCAAAAAAAAAACAACTTAATTCTTTTCTTTATAAGAAGCATTAGAATCTTACAGAGAAGATGAAAATCATCTTCACTATGCTTTTAGACTGCGCATAGACTAGACCAAGATGTGTGGTGTTGCTTTGATACTTTATGAGGAGCACCGGTATCAGTGGATGAAGCTAACATTGTCTCAGAAGCACAATAATGGAGTACTTTTGTTTATAGTTGGCCTGAATGCAGTACAGGAGTGTGTTGCAGTAGTACTTGTTCTGAAATTCTAGGCTCTGACTAAGAAGTTTAGCAGGGTCCAAAGCACTTGTGAAAACAGTAAAATATTATTACTTCCTGTGTTAACAAATGAGTCTGTTACAATAGGATGATGAAAATAATGCTGCTTTAATGTGCTAATCATCAAACAGAGGATCTAGTCAGATTTCTAACTTCCAGCTCTTTAATTTTAGAGGTCTAGTTTGGAGCCTAGGGGACACATACAAGTTTGCCTGCGTATTAAACCCTTTACGGCATGGGAGAGAGCAAATGGGTCACAGGTAAGGCATTTATTTAATCATAAACAAAAAAACAACCCTTAAAGTATATATGTTTTCTTTCCTGTAAGATGACCTTTTAAAACTTTTTTCATGCCTGCATTACTTGTGCTTCCTTGTAATAGGGATGTGTTTCACTTGAGGACTCAACAAGCATTATACTGAAGTCCCCTAAGAGCTCATTGGGAAGAATGAGCGATAAAACTTTAGGACAGGCAACACAGAAGTTCACCTTTTCACAGGTAAATTAATTCTCTTTAAATGATTTTAAGTTATTTATGGAAAAAGTTGCTTGTCTTCTGTTACTTCATATAAAGCAAACAAGTTTTTCTTAACTGTCTTTAGAATTATCAACGTGTATCTGACTCCTTACAAGTACCTAAATATTGCTTAAACAAAATAAAGAGATTAACCAGCTTCTTGGTAACATTCAGGTGTTTGGACCTGAAGCAACTCAAGAAGAATTCTTTGAAGGTACTGTGAAGCAACCAGTGAAAGAGTTCTTAGAAGGATGTAATTGCCTTGATTTTACGTATGGCGTTACAAATGCTGGGAAAAATTACACATTCCAAGGTATGAGGAGAAATGCTTTTTCCTTGAATTAATTTCTTAAAGTGAGAACTACTTCTAGAAGAGAGAGATGTTATGACTTCTTACCTAGTTACTCAACAGGCCTTGTACGTTGCCTTCTTTTGAATACTAGTAGCCTTGAAAAGTCGTCTTCTTCCATAACAAATATTAATAAATTTACAAGTGTGTAAGACAGCATACACTACAATAACTTTGGTTTTTGTTCCTACTATAAATGCGTGCATCTTAAATGCTGTTCTTTATTTGAAGGCAAAGTATGTCTGAGTTTGTTTGATTTATTGTAGGCAGAAATTAAACATTCTGAAACATTTGATCAAGGTATTTCAATCTTTTTTCAAATTTCTGATTTTAGTAATAACAGCAGCATAGAAGATTGTGTTCCCTGAGCTTTAGTAGTACAGAAATAATACATCAATGTCCTTTCTGGCTGGGAGCAGTTGTTTTTTATGTTTAATATTGTCATAACAAATGAAACGATTGGGTTCACAGGAAACAAGTTCCCCTTATTTCTGTTATTTAGTGTTCTGTTACTATGTATTTCCAATAGTTTTATATGCGTGGAGCTGAAGACTTTCCCATAGTAATACCTTTTTAGGACTTAAATATTAAGAATCAACAGGGTAGTATGTTCAAAAATTATCTTTCTATGCACCTTCCATACAGCACTATAGAAATTCTTCTGCGTATTGTCCTCTCTTGTGTTCATGACTGACTTTAAAACACTGAAGCTTGCTTGGTATTTAGTGACAGTGGAAAAACTAAGGCGTGAAGTAGGCAAGATGTGGAGGTAGTTGTGTGCTCCAAGAAAAGGCAATGGCAAAGGAGCTGAGTTACTCTAACAGTTTTTATGAGACTTGTAGATATTTCTAAATAGGGTTTGTGGGACGAAGGGAATGTTGTAGCAGAGACATCACTCTGGTTGTTATTTCAGGGTTGTTTCAGAGCGGGAAGGGAGCCTGGTAAACAGTTGAAAATCTGCACGTCTGTTAAATGTGGGAGTTTGCTGTGGGTTATTTTTTCTTCTTAAGGCTAAGCTTATGCAGAATATTCTGGCTGTTTTAAAGTGATGCCCTGTAATGTCTAAGGAATGGGATGTGAGCTGTTGCTTAAAGCCAGTATTTTTCAGGGAACAGTCTAGTAACACTGCAAACATTGCTTCAGACTGTAACTGGCCTCTAAATTCTTTGTGTATACTTTGAGATTAGAATCAGTTATCTTTGTCTTCATTTATGTTTATATGTTGCTTACAATAGTAACCTGGCCCTTCTTTTGTGTATTGCTTACAGGGACAGAAGATGATGTTGGTATTTTGCCAAGGACGATGGATATGTTGTTTAAAACTGTTGGAGGAAGGCTATACACAAAAATGGATCTGAAACCTATTCGGTGGAGAGATTACGTAAAACTGACTAATGACAAAGTGAGAGAAGAAATTGCTCTTAAAAATTCGTTGCTTCTTCTGACAAAAGAGGTAGGAAACTACTTTATAAAGAAATGATGAGTACATGCATCTTGTGATAGTTCAGTGTTATCCTTTCCATTCTGTAATGAAAGAGGGTTCTGTATTTACACACAGTTTTCTATTTGTCTTTCTGTTCCTGCTGAAAAAGAATGAAGCATCTTATTAGTGGTGTGCTACACCACACTGGGGTATTTTAGTTGTGGAGTATGTTAACTTGATCTTACTGATGAGGTGGTTAAGTGTGGACTTCACAGTGTGAAAGGCAGGTGGCAGTAAAATTCCTTCTGAATTATTTCAAGAGCACAGCTGAGTATGAAGTCTGGCCCCAATGATATTTAAGTATTTCGGGGAAAAACAACACCTGTCTTCTACATGAACCAAAGATGTGTAAAACTGTTCTAGGTTTAGTGAGTATGTGGAAAGAAAATGCAGTGAACAGCTATATGCTGATCTCATCCTACTCCATTAGAGAGTTAAGATGTGATCGTGCGATATAGGTGCCTCCTCTAGTTTCAAGACCCGTGTTCCTAGGTAAAATACTTGACCTTATAAGCTAAGTAGGTACAAGCTTTGCTGACTATACAAAGCCAGATCTGGGTGAGTGTCATGTAGATGAAAAATTCTATGTTAAAAGTTTTACTTCTAAGCATACTGTATCTGGTAGGTGAGATTCCTCCTCTTCAGTAGATGAGAATTTCTTTCTACTTTTGTGCTCTATAAAAAAGCAACACAACCTGAAGCCTGGGAACTGAGTATACATCTATGAACATCATGAGATCTACATGTTGGGAGCTATTCTGTATTTTCTATGACCAAACTACTTAAAAATATTATATTTACAAAATTTAGTCATAACTTCATTTGTGTAACACTTTGATACCCTGAGTTAAGAAATAATAAGCTGCTTATCTACATTAAGTGATCAAGTATTCTACCTTAACTTCCTTTTCTGAGAGTTGACCTAATAAGCCATAGGATATGGAAGTCCTGAATTAAGAAAATCCCAATAAGAAAAATATTTCAGGAGTCCAAGATTCATGAAGGGTAAAATGCAGATTATAAATGGGCTATTGAAAATCATCTTATTAAATAACTCCTTTTCCTGTTGGGGATTCTCTCCCTATTTGTTCTTTTTCTTTCTGAATCAGGAAGCTGAAATGCATCAGATCTTATAGTAAAGGAATTGTCAGAAATGAGTAGTAAGGTGAAACCAGTCAAAATGTGTAGCCAGGATTTTTGTGTTGGCACCTTGGAACTCTACTGTATTGTTTTCTGGTAGAGCAATACAGCTGCTTTTAAAATAAATAAATAAATAAATAAATAAATAAATAAATAAAAGCAACCAGTGGTGTATTGGTGCTGTACATCAATAATAAATCCTAAAGTCTCTGTTTTCTTTCGTAGGTAGACCATCACAACAGCACTAATGACAAATCCCCAGCTGATTCTAAGGGTATGCTTTATATTAAACAGTAGCAATTAGAAAAGCTTCTGTAAGGTCAACGACTGGCTTTATTGGCTAATGCTGATAATAAAAGGATTATTTAGCTTTTATTTGTAACAGAATGGAATAATGGGCAGGACATCTGGGCAGAAAACAGAAGGAATAAAATGGCTAGGAGACTACTGGGACATCTATCATAACCTGGTTTTATGAGGTGAAAGTAAAACAAAGAAAAAGAGTATGATTTCTGATAAAATCCCTAGTGGTTTTCCGACAGGCCTTTAGGGCACTTAAGAACTCACTAAATACTTTTTTTTCCCTAAAAAGTCAGAACGAAGTGTCCTTACTAGTTCAGTTCTCTATATTGTAAAGACTGAAGAGTTCTGAATATTTCTAACCCAACTATAGATGTTAGATTGGGTTTTGGAAGTGAAAAAGCAAGCTTTATAGCAGGCGTGTCTTTGCAAATGTGTAGGGCAAGCGTCTTGACTTCCAGATACTTGGTGTTTGTATGAGAGGTGGGGATTCTCTGTGTTTATGTTCTGGGAAAAGTTTTAAGCTGTAAGCTTAACTATTACTTATTTTTAAATGCAGCTAGTTTTACTGTCTCTACATTGACTTGTAATATTTTCTACTTTGCAGGTGCAGAAAATCTCTCAGAAGGATCAGACCAACTTAGCAGATTATCTATAGATGATTTTGTGAAGTTCTCTGGGTTTCATTTTTTGAGATTTACAATGAATGTTTTTATGATTTACTGGCTCCTTTATCAAATGACAGAAAAAAAAGGATACTTTGCCTTGCTCAAGACATCAAGGGATATTCTTATGTAAAAGGTAACTAGAATACTTTGCAAACTGCCAAGCTTGTCATGGAATAGTGTAACATGTTTCTTCTGAGATAGAAAACTCTTAAATGTGTTCAGTGTAGCTCTAGAAGTGTCTGCTTGAATGTGAAGGCAACAAGCTACATGTACGTATCTGCATCTTCAACAGTATTCTCCTTATTCCTGTACTTTGCCCATAAAGCCTGTGTGAACTCCACTGCCTTCATCATCCTTGAAAATGAGAGCCATACAGTCGTTATAATGCAGACAAAATCCAGATAACCCATCCCCAATAAGAACTACAAGCTAAAACAAAAAACTTCTCAGATTGACTTCTGCACCAATGAATACAAACTTTCGGCTTCTGTAGTTTAAGAACTTAGCTTTTGTACTTTCAGTACTAAGGCTGCTTGCTTAATTTGGATGGAACATACTTTAGTATACTGGTAGGATAAACTGTTGTGCTATACTATACCTTGCCCTTTTCTGTGGGAGGAAGAATCTTAGTCTTATCTGCCATCAGCTTGTTGTATGTTTGAGGCAGAGTTAATGAAGTATTTTATTGTCTTAACTAAATGTTCTTAGTTTGTATACCTTATTTCTTGTTCACTTTCTCTTTTGCTAGCGAAGCTTGCAAAAATCACTTTTCCTTCTTTTGAAAGGTTTGCAGTGGGTTCAGATTTCTGATTCTAAAGAAGCTTTCAGACTTTTTAAACTGGGACAGAAACACCGGAGTTTTGCAAGCACAAAGCTATATACTTGCTCCAGCTGAAGGTGGGAAACTTTCACTAACATTGGGTGTAACATAGTGTGGGGAAGAGGGATGAATGAAAATATTGTTTATGGCTTTTTTTCGGGGAAGAGGCTTTAAAAAGGCTTGATATCTAGTGTTCCATGTGATATTTTGTGACAGTTTGTGATTCTAGTGCTTTGAACTAGAAGGATTAGTCCTTCAAGCAGATAAGTGCATACAAAAGCTAAGTGTTTTATCAAAAACTCTCAACAAAACAACTAAGCCTTCTTCCATGTAAGTAATGGTGGTTCATGAGGGGGAAGAAAAGCAAAATAAACCAAGACGGAATGTCGCTTTAAAAGGTTTAATGCATCTAGTAGAATTATTGTTAATTGAATCTGGAATAAATCCAGCAGTGTTTTGAACAGATGTTACAGATTTTAGAAAATGTGTGTATTTCTGGCTATTGACCTTGCTTCATTTCTCCTTTTAGCCACAGTATATTTACAATTAAGGTACTAAGAATTGAAGACCTTGAAATGCCACGAGTGACACGAGTCAATGAGTAAGTTCAGAGCAGAGTTCCCTTCTTCTTTTAGGATGAAATTGTCAGTTACTTTCAGTATTGATGTATTGATATTGGGCTACGGACACTAGGTTCCCTGATACAGCCTCCTGTATGAGTGGTGGTTCCCCATTTCCTGTCATTATGCAGTACTAAACCATCAAGTTGTAATGCTGTTCTATATCTTGTGCCCACTGTTCCACACAGTGTTCCTTTATCCTTCTCACTCAACTTCTGAACTAATGTAAATCCTCAGAAGGAAGAATATGGCAGAAAAATGGAAGCTGTGTTGGAAAAGAGTTTGGCAGGAAGTAGTGTGCAACTTCACTAGGAAAGCAACATTAAAAAGCATGAAAGGGTTCAAGAAATTGTTCCTCTAGGAGGAGTGGTTGTGTTGGAAATGATAAATAATCAATGTACATTCAAAGGCAAGAAAACTTAATTTTCCTTATCTGCCTTCAGATTATCACTGTGTGATCTTGCTGGTTCAGAAAGGAATACCAAGACGTGCAATGAAGGTGACAGACTGAAAGAGAGTGGAAATATCAATGCATCTCTCCTAACTCTAAGCAAGTGTATTAGTGCACTCAAGATCAGTCAGCAGTCAAAGTAAGTCCTTGTACAAACTGTAAACTAGTTGTAGATTTCAGATATCATGTACAATGTTTAAACTATTGTTTAAAATGCAGAGTACGAAACTATGTTATGAGTGAAAACTATCTGTAGGCTTCTGCAGATGTGTGAAGACTTAATGATCTAAGAAAGTGATCTATAAACTTGCCTTCTTTTTGTTGTTGTTTTTTGTTTGTTTGTTTGTTTTTTCAAATAAAACCATTCCAGTTCTAAATTTCTGACTGTGTTATCATAGACTTAAGCAAATTAGCGTTGTGGTTTTTTTGTTTTTTTTTTTTCTGGCCTTGCCTTCTCAAACAAGTCCTGGGGCAGATTATAAAATTTGTTTTCACTATTTTCACTTTAAATGTGTGAAATGTTAGACCTTTTCCTCCTTTGTTAGTTAGTTGCATTTATCATTTAGTTCTGCTGTAACAGTTTTCCTCAGGGATATTGCTGTGCTTTGTCCTAGCCAAGAGACATGGTCAGAATATATATATTATATATATATAATTTGGAAAAGGAAAATTATATATAGATATATATAATTACATATATACATATAGATATATATAATTACATATATACATATATATATTTTTTTTTCCAAACCTTGATGCAACTTCATCATTCTTTCTGATCTAGCTAACCAAATTCAGAGAGAAGAAAGCCTGCTTGCTACTTCTGTCTGAGGTTGTGCTCTAAATGAGTGCAGACAGAGCTTTCTGTATTTTAAACAATGTAGTATTTATTTACAGTCACAGCTGGATATAATTGCAGAATTCTCTGCTGATTCTCATTTGAAGGTGTCTTTCTGTCCCAAAGATTAGGTGAGCTCTGTGTTCATGAAATGCCACACTGTGCCTGGTAGCCTATTCAAATTCTGTTATGCTTAAAAGTAGATGAAAATAGGCCTTGCTACTGGATTAGTCTCTTATCTGTCTGTCCTTTCTAGGGAAGAAGGATTCCTTAAAATTAGCTGCTGCTTAAAGTGCTTTGATTTATTCAGAACTGTTTTATTTGTTGGTCCTGATCACTTGAAATTTTAACAATATGGGGGAAATGTAGTGATGACTTTGATAGTAATTTTCTTTAAAATAAGAACTCATTTACCACTCCTGCACTAAAGCTACTTATGGGTCATGTGTGTTGTGACAGGAGCGTAGCTATGTGAAGCTTTTAGCTCTGTTGGCAGAATTCAGTAGCTGTAAAGAGTCCAGCAGGTAACCTCACTAGAGAACAGTGTGTTTAGTCACGCTTTAGGAGTTCTCTCCTAATTTTCTGTACATCACCAGCTGTTTGATTCAGTGGCTTAACCTTGGTTTAGGAAACACCAGAGATGTTGTAATAAGTATATGCTTCTTTATTTCCAAAGTATTTACTATTGTCCTTTCCTAGAGACAATATACTGAGAGAGTGGTTATCTCTGATTTTGTTGGGTACTGTTTTCTTAGAAGTAGATAGGTCAGTTTGCCAGATGTGGTAAGGGAAAGAGAAAGGTGAGAGAGAATTTAAGCTAACGTGAGGCTGTATGACCTATCTTAGGCTGGATGTTGAATGTACTTTTTGTTTTAAATGTTCTCGTGGGTTGTCTAAGAAGATAATGGCTGCATAGTAGCTGGAACAATCATACAACCTGTCTGCAAACTAGCAAAAAGATTAAATTCAAAACAACCCACAACTCAAAATGATTTAAAGACTAGTGCAGTTATTAATGTGTTGTCTTCCACTTGGATAGCTCTCACATTGAAATGAAGCTGTTAACTTCTGTTAATGGGATTTGTTGTGGTTTTTGTCTTCAAAGGGTGCAGCAGCACATACCGTTTCATGAAAGTAAGTTAACACACTTTCTTCAGGGATTCTTCAGTGGAAAAGGGAAGATACACATGTTAGCAAACATCAGCCAGTGTGCTTCAACCTATGAAGAAACACTCAATGTGCTAAGATTCTCAGCTATTGCACAAAAAGTGAGTATGTTGTAGTCTATTTTGTTGATCAGTACTTATGATTTGCATTTAAAGAAAAAATTCTGTTCTTCTAAGAATATGAATCTATTTGTGTAGTATCTGTAGTGAATCTGGGTGTTTGTCTCCATACAGCAGTCAGGATTTTTAATTTAGTGTTTTAGTTGAGCTTAATTTTCCTACAGAGTTTTCTAAAAATCTCTACTGGGGTCTTTGTGTTTCTTTGGGGTGTGAGGGCAGAAGCATCTTCTGAGAATCTCATTCCTAAAAAGTATTCAACCTAACAAGAAGCAACTTGTTACATCTGGAGGAGATTTTATGCTATTTACTTAATTTTTCTCTCTTCTCAAAATATGATCCCATGTAGGAAAGCAAATCCAGCTACCCCATATGTTGCTGCTGTTGTAATTTTGAATATTGTCCAGTTCAAGTGTTGACAAAAGAAGTGGAGCAGTAAAGAGTTTGAAAAGCTGTGTTATGGCCATCAGATGCTTCAGTGGGAAAGTGGGGGTTAAGCGGAATGGGTAGGAGTGAGTGCTATGATATAACACTGAAGAAGTTAAGCTGTCAGATCAGTGCTACAGTCTTGATGGAAAACTTTGAAGTGCTGAGAGTTTGTGTTTGAAGCACAATTGATGGATGTGTGCCCTTGGATTGTGGCCTTATCTGAAAGAGGTTAAGTGTGAAAGTAGAGGGAGCAGCCTATGAGGGTGATGTGGCGCTGCAAGACAAAGAACTGAAAAGATGATCAGTTGCATTGAATGCAACTGGAAACTCAAAACATAAAAAAAGCAGAAATCTATGGCTGCATGAAGTGGCAGTTCTTGTACATTGTTTGCCTAGTGAAACTCTTGAGGTTAAAAGCAGGATTGGAGTCTGCAATAACTCCTTTGTACTTTCTTGAAAACTGGTTTAAGTAGTGACCAAACATCAAATACTATAAAATATATTAGCTTTTACTAGAATGCCACTTATCTTCCCCCCATATGAATCACTGTCATGTTGTATGTGAATTTGTGAGGTGGGTTTTGAAGCTGAAATTAAAAACTTCTTGTATGGCTGTCTTCATAGTGGCTATCCAGACTATGTGTAGAAATAACAGCTATTATGTAGTCAGCTATTCACCAGTTTTAACTGATTATAAATTACGTTTCAGGGTGGAGAACATAGCATAGTGCCTGACACCTGTGTTGATCCTGAGGGCATTCTTGATTCTGTGCATTATGATGTCATGGATATTAAAGAGCAAGCTGAGGCAGCACATAGTTCCATTGTATCCCTGGAGGACCCGAAGGAAGATATTGGCTGGTTTGAAAAGCAGCTGGAGAAAACTAACTTTGAACTGATGGAGACCAAAGAAGAGCTAACAGAGAAAAACACCAAACTACTTAAAACTGAAGAAGAGCTGATGCAGAAGAACAAAGGTGAGTTATGCGATGTGAAAGGTAGAAGACAGAAATAGTTCATTAATCTAAAAGAGAAATAACCAGTTTGAGTAGGAATTAGAGGAGATGTTCTACCTTTGGAACCATAGCCTGTAGATAAGTGATAGTTTATTCCTTGTGTATATTCAGGTTCAGCAATTCCACGGTTTTTGGTTATTTCTTTTCTTTTTTTTTTTCCCCCCCTCTCCTTTAAACTGCAACTAGCAGCTTTACGCTTTCGTAAGTATGGGGTTAAATGTCTATATCTTGATTTTTACTTTTATATTGTAATCTCTACTCTTTATGTCTTGTTGATGCAATGTTTTCGTTCCAAGAAATATAGAAAACTTTTGAATCGCTCCCAATAAGTGAAGACCACATGCAAATTAATTAATCTGTTCAAAAGCTACCTAAACATTAGAATATCTGGAAAAATTGATTACTTAATAAACTATCTATTGGCTACTTATGTAATACAACCTTTTCTGTGTGTTACAGACTTTGAAATGCAGGTGATTAATTTGGATGAGTCTGTTGAGCAACTTAAAGAAGCAACTGAGGTAACTTTATCAAGAAGATGTTGTGTAAAATTGTTTTAATACCAACTTGTGGTAGCTTAAAATGCTATTCCAGTAGGCTCAATTAATAGATTTCTTACCGAGCTTAGCTTAACTGAATTTGCCTTTAATGCATTGTGTAATTCAGCTACTTAACACTACATTAGAAACTGATGACTGAATTTTTTTTATTTTTTATTTCTAAGAAAATGAATGCACAAAATGAAAGGATTCGAGAGCTAATGGACATCGTGGTGCAGAAAGATTACATTATTACAGAGCTACAAGACTTAAAATCTCATTTAGAAGAAAAAGTAAAAGATTATGTGAGTTTTACACATCTCCGTATCCTTATACAAAAAAAGAAAAACACTAATTCTATGCTTGTAATCAACACATTTTTGGAAAACTGATTTTCTGTATGTAGCTGGTACTCGCTTGAAATTGTAAACAATTCAAATTTATCTGAAGGTAGTTGTTGTTAACACAAACAACAAAAATATCAGGACACAATCTAAAATATGCGTGACAGAGCTGACTAAGCTTTAAGGTTGGATTATATCTGTTACGATGAAAGTGATTTTAGCAGCTTAGCAGAAGTGTGATGTGATGAACTTGTATGAGAGCTGACCATTTGCTCTTTGACCATGTTTGTAATTTTGTTGACTTCTTGGAAACAGGAAATTCTTTGATAAACTGGTAAACTCTTGATTGTGTGCAAGTCTTTTACTTTGTAACCTGCTAGGCTCTTGCTTTCCCTTGTATACTCTACCGAGTATTGCACTTGTCATTATCTGAAGGTGTACTTGTTCTGTCTGCTATTGAAATTTGTAACTGATGTCTATAGAGACACCGGGTAAATATTTTAGCTGTATGGTTTTGTGTAAATATTTGCCTACAGAAGATTACTGAGACTTAAGTGCTCCTTTTGTTAAGCTTCAATGTAACTGATCTTATATCAATACAGGAAAAGACTACCTACCATTTAACTACCATTAAAGCAGAACCGGCAGAAGAGAACACTAATAAAGGAACTGAAAGCAGCCAATTTTCAGTGCTTTCAGTTAAAGCACTGAAACAAGAGAAAACTGAGTTGGAAGTGGGAAGAAAGCGCAGTAGTGATGAAGATAAGCCTACTGTGGAAGAGCCACCTCCAAAGAAAGGTACAGTTTCTTCCATCCTTGAACAGGGTGTCTTCCAAAACAATAAATTGCTTCCTATTCCGGATAGGAAGCAAAAGGCTGTGAAGCGCGTACCTTATGGTATAAGGAGAAAAGCCACTGTGTTAAACTGTAAATAGAAGTAACTGTTATGTAAATATCCCTTGTTCAGAAGGTCCTATGCTGTTCATTTTTGAATGCTTAGGATTAAAAGTTTTTTGCACTATTTTTTTCCTTTTTGCTGCTTTTTCCTCATCTGTTGATGCACTTGCAGATTTGGTAATAGTTTTAAAGCAGTTTCTTTAGGATTGTTTCAACTGCTGTTGCTGATCTTCTGAGTAGCATCAGCTGTTCAAGTGCTTTTTTTTGTTTGTTTGTTTTGTTTTTCCTGAAGCAACTATCAAAATTGTTGACGACCTGCTAATTGCTCGCTCATGGGCAATATTTGAGCAAAATGGCTTGGATAAGCTCTGATGCATTTAACTTCACTTCTGGGCCCAGCTGAGCATCAGTGTTCCTAGAATTACGGAAGGCATATACAATGTAGAAGGGAAAATCTAAAACTTAGCTGTAGTCCCTTCCTTTCTTGTATTCCTCTTGCAAAATATGTGCAAGGGAGAAAGTCAAGGCCTTCTTTGGATGAGATGCTGTTCTTGGATGATTTGTCCCTGCTGCCTTTATTTGGCATAAATATTGAATCCTAATGTGACCACTGAATGGCATCACATATAAGCATCTTACCAGAGACTGAGGGAGGGATGTGGACTCCTCCATACTCCAAATAGTAGTGGGTTTGTTCTAATCATATGACCAAAGCTCTCATTTAAAAATTAATGACAGCAATGCTCCACATAGGAATGAAAATGGGTAGCTGATAGTCACAATGTCAGCATGAAGTTTTCGGTTAAGAAGTACTGAGTATTCAATCATGTTAAAATTTTCTTCTATTTGTGAGTATTAATAGCATCCAATTTCAAAAACTGCTTAATATATATTCTTTAGCTGTGTTAAATATACACAGTAGAACAATGAGCACAGGTATGTTGTGCTGGTTCTTTTGTAGAATTAGTTATATAAGTAGCACGAGCAAAAGTGTTTTAGGAGATGCTAGGTTATCTCAGCTTCAAGTTCAGGGTATTTACACCATTCTCTGAGCTTTTAGGTCTTGTTTCCTATGCTCTGTAATAATGCTTTTTCCCTACTTCCTCTGTAAGGAGCTTCTAGACTGAACATTACACATCTTCTCCCTAGTCTTATTTATCTTGCTTTAGTGCTTGCTTGTTGTTTTCAGCATAAAGTGTTTAGATTACTTATAAATCATATTCCCCTCACTAGTGTTGCTGGGTGAGCAGTCAAAACCCAAAACCTGGTTTGGGGTGGAATATGCCACTGCTGTTTCTTCAGTATGACTTCTAAATCAGTTGAGGGCTGTATATAAAACTCCTTAGATGAGTTAAGAGGCTGTTTCCATGCAGTACATGTGAATCTGTATGTAATGCAGGCTGCACGTGGGCACTATAAAATTCTGCATTGTAGTAATAAAAGGACTGTACAAGAATCACCATGGAATATATTGTTGTGGTGACCCAATCCCTAGTAAGTCTTGACTTATATTTATTTTTCTAATACTTAAAGTATGCATATTATGGAATGGACATAACTGGATTCTAAAGCAATGATGAAATACAGCAGAAGTCGCTTTTGATAGAAAGAAAATGCATGTGATTTTAGCTAATTGCTCACCAGTTAAAGAAAAAAACAGCCTCAAGCTAATGGAATATTTATGGAAACTTGAATCTGCAAATTTGTACAACTTTATGAGTGAACTTTATATGCAAAAGAGTAAGTGTGGACAGAAGTAGGAATCCTCATATTTTGTTTAGAGATCAACTGAATAAGAGAGACAGATATCAACACTTAAGTGATCAACTTGTCCAGGGTTTTATCTTTCTTTTGAAAGTAAGAGGACTGTGAGTTGGAATGAAATTTCTTAGAGAACTGTTTATCTACCATTTAGATGTAGATGGAGTGATTCCTGGCTGCCTTATAGGGATTGCTGAAGCACGGAAGATAGAAAGAATATAGCTGTGAATTATCTATCTCGTTCCCATGTTTCTTAAATCTAATTAGATTTTCTACTGGTGTGGAGTGGAAGGTTTGAGTAGTGCCATGGTAAAAGTGTTCTTCCAGACTGAAAACCTTTTGCTGTTAATTCTGTATAGAAATCTGAGGCACCTGATTACGTGTTCAGAGGACTTGAATTCCTTCACTAGTATCAAATACTATGTGATGTGAGGGCATGGCTTGCATATTACGACAGTGTTTCACATAGAAGTTGCTACTTGGTGTTGTGAACTGCTATGTAATAATTATTTTAATCAATCTGAGCTACATTCCTTTTCCCCTTTTTTTTTTGGTTTGTTTGTTTGTTTGTTTTACAGTAGTTGTAAATGAGGGAAAGAAAAAGAACACTGTAGAGCAAAGGACAATTGAACACATGAAACAAAAGTGCTCCGCGTACCGAAAGGAAGTACTAGCACCGAGGGAAAGAACTGAAATCTTGGAACATCATTTAACTGTGCTTGAAGAACAATGCAGAAGAGAAAAAAATAAAAAAGAAGATTTCAGTAAGCAGGTAACAAGCCTGCGTATTGAGCTTTCTTTTTCTGAAGAAACAGCTGATGCCCTCCGTGAACAAATTCGTCAGGGTCAAGCTGACTATCGGGAAATTGCTTCTGAACTGGATGAACAGAAATCTATAAATATGACACTTGAAAACAAAAATGCCCAACTAACTAACAACATAGAAGTTGCCAAAGAATATATAATTGATAAAGTGTCACAAGTAAAAGAAATGCGGACCAAATTAGATGAATTATACAAATGTCACTTAGAGTTTCACGCCATCGGTACTGACTTTGTCAGTGTAAAGGATTCCTCAGACTGTGAAAAAGATGAGCCAGGGACATCTCAAATTAGTTCTGCATGCATTCAGTCACAGACTTCTTCCATCTCAGATCTTGTGCAGGACCTCTCCTTTAACTATAGTCTTGAAAGGATTTGGGAAGTATGCAGAAATATTGTTGATGTTTCCTCACAAAAAAGTCAGCACATCAAAGCACTGCTTCAAGACAATGAAAACCTAAAGGCGGGACTGAATAATGCTGAAAATCATAATCGTCAACTTGTAATGAAGCTATGTGAGATTACAACTCACACTAGTCAGGAAGATGATCTTGTGAATCAGTTACATGAGCAAATAGAAAAGAAAACTCAGGACATTGAAGAAAAGACTGCAGAAGATCAGAGAGTGATTGCACAATTTCAGGAGGAAGTTGCCAACTGTGAGGTAAAAAGAAGAGAGCTTGAATATCGCCTGGAGGCTTACAAGACAATGGAAGACAATGTGTCAAAACTCAATGAATTACTTAAAGAAAAAGAATCTATTATTGTTAATCTGGAGACAGTTACAGCAACTCTGCAGGAGAAGTCTGCAAATGCAGACAAAAAGTTTGAAGAGTTAAGTAGCAAAGAAGCAAATCTGATTCAAGAAGTTATGCAGCTGAAAAACAGCTTGGAGCAGATGAAACACTCTCTTCGGGAAAAGGAAAAGAGTGAAATGGAGAAAGTGCAACGTATAGAATCGTAAGTAACCACTGAGTTAACTTAGAGCCCTTTGAGAATGAACTAGAGTTAAAAATAGTTAATGGGAACATCCCTTCGACTTAATGCATCTGCATGCTTATCAATGGCCAAACTACTACTTTAGGATGCTTTGGTATGCTACTTGAGTTCCAAGGGAAAACAGGAGTGTGCAAGGAAATAAAGAATAATATGGGGATTTCTGGTGGTTTTGTTGTACATCCCTCAGAATAGCATCTGAATAATTTATTGCTTCAGCATCTGATTATGAGAAGCAAGCTGAAATTCAAAAGTAATTGTTTAAATCTTGTCACTGGTCTAGATAGATTTAAGAGTCTATTTACAAATAGAAACCAACAGGCAGGGCATGGATTAAGCTGTAATTGCTGTTTCCATGAGATGTGTAACAATAATGTTCTTTGTCTCTTTATTTTTAACATAAGGCTAGAAAATATTCTTTCTGAGAGTTCTGCCCTTGTACTGAATTTGAAAAAAGATTTGCAGAGGAAAGAAGAAGAGTATGCAGATCTAAAAGACAAACATTCAGATGCCAAGAAACAAATTCAGCAAGTACAAAGCGAGGTTTGTAGTCAACTGAGATATTTTTTTCTGTAAGATTATGCTTGGCTTTCTGCTGTTAAAACTTCTCAAACTTTAACTATGAAGCTGGAAATTTCACACTACTGTGGCTAGCAGCAAATCTTAGGTAAAGTTGCCATTGAAGCTCTAGAGGGGACCAGAAGTTAAAACATGGTTTCGCATAGATAATGAGCAGAGGAAAGTAAAGTTGGTTGGTAGTCTGGAATAAGGTTTGTAAAGAGAATAGCTAATCTGCCTCTGGAGGGGACTTGTTATTATCTCTAAGTTACTGGTGACTTGCCATTGGTATCCGTGGTAACTCCAAAGCCTAAAACCTAAGTCTTGTGAAAAAACGCTGATAACTGGGAAGAAGAATGCTATTTACTTGAAGAGAAATAGACTAATTTCCAGAGGCTCTTTAATATAAGCATGTATATTTTTTTTCTTCAATTTCAGCTTCAGTGATGTTAATAGTTAAAATTTAATTATTAAACAAGAAGATATCTTAAAACCCATTTTGCAGGATCTTAGTCTGAAAGTTTATTGGGTGTGCTTGGGGTGGAAAATTGAAGCTTAAAAATGAATTCATGTCTTCCTTGGTAACCTTGCACTTGCTGTTGTTTTCCTACTCAGCACTTGTTTGTGAATTCCTCTTTATTTAACAAAGAAGTATTTGGCCAGGTTGTATTACAGAAGTCTTTTAATTAACCGTGAGCTGTGCTTACATTACAGGTGTCCACGATGCGTTCTGTGGAGGAATCCCTCAGGAACAGGATGGATGAACTTGAAAGGATTAATAACCAGTTTAAGGATGAGCTGGATTATAAAGACTATACTATCCAACAACTTAAACGGGTATTTTACTTGCTCTTAATTTTTATTAAATGAATGATGCAGGTTTTCCAAGCAACAGGAAAAAGGTTAAAAATAAAATTGAAGCAAAATGAAAGTGGCCAACTGAAATTAGTGGTAGACCATGAAAGATATTCAAATAATTAGTCACTACAGAGCACTGGCAGATTGTTTTCAATACAATAATCTGCATAGTAAATACATATGTAATACATGCATGTAACCTGATCTTGTTGAGTGACATCACGATATGTTAATTGAAATGTCTTACCATAAACTCTTTTTATCAGCTTGAGTCCTTATTTATGCTATATGAAAAACTTATTAATTCTAGGCTGTCTTAAAGATTCTGCTTGTTTCTACTGTGTATGCTTTTCTTTCAACATGAAATATAGGAGCTGGAGGAAAAGGACCATAATATTCAAAAGTGGCGTGAGGAGAGAGATCAGTTAGTAGAAGCTTTGGAAGAACAGCTCAAAACTTTGGCTTCTAATGCCATACAAAAAGAGACAGAAATAGCAGAACTGAGACAATCTGCCTTAAAGGATTCAAGCAAGGTCAGCTCTCCTTTCCTCCTACCTGATTAGCTACCCATAAATTCTGTAAGACTCCTGTACCTGCTCTTTGTATTCTGGGTGTGGTTCTGTTCTTGAACACTGTCGTATTGACATCATGTGCAACTAACCAAAAAAAGCACCAGCTTTTATTTTTGTTCTTCAGAAACAGAATTTCTGTTAATTACTAAAATTTCAAATTTTTCAGTAGTTCAGATAAGCAGATGTCAGTTTGATGCTTATGATCCTACAGTCAGACTGGACATCTGTAGCTTTTTCTGATAATTCGCAGCATTTCCGAATCCCAAGCTAGGCTCAATACTCAGATGGTGGTTCTGTCTCAGGTTTCTTACTTTCTTTGCTTTCTCTGAGGTAGTATCTACAATGGCATGAAAAGACAGAAGGGGACGTGGAGAGAGATTAAGGGAAGCATCAAAAAGCAGAGGGGGGATGATCTCTGGAAGTTGCATTTCTTATTTCAACATCCAGCTTTTAATCAGGATAGCCAATCTAAGCCGTAGCATAGAATTTCAGAAGCTAAACAGAAGACTAAATGAGTTGTGCTCTTTTGAGAATGTTTGGATTCACTTTATCTGAGAAGAAAGATGTTCTCATAGCAAAACTTCCCCTACAACTGCCGACTTTCTCACAGTACCGAGGATTTGGGAACAAATAAAAGCTCGGGTTATTATATCTTAAGAGAGATGAAGGCTGAAGCACATAAGTAAAATAGAAGAATCAAAATATATTGTATTACAACTTCCCAGGCAATTCTGTGACTACTGCACTTGTAACAGTGACCGTACAAATCCGTGAAATGTTACTGTTCTTGAATAGTTAAGTGTTCTAGCCTGCAATTCTAAAACTGATGCTACTAAGTAATTGCAATACTGCTTGTGTGTGTTAATTCCTTTTGCCAATCCCACAACTCAGCAGTTTTTACTGTTTATTAGGATAATGCAACTGTGATAGAAGAGTTAAGAAAAGAACTGGCTGACAAAGATGACTTTTTATAAAGGAATTAAAACAACGCATTAACCACAGTAGCCCTCAGTGTTTGCCAGAAATACCTTTACTTGAAGAAAGACAAAGTAGAAGGAATGACTCTGTAAATGAAAAGGTATGATTATATTTATAGAAAGTAAGTACTTAACATCTTGTTAACCCCTTTTTGTTCTTCTGTTTTCCTAGGAGATACTGGAGCTAGAATAATTTTTCTTAGCATATAGTCCTTTAACTACATATTCAGTGATGAGTACTTGTTGGTTCTTTTTGTCTTCCACTCAAACATGAGCTCTCATCTTCTCAAAACTATTTTATTTACTAGAACACCATCTCTCTGTGTACATTATGGAACTTTTCCATGCAGTTTTCCATGTATTCGTATGTGGATGCTGAAGATTAGGCAGAGGTTTAGCCTTTGGTGTTCTAACATAGCAGCTGTGAGCGTGCAGAGTATGGGGGGAATGGATGACAAAACGACCAGCGTTACAGATTTTGTCCCTAACTAATGTCTCGCTTTCTCTCTTTTGGAGGCAGAATCCTGCCTGAGACTGTTAGTGAGACCCAGTAGGGTGTATCTGAAGATCACACAATGAATAGATGTTACTACCTTCCCACACTTGTGCTGTGTTTCAGCTTACGTGTTCATGTGGCGTCTGAGCTTGAGGTTTTACACTGTAACTTTAGAAAACTCGAGATATTTTGGAGGTCTAATGCATAGCCTAATCTTTACTCCTTTTAAATATTTACAGCCTAGGAAACAACAAAGCAAAACTAAAACTGGAGAAAGTATTCCATTAAGATGCAAAGCTGAAGACAATTATTTGTCACGTTGATGTACTAGGAGCCTCACTTCATTAAAAGAATCTGAGGTTAGTATGAAACTTCAGATCTGAAAATGTTGTGATTGTATTGCTTTTGATAAGGAATGAGTAGGAAAAGATCTCATGTTCTCTAAACAATTCCCAAGTTTTAATTTATTTATCCCTTTCAAGGTGATCAGATCACCTGTTTTTATAGCCTTTGATAGGAATAAAAGCTGTTGAAACAATTGTGTGATGAATTTTTGTCAGGTGCTGTTGAAAACTCTCCTCATGTTAATGCTTATGAAGTGGCTCATGATTAGATAAGTTACTTGGAAAAAATTCATGGAGCCACTGAAACGGGCACAGCAAATTGAACTTATTTTCTTCCTCTGCAGGATTTCTGGAGATTGTTTTGTTAGCAGATGATGTTAATCATTCCTATATAAGTTTTTAATTGCTAACTTTCATAAAATAGCAGTTACATATATTTTAAAAACAAAGTATTTATTAACCAACTTAATTCTTGGAAATACAGTGGGTGGTGATACTCCATTCAGATTCTTAGCAGAGCCTGATAAAGTGGCTCTGCCTACTTTTTGTCTTTCTACAATCTTTGGTAACTTTTTGAGAGGAAGAAGACTCCCCTCAGGGGGTCGGAACAGTGTAAGTAGTAAGAGCTGCTAGTCTGTGTTTGGGACACTGGAGTTTGCTAGTTACTAGCAGCAGTAGAAGCAGCCATCTACCATTTTCTGATGTCCCCAGCAGCCTGTCTTCCATGTGTTCAACCAGCATCTGAACTCATTTCTGATATGCTAGCTGAATTCCTGCCATAGAGAAGGAGGAGTCCAGGTGATCTCAGTTCTGACTTTGTTGTTCCTGTTGAGAAAAACAGGATTGGGTGGATTGTGGACAGGAAGTGCTGCTGGGGAAATGCATACTGACATTTCCCTGTCACTTAGCTGTGCATTTGCTGCCATTTGACCATGAGCAGGTACATGATAGCCTTCAGCTTAAGTACGGTGTCATTGCTTGAATGTCTGTATTCTCTCCAGGGAAAAGATAGCAATGGAGTTCTTTAATGACTTGTACTGGGCTTGCACCTTGCCAGCTGGACCTTACTTATGTAAATAACATCTCTAGTTTAGAAGAGGAAGGGCAAATTCCCTAAGATTAAGCTGGAAATTAATCGAACACTTGAATCAAATGCTCCTGTTCCTGCCCGGTTCTGACACAGCAGAGTTGAGATGAAGAAAATCGTGTCAGTTCTACCACCATTCTCTATTAAAAAAAAGTGTAGTTGTCTGTGCCCTTGAGAAAAAATGACTTGTAAAGTATCAGGCTCAGTTTAACATGGAGAACTTTTTTTGTGATCATGGATTGGAAATAATTTTAAATGTAACAAGTTCTAGGAAAGAAGGGTAAAACTCTGCTGTAACTGAAATAGACTCCTTCTGTTACAAGTGTTCTTACAGCAGGAAAATCGAATGCTTACATATCCTTTTCCAGATGCTTTATAGCTTTTTAATCTCATGGCTACCTTAACACTTGCACTTAAAATTCTTCTGTGCTATCAGGAGCATTTGGAAACTGTCCTCGACTCTTCTGGAGTGTCCGCAGAAAATGGCAAAACTAGTCGGTTCCCAAAACCGGAGCTGGAAATCCCACTGACACCTCTGCAACCTGATAAGATGGAGATAAAGCAGCACGGCAGCATGATACCTTTAGGAGTGAAAATGCCTAAGGCAAAAAAGAAAAGAAGTGATGACATGGATGAGGTATGACCTAGACCCAACAGAAAACAAAATATCTGATGCCTTTTTACCATTCTCATTTAAGCATTAAAAAAATGCTATTTCTACCTCAGTAAAGTAGTTGAAGAATTTAATCAATGAACTGCTTTAATGAACAAAACTAATAGCCAATCTCAGTGATAATGGTTTAAGAGAAGGGAATTTCTCTTAACTCCATTGTGTATTTTCTTTGAAACCTGTAGACATAAATCAGCTTTATAGACATCATGAGATGTCTAATACTGATATCTTAATGTCCTGTTTTTATAATTGAATGCTTATTTATTATTTGATTTACAGTGGAATAGTTACCACTAGCAAATACTTCCCTACTGTTAGCAAAAGTTTTTAAAGTGTTCACTTTTGTGACATCAGTTGTTCTTTCCAAAAGAATCATGGCTGAATCTTGTCTTATTTTCCCAGGATTTTGTGAAAAGTGAGAACACGAAAAATACAAAATCTGTCATGGCTTTTAATTCACCCTCTGCAAGTGACGAGAAAATGGTTGTTTTTTGTTCTAGTTTTGAAGCTAGCTTGGGACTTCCTGTAATTGTGTGGTCACACGAAAGAAGCAGTGTCTTATCCTTATGTGTATACCTGAATGGGAATCTTACATGCTTATGAGCTCTTCCTATTAAATTCCATAAGCTAACCAAAGGGCAAGTCAGTCTGTCCCCAGAGCGTGTAATGGCTGTACTGTGTAATGATTTGGAGGGAAGGATATTGCACACTGAATAGTTGGGAAGAGAAGCTTTAGTGTACTATCGTGTGCTTTTGTAAGTGAAGCCCTTGTATTAAACTAAGGTTCATATCATTAATATGCATGGCAGTTATTAAAAACAGATGTTCACATGTGATAGCAGTATCCTTGGCATGGTCAGAGTATGAGTAGTAGATTTTTCCCATCTGTTGTCTTCTGTTTTGTATGTTTGTTTATTTTATGTAATTAGAACAGCTTATGTAAGAAACAACTCCACAGCTTGGGAGCTACTTTTAAAGAAACTACTGCCTTATTAAGAAACTTTAAGAAACGTATGCCTTGAAATAGCTGAGATTTTGACAACTCCCTAAAGGGTATAAAGTTGTCCACATTACTTGCCGTTGTGGAATCATCAGCATAATGAACAGAGGTGTCAGTAGTAAAGCTCAAAATGTCAACTTAAAATAACGTTGAACTAAAATGAAGTTTAAACAATGCTCTTGTTTCACATGTTCACATCTCTGTTGAACAGAAATCCGGAAAAGACTACTTCCTGAGAAAGCGAGTACATGCTTCAAGACTGACTAAAAAGAAGGATGAAACACTGCAAAAAGTTGGAGATTTTATTCAAAGCTCTCCTTCTATTATACACTCTAAAGGTTGGTGTAGAATAAGTTTTATTCCATGTTTTCTAGACATTGTAGAATGGCTTGTTTCTGCTGTAGGCTATTAATGTATGTGTTCTTAGAGAACTTGTCTGCCATGTTAAGTTGTCCTTTGATTTATGAAGTAAATGCATTTATTCGTCTCTTCAGAGATTCATTATTACATTTGTGAAAACCTACAAGTATACAGAGAAAGTTGGTTCTGTCTTGTGCTTCTGTCAGCACGAAAGTTAGGCCTGTTGTTTAACTCCTGCTGAAGTTTCTGACTTCCAGTGACTTCTGAGCCATGATTGTCTTTCATACTCCATTTTAATGTGTGCTTTAAGCTGCCGTACCTGAACCTATAAACAGTTTCAGCTATAGAAGCAATAAAGAACCTCAATGAACAAATACAATTTCTGAGTATTTTCACTTAAATTTTACATGTCATTTATAAACCAAGTTTGTTACGAAGCTTTTTTTGCATTCAGTGATTTAAAGACTCACAAAACCAGTAAGTTGATTGGTTTATGTATCAAAACAAATTTCTTCTAGCCAAGAAGCTGATGTCAGCAGTAAGTTCTCCTAAATCAAACGAACCTGAAAGTCTCGAAGAAGGAGAGACCAAGCCAAAACGATGCAAAAGGAAGCTGTATTCCACTGTCGTTTCTGGCCCTCTAGAAATACCTGCTTCTTCGGTAAGCGATTATACTGTAGTCTTGGCTTAAAATAAACTACTAAGGAGTCCAAAGAGACTGGAGGTTTCATCTATTTGCAGGAGGAGGTTGAAAGTACTGAGGTATTTCTTTATTCTACCAAGTCATTCTTGTTGGTCTTCCTGCTGTTCTGTTTTAGTTTGTCCTCAAAGATCTCTGTGTTTGGCTGGCTTACAGTTTACTAAGTAGCTGATGTAGCAATCACGGAGATGTCTTCTAATTTGGAATCATAGATAATTTCAATGTGTTGGAGTGGGATTATTCTACTACACGCTTTTCTAGAGCACAACTTACACAGCTTTTTAGGTATGCTTAAACTATGATCTCCTGTCTAAGCCAACTTGCAAAGGATCTGATGTGCCAGTTTCATGACTCTGTCGGCAGCTATTGTGCTAAGAACATTCTTGCTCTGTTGGAACTGCATCTTTTAATTATATTAGAGTCCTTTTTGTGTTCAGCATAGTGATCATTTGCCCATACTGTAATATCCCTCTGAATTTTTTGATGATTTGACGAATGATAGGGGCAGAAACCAAAATGTTATTTTTTTTTGTTAAAGGATGAAGAAGATGAGAATTTCTTTTCTCACTGTAGTTCTGAGAACATGGAACTGAACCGAGAACTGAAATTCTGGGCAAGTCATAGCTACAGGGATTGAGGCTAAAAATGTTTTCTGAACGCTTCATGTTTCACAAAACAAGTATTATAATACTCTTTTGAAAACAAGCATTTCAAAATGAAAGCTGCCTTCAGGCTTTCCTCAGATGTGTGTGCTTTTTTAAGATAAACAGGATTTTGTACATTCTCCATATTTGTTCCTTGTGATTAAGCTGCATTAAAATGATCTCGGTATCCCATAGTTTTCTGAATAAAATATAATAATCAAATGCCATTCTGAAATCCATTTAGGGGAAGAAATATGTTTGCGTGGGTCAAGAAAAGCTTGTCAGTCTTGTGTGAAAAGATGAGTAACTTTTGAAATGTTTTCTTCAGGAATCTGAGGAACAAAAGAAGGAAAGTGATCATCTGATCATCAAGCGACGGCTGAGATCCAGAACAGCTAAAAAACCTTGAAGAAGCATGTTTGTTCCCCTTTCTCAGGACATACTTTTATCGTATTATTAAAACTGGTTGTTAATAAACAGTAACAGTTACTCCGTTGTGTTCTTAAATTTGTATATAGGTGTTTGTTGCAGAACGGCGGGAGAAAAGCAGACGACCACACCTGTCATTGACATATGATCAGCGAATCTCATTTATTCCTTGGCTGCGTGTACCTTTATAATACGGATAATTAGCTCATACATATTGCAAAAGTGGAGCTCATCATTGGTTCCCAATTACATACCATCCCCGAGTATCTTAACAGCTTGTTGTTATCAACTGAAAGCTACTCCCTTGCTGAGTTCCCAGAACCATGGCTAGTTTCTCACCATCCCAGGGCATCTTGTTATTCTCACTGCCCTTGCAGGTGGCATGACTGTTAGATTAACTGCACCGTGTTTACGACCCTTCTCAGCTAACTAACTGTAAAAAAACACTCTCTACACATGATAAGCATCATTTCTGTCCATGATTAGAAATTAGGTCCTAGTAATTGATTTAATTGCTCTGCTATTCTTACGGGATCCCCAGTTAAGGAATCAATTTCCTCCTTGAATCTCCTGACTTCTCTGCTAGTAAAAATGGCAGCTTAGCATTCCCTATTTTCCTTTGACCTAAGGAGACTTCCCTAAGAGGATAATGTGAAGTATTTGTAAGGTTAGTTTTAGAGAAAGGAGAACTCTCCAGGTCCTGTTTACACTGTTCCAGTTCCCTCAGTAATTGAGAGTGCATCCTCCCTCTAGGGCCCTGCATGGGATCAGCAGCTCAGCCAGCCCCTTTCTCTGGAGGGGTTGCTGCTGCTTGCATTGCTCTAGAAATTGTGGGGGTTGAGGGGGGGGAGAGGGAATGTATCTAAGGGATCCCATTTATGATCTTTCTGCTTTTTTTTTCTTTTGAACTTTGACTCCTTGTGAGGAACTGTTACTTCTTGCACCCGTAAAATGTCATAAGCCAATTCTTTTTCAGAGAAAGGAGTATTACTGTTTACATATAAATTCAAAGTCTGACAAACCCAATCTTTGTCAGACCCCTATTTTGGTCAAAATAATGATTTTCCCTTTAGTGGCTCTCTAGGCTTTTTGTATACAGTATTTAAACATCTTTTTCGTTATCCCCAGTTTTGGGATTATTTTTCAAATTCTGAAGCTTCTCCCCAAGGGGCTTATCTTCAGGCACAATTCTGGGGATGCTTTTCCCTTGTACTTGGCAGCTCCTATTCCCCTTATCTCCAGAATGATGCTGCGAACTACTCAGCTCACACGATTCTTGGATTTAGGGCCCATTCCCTCTGGAGTACCTCGCTCTGATTCTCGGATTATTAGGGGTGTGCTGCTGGCACTTCATCAAGTGCACAGGGTACCATACAGCAACAGCGCGCTCCCAGACTCACCTGAGTCCCAAGACTCACCTGAGACTCAAGAGACCCCCCAAGGCAAGAATTAAATTCCCTTGCCTCTGTCTGTGCACGAAATTACCGGGACTGCAGGAGTCAACACCTGTGCCTTAGCTTTCATAGAGCCCATCCTTTATGTAACAGTTTCCTATCAGCCATCCCAAGAAGTCACCTCACCACCCAGGCAGGACCGCTGAAATCAGTGGGGTGCACCTCTCCTGTCCAAGAACCCCAAAGAGGCGATAATAATCCCAGGCCAGCAATTGTAGTATTGATATGATGATTTTATTCAAAGTCTTTGTTAAACAAGGAGGGAAGGAAGGGAGGGGTGCTCTGGGGGGGGAATGGGAGGGGTGGAGGAGGGTTGTTGTCAGACTGTGAAATCAATTTTTTTAATCTTAATTCTGCTTCAGAAACAACATCTGATTCCCACGCTCTCTGCTTGGTATTTTGTCTTTTGATGCAAACACGTAAGCCCCATTGGTGCCTGGTTCAGCAGTTCAGCTTCCTTTGCACCCTTTGCCTGGTTGTAGGGAAGGTGGCAAGCTCTGATTCAATGAGGGTGTTGTATGGACACAGTATTTATCGCCATGTATCCAAAGGTGCAACAGTTTCTGGAGACCCAGGTGGGATCCTATAGGTGATGGTTCTCTCGCCACCAAGCATCCAGTTGCCAGCAGTGGGTGAGTTCACTGGGACTTTGGGGATGGGAGGTACCAACTAGCAAGCCTTCAATATCTGCTACTAAAATCAGACTTGGAAGCACGTTACACGTGGGAAATACACTTGGTGCAGGAAAGGGGATTTTCTTAGCCATCAAAAAAAGATGAAACTGCAGATCTATCAACAAAAATGTAAGCACGTGACACTTGACTTGGCGGGTCTGTGGGAAGGTCAGCTTCTCCGTGTTTGTATTTCAGCCATCATCCTCCACACTGGAGAGGATTTATCCGCTTGGCTTGCTTAATTGCAGCACGTTTCACACGCGTGGATAACCTGTGCATATTGCGTCACTACCCCTGTGGCCTGAGGTGTTGCACCAGGCTGGAAATAATGCCTTCTTGGGGTTGTTGAAGCTCTGCAAAAATTTGCCAAGCAAAGTTGTGGATGCTCCATCCCTGGAGGTGTTCAAGGCCAGGCTGGATGGAGCTCTGGGCAGCAAGACTCTGTGGGTGGCATCTCTGCCCGAGGCAGTGGGGCTGGGGTTCTGAGTTCTTCACTGTCCCTTGCAAGCCAAGCCATTCTATGATTCTGCATTTCTATGATGTAAGCACCAGCCCCACACAGCCCTGGTGCAGTGCATCACAAGAGCAGCAGCCTGCGGGGAGCCACCACCCGGAATCACAGAGATGTGAGGTCACAATGCCCCATCCTATGACTGTGCTGAGCTGTGTCATGAGCTCACAAGGCCTGGCTGCAGGCTTGGCTCAGTGCGACACTCACTGTGGCTGCAGCGGTGGTGTTGGAAGCGTGGTGCAAGTGTGGGGGCGGCCATGGACCCTGCCCGCCTTGTCCTCTTCCTCCTATTGGTGGCCATGAGTTTTCAGGAGAGCTGTGCTGCTCCGTGGCGAGCACGGGGAGCAGGTGAGTGGGTAGAGATGGGACCCAAACTGAGCAGCGCTGGGAGCAAGAAGTCAGGCTGTGTCCCCACGGCCCTGTAGTACACTTGCCTGGGGCCTGCCTTCCATGGGGGTGTTGCTGGGTAGGGGGTGATGGGCAGCACTGCAGGAGCCGGGCAAGAGCCCGTGGCTGCGCTGCTCCCCAGGGCTGGCTCCAGCCATGCCAGGCTGTAGCTCTGCTAATTGCTGGCTGCAGCACAGCCTTCGTCCTGGGAGATGCCCGGGGAAAGTTCAGAAGAGGCGTGCTGGGCGTGCATGAGCATTTCTGCTTCAGGCTCATGTCACTCCCCAGTTTCCAAGCCAGAGCCCCAGTCCACAGCCCAGGGGAAGAGACAGGTGTGCTTTCCTCCAGTGCCTCAGTGTGACCTTGCTGTCCATCAGAGGCCTCCCAGTAAGAAAGCCCTGGGGGGCTGCATCTTCTTCCACGTAATCTGTGAGAGATGTGGCACGTGGCCTGGAGAGAGCACTGCATACGCTGCCAGGTGCCAGCCTACGGGTCATCCCGTCCACCCTGCAACTTTGGAAATCATGACCTGAGTTATTCTCCCATGCCCCACATCCAGTTACTGAGGGAGAAGGAGATCACACCATATATTGCATATAGTGGGAACTTATCTCATCTGTTCTTGATTCTAGATGATGAGCTTCGTGCTCCCTTTCCGGATGCTCCTTTGGATCCGGACTTCATGCCTGTGCCTGGGGGACAACCCAGGGGTAAGTTGTGAGTGTCTGTTTCCTTGGAGGCTGAAACGTTCATGCTCTCATGGTTTACCTGGGTGCAATTTTACTGGAGATCCTCTCCAGGTCTTCCAAGCCTGTTTGTGCCCAGAAGGGTTTGCACAGATGAGCCATGAGTATTTTTTCTCTCGGAGAGCTGCAACATTTCAGTGGGAAGGTTACCGCTGCCCCTCTGCAGCTGAGGGAGCCCAGACCTTTGTATTTGGGCTGTGGCATTCCCCAACCACCGCCAGACCCTACAGGTCACTCAGGGAAAAGGAGGCCCCCACATGTGCCGGAAGCTCTCCTCACCTGTGTCTGATCACACTTGTGTCTGCAGGACCTGTCCCCTGTACGCTCTGCTACTCAGTTGATGCTGTAGTGTGTGACTAAAACTTTTCATGGGTCTTTGGTTGCAGAAGTGCCCCCAGTGTGGGCCTTGCCCGGTCATCGGTTTCCTCCTGTGCTGGAGCCCAGCTGGAATCCCAGCAGTGAGTACTCTGTCTTCACTGACTTGGCTGACTCGCCGCTGATCTTCAGATCTTCATGCACATGATATTTAACTTCATACATTCTGTTAAGGTCCGGAAAGAGAAGAGGATGAATCCAAACGAGGAAAATACTCTCAGGGCTCATCCCGTCTCCTGAAGCGACTGCTGAAGGAAATGGAGAAGGCAGAGCGTGGTGGGTATACTTCAGTCTGTTCACTGTGGGACCTGGGAAGCTGAGGTGTGATATACAGGTGTGGGCAGGCTGTAGCCTGCACAGCAGGAAGGGATGGGTCAGAGCCATGCTGCAGCCGTGTTCCATGTATCACCTTGCAGGTGCTGTCAAGCACCAGAGCTGGTCTGCTGCCAGATGGTCTGCATCCAGCCAAGACCCAGAGGCAGCTGCTCCCCCAGCACAACCATTACTTGTCAGAGCTGCTTTGTGCAGTCATTGGCACCCAGATGGCAGCAAGTGGCAAAGTGGCAAGCGCTGTGCTTCTGTTCATCCAAAGCCCTCCGTGCAGCTGAGCAAGTTCAAGGCAGGAGGAGCATCCCGAGCAGGGTTGGCTGCCTTTGCTAATGCTGGAAATGAGGTGGAGATGCTAATTCTGAAGGCTTGGACTGTGTGTTAGAGCTTGGATTTCAACCTGCAGCTACCTGGCTGTGAAGGGCTGGTGACAGCACAGTATGTGAGGGCCTTGCACAGGAGCTGATTTCTCAAGAGGTGTGAGGGAGTCAGCATTGTCCAATAGCTGGGAGGGCCCAAATGCCCTTGGGTAACAGAGGGGCTCACAGTGTACTTGGGGGGGGGGCTGGACTTTACCTGAGCTCGGGACTGGAGAAGCTCAGTTTTTGATGAGGGCATGTGACATCCCAATCCTACTGCCCTGCTTTCTTTCTAAAGGAACGGACCAACAAAGTGAGAGGGATGCACTCCAGGAAGGTGGATATCCCACACTGCCGGTCCCGGATGCGCTGCAGGAAGGCGGTTATCCCACACTGCCCGTCCCGGACAGAGGAATGCAGGCAGCACCAACCGGCATGCCAGGTAATTTCTGTCCTATGATCATACGGTGTCACGAACCAGAGTCACTGCGTGCCTGCAGGCTCTTGCTGCCAGCTGTTGCACACCAGGTCAGCAGCCAGACCTGAGCGTGTGAGCATAGAGCACATGTAAAAGAAGCAGGAGTGTTTCTCCCCTGGGCTGGCTCTGGCTGTGCCCTGTGCTGGCTGAAGCCTGACCTTCAGCCTGGGGGGCGTCCCACAGGGGGAGCTCAGGACACGCATGCCGGGAAAAGCGTGAGGGATTCTGCTCTGTAGCTCTCCCCACGGACCAAGCCCAGACCCCAGGGTACAGCCCCAGCTCTCGGCCCAGAGGAGGACACGGGTAGTGCCTGTGCAGCCTCTCCGTACCCAACGAGAGGTGGAAGCAATCCTTCTTGTCCTCCGGTGCTTCGGCACCAGAGACGGAGGCACCCACTGACAAAATGACCTCTTGGGTCCATGAAGCACACTGAGAGATTATCTGTAGCGCAGCTGAAGGTAACGTGGGACATTGTCTCATTTCTTCCAGGGATGAACACAGGCAAAAGCACAGAGGCTGCTGCTCACACATCTGTGCGGAAGCGCCACATTCCGGTGACGGTCTCAGCGATGCTGCTGCCTGCGCTGGTGCTGGCCGTTGGTGTTGTGATATGGGTGCTCAAAGACTACCTGTGAGTTGGCCTTTCCCCAGAACACCTTATTGCTGCATTTGGCAATGAAGCATTTGTGGTGCCAGGATCCTGGACGGCCAAATCAGCCGCTGGCAGTACACTGCCAGGACTTAGGTTGCAAAGTCTTTCAAGTTTCCCCTTATTTCCTGTCACTGAGTAGTGCTTTCTGAAACTCATTCTCACAGAGCGCGCAAGAGGGAAAAGAGAGCAGCAGAAGCAGCAGATGGAGCTGGGGAAGGCAACGAGACAGATTCTGACCCAGTCAAACAAGAATCTCCGTAATAGCTCCAGTCCGTTCCATTCTGCCATTGAAGAGGCCCGAAGTCTTCAAGGTCATCTGGAAGACCAGGAGCTTGAACTGAAAGCCATGAAAGAGATCCTTGGGAACAGTCCTGAGTGCTGCCTTCTGTCAGAGGATGGCCCTGAATGTGAGAGCAGAGCTTTTGTCCTTCATCCTGCATTCTCCAGGACAGGTATCACCAGCAGTTTGAAGATTCTTAGCTCGACACAGCTACATTCTTGTTGAGGGTCCTAATGAGGACCCAGAAAACGAGCTTCCTCTGACTGCCGGACAAAACGTAATGTCTTTGGAGATGTGGGTGAGAATGGCTGGTTTCAGGGAGAGCTGACAGATGGCACAAGAGGACTGGTCCCTTCCAATTTGGTTGCGGAGCTTTCAGTTGATGAACTGGATACACCTGGAGATCCTGTCAGAATTCCTGCATTGCTCCATCTGCAAGACTACCATTGCTCCACTCAATGGAACAACTCGATGTTGAGCAGAATGTGGTTGAGCTCCTTCGGGAACTCTCTGAGGTGACTGACAGCGGAACTGCATAGCTTTATTGTATATTAAAAACAACCAAACAACTGTCCCCTCCCTCTCCCTTCCCCTCGCCCCCCTCCACCCCGCCCCCCCCCCCCCCAAAAAAAAACCAAAAAAAAGACAAAAAAAACCCAAAAAAACCCTAAAAAAACAACAAAAAACAACCCACCCCCAATAAAACAAAAAAACAAAACCAATTAAAATCTCAACGCTGTTCTTTTTCTGGGATACACTGAGATGACGCTTCTTCTAGCTTAGACTTTGCAATGAGTTTGTGTCACGGAGTTCTCTCTAGAGCTCACTCGGTGACAGCGGGAACAAACCTGGGGAGAGAAGGAACAAAGAACCTCCCCTCTCTAACAGCGCGGTGCGGCGCAGCCGAGAGGGGAAGGTAAGGGAGATTGTGAATGGGTCTAGGAGGGAAAAAATGAAAAAAAAACCAACGATCTGAGAACGAACGGCAGTTTAACGAACCCAGTGACACTAAACAACAACGATGTTGCAGAACAGCAGGAGAAAAGCAGACGATCACACCTGTCATTGACATATGATCAGCTAATCTCCTTTATTCCTTGGCTGCGTTTACCTTTATAATACGGATAATTAGCTCATACATATTGCAAAAGTGGAGCTCATCATTGGTTCCCAATTACATACCATCCTTGTGTATCTTAACGGCTTGTTGTTATCAACTGAAAGCTACTCCCTTGCTGAGTTCCCAGAACAGTGGCTAGTTACTCACCATCCCAGGGCATCCTGTTGTTCTTGCTGTCCTTGCAGGTGGTATGGCTGCTTGAGAAACTGATGGCCCATACAGGCAAGAGTCCAGTCCTGCCCATCTGTAAGGCAGTTTTGCTTACCTTCCAAGGGTTATCTAGGGTGTGTGGAAATCGATCTCCTCTGATCTTGCTGATTAAATCTGCTAGTGAAGAAATTCCCATATACAAGAAGGGTCATAAGGAGAACCTGGGGGACTACAGATCTGAGGGAGCTGGGTCTCTTTAGGTTGGAGAATCATAGAATCATAGAATCACCCAGGTTGAAAAAGACCTTGAAGATCATCAAGTCCAACCACAGCCTAACCAGCACCCTAACTCTAACAACCCTCTGCTAACTCATATCCCTGAGCACCACATCCAGATGGCTCTTAAACACATCCAGGGACTGCAACTCAACCGTCTCCCTGAGGAGCCTATTCCAGTACCTAACTACCTTTTCTGTAAACAAGTGTTTCCTAACATCCAACCTAAACTTACCTTGGTGCAACTTGAGGCCGTTTCCCCTTGTCCTGTCACTTCTCACCAGTGAGAAGAGACCAGCCCCACTCTCACTGTAAGCACCCTTCAGATACTGGAAGAGAGCGATAAGGTCTCCCCTCAGCCTCCTTTTCCTCAGACTAAACAGCCCCAGCTCCCTCAGTCTCTCCTCATAGGGTTGATTTTCTAAGCCCTTCATGAGCCTCATTGCCCTTCTCTGGATCTGCACCAGCACCTCCATGTCTTTCCTGTACTGAGGTGCCCATAACTGAACACAGTACTTGAGATGAGGCCTCACCAATGCTGAGTACAGGGGCAGGATGACTTCCCTAGTCCTGCTCACCACACCATTCCTGATACAAGCCAGGATGCCATTGGCCTTCTTTGCCACCTGTGCACAGGGAAGGAGAGACTGAGGGGTAACCTCATTAGTATTTATAAATATGTAAAGGGTGAGTGTCAGGAGGATGAGCCAGGCTCTTCTCGGTGACGTCCAATGATAGCACAAGGGGCAGTGGGTACAAGCTGGAACACAGGAGAAAAACATCACAGTAAGGGTAACAGAACACTGGAACAGGCTGCCCAGAGAGGTTGTGGGATCTCCTTCTCTGGAGACATTCAAACCCTGCCCAGACACTCCTGTGTGACCTGGTCCAGGTGTTCCTGCTCCTGCAGGGGGATTAGACTAAATGATCTTTTGAGGTCCCTTCCAATCCCTGACATTCTGTGATTCTGTGTTTGTATTGGTTCCGTTACCCCTATGATGGGTGAGGTCCCTCTTCAATAAGCAGCAGAATCAGGTACCATTCAGACCTCCTGCTCAGAGACCCCCTATGTGATTGTTTTATTTTCATTTGCTTACAGATAGTTTCTGTTTGTAGTTGTGCTGCTATGATAGTATCAACATGTGTTATATTACCTCAAGGGTTTAAAATGGGCTTATACTCCAACAGGTAAATATAAAAACGAACATGACACTGGAGACTTTTACTGCTGTACCATTCTGTGGGTTGGGGTGGCCTACATTCTGTGGCTACAATGTGTGGGCTCAGCTTTGATCCTGTATTGTTTTCTCCAATGTGCTGATATTGAGGTTGCTCTGTGGCAGATGCTACTTCTGGCACTGACTTTGCATATTTGCTGTTTTTTTGCAAAGGCTTTAGACTTGCATGTAGTACAGCTGGGCTGATAGGTGGTAACTTGAGCTGCTGTAGCTGGGGGGGGGAGGGTATCAGCATGGGTTCACCAAGGGGAGGTTGTGCTCGACCAACCTGGTGGCCTTTTATGAAGATGTCACTAGCTGGGTGGACAGGGGGAGAGTGGTAGATGTAGTCTACCTTGATTTCAGTAAGGCTTTTGATACTGTCCCCCATGACATCCTTATAAAGCTGAGGAAGTATGGGATAGATGAGTGGACAGTGAAGTGGGTTGAGAATTGGCTGACTGGCAGAGTGCAGAGGGTTGTCATTGCCGGTGTGGTGTCTGGCTGGAGGCGTGTAACTAGCAGCGTCCCCCTGGGGTCTGTACTGGGTCTGGTCTTGTTAAACATCATCAGCGACCTTGATGAGGGGATAGTGACCACCCTCAGCAAGTTTGCTGATGACACGAAGTTGGGAGGATTGGCTGACACGCCTGAAGGCTGTGCTGCCATTCAGCGAGACCTGGACAGGCTGGAGAGCTGGGCAGTAAGAAACCAGATGAGGTTTAGCAAAAGCAAGTGTAGAGTCTTGCACCTGGGTAGAAATAATTGCATGCACCAGTACAGGCTGGGGGAAGACCTGCTGGAGAGGAGCTCTGCTGAGAGGGACATGGGCGTCCTGGTGGACAACAGATTGGCCATGAGCCAGCAGTGTGCCCTTGTAGCCAAGAAGGCCAATGGCATCCTGGGGTGTATTAAAAAGAGCGTGTCCAGCAGGCCGAAGGAGGTGATCCTCCCCCTCTACTCTGCCCTGGTGAGGCCTCATCTGGAATATTGTGTCCAGTTCTGGGCTCCCCAGTACAAAAAAGACAGGGATCTCTTGGAAAGAGCCCAGTGGAGGGACACAAAGATGGTGAAGGGATTGGAGCATCTCCCCTATTAAGAAAGGAAATGCCTTGTCCAGAAGCAAGCAGTGGGCTGGAGAGGGCACCAAAACCAAACCCTGCTTGCAGCTTTCCCTCTCCTCATTCCACATGCTGACATTTATTTTAAGAGCAAAAACAAGACTACAGTGAAGAAAGCTCCAGAACAACTCAGCTACTTTATTCACCCCCTTCTCTTTCCACTACAGAAGATTCTCAGAAAACCTCCAAGAGCCACGTTACTGCTCTGCTGACCCTTCTCTGGGATGCATGAGTGTGCTCAGAAATGACTGAGAGCAACACATGCACACAGACTCACAGCAGATCCCTACACAACCACTTCTCCACTAGGAAACAGAATCAAAAAGCAGCTGGTGGAAGAGTAGAAGTGGAAAGCGGGCATGGTGAGAGAAGTGCTTTGGGCAGCAAGGAAAGGCCATCTGAAGCTCCTGGGTTAAGTCCCTTCTGCAGAGGGTGTCGGTGATGCCGTCTCCTTTGCAAACTGTTCCTGCATGGGGAGAAGCATTGGTCTCCCTCATCCCTGGGCTCTCCAGCATCCTGAGAGTCTCTCCTGCTGGTGGTTTTCCCATGAGAAATGAGGCACCAGCCCTGAGAGAAACTCTTCCTGCAGGAGATGCACTCCTAGTAGCTACCTGTCCTGTGGACTGCAATGTTTAATGAGGACTGAGCTTTGCATGAAGTTCTTCTGGGAGTGTGAGGAGCTCTCTGCTCGGCACAAAGCCCTTCTCACACTCAAGGCTTCCTGCCATTTCAGCTCACTGGTGCAGACATTCTGGTAACACAGCAGATGGGATTCTCTGAGGGAGAGAAAAGGCAAGTTCCCAGGCAACTCCCTGCATGCAGGCCTGGCCAAAATGTTCTAAAATGTCCAACAGAAGCTATGGTCTCTCTCCTGTGTGCATATGCTGGTGCAGCTTCAATTCAGAACTCCCTTTGAAGCTCTTACCACACTCAGGACACTCACAGGGTCTCTTTTTCTTGTGGATGCTCTGATGCAGCGTCAGCTCAGAACGCCTTTTAAAGCTCTTCCCACACTCAGGACACTTATAGGGTTGCTCTCCTGTGTGCATGCACTGGTGCATCTTCAATTCAGAACGCCTTTTGAAGCTCTTCCCACACTCAGGACACTTATAGGGTTTCTCTCCTGTGTGGACACGCTGGTGCATCTTCAGTGCAGAGCTGCTTCTGAAGCTCTTCCCACACTCAGAGCACTTGCAGGGTTTCTCTCCTGTGTGGATGCGCTGGTGGAGCTTCAAATCAGAACTGCTTATGAAGCTCTTCCCACACTCAGAGCACTTATATGGTCTCTCTCCTGTGTGGACACGCTGGTGCACCTTCAGTTTAGAGCTGCTTCTGAAGCTCTTCCCACACTCAGGACACTTATAGGGTTTCTCTCCTGTGTGGATGCGCTGGTGGAGCTTCAATTCAGAACTCCCTTTGAAGCTCTTCCCACACTCAGGACACTTATAGGGTTTCTCTCCTGTGTGGACACGCTGGTGCACCTTCAGTTCAGAGCTGCTTCTGAAGCTCTTCCCACACTCAGGACACTTATAGGGTTTCTCTCCTGTATGGATGCGCTGGTGGAGCTTCAAATTAGAACTGCTTATGAAGCTCTTCTCACACTCAGAGCACTTATATGGTCTCTCTCCTGTGTGGACACGCTGGTGCACCTTCAGTTTAGAGCTGCTTCTGAAGCTCTTCCCACACTCAGAGCACTTGCAGGGTCTCTCTCCTGTGTGGATGCTCTGGTGGCGCTTCAAATTAAAACTGCTTATGAAGCTCTTCCCACACTCAGAGCACTTATATGGTCTCTCTCCTGTGTGGACACGCTGGTGCACCTTCAGTTCAGAGCTGCTACTGAAGTTCTTCCCACACTCAGAGCACTTGCAGGGTCTCTCTCCTGTGTGAATATGATGGTGGACGGTGAGGCTGGAACTGTTTTTGAAGCTCTTCCCACAATCAGTGCACTTAAATGGTCTCTCTCCTGTGTGGATGCGATGGTGGATGGTGAGGCTGGAACTGTTTTTGAAGCTCTTCCCACAATCAGTGCACTTAAATGGTCTCTCTCCTGTGTGGATGCGATGGTGGATGGTGAGGCTGGAACTGTTTCTGAAGCTCTTCCCACACTCAAGGCACTTATACGGTCGCTCTCCTGTGTGGACACGTTGGTGTATTTTGAGTGTAGAACTATCCTTAAAGCTCTTCCCACACTCAGGGCACTTACATGGTTGCTCTCCTGTGTGGACACGTTGGTGTATTTTGAGTTTAGAACTACCTTTCAAGCTCTTCCCACACTCAAGGCACTTGTACAGTCTCTCTCTTCTGTGGATACACTGGTGGGAAGTGAGGCTCCCACTGTCCGTAAAAGTCTTTCCACAGTCAGAGCACTCAAAGGCTCTCTCTCCTGTGTACATGCACTGCTGGCCAGTGGGGTGGAGTCTCCATTTCATGCTCTCTGCAGAATCACAGAACTCGTAATGCCTCTTTGCTGAGTGCGTGCACTGGTGGCTAGTGATGCTGGAATCCAGTTTAAAGCTTTTCTCACACTCAGTGCATGGATTCTGCTTTTTCATCTGGCACACATCCTTGCTCCTGGTTTCCTCAGGCTGCTTTGGACCTATGTTGAAGTCCACTGGGTTCCTCAGTGTCATTCCCAGATGCTTTCCCAGGGGCTTCTTGATGTGCTCACCCTGACCTTGCTGCAGGACTTCCTGGACATCCCTTCTGATTTCTTCCACAGAGATGCAATTCTGCTGCATTTCCGCTACACAATTTCTCTGCGGAACCTCCTTTGTATTTCTGATCCCATCAGCTGCTGGATGACAGAGGAAATGCAGCAATAGCACATGTTGCCCAAAATAAAACACAGGCAGAGAAGGCTCTTACAGCCCCAACATTCCCCTTCCCTCCACCACCTCACCTGGGCTGAGGTCTCCTGGCATGGCCTCAGGGCTATGCACATCTGGGATCCAGGGGTCTTCCCCTCTTTCAAACAGGGAGATCACCACGGGCTTGGGGCCTGGAAATGGAGCTTCAGGGAGAGAAACAGGGAACAAGAGAGCATTTCCCTCATGCTGGCACAGTGCCTGTTCAACAGTTCCACTCTGTGCCCCTCCCCATAGAGAAACCACCATTTAGGTCTAAATGACACTGTGCCTACAGCTTCCCTCAGAGCAAAGAATGTTTTGACATCTCTGAACATTGTGAAGGGATATTTTTTCTTTCAAATTAACTTTACAACAGCTTATTTGTTTTCTTACAGTCTACCAGTGGTCAAGGCATCAAAATGTTGATGGCAATTGCATGGAAAATCCTCAATTCCATAGCACTAACCAGGGATTCATCTGTGAGCTGGAGCTGGTGGCACCAAGTAACACACAACACAAGGGCTGGTTTTCTCCCTCCTGGCTGATGCCTGCTTGCCAGCACTGACTCTGTGGCTTTGATCAGAGTGCCGTGCATACTAATCCCTTCTGAAACTCACGCTTTTCAGTATCTGCTTTCTTGCTGGCACTGTGGTGTAAGTCAATATGTAGCTGCATGGTGTTTATTCAAGGCCCGGCTTGCAGAGGCTCATTCTGCACAGCCAAAGGTGCCCTAACGAGGAGGAAAGGCAGACAAGCTCTCACCCAGCGAGGCCACACACTGGTATGTCTCCAACATCACGTCCCGGTAGAGCTCTCGTTGCACAGGGTCCAGCAGCGCCCACTCCTCCCTGCTGAAATACACGGCCACCTCCTCAAAGCTCACGGGCTCCTGCAAACAAAGAGGCTCCTTGCTGGGAACAGCCGAGGCCCAGGCAAGCAGCTCGCACAGGACAGAACCTCACACCCCAGCTGCTTTTCTGTCCCCAGCACACACACGCTGGCTGAGGGCACCTCCCTCTTCCCCTGCATTCACATCCCTGGCCCCTTGGCCTCTCCTGCCTGCTTCCCCAACCCCTACCTCAACTGGATGTGCTGCAGCCATTTGCTGCTCTCCTGCAGGCTGGGATGATCACGGCTGGAAGGCAGAAGTTGAACTGGAGCCTGCAGAGAGAAGAGAAATGGCAGGGGAGCTGTGAGGGAATGCAGCAGTCCCAGTCCCAGCTCAGCCCTTCTGCAGGGCACTGCCCAGCCTTGCAGAGAAAGACAATGAGCTGCAGCACAGGAAACAGTCTGGCTCAAAGAGATGAACTGTCACAAAGCTGTCTCAGACTGGGAGGCTGAAACAACTGGTAGCTGACACTTAGTTCAACAGCTGAGACTGAGAGGGGACTTAAGACAAAGCACGGCAAGGAGGCAGTCATCTTACCCCAAAAGAGGGAGCAGCCCAAGTGCCCCTCCAGCTCTGCTGCACAGCAGCGGGCTGCACCACAGGACCTGCCCTCGAGCAGGGCTGTTTCTGCAGCTCACACCTGCACAGAGATCCCTTGCAGTTTGACATCAAGACTCCTTCTCAATACAGATCTTCTGTAAGACACCCGTGGTTACTTTGGAGCTTTCATGTATTCTCTAAGGTTCTGTCTTAGAGGGACTGTGCACGTATGATTCCTTCCACACAAAGCCTTGACCAAGCTTGGGACTAGGAGAGGATCCAGCCACATCCTAGCTCCTTACCTCTGTGGACTGAAGACATGAGAAAAAAAGGGGAACTACTCTGAGCCTCGTGACTCAATGGGAGGGCCTCCTGTAGGTGTGTGCGTAACCCTACCCTCCATGCAGTAAATAACCAAGTGTATCCAGCCACCTCCGATCCTGTTGTGTCACTGTTAAATCACTACAGCATATCCCTATTATATCAACAAATATAGTCCTGCTTCTCCCTTAGGAGTGTATGCTGTGTTTGGATCCACTTGTGACCAATGGGCAAAGTCTGCAGGATGGCAAGAAGGGAAACAAACCGATGACAAGAGACATGAAGCGCGTCCCAAATTCTTCTGTGAATGTTCTCGTGGCAACTGCTGTAGTTGAGCGGCAAGCAGAGGTCACTGGGGGCAGTAATAGGATGCAAAATGGGAAAGGTGCTATCAGCATCGTGTCAGGTTTGGAAGTGACATATGAAGCAAAGGAGAACTGCACCGGTCCTCCCAGAATCAAAAGCGACTGATATTCCACAATATTTCTGCTGCACTACGTGGTGCAAGTTGTGCAGGTAATGCTTATTCACACAATAAACGAAGGCCTCCCCGAGTCGCCTACAATCCTTTAGGCCACACATCCTCCACCTGTAGGGTTTGGCTCCAAACAGATGCAAAACTGCACCCATAGCACTAATTAAAGGCACTGCCTCTACACAGTTAAGGCAAACAGAGGCAGCAGAATGACGGCTTATTGCCTGCCCTAGCTGTAGTTAAGGAAACTGATGAGTGATACAGGAGGAATGGGAAAGGGGAGTTTCATTGGAGGTCTGAGTGGTGAAGGAAGTTGAGGACATACAACAAGGACAGCCTGTGCCAACTGGGGGATCTTTTGATTGACTGCAAGCACGCCTAAAGGGGACGGCTACCCAGGAAAGAGATGCAGAAATACTGTTAGAAAATGGTATGGCCATCCAACCATCCAGCAGGAGGTGCAGAAAAGCACCTGGTTTATGGAAGAACACCGTGAATGCAGCCCCCAACACACAATCACAGCAAGCCTCAGCATAGATGGCAGCTGCCAGCAGAGCAGTCTGCTGGAGCACCACCTCCACAGATCCATGAGGGAACACCTGGTGGCAAATGGATTAAATCCTCTGGCAGATGTCCGTACATCCTCTCAGGAGTGGAAGTAGCCCTGGGCTTGCTGAAATCAAGCAAGCCCTCAGAAAAGGGTTGGGAAAAGTACTCTGTAAAGGTGACTGATGTAGTTCTCAAAACCACCTACTGCTGATGTTACCTAAAAGTGGTGATGGCTCACATTCCTCGGGTAAGGAAGTGCAAAACGGCGAGGAGTCAACTGGATGGTTCACACTTCTCAAATAAATAGGATGGCTTACTTAAACATAACAATAAATCAACAAAACATCCAACCACACGGAGATTATTTTTCCATCTCCTGAGAAGAGAGAGTATCTGACAGCACTGCAGCCAAACCAGCCTGTGACGGTCACAGCCACCACCAGCCAATGCAGTCAGCCCACAGGCTGCCAGCTTCTCATCGTCTGTTCCAGAGCCCAGTGCCGGAGCTGCTGCAGATGCTGAACGTGCTCAGGGCCCGCAGCTGTGTGCTCAAGGCATCTGCAGCTGCCGGGACAGCCTGAACAAAAGCCTTGCCAGGGGTTTGCACAACCCCAGCTGAGCCATCAGGCAAGCGCTCAGCAAACAAAAGGTAACGCCATTTCAAGGGTCGCCAGAGGCACGTGTTGCCCGCAGGGTCCCTGAAGAGAAGCTGGGGGCTGCCGGGGAGGAGGAGCAGGGCGAGTGCAAATTTACACTTGGAGGCTTCACATTAAGACACTCCAAAGGAGGCATCGGGGGGGTTAAAGCTTCCATCAATCCACGCGTGCAGAGCTGCAGAGCGAGGCCGTCTCGTGTCTCCCGTGGCCCAGAGGAAGAACTGCAGCCCCAGCTGCGCTGTGCTACAGAGATCCAACCGGGCAGTAGAGCACGCTGACCTCCTCTGCTCCCTTCCTCACTGTCCCAGCTCCCAGCCCGTTCCCGTGCCCCTCGGAGCCCAGCCCGGGCTGCATGAACTGCTGCCCTGGTTGCAGCCCGTCTGGGCCAGCAAACCTGCTGCGCTGAGCGGGAGCTGGAGCCGGGACCAGGGTCCCGCCTGGGGTACGGCAGTGCGGGTTCCGCCCCGTCCGGGGCCGCTCCCCGCTCCTCTCCCGGTGCTGCTGGCAGGGGGCAGGAAGCGTGCGCTCCTCTGCACGAGCCACGAAGGGCACCTACCTTGGGTGCGGAGCAGGCTGCTCCCAGCTCTGGTGCAGGTAGCCAGGCTCCTCGGAGTCGCGTAGAGCAGAGGACGCCGAGTGCCCTCAGCCCGGAGCTGGCCGCAGGACGGCCTTGGTGCACCTCCTGCCACCGCGGTGCTGCCCGGATGGCTTCCAGCCAGGCTCTCGCCTCTTCCGCACAGGCTCAGGAAGGCAGGAATTCCCGCAGCGAGCACGCCCCGAGCCGGCTGCCAGGCGCTCGGCAGTTTCACAGCTCGTTCTCATGGCACATCTGCACCCGGGGGAGGGGGGAAGGGGGGAGGGATGGGTGTTTGTGTTACGCTAATGAAGCATCGCTTTCTGCCGGCTCTCTTTGCTTCCTTCGCTGGGGACATTTGCACACCCCTGTGCTCAGGCATCCCTCCCTTGCTGTCCTGGCGTTCCTTTCACTCCTCTCCTCCACGAGTATGTCCCAGCAAGAGGCAATCTCCGGTACAGCACCAGAGGACATTCTGTGTTGAACAGAACTCTTGCAATGGAACCGAGCTGTGGGTAGGAGCTTTACCCAGAAGCTGCTGTAAGAATACGACTTTCCCCAGATCCTTGTCTAAGGGTCCTAATAAGTCTTCTGTGCAGCGATACCTTGTGGTTCTGTGTGGGTTTGTGGTCCGTATGGCTGGCCATACCTACCCTTGAGTTGCACCGGGCAATGTACTTGGGGGTGACCTCACTGGAAGGAAAGCAGTGTGCAAACTGCAATGGGAAATTGCATTTAGGAAAGCAGGATATTGAGGTTCGTTTTCTGGTGGATATGGGTGCTTCTTACTACCTGTAGATGGCTTTGTAACAGTAGTAGATGCTACTGCCCAACGAGAAAAGGTTTCCTTTTTTGGATTAATTAAACATAAGCTAAGAAAACAAGCAGGAATACAGAAATTCTTGTACCTGCTGGGTTACTCTGGCAAGAAATTGAATAAAACTGGAGCTAAGAGTGCAACAATATTGACTGATTAAAAACTGTAACTCTGGCTTTAACACAAACTGGGCAAAGCAATGTTGTACCCCCAGGAGTTACAGCAGTCTCAAATATGACACACTTAGTGGTGTGGGCATCAGGGCCAAAAATGAAGCCCTAAATAGAAGTTAAAAGCAAGAGCTTGCCTAGTCAGGGTAAAGCGGTGCCCTTTGAGGGTATGGGACTGTAGTAGGGTAAAAGAAATAATAGGTAACTTTTTGGAGTTTGGATTCCAATTTTGATAGCAAGTGCTGTAGTTTGGTACAAGACTTGAGGGCAAGTACTAGAATAGTTGAATGGATACACTCAGTGGTGGCAAATCCATGCACTTTATTAACCAAGTTAAGGAACGAAAAGATGGAGTTTACCTTCTGGATTTGAGGGATGTCTCTTCTGCCTGGTTTGGCCAAAGGAAGCCCAAGGTTATTTGCCTTTGAATAGGAAAGCCCTGATATGGGGAGAAGAGTCTCAGTTAACCTGGACAGTGTTACCCAGGGTTGTGAGAACAGCTGAATGATGGTCAACTCATGAGCCTGAGATCTGGGATCCTCCATCCTAGGGTGGAACTTTACTGCAGCACGTGGCTGCCACAGCAACAAAAGGACTGTGTACAATAGACTGAGAGTTTGCTGAGTTTCTTGGTTTACAGAAAGCACAAATAACTCAACAGCAAGTGACATATTTGGGAAATGAGATTACAGCTGGACTTTGAACCTTAAGGACTGCCAGGAAAGAAGTCGTCTGCCAAACCCCTGAGCTGCAAATTGCCAAGGAAGTGAGTAAGGGATGGCCAGGGTGCCTGAGGGCGGTGGCTGCACTGGTACTTGTGGGAATACAAGAAAAGCTGTTCAGAGCAGCAGCTGTGGAGCAAGATAAACGGCATGAGAACCAAGGACACCTCTGCAAGGAGAATGTCATGGTTTTGTAATTTTGTAATTTTGCTATCAGTATTCCACATCATAACATCATGTAAAGTATGGATACTTCTATTGAATGTGCAGTCCACTGAAGAAGACTACATATCCCAGAGAACAACAGGGGTAATAATAAGTCACGGGACCAGGACGCTGTATAATCTCGTTCCCAGGCTGGAGTGCCCTCCTTCTTCTCTCGGACTTCTCGGAGAGTGGGAAGCGTTCCAGCCGTGTCGCCTAGAGTTCACAGTAGGCCTCTCGGTTTTCGGGGACTCTCTCTCTCTGTTTGTTCGATTTGTTAGCCTCAATTATATTATATTGCGTTATCTTGTATTTCGATATCATATTTAGTAAAATAAGTTTTTCCTCCTTAGATTGCCGCTGTTTTTATCCCATTCCCCTTTTCCCCCTCCTTTCTGGGCCCCGGGGGGGGGGCCCACAGGGTGGCTTCCCCTGTCACGGGCATAGGTAAATCTAAGTAACCTGTGACAGGCGGCTATGGGGCACTTATGGGGCTGCTATGGGGCACTTATGGGGTAGCTATGGGGCAGCTATGGAGCACTTATGGGGCAGCTATGGGGGAGCTATGGGGCACTTATGGGGCAGCTATGGGGCACTTATGAGGCAACTATGGAGCAATTATGGGGCAGCTATGAAGCATTTATAGGGCAGCTATGGGGCACTTATGAGGCTGCTATGGGGCACTTATGGGGCAGCTATGGGACAGTAATGGGGCTGCTATGGGGCACTTATGGGGCAGCTATGGGACAGTAATGGGGCTGCTATGGGGCAGTAATGGGGCACCTATAGGGCACATATGGGGCACTTATGGGGCTGGTATGGGGCAGCTATGTGGCACTTATGAGGCTGCTATAGGGCAGCCATGGGGCACTTATGGGGCAGCTATGGGGCATCTATGGGGCACTTATGGGGCAGCTATGGGGCATTCATGGGGCAGCTATGAGGCATTTATGGGGCACTTAATGGGCTGCTATGGGGCACTTATGTGGCTGCTATGTGGCAGCTTAGGGACAGCTATGGGGCAGTTAATGGGCTGCTATGGGGCAGTTAATGGGCTGCTATGGGGCACTTATGGGGCACTTATGGGGCATTTATGGGGCACTTATGGGGCTGCTATGTGGCAGCTATGGGGCAGTTATTGGGCTGCTATGGGGTACTTATGGGGCTGCTATGGGGCACTTATTGGGCAGCTATGGGGCACTTATGGGGCAGATATGGGGCACTTATGAGGCACATATGGGGCAGATATGGGTCTGCTATGGGGCAGCTATGGGACCGGTATGGGGCACTTATAGGGCACTTATGGGGCTGCTATGGGGCACTTATGGGGCAGCTATGGAGCTTTTATGGGGCACTTATGGGGAAGCTGTGGGGCTCTTTTGGTTCCGTTATGGGGCAGCTATGGGGCATCTATGGGGCAGCTATGAGGCACTTATAGGGCACATATGGGGAACTTATGGAGCAGCTATGGGGCACTTATGGGGCTGCTATTGGGCAGCAATGGGGCACTTATGGGTCACATATTGGGCAAGTATGGGGCAGCTATGGGGCACTTATGAAGCAGCTATGGGGCACTTATGGGGCACTTATTGGGCTGCTGTGGGGCAGCTATGGGGCACTTATGGGCCAGCTATGGGGCGGGTATGAAGCACTTATGGGGCAATTATCACTGAATCACAGAATTATCAAGGTTGGAAAAGACCTAGAAGATCATCTAGTCCAACCATTACCAATACTTCCTGGCTAAATCATATTCCTCAGCACCACATCGAAGCATTTCTTGAACACTCCCATGGTCAGTGACTCCACCACCTCCCTGGGCAGTGCATTCCAATGCCTGAGTACCCTTTCCGAAAAGTAATACTTCCTAATGTCCAGCCTGAATCTCCCCTGATGCAGCTTAAAACCATTCCCTCTAGTTCTATCACTGATTACACGAGAGAAGAGGCCAACCCCCAGCTCACTACAACCCCCCTTCAGGAAGTTGTAGAGAGCTATAAGGTCTCCCCTGAGCCTCCTCTTCTCCAGGCTGAACAATCCTAGCTCCCTCAGCTGCTCCTCGTAAGGCCTGTGCTCCAGATCCCTCACCAGCTTCGTAGCCCTCCTCTGAACACGTTCCAGGGCCGCAATGTCTTTCTTGCAGTGAGGGGCCCCAAACTGAACAGAGTACTCAAGGTACGGCTGCACCAATGCCGATTACAGGGGGACAATTACCTCCCTGTTGCTGCTAGTAACACTGTTTTTGATGAAAGCCAGGATGCCGTTGGCCTTCTTTGCCACCCGGGCACACTGACGGCTCATGATCAGCCGAGCATCAATAAGTACCCCCAGGTCTGTTTCCTCAACACAGTCCTCCAGTCACTCTGCCCCAAGCCTATAGCGCTGAATGGGGTTGTTGTGGCCAAAATGCACAACCCGGCATTTGGTCTTGTTGAACCTCTTCCTGTTGGCTTTGGCCCATCTCTCCAGCCTATCCAGATCCTTCTGCAGGGCCTCTCTACCCTCAGGCAGATCGACACTCCATGCTAATTTGGTGTCATCTGTGAACTTACTGAGGGTGCACTCAATGCCCCCATCCAAGTTTTCAATAAAGATGTTGAAGAGGACAGGTCCCAGCACCAACCCCTGGAGAACACCACTCATGACTGGTCTCCAACTGGATTTAACTCCATTCACCACCACTCTCTGGGCCCGGCCCTCCAGCCAGCTCCTTACCCAGCCGAGAGTGTACTCATCCAAGCCAGGGGCTGCCAGCTTTTGTAGGAGAACAGCATGGGAGACAGTGTCAAAGGCTTTGCTGAGGTCTAAGTAGAGCATATCAACAGCCTTTCCTTCATCTATTAGACGGGTCACGGGATCGTAGAAGGAGATCAGATTGGTCAAGCAGGACCTGCCCTTCACAATCCCATGCTGGCTAGGTCGGATCTCCTGGTCTTCCCACACCTGCCACATGATCTCCCTCAAGACTATCCGTTCCATTACCTTCCCTGGCATCGAGGTCAGGCTGACAGGCCTGTAGTTCCCCGGATCCTCCTTACAACCTTTCTTGTAAATGGGAGTCACGTTGGCAAGCCTCCAGTCTTCTGGGACCTCACCCATTAACAGGGAGTGCTGAAAGATAATGGAAAGCGGCTCAGTGATCACCTCCGTCAGCTCCTTTAGCACTCTTGGGTGAATCTCATCCGGACCCATGGACTTGTGGCAGTCCAGTTGGAGTAGTCATTCCCTGACCGCTTCTTCAAGAATCACAGGGGGTTCAGTCTGCTCCCCAGCCGAGACTACCAGGTCAGAGCGTGGGGAGCCCTGGGGATGACCGAGACGGCTTTTAAAGACAGACGTAAAGAAGGCATTCAGAACATCTGCCTTTTCCTTATCGTCTGTAATCACATTCCCAGCCTCGTCCAGTAAAGAATGGAGATTCCCCTTTGTCCTCCTCTTACAGCTGATGTACTTGTAAAAGGGTTTCTTGTTTGTTTTTACCCCAGCGGCCAGCTTAGATTCAAGCTGGGCTTTTGCCTCTCTGACTTTCCCTCTACACAACTTACCAGCTTCTTTGTAGTCATTCTGAGTTGCTCTTCCCTCCTTCCACAGGTGGTAGATTCTCTTCTTCTTCTGCAGCCTTAAGAACAGTTCCCTATTCATCCACGCCGGTCTTCTTCCCCACCAGCTCATTTTGCGGCTCAGGGGGACTGCCTGCTCCTGCGTCCTTAAGACTTCCTTCTTGAATAGCAACCAGCTCTCTTGGACCCCTTTGTTTGCTAAGACTGAATGCCAGGGGACTGCTCCTACTAGTCTCTTGAACAATTCAAAGTCCGCCCTCCGGAAGTCCAAGGTAGCAGTTTTACTATTCCCCCTCCAAGTTTCATAATGAATTGAGAAATTTATCATTTCATGGTCACTCTGTCCAAGGCAGCCCCCAGCCTCCACATCTCCCACCAGACATTCCCTGTTTGCAAACAGCAGGTCTAGCGGGGCATTTCCTCTTGTGGGTTCTCTGACCAGCTGCATCAGGAAGGCATCCTCTATGCACTCCAGAAACCTCCTAGAGTGCTTCTTCTGTGCCGTGCTATACTCCCAGCATATGACAGGGAAGATGAAGTCCCCAATAAGGACAAGGGCTGACAACCGTGCAGCTCGTGCCAGCTGCTTGTAGAATACCTCATCTGTCTCTTCATCCTGGTTTGGCGGTCTATAACAGACGCCCACCAGGATGTCTGCCTTGTCAGCCCTTCCTCTGATCTTTACCCATAGGGATTCAATGTTATCATCCCCAGTAACAATCTCGGTAGCATAAAAGAATTCCCTAACATAGAGAGCCACACCACCACCCCTCCTTCCTTGCCTATCCTTCCTGAAGAGTTTGTAGCCATCCATTGCAGTGCTCCAGTCATGGGAGCAATCCCACCATGTTTCTGTTATGAAGTTCAGAGTTTCATTGGAACTGACTGCTTGTTCAGACTGGGCCCTTCTCTCAACCCACATCCTGCGATGATACACAGGGCCCATATGGGACATGAACTTCACACCGTCCTTGCACCCCATGCAGAGCCTGGGATCTTCTGTGCCCATGTCTTTCATTAAACATCATACAGACCTCTATCCCACTGCCCCAGGAAGGGCCCTGAGCCAACATGAGAGACAGGATCTCCCTGCCAAGGCTCTGGGAATCAGGGCTTGTCCTGTTTGCTTCTTAAGATAAAGGAAGATTTTCTTAGCATCAGAGCCACCATGCCAGTGCCTTTGCCTGACTGGAGTCTTGGCTTCCAATTATCTGCTCTAATTAGTGCCTTGGGAAGCTTACTTGGTAATGGCCCTCAGTGGGCCCATTAGTACTCCAAGAATCTTCACTGTTACTTTTGACTTTGTCTTGCTGAGTTCTTTGTGCAAACTTCTCTCTGCAATGGAAGTTGATGGACTCAGCACCAAATGTGCCCTGTGGCCCATTATTAACTAAAGAGCCTCTTGTGCCTTGTGCCTTCCTGTTATCTTCTTCAGGTTTTCAGAACTTGTTCAGCAAAATGGAGACAGATTAAAGAGCAAGAATCCAAAATGCAGTTATTGTCTATTTGTTTATAGTTTGTTTTATAGAGGAAGTAAAAGAAGCACTTTGCAACTGATGTCAATCCAGGATGTCCCCAGTGAGTTCTATTCCGTTTCTGTGTGGAGAAATTTCCTCCTCAACCTCCCCACCTCGCTTCTACTCACATTGGCCCCATGGGACTTGCATCACTTTTCCTCACATCACTCTTCTCTTCTGCCATCACCCGCTCAGTGTTAAACCTACTTTGTACCAACTCCCAATGGCTTTCCACAGAGAACCAGCTGCACATGGAAAAAGAAAGAATTATCTTTATTTATGGCCAACAAAGAGAAGGAAAGGTGATGTAATTGAATGAACAGTAAAACACAGTGATCAACTGTATGCCGTGTCCAAGCTGCTTCTATTGAGGTTTATCTTTCATAGGGAATATTTGCACAAGAAATGAGTTAGACACAGATAGGATGGGATAGACAGAATCACGGTAAAGGAGCTGACAACAGACTTTCGAGGAATGGAGCAAATTCCAGTAATCTCCCTGGGATAGATCAGCCAGGGAGTTGGGAGGTATCAACACTGAACAGGACTCGTGAGTATTTCTTACTTTGAGACGGGTTAACACATTCTTCTTGATTTCTATCTTTGTCTTCAACTCTTTTTTTCACTTTTACTGACATTAATGAACAACTTACAGAATTCATGCTTTCTTTGAAGCCTGAGAGAGAAAGTGAAAGAAAAATAGAAATAGAAAAAGAAAAAGGAAAATGAAAAGGAAAAAAAAAGGATATGGAAAAAGAAAGGGAAAAGGTAAAGGAGAGAAAAAGGAGAAGAAAACGACATAGAAAAAGAAAAAGTAAGAGAAAAAGAAAAGATAAGAAGGGATAGGTAGAATCACGGTGAAGGAGTTGACAACACAGTCCATCAGACTTTGGCGAGATGGAGCAAATTTGAGTCATCCCCCTAAAAGTCAGAAATCAGACAGATAATTGGGAGTTATCTGACTGAACAAAGAGCAAGGGGTGGGGAAATCTGGCAGGCTGTGGCAAGAGCATGTGTCTAAATGGCCTGCTGAAAACATGCCCTTAACGACAGCCATTTATTTAGGAGAGCTGGAGGCACCTGGAGCATGAGGGACATCAAATAGGCAGCAGGGAAGAGCAGCAGCACGCGCCGGGCTATAGTCTCAGGGCATTGGCACTGGCACCGCGGTCTGTGTCCCTGAACCTGAAGGCATTTGTGTCCAGCAAACACAGTTCTGGAAAACATTGTAGTTTCAGAAAAAGAAAAAAAAAAAAAAAAGGAAAAAAAAAAAAAAAGAAAAAAAAAAAAGAAAAAAAAAAAGACATCAAATCACCTCAAAGATACATATTTACAACTTAAAATGGAACAATACTCATGAGGTTTTCTCATGTTGAGAATGGTTAACAAATTTTCATTGATTTCAATCTTTGTCTTTAATTCTTTGTCTCAATTTTATTGACATTAATGAATATCTTTTAAGCTTACGGACTCAAAATAAATAAATAAATAAATAAATAAATAAATAAAACGAGATCCATTTGCTTCTTGTACATGGCCTGATGCCCCTTCGACTTTCACAGATCCCACCAGACTTTTGTTGACGGAGAGTATGAGATCCAGCAGAGAACCTCTCCTCTTTGGTTCCTCTATGGCTTGGTCAAGAATCTCCCATCTGTGCTGTGCACGAATCTTCTGGATGGCACATGCCCTGCTGTGCTGTCCCTGCAGCAGATACTGGAGTGAAAAAGGCTCCCAAAAGGACCAATGGTCTGACAACATGAGACTCCCATCTGTCTGCAGAGGGCACCTTCCACTTGCTCTCCATGAAAAGAAGACAGGAACAGACACTGATGGTCTCCTCTGTTGGCCATTTCCCTTAGATCTGACCTGTCTGCTCTTCCATCCTCAGGCAGATCTCAGTGCACTCTCACAGAGGGCAGTCGCCCTTCCTTGACTCCTCACCCAACCTTTGTTAAGACTCTGTATTCCCCTTGTGCTACAGTGAAGTTGTGGAAGCCATGTAACTGTCTCCCTGTGGTCCAAACAGGAGCTCAGGCCTGCAGATCATCTATGGTATCAGTGTGCAGAAGGTGAAACACAGACATTAGACGGATCATGGGTCTTGGATTCGACGTAGCAACACGGACACACCATGGGCATGGCTTTGCTGAAGGCCCTGTGCTGCTCTTGCAGATGCGTGTGAATACACCAGACAGCCGGTGCTATCCCCTCTCTGGCCCTCAGCTGATGCCCAGGAAGGAGGTGTCTATCTCAGGGATTTCCCACATGGTTTACAAGCACTGGCACACATCAGGAGCAGCCCAGGCACCTTGGGCATCACCCAGTGTCTGTGTGTGAGCAGCTGCCTCCCAGCTGAAGGACCGAGGACTCAGAGCAGGAGCTCACATGCAGGCAACTCCTTGTGCTCTGCTGAACACAACCAAAGGAATCCCAATGATACTGTGGTTCTGTGGGGAGCTGAAACTCATTTCAGCTCCAGGATTTCTGTCAAGGGATGAGATTCCTTCACTGCCTCAGCTGGATCACTGCCCTGCACAGGGAAAGTCCAAACCTCCCTGTCCTTGCCTGGGTGCCCTTTGTGCTTCATCAAACGAACTCTAGTAGCACTCGCTATATGTCTCCATCAGTCACTGACCACTGGACATGTGGTGGTTAATTGAGCGGATTTCAAAGCACAGTCATGATGCTGTTGTCTTTCAGGAGATGTTGACCTTGAGGACCCAGGGAAATGTCAGGGGAGATGAGTGGGAAGAAGAAAAATGAGATCATCTGCTGTTGAGCTGGGCCACGCTCCTGGGACACAGGGAGCTCATAAAAGTGGATGGTGCTGTAGAGAGACAGCTATGCCCAGGAGCGTCTCTTGTGCACAGAGAGACACCCATTTGCTGTGTGGATAAAGAGAGGCCAGAGTGGGTGGGGAACTAGTTCCCACCCACACAACACAGAAGGTGTGAAAAGCTGTTCTGAGCACCTAGTTTGGAGGTAGTCAGTGTCTGAGGGCTGCCTGGACTACCCACTCAATAAGGCAGCAGTGGGAGTGGAGGCTGCATCCTGTGTGAACACGGGTCAGTGCTCTTGTCTTTTCTCAGGTAACTTGCTCTTCTGTTGACAGGACCTGATGCTAACACTTCAAAAATGGTCCTCACCAGGAAACGGTCTTCCCGTGCAAAGACTGTGGCAACCCAAACAGAGGGTCTGCTCCAAGATGTGGCAGTTCAGGTCTCTGGCTGCCAGGAGTGCCTCAACCTGCTGCTGCCAGGAGAGGATGGGAAGGATGCAACTTGTGTGCGGTGTGAGCAGCTAGATGAGCTGCTCAGCCTTGTGGTGGAGCTTAGGGAGGAGGTAGTTAGACTGCGGACAATCAGAGAATCTGAACAGGAGAGGCTGGGGTCCATTAAGGACTGTGAAATTGAAATTGATGGGTGGTGCCAGGCCCTATCGGCCCTGGGATCCAGGCACACAGCTGAGGCTCCCCAAGAAGCATGTTGCCCCCGGTCACCTTGCGAATAGGCGATAGAAAGGAGTGTGCAGATGGACTGTGCTCCTGCTGCACTGAGCCCTCAGTCCTCCCTTACCCCTACCAATACAAATGTAGGGGTAGGGGGTGTGGGACTGTCGGCGGAGCCTCTATCCTGCAGTTGCCAGTCAGACCAAAGTAGTCTGAGAGAAAAGGATGGGTGGAAACAGGTACCGGCAGCTCGGCAAAGTGGGCGTCCCCCCCACGTCCATGCTCGGCTCCCCAGGTGCCTCTGCAAAATAGGTTTGGGGCCCTGGAACCCGAGGGAGAGGTGAATGCCGATGTGGAAGCAGCCCCACCTGTAAGGGTGCCTCGGGGGAAGCGGACACACCTGCGCCTCAAAACTTCTTCCACACGGAAGGATAGAAGGGTAGTCATCATAGGCGACTCCCTTCTGCGAGGAATGGAAGGCCCTATATGCCGTCCTGACCCTACCCGCAGGGAGGTGTGCTCCCTCCCCGGGGCACAGGTTAGGGACATTGCTGGGAGACTTCCCAGTCTGATCTGCCCTTCTGACTACTATCCCCTGCTGATAGTTCAGGCTGGCAGTGAAGAAGTTAGTTACAAAAGCCTGAAGGCTATCAAAGATGATTTCAGGGGACTGGGGCGGGTAATCGAAGGAACAGGTGTGCAAGTGGTTATTGCATCTGTACCTTCAGTGGCAGGGAGGGATACTGAGTTGGGCCTAAAAACCCACCTCTTAAACAAATGGTTAAAGAGTTGGTGCAGACATAGGAGTCTTGGTTTTTTTGATCATGGGGCAATTTATTCGGCTCCTGGCATGACAGCTGCAGACAGAAGCGGCCTGTCTCAAAGGGGTAAGAGGGTTCCAGGTGAGGAACTGTCAGGACTTATTGACAGGTGTTTAAACTAGGTAGGATGGGGGAAGGGGACATAACAAGGGTCACTGGGTCTGAGGCGGCAGTTCAGGTCTTAAAGCAGAACTCGCTGGGTGCAGACAATGGAGTTAAAAGGCATGGAGAGGGGTGGAGAGATGCTGCCTCTCTCAAGTGCCTCTATACCAACACGCAAAGCATGGGGAATAAACAGGAAGAATTGGAGTTCTGCGTACAGTCACGTGGCCATGATCTCATTGCGATCACGGAGACGTGGTGGGACAGCTCGCATGACTGGAATGTTGTCATGGAGGGCTATGTGCTTTTTAGGAAAGATCGGCTGGCAAGGCGGGGTGGTAGAGTTGCTCTTTACGTGAGAGAACAGCTAGAATGTATTGAACTCCACCTGGGGGAGAGTAATGTAGAAGTCGAGAGCTTGTGGGTGAGAATCAAGGGCCAGGCTGGCAAAGGGGACCCTGCTGTGGGTGTGTACTACAGGCCTCCTGATCAGGAGGAGGAGGTCAATGAGGCCTTCCATAAGCAACTGGAAGTAGCGGCACGCTCCCAGGCACTGGTGCTTATGGGGGATTTCAATTATCCAGATATTTGCTGGACAACCAACATGGCCAGGCATGCGCGGTCCAGACAATTCAGGTGATTGTCAGGGGATTGTCAGGGGAGATGAGTGGGAAGAAGAAAAATGAGATCATCTGCTGTTGAGCTGGGCCACGCTCCTGGGACACAGGGAGCTCATAAAAGTTGATGGTGCTCTAGAGAGACAGCTGTGCCCAGGAGCAGCTCTTGTACACAGCACAGCCTGCAGGTGACAGAAAGAGAAGAGAGAAATTGGAGAGAGCTTACAAGATATGTACTGTGTAAGCGGGCTGCGAGCTCTATGAAAGAGCATTACTCAAAGACCATGATACAGTAAGTCCCTTGCAGTAGACAATGCAGATGCTTTTAATAGAGGGTTATCTAAATGTGGGACAAACCATAGCAGATCTGGCCGAAGGCACTGCATGTTTCTTTACAGTGGAAAAAGCCTTCTGCTCCAGCTGGGGGCTTCCGTGCTGGATTGTAAGAGCACAGCCCTGAGGGCTGCTTGTCCCAGCACGGCTGCAGGCTGTGCAGCCAGGGCTGCAGGCAGGTGCCCAGGGCTGTCCTGCAGAGCAGGGTCCCTGCTGTGCCCCAGGGGCTGTGTGCTGGGTATGGGACTCTGCCGCCTGCCAGGCTCAGCACTCAGCCTGCCCGGGGAGCTGCCCAGGGCGCTGCGGGGAGATGGGTGGGGGGAAGGAGCCCCCCGGCAGGGCTTGTGCTGCCACAGCTGCTGCATGGGGCAGGGAGACTGCATCTCCACTGCACAACAGTATGTTTGCGAAGGCCCTTGGCAAGAGGAGAGCGAAGGCAGGAGGTTTCCATTTCCTGTTCTGAGGCAAAAAGGATTGGAGTCAGAAATCTAAAAGGGGCTGTCAGATATCTGAGAATTTTTCGTCAATCAATTGCTTGTTTTGTGAACAGTCACACATGATGTGTTCTCAGTCTACCCCTTCCCTAAGGATGGAACCAATTGTAATTATCTTCATTTTCTGCAGGCATGAATAATTCACTTATCATAACAACAGGTAGCATTATCTAACTGAAACTGAATGCCACAGAAGCTGGGGTAGGGGGCTCTAAGAGCACTTGGGGTAAAGATAAGACAAGAAACAGAAGGAAATATCCAGGGAGAAGGGATAAGAAAATAAGAGGAGGGTTAGAGCTCCATCTGCTGCTTCTGCTTAAGGAATGCTGAACTACATTAAAATAAATGCAAGTAATGGTGCTAAATGTACACTGTTGTAAGAGAATAAAAACATTTCATAGTATAGCAGTAGTGCCTCTGAGAATGGTCTGGACTTGTCATTATCTTCTGCACTCTGAGCAGGACTCCAAGCCCAACAACAGCAGATGCCCAACAGCAGCTCCATCAGCGAGTTCCTCCTGCTGCCGTTGGCAGACACGCGGCAGCTGCAGCTCCTGCACTTCTGGCTCTTCCTGGGCATCTACCTGGCTGCCCTCCTGGGCAACGGCCTCATCAGCACAGCCGTAGCCTGCGACCGCCGCCTGCACACCCCCATGTACTTCTTCCTCCTCAACCTGGCCCTCCTCGACCTGGGCTGCATCTCCACCACTCTCCCCAAAGCCATGGCCAACGCCCTCTGTGACACCAGGGCCATTTCATACACAGGATGTGCTGCACAGCTCTTTTTCTTTGTCTTCTTCCTCTCAGCAGAGTATTTCCTTCTCACCATCATGTCCTATGACCGCTACGTTGCCATCTGCAAGCCCCTGCACTACGGGACCTTGATGGACAGCAGAGCTTGTGCCACCATGGCAGCAGCTGCCTGGGGCACTGGGGTTCTCAATTCCCTGCTGCACACTGCCAGTACGTTTTCACTGCCTCTCTGCCAAGGCAATGTTGTCAACCAATTTTTCTGTGAAATCCCCCAGATCCTCAAGCTCTCCTGCTCAGACTCCAACCTCAGGGAAGTTGTGTTTCTCATTTTTATTGCCAATTTATTCTTTGGCTGCTTTGTTTTCATAGTGGTGTCCTATGTGCAGATCTTTGTGGCTGTGCTGAGGATGCCCTCTGAGCAGGGACGGCACAAAGCCTTCTCCACGTGCCTCCCTCACCTGGCCGTGGTCTCCCTGTTTGTCAGCACTGCCTTTTTTGCCAACCTGAAGCCCCCGTCCATTTCCTCCCCACTCCTGGATCTGACAGTGGCACTTCTGTACGCAGTGGTTCCTCCAGCACTGAACCCTGTTATCTACAGCATGAGGAACAGGGAGATCAAGCACGCTCTCAGAAAGATGTTGCAATACGCACTATTCCAGCTTCTATAAAATGCACAACTTCCTCATAAGATTCCCAGTGATGGTTCTTTATGTTTTACCAATCTTTGATTGTTTGATTGTGTGTGATATATCAACCTGTAAAAAAAATGTTATTGAACTTATAAATAAAAATTTATTTCACTTTTTTCCTACCTACTTTCCATTTTCTCACTCCAAGAGCTCATGTAAACATGGTACCATATACCCTGAATAGTTTAAGAGATAAATAAAAAGATTTCAAAATAGAATTTTCCTTATCTCTTCTCTCTTCCTACTTTGTATGGGTCTGGGGGAGGTACAGCCACAGACAGCAGCACAACGTGCTCTTTTCATTCCTGCTCTATTTACCCTGTCACAGTGCTCTCAAGGCCTCTCATTTGTGGAAGACTGAAGGTCTTGTGTGTCTCACAACAGTCCAGTTGTCTCTACAGGTTCACTCAATTGCTGCAGTCATTAGCCGGCAATACAAACGGCTGTGTCAGAGCTGGTCTCCTCGCTGGCAATGCCATAAGAAGAGGGCCCCTTCAGAGCAGGACCAGAGAAATGGTGGCCTCTTCCAAAGCTGGTGTAAGGAATATACCTCAGGAGATGCTCCCTGAAAAGACCTCGAGATCTTCTCGTACTCTTCACTGCGTGACCGGGTCAGATTCAAGCGCCCAAAGGAGATCTGTAAGGGAATCAGGGCACTGCTGCAGATTAGAATTTGCTCAGTTAAAGCTATTTACTAAGACAGAGAAAAAGAAATAAATAATAATTATGACATATGACTTGCGGAATCAAACTCCATAACCACAAAGTAGTTCTAAAGCATGTATGTTTAATGAGTGATGCGCATACACCCTGGTGCAAGGGGGATAGCTCCACCTTACTTGCACATCTCCAGGAGAAAGCATGCAACCAATATAGGCTGAACTAATACATAATCAATAGTATGCAAGTATTTGTATACATATTCATTAAATTCCTGAGACTCCATTAGCATGCACTCCCTCCCCCCTTGTGCATGCGTAGTGAGTTGTGGGGGTGGTCATGGGATGAAGGCTCATCATCTTCCTCACCGTAAACTTTCGACCCTTCAGGAGGGGCATCCCCCAAACTGGTTCCAGCTTGCACTGTGGACATCTAATCACCACACTGTTCTCGGGCTGTTCCACCCTGATCTTCATGGCCTTCATCCCTCTGTTTTCTCTGCTCCCCCTTAACATAAACTATCTATCTGTAACTACCCTTTGCCTTAGTGAGGCCCCCTTTCCCTTTCTGTAGCAAAGTGTTCCCTTTTCATCTACTATGGGGTATTTTTTCACTATTCAGTTCCCCCTTTTTCTTTAATCTAGCAGGGTTTCCACCTGCTGCATCGTTCTATTCTTTCTTGACGTGTCCTGAAATAAGCCCCGCTCTCTACATTTTGTCTTAGCTCATGTCTCTCCCATACCCCATTTTCCCTTCTGGTATCCTGGCACAGACACAAAAGGCATCTTATAACAACACAAGTAAAACACACCAAGAGTAGCAAGGTGATGCAGACTAAGAAAAGCTGTTTTAGTCATCCTAAATTTGGCAACTAGTAAGTTTATCCCATGGTCCAGAGAAAACTATTCCCCAATGGGTGTTAACCCTGCCTACTCCATGTTGCAATGCAACTTTGGATAAACAGGATACCTCCTCTTGGATTGTCCATCAGGCATCTGCAGCAGCATCCTCAATTGTTTCTAAGGTTATGGAAATATTCATACAGTGATACGCCCCTTTTCTTGGGAGTTCAATTTTCAATCAATTTGACACTGTTCCCCTGGAAGGCCCTTTCCCATGAGGCCCACTTGTGCCCTGTTCCTGGTACTGGGACTGTACTTTGTAGTGTTGGTTTGCCCAATATATTCTCTTATCTTCCCTGAAAACCAATTTCCATAAAATATTAAAGGGCATAACAATGTGTCCACTTGGGCATGCACCCATCTGTCAGCTTGCTCTCTTCCTTTCTAAATTATTAATTGGACTCCTGTTCTCTTTAGAATATTTTACAGGTTTTGACTTGGCTTCAGAGATTTTAAGTTTACCGTCTGGAATTGAAGCCCTCTTCAACTGCCTGTTCTGCCACCTGATCTATCAGCTTATTTTCTGTTTCCTGTACAGTGTTACATTTCTGATGTCTTTTACAACATATAATAACCATTAGTAGATTTAAATCAGGCTGTTTTTCTTGTGTGTGAGCAATCCTTGCTCTTTTCAGATGGTACTATGAGCGTGTGGCACATATTTAGCATCTGTCCATATGATTAAAGCTCTTGTCAAGGCAGTTATTTCATGCTTCTGAGGGGAAGTCCCCACAGCTGGTGGTTGTGCTTCGGTCACCTGGTCAGTAGCAGTTACTGCATGTCCTGCCTTACAGTCTCCTTGTCTCATAAAACTGCGGCTGCTGGTAAACCAGGCGTCTTCTGCATCTTCTAAGGGTTCGTCCTTCAAGTTCGACTGACCGGCTGGAATGTGCAGCTTCAGTTGTTTCAAAGCAGTCGTGTAATCCTGGTTCTCCGGGAGTTCCACTAAGGAAAGATAATGGGTTGACAATATTAGTCACAATTATTTCTACATCACCCTACTCTACCAGGATGGCCTGGTATTTTAGGAATCTTTGGGGTGAGAGCCAATGAACTAATGTCCCCCTTTTGCCTCCAATACAGTAAACACTGTATGAGATATTAAAACTGGTGTCCTTTGGCCCAGTGTAGATTTATAGGCTTCTTGAATATTGAACACTAGTGCAGCCACTGCCCTCAGGCACCCTGGCCATCCCTTACTCACTTCAAGCTGTTTGAGGTTTACCATCAGTCCGTAGCTGTGTATCCATGGTCAGCATCCTCCTGTCATTCCTGGGAACATATGGAGTTCCTTGACAGTTTGCAGCTCAGGGGTTTAGCAGATGGCTTCTTTCTTGGCAGTCCTTAAGGTTCAAAGTCCAGCTGTAATTTCTGAGTTATTTGTGCTTTCCGTAAACCAATAAACTCAGCAAACTCTCAGTCTATTGTACACAGTCCTTTTGTTGCTGTGGCATCCACATTCTCCAGTCAAGTTCCACCCTAGGATGGAGGATCCCAGGTCTCAGGCTCACGAGTTGACCAGTTCTCAAAAATCATTAAGCTGTTCTCACAACCCTGGGTAACACTGTCCAGGTTAACTGAGTTTCTTCTGCCTCTCTTAGGGCTTTCCTATTCAAAGGCAAATAACCTTAGGCTTCCTTTAGCCAAACCAGGCAGAAGAGACATCCCTCAAATCCAGAAGGTAAACTCCACCTATTCATTCCTTAACTTGGTTGATAAATTGCATGGATTTTCCATCACTGAGTGTATCCATTCAACAATTCCATTACTTGTCCTCATGTCTTCTACCAAACTAAAGCACTTGCTATCCAAAAATTTAGCAAATTGGCAAAATTGGAGTTTTGTACTTGGATTCCCATTCAATTAGTAATTCAAACTCAAAAAATTATCTATTATTTCTTTTGTCCTTCTACAGTCACATATCCTCAAAGGGCTCCACTTTACCCTGAGTGGGTGAGCTCTTGCTTTCAACTTGTATTTAGGGCTTAATTTTTGGCCCTGATGCCCACACCCCTAAGTGTGTCTTATTTGGGATTGCTGTGGCTCCTGGGGGTATAACATTGTTTTTCCCAGTTTGTGTTAATAGTCAGACTTACAATTCTTAATCAGCCAATATTGTTTGACCCTTAGCTCCAGTTTTATTAAATTTCTTGCCAGGGTAACCTGACAGGTACAAGAATTCCTGTATTCCTACTTGTTTTCTTAGCTTATATTTAATTAATTCCAAAAGTAAGCCTTTTCTTGTTGGGCAGTAGCACCTACTAATGTTACAAAACCATCTATGGGTAGTAAGAAGCTCCCATATCCATCAGAAAATGAACTACTTTATCCTGCTTCCTTAGCTGCAGTTTCATCGGTGTATCTGCTAGGGTTAACTTCCCAAGTTCTCATTGTTCAGTTCTGCAATCAGAGACAATTCCTTCTCACTCAGCTTGGTCGGATTTCTCTACCAGTGTCCCACTGCAGTTTGCACACTACTTTCATTCCAGTGGGGCAGAGCCCTCCCTGGGCTCTTCAAGCCTCCCTCCCCCCCTTTCCTCGTGGGGGATCCCTGGGTCCTATGGCCCTACTCTAGCACCACAACAGAAACAGCTGTTATTATTCTCAATTCCCTGAACATCTCTGATTCTCAATCAGGTGTTTGTTTTGTTATTTGTTGTTGTTGTTGTTGTTTGTTTGATTGTTTTCTTCTTATTGTACACCTCTCTTCAGACCTGACATCCCTGTTTTTATCTTTGCCTTCCTCAACCTTTGTCCTTCCCAAACTTTCTCACTTTCCAAACTCTAATCATTACATTTCACCTCCTCTCCAGAGCCATCCAGTGCTGCCCAGATTTCAGATTTCCCAGATCTCTGCACATGAAGGCTATTCTCACTTCCAGTGCCCTGTCCTCTCCACCTTCCCCTTTGCTGTTTACAGCAGCAGTCTCTGACCCTGGCTCCCTCTCCCACTCTGAGAGTTCTGATTGCAGGGGAATGGTGCGGGGGGGTTGTTCTCATGCCAGCACAGATAAACTCACTTTCTCTTTAACCCTTTTTCCTCTGTACACTATTCCACTATTTGTACCCTCAGTTACACTTCCACGTACTCTCAACTATACTTCTGTATGCCATTAACAAATACACTTTCTTATACCAGCAAAACAGTTTGTCCCATTCCCTTCAAGACCCACAAATCAAACAACACAGTTCTTCAGTTTCCATAAACACCCTTACTACCTTATAACTTTCCCTTAGAAATCCATATCGTTCAGTTATAAACCTCTCACCACAGAGCCAGCACTGACTGACCCACCTCCCTTACACCTCTTTGCAGGCAGAACACAATATCACATAAATGGGTTGATACTCATTTCACACGGCCATCCCGCTATATGTTCATTGTCCCTATCCTCTAGCTTATACATCAACCACCACTGATTACAATATTTAATCAGGATTTTTCCGGCTCAGGGTTCCTCCTGGTTTCCCAGCAATATCTCACCAATGTGTCAGTATACAACCCAGGGGTGAGCGCGCAGGGACCTCTTTGCTCTGTGATTTCACCATCGTAGCTTATTATACACCACCGTATTCTTTTAGAAGTAAAACCACTTCTGACACAACAGTATTATTATGACTTATAACCACGTACTTTACAACAACTGGTAACTAATAATACAAAATAAACATGTATTAAAACAAAGACAAACAAATATTGGAGACAACTTTCGCTATGTCCGTCCCCGGCAGTTTCCCTCGTGGGAGGATGGAACCGTGGGTCGGGACTTTGCACTCGCCCCGCAGCTGTGCTGTGTCTCACTCACACCACACTCACATGACAATTCAAGCACAATTACAATATATCATTTGTTAAGCTTAACCAAAGATGTTAAGAACACCGGTGCTAGTGGTTGACTTAGGTCACCTATATAGACAGTGTTGTACGATACCAATTATCCCAAGATTACCCAAATCACCCTGTGCAAGAGAGCAGACAAGCTCTGCCCTATTAGCAATCACCTGAGGGTGAGCAATAGCTCTTTAACCATGCGTACGACTTACTGGTCCCTTTGTAGGCACTCCCTAGGGAGGCCTCCTAACCCAGCCGGCAACCTAACCTAACCCGTGAGCTCACGTCCCTTGGGGGGGAGCACACTGACTCCTCTCTGCCCTGCGTAGGACGTCTCCTCACGGCTTGTGGGTGCCCCATTTCCCAGTCTCACATACCTGGTCCACCGATAGATGGTTCTTGTCTGCTCCTGCAGTGATCAGATGGGGGAGGGGAGTCCTTCCGAGAAATCTCGGGGCACTCCAAAGGTGTTCCCCTTCTCAGCCGGTCCTGCAGCCAAGCAGAGGAGGTCCCACCTGGGGTGCCAAATTGACTTGCAGAATCAAACTCCATAACCATGAAGTAGTTACAAAGCAGGTATGTTTAATGAGTGATGCGCACACACCCTGGTGCAAGGGGGATAGCTCCACCTCACTTGCACACGGTCAGGAGAAAGCGTGCTACAAATATAGGCTGAACTAATACATCATCAATAGTTTGCAGGAATTTGGATACATATTCATTACATTCCTGAGACCCCATTAGCATGCAGTCCCTCCCCCCTTGCGCATGCGTAGTGAGTTGTGGGGGTTGTTGTGGGATGAAGGCTCATCATCTTCCTCGCAAAGGCTCATCATCTTCCTCGCTGTAAACTTTCAACCCTTCAAGGAGGCGCACCCCCCAAACTGGTTCCAGCTTGCACTGTGGACATCTAATCACCACACTGTTCTCGGGCTGTTCCACCCTTATCTTCATGGCCTTCATCCCCTTCTTTTCTCAAACTTAGCTTCTGCAATTCCCCCTCTCTCTGTTCCCCCTTAACATAAACTATCTGTAACTACCCTTTGCCTTAGTGAGGCCCCCTTTCCCTTTCTGTAGCAAAGTGTTCTCTTTTCAACTACTATGGGGTCCTTTTTCACTATTCACTGACACTTCATGATGGATGGGCAAGGAAGATGAGGAAAGGCTGCTGCCCTTTGTGAGAGTGCACTGAGCTCTGCCTGGGGATGGCAGAGGAGCCAGATGAGAACTGAAGAAAAGATTTCTAAGAGGAGAGCAGCATATTCTGTTCCTTGCTTCCTGATTAGGAAGAACAAGAGGAGGGGGACAGGCAGGAATCTGAGTTACAGCTCAGATGGAATTGTTTTCTTCAGACTGCCTGCACTGTTTTGGTTCTAGAAGAAAATCATTGATAACACTCTGATGTTTACAGCTGCTGCTAAGCAGTGTTGTACAGAGCCAAGGCCATGGTCAGTAAAGGGCACATGGAGCTGGGAGGGAACAGAGTGAGGACAGCTGACTGAAAGTGGCCAAAGGGACGTTCTCTATCACCTGACAGCAAGCAGAAATTGTATTGAAAGCGGTGGGAGTTCATCTCAGTCTCTTCACTGCCCAGGGCCCAGCTGAGCATCAGTCTGGTGGTGCTGAGCAAGTGCCTGTGCATCAGTTATTACGTATTATTCCATATCAACGGATATATAGTGATAACTATTACTCCTCTCCTTTTATCTCTCTTAGTAAATTGCTTTGTTACAACCCAGAAGTTGTACTTTTTTTTCCCAATTCTCATCCCCATCCCACTGGAAATTGGGCAGTGCACAAAGCACTGTGTGCTGCTGAGCCACATGTTGGGTTCAACAACCACCGTCATTTTGGTGCCTGATGTGAGACTCCAAGGGTAGAGATAGCAGCACATCTATCCAGAGCGAGTTAACACAGGGCTTCGTGGGAGTTGGAGAACTGCTGGCCATGATGCTGATTGTTTCCTTATTTCTGGAGCTTGTTTAGCCTTCATATGATGCAGCACTGCAGAGCTCCTTGCTTGCTGCTTGTTTTCCTTGCTGCATTATTTGTCAACTCAGGATTTTGGATTAGGGTATTTATTTTGCTATACTGTTTGAACTTGGTTTGTATCACGATAAAATTGGCAGTTGACAAAGTGAAGTTTTGTGCACATTCAGCTCTTTGATCATCTTTGTGTTTTGGAAGTAATATTGTTGATATGATTAGAAATTACATATTTTACATTGTCTTCTCTGGGAGCCCAGGGGTATTCAAGGTGTGACTGTTGAGGGACATGGTTTAGTGGGAGCTATTGGTAATAGGTGAACGGTTGGAATGGATGATCTTTTAGGCCTTTTCCAACATTGGTGATTCTATGAATCTATGATTGAGGTTAAACAATTATTCAGGAATGTCACTGAGAGATCTGCCCCAAGGTGAGAAGGCTCTGCATGGCAGAGGGTGTGGGATGGTCTGGGCAGCTGCCTGGAGTGGTGGGCACCCCCAGGGCTTTGGAACTTCATCTCCGAGCAACTGCAGGATCCTGAGAAACTGGTAGAATATTGGGGGCAGGTCTGCTGTGGCACTGGTAACCCCCAAGAGGCACAAATGACTGCAGTGTGCCAGATCCAGAGAGCTGGAAATGTTGACAGTGCTGCAGCCTCTTCAACTCCTGGCACAGACACTGCAGTATAACCAAGTTTTGCTACACGTCCTGTGGCTGCTCCATGCTCTGGGACAGATCCCGCTGTCACTCCACCCCTCATAAAAAGCTCTGCAGTCACTCCTGCTACGGGTCCTGTAGCTGTTCCAAGTATTTTGATAAGAAAGTGAAACAAATGCCACCCAAGGGAGGTGCACTGTGCCAAGAGGTTCAGCCCTGCGGTGGCTCCAACCCCTCCAATGAGCCCAGTGGCTGCTCCAACATAATCACATGTCCTGTGGTGATTCCAGCTCTGGCAATGAACTCTGAGGTCGCTTCAAGTCCAGCAACAGCCTGAAAGTCAGTACAGCTCCTACAGTGAACCCTCTGGCTGTTAAAACCCCTGCAACTAGTCCTGGACTTGCAAACAGATACACATAGGGATTAGTTCGTATATGTTTGCAACTGCTTATGTCGTATATGTGTGAAAATATACTAAATATATTATATATGTATATATATATTGTCATAATTATTATCCTTTTCTTTTTATCTCAACCCAAAAACCTTAAACCACAGCACTGCCCCGAGTCTCTTACTGATCTCATTGGGATTATACAATCTGATCTGGTCACACAGTGAAGAGCACCAGAAGATCTTGAGGTCTTCTCAGGGAGCAGCTGCTGAGGTATATTCCTTACACCAGCTTTGGAAGAGGCCTCCAGTTCTCTGGTCCTGCTCTGAAGCAGCCCTCTTGTTATGGCAGTGCCAGCAAGGAGACTAGCCCTGATACAGCCATTCATGTTGCCGGTTACTGACTGCAGCCCCAGAGTGCTGCTGTAGAGACAACAGGACTGTTGTGAGACACACAAGTTCTTGAGCCTGCACAAATGAGAGGAGTTGAGAGCACTGTGGCAGTGTAAAGAGAGCAGGATTGAAAAGAGAATGTTGTGCAGCTGTCTGTTACTGTCCCCCCGATCCAGATCCGAACAAGGTAGGAAGAGGGAAGAGATAAAGAAAAGTCAATTTTGAAAACTTTTTATTTATCTCTTAACCTAATCAGGAAATCTGGTTCAATGTTTACTTGAGCTCTTGGAGTGAGAAAATGGAAAGTAGGCCGGAAAGAAGAGAAATAATTTGCAACATTTTTCTCCAGATTTCTGTATCATACATAATCAAAAAAGTATATATGCATAAAATATAAAGAACCATCACTGGGAATCCTGTGAGGAAGATGTGCATTTTATGGAAGCTGGAATAGTGCGTATTGCAAAACCTTCCTGAGAGCGTGCTTTATCTCCCTGTTCCTCACGCTGTAGATAATAGGGTTCAGTGTTGGAGGAACCACTGCGTACAGAAGTGCCATTGTGAGATCCAGGACTGGGGAGGAAGTGGTCGGGGGCTTCAGGTAGGCAAAAAAGCCAGTGCTGAGAAATAGGGAGACCACGGCCAGGTGAGGGAGGCACGTGGAGAAGGCTTTGTGCCGTCCCTGCTCAGAGGGCATCCTCAGCACAGCCATGAAGATGTGCACATAGGACACAACTATGAAAACGAAGCAACCAAAGACTAAACTGGCATTAAAAATGAGAAACACAAATTCCCTGAGGTTGGAGCCAGAGCAGGAGAGCTTGAGGATCTGGGGGATTTCACAGAAAAACTGGTTCACAATGTTTCCTTGGCAGAGAGGCAGTGAAAACGTACTGGCAGTGTGCAGCAGGGAATTGAGAACCCCAGCGCCCCAGGCAGCTGCTGCAATGGTGGCACAAGCTCTGCTGTCCATCAAGGTCCCGTAGTGCAGGGGCTTGCAGATGGCAACGTAGCGGTCATAGCACATGATGGTGAGAAGGGAATACTCTGCTGAGAGGAAGAGGACAAAGAAAAAGAGCTGTGCAGCACATCCTGAGTAGGAGATGGCCCTGGTGTCACAGAGGGCGTTGGCCAAGGCTTTGGGGAGAGTGGTGGAGATGCTGCCCAGGTCGAGGAGGGCCAGGTTGAGGAGGAAGAAGTACATGGGGGTGTGCAGGCGGCGGTCGCAGGCTACGGCTGTGCTGATGAGGCCGTTGCCCAGGAGGGCAGCCAGGTAGATGCCCAGGAAGAGCCAGAAGTGCAGGAGCTGCAGCTGCCGCGTGTCTGCCAACGGCAGCAGGAGGAACTCGCTGATGGAGCTGCTGTTGGGCATCTGCTGTTGTTGGGCTTGGAGTCCTGCTCAGAGTGCAGAAGATAATGACAAGTCCAGACCATTTTCAGACACACTCCTCCTGCTATAATATGAAATGTTTTCATTCTCCTACAACAGTGTACATTTAGCACCATTACTTGCATTTAATTTCATGTATTTCAGCATTCCTTAAGCAGAAGCAGCATATGGAGCTCTGACCTTCCTCTTATTTTCTTATGCCTTCTCCCTGGATATTTTCATCTGTTTCATGTCTCATATGTTTACCCCAACTGCTCTTAAAGCCCCCTACCCAAGCTTCTGTGGCATTCAGTTTCAGTTAGAAAATGCTGCCTGTTTGTAGGATAAGTGAATTATTCATGCCTACAGAAAATGATGATAATTCCATCCTTCGAGAAAGGGGAGACTGAAAGCACATCATGTGTGACTGTTCACAAAACAAGCAATTGGTTGACGAAAAATTCTCAGAACTCTTATTGCCCCTTTTAGATTTCTGTTTCCAATCCTCTTTGCCTCGGAACAGGAAATGGAAACCCCCTGCCTTGGCTCTCCTCTTCCAAAGTGCCCTCAGAAACATTCAGTTGTGCAGTGGAGCTGTGATCCCCCTGCCCCAAGCAGCAGCAGCACAAGCCCTGCCGGGGGTCTCCTTTCCCCCACCCGTCTCCCCGCAGCGCCCTGGGCAGCTCCCCGGGCAGGCTGAGTGCTGAGCCTGGCAGGCGGCAGAGTCCCATACCCGGCACACAGCCCCTGGGGCACAGCAGGGACCCTGCTCTGCAGGACAGCCCTGGGCACCCACCTGCAGCCCCGGCTGCACAGCCTGCAGCCGTGCTGGGACACGCAGCCCTCAGGGCTGTGCTCTGATACTGCAGCACAGAAGCCCTCAGTTGGAGCAGAAGGCTTTTAACATAGTAAAGAATCATGCAGTGCCTGCTGCCAGATCAGCTATGGGGTGTCCCAGATTGGTGATCCCTCCAGGAAAAGTAGCTCCATTGCCTACTGCTAGACACTTACCATGCTGTGGTCTGTTATCAGTGCTCCAGCAGTCATCTCACAGCAGGCTCACACTGTGTGAACTCTGTACGCTCTCTCTCCCTTCTCTTCTATCCTCATGTCAACTGCTGATGAAGCCCCAGCCTTGCTGTGCTGCACACAAGAGATGCACCTTGTCAGCAGAGCAGAGGCCCCATGTATCATGTAGTGTTATTCTGCTAACCAACAGAAGAGGCCAGTCTTTCTCTATGCTCCATCTGTTTCATACTCTAGAGTTCAAGGCACTGCAAAGATCTGGCACATCTATGTCCTTACAATGATGACACCTTAGTATGCTCTGGGCTCGCATTTCAATGGCATGTAAATAAATCTAGGGTCATACCAGTTGACGGGAAGCTGGCAAATGTTGTCTCATTGTAAGGAAGAGCAACAAAGATGACAGGGGCAATTATGAACCAGTCAGTCTCACTCCAGTGCCTGGTAAAATTATGGAGAAAGTGATGGTGGGAGTGATTGAAAATCACCTGAAGGACAATTGTGTCATTGGTCACAGCCAACACAAGTTCCCGAGGGGAAGGTCCTGTTTAACTATAGGTCTTTTTATGACAATGTTAGTGAATTGGTTGACCAAGGGTTGACAGTTGATGTTATCCTTCAGAATTTTAGTAGAGCTTTTGAGACTATTTCTCACAGCACCCTTCTGGACAGAACGTCCTGCATACGGCTAGACAGAAACAGAATGTGGTGGGTGAGATGTTGGCTGGTAGGTCAGGCCCAAAGGATTAGAGTCAATGGGTTCCAACAGGCTGGTAGATGGTCACTAGCAGGGTTCCCCAGAGCTCCATTTTATTGTCACTTCTCTGTCATGTTTTTGCGAATGACTTGCATGCAAGACTTTTTGCTGATGTTCGCTGATGATACTAGATGAGGAGGTGCTGCTGCCTCCACTGAGGGTGGAGAGGACTTGCAGAGAGATGTGGACAAGTCAGAGAAGTGGGTATCAGTTGGTACTAAGCACCAAGTGCATAACGTATAACAAGAACAAGTGCCTGATTGTGCACCTGGGTATGGGCAACCCTGGACATACACACTGACTGGATATGGGACACATGAGAGAGGTCTGACTGAAAAGCATTGGGGGTCCTTCTCAACATAAAATTGGAAGTGATTCAGCAGTGTGCCCAGGCATCCAGGAAGGCCAACGGTACCCTGGAGCGAATAAAGCAATTTATTGCCAGCTGGGTGAGAGAAAGGGTTGTCCCTCTTTGCTCTGCATTGCTACAGCCTCACCTGGAGCACTGGGTGCACTTCTGGGCAATGCAGAACATAAAGGACATCAAGCGATGGGAGGGTGTGCAGAGGAGGGCACTGGAACTGAGAGATCTGAAGTTCAGAGTTTCACTGTGATTGACTGCTTGTTCAGATGGGGCCCTTCTCACATCCTACATCCTGTGATGAGATACAGGGCACATGTGGGACATGAACTTCACAGCATCCTTGCACCACATGCGAAGCCTGGGATCTTCTGTCCCCATGTCTTTCATTTAACATCATACAGACCTCAATCCTACTGCCCCAGGAAGAATCCTTAGTCAGAATGAGGTCCTCCCTGCCAGGGGTCTGGAGTTCAGGGCATGGCTTTTCTGCTTCATAAGATGAAAGATAAGTTTTTCAGCATAAGAGCCACCATGCCAGTGCCTTTCCCTGCCTGTAAACATGGCTTCCAATTATCTTCTCTAATAAGTCTCTTGGGAAGCTTGCTTGATAATGGACCTCAGTAGACCCATTAATACTCCAAGAAACTTCACTGTTACTTCTGACTTTGTCTTGTTGAGCACTTTGTGCAAACTTCTCTCTGCACTGGAGGTTGATGGACTCAGCATCAAATGTGCCCTGGGGCCCATTATAGCTTAAAGAGCCTCCTGTGCCTTGTGCCTTCCTGTTATCTTCTTCAGGTTTTCAGAACATGTTCAGGAAAATGATAAGACATCTGGAGAGTGCTCAAATAGGAAGAATCCAAAATGCATTTATTGTCAATTTATTTATAGTTGGGTTTATAAAAGATGTTAAATAAGCACTTTGTCAATCCGGGATATCCCCAATGAGTTATATGCTGTTTCTGTGTGGACAAAGTTCCTCCTCAACCTCCCCACCTCGCTTCTACTCTCATTGGCCCCATGGGACTTGCATCACTTTTCCTCACATCACTCTTCTCCTCTGCAGTCACTCGCTCAGTGTTAAACCTACTTTGTACCAACTCCCACTGGCTTTCCACAGAGAACCAGCTGCATGCAGAAAAAGAAAGAATTCCCCTTAGTTATGGCCAACAAACAGAAGGAAAGGTGATGCAATTGAATGATCAGTAAAACACAGTGATCAACTGCATGCCATGTCCAAGCTGCTTCTATTGAGGTTTATCTTTCATAGGGAATATCTGCACAAGAAATGAGTTAGACACAGATAGGATGGGATAGATAGAATCACGGTGAAGGAGTTGAAAACAGACTTTTGAGGAATGGAGCAAATTCCAGTAATCTCCCTGGGACAGATCAGCCAGGGAGTTGGGAGTTATCAACTTAAAACTGAACAGGACTTACAAGTATTACAAAAATTGAGATGGGTTAACACATTCTTCTTGATTTCTATCTTTGTCTTCAACTTTTTTTGTTACTTTTACTGACATTAATGAACATCGTACAGAATTCATGCTTTTTTTAAAAAGCATGAAAAATAAAAAAGAGAGAAAGAGAAAGAGAAAAAGGACAAAAAAAAAGAAAGAGAAAAAGGAAAAAGAAAAGGAGAGGAAAAGAAAAGAAAAAGGAGAAGAAAACAACATAGAAAAAAAAAAGAGAGAAAAAGATAGGAAGGGCTAGATATAATCACGGTAAAGGATTTGACTGCACAATCCATCAGTCTTTGGCAAGATAGAGCAAAATACATAAATAAATAAAAAGAGATCCATTTGCATCTTGCACTTGACCTGATGCCCCTTTGACCTTCACAGTTCCTACCAGACCTTCATTGACAGAGAGTATGAGATCCAGCAGAGAACAGGGATTTCCCACACAGTTTACAAGCACTGGCACACATCAGGAGCAGCCCAGGCACTTGGGCATCACCCAGTGTCTGTGTGTGAGCAACAGCCTCCTGGATGAAGGACAGAGGACTCAGAGCAGGAGCTCACATGCAGGCAACTCCTTGTGCACTTCTGAACTGAACCAGAGGAATCCCAGCTCCTGTGGTTCTGTGGGGAGCTGAATCCCATTTCAGCTCCAGGATTTCTGTCAAGGGATGAGACTCCTGCACTGCCTCAGCTGGATCACTGTCCTGCACAGGGAAAGTCCAAACCTCCCCGTCCTTGTCTGGGTGCCCTTTGTGCTTCATCAAATGAACTCTGGTAGTACTTGCTATATGTTTCCAGTCACTCACTGACCACTGGACATGTGGTGGTTAATTGAGCAGATTTCAAAGCACAGTTATGACGCTGTTGTCTTTCAGGAGCTGTTGGCCATGAGGACCCAGGGACATGTCTGGTGAGATGAGTGGGAAGGATAAAAATGACATAATCTGCTGCTTGCTTGTCCAGGCTCCAAGGACACAGGGAGCTCATAAAATTGAGCCGAGCTGCACAGAGACAGCTGTGCCCAGGAGCAGCTCTTGTGCACAGCACAGCCTGCAGGTGACAGAAGAAGAGAAGAGAGAAACTGGAGAGAGCTTACAGGATGTGTGTGGTGTGAGAGGGCTTCGGGCTCACTGCAGGAGTTTTGCTCACAGACCATGACAGGGTAAGTCTCAATAAAGACCATGCAGCTGCTTTTCATAGAGGGTTAACTTAATCTTGGTCATTCCATAGCACATCCGTCTGCAGGTACTGCATGTTTTTTACTGTGGAAAAAGCCTTTCGCTCCAGCTGAGGGTTACCATACTGCAGTGTCAGAGCACAGCCCTGAGGGCTGCGTGTCCCAGCACGGCTGCAGGCTGTGCAGCCGGGGCTGCAGGCGGGTGCCCAGGGCTGTCCTGCAGAGCAGGGTCCCTGCTGTGCCCCAGGGGCTGTGTGCCGGGTATGGGACTCTGCCGCCTGCCAGGCTCAGCACTCAGCCTGCCCGGGGAGCTGCCCAGGGCGCTGCGGGGAGATGTGTGGGGGGAAGGAGCCCCCCGGCAGGGCTTGTGCTGCCACAGCTGCTGCATGGGGCAGGGAGACTGCATCTCCACTGCACAACAGTATGTTTGCGAAGGCCCTTGGCAAGAGGAGAGCGAAGGCAGGAGGTTTCCATTTCCTGTTCTGAGGCAAAAAGGATTGGAGTCAGAAATCTAAAAGGGGCTGTCAGATATCTGAGAATTTTTCGTCAATCAATTGCTTTTTTTGTGAAAAGTCACACATGATGTGCTCTCAGTCTACCCCTTCCCTAAGGATGGAACCAATTGTAATTATGTTCAGTTTCTGCAGGCATGAATAATTCACTTATCATAACAACAGGTAGCATTATCTAGCTGAAACTGAATGCCACTGTAGCTGGGGTAGGGGGCTCTAAGAGCACTTGGGGTAAAGATAAGACAAGAAACAGAAGGAAATATCCAGGCAGAAGGGATAAGATAATAAGAGGAGGGTTAGAGCTCCATCTGCTGCTTCTGCTTAAGGAATGCTGAACTACATTAAAATAAATGCAAGTAATGGTGCTAAATGTACACTGTTGTAAGAGAATAAAAACATTTCATAGTATAGCAGTAGTGCCTCTGAGAATGGTCTGGACTTGTCATTATCTTCTGCACTCTGAGCAGGACTCCATGCCCAACAACAGCAGATGCCCAACAGCAGCTCCATCAGCGAGTTCCTCCTGCTGCAGTTGGCAGACACGCGGCAGCTGCAGCTCCTGCACTTCTGGCTCTTCCTGGGCATCTACCTGGCTGCTCTCCTGGGCAACGGCCTCATCAGCACAGCCGTAGCCTGCGACCGCCGCCTGCACACCGCCATGTACTTCTTCCTCCTCAACCTGGCCCTCCTCGACCTGGGCTGCATCTCCACCACTCTCCCCAAAGCCTTGGCCAACGCCCTCTGTGACACCAGGGCCATCTCCTACACAGGATGTGCTGCACAGCTCTTTTTCTTTGTCTTCTTCCTCTCAGCAGAGTATTCCCTTCTCACCATCATGTGCTATGACCGCTACGTTGCCATCTGCAAGCCCCTGCACTACGGGACCTTGATGGACAGCAGAGCTTGTGCCACCATGGCAGCAGCTGCCTGGGGCACTGGGGTTCTCAATTCCCTGCTGCACACTGCCAGTACGTTTTCACTGCCTCTCTGCCAAGGCAATGTTGTCAACCAGTTTTCCTGTGAAATCCCCCAGATCCTCAAGCTCTCCTGCTCAGACTCCAACCTCAGGGAAGTTGTGTTTCTCATTTTTATTGCCAATTTATTCTTTGGTTGCTTTGTTTTCATAGTGATGTCTTATGTGCAGATCTTCATGGCTGTGCTGAGGATGCCCTCTGAGCAGGGACGGCACAAAGCCTTCTCCACGTGCCTCCCTCACCTGGCCGTGGTCTCCCTGTTTGTCAGCACTGCCATTTTTGCCTACCTGAAGCCCCCGTCCACTTCCTCCCCACTCCTGGATCTCACAATGGCACTTCTGTACGCAGTGGTTCCTCCAACCCTGAACCCTGTTATCTACAGCATGAGGAACAGGGAGATCCAACACGCTCTCAGGAAGTTGCTGCAGTACACACTATTCCAGCTTCCATAAAATGCACAACCTCCTCATTGGATTCCCAGTGATGGTTCTTTATGGTTTATGCCTCTTTTGTTGTTTGATTGTGTGAGATATAGCAACGTGCAAAAAAAAAGAAAAAAATATTATTGAACTTATAAATAAAAATATATTTCACTTCTTTCCTACCTAATTTCCATTTTCTCTATCCAAGAGCTCATGGAAACATGTAACCAGATTCCCTGAATACATTTTAAGGTACCTAAAAAGGTTTTAAAATAGACATTTGCTTAGCTTTTCTTCCTTCCTACTTTGTCTGGATTTGGGGAGATACAGCCACAGACAGCAGCTCAACGTGCTCTTTTCATTTCTGATCTCTTTACACCACCACAGTGCTCTCAAGCCCTCTCATTTGTGCAGTTCTGAAGGTCTTCTGTGTCTCACGACCGTCCTCTTGCCTCTACAGCAGCACTCCAGGGCTGCAGTCAGTGGCCAGCAATACGAACGGCCGTGTCAGAGCTGGTCTCCTTGCTGGCACTGCCATAACAAGAGGGCCCCTTTAGAGCAGGACCAGAGAACTGGAGGGAGGCCTCTTCCAAAGCTGGTGCAGGGAATATACCTCAGGAGCTGCTCCCTGAGAAAACCTTGAGATCTTCTGGTGCTCTTCACTGTGTGACCAGATCAGATTGAAGAGTCCCAAGGAAATCCGTAAGCGCCTCGGGGCAGTGCTGTGGTTTAAGGTTTATGGGTTGAGACAAAGAGAAAAAGAAAAGGATAATAATTATGACAAATGTATTTATACATATATAATATATTTAGTGTATTTTCACACATATAGAACATATGCAGTTGCAAACATATATGAACTAATCCCTATGTGCATCTGTTTGCAAGTCCAGGATTAGTTGCAGGGGTTTTAACAGCCACAGGGTTCACTGTAGGAGCTGAAGTGGCTGTTGGGCTGTTGCAGGAGTTGAAGTGACCTCAGAGTTCATTGCCAGAGCAGGAGCCACCACAGGACCTGTGACTAAGTTGGAGCAGCCACTGGGCTCATTGGAGGGGTTGGAGACACCGCAGGGCTGAACCTCCTGGCACAGTGCACCTCCCTTGGGAGGAATTTGTTGCATTTTCTTATTACCATACTTGGAACAGCTACAGGACCTATAGCAGGAGTGACTGCAGAGCTCATTATGAGGGGTGGAGTGACAGTGGGACCTGTCACAGAGCTTGGAGCAACTGCAGGACGTGTAGCAAAACCTTGGAGCTGCTGCAGGGTCTGTGCCAGGAGCTGCAGAGGCTGCAGCACTGTCAGCAGATCCAGCTCTCTGGATCTGGCACACTGCAGTCATTTGTGCCTCTTGGGGGTTACCAGTGCCACAGCAGACCTGCCCCCAATATTCTACCAGTTTCTCAGGATCCTGCAGTTGCTCAGAGATGATGTTCCAAAGCCCTGGGGGTGCCCACCACTCCAGGCAGCTGCCCAGACCGTCCCACACCCTCTGCCATGCAGAGCCTTCTCACCTTGGGGCAGATCTCTCAGTGATATTCCTGAATAATTGTTTAACCTCAATCCTAGAATCATAGAATCACCAAGGCTGGAAAAGGCCTGAAAGATCATCCATTCCAACCGTTCACCTATTACCTATAGCTCCCAGTAAACCATGTCCCTCAACACAATATCCAGTACACCCCCGGACTCACAGAGGCGACAATGTAATTGTGTAATTCCTAATCATACCAGCAATATTACTTCCAAAACCCAAAGATGACCGCAGAGCTGAATGTGCACAAAACTTCACTTTGTCAGCTGCCAAATTTATCGTGGTACAAACTGAGGTCAAACAGCATAGCAAAATAAATACCCTAATCAAGCATCCAAGCACCAAGTAAGGAGCTGTGCAGTGAAGCTTAATGAGAAGACTCAACAAGCTCCACACATAGGGAGCACATCCACACATATCAGCACCATGGCCTGCACTTCTCCAGCTCCTACAAAGCCCTGAGTTATCTCACTCTGGACAGATGTGCTGCTATCTCAACCCTTGGAGTCTCACATCAGGCACCAAAATGACTGTGGTTGTTGAACCCAACATGTGGCTCAGCAGCACACAGTGCTTTGTGCACTTCCCAATTCCCAGTGGGATGGGGATGAGAACTGGGAAAAAGAGTACAACTTCTGGGTTGTAACAAAGCAATTTACTAAGAGAGATAAAAGGAGAGGAGTAATAGTTATCACTATATATCTGTTGATATGGAATCGTATGTAACAACTGATGCACAAGCACTTGCTCAGCACCACCAGACTGATGCTCAGCTGGGCCCTGGGCAGTGAAGAGACTGAGATGAACTCCCACCGCTTTCAATACAATTTCTGCTTGCTGTCAGCTGATAGAGAACGTCCCTTTGGCCACTTTCAGTCAGCTGTCCTCACTCTGTTCCCTCCCAGCTCCATGTGCCCTCCACTGACCATGGCCTTGGCTCTGTACAACACTGCTTAGCAGCAGCTGTAAACATCAGAGTGTTATCAATGATTTTCTCCTAGAACCAAAACACTGCACCATAGCAGGCAGTCTGAAGAAAAAAAATTCATCTGAGCTGTAACTCAGATTCCTGCCTGTCCCCCTCCTCTTGTTCTTCCTGATCAGGAAGCAAGGAACAGAATCTGCCGCTCTTCTTTTTGAAACCTTTCCATCAGTATTCAGGTGGCTCCTCTGCCATCCCCAGGCAGAGCTCAGTGCACTCTCACAGATGGCAGCAGCCTTTCTTCATCTTCATTGCCTAATCGTAATGAAGAGTCTGTACCTACTTTGCTACAGTTCAGAGGTGGGAACCATCCCACCACGTCTCTGTGAGACAAACAAGACCCTAGGCCTGCAAAGGCACAGAGATTTGGAGTTCGCTGAGTGAATGTTTGTGGTCCTCTCATTAGTGTAAGGATTCTTCAGAAAGCATCCCCTTCCAGAAGCATGCTTTGATTTAGCCTGTCTGGGTCTTGCATCTACACTGTGGTACTGATTTTCAGGGCCTTGCTCAGAAGCAGCAGCCTGCATGAAAGGAAGTGCTCTGTGGTTTTCTCTTGATTTGTCCCGTTTATTTCCCATGCTACCTGCACTGGTCTACAGGCACTTTAGGGCAGCAGCAGGTTGGGGTTACCCCCAGAGGGTTCACAATAAGATTTAGGACGGGGTATTGGCAACAAGACTTTCTCTGAGGAATCCTCACACAATCCTATAGAACAACTCAGAGGCTTTCCATTCAATCTCCAACAGCAACAACATCCCTCAGCCCTTCTCTGTCACATCCAATTCCCCACCCTTCCCCATTTGGACCTAGTTTAAAGCCCTTTAATCAATCAGTGCAGGAGCATTTCAGATGGGGTCATGGAGGAGGCAGACTGCCATTCTTGGGGTGGCCATTTTCCCAGGAGGGCATGGTGGGAGGGCTTTGTCCCATCTGGTTCAACCAACACTTGTATCCACCCAGCAGAAGGCTGTGCCCTCTGTGTCCCACTTGAACTCTGCATGGAGCTTACAGTTGGCAGTGACATGGCTGAGGAGCTCTGGGCATGGATTAAGGGACAGGGAAGTAATGTGCCTTCCTAACTTCCTCCCTTCATACCTTAGCAACTTCCTTGTAATCTCCCCAAATATCCTGTCCCTTCTTCCAGAGGGCGTAGATTCTCTTTTTCTTCCTGAGTCTCAATAGTTTTTCCCAGTTCATCTGCACTGGTCTTCTCCCCCTATGGCTCACCTTATGGCATTCAGGGACAGCCTGATCTCGTGCCTTTAAGATTTCCATCTTGAGGAGTGTCCAGGCTTCCTGGACCCCTTTACCCATAAGGAGCGACTCCCAAGGGACCTGTGCTACAAGTGTCCTGAACAGGTCAAAGTCCGCCCTCTAGAAGTTCAGGATAGTAGTTTTGCTAGTCACCCTTCTGACATCTCCAAGAATAGAGAATTCTACCATTTCATGGCCACTCTGCCCAAGACAGTCCCCAACCTTCTCAACTCCTACCAGTCCTTCACTGTTAGTGAAGAGCAGGTCTAGCAAGGAACCACCCCTGGTAGGACTTCATACCAGCTGCGTAAGGAAGCTGTCTTGCATGCAATCTAGAAACCTCTTGGACTGATTCCTCTGCGATTTATTATATTCCCAGCATATATCAGAGAAGTTGTAGTCTCCCAAGAAAATGAGTGCTGGCAATCTTGCGACTTCAGTACGCTGCTCATAGAATGCCTCACCCATCAATTCATCTTCTTTAGTCAGTCTATAATAGACCATTAGCAAGATGTCACACCTACTGGCCTTTCCCCTGATCCTTACCCACATGCACTCATCTCGATGGTTCTGAATCCCAAGCTCTTCAACATCAAAACTCTCTTTAATATAAGGGGCCACACCACCACCCTTCCTTCCTCATCTATCCCTTCTGAAGAGCTTGTAACCATCCATCACAGCCCTCCAGTCATGGCAGTGGTCCCACCATGGGTCGGTAATAGCAACTAGGTCATGGTTTGTCAGATGCACAGTTGATTCCAGCTCCTCCTGCTTGTTGACCAAGCTCCTTGCGTTGGTGTAGACGCACTTCAGCTGAGGCATCTGACTCTCTCCCAACTCAAGCAGCATTTCCGTCGGTTCATCTCCGGTAAGCCCTGTTTTGTCCCCTCCCCCATCGTAGCTAGTTTAAAGCTCTTTCCATAAGCCCCACTACCTTCTGTGCTAGGATTCATTTCCCTCTTTGAGACAGTTGGGTTCCATTCATGGATAACAGACCATGGGCCAGGTAAACTGCCCTGTGATCAAAGAACTCAAAGTTTCTGGCTCAATACCAGTCTCTGAGACAACTGTTCATTGCTTTGCTTTCCAAGCCTGCTCCGTGTCCCTCATTGCCACTGAAGGTATAGAACAAAAAATCACTTGATCTCCCACTCTGTGAACTAAATGGCCTAAATTCCTGAAATCTCTTTTTATAGTTTGTAGTCTTATCTAAGAAATTTCATTACTGCCCACATAAACTATGAGTAGTGGAAAATAATCAATGGACCTAACCAGCATGGGGAGTTTCCTCGTAATGTCCCTGACCTGAAACCAAGAAGGCAGCAGACTTACTGACGGCTCGGGTCCAGTCTGCAAATGGGACCCTCTATTCCTCTGAGAAGGGAGTCACCCACCACGGCCACCCTTCTTTCTTTCATGGTAGAGGAAGTCACAAGGCTTGGTAGTGACTGCCTTGCATTAGGCTCCCTCCTAGGCAGATCCTCCATTGCCTCCCCATTCTTATCTCCTTCAGATTTCAGAGTGTCAAACCTGTTGCTTAGATGGATCAGGGGTCGAGGGCTAGGCAGGCATGGGGGGGCTCCTGTGATGTTGAGTTGGGACTCTCTTCCAACCCTCCTCATCAGTCAGGTCTGTCTGACTGTGACAGGGCAGGGAGTCAACCACTTTTCTGGGGGTATCTGCCTGGCAGCCTTCCCTCGGTGATGCCAGCAAGTCACTCCACCAGCCCATCTCCCGATCACACTCCCTGATGGTAAATTGTGAGTAAAACCTTGAGTAAAGTGTGAGTTCACCTCACCTAGACAAATGTATGAGTAGAAACATGGACTGACGTGAGGATAAACCCAGAGTAAACCCAGGATCCCATCCATCGGGCATGCACAGCCTCTGAGGGCAACTTTTTCCAGTGTTGCTGTGTAAAAAAATAGGTTCCTCACATCTAACCTATGTCTCCCCTTTTTAATTTAAATCCGTTTCCATTTGTCCTGTTATCATCAGACCATCCCATCCTTATTCTAGTGTTAGGCATCTCATCCTCAGATGGAAACCCTGGGGCTGAATTGGGATCAGTTTTTCAAAGAACCACGGGAGCTGCAAGTTCACCTAGCTGAGTTCAGATGTGCACAGTGAGGTGTCTGTGTGTGAGTCCTCATCTGAATCCTTGGTTTTTATTCCACAGCGACTGCACTGCTTATACACAGACTCTCAGTGATGCCCAAGGTGCCTTGGGTGATCCTAGTTTTGTGCTAGTGCTTGTAAACTGTGACGGAAAATCTATGAGATAGACACCTCCTTCTGGAGCATCAGCTGAGGGCCAGAATGGAGGAATTCTTGGCCATCCTAAATACCACCACAGCCGCGTGCTTAGGGCACCCAGTGTGTCTTTTGCACCTGACCCCATGGAGTATGTAGTGATATTCAGCTTACCGAAAGGATGAGCTCAGAACAGAAGAGGCAGATCTTCCTCTCTGCTCCATCTGTGGCATAGTCTGGATTTCAAGGCATTGCAAAGCTATGGCACATCTACGTTCTTGCACTGATGACAATTTAGTATGCTCTGGGCTTGCATTTCAATGCCATCTAATAAATCTAGGGTCATACCAGTTGACAGGAAGCTGGCAAATGTTGTCTTATCGTAAGGAAGAGAAAGAAAGATTACAAGGGGTACTATGGACCTCTCAGTCTCACTCCAGTGCTTGATAAAATTACGGAGAAAATGATGGTGGGAGTTACGGAAAAACACCTGAAGTACAATTACAGAATCACAGAATCACAGAATTACCCGGGTTGGAAGGGACCTCAAGGATCATGTAGTTCCAACCCCCCTGCCTAGCAGGGCCACCAAACATACACATTTACTGGATCAGGTTGCCCAGGGCCCCGTCCAACCTGGCCTTGAACACCTCCAAGGACGGGGCATCCACAACCTCACTGGGCAGCCTGTTCCAGGACCTAACCACCCTTCTAGTAAAGAACTTTCCCCTAACATCCAACCTAAATCTTCCCTCCTTCAACTTAAAACCGTTTCCCCTAGTCCTGCTATTATCAGCCCTTTCAAAGAGTTTACTCCCCTCCTGGGAGTAAGTTCCCTTCAGGTACTGAAAGGCTGCAATGAGGTCACCCCGCAACCTTCTCTTCTCCAGGCTGAACAAACCCAACTCCCTCAGTCTGTCGTCATAGGGGAGGTGCTCCAGCCCCCTGATCATCTCTGTGGCCCTCCTCTGGACCCTTTCCAAAATCTCCATATCTTTTTTGTACTGAGGGCTCCACACCTGGACACAGTACTCCAGATGGGGCCTCACAAGAGCAGAGTAGAGAGGGACGATCACCTCCCTATCCCTGCTGACCACCCCTCTCCTGATGGAGCCCAGGATCCCATTTGCTTTCCGGGCTGCCAGAGCGCACTGCTGGCTCATGTTAAGTTTCTCATCTATCAGGACCCCTAGGTCTTTTTCTGCCGAGCTGCTCTCAAGGACAACTCCTCCCAGCCTGTACAGGTGCCTGGGGTTCTTCCGGCCCAAGTGCAAAACCTTGCACTTTGCCGTGTTGAACCTCATTAGGTTCACCCGAGCCCAGCTTTCCAGCCTGTCAAGGTCCCTCTGAATGGCATCCGTTCCCTCCACCGTATTGACTGCACCACTCAGCTTGGTGTCATCAGCAAACTTGCTGAGGGTGCACTCCATTCCCTCATCGATGTCATTAATAAAGATGTTAAAGAGCACCGGTCCCAAGACAGACCCTTGAGGGACACCGCTCGTTACCGGCCTCCACCTGGACATAGAGCCATTGACCACCACCCTCTGTCTGCGGCCTTTCAACCAATTGCTTATCCATCGAGTTGTCCACCCATCAAATCCACCTCCCTCCAATTTGGAGATGAGGATGTGATGGGGGACCATGTCAAAGGCCTTGCTCAGGTCCAGGTAAATGACATCGGTCGCCTTCCCTTCATCCAATTCTGTGATTGGTCACCGACAACACAGTATCCCGAGGGGATGGTCCTATTTAATTTCAAGTCTTTTTATGACACCTTTATCCATTGAGCTGAACAAGGGAAGGCAGTTGATGCAATCCTTGAGGATTTCAGTAGAGCTTTTGATACTTTCTCCAGCACCCTTCTGGACAGAAATTCCTGCATACAGCTAGACAGAAACAGAACGTGGTGTGTTGTAATACAAGAAGAATTTTACAGAGCAGCAGCCATGGATTGAGATAAGGAGTTCACAGAGCAGCAGCTGCGGAGCAGGATAAACAGCATGAGAACAAAGGACATCTCTAGGAAAAGAATGAATGGCTCGTGGCTTTGAAGGGGAGTTATAGGGTTGTTATTGCAGTAGCTTTCCTCCAATTAGCATGTGTGATTTTTGGACGCCCTTGTCTGTCTCCTATAAAATCATGGCTTTTCGGGTAATAAATTGATGCAGCTATATGTAACTATATTGGTGTTTGTCTGCTTGTCCCAGCACGCTGACATTTTGCCTTTCAGGTTCACCAGCACTGGTGAGTGAGCAGTTGGCCAGTAGTTCTGTCCCAAAGAATTATAGTCAGTGGGTTCCATTGGGCTGGTAGATGGTCACTGTCAGAGTTCCCCAGGGTTCCATTTTAGGGCCAGTTTCCTTTCATGTTTATGCAGATGACTTGAATGCAGGACTAGAAGATGTTCTGATCAAGTTCGCTGATGAGACCAGATGAGGAGGTGCTGTTGCCTCCACTGAGGTTGGAGAGGACTTGCAGAGAGATGTGGACAAGTCAGAGAAGTGGGTACCAGTTGGTACTAAGCACCAAGTGCATTACGCATAACAAGAACAAGTGCCTGATTGTGCACCTGGCTATGGGCAACCCTGGACATACACACTGACTGGATATGGGACACATAAGAGAGGTCTGACTGAAAAGCATTGGGGGTCCTTCTCAACATAAAATTGGAAGTGAGTCAGCAGTGTGCCCAGGCAGCCAGGAAGGCCAACGGTACCCTGGAGCACATAAAGCAATTTATTGCCAGCTGGGTGAGAGAAAGGGTTGTCCCTCTTTGCTCTGCATTGCTACAGCCTCACCTGGAGCACTGGGTGCACTTCTGGGCACCGCATAACATAAAGGACATAAAACTATGGGAGAGTGTGCACTGGAGGGCACTGGAACTGAGAGATATGAAGTTCAGAGTTTCACTGGGATTGACTGCTTGTTCAGACTGGGCCCTTCTCACATCCCACATCCTGCAATGAGACACAGGGCACATGTGGGGTAGGAACTTAACAGCATCCTTGCACCACATGCAGAGCCTGGGATCTTCCGTTCCTATGTCTTTCACTTAAAATCATATAGACTTCCAACTCACTGCCACAGGAAGTGCCCTGAGCCAACATGAGAGACAGGATCTCCCTACTTCTGGTCTTGCAATCGGGGCTTGACCTGTCTGCTTCGTAAGGCAAAGGAGATGTTTCTTAGCATGCCAGTGCCTTTGCCTGCCTGTAGTCATGGCTTCCAGTTATCTTCTCTAACTAGTCTGTTGGGAAGCTTACTTGGTAATGGCCCTCAGTGGGACCATTAATATTCCAAGAAACTTCACTGTTACTTCTGACTTTGTCTTCTTGAGCACTTTGTGCAAACTTCTCTCTGCACTGGAGGTTGATGGACTCAGCACCAAATGCTCACTGGGGCCCATTATAACCTAAAGAGCCTCTTGTGCCTTGTACCTTCCTGTTCTCTTCTTCAGGTTTTCAGAATGTGTTCAGCAAAATGGGGAGAGCTTAAAGAGCAAGAATCCAAAATGCATTTATTTTCTATTTATTTATAGTTTGTTTTATACAAGAAGTTAAAGAAGCACTTTGCAACTGATGTCAATCCAGGATGTCCCAATGAGTTCTGTACTGTTACTGTGTTGACAAAGTTCCTCCTCAACCTCCCCATCCCACTCCTACTCACACTGGCCCCATGGGACTTGCATCACTTTTCCTCACATCACTCTTCTCCTCTACCGTCACCCGCTCAGTGTTAAACCTCCTTTGTACCAACTCCCACTGGCTTTCCACAGAGAACCAGCTGCACGCAGAAAAAAGAAAGAATTCTCTTTATTTACGGCCAACAAACAGAAGGAAAGGTGATGTAATTGAATGAACAGTAAAACACAGTGATCAACTGCATGCCATGTCCAAGCAGCTTCTATTGAGGTTTATTTTTCATAGGGAATATTTGCACAAGAAATGAGTTAGACACAGATAGGATGGGATAGATAGAATCACGGTGAAGGATTTGACAACAGACTTTTGAGGAATGGAGCAAATTTCAGTAATCTCCCTTGGATAGATCAGCCAGGGAGTTGGGAGGTATCAACTTAGAATTGAACAGGACTCGTGAGTATTTCACACACTGAGACAGGTTAACACATTCTTCTTGATTTCTATCTTTGTCTTCAACTCTTTTTTTCACTTTTACTGACATTAATAAACATCTTTCAGAATTCATGCTTTCTTTAAAGCATGAAAAAATGAAAGAGAGAAAGAGAAAATAAAAGAAATAGAAATAGAAAAAGGAAAAAAAAAAGGATACGGAAAGGGAAAAGGAAAAAGAAAAGGAAAAGAAAAGGAAAAGGAAAAGGAAAAGGAAAAGGAAAAGGAAAAGGAAAAGGAAAAGGAAAAGGAAAAGGAAAAGGAAAAGGAAAAGGAAAAGGAAAAGGAGAAGAAAACAACATAGAAAAAGAAAAAGTAAGAGAAAAAGAAAAGATAGGAAGGGATATCACAAATCAGACAGATAATTGGGAGGTATCTGACTGAACAGTAAGAAAGGGATGGGGAAATCTGGCAGGCTGTGGCAGGAGCATGTGTCTAAATGGCCTGCTGAAAACATGCCTTTAACCACGACCATTTATTTAGGACAGCTGGAGACACCTGGAGGATGAGGGATCAAATAGGCAGCAGGGAAGAGCAGCGGTGGGCGCCGGGATTTAGTCACAGGGCAATGATGGCACTGGCATCGCTGTCTGTGTCTCTGTACCTGAAAGCATCTGAATTAAAGGAAAAAAAAAAAAAAAAAGACACAAAATCCCAACAATGACTCATATTTACAACTAAAAATGGAACAAGACTCGTGAGAATTTCTCATGTTGAAAAGGGTTAACACATTTTCATTGATTTCTATCTTTGTCTTCAATTCTTTGTTTCAGTTTTATTGACATATATGTTCATCTTTTAAGCTTACAGCCTCAAAATAAATAAATAAATACATAAATAAAATTAGATCCTTTTGTCTTTTGCACGTGGCCTGATGCCCCTTTCACCTTCACAATTCCCACCAGACCTTCCATGCTGGAGAGTATGAGATCCAGCAGAACACCTCTCCTCTTTGGTTCCTCCATGGCTTGGTCAAGAAGCTGCCATCTGTGCTCTCCATGGATCTGCTGGATGCCACATGCCCTGCTGTGCTGTCCCTGCAGCACATACTGGAGTGAAAAAGGCTCCCAAAGGGGACAATGGCCAGACAACATGAGACTCCCATCTGTCTGCAGAGGGCACCTTCCACTTGCTCTCCCTGATCAGGAAGACAGGAAAAGACACTGATGGTCTCCTCTGTTGGCCATTTCCATTAGGTCTGACCTGGCTGCTCTGATATATTCTGATATATTCTTTGGGTGTTTTTTATTCATAGTGGCATCATATGTGCAGATCTTCATTACTGTGCTGAGGATGCCCTCTGAGCAGGGACAGCACAAAGCCTTCTCCACGTGCCTCCCTCACCTGGCTGTGGTCTCCTTGTTTGTCAGCACTGCTGCTTTTGCCTACCTGAAGCCCCCCTCACTCTCATCCCCAACCATGGACCTGATGATGGCACTTCTGTACTCGGTGGTGCCTCCAACACTGAACCCTATTATCTACAGCATGAGGAACCGGGAGATCAAGAACGCTCTCAGGAAGGTGTTTCCATAAGCACTATTCCAGCTTCCATAAAATGCACAACTTTCTCACAGGATTCCCAGTGATGGTTATTTATGTTTTATGCATCTTTGATTGTTTGTGTTTTATACAGCATTCTTCAAAAAATGTTGCAAATTATTTCACTTCCTTCCTACCTCCTTTCCATTTTTGCACTCCAATAACTCGTGTAAATGTGGAACCAGATTCCCTCAATAGGTTAAGAGATAAATAAATACTTTCAAAGTAAACTTTTCCTTAGCTCTTCTGTCTTCCTACCTTCTCTGGGTCTGGGGGAGGTAGAGCCGCAGACAGCAGCACAATGTGCTGTTTTCATTCCTGCTTCATTTACAGTGTCACAGTGCTCTCAAGTCCTCTCATTTGTGCAGGCCTGAAGGTCCTGTGTGTCTCACAACAGTCCAGTTGTCTCTACAGCAGCACTCTGGGGCTGCAGTCAGTTGTTAGCAATATGAAAAGGTCTGTCAGAGCTGGTCTCCTTGCTGGTACTGCCATAACAAGAGGGTCCCTTCAGGTCAGGACCATAGAACTGGAGGCCTCTTCCAAAGCTGGTGTAAGGAATATACCTCAGGAGCTGCTCCCTGATAAGACCTCAAGATCTTCTGGTGCTCTTCAGTGAGTGACCGGATTAGAGAGAATAATCCCAATGTGATCAGTAAGAGACTTGGGGCAGTGCTGTGGTATAAGGTTTTTGGGTTGAGATAAAGAGAAAAAGAAAACGATAATAATCATGACAAATGTATTTATACATATATAATATATTTAGTGTATTTTCACACATATACAACATATGCAGTTGCAAACATATAAGAACTAATCCCAATGCACACCTGTTTGCAAGTCCAGGACTAGTTGCTGGGGTTTTAACAGCCAGAGGGTTCACTGTAGGAGCTGTACTGACTTTCAGGCTGTTGCAGGAGTTGAAGGACCTCAGAGTTCATTGGCAGAGCTGGAACCACCACAGGACATGTGATTATGTTGGAGCAGCCACTGGGCTCATTGGAGGGGTTGGAGTGACCACAGGGCTGAACCTCCTGGCACAGTGCACCTCCCTTGGGAGGAATTTGTTTCACTTTCTTATCAAAATACTTGGAACAGCTACAGGACCCGTAGCAGGAGTGACTGCAGAGCTCATTATGAGGGATGGAGTGACAGTGGGATCTGTCCCAGAGCTTGGAGCAGCCACAGGATGTGTAGAAAAACTTGGTTATACTTCAGGGTCTGTGCCAGGAGTTGAAGAGGCTGCAGCACTGTCAGCGTTTCCAGCTCTCTGGATCTGGCACACTGCAGTCATGTGTGTATCTTGGGGGTTACCAGAGCCACAGCAGAACTGCCCCCAATTTTCTACCAGTTTCTCAGGATCCTGCAGTTGCTCGGAGATGAAGTTCCAAAGCCCTGGGGGTGCCCACCGCTCCAGGCAGCTGCCCAGACCGTCCCACACCCTCTGCCATGCAGAGCCTTCTCACCTTGGGGCAGATCTCTCAGTGATATTCCTAAATAATTGTTTAACCTCAATCATAGATTCATAGAATCACCAAGGCTGGAAAAGGCCTAAAAGATCATCCATTCCAACCGTTCACCTATTACCTATAGCTCCCACTAAACCTTGTCCCTCAACACAATATCCAGTACACCCCCGGACTCACAGAGGCGACAATGTAAATTCTGTAATTCCTAATCATATGGACAATATTACTTCCAAAACCCAAAGATGACCGCAGAGCTGAATGTGCACAAAACTTCACTTTGTAGGCTGCCAATTTTAACATGGTACAAACTGAGGTCAAACAGCATAGCAAAATAAATACCCTAATCCAGCATCCAAGCACCAAGTAAGGAGCTGTGCAGTGAAGCTTCATGAGAAGACTCAACAAGCTCCACACATAGGGAGCACATCCACACATATCAGTACCATGGCCTGCACTTCTCCAGCTCCCACAAAGATCTGAGTTATCTCGCTCTGGACAGATGTGCTGCTGTCTCAACCCTTGGAGCCTCACATCAGGCACCAAAATGATGGTGGTTGTTGAACCCAACATGTGGCTCAGCAGCACACAGTGCTTTGTGCACTTCCCAATTCCCAGTGGGATGGGGATGAGAACTGGGAAAAAAAGTACAACTTCTGGGTTGTAACAAAGCAATTTACTAAGAGAGATAAAAGGAGAGGAGTAATAGTTATCACTATATATCCGTTGATATGGAATCGTATGTAACAACTGATGCACAAGCACTTGCTCAGCACCACCAGACTGATGCTCAGCTGGGCCCTGGGCAGTGAAGAGACTGAGATGAACTCCCACCCATTTCAATACAATTTCTGCTTGCTGTCAGCTGATAGAGAACGTCCCTTTGGCCACTTTCAGTCAGCTGTCCTCACTCTGTTCCCTCCCAGCTCCATGTGCCCTTTACTGACCATGGCCTTGGCTCTGTACAACACTGCTTAGCAGCAGCTGTAAACATCAGAGTGTTATCAATGGTTTTCTCCTAGAACCAAAACACTGCACCACAGCAGACAGTCTGAAGAAAACAATTCCATCCCAGCTGTAACTCAGATTCCTGCCTGTCCCCTCTTCTTGTTCTTACTGATCAGGAAGCAAGGAACAGAATCTGCCACTCTCCTCTCTGAGCCCTTTCCATCAGTTCTCAGCTGGCTCCTCTGCCATCCCCAGGCAGAGCTCAGTGCCCTCTCATGGATGGCAGCAGCCTTTTCTCTTCTTCCTGCCCATCCGTCATGCAGAATCTGTACCCCATTTGCTACAGTACAGAGCTGAGAATCAACCCACCATGTCTCTGTGAACCAAACAAGACCCTAGGCCTGCAAAGGCACAGAGATTTGGAGTTAGCTGAGTGAATGTTTGTGGTCCTCTCATTAGTGTAAGGATTCTTCAGAATGCATCCCCTTCCAGAAGCATGTTTTGATTTTGCCTGGCTGGGCCTTGCATCTACACCATGCTACTGGTGTTCAGAAGGTGGCACACAGGTACCAGATCCATTGTGGGGTTCACAGTTTTCCAGTGAACATTGTCACTACCCAGGGCATGTCTTTCCTGAAGGTCCTCAGCAGCATTTGCCAGCTGGCTGGGGGTGTGCTGGAGACCCCAGGGAACTGCCATTCTGTTGTAATTCAAGAAGAATTTTACAGAGCAGCTGCCATGGATCAAGATAAGCAATTTACAGAGCAGCAGTTGCGGAGCAGGATAAACAGCATGAGAACCAAGGACACCTTTAGGAAAAGAATGAAAGGCTCGTGGATTTGAAGCGGGGTTTTAGGGTTCTTATTGCAGAAGCTTTCTTCCAATTAGTGCGTGTGATTTTTGAACATCCTTGTTTATTTGCTATAAAAGTACGGCTCTTCAGGCAATAGATGGACACAGCTATAATTAACTATATTGGTGTGTGGTTGTTTGTCCTAGAACACTGACCTTTTGCCTTCAGGTTCGCCAAGACGTGGGGGCCCGCAATGTCATGGGATTTAACTCTTGAACACCTGTGGGATCCCGAGAAACTAAGCCAGTATTTGAGTCAGGGATGGTGCAGCCTAGATAGATCTAAGGGGGTATGACTTATTTGGGGCTTGAATTGTGCTTACCGTGCTCTATATAACACTGTTCCGAAAAGAGAGAGTTTCCAAGCTGAGGTTCAAGCCAAAAAGGGAAATCCCCAAGTCAATTTTGATCAGTCACAGGAGGCACCAGTAACAATATCAGTTGCCTCTGCGGAAGGCAAGAAATGGAAATGGATGTCCTCATGTCTAGAACGGAAAAAAGAAGTGGAGGAGGAGGCAACAGAAGATCCAGGTGACAGGTCTGGATCAGTACCGAGAAAGGCAAAAGGAAAAGTGGAATGAAGAAGAGAGTGATGAGGAGGAAATCTCTATTACTGTTTGTCGACCCCTGAAGATGACTGAAATCGAAGGCGTAAGAAAGGAGTTCACACGGCATCAAAATGAATCTCTTGTTACCTGGTTGCTTCACTGTTGGGACAGCTGGGACGGTAGCTTGTTGTGATGTGACAGGCCCTTCCCCATATTCTGGAAGAATCTTAGTGCAATACAGTGGGTGTAGACAAAAAGGCGTAGGTTTATATAAGGATGTGTCTGTTTCAATAAATCGCCATTTTGCCACTTCATCTCCTTGGTGTCACTTGGTAATTGGCCTAGCTGCTGCTTCAGTTGAAGGCGAGAGATCGTAAAGAAATTAACGATCATAAAGCCTTCATGTGTATCATTAAAAATCTCAGCTATTAGACACAAGCGCTTTCGAGCTCGAGCAAGGAATAACAGTAAATTGCACTGTTATGTGTTATGCACTTGGTGCTTAGTACCAACTGGTACCCACTTCTCTGACTTGTCCACATCTCTCTGCAAGTCCTCTCCACCCTCAGTGGAGGCAACAGCACCTCCTCATCTGGTCTCACCAGCAAACTTGCTCAGAACGTCTTCTAGTCCTGCATGCAAGTCATCTGCATAAACATGAAAGGAAAGTGGCCCTAAAATGGAACCCTGGGGAACTCTGGAAGTGACCATCTACCAGCCCGATGGAACCCACTGACTATAATCCTTTGGGACAGAACTACTGGCCAACTGCTCACCCACCACTGCTGGTGAACCTGAAAGGCAAAATGTCAGCGTGCTGGGACAAACAGACAAACACCAATATAGTTACATATAGCTGCGTCAATTTATTGCCCGAAAAGCCATGATTTTAAAGGAGACAGACAAGGGTGTCCAAAAATCACACACGCTAATTGGAGGAAAGCTACTGCAATAACAACCCTATAACCCCCCTTCAAAGCCACGAGCCATTCATTCTTTTCCTAGAGATGTCCTTGGTTCTCATGCTGTTTATCCTGCTCCGCAGCTGCTGCTCTGTGAACTCCTTATCTCAATCCATGGCTGCTGCTCTGTAAAATTCTTCTTGTATTACAACACACCACGTTCTGTTTCTGTCTAGCTGTATGCAGGAATTTCTGTCCAGAAGGGTGCTGGAGAAATAGTATCAAAAGCTCTACTGAAATCCTCAAGGATTGCATCAACTGCCTTCCCTTGTTCAGCTCAATGGATAAAGGTGTCATAAAAAGACCTGAAATTAAATAGGAGCTTCCCCTCTGTATCTTGTGTTGTCTGTGACCTGTCCTTCAGTTGTTTTTCCATAACTCCCACCATCATTTTCTCCATAATTTTACCAAGCACTGTAGTGAGACTGACAGGTCCATAGTTGCCCGTGTCATCTTTCTTGCTCTTCCTTACGATGTGACAACATTTGCCAGCTTCCTGTCAACAGGTATGACCCTAGATTTATTAGATGCCATTGAAATGCGAGCCCAGAGCATGCTAAATTGTCATCAGTGCAAGAACGTAGATGTGCCATAGCTTTGCAATGCCTTGAAATCTAGACTATGCCACAGATGGAGCAGAGAGGAAAATCTGCCTCTTCTGTTCTGAGCTCATCCTTTTGATAAGCTGAATATCACTACGTACTCCATGGGGTCAGGTGCAAAAGACACAATGGGTGCCCTAAGCACGGGGCTGCAGTGGTATTTAGGATGGCCAAGAATACCTCCATTCTGGCCCTCAGCTGATGCTCCAGAAGGAGCTGTCTATCTCATAGATTTTCCATCACAGTTTACAAGCACTAGCACAAAACTAGGATCACCCAAGGCACCTTGGGCATCACTGAGAGTCTGTGTACGAGCAGTGCAGTCCCTGTGGAATAAAAACCACGGATTCAGATGAGGGACTCACACACAGACACCTCACTGTGCACATCTGAACTCAGCTAGGTGAACTTGCAGCCCCTGTGGTTCTTTGAAAAACTGATCCCAATTCAGCCCCAGGGTTTCCATCTGAGGATGAGATGCCTAACGCTAGAATAAGGATGGGATGGTCTGTTGATAACAGGACAAATGGAAATGGATTTAAATTAAAAAGAGGAGACATAGGTTAGATGTGAGGAACCTATATTTTTACACAGCAACACTGGAAAAAGTTCCCCTTAGAGGCTGAGCATGATGATGGATGGGATCCTGGTTTTACTCTGGGTTTACCCTCACGTCAATCCAGGTTTCTACTCATACTTTTCTCTAGGTGAACTCTCATTTTACTCAAGGTTTTACTCACAATTTACCATCAGGGTGTGTGATCTGGAGATGGGCTGGTGGAGTGACTTGCTGGCATCACCGAGGGAAGGCTGCCAGGCAGATACCCCCAGAAAAGTGGTTGACTCCCTGCCCTGTCACAGTCAGACAGACCTGACTGATGAGGAGGGTTGGAAGAGAGTCCCAACTCAACATCACAGGAGCCCCCCCATGCCTGCCTAGCCCTCGACCCCTGATCCATCTAAGCAACAGGTTTGACACTCTGAAATCTGAAGGAGATAAGAATGGGGAGGCAATGGAGGATCTGCCTAGGAGGGAACCTAATGCAAGGCAGTCTCTACCAAGCCTTGTGACTTCCTCTGCCATGAAAGAAAGAAGGGTGGCCGTGGTGGGTGACTCCCTTCTCAGAGGAATAGAGGGCCCCATTTGCAGACTGGACCCGAGTTGTCAGGAAGTCTGCTGCCTTCTTGGCTTCAGGTCAGGGACATAATGAGGAAACTCCCAATGCTGGTTAGGTCCACTGATTATTTTCCACTTCTCATAGTTTAGGTGGGCAGTGATGAAATTTCTTAGATAAGACTACAAACTATAAAAAGAGATTTCAGGAATTTAGGCCATTTAGTTCACAAAGTGTGAGATCAAGTGATTTTTTGTTCTATACCTTCAGTGGCAGTGAGGGACACAGAGCAGGCTTGGAAAGCAAAGCAATGAACAATTGTCTCAGAGGTTGGTACTGAGCCAGAAACTTTGAGTTCTTTGATCACAGGGCAGTTTACTTGGCCCATGGCCTGTTATCCATGAATGGAACCCAACTGTCTCAAAGGGGGAAGTGAATCCTAGCACAGATGGTAGCGGGGCTTATCGAAAGAGCTTTAAACTAGCTACAATGGGGGAGGGGACAAAACAGGGCTTACCAGAGATAAGCCTAGGGAAATGCTGTTTGAGCTGGGAGAGAGGCAGATGCCTCAGCTGAAGTGCGTCTACACCAACGCACGCAGCTTGGTCAACAAGCAGGAGGAGCTGGAAGCAACTGTGCATCTGACAAACCATAACCTAGTTGCTATTACTGACCCATGGTGGGACCATTGCTATGACTGGAGTGCTGTGATGGATGGTTACAAGCTCTTCAGAAGGAATAGAGGGGGAAGGAAGGGTGGTGGTGTGGCCCTTTATATTAAAGAGAGTTTTGATGTTGAAGAGCTTGGGCTTCAGAATGAAGTGCATGTTTGTAAGGATCAGGGGAAAGGCCTGTAAGTGTGACATCTTGCTAAACGTTTCTTATAAACCACCTAATTGATGGGTGAGGCATTCTATGAGCAGCTTACTGAAGTCGCAAGATTGCCAGAACTCATTTTCTTGGGAGACTACAACTTCTCTGATATATGCTGGGAATATAATAAATCACAGAGGAATCAGTCCAAGAGGTTTCTAGATTGCATGCAAGACAGCTTCCTTACGCAGCTGGTATGAAGTCCTACCAGGGGTGGTTCCTTGCTAGACCTGCTCTTCACTAACAGTGAAGGACTGGTAGGAGTTGAGAAGGTTGGGGACTGTCTTGGGCAGAGTGGCCATGAAATGGTAGAATTCTCTATTCTTGGAGATGTCAGAAGGGTGACTAGCAAAACTACTATCCTGAACTTCTAGAGGACGGACTTTGACCTGTTCAGGACACTTGTAGCACAGGTCCCTTGGGAGTCGCTCCTTATGGGTAAAGGAGTCCAGGAAGCCTGGACACTCCTCAAGATGGAAATCTTAAAGGCACGAGATCAGGCTGTCCCTGAATGCCATAAGGTGAGCCATAGGGGAAGAAGACCAGTGCAGATGAACTGGGAACAATTGTTGAGACTCAGGAAGAAAAAGAGAATCTACGCCCTCTGGAAGAAGGGACTGGGTACTTGGGGAGATTACAAGGAAGTTGCTAAGGTATGAAGGGAGGAAGTTAGGAAGGCACATTACTTCCCTGTCGCTTAATCCATGCCCAGAGCTTCTCAGCCATGTCACTGCCAACTGTAAGCTCCATGCAGAGTTCAAGTGGGACACAGAGGGCACAGCCTTCTGCTGGGTGGATGCAAGTGTTGGTGGAACCAGATGGGACAAAGCCCTCCCACCATGCCCTCCTGGGAAAATGGCCACCCCAAGAATGGCAGTCTGCCTCCTCCATGACCCCATCTGAAATGCTCCTGCACTGATTGATTAAAGGGCTTTAAACCAGGTCCAAATGGGGAAGGGTGGGGAATTGGATGTGACAGAGAAGGGCTGAGGGATGTTGTTGCTGTTGGAGATTGAATGGAAAGCCTCTGAGTTGTTCTATAGGATTGTGTGAGGATTCCTCAGAGAAAGTCTTGTTGCCAATACCCCATCCTAAATCTTACTGTGTACCCTCTGGGGGTAACCCCAACCTGCTGCTGCCCTAAAGTGCCTGTAGACCAGTGCGGGTAGCATGGGAAATAAACGGGACAAATCAAGAGAAAACCACAGAGCATTTCCTTTCATGCAGGCTGCTGCTTCTGAGCAATGCCCTGAACATCAGTACCATGGTGTAGATGCAAGGCCCAGCCAGGCTAAATCAAAGCATGCTTCTGGAAGGGGATGCTTTCTGAAGAATCCTTACACTAATGAGAGGACCACAAACATTCACTCAGCGAACTCCAAATCTCTGTGCCTTTGCAGGCCTAGGGTCTTGCTTGTCTCACAGAGACATGGTGAGATGGTTCCCACCTCTGAACTGTAGCAAAGTAGGTACAGACTCTTCATTACGATTAGGCAATGAAGATGAAGAAAGGCTGCTGCCATCTGTGAGAGTGCACTGAGCTCTGCCTGGGGATGGCAGAGGAGCCACCTGAATACTGATGGAAAGGTTTCAAAAAGAAGAGCAGCAGATTCTGTTCCTTGCTTCCTGATCAGAAAGAACAAGAGGAGGGGGACAGGCAGGAATCTGAGTTACAGCTCAGATGAATTTTTTTTCTTCAGACTGCCTGCTATGGTGCAGTGTTTTGGTTCTAGGAGAAAACCATTGATAACACTCTGATGTTTACAGCTGCTGCTAAGCAGTGTTGTACGGAGCCAAGGCCATGGTCAGTAAAGGGCACATGGAGCTGGGAGGGAACAGAGTGAGGACAGCTGACTGATAGTGGCCAAAGGGACGTTCTCTATCAGCTGACAGCAAGCAGAAATTGTATTGAAAGGGGTGGGAGTTCATCTCAGTCTCTTCACTGCCCAGGGCCCAGCTGAGCATCAGTCTGGTGGTGCTGAGCAAGTGCTTGTGCATCAGTTGTTACATACGATTCCATATCAACGGATATATAGTGATAACTATTACTCCTCTCCTTTTATCTCTCTTAGTAAATTGCTTTGTTACAACCCAGAAGTTGTACTTTTTTTGCCAGTTCTCATCCCCATCCCACTGGGAATTGGGCAGTGCACAAAGCACTGTGTGCTGCTGAGCCACATGTTGGGTTCAACAACCACCGTCATTTTGGTGCCTGATGTGAGGCTCCAAGGTTTGAGATAGCAGCACATCTGTCCAGAGTGAGATAACACAGGGCTTTGTGGGAGTTGGAAAAGTGCAGGCCATGATGCTAATTGTTTCCCTATTTGTGGAGCTTGTTGAGTCTTCTCATGAAGCTTCACTGCACAGCTCCTTACTTGGTGCTTGGATGCAGGATTAGGGTATTTATTTTGCTATGCTGTTTGACCTCAGTTTGTACCACGATAAAATTGGCAGCTGACAAAGTGAAGTTTTGTGCACATTCAGCTCTGCGGTCATCTTTGGGTTTTGGAAGTAATATTGTCCATATGATTAGGAATTACACAATTTACATTGTTGCCTCTGTGAGACCGGGGGTGTACTGGATATTGTGTTGAGGGACAAGGTTTAGTGGGAGCTATAGGTAATAGGTGAACGGTTGGAATGGATGATCTTTTAGGCCTTTTCCAACCTTGGTGATTCTATGATTCTAGGATTGAGGTTAAACAATTATTCAGGAATATCACTGAGAGATCTGCCCCAAGGTGAGAAGGCTCTGCATGGTAGGGGGTGTGGGACAGTCTGGGCAGCTGCCTGGAGCGGTGGGCACCCCCAGGGCTTTGGAACTTCATCTCCGAGCAACTGCAGGATCCTGAGAAACTGGTAGAATAGTGGGGGCAGGTCTGCTGTGAAACTGGTAGCCCCCATGAAACACACATGACTGCGGTGTGCCAGATCCAGAGAGCTGAATCTGCTGACAGTGCTGCAACCTCTGCAACTCCTGGCACAGACCCTGCAGCAGCTCCAAGGTTTTGCTACACGTCCTGCAGTTTCTCCAAGCTCTGGGAGAGATCCCGCTGTCACTCCATCCCTCATAATGAGCTCTGCAGTCACTCCTGCTACGGGTCCTGTAGCTGTTCCAAGTATGGTAATAAGAAAATGGTACAAATTCCTCCCAAGGGAGGAAGTACAGCCCTGCGGTGGCTCCAACCCCTCCAATGAGCCCAGTGGCTGCTCCAACATAGTCACAGGTCCTGTGGTGGTTCCAGCTCTGGCAATGAGCTCTGAGGTCACTTCAACTCCTGCAACAGCCCGACAGCCACTTCAGCTCCTACAGTGAACCCTGTGGCTGTTAAAACCCCTGCAACTAGTCCTGGACTTGCAAACAGATGCGCATATGTATTAGTATCTGTGCATATATGATTGCAACTGCATATGTTGTATATGTGTGAAAACATACTAAATATATTATATATGTATAAATACATTTGTCATAAATATTATCTTTTTCTTTTTCTCTTTATCTCAACCCATAAAATTTAAACCACAGCACTGCCCCGAGTCTCTTACTGATCTCCTTGGGACTATTCAATCTGATCTGGTCACACAGTGAAGAGCACCAGAAGATCTCGAGGTTTTCTCAGGGAGCAGCTCCTGAGGTATATTCCTTACATCAGCTTTGGAAGAGGCCTCCAGTTCTCTGGGCCTGCTCTAAAGGGGCCCTCTTGTTAATGAAATTGCCAGCAAGGAGACCAGCTCTGACACAGCTGTTTGTATTTCCGGCCACTGACTGCAGCCCTGGATTGCTGCTGTAGAGGCAACAGGACTGTTGTGAGACACACAAGACCTTCAGGACTGCACAAATGAGAGGACTTGAGAGCACTGTGGTGGTGTAAGGTGATCAGAAATTAAAAGAGCACGTTGAGCTGCTGTCTGTGGCTGTACCTCCCCAAATCCAGACAAAGTAGGAAAAAAGAAAAGCTAAGTAAAAGTCTATTTTGAAACCTTTTTAGGTATCTTTTAACGTATTCGGGGAATCTGGATACATGTTTACACCAGCTCCTAAAGTGACAAAATGGAAATTAGGTAGGAAAGAAGTGAAATAAATTTTTATTTACAAGTCCAATAACAGTTTTTTTGAACGTTGCGACATCTCACATAATCAAACAATCAAAGATGCATAAAACATGAAGAACCATCACTGGGAATCCTATGAGGAAGTTGTGCATTTTATGGAAGCTGGAATAGTGCGTATTGCAAAACCTTCCTGAGAGCGTGCTTTATCTCCCTGTTCCTCATGCTGTAGATAACAGGGTTCAGTGTTGGAGGAACCACTGCGTACAGAAGTGCCACTGTCAGATCCAGGAGTGGGGAAGAAATGGAGGGGGGCTTCAGGCGGGCAAAAAAGCCAGTGCTGAGAAAGAGGGAGACCACAGCCAGGTGAGGGAGGCACGTGGAGAAGGCTTTGTGCCGTCCCTGCTCAGAGGGCATCCTCAGCACAGCCAGGAAGATCTGCACATAGGACACCACTATGAAAACAAAACTCCCAAAGGCTAAACTGGCACTAAAAATGAGAAACACAACTTCCCTGAGATTTGATTCTGAGCAGGAGAGCTTGAGGATCTGGGGGATTTCACAGAAAAACTGGTTGACAACATTGCCTTGGCAGAGAGGCAGTGAAAACGTACTGGCAGTGTGCAGTAGGGAATTGAGAACCCCAGTGCCCCAGGCAGCTGCTGCCATGGTGGCACAAGCTCTGCTGTCCATCAAGGTCCCGTAGTGCAGGGGCTTGCAGATGGCAACATAGCGGTCATAGGACATGATGGCGAGAAGGGAATACTCTGCTGAGAGGAAGAAGAGAAAGAAAAAGAGCTGTGTAGGAGATGGCCCTGGTGTCCCAGAGGGTGTTGGCCAAGGCTTTGGGGAGAGTGGTCGAGATGCAGCCCAGGTCGAGGAGGGCCAGGTTGAGGAGGAAGAAGTACATGGGGGTGTGCAGGCGGCGGTCGCAGGCTACGGCTGTGCTGATGAGGCCGTTGCCCAGGAGGGCAGCCAGGTAGATGCCCAGGAAGAGCCAGAAGTGCAGAAGCTGCAGCTGCCGCGTGTCTGCCAACGGCAGCAGGAGGAACTCACTGATGGAGCTGCTGTTGGACATCTGCTGTTGTTGGGCTTGGAGTCCTGCTCAGAGTGCAGAAGATAATGACAAGTCCAGACCATTCTCAGACACTCCTCCTGCAATATTATGAAATGTTTTTATTCTCTTACAACAGTGTACATTTAGCACCATTACTTGCATTTAATTTCATGTATTTCAACATTCCTTAAGCAGAAGCAGCATATGGAGCTCTAACCTTCCTCTTATTTTCTTATCCCTTCTCCCTGGATATTTTCATCTGTTTCATGTCTCATATCTTTACCCTAAGTGCTCTTAGAGCCCTTTACCCCAGCTTCTGTGGCATTCAGTTTCAGTTAGAAAATGCTGCCTGTTTGTAGGATAAGTGAATTATTCATGCCTACAGAAAATGATGATAATTCCATCCTTCGAGAAAGGGGAGACTGAAAGCACATCATGTGTGACTGTTCACAAAACAAGCAATTGATTGACGAAAAATTCTCAGAACTCTTATTGCCCCTTTTAGATTTCTGACTCCAAACCTCTTTGCCTCAGAACAGGAAATGGAAACCCCCTGCCTTGGCTCTCCTCTTGCAAAGTGCCCTCAGAAACATTCCGTTGTGCAGTGGAGCTGTGATCCCCCTGCCCCAGGCAGCAGCAGCACAAGCCCTGCCCGGGGGCTCCTTCCCCCCACACATCTCCCCGCAGCGCCCTGGGCAGCTCCCCGGGCAGGCTGAGTGCTGAGCCTGGCAGGCGGCAGAGTCCCATACCCGGCACACAGCCCCTGGGGCACAGCAGGGACCCTGCTCTGCAGGACAGCCCTGGGCACCTGCCTGCAGTCTGGGCTGCACAGCCTGCAGCCGTGCTGGGACACGCAGCCCTCAGGGCTGTGCTCTGACACTGCAGTATGGAAGCCCTCAGCTGGAGCAGAAGGCTTTTTCCACAGTAAAGAAACATGCAGTGCCTACATCCAGATCTGCTATGGGATATCCCAAATTAAGTTGACCCTCTATGAAAAGCAGCTCACGGTCTGCAGTGAGACTTACCCTGTCATGGTCTGTGAGCAATGCTCCTGCAGAGAGCTCACAGCCCGCTCACGCCATACACATCCTGCAAGCTCTCTCCAGTTTCTCTCCTCTCCTTCTGTCACCTGCAGGCTGTGCTGTGCACAAGAGCTGCTCCTGGGCACAGCTGTCTCTCTGCAGCTCTGCCCACTTTTATGAGCTCCCTGTGTCCCAGGTGCCAGGACAAGCAAGCAGCAGATGATGTCATTTTTATCCTTCCCACTCATCTCCCCTGACATGTCCCTGGGTCCCCATGGCCAACAGCTCCTGAAAGACAACAGCATCATGACTGTGCTTTGAAATCCGCTCAATTAACCACCACATGTCCAGTGGTCAGTGACTGATTGGAGACATATAACAAGTACTTTCAGAGTTAGTTTGATGAAGCAAAAGGGCACCCAGCTGAGGACGGGGAGGTTTGGACTTTCCCTGTGCAGGGCAGTGATCCAGCTGAGGCAGTGCAGGAGTCTCATCCCTTGACAGAAATCCTGGAGCTGAAATGGGATTCAGCTCCCTACACACCCACAGGAGCTGGGATTCCTCTGGTTCAGTTCAGAAGTGCACAAGGAGTTGCCTGCATGTGAGCTCCTGCTCTGAGTCCTTGGTCCTTCAGCGGGGAGGCAGTTGCTCACACACAGACACTGGGTGATGCCCAAGTGCCTGGGCTGCTCCTGATGTGTGCCAGTGCTTGTAAACTGTGTGGGAAATCCCTGAGACAGACAGCTCCTTCCTGGGCATCAGCCGAGGGCCAGAGAGGGGATAGCACCGGCTGTCTGGTGAATTCACATGCAGCTACAAGAGCAGTACAGGGCCTTCAGCAAAGCCATGCCCATGGTGTGTCCGTGCTGCTACGTCACCTCCAAGACACACGATCTGTCTAATGTTTGTGTGCCACCTTCTGCACACCGATACCATAGATGAGCTATCCAGTCAGGCAATGTCCAGTGATGCTTTTCAATTAGGATGTTTACTTCTGTGCTTTTGCACTAATGCAAACACAAACACACAAGAAGCTAGAAATCTTGGTAGAGCTGCTGGCCTGAGCTCCTGTTTGGACCATGGGGACACAGTTTAATGGCTTCCACAACTGCACTGTAGCACAAGGGGGATACCGAGTCTTTAGGATGGATGGGCGAGGAGACAAAGAAGGGCGACTTCCTTCTGTGAGAGTGCACTGAGCTCTGCCTGGGGATGGAAGAGCAGACAGGTCAGAGCTTATGGAAATGGCAAACAGAGGAGACCATCAGTGTCTTTTCCTGTCTTCCTGATCAGGGAGAGTCAATGGAAGGTGCCCTCTGCAGACAGATGGGAATCTGATGTTGTCTGTCCCTTGTCCCATTTGGTGGCCTTTGTCACTCCATTATCTGCAGCAGGGACAGCACAGCAGGGCATGTGGCATCCAGCAGATCCATGGAGAGCACAGATGGCAGCTTCTTGACCAAGCCATGGAGGAACCAAAGAGGAGAGATGCTCTGCTGGATCTCATACTCACTGGCATTGAAGGACTTGTGGGAACTGTGAAGGTCAAAGGGGCATCAGGCCATGTGCAAGATGCAAATGTATCTCTTTTTATTTATTTTGAGGCTGTAAGCTTAATAGTTGATCATAAATGTCAATAAAACTGAAACAAATAATTGAAAACAAAGATGGAAATCAATGAAAATGTGTTAACCCTTCTCAACATGAAAAATTCTCATGAGTCTTGTTCCATTTTAAGTTGTAAATATGAATCTTTGAGGTGATTTGATGTCTTTTTTTTTCTTTTACTGAAACTACAATGTTTTCCAGAACTGTGTTCGCTGGACACAAATGTCTTCAGATTCAGAGACACAGACAGTGGTGCCAGTGCCAATGCCCTGTGACTATAGCCCGGTGCCTGGCGCTACTCTTCCCTGCTGCCTACTTGATGTGCCTCATCCTCCAAGTGTTTTCAGCTCTCCTAAAGAAATGGCCATGGTTAAGGGCATGTTTTCAGCAGGCCATTTGGGCACAAACTACTCCTACTGCCCTCCAGATTTCTCCATCCCTTGCTCTTTGTTCAGTCAGATGCCTCCCAATTATCTGTCTGATTTCTGACTTTCAGGGGGATTACTGGAATTTGTTCCATCTCCCCAAAGTCTGATGGAATGTGTTGTCAACTCCTTCACTGTGATTTGATCTATCCCTTCCTATCTATTCTTTTTCTTTTTCTTCTTATACTTTTTCTCAATCACTGTCTCTTTTTTATTAAGGCACGAAGTCTGAAAGATGTTCATTAATGTCAGTAAAAGTGTAAAATAGAGTTGGAGACAAAAATAGAAATCAGTGAGAATATGTTAACTCGTCTCAATGTGTAAAATACTCACAAGTCCTGTTCAGTTTTAAGTTGATACCTCTCAACTACCTGGCTGATCTATCCCAGGAAGATTACTGGAATTTGTTCCATCTCCCAGAGTCTGATGGCCTCTGTTGTCAACTACTTCACTGTGATTCAATCTATCCTATCCTACCTCAGTATAAATCATTTCTTTTAAAAGTATTCCATATGAAAGACAAACTTCAATAGATGCAGCTTGAACATGGCATGCAGTTGATCACTGTGTTTACTTTTCATTCAATTGCATCACCTTTCCTTCCATTTGCTGGCCAGATAAAAAACAGAAATCTTTCCTTTTCCATGTGTAGCTGGTTCTCTGAGGAAAGCCAGTGGGAGTTGGTGCAAAGCAGTTTTAACACTGAGTGGATGAATGCAGAGAAGAGTGATGTGAAGAAAAGTGATGCAAGTCCCATAGGTCCATTGTGAGCAGAAATTGGGTGGGGAGGTTGAGAAGGACCTTTGTCAACACAGTAACAGTACAGAACTCATTGGGACATCCTGGATTGGTATCAGTTGCACAGTGCTGCTTTAAACCCAGATATAAATAAAGAGACAATAAATTTATAATGGATTCTTTCTCTTTAAGCTCTCTCCAGATATCCCTTATTTTTGCTGAACAAGTTCTGATAACCTGAAGAAGATAACAAGATGGCATAAGGCACAGGAGATTCTTTAGGTTATAATGGGCCACAGGGCACATTTGATGCTGAGTCGACCAACCTCCAGTGCAGAGAGAAGTTTGCACAAAGTGCTCAACAAGACAAAGTCAGAAGTAACAGTGAAGTTTCTTGGAGTATTAATGGGCCCAGTGAGGAACATTAACAAGCAAGCTTCCCAAGGGACTTGTTAGAGAAGATAACTGGAAGCCATGACTACAGGCAGGCAAAGGCACTGGCATGCTAAGAAACTTCTCCTTTGCCTTACGAAGCAGACAGGTCAAGCCCTGATTACAAGACCAGTGGTAGAGAGATCCTGTATCTCATGTTGGCTCCTGGCATTTCCTGGGGCAATGGGTTGGAGGTCTGTATGATGTTAAATGAAAGACATGGGGACAGAAGATCCCAGGCTCTACATGTGGTGCAAGGACGCTGTGAGGTTCATGTCCCATATGAGACCTATGTTTCATTGCAGGATGTGGGATGTGAGAAGGGCCCAGTCTGAACAAGCAGTCAATCCCTGTGAAACTGAACTTTATATCTCTCAGTTCCAGTGCCCTCCTTTGCACATTCTCCCAGAGTTTGAAGTCCTTTATGTTCTGTGGTGCCCAGAACATAGTGAGGCAGTAGCAATGCAGAGCAGAGGGATGATCCTTTCCCTCACCCAGCTGGCAATAAGTTGCTTCATGCACTCCAGGGGACTGTTGTCTTTCCTGGCTGCCTTGGCACACTGCTGACTCACATTCAGTGTGATGCTGACCAGCACCCCAACCCTTTCCAGTCAGAATCCTCTCCAGTGTCCCATATCCAGTCAGTGTGTATGTCCAGCATTGCCCCTACCCAGGTGCACAATCAGGCACTTGTTCTTGTTATACTTTATGCACTTGGTGCTTAGTACCAACTGGTACCCACTTCTCTGACTTGTCCACATCTCTCTGCAAGTCCTCTCCACCCTCAGTCAAGGCAACAGCACCTCCTCATCTGGTCTTATCAGCAAACTTGCTCAGAACATCTTCTAGTCCTGCATGCAAGTCATCTGCATAAACATGAAAGGAAAGTGGCCCTAAAATGGAACCCTGGGGAACTCTGGAAGTGACCATCTACCAGCCTGATGGAACCCACTGACTATAATCCTTTGGGACTGACCTACTGGCCAACTGCTCACCCACCACATTGTGTTTCTGTCTAGCCATATGCAGAACATTCTGTCCAGAAGGTTGTTGTGAGAAACAGTGTCAAAATCTCCACTGAAATCCTCAAGGATTACATCAACTGGCTTCCCTTGGTCAACTAAACGGATAACTGTGTCACAAAATGAGCTTAAATTAAACAGGACCTTCGCCTCACAAACTTGTGTTGGCTGCGACCAATGACAGAATTGTCCTTCAGCTGTTTTTCCATAACTCCCACCATCATTTTCTCCATAATTTTACCAGGCTCTGGACTGACAGGTCCATAATTGCCCATGTCATCTTTCTTGCTCTTCCTTACAACGAGACAACATTTGCCAGCTTCCTGTCAGCTGGCATGACCCTAGACTTCTTTAGATGCAATTGAAATGAGAGCCCAGAGCACACAAAGGCGTCATCATTGAAAGAAAGTAGATGTGCCATAGCTTTGCAATGCCTTGAACTCCAGAGTAGGCCACAAATGGAGCAGAGGGGAAGATTTGCCTCTTCTGTAGTGAACTCATTCATTTGGTAAGCAGAATAACACTACCTGATACATGGGGACTGTGTCTCTGCTCTGCTCTGCTCAGCTCACAGGGCAGCGGTCCGGCAGGGTGTTGCTCTCATGTCAGTGCAGGTAAACTCACTTTAACCCTTTTTCCTCTGTAAATGCTTCCTCTATTTCTATGCTCAGATACACTTCCACATTCCCTCAAGTACACTTTCATATATCATTAACAATTACACTTTCTTATACCATCAAAACAGTTTGTCAAACAGTACAGTTCTTCAGTTCACATAAACTCCCTTAATACAGTCTGTATTCTTCAGCTATAAACACTGTGCCACAGAACCAGCACTGATTGAACCACCTCCCTCACACACTTCCTCGCAAGCAGTACATAGTATTACATAAATGGGTTGACACTCATTGGTCGGGTGGAATGTACACCTCTCCTCAGGACCATCTTATTAATCTACAGAGTACAAACTCCTGTCTTCTTACATACAAGCAGAAAGTACATATGAGTGGACAGACAACACAGTCTTTCACTTTGTCCGTGTCTGGCCATTTCCCTCACAGGAGGAAGGAAACATGGATCAGGACTCGGCACTCACCCTGCAGCTGTTCTGTGTCTCACTCACACCACACTCACTCTGACATTTAGATCAAGAACCATGGTTTATTCATACTACACAATGCTGACAACGTTTTCTAGCTGGAATCTTAATAACACTCATACTCTGGTCGACCAGTTGCATACGTTAATGTTTTTCCCAGAGTCGTCTTGACACACGGTACCAAACACTTAAAGCAGATGATAATATTGAACATACAACCTATAAGCCCCATGATTACACCTTGGAGAACCCAGGCTACCATTTGACAGGCTATCCACTATATCCCATACCCGTAGGAGAGACCAACCTAGGTCCCTCCTATTGCCAACCACCTGGGAGAGAGTATTTGTTCTTGTTTCCATTCATATGACATACAGTTCCCTTTCATAGGAACTCACCCAAGGAGTCTTCCTACCCCAGCTGGCAACCAAAGCCATGAGCTCACCTCCCTGGGAGCAGCACGTATGGCTGTAAACTGTGTAGGATGTCTCCTCAAGACATATGAGCTCCACTTACCATACACATACCTGGTCCACCTACGGGTGGTCCTTGTCTGTCCCTGCAGTGATCAGGTGAGGAAGGGAGTCCTTCAGAGAAATCTCAGGGTGCGCCAAAAGTGTCTCCCTCTCAGCTGGTCCTGCAGCGAACAGAGCTTGTCCCATCTGGGCCGCCAAATTGACTACAGGAATTGAACTCTATAACCTCTATAACTGATACAGTCTCCCATGACATACTTATACCAAAGTTGAGGAAGTATGGGATAGGTGAGTGGACAGTGAAGTGGGTCGAGAATTGGCTGACTGGCAGAGTGCAGAGGGTTGTCGTTGGCGGTGCAGTGTCTGGCTGCAGGGCTGTAACTAGCGGCGTCCCCCAGGGGTCTGTGCTGGGTCCGGTCTTGTTCAACATTTTCATCAATGACCACCCTCAGCAAGTTTGCTGAAGACACGAAGTTGGGAGGATTGGCTGACACACCTGAAGGCTGTGATGCCATTCAGCGAGACCTGGACAGGCTGGAGAGCTGGGCAGTAAGAAACCGGATGAGGTTTAACAAAAGCAAGTGTAGAGTCTTGCACCTGGGTAGAAATAATTGCATGCACCGGTACAGGCTGGGGGAGTTGCTGCTGGAGAGGAGCTCTGATGAGAGGGACCTGGGCATCCTGGTGGACGACAGATTGACCATGAGCCAGCAGTGTGCCCTTGTAGCCAAAAAGGCCAATGGCATCCTGGGGTGTATTAAAAACAGCATGTCCAGCAGGTCGAGGGAGGTGATCCTCCCCCTCTACTCTGCCCTGGTGAGGCCTCATCTGGAATACTGTGTCCAGTTCTGGGCTCCCCAGTACAAAAAAGACAGGGATCTCTTGGAAAGAGTCCAGCAGAGGGCCACAAAGATGGTGAAGGGCCTGGAGCATCTCCCCTATGAGGAGAGACTAAGTGAACTGGGTCTGTTTAGCCTTGAAAATAGAAGGCTGAGAGGGACTTGATCCAGGTTTATAAATACCTGAAGTGTGGGAGCCATAGTGGTGAGTCTGGTCTCTTTTCAGTAGTGCGTGGGGACAGGACTAGGAGTAACGGGCTGAAACTTCAGCATAGGAAATGGGACCATAGGAAGTTCTGCACTAATGTGTGCAAGAACTTCTTTATGGTGAGGGTGACGGAGCACTGGAACAGGCTGCCCAGGGAGGTGGTGGAGTCTCCTTCTCTGGAGCTATTCAAGACCCGCCTGGACGCCGAGCTGTGCAACATGGTGTAGGGAGCCTGCTTTGGTAGGGGGGTTGGACTCGATGATCTCTAGAGGTCCCTTCCAACCCCTACAATTCTGTGATTCTGTGATGAAGCTGCAGGTTCAGTTCTCTTCCTTTCAAGTTCTTTCTCCCATTTTTGTCCAATTCTTTGTCCTTTTAAGTTTCTTATTCCAATTTTTTTGTCCAATTCTTTTTCTTTTTACTTTTTTAATACAATTATTTTCTCTATTTTTTGTCTAATCCTTTGTCCGATTTGTGTACATTTTGTGTCCATTTTTTGTCTTTTTGTCCCTGCCCTACATAATTACCTCACCTGGTGCCTATGCCAATTTTACTGTGGTCAGAATGCCCTAGTCTCAAGTTTACTCTGTTCGGAAGCTTTCTTTGTGAAAGGCAAATTTTCCTATGCTACATACAGAAATACTGACAATTTGTGCTGCAAAAACACAACCTACCTCTCACACCTGGAATCTATTACTCAGGGACGCTGTAGGGGACGCTGCACAGGTTGGCAGTATTGTGTGGAGCTTGGGGGCAGACGCTTCCTTCTGTTCTGAGCAGATACGAGGGCCCAGCCCCCTTCCTTTCGTGGGCTGTCTAGGTCTCTGACCTGCAGCTGAGCAGCTGGATTGGCTCCTCCCACTCGCGGGGACTTAGGATGAGGCTGTTTGTCTGCGGTGGAAGTAGGCTCACACCTCCCCCTACCTGTCTCCTTCACAGATTCCCAAAAGCTCCTCAGGCTGCTGATTTCTTGCAGCAGCCTGGCCATCTGCTCGAGCAGCTCCTTGAGCAGGGTACACCGGCAACCAGGTTCTTTTAACTTAACTAGCTCGTAGGTATGGTGAGATGTTTCCTTTATTGCCATCTAAATGGAAATCACAATGAGACGGGTGGCTTGCTGCTGTTCTTCTCCAGTGCCAGAGAAATCCACGTAGCCCAGCACTGTGGGAGGCGGTTCCTCCCAACACCACTTCAATCCACTTTGCCCAGCCTCCATTTTGTGCTGGGGCCAGAAGGCCGCACTGCCCCACAGCGCAGAAGGCCACTGCCCCACCCTCCATGACGTGCTGGGGGCACAGGGTCTCACTGCCCCATAGCGTTCAAGGCCACTGCCCCACCCTCCATTATGAGCTGGGCCAGAAGGCCCCACTGTCCAATAGCACTGAAGGTCACTGCCCCGCCCTCCATTATGAGCTGGGCCAGCACACAGCACAGAAGGTGCTGGCGCAGCACCCCCAAGGCATTCACTGTCTGCACACCCTTGCGACAGGGACGAGAGGCAGTGGGCGCTACGGGGTCAGGGGCATCTGTCCTTGCAGATCCCACGAGTGAGAGTGATTGTTGGTGGCCTTTGGCTACAGCTTTTGGAAGCCGAAGGTCTATTCAGATTCCCATGGCCATGCTGCGAGGCAGTGCCAGACGGGGACAAGCCAAGTGCAGCCGGCCCTCTCCCCGCCGGGGCCCGGCACAGCCCCCAGCCTGCGCTGTGCAGCAGGAGAACAGCTGGGAGCTGGAGGTGCTGCAGGCCCAGCTGGAGGGCGAGCGGCTCCACTGCCAGGAGCTGCAGCGCCGCTGGGCTGCCGAGAGATGTGAACTGCAGAAGGCAGCAGAGCGTGAGCGGCAGCTGCTGACCGACCAACTGCGCTGTGACTGGGAGAAGCAGCAGGCCCAGGAAGAGCAGCAGCTGAAGGAGTGGGTGCAGCGGCAGCGGGTGACGGGGACCCGGCAGCTGCTGCTCTGGAAGGAGGCCGAGCTGCGCGTGACAAAGGAGCAGCTGCAGCGTGATTGCGATGCAGCCCTGCGCCAGGCTCAGGAGCTGCAGCAGCAGCTGGCCAAGGTGCTGAGGAACCCCCCCAGCAGCGAGGCGGCCCATGCCCAGCTGCAGGACGTCCTCAGCAAGCTGCGCTGGGAGATGGATGGGGAGCAGCCCGCCTGCATCCGCCACCTCCAGCGTCAGCTGGAGCTGGAGAGGAGGCTCTTCACCTTTTACATCGTGGGGAGCTGGGCAGATGTGCTCCGTAACGCAATGTCCTGCTCCCAGGACGGAATGGGAGCTCTGCGCCGCCACCGTGCAGAGCAGGGCTCCAGTCAACCGGCCATGAAGGACGCTCAGGTCCAGGTAAGATGACACACTGAGAGAGTGGGGATTGTTCAGCCTGGGGAGGGGGGGCTCTGGGGACACCACAGAGCGGCCCTCCAGTGCCTGAAGGAGAACTGGGGAAAGCTGGAGATGTACTGGTTGTAAGGGAGGGTAGTGATACAAAAAAGGACAACACCCTGAAAGTAGAAGAGGGGAGATCTGGATGAAATATAAGAAGACGGGACACCATGAAGGGGCAGAGGTGCTGGCACAGGCTGCCCAGAGAGGCTGTGGTTGCCACACGCCTGGCAGTGCCCCAGGCCAGGCTGGATACACCTTTGGGCAACCTGACCTAGTGGAAGTTGTCCCTGCCCTTGGCATGGGCTTGGAACGGGAGAGTCTTGAAGACCCCTTCCTACACAAACCATTCTGTTATTCTATGATTTTCTGGTTCTAGGTGCCAGAGACAGCCAAGGAAGACCTGGGGCTCCCGGGCAGCCAGCCCTCTCCCCGCTGGGGCCCGACACAGCCCCCCACCTGCCCTGCACAGCGGGAGGAGAAGAGGCAGGAGCTGAAGGCACTGCAGGCCCAGCTGGAGGGCGAGCGGCTCCGCTCCCAGGAGCTGCAGCGCCGCTGCGCTGCTGAGAGACGTGAGCGGCAGGAGGCGGCAGAGCGGGAGCGGCAGGTGCTGGCCGACAAACTGCACTACAAGTGGGAGCGGGTGCGGGTGTCAAAGCTGCAGCGCCTGCGGGAGCAGAGCCTGAGGCAGTGGCAAGCAGAGATCTGCCAACTGCTGCAGGAGAAGGAGGCCCAGCTGCACCAGATGCAGGAGCTGCTGCAGAAGCAGCGCAACGACACCATCCGCCAGGCATGGCAACTGCAGCGGCAACTGGTGGAGGCACTGCTGAGGTGCGACAGCAGCAGAGCAGACCGCAGAATGCAGCAGGAAGTCCAGCGGCAGCTCTGCTGGAAGTCCCGTGCAGAGCAGGCCGTGGAGAGCAAGCGCCTCCAGTGTGAGCTGCAGGAGCAGAGAAGACGCTTCCTGCAGTACATCCTGGAGCACGTGGAGGGGCAGCCACGCGTCTTCTTCAACAGGGCCAGGGCCTGCCATCGGGCTGTAGCAGAGGTGGGTGTTCAGGCTACAGAGCAACAAGAGGCCTGCCCACCTGAGCGCAGGGAGCAGCAGGAGCAGAACACCCATCTGCTGAGTAAGCTGAAGGAGCTGCAGAGACGGTGCAGCCTCCTTGAAGAGAAGAGCAGAAGCTCTCAGCAGATGTGGGAGGAGGTGGAGTGGCTCAAGGACAAGATGCGTACGCTCTGCCTCCGTACCCAGCAGCTGCTGGAAATAGTCTGGCAGCTCAAGGAGGCCTCTTCCGCATCCAAAGACACCACAGAGAAGGCAGAGGAGGTCAACCATCTGCAGGGACAGCATTTGGAAAAGGAGGCTGCAGAGCAACAAGAGGCCTGCCCACCTGAGCACAGAGAGCAGCAGGAGCAGAACACCCACCTGCTGAGTACGCTGAAGGAGCTGCATAGACAGTGCAGCCTCCTTGGAGAGAAGTGCTGCCTGCTGAGGAGCAGAAGCTCTCAGCAGATGTGGGAGAAGGTAGAGCAGCTCAAGGACAAGATGCGTATGCTCTGCCTCCGTACCCAGCAGCTGTTGGAAAGAGTCCGGCAGCTCAAGGAGGCCTCTTCCACATCCAAAGAGGCCACAGAGAAGGCAGAGGACATCAACCAGCTGCAGGGACAGCATCTGGAAAAGGAGAATGAGACGGCCAAGGAAGACCCGGGGTTCCCAGGCAGCACAAGCAGCAAGCTGCTGGAGCAGTGCAGCTACCTCCAACAAGCCCTGAGCAACCTGGAGAGTCACTGCCAGGCCCTGAGGGCCCAGAACCACCTGCTGAGAGACCTCCAGCAGGCTGACATCAAGCTTGGAGCGCTCAGCAAGCGTCTGGAGGAAAAATGCACACAGCTCCAGGAGATGGGGAAAAAGCTGAGGCCACACAGAAATCCCAAACAGGAATGCCCCAATCCCCAGGAAAAGCCAGGGGAGTCAAAAGAGTGGCCAGTGGCAGTCTGCATCTACATTTTCGCAGACCATCACCACCAAAACAAAGATTCTTAGCTCGTCACAGCTACAAAATCCTTATGAGGGCCCTAATGAGGACCCAGAAAACGAGCTTCCACTGACAGCTGGACAATACGTTTACATCTGTGGAGACATGGATGAGGATGGCTGGTTTCTGGGAGAGCTGACGGACGGCACAAGAGGACTGGTCCCTTCCAATCTGGTGGAAGAAGTTTCAGATGATGACCTGGATATCACCGTGCCTCCAGGGCTTCGTGATCTCCTGCTGGATACCGATGAGGAAGAGAGACCAGGCAGCAGGAGCAGGGGCAGAAAGTGATGGTCACCATCCAGAAATCTGTGTCCGTGTGTTGGCTCAGCCTGGGGGACGCCGAGATTCCTCTCCATAAGACAGCAACATCCCATCAAGATTCCACCTTTCTGGATGAAGGCTACCTCATGCTCCACTTGACGTTCAAGTGGAGTGTGGTCCATCAGCAGGAAGGCCTTAAAAATTCATCCCTTGTAAGACTGAAAATTTATTACATTGGACTGGACTAAAAGAACAAAAACCACCAAAAACACCAAAACAACTTCAAAAAATTTATATATTATTTATATATTATATATATTATAATATATGATTATATAATATATATTATAATATACATAATATACATTATATACATAATATATATAATATAATAAATAAAATAATAAATAATATTATATTATATATATTATAATATTTTTTAAAAAACTAATAAAAATAACCAAACCCAAAAACTGTGTCCAGTCTTCTTGTTTTTAGACAGTCTGCTCTTGTAAAGGTACAAGGAAAGGTAGAGGCTGAGGAAAGCCTCCAAAGTCTTTCTCAAGTGCTCTACCTACAAGTATTAGAATCAAGAGAGAAAGGAATCATCACTGCTTGCCTCTGTTCTTTGGGACACCTGAAGAACCTTGGAAGGCCACACTTCCTGAGCCCTACAGACAGTCTGTTCCAAAGCAGCTGTTTGATCATTTCCATTGTGTGACAATGCATAGCGCTTGCATCGTCTGCAGGCACGGACTCAGATGCAAATCCACATCCTTAACTGTAGGTCCGTACATCCTTTATATACATGCTCCAGCTCCCCATTCAAATTTTCTTTCTGTCCCTACATGTCAGCAGAGCACTTAGCAAGTCTCCTTCACATCTAGACACCAACTGCCCATACAAGTGTGTTTGATAATGCACACGGCTGCGGCCAGCACTCTGTGTAAAGAGAAGCTGTCAGAGAGCTGCACATCAGGGAGGGGTTCCTTGGTCTCAGCCTCTGCTTGCTTTTCTGGCTGGCTGTGAGGGACGCTCACGACCAGGTGAGATGGCACACACAGGGCGTGGATCTCTGGGAGATAGGACAGTTACATTCCGTGGAGCCAGATGTGCGTTCTTCATTCTCGAGTGTTGAAATCTCTTCTGGTGACAAAGCTGGTGAGACTCAGACAGAGGGATGCCGGTGGATGAGAAGGCCAAAAAGACAGCAAGAGCTGGAACAGTACCTGTGGGAGATGCCGATGAGCATGGACTTGATCAACCTGGTTCTCCAGGGAAGGTTTTGGAGAAGGCAAGGGGCAAGAGATGGGAGCGAAGGGTGACAGCGAGATACTCTCAGCCATCATTTGTGTGCCGGGGACAGAAAAGCCACTGGCACTGGAGTTTCTTGCTTGCTTGCAGGAGACTCGAGCTTTGTGGAGATGGCCATGTATTTCAGCAGGGAGGAGCAGGCGCAGTGAGTGCTCTGCCGAGATATGATGCTGTAGACATACGATTCCATGGCCCTGCTCGCAGAGGGCTTTGCTGCCTTTCCTCCTCATGAAGGCATCTTGGGCACTGCAGAGTGAGCCTGCACATGCAGCAGAATAAGTGCAGTGCATTTCCTTCCTGATGAATGCAACAGCAACTACAAAAGAAACACGAATGAGTGTGAGTATCAGAAGAGATTAATGTGCTCTGGACTCTGAGGAAAGACCCACAGTCACCGCTGGCAAGCAGGTGTCAGTCAACCTTTCAATGAGGTTAGGGAGGGATGAAACAAGGCTCCAAGTATTTGTTGCACAGTTGAGTTGCTTCCTGCTGTGCTTCACAGCACAACGTGTTTTTATAAAGATGAATGCCTGGGAAACGGAAAGACTACTTTCATACACCTTGTTTGTGTTAGTTGACTGCAGTTCCAACCAGCTGGACATACAGGGTCTGGCAAATGACACCTGGAAGGAGGTACAGGCAGGAGGCCCAGCACCCTGCAACCTCCAGGTGAGGGAGAGCAGCCAAGGATTCCTTTGGGACCTGCAGGTTCACTGTGTGCAGCATTACATGCAGGAGCATCTGAGTATAGAGATGATGGCAGAGGTACAGAGCTAAGCATCACAGAGAGGGAGAGTTGCTCATCTTGTTTCCCACGGTAAGACAGGAACTAGGAGCCACGAGGAAAATATGGCCGCATTCTGCTTTCCTCTTCTGTCCCACACCAGCCCCGTCAGAGGGGAGGAACAGCCACGCTTCCACTGAGACGTTCCTCTTCATGCACAAATGAGCGTGCACGGAGCTGTGAGCAGTGCTGGGGCTGCACACACGTGGGTGTGCACAGGTGTGTCCAAGCACTGCAGAGATTTGTGCACGCATGTGGGAGGGTGTGCAAGGACGAGGTGGTACGTGTGTGTGTGTGTGTGTGTGTGTGTGTGTGTGTGTGTGTGCAAGGACGAGGTGGTACGTGTGTGTGTGTGTGTGTGTGTGTGTGTGTGTGCAGGGATGGGGTGGTACATGTGTGTGTGTGTGTGTGTGTGTGTGTGTGTGTGTGCAGGGATGGGGTGGTGGCCATTTGCACGAGCACAGAGGTGTGCAAAGCGGTGGGCGATTGCTCCGTTGAAGCAAGGAGCAAGCGTGACAGTGCTCCAGTTGTAAGGAAGTGCATTGCTGGAACAGGGCAGAGCTGAGCCTGCAACTGCAGCCTCCTTTGCACAGCCCAGCTCTCAGAGGGTGAGACAGTTGTGCTTCCTGAGCAGCTCAGGGACGTTGTGGACAGAAGCAGCCGAGTCCAAAGTTCCTGGTGTGAAGTGCTCCGAACATCGGGCTCTCTGGGCGAGCTCCCGGCTGACAGCACTGCTCCCCTCTGCCCTCGCCCGGGCCTGCTGGGAGCTGCAGGGCCTGCTGGGAGCTGCAGGCCCCGCAGGAACTACCACTCCCAGGATGCTGTGCGGCAGCACCGGGCGCCGCCATGACAGTGCTGTGTGCAGTGCTGTGCAGGGCTGGGCCTGTGGGCTCAGGGCACCGGGTGCTCCTTCCCTGAGCCTGCCAGGAGGTAAGGCACCGTGAGGGTGGTTTGGGGGAGACCAAAAGACGTAGAGAGGACGTAGGTGGGACATGGAGGTGAGATAGATGGGGCATGAACTGGATCTAGAGAGAGGGGTGAGAAGGCAAGGTGGATATCCGACAGGTGGGGACAGGGGCCTGTACAGGTCAAGGGCCAAGTCCAGCTCTGCAAGCACAGCAACATGTCGGGGACGCCGGGCTGCGGCTGGGGATGGAGCAGAGCAAGATGGAGAAAGGGGGGAACATTCAGGGAGCGAAGAAATCTCCAAGTGGGGCTTTCTCCATAGCTCAGCCTGCAGCGCAGCCACACGACCTAGGCAGGCCTCAGACTGGGATCCTGCTGCTGGGTGCTGCAGGGTGCAGCCTGGCTCAGTCCTCTGTGCACCTGGGGACTGATGGCTGTGTCTGGGATGGCAGTGAGCCTCCTCCACTCCAGGCTGAGCCACTCAGCTCTCCCAGAATTCCTGTCCATCCCCCTTTCTCATCCCTCCATTCCCACGCAGAACTGACTGAGGAGGGGAGGGATGGGTCCAATGGTGGTGGCAGATCTGGGACACTGCCCTTTCTGCTGCCCTTTCACATTGCCCTGAAGGTGGGCCCGGGGGCCTGGGGAGGTGGGCTTTGTAACTGAAGGAACGGCCGCAGGCAGGCAGAAATATGGCAAAGACAATTAATTATTGAACGTAGCAAACAGTCAAGAAATGACAGTATTCCCAACCATTTCCCACCCTAACAATCCGTTCTGATCCCACCCCCTCAAATTCCCACCCCCAGTCGACTTCCCTCCCTCTGCCAAAAACCTCCCAGCCCCCTGTTGTAATCCAAGAAGAATGGCAGCAGCCATGGATCAAGAGAAGGACTTGACAGAGCAGCAGCTGTGGAGCAGGATAAAGAGCAAACCGTGTTGGTGGTGGATGCGACAGGCAGTGCCAGCAGGGCGTCCCCTGCTTCAAAGTGCACCTTTCCTCTCTCACCCACCACACATTCTCTCCTGCATTCAGGGTCTGAGGGATTTCTTCCAGTTGTACTCCATATCCGCATGGCCAGTGCATGATACTGAGCCCAAGTGGAACACCTGCTTGGAAAATGAAATCAACTCTCCCATTCAGTTCTATGAGCGTGCGCCTTCCTCTCAAGTGATGCGTGGTCATATTTGAAAAATCCAAATTAGTTGGATATAAGAGAGGTAATAGCATCATAACTGAGCATTACTAATACATTCAATGATTATTCCCGCAGATTCCAGCACCATTGGTAACATCAGACCCCATTGGATTCACATCCAATCTATTAACATAGTAGAAGCACAAGATAACCTGGATAATGCCTAATAACTCTCGTTCCTGAGACAGTAGTTGGCAAACCTGAAGGCAAAAGGTCAGCGCGCTAGGACAAACAGCCAGACAGCAGTATGGTTAAATATGGCTGCGTCCATCGACTGCCCGAAAAGCCATGCTTTTATAGCAGACAGATGAGGGCATTTAAAAACCACAGACACCAATTGGAGGAAAGCTACTGCAATAACAACCCCTGGTCAAAGACCCCCCTTGAAACCCGCGAGCTACTCATTCATTCTTTTCCTAGAGGTGTCCTTGGTTCTCATGCTGTTTCTCCCTCCACAGCTGCTGCTCTGTGAAGCCCTTCTCTTGATGCATGGCTGCTGCTCTGTAAAATACTTCTGGTATTACAACGGCCCCCCAGATTCCCACCCCAATAATTCCTTCCTCCAAATTGCAGCACTGAATTTCAGAGTGTAACATTATCAGAGTACAATTTCTCCCCCAGAATTGCCACCCCACCAAGTTCCCTCCTCATCTCCCTTTCTGCTCTTCTCGTCTGCGCGTCTTCCTTACTTTCACCCTGTCCTTTCTCTTCTGGTGATGGATATCTTCAGGCTGGAGGAGCTCTTGTCTTGCTGCAGCCACCCCAGCATCCCTAGCCAGTTGTGCTGTGCCCAAACTCATCCTCGCTGATCCATGCCAGCCGATCATCGATGTCTGCCATGTCCTCCGGGCTGCCTGCGCTTGTTGTCACTGCTGGAACAGCAGTCTGGAAAAGGCAATCTGGAAAAGTAAGTTCTTTGTACTTGATAACTTCTCAGTTCCTTCTGATCTCGATATACAAAGTAGTTCCAAGTCCCTGTAGCTTTTGTGTTTTCTTTTGCAGAAGGATTCTGTGATTCTGTGTGATTCTGTGATCTTTGAGATCCTTTTCAACCCAGGCCATTCTATGACTGTACAGTTCCATACTGGAACAAATATAAAATGCTAACTATGTAAAACATGGAGTCAAACCTGTGTGATTTGTCCACACCAGGAGGTGATTAGAAAACAATTTGTAAGCTACAAAGCTGCTTGCTGGAAAGGAAAAGAAAAGAAAACTACAAGAATAAGGGAAAACATTTCTTCCTGAAAATAGGAAGAATAATGGACCTGCCATGAAATTTGGGTGAAGCTGCCTGATTTTATGAAGCTATTCCCATTGTTTTCTTGGTGCTGTGTTTCCCAAATGAGTGGTTTCTGGCTCTGCTGCAGCACCAGTCTGCATGTGAACATCAACTCCATTCACCATCTGGGAAGATTAGGACTTCCCTTCTCCCACCAGTACCACTGAATTACAGTTACTCAGTGGTTAAACAAAGAAATCCTTAAAGAAGGGTTTACAGCTGTCGTGTTATCTGAAGTGCTTGCAGCATTCTGATGCTATTAAGCTCTATGTATTAACAAGTTCAAAAAGAAAAGGTAGGCATCTGATTGTTGTGACAGTTTCTAAGTGATTTGGAAAGCTGTACCACCCAACCACTCCTTCTATTTGATGGAGGTGACAAAGCTCAGTTTAATTTCTGACTGCTGTTTAAATTCTGAAGCTCGAGCTGGTTCCTGCAGCAGAAAAAGCTCGGAAGCTGTCCCTCCTACAAGCAGGCACCTCTGAGCAAAATATGACATCTCAATTTCTGATGGTAAGGTCAGGAGATCTGATTCCAGCGTCTAGCTTTCAGCTTCATGCTATGTTAGTGGGACCTTTGGCATCTAGCACTGACCAACAGCAACTGACAGGCTGGTAATAGTGCACCCCAAAACAGTTATGTGTCTATTTATGTTATGAGGGAAAATTGTATCGCATTGAGATTTCCTATTTTTACTCTTTGCAGATCTAACTAGCTGCTGGAAGAATCCTGTACGCCATGTTCACACCATTTTCAATCAGCTGGATGAGTCTGTTGTTGGCATTTTAATACCATTTACCAGGCAGGCAATATGTATAGAGTATTTGGCTCTCTCTACAGTCATGAATGTTTGAGTATCTTCAACATGTGTCTCATTGCTTCCATTTCAGGCTGCCCAGAGAAGCTGTGGGTGCCTGTCCTTGGTGTTGAAGGCGAGGTTGGATGGGTGATGGGCAGCCTGAGCTGGTTAGTGGGCAGCCAGCCCATGGCAAGGTGTTTAGAACTTAATGATCTTGAAGGTTTCTTCCAACCCAAGCCCTCCCGTGATCCTATGATTCTGTGATTTCATTCAGGTTTATTGAGATGAGTTCTCCTAAATGCGCTGTTCTCCATATGATTATAATTGGAGTCTAGATGGGTGACTTAAACCAGACACCAAACTTTCTAATGGCCAAAATTAAATGAAATCAATCCTTGACTGTGTCAGTAGTCTGTAACTAGAGCCCATCAGGTAATTCCCAGCCTCCTGCCTGTATCAGTGGCTGCACACAGTGAAAAAGTCTGATGGGATTTTAACCTCTAAAATGTTCCAAAGCAACCAGAGGGTGAATATATTCACTGTGCAAATACCTGCAGGAATAAGCTTGCCATGTATGTCCTCAGGTACCACAGTAGTTAATGGTGGGACTCAGTAGGTCATGCTGAAAGTTGAGTCTGCTGATCTTGAAGGTCTTTTCCAGCCTACATGACCTTCTGCTAATATTTCTGAAATTTATTTCTGTTCAGCTCCCAGAAAACCTCCCACCCAGCCCCCAGTTGACCCCGTGGTGAAAAATAAAACAGAAACCTCAGTGACGCTGGCATGGTCCCCTCCGAAGATGCACTGCCCCATTCCAATCGATGGCTACATTGTGGAACGCAAGAAACTAACTGGCTTCACCTGGGTGAGGTGCCACAAGTCTCATGTCCCCGTCCCAGAGTTCACGGTGAGCAATCTGTCTGAAGAGGCTGATGATCAGTTCCGAGTGTCTGCAGTCAATGCGCATGGACAGAGCCCGTCTCTGGAATTCCCAGGGAGCGTGCACCTTGGTAAGCACAAAAACCCCAATGGAAATGGGTCAGTGTGTGCTGAGCAGCTGTGTTGGTTCCCTAAAGATGTTTCCTTTGACTTTAAGGATAGTAGTTCATTAACACACCAAAGGCTTTCCTTTATTCCTAGTTCTCCTATCTCCTATCAACCTCCAGCTACCACTAAAGTGATACGAGTTATGTTTCTGTGACAGAGACATGAATATCCTTATCTTTTGATATCTCACATGTGCAAGAGGCAGAACTTTCTGTAACAGATCTTAAGCACAGTAGTGCTTCTTCCAGCACTCATGCAAAGGGAGAAGTAGAAATGTACCTATGATGTAATCTTCCATCTCTAAATGAGATACCAGACTTGCATCTAAAGAGCATTAAGACATACATGTTCTTCCTCAGACCCAGCCCTGGCTGTGAAATCCCCCCTAACAACTGGTGAAGCTGTACCTGGAGGGGATGCCATGTTTACTATTGACCTTACAACAATGTGTTGCGGCACTTGGTACCTCAGTGGTAAAGTCTTACAGGAAAGCGAGACCTGCATCATCAAGAGAACCCAAACTACTCACAGCCTAATCATAAAGAACGTCACCAAGAATGATGATGGAGCAGAAGGGAAATTTGTTGCCAAAAATGTTGATGTTAGCACCAAGATGAGAGTGAGAGGTATTTGCTTTGATCCTTCTCCTTTCCTCTTACAGTCAAGGCATAGTTGCTGTGATCTGATGATTAGAACTGGGGCTGCAGGCATTCACTGACTGTACCAAATACCTGAAACTGCATCCCATGGACTGACGTGAGTCCTGGTAATGACCTAAACATGATAGCACTGAGCGTAGGGTAAGCCAATCTACCCAGCTGCTTGGTATCTGAACCAGATTGCTTCATGCCAGCTGATGAACGTCTGCAGTTCACAGCTATTGGCCAGTGCATTCAGTCACCATGTTTAACACTGCATCACCATAGAGCAGTACTTTCAGCTCCAGGTTCAGACAGCCTTTCTGATTGCACTGGAATAGTTTAGAAGTAGGGGAGCAATCATTCCAATAATATCTCTATCAATCAGCTTTGCATGACAAAATAGAACAAATAAACATTCATGATGGGAGGACCTGTTTGTCATTGGGTGGAAACCTCTGCAGAAGCATGTTTAGAGCATTATTAATCAGTAGAAGGAGATATTTGATTGATTTTTACTTAGTAAATCCGACAAGAATACCAAATTAAATATCTTGAATTGCTCAGCACTGACACAGTAATGAGTGCAGGAACAGAAGGTGATACTTTTTCAGAGATGTTGCAGCAAACATTGACCACGTTAGCCTGATCTAAATTGAAATAACGAGGTCTTTGCTCCTGACAGGTGCTGCAGTGAGATTTGCCAATAAGAGCAAAGATGTAGAAAAGATATCTGCTCGGCTGCGTGAGGAAGCCAAACTGCAGGCTGAGCTTTCAGACACAGGCACTACTGTGGAGTGGATGAAGGATGGGAAGGAGCTCAAGGCCAGTGAAAAATAGGAACTGCACATTGTGGGGAAGAAACACACCCTGAAAATTCACAGCGTCTCAATGGATGATGCTGGAAGTTGTCAGTGCATCTGTGAGGGGGATAAAATGCTCTATCAGCTTTCACTGAAAGGTATGTGACAGTCTGGGCTGTCCTCTTCCTGCCCAGGGCCAGCAGACTGCATTCACCTGACTCCCCGACAGTCCAGCTGTTGTCAGACAGCATCTGGGGTGTTTTCAGTGGCTGTTTTGACTTGAACTGGCCAATCTGCTTTGTAGAGCCATTTGATTTCTGTGTTCTGTCCTGTGATTCGTCCCTAAGATATAGAGGAAATGAAGGGAAAGATAGGAAAAAGAGCATCCCAGCCTTCCTGCTCTTCTGTCAGGGTGGCCACGAGAGATGATGTCAACAGCTCTTTTTGTAGCAGTGATCCAAAATGTGGAAGAGACCTGTGAAGAGTCACAGGGATGTTTACTTAGCTGTCATTCCATGGTGGACTTTTTCTTACACAGATGTAGAGAGAAACTGAACTTTCCCACGCAGGTCTCTGTTTTGCTGCAGGGTGTAGGTCTGATCTCTGAGATCCACACGCTGGGCCTTGATTGCAATAAATGAGAGCCCTTTGTTTGCTCCAGTGGAAGACTTTCCATTTCTGCAGTACCCTCTGCAGATGACACAAATGCAAATGAACCTTCTTCCCAGCAACAATTGCCTTTTTTTTTTTTACACTGAGTATGCATGAGGCTCTTCATCATATTCTGCTGGCTTGTCACCCTTGTTGGTCCATGGAGAAACAACAAAGCCCTAGAGTAGTGTATGCACTTTGGCATTGGAGAGCTTACTTAATTGCTTCTTCTCAAAGAACAAACTCCAGAGAGGCATGGAGACAGCTCTCAACAGAATTGAATAATGGGACTAAATCGATGGAGAGCAGAACTTCCTGCCAAGGCTTGTCAGCTAGTCTTAATTTTGCTTTTCTTCTCTCTCTTTGTCATGTTAGCATAATATTTCATACTGGTAGGTCTGCCCAAAGAATTAATTGAATTAGCTGATGGACGTTTCCATGTGCTTTGCACTGTAATGTGACTATCAAATGAGTAATCAATGCTGTTATTTTAAAATCTGTGCTGGCAAACTGTAAGACAAACAACTGCTGTTGGTAGCTTGGTTACTGCAGAATCAGCTTTTGTGTATCTCATAGATAGGGAAGAGACCCTTAAGGGTCAGCTAGTTGGACTCCCCCCGCAATGAACAGGGGCACCGCAGCTCCATCAGGTGCTCTGAGCCCTGTCCAGCCTGACTTTGAACATCCTCAGGCTCACCAATCTTATACCCATGCCACACACTCGCAGTATTTCACCATTCAGCATCGCCACTTGTATCTTCTCTTGCTGTAAATCAGAGCTAGCTGGTAAATCATCTGCTGTGCGGGTCAGCTGTGTCTCTCCCATGGGCATCACGTGGCTGCTGGGAGGCTCTGAAGAGCTTCAGCCAGAGGTGTGTCACCCGCTGGGCCTCGTGCCCAAAGGAGCCCACAGGAAAGTGTTGTTGCAGTTTGTCATGCACTGCACTGCCATGAGACTTGACGTGCCAGACATCCTCTGACACGTGAGCTCCTGCATCCAGGCAGGACATCTGAGACGTCTCCTTCAGCCTGACGTGGCTGCAGTTTCACACTGGTTTTACTAAGGAAGGAGAAGGCACGTGGATGAAACTCTTTTCCTGCTCTTCCTGGCATTAGCTCATAGTACAAGTAAAGCACTGTCAGGTCAAGCCTGGAGGAGTAATGCTTGTCACTGACATGTTCCTGTTCAGGGTGGAGCTGGAGGGTAAAATAACACAAGAAATTGTCATTGATATTCAATATCTGTGAAATTCAGCTGGCTGCATTCACAGAACCTGGCATTAAGATCTGTTTTCTGGTTTCTATCTTGAGCCTATTTTCCATAACCCAGTCCTCATTTATGAACTGAAGCTCTACGGAAAGCCTTTCGCTGTGTATGCTCATGCTGCAGTGCAGCGCTTGTGACCTTTAACAGCACATTCACGTTCCTCTGATCACAGGATCCTTAAGGTTGATTAAGACCCTCTAGTCTGACTGCTCACCCATCACCACCATGATGCTCACCATCAGCTAGCTAAAAACTCAGCAAAGATGATAGATCAAGCACAACACTGGATTTGGGATGGCTAGAGATTCCTAAGATATTGAAGGATTGCTTGCAGGTGGTGTTGGCTCAGGTATTCACCCTGCATCCCACCTCCCGTTCTGTTTGGTTGAGAATCATGCATTCTGCAATTTCACTTTGTAATTCAAAGACTCTGGCTTTATCTGTTGAAAAACTGATCTAAAACAAGCCAAGAAGACTCCATTGGAACTGGTTGATGCAGAACAAAGGCATCCCCAAAGGACAAGTTGCACTGTTTGATGAACATTATTGGATGAGAGCTAAGCTAAGATTTAAAAAGTTCTGGGGCTGTCTCTGAGCATCAAATACAGAGGAAGCCTGCATGATTCCCTGAGAATGGATACCTCCTACTTTGGTGTAGGGTTAAGGGAACACTAGCAGTAACTCCTATCACAAAATGTCACATGGCTCAGACAAAATGCCATCAAGAGGGCTTAATTAGGAGCACCAAATGGTCACAAGATGGTCTTAGGGCAGGGAAGTAATCTACCTATGTGATATTGGTTGGTGCTATTAGTTCTTCACAGCTTGACTCTAGAGGGACTGTTCTTCTTTGGTCACCTAGTTTTAAAAGAATAGATGTCTCCTGTCTATTACAATTTTTAACGAGTTATTTGTTCACTGACGCCATAAATGTTCCTGGCATAGCAATTGGCCTTGGTATATTCAGTGAATGAAAGCAACAGTTGTTGCTCTAAGAAATGCAATACTAAGCTAGGTCTGCCTGTAGCTGACAGCCATCAGCTTGCTCCTCAGGCAGGTTCTGTCTGGATGGAAAGAAGGGCATGAAATACTGATGTGCTCATCAAACGCTGCTTGTTAGCTTAGAGACAAGGTGTTGAATAGGTTTGTTCATGTATTGCAAATACGTTACTTAGCTGCCTTCATTTTAGCTTCAGAAGAACACGTGCAGAATACAGAATTGATTAGAAGAAATAAGAACTGTCTGCATAGAACTTACTCTTTCCTTACACAGGAGAATCAAGCACACGTTTGTATGTGAGTACCTCCAGAGGTGAAACTCGATCACCCAAATGTAATGAGCAGAGACATTACAATCAGCTCTAACTGTATCTTCATGCTGTGCTGAATAAGCCTGAGTCAGGATGTAAACCACTTTCTCTTTTTTTCTTCAGATGAAGCCATTAATTTTGTCAACAAGCCCAAAACAACTCCAGAAATATCAGTCAGTCCTTCTGAAGACCTGGAGCTGGTGTGTGAGGTGTCAGCTGCAAGCGGAGCTGTCGTATGGAAGAAAGATCAAACAGAGGTGAAGCAGGACCAGAGGACAACCATCATCTCCCAGGGGACGCACCGCAAGCTCATGGTCAAAAATGTGACCCTGAAAGACCAAGGGAGCTACAGCTGTGAAACAGAAGATGACAAAGCAACATTCCAAGTGAAAGTCAGAGGTGAGAAAATGCTTGGAATCCCAGAGATAAAGGAACGCTTCATTTTGTGTGTCTTGCATTTGGACGATCAACTGACAGCCTCTCTGGTGCAAAACATTTTGGCTATAGGACTTTCTTTGTCATCTAGTGTCATAGCTACACTTTTCTACATGTGCTTTTCCATCCAGGAATGAATTACTGCAACAAACCATAGGCAAGGAGGGTAACTTGTGCAGCTCTTGTAGTCAGCTGGTGTCTGCAGGGTTACAGTGCAAGAGCACACCAGGCATGCAAGGAGTGAGAAAAGGGGAGGTGTTTGAAGGGATCTGGTTACAAAATTTGAATAACACAATTAGGTGGAAAATGCCACTAATCAGACTCATAAATGACCTGGGTTGCAAAGGCCCACAGTGCTCATCCAGTTCTAACCCCCTCCTATGTGCAGGGTTTCCAAGCAGCAGCCCAGGCGGCCCAGAACCACATCCAGCCTGGCCTTGAATGCCTGCAGGGATGGAGCATCCACAGTCTCCTTGGGCAGCCTGTTCTAGAGGGCCATTCCCTTCTGATTTACTGGAAATGTAGAGAGACATCAGAAGAAAAAAAGATAAGGGAGGAGGTTCAGTAGTGCATGCAGGTGTTCTAAATCTCATGTCCAAATCTGCTATCAGACTGTGAAATGTTTAGCTTTGTGATATGATGTAATATGATATGATATGAAATGATATGCTTATCATTTCCCAAGGCAAAATAGAGGGGAAAGTATTTTCCTGTCTTAATGAGGCATCACGATGCTCCCTGTGAAGGGCAAGTATAGTGAAAACGGGGAACTGGAGTTAGCTCTGCAGCAGACTACAGCAAAATGGTGTGACTGTTGTGATGTCCCTGCAGAGAAAGAAGACGTGTTTACAAACAAGGACAAGGTACAAAAAGAGGTGAAGGCTGTACTGACTCAAAATGCCACTCTGAGCTGCGAGGTGGCCCAGGAGAAGATGGAGGTGAAGTGGTACAAGGAGGGGAAACTGATCACCTCGAGCAAGAAGTTCAAGGTGGAGTCAGAGGGCAAACAGCGTTGGCTGGTGGTGAGCCAGGTGGAGAAGAAAGGTGCAGGGGAGTACAGCTGCGAGGCTGCTGGCCTTAAACTCACCTTCAAGATTCATGTAACTGGTAGGAAACACATTTTGGATGATATTCTTTGATTATTCCATAGTCTGGCTGTGGAAACGTCTGTGTGAATGTGTCCTCTTGATTCTGCCATGAAACTGTTTTGGGGAGGATGAATAGAAATGCTTACAAACGTGCAGCTAAAATGATTATTTGTTTTTAACAGTGTTTCATCCAGCTCTTCCCCTACGACTACTTTTATAATGAGCTGTCCATAGATGTCCAACTGTGATTTGTACAATGTGCAACACTGCTCTACCAGTTGATATTTCAACAGTAGTAGTTACAGATCTCTACTGTGGCTGCACTGAGGTTTGGTTGTTGGTGTCCTAAGAACTTTTAGTCAGAGGCATTGCACTTGCCTTTGGTTTGTTGAATCGCACGTTGACGACCATTTGTTCCATGTTCTGTAAATGTAATGACCAGTCATGAATCCATTGATACCTTTCTAATTGTACGTTTCTCATTAGTCTGAGAGTTTAGCACGGAGGCAGATCTCTCACTCCAGCTGCAGTAGAGATTGCTCTGGTGTCAGTATATTTTGCACAAGATCCGGTAAATTTTAACTTAGACTCCAGATAGCCATGGGCACATCAGCTGCATTCTGAGTGACCATTAGTGAGCTGGCTGATGACGAGGGTTTGTCTTCTGTTTTATTTGTAGCTGCACTCTGCTGGTTTTTTGCTCATAAGTCAACTTGTTCTCTGTTAACTTTACAGTTCTTGTCTTGTATTCTGAGCTGATCAGGACAGGGAATCTGTTTTCTCCTCTTCTTTCTTATGGCAGTGAACACATTGGAGCTTAATCCTGGTCAAGGTTTGGCATTTTATCAGCTATGTGGAGGAGCAACTGTACTGGGAGTCTACTGCCTTTCTGCTCACACAGACCTGGTGTCCTTGCAGGGCATAGCTTGCGTTCTGTTCCCTTGTAAAGGTTGCAGTCTTTGCTCTCTCCATCTTGGGGCATTCTGCTCCTTCAGTCCCTGGTGTGCAATGTATCTCTGCTCCTGTAGTAGACAGTTGTGCTGCTGCCTGTGGTGTAGACTCTAAACCATCAGCTCTTACTGTTCCCACACCACGTGGATGTGATTCTGGGGCCTTTGGATCTGTTCCGTGAGTTGTGTAGCTCATGCTTTTGGCTCAGGAAACTGGCAGTTTCAGCAAAGAGTGGATTACAGAAAGGGTAGATTTGGGAGGTATCTGTCAGAGAAAATGAAATATGAACGATGACAGAAAGACTATGGCAACAGCTGGAATCTACCAAGTTAATCCTCAGCAGCCAAAGCCAGCCCATGTCTTATTGCAGAGGTGTAGGGAGAAAACACAGCAATGTAGTGCTTTTACACTTGAATTTTGCTAGCTGAGGGCTATTATTAGCTGTTTGCCTCAGAAACCAAAGGTTTTCTGTTCTCTTTCAGACCGGATGAGCTCGTGGCTGCACAGGGTAATGCAATACCTCCTCCTCTGCCATACGTGGAGAGTGCTTGCCTAGCTACTGTTGCTGTATTTCTCATGTGTACCACCGTAACATGACGTGCAAGTCCAGCCCTCACTGCAAAATGATGTGGTGTGAAAGTCAGGAGGGATTATGAGTACTCTTGGAGTGGTTGGCTCTTTCACTACAGAAATCCTCATCTTACTAGCTTCTCCCAGAGTGCAATGGCTTCCTGAGTCTTAATTTGTCCTCTTACCATTGCACTCAGAAAGCTTTTCAGGGTTCCTCTACCCCAGGGTTCCACTGGTAGCACAGAACAATTCCATTTTAAGGACATGTTGAATGTTAGGTGCTGAGTGTTGAGCATTGTGGGACGCAGATTAGACCTTCTTGCTTAAAAGAAACAAGTGCTGCACACCTTGGAAATCTATAGAAAACTAGAGTAAAAAGGGCTTATTCTGCCATCTCATTATCTCAGTATTTGTGGTGCATGCTGAAATCCTTATTTGAAGTGGGCCAAAGCTCCATTGCATTTGTGAGAAGTTTTGAATCACCTGGTTGGTCTAGGCCATGTTTGTTGTCTTGCTAATAAGCAACCCTTCTGATCTTCATCAAATCATTGCAGTTGGAAAAGACCACAAAGATCCCCACATCCAGCCTCACCCCATCCCACCATGCACACTGCCCATGTCCCTCAGTGCCACATCTCCATGGTTATTGAACACTTCCAGGGATGGTGACCCCACCAGCTCCCTGCAAAGCTGTGCCACCACATCACCATTCCTCTTCAGAAGAAGTTTTTCTTAACATCCAATTTGAACCTTCCCTGAAAATCATCAGTCAAAACAGGGGCTGTTGAAGGTGGGCGGAGAGAATGATGCTTCTGCAGTCAATACAAGCAGGGAGATCAAATGAAGAGTGTATCAACTGCATTCTTGCATTGGCTTGCTGCCCTGCTCCCTCACCTTCAGTGGACTGCAGTGCTGGTGGTAGAGCTGTGGTGTGAATCCTGGGATTGCACGTACTGCAACGGTCAGCAGCACAGCAACTTGAGCTGAACTTACCCTCCTGGGCAGTTGCTGCCACTCAGAATTCAGACAGCATGCAGAGGAGAAAGTCATGAAGGAAGGGAAAGGGATGGCAGCAGAAGGCTTCACAGAGTGACAGCGGGGAGGAAGGAGATGGGGGACAGGTCATGGAAGGGTTTGCCATGACTGCTGGGGAGCAGGAGCCTTCCCGGTCACCTGAGCTGGGTATGCCTGAAGATGCTTGCATGAATGATCTGAATGAGTGGTCTTCCATGTCTCCACTGCAAATAAGAGGCAATGTCAATCCCCCTCACACCTGCTAGTCCTGCATTCATGCTTGGAGCCTCTGTCTTGGTATCAGCATCAGGACCCTGGGATCTTTCCTTGGACCCAAACAAGCATAGGAAGCTTATTCAAAATTGCTCTGCTGTTAGAAGCTGGCTAGCACTAGATAAGTCCATGATGTAAGTGCGTCAGAAATATTCTGCACTTCTACAGCCTTTTGTAGGGCAAACCATGGAATAGAAATGGAAGCCCATTTATTTAGGGTTTATCTGTTCTCCCACGCCTCAAATAGGAACTAGCATGAACGCTGTCAGCAACCAGTTGTTGGTAAAAGGAGAATCAGATAAAACAGTCATTAAAGTAATCAATAAAAGATTCAATGTATCAATCGATCCCACTTAGCAAAGTGATTAACTGAATCCCCTTAACTGAAGTGTGTATGCCTAACTAATTACACTTGCTATCTTTCTGATGCAAACTCCATTTGTTGACACAAAGGGTAAGGTGGGCTTTAAACACTTTCTTCTATATGTGTTAGGTATTAAGAGGAGATGACCTCAGCCAGTTCTCTGAAGAATCAGGGGTTGCTGAGAGTAGAAAACCATGCTTTATGCATAAAACCGAGCTACAAAATCTAATGTAGGCCAAGTATTCACCATATTAAGGGCTATATCATTACCATAGGGTAGAGTCAAAAGATGGTTTTCTGCTCTTAAATTTCTATGGTTTCCTGTTTTGAGGTCTTCACTTCATAATTGAGCTGTATTTGGCTGATCTCCAGTGCAGAGTGAAGCAATATCAAAAAGACAGACAGATGAAGATCTGTCATTGTCTTCATTAGAAGAAATCTGAAAATTAGGAGTCCTAGCTGATAGTAAAGACTACCCAGAGGGATCGGATGACCATAGGGACTGTGCTGAGGATGCATTATAATGTGTGATAAACACTGTAAAGCAGTGTTGCTCCAGGAAATGGTCCAATACAACATAGAAGCAACTTTTAATGTCTTCCAGTCACAAGCTGTTCATATCTAATGTATATTTTACCCAATGTTTTCCAGTTCCAGAAGCAGAGGATGCCTTTATCAACAAGCAGAAGGTGCAGAAGGAGGTGAAGGCTGCACCAACAGAAAATGCCACGCTGAGCTGCGAGGTGGCCCAGGAGAAGACGGAGGTGAAGTGGTACAAGGAGGGGAAACTGATCACCTCGAGCAAGAAGTTCAGGGTGGAGTCAGAGGGCAAACAGCGTCGGCTGGTGGTGAGCCAGGTGGAGAAGAAAGATGCAGGGGAGTACAGCTGCGAGGCTGCTGGCCAGAAACTCACCTTCAAGACTGATGTCACAGGTGAGAGAAATTGTTTCGACTGTATTGAACCCCCCAACAAAGAAGGAGGGGAAAGTTAAGTGGTTTGACACATTCAACCCCAGCATTCAGTGATGTAGATGGTGCTTAAATTCTGTTTAATTCATATAGTTTTCTGTTTGCCTTCTGAAGCTATGACCGCAGAGGACTTGGGTAGCCTCAGCTTAAGACAGGCTGGAAATAATTCGGGAATTTCCCTGGGGATCTCAAGTAGATGCAATGATAGCAAAATGAGAAGTCAATAATTTCAGGGGAAATTAAATAATATTAAAGATATCTTCAGGGCACAAGCACACCCCTGCAAATGCTTCTTCCTAAATAGTCTCAGAGACAGCATTTGGTCACAATGCTAGAAGGTGGCATTGGTGGTTTCTATTAAATTAAAGAAACCTGCAACTAAAAAGGTTTTCCCATATTGTCTTTTGTTTTCTTCTCTATAGCAGGTACAAAAGAAATGCTTAAAAATAGAAAGGCTTCAAGCTGGTGCTTTTCTTTCCAAAATGGAGGAAGACAGGCGTTCTATTTATGAGGAGAGTCTGATAAGAAAGTGGAAAAAGGCTTTTTACCAGGGTCTATAGCAACATAAGAAGGGGCAATGGTTTCAAAAGTGAAGAGGGTAGACTCAGTTTGGACATGAGAAAAGTTCTTTATGATGAGGGTGGTGATACACTGGAACAGATTGTCCAGTGAAGGTTGTGGGTGACTCATCATTGTAGTGTCCAAGGCCAGGCTGGATGGGGACCCTGGGCAGCCTCATTTAGTGAATGATGTCCCTGACCACGGCAAGAGGTTGGACTGGATGATCTTTAAAGCTTCCTTCTATACCCAAACCGTTCTATGATTCCATAGGGGAAACCATTTTATTACTGCCTCTGAAAACTCAGGAGATATTAGAACTTTTTTCAGAAATAAGTAGGTGAGAAAAATACATTTCCTCACTATGACTTAATCACAAACAGAATTTAACCTTGACCCTCACCTGGCTTTTGCTGGCAAAGCAACTTACAGCTGTCAGCTTGTTTGGACAATTTAATGCCTGTCCCCTTGTATGAAACAGACTTTTCAATGACTGTGTATGCTGGTGTGCTGCTGGACAGTGGGGAAAGTGGTGTTTTTTAATTTTTGAAGATTTTGGAACATGATACTGGTGGAAATGAAAACAAGTTTAGGGCTATCTAAGCTGTTTTGGTCTGGCAGGGAGGAAGTTCTTCACTGGCAATTGATATAGTTCAGATGTTGGCATTCAGTTCATAGCACTGTCAGGAAATGTGAGTGGGAAAGCTGTCCTCAACGGTACAGTCCAAAGACTAATTTGGGCATTTGGGGAAGGCTGTGTAGAAAAGATTCATGTCTTAAATGTGCCAATTTGCCTTCAATTCCAGAAGCAGAAGATGCTTTTATCAACAAGGAGAAGGTGCAGAAGGAGATGAAGGCTGCACCAACAGAAAATGCCACGCTGAGCTGCGAGGTGGCCCAGGAGAAGACGGAGGTGAAGTGGTACAAGGAGGGGAAACTGATCACCTCGAGCAAGAAGTTCAAGGCTGAGTCAGAGGGCAAACAGCGTCGGCTGGTGGTGAGCCAGGTGGAGAAGAAAGATGCAGGGGAGTACAGCTGCGAGGCTGCTGGCCAGAAACTCACCTTCAAGATTCATGTCACAGGTAAGACAGGTGTTGTCTGAAATACAGAAGAGATCAGTAAAGTAAAATCTAGTTTCTATTATACAGTGATCCAGGTGCAGTAGTCTGTGCTGAGGTTTTTCCCCTATACTTGATTGCCTGGGTTTGTAGCAAGTATTTGGTTTTAGTATGGCACAAAGACCTGTTTCAGTCTGTCTGTAGAATAATAACTACTGATATATGTACAATGGAAGCAATATTCAAGATATTATTCAAATCTCTCCTGTGCCTGAGATCCCAAACTGTAATTCTTGTTCACCTAAACATTTGACTAGGATAAGTATGTGCAGTGAGGCTGGAGTGCATGTTGTACGTGCAGCCTTTCATGGCAGGAGAAGCAGGAACTTCTCCTAGTAGTACACTGCCTTTTTACTATGCCTTTATGTTGGAGGCTGCATCTGGATAGGTGAGTCTGCTACTCACAGTAAGAGACCTGGTAGAGCTGACTATTCCCAGAGCTCAAAGTAAGATAGATATCTGCAAATCACACACAAAGAACAAAGGACTGCGTTGGTGAGCATATTTCCTTTGTGCCTTTGACAGTCACAGTTGTGGCAATAGTAGAGGCCATGAGGAGTCTGTTCAGGAAGCCAGGAGTACTGTTCTGGGTCATGAAAAGGCAGCCAGTGGTTTGACTATCACATGTTTATGTGTTTTGATGTTTCACAGTGGGTCTGAAGTAAAAGGAACTCAGGTTTTGGTTGCCTGCAGGACAGATGTTCTTTTGGGTTCAATATGTTTGCATAGTGACTTGCAACCATGGGACTGGTGTTCAAGGACCCTTTTGGTTCCTTCAGTTTCTAGGTTCTTTCTTGCCTAGATTTGACACTTTGTTTCAACAGAAGAGCTGATATTCTCTATGAAGGCTATTAGTTTGGGCACAAGTGGTAACCTAAACCTGTTCCAACCTGTACATACAAACCTGCAAGTTGGTCTCATTTCAGTCCTTCTGTTTTTCTTTTCTTCCCTCAGAGCCAAAACCTGTGTTTATAAACCAGGAGCAGGTGCAGAAAGAGGTGAGTGCTGCCCTGGCAGCAAGTGCCTCCCTCAGCTGTGAAGTAGCACAGGATCCAACTGAAGTAAAATGGTTCAAGGATGGAAGACTGCTTGCCTCCTCCAGAAAGTTCAGAATGGAATCTGTGGGCAAAACATGGCATCTGGTTGTGGAGCAGCTGGAGAAGAAAGATGCTGGAGAATACATCTGCGAGGCTGCTGGCCAGAAGATGACCTTCGAGCTGGAAACAACTGGTGAGCATTCAGAAATTCTCAGCCAGGATTTTGTAGCCTTGTTGTGAACTGGGTGTTAGGGTGAAATCTCAGTTTTCTTTGCACCTGACAGTGTGAGAATTTGCTCTGGCCCTTTGTGTACCTCCCCGGTGCTCAGCTGTTCCTTCCCTTACTTGGGGATAACGTCATTTATTCAAGGTGATGTCCAAACGGGCTTGTTAACAGTCCTCTGCAGTGCTTTAAGCTGTCATATGTCAGCCAGAATTTATGCATGTTCTATAGCCATTCCTACATGTTGAAAACACTGCACTGTGCTTAAGCTTCAGCATATGTTCCAGTAAGTACAGTTCCATTAATTCTAGGGAATTGGGTGAATTAAGCATAGATCTGAAGGCTGCCTTTGCCCAGTGCAGAGATGGAAGGACTAATGTAGATTTGACTTGATATTTTCCCTTCTAGGATGGGAAGGAGCTCTGTCAAAGTAAAAAAGTGGGCATTACTTCCCAGGGAAATAAGAGAAGTCTCATTATTCACAGGCGGTGAACTCTCATTTTCTCTCTCAGTCTGCAACCAGGCTGGGTTGCTGTTTCAGTACTGGCTGTTTTATGCAGGAACTCTGCTCCTGAGGTTAATCCAAGTTGTATCCAGGCCCTTCAGAAGGAAAGGGAAATAGCAGCACAGAAATATGGTCTGGTTCTGACATAAAGAAGTGCAGACCTGGAGAGTTAAAAGGGATTGTGTGATGTTCAAGGGACTTTGAAGCAAAGATGTCCCCTAGGTAAGATTTGTGGCTGACATTCCCCATACATTGTGGGCACACAAGCTAAGGAGAGACTAGTGATGAGCATGCAGAGAAGCCAATGATTCAGACAGGTTTGTAGTGACACGACATTGTAGAGTTCTGTCTATTTCTCCTTGGCATAGTTTGGAAAATAAAGATGAGGTGATGGTGGTAACCAATATGGCTTCCTCAAAGTCAAGCCATGCCTGACAAACTTGGTGGCCTTTCATGATGGAGTAACAGCATCAGTGGATAATGGGAGAGCAACTGACATCATCTACATGGACCTGTGCAGAGCATTTGATCCTGTCCTGCATGACATCCTGGTCACCAAACTGGAGAAAAATGGTTTTGATGGATGGACCAGTTGCAGGATAGGGAACTGTCTGGATGGTCACACTCAGAGAGCTGCAGTCAATAGCTCAGTGTCCAGGTGGAGGGTGGTGTTGGGACCAGTGTTATTTAACATTTTTGTAGGCAACATGGACAGTGGAATCAAATGCAGCCTCAGCAAGTTTGCAGATGACACCAAGCTGAGCGGTGCTGTTGATGTGCTAGAGGGAAGGGATGCTACCCAGAGGGACCTGGACAGGCTGGAGAGGTGGGCCCTTGGCAGCCTCATGAACTTGAGTGTGGCCAAGTCCAAGGCCCTGCACCTGGGTCAGGGCAATCCCAAGCACAGGCACAGGCTTAGAGGAGAATGATTTGAGAGAAGCCTTGACCCTGAGGAGAAGAGTTGGTCTGGAGGGAGGTGTCCCTGCCTATAGCAGGGGGACTGGAACTAAATGACCTTAAAGATTCAGTCAGTTCTATTGTTTTTCTACCCTTAATTTTGCTTGAAAGGTTTTAGAATAAATGAGATTCTGGTTTCCATGAAAACTGTTTGCAGGGAGCTCCTTTGTAGCTAGTAAGTCTATCTTTAAGTTCAAGGGCAATAATGCATTGACTGTGTTGAAAAGGGAAATGACTCAGGAATGGATGATGGTTTAGAATAAAACATAATCCTACTTATTTTCTATGCAAATATGTGTAAGGAAAAGATGCTGCACTCAGTTCTGGAAATACCCTGACAAATATATCTCTACTGCTTCACAGCTGGAGATATCAAGATTGTTAAACCACTGGAAGATGTGGAAGTGAATGAATATGGGAGTGCATCTTTTGTCTGAGATTTCACACGATGAGGTTCAGAGCCAGTGGTACAAAGATGACAACAAGCTGAAGGCTGATGACAACATTAGAATGCAGCAAGATGGTAGGGTGTAAGAGGGGGATCTTTCTCCTGAGTGGGGGGTGGGTTGGAGATCAAGCATATAAGACATCTTGTCACGGGTTACTTAGATTTACCTATGCCCGTGACAGGGGAAGCCACCCCGTGGGCCCCCCTCCCGGGGCCCGGAAAGGAGGGGGAAAAAGGGAGTGGGATAAAACAGCGACAATCTAAGGAGGAAAAACTTATTTTACTAAATATGATTCCGAAATACAAGATAACACAATATAATATAATTGAGGCTAAGAAATTGAACGAAACAGAGAGAGAGAGAGTCCCCGAAAACCGAGAGGCCTACTGTGAACTCTAGGCGACACGGCTGGAACGCTTCCCACTCTCCGAGAAGTTCGAGAGAAGAAGGAGGGCACTCCAGCCTGGGAACGAGATTATACAGCGTCCTGGTCCCGTGACTTATCATTAACCCTGTTGTTCTCTGGGATATGTAGTCTTCTTCTGTGGACTGCACATTCAATAGAAGTATCCATACTTTACATGATGTTATGATGTGGAATACTGATAGCAAAATTACAAAATTACAAAACCATGACAGCAAGTTTGCTGTCCCTCTTTGTTCTCGGGTCAGTAGGCCCTGGATATCTTCCCAGCACCTCTCTAAGTCAGCCTGGAAATGTTTGCTCGCAGGAAGTAACCCCATTGCAGTGCCTGAGACTAATGATGCCTTTTTCCTCCCTTACAGCACACAGCCTCTGTGAGAGCAGTGGAGCAGCAGCTGTCTGCGCTATGGCTGCTGAACTGCATTTCTCACCACCTGAGATCCCTGAGCCCACGATATTGGAGAACATGCTGCGCTACAGACTCTTGTTTGGAGCCCTTTTCTAGCTCCTGTGTGTGCTGGCCATCATCCTGCCAGCTTTCAAGTCCCCAAAGGCAGTAAGTAGCGCTGTGTGAGATTGATAGGAATGCTCAGGCAGTCTGCTGGGAGGGAACTGCCTGTAGCTGTTGCCTACGGCAGTGTGCCCCGGCACTGCTGAGAGTGCCGCACTTGGTTCTGTCCTTCCTTCCGCACGCCAGCAGCCTTGAGCTGCCAGCTCATCCTATCCTGCAGCTGCTGCTGCGCCCTATGAGCTGCCAGGCAGAGGGTCCACCCTCCCAGCATGGACCGCCTTGCTAGAGAGGACTTTAGGCTCTGGTTTGCATGGGTTTTTTGGGAACTTGACAGATGTGGAGTTTCTAATGTGCCCCGAGGTCAGGAAGGCGATTTCCTGTGCTGGTCTCCCAAAGCTGCTCGGTCAGGTGACTTGAGCTCCCAAAGCAGCTGTCAGCCAGTTGTTAGAAAGTTCCCTGACTGTTTCCCAATTGCTTCTTGCAGGACTCAGAGGGTTTTGAGTCTAAGATGTGGGAGATGGTGAAGAAACCCAAGGCAAGTGCTGCTCAGCTGAGAAGCAAGAAGGAAAGCAAAAAGAAACAATAAGGGCTTGAGCAGGAAGGCACAAAGGACAGCAGAATCACCTGGAATGCTTCCTCAGAGGTGCACCAAAGGACACACACTGCGTGGTCTGGTTTTCAGGCCTGGCCGTGCTTTCCCTTTCATGGACTGCGGAGAGGAACTAAGGAAGCTTTGTCTTTAGTCATTACCAGTATCCCAACTATTTGATTTCATATTGAAATGTATTTTTGATGCATTTTGCATCTCTCTATTGCAAATAAAAGCAAAACAAACATTTGAATGGTGGTGCTGCTTCTTTCATTAGCTGCTCAAAATGTGCCTGGCTCAGGCTGGCAATCTCAGGGTCCTGATGTGGTTGGCTTCACGTCCCTCCTGGAAATGGAGCTGCTTGTCCCACGTTTCCGTGTTGGTGTTCCCAACTGGTGGCCTTTCAGCCCATCTGGAACTGCTGGTGATGAACTGTGAGCATCCCTTATTCTCCAAGGGCTGAGAGAAACAAAAGCAGCGTGGGAGGAAGAAAGGTGTCCCTGCGCCTTGAGCTTGTCTCTATTCTGTACTTCTGTAGATACTGTATATCTAGAGCTTGTTCTTTGAGAATGATGACTGCTTTGTTTGATGTGTGGTTTCTGGCCCTCATTCGTCCTATTAATGCGATAGAACTGACAAACTTGTTTGTGTTTAGGTTGTTTGTATGCTCTATTTCTTATTTTCTCTGTATATGCACTGTCCCCATGATTTCCTGTGCATGTGATGAATTCACATGACAATAAACAAAAGAGACACTCTCCATTTCTTAGGAATGATGCTTAGGTTCAGGTACAGATGAGCTTCTTAGTTTTAGAGGCTTCAGGCTTTGGAGACTACCTTGGTTTGAACAGCAGAAGGCATCAGTGTTCACTTCTCAGCAGCACCAATCTACAAACCTGAGTAATAGCTGCTTGTTGCTCTGTTTCTGCAGAGCCTCGCAGCTCCCCATGCACTGATTACAGCCTTTGGAAAGGCAGCCAACTCACTTTCCTTGGGAAGCCACACAGATGTGAACCGTAATAGCCCATTGACTTTAGAGATGATTGAACAGGACTCTTTGATTAAAGGATACTGTCAGATGCGTGTCTGCCCCTCTATTATCTGGTGCTCTGTGTTGGAAGCTTGAAGCTAGCACATCTTGCTCTGCCGTTTTCTGTGTGTCCTTTTCCAGTTGGCAAGCTCTGACTGCTAGAACCCAAGATGCTAAAGCAATATTTAGACTCAAATGCATTTAATGAAAGGAGGCAATCTGTGTGTGTGCGCTTTCTCCAATGAGACTGGCACTGTTCCCTCGTGTCTTTACCAGATAACTAGACTTTATTTCCCATGGCTGAAATATGATCTGTCATCTGCCCTGAAGGAAACAAGCTTTATAGCTTAGGATTCCTTGTTAGTCCAGGTGAAGAGAGCTTTGCCTTCGGTGCCCTGCCTGGATTTTGGTCTTGGTGTAAAGGCTCTGACTGTGACATTCTGACTGCTGTTTTGAGGCTTACCTTTTGTCTCGCACATGATAAGGATGAAAATTTAGCAGAAATACCTTTTCATTGGTTCAATACATGCTGGTGATTCTGTGATATCTTTTTCTGGTGTGAGTAATTGTTGTTTAGTGTTGGTTTTTGTCCTGCTGTTAAAATGGGGGTGTTTTTTCTCTACAAAGCCTGATTTAAGCACTTAAGCTTATAACAACCTCTGTGGTAACAGGCTGTGTGTGGATTTACACTTATCCAGAAACACATGCAGAGGAAGCAGGGATGGTGCTGCTCAAGTCTTACTAAATGTAGGCTCAGCCTGATATAGATGCATTCCAGCGGAGATACCCAGCACTTACGTATTTTTGCTTTCACATAAATGCCCGAAATGAGCTGGGCATCAGCACGTTGTTAGAAAGCTCCCTGACTGTTTCCCAATTGATTCTTGTAGGACTTGGTTGGCTTTGAGTCTAAGACCTGGGAGATGGTGAAGAAACCCAAGGCAAGTGCTGCTCAGCTGAGCAAGAAAGCCAAGGAAAGCAAAAAGAAGCGATAAGGGCTTGAGCAGGAAGGCACAAAGGACAGCAGAATCGCCTGGAATGCTTCCTCAGAAGTGCACCAAAGGCAACGGACTGCGTGGTCTGTTTTTCAGGCATGGCTGTGCTTTCCCTTTCGTGGACTGCGGATTGGAACTAAGGAAGCTGGAAGGGAAGGGCTTCCAATGCATTAGCAGCAAAGAGGACTTCACCTATTTGGGACTTGATATATGGCAAGAGCTGAAGACACTGCATTCCTTTAGGGTCTGTCTCTTCAGGGCCAGGGACGGTCTAGTGTTAGCCTGAAATATGGCTAGAAGGGTCTGGAGAGAGGTGGCGTCGTAGCCACAGAGTCTCTGTAAGGCATCTGGAGCTTCCTGATGCCAGCTCACTGCTTGGTTTGTTTGATCACAAATGAGTCAACGGGAGGAGAACCTGATGTGTTAGGTGCCCCAGAGCTTGCAGTGGCTTTGAAGAAAAGGGTTCTGTGGTGGGGCTGCAAGTCTGCCATCCTTTTGCATACACAGACTGCCATCCTCAATTGACAAATGCATTGTGAGCCCAGGTCCAGCAGCAGTGCTGTGCTGTGTCTGTTCTCTACCAGAAGACTAGCAGCACATTTGCTGGAACCATCAGTGTGAGAAGGACCGCGTTTGCTTCTCTCCCTTGCTGTTGGTGGATGAGTCAGGTGGGCAGCATGAGGAGAACAGAACAAAGCATGCGAGACAAAAGCACTCCGAAGTTGCTTGGAGATCTCAGGACAAAGAAACATGACAAAAATATCTCACACCAATTACATATAATCTTTGTTTCAAATTAAAACAAAAGTAACTTTTTAAAAGTCATTCTGCCTCTTTCTGTTTACTATGAAAGCTTCTTGAGCTCTGTAGAAACACAGGGATATCCATGGCCTGTTCACGAGAGTGACGCGTTTAGGGGAGGCCTTTCAGCTCCTTCGATCTGTGTGAGGGTGGTTGGCTCAAACTTTCAGGCATGCGTGAGTCTGTGCTTGACTTGGAAGCAGCAAAATGTCTGCCAGAACACCTCCACCTTCCTGGAAAGAGGAAACGGTGCAATGTCTTAATTAATTTGCCTCTCATGAGGGATGTTGGCTCCAAGAGCCCCCATGGAGGTAGCAAAATAAAGGCAGTGTTTGTTAACAGGATCGGGGGATTAGATGGGGATTCAGTCGATTGATAATGGGGATTTCTGTAGGCCCCATGGCAAGTGTAGCTGTAGCAGGGAGCTGCCTGGCAGCCACTTGGACTGCAGGAGGAGCGGTGAGCTGGGTGAGCTCTGGCTGGTGTTACTTGGTTCCCTCCCCAGAAGAGGAAAGGAAAGAAAGACTGTGCAGTAAGTCCTCAAATTCCCAGGCATCTATCTCAAGCAGTTTTTCTCTTCCATTTTTGACTGTTCAGGCAGGTCTCCCTCTCTGACCACATGCTGTCCCGTTCACAGTGCATCCTTGTGCTCCTCCAGTGCAAGCTGCATGATCCCTTAAGGCAGGCTCGTAAGCAGCTCGTGACCCGAGTTCCAGTTCACATAGTTCAATTAAATCCCTATTAATCCTGCTCAGACCTAATTTTCTTTCATTCTCATACATGTGCTTCTCTCTGCTTTAGAGATGCTCTCTGCTGATGTTCCCCACTGGCAGCAGCGGAAGAGCCAAGGCTGTCTGTGAAAAGAACCAATACTTCCTTCTTGCTGCTCTGGAAGTTTTGAAGCCAAGATTCTTTCCCAGCCTGGTGTAAAAAACATGAAAAGAGCCCTTTGGTGCCTGGGTGCCAGGGAGGGTCAAGGCTCCGTGTGGTGATACTTAAGGAGAAAGCAATGAGGCTGTAGGAGGGGAGGAGGTGGTCGCTGCCTCTGTTCACGGAGGTAGTTCTTCCAGGAAGGTGTTCTGTTGCTCACAGCGTGTTCCTGCAGGGATCAAGATGACTGTATTGATTTTGTTTGCTTCTGAATCTCATGAAGCATTGGACTGACTGCAGCGAGGAAGTGGGATGATGAATGGAGAGTGCTGGAGTTTGGATCCTGGCTGCTTGTTTGGTGATGAGGTTGGCTGCCGGGTTTGGTGCTCTGAAAGGATCTGACCCTCCTCATCCTCAGACCAGAAGGGATGATTTGGCTGGGGCCGTCCCACAAGAGATACGGAAGCAAACCAGTGTCGGCTTTGGTGTGTCTGAAACTGCTGCTGACTGCAGGGCAAAGGTCCTGCTCTCCTCCAGAACCTGTAGCTTGTGGCTTTGAGCAGTTCTTCTAAGTTTATGGAGTGGTTTTGTGGCTTTTGTTAAGTGGATCAGAGCAGTCGCTGGTCAAAACGTCCCTTGTTTGGGCTGGCAATTACAGGGTGATGATCCTGTTGGTTTCACATCTCTTCCTTTAAATTCAGCTGCTTTTCCCATCTTTCATTCTTGGTCTTCCCAAATTCACCGCCCACCCCAGTCTGTCACCACACATCAGTGCTGTGCAGTCCCCACCTCTGGTGATGTTCACTTCCTTCCCCTCAGCTTGTGGGGTTTCACTTGGAGCCCGAAGGCCCTTGTGTGGCTCTGGAGCTTTCTGTACCCTGTGTGAACAGCAGCTGGCTGCAGCCAAAGGCCCTCAGACTGCAGCTGGAGCAGAGCCCAGTTGATTCCTGCACAGCCTGGGTCCAACCCACCTGCCAAACACAGAACCATGCTGCTGTGTGAGAGCCTCCAGGCCGGAGAGAAGGATCCCAGCATTAGTCCCCCCGCTTGGCAAACCTAAACCAGCCCTAAGCTCATAACCATGGGTTCCTGATGCTGGCCATGCTAATTGCTTGCTGTCACATCCACACTCTTTGCAAGTCTGCCAAGCTCAGTGATTGTTAATGATAGAATTCCTGAGCTGGAGGGTCCCTGCGAGGACCACTGAGTCCAGCTCTTGGCTGCAAGCTTCAATGGCTCCAGGTGGGGATGGCAAAAAGCTGCTTGAGTTCCTGAAAAGATCAGAGCAAAGGGCTCTGCTGCATCTGTCTGCGACTCAAACACCACCATTGTGTTATTCATAGAAATAATTCCTACAAATATAGTTGGAATTTGCAGCAAGCAAAGTGCAGCTCACCTCAGGAACAGCATCAAAGGCTGGCACAGTCTGGAGCACACACCTCTGCCTGTTTTGCTGTTGCCTGGGCAGATTGCAGCTTGATGACATCCAACAGCAAAGCAGTTCTCCTTCAGCAGGTATCTTCTGAACTCACAAGCACCTCTGCACTGCAGAGCAGCCCTGTGTTTAACAAGGCTGTCCATCATTCACACTGGTTTCAGATCTGACGTTCCTCTCCTAGCACCCAGGACCAATGCTTAGTCACTTCCCCGTGAGGAGGAATGACTTAGCATTAGGTAGTAGATGAGAACAGGATTCTTTCCTATGTTGCTCCCTTATAAGCTCAATAACCACATGCTGCACGTGGGTAACAAGAGCCAAACAGGAGCCATTCCATCCCAGACTACACCTGCAGATGTCTCCACAAGGTCCGTCTGAAGAGTCTCACAGCTGAAGGTCCTGGGACTGCTCTTCCTCTCTCCAAACACACGGTAGCTGAGGAAAGCTCCCTATTAGCTGAAGAGACCAATTTCAGGACCTTCACTGACTGGAGGAGCCACTGTGGGACACAGGTGTCCCCTCCCACTCACCCTCTCTCCACAGCCGACCATGGTGCAGCTCTTGGAAAGATGACGGAGCTGTCTAAATCAAACCCTAGCACTGACTACATAAACAAATACATGGACTAGCTGCATGAAGAGCAAGCAGCAGACATTGCAACAGCAAGTCAAATGCAACCTCAAAGATTTACTAACGAAGAGTCAAAATGCTACATTTCCATGGGAAGCCTAAAACGGATCAACTCAGGTGTGACAGTGGCTCCCAAGGCGGTTCTGCTCCACACATTGCTGGTGCACTTGCTAAGACATCTCATCTTTGTCTTTGGACACTGGGAAAAGGGGAAAACATTTTGCTACTGGTATGTCATTCTTGGGAATGGGAAAGAAAGTGAGTGTGGGACTTGGGTCACATCACTGCAGCCTATGGAGAGCCCCTGGGGTGTGTAGCTGCCCTGCAGCACCGCACTGCCGCTCCATTGCTCCAACAACACCTACAGCAGCTGTGCACATAAAGATGGCAGACTACAGGGAGTGCCATGCGGGTGCTGCAGGGCTTCATCCCCTAAGCCCGCAGTATCAGCAGTGCCCAGCTGGCTTTGCTGCACAGCCTTATCACCTGAGACTCTGAAGACCTGGGGGAAAAGCTCAGCAGCTGCGCAGCTGCCGAGGTTCCATGTCATGCCCTGGCCTGCACACAGCCCGGCTCTCCCTGCTCTGCTCTCCCAGTGTTTCCCACAGCCCCTGTGCTGTGACCAACACGAGCGGGGCTCGGGCCCAACGCCCGCTCACATCCCCAGCAGGCAGAAATAGCACACGACAGAAACCCAGCCTACCTGCAACCCCCAGCAGCAGTTCAATCCTTCATTTCTACACTTGTGCTTCGTAACACCAAACCAATAACGACAGGACGAGCATCTCTGTGAGTCATTTTATAAAAGTATTTGACTTACAGAGATATTGTTACAGTTTCCTGAGTATTGGAAATTACAATACAAGGAAATTGTCATTTACCTGGACCTGAGCAAGGCCTTTGACATGGTCCCCCATCACATCCTCATCTCCAAATTGGAGGGAAGTGGATTTGATGGGTGGACAACTCGATGGATAAGCAATTGGTTGAAAGGCCGCAGACAGAGGGTGGTGGTCAATGGCTCTATGTCCAGGTGGAGGCCGGTAACGAGCGGTGTCCCCCGAGGGTCTGTCTTGGGACCGGTGCTCTTTAACATCTTTATTAATGACATCGATGAGGGAATGGAGTGCACCCTCAGCAAGTTTGCTGATGACACCAAGCTGAGTGGTGCGGTCGATACGGTGGAGGGAACAGATGCCATTCAGAGGGACCTTGACAGGCTGGAAAGCTGGGCTCGGGTGAACCTAATGAGGTTCAACATGGCAAAGTGCAAGGTTTTGCACTTGGGCCGGAAGAACCCCAAGCACCTGTACAGGCTGGGAGGAGTGGTCCTTGAGAGCAGCTCGGCTGAAAAAGACCTAGGGGTCCTGATAGATGAGAAACTTAACATGAGCCAGCAGTGCGCTCTGGCAGCCCGGAAAGCAAATGGGATCCTGGGCTCCATCAGGAGAGGGGTGGTCAGCAGGGATAGGGAGGTGATCGTCCCTCTCTACTCTGCTCTTGTGAGGCCCCATCTGTTGTACCGTGTCCAGGTGTGGAGCCCTCAGTACAAAAAAGATATGGAGATTTTGGAAAGGGTCCAGAGGAGGGCCACAAAGATGATCAGGGGGCTGGAGCACCTCCCCTATGAGGACAGGCTGAGGGAGTTGGGTTTGTTCAGCCTGGAGAAGAGAAGGTTGCGGGGTGACCTCATTGCAGCCTTTCAGTACCTGAAGGGAACTTACTCCCAGGAGGGGAGTAAACTCTTCGAAAGGGCTGATAATAGCAGGACTAGGGGAAATGGTTTTAAGTTGAAGGAGGGAAGATTTAGGTTGGATGTTAGGGGAAAGTTCTTTACTAGAAGGGTGGTTAGGTCCTGGAACAGGCTGCCCAGTGAAGTTGTGGATGCCCCGTCCTTGGAGGTGTTCAAGACAAGGTTGGACGGGGCCCTGGGCAACCTGATCTAGTAAATGTGTATGTTTGGTGGCCCTGCCAGGCAGGGGGTTGGAACTACATGATCCTTGAGGTCCCTTCCAACCCGGGTAATTCTGTGATTCTGTGTGATTCTGTGAAATTTCCGCAATTAACTTCATACAGTATTTTACCATCCAGTGCTGCTGATCCCTGTTCATGTCCTTGTTCAATAGAGCAATACACAAACAGTGATGCTGGAAGAAAATGAAGACACCACAAGAATCAGGGGCTGGAGATACCAAAAGAACCAAGAGCTGAATTCACAGACAGAGCACAGCATGTCAGAATGATGCAAACAAGACAATTTTAACAGGCTTTTTTTTTTTTTTTTTTTTCTGGAATAGAAACACATTAAAATATCAGCTCCCGCTGCTTGATCAGATGAAGACATGACGCATTTACTGTGCAGCTTCATATAGGAATACCTGAGCTACCTGGAGCAATAAGGCTTTGTTAATTCGTCCATCAGCAGCTCAGCATCTCATTCAGTTTTTCATGTCATTTTCATAAGGCAAACAACGAAACAGAAGTTACTTTCATGTTTGACAATCGGGATTAGTTGGCAGCTACATACGAGTATGTATTTGTTATGCAGCATGAATTCACACAGACCAGGTTGCTCAAGCAGTGCCGGGAGCAGTAAAGTCATTCATCTCAGCTGGAAGTCCAATATTACCTGGGGTAGCAGATGCTGTGGGGTTATCCACAGCATCCACGGGATGTTTCCTCCACATCCCCATAAAGAACAGCAAAGTGCACCAATGGTTCATAGGAACAACGTTTTATTTCTATAGAACATGATGTAGAAAAACCAACAGACTTGTTGGCTTACAAAGCAAAACGTGTAAGTAAACATTATTTCAGACTTCAAGAACGTCACCAATTGAACACACTAGCAGGTTTACTTTCCTGTTTGGCCAAATGCAGCATTTCACAGACTGCTTTTCCCAGCTGACTCTTTGTTTGCGGTACATTAAAGTAAGTTCTGGTGCTTGGGATATCCAGCCCACTTTCCCCATCCAATACAGCAGGAAAGACACAAACACGCCACTTAAATTAAAGAAAGAAAACATGGAGTAAGTGGAATCCGAGACTGCAAAAATATATACAAGCATCTGCCTTTTTCCTGAACTAAACATTTCAACCATAACAATATTCAACAGCTGTACCCTATAGAACTAGGGCTAAGGCTATTTCAATTAGAACTGCTTTGTGTTTTAAAAATACAGGGCTGAAAGCCTTTTGGGTGATATTTATACATCCACGGCATGTCTAGGTACCCTATGTGAATCATAAATCATTATGCAGAACACAAACTAGTTGTCTTAGCTTAATCTTGCATTATCCTGTTTAATTTCACCTCTCCTGTAAATATGTTAGATAACTAGATTTCACTGTCAGAATTAACATAAACAGAATATTCATAAGGCTTTTTTCTTCTCCTTCTGAGCTGTATACGGTAAAATACCCATCCAGTGCGTTGGAATAGGCAGATCTTCCTCCTAGTAAAACTGTGAAGCAAGGATAGCTTTCACCGCCAGCGAGAAGGTTTCTGAAAGTGCTCAGTAGAAATCCAGAGTTTACATGGATAAAACCTCAGGATAACATCCATTTACTTACACGCAACTATTGTTAAATAATCCAAGTCAAGTCTACTTTACTATGAAGTGTGCAACAAGCAGAAGAAGCGAAGAAGAACATCACGCTGAGTTCACATTCTTCAAGGTGCAAATCCCAGCTATTCCTGCCCCAAACCTTCTGTTTCTTCAGTTGCAAATAACAGCTTTTCCTTCAGCTGCTCATAATTCTTATAGGCTGGAAGGTCCAAGCGATTGAAACTGAAAACAAAGAGAAACCTTAAGTATTGAACAACAGTTTAAACCACCAAATATCCATTAGGAACACAGGCATATGAACTGTCCTGTTCAGAAGGAAAACTGCATTTGTACCCTCTAAAACACCTGTATCTTGACATGCACTTGTCTATGAAAGTGAGAGTTAAAGCACAACAAGCACCTGAGCAGCGATAACTTTCCAGAACTGGCAATGTATTTAGTAACAAGTCTCACCTAATCTCTCTTCTGTATCTGAAACTTAAAATCTGAGCATCTTCACAAAGCACCAGCGTAACTGAGAAACTGAGCAGAAGCTACATTTCCTCCAGCCAAGAGGGAGCATGAGCGTGGCTATTTATTTTCATTGCCAAGATCGAGCGTGGTGATAATGAAAGATCAATCCCTTTAAAAAACCCTCTTTAAAAAAAGGACAACCTTAAGTACTAAAAGTAGCTTTACGTTTTTAGTGGTGTGCAGATCCATGGCGTTTACAATGGAATCAGCTCCACAACAAAACTGCTTTTCAGAAGTTCAACTATTACTCAGCAGAGCTTACTGCCATAGCCCAGTGCTTTGCTTTCACACAGTCTCAGACACTTCCATATCACACCCACTTCCTAAAATCTCAAAGTAGATTTCCATCCATAAGAACAGAACCACAGCAGAGTTTGATCCGTCGTACTTACCAGGTGTGACTTCCAGGTAACCAGTTTTCCTTTCCAACTTTCTCAATGCAAAATTTTTGGGGTCTGTTGCTCCCTGTACAAAAATCAAACAATGAATTCTTAGGTCTAACTGCCCGTGTATACCAGTAGGTAATACATGACAACAGCGCGTGAAAACAAGACTATAACTACTAGCAGAGCACAAAGACATTTGTCTCTCACTACATCCCTCTGAAGAAATCCACGTAGTGAAATGCATAAATATGAAGCGGTTTTCAAAGAAACTCAACCACTGAATCACATCATTGGTTTGGTACTGGAAGGGATCTCTGGAGTTTACCTAGTCCTGCCACTCTGATCAACCAAGGATACCCAGAGCAGGCTGCCCTGCCAGGACCACGTCCAAACCATGGATCAAGTCACTGCTGCAAGGCGTGTTCACATTCCATCCATCCCTTTTTCTATCACAGCTCTACCAATATGCAAGACTCAGATTCCATATAAATTCATTAAAAAATACCCTTAAACACACAGCTTGGTCCTTATTAAGAAAAAAAGGAAATAACATGAGCATAAAATGCATTAAAGAGGGCTCGTTACCCGTGAGGTCAGCAAATCCTCCTACTGGTAATCTGCACGTTCCTGTAACAAACTGTAGAAATCTCATTCTCTTCTCATTATCTATTTATTTCCCAAACTGAAAAATAATAATTAACATTGATGTCAAGTTTAATATTGAAATGTTCACTTCCCCATCCCCCATGGGCTCCGCTGGAGGTGGATCCACCTCCATGGGCTGCACATGGTTGCTCTTCACCAGGCTGGTGCAGGCGCGATGGAACTGGGCTCTCTTACCCCTCCTCTGCCTGGTGGTTATGGCGGGCCCCCTCCTCCTTCTCAGTCCTAGGGCCCCCAGCTCCATCCTCCCGCATGAAACAGGGGAAACTTCCACCCTCGCCCTCTTTGCAGCTGACATGGCTGTTAACTGCCACAACTGTCAGAGGCGACTGTGTTGCGCACGGCAGCGGTGACCAAGGTGACGTGGTGAGGGTTCTAAAATGGCGGCCGCACTGCTGGCACTGGTGTTCCACATAGGATGAGGAGGGGCCTGGTAATAGCAGGACAAGGGGAAACTGATTTAAGTTGAAAGAGGGAAGATTTAGGTTGGATATTAGGGGGAAAGGTTGTTTACTAGGAGAGTGGTTAGGCCCTGGAACAGGCTGCCCAGGGAGGTTGTGGATGCCCCGTCCTTGCAGGTGTTCAGGGCCAGGTTGGACAGGGCCCTGGGCAACCTGATCTAGTAAAGGTGTATGTTTGGTAGCCCTGCCAGGCAGGGGGGTTGGTTCTTCATGATCCTTGAGGTCCCTTCCAAGCTGGGTCATTCTGTGATTCTGTGATACTGGTGTGTGGCTGTTTGTCCCAGCGCGCTGACCTTTTGTCTTCAGGTTCACTAACAAGACTGTAACTGATTTATGGAGGAGGCAAGTGATGGGTGCTACTGTGTGACAATCAACATCACTTTGTGGACATTTGAAAGCACCTTCCTCCAGAGCTGTTCACCTCCAGAAGAGGGTGCTCAGAAGTGTTTACTGGCAGAAGATCTGGCTCCAGATTGGTATGGGAAAACTGGGGAATGATACCATCGTGTCCTGTGAAGAACAGGAAGCAGGTGGGCATCCCTGCTCCCTCTTGTCTGCTGGCAAGGCTCAGAAGATGAGATCCCAGAGCCAGAAGCTGCCATTCCAAGGAGAGCTGACTCAACCATTTTGGATTTGAGCTGTCACACCAAGGAGAGCTGACAGAACCACGTTGGACTTATTTGTAAGTTTATACTATCATTGGAAACTGTTGCCGTGGTCACAGTCATCGTTAGCGGAACAACGACTCCTGATGACCCACCACTACTGAAGATCAATGACTGAACTACAAAACACGCCAGATCCATGGTGGTGACTCTCTCTCCCTCTTGCTTCCTATGAAGACTCCTTGATTCTATTTCCTATATTTTCTATTGCCCGCCTTCCCTTCCTAATCACCCTAAATCGTAATAGCGTCCATCCTCCAACATTTGAACCATGCCCAGGCATACATGTATGGACCTCCTCTCCTTCCTATAAATTGGAGCAGGACAGAGACCCGCAAGGATTGTCAGCTCCCAAGTCATACAAGTATTGCACACAACACAGATAACTTCATCTGTTGGCCCCGCTGTCTCTGCATACCACCAAGCGAGGACCTGCAGTGCCCAGGCGACACGATGTGCCTGGCAGTGCAAAGCCAGCCCACGTGTGTGCAGATGGCAAGGAGCGTGTGGCACTGTGCACCGACAGCCCTTGCCTGCCCAGGACTGCGTGTGGAGGGCGTTCCCCACTGCAGCCCTGCCCAACAGTCAGTACGGGTGTGCGGCCATGATGGCAGTAATGAACAAACTGCTGCTTCACAAATATCTTGCCCTGATTAGAAATCTTTGAGTAGTGCTGTTACAGCAGACAGAATGTGATAAGCGCAAGTAGTCTCCTGCACTTCACATCCTTGCTACTTCATTCTGGGTGTTGTCACTGAGCAGTGTCTAACACAAGTTCTGCCCTGGTCAGCTGGCTGCCTTAGCTTGAGCCCTGATGGCAACGCCGTGACGTGATGTTAGTATTGCTGTTTTCTCCTCGTCAGAATACTCTGTCTTTTGAAGGAAGCAGCTTCTTGGTTATTTTGTTTTGTTGTTGAATTTTATTGAATTAATTTACAATATCTATATTCCGTATAGTTATAGATGTTTTGAATATGATCATGTGTGGTGCTGAGATTTTTTATAGAAAAGCTATACTCAGTTCAGAAGGTGGAATAAGGATGTTAAAGAAAGAACCCCCTGTTGTGTTGACCAGTGATGATGCTCCCACCCCCTGACCAATGGTGGAGAGGAGCATGAAGAGAGAGGTGGTGCTGGGGGGATCTTGGGGCTGCTGGGCCTGTCATACTTCTCCCAGGCAGAGGTTTTACAGGTGTTGCATGATGCCCCCAAGCTGACCCCGTGGGGGGGGGGGGCACTCCCACATCCTGAAGGATGGTGGAGAGGAGCGGGAGGGCAGAGTTGGTGCTGAGGGGGGCTGGGAGCTGTGGGGCCTGGTATGCTTTCCCCTGGCTGTAGTTTTCTGGGTGTCGGATGATGCCCTCAACCTGACACCCTGCGGGGGCTGCTCCAACCTCCTGAAGGATGGTGGAGGGAAGTGGGAGGTTGGTGACAGTTCCTGGGGGGTGCAGGGGGCTGCTGGGCCAGTTGGCTTCCCCCAGGCAATGGTCGTCCGTCTGTTGGATGATGTCCCCAGGTCTATACTCTGCTGTGGTCTCTTCCATCCCCTGATGGATGGTGGAGGGGAGTGTGAGGGCAGAGATGGTGCTGGGGGCTGACGGGCCTCTCAAGCTTCCCCCAGGCGGTGGCTGCCCCCAGGTGATGCTCTGAGGGAGCCACTGCCAACCCCTGAAGGATGGTGGTGGGGGACAGGAGGGTGGTGTTGATGCCTGGGGGCAGCTGGGCCTGCCACTCATCTGCCAGGGTGCTGCTGTTTGGGTGCCAGCCGATGACTGCAAGCTTCCAAACCAGGTGGGTCCCTCCTGTCCCCTGAAAGAGGTGTTGATGCCCAGGGTGGATAGGGGCTGCTGGGCCTGATGTACTTCCCGGGGGCTACGGAGCCTGGGCTGGTGGGCTACAGGGGCCGCAGTGGGGGCAGTTGAGCCCGACAGCCGTCAGGCCTGGCAGGGGCCGCTCTGGTGGTGCTCTGCGGCTGCTGGGCTGGTCGTTGTTGGTGCCCTGTCTTTCTGTCCAGCGCCTTGAGGCAAGGAAGCTGTTCGTTGAGGTGAGCAAGCCATCTTTCCAAGTACCACTTCTTGCAGGCAGTATTCTCGTCTGCAGCAGCTGCAGCAAGGCGCCTGCAGAGAAAGAAACATGCTGAGGGCACAGGAGAACCCCCTGCTCTCCTTCCTCACAGTGCATGGTAGAGCCACCCTCAGCTCCCGGCCTGTCTCAGGCCCAGCAGTAAGAACATGCAGCAGGAATGGCTCAGCCAGTTAAAACATCTGACAGCATCAATCTCAGACAGTGTTAGGCAACAACTAACTGGCTTCTCTATGCTGCTTTACCTAGAAATGCCTCCTGGCTCACAGGAGCCCTATAGTAAAGAGGGGGGCAGGATGGGGTTGGGGGTGAACAAGAACTCACTGGTTTATCTGCCTCCGTTGCTTGATAAGACGATAGCATGAAAACATTGCCATCGGCGTGGTAACGAAGATAACCGCACCGAATCCCAGGCAGTACTTCTTGATAAAATTATCTACTGCGGCATTTGCATGTTCCTCACCATCCGCACCTGGAAAAACAATGTGGATCTGTTTCACCAGCTGCTGCTTTGAGTGACATGGACAAGAACAACCACAGGAAGGATCCCGCTCCGGGCTGCTGTTGTGCCTGGTGGCTCAGGGGAAGCACAGCAAGCTCTGGAATGCAGGGTCTGTGCACAGGAGGTACTATGGAGGGTCCTGTTTCCTCTTCTTATCTGCTGAATGTGGTTCTGGTGGCCTAGTTCCCAACAGGACAAAGTTCCTAAGCCCCTGGGAACTGGCTGCAGTGGGAGGGGAGCAACCTCTAACCACAAAGCCACTATGAGCGGCCCTTACCTGGAGTGACAGTTGTTGTCTGCATGGCCTCTTTTACTCTCAGGGGGACAGTCAGTGTGCGAACTCTGCCGTTTTGAAATGCAATCCAGTGCATAGGTGCTCCACCTGTCTCTTTAGAAAGGAGGTAAGGGAGTGGGACTGTAAGTAACTGCTTCTCATCAGGAAGATGGTACAGTTTCTCCACATGTATTTCTAGAAATTCAGCTTCACAAGTCTTTCAGGGAACAGACGGAAATACACCTACCATGTGCTTTGTCTTTCTTGATTTTCATTAGCAGAGAGGGCAGTGTCTGCAAATATTTTCCTCTTTCCAGGGCCTCTTTCTGTTTCTCAGGACCTAAACAGAAAGCATTAAGATAACTTTCAGACAAACAAGGTATTAAACTGAATGGTCTTTTCAGTGCAGCCAGTAACGACAACAGCCACCCCTGGGATGCCTGTGGGGTTCCAGCACAACTAAGGATTTAGCACGGCCTTCCCTGGAGGCACTTCTGCAACCAAAGAATGAGAACTTTTCACCACACACTACAACTTACATAAACGCATAACAGCATCACTGAATGGGACCAGGGCATTGTGCGAGGGCAGGACACACACACACAGGTGTGCATTCTCACTCACACCTGCAGACATGCCTGGCTGACATTAGGACGGTGAGCTGGCATCTCTCAAAGGAACTAAAATCTCATGACGTACCCATTTGAATCGCTGGGGCTTCTGTCCTGGAGCTCAGCTGGGAAACTGGATGCCATTCAACTCCACTAGGAGCTGTCAACAAACACAGACAGAGCAGCTCCTGTCAGACACCTGTTTAGACTGGAATGACAGCACTGCTCCACAGCACTCTCCTCTCCCTGCCACACAGAAGCATCTGGCAAATAGTTGTTGGGTGCCTGCAATGGCACCGTGACAGTCCAAAAAGGAGCCGTGTGCATTACTGCCTGGAGAAGGGAAGGGGGTGGAAGAGGAAGGGCAAGATCTAAAGGCCCTTTCCTGTGGGATTGCCCTGAGGCTCACAGGCTGGATTGTGCTGAGGCTTTGGCAAGGCATTGCTTATAGGCACAGCCGTAATCAAGCATCGATGAGAAACATCTCCTGGTGTTGATGCCTGGGGGCAGCCAGGCCTGCCACTCATGTGCCAGGGTGCTGCTGTTTGGGTTCCATGGTATGCTGTGATTTCTCTCTTCCTTAGGGATCCGCAGTGACTGGAAGGGGCTCAGGTGATGACATGGCACCCAGACCTGGGTCAAAAGTTGCAAAGCTGCAGAGAGGCCAGGTGGACAGTTGGCTGGCACTCAGCAGCTTTCCAGATACTCTCTCCAGGCCACGTAAAACAATCTTCAGAGAAGGCATAGAAGAACATTTGGCCCCTCAAGTTTTTCTTAGTGGGGAGATCTCTGATGTACGGAGACAAAGTCAACGGGATGCTGGGAGCATGCAGCACCCAAGAAACAGTGACTACCCAAGCTTATCATGGGGAAGAAATCACCAGGCAGTGAAAAGATGAACCCCCCCCTGAACTTCCACAACCAAATATGAGCAAAGATCATGAGATGAAGACTGGTGACTTACCTCTGGCATCCACCCCAGGCTCAGGGACATGACTTTGCTTTGGAAAAGCATCAAAGGGGCCTGCAGGCACAAGAGTGATCAGACACAGGTGAGGAGAGCTTCCACTGCGCACAGGGGTCTGCTTTGTTTTTTTTTCCTGCAGTGACACGTGAGGACTGGCTGCAGGTCAGGGAATGACATGGCCCAAACAGCAAAGGAATAGGAGCAAACACTGGCAAGGGCTGCCTTCCCACTGAAATGTGACAATTCTCCAAGTAAAGAAATACTCATGACTGATCTGTGTATGACCTTCAGAGCACAAAGAGACTCGAAAGACCTTTGGAGGTCCTTATGTACCCAAATAAGCTATTACAGCACTAATTTTTCTACCTCCGAAGAAACAGACACTCACAACTTACCTCGGAGTTTCCTCTGAGGCACAAAAGCAGTCTCCATCCAGTCGTCTGGAGCAGTACCAATGTCATCATCTAGAATAAAGAACAGAAGAGGGATGTTCCCATTGCATGTTGTGATCTTCCTCTCCCTTAGTGACAAGGAAGGGGCCAGGTAACGGGATGGGAGACTCAGGCCGTGATTGCCAAAGCTATAGAGGTGCCAGGGTGACCTGGAGCCTGGCACTCAGCAGCTTTACAAATGCTCCCTCCTGGCCACGTGCAGCACCCCTCTGGGACCACGTGGAAGAGCATACAAAGAAAAGGTGCCTGAACCCATCTGGGCTACAGCTGGGGGTCTCTGTTGGGAACCGGGATTTTTCTATGGGGAGCATCAGGCAGCTGGAGCAGAAATGCTCATGCTTTTCCCAGCACACATCTTACGAGTTCTCCCCTAGGACACCCCCAGGATGAAGAGCATGCTCCAGCCATCCAGCGGCAGAGCCGTGGGAGCACAGGGCTTCCTCATGCCCTTGCCCAGCTCCTGTGGTGCTGCCTGTCTCCCCTCTCCAACACACCCCCCATCGAAGGCAGCCCTAGGGCAACACGGCACAGAGCCACTGCAACCAGAACCTGGGCTTCTCACCCTCAGTTCTGCTCATTTTTTACCCAACTCTGCCCACCCACCTGCTTCTGCTGCTCGCCACGGAGCAGCACAAGCCTCCTGACAACACATGGCTATCAGTACGAGGAGGAAGGCAAGGCAGGTGGGGGCCGAGGCCCCCAGAACTCGTGCCATGCTGCTACCACCACCGCTACAGCCACGACGAGTGCTGCAACTGGGGCACAGAACTCCTAAGGCACGCAGCTGGGCATTGTGACCTCATTGTGACAAGGCAACTATGCGGCAGGGCATAGTGACCTCACATCCCCAGGCTGCAGGCTGGGCCTCCTCACGGGCTGCTCCTCCTGTGCAGCAGGGATGCATAGAGTGGGTGCTTGTGGCACCCCTTAGTGGGTGAGTGCCAGGCTGCTGCGGAAGAATTACTGGGAGCGTGTCCCGCTGGGTAGATCTGTTCCACCGCAAGGACCAGGCTCCCCCTGGGCTTGCTATGGACGCTGTCCCTGTGGCTGAGGCTTCCCAGTCATGTAGAGCAGCAGGAGACCATGGCAGATATTTTCACATTTACATTGTGGAAATATAGAATTGTTGAATGGTTTGGGTGGGAAGGGACATTAAAGACCCAGAGACGCTGTCAAAAGATAAAGAAAATCGATTCGGTGTTGTTTTTACTGCTTCATGCAAATCAAAAGATTGCGTTTTGTCTTTTAATGCCCAAAAAAGCCATTTCTTCAGTGACATTATATTTGTTGTCACAGACTCTAACAAAAATGCAAACTGAGCTTTATCTGTAGCATCAATATTTTAGTATTTCATATCTTGAATTTGACAGTTCCCTCCCAGCCAGTTGCCTGTGCCTTTCCCTCAGCCCATGAGAGCACCACTTACTGCCTCTGGGGACTTGGAAACTGGCAGCATGATGGCCAGCACACACACAAACTGCAAAACGGCTCCATAGAAGAGTCCGTGGCGCAGCATGTTCTCCATTAGCATGGGCTCAGGGATCTCAGGTGGCCAGAAATGCAGTTCAGCAGCCATAGCGAAGACAGCTGCTGCTCCACTGCTCTCACAGAGGCTGCCTGCTGTAAGGGGGGAAAAAGAGGCATCGTTAGTCTCAGGCGCTGCGATGGGGTTAATATTAAACTCTCAAACTTTCACAGCAAATAATAACATCCGCTCACAAAGAAAATGTGGAGAGGCCACAAAAGAGAAAAACCAGTCATTAAAATCTTTGTATTTAGACATTCAAACTAACAATGTACTTTGTCTTTACCTAACCGTACCATTCTGTGCTAGAAATACGATGTTTTGCTGTAGAGCATAACTTGGAGAGACCAAAAGCAGTTAAAACCTGGTCCACTCTGTAATTTGACCATCCGCTGATATTTGGTTCTTATCTCCCTTGCTTTCCAGTCACTCACTCTTTAGACACACGCAAATCACATTGTCAAGGACTACAAAAACACTGTCAGCCAAAAAATTTATGCTGGCAGAATCTTAACGTTAGAAATGTGTCTAAGTTGGTTGCAAAGAAGAAAGTGAAGAACAACACAGTAACCAAATACTACCTGATACATAAGGCTTCTCTCACACATCCTGAAAACAGAACCACCAGCCTTAATGAACTCTGCTCTTCAGACTCTGACTGAAATTCAAGTATTACGTGTAGCAGCCTGGATCTGGCAATAGTCAAAGAATCTTTTACCTCCAGCTCCTTAGCATCAAAGGACCGCAGATACTGCTGCGGCAGAATTTCATTGAAGCCTTCAAAAGAAGCTTGTGTCTGTTCCTCAGCGCCTCGGGAAAGTCTCCATTCTGCTACCAGCCTGGAAAAGACACAGAAGGATCATTTAAAATGGGCTACGCTAACCCAAGTTCATCTTTGTTAGTTTGTTTTGAAATGAACTGTAAGCTGTGTTAAGAAAAATGCTGGAAAGTTCTGGGGATAGAGCACTGTGTAACTGTATTCTAATTGTGTTCCCAACCTTCATCCTGCACAAACAATTTTAAGTTAAAACCCTATGTTTCCAACCACTCAACTATGGAAAGCATTTTAGGCTCTAACAGGAGGCAGCATCTACTCACTGTTGATATTAATGAGAGCACAGGAGTCCCTTGCTAGCCGGAGGAAGAAAAAAATGCAGAGCTGTATTCATCTAATATGTTCCATATTTGTTTCTGTTAATCACGAAACTTTGCTCTGTGGTAGAAACTCCACTCTCCATTAAGAAAAGGGAGAAAAGCAGGCAGGAGACCCAAAGAACCTGAACCCAGGGAGAAGCAGATATTATGCTGAATTCAAGCCTAACCTGTCAGGAGAACTGGAATCAAAAGGAGAGATGAAACTCTGGGGAACGCAACACAGGACCCATAGTGTGACAAAAGAACATTGCTTAAGCTGCAATCTGAGCCCTCCCCGGCTTCCTCAAAACCAGAAGAGAACGATCTTCTGCAGGTACTCCCTCCTCTCTATCCCAATGAGTATTTTGCACAACAGCCAATGCCAATACGTTCCTTCTGCAAATGTCGCTGTTTCTGTGAAACCTTTCCAGATGACTTGTGACTAAAGCAATTTCTACTCCCTCATTCCTCAAACCCTTCCCACACAAAAGCCTTCACAGATCAGATGGTAAGAAAGAGGGAATTCTACGGCCACAGCAATAAAGCGCGCAGAAAGCCCATCTGTTGCAGACAGAGGAGTGAGCTGTACTTAACCAACACTGCTTCAGCGCACGCTTACAGTAAGGCACACCTACCTTGCGCTGGCCACGCACGATGCTCGTGACGCAGCTCCAGACTGCTCTCCTGGGGCCCAGCTTCATTTCACGGCCACTCACGCTCTGCTGCTGGACATTCTGCAATGGAAAAGCCACCGGATGCAAATCCCATCCCTCGCAGATGGCATCAGACCTCCGCTCTCATGGCAGTCACCACCGCCCTGCCCTGGGCAGCGCTTCCACTGCCCTTGCTCCTGCCACAAGACACCAACGTCTGCTTCTAATGCGGCTCCACCATGGGATCCTGTATGCAACAGAAAAACACACGGAGGCTGCCAGTCACTGCAACACGCGCGCTGTGAAACCCCTGGCACTGCTGAGTCCCAAGAGAAGATGAGAAAAGCGTTTGCCTGCCATGGACGGGCTGTGGTGGGATTGAATCCTGCCTTCGAATCGGGACACCCCCAGGGAGAGCCTCCCTGGGGACCCAAAGACTTACGGCAGCGCCAACACAGCAGGCAGAAACGCGACGTGCTCCTGACTGCCCGCACTGTTCAAAGCTCCCTCCCTCTCCCTCTCCCTCCCTCCGCCCTATGAAGGCAGCCCTTCAAAGCAACCAACACTTGAAAAAAAAACTTAGACTCAGTTAACCTGGACAGTGTTACCCAGGGTTGTGAGAACAGCTTAATGATATCTGAGAACCGGTCAACTCGTGAGCCTGAGACCTGGGATCCTCCATCCTAGGGTGGAACTTTACTGGAGCATGTGGATGCCACAGCAACAAAAGGGCTGTGTATAATAGACTGAGAGTTTGCTGAGTTTCTTGGTTTACAGAAAGCAGAAATAACTCAGAAATTACAGCTGGACTTTGAACCTTAAGGACTGCCAAGAAAGAAGCCATCTGCTAAACCCCTGAGCTGCAAACTGTCAAGGAACTCCATACGTTCCCAGGAATGACAGGAGGGTGCTGACCATGGATACACAGCTACGGACTGATGGTAAACCTCAAACAGCTTGAAGTGAGTAAGGGATGGCCAGGGTGCCTGAGGGCAGTGGCTGCACTAGTGCTCAATATTCAAGAAGCCCATAAATCTACACTGGGCCAAAGGATACCAGTTTTAATATCTCATACATTGTTTACCATATTGGTGACAAAAAGGGGGACATCGGTTCATTGGTTCTCACCCCAAAGATTCCCGAAATACCAGGCCATCCTGGTAGAGTAGGGTGATGTAGAAATAATTGTGACTAATTTAAAGGACTTAAATTATGACTTATTTTAAAGGAGATGCCACTATCCAAAGAGAGGAGTTGTTGAGCTTCTTTTACCTCAACTGGTTAGCTGTATAGGAAGAAACAATAATTAACATGTGTTACATATACACATACCTATATACGTATATATACATGAAATCACTGACAGCACTCCCCCAGCATCAAATTCCCTTGTGGTACACACTGGACGTCCCTGTGTTTCTCCAGCACCCACCGAGTGCACCCAGCTCCCTGGGGAAAAGCAGTTCCACGGAGAGGTTTGCCCTTTCCAGAGGCTGGAAAGACCCAGACTGCTTCTCCCAACATGTTCTTTACATGCACTACAGGGACCTCATCTCCCTCTGCAGTATGCAGGGGGATGGATTGGCTAGGACCATCACGATTGACAGATCCTCTAGTATTGACCAACCAAGTGGCTTCTGCCCAATGCTTCTCTCAGTGCTTCAATGTTCCACCATCCACTGCTTTCAACATAGCTTTCAACAACCCATGGTATCATTCAACCTTACCAGAGGCTGGTGCATGGTAGGGGATACGATAATCCCACTCAATGCCGTGATCTTTGGCCCAAGTATTTATAAGGGAATGTTTAAAAGGAGACCCATTATGAGATTCAATTCTTTCTGGGGTGCCATGTCGACACAGGACTTGTTTCTCAAGACCCAGTATGATGTTTTGGGCGGTAGCATGGGGTACTGCGTGTATTTCAAGCCACCATGGCAAGCGCATAACACCATTGTGAGATTGTGGTGAGGTGATATAATCAACCTGCCACGCCTCCCCATATTTGTCCTTCTGCCATCACCCTTTCCCCCAGAGAGGTTTCATCCTCTTGCTTAAACATGGCACACATGTGTCAGTCACGAATAACCTGTGCAATAGCGTCCATAGTTCAGTCCACCCCTCGGTCTCCACCAAACTTACATGTCATGCCTCTTCCTTGATGGCCTGAGGTCTCATTGGCCCATCGGGAAAAAAACAATTCAACCTTGTTCTGCCAGTCCAAATCTATTTGAATCACCTCAAATCTTGCTGCTTGATCTACCTGATGTGAAGGATGAGAGAAGGGCCCCACAGTGAGGGAGAGAAAGAAACTCACAGAAACTGGGACGGGGGGGTGGGGAGGAAGGGTAGTCTGGTAAAAGAAGAATGGGGAGTGCAGACACTGGGTGTGGAATAACAAGGGGGATGAAGGCCATAAAGATAAGGATGCAACAGCCCAAGTACAGTGAGGTGACTGGATGTCCACAGGGCAAAGTGGAACCAGTTTTGGGGGGGGGCCCTCCTGCAGGGTTGAATGTGTGCTAATGGGGTCTGAGGAATGTCATGAATATGTATCCCAATTCCTGCCAACTACTGATGATGTATTAGTTCAGCCTACATCTGTAGCACGCTTTCTCCTGACTGTGTGCAAGTGAGGTGGAGCTCTCCCCCTTGCACCAGGGTGTGTGCGCATCACTCATGAAACATACCTGCTTTATAACTACTTGGTGGTTATGGAGTTTGATTCCGCAAGTCAGCTGCACTGTCAGGTGAATTGTCAGTTCTCAGCTCAGGTGAGCCCAGTGAGCTGAGAGCATTGATGTAGGTGAGAACTGCTGAGCTGCAGGCTGAGGTCACTCTGTGAGCTCTGCACTGAACCAGCATCTGCTGGGAAGGGAAACTGATGAGCTGTGCATGTGCCTTTTCACTGTCCTGCTTGGCTGGTGACACTCGGTTTTGTGCAAAGCCAGTGAGGGTTCCACAGGGTGATTCAAGCCAAACACATTTACAGTTGAGTGACAGACAATGTGCATTTGGACTTCCAGAATTCTGCCTTAACAACACTTTCAAACCAAGGCATCTAGCATTTCAAAATGACTACTGCTCAATGCACTGGGCGTGGAATTCTTCTTCCAAGCCATGCCCGATACCATCAGTCCTGCTGAGGTTTCCTGTGCAGAGTTGTCTGTTTCCTAATTACTGTGCCTACTCTGCAAGGAGTAAAACCATGCTAACCGTATGGTCAGAAAAAGAAGCTGGAAGGAAGAAAAGAACTCCAAGTAACTGTTTCTGCCATTCACCTCTTGTAACTCAGTGCTGGGGTTGCTGACACAATACAAATGAATGCTGGTGACAGATTAGGGCATTCCTAGAGAAGAATCACACTGCTTTGTGTTTGGTATTTCTGTTTGCCTCACTTGTTTTCAGCACAACTTGATATCTCTGTTTAAAATAAAACTGTATCCCAGTGTACCAGATTCTGTGCTCATCTGATAGAATCCATCAGGAGCACCAGAAAACAGGCCCTTACTGGATATATTTAGGTGACTAAACAAGAGGGACACACACTGGCATCCCAAAAGGAAGGTCTTCCACACCAAAGAAAATACAAAACCTTTCTGGTATCTTCCTTCAGAAAGTAAAGAAGTTACGAACTGGGTCGTTTCAGACCATGCAGGCTTCAGCACCTGGGAAGCCTCTGTTATTAGAGGAGGAAAGGGCTCATGCACCTGAATAAGAGCCATGACTTTCAGGACAGCAGCCACTCCCGTTCTTCTCCATCCAAAGCTGTCATTTAGCTTTCACGGCGTCTATTTCATGCAGCCATTCATTAGTTCTGCACTGCAAAGAATGTAGATCAAGGGAACCAATCTAATGTCCTTAATTTCCTGATGAGAAATCTCTCTCAGTCTCTTGCAATAGCACTGATCACCTGGAGCAGAGGAAATTAAAGCGCACAGGAAAAAGTTCCTCCAATGGCAAAAGTTGAATCACAGCGTCACCTGCTGGAGACCGACATCTCGAGGGAAGCAGGATGGATGTTGCAGCCAAATGTGCTCCTCCACCACTGGTTTGCTGAGACGTGCCCATGAGCACCACACATCTGTGCGGTCTGTCTGTCCATAGAGCTACAAAGGCAGAAGCAGAACATCTAAATGTTTGTTGTGGTTGTGTGTTGTGACTGATATCAGTCCTTGGATCTGTTAGACTTCACAGTTGGGTTCAGAGTTTTCACAGCTCATCCTGGCTTTCTGGTGCTCCCTGCACAGTGACACCATCCCTTCTGACCCCTTCTGTCACCCCTTTTAGTCCAACTGATTGTGATTTGCATGTAACTCCTCCATGGTGCTTCCAAATTCCTAACCGAGTGGGAAACGAGCCATGGGACCCATCTAATATCTGTTAGATGTGGCCGCAAAATAAATCTATCATCAAGCCCTTTGCACTGATGCTTTTCAGTGTAATTCCTAGCATGGGTTTGTTTACCTTTCCTTGAGCCTGCAGGTCATTTCTAGCAGTAACAATGCTTACTGCAGGTCACTCAACAACACCACGTTATGACTATGGGTCTTACTTGAAATCCATTCCTGACCAGTATGTGGCCACAGAACAGCCCTGGAATTTGCTACTTCTTTCACTTGACACCAGAGGGAGTGCTGTATCATTACATGCAGCAAAGACCTTGGCTACTGCTAAAGCAATAGCTGGAAAGAATTACCATCACCTCTGGTCTCCTTTATCACGCAGGCCATCTCTCTGATTAAAATACAACAGAGAAAGAAAAATGAAAAGATCAAAAAACAATTACAGAATCACAACGAAAAGATTCAATAAGAACCAAAACTTACCTCGTGTCTCTGCTGTAAGCACAACCATGTGTGACAGAAGCCTCATAGGCATCAAGGGACTGGTCAAGAAAACAAGCGCTGGTTTTGATTTGCTCTTTGCACAGCGTCCAGAAGAACTGTGCACATCTCTCTCCATTGCTCCTTATGCCTTCCTAAACACCTTCAGCAAGTCTCGTCATTGTTTCTGCCATTGTTGGGTCCTGTATGAAATGACGTGCACGTTGAGGGTAAACATGAAAACACATGGAACTCCAGTCAACTCCGTTCCCCTAAGGATTAAATGTGAAGCAGCAAATGGTTTGACCGCACATCACAGCAGACTCTGTACAGAGGAGACTACTTGTGTTACAAAAGAGACTGAACAACATCAGCACAGGGCCTTATCAACACTGACTGCGCAAAGAGACTGGGAAGTGAGGGCCCATGATACTCTGACAGTATATGGAGCTGCCTCTGGTTCTAGAGGAAACCCCATTTCAGTCAGTGCTGCCTACGCTGTCCTGTGCAGATGCCCGAAGTTACGTGCAGCAAAAGCATTTACAGATCTCAACTTGAACCTTCAGATCTCCATTCAGGTGAGGTCCAGCAATGCTCATTTTCATCATAAACTGTACAGAAATATTACTTCAGAACCAAACTTTACAGCGTGATCATTTCAAATAGCTCCTCACTGGCAAGAGGAACAGCAATTGAGTCCGTGAGACACTTGGCAGAGCACAAAGCCAAAATCCCCATGCTGCTTTGTCACACTTTGCCATCAATCTCAGCTCACCTCACGCAACAGTGAACAAAAACCTGTTTCCTTCCCTACCTCAAAATCTGCTAAACACGCTGATGAAAACATATTTCCTGAGATGCTCAGACACTGCTGCAACAGCGATCGCATGTGTGTGTAAAAGTGTGTTTTGATACACAGTGCAAAAACATCAAACATGATCTTGGGAAAGTTCAGCTCATGAGAAGTGGTTTCTTTATGCTGTATTTTTCCATCTCTGCATTATGAATTTTGCAAAGACAGCCGAGCTTCCATCCTACGTACACCCTGAAAATATCCCCTTTGTATTTGTACTTCACATACAAAACACGCAACTTTGTCAGACTGTATTTGCAAACACTCACTCATCAGGTCCTGTAGAGGTCAAAGAATTATCACACCCTAGGCAGATTTTTAAGCTTTACACAGGTTTGCATGCAAAGCGGAGATTCATCGTGTGAGCTCAACCACAAGACCAACACCAGTGCCTACAAACCCTTCAGAGAATGAAGGAAAGCAGTACAAGTAGAACTCCTGAACACCGCATTGATTTCCATGCCTTGGTGCCCCTGGAGAGATGGAAGGAAAGGCTTTCAGTATCACATAGTATGATCTGTCATAAGTCATTCACTGAAACTTCAAGATCCAACAGAGACATTAAAGTATTTTCAATTGGGTTTGAGCATCTCTGTAGAAAAAAAACAGTTATGTACAGTGTTACACATAAAATACAACAGTGTTACACATACAGGTAATAAAAGGCTGAATCTTGCAAGCTGAGACTGGACATGACACTTTCCCTTCAAAATGATGGCTCTATTTTACAAGTGGCAAATCAGCCATTGCATTTGACTGCTGGGATTAGTACTGCATTAGTAACTGTTGTTTGGCTTTCATTGCTCTATCCAAAGTCTACACTAAACAGGCTGACTTTTCCCATTTTCAAAATCAATCAATACATACGTGAATCTGAAAACACATGAAGCAGAGCAAATTCCAGTCCCTCTACCTTCTCCTGGATGTGGGTTCTTCCAGCAGACTGAGGCTTCTGACCATCCTTGCTTTCTTCTCCTCTTTGGAGTTTGCTCAGGTGCTCGTCTGAGATCCAATCCTTAAGAGCAGTCAGGAGCTCATCAACTTCAGAATTTGGTGGTAGTTGTAATATAGTGTCACGGGTTACTTAGATTTACCTATGCCCGTGACAGGGGAAGCCACCCCACGGCCCCCCCCCGGGGCCCGGAAAGGAGGGGGAAAAGGGGAGTGGGATAAAACAGCGACAATCTAAGGAGGAAAAACTTATTTTACTAAATATGATATCGAAATACAAGATAACACAATATAATATAATTGAGGCTAACAAATCGAATGAAACAGAGAGAGTCCCCAAAAACCGAGAGGCCTACTGTGAACTCTAGGCGACACGGCTGGAACGCTTCCCACTCTCCGAGAAGTTCGAGAGAAGAAGGAGGGCACTCCAGCCTGGGAATGAGATTATATAGAGTCCTGGTCCCGTGACTTATTGTTACTCCTGTTGTTCTCTGGGATATGTAGTCTTCTTCTGTGGACTGCACATTCAACAGAAGTATCCATACTTGACATGATGTTATGATGTGGAATACTGATAGCAAAATTACAAAATTACAAAATTACAAAACCATGACATTCCACCCCTTATTCTACATTATTACATCATGGTTAATATATACATATATATACATATATATACACGTATGTAAAATTGTGATAGCTAAATAGTAGAATTGCATGTAACATAACTAAATGTACAACTATAATAACTAAAATACACTACACATGCAAACATATATATATATATAGATACATAAAATTATTGACTGCACTCCCCCAGCATCAAATTCCCTTGTGGCACACATTGAACATCCCCATCCTTCTGCATTACCCACCAAGTGCACCCAGGTCCCTGGGCAAAGACAGTTCCACGGATAGGTTTGCCCTTTCCAGAAGCTGGAAGGACCCAAACAGCTTTTCCCAACATGTTCTTTACATGTATAACAGGGACCTTATCTCCTTCTGCAGTGTGTAGGGGGCTAGATTGACTAGGACCATCACGATTGACAGATCCTCTAGTATTGACCAACCAAGTGGCTTCTGCCAGATTCTTCTCCCAGTGCTTAAATGTTCCACCACCCATTGCTTTCAACATAGTTTTCAACAACCCATTATATCGTTCAATTTTACCAGAAGCTGGTGCATGGTAGGGAATATGATAAATCCACTCAATGCCATGATCTTTGGCCCAAGTATTTATAAGAGAATTTTTGAAATGTGTCCCATTATCAGATTCAATTCTTTCTGGGGTGCCATGTCGCCACAGGACTTGTTTCTCAAGACCTAATATGGTGTTTCGAGCAGTTGCATGGGGTACTGCGTATGTTTCAAGCCACCCAGTGGTTGCCTCTACCATAGTGAGTACATAACACTTACCACTGCGAGATCGTGGCAAGGTGATATAATCAACCTGCCACGCCTCCCCATATTTATACTTTTGCCATCGCCCTTCCTCCCAGAGAGGTTTCATCCTTCTGGCTTGTTTAATTATGGCACATGTTTCACAATCATGAATAATCTGCGCAATAGCGTCCATGGTTAAGTCCACCTCTCGGTCTCTGGCCCACTTATATGTTGCGTCTCTTCCTTGATGGTCTGAGGTCTCATGAGCCCATCGAGCTAGAAATAATTCGCCCTTATTCTGCCAATCCAAGTCGATTTGAGCCACCTCAATTCTAGCAGCTTTATCTACCTGATGGTTGTTTTGTTGTTCTTCAGTAGCCCGACTACTTTGGAAGCAGCCCGAACCCCCTCATACGCGGCTAAGATCTCCTTCTCAGTTGGAGTGTAGCACTCTTCAGACCCCTTATATGATCGACTCCAGAATCCCAGGGGTCGGCCTCGGGTCTCTCCTGAGGCTCTTTGCCACAAACTCCAAGTGGGGCCTTTCTCTCCAGCAGCAGTGTAGAGGATGTTCTTTACATCCGGTCCAGTCCATACTGGCCCCAGGGCTACAGCACGGGCTATCTCTTGTTTAATCTGTTCAAAAGCCTGCTGCTGCTCAGGGCCCCATGCAAAATCATTCTTCTTCCGCGTCACCTGATAAAGGGGGCTTACAATGAGGCTGTAGTTTGGAATGTGCATCCTCCAAAAGCCCACTGCACCCAGGAAAGATTGTGTCTCTTTCTTGCTAGTTGGTGGAGACATGGCAGTGATTTTGTCGATCACATCTGCTGGGATGTGACGACGTCCATCCTGCCACTTTATACCTAAGAACTGAATTTCCTGGGCAGGTCCTTTTACTTTGCTTCACTTAATAGCAAAGCCAGCTTGTAGAAGAATCCGGATTATCTGCTCTCCTTTTGTGAAAACTTCTTCTGCTGTATCGCCCCACACAACAATGTCATCAATGTACTGCAGGTGTTCAGGAGCACCACCCTGTTCCAGTACAGTTTGGACCAACCCATGGCAAATGGTTGGGCTGTGTTTCCACCCCTGGGGCAAACGGTTCCAAGTATACTGAATGCCCCTCCAGGTGAAGGCAAACTGTGGCTTGCATTCTGCGGCCAAAGGAATAGAGAAGAAGGCATTGGCAATGTCAATGGTGGCATACCATTTGGCTGCTTTTGACTCCAGCTCGTACTGGAGTTCCAACATGTCCGGCACAGCAGCGCTCAATGGGGGTGTGACCTCATTCAGGCCACGGTAGTCTACTGTCAGCCTCCATTCTCCACTGGCTTTACGCACTGGCCATATGGGACTGTTAAAAGGTGAGTGAGTTTTACTGATCACTCCCTGATTCTCCAACTGGCGAATCAAATCATGAATGGGGAGCAAGGAATCCCTGTTGGTGCGATACTGCCGTCTGTGCACTGTCTTTGTAGCAATCGGTACCTGCTGCTCTTTTACTCGTAGCAGCCCCACAACAGACGGGTCCTCTGACAGGCCAGGCAAAACAGACAGCTGCTTAATGTTGTCCATATCTACAGCAGCTATCCCAAAGGCCCATCGATACCCCTTAGGATCCTTGAAATGCCCTCTTCTGAGGTAATCAATACCCAGTATACATGGAGCCCCTGGGCCAGTCACAATAGGATGTTTTTGCCAGTCTTTGCCAGTGAGGCTTATTTCAGCCTCCAGCACAGTCAATTCTTGAGAGCCCCCAGTCACTCCAGAAATATGGATTGATTCTGTCCCTTCATGACTGGAGGGCATTAGGGTGCACTGTGCACCGGTATCCACCAGCGCCTTATATTCCTGTGGTTCTGATGTGCCAGGCCATCGAATCCACACAGTCCAATAAACTCTATTATCCCTTTCCCTCCCCTGACTGAGGGCAGGGCCCCTCTATTGGTTACCTGTGATGACTGGAGCAACTCCACTGGTGGTTGGTATGTCTAGTAGTTCTTTCACCCGTGCTCGTAGTGTAGAAGTGGGCTGATCATGCCACTTCCTCATGTCTTCTCCACGGTCACGTAGGTAGCGCCACATGGAAACACGCGGTGCAATCGTACTGTTGTTCTTTGCACGAGCTGGGAAGCGTGTGCGTTTAACAGCTGAGACTTTTGATGATGCAGGTGGGGAGTAGGACTGGACTAGTTTGATCAGATCCTTCATTAGACCTGGTGGCTGAGACTTTTGATGATGCAGGTGAGGAGTAGGACTGGACTAGTTTGATCAGATCCTTCATTAGACCTGGTGGCCCGTACGAGGATTGACCTTCATCAGTTGTTTCTGATACTATTACGGGATCATTACAATTAGTTGATGGAAACAATTTCTTGCACATTTCATCTACTCGGTTTTCTAGCCGTGAGATGGCAGAAACTGCGGCATGCAGTTGGGGGAGCTGCTGATCGGTGGTTTGAAGCATTATAATCAGCTCAACAACTCGGGGCCATCTGTCCACGAATCCTTTAGATCCTGATACCAATGACTGTGCAATTCTCTCTGGTGCTGTACTTGTGATTTTCTGCCACATGTCAGGATTGGCCCTCACTCTCTCAGGGTCAAGTTCGCTTGGATCAGGGCTGTACAACATTTTCGCCATGGCCAATTCCCTCAGGCGCTGAATACCTTTTTGGACGGTATTCCAACTATCAAATTTAGGCTTCAAAGCATCCTTATAGGGGTACCTTTCTCTCACGGCTTCTAACAGCCGCAACCAGAGAGTGGCAGCTCCATCCGAACATCTGCTAATCCCTCTGTCGATACCTGCATCTTGGGCAATGCTTCCTAGTTGGCGAGCTTCATTACCATCTAGAGACAAGCTGTTGGCCCCGTTGTCCCAGCAGCGAAGCAACCAAGCAAGGATGCCTTCATCTTGACGCCGTGTGAACTCCTTTCTTGAGCCTTGGATTTCAGTCAGCTTCAGAGGTCGACAATAGGTGATTTCCTCCTTATCATCAGTCTCTTCTTCATGCCTCTTGGTTTTTGCCTTTGCTTTTTTCGGTACTGCTCCATGCCCGGCACCTGGGTCTTCTGCTGCCCCCCCCGTGCTTCTCCTTCTTTTCGTTCTAGACGCATGGACACCCGTTTCCATTTCTTGCCTTCCACAGGGGCAACTGATATTGCTACTGATGCCTCCTGTGACTGATCAGAATTAACTTGGGCTTGAATCTCAGATCGGAAACTCTCTCTCTCCAGAATAGTATGATACAAAGCACGGTATGCATAAGCCAAACCCCACATAAGGTTTACCTCCTTAGATCTCTGACCCAAATACTCAATTTCTTAGGGTCCCTTAGGTGTTCAAGAGTGAAATCCCATGACACTGCGGGTCCCCATGCTTCTAAGACTTTTCCTAAACCTTTCCATATTCCCTGCCAGTCATCATTCTCTGGTTCTGGAGGAGACTTCCGCATAGAACGAATGCATAGGAACATATATGCATGCATTGATAGTGATAACATGAATGCAAGTATGAACCCTATCTCAGTTATTGAAAAGCGTGTGGAAATCTGAGAGTACAACCTAAATAAAAAGGGTTTTTTTAGCCTGTACAATGAATTAAACATGGTGGTGTTTGTAAAATTGCCTGTTCCATCTGGGATGCAAGTATTTGTAAAATTGCCTGTTCCATCTGGGATGCAAGTGTTTGTAAGATTCACAATTCCATCTGGGGTGTAGATGCCAAAATTCTGACCATACCACATCTCGTAAAAGTACCAGGCAGGTGTCTCCATCAGTATCCACCTTATTAGGCTATATACCTGCACAATTCCACAACACCAAATTATGGTGTTAATAGTTGACCAATACTTTAAGAAGATCATAATTGCTTTCAATCCCTTAAACAGAACAACTGGGATGAAGAGTGGATTCATAGCTGGCAGGCTCTGTAAAAGTCAGAGCTAGCTAGCTTTGCTCTAAGGGAGAAAGAAATCCCTTTGTTTTCTACACAAAAGTTAGATAGCAATGCTGAGAATGTGCAGCAGCCCTTAATGTTGACAATTTGTCTGGTATTTCAAGGTCACGTTCTCCATGAGCAGCTACGGAAAGATAGCACTCCCAACACTCCCGTAACGAAGCTCTTTAAGAGCAAAGAGTCGTTCTAAAAGCTAAAAAGCTCTATGCCCGCATCCTCCACCAAAAATCTGTCACGGGTTACTTAGGTTTACCTATGCCCGTGACAGGGGAAGCCACCCCACGGCCCCCCCCCCGGGGCCCGGAAAGGAGGGGGAAAAGGGGAGTGGGATAAAACAGCGACAATCTAAGGAGGAAAAACTTATTTTACTAAATATGATATCGAAATACAAGATAACACAATATAATATAATTAAGGCTAACAAATTGAACGAAACAGAGAGAGAGAGAGTCTCCGAAAACCGAGACGCCTACTGTGAACTCTAGGCGACACGGCTGGAACGCTTCCCACTCTCCGAGAAGTTCGAGAGAAGAAGGAGGGCACTCCAGCCTGGGAACGAGATTATATAGAGTCCTGGTCCCATGACTTATTGTTACTCCTGTTGTTCTCTGGGATATGTAGTCTTCTTCTGTGGACTGCACATTCAACAGAAGTATCCATACTTGACATGATGTTATGATGTGGAATACTGATAGCAAAATTACAAAATTACAAAATTACGAAACCATGACATATAGTCACATCATCAGCTATTTCAGCTTTCAACTTGATGATCTTCCAAGCCAAAACCTGAGCAGATGGGCATGCGCCAGAGCACATCAGTTCTGCTCATTATCCACTGAATGATGCATGATATGTCAAACAAATAAGAAGTAGATACAGACACCCCATAAAATTCAAAAGATGGTCCTAGCAGCAAGCTTTATTTTCTCTGCCCACTTCCCCCTCATAGAATCTATTCTTTCTCCAACTAATTAACTCATGAAACAAATGAAATTAGAAAAGTTTCCTTATTTCAACAGGTATGCAGAGAATGTTCCATTGCTGAATGGCTTTTGAGTGAATTTCCCACTTTGCCCAACTCTTACTTGATCCCTTCCTGATGCTGCCCTCACTTCCTCCTGCATGAAAGGTGTCATCTGTTGTGCCACTTCACCAGTATCCTTACGCATCTCTGCCACTATAAACTGATATTTACACTACAACAAAACAGAACAAGGAATTCTGTTTTTCTTCTGACCTACAAAGGAATCTTATCCAGATAAGAAAACACCTTACCTTCAAGATAGATGAAACAAGCTTCTGCTGTCCTTATCTATTGATTTGAGTACTTCTTCCCTAGAATCCCGTCATTTACCTGAAATAAAAGAAAAATACTCAAATATCTGTGTACAGAAAACTCGATTTTTTTGGTAAACAACACTCCGAAATCCTTTGACGGAGTTCCTGAGCAGCAGAGTGATTAAACCAACAACTGCTTTACCCTTTCTCTTCTTGTAAACAAGTGACAGAACAGTAGAGACCACGCTGCAAAAATGCCTCAAGAACTCAGAAACACAGAGGGGGAAAGTAATTGACTGCATTCACACCCTTCCTGTCACAGAAAAACCAAGTCATCAGCTTTGCAGACATCCCGTTCAGACAACCAGCAGTGTTAACTCAGACTTGGAGAGTTACTGATCATAGGAAATAATTCCTCTCGATGGATTTCATATGGATTCATTTGCTTCCTCAAGGTCGTCCTGACATTCGGCAATTTCCTTCAGCAGCATTTCAATCCTTTTCACTTCTGCATCCTTCTGCTGTAGAAATATCACATTCCAAACAGGATGAACCAGATCATTTTAGAAACGATTACAAGCCAAGTTGCAATAAGCGTCCTTACATTACCACACCTCTTTCAGATTATCCAGAGAGGCTTCTTGCTCCATCAGAGCTTCTTCTTTTCCATGGAGCTGCAAAAATCAAGGGGAAAATGTTGAAATAGCTCCAAAACCTGTTCAATTTTCACTTAATGCCAATTTGGCACTATTAAAAAAAAAAAAAAAAAAAAAGGTTGTTGACTGCTATACCTTTGAAGTAGTATCACTCCATAAAATTATGTACTGTTTTCCTCTGAAATCTCTCTCTGAAATCAGTTAATTCAAACACGGTTGGAGTTTTAGTAGCTGAAGCTGGATCCAGGTTTGGAAACAGCTGTGACTCCTTTCTCTCCCTGAGAAATGTAAGACCTGTGTCTCCCTTCCAGTGTTTGAAAAGACCTGAGGTGCAGTGAGAGGAGCCAGAGAGTGTTTCTTCTGCTGCGTTTTATTCCTCACAGAGTGAAAATAGTCACGTCTCAGAGGTGTGAGAATAATCCTATGAATTTTGTGACCAAAGCTTTTGTAAAGGCTTCTTTTTTACTCAGTGATGTTCCAAACACAGAGAAGTCTAAGTCTGTTACGCCCTTCAGACTTACAAGCCCAGCAAGCATATAAAAAACTTCCGCATAAGTGTTAAGAGCTTTATGCGTCAGCAAGCAAGCTTCCCATTCCTATTTGTGTACAGGTGCCTTATTACAGTATTGACAGCTTTTCAGCCTAGAGGTCTGGCGTAGGTTTTGTGTTTCCAGAGAAAATAGTGTGTTGGTAATTTTATTAAGAGAGCCACGAGACAGATTTGGGAAGGGAGACGCATGATCCTCTCCCAAAAGGAAGGAGGCAGCAGTATTGCTGCCCATCAGTCCAAACGGTATCAGCATCTGTTGGTTCCAAATGTCCTTTCCCCACAAAAAAGGCAACACAAAAATCAACTTGGTCTCTCCTTACCATCACCCTCTTCAGGTACGTATCCAGGCTTATTCTTATAACAGAAGAACATCGAAGGCGCATTGAGAAAGCCAGCACGAGCTCTCTGCTCTGGGATAGGTGCTGGTTCATCAGCAATTATAGCACCATCAGATGGAGGATTGTCTGATGGCACAGTCGTCATCTCAGCTTTGGACAGAAATTGAGCCAAACGTGAAGACTGAATTACTTCAGAACAGCAACACTAACCCCACAGTGCCCTTATTTCTGAGCTGAGCTGTCTGCAGCAATGTGTACTACTGAATCACTGAGTAACTGTGAGGGTTTGACATCCCAGAAAACATTAACCAGCAACTGAAGAGGACTGGTTTCAAATTATTTGGGGGAAGTCTGTGCTTCTTACCAACTAACCTCAGTCTATTACCATGGTAGCTGTTACTGAAACTTTTACTGTTCAAGAAGTCATCCTTTAGTTGCATGCTCCTGAGACAACCAGAACACTGCTCTCAGTCTCTGAAATGTAACAGACAGGTGCATAAAAAATATTATAGGTATTAGATATTTGAAACGCATGTAATTACGCACCTGAACAACAGATACTAGCACACTAGGTTGACATTGTGAGTTAGGATTCTGACAGGATCAACAGTTTTCATCACTTGCTTCATTTTGGACTAGGCATACAGATCAGCTAAAGAAAAAGACATTTTCGAGTAATTCTGAGTGGTCTTTGGAGCATCTACTTGCTCAAGTTTAAAGGAGAATCGCTGAAGAGAAGCTCTGGTATTAGTTTTGCTTGGGTACCGGCAGGCAGTGCATTAGGAGGCAGCATGATTGTTTCTCACCAAACAGATTATACAGTCCCATTGACCTTCCTGCCTTTTCAGCAAAGACAGATCCACATTTCTCTTGTGCAGTATTACGGCTGGCTTTGAAACTTGCAGCACATTCAGTAAGAGAGGGCCATTACTGTGTTTCCCACATAGCTGGATTTGGGCTTTGGCATGAAACAGTGCCACAGTGTAGCTGTAAGCAACACCACGGCATCTCTCCAAACAAGCTGTAGAGCAAGAATGACTTTGTCAGCTACTGACAGATCTGAGGAGCATTCATCAATGATCTTCATTAGGCAGTGCTTTCTTTGAAGACAGGGTTTGTGCACTTCTTGTGCTTCTGCCAACACACCATCATTCATAAACTCATCTGCCTTTCTTTGCCAAAGCTAAGCAACAGTATTTAGATTAATGAGAATCAGCTGGAATGCAAGTAACAAAAAGCATTTGGGGTAATGCAAGCTAGGAACCAACCTCGGCAAGATTCCAGTGTGAACCACATTCTTCATAGCTTCAAATGCTAGGAAAGCATCATCAGTTTTGCCTTCAACTGCATCCAGCACTGCAAGTGCTATACGTGCCTCTTCTTCATAGGCTGCAACCTGAAAGACCTACAAGCAAAGTGAAAAACAAGTTATTCCTAACGTACACACTGATACTTGGAACAGCTGGTGCATGCCAACAGCCAGGAAGGAATCGGGTAGGAGAAAGTTAACGACATCGCTCATTTTCCTCTAAGACAAGAAAATACTTCTGGAAGAAAGTCGGTGCTCAGGGAGGTCAGTGTCACCCAAGCAGATACAGTTCTACAACTAAGAGAAGTTCTCAACAAATACTGTTTCCCCCTTCACCAGATACATTCTGATACTACCAAATCTCATCGTTAGCACAACCCAAAAGAAACCCAACAACAACAACTACAAAATAAATAAACAAACACAACAAAAAGCCCAAGCAATGTAAATGTGGCTCATTTCCAGCTGGGACAGACCTGCTTTCTTCAGCTTGTCAGGTATGATGCAATGTGTTGGTTCTAGGAGAAAAGCAATGCTGATAACACACCAGTGTTTATAGCTCCTGCTAAGCATGTTGTGCACAGACAAAGCTGTTCTCAGGAAAGGATCCAAGGAGCTGGGAAAGAACAGAATTAGGACAGCTGGTTTACGCTGGCCAAAGGGGTGTTCTGTACAGAATGGCATGGTGCTTAGCCATCTTCTGGGTCTAACCACAGCCAAAAGCTTGTATATTGTCATATAACACCCTCTACTCTACTCTTAGATCAATCCATCTGCACCTGAATGTCCACATGATGGAAATGCTTGTAGAGAGGATCAGTCAGTTCAGGAACATTTTTGTTCTCCCTGATGGTTTCCAAGCTAATCAGAAGTTTCTTTGCCCAATGTATTCCTTCTGGTCACAGAACAATTCAGACTAGCACCCTGTTGAAGAAAAGAAATAGAAGCTATCTCAACAAATCCAAATCAAGTGTTACCTTGTTTGGTTCTTACTGGTTTTTCCCCATGTGCCGGACTGTGTGCTCTGCTGATTCCCATTCCTGCCTGTTCATGCAGCAGGAACCAGTGTGCAGCAGTCTGGTATTTATAAGGCAGACTCTTCTAATGCAGTCTTCAAACAAGAATTTGCCAGCAGTTACTGTTAATTGTTTATTGCCTTCACCCAGGACTTGGAAAACCAGTTCTAGAAGGAATTGCATTAGAAGACCATTAGTGGTCTAATGGAATAATCCATTAGTGGATTATTCCAGCTTGCAGTGCCCACATATTTGGGAAGCTTGCTTCATCACTTCATTCCTACCTTGGCAGTGAGTAGTTACAATTGCTTTATCTTTCTTGTGTAATCATAAATGTTTTAGAGCAAACAGCTGTGTCTTGTGTGCTTTCACAGTGCCAGTACGTGTGCTGGTGACCCACTTTGGAAGTCTGAAAGCAACTTTTAACTACAGCATAAGCTCTTAAAACTCAGAGGATCGAGGTGCACCAGCAATTTAATCTGGTGATATTATCCTCAGGATGATAGGAAAAAGACTGGACTAATGTGACGCTGCCTGCTGTAAAACCAAGTTTCTGTAGAACTTCAAATACATTTATTAAAATCCCCTCTCCAAACCAGAAGCACATGATGTCTGTTCAGCCTTTTAATTTCACGTCTTGAAACAATCAAACCCAGCATGCCCCATAGTACCTCTGAGCATGTATTTCTGTGCTTCATGCTAATATGTTCCCAATGCAGCGTTTGCCCCCACACACCGTGTGCACACAGCCTCACCTGGCATAAACAGCTGTATGCGCACAGTGCTGCTGACTTCCCAGCACAGAATGCCCTACCACAAGGTCTAGCCTGGTTCCTTCCAAGCTGCTAAGAGCAGACATAAAACACGTGTTGTTTTAGTTTTGACCCTGTGTGTATAGTTATACAACTGAACACTTAGACAGCCAATAGGTAATGTAATGTAAATGTAAACACAGGGTATACAGATGCTTCATAGAAATGATTAATATGATTGAAGGATAAAGGGAAAATGCTCACCAACATTGAAGGTCCACAGTAAAGTCAAAAAAAAAAAAATAAAAATCACCAGAGGAAGAAATCCTGCCTTAGAGCTGGTCAGCCCTTACATGAGATCTGGGAGAGTTGGAGCCAAGCTCCACCCCTTCCAGTAGCACAGCTGAATTACCTTCACCTGTGCTCCTGCAGCTGACTCATTGCTTGCCTCAGGTGGTCAATCAGAAGTTCAGGCTGTTATCAGTAGTTTCCTATACACTTTGTTAAGGTCAAAATACACTTCAGAAAAGCTGGTAAAGCAATTGCTCTGCCAGTTGTCCTCCAACTTTGCTGTCACTCTAATTTGGCTGTTAAGATCTGCAAGCTCCACCACAAATTACACACCAACTTTGCTTTCTTTCAGAGCTGGTTTTTGAGCACCTGCCATGTGTTCAAGGGATGGACTTGTGCAGGGACTCTCCAGAACTGGTTGGGAATGCAGTTGTCTCAAGCAAACACAAAACAGTCCAAAACTTACCTGAGAACATCTGGCACAACTCCAAACTTGAGTTTCTCACAATGGTGATGTGTTGGTGCGTCTGGGAGGAGGTGACCCAAATTTACAAGGTGGGCATCTCTGTCCTTTTTCCCAGCTGAAATGCGTTTGAGGATCCAGACTCAGCAAATATCTTCTTATCTTGTTTGCATTATCACTTCTGTCTTCAGATTCGTTGTGCTGATTCCCTTAGTTGTCAGAGGGAGTGGGGTGTGACCAGGACTCAGCTGGGCTGTGATCAAACTGCATGTACAGCCTAAGAAACTGCTCAGGAAATGGTTAAAAGAGCCGCTTCTTCTTCCTTGAAACTTCTGGCCTGCTGCAGCTTTGATTCTTTAGGGAAGAACAGACATAGCTGTGATTGTCAGGATCTGTGTGGTTTGATTCTGGTTTCTGGGACACGATGAAGTGCGTGGAGTGCAGGGTGATGGCACTCTAAGGACATTTCCATTTGGGTTGGATTTCTAGGTTGCTGTGTTCAGTTAGGGGAGTCGTGGCACTGAGGTCTGTGTGCAAGGTCTTGCAGGCAGGCTCAGACTATGCTGATGGCTGCAGTTGCTGTCACTGTGTGCTTGCAGCCAGCACCCTGCTGCCCAACTCATGCCGCCCACGTGTTTCCCTGGCGTGTTGAAACAAGCAGGAAATCCTGAAACTTGGGAGTTTCAAAAGCAGCGTGATTTGTCTCCTCGGGCAAAGTCCTCAGCCAGAACTGCAGTAGAGACACCCCCTGGAGCCAGCAACTTGGGGTCGAAAGTACTGGATTGGAAGGGGTCAGTGCCAGGCACCCAGCTAACCTGTGGAGGTAACAATGTGCCTAGAACTAATTTGGCCCTGGACTTCCAGAGAGCCTACTTTGATTTTTTGCTGTTGCCTACTTGGAGGAATCTCACAGGCTAGAGTGCTCAAAGGTAAGGGGGCCATGAGAGCTGGGCAGCATTTAAATAGCGCTTCTTCAGAGCTCAGGATTGGTGCATCCCTAAGAGAAGGAAATAGGGAAGGGGGGTGTCCTGGAAATGGGTGATGCTGAGATGATGAAGATGTTGAACACCTTCTTTACTTTGTTTTTCACTTCAGTGACTGCCCCTTGGGACTCCTGGGCCCTGGAGGGAAGAGAGAGAGCTTGAGAAATGGAGAGCTTCCCTCTGGGTGAGGAGGGGGTGATCTGAGAGCATCTGGTTGGGATCAGCGTGCACAATCCATAGACTCTGATGGGATGCATCCACATGTGTGGAGGGAGCTGGCAGAGGTGATTGTCAAACTCTTTATCATCTTTGACAGGTCTTGGAGAAGTGCCTGAAAGCTGGAGGAGAGCCTGTGACACTGCAGTCTTCAGAAAGGGCAAGGAGGAGGATCCGGTAAACTGCAGGACAGTCAGTCTCACCTCTCCCTGGAAAGGTGGTGGAACAGCTTGGTCTGGATGCCATCTCCAGGCAACTGGAAGGGAAGAAGTTTACCAGCAGTAGACAGCTTGGATTCACCGGGGAAATGTCATGCTCAGCCAACCCTGCAGCCTTCTGTGATGGCATCACCAGCTGGGTAGATGTGGGGAGAGCAGTGGATGTCATCTACCTTGACTTCAGCAAGGCTTTTGATACTGTCTCACATGACATCCTGGTAACGAAACTGAGAAAGTGTGGGATAGATGAGTGGATGGTAAGCTGGGCTGAGAACTGTCTGACTGGCCAAGCTCAGAGGGTTTTGATCACCAGCACAGCGTCCAGTTATAGACCTGTGTTCCCCGGGGTTTGTTGATGTGTCTGGTCTTGTTCAGTATCTTCACTGATGACCTTGATGAGGGGATAGTGTCCACGCTCAGTAATTACACCTATGATACAAAGCTGGGAGGAATGGCTGACACACCTGAAGTCTGTGCTGCCATTCAGCAAGACCTGGACAGACTGGAGAGCTGGGCACTAATAAACAAGAAGTGGTTTAACAAAAGCAAGTGCAGAGTCTTGAATCTGGGAAGGAATAGCAGCAATTATCAGTACAAGGGCATGCAATGTTGTGTGGGCACATGGGTGTGCAAAGGAAGAACAGTGCTGGGATGGGCTGTGGTGGGCCAAAGATGCATAGTGGACCAAAGATGGTAGATGCTACTCTGGACCAAAAGTCATGCAGCAGCTCATGGAGTGTCACTGGACAAATCAGGCTGTGCGCTCTTTGTGAATCTCTAATTGTGATGGTTTATTGATTGACTGCAATCAAACTACAAGTACTGAGTTGGGCAGCAACTGAAACACCGCGCACTGCAGCCGCTGCCTTGTGATGTTTCTCCTCTCAGTCTTTCAGCTGCAGCTTCTGCATCATCTCTGCAAGGCTGTTCATCGCTGCAGAGAACTGGAAAGAAACAAAGCAAGCGTAGAAGTAGGACAGAAACAATCTAGGGAGATCTCATGAAGAAACTCTGACCAGTAAACATCCAGAATGGCCCCGTGTGGAACAGCATGTTCCTTTCATTCAGGTCACTGACACTACTTCCCAGGACACACTGCCTATGCTCTGTCGTGGAAAGGCTGTTTCAAAGGTTGCAGTGCCTGACATGGCAAGCTTCTTTATCACAGCAAAACCTTCTGGCTGTTACCAACCACATCCTTCTCAAGCCAGAGGAAGGCGTCCAAGCTCCCCATGGCAGCTCTCACTGACAGTGTCATTTCCTCAAACACACAGCTGGCTGCTTTTCTATTCCATTGCTTCCCTCAGGATTTTACCATCTCTTTCATATCTGACAGATGGAGGCACTGAGACCAACAAGAGAATGTGTGTCTGTGTTCACCAAGGACTCACCTCTATATGTGCAGCTCTCTGAGAAGCCTTTTTCAATTCCCTTCTCCTTTCTTTTTGTCGTTGTCTTCTTTCTATAAAGCAAGAATACCAATGAATTCATTTTGTTAACAGCAAAACTGCAGAAACATGGGTGCTGTGAAAACAAATGGCAGTCCAATGACAAAGCAAATGGGACTAGGAAGCCTCTCAGACATTTCCAGGGGGACATACAGAAGACCACTGTGAAATTAACAGAAAGAGATGCATTTAGGTATTCTGGCACCTCACTGCCTTTGGACTTTGTAGCCTTCAACTCTTATCCCCTCTACAGAGCAGGAAAAAGCAAGCCCTAAGCAAACTCAATGTGTTGCACTTCACCAGGACGGTACCGCAGCACCTTCTTACCTCCTTGCTTGGAGCTCAGTGCTGGGGCAGGCCCAGGGTGTGCTGCTGGGGCCGGCACACTGTCTCTGTTCTGGCCTCTGGCTCTTTTGGTAGCAGGCAACTGCGCTGCAGTCTGTTTCTCTTTGTCCAAACCCTTGCGTTTACACCCAGCCAGGGTCTTGGAGACAGAGCTGGGACCTGCTGTTACAGGAAGCCCTCCAGCCTGAAGATGAGCTTTCTCTGAAAGCACTTCCTGCACCACTTTCGCATAGATGTTTCCATTTGGCTCCAGGCATACATCTGTTATAATCAAGAAAGGAGAAGCAGTAAGATTTAAAGAGTGACCAAGGCTAATTTCTGTAGCAAAATGGGCCACAATACTAGGAAATCTCATCTTGCGTGTTCACAGTAGCGGATCTTAGGATCTGAGCTGAAGGGTGGGTTTGCATTTCAAATCTGGACAGGGAAGGTAATTGTAAATCCCAGGGATGAAGACCTCAAGCAACACACAGCAAAAGGAGTATGAAGAAAGAATGGACAGAAAGCCTAACTAGAAAGACATTGAATCAAACCCTGATGCCTGTTGTGCATCTGTACCTCTCCTGGGTGCCACGTCACAGGCTGCAGTCCTCCCCAGACTTTCCGCAAGGCTGCTCTTGGCTGGAAGACCGCTTGTGTCAGCTTCTGGCAGAAAGGAACAAGAAATACTTGAAGAGCATCTCCTGGGAGGAAGATTTGAGCGCAGCCAACCACCAACTTCCACTCTTCAAGTGTAGTTCCTACCACTTGCCTTTTTGCTGCTACAGCATGGTGCCATTTCTGCAGTAAGCACAGATCTGCAGTGGACTTCCTTCACTCTTCCATCACACATGCACCCCTTCATGCAGCCCTATTTAGAAATACCCACATTCTGGAAAATACAGACAAAAAAGAAACAGGCAGAAAAGCGGCACTAATACTTTGTCACTGGTGGGAATCTCCACAGAAAGTGCTGTGCTAAAGGTGTGAGGTTAAGGGATCATCACTATCAAGATAAAAGTCACAGCATGGAAGATTTAGCGATGGCGTGCTGACTAGAAGGAAAAAACAACACTTACCTTGGAGCTTGTTCATTTTCCCTCCTATCATCGGATATCTTATCATCATCTACGTAGCTCTGAGGTTGGCCAAAGCCTGTTGCCATGAGCTTTGCTAAACGCAACAGTGCTGTGGCTCAGAGGTATTACACCGGCACATAGCATAGGAGAACTCCATAACCCAAGTGTCATGGGAAGAAGAAAGGGGAACTGTTACAATTAATTACGTTCACTAAATTGATAATTGTAGGCTTCTTGTCACACACTACTGCCTACAGTAAAACAGCACAGATGTTGACAACTGTGATTTCTGCATACAAGCAACCACTCGAGGCTGAGCACACTCTCCTGTCTCTTTGCCATGCCTAGAAAGACCCAGAAGGGCTCAGTGTTCTCTTGCTGTTAGTTTACATCCTCCAAGCACTTCCAAAGGCACGCTGCTCTGTAGAAAAAGCTGAGCTGCCCAGAAAGTTTGTGCAGGAAGAAGGCAGCAGTGTCAGTGCACGTCATCCTGGGGCATCTGAAAGCATTTGTGAAGAGAACAGGGAAAGAAGAGGGAAGAGAGCAAAACCAACAGGCACTAGCACTGCTGCCCACAGGGGGCGGGGCTTGAGGCAGGGCCTGTGCCAGAGGGGGTCTGGCACAGTTAGGGCCAGCTCAGGGCCCAGAGCAGAGGGGCAGCAGGCAGAGGCAGGGCCTTGGGGCCCAGGATGGAGGAGGACCAGGCACAGCTGGGGCCAGCTCAGGGCCCAGAGCAGAGGGGGACCAGGCACAGCTGAGGCCACTGCAGTGCCCAGGTGAGAGGGGAACCCAGCACAGTTGGGGCTGCTTTGGGGCCCGGCACAGCCAGGGCCTATCCCTCTTTTTTGCACATATGAAATGCTCCCAGCTGTGCTGCACAGCAGAACATCTTTCAATGGAGATGAAAGCCTGTGAAATGAAAGAATCCTTTCTTATTTCTTTCACATTTGTGTTTGTTGACTGCAGTTCCAACCAGGTGGACTCGCAGTGTCTTGCAAGTGACACCTGGAAGCAGGTACAGACTGGAGACACAGCACCCTCAATGTCCAGGTGAGTAACAGCAACCAAGGAGGCCTTTGGGCTCTGCAGGGTCCAAGTGTGGAGCATTACACACAGGAACAGCTGAGTATAAAGACAGTGGCAGAGCTGCAGAGCTTGCCATAGTAGGGAGGCACAGTGGCTCAGCTCATTTCCCACAGTAACACAGGAAATAAGAGCCATGAGGGAAATGCAGATGCCTTCTGCCCCCATCAGAGGGGAGGAATGAGCTGCACTTCCACAGAGACATTCCTCTCACAGCCACTCACACCTCAGGTGTGGAGGGACGAGCTGGGGCTGCTGGTGGCAGCTGTGGAACACTGCCATCTGTGGTGCTCCATCCTGCCCTGGAGGGGCATGTAGAGCTGAGGACCTTTGTCACTGCACAAATGACTGCAAGCAGAGATGTAGCAGAGGGAACATAAAGCATTTAATAACTTATCATACAAAGCAATGAGTAATAGAAATGACAGTATTTCCAACCAAATATCCCCCATCCTAGCAGTCATATCTGATCTCTACAGTCCCACCCAAACAATTTCCCAGCCCCCTCCAATTCATCCTCACTATCCCACCCCTGAATTTCCCTCCCCCAATTCCCACACAGTAATTGCCCACACTAATTACCAGCATGCAGGGCATGGGGAACACCTGTTCCTTGTGTGCAGGCACCTGGAAAAAAAAGAAGTGTCAGGGAACTGGGGGTCTGTAGCAGGTTGTGGAGGCTCTGCATAGAACATAACCCCAGACCACAACCCCATCAGCTGCTGGAGCAGCATCATCCCTGTCATTGGGGGATGTTGCCAGTGGTGGATAGGGACACAGGGAGAAGCCACACCTTGGTGTAGCTCTGTTCTGCTCATGTCCAGTCCAATCCTCTATAGCACTTTCCATCTTCTGTCCTTTGTTCTTAACCGTATCCTTCCTTCTCTTCTGCTCTTTTTCTCTCTTTTAGGTGTCTTACCTGTATCTGCTTTTCCCCTCTTCTTTTCTTTTACTGCTCTGGTCAGCATCCAGTGTCTGCACCACAACTCTAGGTTTTGGGATCGAGAAAGGTACACAGGGCATAGATTTGTACAAGAAAAGCTCTCTTGCTGTGCCCAACAGGTGACAAAAAGGGGCCCTCAGGACCACAAAGGCAGCTTGTTTCTCCAAAAAAAAATAAACTTAATTCTTTTCTTTATAAGAAGCATTAGAATCTTACAGAGAAGATGAAAATCATCTTCACTATGCTTTTAGACTGCGCATAGACTAGACCAACATGTGTCGTGTTGCTTTGATACCTTATGAGGAGCACCGGTATCAGTGGATGAAGCTAACATTGTCTCAGAAGCACAATAATGGAGTACTTTTGTTTATAGTTGGCCTGAATGCAGTACAGGAGTGTGTTGCAGTAGTACTTGTTCTGAAATTCTAGGCTCTGACTAAGAAGTTTAGCAGGGTCCAAAGCACTTGTGAAAACAGTAAAATATTATTACTTCCTGTGTTAACAAATGAGTCTGTTACAATAGGATGATGAAAATAATGCTGCTTTAATGTGCTAATCATCAAACAGAGGATCTAGTCAGATTTCTAACTTCCAGCTCTTTAATTTTAGAGGTCTAGTTTGGAGCCTAGGGGACACATACAAGTTTGCCTGCGTATTAAACCCTTTACGGCACGGGAGAGAGCAAATGGGTCACAGGTAAGGCATTTATTTAATCATAAACAAAAAAACAACCCTTAAAGTATATATGTTTTCTTTCCTGTAAGATGACCTTTTAAAACTTTTTTCATGCCTGCATTACTTGTGCTTCCTTGTAATAGGGATGTGTTTCACTTGAGGACTCAACAAGCATTATACTGAAGTCCCCTAAGAGCTCATTGGGAAGAATGAGCGATAAAACTTTAGGACAGGCAACACAGAAGTTCACCTTTTCACGGGTAAATTAATTGTCTTTAAATGATTTTAAGTTATTTATGGAAAAAGTTGCTTGTCTTCTGTTACTTCATATAAAGCAAACAAGTTTTTCTTAACTGTCTTTAGAATTATCAACGTGTATCTGACTCCTTACAAGTACCTAAATATTGCTTAAACAAAATAAAGAGATTAACCAGCTTCTTGGTAACATTCAGGTGTTTGGACCTGAAGCAACTCAAGAAGAATTCTTTGAAGGTACTGTGAAGCAACCAGTGAAAGAGTTCTTAGAAGGATGTAATTGCCTTGTTTTTACGTATGGCGTTACAAATGCTGGGAAAACTTACACATTCCAAGGTATGAGCAGAAATGCTTTTTCCTTGAATTAATTTCTTAAAGTGAGAACTACTTCTAGAAGAGAGAGATGTTATGACTTCTTACCTAGTTACTCAACAGGCCTTGTACGTTGCCTTCTTTTGAATACTAGTAGCCTTGAAAAGTCGTCTTCTTCCATAACAAATATTACTAAATTTACAAGTGTGTAAGACAGCATACACTACAATAACTTTGGTTTTTGTTCCTACTATAAATGCGTGCATCTTAAATGCTGTTCTTTATTTGAAGGCAAAGTATGTCTGAGTTTGTTTGATTTATTGTAGGCAGAAATTAAACATTCTGAAACATTTGATCAAGGTATTTCAATCTTTTTTCAAATTTCTGATTTTAGTAATAACAGCAGCATAGAAGATTGTGTTCCCTGAGCTTTAGTAGTACAGAAATAATATATCAATCTCCTTTCTGGCTGGGAGCAGTTGTTTTTTATGTTTAATATTGTCATAACAAATGAAACGATTGGGTTCACAGGAAACAAATTCCCCTTATTTCTGTTATTTAGTGTTCTGTTACTATGTATTTCCAATAGTTTTATATGTGTGGAGCTGAAGACTTTCCCATAGTAATACCTTTTTAGGACTTAAATATTAAGAATCAACAGGGTAGTATGTTCAAAAATTATCTTTCTATGCACCTTCCATACAGCACTATAGAAATTCTTCTGCGTATTGTCCTCTCTTGTGTTCATGACTGACTTTAAAACACTGAAGCTTGCTTGGTATTTAGTGACAGTGGAAAAACTAAGGCGTGAAGTAGGCAAGATGTGGAGGTAGTTGTGTGCTCCAAGAAAAGGCAATGGGAAAGGAGCTGAGTTACTCTAACAGTTTTTATGAGACTTGTAGATATTTCTAAATAGGGTTTGTGGGACGAAGGGAATGTTGTAGCAGAGACATCACTCTGGTTGTTATTTCAGGGTTGTTTCAGAGCGGGAAGGGAGCCCAGTTGAAAATCTGCACGTCTGTTAAATGTGGGAGTTTGCTGTGGGTTATTTTTTCTTCTTAAGGCTAAGCTTATGCAGAATATTCTGGCTGTTTTAAAGTGATGCCCTGTAATGTCTAAGGAATGGGATGTGAGCTGTTGCTTAAAGCCAGTATTTTTCAGGGAACAGTCTAGTAACACTGCAAACATTGCTTCAGACTGTAACTGGCCTCTAAATTCTTTGTGTATACTTTGAGATTAGAATCAGTTATCTTTGTCTTCATTTATGTTTATATGTTGCTTACAATAGTAACCTGGCCCTTCTTTTGTGTATTGCTTACAGGGACAGAAGATGATGTTGGTATTTTGCCAAGGACGATGGATATGTTGTTTAAAACTGTTGGAGGAAGGCTATACACAAAAATGGATCTGAAACCTATTCGGTGGAGAGATTACGTAAAACTGACTAATGACAAAGTGAGAGAAGAAATTGCTCTTAAAAATTCGTTGCTTCGTCTGACAAAAGAGGTAGGAAACTACTTTATAAAGAAATGATGAGTACATGCATCTTGTGATAGTTCAGTGTTATCCTTTCCATTCTGTAATGAAAGAGGGTTCTGTATTTACACACAGTTTTCTATTTGTCTTTCTGTTCCTGCTGAAAAAGAATGAAGCATCTTATTAGTGGTGTGCTACACCACACTGGGGTATTTTAGTTGTGGAGTATGTTAACTTGATCTTACTGATGAGGTGGTTAAGTGTGGACTTCACAGTGTGAAAGGCAGGTGGCAGTAAAATTCCTTCTGAATTATTTCAAGAGCACAGCTGAGTATGAAGTCTGGCTCCAATGATCTTTAAGTATTTCGGGGAAAAACAACACCTGTCTTCTACATGAACCAAAGATGTGTAAAACTGTTCTAGGTTTAGTGAGTATGTGGAAAGAAAATGCAGTGAACAGCTATATGCTGATCTCATCCTACTCCATTAGAGAGTTAAGATGTGATCGTGCGATATAGGTGCCTCCTCTAGTTTCAAGACCCGTGTTCCTAGGTAAAATACTTGACCTTATAAGCTAAGTAGGTACAAGCTTTGCTGACTATACAAAGCCAGATCTGGGTGAGTGTCATGTAGATGAAAACTTCTATGGTAAAAGTTTTACTTCTAAGCATACTGTATCTGGTAGGTGAGATTCCTCCTCTTCAGTAGATGAGAATTTCTTTCTACTTTTGTGCTCTATAAAAAAGCAACACAACCTGAAGCCTGGGAACTGAGTATACATCTATGAACATCATGAGGTCTACATGTTGGGAGCTATTCTGTATTTTCTATGACCAAACTACTTAAAAATATTATATTTACAAAATTTAGTCATAACTTCATTTGTGTAACACTTTGATAGCCTGAGTTAAGAAATAATAAGCTGCTTATCTACATTAAGTGATCAAGTATTCTACCTTAACTTCCTTTTCTGAGAGTTGACCTAATAAGCCATAGGATATGGAAGTCCTGAATTAAGAAAATCCCAATAAGAAAAATATTTCAGGAGTCCAAGATTCATGAAGGGTAAAATGCAGATTATAAATGGGCTATTGAAAATCATCTTATTAAATAACTCCTTTTCCTGTTGGGGATTCTCTCCCTATTTGTTCTTTTTCTTTCTGAATCAGGAAGCTGAAATGCATCAGATCTTATAGTAAAGGAATTGTCAGAAATGAGTAGTAAGGTGAAACCAGTCAAAATGTGTAGCCAGGATTTTTGTGTTGGCACCTTGGAACTATACTGTATTGTTTTCTGGTAGAGCAATACAACTGCTTTTAAAATAAATAAATAAATAAATAAATAAATAAAAGCAACCAGTGGTGTATTGGTGCTGTACATCAATAATAAATCCTAAAGTCTCTGTTTTCTTTCGTAGGTAGACCATCACAACAGCACTAATGACAAATCCCCAGCTGATTCTAAGGGTATGTTTTATATTAAACAGTAGCAATTAGAAAAGCTTCTGTAAGGTCAACGACTGGCTTTTTTGGCTAATGCTGATAATAAAAGGATTATTTAGCTTTTATTTGTAACAGAACGGAATAATGGGCAGGACATCTGGGCAGAAAACAGAAGGAATAAAATGGCTAGGAGACTACTGGGACATCTATCATAACCTGGTTTTATGAGGTGAAAGTAAAACAAAGAAAAAGAGTATGATTTCTGATAAGATCCCTAGTGGTTTTCCGACAGGCCTTTAGGGCACTTAAGAACTCACTAAATACTTTTTTTTCCCTAAAAAGTCAGAACGAAGTGTCCTTACTAGTTCAGTTCTCTATATTGTAAAGACTGAAGAGTTCTGAATATTTCTAACCCAACTATAGATGTTAGATTGGGTTTTGGAAGTGAAAAAGCAAGCTTTATAGCAGGCGTGTCTTTGCAAATGTGTAGGGCAAGCGTCTTGACTTCCAGATACTTGGTGTTTGTATGAGAGGTGGGGATTCTCTGTGTTTATGTTCTGGGAAAAGTTTTAAGCTGTAAGCTTAACTATTACTTATTTTTAAATGCAGCTAGTTTTACTGTCTCTACATTGACTTGTAATATTTTCTACTTTGCAGGTGCAGAAAATCTCTCAGAAGGATCAGACCAACTTAGCAGATTATCTATAGATGATTTTGTGAAGTTCTCTGGGTTTCATTTTTTGAGATTTACAATGAATGTTTTTATGATTTACTGGCTCCTTTATCAAATGACAGAAAAAAAAGGACACTTTGCCTTGCTCAAGACATCAAGGGATATTCTTACGTAAAAGGTAACTAGAATACTTTGCAAACTGCCAAGCTTGTCATGGAATAGTGTAACATGTTTCTTCTGAGATAGAAAACTCTTAAATGTGTTCAGTGTAGCTCTAGAAGTGTCTGCTTGAATGCGAAGGCAACAAGCTACATGTACGTATCTGCATCTTCAACAGTATTCTCCTTATTCCTGTACTTTGCCCATAAAGCCTGTGTGAACTCCACTGCCTTCATCATCCTTGAAAATGAGAGCCATACAGTCGTTATAATGCAGACAAAATCCAGATAACCCATCCCCAATAAAAACTACAAGCTAAAACAAAAAACTTCTCAGATTGACTTCTGCACCAGTGAATACAAACTTTGGGCTTCTGTAGTTTAAGAACTTAGCTTTTGTACTTTCAGTACTAAGGCTGCTTGCTTAATTTGGATGGAGCATACTTTAGTATACTGGTAGGATAAACTGTTGTGCTATACTATACCTTGCCCTTTTCTGTGGGAGGAAGAATCTTAGTCTTATCTGCCATCAGCTTGTTGTATGTTTGAGGCAAAGTTAATAAAGTATTTTATTGTCTTAACTAAATGTTCTTAGTTTGTATACCTTATTTCTTGTTCACTTTCTCTTTTGCTAGCGAAGCTTGCAAAAATCACTTTTCCTTCTTTTGAAAGGTTTGCAGTGGGTTCAGATTTCTGATTCTAAAGAAGCTTTCAGACTTTTTAAACTGGGACAGAAACACCGGAGTTTTGAAAGCACAAAGCTAAATACTTGCTCCAGCTGAAGGTGGGAACTTTCACTAACATTCACATCACTAACATACACCCATGTTACATTGGGTGTAACATACTGTGGGGAAGAGGGATGAATGAAAATATTGTTTATGGCTTTTTTTCGGGGAAGAGGCTTTAAAAAGGCTTGATATCTGGTGTTCCATGTGAAATTTTGTGACAGTTTGTGATTCTAGTGCTTTAAACTAGAAGGATTAGTCCTTCAAGCAGATAAGTGCATACAAAAGCTAAGTGTTTTATCAAAAACTCTCAACAAAATAACTAAGCCTTCTTCCATGTAAGTAATGGTGGTTCATGAGGGGGAAGAAAAGCAAAATAAACCAAGAAAGAATGTGTCTTTAAAAGGTTTAATGCATCTAGTAGAATTATTGTTAATTGAATTGTTGTGGAATAAATCCAGCAGTGTTTTGAACAGATGTTACAGATTTTAGAAAATGTGTGTATTTCTGGCTATTGACCTTGCTTCATTTCTCCTTTTAGCCACAGTATATTTACAATTAAGGTACTAAGAATCGGAGACCTTGAAATGCCACGAGTGACACGAGTCAATGAGTAAGTTCAGAGCAGAGTTCCCTTCTTTTTTTAGGATGAAATTGTCAGTTACTTTCAGTACTGATGTATTGATATTAGGCTACGGACACTAGGTTCCCTGATACAGCCTCCTGTATGAGTGGCGGTTCCCCATTTCCTGTCATTATGCAGTACTAAACCATCAAGTTGTAATGCTGTTCTATATCTTGTGCCCACTGTTCCACACAGTGTTCCTTTATCCTTCTCACTCAACTTCTGAACTAATGTAAATCCTCGGAAGAATATGGCAGAAAAATGGAAGCTGTGTTGGAAAAGAGTTTGGCAGGAAGTAGTGTGCAACTTCATTAGGAAAGCAACATTAAAAAGCATGAAAGGGTTCAAGAAATTGTCCCTCTAGGAGGAGTGGTTGTGTTGGAAATGATAAATAATCAATGTACATTCAAAGGCAAGAAAACTTAATTTTCCTTTTCTGCCTTCAGATTATCACTGTGTGATCTTGCTGGTTCAGAAAGGAATACCAAGATGTGCAATGAAGGTGACAGACTGAAAGAGAGTGGAAATATCAATGCATCTCTCCTAACTCTAAGCAAGTGTATTAGTGCACTCAAGATCAGTCAGCAGTCAAAGTAAGTCCTTGTACAAACTGTAAACTAGTTGTAGATTTCAGATATCATGTACAATGTTTAAACTATTGTTTAAAATGCAGAGTACGAAACTATGTTATGAGTGAAAACTATCTGTAGGCTTCTGCAGATGTGTGAAGACTTAATGATCTAAGAAAGTGATCTATAAACTTGCCTTCTTTTTGTTGTTGTTTTTTGTTTGTTTGTTTGTTTTTTCAAATAAAACCATTCCAGTTCTAAATTTCTGAATGTGTTATCATAGACTTAAGCAAATTAGCGTTGTGGTTTTGTTTTTTTTTTTTTCTGGCCTTGCCTTCTCAAACAAGTCCTGGGGCAGATTATAAAATTTGTTTTCACTATTTTCACTTTAAATGTGTGAAATGTTAGACCTTTTCCTCCTTTGTTAGTTGGTTGCATTTATCATTTAGTTCTGCTGTAACAGTTTTCCTCAGGGATATTGCTGTGCTTTGTCCTAGCCAAGAGACATGGTCAGAATATATATATATAATATACATACACATACATATATATGTATATATATATATAAAATTTGGAAAAAATTATATATAGATATATATAATTACATATATACATATAGATATATATAATTACATATATACATATATATATATTTTTTTCCAAACCTTGATGCAACTTCATCATTCTTTCTGATCTAGCTAACCAAATTCAGAGAGAAGAAAGCCTGCTTGCTACTTCTGTCTGAGGTTGTGCTCTAAATGAGTGCAGACAGAGCTTTCTGTATTTTAAACAATGTAGTATTTATTTACAGTCACAGCTGGATATAATTGCAGAATTCTCTGCTGATTCTCATTTGAAGGTGTCTTTCTGTCCCAAAGATTAGGTGAGCTCTGTGTTCATGAAATGCCACACTGTGCCTGGTAGCCTATTCAAATTCTGTTATGCTTAAAAGTAGATGAAAATAGGCCTTGCTACTGGATTAGTCTCTTATCTGTCTGTCCTTTCTAGGGAAGAAGGATTCCTTAAAATTAGCTGCTGCTTAAAGTGCTTTGATTTATTCAGAACTGTTTTATTTGTTGGTCCTGATCACTTGAAATTTTAACAATATGGGGGAAATGTAGTGATGACTTTGATAGTAATTTTCTTTAAAATAAGAACTCATTTACCACTCCTGCACTAAAGCTACTTATGGGTCATGTGTGTTGTGACAGGAGCGTAGCTATGTGAAGCTTTTAGCTCTGTTGGCAGAATTCAGTAGCTGTAAAGAGTCCAGCAGGTAACCTCACTAGAGAACAGTGTGTTTAGTCACGCTTTAGGAGTTCTCTCCTAATTTTCTGTACATCACCAGCTGTTTGATTCAGTGACGTAACCTTGGTTTAGGAAACACCAGAGATGTTGTGATAAGTATATGCTTCTTTATTTCCAAAGTATTTACTATTGTCCTTTCCTAGAGACAATATACTGAGAGAGTGGTTATCTCTGATTTTGTTGGGTACTGTTTTCTTAGAAGTAGATAGGTCAGTTTGCCAGATGTGGTAAGGGAAAGAGAAAGGTGAGAGAGAATTTAAGCTAACATGAGGCTGTATGACCTATCTTAGGCTGGATGTTGAATGTACTTTTTGTTTTAAATGTTCTCGTGGGTTGTCTAAGAAGATAATGGCTGCATAGTAGCTGGAACAATCATACAACCTGTCTGCAAACTAGCAAAAAGATTAAATTCAAAACAACCCACAACTCAAAATGATTTAAAGACTAGTGCAGTTATTAATGTGTTGTCTTCCACTTGGATAGCTCTCACATTGAAATGAAGCTGTTAACTTCTGCTAATGGGATTTGTTGTGGTTTTTGTCTTCAAAGGGTGCAGCAGCACATACCGTTTCGTGAAAGTAAGTTAACACACTTTCTTCAGGGATTCTTCAGTGGAAAAGGGAAGATACACATGTTAGCAAACATCAGCCAGTGTGCTTCAACCTATGAAGAAACACTCAATGTGCTAAGATTCTCAGCTATTGCACAAAAAGTGAGTATGTTGTAGTCTATTTTGTTGATCAGTACTTATGATTTGCATTTAAAGAAAAAATTCTGTTCTTCTAAGAATATGAATCTATTTGTGTAGTATCTGTAGTGAATCTGGGTGTTTGTCTCCATACAGCAGTCAGGATTTTTAATTTAGTGTTTTAGTTGAGCTTAATTTTCCTACAGAGTTTTCTAAAAATCTCTACTGGGGTCTTTGTGTTTCTTTGGGGCGTGAGGGCAGAAGCATCTTCTGAGAATCTCATTCCTAAAAAGTATTCAACCTAACAAGAAGCAACTTGTTACATCTGGAGGAGATTTTATGCTATTTACTTAATTTTTCTCTCTTCTCAAAATATGATCCCATGTAGGAAAGCAAATCCAGCTACCCCATATCTTGCTGCTGTTGTAATTTTGAATATTGTCCAGTTCAAGTGTTGGCAAAAGAAGTGGAGCAGTAAAGAGTTTGAAAAGCTGTGTTATGGCCATCAGATGCTTCAGTGGGAAAGTGGGGGTTAAACGGAATGGGTAGGAGTGAGTGCTATGATATAACACTGAAGAAGTTAAGCTGTCAGATCAGTGCTACAGTCTTGATGGAAAACTTTGAAGTGCTGAGAGTTTGTGTTTGAAGCACAATTGATGGATGTGTGCCCTTGGATTGTGGCCTTATCTGAAAGAGGTTAAGTGTGAAAGTAGAGGGAGCAGCCTATGAGGGTGATGTGGCGCTGCAAGACAAAGAACTGAAAAGATGATGATCAGTTGCATTGAATGCAACTGGAAACTCAAAACATAAAAAAAGCAGAAATCTATGGCTGCATGAAGTGGCAGTTCTTGTACATTGTTGGCCTAGTGAAACTCTTGAGGTTAAAAGCAGGATTGGAGTCTGCAATAACTCTTTTGTAATTTCTTGAAAACTGGTTTAAGTAGTGACCAAACATCAAATACTATAAAATATATTAGCTGTTACTAGAATGCCACTTATCTTCCCCCCATACGAATCAATGTCATGTTGTATTGAATTTGTGAGGTGGGTTTTGAAGCTGAAATTAAAAACTTCTTGTATGGCTGTCTTCATAGTGGCTATCCAGACTATGTGTAGAAATAACAGCTATTATGTAGTCAGCTATTCACCAGTTTTAACTGATTATAAATTACGTTTCAGGGTGGAGAACATAGCATAGTGCCTGACACCTGTGTTGATCCTGAGGGCATTCTTGATTCTGTGCATTATGATGTCATGGATATTAAAGAGCAAGCTGAGGCAGCACATAGTTCCATTGTATCCCTGGGGGACCCGAAGGAAGATACTGGCTGGTTTGAAAAGCAGCTGTAGAAAACTAACTTTGAACTGATGGAGACCAAAGAAGAGCTAACAGAGAAAAACAGCAAACTACTTAAAACTGAAGAAGAGCTGATGCAGAAGAACAAAGGTGAGTTATGCGATGTGAAAGGTAGAAGACAGAAATAGTTCATTAATCTAAAATAGAAAGAACCAGTTTGAGTAGGAATTAGAGGAGATGTTCTACCTTTGGAACCATAGCCTGTAGATAAATGATAGTTTGTTCCTTGTGTATATTCAGGTTCAGCAATTCCACGGTTTTTGGTTATTTCTTTTCTTTTTTTTTTCCCCCTCTCCTTTAAACTGCAACTAGCAGCTTTACGCTTTCGTAAGTATGGGGTTAAATGTCTATATCTTGATTTTTACTTTTATATTGTAATCTCTACTCTTCTTTATGTCTTGTTGATGCAATGTTTTCATTCCAAGAAATATAGAAAACTTTTGAATCACTCCCAATAAGTGAAGACCACATGCAAATTAATTAATCTGTTCAAAAGCTACCTAAACATTAGAATATCTGGAAAAATTGATTACTTAATAAACTATCTATTGGCTACTTATGTAATACAACCTTTTCTGTGTGTTACAGACTTTGAAATGCAGATGATTAAATTGGATGAGTCTGTTGAGCAACTTAAAGAAGCAACTGAGGTAACTTTATCAAGAAGATGTTGTGTAAAATTGTTTTAATACCAACTTGTGGTAGCTTAAAATGCTGTTCCAGTAGGGTCCATTAATAGATTGCTTACCGAGCTTAGCTTAACTGAATTTGCCTTTAATGCATTGTGTAATTCAGCTACTTAACACTCCATTAGAAACTGATGACTGAATTTTTTTTATTTTTTATTTCCAAGAAAATGAATGCACAAAATGAAAGGATTCGAGAGCTAATGGACATCGTGGTGCAGAAAGATGACATTATTACAGAGCTACAAGACTTAAAATCTCATTTAGAAGAAAAAGTAAAAGATTATGTGAGTTTTACACATCTCCGTATCCTTATACAAAAAAAGGAAAACACTAATTCTATGCTTGTAATCAACACATTTTTGGAAAACTGATTTTCTGTATGTAGCTGGTACTCGCTTGAAATTGTAAACAATTCAAATTTATCTGAAGGTAGTTGTTGTTAACACAAACAACAAAAATACCAGCGTGTTCCACTAACTCCTGCCTCACACTCCTACATCAGAGGAAGAGCAACAGTAAAAGTATGTTGAGTAGAGTTGGAAGTACGAGTATGAATGGTCAGGATATCTCCACGTTCTATGCAGTCCATAAAACTTTATCCTGACTAATGTACTGCGAGCTACTGAATATGTGAAGACTAGCTTGATTAAGTATGTGTGCATACCACTTCTGGTGGTTTTTGTTCATTTTTTGATGTTTGGTAGCCTGAAGTAGCTCTGAAAACATTTATAGTTAATTCTGTCACTCAGATCTCTAACCTTGTAAGCTTAGCAACTTGACCCTTCTTAGTCTTTGACTGTCTGCATCACTGCAACTTAGTATTTCCATGGTATTAAAGCTGACTGTGATGAGTAGTCATGTTCTCACCTATTACTTCTTCCAAGAACAAGGCTCCAACTCTATCTGTAAGATTGTGTGGCCTGAACACTTCTGAAGCTTTTCTTTTCATAAGCTACTAAAGATGAATAATCAGTCCTTGGCAGTGCCAGCATGGCTTAACAATCGTCATCTTGTAAGTAAGGAAGCTTCACTTGTGGTCAAGGACACAATCTAAAATAAGTGTGACAGAGCTGACTAAGCTTTAAGGTTGGATTATATCTGTCACGATGAAAGTGATTTTAGCAGCTTAGCAGAAGTGTGATGTGATGAACTTGTATGAGAGCTGACCATTTGCTTTTTGACCATGTTTGTAATTTTGTTGACTTCTTGGAAACAGGAAATTCTTTGATAAACTGGTAAACTCTTGATTGTGTGCAAGTCTTTTACTTTGTAACCTGCTAGGCTCTTGCTTTCCCTTGTATACTCTACCGAGTATTGCACTTGTCATTATCTGAAGGTGTACTTGTTCTGTCTGCTATTGAGATTTGTAACTGATGTCTATAGAGTCACCAGGTAAATATTTTAGCTGTATGGTTTTGTGTAAATATTTGCCTACAGAAGATTACTGAGACTTAAGTGCTCCTTTTGTTAAGCTTCAATGTAACTGATCTTATATCAATACAGGAAAAGACTACCTACCATTTAACTACCATTAAAGCAGAACCGGCAGAAGAGAACACTAATAAAGGAACTGAAAGCAGCCAATTTTCAGTGCTTTCAGTTAAAGCACTGAAACAAGATAAAACTGAGTTGGAAGTGGGAAGAAAGCCCAGTACTGATGAGGATAAGCCTACTGTGGAAGAGCCACCTCCAAAGAAAGGTACAGTTTCTTCCATCGTTGAACAGGGTGTCTTCCAAAACAATAAATTGCTTTCTATTCCGGATCGGAAGCAAAAGGCTGTGAAGCACGTACCTTATGGTATAAGGAGAAAAGCCACTGTGTTAAACTGTAAATAGAAGTAACTGTTATGTAAATATCCCTTTTTCAGAAGGTCCTATGCTGTTCATTTTTGAATGCTTAGGATTAAAAGTTTTTTGCACTATTTTTTTCCTTTTTGCTGCTTTTTCCTCATCTGTTGATGCACTTGCAGATTTGTTAATAGTTTTAAAGCAGTTTCTTTAGGATTGTTTCAACTGCTGTTGCTGATCTTCTGAGTAGCATCAGCTGCTCAAGTGCTTTTTTTTGTTTGTTTGTTTTGTTTTTCCTGAAGCAACTATCAAAATTGTTGACGACCTGCTAATTGCTCGCTCATGGGCAATATTTGAGCAAAATGGTTTGGATAAGCTCTGATGCATTTAACTTCACTTCTGGGCACAGCTGAGCATCAGTGTTCCTAGAATTACGGAAGGCATATACAATGTAGAAGGGAAAATCTAAAACTTAGCTGTAGTCCCTTCCTTTCTTGTATTCCTCTTGCAAAATATGTGCAAGGGAGAAAGTCAAGGCCTTCTTTGGATGAGATGCTGTTCTTGGATGATTTGTCCCTGCTGCCTTTATTTGGCATAAATATTGAATCCTAATGTGACCACTGAATGGCATCACATATAAGCATCTTACCAGAGACTGAGGGAGGGATGTGGACTCCTCCGTACTCCAAATAGTAGTGGGTTTGTTCTAATCATATGACCAAAGCTCTTATTTAAAAATTGTTGACCGCAATGCTCCACATAGGAATTAAAATGGGTAGCTGATAGTCACAATGTCAGCATGAAGTTTTCGGTTAGGAAGTACTGAGTATTCAATCATGTTAAAATTTTCGTCTAGTTGTGAGTATTAATAGCGTCCAATTTCAAAAAACTCTTAATATATATTCTTTAGCTATGTTAAATATACACAGTAGAACAATGAGCACAGGTATGTTGTGCTGGTTCTTTTGTAGAATTAGTTATATAAGTAGCACGAGCAAAAGTGTTTTAGGAGATGCTAGGTTATCTCAGCTTCAAGTTCAGGGTATTTACACCATTCTCTGAGCTTTTAGGTCTTGTTTCCTATGCTCTGTAATAATGCTTTTTCCCTACTTCCTGTGTAAGGAGCTTCTAGACTGAACATTACACATCTTCTCCCTAGTCTTATTTATCTTGCTTTAGGGCTTGCTTGTTGTTTTCAGCATAAAGTGTTTAGATTACTTATAAATCATATTCCCCTCACTAGTGTTGCTGGGTGAGCAGTCAAAACCCAAAACCTGGTTTGGGGTGGAATATGCCACTGCTGTTTCTTCAGTATGACTTTTAAATCAGTTGAGGGCTGTATATAAAACTCCTTAGATGAGTTAAGAGGCTGTTTCCATGCAGTACATGTGAATCTGTATGTAATGCAGGCTGCACGTGGGCGCTATAAAATTCTGCATTGTAGTAATAAAAGGACTGTACAAGAATCACCATGGAATATATTGTTGTGGTGACCCAATCCCTAGTAAGTCTTGACTTATATTTATTTTTTTTAATACTTAAAGTATGCATATTATGGAATGGACATAACTGGATTCTAAAGCAATGATGAAATACAGCAGAAGTTGCTTTTGATAGAAAGAAAATGCATGTGATTTTAGCTAATTGCTCACCAGTTAAAGAAAAAAACAGCCCCAAGCTAATGGAATATTTATGGAAACTTGAATCTGCAAATTTGTACAACTTTATGAGTGAACTTTATATGCAAAAGAGTAAGTGTGGACAGAAGTAGGAATCCTCATATTTTGTTTAGAGATCAACTGAATAAGAGAGACAGATATCAACACTTAAGTGATCAACTTGTCCAGGGTTTTATCTTTCTTTTGAAAGTAAGAGGACTGTGAGTTGGACTGAAATTTCTTAGAGAACTGTTTATCTACCATTTAGATGTAGATGGAGTGATTCCTGGCTGCCTTATAGGGATTGCTGAAGCACGGAAGATAGAAAGAATATAGCTGTGAATTATCTATCTCGTTCCCATGTTTCTTAAATCTAATTAGATTTTCTACTGGTGTGGAGTGGAAGGTTTGAGTAGTGCCATGGTAAAAGTGTTCTTCCAGACTGAAAACCTTTTGCTCTTAATTCTGTATAGAAATCTGAGGCACCTGATTACGTGTTCAGAGGACTTTAATTCCTTCACTAGTATCAAATACTATGTGATGTGAGGGCATGGCTTGCATATTACGACAGTGTTTCACTTAGAAGTTGCTACTTGGTGTTGTGAACTGCTATGTAATAATGATTTTAATCAATCTGAGCTACATTCCTTTTCCCCTTTTTTTTTGGTTTGTTTGTTTGTATGTTTTACAGTAGTTGTAAATGAGAGAAAGAAAAAGAACACTGTAGAGCAAAGGACAATTGAACACATGAAACAAAAGTGCTCCGCGTACCGAAAGGAAGTACTAGCACTGAGGGAAAGAACTGAAATCTTGGAACGTCATTTAGCTGTGCTTGAAGAACAATGCAGAAGAGAAAAAAATAAAAAAGAAGATTTCAGTAAGCAGGTAACAAGCCTGCGTATTGAGCTTTCTTTTTCTGAAGAAACAGCTGATGCCCTCCGTGAACAAATTCTGCAGGGTCAAGCTGACTATCGGGAAATTGCTTCTGAACTGGATGAACAGAAATCTATAAATATGACACTTGAAAACAAAAATGCCCAACTAACTAACAACATAGAAGTTGCCAAAGAATATATAATTGATAAAGTGTCACAAGTAAAAGAAATGCGGACCAAATTAGATGAATTATACAAATGTCACTTAGAGTTTCACGCCATCGGTACTGACTTTGTCAGTGTAAAGGATTCCTCAGACTCTGAAAAAGATGAGCCAGGGACATCTCAAATTAGTTCTGCATGCATTCAGTCACAGACTTCTTCCATCTCAGATCTTGTGCAGGACCTCTCCTTTAACTATAGTCTTGAAAGGATTTGGGAAGTATGCAGAAGTATTGTTGATGTTTCCTCACAAAAAAGTCAGCACATCAAAGCACTGCTTCAAGACAATGAAAACCTAAAGGCGGGACTGAATAATGCTGAAAATCATAATCGTCAACTTGTAATGAAGCTATGTGAGATTACAACTCACACTAGTCAGGAAGATGATCTTGTGAAACAGTTACATGAGCAAATAGAAAAGAAAACTCAGGACATTGAAGAAAAGACTGCAGAAGATCAGAGAGTGATTGCACAATTTCAGGAGGAAGTTGCCAACTGTGAGGTAAAAATAAAAGAGCTTGAGTATCTCCTGGAGGCTTCCAACGCAATGGAAGACAATGTGTCAAAACTCAATGAATTACTTAAAGAAAAAGAATCTATTATTGTTAATCTAGAGACAGTTACAGCATCTCTGCAGGAGAAGTCTGCTAATGCAGACAAAAAGTTTGAAGAGTTAAGTAGCAATGAAGCAAATCTGATTCAAGAAGTTATGCAGCTGAAAAACAGCTTGGAGCAGATGAAACACTCTCTTCGGGAAAAGGAAAAGAGTGAAATGGAGAAAGTGCAACGTATAGAATCGTAAGTAACCACTGAGTTAACTTAGAGCCCTTTGAGAATGAACTAGAGTTAAAAATAGTTGATGGGAACATCCCTTCGACTTAATGCATCTGCATGCTTATCAATGGCCAAACTACTACTTTAGGATGCTTTGGTATGCTACTTGAGTTCCAAGGGAAAACAGGAGTGTGCAAGGAAATAAAGAATAATATGGGGATTTCTGGTGGTTTTGTTGTATATCCCTCAGAATAGCATCTGAATAATTTATTGCTTCAGCATCTGATTATGAGAAGCAAGCTGAAATTCGAAAGTAATTGTTTAAATCTTGTCACTGGTCTAGATAGATTTAAGAGTCTATTTACAAATAGAAACCAACAGGCAGGGCATGGATTAAGCTGTAATTGCTGTTTCCATGAGATGTGTAACAGTAATGTTCTTTGTCTCTTTATTTTTAACATAAGGCTAGAAAATATTCTTTCTGAGAGTTCTGCCCTTGTACTGAATTTGAAAAAAGATTTGCAGAGGAAAGAAGAAGAGTATGCAGATCTAAAAGACAAACATTCTGATGCCAAGAAACAAATTCAGCAAGTACAAAGCGAGGTTTGTAACTCCAAAGCCTAAAACCTAAGTCTTGTGAAAAAACGCTGATAACTGGGAAGAAGAATGCTATTTACTTGAAGAGAAATAGACTAATTTCCAGAGGCTCTTTAATATAAGCATGTATATTTTTTTTCTTCAATTTCAGCTTCAGTGATGTTAATAGTTAAAATTTAATTATTAAACAAGAAGATATCTTAAAACCCATTTTGCAGCATCTTAGTCTGAAAGTTTATTGGGTGTGCTTGGGGTGGAAAATTGAAGCTTAAAAATGAATTCATGTCTTCCTTGGTAACCTTGCACTTGCTGTCGTTTTCCTACTCAGCACTTGTTTGTGAATTCCTCTTTATTTAACAAAGAAGTATTTGGCCAGGTTGGATTACAGAAGTCTTTTAATGAACCGTGAGCTGTGCTTACATTACAGGTGTCCACGATGTGTTCTGTGGAGGAATCCCTCAGGAACAAGATGGAAGAACTTGAAAGGATTAATAACCAGTTTAAGGATGAGCTGGATTATAAAGACTATACTATCCAACAACTTAAACAGGTATTTTTCTTGCTCTTAATTTTTATTAAATGAATGATGCAGGTTTTCCAAGCAACAGGAAAAAGGTCAAAAAAAAATAAAAAAATTGGTGCAAAATGAAAGTGGCCAACTGAAATTAGTGGTAGACCATGAAAGATATTCAAATAATTAGTCACTACAGAGCACTGGCAGATTGCTTTAAATACAATAATCTGCATAGTAAATACATATGTTATACATGCATGTAACCTGATCTTGTTGAGTGACATCACGATATGTTAATTGAAATGTCTTACCATAAACTCTTTTTATCAGCTTGAGTCCTTATTTATGCTATATGAAAAACTTATTAATTCTAGGCTGTCTTAAAAATTCTGCTTGTTTCTACTGTGTATGCTTTTCTTTCATCATGAAATATAGGAGCTGGAGGAAAGGGACCATAATATTCAAAAGTGGCGTGAGGAGAGAGATCAGTTAGTAGAAGCTTTGGAAGAACAGCTCAAAACTTTGGCTTCTAATGCCATACAAAAAGAGACAGAAATAGCAGAACTGAGACAATCTGCCTTAAAGGATTCAAGCAAGGCCAGCTCTCCTTTCCTCCTACCTGATTAGCTACCCATAAATTCTGTAAAACTCCTGTACCTGCTCTTTGTGTTCTGGGTGTGCTTCTGTTCTTGAACACTGTCGTATTGACATCATGTGCAACTAACCAAAAAAAGCACCAGCTTTTATTTTTGTTCTTCAGAAACAGAATTTCTGTTAATTACTAAAATTTCAATTTTTTCAGTAGTTCAGATAAGCAGATGTCAGTTTGATGCTTATGATCCTACAATCATACTGGACATCTGTAGCTTTTTCCGATAATTCACAGCATTTCCGGATCCCAAGCTAGGCTCAATACTCAGACAGTAGTTCTGTCTCAGGTTTCTTACTTTCTTTGCTTTCTCTGAGGTAGTATCTACAATGGCATGAAAAGACAGAAGGGGACGTGGAGAGAGATTAAGGGAAGCATCAAAAAGCAGAGGGGGGATGATCTCTGGAAGTTGCATTTCTTATTTCAACATCCAGCTTTTAATCAGGATAGCCAATCTAAGCCGTAGCATAGAATTTCAGAAGCTAAACAGAAGACTAAATGAGTTGTGCTCTTTTGAGAATGTTTGGATTCATTTTCTCTGAGAAGAAAGATGTTCTCGTAGCAAAACTTCCCCTACAACTGCCGACTTTCTCACAGTACCGAGGATTTGGGAACAAATAAAAGCTCGGGTTATTATATCTTAAGGGAGATGAAGGCTGAAGCACATAAGTAAAATAGAAGAATCAAAATATATTGTATTACAACTTCCCAGGCAATTCTGTGACTACTGCACTTGTAACAGTGACCGTACAAATCCGTGAAATGTTACTGTTCTTGAATAGTTAAGTGTTGTAGCCTGCAATTCTAAAACTGATGCTACTAAGTAATTGCAATACTGCTTGTGTGTGTTAATTCCTTTTGCCAATCCCACAACTCAGCAGTTTTTACTGTTTATTAGGATAATGCAACTGTGATAGAAGAGTTAAGAAAAGAACTGGCTGACAAAGATGACTTTATAAAGGAATTAAAACAACGCATTAACCACAGTAGCCCTCAGTGTTTGCCAGAAATACCTTTACTTGAAGAAAGACAAAGTAGAAGGAATGACTCTGTAAATGAAAAGGTATGATTATATTTATAGAAAGTAAGTACTTAACATCTTGTTAACCCCTTTTTGTTCTTCTGTTTTCCTAGGAGAAACTGGAGCTGGAATCATTTTCCTTAGCATATAGTCCTTTAACTACATATTCAGTGATGAGTACTTGTTGGTTCTTTTTTTCTTCCACTCAAACATGAGCTCTCATCTTCTCAAAACTATTTTATTTACTAGAACACCATCTCTGTGTGTACATTATGGAACTTTTCCATGCAGTTTTCCATGTATTCGTATGTGGATGCTGAAGATTAGGCAGAGGTTTAGCCTTTGGTGTTCTAACATAGCAGCTGTGAGCGTGCAGAGTATGGGGGGAATGGATGACAAAACGACCAGCGTTACAGATTTTGTCCCTAAATAATGTCTCGCTTTCTCTCTTTTGGAGGCAGAATACTGCCTGAGACTGTTAGTGAGACCCAGTAGGGTGTATCTGAAGATCACACAATGAATAGATGTTACTACCTTCCCACACTTGTGCTGTGTTTCAGCTTACGTGTTCATGTGGCGTCTGAGCTTGAGGTTTTACACTGTAGCTTTAGAAAACTCGAGATATTTTGGAGGTCTAATGCATAGCCTAATCTTTACTCCTTTTAAATATTTACAGCCTAGTAAACAACAAAGCAAAACTAAAACTGGAGAAAGTATTCCATTAAGATGCAAAGCTGAAGACAATTATTTGTCACGTCCATGTACTAGGAGCCTCACTTCATTAAATGAATCTGAGGTTAGTATGAAACTTCAGATCTGAAAATGTTGTGATTGTATTGCTTTTGATAAGGAATGAGTAGGAAAAGATCTCATGTTCTCTAAACAATTCCCAAGTTTTAATTTATTTATCCCTTTCAAGGTGATCAGATCACCTGTTTTTATAGCCTTTGATAGGAATAAAAGCTGTTGAAACAATTGTGTGATGAATTTTTGTCAGGTGCTGTTGAATACTCTCCTCATGTTAATGCTTATGAAGTGGCTCATGATTAGATAAGTTACTTGGAAAAAATTCATGGAGCCACTGAAACGGGCACAGCTAATTGAACTTATTTTCTTCCTCTGCAGGATTTCTGGATATTGTTTTGTTAGCAGATGATGTTAATCATTCCTATATAAGTTTTTAATTGCTAACTTTCATAAAATAGCAGTTACATATATTTTAAAAACAAAGTATTTATTAACCAACTTAATTCTTGGAAATACAGTGGGTGGTGATACTCCATTCAGATTCTTAGCAGAGCCTGATAAAGTGGCTCTGACTACTTTTTGTCTTTCTACAATCTTTGGTAACTTTTTGAGAGGAAGAAGACTCCCCTCAGGGGGTCGGAACAGTGTAAGTAGTAAAAGCTGCTAGTCTGTGTTTGGGACACTGGAGTTTGCTAGTTACTAGCAGCAGTAGAAGCAGCCATCTACCATTTTCTGATGTCCCCAGCAGCCTGTCTTCCATGTGTTCAACCAGCATCTGAACTCATTTTTGATATGCTAGCTGAATTCCTGCCATAGAGAAGGAGGAGTCCAGGGGATCTCAGTTCTGACTTTGTTGTTCCTGTTGAGAAAAACAGGATTGGGTGGATTGTGGACAGTAAGTGCTGCTGGGGAAATGCATACTGACATTTCCCTGTCACTTAGCTGTGCATTTGCTGCCATTTGACCATGAGCAGGTACATGGTAGCCTTCAGCTTAAGTACGGTGTCATTGCTTGAATGTCTGTATTCTCTCCAGGGAAAAGATAGCAATGGAGTTCTTTAATGACTTGTACTGGGCTTGCACCTTGCCAGCTGGACCTTACTTATGTAAATAACATCTCTAGTGTAGAAGAGGAAGGGCAAATTCCCTAAGATCAAGCTGGAAGTTAATCGAACACTTGAATCAAATGCTCCTGTTCCTGCCCAGTTCTGACGCAGCAGAGTTGAGATGAAGAAAATCGTGTCAGTTCTACCACCATTCTCTATTAAAAAAAAAGTGTAGTTGTCTGTGCCCTTGAGAAAAAATGACTTGTAAAGTATCGGGCTCAGTTTAACATGGAGAACTTTTTTTGTGATCATAGATTGGAAATAATTTTAAATGTAACAAGTTCTAGGAAAGAAGGGTAAAACTCTGCTGTAACTGAAATAGACTCCTTCTGTTACAAGTGTTCTTACAGCAGGAAAATCGAATGCTTACATATCCTTTTCCAGATGCTTTATAGCTTTTTAATCTCATGGCTACCTTAACACTTGCACTTAAAATTCTTCTGTGCTATCAGGAGCATTTGGGAACTGTCCTCGACTCTTCTGGAGTGTCCGCAGAAAATGGCAAAACTAGTCGGTTCCCAAAGCCGGAGCTGGAAATCCCACTGACACCTTTGCAACCTGATAAGATGGAGATAAAGCAGCACGGCAGCATGATACCTTTAGGAGTAAAAATGCCTAAGGCAAAAAAGAAAAGAAGTGATGACATGGATGAGGTATGACCTAGACCCAACAGAAAACAAAATATCTGATGCCTTTTTACCATTCTCATTTAAGCATTAAAAAAATGCTATTTCTACCTCAGTAAAGTAGTTGAAGAATTTAACCAATGAACTGCTTTAATGAACAAAACTAATAGCCAAGCTCAGTGATAATGGTTTAAGAGAAGGGAATTTCTCTTAACTTCATTGTGTATTTTCTTTGAAACCTGTAGACATAAATCAGCTTTTTAGACATCATGAGATGTCTAATACTGATATCTTAATGTCCTGTTTTTATAATTGAATGCTTATTTATTATTTGATTTACAGTGGAATAGTTACCACTAGCAGATACTTCCCTACTATTAGCAAAAATGTTTAAAGTGTTCACTTTTGTGACATCAATTGTTCTTTCCAAAAGAATCATGGCTGAAACTTGTCTTTTTTTCCCAGGATTTTGTGAAAAGTGAGAACACGAAAAATACAAAATCTGTCATGGCTTTTAATTCACCCTCTGCAAGTGACGAGAAAATGGTTGGTTTTTGTTCTAGTTTTGAAGCTAGCTTGGGACTTCCTGTAATTGTGTGGTCACACGAAAGAAGCAGTGTCTTATCCTTATGTGTATACCTGAATGGGAATCTTACATGCTTATGTAATTTTTTTCCTATTAAATTCCATAAGCTAACAAAGGGCAAGTCAGTCTGTCCCCAGAGCGTGTAATGGCTGTACTGTGTAATGATTTGGAGGGAAGGATATTGCACACTGAATAGTTGGGAAGAGAAGCTTTAGTGTATTATCGTGTGCTTTTGTAAGTGAAGCCCTTGTATTAAACTAAGGTTCATATCATTAATATGTATGGCAGTTATTAAAAACAGATGTTCACATGTGATAGCAGTATCCTTGGCATGGTCAGAGTATGAGTAGTAAATTTTTCCCATCTGTTGTCTTCTGTTTTGTATGTTTGTTTATTTTATTTTATGTAATTAGAACAGCTTATGTAAGAAACAACTCCACAGCTTGGGAGCTACTTTTAAAGAAACTACTGCCTTATTAAGAAACTTTAAGAAACGTATGCCTTGAAATAGCTGAGATTTTGACAACTCCCTAAAGGGTATAAAATTGTCTACATTACTTGCCGTTGTGGTATCATCAGCATAATGAACAGAGGTGTCAGTAGTAAAGCTCAAAATGTCAACTTAAAATAACGTTGAACTAAAATGAAGTTTAAACAATGCTCTTGTTTCACATGTTCACATCTCTGTTGAACAGAAATCCGGAAAAGACTACTTCCTGAGAAAGCGAGTACATGCTTCAAGACTGACTAAAAAGAAGGATGAAACACTGCAAAAAGTTGGAGATTTTATTCAAAGCTCTCCTTCTATTATACACTCTAAAGGTTGGTGTAGAATAAGTTTTATTCCATGTTTTCTAGACATTGTAGAATGGCTTGTTTCTGCTGTAGGCTATTAATGTATGTGTTCTTAGAGAACTTGTCTGCCATGTTAAGTTGTCCTTTGATTTATGAAGTAAATGCATTTATTCGTCTCTTCAGAGATTCATTATTACATTTGTGAAAACCTACAAGTATACAGAGAAAGTTGGTTCTGTCTTGTGCTTCTGTCAGCACGAAAGTTAGGCCTGTTGTTTAACTCCTGCTGAAGTTTCTGACTTCCAGTGACTTCTGAGCCATGATTGTCTTTCATACTCCATTTTAATGCGTGCTTTAAGCTGCCGTACCTGAACCTATAAACTGTTTCAGCTATAGAAGCAATAAAGAGCCTCGATGAACAAATACAATTTCTGAGTATTTTCACTTAAATTTTACGTGTCATTTATAAACCAAGTTTGTTACGAAGCTTTTTTTGCATTCATTGATTTAAAGACTCACAAAACCAGTAAGTTGATTGGTTTATGTATCAAAACAAATTTCTTCTAGCCAAGAAGCTGATGTCAGCAGTAAGTTCTCCTAAATCAAACGAACCTGAAAGTCTCGAAGAAGGAGAGACCAAGCCAAAACGATGCAAAAGGAAGCTGTATTCCACTGTCGTTTCTGGCCCTCTAGAAATACCTGCTTCTTCGGTAAGCGATTATACTGTAGTCTTGGCTTAAAATAAACTACTAAGGAGTCCAAAGAGACTGGAGGTTTCATCTATTTGCAGGAGGAGGTTGAAAGTACTGAGGTATTTCTTTCTTCTACCAAGTCATTCTTGTTGGTCTTCCTGCTGTTCTGTTTTAGTTTGTCCTCAAAAATCTCTGTGTTTGGCTGGCTTACAGTTTACTAAGTAGGTGATGTAGCAATCACGGAGATGTCTTCTAATTTGGAATCATAGATAATTTCAGTGTGTCGGAGTGGGATTATTCTACTACACGCTTTTCTAGAGCACAACTTAGACAGCTTTTTAGGTATGCTTAAACTATGATCTCCTGTCTAAGCCAACTTGCAAAGGATCTGATGTGCCAGTTTCATGACTCTGTCGGCAGCTATTGTGCTAAGAACATTCTTGCTCTGTTGGAACTGCATCTTTTAATTATATTAGAGTCCTTTTCCTGTTCAGCATAGTGATCATTTGCCCATACTGTAATATCCCTCTGAATTTTTTGATGATTTGACGAATGATAGGGACAGAAACCAAAATGTTATATTTTTTTTGTTAGAGGATGAAGAAGATGAGACAATTTCTTCTCTCCCTGTAGTTCTGAGAACATGGAACTGAACCGAGAACTGAAATTCTGGGCAAGTCATAGCTACAGGGATTGAGGCTAAAAATGTTTTCTGAACGCTTCATGTTTCACAAAACAAGTATTATAATACTCTTTTGAAAGCAAGTATTTCAAAATGAAAGCTGCCTTCAGGCTTTCCTCAGATGTGTGTGCTTTTTTAAGATAAACAGGATTTTGTACATTCTCCATATTTGTTCCTTGTGATTAAGCTGCATTAAAATGATCTTGGTATCCCATAGTTTTCTGAATAAAATATAATAAGCAAATGCCATTCTGAAATCCATTTAGGGGAAGAAATATGTTTGCGTGGGTCAAGAAGAGCTTGTCAGTCTTGTGCGAAAAGATGAGTAACTTTTGAAATGTTTTCTTCAGGAATCTGAGGAACAAAATAAGGAAAGTGATCATCTGATCATCAAGCGACGGCTGAGATCCAGAGCAGCTAAAAAACCTTGAAGAAGCGTGTTTGTTCCCCTTTCTCAGGACATACTTTTATCGTATTATTAAAACTGGTTGTTAATAAACAGTAACAGTTACTCTGTTGTGTTCTTAAATTTGTATATAGGTGTACAGTGTCTCTCTGACAGTTTCAAACTGACTCCATTGAGGCTGAAATAAATACAAGCTTTCTTAAACTGGGTTTGGATTTTATTGTGGTTAAGGGTTTATTTATTTTTGTCTTGCCTCCGCTGTATAGGAACAGTATCTCTGGGACTGATTGCTATTTACCCTTTGTGCAGTAATAACTGTACTTGTTCAGGATGGCCTGGCTTGCTTTTTTCACGTGACTGGTGTACTTAGCAGAACTCTGGCAGAGAGAAGAGCATGAATACACATTAATATTTATGTATACTTAATTTTTGGGCCTTTTTAAAGAATTTTCTTTGGAGAGAAGATGGTGCCAATTCCTCAGTGTGGAAGAAAGGTGCTTTCCCTCACTTGTGCAAGTTCAGCTTTAACTTAATAAACTTAGAAAAATAAACCCAATACATTTGGGGGGAATTCTAATATCCCAAATACTGTTCTCCCCCTCAGTGAGCTTCGAACCTTTAGATGCTGTTGGATGAATTAGCTGAAAGGTTCTCAGCTGGCAGTATGTCCTTGTGTTGTCTCCAAGTCCAATAGTTCCTATAGATTCAATTGCTCAGGAGGTAAAAACATGGATGAAAGCCGACTTGGGTGAATATTTGAGAGTTTGATGGGAGTGAATTGCCTTAAAAGCAGCTGGTGATAGAACAATATACTGATTGTATTTAAAAAAACCCACAATCGTACTATTTGTTGCTGTGCCGATAAGCTTTCTCCTTGCTTGTAGGCTTGTGAGATCCAGGTTTGCAGAAAACAATCTGTGAAAAATCATGGGAATCATGTGGTTTTATGCTCAGCAATCTCATTAAAAACTTGAACTGACTTTTAGAAGCTTTTCTCCATGGTGTTAGCTGGACAAATCTGCATGTGGATGTCAACATGGAGGCTTTTATTGACCTGGACTAGAAAACAGCATTCGTACCTACCAGGTGAGATGGGCAGCTACTGCACAGGTACACAGAAGAAACTGATGGAAGCATAAGTACTTGAAATCACCCTCCGTCCTATTTATTGACCTATGTATGTGAATGCCGTGCATGAATGCCTCATAGCCAGATGTCAAAATGGAACAATGCTGCCTGAAGTGGTTGGTGACAATATGGAAGACGGTTCTGATTAGCTGCAGTTTGCAAATTACTTGCAAATATTTCATATCCAGAAGACTGCAATTTATCAGCCATGCGATATTGGAGGAAAAGTCATTGCAGGGGATGGGAGTGATCTACTTGTTCCAGAAGCTGTTAACAGAGCTCTCGTTGCTACTGGGTACATCATGATATACACTTAATTACACTACTTTTCAAATGGTGTTTTTATTATGAGAACAGCCTCATTGCTGCCTGCTGCTGCATGGGAAAAGTAGTTGCACACTTGGTATAATTATATGTGGTTCTCTGCTGCAAAACTGACCTTTTACAAAACGTCACATGTGGTGTTTGGTGAGTCTCAGGCTTGCCTAATTTCTGTGCATTTTCGTAAGGCACAGCAAGTGCAGAAAACAGGTTGCTTTGTTTAGGGAAAAGAAAAACCAACCACAAATGTTTAGCTGACGTGCGGAATCAAACTCTATAATCCAGAGATGGGTTGTAAAGCAGGTATGTTTATTCCAGCGTTGCGCAGCGCCGGGTGCAAGGGGGATAGCTCCTCCAAACTTGCACACCGACTTGTAAAGCCGTGATACAGAAAGCAGGCAGAAGAAACATCCTTCAAATCCAGAAGGTAAACTCCACCTATTCATTCCTTAACTGGGTTAATAAAGTGCATGGATTTGCCACCACTGAGTGTATGCATTCAACAATTCTATTACTTGCCTTCAAGTGTTGTACCAAACTACAGCACTTGCTATCAAAAATTTTTGCAAAATTGGAGTCCAAACTCCAGAAAGTCTTCTATCCTTCTACAGTTATGTATCCTTATAGGGTACCACTTTACCCTGACTGGGCAATCTCTTGCTTTTAACTTCTATTCAGGGCTTCATGTTTGGCCCTGCTGCCCACACCCCTAAGTGCATCATGTTTGATATTGCTGTGACTCCTGGGGTACAACATTGTTTTTCCCCATTTGTGCTAATGTCAGACTTACAGTTTTTAATCAGTCAATATTGTTGGACCCTTAGCTCCAGTTTTATTAAATTTCTTGCCAGAGCAACCTGGCGGGTACAAGAATTTCTGTATTCCTACTTAGTTTATATTTAATTAATCCAAAAAAACCGTAAACCTTTTCTTGTTGGGCAGTAGCTTCTATTACTGTTACAAAACCATCTATGAGTTGTAAGAAGCACCCATATCCACCAGAAAATAAATCTCTTTATCCTGCTTCCCTAGATGCAATTTCCCGTTGCAGTTTGCACACTGCTTTCCTTTCAGTGGGGCGGAGCCCTCCCTGGGCACTTCAAGCCCCCACTCCCCCCACCTCTCCCTGAGGGGATCTCTGGGTCCTACGGCCCTATTCTGGCACCACAACAGTAACAGCTGTTATTATCACCAATTCCCTTACTATCTGTTTGTCAATCAGTTTTGTTTTGTTTTCATATCGTTCACCTCTTTTCAGTCCTGACATCCCTGTTATACCTTGCCAATCCTTACTCCTCCAGCCTGTGTCTGTCCCAAACTTTCTCACTTTCCAAACTCTCATCATTACAAAAACTACTAACATCCTATTTCAGTTTCACCTCCTTCTCTCCAGGTGTCCAGTGCTAACACTGGGATTTCAGGTTTCCTACATCTCTGCACATGAAGGTTATTCTCACTTCCATTGCCCCCTCCTCCCCACCTCCCCCCTTTGCTGCTTAAAGCAACAGTCTCTGTACCCGGCTCTCTCTCACTCCAAGAGTTCTTGCAAGGGGGGGGAAACAATACAGGGGGTTGCTCTCATACCAGCACACATAAACTCACTTTCTCTTTAACCCTTTTTCCTTTGTACACAATTTCACTATTTGTACCTTCAGTTACACTTTGACACACCCTCAATTATACTTTCTGTATACCAATAGCAATTACACTTTCTTATACCATCAAAGCAGTTTGTCCCATTCCCTTCAAAACCCACAGATCAAACAGTACAATTTTTCAGTTTCCACAAACACCCTTAATACCATATAACTTTCCCTTAGCAATCCATATCATTCAGTTCCTTGAGCTGTTCCACCCTTATCTTTATGGCCTTATTTCATGTTTTTCTTGATTCCCAATTTCATCTTTATCCCCTAGTTTTAATACAGTATTCTCAAAAAGTGGTACTGTCATCCCGGTTCTCTCTACCCCTGTTATCTTTAAGGCCTCATTTGTTAATTTGAGTCCTGACACCTTACAGGCCAGTGATGAACGAGCTGTCCCAGTATCAACTAAAACCACAACTTCTTCCCCCTCAGGTCCCACTTTTATATTTACCAGGGGGTCCTGATGGGACCAAAGTTTTGAAAGCCCCAGAAATTGATCTAATTGTTCTGCTACTCTTATAGAATCTTCAATTAAAGATTTCATTTCCTTCTTAAAATTTCTAATTTCTCCACTAGTGAGTGGGGAGTTTACATAGCATATTTGTCCTTGTCCCAATGGGACCTCCCATAAGGGGTACACTGAGGTGCTGGTACAGCTAGTGTCTGGGAAAGGAGAAATTTTTATGTCCCTTTCACATTGTTTTAATTCTCTCCTGAGCCCAGCATGCCCCTCTTTTCTGTGAAATGTCCCTGTGTGCTTTACCATTTCCTCTTACTGGGGCAGCGCCTGTCTCCCTTTGTGCTACATTGGGGTTATATGGGGGGGAGATTCTCAGGAGGGTCCCATTGATTAGTTCCTTTTTCTAATTCCTCTCCTTCCTGGTCCGGGCCTTTTTCTTTTTACTAATAACAGGCTGATTTCTTGTATCCAACAGGCAGCATATTCTGATTCCTCCTTTGAAAAGGGGTTTTGTTCTTTACATATAAATTCGAGATCTGACAAACCCAACCTTCATCAGATCCATATTTTGGCCAAATATTGATTTTCCCTGTAGTGGATCTCTAGGCCATATCTAACACAATATTTAAACATCTTTTCCCTATCCTTTTTCCTGGTTTTGGGATCATTTTAACCCGTCCTCCAACTTATATACTAACCATCAATGATTACATTATTTGATGAGGGTGTTCTTGCTTAGAGTCCCTCCCGGTTCCCCAGCAATATCCCTCTGATATGCCAATATACATCCTAAGAGATTTTCTTAGGTATCTCTTTCCCTTATGTTCCTACACACACGAAGAGGGGGAGCAATGGTTCAAAAACAAATTTCGTAAAGTTAACATGTTAAAGCGGAGGTAACACAACCCTATTGTTTCTCTAATCTGGATCATTATCACATTTAAACCGCGGTATTTTCTACAACAAAAGCAACAGGGTCTCGATACTAATTGTGGTTTGCCTTTTGTGGGCTTTTACCCTGCAGGATCATCTGCTTCTGTCTTTAGTGAAAGGACTCTCCCTCAGCAATCCCAGACCCTGGAGGTTGATGAGAGAGTCCGGGGAATGGGAGATTTCCCTTTAGTCGGGGAAGAGGTGGTCTGTGAGTGCCTAGGAAACATTAAGGTCCATAAATCCATGGGACCTGATGGAGTGCATCCGCGGGTGCTGAGAGAACTGGCGGAGGTCGTTGCTGAGCCGCTCTCTGTAATCTATCAGAGGTCTTGGAGAACTGGGGAGGTGCCTGAAGACTGGAGGACGGCCAGTGTCAGTCCATTCTTCAAAAAGGGCAAGAAGGAAGACCCGGGTAATTATAGGCCAGTCAGCCTCACCTCTGTCCCAGGGAAGGTGATTGAACAGCTTGTTCTGGATGCCATCTCCAGACAACTGGGTGATAAGGAGGTTATCAGCAGTCCTCAGCATGGGTTCACCAAGGGGAGGTCATGCTCGACCAACCTGGTCGCCTTTTATGAAGATGTCACTAGCTGGGTGGACGAGGGGCGGGGCGGTAGATGTAGTCTACCTTGATTTCAGTAAGGCTTTTGATACTGTCCCCCATGACATCCTTATAACAAAGCTGAGGAAGTATGGGATAGATGAGCAAACAGTGAAGTGGGTCGAGAATTGGCTGACTGGCAGAGTGCAGAGGGTTGTCGTTGGCGGTGCGGTGTCTGGCTTGAGGCCTGTAACTAGCGGCATCCCCCAGGGGTCTGTGCTGGGTCCGGTCTTGTTCAACATCTTCATCAACAACCTTGATGAGGGGATAGTGACCACCCTCAGCAAGTTTGCTGATGACACGAAGTTGGGAGGATTGGCTGACACGCCTGAAGGCTGTGCTGCCATTCAGCGAGATCTGGACAGGCTGGAGAGCTGGGCAGTAAGAAACCGGATGAGGTTTAACAAAAGCAAGTGTAGAGTCTTGCACCTGGGTAGAAATAATTGCATGCACCAGTACAGGCTGGGGGAAGAGCTGCTGGAGAGGAGCTCTGCTGAGAGGGACCTGGGCGTCCTGGTGGACGACAGATTGACCATGAGCCAGCAGTGTGCCCTTGTAGCCAAAAAAGCCAATGGCATTATGGGGTGCATTAAAAAGAGCGTGTCCAGCAGGTCAAAGGAGGTGATCCTCCCCCTCTACTCTGCCCTGGTGAGGCCTCATTTGGAATATTGTGTCCAGTTCTGGGCTCCCCAGTAAAAAAAAGACAGGGATCTCTTGGAAAGAGTCCAGCGGAGGGCCACTAAGATGGTGAAGGGCCTGGAGCATCTCCCCTATGAGGAGGGACTTAGGGAACTGGGTCTGTTTAGCCTTGAAAAAAGAAGGCTGAGAGGGGACCTGATCCAGGTTTATAAATACCTGAGGTGTGGGGGCCATAGTGGTGAGGCTGGTCTCTTTTCAGTAGTGCGTGGGGACAGGACTAGGGGTAATGGGATGAAAGTACAGCATAGGAAGTTCCACACGAATGTGCGGAAGAACTTCTTTACAGTGAGGGTGACAGAGCACTGGAACAGGCTGCCCAGGGAGGTGGTGGAGTCTCCTTCTCTGGAGATATTTAAGACCCGCCTGGACGCCGAGCTGTGCAACATGGTGTAGGGAGCCTGCTTTGGCAGGGGGGTTGGACTCGATGATCTCTAGAGGTCCCTTCCAACCCCTACAATTCTGTGATTCTGTGATTCTGTGATTCTGCGATTCTGTGAAGTCACCTCACCACCCAGGCAGGACCGCTGAAATCAGTGGGGTGCACCTCTCCTGTCCAGGAACCCGAAAGAGGTGATAATAATCCCAGGCCAGCAATTGTAGTATTGATATGATGATTTTATTCAAAGTCTTTGTTAAACAAAGAGGGAAGGAAGGGAGGGGTGCGCTGGGGGGGGGAATGGGAGGGGTGGAGGAGGGTTGATGTCAGACTGTGAAATCAATTTTTTTAATCTTAATTCTGCTTCAGAAACAACATCTGATTCCCACGCTCTCTGCTTGGTATTTTGTCTTTTGATGCAAACACATAAGCCCCATTGGTGCCTGGTTCAGCAGTTCAGCTTCCTTTGTGCCCTTTGCCTGGTTGTAGGGAAGGTGGCAGGCTCTGATTCAATGACTGTGTTGTATGGACACAGTATTTATCGCCATGTATCCAAAGGTGCAACAGTTTCTGGAAACCCAGGTGGGATCCTATAGGTGATGGTTCTCTCGCCACCAAGTATCCAGTTGCCAGCAGTGGGTGAGTTCACTGGGACTTTGGGGATGGGAGGTGCCAACTAGCAAGCCTTCAATATCTGCTACTAAAATCAGACTTGGAAGCACGTTACTCGTGGGAAATACACTTGGTGCAGGAAAGGGGATTTCCTTAGCCATCAAAAAAAGATGAAACTGCAGATCTATCAACAAAAATGTAAGCACGTGACACTCGACTTGGCGGGTCTGTGGGAAGGTCAGCTTCTCCGTGTTTGTATTTCAGCCATCATCCTCCACACTGGAGAGGATTTATCCGCTTGGCTTGCTTAATTGCAGCACGTTTCACACACGTGGATAACCTGTGCATATTGCGTCACTACCCCTGTGGCCTGAGGTGTTGCACCAGGCTGGAAATAATGCCTTCTTGCGGTTGTTGAAGCTCTGCAAAAGTTTGCCAAGCAAAGTTGTGGATGCTCCATCCCTGGAGGTGTTCAAGGCCAGGCTGGATGGAGCTCTGGGCAGCAAGACTCTGTGGGTGGCATCTCTGCCCGAGGCAGTGGGGCTGGGGTTCTGAGTTCTTCACTGTCCCTTGCAAGCCAAGCCATTCTATGATTCTGCATTTCTATGATGTAAGCACCAGCCCCACACAGCCCTGGTGCAGTGCATCACAAGAGCAGCAGCCTGCGGGGAGCCGCCACCCGGAATCACAGAGATGTGAGGTCACAATGCCCCATCCTATGACTGTGCTGAGCTGCGTCATGAGCTCATGAGGCCTGGCCACAGTCTTGGCTCAGTGCGACACTCACTGTGGCTGCAGCGGTGGTGTTGGAAGCGTGGTGCAAGTGTGGGGGCGGCCATGGACCCTGCCCGCCTTGTCCTCTTCCTCCTATTGGTGGCCATGAGTTTTCAGGAGAGCTGTGCTGCTCCGTGGCGAGCACGGGGAGCAGGTGAGTGGGTAGAGATGGGACCCAAACTGAGCAGCGCTGGGAGCAAGAAGTCAGGCTGTGTCCCCACGGCCCTGTAGTACACTTGCCTGGGGCCTGCCTTCCATGGGGGTGTTGCTGGGTAGGGGGTGATGGGCAGCACTGCAGGAGCCGGGCAAGAGCCCGTGGCTGCGCTGCTCCCCAGGGCTGGCTCCAGCCATGCCAGGCTGTAGCTCTGCTAATTGCTGGCTGCAGCACAGCCTTCGTCCTGGGAGATGCCCGGGGAGAGTTCAGAAGAGGCGTGCTGGGCGTGCATGAGCATTTCTGCTTCAGGCTCATGGCACTCCCCAGTTTCCAAGCCAGAGCCCCAGTCCACAGCCCAGGGGAAGAGACAGGTGTGCTTTCCTCCAGTGCCTCAGTGTGACCTTGCTGTCCATCAGAGGCCTCCCAGTAAGAAAGCCCTGGGGGGCTGCATCTTCTTCCACGTAATCTGTGAGAGATGTGGCACGTGGCCCGGAGAGAGCACTGCATACGCTGCCAGGTGCCAGCCTACGGGTCATCCCGTCCACCCTGCAACTTTGGAAATCATGACCTGAGTTATTCTCCACATCCAGTTACTGAGGGAGAAGGAGATCACACCATATAGTGTATATAAGTGGGAACTTATCTCATCTGTTCTTGATTCTAGATGATGAGCTTCGTGCTCCCTTTCCGGATGCTCCTTTGGATCCGGACTTCATGCCTGTGCCTGGGGGACAACCCAGGGGTAAGTTGTGAGTGTCTGTTTCCTTGGAGGCTGAAACGTTCATGCTCTCATGGTTTACCTGGGTGCAATTTTACTGGAGATCCTCTCCAGGTCTTCCAAGCCTGTTTGTGCCCGGAAGGGTTTGCACAGATGAGCCATGAGTATTTTTTCTCTCGGAGAGCTGCAACATTTCAGTGGGAAGGTTACCGCTGCCCCTCTGCAGCTGAGGGAGCCCAGACCTTTGTATTTGGGCTGTGGCATTCCCCAACCACCGCCAGACCCTACAGGTCACTCAGGGAAAAGGAGGCCCCCACATGTGCCGGAAGCTCTCCTCACCTGTGTCTGATCACACTTGTGTCTGCAGGCCCTCCCTTGTATGCTCTGCTACTCAGTTGATGCTGTAGTGTGTGACTAAAACTTTTCATGGGTCTTTGGTTGCAGAAGTGCCCCCAGTGTGGGCCTTGCCCGGTCATCGGTTTCCTCCTGTGCTGGAGCCCAGCTGGAATCCCAGCAGTGAGTACTCTGTCTTCACTGACTTGGCTGACTCGCCGCTGATCTTCAGATCTTCATGCACATGATATTTAACTTCATACATTCTGTTAAGGTCCGGAAAGAGAAGAGGATGAATCCAATCGAGGAAAATACTCTCAGGGCTCATCCCGTCTCCTGAAGCGACTGCTGAAGGAAATGGAGATGGCAGAGCGTGGTGGGTATACTTCAGTCTGTTCACTGTGGGACCTGGGAAGCTGAGGTGTGATATACAGGTGTGGGCAGGCTGTAGCCTGCACAGCAGGAAGGGATGGGTCAGAGCCGTGCTGCAGCCGTGTTCCGTGTATCACCTTGCAGGTGCTGTCAAGCACCAGAGCTGGTCTGCTGCCAGATGGTCTGCATCCAGCCAAGACCCAGAGGCAGCTGCTCCCCCAGCACAACCATTACTTGTCAGAGCTGCTTTGTGCAGTCATTGGCACCCAGATGGCAGCAAGTGGCAAAGTGGCAAGTGCTGTGCTTCTGTTCATCCAAAGCCCTCCGTGCAGCTGAGCAAGTTCAAGGCAGGAGGAGCATCCCGAGCAGGGTTGGCTGCCTTTGCTAATGCTGGAAATGAGGTGGAGATGCTGATTTTGAAGGCTTGGACTGTGTGTTAGATCTTGGATTTCAGCCTGCAGCTACCTGGCTGTGACGGGCTGGTGACAGCACAGTATGTGAGGGCCTTGCACAGGAGCTGATTTCTCAAGAGGTGTGAGGGAGTCAGCATTGTCCAATAGCTGGGAGGGCCCAAATGCCCTTGGGTAACAGAGGGGCTCACAGTGTACTTGGGGGGGGGCCTGGACTTTACCTGAGCTCGGGATTGGAGAAGCTCAGTTTTTGATGAGGGCACGTGACATCCCAATCCTACTGCCCTGCTTTCTTTCTAAAGGAACGGACCAACAAAGTGAGAGGGATGCACTCCAGGAAGGTGGATATCCCACACTGCCTGTCCCGGATGCACTGCAGGAAGGCGGATATCCCACACTGCCGGTCCCGGACAGAGGAATGCAGGCAGCACCAACCGGCATGCCAGGTAATTTCTGTCCTATGATCATACGGTGTCACGAACCAGAGTCACTGCGTGCCTGCAGGCTCTTGCTGCCAGCTCTTGCACACCAGGTCAGCAGCCAGACCTGAGCGTGTGAGCATAGAGCACATGTAAAAGAAGCCAGGGGTGGCTCTCTGAAAATGGCTGGCCTTCGTGGGGTGTGGAGAGTTGTTCCAGCAATGTGCCAGGGAAGGTACTTGCAGACCTCTGTGACCCTGCTCAGCTCCCACCGCTCCCAGATCGCAGAGTTTGCCCTTTTGGAACGAAGCCACCTGAGGGTGATGAGTAGGGTCTTGTGTGGTAGGAGCCTGCAGGAGTGTTTCTCCCCTGGGCTGGCTCTGGCTGTGCCCTGTGCTGGCTGAAGCCTGACCTTCAGCCTGGGGGGCGTCCCACAGGGGGAGCTCAGGACACGCATGCCGGGAAAAGCGTGAGGGATTCTGCTCTGTAGCTCTCCCCACAGACCAAGCCCAGACCCCAGAGTACAGCCCCAGCTCTCGGCCCAGAGGAGGACACGGGTAGTGCCTGTGCAGCCTCTCCGTACCCAACGAGAGGTGGAAGCAATCCTTCTTGTCCTCCGGTGCTTCGGCACCAGAGACGGAGGCACCCACTGACAAAATGACCTCTTGGGTCCATGAAGCACACTGAGAGATTATCTGTAGCGCAGCTGAAGGTAACGTGGGACATTGTCTCATTTCTTCCAGGGATGAACACAGGCAAAAGCACAGAGGCTGCTGCTCACACATCTGTGCGGAAGCGCCACATTCCGGTGACGGTCTCAGCGATGCTGCTGCCTGCGCTGGTGCTGGCCGTTGGTGTTGTGATATGGGTGCTCAAAGACTACCTGTGAGTTGGCCGTTCCCCAGAACACCTTATTGCTGCATTTGGCAATGAAGCATTTGTGGTGCCAGGATCCTGGATGGCCAAATCAGCCGCTGGCAGTACACTGCCAGGACTTAGGTTGCAAAGTCTTTCAAGTTTCCCCTTATTTCCTGTCACTGAGTAGTGCTTTCTGAAACTCATTCTCACAGAGCGCGCAAGAGGGAAAAGAGAGCAGCAGAAGCAGCAGATGGAGCTGGGGAAGGCAACGAGACAGACTCTGACCCAGTCAAACAAGAATCTCCGTAATAGCTCCAGTCCGTTCCATTCTGCCATTGAAGAGGCCCGAAGTCTTCAAGGTCATCTGGAAGACCAGGAGCTTGAACTGAAAGCCATGAAAGAGATCCTTGGGAACAGTCCTGAGTGCTGCCTTCTGTCAGAGGACGGCCCTGAATGTGAGAGCAGAGCTTTTGTCCTTCATCCTGCATTCTCCAGGACAGGTATCACCAGCAGTTTGAAGATTCTTAGCTCGACACAGCTACATTCCTGTTGAGGGTCCTAATGAGGACCCAGAAAACGAGCTTCCTCTGACTGCCGGACAAAACGTAATGTCTTTGGAGATGTGGGTGAGAATGGCTGATTTCAGGGAGAGCTGACAGATGGCACAAGAGGACTGGTCCCTTCCAATTTGGTTGCGGAGCTTTCAGTTGATGAACTGGATACACCTGGAGATCCTGTCAGAATTCCTGCATTGCTCCATCTGCAAGACTACCATTGCTCCACTCAATGGAACAACTCGATGTTGAGCAGAATGTGGTTGAGCTCCTTCGGGAACTCTCTGAGGCGACTGACAGCGGAACTGCATAGCTTTATTGTATATTAAAAACAACCAAACAACTGTCCCCTCCCTCTCCCTTCCCCTCGCACCCCTCCACCCCTCCCCCTCTACCCCCCCACCCCCCCCCCAAAAAAAAAAAGACAAAAAAAACAAAAATAAACCCTAAAAAACCAACAAAAAACAACCCACCCTCAATAAAACAAAAAACCAAAACCAATTAAAATCTCAACGCTGTTCTTTTTCTGGGATACACTGAGGTGACGCTTCTTCTAGCTTAGACTTTGCAATGAGTTTGTGTCACGGAGTTCTCTCTAGAGCTCACTCGGTGACAGTGGGAACAAACCCAGGGAGAGAAGGAACGAAGAACCTCCCCTCTCTAACAGCGCGGTGCGGCGCGGCCGAGAGGGGAAGGGAAGGGAGATTGTGAATGGGTCTAGGAGGGAAATAATGAAAAAAAACCAACGATCTGAGAATGTACAGCAGTTTAACGAACCCAGTGACACTAAACAACAACGATGTTGCAGAACGGCGGGAGAAAAGCAGACGACCACACCTGTCATTGACATGATCAGCTAATCTCGTTTATTCCTTGGCTGTGTGTACCTTTATAATACGGATAATTAGCTCATACATATTGCAAAAGTGGAGCTCATCATTGGTTCCCAATTACATACCATCCCCGAGTATCTTAACAGCTTGTTGTTATCATCCTGAAAGATACTCCCTTGCTGAGTTCCCAGAACCATGGCTAGTTTCTAACCATCACAGGGCATCCTGATGTTCTCACTGTCCTTGCAGGTGTTATGGCTGCTTGATTAACTGCGCCGTCTTTACGAACCTTCTCAGCTAACTAGCTGTAAAAAACACTCTCTACAGGACCCCACAGATTACCTTCAGAATTCAACAGTTAGTTCTGTTTCCTTTCTGAGTGCATAACAACCTGAGCAAATGAATTGAATGACGTGGCTTGTTAGTCTGGTACAAACTCTGCTGTACACTGGAACTTGGTCCATTTGTAAGCAGGACTTTGTCCATTTCTGCAGGACAGCAGAAAACCCTTTGTGCTAATCATGATGCCAAGAAGCAGAATGCGGCAAATGGCAGATGATCCAACTGCTTCAGGTGTTCATTTCCTTAAACCTGCGAATAATTTTGGACTGAGAGTTTGTAAGCAGAACGGAGCTCTTAAAGCTGTCAGAGATCATTTCTGCACTGTTCAATTCTATCTGCATAACATACATAGGATCTCAGAACTGTGTTGCTTGAACTGGTGGAACTTGTTGAAGTGAACTGGGATGAGCAAGTTTTAGAACTTAGTCAGAGTGCTGTAAAAAATGGATAATCTCATGAGTATTAAGGTACAGGCTTGCTATTTCTGCACTGAATTTGTTTTTATTTTACATGGCTGTGATCTGAAAGTTGCTTGAAACGCAGGCACCTAGGCACTGTTGTGTAACTGAATTTCACACATGATAGGTCCTGAAATATCCTGGAATCTAAAACTCTTGACTTGTTTTAAGTCTGCTGCTTGAGTATAATCAGGGTCATAGTGTCTGTGTGCAGTGCTTCTTTCCCTGTAATGCTCCACATCATTTCATTTTGGGAATATTGAAGGAAATGGACTATGTGCCATAACTGTTGTTAGAACAAACTATGTCTGGTGTGATCTTATGCATAGGTTCTGTAACTGCTCTTCACAGCTCAGGTGTTTGACCTTCCTTTTGGTGAAGTGATGAAATACTGCTGGTTTCTATTTGTGCTTCTAGGCACCTTGAAGCTCGTAGGAATAGAACGATTGTGTCCAGTTCTTTTCAGTGATATCAGTAACAGCTCGAGTGCTGCTGCCCACTAGGTAGACCCAAAGAAGCGGATTACAGTGAAACAACTCACGAGCTGGACTTGCATGAGGATCACTTTCAAGACAGTGGCTCTTGAAGTTGCTTGAAGCCTATTTGCTTCTTCCTGACGCCACTCTATTACCAAGTATCAACAACCTTTCATGATTCACCTTGCAAATGTTTGACACTAACCCTTGTGTTTCTATGCCTTCCTAGGTGATTCGAGCCCTTGTCAACCCCAGAGATCCAAACCAAGTAGTGATGTGCAGTGTGTTTCCATCAATGGAGAGTTCTTATTAAGCACGAATCGCTGCAATTCGGATGACAGCCTTCCACATGGTAACAGTGATGGACACAAGGGGCTCATCCACGTTCATGCTCTCATATCTCCTGGCTCTGCTGAAGCTCCTGACCTGAGCCTGCCAGACACAGCAGTCACCTGCCTGGATTGTGACCCAGCGCCTTTGCAGTGCTGCCCATCCCAAGCACAGCCCGAGTGCCCCAGCAGCAGCACCACCATGCAGGAGCAGGTCAGCATCAGTGAGGTGAAGCTGAGCATCTTAGATGGGGACTTAGAGTCAGGCTGCCAATCCCAGGCACCAGGCAGCAGCACCAGCTCTGAGCCACTCTCATCTTGACAAGAGGAGTCCCATCTTCACCCTTGACCTCTCAAGCCCTCCTGTCTTTTATTGAATAAAGTTACTCATGCTCAATCATCGCCTCGACTGCATTCCGAGTCTTCATTCACAGGGATTGGGATGAATGCAACAAACAGCAAGGCAGCTCAGCTTGCAACACTCTGGCTGTGGGGTTCGTGCAGGCAGAGCTCTGGGTTCCCATTTTGCCTGGCTTTGGGATGTCTGCAGCAAGATCTCTACCATTTTGTATGGGAGCAAATAATCTCTAGCATCCAGGTTGCTGCTCATGATAATCCCAGCCTTCCTGGCTGTCACTTTGTGATACTTTTCAAAGCCTTTTGATACTCTTTGATGCCTTGGCTGCTCCCTAACACCTCTGTCCTCCTGCATGTTGACTCACGTCTCCCACTTTTAAGCTGGCTTTGCAGATCATCTCCAGCCCTGTCATCATCACGCTGCAGCAGGAGGTGCTCACCTGGCCCAATGTCTGGCAGTACTGCTTGTTCTGCAGATGAGCAGCTGCCTCCTCATCTCTTCAGCTACAGTAGTTTTTCTCAGGGCAGTTAGATGCAGTCATGCTCCTCTGGATTTGGTGTGTTAAATCCATGCTGCATGGCAGCAGTCAGTGCAATACAAAGGTGTTCTGTGTGCCACAGCATTTCTCCAGGGGCTGCCAAAGGTAGAAGCACAACACAGCACCATCCTTCTGACAGTAATGTCTGTGAGTGTTAGACATGTGAGCACTGCATCATCCCCAGCGTGTCAGTGCTTTTCCACACCAACCTGACTCTCACACTCTGCACTGAATGTAACTCTGCTCTTGTGGAGACAAATGCTTTCTGTCACATCCTCCATCCCTGCAACCATTTGCCGGTAGGCAGCTCTTGCAGAAGAATCAAGCAGCAGAACCTTTTGCTCACCCTACAGCATGCAAATGCTATGAAAGCAGAAATAACCTGGCATGCTCTGGGTCTGCAAGGCTGCACAGATGGGAGAGGTAGATTGTGTTTTTGCAGTGGAAGTTTCCAATATTTTCAGTACATAGTGTAGGCCCTAACTGAATGTATGACCCTCTTGTAAAACAGCTGTATAAGTAGTTTTTCCACCAAGAAAGTTGCTGAACAGAGTTAAGTTCAGACTGGGGGCATTCTGACATGGGTAGAATTGAGACAAGCACAAGATAAATACACAGGGTGGGTAGAGCCCAGCACAGGACAGAATGAATGTACTGACTTTTGGAAACATTGCCCTTCTCTCTCCGCAGAAAAGTACAAGGCAGACCTAAAAACAAGAGGTTGGTAATTGACCTTATATGGAAATGAATCCTAGCAACAGTCTCGAGGAGTCTGTGAGCCTGAGGTGCTCAACCAATGAGAGCCATGAGAGCATCACCTGCATTGGGTTTAGGGCACAGAACAGAATTGATTTCACTGACTGGTGTGCAGTTTCTCCCTTGCCAACAGGGGATGTGCGCGCAGTATTGCAATAATGAATAAGCACTGCTGCTATCGCTGCCATCTTTGCCTAACTAGAAATCTTTGACTTTGAGAGTTTCTCACACAAGGGGAGAGGGTAAGAAAGTAAAGAGGCACAGAAAACTAAGGGAAACTGCTCTTCTTTATCTTATCTATAAAAATTGATACAATTGATGCTGTCATGCATTTTTTTTTAATTTATTTATTTTTAATTTTTTGCCAATGTCAGTTAGATTGTTTTAAAATATCCACACACCAAAATCTGACTACCAAGCAAATTTAATGAAAATGAAATGAAGGTGAGTTAGCGGAAAGCACAAGGCCATATTATATCAGGCTCTAGCAAATTTACAGGCAGTCACTGCACGAAGAGTTAGACCTGAGTTGCACATTATATGATTCCCACAAAGATTAATGAAATCTGAAGCTTTCAATATATTTCCCCTATAATCAAAAGAGAACGGATCCCCAGGGTCTGTCCCGCAGACGTTCTTTCCGTGGTCTCTGCTGCCACCTTCTGGCCAATACACGGAACTGCCACTGTCGGGCGTTTGGTGCCACAGGAAGCACAACGCAGATCTGAGTTCTGACCGGTCTACGCAGCAAATCCGCCAATCTTTATTGTGATAAGCCCTCCACATGGCATTGTGCATGCACTCGGACATGCAACAGGCACAGATTTCTCTTAACTCCTTGAGGAGCAGGCAAGCAGAACAACTGAGCGCACCACTGCTTGTGATTGGGCCACCCCCATCATAGAGATGTGTGTTAGATCTTTTACCCACCCCTGGACTGGCCTTGTTGTTTAACGATAACCTCTGAAATCTGAGCTACTGGTTCTACCACCTGTAGTGTAGAATAGGTAGCCAATAAATGCTTTTCAACTGTGATGTATCTTTATTCTGCTCCATGCCAAACCTGTGGCCAAAACCTCATAGGGGTTCACAAAGAACTCTGGCTCTGCCAGAGCCCCCATCCAGACCCTTCTTGAGTTACATTCACATCTAGTTTGGCTGAAAAGGTTGGACTATAAATACTCAGTGCTTGGGCCTGTTTAACAGATATTTTTTCCTGATTATGCTGTCCATCGATCTTTTTAAACTGAACTCCTGCTCTAATCTGGTCTTTAAACATTTGTTGTCTCAAGACCCTAATGGGTCCAGACTGGATTACCTTAGGGGCTGGACGCCTAAGTCATGGCAGCAGATGGTTCTCTGCCTTTCTCAGACCTTTCCACCACCATTCAGAGCCTGCATCTGGCCGTAGGCACTCTTGTCTCCCCATCAATTGGGCAGCCTGTTGTATTACAGCACCTGAGGGCCACTGGGGGGTTCAGTATGGATAACAAAGACCCATACTGATGTAAAGGTGATGGCTGTAGGATGAGATCCCTCATTCCTGATGAAAAATTTATTGACTGGGCTCTCAAAATCATCTTCATAGATTGCCTCTTTCATGCCTAATTCTCTAATATAATTTTGTTAGTCCTACATAGAGGACCACAGGCTGATGTTTAATGGTATGTCATTCTTATTTGGCCATGTTATATGACACACAGCCATAAATCATTCACTGATCAAATGGCTATCCTCATTATGTTGGACAGAGCATACAGTCTTTGCCTGAGGGCAGGGTGAGTAGTAATGGATGTCGGTTTTGAAATTTCCAGTCCATTCACCACAGTGCTTTCTGCCTCCATGTCCCATAACCAGAGCAGCTATGCTGGCATGCTCTCTTAGTTTCTGTCTAAACCACTGTACTATATCCATCAGATCAGCTGCTGTATTATGGGCAGCAGGGTTTGGGGGGTTGGATACTGGTCAGGGCACTCCCACCAGCCTATCCTGCATTTATTTTTTTTCATTTATGGGTTACAATCAGACAGATCTCAAATAGATCTAGTCCAAATGGAACCTCAAAATCTGACCTTTTAGTGCCTTCATTTACAGAGTCCATTTTATACAGATTCCCTTGTACAGGGTCCCCATGGTCTTCCAGAGAGATGTTCCTGATCTTCCATAGGAGAATGATTGAATTAGGTTTTTTCCCCATCAAAACTGCCACCTGTCTTTCCAGTTTTTCAACACTATCATTCAATAGCTGATTTGCATCAGCCTGAGCCTCTTCAGTTATGTTCAGACAGTTCAAGGCCATTAAAAGTGGCCATGCCACCATGAACACAGCTAACTGTCATTCTCAAGTTGTAAGTATGTCTTTGCTAAGACCATGGAAATACTCAGTCAGGTGGGCCAGGGACTTATGGACCCTCCCTCCGTCCCACACAGGGCCCCATTTTTCAGTGACAGAAGCAACACTGCATTTTGAGGATCCTAGGAATCCCAGGACATGCCCTGACAAAAGGTCATTCAAAGGGGTAGTCTTTCCCCATCCAAACAACTCCATGATATTCACAGAATCACAGAATTGTAGGGGTTGGAAGGGACCTCCAGGGACCATTGAGTCCAGTCCCCCTGCCAAAGCAGGTTCCCTACACCACGTCGCACAGCTCGGCATCCAGGCAGGTCTTGAATATCTCCAGAGAAGGAGATTCCACAACCACCCTGGGCAGCCTGTTCCAGTGCTCTGTCACTCTCACCGTAAAGAAGTTATTGCACACATTAGTGCAGAACTTCCTATGGTGCAGTTTCTGTCTGTTTCCCCTTGTCCCGTCTCCACACACTGCTGAAAAGAGTCTGGCCTCAACACTTTGCCCCCCACACCTCAAATATTTATAGAACCTGGATCAGGTCCCCTCTCAGCCTTCTTTTCTCAAGGCTAAACAGACCCAGATCCCTCAGTCTCTCCTCATTGGGGAGATGCTCCAGGCCCTTCACCATCTTAGTGGCCCTCTGCTGGACTCTTTCTAAGAGATCCCTGTCTTTTTTTTACTGGGGAGCCCAGAACTGGACACAATATTCCAGACGAGGCCTCACCAGGGCAGAGTAGAGGGGGAGGATCACCTCCTTCGACCTGCTGGACACGCTCTTTTTAATGCACCCCAGGATGCCATTGGCTTTTTTGGCTACAAGGGCACACTGCTGGCTCATGGTTAATCTGTCGTCCACCAGGACGCCCAGATCCCTCTCAGCAGAGCTCCTCTCCAGCAGCTCTTCCCCCAGCCTGTACCGGTGCATGCAATTATTTCTACCCAGGTGCAAGACTCTACACTTGCTTTTGTTAAACCTCATCCGGTTTCTTACTGCCCGGCTCTCCAGCCTGTCCAGGTCTCGCTGAATGGCAGCACAGCCTTCAGGTGTGTCAGCCAATCCTCCCAACTTCGTGTCATCAGCAAACTTGCTGAGGGTGGTCATTGATGAAGATGTTGAACAAGACCGGACTGAGCACAGACCCCTGGGGGATGCCGCTCGTTACAGGCCCTCTGTCCAGACACCGCACCGCCAAACGACAACCCTCTGCACTCTGCCAGTCAGCCAATTCTCGACCCACTTCACTGTCCAATCACCTATCCCATACTTCCTCAGCTTTGTTATAAGGATGTCATGGGAGACTGTATCAGTTATAGAGGTTATAGAGTTCAATTCCTGCAGTCAATTTGGCGGCCCAGGTGGGACCAGCTCTGTTCGCTGCAGGACCAGCTGAGAGGGAGACACTTTTGGCGCACCCTGAGATTTCTCTGAAGGACTCCCTTCCTCACCTGATCACTGCAGGGACAGACAAGGACCACCCATAGGTGGACCAGGTATGTGTATGGTAAGTGGAGCCCATATGTCTTGAGGAGACATCCTACACAGTTTACAGCCATACGTGCTGCTCCCAGGGAGGTGAGCTCATGGCTTTGGTTGCCAGCTGGGGTAGGAAGACTCCTTGGGTGAGTTCCTATGAAAGGGAACTGTATGTCATATGAATGGAAACAAGAACAAATACTCTCTCCCAGGTGGGTGACAATAGGAGGGACCTAGGTTGGTCTCTCCTACAGGTATGGGATATAGTGGATAGCCTGTCAAATGGTAGCCTGGGTTCTCCAAGGTGTAATCATGGGGCTTATAGGTTGTATGTTCAATATTATCATCTGCTTTAAGTGTTTGGTACCGTGTGTCAAGCCGACTCTGGGAAAAACATTAACGTATGCAACTGGTCGACCAGAGTATGAGTGTTATTAAGATTCCAGCTAGAAAACGTTGTCAGCATTGTGTAGTATGAATAAACCATGGTTTTTGATCTAAATGTCAGAGTGAGTGTGGTGTGAGTGAGACACAGAACAGTTGCAGGGTGAGTGCCGAGTCCCGATCCATGTTTCCTTCCTCCTGTGAGGGAAATGACCAGACACGGACAAAGTGAAAGACTGTGTTGTGTGTCCACTCATAAGTACTTTCTGCTTGTATGTAAGAAGACGGGAGTTTGTACTCTGTAGACTAATAAGATGGTCCTGAGGAGAGGTGTACATTCCACCCGACCAATGAGTGTCAACCCATTTATGTAATACTATGTACTGCTTGCGAGGAAGTGTGTGAGGGAGGTGGTTCAATCAGTGCTGGTTCTGTGGCACAGTGTTTATAACTGAAGAATACAGACTGTATTAAGGGAGTTTATGTGAACTGAAGAACTGTACGTTTTGACAAACTGTTTTGATGGTATAAGAAAGTGTAATTGTTAATGATATATGAAAGTGTAGTTGAGGGAATGTGGAAGTGTATCTGAGCATAGAAATAGAGGAAGCATTTACAGAGGAAAAAGGATTAAAGTGAGTTTACCTGCATTGACATGAGAGCAACACCCTGCCAGACCGCTGCCCTGTGAGCTGAGCAGAGCAGAGCAGAGACACAGTCCCCATGTATCAGGTAGTGTTATTCTGCTTACCAAATGAATGAGTTCACTACAGAAGAGGCAAATCTTCCCCTCTGCTCCATCTGTGGCATACTCTGGAGTTCAAGGCATTGCAAAGCTATGGCACATCTACTTTCTTTCAATGATGACGCCTTAGTATGCTCTGGGCTCTCATTTCAATTGCATCTATAGAAGTCTAGGGTCATGCCAGCTGACAGGAAGCTGGAAAATGTTGTCTCATTGTAAGGAAGAGCAAGAAAGATGACATGGGCAATTATGGACCTGTCAGTCCAGAGCCTGGTAAAATTATGGAGAAAATGATGTTGGGAGTTATGGAAAAACAGCTGAAGGACAATTCTGTCATTGGTTGCAGCCAACACAAGTTTGTGAGGCGAAGGTCCTGTTTAATTTAAGCTCATTCTGTGACACAGTTATCCGTTTAGTTGACCAAGGGAAGCCAGTTGATGTAATCCTTGAGGATTTCAGTGGAGATTTTGATACTGTTTCTCACAACAACCTTCTGGACAGAATGTTCTGCATATGGCTAGACAGAAACACAATGTGGTGGGTGAGCAGTTGGCCAGTAGGTCAGTCCCAAAGGATTATAGTCAGTTTTATCCATCAGGCTGGTAGATGGTCACTGTCGGGGTCCCCAGGGTTCCATTTTGGGGCCACTTTCCTTTCATGTTTATGCAGATGACTTGAATGCAGGACTAGAAGATGTTCTGAGCAAGTTTGCTGATGAGACCAGATGAGGAGGTGCTGTTGCCTCCACTGAGGGTGGAGAGGACTTGCAGAGAGATGTGGACAAGTCAGAGAAGTGGGTACCAGTTGGTACTAAGCACCAAGTGCATAAAGTATAACAAGAACAAGTGCCTGATTGTGCACCTGGGTAGGGGCAATGCTGGACATACACACTGACTGGATATGGGACACTGGAGAGGATTCTGACTGGAAAGGGTTGGGGTGCTGGTCAGCATCACACTGAATGTGAGTCAGCAGTGTGCCCAGGCAGCCAGGAAAGACAACAGTCCCCTGGAGTGCATGAAGCAACTTATTGCCAGCTGGGTGAGGGAAAGGATCATCCCTCTGCTCTGCATTGCTACTGCCTCACTATGTTCTGGGCACCACAGAACATAAAGGACTTCAAACTCTGGGAGAATGTGCAAAGGAGGGCACTGAAACCGAGAGATCTGAAGTTCAGAGTTTCACAGGGATTGACTGCTTGTTCAGACTGGGCACTTCTCACATCCCTTCTCACATCCTGCAATGAAACATAGGTCTCATATGGGACATGAACCTCACAGCGTCCTTGCACCACATGTAGAGCCTGGGATCTTCTGTCCCCATGTCTTTCATTTAACATCATACAAAATTCCAACACATTGACCCAGGAAATGCCCGGAGCCAACATGATATACAGGACCTCTCTACCACTGGTCTTGCAATCAGGGCTTGACCTGTCTGCTTCGTAAGGCAAAGGAGAGGTTTCTTAGCATGCCAGTGCCTTTGCCTGCCTTTAGTCATGGCTTCCAGTTATCTTCTCTAACAAGTCCCTTGGGAAGCTTACTTGGTAATGTTCCTCAGCGGGCCCATTAATACTCCAAGAAACTTCACTGTTACTTCTGACTTTGTCTTGTTGAGCACTTTGTGCAAACTTCTCTCTGCACTAGAGGCTGATGAACTCAGCATCAAATGCACCCTGGGACCATTATAACCTAAAGAATCTCCTGTGCCTTATGCCATCTTGTTATCTTCTTCAGGTTATCAGAACTTGTTCAGCAAAAAGGAGGGATATCTGGAGAGAGCTTAAAGAATCCAGTATAAATTTATTGTCTATTTATTTATAGTTGGGTTTAAAGAAGACATTAAAGCAGCACTGTGCAACTGATACCAATCCAGGTTGTCCCAATGAGTTCTGTACTGTTACTGTGTTGACAAAGGTCCTTCTCAACCTCCCCACCCAATTTCTGCTCACAATGGACCTATGGGACTTCCATCACTTTTCTTCACATCACTCTTCTCCTCTGCATTCATCCGCTCAGTGTTAAAACTGCTTTGCACCAACTCCCACTGGCTTTCCTCAGAGAACCAGCTACACATGGAAAAGGAAAGATTTCTCTTTTTTATCTGGCCAGCAAATGGAAAGAAAGGTGATGCAATTGAATGAACAGTAAAACACAGTGATCAACTGCATGCCATGTTCAAGCTGCATCTATTGAAGTTTGTCTTTCATATGGAATACTTTTAAAAGAAATGATTTATTCTGAGGTAGGATAGGATAGATTGAATCACAGTGAAGTAGTTGACAACAGAGGCCATCAGACTCTGGTAGATAGAGCAAATTCCAGTAATCTCCCTGGGATAGATCAGCCAGGTAGTTGAGAGGTATCAACTTAAAATTGATCAGGACTTCTGAGTATTTCACACATTGAGACGGGTTAACACATTCTCACTGATTCTCAGAATTTGGGGAGATGGAACAAATTCCAGTAATCCCCCTGAAAGTCAGAAATCAGACAGATAATTGGGAGGTATCTGACTGAACAAAGAGCAAGGGATGGAGAAATCTGGAGGGCAGTGGGAGTAGTGTGTGCCCAAATGGCCTGCTGAAAACATGCCCTTAACCATGGCCATTTATTTAGGAGAGCTGAAAAAACTTGGAGGATGAGACACATCAAATAGGCAGCAGGGAAGAGTAGTGCTGGGCACCGGGCTATAGTCACAGGGCATTGGCACTGGCATCGCGGTCTGTGTCTCTGAATCTGAAGACATTTGTGTCCAGCGAACACAGTTCTGGAAAACATTGTAGTTTCAGTAAAAGAAAAAAAAAGACATCAAATCACCTCAAAGATTCATATTTACAACTTAAAATGGAACAAGACTCATGAGAATTTTTCATGTTGAGAAGGGTTAACACAATTTCAATGATTTCCATCTTTGTCTTCAATTATTTGTTTCAGTTTTATTAACATTTATGATCAACTATTAAGCTTACAGCCTCAAAATAAATAAAAAGAGATACATTTGCATCTTGCACGTGGCCTGATGCCCCTTTCACCTTCGCAGTTCCCACAAGTCCTTCCATGCCGGAGAGTATGAGATCCAGCAGAGCACCTCTCCTCTTTGGTTCCTCCATGGCTTGGTCAAGAAGCTTCCATCTGTGCTCTCCAGGGATCTGCTGGATGCCACATGCCCTGCTGTGCTGTCCCTGCTGCAGATAATGGAGTGACAAAGGCCACCAAATGGGACAAGGGACAGACAACATCAGATTCCCATCTGTCTGCAGAGGGCACCTTCCATTTACTCTCCCTGATCAGGAAGACAGGAAAAGACACTGATGGTCTCCTCTGTTTGCCATTTCCATTAGCTCTGACCTGTCTGCTCTTCCATCCCCAGGCAGAGCTCAGTGCACTCTCACAGAGGGCAGTCGCCCTTCTTTGTCTCCTCGCCCATCCATCCTAAAGACTCGGTATCCCCCTTGTGCTACAGTGCAGTTGTGGAAGCCATTCAACTGTGTCCCTGTGGTCCAAACAGGAGCTCAGGCCTGCAGCTCTATCAAGATTTCAGCTTCTTGTGTGTTGGTGTTTGCATTAGTGCAAAACCACAGAAGTAAACATCCTAATTGGAAAGCATCACTGGACATAGCCTGACTGGATAGCTGATCTATGGTATCAGTGTGCAGAAGGTGGCACACAAACATTAGACTGATCGTGGGCCTTGGAGTTGACACAGCAACATGGTCACACCATGGGCATGGCTTTCCTGAAGGCCCTGTGCTGCACTTGCAGCTGTGAATGAATTCACCAGACAGCCAGTGCTATCCCCTCTCTGGCCCTCGGCTGATGCCCAGGAAGGTGGTGTCTATCTCAGGGATTTCCCACACGGTTTACAAGCACTGGCACACATCAGGAGCAGCCCAGGCACCTTGGGCATCACCCAGTGTCTGTGTGTGAGCAGCTGCCTCCCTGCTGAAGAACCGAGGACTCAGAGCAGGAGCTCACATGCAGGCAACTCCTTGTGCACTTCTGAACTGAACCAGAGGAATCCCAGCTCCTGTGGGTGTGTAGGGAGCTGAATCCCATTTCATCTCCAGGATTTCTGTCAAGGGATGAGACTCCTGCACTGCCTCAACTGGATCACTGCCCTGCACAGGGAAAGTCCAAACCTTGCCTTCCTTGTCTGGTTGCCCTTATTGTTTCATCAAACGATCTCTGGGAGCACTCCCCATATGTCTCCAATCAGTCACTGACCACTGGACATGTGGTGGTTAATTGAGCGAATTTCAAAGCACAGTCATGATGCTGTTGTCTTTCAGGAGCTGTTGGCCATGAGGACCCAGGGACATGTCAGGGGAGACAAGTCGGAAAGATAAAAATGACATAATCTGCTGCTTGCCTGTCCAGGCTCCTGGGACACAGGGAGCTCATAAAAGTGTGCAGGGCTGCAGAGAGACAGCTGTGCCCAGGAGCAGCTCTTGTGCACAGCACAGCCTGCAGGTGACAGAAGGAGAGGAGAGAAACTGGAGAGAGCTTGCAGGATGTGTGTGGTGTGAGCGGGCTGTGAGCTCACTGCAGGAGCATTGCTCACAGACCATGACAGGGTAAGTCTCACTGCAGACCATGAGCTGCTTTTCATAGAGGGTCAACTTAATTTGGGATATCCCATAGCAGATCTGGATGCAGGCAGTGCATGTTTCTTTACTGTGGAAAAAGCCTTCTGCTCCAGCTGAGGGCTTCCATACTGCAGTATGAAATCACAGCCCTGAGGGCTGCATGTCCCAGCACGGCTGCAGGCTGTGCAGCCGGGGCTGCAGGCGGGTGCCCAGGGCTGTCCTGCAGAGCAGGGTCCCTGCTGTGCCCCAGGGGCTGTGTGCCGGGTATGGGACTCTGCCGCCTGCCAGGCTCAGCACTCAGCCTGCCCGGGGAGCTGCCCAGGGCGCTGCGGGGAGACGGGTGGGGGGAAGGAGCCCCCCGGCAGGGCTTGTGCTGCCACAGCTGCTGCCTGGGGCAGGGGATCACAGCTCCACTGCACAACTGAATGTTTCTGAGGGCACTTTGCAAGAGGAGAGCCAAGGCAGGTGGTTTCCATTTCCTGTTCTGAGGCAAAGAGGTTTGGAGTCAGAAATCTAAAAGGGGCAATAAGAGTTCTGAGAATTTTTCATCAATCAATTGCTTGTTTTGTGAACACTCACACATGATGTGCTTTCAGTCTCCCCTTTCTCGAAGGATGGAATTATCATCATTTTCTGTAGGCATGAATAATTCACTTATCCTACAAACAGGCAGCATTTTCTAACTGAAACTGAATGCCACAGAAGCTCGGGCAGGGGGCTCTAAGAGCACTTGGGGTAAAGATATGAGACATGAAACAGATGAAAATATCCAGGGAGAAGGCATAAGAAAATAAAAGGAAGGTTAGAGCTCCATATGCTGCTTCTGCTTAAGGAATGCTGAAATACAGGAAATTAAATGCAAGTAATGGTGCTAAATGTACACTGTTGTAAGAGAATAAAAACATTTCATATTATAGCAGGAGGAGTGTGTCTGAGAATGGTCTGGACTTGTCATTATCTTCTGCACTCTGAGCAGGACTCCAAGCCCAACTACAGCAGATGCCCAACAGCAGCTCCATCAGTGAGTTCCTCCTGCTGCCGTTGGCAGACACGCGGCAGCTGCAGCTCCTGCACTTCTGGCTCTTCCTGGGCATCTACCTGGCTGCCCTCCTGGGCAACGGCCTCATCAGCACAGCCGTAGCCTGCGACCGCCGCCTGCACACCCCCATGTACTTCTTCCTCCTCAACCTGGCCCTCCTCGACCTGGGCTGCATCTCCACCACTCTCCCCAAAGCCATGGCCAACGCCCTCTCGGACACCAGGGCCATCTCCTACACAGGATGTGCTGCACAGCTCTTTTTCTTTTCCTTCTTCCTCTCAGCAGAGTATTCCCTTCTCACCATCATGTCCTATGACCGCTACGTTGCCATCTGCAAGCCCCTGCACTACAGGACCTTGATGGACAGCAGAGCTTGTGCCACCATGGCAGCAGCTGCCTGGGGCACTGGGGTTCTCAATTCCCTGCTGCACACTGCCAGTACGTTTTCACTGCCTCTCTGCCAAGGCAATGTTGTCAACCAGTTTTTCTGTGAAATCCCCCAGATCCTCAAGCTCTCCTGCTCTGGCTCCTACCTCATGGAATTTGTATTTCTCTTTTTTGGTGTCAGTTTAGGCTTTGGTTGCTTTGTTTTCATAGTTGTGTCCTATGTGCACATCTTCATGGCTGTGCTGAGGATGCCCTCTGAGCAGGGACGGCACAAAGCCTTCTCCACGTGCCTCCCTCACCTGGCTGTGGTCTCCCTCTTTCTCAGCACTGGTGCTTTTGCCTACCTGAAGCCCCCGTCCATTTCCTCCCCACTCCTGGATCTGACAGTGGCACTTCTGTATGCAGTGGTTCCTCCAACACTGAACCCTATTATCTACAGCATGAGGAACAGGGAGATCAAGCACGCTCTCAGGAAGGTGTTGCAATAAGCACTATTCCAGCTACAATAAAATGCACAACTTCCTCAATAGGATTCCCAGTGGTGGTTCTTTATGTTTTATGCATCTTTGTCTGTTTGATTATGTGAGATATAGGAATGTGCAAAAAAAAAAAATGTTATTGAACTTATAAATAAAAATGTATTTTAATTCTTTCCTACCTAATTTCCATTTTCTCACTCCAAGAACTCATGTAAACATGGAACCAGATTCCCTGAATATGTTATAAGATACCTAAAAAGCTTTCAAAATAGACTTACTTAGATTTTCTTTCTTCCTACTTTGCCTGGATTTGGGGAGGTACAGCCACAGACAGCAGCACAAAGTGCTCTTTTCATTCATGTGCTCTTACCAGTGCTGCAGTGCTCTTGAGTCCTCTCATTTGTGCAGTCCTGAAGGTCTTGTGTGTCTCACAACAGTCCTTTTGCCTCTACAGCAGCAATCCAGGGCTGCAGTCAGTAGCCGGCAATATGAACAGGTCTGTCAGAGCTGGTCTCCTTGCTGGCACTGCCATAACAAGAGGGCCCCTTTAGAGCAGGACCAGAGAACTGGAGGGAGGCCTCTTCCAAAGCTGGTGTAAGGAATATACCTCAGGAGCTGCTCCCTGAGAAAACCTTGAGATCTTCAGGTGCTCTTCACTGTGTGACCAGATCAGATTGAATAGTCCCAAGGAGATCCGTAAGCATCTCAAGGCAGTGCTGTGGTTTAAGGTTTATGGGTTGAGACAAAGAGAAAAAGAAAAGGATAATAATTATGACAAATGTATTTATACATATATAATATATTTAGTGTATTTTCACACATATACAACATATGCAGTTGCAAACATATATGAACTAATCCCTATGCGCATCTGTCTGCAAGTCCAGGATTAGTTGCAGGGGTTTTAACAGCCACAGGGTTCACTGTAGGAGCTGAAGTGGCTGTCGGGCTGTTGCAGGAGTTGAAGTGACCTCAGAGTTCATTGCCAGAGCTGGAACCACCACATGACCTGTGACTATGTTGGAGCAGCCACTGGGCTCATTGGAGGGGTTGGAGCCACCACAGGGCTGTACTTCCTCCCTTGGGAGGAATTTGTTGCATTTTCTTATTACCATACTTGGAACAGCTACAGGACCGGTAGCAGGAGTAACTGCAGAGCTCATTATGAGGGGTGGAGTGACAGAGGGATCTGCCCAGAGCTTGGAGCAACTGCAGGACGTGTAGCAAAACCTTGGAGCTGCTGCAGGGTCTGTGCCAGGAGTTGCAGAGGCTGCAGCACTGTCAGCAGATCCAGCTCTCTGGATCTGGCACACTGCATTCGGGATTACCAGAGCCACAGCAGACCTGCCCCCAATATTCTACCAGTTTATCAGGATCCTGCAGTTGCTCGGAGATGAAGTTCCAAAGCCCTGGGGGTGCCCACCACTCCAGGCAGCTGCCCAGACTGTCCCACACCCTCTGCCATGCAGAGCCTTCTCACCTTGGGGCAGATCTCTCACTGATATTCCTGAATAATTGTTTAACCTCAATCCTAGAATCATAGAATCACCAAGGTTGGAAAAGGCCTAAAAGATCATCCAGTCCAACCGTTCACCTATTACCTATAGCTCCCACTAAACCATGTCCCTCAACACAATATCCAGTACACCCCCGGACTCACAGAGGCGACAATGTAAATTGTGTAATTCCTAATCATATGGACAATATTACTTCCAAAACCCAAAGATGACCGCAGAGCTGAATGTGCACAAAACTTCACTTTGTCAGCTGCCAATTTTATCGTGGTACAAACTGAGGTCAAACAGCATAGCAAAATAAATACCCTAATGCAGCATCCAAGCACCAAGTAAGGAGCTGTGCAGTGAAGCTTCATGAGAAGACTCAACAAGCTCCACACATACGGAGCACATCCACACATATCAGCACCATGGCTTGCACTTCTCCAGCTCCCACAAAGCCCTGTCCGCTCTGGACAGATGTGCTGCTATCTCAACCCTTGGAGCCTCACATCAGGCACCAAAATGACAGTGGTTGTTGAACCCAACATGTGGCTCAGCAGCACACAGTGCTTGGTGCACTGCCCAATTCCCAGTGGGATGGGGATGAGAACTGGGAAAAAGAGTACAACTTCTGGGATGTAACAAAGCAGTTTACTAAGAGAGATAAAAGAAGAGGAGTAATAGTTATCACTATATATCCGTTGATATGGAATTGTATGTAACAACTGATGCACAAGCACTTGCTCAGCACCACCAGACTGATGCTCAGCTGGATCCTGGGCAGTGAAGAGACTGAGATGAACTCCCAACACTTTCAATACAATTTCTGCTTGCTGTCAGCTGATAGAGAACGTCCCTTTGGCCACTATCAGTCAGCTGTCCTCACTCTGTTCCCTCCCAACTCCATGTGCCCTCCACTGACCATGGCCTTGGCTCTGTACAACACTGCTTAGCAGCAGCTGTAAACATCAGAGTGTTATCAATGGTTTTCTCCTAGAACCAAAACACTGCACCACAGCAGACAGTCTGAAGAAAACAATTCCATCCCAGCTGTAACTCAGATTCCTGCCTGTCCCCTCTTCTTGTTCTTCCTGATCAGGAAGCAAGGAACAGAATCTGCCGCTCTCCTCTCTGAGCCCTTTCCATCAGTTCTCAGCTGGCTCCTCTGCCATCCCCAGGCAGAGCTCAGTGCCCTCTCATGGATGGCAGCAGCCTTTTCTCTTCTTCCTTGCCCATCCGTCATGCAGAATCTGTACCCCATTTGCTACAGTACAGAGCTGAGAATCAACCCACCATGTCTCTGTGAACCAAACAAGACCCTAGGCCTGCAAAGGCACAGAGATTTGGAGTTCGCTGAGTGAATGTTTGTGGTCCTCTCATTAGTGTAACGACTCTTCAGAAAGGATCCCCTTCCAGAAGCATGTTTTGATTTTGCCTGGCTGGGCCTTGCATCTACACCGTGCTACTGGTGTTCAGAAGATGGCACACAGGTACGAGACCCATTGTGGGGCTCACAGTTGTCCAGTGAACATTGTCACTACCCAGGGCATGTCTTTCCTAAAGGTCCTCAGTGGCATTTGCCAGCTGGCTGGGGGTGTGCTGGAGACCCCAGGGAACTGCCATTCTGTTGTAATACAAGAAGAATTTTACAGAGCAGCAGCCATGGATCAAGATAAGCACTTTACAGAGCAGCAGCTGCAGAGCAGGATAAACAGCATGAGAACCAAGGACACCTCTAGCAAAAGAGTGAAAGGCTCGTGGCTTTGAAGCGGGGTTTTAGGGTTCTTATTGCAGAAGCTTTCTTCCAATTAGTACGTGTGATTTTTGAACACCCTTGTTTGTTTGCTATAAAAGTACGGCTCTTCAGGCAATAGATGGACACAGCTATATTTAACTATATTGGTGTGTGGTTGTTTGTCCTAGAACGCTGACTTTTGCCTTCAGGTTCGCCAACACATGGGGGCCCGCAATGTCATGGGATTTAACTCTTGAACACCTGTGGGATCCCGAGAAACTAAGCCAGTATTTGAGTCAGGGATGGCGCAGCCTAGATAGATCTAAGGGGGTATGACTTATTTGGGGCTTGGCTTGTGCTTACCGTGCTCTATATAACACTGTTCCGAAAAGAGAGAATTTCCGAGCTGAGGTTCAAGCCAAAAAGGGAAATCCCCAAGTCAATTTTGATCAGTCACAGGAGGCACCAGTAACAATATCAGTTGCCCTTGTGGAAGGCAAGAAATGGAAATGGATGTCCTCACGTCTAGAACGGAAAAAAGAAGTGGAGGAGGAGGCAACAGAAGATCCAGGTGACAGGTCTGGATCAGTACCGAGAAAGGAAAAAGGAAAAGTGTCATGAAGAAGAGAGTGATGAGGAGGAAATCTCTGTTACTGTTTGTCGATCCCTGAAGATGACTGAAATCGAAGGCGTAAGAAAGGAGTTCACACGGCACCAGAATGAATCTCTTGTTACCTGGTTGCTTCGCTGTTGGGACAGCTGGGACGGTATCTTGTTGTGATGTGACAGGACATTCCCCATATTCTGGAAGAATCTTAGTGTAATACAGTGGGTGTAGACAAAAAGGCGTAGGTTATATAAGGATGTGTCTGTTTCAATAAATCGCCATTTTGCCACTTCATCTCCTTGGTGTCACTTGGTAATTGGCCTAGCTGCTGCTTCAGTTGAAGGCGAGAGATCGTAAAGAAATTAACGACCATAAAGCCTTCATGTGTATCATTAAAATTCTCAGCTATTAGACACAAGCGCTTTCCAGATTGAGCAAGGAACAACAGTAAATTGCACTGTGTGTTTCCTTGTGGTGTTACCTACGTGACCACAGAGAAGACACGAGGAAGTGGCATGACCAGCCTACTCCTGTACTATGAGCACGGGTGAGGGAACTACAAAACAGTCCAACCACCAGTACGGCTGCTCCAGTTATCACAGGTAACCAATAGAGGGGCCCTGCCCTCAGTCAAGGGAGTGGAAGGGATAATAGAGTTTATTGGACTGTGTGGATTTGATGGCCTAGCACATCAGAACCACAGAAATATAAGGCACTGGTGGATACTGGTGCACAGTGCACCCTAATGCCCTCCAGTCATGAAGGGACAGAATCAATCCATATTTCTGGATATCTCTCAAGAATTGACTGTGTTGGAGGCTGAAATAAGCCTCACTGGTAAAGACTGGAAAAAACATCCTATGTGAGTGGTCCAGGGTTTCCGTTCATACTTGGTATTGATTACCTTAGAAGAGGGCATTTCAAGGATACTAAGGGGTATCACTGGGCCTTTGGAATTGCTGCTGTAGATATGGACAACATTAAGCAGCTGTCAGTTTTGCCTGGCCTGTCAGAGGACCCGTCTGTTGTGAGGCTGCTACGAGTAAAAGAGCAGCAGGTACCGATTGCTACAAAGACAGTGCACAGACGGCAGTATCGCACCAACAGGGATTCCTTGCTCCCCATTCATGATTTGATTCGCCAGTTGGAGAATCAGGGAGTGATCAGTAAAACTCACTCACCTTTTAACAGCTCCATATGGCCAGTGCGTAAAGCCAGTGGAGAATGGAGGCTGACAGTAGACTACCGTGGCCTGAATGAGGTCACACCCCCACTGAGTGCTGCTGTGCTGGAGAGCAAATAATTCAAATTCTTCTATGAGCCAGTTTTGCTATTAAGTGAAGCAAAGTAAAAGGGCCTGCCCAGGAAATTCAGTTCTTAGGTATAAAGTGGCAGGATGGATGTCATCACATCCCAACAGTGATTGACAAAATCACTGCCATGTCTCCACCAACTAGCAAGAAAGAGACACAATCTTTCCTGGGTTCAGTGGGCTTTTGGAGGATGCACATTCCAAACTACAGCCTCATTGTAAGCCCCCTTTATCAGGTGATGCAGAAGAAGAATGATTTTGCATAGGGCCCAGAGCAGCAGCAGGCTTTTGAACAGATTAAACAGGAGATAGCCTGTGCCATGGACCTGGGGCCAGTACGGACTGGACAGGATGTAAAGAACATCCTCTATACTGCTGCTGGGGAGAAAGGTCCCACTTGGAGTTTGTGGCAAAGAGCCTCAGGAGGGACCCAAGGCCGACCCCTGGGATTCTGGAGCTGAGCGTACAAGGGGTCTGAAGAGTGCTACACTCCAACTGAGAAGGAGATCTTAGCCGCGTATGAGGGGGCTCGGGCTGCTTCCGAAGTAGCTGGTACTGAAATGCAGCTCTTTCTGGCACCTCGACTGTCAGTGATGAACCGGATGTTGAAAGGGGAGGTTCCCTCCACCCATCATGCTACCGATGCCACCTGGAGCAAGTGGATTGCACTGATTAGACAACAAGCGCGGATGGGGAACCTCAATCGTCCAGGAATTTTAGAAGTGATCATGAACTGGCCTGAAGATAAAAAGTTTGGAACATCACCAGGAGAAGAGGTGTCATGTGCTAAAGTGGCCCCACCATACATCGAACTACCAGAAAATGAAAAGAAATATGCTCTTTTCACTGATGGATCATTTCATATTGTAGGGAAGCATCGGAGATGGAAAGCTGCTGTTTGGAGCCCCACACGACAGGTCGCAGAGGCCACTGAAGGTAAAGGAGAATCAAGTCAGTTTGCAGAGGTAAAAGCTGTCCAGCTGACCTTAGATGTGGCTGAACGGGAGAGGTGGCCAATGCTTTATCTTTATACTGACTCATGGATGGTGGCAAATGCCTTATGGGGGTTGTTACAGCAGTGGGAACAAAATAACTGGCAACGGAGGTGTAAACCTATTTGGGCTGCTGAACTGTAGAAAAACATAACTGCTCAAAAAAAAGATATGATTGTAAAGGTGTGTCACGTGGATGCACACTTGCCCAAGAGTCGGGCTATTGCAGAACAACAAAACAACCATCAGGTAGGTCGAGCTGCCAGAATTGAGGTGGCTCAGATAGACTTGGACTGGCAGAACAAGAGTGAATTATTTCAAGCTTGATGGTTCCATGAGACCTCAGGCCATCAAGGAATGGACATAACATATAATTGGGCTAGAGACTGAGGGGTGGACTTAACTATGGATGCTATTGCACTGGTTATTCATGACTGTGAATCATGTGCCATAATTAAACAAGCCAAGAATATGAAGCCTCTCTGGGGGGAAGGCCAAGGCAAAAGTATAAATATGGGGAGGAGTGACAGGTGAATGATGTCACCTTGCCAGGATCTCATAATGATAAGCGTTTTGTGCTTACCATGGTGGAAGCAACCACTGGGTGGCTTGAAACATACGCAGTACCCCATGCTACTGCCAGAAACACAATATTGGGTTGTTAGAAACAAGTCCTATAGAGACATGACACCTCAGAAAGAACTGAGTCTCATAATGGGACACATTTCAAAAATTCCCTTAATAAATACTTGGGCCAAAGTTCATGGCATTGAGTGGATTTATCATATCCCCTACCATGCACCAGCTTCTGGTAAAATTAAAAGATACAATGGGGTGTTGAAAACTATGTTGAAAGCAATGGGTGGTGGAACACTGAAGCACTGGGAAAAGCATTTGCATGTGGTGCAAGGATGCTGTTAAAGTTCATATCCCACATGTGCCCTGTGTCTCATCACAGGATGTGGGGTGTGAGAAGGGCCCAGTCTGAACAAGCAGTCAATCCCAGTGAAACTCTGAACTTCAGATCTCTCAGTTCCAGTGCCCTCCTGTGCACACTCTCCCATAGTTTGATGTTCTTTATGTTCTGCATTGTCCAGAAGTGCACCCAGTGCTCCAGGTGAGGCAGTAGCAATGCAGAGCAAAGAGGGACAAACCTTTCTCCCACCCAGCTGGCAATAAATTGCTTGATGCACTTTAGGGGACTGTTGGCCTTCTTGGCTGGCTGGGCACACTGCTGACTCACTTAAAATTTTATGTTGAGCAGGACCCCCAATCCTTTTCAGTCAGACGTCTCTCATGTGTCCAATATACAGACAGTGTTTATGTCCAGGGTTGCCCATACCCAGGTGCACAATCAGGCACTTGTTCTTGTTATGCGTTATGCACTTGGTGCTTAGTACCAACTGATACCCACTTCTCTGACTTGTCCACATCTCTCTGCAAGTCCTCTCCACCCTAAGTGGAGGCAACAGCACCTCCTCATCTGGTCTCATCAGCAAACTTGCTCAGAACATCTTCTAGTCCTGCATGCAAGTCATCTGCATAAACATGAAAGGAAAGTGGCCCTAAAATGGAACCCTGGGGAACTCTGACAGTGACCATCTACCAGCCCAATGGAACCCACTGACTATAATCCTTTGGGACAGAACTACTGGCCAACTGCTCACCCACCACTGCTGGTGAACCTGAAAGGCAAAATGTCAGCGTGCTGGGTCAAACAGAGAAACACCAATATAGTTACATATAGCTGCATCAATTTATTGCCCGAAAGCCAGACTTTTATAGGAGACAGACAAGGGTGTCCAAAAATCACACACGCTAATTGGAGGAAAGCTACTGCAATAACAACCCTATAACCCCCCTTCAAAGCCACGAGCCATTCATTCTTTTCCTAGAGATGTCCTTTGTTCTCATGCTGTTTATCCTGCTCCGCAGCTGCTGCTCTGTGAACTCCTTATCTCAATCCATGGCTGCTGCTCTGTAAAATTCTTCTTGTATTACAACACACCACGTTCTGTTTCTGTCTAGCTGTATGCAGGAATTTCTGTCCAGAAGGGTGCTGGAGAAATAGTATCAAAAGCTCTACTGAAATCCTCAAGGATTACATCAACTGCCTTCCCTTGTTCAGCTCAATGGATAAAGGTATCATAAAAAGACCTGAAATTAAATAGGACCTTCCCCTCTGTATCTTGTGTTGTCTGTGACCTGTCCTTCAGTTGTTTTTCCATAACCCCCACCATCATTTTCTCCATAACTTTACCAGGCACTGGAGTGAGACTGACAGGTCCATAGTTGCCCGTGTCATCTTTCTTGCTCTTCCTTACAATGTGACATTTGCCAGCTTCCTGTCAACTGGTATGACCCTAGATTTATTAGATGCCATTGAAATGCGAGCCCAGAGCATGCTGAAGTGTCATCAGTGCAAGAACGTAGATGTGCCATAGCTTTGCAATGCCTTGAAATCCAGACTATGCCACAGATGGAGCAGAGAGGAAAATCTGCCTCTTCTGTTCTGAGCTCATCCTTTTGATAAGCTGAATATCACTACGTATTCCATGGGGTCAGGTGCAAAAGACACAATGGGTGCCCTAAGCACGGGGCTGCTGTGGTATTTAGGATGGCCAAGAATACCTCCCTTCTGGCCCTCAGCTGATGCTCCAGAAGGAGGTGTCTATCTCATAGATTTTCCGTCACAGTTTACAAGCACTAGCACAAAACTAGGATCACCCAAGGCACCTTGGGCATCACTGAGAGACTGTGTACGAGCAGTGCAGTCCCTGTGGAATAAAAACCAAGGATTCAGATGAGGGACTCACACACAGACACCTCACTGTGCACATCTGAACTCAGCTAGGTGAACTTGCAGCCCCCGTGGTTCTTTGAAAAACTGATCCCAATTCAGCCCCAGGGTTTCCATCTGAGGATGAGATGCCTAACGCTAGAATAAGGATGGGATGGTCTGTTGATAACAGGACAAATGGAAATGGATTTAAATTAAAAAGGGGAGACATAGGTTAGATGTGAGGAACCTATATTTTTACACAGCAACACTGGAAAATGTTCCCCTTAGAGGCTGAGCATGATGATGGATGGGATCCTGGTTTTACTCTGGGTTTACCCTCACGTCAATCCAGGTTTCTACTCATACTTTTCTCTAGGTGAACTCTCATTTTACTCAAGGTTTTACTCACAATTTACCATCAGGGTGTGTGATCGGGAGATGGGCTGGTGGAGTGACTTGCTGGCATCACCGAGGGAAGGCTGCCAGGCAGATACCCCCAGAAAAGTGGTTGACTCCCTGCCCTGTCACAGTCGGACAGATATGACTGATGAGGAGGGTTGGAAGAGAGTCCCAACTCAACATCACAGGAGCCCCCCCATGCCTGCCTAGCCCTCGACCCCTGATCCATCTAAGCAACAGGTTTGACACTCTGAAATCTGAAGGAGATAAGAATAGGGAGGCAATGGAGGATCTGCCTAGGAGGGAACCTAATGCAAGGCAGTCTCTACCAAGCCTTGTGACTTCCTCTGCCATGAAAGAAAGAAGGGTGGCCGTGGTGGGTGACTCCCTTCTCAGAGGAATAGAGGGCCCCATTTGCAGACTGGACCCGAGTTGTCAGGAAGTCTGCTGCCTTCTTGGCTGCAGGTCAGGGACATAATGAGGAAACTCCCAATGCTGGTTAGGTCCACTGATTATTTTCCACTACTCATAGTTTAGGTGGGCAGTGATGAAATTTCTTAGATAAGACTACAAACTATAAAAAGAGATTTCAGGAATTTAGGCCATTTAGTTCACAAAGTGTGAGATCAAGTGATTTTTTGTTCTATACCTTCAGGGGCAGTGAGGGACACAGAGCAGGCTTGGAAAGCAAAGCAATGAACAGTTGTCTCAGAGGTTGGTACTGAGCCAGAAACTTTGAGTTCTTTGATCACAGGGCAGTTTACTTGGCCCATGGCCTGTTATCCATGAATGGAACCCAACTGTCTCAAAGGGGGAAGTGAATCCTAGCACAGACGGTAGCGGGGCTTATCGAAAGAGCTTTAAACTAGCTACGATGGGGGAGTGGACAAAACAGGGCTTACCAGAGATAAGCCTAGGGAAATGCTGTTTGAGCTGGGAGAGAGGCAGATGCCTCAGCTGAAGTGCGTCTACACCAACGCACGCAGCTTGGTCAACAAGCAAGAGGAGCTGGAAGCAACTGTGCATCTGACAAACCATGACCTAGTTGCTATTACCGACCCATGGTGGGACCACTGCCATGACTGGAGTGCTGTGATGGATGGTTACAAGCTCTTCAGAAGGGATAGAGGAGGAAGGAAGGGTGGTGGTGTGGCCCTTTATATTAAAGAGAGTTTTGATGTTGAAGAGCTTGGGCTTCAGAATGAAGTGCATGTTTGTAAGGATCGGGGGAAAGGCCTGTAAGTGTGACATCTTGCTAAAGGTTTCTTATAGACCGCCTAATTGATGGGTGAGGCATTCTATGAGCAGCTTACTGAAGTCGCAAGATTGCCAGCACACATTTTCTTGGGAGACTACAACTTCTCTGATATATGCTGGGAATATAATAAATAGCAGAGGAATCAGTCCAAGAGGTTTATAGATTGCATGCAAGACAGCTTCCTTACACAGCTGGTATGAAGTCCTACCAGGGGTGGTTCCTTGCTAGACCTGCTCTTCACTAACAGTGAAGGACTGGTAGGAGTTGAGAAGGTTGGGGACTGTCTTGGGCAGAGTGGCCATGAAATGGTAGAATTCTCTATTCTTGGAGATGTCAGAAGGGTGACTAGCAAAACTACTATCCTGAACTTCTAGAGGGCGGACTTTGACCTGTTCAGGACACTTGTAGCACAGGTCCCTTGGGAGTCGCTCCTTATGGGTAAAGGGGTCCAGGAAGCCTGGACACTCCTCAAGATGGAAATCTTAAAGGCACAAGATCAGGCTGTCCCTGAATGCCATAAGGTGAGCCATAGGGGAAGAAGACCAGTGCAGATGAACTGGGAAAAACTATTGAGACTCAGGAAGAAAAAGAGAATCTCCGTCCTCTGGAAGAAGGGGCTGGGTACTTGGGGAGATTACAAGGAAGTTGCTAAGGCATGCAGGGAGGAAGTTAGGAAGGCACATTAATTCCCTGTCCCTTAATCCATGCCCAGAGCTTCTCAGCCATGTCACTGCCAACTGTAAGCTCCATGCAGAGTTCAAGTGGGACACAGAGGGCACAGCTGGGTGGATGCAAGTGTTGGTGGAACCAGATGGGACAAAGCCCTCCCACCATGCCCTCCTGGGAAAATGTCCACCCCAAGAATGGCAGTCTGCCTCCTCCATGACCCCATCTGAAATGCTCCTGCACTGATTGATTATAGGGCTTTAAACCAGGTCCAAATGGGGAAGGGTGGGGAATTGGATGTGACAGAGAAGGGCTGAGGGATATTGTTGCTGTTGGAGATTGAATGGAAAGCCTCTGAGTTGTTCTATAGGATTGTGTGAGGATTCCTCAGAAAAAGTCTTGTTGCCAATACCCCGTCCTAAATCTTACTGTGTACCCTCTGGGGGTAACCCCAACCTACTGCTGCCCTAAAGTGCCTGTAGACCAGTGCAGGTAGCATGGGAAATAAACGGGACAAATCAAGAGAAAACCACAGAGCTTTTCCTTTCATGCAGGCTGCTGCTTCTGAGCAAGGCCCTGAACATCAGTACCACAGTGTAGATGCAAGACCCAGACAGGCTAAATCAAAGCATGCTTCTGGAAGGGGATGCTTTCTGAAGAATCCTTACACTAATGAGAGGACCACAAACATTCACTCAGCGAACTCCAAATCTCTGTGCCTTTGCAGGCCTAGGGTCTTGTTTGTCTCACAGAGACATGGTGGGATGGTTCCCACCTCTGAACTGTAGCAAAGTAGGTACAGACTCTTCATTATGATTAGGCAATGAAGATGAAGAAAGGCTGCTGCCATTTGTGAGAGTGCACTGAGCTCTGCCCGGGGATGGCAGAGGAGCCACCTGAATACTGATGGAAAGGTTTCAAAAAGAAGAGCAGCAGATTCTGTTCCTTGCTTCCTGATCAGGAAGAACAAGAGGAGGGGGACAGGCAGGAATCTGAGTTACAGCTCAGATGAATTTTTTTTCTTCAGACTGCCTGCTATGGTGCAGTGTTTTGGTTCTAGGAGAAAACCATTGATAACACTCTGATGTTTACAGCTGCTGCTAAGCAGTGTTGTACGGAGCCAAGGCCATGGTCAGTAAAGGGCACATGGAGCTGGGAGGGAACAGAGTGAGGACAGCTGACTGATAGTGGCCAAAGGGACGTTGTCTATCAGCTGACAGCAAGCAGAAATTGTATTGAAAGGGGTGGGAGTTCATCTCAGTCTCTTCACTGCTCAGGGCCCAGCTGAGCATCAGTCTGGTGGTGCTGAGCAAGTGCTTGTGCATCAGTTGTTACATACGATTCTATATCAATGGATATATAGTGATAACTATTACTCCTCTCCTTTTATCTCTCTTAGTAAATTGCTTTGTTACAACCCAGAAGTTGTACTCTTTTTCCCAGTTCTCATCCCCATCTCACTGGGAATGGGGCAGTGCACAAAGCACTGTGAGCTGCTGAGCCACATGTTGGGTTCAACAACCACAGTCATTTTGGTGCCTGATGTGAGGCTCCAAGGGTTGTGGTAACAGCACATCTGTCCAGAGTGGACAGGGCTTTGTGGGAGTTGGAGATGTGCAGGCCATGGTGCTTATAGTTTCCCTATTTGTGAAGCTTGCTGAGTCTTCTCATGAAGCTGCATTTCACAGCTCCTTGCTTGCTGCTTGTTTTCCCTGCTGCATCATTTGTCAACTCTGGATGCTGGATTAGGGTATTTATTTTGCTATGCTGTTTGACCTTGGTTTGTACCACGATAAAATTGGCAAAGTGAAGTTTTGTGCACATTCAGCTCTTTGGACATCTTTGGGTTTTGGAAGTAATATTGTTGGTATGATTAGGAATTACACATTTTACACTGTCGTCTCTGGGAGACCAGGGGTATTCAAGGAGAGACTGGATATTGTGTTGAGGGACATGGTTAAGTGGGAGCTATTGGTAATAGGTGAACGGTTGGATTGGATGATCTTTCAGGTCTTTTCCAGCCTTGGTGATTCTATGATTCTAGGATTGAGGTTAAACAATTATTCAGGAATATCAGTGAGAGATCTGCCCCAAGGTGAGAAGGCTCTGCATGGCAGAGGGTGTGGGACAGTCTGGGCAGCTGCCTGGAGTGGTGGGCACCCCCAGGGCTTTGGAACTTCATCTCCGAGCAACTGCAGGATCCTGAGAAACTGGTAGAATATTGGGGGCAGGTCTGCTGTGGCTCTGGTAATCCTAAAAAGGCCCAAATGACTGCAGTGTGCCAGGGCCTGGCCCACACCTACTGAGCTGTGTTCAACACTATTCAGCATCTTCAAGGGGAAGAGAGCTGGATCTGCTGACATTGCTGCAGCCTCTGCAACTCCTGGCACAGTCCCTGCAATAGCTCCAAGTTTTTGCTACACATCCTGCAGTTGCTCCAAGCTCTGGACAGATCCCACTGTCACTCCACCCCTCATAAGGAGCTCTGCGGTCACTTATGCTACAGGTCCTGTAGCTGTTCCATGTATTGAGATAAGAAAATTAAGCAAACCCCTGAGTGCTGCTGTAGAGACGACGGGACTGCTGTGAGACACACAAGACCTTCAGGCCTGTAGAAATGAGAGGACTCGAATCCTCTGTGCACTGTATCAGTGTAAAGAGAGGAGGAATGAAAAGAACTAGTTGTGCTTCTATCTGTGGCTGTACCTTCCCCAAATCCAGACAAAGTTGGATAAGAGAAGAGCTAAGGAAAAGCGTATTTTGAATGCTATTTATTTATCTCTTAACCTATTCGGGGAATCTGGTTCCATGTTTACATGAGCTCTTGGAGTGAGAAAATGGATAGTAGGTGTGAAAGAAGTGAAACAAATTTTTATTTATAAGTTCAATAACATTTTTTTGCACGTTGCTATATCTCACATAATCAATCAATCAAAGATGCATAAAAGATGAAGAACCATCACTGGGAATCATGCGATGAAGATGTGCACTTTATTGAAGCGGGAATAGTGAGTATTGCAACACCTTCCTGAGAGCGTGCTTGATCTCCCTGTTCCTCATGCTGTAGATAATAGGGTTCAGTGTTGGAGGAACCACTGAGTACAGAAGTGCCACTGTCAGATCCAGGAGTGGGGAGGGAATGGAGGGGGGCTTCAGGTAGGCAAAAGCACCAGTGCTGAGAAACAGGGAGACCACGGCCAGGTGAGGGAGGCACGTGGAGAAGGCTTTGCGCCGTCCCTGCTCAGAGGGCATCCTCAGCACAGCAAGGAAGATCTGCACATAGGACACAACTATGAAAACATAGCAGCCTACGTCTAAACTGATAGTAAAAATGAGAAACACAACTTCCCTGAGATTTGATTCTGAGCAGGAGAGCTTGAGGATCTGGGGAATTTCACAGAAAAACTGGTTGACAACATTGCCTTGGCAGAGAGGCAGTGAAAACGTACTGGCAGTGTGCAGCAGGGAATTGAGAACCCCAGTGCCCCAGGCAGCTGCTGCCATGGTGGCACAAGCTCTGCTGTCCATCAAGGTCCCGTAGTGCAGGGGCTTGCAGATGGCAACATAGCGGTCATAGGACATGATGGTGAGAAGGGAATACTCTGCTGACATGAAGAAGGTAAAGAAAAAGAGCTGTGCAGCACATCCTGTGTAGGAGATGGCCTTGGTGTCCCAGAGGGCGTTGGCCATGGCTTTGGGGAGAGTGGTGGAGATGCAGCCCAGGTCGAGGAGGGCCAGGTTGAGGAGGAAGAAGTACATGGGGGTGTGCAGGCGGCAGTCGCAGGCTACGGCTGTGCTGATGAGGCCGTTGCCCAGGAGGGCAGCCAGGTAGATGCCCAGGAAGAGCCAGAAGTGCAGGAGCTGCAGCTGCCGCGTGTCTGCCAACGGCAGCAGGAGGAACTCACTGATGGAGCTGCTGTTGGGCATCTGCTGTTGTTGGGCTTGGAGTCCTGCTCAGAGTGCAGAAGATAATGACAAGTCCAGACCATTCTCAGACACACTCCTCCTGCTATAATATGAAATGTTTTTATTCTCTTACAACAGTGTACATTTAGCACCATTACTTGCATTTAATTTCATGTATTTCAGCATTCCTTAAGCAGAAGCAGCATATGGAGCTCTAACCTTCCTTTTATTTTCTTATGCCTTCTCCCTGGATATTTTCATCTGTTTCATGTCTCATATCTTTACCCCAAGTGCTCTTAGAGCCCCCTGCCCGAGCTTCTGTGGCATTCAGTTTCAGTTAGAAAATGCTGCCTGTTTGTAGGATAAGTGAATTATTCATGCCTACAGAAAATGATGATAATTCCATCCTTCGAGAAAGGGGAGACTGAAAGCACATCATGTGTGAGTGTTCACAAAACAAGCAATTGATTGATGAAAAATTCTCAGAACTCTTATTGCCCCTTTTAGATTTCTGACTCCAAACCTCTTTGCCTCAGAACAGGAAATGGAAACCACCTGCCTTGGCTCTCCTCTTGCAAAGTGCCCTCAGAAACATTCAGTTGTGCAGTGGAGCTGTGATCCCCTGCCCCAGGCAGCAGCTGTGGCAGCACAAGCCCTGCCGGGGGGCTCCTTCCCCCCACCCGTCTCCCCGCAGCGCCCTGGGCAGCTCCCCGGGCAGGCTGAGTGCTGAGCCTGGCAGGCGGCAGAGTCCCATACCCGGCACACAGCCCCTGGGGCACAGCAGGGACCCTGCTCTGCAGGACAGCCCTGGGCACCCGTCTCAGCTGGAGCAGAAAGCTTTTTCCACAGTAAAGAAACATGCAGTGCCTGCAGTCAGATCTCCTATGGGATGTCCCAGTTATAGTTACCCCTTAATTAAAAGCAGCTCATGGTCAGCTGTGAGACTTACCTTGTCATGGTCTGTGAGCAATGCTCCTGCAGTGAGTTCACAGCCCGCTCACACCACACACATCCTGCAAGCTCTCTCCAATTTCTCTCCTCTCCTTCTGTCACCTGCAGGCTGTGCTGTGCACGAGATCTGCTCCTGGGCACAGCTGTCTCTCTGCAGCTCTGCACACTTTTATGAGCTCCCTGTGTCCCAGGAACCTGGACAAGCAAGCAGCAGATTATGTCATTGTTATCCTTCCCACTCATTTCCCCTGACATGTCCCTGGGTCCTCATGGCCAACAGCTCCTGAAAGACAACAGCATCATGACTGTGCTTTGAAATCCGCTCAATTAACCACCACATGTCCAGTGGTCAGGGACTGATTGGAGTCATATGGGGAGTGCTCCCAGAGATCGTTTGATGAAACAATAAGGGCAACCAGACAAGGAAGGCGAGGTTTGGACTTTCCCTGTGCAGGGCAGTGATCCAGCTGAGGCAGTGCAGGAGTCTCATCCCTTGACAGAAATCCTGGAGATGAAATGGGATTCAGCTCCCTACACACCCACAGGAGCTGGGATTTCTCTGGTTCAGTTCAGAAGTGCACAAGGAGTTGCCTGCATGTGAGCTCCTGCTCTGAGTCCTCGGTCCTTCAGCTGGGAGGCAGCTGCTCACACACAGACACTGGGTGATGCCCAAGGTGCCTGGGCTGCTCCTGATGTGTGCCAGTGCTTGTAAACCATGTGGGAAATCCCTGAGATAGACAGCTCCTTCCTGGGCATCAGCTGAGGGCCAGAGAGGGGATAGCACCGGCTGTCCGGTGAATTCACTCACAGCTACAAGAGCAGCACAGGGCCTTCAGGAAAGCCATGCCCATGGTGTGTCCGTGTTGCTACGTCACCTCCAAGACACACGATCGGTCTAATGTTTGTGTGCCACCTTCTGCACACTGATTCTATAGATGAGCTATCCAGTCAGGCAATGTCCAGTGATGCTTTTCAATTAGGATATTTACTTCTGTGCTTTTGCACTAATGCAAACACCAACACACAAGAAGCTAGAAATCTTGGTAGAGCTGCAGGCCTGAGCTCCTGTTTGGACCATGGGGACACAGTTTAATGGTTTCCACAACTGCACTGTAGCACAAGGGGGATACCGAGTCTTTAGGATGGATGGGCGAGGAGACAAAGAAGGGCGACTGCCCTCTGTGAGAGTGCACTGAGCTCTGCCTGGGGATGGAAGAGCAGACAGGTCAGAGCTAATGGAAATGGCCAACAGAGGAGACCATCAGTGTCTTTTCCTGTCTTCCTGATCAGGGAGAGTAAATGGAAGGTGCCCTCTGCAGACAGATGGGAATCTGATGTTGTCTGTCCCTTGTCCCATTTGGTGGCCTTTGTCACTCCATTATCTGCAGCAGGGACAGCACAGCAGGGCTCTCTCCAGATATCCCTCCTTTTTGCTGAACAAGTTCTGATAACCTGAAGAAGATAACAAGATGGCATAAGGCACAGGAGATTCTTTAGGTTATAATGGGCCCCAGGGTGCATTTGATGCTGAGTTCATCAGCCTCTAGTGCAGAGAGAAGTTTGCACAAAGTGCTCAACAAGACAAAGTCAGAAGTAACAGTGAAGTTTCTTGGAGTATTAATGGGCCCACTGAGGGCCATTACCAAGTAAGCTTCCCAAGGGACTTGTTAGAGAAGATAACTGGAAGCCATGACTACAGGCAGGCAAAGGCACTGGCATGCTAAGAAACCTCTCCTTTGCCTTACGAAGCAGACAGGTCAAGCCCTGATTGCAAGACCAGTGGTAGAGAGATCCTGTCTCTCATGTTGGCTCCTGGCATTTCCTGGGGCAATGGGTTGGAGGTCCATATGATGTTAAATGAAAGACATGGGGACAGAAGATCCCAGGCTCTACATGTGGTGCAAGGACGCTGTGAGGTTCATGTCCCATATGAGACCTATGTTTCATTGCAGGATGTGAGAAGGGATGTGAGAAGTGCCCAGTCTGAACAAGCAGTCAATCCCTGTGAAACTCTGAACTTCAGATCTCTCAGTTCCAGTGCCCTCGTTTGCACATTCTCCCAGAGTTTGATGTCCTTTATGTTCTGCGGTGCACAATCAGGCACTTGTTCTTGTTATACGTTATGCACTTGGTGCTTAGTACCAACTGGTACCCACTTCTCTGACTTGTCCACATCTCTCTGCAAGTCCTCTCCACCCTCAGTGGAGGCAACAGCACCTCCTCATCTGGTCTCATCAGCAAACTTGCTCAGAACGTCTTCTAGTCCTGCATTCAAGTCATCTGCATAAACATGAAAGGAAAGTGGCCCCCAAATGGAACCCTGGGGACCCCGACAGTGACCATCTACCAGCCTGATGGAAAAAACTGACTATAAGCCTTTGGGACTGACCTACTGGCCAACTGCTCACCCACCACATTGTGTTTCTGTCTAGCCATATGCAGAACATTCTGTCCAGAAGGTTGTTGTGAGAAACAGTATCAAAATCTCCACTGAAATCCTCAAGGATTACATCAACTGGCTTCCCTTGGTCAACTAAACGGATAACTGTGTCACAGAATGAGCTTAAATTAAGCAGGACCTTCGCCTCACAAACTTGTGTTGGCTGCAACCAATGACAGAATTGTCCTTCAGCTGTTTTTCCATAACTCCCACCATCATTTTCTCCATAATTTTACCAGGCTCTGGACTGACAGGTCCATAATTGCCCATGTCATCTTTCTTGCTCTTCCTTACAATGAGACAACATTTGCCAGCTTCCTGTCAGCTGGCATGACCCTAGACTTCTATAGATGCAATTGAAATGAGAGCCCAGAGCATACTAAGGCGTCATCATTGAAAGAAAGTAGATGTGCCATAGCTTTGCAATGTCTTGAACTCCAGAGTATGCCACAAATGGAGCAGAGGGGAAGATTTGCCTCTTCTGTAGTGAACTCATTCATTTGGTAAGCAGAATAACACTACCTGATACATGGGGACTGTGTCTCTGCTCTGCTCTGCTCAGCTCACAGGGCAGCGCTCTGGCAGGGTGTTGCTCTCATGTCAATGCAGGTAAACTCACTTTAATCCTTTTTCCTCTGTAAATGCTTCCTCTATTTCTATGCTCAGATACACTTCCTCGCAAGCAGTACATAGTATTACATAAATGGGTTGACACTCATTGGTTGGGTGGAATGTACACCTCTCCTCAGGACAATCTTACTAATCTACAGAGTACAAACTCCCGTCTTCTTACATAGAAGCAGAAAGTACTTATGAGTGGACAGACAACACAGTCTTTCACTTTGTCCGTGTCTGGCCATTTCCCTCACAGGAGGAAGGAAACATGGATCGGGACTCGGCACTCACCCTGCAGCTGTTCTGTGTCTCACTCACACCACACTCACTCTGACATTTAGATCAAAAACCATGGTTTATTCATACTACACAATGCTGACAAAGTTTTCTAGCTGGAATCTTAATAACACTCATACTCTGGTCGACCAGTTGCAAACGTTAATGTTTTTCCCAGAGTCGGCTTGACACACGGTACCAAACACTTAAAGCAGATGATAATATTGAACATACAACCTATAACCCCCGTGATTACAACTTGGAGAACCCAGGCTACCATTTGACAGGCTATCCACTATATCCCATACCCGTAGGAGAGACCAACCTAGGTCCCTCCTATTGTCAACTACCTGGGAGAGAGTATTTGTTCTTGTTTCCATTCATATGACATACAGTTCCCTTTCATAGGAACTCACCCAAGGAGTCTTCCTACCCCAGCTGGCAACCAAAGCCATGAGCTCACCTCCCTGGGAGCAGCACGTATGGCTGTAAACTGTGTAGGATGTCTCCTCAAGACATATGGGCTCCACTTACCATACACATACCTGGTCCACCTATGGGTGGTCCTTGTCTGTACCTGCAGTGATCAGGTGAGGAAGGGAGTCCTTCAGAGAAATCTCAGGGTGCGCCAAAAGTGTCTCCCTCTCAGCTGGTCCTGCAGCGAACAGAGCTGGTCCCACCTGGGCCGCCAAATTGACTACAGGAATTGAACTCTATATCCTCTATAACTGATACAGTCTCCCATGACATACTTACACGAAAGCTGAGGAAGTATGGGATAGGTGATTGGACAGTGAAGTGGGTCGAGAACTGGCTGACTGGCAGAGTGCAGAGGGTTGTCATTGGCGGTGCGGTGTCTGGCTGCAGGGCTGTAACTAGCGGCGTCCCCCAGGGGTCTGTGCTGGGTCCGGTCTTGTTCAACATCTTCATCAACGACCTTGATGAGGGGATAGTGACCACCCTCAGCAAGTTTGCTGATGACACGAAGTTGGGAGGATTGGCTGACACGCCTGAAGGCTGTGATGCCATTCAGCGAGACCTGGACAGGCTGGAGAGCCGGGCAGTAAGAAACCGGATGAGGTTTAACAAAAGCAAGTGTAGAGTCTTGCACCTGGGTAGAAATAATTGCATGCACCAGTACAGGCTGGGGGAAGAGCTGCTGGAGAGGAGCTCTGCTGAGAGGGATCTGGGCGTCCTGGTGGACGACAGATTGACCATGAGCCAGCAGTGTGCCCTTGTAGCCAAAAAAGCCAATGGCATCCTGGGGTGCATTAAAAAGAGCATGTCCAGCAGGTCGAAGGAGGTGATCTTCCCCCTCTACTCTGCCCTGGTGAGGCCTCATATGGAATATTGTATCCAGTTCTGGGCTCCCCAGTACAAAAAAGACAGGGATCTCTTGGAAAGAGTCCAGTGGAGGACCACAAAGATGGTGAAGGGCCTGGAGCATCTCCCCTATGAGGAGAGACTTAGGGAACTGGGTCTGTTTAGCCTTGAGAAAAGAAGGCTGAGAGGGGACCTGATCCAGGTCTATAAATATTTGAGGTGTGGGGGGCAAAGAGGTGAGGCCAGACTCTTTTCAGCAGTGTGTGGAGGAGGGACAAGGGGAAACAGACAGAAACTGGACCATAGGAAATTCTGCACTAATGTGTGCAATAACTTCTTTATGGTGAGAGTGACAGAGCACTGGAACAGGCTGCCTAGGGTGGTTGTGGAATCTCCTTCTCTGGAGATATTCAAGACCTGCCTGGATGCTGAGCTGTGCAACGTGGTGTAGGGAACCTGCTTTGGCAGGGGGGTTGGACTCAGTGGTCTCTGGAGGTCCCTTCCAACCCCTACAATTCTGTGATTCTGTGAATATCATGGAGTTGTTTGGATGGGGAAAGACTACCCCTTTGAATGACCTTTTGTCAGGGCATGTCCTGGGATTCCTAGGATCCTCAAAATGCAGTGTTGCTTCTGTCACTGAAAAATGGGGCCCTGTGTGGGACGGAGGGAGGGTCCATAAGTCCCTGGCCCACCTGACTGAGTATTTCCATGGTCTTAGCAAAGACATACTTACAACTTGAGAATGACAGTTAGCTGTGTTCATGGTGGCATGGCCACTTTTAATGGCCTTGAACTGTCTGAACATAACTGAAGAGGCTCAGGCTGATGCAAATCAGCTATTGAATGATAGTGTTGAAAAATTGGAAAGACAGGTGGCAGTTTTGATGGGAAAAAAACCTAATTCAATCATTCTCCTATGGAAGATCAGTAACAACTGTCTGGAGGACCATGGGGGCCCTGTACAAGGGAATCTGTATAAAATGGACTCTGTAAATGAAGGCACTAAAAGGTCAGATTTTGAGGTTCCATTTGGACTAGATCTATTTGAGATCTGTCTGATTGTAACCCATAAATGAAAAAAAATAAATGCAGGATAGGCTGGTGGGAGTGCCCTGACCAGTGTCCACCCCCCAAACCCTGCTGCCCATAATACAGCAGCTGAACTGATGGATATAGTACAGTGGTTTAGACAGAAACCAAGAGAGCATGCCAGCATAGCTGCTCTGGTTATGGGACATGGAGGCAGAAAGTGCTATGGTGAATGGACTGGAAATTTCAAAACTGACATCCATTACTACTAACCCTGCCCTCAGGCAAAGACTTTATGCTCTTGTCTGGAGGGCTTATCACAATAAAGATTGGCGGATTTGCTGCGTAGACCGGTCAGAACTCAGATCTGCGTTGTGCTTCCTGCGGCACCAAACGCCCAACAGTGGCAGTTCCGCTTATTGGCCAGCAGGTGGCAGCAGAGACCACGGAAAGAACGTCTGCGGGACAGACCCTGGGGATCCGTTCTCTTTTGATTATAGGGGAAGAACACAAAGATGGAAGAGGAGAGAAGGGGGAAAAAAAAAAGAAAAAAAAAAAATCCAACCACAGCAAACAAATAAAAACTTCTCCAAACGTAGCAAACGTGAATGTCTGTCAATAAATTAATGAGTAATTAAATTGATATCCCTTTCCCGCCCCCCCCCCCCCCCCCCCCCCAACTTCTGAGATGAAAAAAAACCACTTCTTTTAGAAGAAAACAGAGTAGTAACAACTTCTGTACCTACATTCACTACTCTGAGATCCTGTCTGGGTCACCCAAGGCTTGTAAATAACCACTGGGTCGGTTCTGATGTCGAGTGATTTGTTGTCAGTTCTCTCATGGTTCTCCGGTCAGTTCTCCGGTGCCAGGATCTGCCACAGGGCATTCTGACCACGGGCATCATGTTTCTACGCTGCCGCCTGCATTGAACAGGCAATGGGACTGCCCAGCATGTGCAAGGCAGCACCTCTTTCACACCACCAGAATGTTTAAGGCTGTTGGGATTGTTGTTAGCGTCCCATTAACACTGAGGCTAGAGATACCCTTAGGATTGACATTACTATTAGCATTACTTTGATGGTGCCCTATCTGGGTCATTTCCAGGGGATGTCAGGAGTAAGGCACAGTGTCAGGAGAAAAAGAACAGACTCTTTTACTTTATAAACGTGATAATAGAGAGAGTTCATTGGAAAAAATACAACTCTTAAATAATGCAAAGCATGCTTCTGATTGGATGCAGGCATCATCTGGGCTCTGATTAATATTACTCTTAAGGTAAAGATTATTGTTACCATAATGATTTTTTTTTTGGATTATGATCAGGGTTAAGGTTCCTTTTGCTACAAACTTCTAGCATCATTTTTGTTGTTACATTTCGAGTTAGGGACAATTTTAGAATCAGGGTAAGGGTTAGGATTAGAGTTACATTGCAGGTTAATGCTGTTGTCTTTACAGCTCCTGTGAGGGTTGGGGTCTGGGTCAGGTGTTTAAAAAATGAAATGAAAAAAGCATAAAAAAAATATATTGAAAGCTTCAGATTTCCTTAATCTTTGTGGGAATCATATAATGTGCAACTCAGATCTACCTCTTCGTGCAGTGACTGCCTGTAAATTTGCTGGAGCCTGATATAATATGGCCTTGTGCTTTCCGCTAACTCACCTTCATTTCATTTTCATTACATTTGCTTGGTAGTCAGATTTTGGTGTGTGGATATTTTAAAACAATCTAACTGACACTGGCAAAAAATTAAAAATAAAATTAAAAAAAATCGTATCAATTTTTATAGATAAGATAAAGAAGAGCAGTTTTCCTTAGTTTTCTGTGCCTCTTTACTTTCTTACCCTCTCCCCTTGTGTGAGAAACTCTCAAAGTCAAAGATTTCTAGTTAGGCAAAGATGGCAGCGATAGCAGCAGTGCTTATTCATTACTGCAATACTGCGCGCACATCCCCTATTGGCAAGGGAGAAACTGCACACCAGTCAGTGAAATCAATTCTGTTCTGTGCCCTAAACCCAATGCAGGTGATGCTCTCATGGCTCTCATTGGTTGAGCATCTCAGGCTCACAGACTCCTCGAGACTGTTGCTAGGATTCATTTCCATATAAGGTCAATTACCAACCTCTTGTTTTTAGGTCTGCCTTGTACTTTTCTGCGGAGAGAGAAGGGCAATGTTTCCAAAAGTCAGTACATTCATTCTGTCCTGTGCTGGGCTCTACCCACCCTGTATTTATCTTGTGCTTGTCTCAATTCTCCCCATGTCAGAATGCCCCCAGTCTGAACTTAACTCTGTTCAGCAACTTTCTTGGTGCAAAAACTACTTATACAGCTGTTTTACAAGAGGGTTATACATTCAGTTAGGGCCTACACTATGTACTGAAAATACTGGAAACTTCCACTGCAAAAACACAATCTACCTCTCCCATCTGTGCAGCCTTGCAGACCCAGAGCATGCCAGGTTATTTCTGCTTTCATAGCATTTGCATGCTGTAGGGTGAGCACAAGGTTCTGCTGCTTGATTCTTCTGCAAGAGCTGCCTACCGGCAAATGGTTGCAGGGATGGAGGATGTGACAGAAAGCATTTGTCTCCACAAGAGCAGAGTTACATTCAGTGCAGAGTGTGAGAGTCAGGTTGGTGTGGAAAAGCACTGACACGCTGGGGATGATGCAGTGCTCACATGTCTAACACTCACAGACATTACTGTCAGAAGGATGGTGCTGTGTTGTGCTTCTACCTTTGGCAGCCCCTGGAGAAATGCTGTGGCACACAGAACACCTTTGTATTGCACTGACTGCTGCCATGCAGCATGGATTTAACACACCAAATCCAGAGGAGCATGACTGCATCTAACTGCCCTGAGAAAAACTACTGTAGCTGAAGAGATGAGGAGGCAGCTGCTCATCTGCAGAACAAGCAGTACTGCCAGACATTGGGCCAGGTGAGCACCTCCTGCTGCAGCGTGATGATGACAGGGCTGGAGATGATCTGCAAAGCCAGCTTAAAAGTGGGAGACGTGAGTCAACATGGCAGGAGGACAGAGGTGTTAGGGAGCAGCCAAGGCATCAAAGAGTATCAAAAGGCTTTGAAAAGTATCACAAAGTGACAGCCAGGAAGACTGGGATATATCATGAGCAGCAACCTGGATGCTAGAGATTATTTGCTCCCATACAAAATGGTAGAGATCTTGCTGCAGACATCCCAAAGCCAGGCAAAATGGGAACCCAGAGCTCTGCCTGCACGAACCCCACAGCCAGAGTGTTGCAAGCTGAGCTGCCTTGCTGTTTGTTGCATTCATCCCAATGCCTGTGATTGAAGACTCGGAATGCAGTCGAGGCGATGACTGAGCATGAGAGTGACTTTATTCAATAAAAGACAGGAGGGCTTGAGAGGTCAAGGGTGAAGATGGGACTCCTCTTGTCAAGATGAGAGTGGCTCAGAGCTGGTGCTGCTGCCTGGTGCCTGGGACTGGCAGCCTGACTCTAAGTCCCCATCTAAGATGCTCAGCTTCACCTCACTGATGCTGACCTGCTCCTGCATGGTGGTGCTGCTGCTGGGACACTCGGGCTGTGCTTGGGATGGGCAGCACTGCAAAGGCGCTGGGTCACAATCCAGGCAGGTGACTGTGGTGTTTGGCAGGCTCAGGTCAGGAGCTTCAGCAGAGCCAGGAGATATGAGAGCATGAACGTGGATGAGCCCCTTGTGTCCATCACTGTTACCATGTGGAAGGCTGTCATCCGAATTGCAGCAATTTGTGCTTAATAAGAACTCTCCATTGATGGAAACACACTGCACATCACTACTTGGTTTGGATCTTTGGGGTTGACAAGGGCTCGAATTATCTAGGAAGGCACAGAAACACAAGGGTTAGTGTCAAACGTTTGCAAGTTGAATCATGCAAGAGGTTGCTGATACTTGGTAATAGAGTGGCGGCAGGACGAAGCAAATAAGCTTGAAGCAACAGAGCCACTGTCTTGAAAGTGATCCTCGTGCAGGTCCATAAGTTTTGACTCTGCCTGGACTTCATATGGGGCAGTATGACATCACAAAGGGGTGATATGATGTCACAAATGGGCATTATGACGTCACAAATAAGCATTATGATGTCACAAAGGGGCACTATAATGTCAAAAAGGGGCATTATGACATCACAAATAAGCATTATGACATCACAAAGGGCATTATGACATCACAAAGGGGCATCGTGACGTCACAAAGGATTGTTATGACGTCACAAAGAGGCATTATGACATCACAAAGGGGCATCGTGACGTCAGAAAGGGGCATCGTGATGTCAGAAAGGAGCATTATGACATCACAAAGGGCATTATGACATCACAAAGAAGCATTATGACGTCACAAACGGGCATTATGACATCACAAAGGGGTGTTACCATCACCCTGCGCCCAACTCCTCTCTCCCTCCTATTGGCTCCCTCTCCCACCAATCCCCGATCTCCCCTCCCCTTAGGCATTGAATTCTCTTCTCACTACCTCCTCCCAGTCCTCCCCTAGGAACAGAAACCATTCAGATTCTACAGCAAACTACAGCATCTGCACTGCAAGAGCTCACTGAACCACCTGCAACAATGAAACATGGTTTTGGAGAGTGGGTTTGAAAACACACCTTTAGACAGCTGTCTCCCTGTAGCCAAAAGGAAACCAAGCAGCAAAAGAAGAGTCCAGCCTGAAACATGCCCATGCTACTAGCCCAGGTTTTTCACAGTCAATGCAGAATCCATCCTGTTCATGAGGTGACAAATGACCAGTGGGTCTCCCCTTGCTCCACCCCTTCTCCTTCAAAGCCAGAAAAAGAAAGAAAAAACAAGCTTCTGTACAGCTGCCGTTATTTCTGACAGCGAGTGTAATCACAGAATCATAGAATGGCCCGGGCTGGAAGGGACCTCAAGGATCATGAAGATCAATCACCTCCCTGTCCCTGCTGGCCATCCCCTCTTCTGATGGAGCCCAGGGGACCATTTGCTCTCTGAGCTGCAAGAGCACGCTGATGGCTCACGTTCTGTTTTTCATCCACCAGGACCCCCAGGTCCTTCTCTGCGGGGCTTCTCTTAAGGACTGCTCCTCCCAGGCTGTACAGATGCCTGGGATTTCTCCAGCCCAAGTGCAAAACCTTGCACTTTGCTGTCTTGAACCTCATTAGATTCACCTAGGCCAACCTCTCGGTTGAGCTCCCTCTGAATGGCATCCCTTCCTTCCACTGCATCAGCCGCACCACTCAGCAAACAGCAGAGGGTGCACTCCATTGCATCATTGGTGTCACTGATAACCATGTAAAAAAGCACTGGTCCCAAGACAGACTCCTGGATGACACCACTTGTTATTGGCCTTCACCTGGACATCGAACCATGAATCACCACCCTCTGTCTGTGGCCTTTCAACCAATCCCTTATCCACCAGGTGGTCCACCTGTCAAATCCACATCCCTCCAGTTTAGAGATAAGGATGTGGTGGAGGGCCATGTCAAAGATCTTGCTCAAGTCCAGGTCAATGACATCAGTTTCCTTCCTTTTGTCCACAAATGCCGTCACTCCATCATAGAAGAGCACCAGATTGGTTAGGCATGGCCTTCCCCTGCTAAAGCCACGCTGACTGTCTTGGATCACATGCTCATTCCTTATGTGATCAAGCATGTCTTTGAGGCGGATCTGTTCTTCACCATCTTCATCACAGTTCTACATTTGAATCAAATAATTGGTGTTGCTGTCACCAAGAAAACCTCTTTGTCTTCTACTCCTGCTGCACATCTGTGCTTTCACCAGAAGCAAAGGGAGAGGCCACCTCCTAGATCCAAATTTTAAGAAACCAACACCCAATAGGTGTCATCTGAAGTAAAATAAGAGAGAAATTAAGATGACTCTTTTGCATCCAGCTTGGATCACTCCCTCACTCAGGCACACCACCATCAGATCAAGGAGATGCTGCCTTCAGCTTAGAGACTGTATGGGAAATCACAGCTTGAACCTCTGATTAATCAGCTGAGGGAAGTGTTGGGCCAGCTGCGGGAGCACAGGTGAGAGTAATCTAGCTGTGCTCCCAGAAGGGGTGGACCTCGACTGCACCTCTTCTGAGACCTCACCTCATTTAAAGGCTGACCACCACTAAGGCAGAATCTCTTGGAGACTGCTCCCCAGTTGAGACTGCCTCAGCTTTCTGGTCAAGGCACCAACATTGGTGAGTTTTCCTTTGCTAATAATCTTTGACTATTTACCACCATCTTGGTTAACATCTTTTTACTAGCCACCCTTACAGAGACCATAAGGGCTTGGGCTTCCAAACTCTCAGCAAGCATTTGGATCAGACAGCTTCCTGCTGGGGAGCCCCCTGCATCACTGCTGCCTCCTTTCGTACTGGACCTGCAGATGCTTCAGAGCTCATTAGCATGGACTTCCTTCCTCCCCTCAGCAGCTGCTCCTGCACTCACCTTCATTCCTACTCAGATACCGGCCGCTTCCAGCACCAGCTGACCTGCAAGACACAGAAAGGAAAGGTGGGAGTCATGCAAACGCAGAAGCCCAAGGCTGCGTCACCACCACGTATGGCAGCCTCGGGAAGTCAGCTGCAACTACATCCTTTGTCAGAATGGAAACAGGCACCGTCAATTAAGTGTGACCTCTGAACTCATTGCCACCATCAGAAATAGGCACTGAAATTGCTCACTTCACTGCAGCTGGTTACCTCCTGATTTTGGGTAAATGCGGACACTGTCTTGAGGGTTACCAGAAAAACGACATCAACTTCATTGTAGGTGGTTAAGCTTGGAAGCTGGACTTGAGCAAGAAAAGTTTCTCAGCTCAGAATCACAGAATTATCAAGGTTGGAGAAGACCTACAAAATCATCTGGTCCAACCATTACCAATACTTCCCAGATAAATCATACCTCTCAACACAACATCCAAACGTTTCTTGAGCACTCCCATGGTCGGTGACTCCACCACCTCCCTGGGCAGTGCTATCCAATGCCTGAATACCCTTTAGGGGAAGTAATATTTCCTAATGTCCAGCCAGAATCTTTCCTGGCACAGCTTAAAACCATTCCCTCTAGATCTATAACTGATCACACGAGAGAAGAGGCCAAACCCCAGCTCACTACAACCTCCCTACAGGACGTTATAGAGAGTTATAAGGTCTCCCCTGAGCCTGCTCTTTTCCAAGCTGAACAATCCTAGTTCCCTCAGCAGCTCCTCATAAGGTTTTGCTCCAGACCCCTCACTACCTTCGTAGCTGAAGACGTTCCAGAACCGCAAGGTTTTCTTGCAGGGAGGGGCCCAAAACTGAATGGGTCAAACATCCTTCTCTCCATCATTGCTGTCACATGGAAGGCTGTCCTTGGAACTGCAGTGACTCATGCATCCTAACTGCACTCCATTGATGGAAGCACAACGTGCATCATTGCAACTTGCTGGTGGGTTCATGTATTGGCAAGGGATCGATTCACCTGGAAAGAGTAGATACACAGCATTTAGCGTCAAACTTTCACTGTCCAAGGAGGCAAAGGCTTGGTGCTGCCTGTCAAGCAGGTTTCAAGCAGCTTGTGAGACTCATCTGGGAAAGACAGGAGTCAACCAAAGATGTCAGGCGCGGGCTTGAATGCCAGAAGGAGGTACAAGCCCACTGAAAGCATGAATTCTACCTGTGTTGCTGACAAGCAGTGTTTTGAAAGCTGGATTTGCACCCTTACCTGCCAGGACCACGACTTCTGCTTCAGAGGGCTCCCTGGCACTGCTCTGCAGTTGGTGTTTGGCCACAGGGGATGGTTTGCCCAGGCAGAAGCAGGAACGCCAACTGCCAGCTGGTGACTCTGCCCTCTTACCGGGAGAACTCAGTCTGGAGAGAAAACAGAGCATGCTATCAGTCGTGGTGCAGGATGAGGGAAGAGCTGCACCGAGCCCTTGCCAATAGTTGCCTGTTCCCGCCACTGCCTGCTTTCTGCTGAAACACAGCCTAGAAACACCCTCTGTTTCAAACAGCAGAGGATGCTTCCATTCCTACAGCTCAGCCCTCAAGTCCTGCTGGCTACATTCCTCTCAATGATTTCAAGCAAGATTCGGAGCATGTGAGCAAAGGCTCCACAGCCGGACAGGAAAGGAGCTGGCAGGCGTAACTGCTTTCTGAGGAACCGTACAGTTATAAGGGAAGCTCAAAAGCATCCCTGACTCTTACGTTAACACCTCCTCGGCCTCAGCTCACTGCCACCTTTAATTTCTAGTGCCAGCAAGTCTGACCAACAGCTCTGCTTACAGGAGAAGCACAATTGGTTTCAGGCACATGGCCCTGAAATCTGGAAAACCCCAAGATTTCCATGTACAGCCAGCACAGAACAGGATAGACGCCAGTATGGCTTTCTGCATCTTGTGACTGCCTGCCCAACCAGGAAGGAAAGGCACCTTGTGTGGCTCCACTGAGGCCATAGGGCAACTGTGTGTTAGTTGAATCCTCAAAGATATAATGGACAAAAAATAAACCAATAAAAATCATCCGAACAATGATGGTAGGGGCTGGAAAGGGAATTCCTCTTTCTTTATCTTTCAGATGGAAAATCAATGATTGCGTTGAAGTTCCTCAGTACAGCTGCAGGCCCTTCCTCCACTTGTATCTTGCTGCTCCGTGTTGCAACAGGAGAGCTGCTCTGGCCTCTCCTCTCAGCCTGTGCCGCCTGCACGGTGAGCAGCTTTGTGGATGGAGAGACCCACACAGACTTGGGCCCAGGCAGAGAACTGTGCCCTGCAAGGGAAAACCACAGCTAAGACAGAAAAGGAAGCAGCAGCACAGCCATCCCCATTCTGCATATCTCTCAGAATTGCTCATCCGAGCCACTGGAAGAAGAGGAGCTCAAAATAACTGTGTGCTCAGAGGTATGCTCGTGGCAAAGGACACAGCCACAATTAAGAGCAGCTCACTGTATCTTAAGAGGCAAAAAAAAAGCCTAGAAAAACTAGGGGCCAGAGATCTCAGAAAGCATCACTGCCACACTTCAATCAAGTTTTACCTGCTTGCAAAACATCTTAAGAGCAGTGATGGTTTTCTCCATGTAAGGCTTGGACACTCTCATGACCCAGCAACGGGGCACAGTATTCTAACCTAAGCCCAGAAGCCTGCTGTCTCCTCAACAGTAACAGAATTTTCAAAGGTCTTGGAGAAGCCCTGGATTGGATGAAGCTGTCAGATTTAGATCAAGCTAATGGAGGAAGATGCTCACCTACTCCCTCTCCCATGGCTGGTGTGGATTTGGAGCAGAAAAGGACGTCTGTGTAAATAGTACTGTTGAAATATCAACTGGTAGAGCAGTGTTGCACATTGTACAAATCACAGTTGGACATCCATGGACAGCTGATGATAAAAGTAATTGTAGGGGAAGAGCTGGATGAAATATTGTTAAAAACAAATAATCATTTTAGCTGCACGTTTGTAAGCATTTCTTTTCATCCTTCTCAAAACAGTTTCATGGCAGAATAAAGAGGACACGTTCACACAGACATTTCCACAGCCAGACTAGGGAATAATCAAAGAATATCAACCAAAACGTGTTTCCTACCAGTTACATGAATCTTGAAGGTGAGTTTCTAGCCAGCAGCCTCGCAGCTGTACTCCCCTTTGTTGCAGTAATTCATTCCTGGATGTAAATCACATGTAGAAAAGTGTTGCTATGATACTAGATGACCAAGAAAGTCCTATAGCCAAAATGTTTTGCACCAGAGAGGCTGTCAGTTGATCCTCCAAATGCAAGACACACAAAATGAAGCGTTCCTTTATCTCTGGGATTCCAAGCATTTTCTCACCTCTGACTTTCACTTGGAATGTTGCTTTGTCATCTTTTGTTTCACAGCTGTAGCTCCCTTGGTCTTTCAGGGTCACATTTTTGACCATGAGCTTGCGGTGCGTCCCCTTGGAGATGATGGTTGTCCTCTGGTCCTGCTTCACCTCTGTTTGATCTTTCTTCCATACGACAGCTCCGCTTGCAGCTGACACCTCACACACCAGCTCCAGGTCTTCAAAAGGACTGACTGATATTTCTGAAGTGGTTTTGGGCTTGCTGACAACATTAATGGCTTCATCTGAAGAAAAAAAGAGAAAGTGGTTTACATCCTGACTCAGGCTTATTCAGCACAGCATGAAGATACAGTTAGAACTGATTGTAATGTCTCTGCTCATTACATTTGGGTGATTGAGTTTCACCTCTGGAGGTACTCACATACAAATGTGTGCTTGATTCTCCTGTGTAAGGAAAGAGTAAGTTCTATGCAGACAGTTCTTATTTCTTTTTATCATTTCTGTATTCTGCACACGTTCTTCTGAAGCTAAAATGAAGGCAGATAAGTAACGTGTTTGCAATGCATGAACAAACCTATTCAACACTTTGTCTCTAAGCTAACAAGCAGTGTTTGAAGAGCACATCAGTATTTCATGCCCTTCATTCCATCCAGACAGAACCTGCCTGAGGAGCAAGCTGATGGCTGTCAGCTACAGGCAGACCTAGCTTAGCATTGCATTTCTTAGAGCAACAACTGTTGCTTTCAGTCACTGAATATACCAAGGCCAATTGCTATGCCAGGCACATTTATGGCATGAGTGAACAAATAATGAGTTAAAAATTGTAATAGACAGGAGTCATCTATTCTTGTAAAACTAGGTGACCAAAGAAGGACAGTCCCTCTAGAGTCAAGCTGTTTAGAACTAATAGCATCAATCAGTATCACATAGATAGATTACTTCCCTGCCCTAAGACCATCTTGTGACCATTTGGTGCTCCTAATTAAGCCCTCTTGATGGCATTTTGTCTGAGCCATGTGACATTTTGTGATAAGAGTTACTGCTAGTGTTCCCTTCACCCTACACCAAAGTAGGAGATATCCTTTCTCAGGGAATCATGCAGGCTTCCTCTGTATTTGATGCTCAGAGACAGCCCCAGAACTTTTTAAATCTTAGCTTAGCTCTCATCCAATAATGTTCATCAAACAGTGCAACTTGTCCTTTGGGGATGCCTTTGTTCTGCATCCACCAGTTCCAACGGAGTCTTCTCGGCTTGTTTTAGATCAGTTTTTTAACAGATAAAGAAAGGGGCTTTGAATTACAAAGTGAAATTGCAGAATGCATGATTCTCAACCAAACAGAACGGGAGGTGGGATGCAGGGTGAATACTTGAGCCAACACCACCTGCAAGCAATCCTTCAATATCTTAGGAATCTCTAGCCATCCCAAATCCAGTGTTGTGCTTGATCTATCATCTCTGCTGAGTTTTTAGCTAGCTGATGGTGAGCATCTTGGTGGAGATGGGTGAGCAGTCGGACTAGAGGGTCTTAATCAACCTTAAGGATCCTGTGATCAGAGGAACTTGAATGTGCTGTTAAAGGTCACAAGAGCTGCACTGCAGCATGAGCATACACAGCAAAAGGTTTTCAGTAGAGCTTCGGTTCATAAATGAGGACTGGGTTATGGAAAATAGGCTCAAGAAATAAACCAGAAACCAGATCTTAACGCCAGGTTCTGTGAATGCAGCCAGCTGAATTTCACAGATATTGAATTTCAATGACAATTTCTTGTGTTATTTTACCCTCCAGCTCCACCCTGAACAGGAACAGGTCAGTGACAAGCATTACTCCTCCAGGCTTGACCTGACAGTGCTTTACTTGTACTATGAGCTAATGCCAGGAAGAGCAGGAAAAGAGTTTCATCCACGTGCCTTCTCCTTCCTTAGTAAAACCAGTGTGAAACTGCAGCCACGTCAGGCTGAAGGAGACGTCTCAGATGTCCTGCCTGGATGCAGGAGGTCACGTGTCAGAGGATGTCTGGCACGTCAAGTCTCATGGCAGTGCAGTGCATGACAAACTGCAACAACACTTTCCTGTGGGCTCCTTTGGGCACGAGGCCCAGCGGGTGACACACCTCTGGCTGCAGCTCTTCAGAGCCTCCCAGCAGCCACGTGATGCCCATGGGAGAGACACAGCTGACCCGCACAGCAGATGATTTACCAGCTCGCTCTGATTTACAGCAAGAGAAGATACAAGTGGCGATGCTGAATGGTGAAATACTGCGAGTGTGTGGCATAGGTATAAGATTTGTGAGCCTGAGGATGTTCAAAGTCAGGATGGACAGGGCTCAGAGCACCTGATGGAGCTGCGGTGCCCCTGTTCATTGCAAGGGAGTCCAACTAGCTGACCCTTAAGGGTCTCTTCCCTATCTATGAGATACACGAAAGCTGATTCTGCAGTAACCAAGCTACCAACAGCAGCTGTTTGTCTTACAGCTTGCCAACACAGATTTTAAAATAACAGCATTGATTACTCATTTGATAGTCACATTAGAGTGCAAAGCACATGGAAACGTCCATCAGCTAATTCATTTAATTCTTTGGGCAGACCTGCCAGTATGAAATATTATGCTAACATGACAGAGAGAAGAAAAGCAAAATTAAGACTAGCTGACAAGCCGTGGCAGGAAGTTCTGCTCTCCATCAATTTATACCCATTATTCAATTCTGTTTGGAGATGTCTCCATGACTCTCTGGAGTTTGTTCTTTGAGAAGAAGCAATTAAGTAAGCTCTCCAATGCCAAAGTGCATACACTACTCTAGGCCTTTCTTGTTTCTCCATGGATCAACAAGGGTGACAAGCCAGCAGAAGATGATGAAGAGCCTCATCATGCAAACTCATGCATTTTATCCCCCTCACAGATGCACTGACAACTTACAGCATCATCCATTGAGACGTTGTGAATTTTCAGGGTGTGTTTCTTCCCCACAATGTGCAGTTCATATTTTTCACTGGCCTTGAGCTCCTTCCCATCCTTCATCCACTCCACAGTAGCGCCTGTGTCTGAAAGCTCAGCCTGCAGTTTGGCTTCCTCACGCAGCCGAGCGGAGATCTTTTCTACATCTTTGCTCTTATTGGTAAATCTCACTGCAGCACCTGTCAGGAGCAAAGGCCTCGTTAGTTCAATTGATATCAGGCTAACGTGGTCAATGTTTGCTGCAACATCTCTGAAAAAGTATCACCTTCTGTTCCTGCACTCATCATTGTGTCAGTGCTGAGCAATTCAAGATATTTCATTTGGTCTTCTTGCCGGATTTACTAAGTAAAAATCAACCAAACATCTCCTTCTACTGATTAAGAATGCTCTAAACATGCTTCTGCAGAGGTTTCCACCCAATGACAAACAGGTCCTCCCATCATGAATGTTTATTTGTTCTATTTTGTCATGCAAAGCTGATTGATAGAGATATTATTGGAATGATTGCTCCCCTACTTCTAAATTATTCCAGTGCAATCAGAAAGGCTGTCTGAACCTGGAGCTGAAAGTACTGCTCTATGGTGATGCAGTGGTAAACCTGCTGACTGAATGCACTGGCCAAGAGCTGTGAACTGCAGACATTCATCAGCTGGCATCAAGCAATCTGGTTCAGATACCAAGCAGCTGGGTAGACTGGCTTACCCTACACTCAGTGCTATCATGTTTAGGTCATTACCAGGTCTCACATCAGTCCATGGGATGCAATTTCAGGTATTTGGTACAGGCAGTGAATGCCTGCAGCCCCAGTTCTAATCATCAGATCACAGCAACTATGCCTTGACTGGAAGAGGAAAGGAGAAGGATCAAAGCAAATACCTCTCACTCTCATCTTGGTGCTGACATCAACATTTTCGGCAACAAATTTCACTTCTGCTCCACCATCATTCTTGGTGATGTTCTTTATGATTAGGCTGTGAGTAGTTTGGGTTCTCTTGATGATGCAGGTCTCGCTTTCCTGTAAGACTTTACCACTGAGGTACCAAGTGCTGCAACACATTGTTGTAAGATCAGTAGTAAACATGGCATCCCCTCCAGGTACAGCTTCACCAGCTGTTAGGGGGGATTTCACAGCCAGGACTGGTTCTGAGGAAGAACAACATGGATGTCTTAATGCTCTTTAGATGCAAGTCTTGTATCTCATTTAGAGATGGAAGATTAAATCATAGGTACATTTCTACTTCTCCCTTTGCATGAGTGCTGGAAGAAGCACTTCTATGCTTAAGATCTGTTACAGAAAGTTCTGCCTCTTGCACATGTGAGATATCAAAAGATAAGGATATTCATGTCTCTCTCACAGAAACATAACTTGTATCACTTTAGTGGTAGCTGGAGGTTGACAGGAGAACTAGTAATAAAGGAAAGCCTTTGGTGTGTTAGTGCACTACTATCCTTAAAGTCAAATGAAACATCTTTAGGGAACCAACACAGCTGCTCAGCTCACACTGACCCATTTCCATTGGGGTTTTTGTGCTTACCAAGGTGCATGCTCCCTGGGAATTCCAGAGACGGGCTCTGTCCATGCGCATTGACTGCAGACACTCGGAACTGATCATCAGCCTCTTCAGAAAGATTGCTCACCATGAACTCTGGGACAGGGACATGAGACTCGTGGCACCTCACCCACGTGAAGCCAGTTAGTTTATTGCGTTCCACAATGTAGCCATCGATTGGAATGGGGGTTGCATCTTCGGAGGGGACCATGCCAGTGTCACTGAGGTTTCTGTTTTATTTTTCACCACGGAGTCAACTGGGGGCTGGGTGGGAGGTTTTCTGGGAGCTGAACAGAAAGAAATACAGAAATATTAGCATAAGGTCATGTAGGCTGGAAAAGACCTTCAAGATCAGCAGACTCAACTTTCAGCATGACCTACCGAGTCCCACCATTAACTACTGTGGTACCTGAGGACATACATGACAAGCTTATTCCTGCAGGTATTTGCATAGTGAATATATTCACCCTCTGGTTGCTTCTGAACATTTTAGAGGTTAAAATCCCATCAGACTTTTTCACTGTGTGCAGCCACTGATACAGGCAGGAGGCTGGGAATTACCTGATGGGCTCCAGTTACAGACTACTGACACAGTAAAGGATTGATTTCATTTCATTTTGGCCATCAAAAAGTTTGGAGTCTGGTTTAAGTCATCCATCTAGACTCCAATTATAATCATATGGAGAACAGCGCATTTAGGAGAACTCATCTCATCTTAATAAACCTGAATGAAATCACAGAATCATAGGATCACGGGAGGGCTTGGGTTGGAAGAAACCTTCAAGATCATCCAGTTCTAAACACCCTGCCATGGGCTGGCTGCCCACTAACCAGCTCAGGCTGCCCATCACCCATCCAACCTCGCCTTCAACACCAAGGACAGGCATCCACAGCTTCTCTGGGCAGCCTGAAATGGAAGCAATGAGCCACATGTTGAAGATACTCAAACAATCATGACTGTAGAGAGAGCCAAATACTCCATACATATTGCCTGCCTGGTCAATGGTATTAAAATGCCAACAACAGACTCATCCAGCTCATGGAAAATGGTGTGAACATGGCGTACAGGATTCTTCCAGCATCGAGTTAGATCTGCAAAGTGTAAAAATAGGAAATCTCAATGCAATGCAATTTTCCCTCATAACATAAATAGACACATAACTGTTTTGGGGTGCACGGTTACCAGCCTGTCAGTTGCTGTTGGTCAGTGCTAGATTCCAAAGGTCCCACTAACATAGCATGAAGCCAAAAGCTAGATGCTGGAATCAGATCTCCTGACCTTACCATCAGAAACTGAGATGTCATATTTTGCTCAGAGGTGCCTGCTTGTAGGAGGGACAGCTTCCGAGCTTTTTCTGCTCCAGGAACCAGCTCCAGCTTCAGGATTTAAACAGCAGTCAGAAATTAAACTGAGCTTTGTCACCTCCATCAAACAGAAGGAGTGGTTGGGTGGTACAGCTTTCCAAATCACTTAGAAACTGTCACAACAATCAGATACCTACCTTTTCTTTTTGAACTTGTTAATACACAGAGCTTAATAGCATCAGAATGCCCCAAGCACTTCAGATAGCACGACAGCTGTAAACCCTTCTTTAAGGATTCCTTTGTTTAACCACTGAGTAACTGTAATTCAGTGGTGCTGGTGGGAGAAGGGAAGTCCTAATCTTCCCAGATGGTGAATAGAGTTGATGTTCACATGCAGACTGGTGCTGCAGCACAGCCAGAAACCAATCATTTGGGAAACACAGCACCAAGAAAATAATGGGAATAGCTTCATAAAATCAGGCAGCTTCACCCAAATTTCATGTCAGGTCCATTATTCTTCCTATTTTCAGGAAGAAAGGTTTTCCCTTTTTCTTGTAGTTTTATTTTCTTTTCCTTTCATGCAAGCAGCTTTGTAGCTTAAAAAATTGTTTTCTAATCACCTCCTGGTGTGGACAAATCACACAGATTTGACTCCATGTTTTACATAGTTAGCATTTTATATTTGTTCCAGTATGGAACTGTACAGCCATAGAATGGCCTGGGTTGAAAAGGATCTCAAAGATCATCCAGTTCCAACCCCCTGCTATGTGCAGGGTCGCCAACCACCAGACCAGGCTGCCCAGAGCCACAATCCAGCCTTTCCTCATAGGAGAGCTGCTCCAACCCTCTGATCATCACAGTGGCCCCTCCTCTGGACCCACCCCAACAGCACCACAACCTTATTGTCCACAGAAAGCATATAACCCTCATTCAATTGCCCTTCCACTCAGCTTAGAGCACTACTAAAACCAGCATCTTCACCTTAGCTCATCACACTGCTGCAGTTCCTTTTACAAGGATTTCACTGGCAAAAATTAAATCAAAGCCATCACAAGGGATTTAGCACAGTTACGTGTTACTGGCTACGAGAGCTGTCAGCACAGTCACCTGTCAGGCTTTGCTGCTGTTCTCTTTATGTAGAGGCACAACAAGGTTCAGACACCTCACAGTGCAATTCTCACTTGGACTGTAAAGAAAAAGGAGGCTTGAAAAGCAGCGTGTGGAAAACAAAGAAACAAGAATTAGAACAACAGTGGGGCCATGGCACTTGTAGGAATTGTTCTGCCTTTAACAGCAGAGCTTTTCAAGAAGTATGAGGGCATTGCAAACCAGACCAGTTTGGACAGATTAACAACTGCAAGTAGTGGGTTCCAAAATTCCAGACATGAAATCAAAGATAGAAAAACTCTTCACATTTTCATCTCTCAGTTTTTCGTACATTGTGCATTACAGTGCAAACAAGTCTTCACATACAACTTGGAAGCTAAAGACAAGTCTGACAAAACAGACTGCACAAAAATGATGGATAATTAACAGAGCAAATTGCTCTTTCAAAAACAGAGTTTATGTCTTCTGGTCATAACACTTCAGAAGCCTCAGAGGCTTCTTCTCCTTTGTATATTTTCATTAATCTTAGATTTTGTTTTCATTCAATGTGACCTCACTAAACAAATATTGTCTAAGACCATGAGTATCACATAAATGTGCAGATCTCAAGCTGCTCACTTATCTAGTACCCTTGGCATGATGCTTTATTTTCCTCAGCTGATCATCTAGATTGTGCCTGTTGATTGTGCAACAACAGCCTGTTGGTCTCGATTACCTGTGAGAGGCTCTAACTTTGGCCAGGAAAAATCATTTGAGGACAAGTAATTCTCTTGGAATCAGTAAGGCAGTCTTCCCATTCTTTCTTACCAGCACCCATCTTACATGTTAATAAAGGCTTCTGGAAATCAGTTTGAAGATCAAGAAACAATTCAGATCAAGCATATGCAATCACAGGATTTGTACGTCACCTGCAAAAGTCATTTTATTCTATCCACAATCTCATCCTACATGCACTTCCTTAAAGGGTTCCTTAGGCACACCAACCCCATGCTCCTATTACAGACCCTTGCATAAGACAGGTGACATACCTACAAGATTATCTACAGCTTAGACTATGAAAACAGGGAGTCTAGCTAGAGAAAATTATCTACCTGTGCTTCTGAGCAATCTGTTAACCACTCTCATACAGTTCAGGCCAATCCAAACAAGATGCAATGACATGTCAGCCACAGAAACAGCTTGATTTTAAGGAGTTTGTTTGGACAAGCCCCTGTTGCATACGGTGGTCAAACATGCATTACTTGGGGGCACATTGTATTTGATTTAACAGATACTCTTACCTTTGGCTTTGCACAGAGTCCAAAGTCTATCAGCTTCAAATTGTCAATCAGCAGATTTTCCCGGTGGATGAGAAAGCAGTCAGGAATGATTTCCACCCAAATGCCCAAGGAAACATCTTTTCTCTTCTCTTATTTCCTGCTGTGGACAGTGGCTCCCAGTCTACTCAAAGCTCGCTCGCTCTCGCTGTCTCAGAGATCTTCACTGACTGCTGGCAAGTTCCCATCTTCCAATATCCCAGGTGGGAAATACTAGCTTGTATCTGTTGGAAAGGACCTGGGGACTAGGAGGACAAGTGGTGAGAGACCACAGGCTGAATGCAAGCCAGCAGTGTGCTCTGACAGAAAAGAAGTACAACAAGATCATCAGCTGCATTAAAAAGCAGCACAACCAGACCAGGACAAGTCATTCCTGCTTCAACACTCACTGGACCACATCTACAATACTGTATCTGGTTTTTGGCCAGGAAGGATAACAACCTGAAACAAACTCTGAAGCAAGTTCTATGGATGACCTCCAGCCTGTGCAGGGGGCTGAAGCTCCCACTCAGAGAAGAGAAGCTGGGGAGAATGATCTTTGTGACAGAAAATCCATTGGATGGGGCCAGAGGAATGCATCTCACCCCATACCCTCTGTACAGCCACCATTTGTTTAAAGGATCACTCTTCCTTGAGGCACAAAACTAGAGCAGGTTACACAACAGACTGACACCACAAGGGCTTCTCTCGAGATACAAACTGCAGCAAAGAGCATCACAAAAATGTGAAACCAACACTCAGATCAGATCTGTGTCTCTGCTCCGCTCATTAGGAGCATCATGTTTTACTCCCCTTTCAGAGGAAGATACTTCTTCAAGGATAACAAAATCCAGCTCAGCTACAGAACACAGTACCACATAGCAATAAATATCTAACATTTCCTGTAGGGAAAGAATCCTAAGCACAAGTTATTGTCTGAGTTTCAGCTGGGACTGAATTATCTTCTTCAGTGTCTGATATAATACTACGTTTTCATTCTAGAGAAACAATGGAGATAGCGCAGTGATGCTTACAGTTGCTGCCAGGCAGCGTTGTACAGAGCCACAGTCAATCTCAGCTGAGAGCCCAAGGAAGTGAGAAGGAACAGAACTAGGACAGCTGACTTAAACTGGCCAAAGGATATTCCATACTATATGACATATTGTGGAAGGAGGTTTGAAGGGGGTATAACTTCATGTAAATCTCTTCCACTACTAGGAGGCTAACTGGACACTGATTGGTAGGTGGTGAGCAATTGCTTTTGCATTCATCATAACTATTATCCTTTTCTCTATCTCAGTACATAATTCTATCTCAACCCATGAGTTCTACTTTGTGTTACTTCTCCCCCCTTCAGTTCTCTCCTGCAATCCACTGGAATGGAGTGGAGTACTGTAACTCTCTCTGCCAACAGAAAAATCAAAACACATTCATTATTATTTATGGAAGACTGACTGCAGTTCAGGCTCACTGGTTTGAGGTCTCTGGGCATAACCCTGACTGTGAACAGAAGCAATTGCTGAAACAGTCTGTCAAAAAAAGACTGGAGCTTCCTCTTCCAAAAGGCGGTCCTTAGAAACAATGCAATCAAACAGCTTCCCTGTAAGATAAGGTTATCTGAAAATGCATTTAGAGAGTATCAGAGAAAGATAAGTAAGAAAGACAGCACAGAAAGCAGAAACTATTTCTTACCTCTATGACTATAAATATTTCTTTGATGTCTCTCTTACGTGATCCAATGGGCAAACATGTTGATGACTTCAGTTCTTCATGGCATCAATTTCTGTTTTAGCATGAGGCAAGTCATCCTTAAGAGACCATAAAAGCAAGCGATGAAATCGCTAACTACTGTGACATACCAGGTACCACATCTGACTGCTGTGGAACAGAACAAGCACATATGGGACAGTACACAATTCAACATCAACTCAGCAATGACTGACATCACTCCAATAGAAATTCTGAAACAGAGCTGTGAAAAATGAAAAGTAAAACATTCAGCATTTTCATTGGCATTTTGGTAAAGTTGCTGTAATAATGTAACAATAATGTAATGTAATGTAATGATGTAATAACTTCCTCCATTTTAAAGCCAGAGAATACTGCCCTCTGAACAACCAGCAACAAGATTTGTGGTGCTCTGTTAAACTTTTTCCAGCTCTACAGCATCTTTCAAAAGGCAATGGGACCAGTAGGCTGCATTCGTATGTACCATCCCACCTGCCCTCGTGTTCTTGAGAACTCCACAACTCCAACAGAAGATATTCTCATATTTAAATGCCTTTTGGCTTACCCCTACAGTAACTTTCTCCATGATTTTTAGTGCAACTTTTTCACCAGACAGAAGATGCCGCCCGAGTTTTACCTTGGCAAAACCACCTACAAATCAAAACACAGATGCTTAAAGTTGAGTGTGAATTCTTCTCTAATATAACATTACAATTTCCAACTGGTTTAAAAAACGAATTTCAAATTTATACAAATGAAACCTGACTTAGAGAACTGACAAGAGCTGTTAATCTATTCTCAGATTAATTCTAGAGCGGTGAGACAGACTGTTAGGCGTGCTGTTTCTGTACAAAGATGACACTTACCCGTTCCAACTGTTTCATGGAATTCCTAGTACTTGAGAATTTCCTCGTAGTCACTGACAGACATCCTGAATGTGCAAGAACTGAAGATCCTCCAAGCACGTGCAATGAGGAAGTGCCAGCAGTGTTCACATCCTACTTAGGACATATTCTTAGAGGCAGAAGGGACACTCGTGGCAGATCCAGCAATGCTCATCTTCTCACCAACGTGCATCCCCCTCTCACCCAGCAACAACAAAACACAGTGCATGAAGCTGGCTTCACTTAGGTTAACAATATGGAACATCCCTCAGGGCTTTGTGCCACAGAGCAGTAGCAGGGCTGGACTACAGCTTGAGGAAGCAGTGGAAGCCTTTCCCTGTATGGTTACAGTGTCCCTGCACGCACCCCACAGCCAGAGCGTTGCAAGCTGAGCTGTCTTGCTGTTTCTTGTACTCATCCCAATCTCTGCGAATGAAAACTCAGAATTCAGTCAAGGCGTTGATTGAGCACGAGCGTGCCTTTATTCAATAGGAAAAAGGAGGGGGTGTGAGGTCTGGAGGAAAGATGGGACTCATTCTCTGTTGTCTGACGAGAGTGTCTCAGAAGTCGTGCTGTTGCCCGGAGCCTGGGACTCTTGGCCTGATTCTACCTCCCCCTCCAAGATGTTTGGCTTCTCCTCTGTAATGCTGGCCTGAGCCTGCATGGTTGTGCTGCTGTCGGGGCACTCGTGCTGTGCTTGGGCTGGGCTGTCCTCGAAAGGCACTTGGTTCAGGCTGGTGCCTGAGGAGTCTGGCAGGCTCAGGTCAGCAGCTTCAACAGGTATGGGATGAACGAGAGCTTCAACGATGATGGCATTCTTCTCTTTATAACTGATGTTATACGGAAGGCTTTCATCTGAACTGCAGCATCCTGTGCTTAGTAACAGTTCTTCATTGATGGAATCACAGGATGCTGCATCGTAACATGCCTGGCGTCTTGGAGATATACAAGGGCTCGGGTCAACTAGGAAGGAGTAGACGCACAGCAGTTAGTGTCAAAGTTTCACAAGATGAATCATGAAACAGGTTCTTGACATTTGGCTATGCAGTGATGGTGGGCAGAAGCAAATAGGCTTCTAGCAACAGTGTCACTGTCTTGAAAGTGATCCTCGTGCAGGTCCAGCTCTTGTGTTGACAAGAGACTCATTTGGGAAAGACAGGGGTCAACTGAAGATGTCAGGCACAGGCTTGAATGCCAGAAGGATGTACAAGCCCACTGAAAGCATGAATTCTACCTGTGTTGCTGACAAGCAGTGATTTGAAAGCTGGATTTGCATGCTTACCTGCCAGGACCAAGACTTCAGCTTCAGAGGGCTCCCTGGCACTGCTCTGCAGTTGGCGTTTGGCCACAGGGGATGGTTTGCCCAGGCAGAAGCAGGAACGCCAACTGCAAGCTGCTGACTCTGCCCTCTTACTGGGAGAACTCATTCTGCAGAGAAAACAGAGCATGCTGTCAGTCGTGGTGCAGGGTGAGGGAAGAGCTGCACCGAACCCTTGCCAATAGTTGCCTGTTCCGGGCAATGCCTGGTTTCTGCTGAAACACAGCTTAGAAAAGCGCTCTGTTTCAAACAGCAGAGGATGCTTCCATTCCTACAGCTCAGCCCTCAAGTCCTGTTGGCTAAATACCTCTCAACGATGTCAAGCAGGGACATGGATCCCGAGAATGTTGGAGGCTCAGGCTGCTTCGCTCTCCTGGGGCAGGCCTTCAACAGGGAACGAAGGCAGGAGATGAACTTGCCCCGTTTCTTTGGCTCTGCGCAACAAAAGAAAAAAACAAGTTCATTTCAGCCCTGGCTCGGTTGGACGAGGCCGAGTGCAACACATTCAACAGAACACGTAACAACAGAAAGCATGTTCCCAACAAAGACACGCAAGAACGGATTTTCCCCATCCCTGGAGGTGCCCAAGGAGCTTAATGCAGTTCTCTTTCTAAGCTTGCTCAACTCGGGCATTAATGAACCCCCTGAAAGCCACGTTCAGACCCCATTTTACTAACCCGCATTGTCAAATGTAAAATACGCACCTGGCTTTGGCAACGAATGTAGGATGGACTCGGGCAGTTTTCCCCTGATGAGTTCCACGCACTCACCAGGGAAAAAACCAACCTGTAATAAGAACAAAAAGACAGGTGGGCATTAGCCCAAGCCCAGAGCCAAAGGGAAGGTCCTCTGACACCGACACAGGGCAACTGTTTGCATCCAGAAGCCATCCTGTGCAGGCAGAGCAGCTCCAACCGGAGATTCCCGACTCTACTGAAGCTGTGCTCTCTAGTCAAAAATGTGTGCCTACCTCAAAGCCACGCTTGCCTCTCCAAAAGGGGCTCATCTCCTTTGGTGGCATATCAACAATGCACACGATGTCTCCAACCTGCAAAAGATTGAAACATCAATCCCAGCTTCAGCACAGCTAAAACAAAAGCCTTCTTCTACGACACAAAATATGAGAGTATTCCCGAGGCGTTCACACTCTATACTAATTCTGTGCACAACAACAAGGAACGCCTGGAACTGCTTACCTCCAGAGAGAGCTCATCCGGCCCCTGGGCGACGTGGCTCCTAATAACATGGGCTGCCGCAATCGCTGGTACGTTTAAAGATGACATAGCACGCACCAGCTGCGGCTCCCGCATGTTATCAGCCTGCAAAACAGAGCACAGGCCGTGGTCAGGGCACTGAGGACAAACCAGGAGGATTTCAAGGTGAGGAGCACATCTGCAAAGAAAGCTGCAGCAAATGCGCTCCGTCCTTATCAGGAGCACTTCAGAAGGAGCTGCACGTCTCATCACAGTTATTTCCCTTTCTGGCGTGCATTGCCAGGCCATGCAAAGATGCATCTCTCTCTACCCAGACTAATCAGCAATGGCACTGGCACAGACAGGTGGCCAGGCCCTTTTTGGCCCATTCTTTCCTGCAGGAGAGTACACCTGCAGCTCCTTCTAATGGCTCAACACAGGGAAAAAAGACCGGCCAGAGCTTCATACTGTACCTCCGTCGCCGCCAACTCAGGCTCACGGCTGATCCCACTGCACGCAGCACCCATCACAGCAAGTGTGAACAGCTGGAACAGAGCAGAAACACACTTCTGTTTTCTCTATTCACACAGCACAGTATGGACAGACTTCTTCAGAGCTACCCGCGCATACCCTGCGGCAAAACCATGCGGGGGGACAAAACATGGCACGTACCTGGCAGTGAGATCACCTCAAGCTATCTGCAGCAGTTCCTTGTCGCTTTGCTCGGATGAAATGAGAGCAAAAGCTGCACCGAGGCAGTGGGCGGAGGGTGAGGAGAGGAGAGAGAAAGAGCAGGTCAGTGAGCAGGGCTAAGACAGTCATGGAATAACACACACAGCACAACTGTCCCACCCACTTGCTGCAAGACATGCTGAGTCTCAGGCTACGTGATGCCTGTCTGCCCAGCAACTTTACAATGCTTCCACTACTGAGCAAAGACAATGGAAGAAGCACGGGACAGGTGCCAACTTTACTGATACCCCCTTTGGAACGTGTGTACCGGGGAAAATTACGTCTGATGGTCAAGAGTAAGCAATACGGTGCTGTGAGCTCAAACAGCCAGCAGTTCTCAACACCTCACTGCCCACCCATCCATCCCACGTCAGCTCAGCTTACCTACAAGCTGCTGCACACGACGGTGAGAAGAAAAAGCACTAAAGCCACTAACTAAAGGCACTAACTAACTAACGGCACTAACTAACTAACGGCACTAACTAACTAACGGCACTAACTAACTAAAGGCACTAACTAACTAAAGGCACTAGCTAACTAAAGGCACTAACTAACTAAAGGCACTAACTAACTAACGGAACTAACTAACTAACGGAACTAACTAACTAACGGAACTAACTAACAACAGTAACTAACAACGCTAACTAACAACGCTAACTAACAACGCTAACTAACAACGCTAACTAACTAACAAAACTAACTAACAAAACTAACTAACAAAACTAACTAACGGCACAAAAGGCACAAGAACAACAAGACAACCAACCACTCCGACCACTAGCTCACCCACAAAGGAACACAGAACGCACCGCTCCTCCCCTCATTCCAGCCGCTTATGACATCACCAACGGCCAACAGCCTGGTCCACCATGACCCCCCACAAGGCGGGGAGCCAAGACCACGTGGTCACATCTGATTCCAACACGGCACCACAACATTCCAGGACTCAGTGTGGGCTTGGAATTCTATCCTGGTGTGGCAGCGCAATGGGAGGTGTTAGGGCACAGCTGAAGAGCTGACAGACAACGGACATTTCCAAAGGAGGGTGCCAGATTAACTCTCAGCATTCTCTTGCGGGGCTCTTAGGAATGCTTCAAACCCATTTTCACTGCCTAGCTCATTTCTAGAAAGTCCAGTTGAGAAATGCTCACTTTGTCTGGGGAACGCCTCTATGCATCATGAATGAAAAATAAAATAAAATGGGCACGCGACCCTATGAAACTTACCTCTCTGCTCCTGCTGTCAGCCAGACACCTCAGATGAGCATGACGTGTCCCTGCTCCTGAATGAAGATTCACCCAAGTCTGTGTTCCTCTCTGCTCCATCTCTGGCTCTAAAAGAAACACAGACAGAGATGATTACAAGATCCTTTGTGCAGACGAAAGACAAGGGTGCACATGAATTCTGTTTAGCAAGAAATACTACATTCCCAATGGTAGTACTTGAATCCTCCTTTGGGGCTGGAGCTCAACAGGTCAACACATCAGAAATAACACAAAGTGCATCTGGAAGACGTGTCTCAAAGCCCAGAAAATCCAACACGGGAGGGGGCTGGACAGTGGACCACAAGTGTCCATTTCCATTGCAGCTCCCTGTAGAGAACAGCACCAATCAGCAGGCGTGAATCAATTCATTCACAAGCTGCACAATGACTCTGTTCTTTACGTGATAAAGAAACACACAGAGATTCCTGACCAAAAAGTTGGGAGTTAATAACGACCAAAGAGGTTCCTGTTCCTACGCCTCATCCTCTCACCCCAACTCCTGGGTGATGCCCACAGGCTTCAAGTCAGCTCTCAAATCCATTGAACTCCAGTCACAGAACTCCATCAAAAAGGATGTCACACATGTGACACTTACATACATTTTGCATCAGAAACAGTGACGCCAGCAGGAGCAGAGAGGTGACTGTCCCCCTGTACTCAGCACTGGTGAGGCCACAACTCCAATTCTGTGTCCAGTTTGTGGCCCCTCACTGAGAAAAAGAAACTGAGGCATTGGAACGTGTTCAAAGAAGGGCAACAAAGCTGGTGAGGGGTCTGGAGCACAATGGGGCCATATGAGGAGAGGCTGCAGGAGATGGGAATGTCCAGCCTGGAGAAGAGGTGGCTCAGGGGAAACCTCATTGCTCTCTATAACTTCCTGAAGGGAGGTTGCAGTGAGCTGGGGGTCGGCCTCTTCTCTCGTGTCATTACTGATAGAACTAGAGGGAATGTTTTCAAGCTGCGGCAGGAGAGGTTCAGGCTGGACATTAGGAAATATTACTTCTCAGAAAGGGTGGCCAGGCACTGGAATGGACTGCCCAGGGAGGTGGTGGAGTCACCCACCCTGGGGGTGTTCAAGGAACGTCTGCAGAAATCCCTGCTGAAATCCTGACCTCTGCCACAGGTGGCTGAGTGACACAAAAGCTGTGTCCTTGGTTCCCGGCCTTACCTTCTCATGCCGTTCATCTTGCTCTGCAGCTCCTGTTCTGAATAGTCTTCTTATATTCCCATGTGATGTACCCTGAAATACATCATTTAGTGAGTCTCAACAAAACATAAGACATTAATTGGAACTGTGAAGAAATGTTTTTTGCACTTTACTTGGAGGATGTTACATGCTATACCTTCTTTTCTCAATTGTAACACATGATTTTTTATAAAAAGAAACATAGCAAGTCAGCTCTTCAGTGTGCATATTGATGAAACTTGGTGAAATACAACTTTAGAAAAAGGTAATTTGAAAATTTAAATATTCTTATCAGAATCTCTGCTATTAGTTACCGTTCCAATGTTCTGATTTGATGATGATTCTCTCAGAGCTGTTTTGTCACTCGCCACCTCAAATGCACTTCAAGTGCTTTAGGAGCATCACTGGAATTTTGAATAAACTCGATATATTTTAGGAAAGCTGCTACAGATGCACGACTGCAGTACTTTGGAAAAATATAATCTTGATTGAACGCTGAACAGTGTTATTTAATTATAATCCAGGTAATTAAATTAATTAAACCAAGGGAATCACCTCCCAGTCAGTCAGCTCCCACCAGGGAACTCGCTTCCCTGCCAAGCAGATGCAACCAACACAAGCTGCTACATCACTCTAGGGCCCCACTGAGTCTTCCCAAGGGGTCTCCAAAGGCTTCCCTGTTGACTTCTGGGAACCTGGAAACACTCACATGGAAACCAGTGCCCCCTAATGTGCCCCAGAGGTTTCTCAGGGCCCTGCAATTAGCTCTACAGACATCCAGACATGCCCCAGAGCAAGTATGTGTGCTGTAGGGAGCCCAAGAGACATTCCAGAGTATGCTAGTACTCCTCAGTGCGCTCAAGGGTTCTTCACCTGTCTCTAAATATGCCATACTTGACTTTGTTTTCTCTTCTGGAGCTTAGTTCTCAGCTTTGCTTTCTCATGCCATTTATCATTCAGTTTAGAGATTATTTTAACTAAAATATTTTAATCCACCATATTTTCTGAAAACTAAGAATTGATCCCGCTCAAGGAAACAGAAGAGAAAAACATCACCCACAGGCTGCAGATATTTACCTCGACTTCTCTACATGCCTTCCCCAGTGTGTTTTTCAACTCACCTTGCACAGTGACCCTGGCTTTTGTTTCAGAGTCCTCTGTCTCACAGGTGTACTCCCCACTGTCCTTGGCGGTAGAGTCATGGATGATCAGAATGGCCCCAGTTCCCTCCTGCTGCAAGTCGTACTTCTGGCTTTTTCTGATTGCTTTGCCATCCTTGTACCACCTGATGTTCACATCTGGTTTCGACAGCTCACGGCTCAGGCTGATGTCCTGCCCTGCTGCTGCTGTCTTATCCTCCAGCTGTTTTGTTACCTCAGTAGGTTTTTCTGAAAGAAAACATGCTTTTTGAGTAACATACACTTAGGGTAGGATGCCTCTCTCAAAATACACGCATCTACATGCTGGAGATAAGTTAGAGAGGCACTTGAAACAGACGCCATCCTACAGCCAGCAGTAATCTGTAAAGTACAGACAATAGAATTCCAGGCACCATTAATTCTCTCTTAAATCTACCCCATTGAGGATGATGAACCATGTCTGAAAACTGCCTCTTCCTTCTCTCCACTGATCACACTGGGAGCCTCAGATGATGCTCTCAGATGCACATGTTCTAGATAGGAATTTGTTGTACAGCTAGATGATGTGAAGGCCATCCCTTCAGCTTATACTTAGAGGATATTGCTCCCACAGTTCCCTCAACAGATCATTCCTGATTTACTGTTAATGGAACAAGCTGTAGTGAGATGCCCATTTCCAACACTACCCCAGTGCTTTGGGTAGTTCTCACATTTGTGTCAAATGGTTCCTCCTTTTACTTATTTTTAAGAGAAATTCTCAGTGCTTCGAGGTTCAAGTAGAAGGTTGCTATTCACTTTAACCATATTATGAGTTAGCTCTCATGACAATCTTATCAGAAGACAGTTGAAGGAATCAGACCCCAGAATCTCTCCCATCTCATTACCTTTCACAGACAGAGAGGCTTTGAAGGTTAGACCACGGGCAATAAAAACGACTTCCCCAGAGTCAGTAGGAGTCACACTTTTGATAAGGAGAGTCTCTTACCAACCCACGTTAGAAGCTTTAAATCGCCCACCACTTTCCACTCTGCTTCCATTCAGTGTCCACTTGAACTCATCAATGCTTTCATGGGACAGAATGCATTCAAAAGTGCCATCTTCTACCTCCTGGATTTCATTGTTTTTCAGCCGTTTGCTAATGCCAATATTCAGCTCTGGAAGATAAGAGATAGGTTAGTATGAGGTTTAGATGGAGAAAAGGCATTCGTGACCAATGTGAGTAGCAGTACTGGTGTTTGAACTCAGGATTTGCAGATCATGGCTGCGTTCCTCACTGATGTATTCTCTAAGACATTCTCCTCTCAGAATTACCAGAAAGCTATAAAAAAAAAGAGACGTGAATCTCTTGTCTTTGCTCTGGAAGAACTACAAGGAGAGCAGCTCAGTCCATGGAGCACAATGAAGATTCAATGAGCTACAGAGGGAAAAACCTAACAGAGAGGACAACTCTAGGATGCTGCGTGAGAAAAAGGGTTTTGCCTACGACAAGACATTAAATGTTTCTATTAGCTAATTTGTTACCATCCTACCCCTACTGGTGTTCAAACCATTTCTCCATTTTAGCGATGTTTAGAAAGGAAACATTTCCAGGACATTCTTGACGTGTTTTGTGATTTTCATGGCAAAAGGAGATACATTTACTTCAAAAGCAATGGGAATTTTCCAGACATCACTGCGCTAAATTGCAGAAATACAGTTCTATTGTAGAAACTATTAAGGCTCGTGGGGGAATAGGTGTAAGACATAGTGACCACACTGAATGTGCTTTTAGCACTCCTTCACTTTCCACAGTACTTACCCTGAACGCCGACATTTGACTTGGCAACATCAGTGCCAATATCACAGGTATATAAACCTGCATCTGACTTCTCGAGGTCATGGAGAAGGAGACATAGGGTCTTCCCAGACTGTACCAGCTCATACTTGTTACCAGAAGTGAGCACAACACCGTCCTTTTTCCACACTGGTTTGACCTTCTCTTTAGAGACTTCGCATTCCAATTTAATCACACCCCACTCCTCAACAAAAGCATCATTCAAACACTTCATGAAGACAAGCAGGCTTCTCTGCAATTAAACAGGCAAAACAGAACAACGTGATACAGAAGTTGAGACATTTCCAGTTGTGTTCAGATTTTTAAAGAGGTATCAATAAATCTTTACCATTACTGACGACACCAATATAGAACCTAAAGTGGTTTCATGTCTGTTGACTGAATACGCTTTATGGAATTCTCACGTATTCAGTAAGAGAATACAGGGAACAGGAGGGACAGCCTGCATTGCCGTGGGTGGGACTGATATATGAAAAAATTGGGATGTAGCTCTTCTAAAGCTGGAGAGCTGGCATTGCCCTCACGTGGAGCACAGCTCATACAGCAGGCCACAGTATTAAGAGGATAAGCTGCTGAACACTTTTGATTTTCCTCTTTATTGACTCCTTTTATCTATCTTCTATTTCACACATCAGAGGTTTACACTGGGGAAAAAAGATCCACCAAATGCAAAAGAAAGGAGAAAGAGGAAATCCTTCAAACTCTGAGCGCGTAGAGTAAAAGAGCTTAATTACTGGGGAGAGCAGATTAGAATCACAGTATCCTTAGAATTGGAAGAGACCCTTAAAGGCCATCTAGCCCAGCTCCCCTGCAATAAACAGGGACATTCACAGCTAGATCGGGTTGCTCACAGCCTGGTCATTAGTCATTCCAGAGGCAAAACACACACTGAATGATCTCCCCCTGCAGTCATAAATCCTTGGAGACAACAGCATTGACACTGCATGGCACTGAAGCAGTAAAAAAATTTGCTCCTGTAACTCTCCTTGTGTTAAGTAAAATGATGATAAAAAGCAATTGAATGCTTTGGCAGGACACCAAAACCATCCTCCTTCGTTGATATCTGCTGCAATGGAACCTTCCACTGGAAGAAAGCCCCTGATGACTTGTCACCCCAGAGAGGTTAGCTTTAGAAGCAGGATTGCTGCACAATGGAATGAACTGTCGCTCCTTAGCATCTCTTACATCCAGGAGGGCTGTGATCAGACCCACCTATCACCTTCAGGCGCGCGCTTTCTGACACCTTGTCTGACTTCACTGTCACTGTGCCAGCATCCTCAGGCTTAACCTGCTTCATTGTCAGTGTGCAGCAATTGCCAACGTTCTTGATGTCATTGTAATTGTTGGTGTAAAGGAGGTTGCCATTCAGAAACCATTCCACATCCTCGTCATCATGGGACAGCTCGCAGGAGAAGACAGCAGAGCTCTCTTCTTCAATTTCCACATCCTGCAGGTGCTTCCTTACTTCTACATCGTGGGCTGTGGGGAAACAAGGTGAACTGTTACCACTGTTACTATAAAGCATACTGGGATGTGGTAGAATGGCTGGACTAGATAATCTTTGTGTAATCTTCTCAGTGAAGTTTATACATTTGCAAAGTTAGCAGGAGAGAACGGCAGAAATCAACCTCAAGAAGAGAAATCTGAGGTGAAATAGGACATGGAAGAGGCCACCCTCCCTGCTCATACCTTCAGCTGTCAGCGTGGCCTCAGTCTCTGCAATTCCCGCCTTGCACTTGTACACACCAGCATCATCGGGCTTCAGCTTCAGAATCTGGAGCTCTGCTGAATGCTTATCCCTCTTGATCTTGTACTTCTCAGAGGGCTCGATGGGTGTGTGGCCCTTGAACCATTTCACAACCTTTGGAGAAGGCCTGAAGTCACAGGACAAGATGACAGAATGACATTCCAAAGCTGTCTTGTCCTCCAACTTCCTGGTGATTTGTATATGGTAATCTGAAAAGCAGGGGTGGAAGAGAAGAAAGGATGAGGACAATTGGAAGAAGAGGAAAGTCTCTTGCATCTATTCCATTCCAATTAATTTCATGTTCACAATGGTTCTTTGAACAACTCTAAAGATAAAACAAATGATTGTCTATAGGGAAGGCCATTGATTACATTTCTATAAAGTAATACTGTATAGTATCTACCAAATGCAAGCTCCAGCTCTTGCTCTGTGCTTATTAAATTGCTCCCAGTTGAGGCTTTTATTCAAATAAGAGTGACTTGAAAATATAATAAGTACTTTAGGATGTGAATGGAGACTCTTACACTGGGGACAACAGGAGATAAAAAGCCTGCAAATTTCTTTCAGATAAAATCAATGACAAACTGCATCAAATTTAGGTGCTACCAAACTTAAACTTGTCTACTTCAGAAATACAATTAATTTCACCTGATTTAACTTCTTTGGTATAGCCAAGGACAAAACCTCAGCTCTGTAGATCTGAATAGTAAGCACATCACAACTATTCATACAGATCTTTTACTGAGACGCAGCTGTCTCATTTAGTGTCCAATGACTTTGAACTGGAAATGGTGCAGAACCTCCAGACACACACACAATATTTCAAAGACCCCAGTGAAGGAAGACTGGACATTAATTAATTCTCCATCTTCATGATGTAAACCAAGCCAGGATATGTTACCTCTGACGAGCAGATTGGCTGTGGATTTTGATTTGCCAATTGAGAACTGAATGGTGCCTGTCATATCAGTGGTGGTTTTCAGTATGGTCAGCCGGTGGATGGTGCCTTCTTGCTGCATAATCAAGTTTCTGCCAGCCTGTAAGACTTCCCCACGTAGATACTACTTGGGAGGTTTCACAGAAGGAATGGATATCTCGCATTCAAATTTGGCTTCTTCAGGCTCAGTCACATCCTCATCACACAGCTCCTTTACTAGATTAATGGATTGCTCTTTAAGAAGGATGGAAGGAGAGAAAGCAGAGATTTAGAAGGAATGTAAAAAACCCTTACATTATCACCCTACTTACTCACGTCAGCATTACTGCACATGAACACTACACCTATCACCTCAAAATGCCTTAAAACATCATTAAAAAATACTAGAAAGAAAGGAAAGTTGTTAAGAAGTCAGACAATATGACTGACAACCTGAAGAGAGCCCAGATCTTCTGATTCCCAGTCCAACATCCAAATCAAAACATGACCTTCCCACCCCGATATCAAACTCCTCGCATTACGAAGCTGGGGACTGAACTCTTGAGTAGTGTGCTAACTCAAATGTCTCCCTTTTCTTTATCACACTTAACATCATATATATACCCTAACATTGTATATAGTAAAAAAAACAAACAAACTCTGTGCTCTTTTCAAACAGCATGAGAATGTGAAGAAAAAGACAAGCTATGTTTTTTATCCCTCAACGTTCAAACATAAATCTGAAGTCTAGCGGTAGAAAATCAACCTCCTAAGAAAATAATCTGTTTTACTTAGCAAAAGTAAATCCCAAAAGACAAGCTGGATATTTTGAGGGCAGAAAGGTAGGTAGGTAGGAGTATTTATTTCTGTGAAAGGTCCTGGTGGTGTTTAACTTCCTTGACATTCAAGCAAAGGATGTTAGCTGGTTTATAACATAAGATAATTTAAGCAAAATGATCATCAGAAGCATAATTACCTTTAACTTTAAGATGGGCACGAGATTCTGCCTTTTCTGCTATAGATTTTATTTCTGCTGCATCCTTGACTTGGACGCATGTGTAAGTCAGCGAGTAGGTCTTTCCTGAAGCAGAGAACCACAGAGTCACTAAGGCTGGAAAAGACCACTAAGGTCATCTAGTCCAACCGCCAACTCATCCCTACCAAACTGTGCTCTTGAGAGCAAACCCACAGCTACACTTGGCTTCCTTGAGCAAACAGCTCTGAGGCACATGGCCAGGCTGAGCATCATCTAACTGGTTTCACAGCATCACTGCCTGTTCTCTCATGTCAATGAAACCACCCATTCCCTCACATCCACATCCCACCAAAGCTGCTTAGTGCTCCCAAAGCGAATGCTCACCAGTTGTTTCCAACTTGAAGGTCATCTTCTGGCCAGCAGCCTCGCAGATGTATTCTCCAGCATCTTTCTTCTCCAGCTGCTCCACAACCAGACGCCGTGTTTTGCCCACAGATTCCATTCTGAACTTTCTGGAGGAGGCAAGCAGTCTTCCATCCTTGTACCATTTTACTTCGGTTGGATCCTGTGCTACTTCACAGCTCAGGGAGGCACTTGCTGCCAGGGCAGCACTCACCTCTTTCTGCACCTGCTCCTGGTTTATAAACACAGGTTTTGGCTCTGAGGGAAGAAAAGAAAAAGTATTGACTGAGGGACTGAAATGAGACCATCTTGCAGGTTTGTATGTACAGGTTGGAACAGGTTTAGGTTACCACTTGTGCCCAAACTAATAGCCTTCACTAGAGAATATCAGCTCTTCTGTTAAAACTAAGTGTCAAATCTAGGCAAGAAAGAACCGAGGAACTGAAGGAACCAAGAGGGTCCTTGAACACCAGTCCCATGGTTGCAAGTCACTATGCAAACATATTGAACCCAAAAGAACATCTGTCCTGCAGGCAACCAAAACCTGAGTTCCTTTTACTTAAGACCCACTGTGAAACATCAAAACACATAAACGTGTGATAGTCAAACCACTGGCTGCCTTTTCATGACCCAGAACAGTACTCCTGGCTTCCTGAACAGACTCCTCATGGCCTCTACCATTGCCACAACTGTGACTGTCAAAGGCACAAAGGAAATATGCTCACCAACGCAGTCCTTTGTTCTTTGTGTGTGATTTGCAGATATCTATCTTACTTTGAGCTCTGGGAATAGTCAGCTCTACCAGGTCTCTTACTGTGAGGAGCAGACTCACCTATCCAGATGCAGCCTCCAACATAAAGGCATAGGAAAAAGGCAGTGTACTACTAGGAGAAGTTCCTGCTTCTCCTGCCATGAAAGGCTGCACGTACAACATGCACTCCAGCCTCACTGCACATACTTATCTTAGTCAAATGTTTCTGTGAACAGGAATTACAGTTTGGGATCTCAGGCACAGGAGAGATTTGAATAATATCTTGAATATTGCTTCCACTGTACATATATCAGTAATTATTATTCTACAGACAGACTGAAACAGCACTTTGTGCGAGACTAAAACCAAATACTTTCTACAAACCCAGGCAATCAAGTCTAGGGAAAAAACCTCAGCACAGACTACTGCAACTGGATCACTGTATAATAGAAACTAGATTTTACTTTACTGTTCTCTGCTGTATTTCATACAACACCTGTCTTACCTGTGACATGAATCTTGAAGGTGAGTTTCTGGCCAGCAGCCTCGCAGCTGTACTCCCCTGCATCTTTCTTCTCCACCTGGCTCAGCACCAGCCGACGCTGTTTGCCCTCTGACTCCACCCTGAACTTCTTGCACCAGGTGATCAGTTTCCCCTCCTTGTACCACTTCACCTCCGTCTTCTCCTGGGCCACCTCGCAGCTCAGCGTGGCATTTTCTGTTGGTGCAGCCTTCACCTCCTTCTGCACCTTCTGCTTGTTGATAAAGGCATCCTCTGCTTCTGGAACTGGAAAACATTGGGTAAAATAGACATTAGATATGAACGGCTTGTGACTGGAAGATATTTAAAGTTGCTTCTGTGTCGTATTGGGCCATTTCCTGGAGCAACACTGCTTTACAGTGTTTATCACACATTATAATGCATCCTCAGCACAGTCCATATGGTCATCCCATCCCTCTGTGTAGTCTTTACTATCAGCTGGGACTCTTTATTTTCAGATTTCTTCGAATGAAGACAATGACAGATCTATATATATAGATATATATATACCACACCTACACCCCCACAATCTGTTACAACTCCATATTCCTCCCCATATTTGCCCCCGACAGCCCCCAGTAGCCCCATATCACCCTAAGGCCCCCACAACCCTCTATCTCTCCATACACCACCCCTTAAAGCCCTATACCTGCCCATATCCTCCAATAGCTCCCCACAACCCCTACACACCCTCAGAGCCCCCTAGAGCCCCTAGTCCTCCTATGGCCCACCACAGCCCCATATCCCCCCTACAGTCCCCCTCAGCTCCCTTTACAGCCCCTGCACAGCTCTATAGAACAGTCTGATAGAACTACCTCTAGTAGAAGCAATCTCCACACAGAGATCCTTTCCCAGTGGCACTCAGCCCTTCAGTGGGGTCTAAGAGAGCTGCAGCCAGACTCAAACACAACTGCTCACACAGCTCAGCTGCCTTAACCTGTGCTCCTGACGCTGACACATTGCAGCCCCACATCCCCCTCTGCCCCCCCACAACGGCCACTCCCGCCCACTGCGGCTCAGCCAATCGGAGCCGGCGGAGCTGCCGCTGCCCAATGGGAGGCCGGGGGAGGCCGGCGCTGGGACGGGGAGAGGAGAGAAGAGACAGAGGCAGCACTGAGGTGGGATGGGCTGATGGGGAGTGCGGGGAGGACAGGGGGGTGTGGGGCTGTGGGGCTGTGGGGGGGCAGAGGGGGATGTGGGGCTGCAATGTGTCAGCAATGTGTCTTTTCTTCCCTCAGAGTTATGATGAATGCAAAAGCAATTGCTCACCACCTACCAATCAGTGTCCAGTTAGCCTCCTAGTAGTGGAAGAGATTTACATGAAGTTCTACCCCCTTCAAAACTCCTTCCACAATATGTCATATAGTATGGAATATCCTTTGGCCAGTTTAAGTCAGCTGTCCTAGTTCTGTTTCTTCTCACTTCCTTGGGCTCTCAGCTGAGATTGACTGTGGCTCTGTACAACGCTGCCTGGCAGCAACTGTAAGCATCACTGCGCTATCTCCATTGTTTCTCTAGAATGAAAACGTTGTATTGTATCAGACACTGAAGAAAATAATTCAGTCCCAGCTGAAGCTCAGACATCCTTCATTATCTTGTGCTTAGGATTCTTTCCCTACAGGAAATGTTAGATATTTATTGCTATGTGGTACTGTGTTGTGTAGCTGAGCTGGATTTTGTTATCCTTGAAGAAGTATCTTCCTCTGAAAGGGGAGTAAAACATGATGCTCCTAATGAGCGGAGCAGAGACACAGATCTGATCTGAGTGTTGGTTTCACATTTTTGTGATGCTCTTTGCTGCAGTTTGTATCTCGAGAGAAGCCCTTGTGGTGTCAGTCTGTTGTGTAACCTGCTCTAGTTTTGTGCCTCAAGGAAGAGTGATCCTTTAAACAAATGGTGGCTGTACAGAGGGTATGGGGTGAGATGCATTCCTCTGGCCCCATCCAATGGATTTTCTGTCACAAAGATCATTCTCTCCAGCTTCTCTTCTCTGAGTGGGAGCTTCAGCCCCCTGCACAGGCTGGAGGTCATCCATAGAACTTGCTTCAGAGTTTGTTTCAGGTTGTTATCCTTCCTGGCCAAAAACCAGATACAGTATTGTAGATGTGGTGCAATGAGTGTTGAAGCAGGAATGACTTGTCCTGGTCTGGTTGTGCTGCTTTTTAATGCAGCTGATGATCTTGTTGTACTTCTTTTCTGTCAGAGCACACTGCTGGCTTGCATTCAGCCTGTGGTCTCTCACCACTTGTCCTCCTAGTCCCCAGGTCCTTTCCAACAGATACAAGCTAGTATTTCCCACCTGGGATATTGGAAGATGGGAACTTGCCAGCAGTCAGTGAAGATCTCTGAGACAGCGAGAGCGAGCGAGCTTTGAGTAGACTGGGAACCACTGTCTACAGCAGGAAATAAAAGAAGAGAAAAGATGTTTCCTTGAGCACTTGGGTGGAAATCATTCCTGACTGCTTTCTCATCCACCGGGAAAATCTGCTGATTGAAAATTTGAAGCTGATAGACTTTGGACTCTGTGCAAAGCCAGAGGTAAGAGGATGTGTTAAATCAAATACAATGTGCCCCCAAGTAATGCATGTTTGACCACCGTATGCAACAGGGGCTTGTCCAAACAAACACCCTAAAATCATGCTGTTTTTGTGGCTGACATGTCATTGCATCTTGTTTGGAATGGCCTGAACTGTGTGAGAGTGGTTAACAGTTTGCTCAGAAGCACAGGTAGATTATTTTCTCTAGCTAGACTCCCTGTTTTTGTAGTCTAAGCTGTAGATAATCTTGTAGGTATATCACCTGTGTTATGCAAGGGTCTGTAATAGGAGCATGGGGTTGGTGTGCCTAAGGAACCCTCTAAGGAACTGTATGTAGGATGAGATTGTGGATAGAATAAAATGACTTTTGCAGGTGACGTACAAATCCTGTGATTGCATATGCTTGAACTGAATTGTTTCTTGATCTTCAAACTGATTTCCAGAAGCCTTTATTAACATGTAAGATGGGTGCTGGTAAGAAAGAATGGGAAGACTGCCTTACTGATTCCAAGAGAATTATTTATCATCAAATGATTTTTCCTGGCCAAAGTTAGAGCCTCTCACAGGTAATCGAGACCAACAGGCTGTTGTTGCACAATCAACAGGCACAATCGAGATGATCAGCTGAGGAAAAGAAAGCATCATGCCAAGGGTACTAGATAAGTGAGCAGCTTGAGATCTGCACATTCATGTGCTGCTCATGGTCTTAGACAATATTTGCTTAGTGAGGTCACATTGAATGAAAGCAAAATCTAAGATGAATGAAAATATACAGAGGAGAAGAAGCCTCTGAGGCTTCTGAAGTGTTATGACCAGAAGACATAAACTCTGTTAAAGCAAACGTTTCTCTCTCTTTTTTGTGTTCTTCCAGGGAGGCCTTGATTACCGCCTGAACACATGCTGTGGAAGCCCAGCTTATGCAGCACCAGAGCTAATCCAGGGCAAAGTGTCTATTGGCTCAGAGGGATGTAGAGCGGTGTTTGTTTTCCCCTCTTTCCCTTCCCTCTGCACAGAGCATTGAAAGGCAGTGGAGCTCAGGTAGGCTCTCTTGGTTTCCCTTCTGAATTCTGCTAGGTTGCATTGCTTGGTAGCTCTCAGAAGCTGTCAGTGGCCACAGACTAGAAAAGTGCAATTGGTCTCAGTTCACACAGCTGGCTGGTTTGTCTCTGGCTAATCCTGAACTTCCTCAAGCGACTGCTTTGGGGCTCTACAGAACAGCAGCTTCAGAGATCTCTTTCTATTACTAAGTTTTTGAAAGAGCAATTTGCTCTGTTAATTATCCATCATTTTTGTGCAGTCTGTTTTGTCAGACTTGTCTTTAGCTTCCAAGTTGTAGGTGAAGACTTGTTTCCATTGTAATGCACAGTGTACTAAAAACTGAGAGATGTCTGGAATTTTGGAACCCACTACTTGCAGTTGTTAATCTGTCCAAACTGGTCTGGTTTGCAATGCCCTCATACTTCTTGAAAAGCTCTGCTGTTAAAGGCGGAGCAATTCCTACAAGTGCCATGGCCCCACTGTTGTTCTAATTCTTGTTTCTTTGTTTTCCACACACTGCTTTTCAAGCCTCCTTTTTCTTTACAGTCCAAGTGAGAATTGCACTGTGAGGTGTCTGAACCTTGTTGTGCCTCTACATAAAGAGAACAGCAGCAAAGCCTGACAGGTGACTGTGCTGACAGCTCTCGTAGCCAGTAACACGTAACTGTGCTAAATCCCTTGCGACGGCTTTGATTTCATTTTTGCCAGTGAAATCCTTGTAAAAGGAACTGCAGCAGTGTGATGAGCTAAGGTGAAGATGCTGGTTTTAGTAGTGCTCTAAGCTGAGTGGAAGAACAATTGAATTAGGGTTATATGCTTTCTCTGGGACGATAAGGTTTTTTTTTCTTGAGATAAAGAGCCAGCTTTTCATGGGCTATATGTGGGCTTTGGCAAGGGCAGACAATCCAGTCTGTCAGGAAGCCATTTGAGGTGCTTCAGGTTTGTAAGCTTGTCTTTTTGTTTTTTGAGGCGGATATTTGGAGCGTGGGTGTACTGCTGTATGCTCTGCTGTGTGGGTTTTCCCTTTGGATGATGACAATATGATGGGACTCTACAGGAGGATACCAGTGGATATCAGTGGTGCTAGAATACACTGAGAAGGGAAATAGCTGAGCTTGACAAGAGGCCTTGCTTTTCGGATGGCAGAACATGCTGAGCTGTGGGTAGAAAGGCCTGTCTGCTGAATATTGTCCCTGTTTTTGCTGCTTTGTCTGCCAGTATTTTGTGGATTTGGTTCTACGCTTGGTTGGCCTATGTGGCACTGTAGCCTGATTCTATACCATGATAGCATACAGAATTTAAGGAGAAGTATTTTCTTGCCAATGGGCGGATTTTTTGTATCTGGTTCTTCAACTGGCTGCTCCCTATACTATCTGTAGTAAAAATAGAGACACATCATTTGATTTCCCAGAAATGAATGTTACTAAATGCCAGCTCTTCTCATGTCTACGAAGAGCAAAGTTCTGCATTTGCTATTAGAATTTCCTCTTCCAGAATCAGGAGGTAATGTAGGAACCCACAGATTGCCTTCAGAATCCAACAGTTAGTTCTGTTTCCTTTGGGAGTGCATAACAACCTGAGCACATGAACTGAATGACGTGGCTTTTCAGTCTGGTACAAACTCTGCTGTACACTGAAACTTGGTCCATTTGTAAGCAGGACTTTGTCCATCTCTGCAGGACAGCAGAAAACCCTTTGTGCTAATCATGATGCCAAGAAGCAGAATGCGGCAAATGGCAGATGATCCAACTGCTTCAGGTGTTCATTTCCTTAAAACTGAGAATAGTTTTGGGCTGAGAGTTTGTAAGCAGAACGGAGCTCTTAAAGCTGTCAGAGATTATTTCTGCACTGCTCAATTCTATCTGCCTAACATACACAGGATCTCAGAACTGCGTTGCGTGAACTGGTGGAACTTGTTGAAGTGAACTGGGATGAGCAAATTTTAGAACTTAGTCAGAACGCAGTAAAAAATGGATAATCTCATGGGTATTAAGGTACAGGCTTGCTATTTCTGCACTGAATTTGTTTTTATTTTACATGGTTGTGATCTGAAAGTTGCTTGAAACGCAGGCACCTCGGCACTGTTGTGTAACTGAATTTCACACATTATAGACCCTCAAATATCCTGGAATCTAAAACTCTGACTTGTTTTAAGTCTGCTGCTTGAGTCTATTCAGGGTCATAGTGTCTGTGTGAAGTGGAGTGTGTGGGGAGATTGTTGCTGCAGATCCTGGGAAGTTGCTGTGTATTTGCAGACAATGGCTGCTGTTGGTCACTGGGTGCCCCTGTTCCTCTGCAGAACAGCTGTGCTGTGCATGCAGCACAGCATGCTGTGCACGCCATGGAACTAGGAATCAAGAAGAGATAGAAGCTTGGCCTTGATGGCACGGGCTGTGTGTATAATCAGGAGGGGTGTTAACTCTTTGAAAGGGCTGATAATATCAGGACAAGGGGAAATGGTTTTAAGTTGAAAGAGGGAAGATTTACGTTGGTTGGTAGGGGAAGTTCTTTACTAGGAGAGTGCTGAGGTCCTGGAACAGGCTGCCCAGGGACGTTGTGGATCCCCCATCTGTAGAGGTATTCAAGGCAAGGTTAGATGTGGCCCTGGACAGACAGGTCTAATAAATGTGGAAGATAGGTGGCCCTACCAGGCAGGGGGAGTGGAGCTTCATGATCCTTGAGGTCCCTTCCAACCCGGGTCATTCTGTGATTCTGTGTTCCCCAGATGCCTCTTGGAAGTCATCAAGTCTGCCTCAGTGCTGACCACCAGTGCACTGTCCCCATGGGACTTAATGAGACACTTGGTGTCTCTGGCTGGTATCTGCTCGGTGATAAACATGGACGCGAAGAACTTAGCAATTGTGTGGGCTCCAAACCTCTTAAGGTAAACTTCTTTTTCCTTTTCAACACGATGCTTAGTTCTGCTCTCCTCCAACCCCAGGGGAACAATTTCTAGATGACAGTTTCTACTCACTTGTTTAGCTGGGACTGCTGTGTCCCTGATCATCCAGGATAATTTCGTCAGTGGCATCACTGTTTGCCCACTGCGGAAATCTCCGGAGCCCAGTTTGACAGTTTTTGGCTACAGAAATTCAGACTTGGGGAAATGATCTTGGGGAAATGACTTGTAAGATCTGCCTTTTCTTCAGATCCCAGCAGAGCCAATCTCCCTGCGCCAGTGAAGCTGCCTGCATGGAGCTGCAGACCCAGTCAGCTGTTGTGGAATTCCTCATCAGCCACGCAGATGTCCTCTTCTGCTCCAAATCCACACCAGCCTTGGGAGAGGGAGTAGGTGAGCACCTTCCTCCATTAGCTTGATGTTGATCTGACAGCTTCATCCAATCCAGGGCTTCTCCAAGACCTTTGAAAATTCTATTACTGTCGAGGAGACAGCAGGCTTCTGGGCTTAGGTTAGAATACTGTGCCCCGTTGCTGGGTCATGAGAGTGTCCAAGCCTTACATGGAGAAAACTATCACTGCTGTTAAGATTTTTTGCAAGCAGGTGAAGCTTGATTGAAGTGTGGCTGTGAAGCTTTCTGAGATCCCTGCCCCCTAGTTTTTCTACGCTTTTTGTTTGCCTTTTTCGATACAGTGAGTTGCTCTTAATTGTGGCTGTGTCCTTTGCCACGAGCATACCACTGAGCACACGGTTATTTTGAGCTCCTCTTCTTCCAGTGGCTTGGATGAGCAATTCTGAGAGATATGCAGAACTGGGATGGCTGTGCTGCTGCTTCCTCCTCCGTCTCACCTGTGTTTTTCCCTTGCAGGGCACAGTTCTCTGCCTGGGCCCAAGTCTGTGTGGGTGTCTCCATCCACAAAGCTGCTCACCGTGCAGGAGGCACAGGCTGAGAGGAGAGGTCAGAGCAGCTCTCCTGTTGCAACACAGAGCAGCAAGATACAAGCGGAGGAAGGCCCCGCAGCTGTACTAAGGAACTTGGATGCAATCATTGATTTTCCATCTGAAAGATAAAGAAAGAGGAATTCCCTTTCCAGCCCCCATCATCATTATTTGTGTGATTTTTATTGGTTTACTTTTTGTCCGTTACATCTCCAACGACTCAACTTACACACAGTTGCCCTACGGGCTCAGTGGAGCCACACAAGGGTGCATTTCCTTCCTGGTTGGGCAGGCAGTCACGAGATGCAGAAAGCCACACTGACGTCTATCCTGGTCTGTGTTGGCTGTACCTGGAAACACTGGGGTTTTCCAGATTTCAGGGCCACACACCTGAAACCAATTGTGCTTCTCCTGTAAGCAGAGCTGTTGGTCAGACTTGCAGGCACTACAAATTAAAGATGGCAGTGAGCTGAGGCCGAGGAGGTGTTAACGTAAGAGTCAGAGATGCTTTTGAGCTTCCCTTATGGCTGCACCATTCCTCAGAAAGCAGTTACGCCTGCCAGCTCCTGTCCTGTTCTGCTGTGGAGACTTTACTCACATGGTCTGCATCTTGATTGACATGGTTGAGAGGAATGTAGCCAGCAGGACTTGAGGGCTGAGCTGTAGGAATGGAAGCGTCCTCTGCTGTTTGAAACAGAGCGCGTTTCTAAGCTGTGTTTCAGCAGAAAGCAGGCAGTGCCAGGAATGGGCAACTGTCATCAAGGGCTCGGTGCAGCTCATCACTCACCCTGCACCACGACTGACAGCATGCTCTGTTTTCTCTCTCCAGACTGAGTTCTCCCAGTAAGAGGGCAGAGTCAGCAGCTGGCAGTTGGCGCTCCTGCTTCTGCCTGGGCAAACCATCCCCTGTGGCCAAATGCCAACTGCAGAGCAGTGCCAGGGAGCCTTCCGAAGCAGAAGTCGTGGTCCTGGCAGGTAAGGGTGCAAATCCAGCTTTCAAAGCAGTGCTTGTCAGCAACACAGGTAGAATTCATGCTTTCAGTGGGCTTGTGCCTCCTTCTGTATTCCTGCGTTCGAGCCCGTGCCTGACATCGTTGGTTGACTCCTGTCTTTCCCAAATGAGTCTCACAAGCTGCTTGAAACCTGCTTGACAGGCAGCACCAAGCCTTTGCCTCCTTGGATAGTGAAAGTTTGACGCTAAATGCTGTGTATCTACTCTTTCCAGGTGAATCCATCCCTCGCCAACACAGGAACCCACCAGCAATTTGCAATGATGCACGTTGTGCTTCCATCAATGGAGTGCAGTTAGGATGCATGAGTCACTGCAGTTCCAAGGACAGCCTTCCAGGTGACAGCAATGATGGAAAGAAGGAGCTCTGACCTATTCAGTTTTGGGCCCCTCCATGCAAGAAAACCTTACGTTTCTGGAACGTCTTCAGCTAAGAAGGTAGTGAGGGGTCTGGAGCAAAACCTTACGAGGAGAAGCTGAGGGAACTAGGATTGTTCAGCTTGGAGAAGAGGAGGCTCAGGAGAGACCTTATAACTCTCTATAACTTCCTGAAGGGAGGTTGTAGTGAGCTGGGGTTTGGCCTCTTCTCTTGTGCAATCACTGATAGAACTAGAGGGAAAGGTTTTATGCTGCGCCAGGGAAAATTCAGGCTGGACATTGCGAAACATTACTTGTCGGAAAGGGTATTCAGGCATTGGAATGCACTGCCCAGGGAGGTGGTGGAGTCACCGATCATGGCAGTGTTCAAGAAACGTTTGGATGTGGTGCTGAGGAATATGATTAAGCCGGGAAGTATTGGTAATGGTTGGACCAGATGATCTTCTAGGTCTTTTCCAACCTTGATAATTCTGTGATTCTGAGCTGAGAAGCTTGTCTTGCTCAAGTCCTGCTTCCAAGCTTAACCACCTACAGTGAAGTAGATGTCAATTTTCTGGTGTCCTTCAATTCCATGTCCGCATTTTCCAAAAGAAGGAGGTAACCAGCTACAGTGAAGTGAGCAATTTCAGTGCCTATTTCTGATGGTGGCAATGAGTTCAGAGGTCACACTTAACTGATAGTGCCTGTTTCCATTCTGACAAAGGCTGTAGTTGCAGCTGACTTCCCGAGGCTGCCATACGTGGTGGTGACGCAGCCTTGGGCTTGTGCGTTTGCATGACTCCCACCTTTCCTTTCTGTGTCTTGCAGGTCAGCTGGTGCTGGAAGCGGCCGGTATCTGAGTAGAAATGAAGGTGAGTGTAGGAGCAGCTGCTGAGGGGAGGAAGGAAGTCCATGCTAATGAGCTCTGAAGCATCTGCGGGTTCGGTATCAGAAGAAGCAGAAGTGATGCAGGGGGCTCCCCAGCAGGAAGCTGTCTGATCCAAATGCTTGCTGAGAGTTTGGAAGCCCAAGCCCTTATGGTCTCTGTAAGGGTGGCTAATATAAAGATGTTAACCAAGATGGAGGTAAATAGTCAAAGGTTGTTAGCAAAGGAAAACTCACCAATGTCGATGTTTTGACCAGAAAGCTGAGGCAGTCTCAACTGGGGAGCAATCTCCAAGAAATGCTGCCTCAGTGGTGGTCAGCCCTTAAATGAGGTCTCAGAGGAAGTGGAGTTGAGGTCCACCCCTTCCAGGAGCACAGCTAGATTACTCTCATCTGTGCTCCCGCAGCTGACCCAACACTTGCCTCAGCTGATTAATCAGAGGTTCAAGCTGTGATTTCCCATACAGTCTCTAAGCTGAAGGCAGCATCTCCTTGATCTGATGGTGGTGTGCCTGAGTGAGGGAGTGATCCAAGCTGGATGCAGAAGAGTCATCTTAATTTCTCTGCTGTTTTACTTCAGATGACACCTATTGGGTGTTGGTTTCTTAAAATTTGGATCTAGGAGGTGGCCTCTCCCTTTGCTTCTGGTGAAAGCACAGTAGTGCAGCAGGAGTAGAAGACAAAGAGGTTTTCTTCGTGACAGCAACACCAATTATTTGATTCAAATGTGGAACAGTGATGAAGATGGTGAAGAACAGATACACCTCAAAGACATGCTTGATCACATAAGGAATGAGCATGTGATCCAAGACAGTCAGTGTGGCTTTAGCAGGGGAAGGCCATGCCTAACTATTCAGGTGGTCTTCTATGATGGAGTGACTGCATTTGTGGACAAAAGGAAGGAAACTGATGTCATTGACCTGGACTTGAGCAAGATCTTTGACATGGCCCTCCACCACATCCTTATCTCTAAACTGGAGGGATGTGGATTTGACAGGTGGACCACCTGGTGGATAAGGGATTGGTTGAAAGGCCACAGACAGAGGGTGGTGATTCATGGTTCGATGTCCAGGTGAAGGCTGATAACAAGTGGTGTCATCCAGGAGTCTGTCTTGGGACCAGTGCTTTTTAACATGGTTATCAGTGACACCAATGATGCAATGGAGTGCACCCTCTGCTGTTTGCTGAGTGGTGCGGCTGATGCAGTGGAAGGAAGGGATGCCATTCAGAGGGAGCTCAACCGAGAGGTTGGCCTAGGTGAATCTAATGAGGTTCAAGACAGCAAAGTGCAAGGTTTTGCACTTGGGCTGGAGGAATCCCAGGCATTTCTACAGCCTGGGAGGAGCAGTCCTTAAGAGAAGCCCCGCAGAGAAGGACCTGGGGGTCCTGGTGGATGAAAAACAGAACGTGAGCCATCAGCGTGCTCTTGCAGCTCAGAGAGCAAATGGTCCCCTGGGCTCCATCAGAAGAGGGGATGGCCAGCAGGGACAGGGAGGCGATTGATCTTCATGATCCTTGAGGTCCCTTCCAGCCCGGGCCATTCTATGATTCTGTGATTACACTCACTGACAGAAATAACGGCAGCTGTACAGAAGCTGGATATATTTTGGGACAGTTCTTGTAACCAGCTGATTTTAAGACCTTGCCCAAGTCGTGAGTCTTAATTGCATGTCAGAAGAAAGCTGGGAAAGTGGTTATTGCTCATTCTTTCTCATTTGCTGATTCTTTCTTTAGTGTTCCTTTTCCAAAGGAGATTCTGGTGATGGAAGCAGTTTAAGAAAGAACCAAAGCAGCTCTTGCCAAGAGTGCTTGAAGTCCCTGTGGAGAGAAGCAAAGAACTTGGGCTTCCTCTGGGATGCTCCCCACCATGTCTCAGGAAGGAGACCAACTGCTGTTCCACTTTCTGCTCTGTGTGTGGAAAGGTACGTCTGGGTTTCTTCTGCTTGTTTTTTCTTTCTTTTTCTGGCTTTGAAGGAGAAGGGGTGGAGCAAGGGGAGACCCACTGGTCATTTGTTACCTCAAGAGCAGGATGGATTTTACATTCACTGTGAAAAACCTGGGCTAGTAGCATGGGCATGTTTCAGGCTGGACTCTTCTTTTGCTGCTTGGTTTCCTTTTGGCTACAGGGAGACAGCTGTCTAAAGGTGTGTTTTCAAACCCACTCTCCAAAACCATGTTTCATTGTTGCAGGTGGTTCAGTGTGCTCTTGCAGTGCAGATGCTGTAGTTTGCTGTAGAATCTGAATGGTTTCTGTTCCTAGGAGAGGACTGGGAGGAGGTAGTGAGAAGAGAATTCAATGCCTGAGGTGTATCTTAGTGAGAAATGTTGGCATGAGGTGCTGAAAGTCTTGAGCTGTCAAAGGCCAGTGAGGCTCAGACTCCTTAACCTGCTGGAGCAGGGTGGAAGCAAGGAGTGGGCACTGCCGTCCCACAGGCTGCACTTGGTTCTGGTCTGCCAGGTCTGTGCTGGCCTGGATTTCTTCTGAGAAGTTTGTTGGAGCTGCTTGGAGTAGTGAAGGGTGGGGAAGAAGTGCTGCTCAAGAGCTAAAGCTCTGCTTGATCATTTTGGATGGATTTAACCATGGTATCTGAAGACATAGTTTCCATCAGAATGATCCCAGCATTGTGCAAGTGTCTCAGCTGAAGCCCCTGAGCAGATGTGTGAGAGCACCCTCCTACTCCAGCTGAGCCATAGGAAAGCTGACTGTGCCCAGTAATTACAGCTTCTGCAGATTGAATGTGCTTCCAAGTGTTTTCCTTAGTGATCAATCATGTCCCAGCACTCTGAGATTCCATCTCTGGCACAATCTGGAGCATCTCTGCAATCCTTGGGTGCCCATTCCCACCAGCATTTCTTCCTTTCTCTCTTTAGAATCAGTGTGGTGCAGTTCCCTGTGTTTGTGAGCAGCAGCCAGCAGGCTGCAAGAGATCCAATGGCAGCTTTCAGCACACAGAGGGATGTGATGGGGACAGACTGTCCTTAGTGCCATGCAGAAGGGAGTTTTTACTGTCCTCTATCAAGAAGTATGAAAGAATAGAGTTTGAATGATACTTGTGAGCAGGTGCTGTGCTGTAGGGGATGTCAGGTAACCATTAATTTGGGGGTGCAGGAAGGAGCAGTGAAAGTGATGTATTAGTTTGTGTTTTGACTGTTGGAGTGCAGTTCCATTTTTGGGAGCAAAACTATGGGCTAAGATGGAAAACAGAAGGGAGAAGGCTGATACCTGGATAGTGGGCTGAGCTTTGGTGACTGCAGCCATCTGCAGTAGAAGTTAGAAGTTTTGCACAGTGGGGTTCAGAATGGGAGCTGATGATGAATGGGAGCTGCTCAAGGGACAGACTTCCACATACAAGTTCCAGTGCCTCAATGACTTTCTTGTAGCGAGGAGCCCCAAACTGAACATAAGACTTGAGGCACAGCCTCTCCAGTGTTGAGTCCAAGGGGATGATTACCTCTCTGCTCCTGCTGGCCACACTATTTCTTATACAGGCCAGGATGCCGTTGGCCTTCTTGGCCACCTGGGCACACTGTTGGCTCATGTTCAGCTGAGCATCGACCAACAGCCCCAGGTCCATTTCCTCTGCACAGTCCTGCAGCCACTCAGCCCCAGGCCTATAGCGCTGCATGGGGTTATTGTGGCCAAAGTGCAGGACCTGGCATTTGGCCTCACTGAACCTCATCCCATTCACCTCAGCCCAGTGAGGTTGATCCAGCTTATCTAGATCCCTCTGAAGGGGCCTCCCTTCCCTCAGGCAGATTGACACCAGCTCCCAGACAAAAGACAAAAAGAGAAGAAAGCAGAAATGAAGAAGGCTTCTCTGAGAGCTGCCCCTGCACCTGCAGAGGTGAGTCCTTGTTATGGACAGACACAGCTCTTGTTGTCAGGGCCTCCATCTGTCAGACATGAATGAGACTGTAAAATCCTGAGGGAAGTGGCGTCCTGTTTCTGCACTTGCTTTGTTTCTTTGCAGTGTTTGAAGTGTTACACAAAATGAAGGATAAATCTCTAAAGCAGGTGGTCGGGATGCTGGCATGATGATGTTACTTATGTAATTAGTGCTATTATTTTGTAGTATGTTAGCAGTTTGCTAATAAACAAAAAACAAGGGGGGGTTGGAGGGGTCGGTAACAGAGGAAGGGGTCCTGGTAACAGAGGATGCTGAGAAGGCGGAAATACTGTATGCTTTCTTTGCTTCTGTCTTTAGTGAAAAGGCATTCCCTGAGGAATCCCAGAACCTGGAGGTTAATGAGAGAGTCTGGGGAATGGGAGATTTCCCTTTAGTCAGGGAAGAGGTGGTCCGTGAGTGCCTAGGAAACATTAAGGTCCATAAATCCATGGGACCTGATGGGGTGCATCCACGGGTGCTGAGAGAGCTGGTGGAGGTCATTGCTGAGCCGCTCTCTGTAGTCATTCAGAGGCCTTGGAAACTGGGGAGGTGTCTGAAGACTGGAGGATGACCAGTGTCACTCCGGTCTTTAAAAAATGGCAAGAAGGAGGACCCAGGTAACTATAGGCCAGTCAGCCTCACCTCTGTCCCAGGGAATGTGATGGAACAGCTTGTGCTGGATGCCATCTCCAGAGAACTGGGAGTAAAGCAGGTTATCAGGAGTACTCAGCATGGGTTCACCAAGGGGAGGTCGTGCTTGACCAACCTGGTGGCCTTTTATGAAGATGTCACTGGCTGGGTGGATAGGGGGAGAGTGGCAGATGTAGTCTACCTTGATTTCAGAAAGGCTTTTGATATTGTCCCCCATGACATCCTTATAACAAAGCTGAGGAAGCATGGAATAGATGAGTGTACAGTGAATTGGGTCAAGAACTGTCTGACTGGCAGAGTGCAGAGGGTTGTCGTTGGCGGTGCTGAGAGGGGATTTGATCCAGGTTTATAAATACCTGAGGTGTGGGGGCCATAGTGGCACGGCTGGTCTCTTTTCAGTAGTGCGTGGGGACAGGACTAGGGGTAATGGGGTGAAACTTGTGCATAGGAAGTTCCGCACGAATGTGTGCAAGAACCTCTTTACAGTGAGGGTGACGGAGCACTGGAACAGGCTTCCCAGGGAGGTGGTGGAGTCTCCTTCTCTGGAGATATTCAAGACACGCCTGGACACCTACCTGTGCAACGTGGTGTAGGGAACCTGCTTTGGCAGGGGGGTTGGACTCAGTGATCTCTAGAGGTCCCTTCCAACCCCTACAATTCTGTGATTCTGTTGGAATGTGGGAATGCAAGAAAGAATATTCTGAGCAGTAGCTGTGGAGCGAGATAAATGGCATGAGAAAGCAAAGATGAGAAGTAAGGAAGGCTCCAGAAGAGAAAACAAAGTCCAATAGGGCATATTTAGAGACAGGTGAAGAACCCTTGAGCGCACTGAGGAGTACTAGGGTGCCCTGGAATGTCTCTTGGGCTCCCTACAGCACACATACTTGCTCTGGGGCATGTCTGGATGTCTGTAGAGCTAATTGCGGGGCCCTGAGAAACCTCTGGGGCACATTAGGGGGCACTGGCTTCCATGTGAGTGTTCCCAGGTTCCCAGAAGTCAACAGGGAAGCCTTTGGAGACCCCTTGGGAAGACTCAGTGGGGCCCTAGAGTGATGTAGCAGCTTGTGTTGGTTGCATCTGCTTGACAGGGAAGCGATTTCCGTGCTGGGAGCTGATTGACTGGGAGGTGATTCCCTTGGTTTAATTAATTTAATTACCTGGATTATAATTAAATAACACTGTTCAGCATTCAATCAAGATTATATTTTTCCAAAGTACTGCAGTCGTGCATCTGTAGCAGCTTTCCTAAAATATATCGAGTTTATTCAAAATTCCAGTGATGCTCCTAAAGCACTTGAAGTGCATTTGAGGTGGGGAGTGACAAAACAGCTCTGAGAGAATCATCATCAAATCAGAACATGGGAACGGTAACTAATAGCAGAGATTCTGATAAGAATATTTAAATTTTCAAATTACCTTTTTCTAAAGTTGTATTTCACCAAGTTTCATCAATGTGCACACTGAAAAGCTGACTTGCTATGTTTCTTTTTATAAAAAATCATGTGTTACAATTGAGAAAAGAAGGTATAGCATGTAACATCCTCCAAGTAAAGTGCAAAAAACATTTCTTCACAGTTCCAATTAATGTCTTAGGTTTTGTTCAGACTCACTAAATGATGTATTTCAGGGTACATCACATGGGAATATAAGAAGATTATTCAGAACAGGAGCTGCAGAGCAAGATGAATGGCATGGGAAGGTAAGGCCGGGAACAAAGGACACAGCTTTTGTGTCACTCAGCCACCTGTGGCAGAGGTCAGGATTTCAGCAGGGATTTCTGCAGACGTTCCTTGAACACCCCCAGGGTGGGTGACTCCACCACCTCCCTGGGCAGTCCATTCCAGTGCCTGGCCACCCTTTCTGAGAAGTAATATTTCCTAATGTCCAGCCTGAACCTCTCCTGCCGCAGCTTGGAACCATTCCCTCTAGTTCTGTCAGTAATGACACGAGAGAAGAGGCCAAGCACCAGCTCACTGCAACCTCCCTTCAGGAAGTTATAGAGAGCAATGAGGTCTCCCCTGAGCCACCTCTTCTCCAGGCTGGACATTCCCATCTCCTGCAGCCTCTCCTCATATGGCCCCATTGTGCTCCAGACCCCTCACCAGCTTTGTTGCCCTTCTTTGAACACGTTCCAATGCCTCAGTGTCTTTTTTGCAGTGAGGGGCACAAACTGGACACAGAATTAGAGTTGTGGCCTCACCAGTGCTGAGTACAGGGGGACAGTCATCTCTCTGCTCCTGCTGGCGTCACTGTTTCTGATGCAAAATGCATGTAAGTGTCACATGTGTGACATCCTTTTTGATGGAGTTCTGTGACTGGAGTTCAATGGATTTGAGAGCTGACTTGAAGCCTGTGGGCATCACCCAGGAGTTGGGGTGAGAGGATGAGGTGTAGGAACAGGAACCTCTTTGGTCATTATTAACTCCCAACTTTTTGGTCAGGAATCTCTGTGTGTTTCTTTATCATGTAAAGAACAGAGTCATTGGGCAGCTTGTGAATGAATTGATTCACGCCTGCTGATTGGTGCTGTTCTCTACAGGGAGCTGCAATGGAAATGGACACTTGTGGTCCACTGTCCAGCCCCCTCCCGTGTTGGATTTTCTGGGCTTTGAGACACGTCTTCCAGATGCACTTTGTGTTATTTCTGATGTGTGACCTGTTGAGCTCCAGCCCCAAATGAGGATTCAAATACTACCACAGCAGTCCATTGGGACTGTAGTATTTCTTGCTAAACAGAATTCGTGTGCACCCTTGTCTTTCGTCTGCACAAAGGATCTTGTAATCATCTCTGTCTGTGTTTCTTTTAGAGCCAGAGATGGAGCAGAGAGGAACACAGACTTGGGTGAATCTTCATTCAGGAGCAGGGACACGTCATGCTCATCTGAGGTGTCTGGCTGACAACAAGAGCAGAGAGGTAAGTTTCATAGGGTCGCGTGCCCATTTTATTTTATTTTTCATTCATGATGCATAGAGGCGTTCCCCAGAGAAATTGAGCATTTCTCAACTGAACTTTCTAGAAATGAGCTAGGCAGTGAAAATGGGTTTGAAGCATTCCTAAGAGCCCCGCAAGAGAATGCTGAGAGTTAATCTGGCACCCTCCTTTGGAAACGTCTGTTGTCTGTCAGCTCTTCAACTGTGCCCTAACACCTCCCATTGCGCTGCCACACCAGGATAGAATTCCAAGCCCACACTGAGTCCTGGAATGTTGTGGTGCCGTGTTGGAATCAGATGTGACCACGTGGTCTTGGCTCCCCGCCTTGTGGGGGGTCATGGTGGACCAGGCTGTTGGCCGTTGGTGATGTCATAAGCGGCTGGAATGAGGGGAGGAGCGGTGCGTTCTGTGTTCCTTTGTGGGTAAGCTAGTGGTCGGAGTGGTTGGTTGTCTTGTTGGTCTTGTGCCTTTAGTGCCGTTAGTTAGTTAGTTTTGTTAGTTAGTTAGTTTTGTTAGTTAGTTAGTGTTGTTAGTTAGTGCTGTTAGTGTTGTTAGTTAGTGTTGTTAGTGTTGTTAGTTAGTGCCTTTAGTTAGTACCTTTAGTTAGTGCCTTTAGTTAGTGCCTTTAGTTATTGCCTTTATTGCCTTTTTCTTCACACCGTCGTGTGCAGCAGCTTGTAGGTAAGCTGAGCTGACGTGGGATGGATGGGTGGGCAGTGAGGTGTTGAGAACTGCTGGCTGTCGGAGCTCACAGCACCGTATTGCTTACTCTTGACCATCAGACGTAATTTTCCCCTGGTACACACGTTCCAAAGGGGGTATCAGTAAAGTTGGCACCTGTCCCGTGCTTCTTCCATTGTCTTTGCTCAGTAGTGGAAGCATTGTAAAGTTGCTGGGTGGACAGGCATCACGTAGCCTGAGACTCAGCATGTCTTGCAGCAAGTGGATGGGACGGTTGTGCTGTGTGTGTTATTCCATGGATGTCTTAGCCCTGCTCACTGACCTGCTCTTTCTCTCTCCTCTCCTCACCCTCCACCCACTGCCTCGGTGCAGCTTTTGCTCTCATTCCATCTGAGCAAAGCGACAAGGAACTGCTGCAGATAGCTTGAAGTGATCTCACTGCCAGGTACGTGCCATGTTTTGTCCCCGCACATGGTTTTGCCGCAGGGTATGCGAGGGTAGTTCTGACGAATTGTACCCATACTGTGCTGTGTGAATACAGAAAACAGAAATGTGTTTCCGTTCTGTTCCAGCACGTCACAGCTGCTGTGATGGGCGTCGCGTGCATGGCCGGGGAGGAGAGTGGGGCTCCCCAGGACAGAAGATCTCCAGCGGAGCCCTACCAAGTTACGGAGGTGATGCCTCTGCATGCTGGTGAGTGAGGTTCTAAAGCGGGGTGGGCAGGGCTGGGGCAGCGAGTGCCCCCTGCTCCACACCAGGAACCCTTGTCACGGGCAGACTGTGCCAGGGGAGCGAGCCCAGGGCCGGAGAGGGCAGAGCTCCTTCTGCTCCCGCCTGCCTTTGGCCCCTCTATAGCACTGCTCTCTCTCCTTGCTCAGATGCTGAATTGCTGCCTCTTTCTGATGTGGAACAGGAGGCATTGGACTTCATCCAAGCCAACACCATCAGCATGGAAATGGTAAGAGCAGCCATCTCCATCGTGGCTATACCTGCATCTCCAGACGGTCCCTCTGGCTCTGCCTTCAGGCTGCAGGAGGGCTGATGGCCGGGCAGAGCTGCTGCTGTCCTGCAGCTGTCCTGTGCTGCTCCACACCCCGCAACGCCTGGTCCCCCTGGCCATGGCTGTCCCCACTCACACTCCTCGGTCTCTGTGTGCTTGCCAGGATCTGGTGCAGAAGCTGCAGTTCCTCAATTCCATTTGTATACTGTGCAGCATGGCTGGACAGACGAGCCTCACACTGAGCCATGATATCTTCTGCTTGCTGAAAAATCAGTGCAAGAAGATTGAGGTGAGGGGACATGGCACCCAGGTAGCTGCACCCTGTGAGAAGGACAGGACAGGGGGAGAGGGAGGCAGGGAAATGATGCACAGACACCCAAGTGCCCCAGATGGGACTCCAGGTGCTGCTGAGAGCTCAGCAGTGGAGGTGGACAGCAGCACCAGTGTGCCAGTGTTTGTCAAGGGCCACTGGGGCGACTCAGGCCCTAGCGGCCGGTGGCAGGTTTGCTGTTGCTGGGTGCTGGCAGCTGCCAGGTGCCATCCTGATTGTGCTTTGCAGGTTCTGTTGCGTGAGGAGCCCATGGAGCAGCTGAGCACCGGCCTGAGATACTGCTGCATGAACACCATTGCTGCCTTGAGGTACCTGCCCAGCCCCTGCTTTTGCCAGCACATCCCCCAGGCACCATCCTGGTGGCCCTGATGCAGCTCCCCACTAAGTCTTGGCCCTCGCCCCAAAGCTGGTGACATCAGGACTGTCCTCTGACCCAGAGCAGCCCCGTAGGGGAGGAGGCACCTCCTGGCAGGGCTCCCCATCCCTCTCAGGGAGCCTTGCCCAGGGGAGGACCTGTTCCAGCCCTGCCTCAGCACCCAGGCACCGCTCCTAGCATCAGTGTCTCTCTAATTGCAGCACAGTTAATGCAGTTACAGAGGAAGAAATACTCCATCTCTTCAAGGTGTGCTGCAGCATCGTCTTCTATCTTCCTCCAGCCAGGGCCTTGAACATTTCCCTCTACAACCAGGTATGTACTGGGCAATCTACTGTTGACCCCATGCCTCTGGGCTGCCGCTTGCATTACTTGTGTCCAGAGATCTATCAAGATGTTTGTGGGACAAGGTAGCAGCCTTGCTTGCCCTCGCCCCTCTCACTCTTGCCTTGGGCTTGGCAAACACCCTGTGTTGTAGCCTGCTCTGAGTGCAGCAGCCTTGCAGGGTGCCCCTGTGCACAGATCTGTGGGTATCCTTCCTTGGCAGCCAGAGGGGTTCACAGCAGTCTACTGGGTATGAAAGGGAACCCTGAAAGACTTCCACAACCCACTGTTCTCTTTAGAGACCCTGGAAGCTATGGACGACATGCTGCAGATTGTGCTAGATGTCTGTCCCATTGCCAGTGTCAAGAGTCGGCTGCAGGGAATCTTGGAGGTCTGTCTATTGTGAAGTTCTGCCCCCACAGCTCCCTTCTAGTAGTTTATCCCACTCCATGGAAACGGCGCTGGCAGTAGTTGGAGCCAGCAAGGGACCCTGGCGGCAGTAGCCCCATGATGGGCTTGGCTTAAGCTCAGGGGAAGCCTGGATGGATGCTGTGATTCCAGCTAGGAGCTCAGCAGACCTGCAGTGGGCATCAGCAGCTCCCAGGCTAACCAGCAGCTCCTCTCCTCACAGGTGCTGCTGCCTTTCAGCATCTCCAAGACACAGGCTGTGTGTGAGAGGGCTTTGGGGCGCATCTGGAAGCTTAGTGGCTTCATGACCAGCAGTTTCTGGCAGCAGGTAAGGAGACATGAAAATTGTGTACCTGTGAGAAAAGCTGCGGCTCAGGTGTGAACCCTCAGAATGCTTTTGACATGAAGGGAGGGTCTTTATCCTTCCTTTTGCCTGTGCTCATCCTGCTCCAGATGCTATTCTCTCATTCTGTTTAACATGCCTTCCCTCCTTTTTTCCTTCTTACTGCAGCCCCTTGGAAAAAACCTTGCCCCTTCTCAGAGGACAGACATTGCCCTTGTAACCCTGGAGAAGATCATTGGGGACTATGGTTTTGATGAGAAGAAGTGGGCTGAGACTATGCTGGATGTGCTTCGGAGAAACCCTGGCACCTGGCTGATGGATGTAAGCAGAGTGAGGCAACCCTGCCCGCCACAGCTCTTGGGAACTGAAGCCATTTGAAGGCAGCAATGAGCTGTGGGAAGGGCAGTAATAACACAGCCTGGGAGGCAAATGGCTGCAGTCCAGTGGCAGCAGCAGTCTCCCTGTGTTCTCACAACAGGTGCCAGAGATTCTGGGATTCATCCACGCCAACCTGAAGATCCAGAGCACATCAGTTCAGCAGATCCTGCTCTCAGTGCTGGATATGCTGACCGTCCAGTTTCCCAGGGATGTGCTGAGGAGTGTGTTGACCGACCTCCCACAGAATGACAGGTATCAGCCCAGACAGCCCCACACATTTGTTCCATGTGAAGAGCAGGGCTCAGAAATGGTCTGGCTGCCAGAGCCAAGGAAAGCTGCAGGACATCCCAAGGAGCAGGCCCTCCATCCCACTGTGCTTTCCAGTGCTGGTGGGCAGCTCAGGGCTGCAGCAGCCAATACCAACCATGGCAGCCCAGAGCCCCCCATCAGGCTCCTGCCTGAGCCATGGTGCTGTGGCTAAGGCAGCCCTGCTGACGCAGCATTGCTCTCTGTTTATAGCACTACCCTGGACATACTGAAGAGTGTGCTGACCCTGCTGGAAGCATCCAAGCGGATCTGGGATGAGCTCAGCAGTGTTCTACAGGACCAACAGCTGTGTGAGATATTGAGCATCAGCACAGAGGAGTTGGGCCTCCTTCGCTTGACTGTGAGTTACTGGACAATGCACCGTGCTCTCCTACAGAGCACTGGTAGCTCAGGCTGGGCTGTGTCTCCCTAGTGCCCTGCCTTGAGCTGCCAGAGCAGCCAGGAGCTGCAGGGTGCAGGATGTCCTGCTGCCTCTGCCTGCCTCTCACTGCTGTGTTGGTTTCAGGCGATGCCTCCCACTGAAGAGCTGGTGAAGGAGCTGTGTAAGCCAGCACTGCTCCAGAAGCTTCTGAATGTGGAAAGCCTGCCAGTGCTCTGGCTGGTGCTCAGACGTCTCGTGCTGCTGTCTGATAGACCTGAGACGGTGAGCAGGACCTTGTCAAACGAAGGCCTCATGTTGACAGCCTGGCGCTGGGGCAATGGGCAACACTGTGCCTTGGCATCTGTCCTCCTGATGGAAAGGAAATTGTGTGTTTTGTACAGGCAATTGAAATCCGGGCCCTGCTTCCAGGCGTCATGGAGAACCTGCTGTTTGCCAACACAGCCATTACTGTGAAGGTGCTGAATATTTTCAGGAATGCAATGCACCATCTGGGGAAGAGGCATGCCAGTCCGTTTGCTCTGGAGCTGGCTGAGAAGATCCTGCCTCTTTTTAATCACGTAAGTCTGTTGTGGGAGGCTGAGCTCTGCGGGTGGGTGCTTGACAGGAGCGTCTTCTCCTTTCTTTCCTTCTCTGGGCTCTCAGGAATGACATGTCCTGTGGGCTCTGTAGCACTGCTGGCCGTGTCCCTGCTAGTGCAGCTTGGTTGTTCTTGGTGATGTCAGGCCCCTGTGCTGGGGCTCAGCCTACACTCATGCTCACCATGGGCAGTGAGAGTGTGCTGCTGAGGTCTGAGGTCCTCCTGTTCTCCCTCAGGCATCATCTGAAGTGCGAGAAGGTTCCATCCGCCTCTTCATGGATGTGATGGATGCTGTGCTGTGGTCTCAGAAGGGAAGCATGAAGAAGATCGTGCGCAGGGCCCTGCACCCTCTGCTCTTTCACATGAGTGACGAGACCCTGAGCGTAGCACAGGTACGAATTTCAGAGCTGAGCAGTGTGCAGGCAGTGGTGTGCTGACAGTTCAGCTGTGATGTGCAATTGAGAGCAAGTTCAGCAAGCATTCAGACACTGGGATGTGTGTCTGTGTGTGTGGTGCCATGTCCCTGCATCTGTTGTTCTGCAGGCATCTGGGGAAGCCCTTGTGTCCTGTGCAAAGTTCCTGAAGTGGAAGGAGCTCAAGCAGCAGACCCAGCAGAAGAATACAGTGGGGATCATGAAGTGTTTGGTGAGGACAATCTCACAGCCCCCACCTTTTTGCTGGGGGAAAGGGGATGCTGGAGGAGGGGTTGCAGCAGCAGCTGTGGCTGCTCTGCAAGCCCCATGCTCTTGTTCTCTTCTTCAGCTGCAGCAGGACAGAAAGGGAGTGGAAGGGTACCTGCAGCAGAGCCTGCCATACCTGGAGGATTCTCAGGCCTCCTTGCGATGCGAGGCTGTCAGATTCATTGGTGAGCCCAACCCCTGCGTCCCTCTTTGGGCCCTGCCCTGGCAGGAAGGCACAGCCCTGAAGCCCCCAGGTACAGCCTGCCCATGCCGGTAGCCACAGTGGGTGCCTTGCTCAGGTCCCCCCTCAGGTGCCGTCCCTGCCTGCAGCATGGAAGGGGAAGCAGCTGGGCTGGCGGGGTTGGGGTCTGAGCTTCTGGCAGCATGTTGGGGAGTGGGTGTCTGACAGAGCTCTTTCCCTAGGGCTGATTGGGAAGCACGCCAGGGAGCAGAGTGAGGAGATGCTGAATGAACTCTGCAGTGGTGAGTGAGGGCAGTGCTGTGTGTGTTGGGGCTGGGGGCAGAGCTGGGCAGCATGCAGCTGTGCTTTGCCCTGCTGCAAGGAAATGCTGCAGGGGCAGAGGAGCATTCATGGCAGTCCTGAGCAGTGTCTTCCACTGACCCGTCAGTCTCCCGTGCTCCTCCTGGCCAGGAAAAGCAAGGAGTGGGGCTGGCAAGGCCCAGAGTGGAAGCTGGTGGCTCTCTGTAGACTGGGGGTCCCATCTCTGCTCTGTTTCCTTCTGTTGCAGCCCTTCAGCCTTTGGAAGATGACCCCCATCTGACAGTCTGTTCTATGGCATCTGAGACCATCCAGAAGCTGAGACACCAAAGGCAGAAGGCGGCACCAGCACGGAGAAGGCTCCCAGCACTTTTCCGCTGGTCCTGCATAGCCTTCTGAGGGATAATTCTTGTTCATTAACGTTGCTAGGACACCTGTACAGCAACGTTGCTGGGACATGTGTTCCTGTCACGCAAGACAGACCCCCTGAACAACAGCGGGAGCCTTGGAGCACAGACATCTTGGAAGAAAGAACAGGAACCAAGCTGGTTAGAACTGGGTCTGTAGTTAGCGATTAATTAAATTGAAAAGCACAACTGAAAGCCTTTGGAAGGAAGATCTGGAGAATATGACCACTAGAGAGCAGCACGTATGCACACAGATGCAGAACTGATCATAATTACACTGACTAAATTGTAACTCCTCGTATGAGTTCTTGGAACTTAAACAAGCAAGCAGAAAAGTTGTGGTTTATTCTAGCTTTTGCAAAGCCGGAATGCTGGGCAGCAAAGCTCCTGCTTGTTTATAGTGCTGTGTGCCTGGACATAAGTGTCATGTGGAAAAAGACAAAGAAACACATTTTCTTTGCCTATGTCTTGGAGAGCCAGGAATCCAGAATTCAAGATCTTTGCTTTTGAGTTTGCAATTCAAAACCGGATTAGAAAGGATTCTGCAAACTTTCTTTGATGACATTAGACTCTTCATTAACAACAGTACTGTTTCTAATACTACTAATAACAGCAACACAACAACAAAATAATGGAAGATGAAGGAAGACATGGGGACAAGAGTCACTGGAGGAAATTTCTCCTTTGAACTGAATTGGTGTTAGTGTCCCCGTGCACAAGAACCAAGGAGAGAGCAAGCATGTTTTGTACTCTTCAGAATGCAGTGTGGTTCATCTTATTGTCATCCAAATGAGACCGGGATTTCACTGCATTGTTGGAAATGGGAAAACAGTGCCAAAGTTGCATGTTTTGAAGCGGAAAAATAGTAATTTTAAAAACCCACAGCAATAGAGTAGAGAAGATCACCAGCAAAGCCTGTATCACTTGACCTCAGAGTAAAAGCAACAGTCAACCAAAGAAGCGGATGCTGATCCATTTCATGCACTTTTGTAAGGATGTGAAAGCGAGCAGACTTACCTGAAGGTGGTGTAACGTTAGTGGTAAACATCACCAAGCTCCCTCCAAAAGTGGACTTGACCTTTTGTCTCTGCGACCATCTACGTACAGAGGGAGCTACTGGAGAGCTGTGCTCGGATCCTTCAGTTTTCATGTCTCTTACCATCTCTCTTCCAGGAGATCTTGCGAAGAAAGGCTTTTCCTGTGAGGATGAAACACAGATAGGAAATGTTACATCTAGTTTTGCTGTGGGAGTTTACCTCTGTGTGTGACACATTCATTCTTCTGACAGCTGCTAACACTCAGTTTATTAATAAAAATCATACCTTTATTACTTTGTGCCTTGCAGATTAATCTGAATGTAAGAAAATCGGGTTGACTTTGTTTGCTTCACTCAACATTGGCCACATCAAGATAACAAAGGACATTGTTTTCAAGAATAATTGCAGCTATCTTCCAGTTGGCTTGTGCTTCTGTGTTTCTGAGAAACACCATCTAGCAATTTCTTTTTCTTCTTTTTTTGCACGAGTCCTGGATGCTGGTGTGTGTTGTGCTCTGTTGTTTGCTGACCAGCAGGTGAGAGGACTGTGTTTTGTGTTGGGTGTTGAGTTTTGTCTATCTCAGGGGCCATCCAATTGGATCCATCCTCTTTTTGCAGTGTTTAGGGACAGTTAATTTGCTGTTGCCTGGAGCTATGTGTGAAGTGCAGGACTAGAAGCTGTGATCGCTGAATCTCCTTGGATGAGCCCCAGCTCAGGTTCTCTCACACCAACCAAGAACATTTTTGCCAGCCCTGTTGTATTGCTGCAGCTCAGTGACCCCGACAATCTTCCCATGGAGTGCCGAAGACGGAGGTGGGAGCCTCCTTGCTGAGATCTGCTAGCAAAGCCCTGAGCGGCTCTAAGGTCGGAGCCTGTTGGGTCGGTAACACTGTGTCATGGTTTTTTGCTGTTGCTGTCCATATTCCACATCATAACATCACATGCAGTATGAATCATTAATTGAGGGTATAAATAGTGGAATCATGTACAAAGGAAAAAGGGTTAAAGAGAAAGTAACTTTTTGTTTATAACTGAACAATACGGATTGCTAAGGGAACGTTATATGGTATTAAAGGTGTTTGAATGGGACAAACTGTTCTGATGGTATAAGAAAGTGTAACTGAGGGTATGTGGAAGTGTAATAGAGGGTATGTGGAATTGTGATCGAGGGTATGTGGAAATGTGGAAGGAGGAAGGCTGAGGGACCTGGTCTAGGTCCTGCTATCCTGGAAAGGCAGCCTGGGGATCTGGCAGTGTGTGTGCCAAGTGGCTCTGTGTGCCTATGGGTGTGTACTGAAGGGCACCCAGAACTGCCACTTCCCCTTGGGACATAGGCTTGGAGCATCAGTTGCTATGTTACTCTCTGAGAAGAGGATTCAGGCCCCAAGTCTTGCGTCCAGCTTGGTGATTTGGATTGACTCTGGGGCAGCAGTGGATGATCTGCAGCCCTGCAGCTGAGTGCATGAGGCTGATTGTGATCTCTGCTCTGCCATGTACCTACAGCAAATCCCAAGAGCACACAAAGATTGGGTCTGTACCCTGGCCTTCATCCCTGGCTGCCCCATGTTGTTGAGTGCGTACCAAGGAGGCGTGATCAAAGTCTGGAACATGGATAACTTCGGCCCAGTTGGGGAGATCAAAGGGCAGCCCCATCAACGCCATCTGCACCAACTCCAAGCACATCTTCACTGCCTCCAGGTGAGCCTCGGGCTTGGTGCTCCCCAGATCCTGCAGGAGGTGAGAGTGCCCTGTGTTGACTTGTCATCCCTGGGCCTGGGTGGGTTTGCACTGAGTGGGGCCAGGAGCCTGGAGGGCGAAGAGGGCAGAGGGGATCTTGCAGCTTTCTGGTCCCTCAGTGCCTTCCTCTCACCTTGCTGTCTTAGTCTGTCCCCTGCCCGCTCTCTGGGATATCCCCATGCAGGGTCCCCTCTTCCCTGGCGCTGGGCATCCCCTGCTGTTCTTGGGGAGCATTTTGGCAGCAAGACTCTGAAATCCACTCTCTTTTGTTTGTGCAGCAGCCGGAGCTGCGCATCTGACCTGGCTCACCCTGAGCTTCCCTGCAGAGATCTCTGAATCCCAACTGCAACGTCTGCTGACCCTCTGCTCTTCCCTGGGTACCCACTTTGCTCTGCAGTGGGGTGGGGAAGGGCTGCAGATGGGTGAGGATGGAGATGGTTGTGCCAGGAGCGGAGTGTGGACGGGTTGGACCCTGATCCTGCACGACTCCCCCACGGCTGCACACCTGAAGGACAATCCTACAGAGAACGATGGTGCATGGCTGGAGCCCTTCAGAAGGCTGAAGGCTCAGCCCAGGAGTGTCAATGAGGACGCAGCCTCTCCAGCTGCCCTGCTCATGTTTCTCTGCTCAGGGGGCCGACGAGGCCCTGGTCTCACACTGGAGCTTTCTTCTACCTCTCCTGTGGTCCCTTGGAGCATCCCCTGCTCCATCCTGCCCTGCCCCGCGCTGGGCTCGTGGGGGAATGTGGGAATACAAGAAAAGCTGTTCAGAGCAGCAGCTGTGGAGCCAGATCAACAGCCTGAGAACCAAGGACACCTCTGGAAGGAGAAGAAGGGACTCACGGCTCTGATTGGATATGTTAGAAAAAAAAAAACTTGTGAAGGTTTATAATGGATGTGAGAACTTGTAATAAAGGATTTGGATCATTCACATCTGAGTCCGTGCTTCAAATGCTGCAGGGGAATGGCTGCGTTGAGCCCTGGGAGTGGTATTCTCTCCTTATGCGCTCTCACTTCCCTTTGGTCACTGAAGAAACGACTTTTGAACTCGGACTTAAGGATTTCTCTGCATGATCCCATTGGTGCTGAACTCGGATCTCAGAGGAGCTCCAGGATGTGCCCCATAAAGCACAGACCAATTTCTTTCTGCTTTCTGCAGCCCCGTTTGTTTCGTGTCACCAGTCCTTGTTCAAACCACTGCAGGGTGGGAATTTCTGCACACCTTGAAACAGGAGCATCTCTATTGACTTGATGGAGTCTGTCTTTTATCATTCTGGGGATGGGGGGGGGAAGAAGAAAATGCAGTTTCCATGGCCTGGTGGAGGGCACGATGGCATGCGCAGGGTCACCCTGCCATGGACAGGATGGTGGCTGCTCCTGGGTCACAGCTGAGCCCCGTGCTGTGGGGCTGGGCAGGATGGATCACAGGACCCATGGTTGCCCTGTGACGCACAGCACTTTTACAAAGTAAAAGAATCAATTTCCTTAAATATTGAGCATCCATACGTAAATTGCAGCCTAGTGGAATCTTTTCCTATCCAAACAGAATTCTTTATCTATTTCTGTTACATAAGAAAAGCAAATAATTTTTTATCGGTCGACTTTGAAATTCAGGCAAGTGTTCACTTGAAGTGTTATGAAGTGTCAGCTTTTCTAGAGCATTTACTTTTCATGCTCTTAATTTCTCATTATCTCGCCTTATTCTCTTGCCACGTCAGTGTTTTCATTCGATGGCTTCCATGTGACAAGTGCTCTTGCTGTGTGAGCGATACAAATGTAGCTTTAAAAGTGGTACAACTTGCTATTAAGGCAGCTCCCCTCGGGAATTCCTTAAAGCTGCAGTGAGACAAGGCACACAAGAGAAACTTTGCTATGCACAGCAGGCTGAGCCCTCCTGCAGTCCCAGCTATGGAGTGCTCTGCAAAATCTGTCTCTTTTTGCTCCTGATGTGCAGAGGTTTGATCTGCTTTTGCACCAGCAAGAGAGAAGTGGCACCTCACACTTATATTTCTGAATATTCTTGCTGCATTCAGTGGGATGTAAGCAATAAATAAAGAAATAAAATAAAAATATTATTGCTTTGGTTCTCAAAAAAAAAAAAAAAAGAACTGCCCAGCTTAATTTTGCTCCAGATCCTTCACTGCTTGGTTGCCTTTCACTGGACAAGATTTAGGGCCTCAATATCTTTCTTATAGTGAGGGGTCCAAAACAGAACACTGATAAACAGACCGGTACTGTGATCAATAGAACTTGAGGAAGAAATTCATCTTTCATGAGGAGCTCCTCTTTGAACAGCACCAGGAACTAAGACAGGTGTTTGATTATTTCCTGCTATGAGGCAAAGATGGATCAGCAGATACAGCTGGAATCTATCTCTCTCCTCCCCACTTTATTCCCCACCTTCAATTCTTTTTGGAAAGGAAATGCTGCAAATCTGGACTTATTTGGGAAATCACCGTGCACACAATGAAAGCACCGTGCACATGAACAAGGCAAGATCCTGGATCAAGCTTTCAGTGGAAGGGAAATGCCTGAAAGGATTGAGCAAAGTCCTGGCGAAAAATACCTGGGGTTCCTGTTGGTGGGAAGCTGAACATGAGCCAGCAGTGTGCTCTCACAGCACAGAAAGTTAACCATATCCTGGGCTGCATCAAAAGAAGCACGGCCAGCAGGGCAAAGGAGGCGATCCTGCCCCTCTACTCTGTGCTGATGAGGCCTCATCTGGAGTACTGCATCCAGATGCAGAGTCCTCAGTACAGGAGAGACATGGACCTGTTGGAGCATGTACAGGTCACTGATACATGCCATAGAACTGATTCAAGGGCTGGAACACCTCTCCTATGAGGACAGGCTGAAAGAGCTGGGGCTGTTCAGCCTGGAGTACAAAAGGCTCCACGGTGACCTGAGAGCAGCCATGAAATCCTTAACAGGGGAAAGTAGAAAGAAATACAAATAAAAGAGATTTCCATTAGGATATTTAGCAACACAGTCAGTAAGGGAAGTCAGTAAGGCACAGATGATTTGCTACATACTACCAGAAGAAGAAATAAATATTACAATTCAATGGTAAATTCAGTTGTATTCACTTTTACTTCTTCATAGACTAAGATCTGAATACATAGAAAACCAAGAGAAAATTTATTACAGGGATTATAGCTCTTTCATTAAAAATGTCTGAAACTTAATAAAGAAAGTCAGCCAGGGATGGATTTATTGACCATATCAAATATGACCCCTGACTTCAATTCTTTGTGTTGCTTTTTACAAGGAAATGTTCTCTTGGCAGTGGGGTCAGCATATTTGGTGTTGAAAGATGCTATAGAGCAAGGACTGACTCCACTCAGACATCAGGATGCCCAGGACAAGTAGGGTTCCCAAAAGGGGAAACTACAAGCTGCCATCAACATCTCAAAGTAAAATCTCTTGGAGAAGGCAGGTTTGTGCAGAGCCAGAAAGATCATGAGGCTGCAAACACTTTCAAGGCATATTATGGTAAAAGCGAAGTTCTCCAGCACATGTAGATACCAGGAGGAGAGAGAAGGGGGTCCATGCACTGTCACTGTCTTTCCTCTGATATTCTATATAGTTCCATAGCAAATTAAATTCTTTGGCAGGTGAATTGCTGTAATAACAGAAGTAAAATAATAAAAAAAGCCATCGCCTGGGCACAATGAGGCACATTGAGAAACAGTGAAGGGACAAGAAGGAGAGACCTCAGCTTCCTCTGTTGTGGGTCTTCAAAGTGCACCTGCAGCAGTCAGCTATTTTCCCTTATTATTTGGCTCTTTTCAAGATTTTCTTTGTGATACTGTTTTTATTTTTTTATTATTTTTATTTTTCTGTTTCCTAAGAGTCTCTACATGTTGTAGGTACTTCCCTCATCCAAAATTTCCTTTCTTCTTACGATAAAAGAATACAGATTATTCCCTCAATAATGGGAAAGGACAAATAGAAGCTGCTTCACCCCATCTGAGGTCAGGCTGTTTCCACACATAGGAAAATTGCAGGTAAGTGGAGGGGATTTTATCTAAGTGTAGGAACCAGGGGTGAAAATGTTGATTTTCTCCTCTATGAGAAGGGCAGAGCCAGCCATGCACACCCACAGAGCACAGAGCTTTTCATTGCTTCTTCATTTTTAAGTAAAATCATAGGGAAACTGTCAGACAATCAATGTGCAGAAGTGGTACAATCTCTTGAAAAGCCACTTACAGATCTGCAAAACTTGCAAATAACAATTTTCTGTTTATCCAGTTGTTTTCCCATCTCCAGATAAGACCCCGTGCTCTGATCCATTTTTTGTGCGTGCATCAACAGATTTACAAAAAGAAACAAGTCAGCAACTGGCAATTTATTCAAGGTGTTGAAAGTATCAGACAGTTGGTAGATTAGAAAGCAAACTGATTCCTCCAGAATTTCTTGGGGGACTCTCAGGAAATGGGATCCAGTAGGAGCTGGTCTGAAGTGGGGACTACTCCATTTCTAAGGAACTGTACATCAATGAGGAACTAGTTCAATGCTTTCTCAATCAAAGAAAAACCTGACTTCAGTACACGTCTGACCAAATGCCCAAGCTGTACAAACCTAAGTCAAGGTGTGAATGCAACTCTCTGAAAGGAAATTTTGTCATTTATTTCATTTATTTCATTAGTAAACATGGAAGTTTGGTGGCCCTTCCAGGCAGGGGGGCTGGAGCTTCATGATCCTTGGGGTCCCTTCCAACCCGGGTCATTCTGTGATTCTGTGATTCATTTCTCTGCATTGACAAGACTATCTTCCTTGTGTAAGCAGAAAGAAGAGCTGCTGGAGAGGAGCTCTGCTGAGAGGGACCTGGGCGTCCTGGTGGACGACAGATTGACCATGAGCCAGCAGTGTGCCCTTGTAGCCAAAAATGCCAGGGGTGGGTAAAAGATCTAACACACATCTCTATGATGGGGGTGGCCCAATCACAAGCAGTGCTGCGCTCAGTTGTTCAGCTTGCCTGCTCCTCGAGGAGTTAGGAGAAATCTATGCCTGCTGCGTGTTCGAGTGCGTGTGCAATGCCATGTGGAGGGCTTATCGCAATAAAGATTGGCGGATTTGCTGCGTAGACCGGTCAGAACTCAGATCTGCGTTGTGCTTCCTGCGGCACCAAACGCCCAACAGTGGCAGTTCCGAGTATTGGCCAGCAGGTGGCAGCAGAGACCACGGAAAGAACGTCTGCGGGACAGACCCTGGGGATCCGTTCTCTTTTGATTATAGGGGAAATATATTGAAAGCTTCAGATTTCATTAATCTTTGTGGGAATCATATAATGTGCAACTCAGATCTACCTCTTCGTGCAGTGACTGCCTGTAAATTTGCTAGAGCCTGATATAATATGGCCTTGTGCTTTCCGCTAACTCACCTTCTTTTCATTTTCATTAAATTTGCTTGGTAGTCAGATTTTGGTGTGTGGATATTTTAAAACAATCTAACTGACATTGGCAAAAAATTAAAAATAATAAAAAAATGCACGACAGCATCAATTGTATCAATTTTTATAGATAAGATAAAGAAGAGCAGTTTCCCTTAATTTTCTGTGCCTCTTTACTTTCTTACCCTCTCCCCTTGTGTGAGAAACCCTCAAAGTCAAAGATTTCTAGTTAGGCAAAGATGGCAGCGATAGCAGCAGTGCTTATTCATTACTGCAATACTGCGCGCACATCCCCTGTTGGCAAGGGAGAAATTGCACACCAGTCAGTGAAATCAATTCTGTTCTATGCCCTAAACCCAATGCAGGTGATGCTCTCGTGGCTCTCATTGGTTGAGCATCTCAGGCTCACAGACTCCTCCAGACTGTTGCTAGGATTCATTTCCATAGAAGGTCAATTACCAACCTCTTGTTTTTAGGTCTGCCTTGTACTTTTCTGCGGAGAGAGAAGGGCAATGTTTCGAACAGTCAGTACATTCATTCTGTCCTGTGCTGGGCTCTACCCACCCTGCGTATTTATCTTGTGCTTGTCTCAATTCTACCCATGTCAGAATGCCCCCAGTCTGAACTTAACTCTGTTCAGCAACTTTCTTGGTGGAAAAACTACTTATACAGCTGTTTTACAAGAGGGTTATACATTCAGTTAGGGCCTACACTATGTACTGAAAATACTGGAAACTTCCACTGCAAAAACACAATCTACCTCTCCCATCTGTGCAGCCTTGCAGACCCAGAGCACGCCAGGTTATTTCTGCTTTCATAGCATTTGCATGCTGTAGGGTGAGCAAAAGGTTCTGCTGCTTGATTCTTCTGCAAGAGCTGCCTACCGGCAAATGGTTGCAGGGATGGAGGATGTGACAGAAAGCATTTGTCTCCACAAGAGCAGAGTTACATTCAGTGCAGAGAGTGTGAGAGTCAGGTTGGTGTGGAAAAGCACTGACACGCTGGCGATGATGCAGTGCTCACATGTCTAACACTCAAAGACATTACTGTCAGAAGGATGGTGCTGTGTTGTGCTTCTACCTTTGGCAGCCCCTGGAGAAATGCTGTGGCACACAGAACACCTTTGTATTGCACTGACTGCTGCCATGCAGCATGGATTTAACACACCAAATCCAGAGGAGCATGACTGCATCTAACTGCCCTGAGAAAAACTACTGTAGCTGAAGAGATGAGGAGGCAGCTGCTCATCTGCAGAACAAGCAGTACTGCCAGACACTGGGCCAGGTGAGCACCTCCTGCTGCAGCGTGATGATGACAGGGCTGGAGATGATCTGCAAAGCCAGCTTCAAAGTGGGAGACATGAGTCAACATGGCAGGAGGACAGAGGTGTTAGGGAGCAGCCAAGGCATCAAAGAGTATCCAAAGGCTTTGAAAAGTATCACAAAGCAACAGCCAGGAAGACTGGGATTATCACGAGCAGCAACCTGGATGCTAGAGATTATTTGCTCCCATACAAAATGGTAGAGATCTTGCTGCAGACATCCCAAAGCCAGGCAAAATGGGAACCCAGAGCTCTGCCTGCACGAACCCCACAGCCATAGCATTGCAAGCTGAGCTGCCTTGCTGTTTGTTGCATTCATCCCAATCCCTGTGAATGAAGACTCGGAATGCAGTCAAGGCGATGACTGAGCATGAGAGTGACTTTATTCAATAAAAGACAGGAGGGCTTGAGAGGTAGGACTCCTCTTGTCAAGATGAGAGTGGCTCAGAGCTGGTGCTGCTGCCTGGTGCCTGGGACTGGCAGCCTGACTCCAAGTCCCCATCTAAGATGCTCAGCTTCACCTCACTGATGCTGACCTGCTCCTGCATGGTGCTGCTGCTGTTGGGGCACTCGGGCTGTGCTTGGGATGGGCAGCACTGCAAAGGCGCTGAGTCACAATCCAGGCAGGTGACTGCTGTGTCTGGCAGGCTCAGGTCAGGAGCTTCAGCAGAGCCAGGAGATATGAGAGCATGAACGTGGATGAGCCCCTTGTGTCCATCACTGTTACCATGTGGAAGGCTGTCATCCGAATTGCAGCGATTCGTGCTTAATAAGAACTCTCCATTGATGGAAACACACTGCACATCACTACTTGGTTTGGATCTCTGGGGTTGACAAGGGCTCAAATTATCTAGGAAGGCATAGAAACACAAGGGTTAGTGTCAAACGTTTGCAAGTTGAATCATGCAAGAGGTTGCTGATACTTGGTAATAGAGTGGCGGCAGGACGAAGCAAATAAGCTTGAAGCAACAGAGCCACTGTCTTGAAAGTGATCCTTGTGCAGGTCCATAAGTTTTGACTCTGCCTGGACTTCATATGGGGCAGTATGACATCACAAAGGGGTGATATGATGTCACAAATGGGCATTATGACGTCACAAATAAGCATTATGATGTCACAAAGGGGCACTATAATGTCAAAAAGGGGCATTATGACATCACAAAGGGGCATCATGACGTCACAAAGGATTGTTATGACGTCACAAAGAGGAATTATGACATCACAAAGGGGCATCGTGACGTCAGAAAGGGGCATCGTGATGTCAGAAAGGAGCATTATGACATCACAAAGGGCATTATGACATCACAAAGAAGCATTATGACGTCACAAAGGGGCATTATGACATCACAAAGGGGTGTTACCATCACCCTGCGCCCAACTCCTCTCTCCCTCCTATTGGCTCCCTCTCCCATCAATCCCCGATCTCCCCTCCCCTTAGGCATTGAATTCTCTTCTCACTACCTCCTCCCAGTCCTCCCCTAGGAACAGAAACCATTCAGATTCTACAGCAAACTACAGCATCTGCACTGCAAGAGCACACTGAACCACCTGCAACAATGAAACATGGTTTTGGAGAGTGGGTTTGAAAACACACCTTTAGACAGCTGTCTCCCTGTAGCCAAAAGGAAACCAAGCAGCCAAAGAAGAGTCCAGCCTGAAACATGCCCATGCTACTAGCCCAGGTTTCTCACAGTGAATGCAGAATCCATCCTGTTCATGAGGTGACAAATGACCAGTGGGTCTCCCCTTGCTCCACCCCTTCTCCTTCAAAGCCAGAAAAAGAAAGAAAAAACAAGCTTCTGTACAGCTGCCGTTATTTCTGACAGCGAGTGTAATCACAGAATCATAGAATGGCCCGGGCTGGAAGGGACCTCAAGGATCATGAAGATCAATCGCCTCCCTGTCCCTGCTGGCCATCCCCTCTTCTGATGGAGCCCAGGGGACCATTTGCTCTCTGAGCTGCAAGAGCACGCTGATGGCTCACGTTCTGTTTTTCATCCACCAGGACCCCCAGGTCCTTCTCTGCGGGGCTTCTCTTAAGGACTGCTCCTCCCAGGCTGTAGAAATGCCTGGGATTCCTCCAGCCCAAGTGCAAAACCTTGCACTTTGCTGTCTTGAACCTCATTAGATTCACCTAGGCCAACCTCTCGGTTGAGCTCCCTCTGAATGGCATCCCTTCCTTCCACTGCATCAGCCGCACCACTCAGCAAACAGCAGAGGGTGCACTCCATTGCATCATTGGTGTCACTGATAACCATGTTAAAAAGCACTGGTCCCAAGACAGACTCCTGGATGACACCACTTGTTATCAGCCTTCACCTGGACATCGAACCATGAATCACCACCCTCTGTCTGTGGCCTTTCAACCAATCCCTTATCCACCAGGTGGTCCACCTGTCAAATCCACATCCCTCCAGTTTAGAGATAAGGATGTGGTGGAGGGCCATGTCAAAGATCTTGCTCAAGTCCAGGTCAATGACATCAGTTTCCTTCCTTTTGTCCACAAATGCCGTCACTCCATCATAGAAGAGCACCAGATTGGTTAGGCATGGCCTTCCCCTGCTAAAGCCACACTGACTGTCTTGGATCACATGCTCATTCCTTATGTGATCAAGCATGTCTTTGAGGCAGATCTGTTCTTCACCATCTTCATCACAGTTCTACATTTGAATCAAATAATTGGTGTTGCTGTCACCAAGAAAACCTCTTTGTCTTCTACTCCTGCTGCACTACTGTGCTTTCACCAGAAGCAAAGGGAGAGGCCACCTCCTAGATCCAAATTTTAAGAAACCAACACCCAATAGGTGTCATCTGAAGTAAAATAGGAGAGAAATTAAGATGACTCTTTTGCATCCAGTTTGGATCACTCCCTCACTCAGGCACACCACCATCAGATCAAGGAGATGCTGCCTTCAGCTTAGAGACTGTATGGGAAATCACAGCTTGAACCTCTGATTAATCAGCTGAGGCAAGTGTTGGGCCAGCTGCGGGAGCACAGGTGAGAGTAATCTAGCTGTGCTCCCAGAAGGGGTGGAACTCCACTGCACCTCTTCTGAGACCTCACCTCATTTAAAGGCTGACCACCACTAAGGCAGAATCTCTTGGAGACTGCTCCCCAGTTGAGACTGCCTCAGCTTTCTGGTCAAGGCATCAACATTGGTCAGTTTTCCTTTGCTAATAATCTTTGACTATTTACCACCATCTTGGTTAACATCTTTTTACTAGCCACCCTTACAGAGACCATAAGGGCTTGGGCTTCCAAACTCTCAGCAAGCATTTGGATCAGACAGCTTCCTGCTGGGGAGCCCCCTGCATCACTGCTGCCTCCTTTCGTACTGGACCTGCAGATGCTTCAGAGCTCATTAGCATGGACTTCCTTCCTCCCCTCAGCAGCTGCTCCTGCACTCACCTTCATTCCTACTCAGATACCGGCCGCTTCCAGCACCAGCTGACCTGCAAGACACAGAAAGGAAAGGTGGGAGTCATGCAAACGCAGAAGCCCAAGGCTGCGTCACCACCACGTATGGCAGCCTCGGGAAGTCAGCTGCAACTACATCCTTTGTCAGAATGGAAACAGGCACCGTCAATTAAGTGTGACCTCTGAACTCATTGCCACCATCAGAAATAGGCACTGAAATTGCTCACTTCACTGCAGCTGGTTACCTCCTGATTTTGGGTAAATGCGGACACTGTCTTGAGGGTTACCAGAAAAACGACATCAACTTCATTGTAGGTGGTTAAGCTTGGAAGCTGGACTTGAGCAAGAAAAGTTTCTCAGCTCAGAATCACAGAATTATCAAGGTTGGAGAAGACCTACAAAATCATCTGGTCCAACCATTACCAATACTTCCCGGATAAATCATACCTCTCAACACAACATCCAAACGTTTCTTGAGCACTCCCATGGTCGGTGACTCCACCACCTCCCTGGGCAGTGCTATCCAATGCCTGAATACCCTTTAGGGGAAGTAATATTTCCTAATGTCCAGCCTGAATCTTTCCTGGCACAGCTTAAAACCATTCCCTCTAGATCTATAACTGATCACACGAGAGAAGAGGCCAAACCCCAGCTCACTACAACCTCCCTTCAGGACGTTATAGAGAGTTATAAGGTCTCCCCTGAGCCTGCTCTTTTCCAAGCTGAACAATCCTAGTTCCCTCAGCAGCTCCTCGTAAGGTTTGTGCTCCAGACCCCTCACTACCTTCGTAGCTGAAGACGTTCCAGAACCGCAAGGTTTTCTTGCAGGGAGGGGCTCAAAACTGAATAGGTCAAACATCCTTCTCTCCATCATTGCTGTCACGTGGAAGGCTGTCCTTGGAACTGCAGTGACTCATGCATCCTAACTGCACTCCATTGATGGAAGCACAACGTGCATCATTGCAACTTGCTGGTGGGTTCATGTATTGGCAAGGGATCGATTCACCTGGAAAGAGTAGATACACAGCATTTAGCGTCAAACTTTCACTGTCCAAGGAGGCAAAGGCTTGGTGCTGCCTGTCAAGCAGGTTTCAAGCAGCTTGTGAGACTCATCTGGGAAAGACAGGAGTCAACCAAAGATGTCAGGCACAGGCTTGAATGCCAGAAGGAGGTACAAGCCCACTGAAAGCATGAATTCTACCTGTGTTGCTGACAAGCAGTGTTTTGAAAGCTGGATTTGCACCCTTACCTCCCAGGACCACGACTTCTGCTTCAGAGGGCTCCCTGGCACTGCTCTGCAGTTGGTGTTTGGCCACAGGGGATGGTTTGCCCAGGCAGAAGCAGGAACGCCAACTGCCAGCTGGTGATTCCTTCCACTTTCTGGAAGAACTTGGTCTGGAGAGAAAACAGAGCATGCTGTCAGTCGTGGTGCAGGGTGAGGGAAGAGCTGCACCGAGCCCTTGCCAATAGTTGCCTGTTCCTGGTAATGCCTGCTTTCTGCTGAAACACAGCTTAGAAACACCCTCTGTTTCAAACAGCAGAGGATGCTTCCATTCCTACAGCTCAGCCCTCAAGTCCTGCTGGCTACATTCCTCTCAATGATTTCAAGCAAGATTCGGAGCATGTGAGCAAAGGCTTCACAGCCGGACAGGAAAGGAGCTGGCAGGCGTAACTGCTTTCTGAGGAACCGTACAGTTATAAGGGAAGCTCAAAAGCATCCCTGACTCTTACATTAACACCTCCTCGGCCTCAGCTCACTGCCACCTTTAATTTCTAGTGCCAGCAAGTCTGACCAACAGCTCTGCTTACAGGAGAAGCACAATTGGTTTCAGGCACATGGCCCTGAAATCTAGAAAACCCCAAGATTTCCATGTACAGCCAGCACAGAACAGGATAGACGCCAGCATGGCTTTCTGCATCTTGTGACTGCCTGCCCAACCAGGAAGGAAAGGCACCTTGTGTGGCTCCACTGAGGCCATAGGGCAACTGTGTGTTAGTTGAATCCTCAAAGATATAATGGACAAAAAATAAACCAATAAAAATCATCCGAACAATGATGGTAGGGGCTGGAAAGGGAATTCCTCTTTCTTTATCTTTCAGATGGAAAAATCAATGATTGCGTTGAAGTTCCTCAGTACAGCTGCAGGCCCTTCCTCCACTTGTATCTTGCTGCTCCGTGTTGCAACAGGAGAGCTGCTCTGGCCTCTCCTCTCAGCCTGTGCCGCCTGCACGGTGAGCAGCTTTGTGGATGGAGAGACCCACACAGACTTGGGCCCAGGCAGAGAACTGTGCCCTGCAAGGGAAAACCACAGCTAAGACAGAATAGGAAGCAGCAGCACAGCCATCCCCATTCTGCATATCTCTCAGAATTGCTCATCCGAGCCACTGGAAGAAGAGGAGCTCAAAATAACTGTGTGCTCAGAGGTATGCTCGTGGCAAAGGACACAGCCACAATTAAGAGCAGCTCACTGTATCTTAAGAGGCAAACAAAAAGCCTAGAAAAACTAGGGGCCAGAGATCTCAGAAAGCATCACTGCCACACTTCAATCAAGTTTCACCTGCTTGCAAAACATCTTAAGAGCAGTGATGGTTTTCTCCATGTAAGGCTTGGACACTCTCAGGACCCATCAACAGGGCACCATATTCTAAACTAAGCCCAGAAGCCTGCTGTCTCCTCAACAGTAACAGAATTTTCAAAGGTCTTGGAGAAGCCCTGGATTGGATGAAGCTGTCAGATTTAGATCAAGCTAATGGAGGAAGATGCTCACCTACTCCCTCTCCCATGGCTGGTGTGGATTTGGAGCAGAAAAGGACGTCTGTGTAAATAGTACTGTTGAAATATCAACTGGTAGAGCAGTGTTGCACATTGTACAAATCACAGTTGGACATCCATGGACAATTGATGATGATAAAAGTAATTGCAGGGGAAGAGCTGGATGAAATATTGTTAAAAACAAATAATCATTTTAGCTGCACGTTTGTAAGCATTTCTTTTCATCCTTCTCAAAACAGTTTCATGGCAGAATAAAGAGGACACGTTCACACAGACATTTCCACAGCCAGACTAGGGAATAATCAAAGAATATCAACCAAAACGTGTTTCCTACCAGTTACATGAATCTTGAAGGTGAGTTTCTAGCCAGCAGCCTCGCAGCTGTACTCCCCTTTGTTGCAGTAATTCATTCCTGGATGTAAATCACATGTAGAAAAGTGTTGCTATGATACTAGATGACCAAGAAAGTCCTATAGCCAAAATGTTTTGCACCAGACAGGCTGTCAGTTGATCCTCCAAATGCAAGACACACAAAATGAAGCGTTCCTTTATCTCTGGGATTCCAAGCATTTTCTCACCTCTGACTTTCACTTGGAATGTTGCTTTGTCATCTTTTGTTTCACAGCTGTAGCTCCCTTGGTCTTTCAGGGTCACATTTTTGACCATGAGCTTGCGGTGCGTCCCCTTGGAGATGATGGTTGTCCTCTGGTCCTGCTTCACCTCTGTTTGATCTTTCTTCCATACAACAGCTCCGCTTGCAGCTGACACCTCACACACCAGCTCCAGGTCTTCAGAAGGACTGACTGATATTTCTGAAGTGGTTTTGGGCTTGCTGACAACATTAATGGCTTCATCTGAAGAAAAAAAGAGAAAGTGGTTTACATCCTGACTCAGGCTTATTCAGCACAGCATGAAGATACAGTTAGAACTGACTGTAATGTCTCTGCTCATTACATTTGGGTGATTGAGTTTCACCTCTGGAGGTACTCACATACAAACGTGTGCTTGATTCTCCTGTGTAAGGAAAGAGTAAGTTCTATGCAGACAGTTCTTATTTCTTTTAATCAATTCTGTATTCTGCACACGTTCTTCTGAAGCTAAAATGAAGGCAGATAAGTAACGTGTTTGCAATGCATGAACAAACCTATTCAACACTTTGTCTCTAAGCTAACAAGCAGTGTTTGAAGAGCACATCAGTATTTCATGCCCTTCATTTCATCCAGACAGAACCTGCCTGAGGAGCAAGCTGATGGCTGTCAGCTACAGGCAGACCTAGCTTAGCATTGCATTTCTTAGAGCAACAACTGTTGCTTTCAGTCACTGAATATACCAAGGCCAATTGCTATGCCAGGCACATTTATGGCATCAGTGAACAAATAATGAGTTAAAAATTGTAATAGACAGGAGTCATCTATTCTTGTAAAACTAGGTGACCAAAGAAGAACAGTCCCTCTAGAGTCAAGCTGTTTAGAACTAATAGCATCAATCAGTATCACATAGATAGATTACTTCCCTGCCCTAAGACCATCTTGTGACCATTTGGTGCTCCTAATTAAGCCCTCTTGATGGCATTTTGTCTGAGCAATGTGACATTTTGTGATAGGAGTTACTGCTAGTGTTCCCTTCACCCTACACCAAAGTAGGAGGTATCCATTCTCAGGGAATCATGCAGGCTTCCTCTGGATTTGATGCTCAGAGACAGCCCCAGAACTTTTTAAATCTTAGCTTAGCTCTCATCCAATAATGTTCATCAAACAGTGCAACTTGTCCTTTGGGGATGCCTTTGTTCTGCATCAACCAGTTCCAACGGAGTCTTCTCGGCTTGTTTTAGATCAGTTTTTTAACAGATAAAGAAAGGGGCTTTGAATTACAAAGTGAAATTGCAGAATGCATGATTCTCAACCAAACAGAACAGGAGGTGGGATGCAGGGTGAATACCTGAGCCAACACCACCTGCAAGCAATCCTTCAATATCTTAGGAATCTCTAGCCATCCCAAATCCAGTGTTGTGCTTGATCTATCATCTCTGCTGAGTTTTTAGCTAGCTGATGGTGAGCATCTTGGTGGAGATGGGTGAGCAGTCGGACTAGAGGGTCTTAATCAACCTTAAGGATCCTGTGATCAGAGGAACTTGAATGTGCTGTTAAAGGTCACAAGAGCTGCACTGCAGCATGAGCATACACAGCAAAAGGTTTTCAGTAGAGCTTCGGTTCATAAATGAGGACTGGGTTATGGAAAATAGGCTCAAGAAATAAACCAGAAAACAGATCTTAACGCCAGGTTCTGTGAATGCAGCCAGCTGAATTTCACAGATCTTGAATTTCAATGACAATTTCTTGTGTTATTTTACCCTCCAGCTCCACCCTGAACAGGAACATGTCAGTGACAAGCATTACTCCTCCAGGATTGACCTGACAGTGCTTTACTTGTACTATGAGCTAATGCCAGGAAGAGCAGGAAAAGAGTTTCATCCACGTGCCTTCTCCTTCCTTAGTAAAACCAGTGTGAAACTGCAGCCACGTCAGGCTGAATAAGACATCTCAGATGTCCTGCCTGGATGCAGGAGGTCACGTGTCAGAGGATGTCTGGCACGTCAAGTCTCATGGCAGTGCAGTGCATGACAAACTGCAACAACACTTTCTGTGGGCTCCTTTGGGCACGAGGCCCAGCGGGTGACACACCTCTGGCTGCAGCTCTTCAGAGCCTCCCAGCAGCCACGTGATGCCCATGGGAGAGACACAGCTGACCCGCACAGCAGATGAGTTACCAGCTCGCTCTGATTTACAGCAAGAGAAGATACAAGTGGTGATGCTGAATGGTGAAATACTGCGCGTGTGTGGCATAGGTATAAGATTTGTGAGCCTGAGGATGTTCAAAGTCAGGATGGACAGGGCTCAGAGCACCTGATGGAGCTGCGGTGCCCCTGTTCATTGCAAGGGAGTCCAACAAGCTGACCCTTAAGGGTCTCTTCCCTATCTATGAGATACACGAAAGCTGATTCTGCAGTAACCAAGCTACCAACAGCAGCTGTTTGTCTTACAGCTTGCCAACACAGATTTTAAAATAACAGCATTGATTACTCATTTGATAGTCACATTACAGTGCAAAGCACATGGAAACGTCCATCAGCTAATTCATTTAATTCTTTGGGCAGACCTGCCAGTATGAAATATTATGCTAACATGACAGAGAGAAGAAAAGCAAAATTAAGACTAGCTGACAAGCCGTGGCAGGAAGTTCTGCTCTCCATCAATTTAGTCCCATTATTCAATTCTGTTTGGAGATGTCTCCATGACTCTCTGGAGTTTGTTCTTTGAGAAGAAGCAATTAAGTAAGCTCTCCAATGCCAAAGTGCATACACTACTCTAGGCCTTTCTTGTTTCTCCATGGATCAACAAGGGTGACAAGCCAGCAGAAGATGATGAAGAGCCTCATCATGCAAACTCATGCATTTTATCCCCCTCACAGATGCACTGACAACTTACAGCATCATCCATTGAGACGTTGTGAATTTTCAGGGTGTGTTTCTTCCCCACAATGTGCAGTTCATATTTTTCACTGGCCTTGAGCTCCTTCCCATCCTTCATCCACTCCACAGTAGCGCCTGTGTCTGAAAGCTCAGCCTGCAGTTTGGCTTCCTCACGCAGCCGAGCGGAGATCTTTTCTACATCTTTGCTCTTATTGGTAAATCTCACTGCAGCACCTGTCAGGAGCAAAGGCCTCGTTATTTCAATTTAGATCAGGCTAACGTGGTCAATGTTTGCTGCAACATCTCTGAAAAAGTATCACCTTCTGTTCCTGCACTCATCATTGTGTCAGTGCTGAGCAATTCAAGATATTTCATTTGGTCTTCTTGCCGGATTTACTAAGTAAAAATCAACCAAACATCTCCTTCTACTGATTAAGAATTCTCTAAACATGCTTCTGCAGAGGTTTCCACCCAATGACAAACAGGTCCTCCCATCATGAATCTTTGTTCTATTTTGTCATGCAAAGCTGATTGATAGAGATATTATTGGAATGATTGCTCCCCTACTTCTAAACTATTCCAGTGCAATCAGAAAGGCTGTCTGAACCTGGAGCTAAAAGTACTGCTCTATGGTGATGCAGTGGTAAACCTGGTGACTGAATGCACTGGCCAATAGCTGTGAACTGCAGACATTCATCAGCTGGCATGAAGCAATCTGGTTCAGATACCAAGCAGCTGGGTAGATTGGCTTACCCTACACTCTGTGCTATCATGTTTAGGTCATTACCAGGACTCACATCAGTCCATGGGATGCAATTTCAGGTATTTGGTACAGTCAGTGAATGCCTGCAGCCCCAGTTCTAATCAGCAGATCACAGCAACTATGCCTTGACTGTAAGAGGAAAGGAGAAGGATCAAAGCAAATACCTCTCACTCTCATCTTGGTGCTGACATCAACATTTTTGGCAACAAATTTCACTTCTGCTCCATCATCGTTCTTGGTGACGTTCTTTATGATTAGGCTGTGAGTAGTTTGGGTTCTCTTGATGATGCAGGTCTCGCTTTCCTGTAAGACTTTACCACTGAGGTACCAAGTGCTGCAACACGTTGTTGTAAGATCAGTAGTAAACATGGCATCCCCTCCAGGTACAGCTTCACCAGCTGTTAGGGGGGATTTCACAGCCAGGACTGGTTCTTAGGAAGAACAACATGGATGTCTTAATGCTCTTTAGATGCAAGTCTGGGATCTCATTTAGAGATGGAAGATTAAATCATAGGTACATTTCTACTTCTCCCTTTGCATGAGTGCTGGAAGAAGCACTTCTATGCTTAAGATCTGTTACAGAAAGTTCTGCCTCTTGCACATGTGTGATATCAAAAGATAAGGATATTCATGTCTCTGTCACAGAAACAGAACTTGTATCACTTTAGTGGTAGCTTGAGGTTGACAGGAGAACTAGGAATAAAGGAAAGCCTTTGGTGTGTTAATGCACTACTATCCTTAAAGTCAAAGGAAACATCTTTAGGGAACCAACACAGCTGCTCAGCTCACACTGACCCATTTCCATTGGGGTTTTTGTGCTTACCAAGGTGCACGCTCCCTGGGAATTCCAGAGACGGGCTCTGTCCATGCGCATTGACTGCAGACACTCGGAACTGATCATCAGCCTCTTCAGACAGATTGCTCACCATGAACTCTGGGACGGGGACATGAGACTCGTGGCACCTCACCCACGTGAAGCCAGTTAGTTTATTGCCTTCCACAATGTAGCCATCGATTGGAATGGGGCGTTGCATCTTCGGAGGGGACCATGCCAGCGTCACTGAGGTTTCTGTTTTATTTTTCACCACGGGGTCAGCTGGGGGCTGGGTGGGAGGTTTTCTGGGAGCTGAACAGAAAGAAATACAGAAATATTAGCATAAGGTCATGTAGGCTGGAAAAGACCTTCAAGATCAGCAGACTCAACTTTCAGCATGACCTACTGAGTCCCACCATTAACTACTGTGCTACCTGAGGACATACATGACAAGCTTATTCCTGCAGGTATTTGCATAGTGAATATATTCACCCTCTGGTTGCTTTGGAACATTTTAGAGGTTAAAATCCCATCAGACTTTTTCACCGTGTGCAGCCACTGATACAGGCAGGAGGCTGGGAATTACCTGATGGGCTCTAGTTACAGACTACTGACACAGTAAAGGATTGATTTCATTTCATTTTGGCCATCAAAAAGTTTGGAGTCTGGTTTAAGTCATCCATCTAGACTCCAATTATAATCATATGGAGAACAGCGCATTTAGGAGAACTCATCTCATCTTAATAAACCTGAATGAAATCACAGAATCATAGGATCACGGGAGGGCTTGGGTTGGAAGAAACCTTCAAGATCATTCAGTTCTAAACACCCTGCCATGGGCTGGCTGCCCACTAACCAGCTCAGGCTGCCCATCACCCATCCAACCTCGCCTTCAACACCAAGGACAGGCACCCACAGCTTCTCTGGGCAGCCTGAAATGGAAGCAATGAGCCACATGTTGAAGATACTCAAACATTCATGACTGTAGAGAGAGCCAAATACTCCATACATATTGCCTGCCTGGTCAATGGTATTAAAATGCCAACAACAGACTCATCCAGCTCATTGAAAATGGTGTGAACAAGGCGTACAGGATTCTTCCAGCATCGAGTTAGATCTGCAAAGTGTAAAAATAGGAAATCTCAATGCAATGCAATTTTCCCTCATAACATAAATAGACACATAACTGTTTTGGGGTGCACTGTTACCAGCCTGTCAGTTGCTGTTGGTCAGTGCTAGATTCCAAAGGTCCCACTAACATAGCATGAAGCTGAAAGCTAGACGCTGGAATCAGATCTCCTGACCTTACCATCAGAAACTGAGATATCATATTTTGCTCAGAGGTGCCTGCTTGTAGGAGGGACAGCTTCCGAGCTTTTTCTGCTCCAGGAACCAGCTCCAGCTTCAGGATTTAAACAGCAGTCAGAAATTAAACTGAGCTTTGTCACCTCCATCAAACAGAAGGAGTGGTTGGGTGGTACAGCTTTCCAAATAACTTAGAAACTGTCACAACAATCAGATGCCTACCTTTTCTTTTTGAACTTGTTAATACATAGAGCTTAATAGCATCAGAATGCCCCAAGCACTTCAGATAACATGACAGCTGTAAACCCTTCTTTAAGGATTCCTTTGTTTAACCACTGAGTAACTGTAATTCAGTGGTGCTGGTGGGAGAAGGGAAGTCCTAATCTTCCCAGATGGTGAATAGAGCTGATGTTCACATGCAGACTGGTGCTGCAGCACAGCCAGAAACCACTCATTTGGGAAACACAGCACCAAGAAAATAATGGGAATAGCTTCATAAAATCAGGCAGCTTCACCCAAATTTCATGTCAGGTCCATTATTCTTCCTATTTTCAGGAAGAAAGGTTTTCCCTTTTTCTTGTAGTTTTATTTTCTTTTCCTTTCATGCAAGCAGCTTTGTAGCTTAAAAAATTGTTTTCTAATCACCTCCTGGTGTGGACAAATCACACAGGTTTGACTCCATGTTTTACATAGTTAGCATTTTATATTTGTTCCAGTATGGAACTGTACAGCCATAGAATGGCCTGGGTTGAAAAGGATCTCAAAGATCATCCAGTTCCAACCCCCTGCTATGTGCAGGGTCGCCAACCACCAGACCAGGCTGCCCAGAGCCACAATCCAGCCTTTCCTCATAGGAGAGCTGCTCCAACCCTCTGATCATCACAGTGGCCCCTCCTCTGGACCCACCCCAACAGCACCACAACCTTATTGTCCACAGAAAGCATATAACCCTCATTCAATTGCCCTTCCACTCAGCTTAGAGCACTACTAAAACCAGCATCTTCACCTTAGCTCATCACACTGCTGCAGTTCCTTTTACAAGGATTTCACTGGCAAAAATTAAATCAAAGCCATCACAAGGGATTTAGCACAGTTACGTGTTACCGGCTACGAGAGCTGTCAGCACAGTCACCTGTCAGGCTTTGCTGCTGTTCTCTTTATGTAGAGGCACAACAAGGTTCAGACACCTCACAGTGCAATTCTCACTTGGACTGTAAAGAAAAAGGAGGCTTGAAAAGCAGCGTGTGGAAAACAAAGAAACAAGAATTAGAACAACAGTGGGGCCATGGCACTTGTAGGAATTGTTCTGCCTTTAACAGCAGAGCTTTTCAAGAAGTATGAGGGCATTGCAAACCAGACCAGTTTGGACAGATTAACAACTGCAAGTAGTGGGTTCCAAAATTCCAGACATGAAATCAAAGATAGAAAAACTCTTCACATTTTCATCTCTCAATTTTTCGTACATTGTGCATTACAGTGCAAACAAGTCTTCCCATACAACTTGGAAGCTAAAGACAAGTCTGACAAAACAGACTGCACAAAAATGATGGATAATTAACAGAGCAAATTGCTCTTTCAAAAACAGAGTTTATGTCTTCTGGTCATAACACTTCAGAAGCCTCAGAGGCTTCTTCTCCTTTGTATATTTTCATTAATCTTAGATTTTGTTTTCATTCAATGTGACCTCACTAAACAAATATTGTCTAAGACCATGAGTATCACATAAATGTGCAGATCTCAAGCTGCTCACTTATCTAGTACCCTTGGCATGATGCTTTATTTTCCTCAGCTGATCATCTAGATTGTGCCTGTTGATTGTGCAACAACAGCCTGTTGGTCTCGATTACCTGTGAGAGGCTCTAACTTTGGCCAGGAAAAATCATTTGAGGACAAGTAATTCTCTTGGAATCAGTAAGGCAGTCTTCCCATTCTTTCTTACCAGCACCCATCTTACATGTTAATAAAGGCTTCTGGAAATCAGTTTGAAGATCAAGAAACAATTCAGTTCAAGCATATGCAATCACAGGATTTGTACGTCACCTGCAAAAGTCATTTTATTCTATCCACAATCTCATCCTACATGCAGTTCCTTAGAGGGTTCCTTAGGCACACCAACCCCATGCTCCTATTACAGACCCTTGCATAAGACAGGTGACATACCTACAAGATTATCTACAGCTTAGACTATGAAAACAGGGAGTCTAGCTAGAGAAAATTATCTACCTGTGCTTCTGAGCAATCTGTTAACCACTCTCATACAGTTCAGGCCAATCCAAACAAGATGCAATGACATGTCAGCCACAGAAACAGCTTGATTTTAAGGAGTTTGTTTGGACAAGCCCCTGTTGCATACGGTGGTCAAACATGCATTACTTGGGGGCACATTGTATTTGATTTAACAGATACTCTTACCTTTGGCTTTGCACAGAGTCCAAAGTCTATCAGCTTCAAATTGTCAATCAGCAGATTTTCCCGGTGGATGAGAAAGCAGTCAGGAATGATTTCCACCCAAATGCCCAAGGAAACATCTTTTCTCTTCTCTTATTTCCTGCTGTGGACAGTGGTTCCCAGTCTACTCAAAGCTCGCTCGCTCTCGCTGTCTCAGAGATCTTCACTGACTGCTGGCAAGTTCCCATCTTCCAATATCCCAGGTGGGAAATACTAGCTTGTATCTGTTGGAAAGGACCTGGGGACTAGGAGGACAAGTGGTGAGAGACCACAGGCTGAATGCAAGCCAGCAGTGTGCTCTGACAGAAAAGAAGTACAACAAGATCATCAGCTGCATTAAAAAGCAGCACAACCAGACCAGGACAAGTCATTCCTGCTTCAACACTCACTGGACCACATCTACAATACTGTATCTGGTTTTTGGCCAGGAAGGATAACAACCTGAAACAAACTCTGAAGCAAGTTCTATGGATGACCTCCAGCCTGTGCAGGGGGCTGAAGCTCCCACTCAGTGAAGAGAAGCTGGGGAGAATGATCTTTGTGACAGAAAATCCATTGGATGGGGCCAGAGGAATGCATCTCACCCCATACCCTCTGTACAGCCACCATTTGTTTAAAGGATCACTCTTCCTTGAGGCACAAAACTAGAGCAGGTTACACAACAGACTGACACTACAAGGGCTTCTCTCGAGATACAAACTGCAGCAAAGAGCATCACAAAAATGTGAAACCAACACTCAGATCAGATCTGTGTCTCTGCTCCGCTCATTAGGAGCATCATGTTTTACTCCCCTTTCAGAGGAAGATACTTCTTCAAGGATAACAAAATCCAGCTCAGCTACAGAACACAGTACCACATAGCAATAAATATCTAACATTTCCTGTAGGGAAAGAATCCTAAGCACAAGTTATTGTCTGAGTTTCAGCTGGGACTGAATTATCTTCTTCAGTGTCTGATATAATACTACGTTTTCATTCTAGAGAAACAATGGAGATAGCGCAGTGATGCTTTCAGTTGCTGCCAGGCAGCGTTGTACAGAGCCACAGTCAATCTCAGCTGAGAGCCCAAGGAAGTGAGAAGGAACAGAACTAGGACAGCTGACTTAAACTGGCCAAAGGATATTCCATACTATATGACATATTGTGGAAGGAGGTTTGAAGGGGGTATAACTTCATGTAAATCTCTTCCACTACTAGGAGGCTAACTGGACACTGATTGGTAGGTGGTGAGCAATTGCTTTTGCATTCATCATAACTATTATCCTTTTCTCTATCTCAGTACATAATTCTATCTCAACCCATGAGTTCTACTTTGTGTTACTTCTCCCCCCTTCAGTTCTCTCCTGCAGTCCACTGGAATGGAGTGGAGTACTGTAACTCTCTCTGCCAACAGAAAAATAAAAACACATTCATTATTATTTATGGAAGACTGACTGCAGTTCAGGCTCACTGGTTTGAGGTCTCTGGGCATAACCCTGACTGTGAACAGAAGCAATTGCTGAAACAGTCTGTCAAAAAAAGACTGGAGCTTCCTCTTCCAAAAGGCGGTCCTTAGAAACAATGCAATCAAACAGCTTCCCTGTAAGATAAGGTTATCTGAAAATGCATTTAGAGAGTATCAGAGAAAGATAAGTAAGAAAGACAGCACAGAAAGCAGAAACTATTTCTTACCTCTATGACTATAAATATTTCTTTGATGTCTCTCTTACGTGATCCAATGGGCAAACATGTTGATGACTTCAGTTCTTCATGGCATCAATTTCTGTTTTAGCATGAGGCAAGTCATCCTTAAGAGACCATAAAAGCAAGCGATGAAATCGCTAACTACTGTGACATACCAGGTACCACATCTGACTGCTGTGGAACAGAACAAGCACATATGGGACAGTACACAATTCAACATCAACTCAGCAATGACTGACATCACTCCCATAGAAATTCTGAAACAGAGCTGTGAAAAATGAAAAGTAAAACATTCAGCATTTTCATTGGCATTTTGGTAAAGTTGCTGTAATAATGTAACAATAATGTAATGTAATGTAATGATGTAATAACTTCCTCCATTTTAATGCCAGAGAATTCTGCCCTCTGAACAACCAGCAACAAGATTTGTGGTGCTCTGTTAAACTTTTTCCAGCTCTACAGCATCTTTCAAAAGGCAATGGGACCAGTAGGCTGCATTCGTATGTACCATCCCACCTGCCCCCGTGTTCTTGAGAACTCCACAACTCCAACAGAAGATATTATCATATTTAAATGCCTTTTGGCTTACCCCTACAGTAACTTTCTCCATGATTTTTAGTGCAACTTTTTCACCAGACAGAAGATGCCGCCCGAGTTTTACCTTGGCAAAACCACCTACAAATCAAAACACAGATGCTTAATGTTGAGTGTGAATTCTTCTCTAATATAACATTACAATTTCCAACTGGTTTAAAAAACGAATTTCAAATTTATACAAATGAAACCTGACTTAGATAACTGACAAGAGCTGTTAATCTATTCTCAGATTAATTCTAGAGTGGTGAGACAGACTGTTAGGCGTGCTGTTTCTGTACAAAGATGACACTTACCCGTTCCAACTGTTTCATGGAATTCCTAGTACTTGAGAATTTCCTCGTAGTCACTGACAGACATCCTGAAATGTGCAAGAACTGAAGAACCTCCAAGCACGTGCAATGAGGAAGTGCCAGCAGTGTTCACATCCTACTTAGGACATATTCTTAGAGGCAGAAGGGACACTCGTGGCAGATCCAGCAATGCTCATCTTCTCACCAACGTGCATCCCCCTCTCACCCAGCAACAACAAAACACAGTGCATGAAGCTGGCTTCACTTAGGTTAACAATATGGAACATCCCTCAGGGCTTTGTGCCACAGAGCAGTAGCAGGGCTGGACTACAGCTTGAGGAAGCAGTGGAAGCCTTTCCCTGTATGGTTACAGTGTCCCTGCACGCACCCCACAGCCAGAGCGTTGCAAGCTGAGCTGTCTTGCTGTTTCTTGTACTCATCCCAATCTCTGCGAATGAAAACTCAGAATTCAGTCAAGGCGTTGATTGAGCACGAGCGTGCCTTTATTCAATAGGAAAAAGGAGGGGGTGTGAGGTCGGGAGGAAAGATGGGACTCATTCTCTGTTGTCTGACGAGAGTGTCTCAGAAGTCGTGCTGTTGCCCGGAGCCTGGGACTCTTGGCCTGATTCTACCTCCCCCTCCAAGATGTTTGGCTTCTCCTCTGTAATGCTGACCTGAGCCTGCATGGTTGTGCTGCTGTCGGGGCACTCGTGCTGTGCTTGGGCTGGGCTGTCCTCGAAAGGCACTCGGTTCAGGCTGGTGCCTGAGGAGTCTGGCAGGCTCAGGTCAGCAGCTTCAACAGGTATGGGATGAACGAGAGCTTCAACGATGATGGCATTCTTCTCTTTATAACTGATGTTATATGGAAGGCTTTCATCTGAACTGCAGCATCCTGTGCTTAGTAACAGTTCTTCATTGATGGAATCACAGGATGCTGCATCGTAACATGCCTGGCGTCTTGGAGATATACAAGGGCTCGGGTCACCTAGGAAGGAGTAGACGCACAGCAGTTAGTGTCAAAGTTTCACAAGATGAATCTTGAAACAGGTTCTTGACATTTGGCTATGCATTGATGGTGGGCAGAAGCAAATAGGCTTCTAGCAACAGTGTCACTGTCTTGAAAGTGATCCTCGTGCAGGTCCAGCTCTTGTGTTGACAAGAGACTCATTTGGGAAAGACAGGGGTCAACTGAAGATGTCAGGCACAGGCTTGAATGCCAGAAGGATGTACAAGCCCACTGAAAGCATGAATTCTACCTGTGTTGCTGACAAGCAGTGTTTTGAAAGCTGGATTTGCATGCTTACCTGCCAGGACCAAGACTTCAGCTTCAGAGGGCTCCCTGGCACTGCTCTGCAGTTGGTTCTCGACCACAGGGGATGGTTTGCCCAGGCAGAAGCAGGAACGCCAACTGCAAGCTGCTGACTCTGCCCTCTTACTGGGAGAACTCATTCTGCAGAGAAAACAGAGCATGCTGTCAGTCGTGGTGCAGGGTGAGGGAAGAGCTGCACCGAACCCTTGCCAATAGTTGCCTGTTCCTGGCAATGCCTGGTTTCTGCTGAAACACAGCTTAGAAAAGCGCTCTGTTTCAAACAGCAGAGGATGCTTCCATTCCTACAGCTCAGCCCTCAAGTCCTGTTGGCTAAATACCTCTCAACGATGTCAAGCAGGGACATGGATCCTGAGAATGTTGGAGGCTCAGGCTGCTTCGCTCTTCTGGGGCAGGCCTTCAACAGGGAACGAAGGCAGGAGATGAACTTGCCCCGTTTCTTTGGCTCTGCGCAACAAAACAAAAAAACAAGTTCATTTCAGCCCTGGCTCGGTTGGACGAGGCCGAGTGCAACACATTCAACAGAACACGTAACAACAGAAAGCATGTTCCCAACAAAGACACGCAAGAACGGATTTTCCCCATCCCTGGAGGTGCCCAAGGAGCTTAATGCAGTTCTCTTTCTAAGCTTGCTCAACTCGGGCATTAATGAACCCCCTGAAAGCCACGTTCAGACCCCATTTTACTAACCCGCATTGTCAAATGTAAAATACGCACCTGGCTTTGGCAATGAATGTAGGATGGACTCGGGCAGTTTTCCCCTGATGAGTTCCACGCACTCACCAGGGAAAAAACCAACCTGTAATAAGAACAAAAAGACAGGTGGGCATTAGCCCAAGCCCAGAGCCAAAGGGAAGGTCCTCTGACACCGACACAGGGCAACTGTTTGCATCCAGAAGCCATCCTGTGCAGGCAGAGCAGCTCCAACCGGAGATTCCCGACTCTACTGAAGCTGTGCTCTCTAGTCAAAAATGTGTGCCTACCTCAAAGCCACGCTTGCCTCTCCAAAAGGGGCTCATCTCCTTTGGTGGCATATCAACAATGCACACGATGTCTCCAACCTGCAAAAGATTGAAACATCAATCCCAGCTTCAGCACAGCTAAAACAAAAGCCTTCTTCTACGACACAAAATATGAGAGTATTCCCAAGGCGTTCACACTCTATACTAATTCTGTGCACAACAACAAGGAACGCCTGGAACTGCTTACCTCCAGAGAGAGCTCATCCGGCCCCTGGGCGACGTGGCTCCTAATAACATGGGCTGCCGCAATCGCTGGTACGTTTAAAGATGACATAGCACGCACCAGCTGCGGCTCCCGCATGTTATCAGCCTGCAAAACAGAGCACAGGCCGTGGTCAGGAGATGAGGACAAACCAGGAGGATTTCAAGGTGAGGAGCACATCTGCAAAGAAAGCTGCAGCAAATGCGCTCCGTCCTTATCAGGAGCACTTCAGAAGGAGCTGCACGTCTCATCACAGTTATTTCCCTTTCTGGCGTGCATTGCCAGGCCATGCAAAGATGCATCTCTCTCTACCCAGACTAATCAGCAATGGCACTGGCACAGACAGGTGGCCAGGCCCTTTTTGGCCCATTCTTTCCTGCAGGAGAGTACACCTGCAGCTCCTTCTAATGGCTAAACACAGGGAAAAAAAACCGGCCAGAGCTTCATACTGTACCTCCGTCGCCGCCAACTCAGGCTCACGGCTGATCCCACTGCACGCAGCACCCATCACAGCAAGTGTGAACAGCTGGAACAGAGCAGAAACACACTTCTGTTTTCTCTATTCACACAGCACAGTATGGACAGACTTCTTCAGAGCTACCCGCGCATACCCTGCGGCAAAACCATGCGGGGGGACAAAACATGGCACGTACCTGGCAGTGAGATCACCTCAAGCTATCTGCAGCAGTTCCTTGTCGCTTTGCTCGGATGAAATGAGAGCAAAAGCTGCACCGAGGCAGTGGGCGGAGGGTGAGGAGAGGAGAGAGAAAGAGCAGGTCAGTGAGCAGGGCTAAGACAGTCATGGAATAACACACACAGCACAACTGTCCCACCCACTTGCTGCAAGACATGCTGAGTCTCAGGCTACGTGATGCCTGTCCGCCCAGCAACTTTACAATGCTTCCACTACTGAGCAAAGACAATGGAAGAAGCACGGGACAGGTGCCAACTTTACTGATACCCCCTTTGGAACGTGTGTACCGGGGAAAATTACGTCTGATGGTCAAGAGTAAGCAGTACGGTGCTGTGAGCTCAAACAGCCAGCAGTTCTCAACACCTCACTGCCCACCCATCCATCCCACGTCAGCTCAGCTTACCTACAAGCTGCTGCACACGACGGTGAGAAGAAAAAGCACTAAAGATACTAACTAAAGCCACTAACTAAAGGCACTAACTAACTAACGGCACTAACTAACTAAAGGCACTAACTAACTAACGGAACTAACTAACTAACAACGCTAACTAACAACACTAACTAACTAACAAAACTAACTAACTAACGGCACAAAAGGCACAAGAACAACAAGACAACCAACCACTCCGACCACTAGCTCACCCACAAAGGAACACAGAACGCACCGCTCCTCCCCTCATTCCAGCCGCTTATGACATCACCAACGGCCAACAGCCTGGTCCACCATGACCCCCCACAAGGCGGGGAGCCAAGACCACGTGGTCACGTCTGATTCCAACACGGCACCACAACATTCCAGGACTCAGTGTGGGCTTGGAATTCTATCCTGGTGTGGCAGTGCATTGGAACGTGTTCAAAGAAGGGCAACAAAGCTGGTGAGGGGTCTGGAGCACAATGGGGCCATATGAGGAGAGGCTGCAGGAGATGGGAATGTCCAGCCTGGAGAAGAGGTGGCTCAGGGGAGACCTCATTGCTCTCTATAACTTCCTGAAGGGAGTTTGCAGTGAGCTGGTGCTTGGCCTCTTCTCTCGTGTCATTACTGATAGAACTAGAGGGAATGGTTCCAAGCTGCGGCAGGAGAGGTTCAGGCTGGACATTAGGAAATATTACTTCTCAGAAAGGGTGGCCAGGCACTGGAATGGACTGCCCAGGGAGGTGGTGGAGTCACCCACCCTGGGGTTGTTCAAGGAACGTCTGCAGAAATCCCTGCTGAAATCCTGACCTCTGCCACAGGTGGCTGAGTGACACAAAAGCTGTGTCCTTGGTTCCCGGCCTTACCTTCACATGCTGTTCATCTTGCTCTGCAGCTCCTGTTCTGAATAGTCTTCTTATATTCCCATGTGATGTACCCTGAAATACATCATTTAGTGAGTCTGAACAAAACATAAGACATTAATTGGAACTGTGAAGAAATGTTTTTTGCACTTTACTCGGAGGATGTTACATGCTATACCTTCTTTTCTCAATTGTAACACATGATTTTTTATAAAAAGAAACATAGCAAGTCAGCTCTTCAGTGTGCATATTGATGAAACTTGGTGAAATACAACTTTAGAAAAAGGTAATTTGAAAATTTAAATATTCTTATCAGAATCTCTGCTATTAGTTACCGTTCCAATGTTCTGATTTTATGATGATTCTCTCAGAGCTGTTTTGTCACTCGCCACCTCCAATGCACTTCAAGTGCTTTAGGAGCATCACTGGAATTTTGAATAAACTCGATATATTTTAGGAAAGCTGCTACAGATGCACGACTGCAGTACTTTGGAAAAATATAATCTTGATTGAACGCTGAACAGTGTTATTTAATTATAATCCAGGTAATTAAATTAATTAAACCAAGGGAATCACCTCCCAGTCAGTCAGCTCCCACCAGGGAAATCGCTTCCCTGCCAAGCAGATGCAACCAACACAAGCTGCTACATCACTCTAGGGCCCCACTGAGTCTTCCCAAGGGGTCTCCAAAGGCTTCCCTGTTGACTTCTGGGAACCTGGAAACACTCACATGGAAACCAGTGCCCCCTAATGTGCCCCAGAGGTTTCTCAGGGCCCTGCAATTAGCTCTACAGACATCCAGACATGCCCCGGAGCAAGTATGTGTGCTGTAGGGAGCCCAAGAGACATTCCAGAGTATGCTAGTACTCCTCAGTGCGCTCAAGGGTTCTTCACCTGTCTCTAAATATGCCATACTTGACTTTGTTTTCTCTTCTGGAGCTTAGTTCTCAGCTTTGCTTTCTCGTGCCATTTATCATTCAGTTTAGAGATTATTTTAACTAAAATATTTTAATCCACCATATTTTCTGAAAACTAAGAATTGATCCCGCTCAAGGAAACAGAAGAGAAAAACATCACCCACAGGCTGCAGATATTTACCTCGACTTCTCTACATGCCTTCCCCAGTGTGCTTTTCAACTCACCTTGCACAGTGACCCTGGCTTTTGTTTCAGAGTCCTCTGTCTCACAGGTGTACTCCCCGCTGTCCTTGGCGGTAGAGTCATGGATGATCAGAATGGCCCCAGTTCCCTCCTGCTGCAAGTCGTACTTCTGGCTTTTTCTGATTGCTTTGCCATCCTTGTACCACCTGATGTTCACATCTGGTTTCGACAGCTCACGGCTCAGGCTGATGTCCTGCCCTGCTGCTGCTGTCTTATCCTCCAGCTGTTTTGTTACCTCAGTAGGTTTTTCTGAAAGAAAACATGCTTTTTGAGTAACATACACTTAGGGTAGGATGCCTCTCTCAAAATACACGCATTTACATGCTGGAGATAAGTTAGAGAGGCACTTGCAACAGAGGCCATCCTACAGCCAGCAGTAATCTGTAAAGTACAGACAATAGAATTCCAGGCACCATTAATTCTCTCTTAAATCTACCCCATTGAGGATGATGAACCATGTCTGAAAACTGCCTCTTCCTTCTCTCCACTGATCACACTGGGAGCCTCAGATGATGCTCTCAGATGCACATGTTCTAGATAGGAATTTGTTGTACAGCTAGATGATGTGAAGGCCATCCCTTCAGCTTATACTTAGAGGATATTTGCTCCCACAGTTCCCTCAACAGATCATTCCTGATTTACTGTTAATGGAACAAGCTGTAGTGAGATGCCCATTTCCAACACTACCCCAGTGCTTTGGGTAGTTCTCACATTTGTGTCAAATGGTTCCTCCTTTTACTTATTTTTAAGAGAAATTCTCAGTGCTTCGAGGTTCAAGTAGAAGGTTGCTATTCACTTTAACCATATTATGAGTTAGCTCTCATGACAATCTTATCAGAAGACAGTTGAAGGAATCAGACCCCAGAATCTCTCCCATCTCATTACCTTTCACAGACAGAGAGGCTTTGGAGGTTAGACCACGGGCAATAAAAACGACTTCCCCAGAGTCAGTAGGAGTCACACTTTTGATAAGGAGAGTCTCTTACCAACCCACGTTAGAAGCTTTAAATCGCCCACCACTTTCCACTCTGCTTCCATTCAGTGTCCACTTGAACTCATCAATGCTTTCATGGGACAGAATGCATTCAAAAGTGCCATCTTCTACCTCCTGGATTTCAGTGTTTTTCAGCCGTTTGCTAATGCCAATATTCAGCTCTGGAAGATAAGAGATAGGTTAGTATGAGGTTTAGATGGAGAAAAGGCATTCGTGACCAATGTGAGTAGCAGTACTGGTGTTTGAACTCAGGATTTGCAGATCATGGCTGCGTTCCTCACTGATGTATTCTCTAAGACATTCTCCACTCAGAATTACCAGAAAGCTATAAAAAAAAAGAGACGTGAATCTCTTGGCTTTGCTCTGGAAGAACTACAAGGAGAGCAGCTCAGTCCATGGAGCACAATGAAGATTCAATGAGCTACAGAGGGAAAAACCTAACAGAGAGGACAACTCTAGGATGCTGCGTGAGAAAAAGGGTTTTGCCTACGACAAGACATTAAATGTTTCTATTAGCTAATTTGTTACCATCCTACCCCTACTGGTGTTCAAACCATTTCTCCATTTTAGGGATGTTTAGAAAGGAAACATTTCCAGGACATTCTTGACGTGTTTTGTGATTTTCATGGCAAAAGGAGATACATTTACTTCAAAAGCAATGGGAATTTTCCAGACATCACTGCGCTAAATTGCAGAAATACAGTTCTATTGTAGAAACTATTAAGGCTCGTGGGGGAATAGGTGTAAGACATAGTGACCACACTGAATGTGCTTTTAGCACTCCTTCACTTTCCACAGTACTTACCCTGAACGCCGACATTTGACTTGGCAACATCAGTGCCAATATCACAGGTATAGAAACCTGCATCTGACTTCTCGAGGTCATGGAGAAGGAGACATAGGGTCTTCCCAGACTGTAGCAGCTCAAACTTGTTGCCAGAAGTGAGCACAACACCGTCCTTTTTCCACACTGGTTTGACCTTCTCTTTAGAGACTTCGCATTCCAATTTAATCACACCCCACTCCTCAACAAAAGCATCATTCAAACACTCCATGAAGACAGCAGGCTTCTCTGCAATTAAACAGGCAAAACAGAACAACGTGATACAGAAGTTGAGACATTTCCAGTTGTGTTCAGATTTTTAAAGAGGTATCAATAAATCTTTACCATTACTGACGACACCAATATAGAACCTAAAGTGGTTTCATGTCTGTTGACTGAATACGCTTTATGGAATTCTCAAGTATTCAGTAGGAGAATACAGGGAACAGGAGGGACAGCCTGCATTGCCGTGGGTGGGACTGATATCATATGAAAACATTGGGATGTAGCTCTTCTAAATCTGGAGAGCTGGCATTGCCCTCACGTGGAGCAGAGCTCATACAGCAGGCCACAGTATTAAGAGGATAAGCTGCTGAACACTTTTGATTTTCCTCTTTATTGACTCCTTTTATCTATCTTCTATTTCACACATCAGAGGTTTACACTGAGGAAAAAAGATCCACCAAATGCAAAAGAAAGGAGAAAGAGGAAATCCTTCAAACTCTGAGCGCGTAGAGTAAAAGAGCTTAATTACTGGGGAGAGCAGATTAGAATCACAGTATCCTTAGAATTGGAAGAGACCCTTAAAGGCCATCTAGCCCAGCTCCCCTGCAATAAACAGGGACATTCACAGCTAGATCGGGTTGCTCACAGCCTGGTCATTAGTCATTCCAGAGGCAAAACACACACTGAATGATCTCTCCCTGCAGTCATAAATCCTTGGAGACAACAGCATTGACACTGCATGGCACTGAAGCAGTAAAAAAATTTGCTCCTGTAACTCTCCTTGTGTTAAGTAAAATGATGATAAAAAGCAATTGAATGCTTTGGCAGGACACCAAAACCATCCTCCTTCGTTGATATCTGCTGCAATGGAACCTTCCACTGGAAGAAAGCCCCTGATGACTTGTCACCCCAGAGAAGTGAGCTTTAGAAGCAGGACTGCTGCACAATAGAATGAACTGGAGCTCCTTAGCATCTCTTACATCCAGGAGGGCTGTGATCAGACCCACCTATCACCTTCAGACGCGCGCTTTCTGACACCTTGTCTGACTTCACTGTCACTGGGCCAGCATCCTCAGGCTTAACCTGCTTCACTGTCAGTGTGCAGCAGTTGCCAACGTTCTTGATGTCATTGTAATTGTTGGTGTAAAGGACGTTGCCATTCAGAAACCATTCCACATCCTCGTCATCATGGGACAGCTCGCAGGAGAAGACAGCAGAGCTCTCTTCTTCAATTTCCACATCCTGCAGGTGCTTCCTTACTTCTACATCGTGGGCTGTAGGGAAACAAGGTGAACTGTTACCACTGTTACTATAAAGCATACTGGGATGTGGTAGAATGGCTGGACTAGATAATCTTTGTGTAATCTTCTCAGTGAAGTTTATACATTTGCAAAGTTAGCAGGAGAGAACGGCAGAAATCAACCTCAATAAGAGAAATCTGAGGTGAAATAGGACATGGAAGAGGCCACCCTCCCTGCTCATACCTTCAGCTGTCAGCGTGGCCTCAGTCTCTGCAATTCCCGCCTTGCACTTGTACACACCAGCATCATCGGGCTTCAGCTTCAGAATCTGGAGCTCTGCTGAATGCTTATCCCTCTTGATCTTGTACTTCTCAGAGGGCTCGATGGGTGTGTGGCCCTTGAACCATTTCACAACCTTTGGAGAAGGCCTGAAGTCACAGGACAGGGTGACAGAATGACATTCCAAAGCTGTCTTGTCCTCCAACTTCCTGGTGATTTGTATATGGTAATCTGAAAAGCAGGGGTGGAAGAGAAGAAAGGATGAGGACAATTGGAAGAAGAGGAAAGTCTCTTGCATCTATTCCATTCCAATTAATTTCATGTTCACAATGGTTCTTTGAACAACTCTAAAGATAAAACAAATGATTGTCTATAGGGAAGGCCACTGATTACATTTCTATAAAGTAATACTGTATAGTATCTACCAAATGCAAGCTCCAGCTCTTGCTCTGTGCTTATTAAATTGCTCCCAGTTGAGGCTTTTATTCAAATAAGAGTGACTTGAAAATATAATAAGTACTTTAGGATGTGAATGGAGACTCTTACACTGGGGACAACAGGAGATAAAAAGCCTGCAAATTTCTTTCAGATAAAATCAATGACAAACTGCATCAAATTTAGGTGCTACCAAACTTAAACTTGTCTACTTCAGAAATACAATTAATTTCACCTGATTTAACTTCTTTGGTATAGCCAAGGACAAAACCTCAGCTCTGTAGATCTGAATAGTAAGCACATCACAACTATTCATACAGATCTTTTACTGAGACGCAGCTGTCTCATTTAGTGTCCAATGACTTTGAACTGGAAATGGAGCAGAACCTCCAGACACACACACAATATTTCAAAGACCCCAGTGAAGGAAGACTGGACATTAATTAATTCTTCATCTTCATGATGTAAACCAAGCCAGGATATGTTACCTCTAACAAGCAGATTGGCTGTGGATTTGGATCTGCCAATTGAGAACTGAATGCTGCCTGTCATATCAGTGGTGGTTTTCAGTATGGTCAGCCGGTGGATGGTGCCTTCTTGCTGCATAATCAAGTTTCCGCCAGCCTGTAAGACTTCCCACGTAGATACCACCTGCGAGGTTTCACAGAAGGAATGGATACCTCGCATTAAAATTTGGCTTCTTCAGGCTCAGTCACATCCTCATCACACAGCTCCTTTACTAGATTAATGGATTGCTCTTTAAGAAAGATGGAACAAGAAAAAGCAGAGATTTAGAAGGAATGTAAAAAACCCTTACATTATCACCCTACTTACTCATGTCAGCATTACTGCACATGAACACTACACCTATCAGCTCAAAATGCCTTAAAACATCATTAAAAAATAATAGAAAGAAAGGAATGTTGTTAAGAAGTCAGACAATAAGACTGACAACCTGAAGAGAGCCCAGATCTTTTGATTCTTACTCCAACATCCAAATCAAACCATGACCTTCCCATCCCGATATCAAACTCCTCGCATTACAAAATGGAAAAGAGGTTCAATGAAACACGGACATTGATAATTACTTTGGTTAAATACAGCAACTTAGCTCTGAACAACAAGTTTTCTCCTAGTAAAGGTCTCTGTAGCTCAAACGTAATGACTCTACTTAAGAGAAATTCATTTTCCAGAATGTTCTTGCCCTTATAATTGTAACAGTGGCAAAGCTGGGGACTGAACTCTTGAGTACTGTGCTAACTCAAATGTCTCCCTTTTCTTTATCGCACTTAACATCATATATATACCCTAACATTGTATATATTAAAAAAAGAACCATGTGTTCTTTTCAAACAGCAAGAGAAAATGAAGAAAAAGTCAAGCTATGTTTTTTATCCCTCAACGTTCAAACACAAATCTCAAGTCTAGAGGTAGAAAATCAACCTCCTAAGAAAATAATCTGTTTTACTTAGCAAAAGTAAATCCCAAAAGACAAGCTGGATACTTTGTGGGCAGAAAGGTAGGTAGGTAGGAGTTTTTATTTCTGTGAAAGGTCCTGGTGGTGTTTAACTTCTTAGACATTAAAGCAAAGGATGTTAGCTGGTTTATAATATAAGATAATTTAAGCAAAATCGTCATCAGAAGCATAATTACCTTTAACTGTAAGATGGGCACGAGATTCTGCCTTTTCTGCTACAGATTTGATTTGTGCTGCATCCTTGACTTGGACACGTGTGTAAGTCAGAGAGCAGGTCTTTCCTGAAGCAGAGAACCACAGAGTCACTAAGGCTGGAAAAGACCACTAAGCTCATCTAGTCCAACCGCCAACTCATCCCTACCAAACTGTGCTCTTGAGAGCAAACCCACAACTACATTTGGCTTCCTTGAGCAAACAGCTCTGAGGCACATGGCCAGGCTGAGCATCATCCATCTGGTTTCACAGCATCACTGCCTGTTCTCTCATGTCAATGAAACCACCCATTCCACCCCAACCACATCCCACCAAAGCTGCTTAGTGCTCCCAAAGCGAATGCTCACCAGTTGATTCCAACTTGAAGGTCATCTTCTGGCCAGCAGCCTCGCAGATGTATTCTCCAGCATCTTTCTTCTCCAGCTGCTCCACAACCAGATGCCGTGTTTTGCCCACAGATTCCATTCTGAACTTTCTGGAGGAGGCAAGCAGTCTTCCATCCTTGTACCATTTTACTTCGGTTGGATCCTGTGCTACTTCACAGCTCAGGGAGGCACTTGCTGCCAGGGCAGCACGCACCTCTTTCTGCACCCTCTCCTGGTTTATAAACACAGGTTTTGGCTCTGAGGGAAGAAAAGAAAAAGTATTGACTGAGGGACTGAAATGAGACCATCTTGCAGGTTTGTATGTACAGGTTGGAACAGGTTTAGGTTACCACTTGTGCCCAAACTAATAGCCTTCACTAGAGAATATCAGCTCTTCTGTTAAAACTAAGTGTCAAATCTAGGCAAGAAAGAACCGAGGAACTGAAGGAACCAAGAGGGTCCTTGAACACCAGTCCCATGGTTGCAAGTCACTATGCAAACATATTGAACCCAAAAGAACATCTGTCCTGCAGGCAACCAAAACCTGAGTTCCTTTTACTTAAGACCCACTGTGAAACATCAAAACACATAAACGTGTGATAGTCAAACCACTGGCTGCCTTTTCATGACCCAGAACAGTACTCCTGGCTTCCTGAACAGACTCCTCATGGCCTCTACCATTGCCACAACTGTGACTGTCAAAGGCACAAAGGAAATATGCTCACCAACGCAGTCCTTTGTTCTTTGTGTGTGATTTGCAGATATCTATTTTACTTTGAGCTCTGGGAATAGTCAGCTCTACCAGGTCTCTTACTGTGAGTAGCAGACTCACCTATCCAGATGCAGCCTCCAACATAAAGGCATAGTAAAAAGGCAGTGTACTACTAGGAGAAGTTCCTGCTTCTCCTGCCATGAAAGGCTGCACGCACAACATGCACTCCAGCCTCACTGCACATACTTATCTTAGTCAAATGTTTCTGTGAACAGGAATTACAGTTTGGGATCTCAGGCACAGGAGAGATTTGAATAATATCTTGAATATTGCTTCCATTGTACATATATCAGTAATTATTATTCTACAGACAGACTGAAACAGGTCTTTGTGCCATACTAAAACCAAATACTTTCTACAAACCCAGGCAATCAAGTCTAGGGAAAAAAACTCAGCACAGACTACTGCAACTGGATCACTGTATAATAGAAACTAGATTTTACTTGACTGTTCTCTGCTGTATTTCAGACAACACCTGTCTTACCTGTGACATGAATCTTGAAGGTGAGTTTTTGGCCAGCAGCCTCGCAGCTGTACTCCCCTGCATCTTTCTTCTCCACCTGGCTCAGCACCAGCCGACGCTGTTTGCCCTCTGACTCCACCTTGAACATCTTGCTCCAGGTGATCAGTTTCCCCTCCTTGTACCACTTCACCTCCGTCTTCTTCTGGGCCACCTCGCACCTCAGCTTGGCATTTTGAGTCAGTACAGCCTTCCCCTCCTCTTGTACCTTGTCCTTGTTTGTAAACACGTCTTCTTTCTCTGCAGGGACATCACAACAGCCACACCGTTTTGCTGTAGTCTGCTGCAGAGCTAACTCCAGTTCCCCATTTTCACTATACTTGCCCTTCACAGGGAGCATCGTGATGCCTCATTATGACAGGAAAACACTTTTCCCTCTATTTTGCCTTGGGAAATGATAGGCATATCATTTCATATCATTTCATATCATATCATATCATATCATATAATTTCATATCATTTCACATCATATCACAAAGCTAAAGATTTTGCAGTCTGACAGCAGATTTGGACATGAGATTTAGAACACCTGCATGCACTGCTGAACCTCCTCCCTTGTCTTTTTTTCTTCTCGTGTCTCTCTACATTTCCAGTAAATCAGAAGGGAACAGCCCTCTAGAACAGGTTGCCCAAGGAGACTGTGGATGCTCCATCCCTGCAGGCATTCAAGGCCAGGCTGGATGTGGTTCTGGGCAGCCTGGGCTGCTGCTTGGCAACCCTGCACATAGGAAGAATGGGGCTGGAACTGGATGAGCACCGTGGGCCTTTGCAACCCAGGCCATTTATGAGTCTGATTATTGGCATTTTCCACCTCATTGTGTCATTCAAATTTTGTAACCAGATCTCTTCAACCACCTCCCCTTTTCTCACTCCTTGCATGCCTGGTGTGCTCTTGCACTGTAACCCTGCAGACACCAGCTGACTACAAGAGCTGCACAAGTTACCCTCCTTGCCTATTGTTTGTTGCAGTAATTCATTCCTGGATGGAGAAGCACATGTAGAAAAGTGTTGCTATGACACTAGATGACAAAGAAAGTCCTATAGCCAAAATGTTTTGCACCAGAGAGGCTGTCAGTTGATCCTCCAAATGCAAGACACACAAAATGAACCGTTCCTTTCTCACTGGGATTCCAAACATTTTCTCACCACTGAATTTCACTTGGAATGTTGCTTTGTCATCTTTTGTTTCACAGCTGTAGCTCCCTCGGTCTTTCAGGGTCACATTTTTGACCATGAGCTTGCGGTGCGTCCCCTGGGAGATGATGGCTGTCTTCTGGTCCTGCTTCACCTCTGTTTGATCTTTCTCCATACGACAGCTCCGCTTGAAGCTGACACCTCACACACCAGCTGCAGGTCTTCAGAAGGACTGACTGATATTTCTGGAGTTGTTTTGGGCTTGTTGACAAAATTAATGGCTTCATCTGAAGAAAAAAAGAGAAAGTGGTTTACATCCTGACTCAGGCTTATTCAGCACAGCATGAAGATACAGTTAGAACTGACTGTAATGTCTCTGCTCATTACATTTGGGTGATCAAGTTTCACCTCTGGTGGTACTCACATACAAACGTCTGCTTGATTCTCCCGTGTAAGGAAAGAGTAAGTTCTATGCAGAGAGTTGTTATTTCTTTTAATCAATTCTGTATTCTGCACACGTTCTTCTGAAGCTAAAATGAAGGCAGATAAGTAACGTGTTTGCAATGCATGAACAAACCTATTCAACACTTTGTCTCTAAGCTAACAAGCAGAGTTTGATGAGCACATAAGTATTTCATGCTCTTCATTTCATCCAGACACAACCGGCCTGAGGAGCAAGCTGATGGCTGTCAGCTACAGGCAGACCTAGCTTAGTATTGCATTTCTTACAGCAACAACTGTTGCTTTCAGTCACTGAATATACCAAGGCCAATTGCTATGCCAGGCACATTTATGGCATCAGTGAACAAGTAATGCATTAAAAATTATAATAGACAGGAGCCATCTATTCTTTTAAAACTAGGTGACCAAAGAACAGTAGTCCCTCTAGAGTCAAGCTGTGAAGAACTAATAGCATCAATCAATATCACATAGATAGATTACTTCCCTGCCCTAAGACCATCTTGTGACCATTTGGTGCTCCTAATTAAGCCCTCTTAATGGCTTTTTTGTCTGAGCCATGTGACATTTTGTGATAGGAGTTACTGCTAGTGTTCCCTTCACCCTACACCAAAGTAGGAGGTATCCATTCTCAGGGAATCATGCAGGCTTCCTCTGGATTTGATGCTCAGAGACAGCCCCAGAACTTTTTAAATCTTAGCTTAGCTCTCATCCAATAATGTTCATCAAACAGTGCAACTTGTCCTTTGGGGATGCCTTTGTTCTGCATCAACCAGTTCCAACGGAGTCTTCTTGGCTTGTTTTAGAACAGTTTTTCAACAGATAAAGCCAGGGTCTTTGAATTACAAAGTGAAATTGCAGAATGCATGATTCTCAACCAAACAGAACGGGAGGTGGGATGCAGGGTGAATACCTGAGCCAACACCACCTGCAAGCAATCCTTCAATATCTTAGGAATCTCTAGCCATCCCAAATCCAGTGTTGTGCATGATCTATCATCTCTGCTGAGTTTTTAGCTAGCTGATGGTGAGCATCATGATGGTGATGGGTGAGCAGTCGGACTAGAGGGTCTTAATCAACCTTAAGGATCCTGTGATCATAGGAACGTGAATGTGCTGTTAAAGATCACAAGAGCTGCACTGCAGCATGAGCATACACAGCAAAAGGTTTTCAGTAGAGCTTCGGTTCATAAATGAGGACTGGGTAATGGAAAATAGGCTCAAGAAATAAACCAGAAAACAGATCTTAACGCCAGGTTCTGTGAATGCAGCCAGCTGAATTTCACAGATATTGAATTTCAATGACAATTTCTTGTGTTATTTTACCCACCAGCTCCACCCTGAACAGGAACAGGTCAGTGACAAGCATTACTCCTCCAGGCTTGACCTGACAGTGCTTTACTTGCACTATGAGCTAATGGCTGTGCTTACAGCACCTCAGGGAGACACCTCAGAGATCACAATATCCTTCGGGTACAGCAGGAGACACTCAACTCTCCAAATGTGGAGTTTAATTTGTCAAAAGAGGAGACAGGATTCCCATGCTAAGAACTTAGGACCCTTTCAGTCATAGGTTTAAAGATGATGTAAGTGCTGAGGCAATAGATGAACTAGAAGAATGAAGCCCAGATGTCAGGGCTCAAGTTGTGACTCCAGCCCCAGCTGCAGCTAAGGCTGTCTTGAATTCATCACAACACAGTTACATTATTTGCTCATACTGTGGATTTGCATAGGAACAACAGGAAGGTCAGAATTGCTTCAATAGAGTTATGCAATCTTTGTCCTAAATACTGGAAACCCACAAGGTTGGACAAATCAAATGAATTAAGTCTGAAGTGCTTTACATGGATTGTGATCCCATGTTTGCCTCACAAACTTACCTGAGACTTTCCAATCAAAAATCAGTGTCATCTCCAGTTTTGCAGATGTATGTTTCCTCATCTTCTTTCGTTACAGGTGAAGCCAGAAGATTATGCAGTTTCCCTTTATCTTCCATTGTGAACTTGTTACTAGTCATGATTTCTTGGCCATTTTTGTACCACTTCACCAGGACATTGCAAACAAATTGAGCCTAAAAGATGGAGATATCATTCAGGACCGAAAAGAAAAAAAGAATTCCTTTATGGAAATTAATTGGAGCTCAAAAGTTAGATGATGAAACTGGCCCCTATTAACACACACTGGAATAATTGACTTCAAAGATTCAAAATCTCACCACTGTCTTAGCCAAAAGTTTAAGCCTAAGGCCACGGTCCTATTTTACTGCGGGTAATGGAGTTTGTTTTCCAACTTCTTGTTAACATATCATTTCAAAACAGCGCACACAGCTGAGTTGGGTCTGTTGAGACAGCGCAGTCAGAGCTGCTAAAATCAAGTCCGGATTTTGCATGCATTTGTTCTGCTGTTCCAAGAACACAGATGGATAATACAAATTCAACAACATTCTACAGAACGCCTGTCTTTTAGGAGCTCGAGAGCCAGCTGATGGACACTGGGATCACTGAGATCCTGTCAATACATTTAACTCCATCCTATCATACAGTCAAATTTCATTCATTTTTTCAGGAACTGTCTCTTATCATTGTAGTCCCCTCACCACTGCTGGATGTGAGCCCAGCCACACAAAAGCAGGTGCTGGTTTTCACTGCAGATACTGCAGGAAGGAGGAACAGCCTCCGGACTGGACCAGCTGAGCGTGGCCCTACCAGGATTTGCTCCAAAGGTCTTATTACCAGTAGTGCTTCCTGATGAAATACATGGGGGTCCTCCTTTGATTCCAACCCCAACCCACCCCACCATGCCCCCTGATAACATCCATCAGGGCCACATCTCCACAGTTCCTGAACACCTCCAGGGATCCCACCACCTCCCTGAGCAGCCTGTGCCGGTTAATTCTGGGGGCAGACCTGCCAGTATGAAATATTATGCTAACATGACAAAGAGAGAGAAGAAAAGCAAAATTAAGACTAGCTGACAAGCCTTGGCAGGAAGTTCTGCTCTCCATCAATTTAGTCCCTGTGACTCTTCACAGGTCTCTTCTACATTTTGGATCACTGCAACAAAAAGAGCTGTTGACATCATCTCTCATGGCCACCCTGAGAGAAGAGCAGGAAGGCTGGGATGCTCTTTTTCCTATCTTTCCCTTGACTTCCTCTATATCTTAGGGACGAATCACAGGACAGAACACAGAAATCATATGGCTCTACAAAGCAGATTGGCCAGTTCAAGTCAAAACAGCCACTGAAAACACCCCAGATGCTGTCTGACAACAGCTGGACTGTCGGGGAGTCAGGTGAATGCAGTCTGCTGGCCCTGGGCAGGAAGAGGACAGCCCAGACTGTCACATACCTTTCACTGAAAGCTGATAGAGCATTTTATCCCCCTCACAGATGCACTGACAACTTCCAGCATCATCCATTGAGACGCTGTGAATTTTCAGGGTGTGTTTCTTCCCCACAATGTGCAGTTCCTATTTTTCACTGGCCTTGAGCTCCTTCCCATCCTTCATCCACTCCACAGTAGCACCTCTGTCTGAAAGCTCAGCCTGCAGTTTGGCTTCCTCACGCAGCCGAGCGGAGATCTTTTCTACATCTTTGCTCTTATTGGTAAATCTCACTGCAGCACCTGTCAGGAGCAAAGGCCTCGTTATTTCAATTTAGATCAGGCTAACGTGGTCAATGTTTGCTGCAACATCTCTGAAAAAGTATCACCTTCTGTTCCTGCACTCATCATTGTGTCAGTGCTGAGCAATTCAAGATATTTCATTTGGTCTTCTTGCCGGATTTACTAAGTAAAAATCAACCAAACATCTCCTTCTACTGATTAAGAATGCTCTAAACATGCTTCTGCAGAGGTTTCCACCCAATGACAAACAGGTCCTCCCATCATGAATCTTTGTTCTATTTTGTCATGCAAAGCTGATTGACAGAGATATTATTGGAATGATTGCTCCCCTACTTCTAAACTATTCCAGCGCAATCAGAAAGGCTGTCTGAACCTGGAGCTGAAAGTACTGCTCTATGGTGATGCAGTGGTAAACCTGCTGACTGAATGCACTGGCCAGTAGCTGTGAACTGCAGACATTCATCAGCTGGCATGAAGCAATCTGGTTCAGATACCAAGCAGCTGGGTAGACTGGCTTACCCTACACTCAGTGCTATCATGTTTAGGTCATTACCAGGACTCACATCAGTCCATGGGATGCAATTTCAGGTATTTGGTACAGGCAGTGAATGCCTGCAGCCCCAGTTCTAATCATCAGATCACAGCAACTATGCCTTGACTGGAAGAGGAAAGGAGAAGGATCAAAGCAAACACCTCTCACTCTCATCTTGGTGCTGACATCAACATTTTCGGCAACAAATTTCACTTCTGCTCCACCATCATTCTTGGTGATGTTCTTTATGATTAGGCTGTGAGTAGTTTGGGTTCTCTTGATGATGCAGGTCTCGCTTTCCTGTAAGACTTTACCACTGAGGTACCAAGTGCTGCAACACATTGTTGTAAGATCAGTAGTAAACATGGCATCCCCTCCAAGTACAGCTTCACCAGTTGTTAGGGGGGATTTCACAACCAGGACTGGTCCTGAGGAAGAACATGGAATGCTCTTTAGATGCAAGTCTGGTATCTCATTTAGAGATGGAAGATTAAATCATGGGTACATTTCTACTTCTCCCTTTGCATGAGTGCTAGAAGAAGCACTTCTGTGCTTAAGATCTGTTACAGAAAGTTCTGCCTCTTGCACATGTGAGATATCAAAAGATAAGGATATTCACGTCTCTGTCACAGAAACAGAACTTGTATCACTTTAGTGGTAGCTGGAGGTTGATAAGAGATAGGAGAACTAGGAATAAAGGAAAGCCTTTGGTGTGTTAATGCACTGCTATCCTTAAAGTCAAATGAAACATCCTTAGGGAACCAACACAGCTGCTCAGCTCATACTGACCCATTTCCATTGGGGTTTTTGTGCTTACCAAGGTGCACGCTTCCTGGGAATTCCAGATACAGGCTCTATCCATGTGCATTGACTGCAGACACTCGGAACTGATCATCAGCCTCTTCAGACAGATTGCTCACCGTGAACTCTGGGACGGGGACATGAGACTCCTGGCACCTCACCCACGTGAAGCCAGTTAGTTTATTGCCTTCCACAATGTAGCCATCGATTGGAATGGGGCGTTGCATCTTCGGAGGGGACCATGCCAGCGTCACTGAGGTTTCTGTTTTATTTTTCACCACGGGGTCAGCTGGGGGCTGGGTGGGAGGTTTTCTGGGAGCTGAACAGAAAGAAATACAGAAATATTAGCATAAGGTCATGTAGGCTGGAAAAGACCTTCAAGATCAGCAGACTCAACTTTCAGCATGACCTACTGAGTCCCACCATTAACTACTGTGCTACCTGAGGACATACATGACAAGCTTATTCCTGCAGGTATTTGCATAGTGAATATATTCACCCTCTGGTTGCTTTGGAACATTTTAGAGGTTAAAATCCCATCAGACTTTTTCACTGTGTGCAGCCACTGATACAGGCAGGAGGCTGGGAGTTACCTGATGGGCTCTAGTTACAGACTACTGACACAGTAAAGGATTGATTTCATTTCATTTTGGCCATCAAAAAGTTTGGAGTCTGGTTTAAGTCATCCATCTAGACTCCAATTATAATCATATGGAGAACAGCGCATTTAGGAGAACTCATCTCATCTTAATAAACCTGAATGAAATCACAGAATCATAGGATCACGGGAGGGCTTGGGTTGGAAGAAACCTTCAAGATCATTCAGTTCTAAACACCCTGCCATGGGCTGGCTGCCCACTAACCAGCTCAGGCCGCCCATCACCCATCCAACCTCGCCTTCAACACCAAGGACAGGCACCCACAGCTTCTCTGGGCAGCCTGAAATGGAAGCAATGAGCCACATGTTAAAGATACTCAAACATTCATGACTGTAGAGAGAGCCAAATACTCCATACATATTGCCTGCCTGGTCAATGGTATTAAAATGCCAACAACAGACTCATCCAGCTCATTGAAAATGGTGTGAACAAGGCGCACAGGATTCTTCCAGCATCGAGTTAGATCTGCAAAGTGTAAAAATAGGAAATCTCAATGCAATGCAATTTTCCCTCATAACATAAATAGACACATAACTGTTTTGGGGTGCACTGTTACCAGCCTGTCAGTTGCTGTTGGTCAGTGCTAGATTCCAAAGGTCCCACTAACATAGCATGAAGCTGAAAGCTAGACGCTGGAATCAGATCTCCTGACCTTACCATCAGAAATTGAGATGTCATATTTTGCTCAGAGGTGCCTGCTTGTAGGAGGGACAGCTTCCGAGCTTTTTCTGCTCCAGGAACCAGCTCCAGCTTCAGGATTTAAACAGCAGTCAGAAATTAAACTGAGCTTTGTCACCTCCATCAAACAGAAGGAGTGGTTGGGTGGTACAGCTTTCCAAATAACTTAGAAACTGTCACAACAATCAGATGCCTACCTTTTCTTTTTGAACTTGTTAATACATAGAGCTTAATAGCATCAGAATGCCCCAAGCACTTCAGATAACATGACAGCTGTAAACCCTTCTTTAAGGATTCCTTTGTTTAACCACTGAGTAACTGTAATTCAGTGGTGCTGGTGGGAGAAGGGAAGTCCTAATCTTCCCAGATGGTGAATAGAGCTGATGTTCACATGCAGACTGGTGCTGCAGCACAGCCAGAAACCACTCATTTGGGAAACACAGCACCAAGAAAATAATGGGAATAGCTTCATAAAATCAGGCAGCTTCACCCAAATTTCATGTCAGGTCCATTATTCTTCCTATTTTCAGGAAGAAAGGTTTTCCCTTTTTCTTGTAGTTTTATTTTCTTTTCCTTTCATGCAAGCAGCTTTGTAGCTTAAAAAATTGTTTTCTAATCACCTCCTGGTGTGGACAAATCACACAGGTTTGACTCCATGTTTTACATAGTTAGCATTTTATATTTGTTCCAGTATGGAACTGTACAGCCATAGAATGGCCTGGGTTGAAAAGGATCTCAAAGATCATCCAGTTCCAACCCCCTGCTATGTGCAGGGTCGCCAACCACCAGACCAGGCTGCCCAGAGCCACAATCCAGCCTTTCCTCATAGGAGAGCTGCTCCAACCCTCTGATCATCACAGTGGCCCCTCCTCTGGACCCACCCCAACAGCACCACAACCTTATTGTCCACAGAAAGCATATAACCCTCATTCAATTGCCCTTCCACTCAGCTTAGAGCACTACTAAAACCAGCATCTTCACCTTAGCTCATCACACTGCTGCAGTTCCTTTTACAAGGATTTCACTGGCAAAAATTAAATCAAAGCCATCACAAGGGATTTAGCACAGTTACGTGTTACTGGCTACGAGAGCTGTCAGCACAGTCACCTGTCAGGCTTTGCTGCTGTTCTCTTTATGTAGAGGCACAACAAGGTTCAGACACCTCACAGTGCAATTCTCACTTGGACTGTAAAGAAAAAGGAGGCTTGAAAAGCAGCGTGTGGAAAACAAAGAAACAAGAATTAGAACAACAGTGGGGCCATGGCACTTGTAGGAATTGTTCTGCCTTTAACAGCAGAGCTTTTCAAGAAGTATGAGGGCATTGCAAACCAGACCAGTTTGGACAGATTAACAACTGCAAGTAGTGGGTTCCAAAATTCCAGACATGAAATCAAAGATAGAAAAACTCTTCACATTTTCATCTCTCAATTTTTCGTACATTGTGCATTACAGTGCAAACAAGTCTTCCCATACAACTTGGAAGCTAAAGACAAGTCTGACAAAACAGACTGCACAAAAATGATGGATAATTAACAGAGCAAATTGCTCTTTCAAAAACAGAGTTTATGTCTTCTGGTCATAACACTTCAGAAGCCTCAGAGGCTTCTTCTCCTTTGTATATTTTCATTAATCTTAGATTTTGTTTTCATTCAATGTGACCTCACTAAACAAATATTGTCTAAGACCATGAGTATCACATAAATGTGCAGATCTCAAGCTGCTCACTTATCTAGTACCCTTGGCATGATGCTTTATTTTCCTCAGCTGATCATCTAGATTGTGCCTGTTGATTGTGCAACAACAGCCTGTTGGTCTCGATTACCTGTGAGAGGCTCTAACTTTGGCCAGGAAAAATCATTTGAGGACAAGTAATTCTCTTGGAATCAGTAAGGCAGTCTTCCCATTCTTTCTTACCAGCACCCATCTTACATGTTAATAAAGGCTTCTGGAAATCAGTTTGAAGATCAAGAAACAATTCAGTTCAAGCATATGCAATCACAGGATTTGTACGTCACCTGCAAAAGTCATTTTATTCTATCCACAATCTCATCCTACATGCAGTTCCTTAGAGGGTTCCTTATGCACACCAACCCCATGCTCCTATTACAGACCCTTGCATAAGACAGGTGACATACCTACAAGATTATCTACAGCTTAGACTATGAAAACAGGGAGTCTAGCTAGAGAAAATTATCTACCTGTGCTTCTGAGCAATCTGTTAACCACTCTCATACAGTTCAGGCCAATCCAAACAAGATGCAATGACATGTCAGCCACAGAAACAGCTTGATTTTAAGGAGTTTGTTTGGACAAGCCCCTGTTGCATACGGTGGTCAAACATGCATTACTTGGGGGCACATTGTATTTGATTTAACAGATACTCTTACCTTTGGCTTTGCACAGAGTCCAAAGTCTATCAGCTTCAAATTGTCAATCAGCAGATTTTCCCGGTGGATGAGAAAGCAGTCAGGAATGATTTCCACCCAAATGCCCAAGGAAACATCTTTTCTCTTCTCTTATTTCCTGCTGTGGACAGTGGTTCCCAGTCTACTCAAAGCTCGCTCGCTCTCGCTGTCTCAGAGATCTTCACTGACTGCTGGCAAGTTCCCATCTTCCAATATCCCAGGTGGGAAATACTAGCTTGTATCTGTTGGAAAGGACCTGGGGACTAGGAGGACAAGTGGTGAGAGACCACAGGCTGAATGCAAGCCAGCAGTGTGCTCTGACAGAAAAGAAGTACAACAAGATCATCAGCTGCATTAAAAAGCAGCACAACCAGACCAGGACAAGTCATTCCTGCTTCAACACTCACTGGACCACATCTACAATACTGTATCTGGTTTTTGGCCAGGAAGGATAACAACCTGAAACAAACTCTGTGGATGACCTCCAGCCTGTGCAGGGGGCTGAAGCTCCCACTCAGAGAAGAGAAGCTGGGGAAAAAGATGTTTGTTCAGGGTGCAGAGGAACCTCATGGCAGCTTCTCAATGCCTACGGGGTGGGGAGAGGGGGTGCGTATGAAGATTGACTGAGGCTCTGGCCAGCAGGTCACGATGGGATTGTGACAGGAAACAGTCATACACCTAAACAGCAGACTAGATAGAAGGAAATAGCTTTCCAAGCACTGAACATATTACCCAGAGAGAACATGCAGCCTCATCCCTCGCAGTGATGATGAGAGTGGGAAAAGCTCTTGAGAAACTTGGTCTCACGATTCCCAGAGCAGCACGTTCAGGCACAAATCTCTACAAGTCACCTCCACACCCAGTTCCTGTCCAAGCCAATAAATCCATCAGCTTCTCAGCTGGAAGCCAGTTGCTTCTAAAACATACAGACAATGATTCATTTTTCAGAGGGGAAAGGTTCCTTAGATAGAGGGATTTCATAAGATGCCTAGGAAAATGCTCGTGCTGTAATGATTTGATTTACTGAGAGATACCAGCAGCTTACAAAATGCCAAGCTCTAACCTATTGGTGAGGAAATATTCAAGCCTTTCAGTACCTAACCTGTGCTTCAAGACTTCAGTGACAGAAAATCCATTGGATGGGGCCAGAGGAATGCATCTCACCCCATACCCTCTGTACAGCCACCATTTGTTTAAAGGATCACTCTTCCTTGAGGCACAAAACTAGAGCAGGTTACACAACAGACTGACACCACAAGGGCTTCTCTCGAGATACAAACTGCAGCAAAGAGCATCACAAAAATGTGAAACCAACACTCAGATCAGATCTGTGTCTCTGCTCCGCTCATTATGAGCATCATGTTTTACTCCCCTTTCAGAGGAAGATACTTCTTCAAGGATAACAAAATCCAGCTCAGCTACAGAACACAGTACCACATAGCAATAAATATCTAACATTTCCTGTAGGGAAAGAATCCTAAGCACAAGTTATTGTCTGAGTTTCAGCTGGGACTGAATTATCTTCTTCAGTGTCTGATATAATACTACGTTTTCATTCTAGAGAAACAATGGAGATAGCGCAGTGATGCTTACAGTTGCTGCCAGGCAGCGTTGTACAGAGCCACAGTCAATCTCAGCTGAGAGCCCAAGGAAGTGAGAAGGAACAGAACTAGGACAGCTGACTTAAACTGGCCAAAGGATATTCCATACTATATGACATATTGTGGAAGGAGGTTTGAAGGGGGTATAACTTCATGTAAATCTCTTCCACTACTAGGAGGCTAACTGGACACTGATTGGTAGGTGGTGAGCAATTGCTTTTGCATTCATCATAACTATTATCCTTTTCTCTATCTCAGTACATAATTCTATCTCAACCCATGAGTTCTACTTTGTGTTACTTCTCCCCCCTTCAGTTCTCTCCTGCAATCCACTGGAATGGAGTGGAGTACTGTAACTCTCTCTGCCAACAGAAAAATAAAAACACATTCATTATTATTTATGGAAGACTGACTGCAGTTCAGGCTCACTGGTTTGAGGTCTCTGGGCATAACCCTGACTGTGAACAGAAGCAATTGCTGAAACAGTCTGTCAAAAAAAGACTGGAGCTTCCTCTTCCAAAAGGCGGTCCTTAGAAACAATGCAATCAAACAGCTTCCCTGTAAGATAAGGTTATCTGAAAATGCATTTAGAGAGTATCAGAGAAAGATAAGTAAGAAAGACAGCACAGAAAGCAGAAACTATTTCTTACCTCTATGACTATAAATATTTCTTTGATGTCTCTCTTACGTGATCCAATGGGCAAACATGTTGATGACTTCAGTTCTTCATGGCATCAATTTCTGTTTTAGCATGAGGCAAGTCATCCTTAAGAGACCATAAAAGCAAGCGATGAAATCGCTAACTACTGTGACATACCAGGTACCACATCTGACTGCTGTGGAACAGAACAAGCACATATGGGACAGTACACAATTCAACATCAACTCAGCAATGACTGACATCACTCCCATAGAAATTCTGAAACAGAGCTGTGAAAAATGAAAAGTAAAACATTCAGCATTTTCATTGGCATTTTGGTAAAGTTGCTGTAATAATGTAACAATAATGTAATGTAATGTAATGATGTAATAACTTCCTCCATTTTAAAGCCAGAGAATTCTGCCCTCTGAACAACCAGCAACAAGATTTGTGGTGCTCTGTTAAACTTTTTCCAGCTCTACAGCATCTTTCAAAAGGCAATGGGACCAGTAGGCTGCATTCGTATGTACCATCCCACCTGCCCCCGTGTTCTTGAGAACTCCACAACTCCAACAGAAGATATTCTCATATTTAAATGCCTTTTGGCTTACCCCTACAGTAACTTTCTCCATGATTTTTAGTGCAACTTTTTCACCAGACAGAAGATGCCGCCCGAGTTTTACCTTGGCAAAACCACCTACAAATCAAAACACAGATGCTTAATGTTGAGTGTGAATTCTTCTCTAATATAACATTACAATTTCCAACTGGTTTAAAAAACGAATTTCAAATTTATACAAATGAAACCTGACTTAGAGAACTGACAAGAGCTGTTAATCTATTCTCAGATTAATTCTAGAGTGGTGAGACAGACTGTTAGGCGTGCTGTTTCTGTACAAAGATGACACTTACCCGTTCCAACTGTTTCATGGAATTCCTAGTACTTGAGAATTTCCTCGTAGTCACTGACAGACATCCTGAAATGTGCAAGAACTGAAGAACCTCCAAGCACGTGCAATGAGGAAGTGCCAGCAGTGTTCACATCCTACTTAGGACATATTCTTAGAGGCAGAAGGGACACTCGTGGCAGATCCAGCAATGCTCATCTTCTCACCAACGTGCATCCCCCTCTCACCCAGCAACAACAAAACACAGTGCATGAAGCTGGCTTCACTTAGGTTAACAATATGGAACATCCCTCAGGGCTTTGTGCCACAGAGCAGTAGCAGGGCTGGACTACAGCTTGAGGAAGCAGTGGAAGCCTTTCCCTGTATGGTTACAGTGTCCCTGCACGCACCCCACAGCCAGAGCGTTGCAAGCTGAGCTGTCTTGCTGTTTCTTGTACTCATCCCAATCTCTGCGAATGAAAACTCAGAATTCAGTCAAGGCGTTGATTGAGCACGAGCGTGCCTTTATTCAATAGGAAAAAGGAGGGGGTGTGAGGTCTGGAGGAAAGATGGGACTCATTCTCTGTTGTCTGACGAGAGTGTCTCAGAAGTCGTGCTGTTGCCTGGAGCCTGGGACTCTTGGCCTGATTCTACCTCCCCCTCCAAGATGTTTGGCTTCTCCTCTGTAATGCTGACCTGAGCCTGCATGGTTGTGCTGCTGTCGGGGCACTCGTGCTGTGCTTGGGCTGGGCTGTCCTCGAAAGGAACTCGGTTCAGGCTGGTGCCTGAGGAGTCTGGCAGGCTCAGGTCAGCAGCTTCAACAGGTATGGGATGAACGAGAGCTTCAACGATGATGGCATTCTTCTCTTTATAACTGATGTTATACGGAAGGCTTTCATCTGAACTGCAGCATCCTGTGCTTAGTAACAGTTCTTCATTGATGGAATCACAGGATGCTGCATCGTAACATGCCTGGCGTCTTGGAGATATACAAGGGCTCGGGTCACCTAGGAAGGAGTAGACGCACAGCAGTTAGTGTCAAAGTTTCACAAGATGAATCTTGAAACAGGTTCTTGACATTTGGCTATGCATTGATGGTGGGCAGAAGCAAATAGGCTTCTAGCAACAGTGTCACTGTCTTGAAAGTGATCCTCGTGCAGGTCCAGCTCTTGTGTTGACAAGAGACTCATTTGGGAAAGACAGGGGTCAACTGAAGATGTCAGGCACAGGCTTGAATGCCAGAAGGATGTACAAGCCCACTGAAAGCATGAATTCTACCTGTGTTGCTGACAAGCAGTGTTTTGAAAGCTGGATTTGCATGCTTACCTGCCAGGACCAAGACTTCAGCTTCAGAGGGCTCCCTGGCACTGCTCTGCAGTTGGTTCTCGACCACAGGGGATGGTTTGCCCAGGCAGAAGCAGGAACGCCAACTGCAAGCTGCTGACTCTGCCCTCTTACTGGGAGAACTCATTCTGCAGAGAAAACAGAGCATGCTGTCAGTCGTGGTGCAGGGTGAGGGAAGAGCTGCACCGAACCCTTGCCAATAGTTGCCTGTTCCTGGCAATGCCTGGTTTCTGCTGAAACACAGCTTAGAAAAGCGCTCTGTTTCAAACAGCAGAGGATGCTTCCATTCCTACAGCTCAGCCCTCAAGTCCTGTTGGCTAAATACCTCTCAACGATGTCAAGCAGGGACATGGATCCCGAGAATGTTGGAGGCTCAGGCTGCTTCGCTCTCCTGGGGCAGGCCTTCAACAGGGAACGAAGGCAGGAGATGAACTTGCCCCGTTTCTTTGGCTCTGCGCAACAAAAGAAAAAAACAAGTTCATTTCAGCCCTGGCTCGGTTGGACGAGGCCGAGTGCAACACATTCAACAGAACACGTAACAACAGAAAGCATGTTCCCAACAAAGACACGCAAGAACGGATTTTCCCCATCCCTGGAGGTGCCCAAGGAGCTTAATGCAGTTCTCTTTCTAAGCTTGCTCAACTCGGGCATTAATGAACCCCCTGAAAGCCACGTTCAGACCCCATTTTACTAACCCGCATTGTCAAATGTAAAATACGCACCTGGCTTTGGCAACGAATGTAGGATGGACTCGGGCAGTTTTCCCCTGATGAGTTCCACGCACTCACCAGGGAAAAAACCAACCTGTAATAAGAACAAAAAGACAGGTGGGCATTAGCCCAAGCCCAGAGCCAAAGGGAAGGTCCTCTGACACCGACACAGGGCAACTGTTTGCATCCAGAAGCCATCCTGTGCAGGCAGAGCAGCTCCAACCGGAGATTCCCGACTCTACTGAAGCTGTGCTCTCTAGTCAAAAATGTGTGCCTACCTCAAAGCCACGCTTGCCTCTCCAAAAGGGGCTCATCTCCTTTGGTGGCATATCAACAATGCACACGATGTCTCCAACCTGCAAAAGATTGAAACATCAATCCCAGCTTCAGCACAGCTAAAACAAAAGCCTTCTTCTACGACACAAAATATGAGAGTATTCCCGAGGCGTTCACACTCTATACTAATTCTGTGCACAACAACAAGGAACGCCTGGAACTGCTTACCTCCAGAGAGAGCTCATCCGGCCCCTGGGCGACGTGGCTCCTAATAACATGGGCTGCCGCAATCGCTGGTACGTTTAAAGATGACATAGCACGCACCAGCTGCGGCTCCCGCATGTTATCAGCCTGCAAAACAGAGCACAGGCCGTGGTCAGGAGATGAGGACAAACCAGGAGGATTTCAAGGTGAGGAGCACATCTGCAAAGAAAGCTGCAGCAAATGCGCTCCGTCCTTATCAGGAGCACTTCAGAAGGAGCTGCACGTCTCATCACAGTTATTTCCCTTTCTGGCGTGCATTGCCAGGCCATGCAAAGATGCATCTCTCTCTACCCAGACTAATCAGCAATGGCACTGGCACAGACAGGTGGCCAGGCTTTTTTTGGCCCATTCTTTCCTGCAGGAGAGTACACCTGCAGCTCCTTCTAATGGCTCAACACAGGGAAAACAGACCGGCCAGAGCTTCATACTGTACCTCCGTCGCCGCCAACTCAGGCTCACAGCTGATCCCACTGCACGCAGCACCCATCACAGCAAGTGTGAACAGCTGGAACAGAGCAGAAACACACTTCTGTTTTCTCTATTCACACAGCACAGTATGGACAGACTTCTTCAGAGCTACCCGCGCATACCCTGCGGCAAAACCATGCGGGGGGACAAAACATGGCACGTACCTGGCAGTGAGATCACCTCAAGCTATCTGCAGCAGTTCCTTGTCGCTTTGCTCGGATGAAATGAGAGCAAAAGCTGCACCGAGGCAGTGGGCGGAGGGTGAGGAGAGGAGAGAGAAAGAGCAGGTCAGTGAGCAGGGCTAAGACAGTCATGGAATAACACACACAGCACAACTGTCCCACCCACTTGCTGCAAGACATGCTGAGTCTCAGGCTACGTGATGCCTGTCTGCCCAGCAACTTTACAATGCTTCCACTACTAAGCAAAGACAATGGAAGAAGCACGGGACAGGTGCCAACTTTACTGATACCCCCTTTGGAACGTGTGTACCGGGGAAAATTACGTCTGATGGTCAAGAGTAAGCAATACGGTGCTGTGAGCTCAAACAGCCAGCAGTTCTCAACACCTCACTGCCCACCCATCCATCCCACGTCAGCTCAGCTTACCTACAAGCTGCTGCACACGACGGTGAGAAGAAAAAGCACTAAAGATACTAACTAAAGGCACTAACTAAAGGCACTAGCTAACTAACGGCACTAGCTAACTAACGGCACTAGCTAACTAACGGCACTAGCTAACTAACGGCACTAGCTAACTAACGGCACTAGCTAACTAACGGCACTAGCTAACTAACGGCACTAGCTAACTAACGGCACTAGCTAACTAACGGCACTAGCTAACTAAAGGCACTAGCTAACTAACGGAACTAACTAACTAACGGAACTAACTAACAACGCTAACTAACAACGCTAACTAACAACGCTAACTAACTACGCTAACTAACAACGCTAACTAACAACGCTAACTAACAACGCTAACTAACAACGCTAACTAACAACGCTAACTAACAACGCTAACTAACAACGCTAACTAACAACGCTAACTAACTAACAAAACTAACTAACGGCACAAAAGGCACAAGAACAACAAGACAACCAACCACTCCGACCACTAGCTCACCCACAAAGGAACACAGAACGCACCGCTCCTCCCCTCATTCCAGCCGCTTATGACATCACCAACGGCCAACAGCCTGGTCCACCATGACCCCCCACAAGGCGGGGAGCCAAGACCACGTGGTCACGTCTGATTCCAACACAGCACCACAACATTCCAGGACTCAGTGTGGGCTTGGAATTCTATCCTGGTGTGGCAGCGCAATGGGAGGTGTTAGGGCACAGCTGAAGAGCTGACAGACAACGGACGTTTCCAAAGGAGGGTGCCAGATTAACTCTCAGCATTCTCTTGCGGGGCTCTTAGGAATGCTTCAAACCCATTTTCACTGCCTAGCTCATTTCTAGAAAGTCCAGTTGAGAAATGCTCACTTTGTCTGGGGAACGCCTCTATGCATCATGAATGAAAAATAAAATAAAATGGGCACGCGACCCTATGAAACTTACCTCTCTGCTCTTGCTGTCAGCCAGACACCTCAGATGAGCATGACGTGTCCCTGCTCCTGAATGAAGATTCACCCAAGTCTGTGTTCCTCTCTGCTCCATCTCTGGCTCTAAAAGAAACACAGACAGAGATGATTACAAGATCCTTTGTGCAGACAAAAGACAAGGGTGCACATGAATTCTGTTTAGCAAGAAATACTACATTCCCAATGGTAGTACTTGAATCCTCCTTTGGGGCTGGAGCTCAACAGGTCAACACATCAGAAATAACACAAAGTGCATCTGGAAGACGTGTCTCAAAGCCCAGAAAATCCAACACGGGAGGGGGCTGGACAGTGGACCACAAGTGTCCATTTCCATTGCAGCTCCCTGTAGAGAACAGCACCAATCAGCAGGTGTGAATCAATTCATTCACAAGCTGCACAATGACTCTGTTCTTTACATGATAAAGAAACACACAGAGATTCCTGACCAAAAAGTTGGGAGTTAATAACGACCAAAGAGGTTCCTGTTCCTACGCCTCATCCTCTCACCCCAACTCCTGGGTGATGCCCACAGGCTTCAAGTCAGCTCTCAAATCCATTGAACTCCAGTCACAGAACTCCATCAAAAAGGATGTCACACATGTGACACTTACATACATTTTGCATCAGAAACAGTGATGCCAGCAGGAGCAGAGAGGTGACTGTCCTCCTGTACTCAGCACTGGTGAGGCCACAACTCTAATTCTGTGTCCAGTTTGTGCCCCTCACTGCAAAAAAGACACTGAGGCATTGGAACTTGTTCAAAGAAGGGCAACAAAGCTGGTGAGGGGTCTGGAGCACAATGGGGCCATATGAGGAGAGGCTGCAGGAGATGGGAATGTCCAGCCTGGAGAAGAGGTGGCTCAGGGGAGACCTCATTGCTCTCTATAACTTCCTGAAGGGAGGTTGCAGTGAGCTGGTGCTTGGCCTCTTCTCTCGTGTCATTACTGATAGAACTAGAGGGAATTGTTCCAAGCTGCGGCAGGAGAGGTTCAGGCTGGACATTAGGAAATATTACTTCTCAGAAAGGGTGGCCAGGCACTGGAATGGACTGCCCAGGGAGGTGGTGGAGTCACCCACCCTGGGGTTGTTCAAGGAACGTCTGCAGAAATCCCTGCTGAAATCCTGACCTCTGCCACAGGTGGCTGAGTGACACAAAAGCTGTGTCCTTGGTTCCCGGCCTTACCTTCACATGCTGTTCATCTTGCTCTGCAGCTCCTGTTCTGAATAGTCTTCTTATATTCCCATGTGATGTACCCTGAAATACATCATTTAGTGAGTCTGAACAAAACCTAAGACATTAATTGGAACTGTGAAGAAATGTTTTTTGCACTTTACTCGGAGGATGTTACATGCTATACCTTCTTTTCTCAATTGTAACACATGATTTTTTATGAAAAGAAACATAGCAAGTCAGCTCTTCAGTGTGCATATTGATGAAACTTGGTGAAATACAACTTTAGAAAAAGGTAATTTGAAAATTTAAATATTCTTATCAGAATCTCTGCTATTAGTTACCGTTCCAATGTTCTGATTTGATGATGATTCTCTCAGAGCTGTTTTGTCACTCGCCACCTCCAATGCACTTCAAGTGCTTTAGGAGCATCACTGGAATTTTAAATAAACTCGATATATTTTAGGAAAGCTGCTACAGATGCACGACTGCAGTACTTTGGAAAAATATAATCTTGATTGAATGCTGAACAGTGTTATTTAATTATAATCCAGGTAATTAAATTAATTAAACCAAGGGAATCACCTCCCAGTCAGTCAGCTCCCACCAGGGAACTCGCTTCCCTGCCAAGCAGATGCAACCAACACAAGCTGCTACATCACTCTAGGGCCCCACTGAGTCTTCCCAAGGGATCTCCAAAGGCTTCCCTGTTGACTTCTGGGAACCTGGAAACACTCACATGGAAGCCAGTGCCCCCTAATGTGCCCCAGAGGTTTCTCAGGGCCCCGCAATTAGCTCTACAGACATCCAGACATGCCCCAGAGCAAGTATGTGTGCTGTAGGGAGCCCAAGAGACATTCCAGAGCACCCTAGTACTCCTCAGTGCGCTCAAGGGTTCTTCACCTGTCTCTAAATATGCCATACTTGACTTTGTTTTCTCTTCTGGAGCTTAGTTCTCAGCTTTGCTTTCTCATGCCATTTATCATTCAGTTTAGAGATTATTTTAACTAAAATATTTTAATCCACCATATTTTCTGAAAACTAAGAATTGATCCCGCTCAAGGAAACAGAAGAGAAAAACATCACCCACAGGCTGCAGATATTTACCTCGACTTCTCTACATGCCTTCCCCAGTGTGCTTTTCAACTCACCTTGCACAGTGACCCTGGCTTTTGTTTCAGAGTCCTCTGTCTCACAGGTGTACTCCCCGCTGTCCTTGGCGGTAGAGTCATGGATGATCAGAATGGCCCCAGTTCCCTCCTGCTGCAAGTCGTACTTCTGGCTTTTTCTGATTGCTTTGCCATCCTTGTACCACCTGATGTTCACATCTGGTTTCGACAGCTCACGGCTCAGGCTGATGTCCTGCCCTGCTGCTGCTGTCTTATCCTCCAGCTGTTTTGTTACCTCAGTAGGTTTTTCTGAAAGAAAACATGCTTTTTGAGTAACATACACTTAGGGTAGGATGCCTCTCTCAAAATACACGCATTTACATGCTGGAGATAAGTTAGAGAGGCACTTGCAACAGAGGCCATCCTACAGCCAGCAGTAATCTGTAAAGTACAGACAATAGAATTCCAGGCACCATTAATTCTCTCTTAAATCTACCCCATTGAGGATGATGAACCATGTCTGAAAACTGCCTCTTCCTTCTCTCCACTGATCACACTGGGAGCCTCAGATGATGCTCTCAGATGCACATGTTCTAGATAGGAATTTGTTGTACAGCTAGATGATGTGAAGGCCATCCCTTCAGCTTATACTTAGAGGATATTTGCTCCCACAGTTCCCTCAACAGATCATTCCTGATTTACTGTTAATGGAACAAGCTGTAGTGAGATGCCCATTTCCAACACTACCCCAGTGCTTTGGGTAGTTCTCACATTTGTGTCAAATGGTTCCTCCTTTTACTTATTTTTAAGAGAAATTCTCAGTGCTTCAAGGTTCAAGTAGAAGGTTGCTATTCACTTTAACCATATTATGAGTTAGCTCTCATGACAATCTTATCAGAAGACAGTTGAAGGAATCAGACCCCAGAATCTCTCCCATCTCATTACCTTTCACAGACAGAGAGGCTTTGGAGGTTAGACCACGGGCAATAAAAACGACTTCCCCAGAGTCAGTAGGAGTCACACTTTTGATAAGGAGAGTCTCTTACCAACCCACGTTAGAAGCTTTAAATCGCCCACCACTTTCCACTCTGCTTCCATTCAGTGTCCACTTGAACTCATCAATGCTTTCATGGGACAGAATGCATTCAAAAGTGCCATCTTCTACCTCCTGGATTTCAGTGTTTTTCAGCCGTTTGCTAATGCCAATATTCAGCTCTGGAAGATAAGAGATAGGTTAGTATGAGGTTTAGATGGAGAAAAGGCATTCGTGACCAATGTGAGTAGCAGTACTGGTGTTTGAACTCAGGATTTGCAGATCATGGCTGCGTTCCTCACTGATGTATTCTCTAAGACATTCTCCACTCAGAATTACCAGAAAGCTATAAAAAAAAAGAGACGTGAATCTCTTGGCTTTGCTCTGGAAGAACTACAAGGAGAGCAGCTCAGTCCATGGAGCACAATGAAGATTCAATGAGCTACAGAGGGAAAAACCTAACAGAGAGGACAACTCTAGGATGCTGCGTGAGAAAAAGGGTTTTGCCTACGACAAGACATTAAATGTTTCTATTAGCTAATTTGTTACCATCCTACCCCTACTGGTGTTCAAACCATTTCTCCATTTTAGGGATGTTTAGAAAGGAAACATTTCCAGGACATTCTTGACGTGTTTTGTGATTTTCACGGCAAAAGGAGATACATTTACTTCAAAAGCAATGGGAATTTTCCAGACATCACTGCGCTAAATTGCAGAAATACAGTTCTATTGTAGAAACTATTAAGGCTCGTGGGGGAATAGGTGTAAGACATAGTGACCACACTGAATGTGCTTTTAGCACTCCTTCACTTTCCACAGTACTTACCCTGAACGCCGACATTTGACTTGGCAACATCAGTGCCAATATCACAGGTATAGAAACCTGCATCTGACTTCTCGAGGTCATGGAGAAGGAGACATAGGGTCTTCCCAGACTGTAGCAGCTCAAACTTGTTGCCAGAAGTGAGCACAACACCGTCCTTTTTCCACACTGGTTTGACCTTCTCTTTAGAGACTTCGCATTCCAATTTAATCACACCCCACTCCTCAACAAAAGCATCATTCAAACACTCCATGAAGACAGCAGGCTTCTCTGCAATTAAACAGGCAAAACAGAACAACGTGATACAGAAGTTGAGACATTTCCAGTTGTGTTCAGATTTTTAAAGAGGTATCAATAAATCTTTACCATTACTGACGACACCAATATAGAACCTAAAGTGGTTTCATGTCTGTTGACTGAATACGCTTTATGGAATTCTCAAGTATTCAGTAGGAGAATACAGGGAACAGGAGGGACAGCCTGCATTGCCGTGGGTGGGACTGATATCATATGAAAAAATTGGGATGTAGCTCTTCTAAAGCTGGAGAGCTGGCATTGCCCTCACGTGGGGCAGAGCTCATACAGCAGGCCACAGTATTAAGAGGATAAGCTGCTGAACACTTTTGATTTTCCTCTTTATTGACTCCTTTTATCTATCTTCTATTTCACACATCAGAGGTTTACACTGAGGAAAAAAGATCCACCAAATGCAAAAGAAAGGAGAAAGAGGAAATCCTTCAAACTCTGAGCGCGTAGAGTAAAAGAGCTTAATTACTGGGGAGAGCAGATTAGAATCACAGTATCCTTAGAATTGGAAGAGACCCTTAAAGGCCATCTAGCCCAGCTCCCCTGCAATAAACAGGGACATTCACAGCTAGATCGGGTTGCTCACAGCCTGGTCATTAGTCATTCCAGAGGCAAAACACACACTGAATGATCTCTCCCTGCAGTCATAAATCCTTGGAGACAACAGCATTGACACTGCATGGCACTGAAGCAGTAAAAAAATTTGCTCCTGTAACTCTCCTTGTGTTAAGTAAAATGATGATAAAAAGCAATTGAATGCTTTGGCAGGACACCAAAACCATCCTCCTTCGTTGATATCTGCTGCAATGGAACCTTCCACTGGAAGAAAGCCCCTGATGACTTGTCACCCCAGAGAAGTGAGCTTTAGAAGCAGGACTGCTGCACAATAGAATGAACTGGAGCTCCTTAGCATCTCTTACATCCAGGAGGGCTGTGATCAGACCCACCTATCACCTTCAGACGCGCGCTTTCTGACACCTTGTCTGACTTCACTGTCACTGGGCCAGCATCCTCAGGCTTAACCTGCTTCACTGTCAGTGTGCAGCAGTTGCCAACGTTCTTGATGTCATTGTAATTGTTGGTGTAAAGGACGTTGCCATTCAGAAACCATTCCACATCCTCGTCATCATGGGACAGCTCGCAGGAGAAGACAGCAGAGCTCTCTTCTTCAATTTCCACATCCTGCAGGTGCTTCCTTACTTCTACATCGTGGGCTGTAGGGAAACAAGGTGAACTGTTACCACTGTTACTATAAAGCATACTGGGATGTGGTAGAATGGCTGGACTAGATAATCTTTGTGTAATCTTCTCAGTGAAGTTTATACATTTGCAAAGTTAGCAGGAGAGAACGGCAGAAATCAACCTCAAGAAGAGAAATCTGAGGTGAAATAGGACATGGAAGAGGCCACCCTCCCTGCTCATACCTTCAGCTGTCAGCGTGGCCTCAGTCTCTGCAATTCCCGCCTTGCACTTGTACACACCAGCATCATCGGGCTTCAGCTTCAGAATCTGGAGCTCTGCTGAATGCTTATCCCTCTTGATCTTGTACTTCTCAGAGGGCTCGATGGGTGTGTGGCCCTTGAACCATTTCACAACCTTTGGAGAAGGCCTGAAGTCACAGGACAGGGTGACAGAATGACATTCCAAAGCTGTCTTGTCCTCCAACTTCCTGGTGATTTGTATATGGTAATCTGAAAAGCAGGGGTGGAAGAGAAGAAAGGATGAGGACAATTGGAAGAAGAGGAAAGTCTCTTGCATCTATTCCATTCCAATTAATTTCATGTTCACAATGGTTCTTTGAACAACTCTAAAGATAAAACAAATGATTGTCTATAGGGAAGGCCATTGATTACATTTCTATAAAGTAATACTGTATAGTATCTACCAAATGCAAGCTCCAGCTCTTGCTCTGTGCTTATTAAATTGCTCCCAGTTGAGGCTTTTATTCAAATAAGAGTGACTTGAAAATATAATAAGTACTTTAGGATGTGAATGGAGACCCTTACACTGGGGACAACAGGAGATAAAAAGCCTGCAAATTTCTTTCAGATAAAATCAATGACAAACTGCATCAAATTTAGGTGCTACCAAACTTAAACTTGTCTACTTCAGAAATACAATTAATTTCACCTGATTTGACTTCTTTGGTATAGCCAAGGACAAAACCTCAGCTCTGTAGATCTGAATAGTAAGCACATCACAACTATTCATACAGATCTTTTACTGAGACGCAGCTGTCTCATTTAGTGTCCAATGACTTTGAACTGGAAATGGAGCAGAACCTCCAGACACACACACAATATTTCAAAGACCCCAGTGAAGGAAGACTGTACATTAATTAATTCTCCATCTTCATGATGTAAACCAAGCCAGGATATGTTACCTCTGACGAGCAGATTGGCTGTGGATTTTGATTTGCCAATTGAGAACTGAATGCTGCCTGTCATATCAGTGGTGGTTTTCAGTATGGTCAGCCGGTGGATGGTGCCTTCTTGCTGCATAATCAAGTTTCTGCCAGCCTGTAAGACTTCCCCACGTAGATACTACTTGGGAGGTTTCACAGAAGGAATGGATATCTCGCATTCGAATTTGGCTTCTTCAGGCTCAGTCACATCCTCATCACACAGCTCCTTTACTAGATTAATGGATTGCTCTTTAAGAAGGATGGAAGGAGAGAAAGCAGAGATTTAGAAGGAATGTAAAAAACCCTTACATTATCACCCTACTTACTCACGTCAGCATTACTGCACATGAACACTACACCTATCACCTCAAAATGCCTTAAAACATCATTAAAAAATACTAGAAAGAAAGGAATGTTGTTAAGAAGTCAGACAATATGACTGACAACCTGAAGAGAGCCCAGATCTTCTGATTCCCAGTCCAACATCCAAATCAAAACATGACCTTCCCACCCCGATATCAAACTCCTCGCATTACGAAGCTGGGGACTGAACTCTTGAGTAGTGTGCTAACTCAAATGTCTCCCTTTTCTTTATCACACTTAACATCATATATATACCCTAACATTGTATATAGTAAAAAAAACAAACAAACTCTGTGCTCTTTTCAAACAACATGAGAAAGTGAAGAAAAAGACAAGCTATGTTTTTTATCCCTCAACGTTCAAACATAAATCTGAAGTCTAGTGGTAGAAAATCAACCTCCTAAGAAAATAATCTGTTTTACTTAGCAAAAGTAAATCCCAAAAGACAAGCTGGATATTTTGAGGGCAGGAAGGTAGGTAGGTAGGTAGGAGTATTTATTTCTGTGAAAGGTCCTGGTGGTGTTTAACTTCCTTGACATTCAAGCAAAGGATGTTAGCTGGTTTATAACATAAGATAATTTAAGCAAAATTATCATCAGAAGCATAATTACCTTTAACGTTAAGATGGGCATGAGATTCTGCCTTTTCTGCTATAGATTTTATTTCTGCTGCATCCTTGACTTGGACGCGTGTGTAAGTCAGCGAGTAGGTCATTCCTGAAGCAGAGAACCACAGAGTCACTAAGGCTGGAAAAGACCACTAAGGTCATCTAGTCCAACCGCCAACTCATCCCTACCAAACTGTGCTCTTGAGAGCAAACCCACAACTACACTTGGCTTCCTTGAGCAAACAGCTCTGAGGCACATGGCCAGGCTGAGCATCATCCAACTGGTTTCACAGCATCACTGCCTGTTCTCTCATGTCAATGAAACCACCCATTCCCTCACATCCACATCCCACCAAAGCTGCTTAGTGCTCCCAAAGCGAATGCTCACCAGTTGTTTCCAACTTGAAGGTCATCTTCTGGCCAGCAGCCTCGCAGATGTATTCTCCAGCATCTTTCTTCTCCAGCTGCTCCACAACCAGACGCTGTGTTTTGCCCACAGATTCCATTCTGAACTTTCTGGAGGAGGCAAGCAGTCTTCCATCCTTGTACCATTTTACTTCGGTTGGATCCTGTGCTACTTCACAGCTGAGGGAGGCACTTGCTGCCAGGGCAGCACTCACCTCTTTCTGCACCTGCTCCTGGTTTATAAACACAGGTTTTGGCTCTGAGGGAAGAAAAGAAAAAGTATTGACTGAGGGACTGAAATGAGACCATCTTGCAGGTTTGTATGTACAGGTTGGAACAGGTTTAGGTTACCACTTGTGCCCAAACTAATAGCCTTCACTAGAGAATATCAGCTCTTCTGTTAAAACTAAGTGTCAAATCTAGGCAAGAAAGAACCGAGGAACTGAAGGAACCAAGAGGGTCCTTGAACACCAGTCCCATGGTTGCAAGTCACTATGCAAACATATTGAACCCAAAAGAACATCTGTCCTGCAGGCAACCAAAACCTGAGTTCCTTTTACTTAAGACCCACTGTGAAACATCAAAACACATAAACGTGTGATAGTCAAATCACTGGCTGCCTTTTCATGACCCAGAACAGTACTCCTGGCTTCCTGAACAGACTCCTCATGGCCTCTACCATTGCCACAACTGTGACTGTCAAAGGCATAAAGGAAATATGCTCACCAACGCAGTCCTTTCTTCTTTGTGTGTGATTTGCAGCTATCTATTTTGCTTTGAGCTCTGGGAATAGTCAGCTCTACCAGGTCTCTTACTGTGAGGAGCAGACTCACCTATCCAGATGCAGCCTCCAACATAAAGGCATAGTAAAAAGTCAGTGTACTACTAGGAGAAGTTCCTGCTTCTCCTGCCATGAAAGGCTGCACGCACAACATGCACTCCAGCCTCACTGCACATACTTATCTTAGTCAAATGTTTCTGTGAACAGGAATTACAGTTTGGGATCTCAGGCACAGGAGAGATTTGAATAATATCTTGAATATTGCTTCCACTGTACATATATCAGTAATTATTATTCTACAGACAGACTGAAACAGGTCTTTGTGCCATACTAAAACCAAATACTTTCTACAAACCCAGGCAATCAAGTCTAGGGAAAAAACCTCAGCACAGACTACTGCAACTGGATCACTGTATAATAGAAACTAGATTTTACTTTACTGTTCTCTGCTGTATTTCAGACAACACCTGTTTTACCTGTGACATGAATCTTGAAGGTGAGTTTCTGGCCAGCAGCCTCGCAGCTGTACTCCCCTGCATCTTTCTTCTCCACCTGGCTCAGCACCAGCCAACGCTGTTTGCCCTCTGACTCCACCCTGAACTTCTTGCACCAGGTGATCAGTTTCCCCTCCTTGTACCACTTCACCTCCGTCTTCTCCTGGGCCACCTCGCAGCTCAGCGTGGCATTTTCTGTTGGTGCAGCCTTCACCTCCTTCTGCTCCTTCTGCTTGTTGATAAAGGCATCCTCTGCTTCTGGAACTGGAAGACATTGGGTAAAATAGACATTAGATATGAACAGCTTGTGACTGGAAGATATTTAAAGTTGCTTCTGTGTCGTATTGGGCCATTTCCTGGAGCAACACTGCTTCACAGTGTTTATCACACATTATAAAGCATCCTCAGCACAGTCCATATGGTCATCCCATCCCTCTGGGTAGTCTTTACTATCAGCTGGGACTCTTTATTTTCAGATTTCTTCGAATGAAGACAATGACAGATCTATATATATAGATATATATATACCACACCTACACCCCCACAATCTGTTACAACTCCATATTCCTCCCCATATTTGCCCCCGACAGCCCCCAGTAGCCCCATATCACCCTAAGGCCCCCACAACCCTCTATCTCTCCATACACCACCCGTTAAAGCCCCATACCTGCCCATATCCTCCAATAGCTCCCCACAACCCCTACACACCCTCAGAGCCCCCTAGAGCCCCTAGTCCTCCTATGGCCCACCACAGCCCCATATCCCCCCTACAGTCCCCCTCAGCTCCTTTTACAGCCCCTGCACAGCTCTATAGAACAGTCTTATAGAACTACCTCTAGTAGAAGCAATCTCCACACAGAGATCCTTTCCCAGTGGCACTCAGCCCTTCAGTGGGGTCTAAGAGAGCTGCAGCCAGACTCAAACACAACTGCTCACACAGCTCAGCTGCCTTCACCTGTGCTCCTGACGCTGACACATTGCAGCCCCACATCCCCCTCTGCCCCCCCACAGCCCCACACCCCCCTGTCCTCCCCGCACTCCCCATCAGCCCATCCCACCTCAGTGCTGCCTCTGTCTCTTCTCTCCTCTCCCCGTCCCAGCGCCGGCCTCCCACGGCCTCCCATTGGGCAGCGGCAGCTCTGCCGGCTCCGATTGGCTGAGCTGCAGTGCGCGGGAGTGGCCATTGTGGGGGGGGGCAGAGGGGGATGTGGGGACTGCTTCCCAGTTGAGACTACCTCAGCTTTCTGGTCAAGGCATCGACATTGGTGAGTTTTCCTTTGCTAATAACTTTTGACTAAAAAATAACAAAAAAAATAAATAAATAAATGCCACAACACAAAGCAGAACACACACACAAAAACCCACAAAAACAAGGAACTTGGATTTAATGGATGCTGAAGATTCAACACCTGTGCATTTGTCATGTGAGTTACTTATTTCTTTTGCCCTTAGTTTGGACACAAATGGCATTATTTTCTTCACAGTAACAGAAATGGGAAAAGGAACTGAACTTCTGAAGTTCAAACTTCTGGGTTGTTTTTTTTCTTTTTTTTTTTTTTTTTTTTTTTTTGCCTCTTGGAGACACCTGTATTTGGTGGTGGAATTCAAATTCATATAGAATCCAGCCCCAGAGAAAAGCAAATGTAGCCAGCAGGACTTGAGGGCTGAGCTGTAGGAATGGAAGCGTCCTCTGCTGTTTGAAACAGAGCGCTTTTCTAAGCTGTGTTTCAGCAGAAACCAGGTAGTGCTGGGAACAGGCAACTATTGGCAAGGGCTCAGTGCAGCTCATCACTCACCCTGCACCACGACTGACAGCATGCTCTGTTTTCTCTCTCCAGACCAAGTTCTCCCAGTAAGAGGGCAGAGTCAGCAGCTGGCAGTTGGCGTTCCTGCTTCTGCCTGGGCAAACCATCCCCTGTGGCCGAGAACCAACTGCAGAGCAGTGCCAGGGAGCCCTCTGAAGCTGAAGTCTTGGTCCTGGCAGGTAAGGGTGCAAATCCAGCTTTCAAAACACTGCTTGTCAGCAACACAGGTAGAATTCATGCTTTCAGTGGGCTTGTACCTCTTTCTGTATTCCTGCGTTCGAGCCATGCCTGACATCTTTGGTTGACTCTTGTCTTTCCCAAATGAGTCTCGCAAGCTGCTTGAAACCTGCTTGACAGGCAGCACCAAGCCTTTGCCTCCTTGGATAGTGAAAGTTTACACTAACTGCTGTGTATCTACTCTTTCCAGGTGAATCCATCCCTTGCCAGTGCAGGAACACCCCGGCAAGTAGCGATGATGCACCGTGTGCTTCCATCAATGGAGTGCAGTTAGGATGCATGAGTCACTGCAGTTCCAAGGACAGCCTTTCACGTGACAGCAATGATGGAGAGGAGGAGGTCTGACCTATTCAGTTTTGAGCCTCTCCATGCAGGAAAACCTTGCGGTTCTGGAATGTCTTCACCTACGAAGGTAGTGAGGGATTTGGAGCACAGGCCGTACAAGGAGCAGCTGACGGTGTTGGGATTGTTCAGCCTGTAGAAGAGGAGGCTCAGGAGAGACCTTATAACTCTCTATAACATCCTGAAGGTAGGTTGTAGTGAGCTGGGGGTTGGCCTCTTCTCTCGAGTAATCAGTGATAGAACTAGAGGGAATGGTTTTAAGCTGCGCCAGGGAAGATTCAGGCTGGACATTAGGAAATGATGATACATTACTTCTCAGAAAGGGTAGTCAGGCACTGGAATGAACTGCCCAGAGAGGTGGTGGAGTCAACGACCATGGGAGTGTTCAAGAAACGTTTGGATGTGATGTATGGAATATGATTTATCCGGGAAGTATTGGCAATGGTTGGACCAGATGATCTTCTAGGTCTTTTCCAACCTTGATAATTCTGTGATTCTGAGCTGAGAAGCTTTTCTTGCTCAAGTCCTGCTTCCAAGTTTAACCACCTATGGGGAAGTAGATGTCACTTTTCTAGTGTCCTTCAATTCCGTGTCTGCATTTTCCTAAAAGTAAAAGAATTTGGAGGTAACCAGCTGCAGTGAAGTGAGCGATTTCAGTGCCTGTTTCTGATGGTGGCAATGAGTTCAGAGGTCATACTTAATTGACGATTCCTGTTTCCATTCTGACAAAGGATGTAGTTGCAGCTGACTTCCTGAGGCTGCCATACGTGGTGGTGATGCAACCTTGGGCTTCTTGGGGATTTGCATGACTCCCACCTTTCCTTTCTGTGTCTTGCAGGTCAGCTGGTGCTGGAAGCGGCCGGTATCTGAGCAGGAATGAAGGTGAGTGCAGGAGCAGCTGCTGAGGGGAGGAAGGAAGTCCATGCTAATGAGCTCTGAAGCATCTGCAGGTACGGTACCAAAGGAGGCAGCAGTGATGCAGGGGGCTCCCCAGCAGGAAGCTGGCTGATCCAAATGCTTGCTGAGAGTTTGGAAGCCCAAGCCCTTATGGTCTCTGTAAGGGTGGCTAATAAAAAGATGTTAACCAAGATGGTGGTAAATAGTCAAAGGTTGTTAGCAAAGGAAAACTCACCAATGTCGATGTTTTGACCAGAAAGCTGAGGCAGTCTCAACTGGGGAGCAATCTCCAAGAGATGCTGCCTCAGTGGTGGTCAGCCTTTAAATGAGGTCTCAGAGGAGGTGGAGTCGAGGTCCACCCTTTCTGTGAGCACAGCTCCATTACTCTCACCTGTGCTCCCGCAGCTGACCCAACACTTGCCTCAGCTGATTAATCAGAGGTTCAAGGTGTGATTTCCCATACAATCTCTAAGCTGAAGGCAGCATCTCCTTGATCTGATGGTGGTGTGCCTGAGTGAGGGAGTGATCCAAGCTGGATGCAGAAGAGTCATCTTGATTTCTCTCCTATTTTACTTCAGATGACACCTATTGGGTGTTGGTTTCTTAAAATTTGGATCTAGGAGGTGGCCTCTCCCTTTGCTTCTGGTGAAAGCTGCAGCAGGAGTAGAAGACAAAGAGGTTTTCTTGGTGGCAGCAACACCGATTATTTGATTCAAATGTAGAACTGTGATGAAAATGCTGAAGAACAGATCTGCCTCAAAGACATGCTTGATCATATAAGGAATGAGCATGTGATCCAAGACAGCCAGCGTGGCTTTAGCAGGGGAAGGCCATGCCTAACCAATCTGGTGCTCTTCTATGATGGAGTGACTGCATTTGTGGACAAAAGGAAGGAAACTGATGTCATTGACCTGGACTTGAGCAAGATCTTTGACATGGCCCTCCACCACATCCTTATCTCTAAACTGGAGGGATGTGGATTTGACAGGTGGACCACCTGGTGGATAAGGGATTGGTTGAAAGGCCACAGACAGAGGGTGGTGATTCATGGTTCGATGTCCAGGTGAAGGCTGATAACAAGTGGTGTCATCCAGGAGTCTGTCTTGGGACCAGTGCTTTTTAACATGGTTATCAGTGACACCAATGATGCAATGGAGTGCACCCTCTGCTGTTTGCTGAGTGGTGCGGCTGATGCAGTGGAAGGAAGGGATGCCATTCAGAGGGAGCTCAACCGAGAGGTTGGCCTAGGTGAATCTAATGAGGTTCAAGACAGCAAAGTGCAAGGTTTTGCACTTGGGCTGGAGGAATCCCAGGCATTTCTACAGCCTGGGAGGAGCAGTCCTTAAGAGAAGCCCCGCAGAGAAGGACCTGGGGGTCCTGGTGGATGAAAAACAGAACGTGAGCCATCAGCGTGCTCTTGCAGCTCAGAGAGCAAATGGTCCCCTGGGCTCCATCAGAAGAGGGGATGGCCAGCAGGGACAGGGAGGCGATTGATCTTCATGATCCTTGAGGTCCCTTCCAGCCCGGGCCATTCTATGATTCTGTGATTACACTCACTGACAGAAATAACGGCAGCTGTACAGAAGCTGGATATATTTTGGGACAGTTCTTGTAACCAGCTGATTTTAAGACCTTGCCCAAGTCGTGAGTCTTAATTGCATGTCAGAAGAAAGCTGGGAAAGTGGTTATTGCTCATTCTTTCTCATTTGCTGATTCTTTCTTTAGTGTTCCTTTTCCAAAGGAGATTCTGGTGATGGAAGCAGTTGAAGAAAGAACCAAAGCAGCCCTTGCCAAGAGTGCTTGAAGTCCCTGTGGAGAGAAGCAAAGAACTTGGGCTTCCTCTGGGATGCTCCCCACCATGTCTCAGGAAGGAGACCAACTGCTGTTCCACTTTCTGCTCTGTGTGTGGAAAGGTACGTCTGGGTTTCTTCTGCTTGTTTTTTCTTTCTTTTTCTGGCTTTGAAGGAGAAGGGGTGGAGCAAGGGGAGACCCACTGGTCATTTGTTACCTCAAGAGCAGGATGGATTTTACATTCACTGTGAAAAACCTGGGCTAGTAGCATGGGCATGTTTCAGGCTGGACTCTTCTTTTGCTGCTTGGTTTCCTTTTGGCTACAGGGAGACAGCTGTCTAAAGGTGTGTTTTCAAACCCACTCTCCAAAACCATGTTTCATTGTTGCAGGTGGTTCAGTGTGCTCTTGCAGTGCAGATGCTGTAGTTTGCTGTAGAATCTGAATGGTTTCTGTTCCTAGGGGAGGACTGGGAGGAGGTAGTGAGAAGAGAATTCAATGCCTGAGGTGTATCTTAGTGAGAAATGTTGGCATGAGGTGCTGAAAGTCTTGAGCTGTCAAAGGCCAGTGAGGCTCAGACTCCTTAACCTGCTGGAGCAGGGTGGAAGCAAGGAGTGGGCACTGCCGTCCCACAAGCGGCACTTGGTTCTGGTCTTCCAGGTCTGTGCTGGCCTGGATTTCTTCTGAGAAGTTTGTTGGAGCTGCTTGGAGTAGTGAAGGGTGGGGAAGAAGTGCTGCTCAAGAGCTAAGGCTCGGCTTGATCATTTTGGATGGATTTAACCATGGTATCTGAAGACATAGTTTCCATCAGAATGATCCCAGCATTGTGCAAGTGTCTCAGCTGAAGCCCCTGAGCAGATGTGTGAGACCACCCGCCTCCTCCAGATGAGCCATAGGAAAGCTGACTGTGCCCAGTAATTACAGCTTCTGCAGATTGAATGTGCTTCCAAGTGTTTTCCTTAGTGATCAATCATGTCCCAGCACTCTGATATTCCATCTCTGTCACAATCTGGAGCATCTCTGCAAACCTTGGGTGCTCATTCCCACCAGCGTTTCTTCCTTTCTCTCTTTAGAATCAGTGTGGTGCAGTTCCCTGTGTTTGTGAGCAGCAGCCAGCAGGCTGCAAGAGATCCAATGGCAGCTTTCAGCACACAGAGGGATGTGATGGGGACAGACTGTCCTTACCGCCATGCATAAGTGAGTTTTTACCGTCCTCTCTCAAGAAGTATGAAAGAATAGAGTTTGAATGATACTTGTGAGCAGGTGCTGTGCTGTAGGGGATGTCAGGTAACCATTCCTATGGGGGTGCGGGAAGGAGCAGTGAAAGTGATGTATTAGTTTGTGTTTTGGCTGTTAAAGAGGAGTTCCATTTCTGGAAGCAAAACTATGGGCTAAGATGGAAAACAGAAGGGAGAAGGCTGATACCTGGATCGTGGGCTGAGCTTTGGTGACTGCAGCCATTTGCAGTAGAAGTTTTGCTGTTTTGCACAGTGGGGTTCAGAATGGGAGCTGATGATGAATGGGAGCTGCTCGAGGGACAGACTTCCATGTACAAGTTCCAGTGCCTCAATGACTTTCTTGTAGCGAGGAACCCCAAACTGAACGTAAGACTTGAGGCGCAGCCTCCCCAGTGTTGAGTCCAAGGGGATGATTACCTCTCTGCTCCTGCTGGCCACACTATTTCTTAGACAGGCCAGGATGCCGTGGGCCTTCTTGGCCACCTGGGCACACTGTTGGCTCATGTTCAGCTGAGCATCGACCAACAGCCCCAGGTCCATTTCCTCTGCACAGTCCTGCAGCCACTCAGCCCCAGGCCTATAGCGCTGCATGGGGTTATTGTGGCCAAAGTGCAGGACCTGGCACTTGGCCTGGGTGTACCACATCCCATTCACCTCAGCCCAGTGAGGTTGATCCAGCTTATCTAGATCCCTCTGAAGGGGCCTCCCTTCCCTCAGGCAGATCAACACCACCTCCCAGTCAAAAGACAAAAAGAGAAGAAAGCAGAAATGAAGAAGGCTTCTCTGAGAGCTGCCCCTGCACCTGCAGAGGTGAGTCCTTGTTATGGACAGACACAGCTCTTGTTGTCAGGGCCTCCATCTGTGCGACATGAATGAGACTGTAAAATCCTGAGGGAAGTGGTGTCCTGGTTCTGTACTTGCTTTTTTCCTTTGCAGTTTTTGAAGTGTTGCACAAAATGAAGGAGAAATCTCTAAAGCAGGTGGTCGGGATGCTGGCATGGTGATGTTACTTAGTAATTAGTGCTATTATTTTGTAGTATATTAATAGTTTGCTAATAAACAAAAAACAAGGGGGGGAGGAAGGCGTTCTGATAACAGAGGATGCTGAGAAGGCAGAAACACTGAATGCCTTCTTTGCTTCTGTCTTTAGTGAAAAGGCTCTCCCTCAGAAATCCCAGACCCTGGAGGTTAATGAGAGAGTCTGGATAATAGGAGATTTCTCTTTAGTCAGGGAAGAGGTGGTCTGTGATTGCCTAGGAAACATTAATGTCCATAAATACATGGGATGGGTGCATGGGGTGCATCCACGGGTGCTGAGAGAACTGGTGGAGGTCATTGCTGAGCTGCTCTCTGTAATCTTTCAGAGGTCTTGGAGAACTGGGGAGGTGCCTGAAGACTGGAGGATGACCAATGTCACTGCAGTCTTCAAAAAGGGCAAGAAGGAAGAGCCAGGTAATTATAGGCCAGTCAGCCTCACCTCTGTCCCAGGGAATGTGATGGAACAGCTTGTGCTGGATGCCATCTCCAGAGAACTGGGTGATAAGGAGGTTATCAGGAGTACTCAGCATGGGTTCACCAAGGGGAGGTCGTGCTTGACCAACCTGGTGGCCTTTTATGAAGATGTCACTAGCTGGGTGGACGGGGCTAGAGTGGTAGATGTAGTCTACCTTGATTTCAGAAAGGTTTTTGATACTGTCCCCCACGACATCCTTATAACAAAGCTGAGGAAGTATGGGATAGATGAGTGGACAGTGAAGTGGGTCGTGAACTGTCTGACTGGCAGAGTGCAGAGGGTTGTCGTTGGTGGTGCTGAGAGGGGATTTGATCCAGGTTTATAAATACCTGAGGTGTGGGGGCCATAGTGGCACGGCTGGTCTCTTTTCAGTAGTGCGTGGGGACAGGACTAGGGGTAATGGGCTGAAACTTCTGCATAGGAAGTTCCGCACTAATGTGTGCAAGAACCTCTTTACGGTGAGGCTGACGGAGCACTGGAACAGGCTGCCCAGGGAGGTGGTGGAGTCTCCTTCTCTGGAGATATTCAAGACCCGCCTGAACACCTACCTGTGCAACGTGGTGTAGGGAACCTGCCATGGCAGGGGGGTTGGACTCAATGATCACTAGAGGTCCCTTCCAACCCCTACAATTCTGTGATTCTGTTGGAAGGTGGGAATGCAAGAGAGAATATTGCGAGCAAAAGCTGTGGAGCGAGATAAATGGCATGAGAAAGCAAAGCTGAGAACTAAGGAAAGCTCCAGAAGAGAAAACAAAGTCCAGTAGGGCATATTTAGAGACAGGTGAAGCATCCATGAGTGCACTGAGGAGTACTAGGGTGCTCTGGAATGTCTCTTGGGCTCCCTACAGCACACATACTTGCTCTGGGGCATGTCTGGATGTCTGTAGAGCTAATTGTGGGGCCCTGAGAAACGTCTGGGGCACATTAGGGGGCACTGGCTTCCATGTGAGTGTTCCCAGGTTCCCAGAAGTCAACAGGGAAGCCTTTGGAGACCCCTTGGGAAGACTCAGTGGGGCCCTAGAGTGATGTAGCAGCTTGTGTTGGTTGCATCTGCTTGGCAGGGAAGCGATTTCCCTGGTGAGAGCTGAGTGACTGGAAGGTGATTTCCTTGGTTTAATTAATTTAATTACCTGGATTATAATTAAATAACACTGTTCAGCGTTCATTAAAGATTTCTTTTTTTTCCAAAGTACTTCAGTTGTGCAGCTGTAGCAGCTTTGCTAAGATATATCGAGTTTATTCAAAATTCCAGTGATGCTCCTAAAGCACTTGAAGTGCATTGGAGGTGGCGAGTGACAAAACAGCTCTGAGAGACACATCATCAGATCAGAACATTGGAACGGTAACTAATAGCAGAGATTCTGATAAGAATATTGAAGTTTTCAAATTACCTTTTCTTAAAGTTGTATTTCACCAAGTTTCATCAATGTGCACACTGAAGAGCTGACTTGTTATCTTTCTTTTTATAAAAAATCATGTGTTACAATTGAGAGCAGAAGTTATAGGATGGAACATTCTCCAAGTAAAGTGCAAAAGACATTTCTTCATAGTTCCAATTAATGTCTTATGTTTTGTTCAGACTCACTAAATGATGTATTTCAGGGTACATCATGTGGGAATATAAGAAGACTATTCAGAGCAGAAGCTGCAGAGCAAGATGAACGACATGAGAAGGTAAGGCTGGGAACCAAGGACACAGCTTTTGTGTCACTCAGCCACCTGTGGCAGAGGTCAGGATTTCTGCAGGGATGGGAAATCATCCCATCACTTAGTGCCTTACAAGGAGCTGAGAAGCTTTTCTTGCTCAAGTCCTGCTTCCAAGCTTAACCACCTACAATGAAGTAGATGTCACTTTGCTGGTGTCTTTCAATTCCGTGTCTGCATTTTCCCAAAATCAGGAGGTAACCAGCTGCAGTGAAGTGAGCGATTTCAGTGCCTGTTTCTGATGGTGGCAATGAGTTCAGAGGTCACAATTAACTGACGATTCCTGTTTCCATTCTGACAAAGGCTGTAGTTGCAGCTGACTTCCTGAGGCTGCCATACGTGGTGGTGATGCAGCCTTGGGCTTCTTGGGGATTTGCATGACTCCCACCTTTCCTTTCTGTGTCTTGCAGGTCAGCTGGTGCTGGAAGCAGCCGGTATCTGAGTAGGAATGAAGGTGAGTGCAGGAGCAGCTGCTGAGGGGAGGAAGGAAGTCCATGCTAATGAGCTCTGGAGCATCTGCGGGTCTGGTACCAGAGGAGGCAGCAGTGATGCTGGAGGGCACGTGGTGAGTGCGTGGACAGGGTGGCACAAACGTGTGCGTGTGCTGAGGAGTTGGGTTGCACACAGGTGCACACAAAGGGGTGTTTGTGGAAGGTGTAGGCACGTACGTGTTCCCAGGGGTGGTTTGCACACGTCTGTGAATGCAAAGGAGGGCACACGATGCGGTGTGTGCATGGAGGTGTGCAAAGCAGGCAGGGTGGCACACGGGTGTGCATGTGCACATGGATAGGGGAAGGCTGGGGTTACAGGTTGACCTGTGCTGAGGTGAGTGGGGGCTCACGGTGTTGCTCAGTGGTAGATTTGTTTACACTGAGTGCTAACAGGAAACTCGCACACCCTTTTTGTTTCAGCTGTGCCAGCGCTGTGATCCCTTGCTGCTGGGATGTGCTGTTGGAAGGATGGTGTGCATGCCGAGCTCCCATCACTTCCAAGCCCTACAATTCTGTGATTCTGTGAATCAAGTGTAGAGCAAAAGGGATGTTTGGGCCAGGTGACTGTAAGAAGGCTGGCTGCTTTGGATGGTGGCAGCTGATGGAAACAGGTGCTCTGGGGACCGTTCAGCTTTTAACAGAAGACAGGGGTCCTGCAGGAAGAACGACTAGGTTCTCAAAAGGCTTCAGACGTGCACACAGAGTACATCTGTCCTGCCGTGCCGTCTCTGCTTCTTTTTGATGAAAGCATTTTCATGACCACTTGTTGTGGCTGTTGCTTGTAGAAGGAGGAATGTTAGGTGCAGTTCTCACTGAGAACTTCTGCTAGGATTTCTGTGTAATTTGAATCACGAGTGTTAGCACAGTGAGTTGAAGGAGGGCCCCGGAAGCAAATTTGTTGCTGTTGAAGCACTGTGTGATGAGCAGGTGCGTGGTAAGACGTGCTGGCAGATGTTGAAGCCACTTTAAGATTGAGGTGAGAAGGAAAGGCGATGAAGGAGCTGATGGCAAAGAGCTTCCTTAGGAGGCTTGGTGCTTGCATGGGATTGTATCCGATCAACTTCTTGTGTGCTGGTGTCCATCTGTGGTTTGTGGAGCAGTTTTCATTCCAGGGTCTGTCTGGTAGGACTGTGGCTTGGGCCAGGCCAGGGCGAATCCAGTGTGCTTTACTCTCGTTCTTAGTGCTTGTTTTTGCTCAGGTGTCAATCCTCACAGAGCAAGGCCTGAGGGTGGGGTTTGCGGAGAAAGAGGACATGCAGGCCTTGTGTGACACCCACGGAGCTGCAGCGAGGCTGCATTGGTGTAAAACAAGGGAAATGCACAGAGATCTGAAGGTGGGTTTTGGGCTCGACTTATGCCAGAGGGGATGTGCGTGCTCCTTTACAATGTGCGTTTTCTGCCTACTGTATGGCAGGTGGGCTTGGAAAGTTGTTTCCGTGTTTCTGTTGTTGGGAGAAGCAGATATCAACTCTTCTCTCTATTGAAAGATTTAACAAAAGAGCTTCTCCTTGCTTCTTAGTGTATGAATCACAGAATCATAGAATCACCAGGGTTGGGAAAGACCTAAAAGAACAGTCCAACCGTTCTCTTATTACCAATAGCTCCCAATAAACCACGTCCTTCAACACAACATCCAGTCATTCCTTGAACACCCCCAGGTGGGATGGCTCCACCACCTCCCTGGGCAGTCCATTCCAGTGCCTGGCCACCCTTTCTGAGAAGTAATATTTCCTAATGTCCAGCCTGAACCTCTCCTGCCGCAGCTTGAAACCATTCCCTCTAGTTCTATCAGTAATGACATGAGAGAAGAGGCCGACCCCCAGCTCACTGCAACCTCCCTTCAGGAAGTTTTAGAGAGCAATGAGGTCTCCCCTGAGCCACCTCTTCTCCAGGCTGGACATTCCCAGCTCCCGCAGCCTCTTCTCATATGGCTCCATTGTGCTCCAGACCACTCACCAGCTTTGTTGCCCTTCTTTGAACACGTTCCAATGCCTCAGTGTCTTTTTTGCAGTGAGGGGCCACAAACTGGAAACAGAATTCGAGTTGTGGCATCACCAGTGCTGAGTACAGGGGGACAATCGCCTCTCTGCTCCTGCTGGCATCAGTGTTTCTGATACATACATTCTCATGTATGTAAGTGTCACATGTGTGACATCCTTTTTGATGGAGTTCCGTGACGGGAGTTCAGTGGATTTGAGAGCTGACTTGAAGCCTGTGGGCATCACCCAGGAGTTGGGGTGAGAGGATGAGGCGTAGGAACAGGAACCTCTTTGGTCGTTATTAACTCCCAACTTTTTGGTCAGGAATCTCTGTGTGTTTCTTTATCATGTAAAGAACAGAGTCATTGTGCAGCTTGTGAATGAATTGATTCACGCCTGCTGATTGGTGCTGTTCTCTACAGGGAGCTGCAGTGGAAATGGACACTTGTGGTCCACTGTCTGCCCCCCTCCTGCATGCCCAGATCAGCCAAGTTGTCAAGGCCTGGCTCTTGGTTGGTGAATTGTGCCAAGGTCAGAGAGTTGGATTTTCTGGGCTTTGAGACACGTCTTCCAGATGCACGTTGTGTTATTTCTGATGTGTTGACCTGTTGAGGTCCAGCCCCAAATGAGGATTCAAGTACTACCACCGCAGGAATGGTTTAGATTGGAATTGGAATGCAGAAGGCTGAAGCCAGCAGGAGCAGGGAATCCATCATCCAAGGGCTTGGTGCAGCTCTTCTTTGCTCAGTTGTGGAAGCATCGTAAAGTTGCTGGGCGGACAGGCATCACGTAGCCTGAGACTCAGCATGACTTGCAGCAAGTGGATGGGACGGTTGTGCTGTGTGTGTTATTCCATGACTGTCTTAGCCCTGCTCACTGACCTGCTCTTTCTCTCTCCTCTCCTCGCCCTCCACCCACTGCCTCGGTGCAGCTTTTGCTCTCATTTCATCCGAGCAAAGCGACAAGGAGCTGCTGCAGATAGCTTGAGGTGATCTCACTGCCAGGTACGTGCCATGTTTTGTCCCCCCCGCATGGTTTTGAAGGCCGTGTGGCACCGTGTTTAGTAACACAGCCTCATGCAGCTTTGATGTGACCCTGGTCACGGGTGGGTTTCTCCACTGCCCTGCAGCTCAGCCCTCAGAAGGGCTGTCTCTCAGAATGGCCGCCCTAGACCCCGTCCCCATCTCTGCTGCCCTCCCCGTCCCTTCAGCCGTTCCCGGTTCGGGCCGGGCGACACCGGGCAGGTGGGTGAGCGGAGCGGGGCAAGATGGCGGCAGGGAGTGGGGTGTGAGGGGCAGGGCGGGGCCTAACGGGGGCGGGGGGCGGGGCTAAGGGGAGGGGAGAGCAGGGATTGGTGGGAGAGGGAGCCAATAGGAGGTAGAGAGGAGTTGGGCACAGGGTGATGTTAACACCCCTTTGTTACATCATAATGCCCCTTTGTGACATCATAATGCCCCCTTTGTGACTTCATAATGTCCCTTTGTGACGTCATAATGCCCCTTTGTGACGTCATAATGTCCTTTTCTGATGTCATAATGCCGCTTTGTGATGTCATGATGCTCCTTTGTGACGTCATAAAGCTCCTTTGTGACGTCGTAATGCCCCTTTGTGACATCATATAGCTCCTTTGTGATGTCATAAAGCTCCTTTGTGACGTCATAATGCCCCTTTGTGACATCATAATGTCCTTTTGTGACGTCATGAAGCTCCTTTGTGATGTCATAATGCTTCTTCGTGACGTCATAATGTCCCTTTGTGACGTCATAATGCCCTCTGTGACGTCATAATGCGCCTTTTGACGTCATGATGCCCTTTGTGACATCATGAAGCTCCTTTGTGACATCATAATGCCCCTTTGTGATGTCATAATACCCCTTTGTGACGTCGCAGTGCTCCTTTGTGACGTCATAAAGCTCCTTTGTGACGTTGTAAAGCCCCTTTGTGACGTCATAAAGCTCTTTTGTGATGTCATAAAGCTCCTTTGTGACATCATAATGCCCCTTTGTGACATCATAATGCCTTTTGTGACATCATAAAGCTCCTTTGTGACGTCATAATGCCCCTTTGTGACATCATAATGTCCTTTTCTGATATCATAATGCCCCTTTGTGATGTCATAATACCCCTTTGTGACGTCATAATGCTCTTTGTGACGTCATAAAGCTCCTTTGTGATGTCATAAAGCTCCTTTGTGATGTCATAATGCCCCTGTGTGACATCATAATGTTCTTTTGTGATGTTATAATGCCCCTTTGTGATGTCATAATGCTTCTTTGTTACATCATAATGCCCCTTTGTGACGTCATAATGTCCTTTTCTGATATCATAATGCCCCTTTGTGACGTCATAATGCCCCTTTTTAAAGTCATAATGCCCCTTTGTGACGTCATAATGCTTATTTGTGACGTCATAATGCCCCTTTGTGACATCATATCACCCCTTTGTGATGTCATACTGCCCCATATGAAGTCCAGACAGAGTCAAAACTTATGGACCTGCACGAGGATCGCTTTCAAGACAGTGGCTCTGTTGCTTCAAGCCTATTTGCTTCGTCCTGCCGCCACTCTACTACCAAATATCAACAACCTCTTTCATGATTGAACTTCCAAACATTTCACACTAACCCTTGTGTTTCTATGCCTTCCTAGGTGATTTGAGCCCTTGTCAACCCCAATGATCCAAACCAAGTAGTGATGTGCAGTGTGTTTCCATCAATGGAGAGTTCTTATTAAGCACAAATCGCTGCAATTCGGATGACAGCCTTCCACATGGTAACAGTGATGGACACAAGGGGCTCATCCACGTTCATGCTCTCATATCTCCTGGCTCTGCTGAAGCTCCTGACCTGAGCCTGCCAGACACCACAGTCACCTGCCTGGATTGTGACCCAGCGCCTTTGCAGTGCTGCCCATCCCAAGCACAGCCCGAGTGCCCCAACAGCAGCACCACCATGCAGGAGCAGGGCAGCATCAGTGAGGTGAAGCTGAGCATCTTAGATGGGGACTTAGAGTCAGGCTGCCAGTCCCAGGCACCAGGCAGCAGCACCAGCTCTGAGCCACTCTCATCTTGACAAGAGGAGTCCCATCTTCACCCTTGACCTCTCAAGCCCTCCTGTCTTTTATTGAATAAAGTCACTCTCATGCTCAGTCATCGCCTTGGCTGCATTCCGAGTCTTCATTCACAGGGATTGGGATGAATGCAACAAACAGCAAGGCAGCTCAGCTTGCAATGCTATGGCTGTGGGGTTCGTGCAGGCAGAGCTCTGGGTTCCCATTTTGCCTGGCTTTAGGATGTCTGCAGCATTTTGTATGGGAGCAAATAATCTCTAGCATCCAGGTTGCTGCTCATGATATATCCCAGTCTTCCTGGCTGTCGCTTTGTGATACCTTTCAAAGCCTTTTGATACTCTTTGATGCCTTGGCTGCTCCCTAACACCTCTGTCCTCCTGCCATGTTGACTCATGTCTCCCACTTTGAAGCTGGCTTTGCAGATCATCTCCAGCCCTGTCATCATCACGCTGCAGCAGGAGGTGCTCACCTGGCCCAATGTCTGGCAGTACAGCTTGTTCTGCAGATGAGCAGCTGCCTCCTCATCTCTTCAGCTACAGTAGTTTTTCTCAGGGCAGTTAGATGCAGTCATGCTCCTCTGGATTTGGTGTGTTAAATCCATGCTGCATGGCAGCAGTCAGTGCAATACAAAGGTGTTCTGTGTGCCACAGCATTTCTCCAGGGGAAATGAATCCTAGCAACAGTCTGGAGGAGTCTGTGAGCCTGAGATGCTCAACCAATGAGAGCCATGAGAGCATCACCTGCATTGGGTTTAGGGCATAGAACAGAATTAATGTCACTGACTGGTGTGCAATTTCTCCCTTGCCAACAGGGGATGTGCGCGCAGTATTGCAGTAATGAATAAGCACTGCTGCTATCGCTGCCATCTTTGCCTAACTAGAAATCTTTGACTTTGAGAGTTTCTCACACAAGGGGAGAGGGTAAGAAAGTAAAGAGGCACAGAAAATTAAGGGAAACTGCTCTTCTTTATCTTACCTATAAAAATTGATACAATTGATGCTGTCGTGCATTTTTTTTTTAATTTTATTTTTAATTTTTTGCTAATGTCAGTTAGATTGTTTTAAAATATCCACACACCAAAATCTGACTACCAAGCAAATTTAATGAAAACGAAATGAAGGTGAGTTAGCGGAAAGCACAAGGCCATATTATATTAGGCTCTAGCAAAATTTACAGGCAGTCACTGCACGAAGAGGTAGATCTGAGTTGCACATTATATGATTTCCACAAAGATTAAGGAAATCCGAAGCTTTCAATATATTTTTTTAATTCTTTTTTCATTTCATTTTTTAAACACCTGACCCAGACCCCAACTCTCGCAGGAGCTGTAAAGATAACAGCATTAACCTGCATTGTAACTCTAGATTAATAGTCAAGTGCATCACTCAGCCAACAGTTGGGACATAGAATCCTATTGCCCTCATGTAATCACTACTTAAACAAGAAACAGTGAAATTCATTGAGATATTTAGTCTGAACTCTTCCACTGGGGCCATGACTGAATGAGTTCCAAACTTGTGCTGAATGTCATTGCTGAATTCCTTTCTTTCCCATTCAGTACTGTAGCCAACTAGAATAAAAAACAGCAAAGTTCAGATGGGGATAATCCAGGTTGGAAACCAATACAAAGTGGAGGCAACAAATGGTATATTTTTCATATTGAATCTATGCAGTTCTTAGAGCATCAGCAGTAAGAAATTTGGATGAGATTAAATTTCTGTAGCTGTAGTAACCGTTTTGAAAATGGTCCTCAGAGATCCCTAGCTGGAAAGCACTGCGCCTATTCATCCTATTTTAAATCTATGGGAAGAAATTATTCTGAGTGTTGAAAGAGTGTAAAAATAAAACATTTCTAATTTATTCACCTCCTTTTAAAGTACTTTCAGACATGGTCTGTGATACTACCTTAGATTTCTTTGTATATTTGAATGAGGGTGGTTTGATGCTGGCACAATCACCTTAAAAGACTCTTCAAGATTATTTACCTCTGCCTTAGAAATCTATCAAAACTGCCAAGAATTAAACTGTAGGATGAGGAAGCCTGCCATTTCTAAGATTTGTGGTACTAGCAATTGACTTACGTTTTGCCTTGGTGGAGAACAGGCTGTGCATGGATACACACATGATTTCTCTAATTGTTTGTAAAGGAAAGAATTTCCTCAGCCTTTGCGAAAGCCAGCCTAAGTATCAAAATGGACCTGAGCCCATGCTCAGGAGCAGCAGTTACTGGTTACTGAATGCCTTTAATGCTTGTGGTGCTTTACAAAGTTCAACTTGCTGAGTATCATACTGCTTTCACATTATATCTAATGCAAATTTTAGGAACCCACTGCTGGAGGCAATGGAACAGAAAGGTATGGGGTAAGGGCACAGTAGGTTTTGTATCCAGACACCTGTGATGCAATCCACAGACAGATGGTAGGTATTGAACTGTCTTACTAACACAGTATTCCTTGGCAATATGATTGATGGTTGGACTTGATCTTTTGAGGTCTTTTCCAACCTTAATGATTCTTTAATTCTGTGAATACTGAAGACTTCTTTTCAGTATGGCTAGGAAAACACTGGCTAAGTTGTTTGGTTTGCATATATGAAGTTGGGACTGCCAATGGCACAGCTGTGTCATTAGAAAGGGTGGCAGGAACACCCTGAACACATCTACTCCCTTTCTGTCTTCTCCATCTCAACTCATGCTCCCTGTGACACTAACAGACAAGATTTAGCAGGCATGGTGGTGATGGTTGGATGGTTGGATTAGATGATCTTAGTGCTCTTTTCCAACCTTAACGCTTCTGTGATTCTGTAGATATGCCGTACAAGTTTTACCCTTATATTAAATTTAGCTAGAGATTGTTGGGAATTAACATTTTTGCCTGAAATTTCTCAGAGAATCCCTTGTGCAGGGCCAGCGAAAGACAATGTGCTCAATGGGATTTCAGCAGTCTACTGAAAGAATGGGAGGTAGTTGTTTGAGGAGTTACTTTGCTCTGTCAAAAAGCTGTACTGAGACTATATCTAAAACTATGGGATGCACATAAGAATGTACCCTACCTCTCTGCCTAGGGCTGGTCTACATAGGGAGTCAGAAAAAGCTGAGCAGCAAGACAATACCATGAGTATCGATTTGCCTGCTTAAATTGGCAGGCATTTCAAGTGTAGACGTCAACTCTTCTCTCATAACAAGTACGGCATGCTTCTCTCTACGAGACTACCTTACAGGGACATGTCTTTGACTGGGCTGATTTTGCCTTCTGAATTTTACTCCACAAAAGAATTTCAACAGGTAAAAGTTGAAATGACTGCAGTGCTCGTTTATACAGTGGTGTATCCATGCATCCATGTTGACATTTCTATCTTCAAGGTTACTGTGAGATGGGAATCACTGATTATAGAATTATTATTATTATTATCCCTGTACATAACTTTAGATACACCAATCAATTTCCATTCATTTAGTCTCTTTCTAGCAGAAAACTGAACAACAGTAATAACAACAAAAAGAGCCTAAACGAAACAAACTACAAAGGAGGCCAGAATGAATGCCTTCTGAACTGAGTATCACTGAAAGTTTTTCTTTATTGGCTACAGTGTGATATTTTTCTCCACGTTTTCTGCTCTGATTAAAACCACTTTCATCTTCTGTGATGTTAGCAGTGCGTGGGCCTGTAGAAAAGCATGCACACAAATGAAGACTAAAGCTGCATCTCTGCTCAGCAGTGCTGGCAGTTCACCATCAGTCTTGTCTCTGTGTAACACAGAGAGGGAAACAAGAAAGGATGCATTGTCTCAGCTATTCAAGGCATATCATAGAATCACAGAATGGCCTGGGTTGAAAAGGACCATAATGATCATCAATTTTCCTAAGACCACATCCTGGTCTTAATGAGCAAACACTTTATCACACTGGGCAACCTGTTCCAGTGCACTGCTACTCTTGATGAGAAGAAATTTATTCTACTATCCAACCTGAAACTCCCCTAGTGCAACTTGAGGCCATTGTCCTGTAGCTGAAGATTTTTAGTGCCAATTTTCATTGCCATGGATTAGGTTAACAGAAAGGAAACAGGACCCCAGTGTCTGTTATCAGATATCAGGTGGATAAGTTTCTGTTTATATCTACTGAATTCTCTTTTTGATAGTCGTAGAACCAGAGGTAATGTCCTTAAGTTGTGCCAGGAGAGGTTCAGTATTAGGAAAAAATGATTCCCAGATGGGGTTGCAATGCTTTGGAACAGGCTGCCCAGGGAAGTGGTGCAGTCCCTGATATAGCACTGAGGGACATGATTTAGTAAATCATGTAATCTTTAGTAAAGAAGGAAGCAAGAAAAAGACCACATTAAATTCATTCATTCTTAGCAGAAAGGAAACAAAGAAAAGAAAGAATTTTTAACCTGCTGTTAGCCATGTTTGTAAATAAAAAACCACTGTTTAGAAATACCTGGAAAGTAAGTACACCATTCTGGAAAGTCAAATAAATGTGGTGCAAAGCAAACTGTCTCTGGCTTTGCCAAATCAGGCCTTCATTAGCCAAAGGATCCCTCCCTTTTTCTCGTAGTGAGAAAGAAATTCCTTTTATGGTTCTACTATTTTCATTAGTTATTTTGGGAAGATTATCTCCAGTCCAGCAACTCAAAGGTTTTGGGATGTACCTCTGGTCCCAGTTCACCTTGCTGAACCTGTCAACAAAACTAACATCACCTGTCACAGAATGATAGAATCATGAGAGCTGCAAAAGACCACTTAGATCATCCAGCCCAATCATCAGTCCATCACCACCATGTCCACTAAGCCTCCTCTCCTCCTTCTTCACTGACCTTGGTGACTGCAGGGCTGTTTGTCTCACACCATTCTTGCTCATAGCTCTCACATATGCTATGCAGTGGTTTGAACCTTCCTTAACAAAGTTATCACAGAAGTGCCAGCAGCATCACTCCTTGACTCAGCTTTGGCCAGCACTTGAACTGGTTCTGTCTGACATGGGGCAACTACTGGCCTCTTCCTACAGAGAACAACACTGCAGCCTCTTTGCTGCCACAGTCCAGACATTAGACACACATGTGTAACCCCTTCCTTTCACTCCCAAAGTGCACGCACACACCGGTACCACAATGTCCTTGTGCAGCTCCAACACTCTGCACACCCCTGTGCACGTACATATATGTGCATGCTCGTCCTTGCACACATACCCACAGACCTACACACACCTGAGCAACACCACTGGTTTGGGCAAAGGACATCTGAACATCAAGACAGTAGTTTTGGTCTCTGAGTTTACACTTAGAGAAGTCTAATCTGGGACAACGCAAGTCAGTGAATATTGGGCCAAATCCTTCTGTACTTAATTTTCTTCATCATCATTGTGAAGATGAATAAAACAACAGCACATTTTCTCATTATTTTTGATGTTCTTTTATTTCTACAGTACAATTAAATTTACATATAAATATATTCAATATAAATTTATTTTTCCCATGAAACATCTAGACATTTTATAGTTTGAATAAGAACTGTGTCTGTTCTGTGTTTCTTTCCCATTTACAAAATTCAGTGCTTTTAGGTTTATGCAAAATTGTTGAGGATGAGATCACATTGATCTGCTTGGTTCATGCAATCTAACCTGGATACATATGACATAGGAACGTGGTCATCCAAGAAATTCTCAGGAATCAACGGAACTAAGATTTAGGGTGATTGGGCCCTGGAACAGCCTCCCCAGATTAAGTAGTCACAGCACTGAGCTTGCCAGATTTCAAGAAGTATTTTGGACAGTGCTCTCAGACACAGGGTCTGATTTTTGGGTAGTCCTGTGTGGATCCAGGAGTTGTACTTGATGATCTTTTTGGGTTCCTTCCAAACTGGGATATTCTATGGTTCTATGGTGCTAAAAGTATGTTTAGTCAACAATGCAAACCATCTCTCATACTCTAATAACAGAGCATAAGATGATTCTGTCTGTATTAGGTGGGATGAACTCAGGATATATTCTGAAGTAGGAGCAGTGTTTGGTCATGTGTTATTTCACTCGGAAAATCTGGTAAGACCATACCATAATTCAGGGCAGACAGCAGGCCAAATCTTCACTGAGCTGAGAAGGTAGCGGGATCTTTGGCAGGTACAAGTGGAGTTAAGGCACAGTATTCATGTGAATGAATCACCACATCTTTCTGTTTTGCAAAAGGTGATGTTGATCTCTTAAAAGAGGCCTACATATGCCACAAAGACTTCTGACCACATTTCTAGTGCTCCTACCAGGAAGTTTCAGAGAAAATATCAACTCGTTGTTCCTGTAACATTTCCTCTGAATCTTGTTGGATTTGATGAACTTTGCTAAATTCAAAACAGGGTTTCCATGGAAACTTTGCCAGTTTTTCAACAGTGCACTGTGACGTTCACAGCTCCGAGGCAAATCAGTTACATGGACTAACTGAGGACCAAGGATTCTTTTACTTCAGGGTCTCCAGCTCAGGAAGATGCCCTCTATGATGACAGCTCTTGAAATGAAGAAAAGGGTCTGGGGCCATGAGCTGGCACTCAGGGTGGTATTTTTAGTGATTGGGTATATCCATAAACAGTTATTTTCTGCTCTTATCCAAGTTTCCTCAAGATGGACTTTCCCAGCATTTGATGAGGTGCCCTTTATCTGTCAACATCTGCTTATTCTATCTTCTTCTCTTTTTAAAAATGCCATATTTTAAAATGAACACTGGAAATTTTCTCTTCTAAGCATTTCTTCTTCCAACATCCCATCCTGTTGATTGAGCATGAGCGTGCCTTTAGTCACTCGGAGAAAGGAGGATGTGAGTGGTCCATGGGAAAGACATGACTCATGCTTTGTTGTTGAGGAGAGAGTGGCTTGGAGCTCGTGCTGCTGCCGGGTGCCTGGGACTGGAGGCCTGACTCCAAGTCCCCCTCCAAGAGGCTCGGCTGCTCCTCAGTGACAGTGACTTCGTCCTGCTTGGAGGTGCTGCTGTCGAGGCACTCAGGTTGTGTTTGGTCTGGGCTGCTCTGCAAAGGCACCAGGCCACAGTCCAGGCTGGTGACTGTGTTTTCTGGCAGGCTCAGATCAGCCCCTTCAGCAGAGCTGGGAGAAATGAGTGCCTGAACAACGATGATCTCCTTCTCTCCGTCACTGCTGGCACACGGACAGCTCTCATTTGAATTGCAGCGACTTGTGCTTCCCATGAGGTCTCTGTTGATGGAAGCACTCTCCGAGCCACCAGCACTTGACCTGGCTTTTCTGGGTTCACAGGGGCTCGATTCACCTAGGAAGGAGTGGATACACAGGGGTTAGCATTCAACTTTCTCTGCCCATGGACACAAAGGCTTGGTGCTGCCTGTCAAGTAGGCTTCAAACAGCCTTAGAGGCTCCTTTGGGAAAACAGGGCTCAGCTGAAGATGTCAGGCATGGGCTTGAATGCCAGAAGGAGGTACAAGCCCACTGAAAGTGTGAATTCTACCCGTGTTGCTGACAAGCAGTGTTTTGAAAGCTGGATTTGCACCCTTACCTGCCAGGACCACGAGTCCTTCTTCGGAAGGCTCCCTGGCACTGCTCTGCAGTTGGTGTTTGGCCACAGGGGATGGTTTGCGCAGGCAGAAACAGGAACACCAACTGCCAGCTGGTGATTCCTTCCTCTGTCTGGGAGAACTCAGTCTGGAGAGAAAACAGAGCATGCTGTCAGTCGTGGTGCAGGGTGAGGGAAGAGCTGCACCGAGCCCTTGTTAATTGTTACCCGTTCCCAGCACTGCCTGCTTTCTGCTGAAACACAGCTTAGAAACGCGCTCTGTTTCAAACAGCAGAGGATGCATCCATTCCTACAGCTCAGCCCTCAAGTCCTGCTGGCTACATTCCTCTCAACCATGTCAAGCAAGATGCAGAGCATGTGAGCAAAGGCTCCACAGCCGGACAGGACAGGAGCTGGCAGGTGTAACTGCTTTCTGAGGAATGGTGCAGCCATAAGAAAGGCTCTAAAACTGTAGAGAGTGTTTTTTACAGCTAGCTGAGAAGGGTCGTAAACACGGTGCAGTTAATCAAGCAGCCATGCCACCTGCAAGGACAGTGAGATCAACAGGATGCCCTGGGATGGTGAGAAACTAACCATGGTTTTGTGAACTCGGCAAGGGAGTAACTTTCAGGATGATAACAACAAGCTGCAAAGATACTCGGGGATGGTATGTAATTGGGAACCAATGATGAGCTCCACTTTTGCAATATGTATGAGCTAATTATCCGTATTATAAAGGTACACGCAGCCAAGGAATAAACGAGAATAGCTGATCATATGTCAATGACAGGTGTGGTCGTCTGCTTTTCTCCCGCCGTTCCGCAACAATTGGTGACCCCGACATGGCCTACCAGGAAGGATCGCAGCAGCGAAGGTGTTCGGATCCTTAAGCAGTGGGGATAGCATGCGCCATAAAAAGAAGGTGCAGGTGCTCTACGTGACCTTACAGAAGGGCCTAGCCGATACGGGCCGACGACATCCTTTAAGGCTGCAACAGCGTGCTGACAAATAGGTATGGGAAAGCAAGCGGTTTATGAATTATTTTCTTGCTTTTTTAAGAAAAGGTGTCAGGTATTTTCTTGCTTTTTGAAAAGAAAGTGTCAGGTTAAGGGGACAGACTTGCAAAAGGAACTCCCTGAGTTATTAGCGTATGGGTATGCTAAAGGGTTATTTCAGAATCCGCATTTAGTGTATGATCTTGCTGAGTGGCGTAAATTTGGAGATGCAATTTTTCAGGGAATATTAGATGGGGATAAAACAGCTAAAAAATGCGGGAAGTGGTGGCGTGTGGTTTATAATGATTTGTTGCTACATCAGGCAGAAAAGGAAGCGGCAGAACAAGCTAGTGCTGTGCTGGGGAGGAATAAGAATTATAATGAATGGTCAGATTGCCCGGTGCCCCCTGCTTTGTCCACCGTAAAGTTGCCGCCGGCCGCCGAGCCTGCGTTGCCGGTGGCTGCGGAGCCGAGTGCCCCGTCTCCGCCTCCCGGCACGTCTGTATCAGACGAGCCGCCTGCATCGACCATGGCGCTACAGCCGGCCCCCTCGACCCCCCTTTGCAATGAGCCGCTCCCTGGGGCACAGAGTGACCTGGCGGAGGCCGTCGCGCGGGAGCGGGGGGGGGCTTGGGCTGCCCTGGCGCGGGCTTGTTTAGAGGTGGGAGACGGTGAGGCGTTGGAAGCGGTGCGACAGGCGGTGCTGCCGGGGGGGTATTCGCCTAGTGCTGCAGGTGGGACACAGGCTGCTATCAGTGCTTTAGATTGGAAGTTGTTGTCACAATTGCGGTCTACGGTCAGTCAGTTTGGAGTAAAAAGTGAGCCAGCGAGACAGATACTGGATTATATCTGGAGTACTCAGGTTTTGTTGCCATCTGATTGTCGGGCTATAGCTAGGTTGATTTTTTCGCAGCACGAACAACTGCTATTTAATGCTTATTGGGAAGAGATGTGCCAACAGAGCGTTGCGATAGTTAGGCAGCCCGGAGATCCCTTGTATAATGTCACCGTTGAAGAACTTTTAGGGATGGGTCCTTTCATCCGGACGGAGGCCCAGGCTTTATTAGGACCAGTTAAATGTAGAGAGTCAATGTATCTGGCCAGGCAGGCTATGGATAAGATCAAGGTGCCAGGTGGGCTGCCGTCTTATATGGGAATCCAGCAGGGAAGAAATGAGGATTTTGGAGCGTTTCTAGATAAGGTAGCTGGAGCCATAGAGAAGGCTGGAGTACCAGAGTACATGAGAGAAATAATGCTAAAACATTGTGCACTTCAGAATTGTAATGCTACAGCTCGTGGCATTCTAAGTACTTTGAGGAGTAACTGGACAATAGAGGAGGCGTTAGACAGATTATCAAGTGTGCCCACGGGGGCTCAGGCTTTCATAGTTGAGGCTATTAAAGAGCTAGGGGCAGGATTAAAGGCACAGGCTGAGGCTTCCCAGAATCAAGTGTTAGCAGCTCTTGCACCCTTACAAGCGTCTGCGGTAACCAGTGCAGGCCCAAGCACCTCTTTGAAATGTTTCCGGTGCGGCGTTAAAGGACATTTGCGACGGAATTGCCAAGCTGTCGGTGTGTGGTGCCAGAACTGCCGCTCGGACAACCACAACACCGTCACCTGCCGTCGCCGGTCAAGAAACCTCCAGCCCAGCGCAAGAAAGAACAGCGGCCGCGCTCCGATACAAGCTGCCGTTCCCAGCCAGCGGCCGCCTGCTCCCCCGCACAAGTCTCTCGCCGCGTTGTCGGTCTCTACGGCCCCCCCGCCCTCTGCTTCGCCCACGTCGTTCTCTGCGCCTCGCCGTGCCGCCCCCCCCTCGTCGTGCGCGGCTGCGTCTGTGCAGCCCGTGTATAACGTGGTTAAAGACGCGGATGGACCGAAACCAGAGGATCGTTGTGACCCAGGTCCTGTAGATCCAGAAAGCGAATCGGACGCATTTTCTCTTGATACTTTGTTTGGAGCAGGAATGACAAATTTCCCTACAGTGTACTGTGATGTCTTAGAACAAGGCAGAAAAGAAACAATATTAAGAGGTGATGCTGACACGTTGCAAACCTTTCCTAATCAGGTCCCCCATTTGGAATCCCTGCCTTGTGAGGCAGTGAAAGAGCTAAGGGAGTCAGTGAGAACATACGGAGTTCAGTCAGCCTTTACATACAATCTTTTGGTTGCAAACAGTGACAGTTGCGCTATGACCCCTCACGATTGGAAAACTGTGTTAAGAATGATCCTCTCTGCTATGCAATACGCTGTGTTTATGATTGAATACCGGCTACATAATTTGACTGATACCTCTTTGCCTCAAATTGGGACACATCCATGTGGCACAGCACCTCTTCAACTGTGTCAGACAAATGTCACTCACATTCCTGAATTTGGCTGTCTAAAATATGCACATATAACAATAGATACTCATTCTTCTTATGTATTTGCCACAGCACATACAGGTGAACACAGTCATGACACCCGTAAACACTGGTTATCTGCTTATGCTGCTATGGGAATCCCACATACTACAAAAACAGATAATGGGCCTGCATATACCTCTAAGGCCACTCCAACTTTCCTCCAAGAAGGGTGTGTTAAACATACTACAGCCATTTCTCATTCTCCCACTGAACAAGCTATCACTGATCACATTTATCAAACACTGAAATCCATTCTTATTATTAAACAAAAAAGGGGGAATATGGGAGACACACTACAAGAAATATTATGCAAGGTTTTGCTTGTTTTGCTTGTGCTGAATTTTTTGAAAATATTATGTAAGGTTTTGCTTGTTTTGCTTGTGCTGAAGTTTTTGAATCGTGTTCATACAGATACAGCTTATGTGGATTATCATTTTGAGGCTTCCCCAGTGCAAAAGGAACAGCCTATGGTTAATGTTTGGAATATGGCCACAGGACTTTGGGACTGTCCCCTACCACTGACAACTTGGGGTCGTGAATATGCTCGTATTTCCACAGGGACTGGCCCTATGTGGGTTCCAGCATGATATCTTCGGTCTCATCTGAAGGCAGAAAATAACATCCAGCCTTTATAGTAATTGTAATTGTGTGTTTCTTACTTAGTGGCATTGCTTTGTAACTTGCTGTGTTATAGATAATATTAGTAATAGTCTGACATAGTGTGTGATAGTGATGGAACTAGAGGGAATGGTTTTAAGCTGCATCAGGGGAGATTCAGGCTGGACATTAGGAAGTATTACTTTTCGGAAAGAGTAGTCAGGCATTGGAATGCACTGCCCAGGGAGGTGGTGGAGTCACCGACCATGGGAGTGTTCAAGAAACGCTTGGATGTGGCACTGAGGAATATGATTTAGCCAGGAAGTATTGCTGATGGTTGGACTAGATGATCTTCTAGGTCTTTTCCAACCTTGATAATTCTGTGATTCTGTGATTTTCTGTTTTACCAATGCAGTCTCAAGATTTAGAGTTTAAAACATTAGCTAGGATGTTGTGTGCTTCTTCTATTTTAGTAATAGATCAGATGTGTATTAAACAGGATTTGATCTAATCAATGCTAGAATCTACAGGAATAGTTCTTTTAATGTTTTAGTACTGTTTGGTTATGATGTTATTAGCCTATTTATTAGCTTTTCTTAATTTGCAAAGACAAAACCTGGAAAGGAATCCCAGTCAAAGAGATGACCCTGTATCATAGAACGGATACCTCTTTTACATCCAATTAATTGGGATCTGAAAATATAACCATGCATCATTTTAGACAAAAGTGCACGCTAATAGAACTAAATTTGATGGTTTATTCTGTTTTCCAAGCAGGTGTTCCACTTGGGCTCTATATCACGCACTGGCCATGCGGATATGGTGTACAACTGGAAGAAATCCTTCAGACCCTGAATGCAGGAGAGAATCTGTGATGGGTGAGAGAGGAAAGGTGCACCTTGAAGCAGGGGACGCCCTGCTGGCACTACCTGTCACATCCACCACCAACATGGCTTGCTGTTTCTCAAGGGTCAATAAGTATTAATGCCCCTAGTGATACTCTAGTACATTTGTCCTCTAAAATTGGTTCTATTTGACATGCTATTCCATTAAATTGTGCGATCATTAATCAATTATTAGCCCGGATAACTCAGTTGGTAGAGCATGGTTATGAGCATCCTAAAAGCATTTATTGCACAAATTTTAGTGGTCATTAAAATCAATATATTAGAGTATATGAAAATTGAAGACTTTTCCTGATCAGTTACAGATTAACACAATGGGACCCTCACGGATTTATTTTCAGGTTGCAGAAACTTAGGTTGCAGTACAAACATGTTTGTTCTTTTTAGTGGATTTAATAGTAATGTTGTTATGTTGTATTTGACTTGTCCCTTTTTCATTTTTAGAGTATTGTCAATCGAGGCCTTGATTGAGTTATAATAGTTATGTTATTAATTTAAGTAGTCTTGCTATTCTATAGGCAGTATTGTAAGAAGAATTCTACAGAGCGTCAGTCATGGATCCAGATGAGAAGTTCACAGAACAGCAGCTATGAAGCAGGATAAAACTACATGAGAACTGACTGAACAAATGAACTGAACTGCTTGTTAAATATGATTAATCGGTCGTTAAATCAAACCCTTTTTTATCCTAAAAGAAAACGGGGGAAATGTAGAGAGTGTTTTTTACAGCTAGCTGAGAAGGGTCGTAAACACGGTGCAGTTAATCAAGCAGCCATGCCACCTGCAAGGACAGTGAGATCAACAGGATGCCCTGGGATGGTGAGAAACTAACCATGGTTTTGTGAACTCGGCAAGGGAGTAACTTTCAGGATGATAACAACAAGCTGCAAAGATACTCGGGGATGGTATGTAATTGGGAACCAATGATGAGCTCCACTTTTGCAATATGTATGAGCTAATTATCCGTATTATAAAGGTACACGCAGCCAAGGAATAAACGAGAATAGCTGATCATATGTCAATGACAGGTGTGGTCGTCTGCTTTTCTCCCGCCGTTCTGCAACATAAAACATCCCTGCATCTTACACTAACACCACCTCAGCCTCAGCTCACTGCTATCTCTAATTTCTAGTGCCGGCAAGTCTGACCAACAGCTCTCCTTAGAGGAGAACAGGAACTGGTTTCAGGCATGTGGCCCTGAAATCTGGAAAACCCCAACGTTTCCAGGTACAGCCAGCACAGGCCAGGATAGACGCCAGCATGGCTTTCTGCATCGCGTGACTGCCTGCCCAACCAGGAAGGAAAGGCACCTTGTGTGGCTCCACTGAGCCCATTCGGCAACTGTGCGTTAGTTGAGTACTCAGAGATATAATGGGCAAAAAGTAAACCAATAAAGCCCACCTGACCAGTTATGATAGGGGCTGGAAAGGGAAGTCCTCTTTACCTTTCAGATGGAAAATCAATGATTGTGTGGAATCTCCCTGAAATCTCCTCCACTTCAATTTCACTGCTTCGTGTCACAGCAGGAGAGCTGCTCTGGCTGCTTCTCAGAGCCTGTGCCTCCTGCACAGTGAGAAGCTTTGTGGCAGTAGGAGACTCCAACACAGACTTGGGACCAGGTAGAGTATTGCGCCCTGCAAGGGAAAACCACAGGTAAGACGGAGGATCAGAAAGCAGCAGCACAGCCATCCCCGTTCTGCATTTTTCTCAGACTTGCTTATCTCTGCCACACGAAGAAGAGGAGCTCAAAGTAACTGGGTGCTCAGAGGTATGCTCGAGGCAAAGGACACAGTCATAATTAAGAGCTGCTCTCTGTAACGAAACAGGCATTAAAAAAACAAAATCCTAGAAGACAGGCCTGGGAACTCAGAAATCTTTGCTGCCACACTTCAATCATGCTTCACCTCCATTCAAAACATCATAAAGGCAGGGATGGTTTTCTCCATGTAAAGTCTGGCCTCGCACATTCTCAGGACCCAGCAACAAGGTGCCATGTTCTCATCTAAGCCCAGAAGCCCCCTGTCCCGTTGAGAGTCAAAGCGTATTTGAAAGATCGTGGCCTCGATTGGATCAAGATCAAGCTAATGGAGGAAGACGCTCACCTGCTCCCTCTCCCATGGCTGACGTGGATTTGGAGCCAAAGAGGCCGTCTGTGTGGCTAATGATGAATTCCACCACTGCTGTCTGCGTCTGGACTTCCAAGGCAGCAGCTCCTCCACTGGCGCAGGCTGACTGGCTCTGCTGGGATCTGAAGAAAAGGCAGATTTTACAAGTCATTCCTCCAAGACTGTTTCCCCAGGTCTGAATTTTTGCAGCCCAAAGCAGTCCAACTGGGCTCTGGAGACTTCCGCAGTGGGCAATCAGCATCGCCACCTACGAAATTCTCCTGGATGATCAAGGACACAGCAGTCCCAGCTAAACAAGAGAAGATTTCATCAGAAGATTTCATCACTAAAATCTAAATATGATTGCTTTGCAAGTTCCAAAGTATGGCTAACAGCTAATGGAAGTCCACAGGCCAGCAGCACCAACTTTTATATTATGTTCTTAACACTGTAATTGTGGATTTGACATTCATATCAAGAGCAGAAGGGAAATTACTCTTAGAGCTCAAGTCATCTTTCACAGCCTGTGTCAACAAGAGCAGCACCTCATAGCCTTTGGTTTGAAGACCTGGACCACAAGCTAGCTAATGATTTTACACAGAATTCCAGCGTTCAAGTCATTGTTTATATTAGGGCTGCAATTCTACTGAAAGCCTTCAAGTTCATCATACTGAATTATCACTGGCACCACACATAACTCCACGTTACATATGTGATCACAAGCAACCTGGCAACTTCAGACAATTCCAAAGCACTCCACGTGCACTTGGCTACTAAAGTACAGAAAAAGGAATGAACATCAGAAATAGCTGCAGTCAAAACCATCTAAGAATCCAAGTCTCCAGGAAACAAGGAAACCAAATCCTCTCCAGGACCGTGTCTTCTAAATAGAAACAGATCAGAAAGGTGAGATCTTTCCCCCTTTGATCACCCACTCATGTAATGTCCATGTCATTTCTAAGTATGCTGCCCAGACCAAGACTGAGGATGCTTCAGAAGAAGACCTTCCCTGCTAAGCCAAACAGAACAAGTAAGGTACCAAAATATGTAGAGCCAAACGTGGAAAGGTGCTCTAAGAAGGTAAGCATCACAAGAGACCAACAGGAATGCTTACACAATCCAAACAATGCACAATTTCTGTTCCACAAGCTGCCAAGAGGAATGTGTGCAGTACTCACAGCGCACCATGTACACTGCTTACTGCAGTCATACTACTTCGTAGGACCAGCCCAACTTAATAAAACATTTTAATGAGCAGTCCGAACTGTCTGGATCAGCACGGTTCACTTGGAAGGGACCTTCATAGATAAACCTGAAGAGGTGAGGCGACTGCACTATCTAAACCTTAAAGCATATAGGACCTTAAAGCCTAAGCTTAAAGCATAGAAGCATGACCAGCAGGTGGAGGGAGGTGGTGCTGCCCCTCCACACTCCTCTCATTGAAACCCCGTCTGGAGCACTGCACACAGTTCTGGAGCCCTCAACACAAGAAGGACTTGGAGATGTTCAGGCAAGTCCAGAGGAGGGCCATGAAGGTGATCAGAGAGGGCTGAAATCACCTCTGCTATGTGCACAGGCTGAGAGAGATGGGGCTCTGCAGCCTGGAGAAGACTCCAAGGAGACCTTAGAGTGGCCTTCCAGTATCTGAAGAGGGCCTACAGGGAAGGCTGGGGAGGGACTTTTCATAAGGGCAGGTAGCAACAGAATGAGGGGAAATGGCTTTACATGGGAAGAAGGTACATTATGATTGGATATTAGGAAGAAATGCTTTACTGTGGGTGTGGTGAGACACTGGAGCAGGTTGCCCAGCAAGGCTCCAATATGATTGCTTTGCAAGTTCCAAACTATGGCTAACAGCTAATGGAAGTCCTCAGTCCAGCAGTACAAACTTTTATATTATCTTCTTAATATTTTAATTGTGGATTTGACGTTCATATCAAGAGCAGAAGGGAAATTACTCTTAGAGCTCAAGTCATCTTTCACAGCCTGTGTCAACAAGAGCAGCACCTCATAGCCTTTGGTTTGAAGACCCGGACCACAAGCTAGCTAATGATTTCACTCAGAATTCCAGAGTTCAAGTCATTGTTTATGTTAGGGCTGCAATTCTACTGAAAGCCTTCCAGTTCATCACACTTCATTATGAATGGCACCACAGATACCTCACAAAGAAGCATTATGACATCACAAAGGGGCATTATGACATCAGAAAGGGCATTATGACATCACAAAGGAGCATTATGACGTCTCAAAGGGCATCATGGCGTCACAAAGGGCGTTATGACGTCACAAAGTAGCATTATGACGTCACAAAGTAGCATTATGATATCACAAAGGGGAATTATGACGTCAAAAAGGGGCATTATGACGTCACAAAGGGGTGTTATGGCGTCACAAAGGGGCATTGTGACTTCACTGCCGCCCGGGGCTCGGCGCGCGGCGCTCGGCGCGGGGGGGGGCGGCAGCACCGGGACCGGCAGCGGAACGGAACCAGCACCGGGAGCGGCACCGCCGGCAGCGGGAGCGTCTGCCCCGGGACAACCCACCCCGCCCGCCGCCTCCTGGTACCGAGCCGAGCCCCGCCGGCCCCACCATGATGAAGTTTCGGTTCCGGCGGCAGGGCGCAGAGCCGAACCGAGAGCGGATCAGCCACGACCTGTTCGCCTTCAGCAAGACAGTGGAGCACGGCTTCCCCAGCCAGCCCAGCGCCCTGGCCTACGACCCCTGGCTGTGTGTGATGGCCATCGGCACCAAGGCAGGAGCTGTTAAGCTGTACGGCGCGCCTGGTGTGGAGCTGACGGGTTTGCACAAGGAGACGGCCACTGTCACCCAGCTGCACTTCTTGGCCGGGCAGGGCTGGCTGCTGTCCCTGCTGGATGACAACTCGCTGCACCTCTGGGAGATCTACCAGAAGGAGGGCTGCTCCCACCTGGAGGAGACACGCAGCTTCGGGCTGCCTGCACGCCCTGGCTGCTCCCCCAGCATCACACGGGTGACAGTGATCCTTCCCACATCCCTGGGTGCCGTGGCCTGCCTGGGCACTGAGGGTGGAGCAGTGTATTTCCTTGCACTACCTACCCCTGTGCTGCTGGAGGACAAAACCCTCTTCCAGAATGAGATCCTACAAAGCGTGCCCAATGATTACCGCTGTGGGAAGGCATTGGGGCCAGTGGAGTCCATCCAGGAGCACCCCCAGGATGCTGGGAGGCTTCTGATCGGGTACAGCCGGGGGCTGGTGGCCCTGTGGGACCAGAGCACACGCACTGTGCAGCATCTCTTCCTTGGGAACCAGCAGCTGGAGAGCCTGGCCTGGGAGCACAGAGGGAAGAACATTGTCAGCTCACACAGTGATGGCGGCTACATGGTGTGGGCAGTGGGCGGCAGCGGGCAGCGCACCCAGCAGCCCGTCATGGCCACCATCCCCTACGGTCCATTCCCATGCAAAGCCATCAGCAAAATCCTGTGGCGGTCATGTGAGTCAGGCAACCCCTTCATCATCTTCAGTGGTGGCATGCCGCGGGCCAGTTATGGTGACCGGCACTGCGTCAGTGTGCTGCAGGGCCAGAGCCTGGCCACACTGGATTTCACCTCCCGCATCATTGACTTCTTCACAGTGCAGGACCCCGAGGTGCCAGAGGGAGGCTTTGAGAACCCCCGTGCCCTGGTAGTGCTGGTGGAGGAGGAGCTGGTGGTGATCGACCTGCAGACACCGGGCTGGCCCACCATCCCCGCCCCATACCTGGCCCCGCTCCACTCTTCCGCCATCACCTGCTCCTATCACATCTCCAATGTGCCCCTCAAGCTCTGGGAGAGGATTGTGAGTGCTGGGGAGCAGCAGAGCCCACGCCTCTCCTCTGCAGCCTGGCCCATCAATGGAGGGAAGAACCTGGCCCAGGAGCCCACGCAGAGAGGTCTGCTTCTCACTGGGCACGAGGACGGCACGGTGCGGTTCTGGGATGCCTCAGGGGTGTCCCTGAAGCCGCTGTACAAGCTGGGCACCGCCAACATCTTCCAGACCGACTGTGAGCACAACGATAGCCTCAACCAGGCAGGCGAGGAGGAGTGGCCGCCGTTCCGCAAGGTGGGCTGCTTTGATCCCTACAGCGATGATCCACGTCTGGGCATCCAGAAGATCGCTCTGTGCAAATACACAGCCAAGATGGTGGTGGCTGGCACAGCTGGGCAGGTGCTGGTGATGGAGCTGAGTGATGACAAATCTGAGCATGCTGTCAGTGTGGCCACGGTGGATCTGCTGCAGGACCACGAGGGCTTCACCTGGAAGGGCCACAACCGCCTGGCACCCCGGAACGGCCCCATCGCTTTCACCCCCGGCTTCCAGCCCAGCGTCCTGGTGCAGTGTGTGCCCCCCGCTGCCGTCACCGCCGTCACCCTGCACTCTGAGTGGAACCTGGTGGCTTTTGGCACCAGCCACGGCTTCGGGCTCTTTGATTATCACCGGTGCAACCCAGTGTTGGCCAGGTGTACGCTGCACCCCAATGACTCGCTGGCCATGGAGGGGCCCCTGTCCCGTGTCAAGTCCCTCAAGAAGTCCCTGCGGCAATCCTTCTGCTGCATCCGCAAGAGCAGGGTGTCGGGTAAGAAGAGGCTGAATGCCGGCAGCCCCTCCAGCAAGGTGCAGGAGGCCAACGCGCAGCTGGCTGAGCAGGCGGGTCCCCCTGAGGTGGAGATGACACCGGTGCAGCGGCGCATTGAGCCCCGCTCGGCTGATGATTCGCTCTCCGGGGTGGTGCGCTGCCTTTACTTTGCCGACACCTTCCTCCGAGATGCTGCCCACCACGGCCCCACGATGTGGGCAGGGACCAACTCGGGCTCGGTGTTCGCCTACGCCCTGGAGGTGCTGTCACAGGAGAAGTTCTCAGAGCGGGCGGTGGAGGCGGTGCTGGGGAAGGAGATCCAGCTGATGCACCGTGCGCCCGTGGTGGCCATCGCAGTGCTGGACGGGAGGGGGAACCCACTGCCAGAGCCCTACGAGGTGTCACGGGACCTGGCCAAGGCTCCCGACATGCAGGGCAGCCACTCCATGCTCATCTCCTCGGAGGAGCAGTTCAAGGTCTTCACGCTGCCCAAAGTCAGCGCCAAGACCAAGTTCAAGCTGACTGCACATGAGGGCTGCCGGGTGCGGAAGGTGGCCTTGGTCAGCCTGGCCAGTGCTGGCGCCGAGGAGCGCGTGGAGAACTGCCTGGCCTGCCTCACCAACCTGGGCGACATCCACATCTTCACTGTGCCTGCCCTGCAGCCGCAGGTGCACTACAGCTGCATCCGCAAAGAGGACATCAGCGGCATCGCCTCCTGCATCTTCACCAAGCACGGGCAGGGTTTCTACTTGATTTCGCCATCCGAATTTGAGCGCTTCTCCTTGAGTGCCAGGAATGTGACGGAGCTGCTGTGCTGCCTGGAGGTGTCCCGGCTGCAGGACACCTCATGTCTCAGCAACTCAACAGCAACGCCGAAGGTGCAGCAAGCCAATGGCACACATGTTCCTCACAACCCCGAGGCCAACCATTCCCCTGCTGACAGTGACCGGTCCCCCGAGGAGCACCAGGCCACCTTCTCGCCCGGCTCCATCGACTCTCCCAGCAGCAGCATGGAGAACCCGCTGGACACCACTGGGGACATCACGGTGGAGGAAGTGAAGGATTTCTTGGCATCCTCAGAGGAGGTGGAAAGGAACATGAGGAACGTCAGTGAATTTTGTTCTTATTTCAATTTTTAAAATAAAAAAAACAAAAACAAAAACAAAAAAAACCCCGTCCTTGGAGGTGTTCAAGACCAGGTTGGACAGGGCCCTGGGCAACCTGATCTAGTAAATGTGTATGTTTGGTGGCCCTGCTAGGCAGGGGGGTTGGAACTACATGATCCTTGAGGTCCCTTCCAACCTGGGTCATTCTGTGATTTTGTGATTCTGTGATTCACAAAGGGGCATTATGACGTCACAAAGGGGGCATTGTGACATCACAAAAGAGCATTAAGACGTCACAAAGGGGCATTATGATGTCACAAAGAGGCATTATCACGTCACAAAGGGGCATTATGACATCACAAAGGAGCCTTATGACGTCTCAAATGGCATTATGACGTCACAAAGGGGCATTATGACATCAGAATGGGGCATTATGACATCAGAAAGGGGCATTATGATGTCACAAAGGGGTGTTATGATGTCACAAAGGGGCGCTGGGAAAGGATCTCTGTGTGGAGATTGCTTCTACTAGAGGTAGTTCTATAAGACTGTTATATAGAGCTGTGCAGGGGCTGTAAATCTGCCTGCAGAGGGTGATGATCAGTTCCAAGTGTCTGCAGTCAATGCTCATGGACAGAGCCCATCCAGCCTGGCCTTGAATGCCTGCAGGCCTTGAATGGGGCATCCACAACCTCCTTGGGCAACCTGTTCCAGTGTGTCACCACCCTCTGAGCGAAAAACATCTACCTAAGATTCAACCTATACCTCCCCAGTCTCAGTTTTAAACGATTCCCCCTTGTCCTATCATTATCCACCCTCATAAACAGCCATTCCCCCTCCTGTTTATACACTCCCTTCAAGTACTGAAAGGCCACAATGAGGTCTCCCCGCAGCCTTCTCTTCTCCAGGCTAAACAAGCCCAGATCCCTCCACCTCTCATTTGCTGTTGGTCAGTGCTAGATGCCAAAGGTCCCACTAACATAGCATGAAGCCGAAAGCTAGACGCTGGAATCAGATCTCCTGACCTTACCATCAGAAATTGAGATGTCATATTTTGCTCAGAGGTGCCTGCTTGTAGGAGGGACAGCTTCCGAGCTTTTTCTGCTCCAGGAACCAGCTCGAGCTTCAGAATTTAAATAGCAGTCAGAAATTAAACTGAGCTTTGTCACCTCCATCAAACAGAAGGAGTGGTTGGGTGGTACAGCTTTCCAAATCACTTAGAAACTGTCACAACAATCAGATGCCTACCTTTTCTTTTTGAACTTGTTAATACATAGAGCTTAATAGCATCAGAATGCTGCAAGCACTTCAGATAACACGACAGCTGTAAACCCTTCTTTAAGGATTCCTTTGTTTAACCACTGAGTAACTGTAATTCAGTGGTGCTGGTGGGAGAAGGGAAGTCCTAATCTTCCCAGATGGTGAATAGAGCTGATGTTCACATGCAGACTGGTGCTGCAGCACAGCCAGAAACCACTCATCTGGGAAACACAGCACCAAGAAATTAATGGGAATAGCTTCATAAAATCAGGCAGCTTCACCCAAATTTCATGTCAGGTCCATTATTCTTCCTATTTTCAGGAAGAAATGTTTTCCCTTTTTCTTGTAGTTTTATTTTCTTTTCCTTTCATGCAAGCAGCTTTGTAGCTTACAAAGTGTTTTCTAATCACCTCCTGGTGTGGACAAATCACACAGGTTTGACTCCATGTTTTACATAGTTAGCATTTTATATTTGTTCCAGTATGGAACTGTACAGCCATAGAATGGTCTGGGTTGAAAAGGATCTCAAAGATCATCCAGTTCCAACCCCCTGCTATGTGCAGGGTCGCCAACCACCAGACCAGGCTGCCCAGAGCCACATCCAGCCTGGCCTTGAATGCCTGCAGGGATGGGGTATCCACAGCCTCCTTGGGCAACCTGTTCCAGTGCATCACCACCCTCTGGATGAAAAACATCTTCCTAAGATCCAACATAAACCTCCCCATCTCAATTTAAAACCTTTCCCCTTTGTCCTATCACTGCCCACCCTCATAAAAAGCCTTACTGCCTCCTGTTTATACGCTCCCTTCAAGTACTGAAAGGCCACAATGAGGTCTCCCCGCAGCCTTCTCTTCTCCAGGCTAAACAAGCCCAGATCCCTCCACCTTTCCTCATAGGAGAGCTGCTCCAACCCTCTGATCATCACAGTGGCCCCTCCTCTGGACCCACCCCAACAGCACCACAACCTTATTGTCCACAGAAAGCATATAACCCTCATTCAATTGCCCTTCCACTCAGCTTAGAGCACTACTAAAACCAGCATCTTCACCTTAGCTCATCACACTGCTGCAGTTCCTTTTACAAGGATTTCACTGGCAAAAATTAAATCAAAGCCATCACAAGGGATTTAGCACAGTTACGTGTTACTGGCTACGAGAGCTGTCAGCACAGTCACCTGTCAGGCTTTGCTGCTGTTCTCTTTATGTAGAGGCACAACAAGGTTCAGACACCTCACAGTGCAATTCTCACTTGGACTGTAAAGAAAAAGGAGGCTTGAAAAGCAGCGTGTGGAAAACAAAGAAACAAGAATTAGAACAACAGTGGGGCCATGGCACTTGTAGGAATTGCTCCGCCTTTAACAGCAGAGTGATTCAAAAAGGATGAGGGCATTCCAAACCAGACCAGTTTGGACAGATTAACAACTGCAAGTAGTGGGTTCCAAAATTCCAGACATGAAATCAAAGCTGGAAAAACTCTTCACATTTTCATCTCTCAGTTTTTAGTACATTGTGCATTACAGTGCAAACAAGTGTTGACCTACAACTTGGAAGCTAAAGACAAGTCTGACAAAACAGACTGCACAAAAATGATGGATAATTAACAGAGCAAATTGCTCTTTCAAAAACTTAGTCATAGAAAGAGATCTCTGAAGCTGCTGTTCTGTAGAGCCCCAAAGCAGTCGCTTGAGGCAGTTCAGGATTAGCCAGAGACAAACCAGCCAGCTGTGTGAACTGAGACCAATTGCACTTTTCTAGTCTGTGGCCACTGACAGCTTCTGAGAGCTACCAAGCAATGCAACCTAGCAGAATTCAGAAGGGAAACCAAGAGAGCCTACCTGAGCTCCACTGCCTTTCAATGCTCTGTGGAGAGGGAAGGGAAAGAGGGGAAAAAAAACACCGCTCTACATCCCTCGGAGCCAACAGACGCTTTGCCCTGGATTAGCTCTGGTGCTGCATAAGCTGGGCTTCCACAGCATGTGTTCAGGTGGTAATCAAGGCCTCCCTGGAAGAACACAAAAAAGACAGAGAAACGTTTGCTTTAACAGAGTTTATGTCTTCTGGTCATAACACTTCAGGAGCCTCAGAGGCTTCTTCTCCTGTGTATGTTTTCATTCACCTTAGATTTTGTTTTCATTCAGTGTGACCTCACTAAGCAAATATTGTCTAAGACCATGAGTATCCCATAAATGTGCAGATCTCAAGCTGCTCACTTATCTAGTACCCTTGGCATGATGCTTTCTTTTCCTCAGCTGATCATCCAGATTGTGCCTGTTGATTGTGCAACAACAGCCTGTTGGTCTCGATTACCTGTGAGACGCTCTAACTTTGGCCAGGAAAAATCATTTGAGGTTCAAAAGTAATTCTTTTGGAATCAGTATGGCAGTCTTCCCATTCTTTCTTACCAGCACCCTTCTTACATGTTAATAAAGGATTCTGGAAATCTGTTTTAAGATCAAGAAACAATTCATTTCAAGCATATGCAATCACAGGATCCATATTTCACCTGCAAAAGTCATTTTATTCTATCCACAATCTCATCCTACATACAGTTCCTTAGAAGGTTCCTTAGGCACACCAACCCCATGCTCCTATTACAGAGCCTTCCATAGGACAGGTGATAAACCTACAAGATTATCTACAGCTTAGACTACGAAAACAGGGAGTCTAGCTAGAGAAATTAATCTAACTGTGCATCTGATCAATCTGTTAACCACTCTCACACAGTTCAGGCCATTCCAAACAAGATGCAATGACATGTCAGCCACAGAAACAGCTTGATTTTAGGGTGTTTGTTTGGACAAGCCCCTGTTGCATACGGTGCTCAAACATGCATTACTTGGGGGCACACTGTATTTGATTTAACACATCCTTTAGCTTTGCACAGAGTCCAAAGTCCATCAGCTTCAAATTGTCAATCAGCAGATTTTCCCGGTGGATGAGAAAGCAGTCAGGAATGATTTCCACCCAAGTGCCCAAGGAAACATCTTTTCTCTTCTCTTCTTTCCTGCTGTGGACAGTGGTTCCCAGTCTACTCAAAGCTCGCTCGCTCTCGCTGTCTCAGAGATCTTCACTGACTGCTGGCAAGTTCCCATCTTCCAATATCCCAGGTGGGAAATACTAGCTTGTATCTGTTGGAAAGGACCTGGGGACTAGGAGGACAAGTGGTGAGAGACCACAGGCTGAATGCAAGCCAGCAGTGTGCTCTGACAGAAAAGAAGTACAACAAGATCATCAGCTGCATTAAAAAGCAGCACAACCAGACCAGGACAAGTCATTCCTGCTTCAACACTCACTGGACCACATCTACAATACTGTATCTGGTTTTTGGCCAGGAAGGATAACAACCTGAAACAAACTCTGTGGATGACCTCCAGCCTGTGCAGGGGGCTGAAGCTCCCACTCAGAGAAGAGAAGCTGGGGAGAAAGATGTTTGTTCAGAGTGCCTTCCAGTAGCCTTAGATAGAGGGATTTCATAAGATGCCTAGGAAAATGCTCGTGCTGTAGTGATTTGATTTACTGAGAGATACCAGCAGCTTACAAATGCAAAGCTCTAACCAATTGATGAGGAAATATTCAAGCCTTCCAGTATCTAACCTGTGCTTCAAGACTTCAGTGACAGAAAATCCATTGGGTGGGGCCAGAGGAATGCATCTCACCCCATACCCTCTGTACAGCCACCATTTGTTTAAAGGATCACTCTTCCTTGAGGCACAAAACTAGAGCAGGTTACACAACAGACTGACACCACAAGGGCTTCTCTCGAGATACAAACTGCAGCAAAGAGCATCACAAAAATGTGAAACCAACACTCAGATCAGATCTGTGTCTCTGCTCCGCTCATTAGGAGCATCATGTTTTACTCCCCTTCCAGAGGAAGATACTTCTTCAAGGATAACAAAATCCAGCTCAGCTACAGAACACAGTACCACATAGCAATAAATATCTAACATTTCCTGTAGGGAAAGAATCCTAAGCACAAGTTATTGTCTGAGTTTCAGCTGGGACTGAATTATCTTCTTCAGTGTCTGATACAATACAACGTTTTCATTCTAGAGAAACAATGGAGATAGCGCAGTGATGCTTACAGTTGCTGCCAGGCAGCGTTGTACAGAGCCACAGTCAATCTCAGCTGAGAGCCCAAGGAAGTGAGAAGGAACAGAACTAGGACAGCTGACTTAAACGGATATGGCCAAAGGATATTCCATACTATATGACATATTGTGGAAGGAGGTTTGAAGGGGGTATAACTTCATGTAAATCTCTTCCACTACTAGGAGGCTAACTGGACACTGATTGGTAGGTGGTGAGCAATTGCTTTGGCATTCATCATAACTATTATCCTTTTCTCTATCTCAGTACATAATTCTATCTCAACCCATGTGTTCTACTTTGTGTTGTTTTTTACCCCTTTAATTCTCTCCTGCAATCCACTGGAATGGAGTGGAGTACTGTAACTCTCTCTGCCAACAGAAAAATAAAAACACATTCATTATTATTTATGGAAGACTGACTGCAGTTCAGGCTCACTGCTTTGAGGTCTCTGGACATAACCCTGACTGTGAACAGAAGCAACTGCTGAAACAATCTGTCAAAAAAAGACTTGAGCTTCCTCTTCCGAAAGGTGGTCCTTAGAAACAATGCAATCAAACAGCTCCCCTGTAAGATAAGGTTATCTGAAAATGCATTTAGAGAGTATCAGAGAAAGATAAGTAACAACAACAGCACAGAAAGCAGAAACTATTTCTTACCTCTAAGACTATAAATATTTCTTTGATGTCTCTCTTACAAGATCCAGTGGGCAAACATGTTGATGACTTCAGTTCTTCATGGCATCAATTTCTGTTTTAGCATGAGGCAAGTCATCCTTAAGAGACCATAAAAGCAAGCGATGAAATCGCTAACTACTGTGACATACCAGGTACCACATCTGACTTGGGGACTAGCATCAGCAAGCTTGCTTGTGGTATTCAAATCTGTTTGCCTCGAGGCACTGTTGCATGGAACATGCCCATGTATGCAATTGCTGTGTGCAGTCGCTGCTATGTGCTACTCCTAACTCCACTTTGATATAATTGCCACTTCAGGGAGGAAAATAAGCTATAATTCCCCTCCTTTGGCATTCTTTATCTGATGAAGTTTTTACCTGCTTTATTGTTGCTTCAAATTCACTAAACTTTCTACAGACCATAGTTCCTTCTGTCAGGAACTTTGTTTTCCTGTCAGCAAGACCTTTCTAATCCTCAGACTTGCATAAATTTGCATAAATCCAACAATACTGTGCCTCCCATGTGCTGTACTATTCTCATTATATGACAGGAACACAAATGTTCAAAACAGAACTGCCAGTCCTGCCTGTGAAACACGCATCTCCTGAAAGGAAACTAACTTGGAAACAGTACTTCAGGGGAGAGAACCATCTACTGCAGTAAAAAATGCACCCCTACTGTCTGCCCAAGGGTGCAGACCAGCAAATGCTATTGCAAGAGTAACACAGAGAAGAGGAGTACCACCTGGAAGGAGAAGCTGAGGAGAATGTTTGGAATAAAAAAAAAAACCAAACAAACAAAAATAACAACTCTGCATCTACATCTTGAATAAACAAGATTTGTTCTCCAGTACTATGGTGAAGCAGACTTGGCCCTTTGTGAGAAATGAAACAGTGAAACAATGCAGGCTCATGCATGGTGCCTCCAAATTGCTCCAACAGGATATGTTTCATGATATTTTTCATTGTATCTGAGATGTAAAACTAAGCTCTTGCAGTTTAATGAAGCACTTGAGTTTTTCCCCTTATTAATGCTAATTTTAGTCTTCTAGAGGCATTTAACATTATATCTTACATAGGCAGAAAGTGTACCTTTTAATTTTTTTTTTTTTAAGTAAGTTTATACTCAGAAGCAAATTTTAATCGTCATTTGATTGTTTTATGTAATTCATTGAGCTGCTGCTCCATGACTTCCATTAATGTAGAATCGTTAATTGTAGAATCGTAGAATCTCTATGAATTTTTTTGTTTGTTTGTTTTCCTGTACTTTGAGAACAGAGACAAGGCACATAAATGACATGGACCACTGCAAATATATTACTGAGAATGTCAAATACCATTACACTGTTTCATTAAATAGATTCCGAAAATGTGTTTGTAGTATCCACAGTAAATGATAGCTAAGAAACATTGTACATTTATCCTAATCACATGTTAGTTTTCAGATGTAATTTCTTTACTGAGCCCAGGGGCTAAGGACAGCTCAGTAGGGGGATAATTGCAGTGATGCTACTAGTATGAAAAGTAGAATTGTAAAATCATACTGTCATTTGAGTTGAAAAAGACCCTTAAAGGTCATCTAGTCCAACCTCCCTGCAATGAGCAGGAGCATCTACAGCTATGTCAGGTAGCTCAGCACCCTGTCCAGCCTGACCCTATCTTCAGAGATAGGGCATATGGGACAGTACACAATTTAACATCAACTCAGCAATGACTGACATCAATTCCATAGAAATTCTGAAACAGAGCTGTGAAAAATGAAAAGTAAAACATTCAGCATTTTCATTGGCATTTTGGTAAAGTTGCTGTAATAATGGAATAATGTAGCAACAATGTAATGTAATGATGTAATAACTTTTTCCATTTTAAAGCCAGAGAATACTGCCCTCTGAACAACGAGGAACAAGATTTGTGGTGCTCTGTTAAACTTTTTCCAGCTCTACAGCATCTTTCAAAAGGCAATGGGACCAGTAGGCTGCATTCGTATGTACCATCCCACCTGCCCCCGTGTTCTTGAGAACTCCACAACTCCAACAGAAGATATTATCATATTTAAATGCCTTTTGGCTTACCCCTAAAGTAACTTTCTCCATGATTTTTAGTGCAACTTTTTCACCAGTAAAATTAAGCGGCCCAAATTTTACCTTTGCAAAACCACCTACAATTCAAAACACAGTTGCTTAAAGTTGAGTGTGAATTCTTCACTAATATAATATTACAGGTAAAGCAGAGTACCTAGCATACACTGTGTGTAATGCTTTAATTAGAGGAAGAGGTAATCAGCACCATCAATTTCCAACTGGTTTCAAAAATTCAATTTCAAGTTTATACGAATGAAACCTGACTTAGAGAACTGACAAGAGCTGTCAATCTATTCTCACATTAATTCTAGAGTGGTGAGACAGACTGTTAGGCGTGCTGTTTCTGTACAAAGATGACACTTACCCGTTCCAACTATTTCATGTAATTCCTAGTACTTGAGAATTTCCTCGTAGTCACTGTCAGACATCCTGAATGTGCAAGAACTGAAGATCCTCCAAGCACGTGCAATGAGGAAGTGCCAGCAGTGTTCACATCCTACTTAGGACATATTCTTAGAGGCAGAAGGGACACTCGTGGCAGATCCAGCAATGCTCATCTTCTCACCAACGTGCATCCCCCTCTCACCCAGCAACAACAAAACACAGTGCATGAAGCTGGCTTCACTTAGGTTAACAGTATGGAACATCCCTCAGGGCTTTGTGCCACAGAGCAGTAGCAGGGCTGGACTACAGCTTTAGGAAGCAGTGGAAGCCTTTCCCTGTATGGTTACAGTGTCCCTGCATGCACCCCACAGCCAGAGCGTTGCAAGCTGAGCTGCCTTGATGTTTCTTGCACTCATCCCAATCTCTGCGAATGAAGACTCGGAATGCAGTCAAGGCGTTGATTGAGCACGAGCGTGCCTTTATTCAATAGGAGAAAGGAGGGGGCGTGAGGTCTTGAGGAAAGATGGGATTCATGAGCTTTTGTCATCATGAGTGTGACTCTGAGCTCGTGCTGTTGCCCGGAGCTTGGGTCTCTTGGTCTGATTCTACGCCCTCCTCCGAGATGTTTGGCTTCTCCTCTGTAATGCTGACCTGAGCCTGCATGGTGGTGTCACTTTTGGGGCACTCGGGCTGCGCTTGGGCTGGGCTGTTCTGGAAAGGCTCTGGGTCACAATCCGGGCTCGTGCCTGTGTTGTCTGGCAGGCTCAGGTCAGCAGCTTCAGGAGGGATGGGATGAATTAAAGCTTGCACAACGATGACGTTCTTCTCTCCATCGCTGATTTCATATTGAAGGCTGTCATCTGAACTGCAGCATCCTGTGCTTCCCATGAGCTCTCCATTGAGGGAAGCACAGGATGCTCCATCATCAAATGCCCTGTGTGTTCGGGGTAGACAAGGGCTCAAGTCACCTAGGAAGGAGTAGATGCACAGGGGTTAGTGTCATACATTCACAAGATCACAGAATCACAGAACGACCTGGTTTGTAAGGGACCTCAAGGATCATGTAGTTCCAACCCCCCTGCCTAGCAGGGCCACCAAACATACACATTTACTAGATCAGGTTGCCCAGGGCCCTGTCCAACCTGTGCTGCTGAGAAGCAGTGTTCTGAAAGCTGGATTTGCACCCTTACCTGCCAGGACCAAGACTTCTACTTCAGAGGGCTCCCTGGCACTGCTCTGCAGTTGGTGTTCAGCCACACTGGATGGTCTGTGCAGGCAGAAGCATGAACACCAACTGCCAGCTGCTGACTCTGCCCTCTTACTGGGAGAACTTGGTCTGGAGAGAGAAAACAGAGCATGCTGTCAGTCGTGGTGCAGGGTGAGGGAAGAGCTGCACCGAGCCCTTGCCAATTGTTGACTGTTCATGGCACTGTGTGCTTTCTGCCTAAACACAGCTTAGAAACACGCTCTGTTTCAAACAGCAGAGGATGCTTCCATTCCTACAGCTCAGCCTTCAAGTCCTGCTGGCTAAATTCCTCTCAACCATGTCGATCAAGATGCAGAGCATGTGAGTAAAGGCTACACAGCCAGACAGGACAGGAGCTGGCAGGCTCATATATATATAATGGACAAAATTTAAACCAGTAAAACCCACCCAACCAATGAAGATAGGGGCTGGAATGGGAAGTCCTCTTTACCTTTTAGATGGAAGATCAATGACCGTGTGGAAGGTCCCTGGTACAGCTGCGGGGCCTTCCTCCACTTCTCTCTCTCTGCTCCACGTAGCAGTGGGAGAGCTTCTCTGGCCGCTTCTCTGAGCCTGTGCCTCCTGCAGTGTGAGCAGCTTTGTAGCAGGAGACACAGACTTGGGCCCGGCCAGAGAACTGTGCCCTGCAAGGGAAAACCACAGGTAAGACGGAGGATCAGAAAACAGCAGCACAGCCATCCCAGTTCTGCATTTCTGTCAGACTTGCATATCAGAGCCACTCACCGAAGAGGAGCTCAAAATAACCGTGTGCTCAGAAGTATGCTTGTGGCAAAGGACACAGTCATAATTAAGAGCAGCTCTCTGTATCGAAACAGGCAAACAAAAAGCCTAGAAAAACTAGGGGGCAGGGATCTCAGAAAGCTTTGCTGCCACATTTCAATCAAACTTCACCTGCATGAAGAACACCTAAACGGCAGGGACAGTTTTCTCCATGTAAGGTTTGGGTTTGGACACACTAAGGATCCAGCAACAGGGTGCCATATTCTAATCTAACACCGGAAGCCTGCTGTCTCCTCGACAGCAAAATAATTTTCAAAGGTCTTGGAGAAGACCAGAATTGGATCAAGGTTTCAGATCAACATCGAGCTAATGGAGGAAGATGCTCACCCTCTCCCACGGCTGGTGTAGATTCGGAGCAGAAGATAACATCTGCGTGGCTGATGATAAACTCCACAACATCTGTCTGTGTCTGCAGCTCCATGCAGGCAGCTTCACTATTGGAGCAGGCTGACTGGCTCTGCTGGGATCTGAAGAAAAGGCAGATCTTACAAGTCATTTCCCCAAGATCATTTCCCCAAGTCTGAATTTCTGTAGCCAAAAACTGTCAAACTGGCCTCTGGAGTCTTCCGCAGTGGGCAAACAGCGATGCCACTGATGAAATTCTCCTGGATGATCAGGGACACAGCAGTCCCAGCAAAACAAGTGAGTAGAAACTCTCATCTCGAAATTGTGTCCCTGGGGTTGGGGGAGAGCAGAACGAAGCATTGTGTTGAAACAGAAAAAAGAAGTTTACCTTAAGAGGTTTGGAGCCCACACTATCGCTAAATTCTTAGCGTCCATGTTTGTCACGGAGCAGTTCCCTGCCAGATTTGCCAGATGTTTCATTAGGTACTGCAGAGTCCTGGAAAACAAGAGAGGCAGATGTTCAGCAACAAAAAGCAAGCCGTGCTGCAGTGCACAAAACAAACATAACTTCATCCAGCTCAGCAGACCGAGTGCAGCACTGACCTGTAGTGAGGAGCGGGCAGCTGCTGGATGGCATCCTTCATTCTGAGCACCCGCTCCTCCTCTGCAGCACCAACAGCGTCCTGGAAAAAGGCAGGAAGGGATTCAGACACCAGTCAGGCTGGAGAGCTGCCACAGGTTTGGGAACAATGGAAACAGCGCGCTGGTGGTCAGCACTGAGGCAGACTCGATGCCTTCCAAGAGGCATCAGGGGAACACAGCAGCACGCAGCCTGTGCCATCAAGGCCAAGCAGTGAAAACTCTGAGGTCTTTACAGCCTGATTGTGGAGCACAGCTCCTCACAGCAGGCATTCATCTACAATTTACTATTAACCCCATTCTACCAATAGCTGGGGAACAACAAAGGAAAGGGATTTCTCACTAGCATTGTGAATACCTTAATAAGCACCTCCTGGCACTACAAGTGCCATCAGTGAGAGGCAGGATGCGGCAAAGACATGCCTCATGGGGCTAACAGAAAGAAGACCTCAGAGCTGGGGCACTGCTGCAACCACTAGCCAGGACGCCCCGGGAAGAGGTGCATATCTTTACCAAGACACTGCCCTGAGCTTACCGAGAACAGAGGGTTTGGGAGCTCCCTGAAATACATTTTACACAGGGAGCTCACGCTGTGAATTTCTCGGACGCTGAGCTCGGGAACTTGCTCCGAATCAAATTCATGGCTGCAGAGAAGGACACAGAATTGGGCAGAGGGCTTTGAAAAAGACGAAAACAAGTCCAAAGCCACACAAATAACAGTCAAGAAAAGGAAGGGGTTCCTCTGAACACCCGCAGCATGGCACAGGCCCCTACTGACAGCTGTGTCAGTCGCAGCACTCTTACCGTAGTCGCTGGATCCTGGACGCCACGCCGGACAGGCGGTATATCCCCTGCACTACACCATGCTCCTCAATGAAGTCAGCGCAGCTCTGCAGGACCTGGGGGACTACAGAACAAGAGCCAGCAGTTAGCTCAGCTTCTTAAGTCCTGTTTCAGGCCGCGCCCTTCTCACATCCCATCCTCTAAGCCCAGCCGGGCTACCGCTTGCTTCCTCCAGAGAGGAGAAAGCTGGCAGAGACAGCTGTGAGGAAACTGCACAGAGATGTGTTCTTGGCTTTCCAGAAATGCCACGACATATCAACAGCCTGGAGAAAGTAAGTCTGGCAAAGCCACAGACACTGCAAGTCCCATCACAGCTCCCTCAGGAATCGAAAGACCAGAAGAGCTACAAAAAGGATGCAGGATGCACTTTGTGGCCAGAAGGCTTCCTGCATTTTCAGACTGAAACAATTGCTGGCTATGATCTCCCTTTCACCTTTACATGCCCAACGGAGGAAGATCTCAGGAATGGGCTGTTCCTTACCATCACGGCCAGAGCGGAGAAGGTGCTCCCCCAGGTCACACCCAAATACCCCTTCCTTCTTCGGCTCCGGCTCCGTTGCTCTCCTGGAGCGGGCCGTCACCAAGGAGCGAAGGAAGGGGATGAGCTTGCCCCGTCTCCTTGGCACTGCACAACAAAACAAAGAAACCAGTTCATTTCAGGCTTGGCTCGGTTGGACGAGGCCAAACATAATGCATTCGACAAAGCATGTAACAACGGGAAGAGAATTCCCAACAAGGACACGCAAGAACAGATTTTCCCTATTCCGGGAGGCGCCCAAGGAGCTTAATGCAGTCCTCTTGCTGAGATTTCTGTACTTGGGCATTAACGAACCCCCTTAAAGCCACATTCTGACCCCATTTTACTAACCCGAATTATCAAATGTAACATATGTACCTGGCTTTGGCAAGGAATTCAGGAGGGACTCGGGAACGTTTCCTCTGATGAGTTCCACGCACTCACCAGGGAAAAGCCCAACCTGTAATAAGAACAAAAAGACAGGTGGGCATTAGCGCGAGCCCAGAGCCAAAGGGAAGGTCCTCTGACACCGACACAGGGCAACTGTTTGCGTCCAGAAGCCATCCTGTGCAGGCAGAGCACCTCCAACCTGAGATTCCCGACTCTAGTCAAGTTGTGCTCTCTAGTCGGAAACGTGTACCTACCTCAAAGCCACGCTTGCCTCTCCAAAAGGGGCTCAGCTCCTTTGGTGGCATATCGATAATGCTCACCAGATCTCCAACCTGCAAGAGATTGAAACGTCAATCCCACATTCAGCAAATCTGGTAGGAAAACACAGCTCAAATGACTGCCTTCTTCTATGCATGACAACAAGGAACAGCTGTAACTGCTTACCTCAAGGGAGAGCTCATCCGGCCCCTGGGCGACGTGGCTCTTAATAACATGGGCCGCCGCAACCGCTGGTACGTTTAAAGATGACACAGCAGGCTCCAGCTGCGGCTTCCGCATGTTATCAGCCTGCAAAACAGAGCACAGGCCGTGGTCAGGAGATGAGGACAAACCAGGAGGATTTCAAAGTGAGGAGCACATCTGCAGAGAAAGCTGCAGCAAATGCGCTCCGTCCTTATCAGGAGCACTTCAGAAGGAGCTGCTATTTTGCATTGCCAGGCCATGCAAAGATGCATCTCTCTCAACACAGACTAATCAGCAATGGCACTGGCGCAGAAAGTTGGCCAGGCCCTTTTGGGCCCATTCTTTACTGCAGGAGAGTACACCTGCAGCTCCCTCTGCTGGCTCAACACGGAAAAAAGACCAGCCAGAGCTTCATACTGTACCTCCGTCGCCGCCACCTCAGGCTCACGGCTGATCCCACTGCACGCGACGCCCATCACAGCAAGTGTGAACAGCTGGAACAGATCAGAAACACACTTCTGTTTTCTCTATTCAAACAGCACAGTATGGACAGACTTCCTCAGAACTACCCGTGCATACCCTGCAGCAAAACCATGCGGGGGGACAAATCATGGCACGTACCTGGCAGTGAGATCACCTCAAGCTATCTGCAGCAGTTCCTTGTCGCTTTGCTCAGATCGAATGGGAGCAAAAGCTGCACCGAGGCAGTGGGCAGAGGGTGAGGAGAGGAGAGAGAAAGAGCAGGTCAGTGAGCAGGGCTAAGACATCCATGGAATAACACACACAGCACAACCATCCCATCCACTTCCTGCAAGACATGCTGAGTCTCAGGCTACATGATGCCTGTCCGCCCAGCAACTGTACGATGCTTCCAAAATTGAGCAAAGAAGACAATGGAAGAAGCACGGGACAGGTGCCACCTTTACAGATACCCCCTTTGGAACGTGTGTACTGAGGGAAAATTACTTCTGATGGTCAAGAGTAAGCAATACGGTGCTGTGAGCTCCGACAGCCAGCAGTTCTCAACACCTCACTGCCCACCCATCCATCCCATGCTGGTTCAGCTTACCTACAAGCTGCTGCGCACGACGTTGTGAAGAAAAAGGCACAAAAGTCACTAACTAAAGTCACTAACTAACTAAAATCACTAACTAACTAAAGTCACTAACTAACTAAAATCACTAACTAACTAAAGTCACTAACTAAAGTCACTAACTAACTAAAGTCACTAACTAACTAACGACTCTAAGTAACGACACTAACTAACGGCACTAACTAAAAGCACTAACTAACAGCACTAAAGGCACAAGAACAAGAAGACAACCAACCACTCCGACCACTAGCTCACCCACAAAGGAACACAGAACGCACTGCTCCTCCCCTCATTCCAGACGCTTATGACATCACCAACGGCCAACAGCCTGGTCCACCATGACCCCCCACAAGGCGGGGAGCCAAGACCACGTGGTCACATCTGATTCCAACACGGCACCACAACATTCCAGGACTCAGTGTGGGCTTGGAATTCTATCCGGACGTTTCCAAAGGAGGGTGCCAGATTAACTCTCAGCATTCTCTTGCGGGGCTCTTAGGAATGCTTCAAACCCATTTTCACTGCCTAGCTCATTTCTAGAAAGTCCAGTTGAGAAATGCTCACTTTGTCTGGGGAACGCCTCTATGCATCATGAATTAAAAATAAAATAAAATGGGCACGCGACCCTATGAAACTTACCTCTCTGCTCTTGTTGTCAGCCAGACACCTCAGATGAGCATGACGTGTCCCTGCTCCTGAATGAAGATTCACCCAAGTCTGTGTTCCTCTCTGCTCCATCTCTGGGTCTAAAAGAAACACAGACAGAGATGATTGCAAGATCCTTTGTGCAGACGAAAGACACGGGTGCACACGAATTCTGATTAGCAAGAAATACTACAGTCCCAATGGACTACTGTGGTAGTACTTGAATCCTCATTTGGGGCTGGAGCTCAACAGGTCACACATCAGAAATAACACAAAGTGCATCTGGAAGACGTGTCTCAAAGCCCAGAAAATCCAACACGGGAGGGGGATGGACAGTGGACCACAAGTGTCCATTTCCATTGCAGCTCCCTGTAGAGAACAGCACCAATCAGCAGGCGTGAATCAATTCATTCACAAGCTGCACAATGACTCTGTTCTTTAAATGATAAAAATAACACACAAATCCTGACCAAAAAGTTGGGAGTTAATAACGACCAAAGAGGTTCCTGTTTTTACGCCTCATCCTCTCACCCCAACTCCTGGGTGATGCCCACAGGCTTCAAGTCAGCTCTCAAATCCATTGAACTCCAGTCACAGAACTCCATCAAAAAGGATGTCACACATGTGACACTTACATGCATTTTGCATCAGAAACAGTGACGCCAGCAGGGGCAGAGAGGTGACTGTCCCCCTGTACTCAGCACTGGTGAGGCCACAACTCTAATTCTGTGTCCAGTTTGTGGCCCCTCACTGCAAAAAAGACACTGAGGCATTGGAACGTGTTCAAAGAAGGGCAACAAAGCTGGTGAGGGGTCTGGAGCACAATGGGGCCATATGAGGAGAGGCTGCAGGAGATGGGAATGTCCAGCCTGGAGAAGAGGTGGCTCAGGGGAAACCTCATTGCTCTCTATAACTTCCTGAAGGGAGGTTGCAGTGAGCTGGTGCTTGGCCTCTTCTCTCGTGTCATTACTGATAGAACTAGAGGGAATGGTTCCAAGCTGCGGCAGGAGAGGTTCAGGCTGGACATTAGGAAATATTACTTCTCAGAAAGGGTGGCCAGGCACTGGAATGGACTGCCAGGGAGGTGGTGGAGTCACCCACCCTGGGGGTGTTCAAGGAACGTCTGCAGAAATCCCTGCTGAAATCCTGACCTCTGCCACAGGTGGCTGAGTGACACAAAAGCTGTGTCCTTGGTTCCCGGCCTTACCTTCTCATGCCGTTCATCTTGCTCTGCAGCTCCTGTTCTGAATAGTCTTCTTATATTCCCATGTGATGTACCCTGAAATACATCATTTAGTGAGTCTGAACAAAACATAAGACATTAATTGGAACTGTGAAGAAATGTTTTTTGCACTTTACTTGGAGAATGTTACATGCTATACCTTCTTTTCTCAATTGTAACACATGATTTTTTATAAAAAGAAACATAGCAAGTCAGCTTTTCAGTGTTTTCACCAAGTGTTGATGAAACTTGGTGAAATACAACTTTAGAAAAAGGTAATTTGAAAATTTGAATATTCTTTTCAGAATCTCTGCTATTAGTTACCGTTCCCATGTTCTGATTTGATGATGATTCTCTCAGAGCTGTTTTGTCACTCCCCACCTCAAATGCACTTCAAGTGCTTTAGGAGCATCACTGGAATTTTGAATAAACTCGATATATTTTAGCAAAGCTGCTACAGATGCATGACTGAAGTACTTTGGAAAAATATAATCTTGATTGAACTCTGAACAGTGTTATTTAATTATAATCCAGGTAATTAAATTAATTAAACCAAGGAAATCACCTCCCAGTCAGTCAGCTCCCACCAGGGAAATCACTTCCCTGCCAAGCAGATGCAACCAACACAAGCTGCTACATCACTCTAGGGCCCCACTGAGTCTTCCCAAGGGGTCTCCAAAGGCTTCCCTGTTGACTTCTGGGAACCTGAGGACACTCACATGGAAGCCAGTTCCCCCTAATGTGCCCCAGAGGTTTCTCAGGGCCCCGCAATTAGCTCTACAGACATCCAGACATGCCCCAGAGCAAGTATGTGTGCTGTAAGGAGCCCAAGAGACATTCCAGAGCACCCTAGTACTCCTCAGTGCGCTCAAGGGTTCTTCACCTGTCTCTAAATATGCCCTACTGGACTTCGTTTTCTCTTCTGGAGCCCTCCTTGGTTATCAGCTTTACTTTCTCATGCCATTTATCTCACTCCACAGCTTTTGCTCAGAATATTCTTTCTTGCATTCCCACATTCCAACAGAATCACAGAATTTTAGGGGTTGGAAGGGACCTCTAGAGATCATCGAGTCCAACCCCCCTGCCAATGCAGGCTCCCTACACCACGTTGCACAGGTAGGTGTTCAGGCGGGTCTTGAATATCTCCAGAGAAGGAGACTCCACCACCTCCCTGGGCAGCCTGTTCCAGTGCTCCGTCACCCTCACCATAAAGAAGTTATAGTGCACATTCATGTGGAACTTCCTATGCACAAGTTTCAGCCCATTACCCCTAGTCCTGTCCCCACGCACTACTGAAAAGAGACCAGCCGTGCCACTATGGCCCCCACACCTCAGGTATTTATAAACCTGGATCAAATCCCCTCTCAGCACCACCAACGACAACCCTCTGCACTCTGCCAGTCAGACAGTTCACGACCCACTTCACTGTCCACTCATCTATCCCATACTTCCTCAACTTTGGTATAAGGATGTCATGGGGGACAGTATCAAAAACCTTTCTGAAATCAAGGTAGACTACATCTACCACTCTAGCCCCGTCCACCCAGCCAGTGACATCTTCATAAAAGGCCACCAGGTTGGTCAAGCACGACCTCCCCTTGGTGAACCCATGCTGAGTACTCCTGATAACCTGCTTTACTCCCAGTTCTCTGGAGATGGCATCCAGCACAAGCTGTTCCATCACATTCCCTGGGACAGAGGTGAGGCTGACTGGCCTATAATTACCAGGCTCTTCCTTCTTGCCCTTTTTGAAGACTGCAGTGACATTGGCCATCCTCCAGTCTTCAGGCACCTCCCCAGTTCTCCAAGACCTCTGAAAGATTACAGAGAGGGGCTCAGCAATGACCTCCACCAGTTCTCTCAGCACCCGTGGATGCACCCCATGCACCCATCCCATGTATTTATGGACATTAATGTTTCCTAGGCAATCACAGACCACCTCTTCCCTGACTAAAGAGAAATCTCCTATTGTCCAGACTCTCTCATTAACCTCCAGGGTCTGGGATTTCTGAGGGAGAGCCTTTTCACTAAAGACAGAAGCAAAGAAGGCATTCAGTGTTTCTGCCTTCTCAGCATCCTCTGTTATCAGAACGCCTTCCTCCCCCCCTTGTTTTTTGTTTATTAGCAAACTATTAATATACTACAAAATAATAGCACTAATTACCAAGTAACATCACCATGCCAGCATACCGACCACCTGCTTTAGAGATTTATCCTTCATTTTGTGTAACACTTCAAACACTGCAAAGAAACAAAGCAAGTGCAGAACCAGGACGCCACTTCCCTCAGGATTTTACAGCCTCATTCATGTCTGACAGATGGAGGCCCTGACAACAAGAGCTGTGTCTGTCCATAACAAGGACTCACCTCTGCAGGTGCAGGGGCAGCTCTCAGAGAAGCCTTCTTCATTTCTGCTTTCTTCTCTTTTTGTCTTTTGACTGGGAGCTGGTGTCAACCTGCCTGAGGGAAGGGAGGCCCCTTCAGAGGGATCTAGATAAGCCGGATCAACCTCACTGGGCTGAGGTGAATGGGATGTGGTACACCCAGGCCAAGTGCCAGGTCCTGCACTTTGGCCACAATAACCCCATGCAGCGCTATAGGCTTGGGGCTGAGTGGCTGCAGGGCTGTGCAGAGGAAATAGACCTGGGGGTGTTGGTCGATGCTCAGCTGAACATGAGCCAACAGTGTGCCCAGGTGGCCAAGAAGGCCAACGGCATCCTGGCCTGTCTAAGAAATAGTGTGGCCAGCAGGAGCAGAGAGGTGATCATCCCCTTGGACTCAACACTGGGGAGGCTGCGCCTCAAGTCTTATGTTCAGTTTGGGGTTCCTCGCTACAAGAAAGTCATTGAGGCACTGGAACTTGTACATGGAAGTCTGTCCCTCGAGCAGCTCCCATTCATCATCAGCTCCCATTCTGAACCCCACTGTGCAAAACAGCAAAACTTCTACTGCAGATGGCTGCAGTCACCAAAGCTCAGCCCGCGATCCAGGTATCAGCCTTCTCCCTTCTGTTTTCCATCATAGCTCATAGTTTTGCCTCCAGAAATGGAACTCCTCTTTAACAGCCAAAACACAAACTAATACATCACTTTCACTGCTCCTTCCCGCACCCCCATAGGAATGGTTACCTGACATCCCCTACAGCACAGCACCTGCTCACAACTATCATTCAAACTCTATTCTTTCATACTTCTTGAGAGAGGACAGTAAAAACTCCCTTCTGCATGGCGGTAAGGACAGTCTGTCCCCATCACATCCCTCTGTGTGCTGAAAGCTGCCATTGGATCTCTTGCAGCCTGCTGGCTGCTGCTCACAAACACTGGGAACTGCACCACACTGATTCTAAAGAGAGAAAGGAAGAAATGCTGGTGGGAATGGGCACCCAAGGTTTGCAGAGATGCTCCAGATTGTGCCAGAGATGGAATATCACAGTGCTGGGACATGATTGATCACTAAGGAAAACACTTGGAAGCACATTCAATCTGCAGAAGCTGTAATTACTGGGCACAGTCAGCTTTCCTATGGCTCAGCTGGAGGAGGCGGGTGCTCTCAGACATCTGCTCAGGGGCTTCAGCTGAGACACTTGCACAATGCTGGGATCATTCTGATGGAAACTATGTCTTCAGATACCATGGTTAAATCCATCCAAAATGATCAAGCAGAGCTTTAGCTCTTGAGCAGCACTTCTTCCCCACCCTTCACTACTCCAAGCAGCTCCAACAAACTTCTCAGAAGAAATCCAGGCCAGCACAGACCTGGCAGACCAGAACCAAGTGCAGCTGGTGGGACGGCAGAGCCCACTCCTTGCTTCCACCCTGCTCCAGCAGGTTAAGGAGTCTGAGCCTCACTGGCCTTTGACAGCTCAAGACTTTCAGCACCTCATGCCTACATTTCTCACTAAGATACACCTCAGGCATTGAATTCTCTTCTCACTACCTCCTCCCAGTCCTCCCCTAGGAACAGAAACCATTCAGATTCTACAGCAAACTACAGCATCTGCACTGCAAGAGCACACTGAACCACCTGCAACAGTGAAACATGGTTTTGGAGAGTGGGTTTGAAAACACACCTTTAGACAGCTGTCTCCCTGTAGCCAAAAGGAAACCAAGCAGCAAAAGAAGAGTCCAGCCTGAAACATGCCCATGCTACTAGCCCAGGTTTTTCACAGTGAATGCAGAATCCATCCTGTTCTTGAGGTAACAAATGACCAGTGGGTCTCCCCTTGCTCCACCCCTTCTCCTTCAAAGCCAGAAAAAGAAAGAATAAACAAGCAGAAGAAACCCAGACGTACCTTTCCACACACAGAGCAGAAAGTGGAACAGCAGTTGTCTCCTTCCTGAGACATGGTGGGGAGCATGCCAGAGGAAGCCCAAGTTCTTGGCTTCTCTCCACAGGGACTTCAAGCACTCTTGGCAAGAGCTGCTTTGGTTCTTTCTTCAACTGCTTCCATCACCAGAATCTCCTTTGGAAAAGGAACCCGAAAGAAAGAATCAGCAAATGAAAAAGAATGAGCAATAACCACTTTCCCAGCTTTCTTCTGACATGCAATTTAGACTCTCGACTCGGGCAAGATCTTAAAATCAGCTGGTTACAAGAACTGTCCCCAAATATATCCAGCTTCTGTACAGCTGCCGTTATTTCTGACAGCGAGTGTAATCATAGAATCATAGAATGGCCCGGGTTGGAAGGGACCTCAAGGATCATGAAGATCAATCACCTCCCTGTCCCTGCTGGCCATCCCCTCTTCTGATGGAGCCCAGGGGACCATTTGCTCTCTGAGCTGCAAGAGCACGCTGATGGCTCACGTTCTGTTTTTCATCCACCAGGACCCCCAGGTCCTTCTCTGGGGGTCTTCTCTTAAGGACTGCTCCTCCCAGGCTGTAGAAATGCCTGGGATTCCTCCAGCCCAAGTGCAAAACCTTGCACTTTGCTGTGTTCAACCTCATTAGATTCACCTAGGCCAACCTCTCGGTTCAGCTCCCTCTGAATGGCATCCCTTCCTTCCACTGCATCAGCCGCACCACTCAGCAAACAGCAGAGGGTGCACTCCATTGCATCATTGGTGTCACTGATAACCATGTAAAAACGCACTGGTCCCAAGAACTGGTCCTGAACACCTCCAGGGATCCCACCACCTCCCCGGGCAGCCTGTGCCAGTTAATTCTGTGGGCAGAACTGCCAGTATGAAATATTATGCTATCGTGAAAAAGAAAGAGAAGAAAAGCAAAATTAAGACTAGCTGACAAGCCTTGGCAGGGTGTTTTGCTCTCCTTAAATTTATACCCATTATTCAATTCTCTTTGGAGCTGTCTCCATGCCTCTCTGGAGTTTGTTCTTTGAGAAGAAGCAATTAAGTAAGCTCTCCAATGCCGAAGTGCATACACTACTCTAGGGCTTTCTTGTCTCTCCATGGATCAACAAGGGTGACAAGCCAGCAGAATATGATGAAGAGCCTCATGCATACTCAGTGTAAAAAAAAAAAGGCAATTGTTGCTAGGAAGAAGGTGCATTTGCTTTTGTGTCATCTGCAGAGGGTACTGCAGAAATGGAAAGTCTTCCACTGGAGCAAACAAAGGGTTCTCATTTATTGCAATCAAGGCCCAGTGTGTGGATCTCAGAGATCAGACCTACACCCTGCAGCAAAGCAGAGATCTTTTCTACATCTTTGCTCTTATTGGTAAATCTCACTGCAGCACCTGTCAGGAGCAAAGGCCGCGTTATTTCAATTTAGATCAGGCTAATGTGGTCAATGTTTGCTGCAAGATCTCTGAAAAAGTATCACCTTCTGTTCCTGCACTCATCATTGTGTCAATGCTGAGCAATTCAAGATATTTCATTTGGTCTTCTTGCCGGATTTACTAAGTAAAAAACAACCAAACATCTCCTGCTACTGATTAAGAATGCTCTAAACATGCTTCTGCAGAGGTTTCCACCCAGTGACAAACAGCTCCTCCCATGATGAATGTTTATTTGTTCTATTTGGTCATGCAAAGCTGATTGATAGAGATACTATTGGAATGATTGCTCCCCTACTTCTAAACTATTCCAGTGCAATCAGAAAGGCTGTCTGAACCTGGAGCTGAAAGTTCTGCTCTATGGTGATGCAGTGGTAAACCTGGTGACTGAATGCACTGGCCAATAGCTGTGAACTGCAGACATTCATCAGCTGGCATCAAGCAATCTGGTTCAGATACCAAGCAGCTGGGTAGACTGGCTTACCCTACACTCAGTGCTATCATGTTTAGGGCAAAACCAGGACTCACGTCAGTCCATGGGATGCAATTTCATGTATTTGGTACAGTCAGTGAATGCCTGCAGCCCCAGTTCTAATCATCAGATCACAGCAACTATGCCTTGACTGGAAGAGGAAAGGAGAATGATCAAAGCAAATACCTCTCACTCTCATCTTGGTGCTGACATCAACATTTTTGGCAACAAATTTCACTTCTGCTCCATCATCGTTCTTTGTGACGATCTTTATGATTAGGTTGTGAGTAGTTTGGGTTCTCTTGATGATGCAAGTCTCGCTTTCCTGTAAGACCTTACTATTGGGTAGTATTGGGTTTAATACTGGGTGATAAGGAGGTTATCAGGAGTACCCAGCATGGGTTCACCAAGGGGAGGTCGTGCTCGACCAACCTGGTGGCCTTTTATGAAGATGTCACTAGCTGGGTGGACAGGGGGAGGGCGGTAGATGTAGTCTACCTGGATTTCAGTAAGGCTTTGGATACTGTCCCCCATGACATTCTTATACCAAAGTTGAGGAAGTATGGGATAGATGAGTGGACAGTGAAGTGGGTCGAGAATGGGCTGACTGGCAGAGCGCAGAGGGTTGTTGTTGGCGGTGCGGTGTCTGGCTGGAGGCCTGTAACTAGCGGCCTCCCCCAGGGGTTTATACTGGGTCCAGTCTTGTTCAACGTCTTCATCAACGACCTTGATGAGGGGATAGTGACCACCCTCAGCAAGTTTGCTGATGACACGAAGTTGGGAGGATTGGTTGACATGCCTGAATGCTGTGCTTCCATTCAGCGAGACCTGGACAGGCTGGAGAGCTGGGCAGTAAGAAACCAGATGAGCTTTAACAAAAGCAAGTGTAGAGTCTTGCACCTAGGCAGAAATAACTGCATACACTGGTACAGGCTGGGAGAAGAGCTGCTGGAGAGGAGCTCTGCTGAGAGGGACCTGGGTGTCCTGGTGGACAACAGATTGACCATGAGCCAGCAGTGTGCCCTTGTAGCCAAAAAAGCCAATGGCATCCTGGGGTGCATTAAAAAGAGTGTGTCCAGCAGGTCGAGGGAGGTGATCCTCCCCCTCTACTCTGCCCTGGTGAGGCCTCATCTGGAATATTGTGTCCAGTTCATGGCTCCCCAGTACAAAAAAGACAGGGATCTCTTGGAAAGAGTCCAGCAGAGGGCCACAAAGATGGTGAAGGTCCTGGAGCATCTCCCCTATGAGGAGAGACTTATGGAACTGGGTCTGTTTAGCCTTGAGAAAAGAAGGCTGAGAGGGGACTTGATCCAGGTTTATAAATACCTGAGGTGTGGGGGCCATAGTGGCAAGGCTGGTCTCTTTTCAGTAGTGCGTGGGGATAGGACTAGGGGTAATGGGATGAAAGTGCAGCATAGGAAGTTCCGCACGAATGTGTACAAGAACTTCTTTACAGTGAGGGTGACGGAGCACTGGAACAGGCTGCCCAGGGAGGTGGTAGAGTCTCCTTCTCTGGAGATATTCAAGACCCACTTGGATGCCTACCTGCGTGACATGGTGTAGGGAGCCTGCTTTGGCAGGGGGGTTGGACTTGATGATCTCTAGAGGTCCCTTCCAACCCCTACGATTGTGTGATTCTGTGATTCTGTGAGTAATAGGCACCTGAGAGTGCAGAGTTATTCAGCTGACCAAATGGATGAGTACACCAAAAGAAGAGACAGATCTTTCTCTATACGTCTAGTGAAAATTCCAGAGCTTATGCCATTCCAAAGCTGTGACAAACACACATTCTGTCACTGATGGCACCTTTCTTTGTTTTGGGCTCTCATTTAAATGGCATTTCCGTGGGGTCTCCAGCACACCCTAAGCCAGCTGGCAAATGCAGCCAAAGACCTTCAGGAAAGCCATGTCCTGGTAGTGTCAGTGCTTGCTGGACAAGTGTGAGCCCCACAATGGGTCTCGTTCCTGTGTGGCACCTTCTGAACAGCAGTACCATGTTGTAGATGCGAGACCAAGCCAAGCTAAATCTAGTCATGCTTCTTGAAGGAGATGCTTTCTGAAGAGTCTTTACACTAATGCGAAGACCACAAGCATTCACTCAGTGAGCTCGAAATCACTGTGCATTTGCAGGCCTACAGTCTTGTTTGTCTCGCAGAGACATGGTGGGATGGTTCCTACCTCTTAGCTGTAGAAAATGGCATAGAGAATCTTTTTGAAGGATGGCCAAGGAAGATGAGGAACAGCTGCTGCCCTCTGTGAGAGTGCACTGAGCTCTGCCTGGGGATGGCAGAGGAGCCAGCTGAGAACTGATGGAAAGGTCTCAAAGAGGAGAGCAGCAGATTCTGTTCCTTGCTTCCTGATCAGGAAGAACAAGAGGAGGGGGACAGGCAGGTATCTGAGTTACAGCTGGGATGGAATTGTTTTCTTCAGACTGCCTGCTATGGTGCAGTGTTTTGGTTCTAGGAGAAAATCATTGATAACACTCTGATGTTTACAGCTGCTGCTAAGCAGTGTTCTACAGAGCCAAGGCCATGGTCAGTAAAGGGCACATGGAGCTGGGAGGGAACAGAGTGAGGACAGCTGACTGAAAGTGGCCAAAGGGACGTTCTCTATCAGCTGACAGCAAGCAGAAATTGTATTGAAAGGGGTGGGAGTTCATCTCAGTCTCTTCACTGCCCAGGGTCCAGCTGAGCATCAGTCTGGTGGTGCTGAGCAAGTGCTTGTGCATCAGTTGTTACATACGATTCCATATCAACGGATATATAGTGATAACTATTACTCCTCTTCTTTTATCTCTCTTAGTAAATTGCTTTGTTACAACCCACAAGCTGTACTTTTTTTTCTCAATTCTCTTCCCCATCCCACAGGGAATGGGGAAGTGCACCAAGCACTGTGTGCTGCTGAGCCACATGTTGGGTTCAGCAACCACAGTCATTTTGGTGCCTGATGTGAGGCTCCAAGGGTTGAGATAGCAGCACATCTGTCCAGAGTGAGATAACTCAGGGCTTTGTGGGAGTTGGAAAAGTGCAAGCCATGATGCTAATTGTTTCCCTATTTGTGGAGCTTGTTGAGTCTTCTCATGAAGCTTCACTGCACAGCTCCTTACTTGGTGCTTGGTTGCTGGATTAGGGTATTTATTTTGCTATGCTGTTTGACCTCAGTTTGTACCACGATAAAATTGGCAGCTGACAAAGTGAAGTTTTGTGCACATTCAGCTCTGCGGTCATCTTTGGGTTTTGGAAGTAATATTGTCCATATGATTAGGAATTACACAATTTACATTGTCGCCTCTGTGAGTCCGGGGGTGTACTGGATATTGTGTTGAGGGACATGGTTTAGTGGGAGCTATAGGTAATAGGTGAACGGTTGGAATGGATGATCTTTCAGGCCTTTTCCAGCCTTGGTGATTCTATGATTCTAGGATTGAGGTTAAACAATTATTCAGGAATATCACTGAGAGATCTGCCCCAAGGTGAGAAGGCTCTGCATGGCAGAGGGTGTGGGACGGTCTGGGCAGCTGCCTGGAGCGGTGAGCACACCCAGGGCTTTGGAACTTCATCTCTGAGCAACTGCAGGATCCTGAGAAACTGGTAGAATATTGGGGGCAGGTCTGCTGTGGCTCTGGTAGCCCCCAAGAAACACACATGACTGCAGTGTGCCAGATCCAGAGAGCTGGATCTGCTGACAGTGCTGCAACCTCTGCAACTCCTGGCACAGACCCTGCAGCAGCTCCAAGGTTTTGCTACACGTCCTGCAGTTGCTCCAAGCTCTGGGACAGATCCCACTGTCACTCCATCCCTCATAATGAGCTCTGCAGTCACTCCTGCTACGGGTCCTATAGCTGTTCCAAGTATGGTAATAAGAAAATGGTACAAATTCCTCCCAAGGGAGGAAGTACAGCCCTGCGGTGGCTCCAGCCCCTCCAATGAGCCCAGTGGCTACTCCTACATAGTCACAGGTCCTGTGGTGGTTTCAGCTCTGGCAATGAACTCTGAGGTCACTTCAACTCCTGCAACAGCCCGACAGCCACTTCAGCTCCTACAGTGAACCCTGTGGCTGTTAAAACCCCTGCAACTAGTCCTGGACTTGCAAACAGATGCGCATAGGGATTAGTTCATATATGTTTGCAACTGCATATGTTGTATATGTGTGAAAATACACTAAATATATTATATATGTATAAATACATTTGTCATAATTATTATCCTTTTCTTTTTCTCTTTGTCTCAACCCATAAACCTTAAACCACAGCACTGCCCTGAGACGCTTACAGATCTCCTTGTGACTATTCAATCTGGTCTGGTCACACACTGAAGAGCACCAGAAGATCTCAAGGTTTTCTCAGGGAGCAGCTCCTGAGGTATATTCCTTACACCAGCTTTGGAAGAGGCCTCCCTCCAGTTCTCTGGTCCTTCTCTAAAGGAGCCCTCTTGTTATGGCAGTGCCAGCAAGGAGACCAGCTCTGACACAGCCGTTCATATTGCCGGCTACTGACTGCAGCCCTGGATTGCTGCTGTAGAGGCAACAGGACTGTCGTGAGACACACAAGACCATCAGGACTGCACAAATGAGAGGGCTTGAAAGCACTGTGGTGGTGTAGAGATCAGAAATGAAAAGAGCACGTTGAGCTGCTGTCTGTGGCTGTACTTCCCCAAATCCAGACAAAGTAGGAAAAAAGAAAAGCTAAGTAAAAGTCTATTTTGAAACCTTTTTAGGTATACTTTAACGTATTCGGGGAATCTGGATACATGTTTACATGAGCTCTTGGAGTGAAAAAATGGAAATTAGGTAGGAAATAAGTGTAATACATTTTTATTTATAAGTTCAATAACCTTTTTTTGCACGTTGCTATATCTCACATAATCAAACAATCAAAGATGCATAAAACATGAAGAACCGTCACTGGGAATCCTATGAGGAAGTTGTCCATTTTATGGAAGCTGGAATAGTGCTTATTGCAACACCTTCCTGAGAGCGTGCTTGATCTCCCTGTTCCTCATGTGTCCCCGAAAACCGAGAGGCCTACTGTGAACTCTAGGCGACACGGCTGGAACGCTTCCCACCCTCCAAGAGTCTGAGAGAGAGAGCACTCCAGCCTGGAAACAAGATCATATAGCGTCCTGGTCCCGTGACTCATCCCTGACCGGAGAGTGAGAAGCATTCCAGCTGTGTCGCCTAGAGTTCCCAGTAGGCCTGTCAGTTTTCGGGGACTCTCTCTCTCTGTTTCGTTCGATTTATTAACCTCAATTATATTATATTGTGTTATCTTGTATTCCGATATCATATTTAGTGAAATAAGTTTTTCCTCCTTAGACTGCCGCTGTTTTTATCCCATTTCCCTTTTCCCCCTCCTTTCCGGGCTCCAGGGGCTCTACAGGGTGGCTTCCCCTGTCACGGCCCTAGGTAAATCTAAGTAACCCGTGACAAGTGGATAGACTGTGAGGAGCTCCCTCTGAGAAACAGTCAGAAACAGGTTGAGGGCCTGCGGGTTAGAATTAAAGATGGGACTAATAAAGGTCAGCTGGTGTTAGTGGAATACTACAGGCCACCTGACCAAGGCAAGGCTGTAGATGAGGTTTTCTTGCTCCAGATGCAGGGGGCTTCATGCTCATGGACTCTCGTCCTGGTGGGGGACTTAAACCATCCGGACGTCTATTGGAAAGACCACAGGGCAAGCTGCAAGAGCTCCAGAAGGCTCATGGAATCCATTGATGGTAACTTTTTGGTCCAGATATTGAACAGACCGAACAGAGGTGAAGCGTTGATGGACCTGCTGCTCACCAATGTGGAGGAGATCATCAAACGCGTTATGGTTGGAGGCAGCCTGGGCTGCAGCGACCATGCCCTGGTCAAGTTTGTGATCTTGAGGGATGTGGGCCTGGCAAAGAGTGGGGGCAGGACTCTGAACTTCAGAAGAGCAGACTTCAAGCTACTCAATGGATCAAGGGCCAAGATCCCCTGGAGCTCTGTCCTTAAAGACAAGGATTTTGAGGAGAGCTGGATACTCTTCAAGAATGCCCTCCTGAAAGCACAAGAGGTCTCCATCCCTCTGAATAAGAAAGTGGGCACATGAGGTAGGAAACCAGCATGGCTTGGCAAGGACCTGCTGAGTGAGGTGAGGGCAAAAAAAGGGACATACCAGCTCTGGAAACAAGGCCATGTCACCTGGGAAGAATACAGGGATGCTGTCCAGACTTGCAGATGTGGAATCAGGAAAGCCAAGGCACAGGCAGAACTGAACTTGGTGAGGGATGTGAAAAACAATAAGGAGACATTCTACAGGTACATTGGCCAGAAGAGACAGGACAAAACGGGTGTACCTTCTTTGATAAATCTAAAAGGAGAACTGGTTTCAAAGGATGAAGAGAAAGCTGAGCTAGTGAATGAGTTCTTTGCCTCGGTCTTCACTGGCGGGCAGGATTCTAGTTTTTCTCACGTCCCTGAGCCCTGCATCCCCAAACCTCTATTTGGGGACCAGGGAGGTGAATACCTCCCCACTGTAAGGGCAGAGCAAGTCCGATAGTGCCTCATGAGACTGAATGAGCACAAGCCTATGGGGCCAGGCAGCGTTTATCCCAGGGTTCTGAAGGAGCTGGCTGAGGTGGTTGCCGAGACGCTCTCCATCGTATTTGAGAAGTTGTGGCTGTCAGATGAGGTTCCAGATGACTGGAGGAAGGGTCACATCACTCCCATATACAAGAAGGGGAGCAAGGAGGACCTAGGGAACTACAGGCTGGTGAGTCTCACCTCTGTGCCTGGGAAGATCATGGAACAGATCCTCCTGGACAACATGATTAATCACATGAGGAATGAGCATGCAATCTGAGACAGCCAGCACGGCTTCACAAGGGGAAGGTCATGCTTAACCAATTTTGTGGCCTTCTATGATGGAGTGAAGGTATTGATTGATGAAGGGAAGACAACTGATGTCATTTACCTGGACTTGAGCAAAGCCTTTGACATGGTCCCCCACTACATCCTCATCTCCAAATTGGAGAAATGTGGATTTGATGGGTGAACCACTCAATGGATAAGAAATCATTTGAAAGGCCACAGACAAGGGATGGTGATCAATGTCCAGGTGGAGGCCGGTAACAAGTGGAATCCCCCAGGGGTCTGTCTTGGGACTGGTGCTCTTTAACATCTATATCAGCTACATCAATGATGGAATTGAGTGCACCCTAAGCAAGTTTGCTGATGACACCAAGCTGAGTGGGAAGGTTGACATGGAGGAAGGAAGGGGTGCCATTCAGAGGGACCTTGACAAACTTGAAAGGTGGGCCTGGGTGAACTTAGTGAGGTTCAACATGCCAAAGTGCAAGGTTTTGCACTTGGGCCGTAAGAACCCCGGGCATCTGTACAGACTGGGAGTAGTCCTTCAGATCAGCTCAGCAGAGAAGGACCTGGGTGTCTTGATGAATGAGAAACTTAACATGAGCCAGCAGTGTGATCTTGCAGCTTGGAAAGCAAATGGTATCCTGGGGTCCATCAGGAGAGGAGTGGCCAGCAGGGATAGGGAGGTGATTGTCCCTCTCTGCTCTTGTGAGGCCCCATCTGGAGTACTGTGTTCAGGTATGGAGCCCTCAGTACAAGAAAGACGTAGAGCTCTTGGAAAGGGTCCAGAGGAGGGCCACGAAGATAATCAGGGGGCTGGAGCATGTCCCCTGTGAAGACAGGCTGAGGGAGCTGGGCTTGTTCAACCTGGGGAAAAGAAGGCTGCCGGGTAACCTCATTGCAACCTTTCAGTATCTAGTATTCTAGGGAACCTAGAACCAGGAGGGGAGTAAACTCTTTGAAAGGGCTGATAATAGCAGGGCAAGGGGACATGGTTTTAAGTTGAAAGAGGGAAGATTTAGGTTGGATGTTAGGGGGAAGTTCTTTACTAGGAGAGTGGTTAGGTCTTGGAACAGGCTGCCAGGGAGGTTGTGGATGCCCCGTCCCTGGTGGCGTTCAAGGCCAGGTTGGACGGGGCCCTGGGCAACCTGATCTAGTAAAGGTGTAAGTTTGGTGGCCCTGCCAAGCAGGAAGGTTGGAGCTTCATGATCCTTGAGATCCTTTCCAACCCGGGTCATTCTGTGATTCTGTGATTCTGCGATTCTGTGATTTTGTGATCCTGTGTTGAATGCCCGAATCTTCTAAATGGGAGGATCCCACAGATCTTCTCACATAGGGCCGAGTGTATGCTTGTATTTCCGCAGTAGATGGAACCCAGTGGACTCCTGCATACCTGGTATGGCCATAGTTGCTGCCTACCAGGAGCTTTCAGCCCTGGAGCCCCAGGGATATCTCCAGGGGAAGCAGTGAGGAAGAGAAACTCAAATCCTCAAGTGTGCTGAGCTGGGCCAGGCTACTGGGACACTGGGAGCTCATACAAGTGGGCAGTGCTGCAGAGAGACAGCTGTGCCCAGGAGCAGATCTTGTGCACAACACAGCCTGCAGCTGACAGAAGGAGAGGAGAGAAAGGGGAGAGAGGATGAGTACAGCGTGAGCAGACTGTGAGCTCGGGACAGGAGAGCTCACATGCCATGATACGGTAAGTCTCACTGCAGACCATGCAGCTTGTGTTCCTATAGGGCTAACTAAAACTGAGACATCCCATAGCAGATCTGGCTGCAGGCACTGCAAGTTTCTTTCTTGTGGAAAAAGCTTTCTGCTTTAGCTGAGGGTTTCCATACTGCACTATGAAAGCACAGCCCTGAGGCACTGCGTGTCCCAGCACGGCTGCAGGCTGTGCAGCCGGGGCTGCAGGTGCCCAGGGCTGTCCTGCAGAGCAGGGTCCCTGCTGTGCCCCAGGGGCTGTGTGCCGGGTATGGGACTCTGCCGCCTGCCAGGCTCAGCACTCAGCCTGCCCGGGGAGCTGCCCAGGGCGCTGCGGGGAGACGTGTGGGGGGAGGAGCCCCCCAGCAGGGCTTGTGCTGCTGCTGCTTGGGGCAGGGGGATCACAACTCCACTGCACAACTGAATGTTGGTAAGGGTACTTTGCAAGAGGAGAGCCAAGGCAGGGATTTTCCATTTCTTGTTCTGAGTGAAAGCAGAAAGGATTGGGGGAAGAAATCTAAGAGGGGCTGTCAACTTTGAACACAGCTTGGAGACTCCCAAATATATCTCCAATCAATTGGCTGTTTTTTGAACAGTCACACAGGCTGTGCTTTCAGCCTCACCTACCTAAAGCAAAAGTTATAGTTGTTTTCTGCTGGCATTAATAGTTCACTGTCCTGCAAACAGGCAGATTTCTCTAAGACAAACTGAAGTGCACAGAGGCTAGGGCTGGGGTCTCGAAGAGCAGCTGCAGTAAAGAGGAAAATACCCAGGAGGTTGGGGTATGATTAGGAAATGAGAAGAAAATAAGAGCTCCCCAGTATTCTACTCCTTAAGGGATGGTGAAGCTCATGTAAGTAAACACAAGTTATGGAGTTAAATAATTATTTTCCTAAGCAAAAGGAAAACTTATATAGTATAGCAGGAGGAATGTCTCTGAAAATGGTCTGGAATTGTCATTACCTTCTGGTCTCTGAGCAGGACTCCAAGCACAACAACAGCAGATGCCCAACAGGAGCTCCACCAGTGAGTTCCTCCTCCTGGCACTGGCAGACACATGGCAGCTGCAGCTCCTGCACTTCTGTCTCTTCCTGGGCATCTACCTGGCTGCCCTCCTGGGCAACGGCCTCATCAGCACAGCCGTAGCCTGCGACCGCCGCCTGCACACCCCCATGTACTTCTTCCTCCTCAACCTGGCCCTCCTCGACCTGGGCTGCATCTCCACCACTCTCCCCAAAGCCATGGCCAACGCCCTCTGGGACACCAGGGCCATCTCCTATACAGGATGTGCTGCACAGCTCTTTTTCTTTGTCTTCTTCATGTCAGCAGAGTATTCCCTTCTCACCATCATGTCCTATGACCGCTACGTTGCCATCTGCAAGCCCCTGCACTACGGGACCTTGATGGACAGCAGAGCTTGTGCCACCATGGCAGCAGCTGCCTGGGGCACTGGGGTTCTTCATTCCCTGCTGCACACTGCCAGTACATTCTCACTGCCTCTCTGCCAAGGCAATGTTGTGAACCAGTTTTTCTGTGAAATCCCCCAAATCCTCAAACTCTTTTGCTCTGGCTCCTACCTCAGGGAAGTTGTGTTTCTCATTTTTAGTGTAAGTTTAGCCTTTGGGTGCTTTGTTTTCATAGTTGTGTCCTACGTGCAGATCTTCATGGCTGTGCTGAGGATGCCCTCTGAGCAGGGACGGCACAAAGCCTTCTCCACATGCCTTCCTCACCTGGCCGTGGTCTCCCTATTTGTCAGCACTGACTTTTATGCCTACCTGAAGCCCCACTCCATCTCCTCTCCATCCATGGACCTGATGGTGGCACTTCTGTACTCAGTGGTTCCTCCAGCATTGAACCCCCTCATCTACAGCATGAGGAGCAGGGAGGTCAAGGATGCAGTGAGGAAAGTGATGACCAAATGTATTTCAAAAGCAGTGAACTGAATTTTTTTTACTGAATCAAACTCTCCTTTTTGTTTGTTTTGTGCCAATTTATCTGTGTAATTTATTCTTATTATTTTAGAAGTAATACTATAGTGATTTTCATTACAAAGTCATTACTCAAATCATTTCCTATTCAGCTTGTACCTTTGTAGTTTAGCCCAGACACTCTGTATATAGTGAAACGGGCTCTCTGTGAACCATAACATAATAAAGGTCATGCAGTGACTCCGTCCATCCTCCTTCTTGTGAGACGTTTCTGGAGCTGTCAAGGTCTGATGTTCTCAGAAGCCCACAGTCCAGCAGGAATCACACAGCTGTTCATCCGTCTGTGCAATCAGCCTGCAACAGCTGACGGGCCATCCCTGGGCTCCTGGGTGGGGTCTGTGTTTTCAGGCTCACATCGTCAGTGCCTCTGAGTGTCCAGCAGCAGCAGCTGGTTTGTACGTTGGTTGTCAGATTCCTTCTTCCTCATTCCCTGAGAGACCCTGCACTGGACAAGTTCTTGGATATGGGTTATCATGTCAGAATTGTCCAAGCTTCCTCCAGGGCTTCTTCCATTTTGTACAGAGAGGTGGTCACTGCCTCCTGGATGGTATGTGGAAGAGGAACTGTGCACAAAGCTCTGATAGGTCCTACAGGAGACATTCCGGAACATAGGGATGTAGGTAGAAAGCTGCCCCTAATGAGATGACTGACATGAGGTCAGGAGAATCCTGGAGAACAGAGATCGGAGAGTGAGGGTAAGGAAGAGGAGCCTACATGCCCTGCTTATATGCATCTCCACCAGAGAAGGTGACCCACCATTACCACTGCTGAAACACACCTCGCTCTGCCTAGCTCTGCTCACATCCACTGTTTGGTCTCCAGAAACATTCAGCAAATATTGGTCAGTGTCAACAAATGTAACTTTTTTACACTTGTTGTTATTGAATGGCACACTTTTGCTTCATATGCACTTCTATGTCAGATGCCATTCTGTCAGGCTGCCCATCTGCTGACAACTGTCACCCGGCAGCAACACGTAATGAGATGTTGTTGGGAAGGTTCATCCTCTACAGTCACATCTCCAACATCCGCCTTTGATGTTACGGTCCGTGTCACATAAGATGAGGCATTATTTCTGAAGCAGCTCTTATCTGAGTTAACAGTTGGTTGACCTGAGAGGTCATTTCTAACCTAAATGATGCCATGGTGGGGAGATCACTGCAGTGGAGGCTGTATGTTAAGCAGCCTGAGAACTCAGACCACATCACATTTCACTTGTTCAGTATCTGACTGTTACAAAAGCCTGCTTCTTTTTAGATGTCATCAGTCCAGACGAGGGCTCTCCTTTTTATGGGAAATGCCCTGTGAAAGCTGTGACCAGCTGGCTGTTCTGTCAGATGAAACACTTCAAATTGGCATATCATGTTTCCTTGTAGAATCCTTGAGTTGTTTGCAGTTCTAAGCCATTACCACTGCTGAAAAACACCTCCCACTGACACACTCTGCTCACATGAACTGTTTGGTCTCCAGAAGCATTCAGCAAACATTGTTGAATGTTAACGAGTGCAACCTTTTTCTGCTTGGAGGAATTCAATGGCACACCTTTGCTTCATGTGCACTTCCATGTCAGATGCCATTCTGTCAGACTGCCTCTCTGCTGTCATCTGTCACATGGCAGCAACACGTAATGGGAAGTTGGTTGGAAGGTTCACATTCCATGCAGAAGCAAAGGATCTCCTCAGGGAGCAGCTGACAGCTGCTACTGCTCTCCTCGCAGCGGCAGCTCTCTGACACAGCGGTACAGAGCCCGGAACATTGGGGCCGCACCCCGAGATAAAAAGACGGCCACCAGGGGGCATAGCGACCCATTGAAATCTAGGAATCTAAGAAATGGAGTCCTACCATCCTACAAACCTAAGAAAAGGAAAAATCCAGAATCCTACAAAGCAAGAATCCTACGTGCTGGAATTTCTACACTCCTGCAGCTCTAGAATCCTAGAAATCTACAATTGGAGAAACAACATCAAATATGAGAATCCTACTATCGTGATGGAACCTGAAAGTCCTAGAATCCCAGAATCATCTAGGTACGAGAAGACCTCTAAGGTCATCAAGCCCAGCCAAGAACATGCTTTGCCATGGAAGTCCCTACACCTGTTCCCCAGCACCACAAGTTCAGGGCCCAGCAGGGTGCCATAGCACAGATCAGGTGACGTGTCACAGATACAGCTCTGAGTTAACAGTTAGAGACCTGAGAGGTAATTTCTAACCTAAATGATGCTGTGATGGGGAAATCACTGCAGGGGAGGCTGTTGGCTGAGCAACCTGAGAACTCCAACCATGTCACATTTCACTTGTTCAGTGTTTGACTGTTACAAAAGCCTGGGCGTTTCTTTTTAGATATCAAACCAGCCGAGGGGTTTTCCCAAGGAGAACCTTTCACATCTAATTGCTATCAAATGTCATCCACCTACTTTACACTGATCTCAAAGACAGCCTGTACCTCACCTCAGTCAAGATTCCTCACTGATGGCAGCACGGGCAATTGGCTGGTTCTTTCCAAAAGAACCCCAGAGTAGGGATAATGCCACGTTACATTTAAGTGTAGTGAATGAGGCAGCACTGATCAGCTCTGACAAATACTGCACAGAGCAGAAGCAGCCCAAAGGAAACTCTTCCAGCTGGCTGCTCTCTGGGCAACTTCCAACGTAAACATTCAAGCGTTCTTCTCAGAGATTGTCCACAGCAGCTCTCCTGTTTATGGGAAATGCCCCGTGAAAGCTGTGACCAGCTGGCTGTTCTGTCAGATGAAGCACTTCAAATTGGCATATCATGTTTCCTTGTAGAATCCTTGAGTTGTTTGCAGTTCTAAGCCATTTATCAGCTCTCTATTATTTCTTTCCTTTCATCCAGATACAACAACATTCACTTTCTTTGAAGCCATGACAGGAGGCTGGACCATCATGGGAACAAAACCCGTAGGACACCTTTGTTCTGCTGAAGCTCAGGCACACAGCCCAGTGACTTCAGAACTTATTCAGGTACCTTCATCCAGTTTTCACCCCCAGCCTTGGATTCCGTGCCTGTGTGTCCTAATGGCAAACTGTCCTCATGGACAGAGGCAGCACTACTGCCATCTCAGACATGCAATGCAGATATCTGGATGTAACGTGGGGACTTCTGCTCTTGGCTATGTAAAGACAGCAGAAAATACACGACACATCTCCTGACGTGACTTAAGTGGTCTTGTCCCACGTGAATGATGCCATGATTCTATAGTTCTATGGTGCTGTGATTTCATGGCTCTGTGATTCCATGACTTGCTGATTCTAGTCTGTGATTCCATGGTTCAGGTACTCCATGATTTTGAGATTCCATGATTCTAAAAGGCATGGTCTTTGGGTTTTGAAGCAATAAATGAGGAGGAAACCAATCAGCCATAGCCAAGTTCTGTTATTCACTCCTGATCTCCAGCATGATGACAAAGGCACTGAGTGAACACTGCCAACCTTCCTGTGTGTATGTTTCCCCATCACCCAACTGTCCCCACTGCCCACACAGAATCATAGAATGGCCTGAGTTAAACGTACCATAATGATCATCTAGTTTCAATCACCCTGCTATGTGCAGGGTCACCAATCACCAGACCAGGCTGCCCAGAGCTACATCCAGCCTGGCCATGATGGCCCCACCTACAAACTTCCAGATCCCTGTCACCAAGAAGTTCCCATTTGGTTGCACGTCCCCATTTTCCCATATCTCCATGACTTCCCCAAACTGCCGTGACATACTCATGTTCCCATGATGTGTTCGTATCACATGATGTTCTCATATCTTCATGTCCTCATATCCCTGTGTCCCCTTGCCTTCCAAATATCTCCATAAGTTCCTCACTACCCATGTCCCTATTACCCTCTCACCTCCCAGTGTCCCCAAATGCTGTATCCTAGTTCCCAAGAAGAATCAGCCTCACACCTTGTAGTCTCACAGGACAGGACAGAACTCAGGGATGAGTCCTTGGACAAAGACATGATATGAGGACAGCATTATCTCTGGGTGGTCCTGGGTGAAAGAAAGGCCGTGTGTGCTGAGTGCTGGGACCTGAGGGCTTTGGGCTCAATGCCATCAGGATCCCAGCACTCAGTGTTCTTCCTCTGATCCCTGGCTTCCTCATGTTTCCTGGGGCCAAGGAAGGGGACGGCTGCATGCTGGGCTCAGTCCATGTCAGGGGAGTCTGCCAAGCCCAGGGGCATCTGGGGAGTGGGAGGGGCTCAGGGAGGATAAATGCAGACCTTGCCTCCTGCAGCCTCACCCAGCTCCCAGAGCACAGAGGAAGATGAAGGCAGCTGTGCTCAGCCTCGTGATGCTCCTTGCTGCCCTGTGCTGCACAGTGGAAGCTCAGGTGAAGCATCTGTGGGGGATGTGGGCTGGGGCTGGAGGTGATTGGCTACTGGGGATCCCCGACGCAATCTCTCACTCTCTCTCCTACTCCTCTCCCCACAGTCACTTGTGCAAGTGCCAGACTCCGAAGTTGCTGTGGTGAGTGCCTGGGCAGCCATGCTGATTGTGCCCAAGGATGGCCCTGCAGGGAGCTCTGAAGGAGCGGGTGGGGTCTGTCCCTGCCTGGCAGAGGCTGCCCCTATATTTGGCACATCCAAATTTCTTCCATTTGCACCCTAGTCATCTTTTCTCTGGCTCCCCCAAATCCCTTTTCTTGGCTGTTCCAAATGCCCTCTCTTTGGGTCCCCACATCCCATGCTTTTTGCACCAACAGATCTCCTTTAATTGGCAACCCAATTCTCATCTCTTTAGGTCCCCAATCCCTTGTGTTTCATTTTCCCTCATTCTCTGTTCCTCTCTGTTTAGCACCCCCAAGACTCTTGGCACCCCTATTCCCCTCCTTTGGGCCCCCCAAATCCCTGCTCTGTCCTTATGCCCAGCCCCAGCCCTGGGCTCCTCCATGGGCAGAGGTGCACAAAGACCTTGGCAACCATGAGGTTGGGGGCAGCCCTGGGACCAACCAGGCTGCTTGGATGGGGTCACCCTGTGATCCCCCAGACTCACAGTTCCCTCATTGCTGCCTCATGGCTCTTCTTCCCCAGGCGCCACCACCTGTTGCTGTTGCCCTTCCTGGATTGGTGAGTTGGGTGACCCTGGGGCAAGGATGGGGCTGGGATGTCTTGCTGTTCTCAGTTCCCCTGAGACTTGGAGACACTCCTGCCGCCCCAAAGCCTCTGTTGGGCTCCCTCCAGATGTGGGAGGGCAATGGTCGGGGGGGGGGAGGCAATGGGGGGCAGTTGGGGCTGAGCTGGCTACAGGACCGTGCCTTGGCCATGCTGTTCTTGTGCCCACAATGGGTCCCTGCACCTTCAGGGTGTCCCACTGTGTCTTATTGCTCCCAGTGTGTTCCATTCTCCCCATACCCTCTGTGTGTCCCTAACGACCCCTTTTTCCCCAGGATGTGCTCAGCAGGACAGAGGAGAATCCCCCGCGCGTGAGACGTGTGGCCCTGGATTTACATGTCTAGGTGAGCAGCACAGGGATGCTTACAACCCCACAGGGGACTTAGGGGACCCTGGCTGTATCTGGAGCCCTGAGGACTGGGCATCAGGTGCTGGGAATTGATGGTATGGAGGGGACTGTCCCTGACCTGTTCCAGGGGGACCTGGGCACTCTCACCTCCAGCCCTTCCCTTGCAGTCTACAGCGATGTGCAGAGGAACAGATCTGGAGGGGGCAGGCTCAGGGTGCCCTTTGGATGGCCCAGAGTCACCATGCAGCTGAGACAGGGGCTATGGCTTCTGTCCCCATGGGACCCACATCCTGCGCTGGATCTCTTGGCTGCTGCCAGTCCTTCTCCTGCCCTAAGTCCTTGGGGACAAACCCTGCAGGGACAAGGCTTCTTCTTTCCAGTGATGCCCTCTGACATCCTCTGATGACCATTGCTGCCCTCTGATGACCTCTGATGACCAGTGTTGCCCTCTGAAGACCTCTGATGACCAGAGTTGCCCTCTGATGACCAGTGAAGACCCTGATGATCAATGACACCCTCTGATGATCAATAAATCCCTCAGCGAAGCTACACTCTGTGTGTCTGTGTCCTTGTTCTCATGCTCAGCATGGACTGCTTGGATCTGTCTCTGCCTGGCAGTGGTCACCTCAAAGTGCTGGGAAGCTTCCCCAGCTCCATGCCATGCGCACCATGTCCTGCACCCCTGTGGGCTTCGCCACCCTCTCTCATCATCTGCCTCAAAGTCCTAAAGGATGAAGATCCTCATGCTGCCAAGCAGCCCCAGTACCCTCCCTCTGCTCTCTCTCAGCTCCTCCATACAATTCCTCCCAAACTCGTTACACTTTGATCCATGGACACAGCGTGACTACATCACCCTCCTTTTACCCCCAGTCTTTCTGGAGCCACTTGTCCCTCCTTTGGGTCTGCTTTAGTCCTCTTGCGTCGGTGCCCCATCTCCCAGAACAAGGTCTGCTCACCCCCTCCCATGGACACCTCAAATCTCCTGATGACCAATGAAGCCCCCTGATGACCAGTGACACCCTCTCTTGATCAGTGATCACTAGGAAGAGTGGGGAGTGAGCAGATGAGCATATGTTGCTCAAGCAGCTGCTGGATTAAAACACAACTCCCACAGAGGTTCTGCTCGTCCATCTTGAGCTCTGGATCCAGCAGAGGCACAGAGACAAGGCTGGAACAACCTCCAGCAGTGTAAGATAGCTGCAGCCTAAGCCAATGGCCCCGTGGGTTACCTTGTTATCCCTGCCCAGCTGGGCTGGGTCAGGCACACCTGGCTGGGCATTGACTCCTGCCATCAGCTCTGCCTGTACTAGGGCCAAAATTTCTATGTAGCTAGCTCATCACCACAGCCATAAGGCCCATGTAAACTGACAGCAGTCCCAAGAACAAGTGACAGACATCCTGCAAGTCTGTAGAATCATGATTGGGCCTCCACTCTGTGTGGGGGCTGTTTGCTTACTGGTATGCCAACTCCCAGGCCTGCTCTTAACAACCCAGTGCTAATAACTCAGCCTCCACAATTGATGAAGTACATTCCCCAAGTGTATTTGCCTATAGCCCAATAGGACTTCAGTTGTTTAGCATTCAAAGTGAGCTACAAATCAAAGCTTACAAAAGCATTATATTGTATAATACTTATACAGAACTTAATGTGTCTTGCTCAGCAAAAGTGTCTAAGTTTGCTGACGCCTTAGGCTGCAAGTTGTGGACCTCCACCAAGTCAATCAAAGGAAGACCCTACTAGCTACTTTTAGCCAGAGGATGAGAAAGCCTCACCCACCAGCAGAAGCAAAGCTTACTTGCCATGTTGTTCGCACAAGACTGCAAATATCCAGGTTTGCAGATAAGGTACCACTAAGTCCCAAGGTCATAATGAGCTACACACACACCACTCCCATCTACCACGTGCAAACATAGCCTTTAAACTCTTGTGAATGTCATCAGTAACCAAATGCTTCCTCAGCTGTGTTGTGTCATGCAAATATTTTAATCAGTTTTATTAACCACATGCATACCAAGGCCTAGTGAATTGTGTGTTTATAAGGCTAGACTTCTTGCCTCTGCATACACCAGAGACTGAAATGTTCGGTACATGTGCAGTCATTGCAGCAACGCTGAAATATTGTTCAGGAAAAAGGATGAGGTCTTAAGTCCAAATGCCTGCACATCATATGTTGCCTGGAGAGAAGGCATTATTCAGACTCAAGTCAAATTCCAATTTCCCAAGTAGTTTTCCTCACCTCAGAGCAACCTGGAGATATGTGTGTGGTGGATCTCCCATACACCTGCTGCTGCTTATCTGTAGTACAGCCGAAAATCATTAGTGTGCATCTTATTCATGTTCAGTGTCACTCTCTCCAACAATGACCATACAGGGTCTGGGAAGAAGGAATGGCCATGAGAGTTCTGCAGAACGGGAGCCCCAGGGCAGCTGGGGGGAGGACCAGGTGTGCTCTCAATTGGCCTTATTTTCACTAAGAACCATTTCTGAGACTGGGAGAGTTAAAAGCTGTTTGAAATCAGCCCACTCTAAACAGCATTAGAACCAGCCACCAACATGCAGCTAGCTCTGCTTGACCCATGATTTACAAATTGCACTGATTAGACAAGAGTACTTTCACTTTTCTTGGGATCTAACTAAAGCACTGTAGATATCTTTCCGGTTCTCATAGGCCATATTTCCTTTGGGGCAGTCTCTTGCTGTCCCCTACATTAGAGCCATAGTCAAGCCTGGGTGCCTAACTGGAGAGCTGCTAACTTCAAGGAGAGAAACCTTGAAACTCTAATAATGCACAGTGGAGACAATTTAAACAAGCTTAAACTCAGGTGCTGAGTTGCATCACTGTCATTTGTCAGGCACCACCTTTTTAACCACATCTACTGAGACCTCATTAAAATCATCTCGAGTAATTTCCTAGGGGGGGCCAAACCAATATTATTAAATAGTTTGCCTTGGAATACAGGTGGCTAAAAGCTGAATGGAATTTGTGTTTGACTTCAGAGTAATTATTTCTGGTTTCTGCAGTGATTTGTGTCATGCTTCCTTACAGCAAAGAGAACATAGCAGATAATTCCCCAAAAGGAAATGTGAGGCTTAGAAAATAGGGAAAAAAAAAGAAAAGGAAAAAAAAAAAAGAAGAAGAAGAAAATGAAATGTGGGCAATTACAGATTAAAGGAACAAGAGAAATTCAGCACTTGTTCTCATGGACATATTATCATCCAACAGAAGTTTTAGTCATCCACCAAGAGCTATCGGCCCCGTTTTGCAGCCCCTCCCTTCTGCCTTCCAGCAGAAACGACTTCACATGGGACATATCTAAACACCCTGAGAAAAAAAGTGGCAATTGAAGAATTCTCTTTTGAGCTCAAATGTCCATCACTGAAACCATCTGTGATTTATGTTAACTAAAAAACCCCAAAACTTTCACAGTAAACTTTTTGAAGTGTGGCAGTATATGTCACAGAATCATAGAATCACAAGGTTGGAAAGGACCTACAAGGGAATCTAGTTCAACCATCCTCCCTTTACCATACCTACAGAAAACCACTAACCCATATCTCCTAGCTCCCTACCCAGACGCTTCTTGAACACTGCCAGGGATGGTGACTCCACCACCTCCCTGGGCAGCCATTCCAGTGCCTGACCACTCTCTGAGAAAAAAAAGTTCCTTCATATGTCCAGTCTAAACCTCATCTGATACAACTTGTGGCCATTTCCTCGGGTCCTGTTTGTTGCCTGGCAGAAGAGGTCAAGTCCCTCCTCATCACAACCTCCCTTCAGGAAGTTGTAAAGTGCAATGAGGTCTCCCCTGAGCCTCCTCTTCTCCAGGCTAAACAATCCCAGCACCCTGAGCTGCTCCTCATAAGACTTGTGCTCCAAACCCTCACAAGTTTTGTTGCCCTTCTCTGGACACATTCCAGGGCCTCAATGTCTTTCTTGTAGTGAGGAGGGCAAAACTGAACACAGTACTCAAGATGCAGCCACACCAGAGCTGAGTACAGAGGGATGATCACCTCTCTGCTCCTGCTGGCCATACTATTTCTTATACAGGCCAGGATGCTGTTGGCCTTCTTGGCCACCTGGGCACATTGCTGGCTCATGTTCAGCTGAGCATCAAGCAACACCCCCAGGTCCCTTTCCTCTTCACAGTCATCCAGCCACTCAACCCCAAGCTGATAGTGCTGCATGGGGTTATTGTGGCCAAAATGCAGGACATAGCATTTAGTCTTGTTGCACCTCATCCCATTCACCTCAGCCCAGCGATCCAGCCTATCCAGATTCCTCTGAAGGGCCTTCCTACCTTCAGGCAGATCGACACCACCTCCAACTTGGTGTCATCTGCAAACTTACTGAGGGTACACTAAATCCCCTCATCTAGGCCATCAATAAAGATATTAAACAAGATGGGCCCCAGTACCTAACCCCCGGGGGACACCACTTGTAATGGGTCACTAGCTGAACTTAACTCCATTAACCGCTACCTGCTGGGCATGACCCTCTAGCCAGTTCCTTACCCAAAGAAGGGTATACCTGTCCAGGCCACTGGCAGCCAGTTCCCCTGGGAGAATACTGTGAGAGACAGTGCCAAAGGCTTTGCTGAAGTCTAGGTAGACTTCATCAACAGCCTTTCCCTCATGGACCAGTCTGGTCATCCAGTCATAGAAGGAAATGAGGTTGGTCAAGCACAACATGCCTTTCTCAAACCCATGCTTGCTTTGCTTTATCCTCTAGATGCCACACAGAAGCTGTATGATCTCACCCAAGATGATATGTTCCATAACTTTCCCCGGTACCAGGTTCAGCTGACAGGCCTGTAGTTCCCTGGATACTCCTTACGGCCCTTCTTGTAGATGGGAGTCACATCAGCAAGCCTCCAATCCTCTGAGACCTATCCAGATAACCAGGAATGCTGGTAGATGGCAGAGAGTAGCTCAGCAATCACCCCTGCCAGCTCCCCCAGTACCCAAGGGTGGAGCCCACCTGGTTCCATGGACTTGCGACAGTCCAGATGGAGGCGGGGCTCTAACTGTTCACCTGAATCACTGGGGGTGTATTTTGTGTTCCATCCCAGACTTCCAGATCAGGGTATAAAGTGCCTTGAGGATAACTGATCTGCCTATTAAAGGCAGATGTGAAGAAGGTGCTGAGGACCTCAGCCTTCTCCTTATCCTCAGTAGTCACATTCCCCACTGCATCAACTAAAGGATGGACATCTTCCCTGGTTCTCCTCTTACTATTACATAGTAATATCTGTACATCTTTTACATATCTGTAAAAGGATTTCTTATTCTCCTTTACTGCAGTGGCCAATCGAAGTTCAGGTTGGGCTTTTGACTTCCTAACTTCTTCCCTGCATACCTTAGCAACTTCCTTGTGATCTCCCCAAGTAGACTGTCCCTCCTTCCAGAGGACACAGACTTTTTCTTCTGGAGTCTCAACAACAGTTCCCTGTTCATCCACCCCCATCTTCTTCCCCTACAGCTCACCTTACAGCATTCAGGGACAGCCTGTTCTTGTGACTTTAAGATTTCCATCCTGAGGAGTATCCAGGCTTCCTGGACCCTTCTACCCCTAAGGAGTGACTCCCATGGGACCCGTGCTACAAGTGTCCTGGACAGGTTAAAGTCTGCCCTCTAGAAGTTCAGGATAGTAGTTTTGCTAGTCACCCTTCTGACATCTCCAAGAATAGAGAATTCTACCATTTCATGGTTGCTCTGCCCAAGACAATCCCCAACCTTCACATCTCCTACCAGTCCTTCACTGTTAGTGAAGAGCAGGTCTAGCAGAGCACCACCCCGGTAGGGGGCCTCATCCATCTCTTCATCCTGATTAGGTGGTCTACAACAGACCCCCAGCAAGATGTCACCCCTACAGGCCTTCCCCCTAATCCTTACCCACACACACTTGACTTCATCATTCCCAACCCCAAACTCATTCAACATCAAATGGTATAAAGGGCCACACCACCACCCTTCCTTCCTCGTCTGTCCTTACAATAGCTATCTATCTCAGTACTCCAGTCATGGGAGCGGTCCCAGCATGTTTCAGTTTGTCACAGAGATCTAGATCAACCTATGTCCATGACAGGGGTGCAGTAGGCCTGTGGGCCCCTGGCCCCCAAAAATGTGATGGGAAAAGGGATAAGGAGTAGGGAAATGGGAGCTGGGCTCAAGGAAATAAAACAGAGCAGTGGCAATTATCTAAGGAGGAAAACTTACTTTACTATGATATCAGAATGCAAGATAACACAGTATAATACAATCTAACTGAAATTGAGGCTAATAAATCAAGTAAAATAAAAGAGAGAGAGGTTTCCAAAGACCAAGAAGCCTACTTTGAAATTGAAGTCAACACAGCTTGGAAGCACTCCCACACCTGTTGCCAGGCAGTGAGAGAGAGAGAGAGTGTGTCACTTCCATGACGTATTTCCCTCTCCAACCATGACGTGGTAGGAATGCCACGTTGCAACACCGGAGGCCCGGGTTCGAATCCCCCTGTGGCACAAGTGGTAGAAGTGCCGCTCTGCTACACAGGGGCTCGAATCCCGGGGGTTGGACTCGATGATCTCTAAGGTCCCTTCCAACCTGCACGAGACTGTGATACTGTGTGTGTCATTCTTCTTCTCTGTGCAGACTTCTCATGTCTGCAACATGAGCTATTTCCCCAGAGCAGAGGGAAAGTGGGAAAGCGGGAGAGAAGGGAGGGAAAAACAGAGTTTTCTGCTCTGGGCACAGCTCAACGTGGCATGCAACAGAACCTTGTGGGGGGGGGGGGGGGGAGATCAGCACTTAAAATGATTTTTCAGCAAAACTGGAAAACCTGCATGGTTTTATTTCATTTTATTTTCGGGGAAACCCCGCTCAGGGCTTTTGAGAGTCTGGAGATGGGAGATCAAGAAGCAAAGTGGTGAGCATGCTTTTTGGGGGAGCCTAAAAGGCAGGAGGTGGCACATGGCCAGTGCCACAGGGCTGGAACTCATCGGACACACTTGCAAAGTAAATCAGCCCAGCTCTTGGCTGGGCTGTGGTAGCCAATTGCTGGGGATCCCCACATCCCCCAGCTTCTTGTTCACTCCCCACGCGTTATCCTTCGGAGCTGTGTGTTCCTGGAAGCCACAGGGCCCTGCTGTACCTCTCCCGCAGAAGACCAGGCTCTCGCTCCCTGGGATGGAGGAAGCAGCACTCATCCATACTGTGCTCCCCATCTCCTTCCAGCTTGCTGGGGGGGTCAGGCAGCCTTTGGAGAACCCCACATGAGGCAAGCTGCTGCTGGCTTTGCTTGCTTTCCGTTTCCTACAAATGGCATTCCTAGCACAGCAGCCTTAGCTGAGCCTAGCAAACGTGAAGGCCCCACTGCAGGAGGTCTTAACCACGGCCGGGAAGATCTCGCCGGCTTAGCCGAGCCGCCCCGGCAGCGACATCTAGCGTCCGCCGCGGAGCACTGCAGTCGCTCGGGAGCCGGGCAGACCGTGCCGGTGCACGGTGTTTTGCTCACTTTACTGCCTTGCTTAATTAAATAAAGCTCTCCCTTTATGTATCACACTGGACTTTGTCTGGTTTTGTCATGAGAATCTATAACAGTAACCTCCTGGGCAGTGGTCCCTCTGAGCAGGGACAGCACAGAGCCTTCTCCACTTGCCTCCCTCATCTGGCTGTGGTCTCCCTGTTTATCAGCACTGTCCTTTATGCCTACCTGAAGCCCCCCACAAGCAATAGCTTTCCTTTCTCACAACTAAATTCATTTTCATCCTTTTATATTTCACAACAGCTGTAGGAAACTGCAAAGCTCCTCAGAACAGCTCTGCCCTTTCTGAGTCAGGCATGCCTTACAGCACCTCAGCACCTCTAATGAGGGGTATGTAGATGAGAGCAATGTATGTAATGAGAGCAATGTAGGTTGGGCTGAACCAGGGCAGCCACAGCCACTACTGGAGAACTGAGACATGGTCCGATTGTTTGTCCTTAGTGGGCTGATTGGAACAATTTGGGTTTCCATCCGTGTCATCATAGGAATTCCATGTTGTAAATGTCAGGAATGTATTCACAACAATCACTGCTGATGATGGCACAGGTACCCTCCTGGATAGCTGTCCATTTTTCCAGTGCTACATGATTCTCCAAGACAACTTTTCTCATGAGTGGTGCTACCATTCAGTGGAGAGATGTGCAGCTTGTGGCGAGAAGACAGCCATAGCACAGAACCACCAAGCAGTCCATTTATATCGATGTCTGGTGAGAAAAGTATGGCAGTCAGTTGATGTCTGTGGCTATTTGGAATGTATTGCACTGGGTACGTAGGGTCATCCCCAAGTACACTGCCTGGCACTGCCATACCCCAGGCGGGACCTTGGTCCCGGCTCCAGCTCCTGCCCAGTGCAGCAGGTTTACTGGGCCAGACGGGCTGCAACCAGGGGAGCAGCGGTTCCCAGGCGTGTTGCAGCCTGGGTTGGGTTCCGAGGGGCACAGGAAGGGGTTGCAGCTGGGACAGAAAGGAAGGGAGTAGAGGTTAGCATTCTCTGCTGCCCGGTTGGCTCTCTGTTTCAGAGTGCAGCTGGGACTGCTTTACTTGCTCTGGGCCACGGGAGACATGAGATGACCTCACTCCGCAGCTCTACATACATGGACTGTATTGTAGGTTTAAACTCCCCGATGCCTCCTTTTGAGTGTCTTAATGTGAAGTCTCCAAGGGGGGAATTTTCAGTCCCCTGCCCACCCCCCGCCCCAGCAGCTCCCAGTTTCCCCTTGGGGACCCCGCGGGCAACATCTGCATTTGTAATCCGCATTAGCCAGAGTGTTATCAGTGTTGCTGCTCATTGTCTTCCTGTGCAGGGCCTGCTGTGCCACCCCCCTGCAGAAGGGCTGGGGAGGGCTGGGCTGGCACATTGACTGCTGTGTTCCCTCACAGCTTCCCTGCCATTTCTCTTGTCCCTGCAGGCTCCAGTTCACCTTCTGCCTTCCAGCCATGATCATCCCAGCCTTCAGGAGAGCAGAAAAATCAAACAAAATGAGAGAGAGAAGAGTACCCAAAGTAGGAGTCAAACCATGATAGTGCGAGAGCAGCACGTGTTTTTCTCTGTGGGGAGCTGAGAAGGCCACAGGCAGAGAGCAGCTGGGGTCTAGTCCGGAGTCTCATCCCGCTTCCTTTTAACGCCAAGTCCTCTGGGGATGATCCCCCCCCTTCCTCCCTGACTATGGGAACCCAAAATGCCGAAAATGGTGGTAACACGGAATGAGAACATGAACTCTTTAACTTCCACTGGTCTGTATGATGTTCTATGTGGAATACAGACAACAGAAATCATAAACCCACAACACAGAGGCACTGACAGATGTGAGCCTGAAAGCACAGATGCCAGCCAGGAGCCCAGGGATGGTCTATAAGCTGCTGCAGGCTGTAGTCACTGCACAATCTGATGAACAGCTGTGTGCTTCCTGCTGGACTGTAAGTTTCTGAGAACATCTGACCCCAACAGCTCCAGAAATGTCTCAGAAGATGCAGGACAGACAGAGTCACTGCATGTTCTTTATTTTGTTAAGGTTCACGGAGAGGCTAGTTCATAATGTACAGTGTGGCTACATTACAAAGGTGCAAGCTGAAAAGGAATTGATTTCAATCCTAAGGTTTTAGTGAAAAACATTACAGTATTAAAAAAAAATGAATAAGATTTAATAAATTACACTTATAAAATTGCACAAAACATACAAAAAGGAGAGTTTGATTCAGTAAAAAGCTCAATACAAGTCATGAATTCAAAGAGACGTGCAGTTCACTGCTTGTGAAACACATTTAATAATCACTTTCCTCACTGCATCCTTGACCTCCTTGTTCCTCATGCTGTAGATGAGGGGGTTCAATGCTGGAGGCACCACTGAGTACAGAACTGCCACCATCAGGTCCATAGATGGAGAGGAGATGGAGTGGGGCTTCAGGTAGGCATAAAGGACAGTGCTGACAAACAGGGTGACCACGGCCAGGTGAGGAAGGCATGTGGAGAAGGCTTTGTGCCGTCCCTGCTCAGAGGGCATCCTCAGCACAGCAAGGAAGATCTGCACGTAGGACACAACTATGAAAACAAAGCACCCAAAGCCTAAACTGACACTAAAAATGATAAACACAACTTCCCTGAGGTAGGAGCCAGAGCAGGAGAGTTTGAGGATCTTGGGGATTTCACAGAAAAACTGGTTCACAACATTGCCTTGGCAGAGAGGCAGTGAAAACGTGCTGGCAGTGTGCAGCAGGGAATTGAGAACCCCAGTGCCCCAGGCAGCTGCTGCCATGGTGGCACAAGCTCTGCTGTCCAGGAGGGTCCCATAGTGCAGGGGCTTGCAGATGGCAATGTAGCGGTCATAGGACATGATGGTGAGAAGGGAAAACTCTGCTGAGATGAAGAAAATAAAGAAAAAGAGCTGTGCAGCACATCCTGTGTAGGAGATGGCCCTGGTGTCCCAGAGCGCGTTGGCCATGGCTTTGGGGAGAGTGGTGGAGATGCAGCCCAGGTCGAGGAGGGCCAGGTTGAGGAGGAAGAAGTACATGGGGGTGTGCAGGCGGCGGTCGCAGGCTACGGCTGTGCTGATGAGGCCGTTGCCCAGGAGGGCAGCCAGGTAGATGCCCAGGAAGAGCCAGAAGTGCAGGAGCTGCAGCTGCCGCGTGTCTGCCAACGGCAGCAGGAGGAACTCGCTGATGGAGCTGCTGTTGGGCATCTGCTGTTGTTGTGCTTGGAGTCCTGCTCAGAGTGCAGAAGGTAATGACAAGTCCAGACCATTCTCAGAGACACTCCTCCTGCTATAACATAAAATATTTTCATTCTCCTACAATAGTGTACATTTAGCAACATTACTTGCATTTAATTTCATGTTGTTCAGCATTCCTAAATCAGATGCAGCATTTGGAGCTGTAACCTTCCACTTCTTTTCTTATCCCTTCTCCCTGGATATTTTCATCTGTTTCAAGTCTCATATCTTTACCCCAAGTGCTCTTAGAGCCCCCTACCCCAGCTTCTGTGACATTCAGTTTCAGTTAGAAAATGCTGCATGTTTGTAGGATAAGTGAATTATTCATGCCTACAGAAAATGATCATAATTACATCCTTTGAGAAAGGGGAGACTGAAAGCACATCATGTGTGACTGTTCACAAAACAAGCAATTGATTGACGAAAAATTCTCAGAACTCTTATTGCCCCTTTTAGATTTCTGACTCCAAACCTCTTTGCCTCAGAACAGGAAATGGAAACCCCCTGCCTTGGCTCTCCTCTTGCAAAGTGCCCTCAGAAACATTCAGTTGTGCAGTGGAGCTGTGATCCCCTGCCCCAGGCAGCAGCTGTGGCAGTTAAAGCCCTGCCGGGGGGCTCCTTCCCCCCACCCATCTCCCCGCAGCGCCCTGGGCAGCTCCCCGGGCAGGCTGAGTGCTGAGCCTGGCAGGCGGCAGAGTCCCATACCCGGCACACAGCCCCTGGGGCACAGCAGGGACCCTGCTCTGCAGGACAGCCCTGGGCACCCGCCTGCAGCCCCGGCTGCACAGCCTGCAGCTGTGCTGGGACATGCAGCCCTCAGGGCTGTGCTCTGACACTGCAGCAGGGAAGCCCAGAGCTGGAGCAGAAGGCTTTTAACACAGTAAAGAAACATGCAGTACCTGCAGCCGGATCTGCTATGGGGTGTCCCAGATTGTTAGTGCTCTATGAAAAGCAGCTCACGGTCTGCAGAGAGACTTACCATGTCATGCTCTGTGAGCAATGTTCCTGCATCGATCTCACAGCCCACTCACACCATACACATCCTGTAAGCTCTCTCCAATTTCTTTCCTCTCCTTCTGTTAACTTCAGGCTGTGCTGTGCACAAGAGCTACTCCTGGGCACAGCTATCTCTCTACATCTCTGCCCACTTTTATGAGCTCCCTGTGTCCCAGGTGCCAGGACAAGCAAGCAGCAGATGATGTCATTTTTATCCTTCCCACTCATCTCCCCTGACGTGTCCCTGGGTACTCATGGCCAACAACTCGTGAAAGACAACAGCATCATGACTGTGCTTTGAAATTCTCTCAATTAACCACCACATGTCCAGTGGTCAGTGACTGATTGGAGACATATAACGAGTACTATCAGAGTTAGTTTGATGAAGCACAAAGGGCACCCAGACGAGGACGGGGAGGTTTGGACTTTCCCTGTGCTGGGCAGTGATCCAGCTGAGGCAGTGCAGGAGTCTCATCCGTTGACAGAAATCCTGGAGCTGAAATGGGATTCAGCTCCGGGAAAAGCATTAACGTTTGCAACTGGTCAACCAGAGTATGAGTGTTATTAAGATTCCAGCTAGAAAACGTTGTCAGCATTGTGTAGTATGAATAAACCATGGTTTTTAATCTAAATGTCAGAGTGAGTGTGGTGTGAGTGAGACACAGAACAGCTGCAGGGTGAGTGCTGAGTCCCGATCCATGCTTCCTTCCTCCTGTGAGGGAAATGGCCAGACACGGATGAAGTGAAAGACTGTGTTGTCTGTCCACTCATAAGTACTTTCTGCTTGTATGTAAGAAGACGGGAGTTTGTATTCTGTAGATTAGTAAGATTGTCCTGAGGAGAGGTGTACATTCCACCACCAATGAGTGTCAACCCATTTATGTAATACTATGTACTGCTTGTGAGGAAGTGTGTGAGGGAGGTGGTTCAGTCAGTGCTGGTTCTGTGGCACAGTGTTTATAACTGAAGAATACAGACTGTATTAAGGGAGATTATGTGAACTGAAGAACTGTACTGTTTGACAAACTGTTTTGATGGTATACGAAATTGTAATTGTTAATTATATATGAAAGTGTACTTGAGGGAATGTGGAAGTGTATCTGAGCATACAAATAGAGGAAGCATTTACAGAGGAAAAAGGGTTAAAGTGAGTTTACCTGCACTGACATGAGAGCAACACCCTGCACCGCTGCCCTGTGAGCTGAGCAGAGAAGAGTGGAGACACAGTCCCCATGTATCAGGTAGTGTTATTCTGCTTACCAAATGAATGAGTTCACTACAGAAGAGGCAAATCTTTCCCTCTGCTCCATTTGTGGCATACTCTGGAGTTAAAGGCATTGCAAAGCTATGGCACATCTATTTTCTTTCAATGATGACACCTTAGTGTGCTCTGGGCTCTCATTTCAATTGCATCTAAAGAAGTCTAGGGTCATACCAGCTGACAGGAAGCTGGCAAATGTTGTCTCGTTGTAAGGAAGAGCAAGAAAGATGACATGGGCAATTATGGACCTGTCAGTCCAGAGCCTGGTAAAATTATGGAGAAAATGATGGTGGGAGTTATGGAAAAACAGCTGAAGGACAATTCTGTCATTGGTCGCAGCCAACACAAGTTTGTGAGGCGAAGGTCCTGTTTAATTTAAGCTCATTCTGTGACACAGTTATCCGTTTAGTTGAGCAAGGGAAGCCAGTTGATGTAATCCTTGAGGATTTCAGTGGAGATTTTGACACTGTTTCTCACAACCTTCTGAACAGAATGTTCTGCATATGGCTAGACAGAAACACAATGTGGTGGGTGAGCAGTCGGCCAGTAGGTCAGTCCCAAAGGATTATAGTCAGTGGGTTCCATTGGGCTGGTAGATGGTCACTGTCGGGGTCCCCAGGGTTCCATTTGGGGGCCACTTTCCTTTCATGTTTATGCAGATGACTTGAATGCAGGACTAGAAGATGTTCTGAGCAAGTTTGCTGATGAGACCAGATGAGGAGGTGCTGTTGCCTCCACTGAGGGTGGAGAGGACTTGCAGAGAGATGTGGACAAGTCAGAGAAGTGGGTACCAGTTGGTACTAAGCACCAAGTGCATAAAGTATAACAAGAACAAGTGCCTGATTGTGCACCTGGGTAGGGGCAATGCTGGACATACACACTGACTGGATATGGGACACTGGAGAGGAGTCTGACTGGAAAGGGTTGGGGTGCTGGTCAGCATCACACTGAATGTGAGTCAGCAGTGTGCCAAGGCAGCCAGGAAAGCCAACAGTCCCCTGGAGTGCATGAAGCAACTTATTGCCAGCTGGGTGAGGGAAAGGATCATCCCTCTGCTCTGCATTGCTACTGCCTCACTAGCAGCACTAGGTGCACTTCTGGGCACCGCAGAACATAAAGGACTTCAAACTCTGGGAGAATGTGCAAAGGAGGGCACTGGAACTGAGAGATCTGAAGTTCAGAGTTTCACAGGGATTGACTGCTTGTTCAGACTGGGCCCTTCTCACATCCCACATCCTGCAATGAGACACAGGGCACATGTGGGATAGGAACTTAACAGCATCCTTGCACCACATGCAGAGCCTGGGATCTTCCGTTCCTATGTCTTTCACTTAACATCATATAGACTTCCAACTCACTGCCACAGGAAGTGCCCTGAGCCAACATGAGAGACAGGATCTCCCTACTTCTGGTCTTGCAATCAGGGCTTGACCTGTCTGCTTCGTAAGGCAAAGGAGATGTTTCTTAGCATGCCAGTGCCTTTGCCTGCCTGTAGTCATGGCTTCCAGTTATCTTCTCTAACAAGTCCCTTGGAAAGCTTGCTTGTTAATGTTCCTCAGTGGGCCCATTAATACTCCAAGAAACTTCACTGTTACTTCTGACTTTGTCTTGTTGAGCACTTTGTGCAAACTTCTCTCTGCACTGGAGGCTGATGAACTCAGCATCAAATGCGCCCTGGGGCCCATTATAACCTAAAGAATCTCCTGTGCCTTATGCCATCTTGTTATCTTCTTCAGGTTATCAGAACTTGTTCAGCAAAAAGGAGGGATATCTGGAGAGAGCTTAAAGAGAAAGAATCCATTATAAATTTATTGTCTCTTTATTTATAGCTGGGTTTAAAGCAGCACTGTGCAACTGATACCAATCCAGGATGTCCCAATGAGTTCTGTACTGTTACTGTGTTGACAAAGGTCCTTCTCAACCTCCCCACACAATTTCTGCTCACAATGGACCTATGGGACTTGCATCACTTTTCTTCACATCACTCTTCTCCTCTGCATTCATCCGCTCAGTGTTAAAACTGCTTTGCACCAACTCCCACTGGCTTTCCTCAGAGAACCAGCTGCACATGGAAAAGGAAAGATTTCTCTTTTTTATCTGGCCAGCAAATGGAAGGAAAGGTGATACAATTGAATGAACAGTAAAACACAGTGATCAACTGCATGCCATGTTCAAGCTGCATCTATTGAAGTTTGATTTTCATATGGAATATTTTTAAAAGAAATGATTTAGACTGAGATAGGATAGGATAGATTGAATCACAGTGAAGTAGTTGACAACAGAGGCCATCAGACTCTGGGAGATGGAGCAAATTCCAGTAATCTCCCTGGGATAGATCAGCCAGGTAGTTGAGAGGTATCAACTTAAAACTGATCAGGACTTGTGAGTATTTCACACATTGAGATGGGTTAACACATTCTCATTGATTTCTATCTTTGTCTCCAACTCTGTTTTTCACTTTTACTGACATTAATGAACATCTTTCAGACTTCGTGCCTTAATAAAAAAGAGACAGTGATTGAGAAAAAGAAAAAGTATAAGAAGAAAAAGAAAAAGAAGAGATAGGAAGGGATAGATCAAATCACAGTGAAGGAGTTGACAACACATTCCATCAGACTTTGGGGAGATGGAACAAATTCCAGTAATCCCCCTGAAAGTCAGAAATCAGACAGATAATTGGGAGGTATCTGACTTAACAAAGAGCAAGGGATGGAGAAATCTGGAGGGCAGTGGGAGTAGTTTGTGCCCAAATGGCCTGCTGAAAACATGCCCTTAACCATGGCCATTTCTTTAGGAGAGCTGAAAAAACTTGGAGGATGAGGCACATCAAATAGGCAGCAGGGAAGAGTAGTGCTGGGCACCAGGCTACAGTCACAGGGCATTGGCACTGGCACCGCTGTCTGTGTCTCTGAATCTGAAGACATTTGTGTCCAGCGAACACAGTTCTGGAAAACATTGTAGTTTCAGTAAAAGAAAAGAAAAGACATCAAATCACCTCAAAGATTCATATTTACAACTTAAAATGGAACAAGACTCATGAGAATTTTTCATGTTGAGAAGGGTTAACACATTTTCATTGATTTCCATCTTTGTTTTCAATTATTTGTTTCAGTTTTATTGACATTTATGATCAACTATTAAGCTTACAGCCTCAAAATAAATAAATTAATTAAAAGAGATACATTTGCATCTTGCACATGGACTGATGCCCCTTTGACATTCACAGTTCCCACAAGTCCTTCCATGCCGGAGAGTATGAGATCCAGCAGAGCACCTCTCCTCTTTGGTTCCTCCATGGCTTGGTCAAGAAGCTGCCATCTGTGCTCTCCATGGATCTGCTGGATGCCACATGCCCTGCTGTGCTGTCCCTGCCGCAGATAATGGAGTGACAAAGGCCACCAAATGGGACAAGGGACAGACAATATCAGATTCCCATCTGTCTGCAGAGGGCACCTTCCATTGACTCTCCCTGATCAGGAAGACAAGAAAAGACACTGATGGTCTCCTCTGTTGGCCATTTCCATTAGCTCTGACCTGTCTGCTCTGCCATCCCCAGGCAGAGCTCAGTGCACTCTCACAGAGGGCAGTCGCTCTTCCTTGTCTCCTCACCCATCCATCCTAAAGACTCGGTATCCCCCTTGTGCTACAGTGCAGTTGTGGAAGCCATTAAACTGTGTCCCCATGGTCCAAACAGGAGCTCAGGCCAGCAGCTCTATCAAGATTTCTAGCTTACTGCTTGTTGGTGTTTGCATTAGTGCAAAACCACAGAAGTAAACATCCTAATTGAAAAGCATCACTGGACATAGCCTGACTGGATAGCTCATCTATGGTATCAGTGTGCAGAAGGTGGCACACAGACATTAGACCGATCGTGTGTCTTGGAGGTGACGTAGCAGCACGGACACACCATGGGCATGGCTTTGCTGAAGGCCCTGTGCTGCACTTGCAGCTGCATGTGAATTCACCAGACAGCCGGTGCTATCCCCTCTCTGGCCCTCAGCTGATGCCCAGGAAGGAGGTGTCTATCTCAGGGATTTCCCACACGGTTTACAAGCACTGGCAAACATCAGGAGCAGCCCAGGCACCTTGGGCATCACCCAGTGTCTGTGTGTGAGCAGCTGCCTCCCTGCTGAAGGACCGAGGACTCAGAGCAGGAGCTCACATGCAGGCAACTCCTTGTGCACTTCTGAACTGAACCAGAGGAATCCCAATGATACTGTGTGTCCATGGGGAGCTGAATCCCATTTCAGCTCCAGGATTTCTGTCAACGGATGAGACTCCTGCACTGCCTCAGCTGGATCACTGTCCTGCACAGGGAAAGTCCAAACCTCGCCTTCCTTGTCTGGGTGCCCTTATTGTTTCATCAAACGAACTCTGGGAGCACTCCCCATATGTCTCCAATCAGTCACTGACCACTGGACATTTGGTGGTTAATTGAGCGAATTTCAAAGCACAGTCATGATGCTGTTTTCTTTCAGGAGCTGTTGGCCATGAGGACCCAGGGACATGTCAGGGGAGACAAGTGGGAAAGATAAAAATGACATAATCCGCTGCTTGCTTGTCCAGGCTCCTGGGACAGAGGGAGCTCATAAAAGTGTGCAGGGCTGCAGAGAGGCAGCTGTGCCCAGGAGCAGCTCTTGTGCACAGCACAGCCTGCAGGTGACAGAAGGAGAGGAGAGAAATTGAAGAGAACTTACAGGAAGTGTGAAGTGTGAGTGGGCTGTGAGCTCTCTGCAGGAGCATTGCTCACAGACCATGACAAGGTAAGTCTCACAGCTGACCATGAGCTGCTTTTAATTAAGGGATAACTATAACTGGGACATGCCATAGGAGATCTGACTGCAGGCACTGCATGTTTCTTTACTGTGGAAAAAGCTTTCTGCTCCAGCTGAGACGGGTGCCCAGGGCTGTCCTGCAGAGCAGGGTCCCTGCTGTGCCCCAGGGGCTGTGTGCCGGGTATGGGACTCTGCCGCCTGCCAGGCTCAGCACTCAGCCTGCCCGGGGAGCTGCCCAGGGCGCTGCGGGGAGACGTGTGGGAGGAAGGAGCCCCCAGCAGGGCTTGTGCTGCTACAGCTGCTGCCTGGGGCAGGGGGATCAGAGATCCATTGCACAACTCTGTTTTCTAGGGCCCTTGGAAGAGGAGATACAAGGCAGGGGATTCCCATTTCTTGTTCTGAGGCAAAACGAATTGGAGGCAGAAAGTGGCTGTCACACTTCTGAGAATTTTGCATCTGTAAGTTGCTTTTTTTGTGAACAGTCATACGTTTTGTGCTTCCAGTCTCCCATTTTTTGAAGGATGATTATTAATATTAATTATCATCATTTTCTGTAGGTATGAATAATTCACTTTAGCTGCAAAGAGGCAGCTTTTTCTAACTGAAGTTGAATGGCACAGAGGCTGCTTTTGGGGCACTAAGAGCAGTTGGGGTAAAGATACGAGACAGGAAACAGATGAAAATATCCAGCTAGACAGGATAAGGTAAGAAAGTAAGAGGAATGGTTAGAGCTCCAAATGCTGCTTCTGCCTAAGGAATGCTGAACAAAATGAAATTAAATGCAAGTAATGGTGCTAAATGTACACTGTTGTAGGAGAATTAAAACATTTCATATTATTGCAGGAGGAATGTCTCTGAGAATGGTCTGGACTTGTCATTATCTTCTGGTCTCTGACCAGGACTCCAAGCCCAACAACAGCAGATGCCCAACAGCAGCTCCATCAGCGAGTTCCTCCTGCTGCCGTTGGCAGACACGCGGCAGCTGCAGCTCCTGCACTTCTGGCTCTTCCTGGGCATCTACCTGGCTGCCCTCCTGGGCAACGGCCTCATCAGCACAGCCGTAGCCTGCGACCGCCGCCTGCACACCCCCATGTACTTCTTCCTCCTCAACCTGGCCCTCCTCGACCTGGGCTGCATCTCCACCACTCTCCCCAAAGCCATGGCCAACGCGCTCTGGGACACCAGGGCCATCTCCTACACAGGATGTGCTGCACAGCTCTTTTTCTTTATTTTCTTCCTCTCAGCAGAGTATTCCCTTCTCACCATCATGTCCTATGACCGCTACGTTGCCATCTGCAAGCCCCTGCACTACGGGACCTTGATGGACAGCAGAGCTTGTGCCACCATGGCAGCAGCTGCCTGGGGCACTGGGGTTCTCTATTCCCTGCTGCACACTGCCAGTATGTTTTCACTGCCTCTCTGCCAAGGCAATGTCGTCAACCAGTTTTTCTGCGAAATCCCCCAGATCCTCAAACTCTCCTGCTCAGCCACCTATCTCAGGGAAGTTGTGTTTCTCATTTTTGGTTCCAGTTTAGCCTTTGGCTGCTTTTTTTTCATAGTGGTGTCCTATGTGCAGATCTTCCTTGCTGTGCTGAGGATGCCCTCTGAGCAGGGACGGCACAAAGCCTTCTCCACGTGCCTCCCTCACCTGGCTGTGGTCACCCTATTTGTCTGCACTGGCTTTTTTGCCTACCTGAAGCCCCCGTCCATTTCCTCCCCACTCCTGGATCTGACAGTGGCAGTTCTGTATGCAGTGGTTCCTCCAACCCTGAACCCTATTATCTACAGCATGAGGAACAGGGAGATCAAGCACGCTCTCAGGAAGGTGTTGCAATAAGCACTATTCCAGCTACATTAAAATGCAAAACTTCCTCAATAGGATTCCCAGTGATGGTTCTTCATGTTTTATGCATCTTTGTCTGTTTGATTATGTGAGATATAGGAATGTGCAAAAAAAAAAAAAAAGAACTTATAAATAAAAATGTATTTAAATTCTTTCCTACCTAATTTCCATTTTCTCACTCTAAGAACTCATGTAAACATGGAACCATATTCCCTGAATATGTTTTAAGATACCTAAAAAGCTTTCAAAATAGACTTACTTAGCTTTTCTTTCTTCCTACTTTGCCTGGATTTTGGGAGGTACAGCCACAGACAGCAGCACAAAGTGCTCTTTTCATTTTTGTGCTCTTTCCAGTCAGTAGCCAGCAATATGAACAGGTCTGTCAGTGCTGGTCTCCTTGCTGGCACTGCCATAACAAGAGGGCCCCTTCGGAGCAGGTCCAGAGAACTGGAGGCCTCTTCCAAAGCTGGTGTAAGGAATGTACCTCACCAGCTGCTCCCTGAGAAGACATCAAGATATTCTGATGCATTTCACTGACTGGCAGGGATAGTTTCAGAAGTCCCAAGGAGATCTGTAAGGGACTCAAGGCAGTGCTGAGGTTTAGAATCTGTGGTCTAAGGTCAAGATAAAAAGAAAACGATTATAAATATGATATATGCATATATACATATCTTATATATATAGTATATTTTCACATATATACAATATATGCAGTTGCTAACATATGTGCATGTACTAATACATGTACATATCATACATAGATGATAGAAGTATATATGCATATCTGTTTGCAAGTCCAGGACCTGTTGCAGGGTTTTTAACAGCCCCAAGGAACTGGAGAGGCTCTTTTCCTATTGCAGGAGTTGGAGCAACTGCAGAGCTCATTGCCAGAGCTGAAATCACCGCAGGACCTGTGATTGAAGTTGCAGCAGCCACTGGGCTCATTGGAGGGGTTGGAGTGACCACAGGGCTGTACCTCCTGGCACAGTGCACCTCCCTTGGGAGGAATTTGTTTCATTTTCTTATCACAATACTTGGAACAGCTACAGGACCAGTAGCAGGAGTGACTGCAGAGCTCATTATGAGGGGTGGAGTGACAGCGGGATCTGTCCAGAGCATGGAGCAAACGCAGGACATGTGGCAAAACCTTGGAGCTGCTGCAGGGTCTGTGCCAAGAGTTGCAGAGACTGCAGCACTGTCAGCATTTCCAGCTCTCTGGATCTGGCACACCGTAGTCATGTGTGTTTCTTGGGGGCTACCAGAGCCACAGCAGACCTGCCCCCAATATTCTACCAGTTTCTCAGGATCCTGCAGTTGCTCGGAGATGAAGTTCCAAAGCCCTGGGGGTGCCCACCGCTCCAGGCAGCTGCCCAGACCATCCCACACCCCGTGCCATGCAGAGCCTTCTCACCTTGGGGCAGGTCTCTCACTGATATTCCTGAATAATGTTTAACCTCAATCACCGAATCATAGAATCACCAAGGTTGGAAAAGGCCTAAAAGATCATGCAGTCCAACCGTTCACCTATTACCTATAGCTCCCACTAAACCATATCCCTCAACACAATATCCAGTCACTCCTTGAATACCCCTGGGCTCCCAGAGAAGACAATGTAAAATGTGTAATTCCTAATCATATCAACAATATTACTTCCGAAACCCAAAGATGACTACAGAGCTGAATGTGCACAAAACTTCAGTTCAGCTGCCAATTTTATTGTGATACAAACCAAGGTCAAACAGCATAGCAAAATAAATACCCTAATCCAGCATCCCGTGTTGACAAATAATGCAGCAGGGAAAACAAGCAGCAAGCAAGGAGCTGTGCAATGCAGCTTCATGAGAAGACTCAACAAGCTCCACAAATAGGGAAGCTATCAGCATCATGGCCTGCAATTCTCCAGCTCCCACAAAGCCCTATCTGCTCAGGACAGATGTGCTGCTATCTCAACCCTGGGAGCCTCTCATTGGGCACCCAAATGATGGTGGTTGTTGAATCCAGCATGTGGCTCAGCAGCACACAGTGCTTTGTGCACTGCCCCATTCCCAGTGGGATGGGGAAGAGAATTGGGGGGAAAAAAGTACAACTTGTGGGTTGTAACAAAGCAGTTTACTAAGAGAGATAAAAGGAGAGGAGTAATAGTTATCACTGTATATCTGTTGATATGGAATAGTATGTAACAACTGATGCACAAGCACTTGCTCAGCACCACCAGACTGATGCTCAGCTGGGCCCTGGGCAGTGAAAAGACTGAGATGAACTCCCACCCCTTTCAATACAATTTCTGCGTGCTGTCAGGTGCTACAAAACATCCCTTTGGTCACTTCCAGTCATCTGTGCGCAGTCTGTTCCCTCCCAGCTCCTTGAGCACTCCACGGACCATGGCCTTGGCTCTGTAGAACACTGCTTAGCAGCAGCTGTAAACATCAGAGTGTTATCAACATTGTTTTTCTCTTAGAACCAAAACACTGCACCATAGCAGACAGTCTGAAGAAAACAATTCCATCCCAGCTGTAACTCAGATACATGCTTGTCCCCCTCCTCTTGTTCTTCCTGATCAGGAAGCAAGGAACAGAATCTGCTGCTCTTTGAGAACTTTCAATCAGTTCTCAGCTGGCTCCTGTGCCATCCCCAGGCAGAGCTCACTGCACTCTCACAGACGGCAGCAGCCTTTCTTCATCTTCATTGCCTAATCATAATGAAGAGCCTGTACCTGAACAGGTCAAAGTCTGCCCTCTAGAAGTTCAGGATAGTAGTTTTGCTAGTCACCCTTCTGACATCTCCAAGAACAGAGAATTCTACCATTTCATGGCCACGCTGCCCAAGATAGTCCCCAACCTTCTCAACTCCTACATGTCCTTCGCTGTTAGTGAAGACCAGGTCTAGCAAGGAACCACATCTGGTGGGCCTTCATACCAGCTGCGTAAGGAAGCTGTCTTCCATACAATCTAGAAACCTCTTGGACTGCTTCCTCTGCTCTTTATTATATTCCCAGCATATATCAGGGAAGTTGATGTCTCCCAAGAAAATGAGTGCTGGCAATCTTGTGACTTCAGTAAGCTGCTCATAGAATGCCTCACCCATCGATTCATCTTGATTAGGTGGTCTATAATAGAACATTAGCAAGATGTCACACCTAAAGGCCTTTCCCCTGATCCTTACAAACATGCACTCATCTTGATGGTTCTGAAGCCCAAGCTTTTCAACATCAAAACTCTCTTTAATATAAAGGGCCACACCTCCAAGCTTCCTTCCTCATCTATCCCTTCTGAAGAGCTTGTAACCATCCATCACAGCACTCCAGTCATGGCAGTGGTCCCACCATGGGTCGGTAATAGCAACTAGGTTATGGTTTGTCAGATGCACAGTTGCTTCCAGCTCCTCCTGCTTGTTGACCAAGCTGCGTGCGTTGGTGTAGACGCACTTCAGCTGAGGCATCTGCCTCTCTCCCAGCTCAAGCAGCGTTCCCCTAGGCTTATCTCTGGTAAGCCCTGTTTTGTCCCCTCCCCCATCGTAGCTAGTTTAAAGCTCTTTCAATAAGCCCCACTACCTTCTGTGCTAGGATTTGTTTCCCCCTTTGAGACAGTTGGGTTCCATTCATGGATAACAGACCATGGGCCAAGTAAACTGCCCTGTGATCAAAGAACCCAAAGTTTCTGGCTCAGTACCAACCTCTGAGACAACTGTTCATTGCTTTGCTTTCCAAGCCTGCTCTGTGTCCCTCACTGCCCCTGAAGGTATAGAACAAAAAATCACTTGATCTCCCACTCTGTGAACTAAATGGCCTAAATTCCTGAAATCTCTTTTTATAGTTTGTAGGCTTCTCTAAGAAATTTCATCACTGCCCACCTAAACTATGAGTAGTGGAAAATAATCAGTGGACCTAACCAGCACTGGGAGTTTCCTCATTATGTCCCTGACCTGCAGCCAAGAAGGCAGCAGACTTCCTGACAACTCGGGTCCAGTCTGCAAATGGGGCCCTCTATTCCTCTGAGAAGGGAGTCACCCACCACGGCCACCCTTCTTTCTTTCATGGCAGAGGAAGTCACAAGGCTTGGTAGTGACTGCCTTGCATTAGGTTCCCTCCTAGGCAGATCCTCCATTGCCTCCCTATTCTTATCTCCTTCAGATTTCAGAGTGTCAAACCTGTTGCTTAGAGGGAGCAGGGGTTGAGGGCTAGGCAGGCATGGGGGGGCTCCTGTGATGTTGAGTTGGGACTCTCTTCCAACCCTCCTCATCAGTCAGGTCTGTCTGACTGTGACAGGGCAGGGAGTCAACCACTTTTCTGGGGGTATCTGCCAGGCAGCCTTCCCTCGGTGATGCCAGCAAGTCACTCCACCAGCCCATCTCCAGATCACACTCCCTGATGGTAAATTGTGAGTAAAACCTTGAGTAAAGTGAGAGTTCACCTAGAGAAAAGTATGAGTAGAAACATGGACTGACGTGAGGGTAAACCCAGAGTAAAACCAGGATCCCATCCATCATCATGCTCAGCCTCTAAGGGGAACATTTTCCAGTGTCGCTGTGTAAAAAAATCGGTTCCTCACATCTAACCTATGTCTCCCCTTTTTAATTTAAATCCATTTCCATTTGTCCTGTTATCAACAGACCATCCCATCCTTATTCTAGCGTTAGGCATCTCATCCTCAGATGGAAACCCTGGGGCTGAATTGGGATCAGTTTTTCAAAGAACCATGGGAGCTGCAAGTTCACCTAGCTGAGTTCAGATGTGCACAGTGAGGTGTCTGTGTGTGAGTCCCTCATCTGAATCCTTGGTTTTTATACCACAGGGACTGCACTGCTCGTACACAGTCTCTCAGTGATGCCCAAGGTGCCTTGGGTGATCCTAGTTTTGTGCTAGTGCTTGTAAACTGTGACGGAAAATCTATGAGATAGACTCCTCCTTCTGGAGCATCAGCTGAGGGCCAGAAGGGAGGTATTCTTGGCCATCCTAAATACCACCTCAGACCCGTGCTTAGGGCACCCAGTGTGTCTTTTGAACCTGACCACATGGAGTACATAGTGATATTCAGCTTATCAAAAGGATGAGCTCAGAACAGAAGAGGCAGATTTTCCTCTCTGCTCCATCTGTGGCATAGTCTGGATTTCAAGGCATTTCAAAGCTATGGCACATCTATGTTCTTGCACTGATGACACTTTAGCATGCTCTGGGCTCGCATTTCAATGGCATCTAATAAATCTAGGATCATACCAGTTGACAGGAAGCTGGCAAATGTTGTCTCATTGTAAGGAAGAGCAAGAAAGATGACACGGGCAACTATGGACCTGTCAGTCTCACTCCAGTGCTTGGTAAAATTATGGAGAAAATGATGGTGGGAGTTATGGAAAAACAACTGAAGGACAGGTCACAGACAACACAAGATACAGAGGGGAAGGTCCTATTTAATTTCAGGTCTTTTTATGACACCTTTATCCATTGAGCTGAACAAGGGAAGGCAGTTGATGTAATCCTTGAGGATTTCAGTAGAGCTTTTGATACTATTTCTCCAGCACCCTTCTGGACAGAAATTCCTGCATACAGCTAGACAGAAACAGAACGTGGTGTGTTGTAATACAAGAAGAATTTTACAGAGCAGCAGCCATGGATTGAGATAAGGAGTTCACAGAGCAGCAGCTGCGGAGCAGGATAAACAGCATGAGAACAAAGGACATCTCTAGGAAAAGAATGAATGGCTCGTGGCTTTGAAGGGGGGTTATAGGGTTGTTATTGCAGTAGCTTTCCTCCAATTAGCGTCTGTGATTTTTGGACACCCTTGTCTGTCTCCTTTAAAATCATGGCTTTTTGGGCAATAAATTGATGCAGCTATATGTAACTATATTGGTGTTTGTCTGTTTGTCCCTGCACGCTGACATTTTGCCTTTCAGGTTCACCAGCAGTGGTGGGTGAGCAGTTGGCCAGTAGTTCTGTCCCAAAGGATTATAGTCAGTGGGTTCCATCGGGCTGGTAGATGGTCACTTCCAGAGTTCCCCAGGGTTCCATTTTAGGGCCACTTTCCTTTCATGTTTATGCAGATGACTTGCATGCAGGACTAGAAGATGTTCTGAGCAAGTTTGCTGATAAGACCAGATGAGGAGGTGCTGTTGCCTCCACTGAGGGTGGAGAGGACTTGCAGAGAGATGTGGACAAGTGAGAGAAGTGGGTATCAGTTGGTACTAAGCACCAAGTGCATAACGCATAACAAGAACAAGTGCCTGATTGTTCACCTGGGTATGGGCAACCCTGGACATAAACACTGTCTGTATATTGGACACATGAGAGACGTCTGACTGAAAAGGATTGGGGGTTCTGCTCAACATAAAATTTTAAGTGAGTCAGCAGTGTGCCCAGCCAGCCAAGAAGGCCAACAGTCCCCTAAAGTGCATCAAACAATTTATTGCCAGCTGGGTGGGAGAAAGGTTTGTCCCTCTCTGCTCTGCATTGCTACAGCCTCACCTGAAGCACTAGGTGCACTTCTGGGCAATGCAGAACATAAAGGACATCAAACTATGGGAGAGTGTGCACAGGAGGGCACTGGAACTGAGAGATCTGAAGTTCAGAGTTTCACTGGGATTGACTGCTTGTTCAGACTGGGCCCTTCTCACACCCCACATCCTGTGATGAGACACAGGGCGCATGTGGGATATGAACTTTAACAGCATCCTTGCACCACATGCAAATGCTTTTCCCAGTGCTTCAGTGTTCCACCACCCATTGCTTTCAACATAGTTTTCAACACCCCATTGTATCTTTTAATTTTACCAGAAGCTGGTGCATGGTAGGGGATATGATAAATCCACTCAATGCCGTGAACTTTGGCCCAAGTATTTATTAAGGGAATTTTTGAAATGTGTCCCATTATGAGACTCAGTTCTTTCTGAGGTGTCATGTCTCTATAGGACTTGTTTCTAACAACCCAATATTGTGTTTCTGGCAGCAGCATGGGGTACTGCGTATGTTTCAAGCCACCCAGTGGTTGCTTCCACCATGGTAAGCACAAAACGCTTATCATTATGAGATCCTGGTAAAGTGACATCATTCACCTGTCACTCCTCCCCATATTTATACTTTTGCCTTGGCCTTCCCCCCAGAGAGGCTTCATATTCTTGGCTTGTTTAATTATGGCACATGATTCACAGTCATGAATAACCAGTGCAATAGCATCCATAGTTAAGTCCACCCCTCAGTCTCTAGCCCAATTATATGTTATGTCCATTCCTTGATGGCCTGAGGTCTCATGGAACCATCAAGCTTGAAAAAATTCACTCTTGTTCTGCCAGTCCAAGTCTATTTGAGCCACCTCAATTCTGGCAGCTCGATCTACCTGATGGTTGTTTTGTTGTTCTGCAATAGCCCGACTCTTGGGCAAGTGTGCATCCACGTGACACACCTTTACAATCATATCTTTTTTTTGAGCAGTTATGTTTTTCTACAGTTCAGCAGCCCAAATAGGTTTACACCTCCGTCGCCAGTTATTTTGTTCCCACTGCTGTAACCACCCCCTTAAGGCATTTGCCACCATCCATGAGTCAGTATAAAGATAAAGCATTGGCCATCTCTCCCGTTCAGCCACATCTAAGGCCAGCTGGACAGCTTTTACCTCTGCAAACTGACTTGATTCTCCTTTACCTTCAGTGGCCTCTGCGACCTGTCGTGTGGGGCTCCAAACAGCAGCTTTCCATCTCCGATGCTTCCCTACAATATGAAATGATCCATCAGTGAAAAGAGCATATTTCTTTTCATTTTCTGGTAGTTCGATGTATGGTGGGGCCGCTTTAGCACATGACACCTCTTCTCCTGGTGATGTTCCAAACTTTTTATCTTCAGGCCAGTTCATGATCACTTCTAAAATTCCTGGACGATTGAGGTTCCCCATCCGCGCTTGTTGTCTAATCAGTGCAATCCACTTGCTCCAGGTGGCATCAGTAGCATGATGGGTGGAGGGAACCTCCCCTTTCAACATCCGGTTCATCACTGACAGTTGAGGTGACAGAAAGAGCTGCATTTCAGTACCAGCTACTTCAGAAGCAGCCCGAGCCCCCTCATACGTGGCTAAGATCTCCTTCTCAGTTGGAGTGTAGCACTCTTCAGACCCCTTGTACGCTCAGCTCCAAAATCCCAGGGGTCAGCCTTGGGTCCCTCCTGAGGCTCTTTGCCACAAACTCCAAGTGGGACCTTTCTCCCCAGCAGCAGTATAGAGAATGTTCTTTACATCCTGTCCAGTCCGTACTGGCCCCAGGTCCACGGCACAGGCTATCTCCTGTTTAATCTGTTCAAAAGCCTGCTGCTGCTCTGGGCCCTATGCAAAATCATTCTTCTTCTGCATCACCTGATAAAGGGGGCTTACAATGAGGCTGTAGTTTGGAATGTGCATCCTCCAAAAGCCCACTGCACCCAGGAAAGACTGTGTCTCTTTCTTGCTAGTTGGTGGAGACATGGCAGTGATTTTGTCGATCACTGTTGGGATGTGATGACATCCATCCTGCCACTTTATACCTAAGAACTGAATTTCCTGGGCAGGCCCTTTTACTTTGCTTCACTTAATAGCAAAACTGGCTCATAGAAGAATTTGAATTATTTGCTCTCCAGCACAGCAGCACTCAGTGGGGGTGTGACCTCATTCAGGCCATGGTAGTCTACTGTCAGCCTCCATTCTCCACTGGCTTTACGCACTGGCCATATGGAGCTGTTAAAAGGTGAGTGAGTTTTACTGATCACTCCCTGATTCTCCAACTGGCGAATCAAATCATGAATGGGGAGCAAGGAATCCCTGTTGGTGCGATACTGCCGTCTGTGCACTGTCTTTGTAGCAATCGGTACCTGCTGCTCTTTTATTTTTACTCGTAGCAGCCTCACAACAGACGGGTCCTCTGACAGGCCAGGTAAAACAGACAGCTGCTTAATGTTGTCCATATCTACAGCAGCGATTCCAAAGGCCCATCGATACCCCTTAGGATCCTTGAAATGCCCCCTTCTGAGGTAATCAATACCAAGTATGAACGGAAACCCTGGGCTACTCACATAGGATGTTTTTTCCAGTCTTTACCAGTGAGGCTTATTTCAGCCTCCAACACAGTCAATTCTTGAGAGATATCCAGAAATATGGATTGATTCTTTCCCTTCATGACTGGAGGGCACTAGGGTGCACTGTGCACCGGTATCCACCAGTGCCTTATATTTCTGTGGTTCTGATGTGCCAGGCCATCAAATCCACACAGTCCAATAAACTCTATTATCCCTTCCACTCCCTTGACTGAGGGCAGGGCCCCTCTATTGGTTACCTGTGATAACTGGAGCAGCTGTACTGGTGGTTGGACTGTTTTGTAGTTCTCTCACCCGTGCTCATAGTACAGGAGTAGGCTGGTCATGCCACTTCCTCATGTCTTCTCTGTGGTCACGTAGGTAACGCAACAAGGAAACATGCAGTGCAATTCACTGTTGTTCCTTGCTCGATCTGGAAAGCGCTTGTGTCTAATAGCTGAGATTTTTAATGATACACATGAAGGCTTTATGATCGTTAATGGCTTTACGATCTCTCGCCTTCAACTGAAGCAGCAGCTAGGCCAATTACCAAGTGACACCAAGGAGATGAAGTGGCAAAATGGCGATTTATTGAAACAGACACATCCTTATATAACCTACGCCTTTTTGTCTACACCCACTGTATTACACGTCACTAAGATTCTTCCAGAATATGGGGAAGGGCCTGTCACATCACAACAAGCTACCGTCCCAGCTGTCCCAACAGCGAAGCAACCAGGTAACAAGAGATTCATTCTGGTGCCGTGTGAACTCCTTTCTTACGCCTTTGATTTCAGTCATCTTCAGGGGTCGACAAACAGTAACAGAGATTTCCTCCTCATCACTCTCTTCTTCATGACACTTTTCCTTTTGCCTTTCTCGGTACTGATCCAGACCTGTCACCTGGATCTTCTGTTGCCTCCTCCTCCACTTCTTTTTTCCGTTCTAGACGTGAGGACATCCATTTCCATTTCTTGCCTTCCACAAGGGCAACTGATATTGTTACTGGTGCCTCCTGTGACTGATCAAAATTGACTTGGGGATTTCCCTTTTTGGCTTGAACCTCAGCTCGGAAACTCTCTCTTTTCGGAACAGTGTTATATAGAGCACGGTAAGCACAATTCAAGCCCCAAATAAGTCATACCCCCTTAGATCTATCTAGGCTGCACCATCCCTGACTCAAATACTGGCTTAGTTTCTCGGGATCCCATAGGTGTTCAAGAGTTAAATCCCATGACATTGCAGGCCCCCACGTGTTGGGAACCTGAAGGTAAAGGTCAGCGTTCTAGGACAAACAACCACACACCAATATAGTTAAATATAGCTGTGTCCATCTATTGCCTTAAAAGCCGTACTTCTATAGCAAAGAAACAAGGGTGTTCAAAAATCACACGCACTAATTGGAAGAAAGCTTCTGCAATAAGAACCCTAAAACCCCGCTTTAAATCCACGAGCCTTTCATTCTTTTCCTAAAGGTGTCCTTGGTTCTCATGCTGTTTATCCTGCTCCGCAGCTGCTGCTCTGTAAAGTGCTTTTCTTGATCCATGGCAGCTGCTCTGTAAAATTCTTCTTGTATTACAACAGAATGGCAGTTCCCTGGGGTCTCCAGCACACCCCCAGCCAGCTGGCAAATGCTGCTGAGGACCTTTAGGAAAGACATGCCCTGGGTAGTGACAATGTCCACTGGACAACTGTGAGCCCCACAATGGGTCTCGTACCTGTGTGCCACCTTCTGAACACCAGTAGTACGGTGTAGATGCAAGGCCCAGCCAGGCAAAATCAAAACATGCTTCTGGAAGGGGATGCTTTCTGAAGAGTCTTTACACTAATGAGAGGACGACAAACATTCACTCAGCTAACTCCAAATCTCTGTGCCTTTGCAGGCCTAGGGTCTTGTTTGGTTCACAGAGACATGGTGGGTTGATTCTCAGCTCTGTACTGTAGCAAATGGGGTACAGATTCTGCATGACGGATGGGCAAGGAAGAAGAGAAAAGGCTGCTGCCATCCATGAGAGGGCACTGAGCTCTGCCTGGGGATGGCAGAGGAGCCAGCTGAGAACTGATGGAAAGGGCTCAGAGAGGAGAGCGGCAGATTCTGTTCCTTGCTTCCTGATCAGGAAGAACAAGAAGAGGGGACAGGCAGGAATCTGAGTTACAGCTGGGATGGAATTGTTTTCTTCAGACTGTCTGCTGTAGTGCAGTGTTTTGGTTCTTGGAGAAAACCATTGATAACACTCTGATGTTTACAGCTGCTGCTAAGCAGTGTTGTACAGAGCCAAGGCCATGGTCAGTGGAGGGCACATGGAGCTGGAAGGGAACAGAGTGAGGACAGCTGACTGAAAGTGGCCAAAGGGACGTTCTCTATCAGCTGACAGCAAGCAGAAATTGTATTGAAAGGGGTGGGAGTTCATCTCAGTCTCTTCACTGCCCAGGGTCCAGCTGAGCATCAGTCTGGTGGTGCTGAGCAAGTGCTTGTGCATCAGTTGTTACATACAATTCCATATCAATGGATATATAGTGATAACTATTACTCCTCTTCTTTTATCTCTCTTAGTAAACTGCTTTGTTACAACCCACAAGTTGTACTTTTTTCCCCCCAATTCTCATCCCCATCCCACTGGGAATTGGGCAGTGCACAAAGAACTGTGTGCTGCTGAGCCACATGTTGGGTTCAACAACCACCATCATTTTGGTGCCTGATGTGAGACTACAAGGGTTGAGATAGCAGCACATCTGTCCTGAGCAGATAGGGCTTTGTGGGAGCTGGAGAAGTGCAGGCCATGGTGCTGATATGTGTGGATGTGCTCCCTATGTGTGGAGCTTGTTGAGTTTTCTCATGAAGCTTCACTGCACAGCTCCTTACTTGGTGCTTGGATGCTGTATTAGGGTATTTATTTTGCTATGCTGTTTGACCTCAGTTTGTAGCATAATAAAATTGACAGCTGAGAAAGTGAAGTTTTGTGCGCATTCAGCTCTGTGGTCATCTTTGGGTTTTAGAAGTAATATTGTCGAAATAATAAGGAATTACACAATTTACAGTGTCGCCTCTATGAGCCCGGGGGTGTTCAAGGAGTGACTGGATATTGTGTTGAGGGACATGGTTTAGTGGGAGCTCTTGGTAATAGGTGAACGGTTGGACTGGATGATCTTTTAGGCTTTTTCCAACCTTGGTGATTCTATGAATCTATGATTGAGGTTAAACAATTATTCAGGAATATCACTGAGAGATCTGCCCCAAGGTGAGAAGGCTCGGCATGGCAGGGGGTGTGGGACAGTCTGGGCAGCTGCCTGGAGCGGTGGGCACCCCCAGGGCTTTGGAACTTCATCTCTGAGCAACTGCAGGATCCTGAGAAACTGGTAGAATATTGGGGGCAGTTCTGCTGTGGCTCTGGTAATCCCCAAGATACACACATGACTGCAGTGTGCCAGATCCAGAGAGCTGGATCTGCTGACAGTGCTGCAGCCTCTGCAACTCCTGGCACAGACCCTGCAGCAGATCCAAGGTTTTGCTACATGCCCTGCGGTTGCTCCAAGCTCTGGGACAGATCCCACTGTCACTCCACCCCTCATAATGAGCTCTGCAGTCACTCCTGCTACAGGTCCTGTAGCTGTTCCAAGTATTTTGATAAGAAAGTGAAACAAATGCCTCCCAAGGGAGCTGCACTGTGCCAGGAGGTTCAGCCCTGTGGTTACTCCAACCCCTCCAATGAGCCCAGTGGCTGCTCCAACATAGTCACAGGTCCTGTGGTGATTCCAGCTCTGGCAATGAACTCTGAGGTCGCTTCAAGTCCAGCAACAGCCTGAAAGTCAGTACAGCTCCTACAGTGAACCCTATGGCTGTTAAAACCCCTGCAACTAGTCCTGGACTTGCAAACAGATGCACATAGGGATTAGTTCATATATGTTTGCAACTGCATATGTTGTATATGCGTGAAGATACACTAAGTATAATATATATATATATATGTATAAATACATTTGTCATGATTATTATCTTTTTCTTTTTCTCTTTATCTCAACCCATAAACCTTAAACCACAGCACTGCCCGAAGTCACTTACTGATCACATTGGGATTATTCAGTCTGATCCGGTCATGCACTGAAGAGCACCAGAAGATCTTGAGGACTTCTCAGGGAGCAGCTCCTGAGGTATATTCCTTACACCAGCTTTGGAAGAGACATCCAGTTCTCTGGTCCTGACCTGAAGGGGCCCTCTTGTTATGGCAGTGCCAGCAAGGAGACCAGCTCTGACAGACCTGTTCATATTGCTAACAACTGACTGCAGCCCCAGAGTGCTACTGTAGAGACAACAGGACTGTTGTGAGACACACAGGACCTTCAGGCCTGCACAAATGAGAGGACTTGAGAGCACTGTGGCAGTGTAAATGGAGCAGGAATGAAAAGAGCATGTTGTGCTGCTATCTGCGGCTCTACCTCCCCCAGTCCCAGAGAAGGTAGGAAGACAGAAAAGCTAAGGAAAAGTTTACTTTGAAAGTATTTATTTATCTCTTAACCTATTCAGGGAATCTGGTTCCACATTTACACAAGTTATTGGAGTGAGAAAATGGAAAGGAGGTAGGAAGGAAGTGAAATAATTTGCAACATTTTTTTCAGAATGCTGTATAAAACACAATCAAACAACCAAATATGCATAAAACATAAATAACAATCACTGGGAATCCTGTGAGAAAGTTGTGCATTTTATGGAAGCTGGAATAGTGCTTATTGCAACACCTTCCTGAGAGCGTGCTTGATCTCCTGGTTCCTCATGCTGTAGATAATAGGGTTCAGTGTTGGAGGCACCACCGAGTACAGAACTGCCATCATCAGGTCCATGGTTGGGGATGAGAGTGATGGGGGCTTCAGGTAGGTAAAAGCAGCAGTGCTGACAAACATGGAGACCACAGCCAGGTGAGGGAGGCATGTGGAGAAGGCTTTGTGCCGTCCCTGCTCAGAGGGCATCCTCAGCACAGCAAGGAAGATCTGCACGTAGGACACAACTATGAAAACAAAGCACCCAAATACTAAACTGACACCTAAAAAGATAAACACAACTTCCCTGAGATTTGATTCTGAGCAGGAGAGCTTGAGGATCTGGGGGATTTCACAGAAAAACTGGTTCACAACATTGCCTTGGCAGAGAGGCAGTGAAAACGTACTGGCAGTGTGCAGCAGGGAATAGAGAACCCCAGTGCCCCAGGCAGCTGCTGCCATGGTGGCACAAGCTCTGCTGTCCATCAAGGTCCCGTAGTGCAGGGGCTTGCAGATGGCAACGTAGCGGTCATAGGACATGATGGTGAGAAGGGAATACTCTGCTGAGAGGAAGAAGGAAAAGAAAAAGAGCTGTGCAGCACATCCTGTGTAGGAGATGGCCCTGGTGTCCGAGAGGGCGTTGGCCATGGCTTTGGGGAGAGTGGTGGAGATGCAGCCCAGGTCAAGGAGGGCCAGATTGAGGAGGAAGAAGTACATGGGGGTGTGCAGGCAGCGGTCGCAGGCTACGGCTGTGCTGATGAGGCCGTTGCCCAGGAGGGCAGCCAGGTAGATGCCCAGGAAGAGCCAGAAGTGCAGGAGCTGCAGCTGCCGCGTGTCTGCCAACGGCAGCAGGAGGAACTCGCTGATGGAGCTGCTGTTGGGCATCTGCTGTTCCTGGGCTTGGAGTCCTGCTCAGAGTACAGAAGATAATGACAAGTCCAGACCATTCTCAGAGACACTCCTCCTGCTATACTATGAAATGTTTTTATTCTCTTACAACAGTGTACATTTAACACCATTACTTGCATTTAATTTCATGTATTTCAACATTCCTTAAGCAGAAGCAGCATATGGAGCTCTAACCTTCCTCTTATTTTCTTATGCCTTCTCCCTGGATATTTTCATCTGTTTCATGTCTCATATCTTTACCCCAAGTGCTCTTAGAGCCCTTTACCCCAGCTTCTGTGGCATTCAGTTTCAGTTAGAAAATGCTGCCTGTTTGTAGGATAAGTGAATTATTCATGCCTACAGAAAATGATGATAATTCCATCCTTCGAGAAAGGGGAGACTGAAAGCACATCATGTGTGACTGTTCACAAAACAAGCAATTGATTGACGAAAAATTCTCAGAACTCTTATTGCCCCTTTTAGATTTCTGACTCCAAAGCTCTTTGCCTCAGAACAGGAAATGGAAACCCCCTGCCTTGGCTCTCCTCTTGCGAAGTGCCCTCACAAACATTCAGTTGTGCAATGGATCTGTGATCCCCCTGCCCCAGGCAGCAGCTGTGGCAGCACAAGCCCTGCCGGGGGGCTCCTTCCCCCCACCTGTCTCCCCGCAGCGCCCTGGGCAGCTCCCCGGGCAGGCTGAGTGCTGAGCCTGGCAGGCGGCAGAGTCCCATACCCGGCACACAGCCCCTGGGGCACAGCAGGGACCCTGCTCTGCAGGACAGCCCTGGGCACCCGTCTCAGCTGGAGCAGAAAGCTTTTTCCACAGTAAAGAAACATGCAGTGCCTGCAGTCAGATCTCCTATGGCATGTCCCAGTTATAGTTATCCCTTAATTAAAAGCAGCTCATGGTCAGCTGTGAGACTTACCCTGTCATGGTCTGTGAGCAATGCTCCTGCAGTGAGCTCACAGCCCGCTCACACCACACACATCCTGCAAGCTCTCTCCAATTTCTCTCCTCTCCTTCTGTCACCTGCAGGCTGTGCTGTGCACAAGAGCTGCTCCTGGGCACAGCTGTCTCACTGCAGCTCTGCCCACTTTTATGAGCTCCCTGTGTCCCAGGAGCCTGGACAAGCAAGCAGCAGATTATGTCATTTTTATCCTTCCCACTGGTGTCCCCTGACACATCCCTGGGTCTTCATGGCCAACAGCTCCTGAAAGACAACAGCATCATGACTGTGCTTTGAAATCCACTCAATTAACCACCACATGTCCAGTGGTCAGTGACTGATTGGAGACATATGGGGAGTGCTCCCAGAGTTCGTTTGATGAAACAATAAGGGCACCCAGACAAGGAAGGCGAGGTTTGTACTTTCTCTGTGCAGGACAGTGATCCAGCTGAGGCAGTGCAGGAGTCTCATCCGTTGACAGAAATCCTGGAGCTGAAATGGGATTCAGCTCCCTACACACCCACAGGAGCTGGGATTCCTCTGGTTCAGTTCAGAAGTGCACAAGGAGTTGCCTGCATGTGAGCTCCTGCTCTGAGTCCTCGGTCCTTCAGCTGGGAGGCAGCTGCTCACACACAGACACTGGGTGATGCCCAAGGTGCCTGGGCTGCTCCTGATGTGTGCCAGTGCTTGTAAACCGTGTGGGAAATCCCTGAGACAGACAGCTCCTTCCTGGGCTTCAGCTGAGGGCCAGAGAGGGGATAGCACTGGCTGTCTGGTGAATTCACATGCAGCTACAAGAGCAGTACAGGGCCTTCAGCAAAGCCATGCCCATGGTGTGTCCGTGCTGCTACGTCACCTCCAAGACCCACGATCGGTCTAATGTTTGTGTGCCACCTTCTGCACACTGATACCATAGATGAGCTATCCAGTCAGGCTATGTCCAGTGATGCTTTTCAATTAGGATGTTTACTTCTGTGGTTTTGCACTAATGCAAACACCAACAAGCAGTAAGCTAGAAATCTTGATAGAGCTGCTGGCCTGAGCTCCTGTTTGGACCATGGGGACACAGTTTAATGGCTTCCACAACTGCACTGTAGCACAAGGGGGATACCGAGTCTTTAGGATGGATGGGTGAGGAGACAAGGAAGAGCGACTGCCCTCTGTGAGAGTGCACTGAGCTCTGCCTGGGGATGGCAGAGCAGACAGGTCAGAGCTAATGGAAATGGCCAACAGAGGAGACCATCAGTGTCTTTTCTTGTCTTCCTGATCAGGGAGAGTCAATGGAAGGTGCCCTCTGCAGACAGATGGGAATCTGATATTGTCTGTCCCTTGTCCCATTTGGTGGCCTTTGTCACTCCATTATCTGCGGCAGGGACAGCACAGCAGGGCATGTGGCATCCAGCAGATCCATGGAGAGCACAGATGGCAGCTTCTTGACCAAGCCATGGAGGAACCAAAGAGGAGAGGTGCTCTGCTGGATCTCATACTCTCCGGCATGGAAGGACTTGTGGGAACTGTGAATGTCAAAGGGGCATCAGTCCATGTGCAAGATGCAAATGTATCTCTTTTAATTAATTTATTTATTTTGAGGCTGTAAGCTTAATAGTTGATCATAAATGTCAATAAAACTGAAACAAATAATTGAAAACAAAGATGGAAATCAATGAAAATGTGTTAACCCTTCTCAACATGAAAAATTCTCATGAGTCTTGTTCCATTTTAAGTTGTAAATATGAATCTTTGAGGTGATTTGATGTCTTTTCTTTTCTTTTACTGAAACTACAATGTTTTCCAGAACTGTGTTCGCTGGACACAAATGTCTTCAGATTCAGAGACACAGACAGCGGTGCCAGTGCCAATGCCCTGTGACTACAGCCCGGTGCCCAGCACTACTCTTCCCTGCTGCCTATATGATGTGCCTCATCCTCCAAGTTTTTTCAGCTCTCCTAAAGAAATGGCCATGGTTAAGGGCATGTTTTCAGCAGGCCATTTGGGCACAAACTACTCCCACTGCCCTCCAGATTTCTCCATCCCTTGCTCTTTGTTAAGTCAGATACCTCCCAATTATCTGTCTGATTTCTGACTTTCAGGGGGATTACTGGAATTTGTTCCATCTCCCCAAAGTCTGATGGAATGTGTTGTCAACTCCTTCACTGTGATTTGATCTATCCCTTCCTATCTCTTCTTTTTCTTTTTCTTCTTATACTTTTTCTTTTTCTCAATCACTGTCTCTTTTTTATTAAGGCACGAAGTCTGAAAGATGTTCATTAATGTCAGTAAAAGTGAAAAACAGAGTTGGAGACAAAGATAGAAATCAATGAGAATGTGTTAACCCATCTCAATGTGTGAAATACTCACAAGTCCTGATCAATTTTAAGTTGATACCTCTCAACTACCTGGCTGATCTATCCCAGGGAGATTACTGGAATTTGCTCCATCTCCCAGAGTCTGATGGCCTCTGTTGTCAACTACTTCACTGTGATTCAATCTATCCTATCCTGCCTCAGTATAAATCATTTCTTTTAAAAGTATTCCATATGAAAGACAAACTTCAATAGATGCAGCTTGAACATGGCATGCAGTTGATCACTGTGTTTTACTGTTCATTCAATTGCATCACCTTTCTTTCCATTTGCTGGCCAGATAAAAAAGAGAAATCTTTCCTTTTCCACGTGCAGCTGGTTCTCTGAGGAAGCCAGTGGAAGTTGGTGCAAAGCAGTTTTAACACTGAGCGGATGAATGCAGAGGAGAAGAGTGATGTGAGGAAAAGTGATGCAAGTCCCATAAGTCCATTGTGAGCAGAAATTGGGTGGGGAGGTTGAGAAGGACCTTTGTCAACACAGTAACAGTACAGAACTCATTGGGACATCCTGGATTGGTATCAGTTGCACAGTGCTGCTTTAAACCCAGCTATAAATAAAGAGACAATAAATTTATAATGGATTCTTTCTCTTTAAGCTCTCTCCAGATATCCCTCCTTTTTGCTGAACAAGTTCTGATAACCTGAAGAAGATAACAAGATGGCATAAGGCACAGGAGATTCTTTAGGTTATAATGGGCCACAGGGCACATTTGATGCTGAGTCGATCAACCTCCAGTGCAGAGAGAAGTTTGCACAGAGTGCTCAACAAGACAAAGTCAGAAGTAACAGTGAAGTTTCTTGGAGTATTAATGGGCCCACTGAGGAACATTAACAAGCAAGCTTCCCAAGGGACTTGTTAGAGAAGATAACTGGAAGCCATGACTAAAGGCAGGCAAAGGCACTGGCATGCTAAGAAACCTCTCCTTTGCCTTACAAAGCAGACAGGTCAAGCCCTGATTGCAAGACCAGTGGTAGAGTGATCCTGTATCTCATGTTGGCTCCTGGCATTTCCTGGGGCAATGGGTTGGAGGTCTGTATGATGTTAAATGAAAGACATGGGGACAGAAGATCCCAGGCTCTACATGTGGTGCAAGGACGCTGTGAGGTTCATGTCCCATATGAGACCTATGTTTCATTGCAGGATGTGGGATGTGAGAAGGGCCCAGTCTGAACAAGCAGCCAATCCCTGTGAAACTGAACTTTATATCTCTCAGTTCCAGTGCCCTCCTTTGCACATTCTCCCAGAGTTTGAAGTCCTTTATGTTCTGCGGTGCCCAGAAGTGCACCTAGTGCTGCTAGTGAGGCAGTAGCAATGCAGAGCAGAGGGATGATCCTTTCCCTCACCCAGCTGGCAATAAGTTGCTTCATGCACTCCAGGGGACCGTTGGCTTTCCTGGCTGCCTGGGCACACTGCTGACTCACATTCAGTGTGATGCTGACCAGCACCCCAATCCTTTCCAGTCAGAATCCTCTCCAGTGTCCCATATCCAGTCAGTGTGTATGTCCAGCGTTGCCCCTACCCAGGTGCACTTGTTCTTGTTATACTTTATGCACTTCGTGCTTAGTACCAATTGGTACCCACTTCTCTGACTTGTCCACATCTCTCTGCAAGTCCTCTCCACCCTCAGTGGAGGCAACAGCACCTCCTCATCTGGTCTTATCAGCAAACTTGCTCAGAACATCTTCTAGTCCTGCATGCAAGTCATCTGCATAAACATGAAAGGAAAGTGGCCCTAAAATGGAACCCTGGGGAACTCTGGAAGTGACCATCTACCAGCCCAATGGAACCCACTGACTATAATCCTTTGGGACTGACCTACTGGCCGACTGCTCACCCACCACATTGTGTTTCCGTCTAGCCATATGCAGAACATTCTGTCCAGAAGGTTGTTGTGAGAAACAGTATCAAAATCTCCACTGGAATCCTCAAGGATTACATCAACTGGCTTCCCTTGCTCAACTAAACGGATAACTGTGTCACAGAATGAGCTTAAATTAAACAGGACCTTCGCCTCACAAACTTGTGTTGGCTGCAACCAATGACAGAATTGTCCTTCAGCTGTTTTTCCATAACTCCCACCATCATTTTCTCCATAATTTTACCAGGCTCTGGACTGACAGGTCCATAATTGCCCATGTCATCTTTCTTGCTCTTCCTTACAACGAGACAACATTTGCCAGCTTCCTGTCAGCTGGCATGACCCTAGACTTCTTTAGATGCAATTGAAATGAGAGCCCAGAGCACACTAAGGTGTCATCATTGAAAGAAAGTAGATGTGCCATAGCTTTGCAATGCCTTTAACTCCAGAGTATGCCACAAATGGAGCAGAGGGGAAGATTTGCTTCTTCTGTAGTGAACTCATTCATTTGGTAAGCAGAATAACACTACCTGATACATGGGGACTGTGTCTCTGCTCTGCTCTGCTCAGCTCACAGGGCAGCGGTCCGGCAGGGTGTTGCTCTCATGTCAATGCAGGTAAACTCACTTTAACCCTTTTTCCTCTGTAAATGCTTTTTCTATTTCTATGCTCAGATACACTTCCACATTCCCTCAAGTACACTTTCATATATCATTAACAATTACAATTTCTTATACCAACAAAACAATTTGTCAAACAGTACAGTTCTTCAGTTCACATAAACTCCCTTAATACAGTCTGTATTCTTCAGCTATAAACACTGTGCCACAGAACCAGCACTGATTGAACCACCTCCCTCACACACTTCCTCGCAAGCAGTACATAGTATTACATAAATGGGTTGACACTCATTGGTCGGGTGGAATGTACACCTCTCCTCAGGACCATCTTATTAATCTACAGAGTACAAACTCCTGTCTTCTTACATACAAGCAGAAAGTACTTATGAGTGGACAGACAACACAGTCTTTCACTTTGTCCGTGTCTGGCCATTTCCCTCACAGGAGGAAGGAAACATGGATCGGGACTCGGCACTCACCCTGCAGCTGTTCTGGGTCTCACTCACACCACACTCACTCTGACATTTAGATCAAAAACCATGGTTTATTCATACTACACAATGCTGACAACGTTTTCTAGCTGGAATCTTAATAACACTCATACTCTGGTCGACCAGTTGCATACGTTAATGTTTTTCCCAGAGTCGTCTTGACACACGGTACCAAACACTTAAAGCAGATGATAATATTGAACATACAACCTATAAGCCCCATGATTACACCTTGGAGAACCCAGGCTACCATTTGACAGGCTATCCACTATATCCCATACCCGTAGGAGAGACCAACCTAGGTCCTTCCTATTGCCAACCACCTGGGAGAGAGTATTTGTTCTTGTTTCCATTCATATGACATACAGTTCCCTTTCATAGGAACTCACCCAAGGAGTCTTCCTACCCCAGCTGGCAACCAAAGCCATGAGCTCACCTCCCTGGGAGCAGCACGTATGGCTGTAAACTGTGTAGGATGTCTCCTCAAGACATATGGGCTCCACTTACCATACACATACCTGGTCCACCTATGGGTGGTCCTTGTCTGTCCCTGCAGTGATCAGGTGAGGAAGGGAGTCCTTCAGAGAAATCTCAGGGTGCGCCAAAAGTGTCTCCCTCTCAGCTGGTCCTGCAGCGAACAGAGCTGGTCCCACCTGGGCCGCCAAATTGACTACGGGAATTGAACTCTATAACCTCTATAACTGATACAGTCTCCCATGACATACTTATACCAAAGTTGAGGAAGTATGGGATAGATGAGCGGATAGTGAAGTGGGTCGAGAGGGACCTGGGCGTCCTGGTGGACGATGCATTGGCCATGAGCCAGCAGTGTGCCCTTGTAGCCAAAAAGGCCAATGGCATACTGGGGTTTATTAAAAAGAGCGTGTCTAGCAGATCGAAGGAGGTGATCCTCCCCCTCTACTCTGCCCTGGTGAGGCCTCATCTGGAATATTGTGTCCAGTTCTGGGCTCCCCAGTACAAAAAAGACAGGGATCTCTTGGAAAGAGTCCAGCGGAGGGCCACTAAGATGGTGAAGGGCCTGGAGCATCTCCCCTATGAGGAGAGACTTATGGAACTGGGTCTGTTTAGCCTTGAGAAAAGAAGGCTGAGAGGGGACTTGATCCAGGTCTATAAATATTTGAGGTGTGGGGGGCAAAGAGGTGAGGCGAGACTCTTTTCAGCAGTGTGTGGAGACGGGACAAGGGGAAACAGACAGAAACTGGACCATAGAAAATTCTGCACTAATGTGTGCAATAACTTCTTTATGGTGAGAGTGACAGAGCACTGGAACAGGCTGCCCAGGGTGGTTGTGGAATCTCTTTCTCTGGAGATATTCAAGACCTGCCTGGATGCCGAGCTGTGCGACGTGGTGTAGGGAACCTGCTTTGGCAGGGGGACTGGACTCAGTGGTCTCTGGAGGTCCCTTCCAACCCCTACAATTCTGTGATTCTGTGAATATCATGGGGTGGTTTGGATGGGGAAAGACTACCCCTTTGAATGACCTTTTGTCAGGGCATGTCCTGGGATTCCTAGGATCCTCAAAATGCAGCACTGCTTCTGTCACTGAAAAATGGGGCCCTGTGTAGGACGGAGGGAGGGTCCATGAGTCCCTGGTCCACCTGACTGAGTATTTCCATGGTCTTAGCAAAGACATACTTACAACTTGAGAATGAGAGTTAGCTGCGTTCATGGTGGCATGGCCACTGCTGATGGCCTTGAACTGTCTGAACATAACTGAAGAGGCTCAGGGTGATGCAAATCAGCTATTGAATGACAGTGTTGAAAAACTGGAAAGACAGGTGGCAGTTTTGATGGGGAAAAAACCTAATTCAATCATTCTCCTATGGAAGATCAGGAACATCTCTCTGGAAGACCATGAGGACCCTGTACAGGGAATCTGTATAAAATGGACTCTGTAAATGAAGGCACTAATAGATCAGATTTTGAGGTTCCATTTGGACTAGATCTATTTGAGATCTGACTGATTGTAACCCAAAAATGAAAAAAAAAATAAATAAATGCAGGATAGGCTGGTGGGAGTGCCCTGACCAGTGTCCAACCCCCCAAACCCTGCTGCCCATAATACAGCAGCTGAACTGATGGATATAGTACAGTGGTTTAGACAGAAACCAAGAGAGCATGCCAGCATAGCTGCTCTGGTTATGGGACATGGAGGCAGAAAGCGCTGTGGTGAATGGACTGGAAATTTCAAAACTGACATCCATTACTACTCACCCTGCCCTCAGGCAAAGACTGTATGCTCTCTCCAACATAATGAGGATATATGTGTGTCATATGACATGGCCAAATAAGAATGACATACCGTTAAATATCAGCCTGTGGTCCTCTATGGAGGACTAACAAAATTATATTAGAGAATTAGGCATGAAAGAGGCAATCTATGAAGATGATTTTGAGAGCCCTGTCAATAAATTTTTCATCAGGAACGAGGGATCTCATCCTACAGCCATCACCTTTACATCAGGATGGGTCTATGTTATCCATACTGAACCCCCCAGTGGCCCTCAGGTGCTGTAATACAACAGGCTGCCCAATATATGGAGAGACAAGAGTGCCTATGGCCAGATGCAGGCTCTGAATGGTGGTGGAAAGGTCAGAGAACCATCTGCTGCCATGACTCAGGCATCCAGCCCCTAAGGTAATCCAGTCTGGACCCATTAGGGTCTTGAGACAACAAATGTTTAAAGACCAGATTAGAGCAGGAGTTCAGTTTAAAAAGATAGATGGACAGCATAATCAGGAAAAAATATCTGTTAAAGAGGCCCAAGCACTGAGTATTTTCAGTCCAACCTTTTCAGGCAAACTAGATGTGAATGTAACTCAAGAAGGGTCTGGATGGGGGCTCTGGCAGAGCCAGAGTTCTTTGTGAACCCCTATGAGGTTTTGGTCACAGGTTTGGCATGGAGCAGAATAAAGATACATCACAGTTGAAGAGCATTTATTGGCTACCTATTCTACACTACAGGTGGTAGAACCAGTAACTCAGATTTCAGAGGCTATCGTTCAAACAACTAGGCCAGTCCAGGGGTGGGTAAAAGATCTAACACACATCTCTATGATGGGGGTGGCCCAATCACAAGCAGTGGTGCGCTCAGTTGTTCTGCTTGCCTGCTCCTCAAGGAGTTAGGAGAAATCTATGCCTGTTGCGTGTTTCGAGTGCATGCGCAATGCCATGTGGAGGGCTTATCACAATAAAGATTGGCGGATTTGCTGCGTAGACCGGTCAGAACTCAGATCTGCGTTGTGCTTCCTGCGGCACCAAACGCCCAACAGTGGCAGTTCCGTGTATTGGCCAGCAGGTGGCAGCAGAGACCACGGAAAGAACGTCTGCGGGACAGACCCTGGGGATCCGTTCCCTTTTGATTATAGGGGAAGAACACAAAGATGGAAGAGGAGGGAAGGGGGAAAAAAAAAAGAAAAAAAGAAAAAACCAAACCACAGCAAACAAATAAAAACTTCTCCAAACATAGCAAATGTGAATGTCTGTCAATAAATAAATGAGTAATTGAATTGATGTCCATTTCTCCTCCCCCCCACCCCCCTCAACTTCCGAGATGAAAAAACACCTGGTATCAATTGGACAGATGCACACAGTGAAGCCAGGGATGGTCTGAAACGCAAAGCAGCTGAGCAGCTTTTAGCAGAAAACAGAGTAGTAACAACTTCTGTACCTACATTCACCACTCTGAGATCCTGTCTGGGTCACCCAAGGCTTGTAAATAACCACTGGGTCGGTTCTGATGTCGAGTGATTTGTTGTCAGTTCTCTCATGGTTCTCCGGTCAGTTCTCCGGTGCCAGGATCTGCCACAGGGCATTCTGACCACGGGCATCATGTTTCTACGCTGCCGCCTGCATTTAACAGGCAATGGGACTGCCCAGCGTGTGCAAGGCAGCACCTCTTTCACACCACCAGAATGTTTAAAGCTGTTGGGATTGTTGTTAGCGTCCCATTAACACTGAGGCTAGAGATACCCTTAGGATTGACATTACTATTAGCATTACTTTGATGGTGCCCTATCTGGGTCATTTTCAGGGGATGTCAGGAGTAAGGCACAGTGTCAGGAGAAAAAGAACAGACTCTGTTACTTTATAAACGTGATAATAGAGAGAGTTCATTGAAAAAATACAACTCTTAAATAATACAAAGCATGCTTCTGATTGGACGCAGGTATCATCTGGGGTCTGATTAACATTACTTTTAAGGTAAAGATTATTGTTACCTTAATGATTGTTTTTTGGATTATGATCAGGGTTAAGGTTCCTTTTGCTACAAACTTCCAGCATCATTTTTGTTGTTACATTTGGAGTTAGAGACGATTTTAGAATCAGGGTAAGGGTTAGGATTAGAGTTACATTGCGGGTTATTGCTGTTATCTTTACAGCTCCTGTGAGGGTTGGGGTCTGGGTCAGGTGTTTAAAAAATGAAATGAAAAAAGCATAAAAAAAATATATTGAAAGCTTCAGATTTCCTTAATCTTTGTGGGAATCGTATAATGTGCAACTCAGATCTACCTCTTTGTGCAGTGACTGCCTGTAAATTTGCTAGAGCCTGATATAATATGGCCTTGTGCTTTCCGCTAACTCACCTTCATTTCATTTTCATTACATTTGCTTGGTAGTCAGATTTTGGTGTGTGGATATTTTAAAACAATCTAACCGACATTGGGTAAAAATTAAAAATAATTTAAAAAAATCACGACAGCATCAGTTGTATCAATTTTTATAGATAAGATAAAGAAGAGCAGTTTCCCTTAGTTTTCTGTGCCTCTTTATTTTCTTACCTTCTCCCCTTGTGTGAGAAACTCTCAAAGTCAAAGATTTCTAGTTAGGCAAAGATGGCAGCGATAGCAGCAGTGCTTATTCATTATTGCAATACTGTGCACACATCCCCTGTTGGCAAGGGAGAAACTGCACACCAGTCAGTGAAATCAATTCTGTTCTATGCCCTAAACCCAATGCAGGTGATGCTCTCATGGCTCTCATTCGTTGAGCATCTCAGGCTCACAGACTCCTTAAGACTGATGCTGGGCTGCTCCTGATGTGTGCCAGTGCTTATAAACCATGTGGGAAATCCCTGAGATAGACAGCTCCTTCCTGGGCATGAACTGAGGGCCAGAGAGGGGATAGCACCGGCTGTCTGGTGAATTCACATGCAGCTGCAAGTGCAGCACAGGGCCTTCAGCAAAGCCATGCCCATGGTGTGTCCGTGCTGCTACGACAGCTCCAAGACCTACGATAGGTCTAATGCCTGTGTGCCACCTTCTGCACACTGATACCATAGATGAGCTCTCCAGTCCGGCTATGTCCAGTGATGCTTTCCAGTGAGGATGTTTGCTCCTGTATTTTTGCACTAATGCAAACACCAACGCACAAGAAGCTAGAAATCTTGGTAGAGCGGCAGTCCTGAGCTCCTGTTTGGACCATGGGACACAGTTGAATGGCTTCCACAACTGCACTGTAGCACAAAGGGGACACAGAGACTTTAGGATAGATGGGCGAGAAGACAAGGAAGAGCGACTGCCCTCTGTGAGAGTGCACTGAGCTCTGCCTGGGGATGGCAGAGCAGCCAGGTCAGAGCTAATGGAAATGGCCAACAGAGGAGATCAATAGTGTCTGTTCCTGGCTTCCTGATCAGGGAGAGCAAGTGGAAGGTGCCCTCTGCAGACAGATGGGAGTCTCATGTTGTCTGGCCATTGTCCCCTTTGGGAGCATTTTGCACTCCAGTAAGTGCTGCAGGGACAGCACAGCAGGGCATGTGGCATCCAGCAGATCCATGGAGAGCACAGATGGCAGCTTCTTGACCAAGCCATAGAGGAACCAAAGAAGAGAGGTGCTCTGCTGGATCTCATACTCTCCAGCATGGAAGGTCTGGTGGGAATTGTGAAGGTGAAAGGGGCATCAGGCCACGTACAAAAGACAAATGGATCTCTATTTATTTATTTATTTATTTATTTATTTATTTATTTATTTATTTATTTATTATTTTGAGGCTGTAAGCTTAAAAGATGAACATATATGTCAATAAAACTGAAACAAAGAATTGAAGACAAAGATAGAAATCGATGAAAATGTGTTAACCCTTTTCAACATGAGAAATTCTCATGAGTCTTGTTCCATTTTTAGTTGTAAATATGAGTCTTTGTAGGGATTTTGTGTCTTTTTTTTTTTTTTTTTTTTTTTTTCCCTTTAATTCAGATGCTTTCAGGTACAGAGACACAGATAGCGATGCCAGTGTGTCACGGGTTACTTAGATTTACCTATGCCCGTGACAGGGGAAGCCACCCCACGCCCCCCCCCCCCCCGGGGCCCGGAAAGGAGGGGGAAAAGGGGAGTGGGATAAAACAGTGACAATCTAAGGAGGAAAAACTTATTTTACTAAATATGATATCGAAATACAAGATAACACAATATAATATAATTAAGGCTAACAAATCGAACAAACAGAGAGAGAGAGAGAGTCCCCGAAAACCGAGAGGCCTACTGTGAACTCTAGGCGACACGGCTGGAACGCTTCCCACTCTCTGAGAAGTTCGAGAGAAGAAGGAGGGCACTCCAGCCTGGGAACGAGATTATATAGAGTCCTGGTCCCGTGACTTATTGTTACTCCTGTTGTTCTCTGGGATATGTAGTCTTCTTCTGTGGACTGCACATTCAACAGAAGTATCCATACTTGACATGATGTTATGATGTGGAATACTGATAGCAAAATTACAAAATTACAAAACCATGACACAGTGCCATCATTGCCCTGTGACTAAATCCTGGCGCCCACCGCTGCTCTTCCCTGCTGCCTATTTGATCCCTCATCCTCCAGGTGTCTCCAGCTCTCCTAAATAAATGGTCGTGGTTAAAGGCATGTTTACAGCAGGCCATTTAGACACATGCTCCTGCCACAGCCTGCCAGATTTCCCCATCCCTTGCTCTTTGTTCAGTCAGATACCTCCCAATTATCTGTCTGATTTGTGACTTTTAGGGGGATGACTAAAATTTTCTCCATCTCGCCAAAGACTGATGGACTGTGTTGTCAACTCCTTCACTGTGATTCTATCTATCCCTTCCTATCTTTTCTTTTTCTCTTACTTTTTCTTTTTCTATGTCGTTTTCTTCTCCTTTTTCCTTTTCCTTTTCCTTTTCCTTTTCCTTTTCTTTTTCCTTTTTCTTTTCCTTTTCTTTTTCCTTTTCCCTTTCCATATGCTTTTTTTTTTCCTTTTTCTATTTCTATTTCTTTTTTTTTCTCTTTCTCTCTTTCATTTTTTTATGCTTTAAAGAAAGCATGAATTCTGAAAGATGTTCATTAATGTCAGTAAAAGTGAAAAAAAGAGTTGAAGACAAAGATAGAAATCAAGAAGAATGTGTTAATCCGTCTCAGTGTGTGAAATACTCACGAGTCCTGTTCAGTGTTGATACCTCCCAACTCTCTGGCTGATCTATCCAAGGGAGATTACTGAAATTTGCTCCATTCCTCAAAAGTCTGTTGTCAAATCCTTCACCGTGATTCTATCTATCCCATCCTATCTGTTTCTAACTCATTTCTTGTGCAAATATTCCCTATGAAAAATAAACCTCAATAGAAGCTGCTTGGACATGGCATGCAGTTGATCACTGTGTTTTACTGTTCATTCAATTGCATCACCTTTCCTTCTGTTTGTTGGCCATAAATAAAGAGAATTCTTTCTTTTTCTGTGTGCAGCTGGTTCTCTGTGGAAAGCCAGTGGGAGTTGGTACAAAGGAGGTTTAACACTGAGCGGGTGACGGTAGAGGAGAAGAGTGATGTGAGGAAAAGTGATGCAAGTCCCATGGGGCCAGTGTGAGTAGGAGTGGGATGGGGAGGTTGAGGAGGAACTTTGTCAACACTGTAACAGTACAGAACTCATTGGGACATCCTGGATTGACATCAGTTGCAAAGTGCTTCTTTAACTTCTTGTATAAAACAAACTATAAATAAATAGACAATAAATGCATTTTGGATACTTGCTCTTTAAGCTCTCTCCATTTTGCTGAACACATTCTGAAAACCTGAAGAAGAGAACAGGAAGGTACAAGGCACAAGAGGCTCTTTAGGTTATAATGGGCCCCAGTGAGCATTTGGTGCTGAGTCCATCAACCTCCAGTGCAGAGAGAAGTTTGCACAAAGTGCTCAAGAAGACAAAGTCAGAAGTAACAGTGAAGTTTCTTGGAGTATTAATGGACCCACTGAGGGCCATTACCAAGTAAGCTTCCCAACAGACTAGTTAGAGAAGATAACTGGAAGCCATGACTACAGGCAGGCAAAGGCACTGGCATGCTAAGAAACATCTCCTTTGCCTTACGAAGCAGACAGGTCAAGCCCCGATTGCAAGACCAGAAATAGGGAGATCCTGTCTCTCATGTTGGCTCCGGGTATTTCCTGGGGCAATGGGTTGGAGGTCTATATGATGTTAAGTGAAAGACATAGGAACGGAAGATCCCAGGCTCTGCATGTGGTGCAAGGATGCTGTTAAGTTCCTATCCCACATGTGCCCTGTGTCTCATTGCAGGATGTGGGATGTGAGAAGGGCCCAGTCTGAACAAGCAGTCAATCCCAGTGAAACTCTGAACTTCAGATCTCTGAGTTCCAGTGTCCTCCTGTGCACACTCTCCCATAGTTTTATGTCCTTTATGTTCTGCGGTGCCCAGAAGTGCACCCAGAGCTCCTGGTGATGCTATAGCAATGCAGAGCAGACAGGGACGACCCTTTCCCTCACCCAGCTGGCAATAAATTGCTTGATGCACTTTAGGGGACTGTTGGCCTTCTTGGCTGGCTGGGCACACTGCTGACTCACTTAAAATTTTATGTTGAGCAGGACCCCCAAGCCTTTTCAGTCAGACGTCTGTCATGTGTCCAATATACCGACAGTGTTTATGTCCAGGGTTGCCCATACCCAGGTGCACAATCAGGCACTTGTTCTTGTTATACTTTATGCACTTGGTGCTTAGTACCAACTGGTACCCACTTCTCTGACTTGTCCACATCTCTCTGCAACTCCTCTCCACCCTCAGTCAAGGCAACAGCACCTCCTCATCTGGTCTTATCAGCAAACTTGCTCAGAACGTCTTCTAGTCCTGCATTCAAGTCATCTGCATAAACATGAAAGGAAAGTGGCCCTAAAATGGAACCCTGGGGAACTCTGGAAGTGACCATCTACCAGCCCGATGGAACCCACTGACTAAAATCCTTTGGGACAGAACTACTGGCCAACTGCTCACCCACCACTGCTGGTGAACCTGAAAGGCAAAATGTCAGCGTGCTGGGAAAAACAGACAAACACCAATATAGTTACATATAGCTGCATCAATTTATTGCCCGAAAAGCCATGATTTTAAAGGAGACAGACAAGGGTGTCCAAAAATCACACACGCTAATTGGAGGAAAGCTACTGCAGTAACAACCCTATAACCCCCCTTCAAAGCCACGAGCCATTCATTCTTTTCCTAGAGATGTCCTTTGTTCTCATGCTGTTTATCCTGCTCTGCAGCTGCTGCTCTGTGAACTCCTTATCTCAATCCATGGCTGCTGCTCTGTAAAATTCTTCTTGTATTACAACACACCACGTTCTGTTTCTGTCTAGCTGTATGCAGGAATTTCTGTCCAGAAGGGTGCTGGAGAAATAGTATCAAAAGCTCTACTGAAATCCTCAAGGATTACATCAACTGCCTTCCCTTGTTCAGCTCAATGGATAAAGGTGTCATAAAAAGACCTGAAATTAAATGGGACCTTCCTCTCAGGATCTTGTGTTGTCTGTGACCTGTCCTTCAGTTGTTTTTCCATAACTCCCACCATCATTTTCTCCATAATTTTACCAGGCACTGGAGTGAGACTGACAGGTCCATAGTTGCCCGTGTCATCTTTCTTGATCTTCCTTACAATGTGACAACATTTGCCAGCTTCCTGTCAACAGGTATGACCCTAGATTTATTAGATGCCATTGAAATGCGAGCCCAGAGCATGCTAAAGTGTCATCAGTGCAAGAACGTAGATGCGCCATAGCTTTGCAATGCCTTGAAATCCAGACTATGCCACAGATGGAGCAGAGAGGAAAATCTGCCTCTTCTGTTCTGAGCTCATCCTTTTGATAAGCTGAATATCACTTCGTACTCCATGGGGTCAGGTGCAAAAGACACACTGTGTGCCCTAAGCACATGGCTGAGGTGGTATTTAGGATGGCCAAGAATACCTCCCTTCTGGCCCTCAGCTGATGCTCCAGAAGGAGGTGTCTATCTCATAGATTTTCCGTCACAGTTTACAAGCACTAGCACAAAACTAGGATCACCCAAGGCACCTTGGGCATCACTGAGAGACTGTGTACGAGCAGTGCAGTCCCTGTGGAATAAAAACCAAGGATTCAGATGAGGGACTCACACACAGACACCTCACTGTGCGCATCTGAACTCAGCTAGGTGAACTTGCAGCCCCCGTGGTTCTTTGAAAAACTGATCCCAATTCAGCCCCAGGGTTTCTGTCATGGTTTAATAATTTTGTAATTTTTGCTATCAGTATTCCACATCATAACATCATATAAAGCATGAATAATTTTACTGAATCTGCAACTTACAGAAGAAGACTACATCTCCCAGGGAACAACACGATAGGTCACGGGACCTGGACTCTATATTAACTCTGTCGCAGACTAGACTGACGTCTTTCAAGTTCTGGCGTTCAGGGGAGTGTGTGGGAGCCTTCAGCCGTTCGCCTAGATTCACAGTAGGCCTCTCGGTTACGGGACTCATTCTCTCTCCTATTTTGCTTGATTCGTTAGCTCAATTTTCAATTATATTGTATTATATTGTGTTATCCTGTATTTCGATATAGTATTTAGTAAATAAGTGTGCCTCCTTAGATTGTTGCCGCTGTTTTCTTTTCCTAATTAACTTTTTCCTTTCGGCCTAGGGCCCCTCCGGGGCCCACGGCCCCCTGTCACGGGCGCAGGTGGATTTTTAGTTCAAACCGTGACAGATTTTGGTGGAGAATGCGGGCAAATTGAGTTGCTGTTTTTCTGTGTTTTCTTCTGTTGCTCTTTTAGCTTTTAACAGAGCTACGAGTTTTTTTCCCTGTTAAGGAGCTATCTCGTGTTTGCGGTTCTGCACCTGCGAGCTTGACCTTGAAAGTCCAGGCGGACTGCCAATACTCCAGTATATTTTATAAACACTGCTGAGCTTTGTTTTCTTTTACTTTTTTCTCTCTATTGGAGGAAAAAAAAAAAAAAAAAAAATGTTTTCTCTACTAAATTTGTTTTACCAGGGACTGTGTGCCATTGGTTCCTTTTTTGAGATGCTCCGAACATATTGGGTCATGTTTAAGCTAGCCACTTTTTCCTATGGAGCTATACAATTGTATAATAGATTGAAAGCATGGTTAGCAATGCTCACTTCGTATCTGCATACAGCTCCAGAGGGAGCAACTAATGCAACTAATTATACAGAAATGGTGATTTTTAAGCGTGCTCCTCTTTCTTTCTATGAATCCTTTATGCAGTTTTTGAATGATCAGTGGGCCACACTCTTAATCTCCCTGATCTTATTCTTGATTATTGTAATAATCTCACTCAGTATCTGGATTTATAACATCCGCAGGAAGTCTTCCCTAGAACCAGAGAATACTGAGTGGCAGGGAGTGTGGAGAGGCTTTGAAGAGATTCTCAAAGGACAGACATCTTCAGTGTTCTGGAGCTTCACTCCTGAACACTTGAAGAATCCTGAGAGTTTGATTGCATTTTTGAGGCAGGAATGTTGTGGCTCAGGCAGATCTCAGGAGGCACAAATGATTTTGGGCCTAGCTAATGCTTATCGGGCCTTAGTCAATACCATTCCTGAGAGGGAAGTTTTTGAAGCTGAGAGAGAGAGTCTCAGGGCCGAGAAGGAGAGTCTTAGAGCTGAGGCAGAAAAACTTTGGACTGAGAAGGTAGAGAGAGAAAAATCTTTTGAAGCTGAGAGAAAAGATCTCCTGTACCAACGAGACTCAATCTGGTACGAGAAAGAGAGTCTTAGAGCTGACGCAGAAAAACTTTGGGATGAGAAGGTAGAGAGAGAAAAAGCTTTTGAAGCTGAGAGAAAAGATCTCCTGCACCAACGAGACTCAATCTGGTACGAGAAAGAGAATCTTAGAGCTGACGCAGAAAAACTTTGGGATGAGAAAAGCTCCCTGCAATCCCAACTCAACACTCTCCAGTCCGAGCACAGCGCCCTCCGGTCCGAGCACGACACTCTCCAGTCCGAGCACGGCGCCCTCCGGTCCGAGCATGACACTCTCCAGACTGAGCGCGATGCCCTCCGGTCCGAGCACGACACTCTCCAGTCCGAGCACAGCGCCCTCCAGACCGAGCACAACACTCTCCAGTCCAAGTATGACGCCGTCCAGTCTGAGTGCGGCATCCTCCATGCCAAGCACGATGCCTTCCAACCCAACTGCGACACCCTCCAGTCCAAGCACAACACTCTTCAGTCTGTGCATAACGCCCTCCGGTCCGAGCATAACGCTCTTCAAACTGAATACAATGCCCTCCGGACGGAGCACAATACTCTCCAGACTGAGCACAACGCTCTCCGGTCCGGGTACAATACTCTCCAGTCCAAGTATGACGCCCTCCAGTCTGAGTGCGGCACCCTCCAGCCTAAGCACGATGCCCTTCAACCCAATTGTGACACCCTCCAGACCGAGCACAACACTCTTCAGTCCGAGCATAATGCCCTCCAGTCCGAGCATAACGCTCTTCAGACCGAGCACAATGCCCTCCAGACCAAGCTCAACACTCTCCAGACTGAGCACACTGCCCTCCAGGCCGAGCATAACGTCCTCCGGTTCGGGTACAACACTCTCCAGTCCAACTACAACAGCCTCCAGACTGAGCTTGGTGCCATCCAGTTGGAGCGGAACGCTCTCCGAGACCAGCTATGTGCCCTCCAGGGTGAGTTGAATGTATTTAACCAACTACCAGGGGCACATGTAGTCCAATTTGGCCAGCCACTGGGGGCGCATGTAGCCCAATTTGACCAGCCACCGGGGGAACATGTAGTCCAATTGGACCAACCATCGGGGACACCAGATACAATGTTGGTTGCCCCTGTAAGAGGGCGAAAGACAAAACAAGTTTCAACTCAGTTAGAGAAAATGCAGAAGGAGTTAGAAGAGTGGAGGGAGTTAGGAGAGCAGGACTCAGGAGAGCAAGGGGACTCAGGAGAGCAGGGGGAGTCAGAAGACCAGAAGAAGTTGGAGGAGCAGAGGATGTTAGAGGGGTATAAGAAGATGATAGAGGAGCAGAAGATGTTAGAGGAGCAGAAGAAGTTAGAGGAGCAGAAGAAGTTAGAGGAGCAGAAGAAGTTAGAGGAGCAGAGAAAGTTAGGAGAGAGGAAAAAGAAGGAGGGTTACCTGGAGGAAATAACACAAGCGTCAGGGTCAGAGTCAGAAGAGGAGCCAAAAGCTACTTTTTCTTTACGAGAATTTCTCAAGTCCAAACTTGTAGATGGGGCAGCCTCATCAACACAGTTGCCACCATCAACACCTGGGACTCTTGATAGAGCAAAAGGTGAGCAAAGTATTACGACCATTATTGATTGATCTTTTAAACTGAGTGAAATTCGAGATCTAAGAAAGGATTACACATGTCAGCCAAAAGAAAATATGGTCACTTGGTTACTTCGCTGCTGGGACAATGGTGCCAACAGTGCGTGGCTCGATGGCAGTGAAGCTCGCCAACTGGGTAGCATTTCCAGGGACTCGCATGTGGACAGAGGTATTGGCACATGCCAAAATCGGTCCTACACCCTCTGGAAGCGGATGTTGATAGCGGTAAGAGATAGATTCCCCTTTAAACGGGACTTGGAGCCTGAGAGAAAGAAATGGACTGATATAGAGAAAGTTATCCAATCTTTGAGAGAAAGTGCTCTGGTGGAAATGCTATACAGCCCCGAGTTCAATCGTAATGATCCAAACCAATTACATGATCCTGAAGCAGTCCGCGTTCCACGACAAATGTGGCGTGACTTTACAAAGGCAGCTCCAGAAAAGCATGCCAGTGCACTTGCATTAGTATATGGCAAAGGGGAAAGGAAACCCTTTGTGAATGAACTAATTGGCAGACTTCAGGAACTTGAATTATTTATAAGCGCTACAGAAGTTAATCTGTATACTTCAGCCATTGTCAAAATTGTGGAAAGATTAAACAAAATGGAGGGAACACAAAGTGATATTATTGACAAATTGGCTACTGTGCCTGATGTAGATGAATCCACGGTGGTACAAGATGATGGAAACCAGGATTTCCACGATCGCCTATTGAGAAAGCTAAACAACATGAGTTCCTCTCGACCTGTATCATCGAAAATCTCAACCATTAAAAAGAGACATCCTCGTATTCAAGCAAATGACAATGATAAGTCACCTCAAATCAACGATGAGACTACACGTCTTGCCTTGTTGCTTTTCCTCTGTAGTCATGGGGAGGACATGAAGAAGTGGTGTAATTCATCCACTTCTGCACTTCAGGCACGAGTGGAAGAATTACAAGGTGAAACAACTACCAAGGTGAACTCTTCCAAGAAGGGGAGAGTTCCAGTTGCTGCAAGCCACCAAGGTAAACAACAGAGGGGCCCTGCCCCCAGCCAGGGGGGGGAAAGGGACAATAGAGTATACTGCACTGTGTGGATTAAGTGGCCTGGCACATCTCAACCACAGAAATATAAAGCCTTGGTGGACACTGGTGCACAATGCACCCTAATGCCCTCAAGTCACCAAGGGACACAACCAATATATATCCATGGAGTGACTGGGGGTTCCCAAGAATTGACTATGTTGGAGGCCGAAATAAGCCTCACTGGTAAAAACTGGCAAAAACACCCTATTGTGACTGGTCCAGAGGCTCCAAGTGTTTTGGGTATCGATTACCTTAGGACGGGATATTTTAAGGATCCCAAGGGGTATCGATGGGCCTTTGGGATAGCTGCTGTTAACACAAATGGTGTTTATCTGCTGTCAGCTTTACCTGATCTGTCAGATGATCCTTCTGCTGTGGGGTTGCTCCAGGTAAAAGACCAAGAGGTACCAATTGCCACCAGAGTGGTTCACAGACGGCAGTACCGCACCAATAGGGACTCATTGCTCCCCATTCACAAGCTAATTCGCCAATTAGAGAATCAGGGAGCAATTAGCAAAACTCACTCACCTTTTAACAGCCCCATATGGCCAGTGCATAAAGCCAGTGAAGAATGGAGGTTGACGGTGGATTACCGTGGCCTAAATGAAATCACACCTCCATTGAATTCTGCTGTACCAGACATGCTAGAACTCCAGTATGAACTGGAGTCAAAAGAAGCTAGGTGGTATGCCACCATTGACATTGCTAATGCCTTCTTTTCCATCCCATTGGCTGCAAAATGAAGGCCACAGTTTGCTTTTTCCTGTATACCTGGAACCGTTTAACTCAAGGGTAGAAGCACAGCCCAACAATTTGCCATGGGATGATCCAAGCTGTCTTGGAACAGGGTAATGCTCCCGAACACTTGCAGTATATTGATGATATTGTCGTGTGGGGCCATACAGCAGCAGAGATATTCAAGAAAAGAAAACAGATAATCCAAATTCTTTTGCAAGCTGGTTTTGCCATTAAGCGCAGCAAGGTGAAGGGGTCTGCACAGGAAATCCAGTTCTTAGGTGTAAAATGGCAAGATGGGCATCGACACATCCCAGCAGATGTGATTGAAAAAATCACTGCTATGTCTCCGCCCACCAACAAGACAGAGATCCAATCTTTTCTGGGAGTAGTGGGCTTTTGGAGAATGCATGTCCCAAACTACAGCCACATAGTGAGCCCCCACTATCAGGTAACACGGAAGAAGAATAATTTCTCATGGGGTCCTGAGCAGCAGCAGGCTTTTGAGCAGAGAAAACAAGAGATAGCCCGTGCCGTGGCCTTGGGGTCAGTACAGACAGGACAGGATGTAAAGAACATCCTCTACACTGCTGCTGGAGAGAAAGGTCCCACTTGGAGTTTGTGGCAAAGAGCTTTAGGAGAAACCCAAGGCCAACCCCTGGGACTTTGGAGTCGAGCATATAAAGGGTCTGAGGACTGCTACACTCCAACTGAGAAGGAGATTTTAGCCATGTACGAGGGGGTTTGGGCTGCTTCTGAAGTAGTTGGGACAGAGGTTCAGCTCCTTCTAGCACCTCGCTTGCCTGTGGCCCCCCTGTCACGGACACAGGTAGATTTTTGTTTAAACCGTGACAACTACCCAGAATGCAGCATAAGGGAATTTTTGCCTAGAACTCTGGAGGACTATTTGTAACTCAGAAAGGTCAGAGATAGAAAGTTCACACTGATTTCTGGGTCACCAGCCTCACCGTACATCAGCATTTTTGGTTTTTAAATGATACATAAAGTTCTCAATGGCACTGCTCTAGTCGGTAGTTCTTTCCCTTTCCGTGCAGCTTGCTCTGTGCATGGCTTGTGAACCGCTATTCAGGCCAGACAGCTGCAGCCCCAAAGACCTGCCATAAATGTACAAATTCTACCAGGATAATGTCTTGGTAGTGGAGAAACAGGATGCGCAGTCATATGGCTCTCACACATACCTTGTACAACCAGCTTAGCTCTGGACTGGGCATCACCAATGTCACAGGTGTACACGTCACTGTCACTTTTCTCCAGATTTTTTATGCACAGCTGCAGGTCTCGTCCTTTCTGTGCCCTCTTGTATTTCCTGCCAGGCCTGAGCTCAGCAATGCCTTTCCTCCATATGACGAAGGATGCAGCTTTCTCGCTCTGACATGTAAAAAGTGCACTTCCACTTTCTTCAATTTTCACATCTGAAAGTTCCTTGATAAAGTAATTAGGTTTTTCTGGAAGGAAAAAAAAAAAAGGATGAGGGTGTAGGACAAAGGGATTTGTTACCCCAACAAGTCCCAAGCATACAGAGGTGTCCTGAATCTCCTTTGCCCTCATTTCAGAATATCACATAGAGATGCAAAGAGTCTAAGAAGACCACAGAGTCCACCCATTTACATAGGTTTGATAATTCCAGTAGATATCTGGAAAGTTCAATACCATTATGCATGCGCTGGTAGGATCTCATCTGATCAACTGCATATAGTTTTGATTACACATATTCAATATAGACTAATTCAGATTGCCATCTTTTCTTGGCTCACTAACACCCAAGATCATAGAATCATAGAATGATCACAGAATCATAGAGTGGCCTGAGTAGAAAAGGACCTCAAAGATCATCTAGTTTCAAACCCCCTCAAAGGGGTCACCAACCACCAGACCAGGCTGCCCAGATCCACATCACACTGGAGAATCATTCAGTTTCCAGATTATTTTAAGGAAAAGATTTTAATCCATCATATTTTCTGAAAACTAAGAATTGATCCTGCTCAAGGAAACAGAAGAGAAAAACATCACCCACAGGCTGCAGATATTTACCTCGACTTCTCTACATGCCATCCCCAGTGTGCTTTTCAACTCACCTTGCACAGTGACCCTGGCTTTTGTTATGGAGTCCTCTGTCTCACAGGGGTACTCCCCACTGTCCTTGGCAGTAGAGTCATGGATGATCAGAATGGCCCCAGTACCCTCCTGCTGCAAGTCGTACTTCTGGCTTTTTCTGATTGCTTTGCCATCCTTGTACCACCTGATGTTCACATCAGGCTTCGACAGCTCACTGCTCAGGCTGATGTCTTATCCTCCAGCTGTTTTGTAACCTCAGTAGGTTTTTCTGAAAGAAAACATGCTTTTTGAGTAACATACACTTATGGTAGGATGCCTCTCTCAAAATACATGCATCTACATGCTGGAGATAAGTTAGAGAGGCACTTGCAACAGACGCCATCCTACAGCCAGTAGTAATCTGCAAAGTACAGACAATAGAATTCCAGGCAGCATTTATTCTCTCTTAAATCTACCCCATTGAGGATGATGAACCATGTCTGAAAACTGCCTCTCTCTTCTCTCCACTCATCACACTGGGAGCCTCGGATGATGCTCTCAGATGCACATGTTCTAGATAGGAATTTGTTGTACAGCTAGATGATGTGAAGGCCATCCCTTCAGCTTATACTTAGAGGATATTTGCTCCCACAGTTCCCTCAACAGATCATTCCTGATTTACTGGTAATGGAACAAGCTGTAGTGAGATGACCATTGCCAACACTACCCCAGTGCTTTGGGTAGTTCTCACATTTGTGTAAAATGTTTCCTCCTTTTACTTATTTTTAAGAGAAATTCTCAGTGCTTCGAGGTTCAAGTAGAAGGTTGCTATTCACTTTAACCATATTATGAGTTAGCTCTCACGACAATCTTATCAGAAGACAGTTGAAGGAATCAGGCCCCAGAATCTCTCCCATCTCATTACCTTTCACAGACAGAGAGGCTTTGGAGGTTAGACCACGGGCAGTAAAAACGACTTCCTCAGTGTCAGTAGGAGTCACACTTTTGATAAGGAGAGTATATTTCCGACTCACGTTAGAAGCTTTAAATCGCCCACCACTTTCCACTCTGCTTCCATTCAGTGTCCAGTTGAACTCATCAATGCTTTCATGGGACAGAATGCATTCAAAAGTACAATCTGCTCCCTCCTGGATTTCAGTGTTTTTCAGCCGTTTGCTAATGCCAATATTCAGCTCTGGAAGATAAGAGATAGGTTAGTATGAGGTTTATATGGAGAAAAGGCATTTGTGACATATGTGAGTAGCAGTACTGGTGTTTTAACTCAGGATTTGCAGAACATGGCTGTGTTCCTTACTGATGTATTCTCTAAGACATTCTCCACTCAGAATTACCAGAAAGGTATTAAAAAAAAATAGACGTGAATCTCTTGGCTTTGCTCTGGAAGAACTACAAGGAGAGCAGCTCAGTCCATGGAGCAGAATGAAGATTCAATGAGCTACAGAGGGAACAACCTAACAGAGAGGACAACTCTAAGATGCTGCGTGAGAAAAAGGATTTTGCCTATGACAAGAAATTAACTGTTTCTATTAGCTCATTTGTTACCATCCTACACCTATTGGTGTTCAAACCATTTCTCCATTTTAGGGATGGTTTGAAAGGAAACATTTCCAGGACATTCTTGATGTGTTTGGTGATTTTCATGGCAAAATGAGATACATTTACATCAAAAGCAATGGGAATTTTCCAGACATCACTGCACTAAATTGCAGTAATACACTTCTATTGTAGAAACTATTAAGGCTCATGGGGGAATAGGTGTAAGACATAGTGACCACACTGAATGTGCTTTCAGCACTCCTTTACTTTCCACAGTACTTACCCTGAATGCCGACCTTTGACTTGGCAACATCAGTGCCAATATCACAGGTATAGAAACCTGCATCTGACTTCTCGAGGTCATGGATAAGGGGACATAGGGTCTTCCCAGACTGTACCAGCTCATACTTGTTGCCAGAAGGGAGCACAACACCGTCCTTTTTCCACACTGGTTTGACCTTCTCTTTATAGAGACTTCGCATTCCAATTTAATCACACCCCGCTCCTCAACAAAAATATCATCCAAGGACTTCATGAAGACAGCAGGCTTCTCTGCAATTAAAAGGGCAAAACAGAACAATGTGATACAGAAGTTGAGATATTTCCAGTTGCTTTCAGATTTTTGAAGAGGGATAAATAAATTTTTACCAGCACTGATGACACCAATATAGAACCTAAAGCGGTTTCATGTGTGTTACTGAATGCACTTTATGGAATTCTGAACTAATCAGTAGGAGAATACAGGGAACAGGAGGGACAGCCTGCATTGCTGTGGGTGGGACTGATATCATATGAAGTAATTGGGATGCAGCTCTTCTAAAGCTGGAGAGCTGGCATTGCCCTCACATGGAGCAGAGCTCATACAGCAGGCCACAGGATTAAGAGGATAAGCTGCTGAACACTTTTGATTTTCCTGTTTTATTGACTCCTTTTATCTATCTTCTATTTCACACATCAGATGTTTATACTGGGGAAAAAACTTCCACCAAATGCAAAAGAAAGGAGAAAGAGTAAATCCTTCAAACTCTGAGCGCATAGAGTAAAAGAGCTTAATTGCTGGGGAGAGCAGATTAGAATCACAGTATCCTTAGAATTGGAAGAGACCCTTCAAGGCCATCTAGCCCAGCTCCCCTGCAATAAAAAGGGACATTCACAGCTAGATCAGGTTGCTCACAGCCTGGTCATTAGTCATCCCAGAGGCAAAACACAGACTGAATGATCTCTCCCTGCAGTCATAAATCCTTAATTCCATAAATCACTGGAAGAAAGCCCATCATGACTTTGGTGGCTATCTGAGCCCCAGAGAGGTGAGCTTTAGAAGCAGGATTGCTGCACAACAGAATGAACTGGAGCTCCTTAGCATCTCTTACATCCAGGAGGGGTGTGATCAGACCCACCTATCACCTTCAGGTGCACTTTCTGATACCTTGTCTGACTTCACTGTCACTGTGCCAGCATCCTCAGGCTTAACCTGCTTCATTGTCAGTGTGCAGCAATTGCCAATGTTCTTGATGTCATTGTAATTGTTGGTGTAAAGGAGGTTGCCATTCAGGAACCATTCCACGTCCTCGTCATCATGGGACAGCTCGCAGGAGAAGACAGCAGAGCTCTCTTCTTCAATTTCCACATCCTGCAGGTGCTTCGTTACTTCTACATTGCAGGCTGTGGGGAAACAAGGTGAACTGTTACCACTGTTCCTATAAATCATACTGGGATGTGGTAGAATGGTTGGACTAGATGATCTTTGTGTAATCTTCTCAGTGAAGACTATACATTTATAAAGTTAGCAGGAGAGAACGGCAGAAATCAACCTCAAGAAGAGAAATCTGAGGTGAAATAGGACATGGAAGAGGTCACCCTCCCTGCTCATATCTTCAGCTGTCAGCGTGGCCTCAGTCTCTGCAATTCCTGCCTTGCACTTGTGCACACCAGCATCATCGGGCTTCAGCTTCAGAATCTTGAGCTCTGCTGAATGCTTATCCCTCTTGATCTTGTACTTCTCAGAGGGTTAGATGGGTGTGTGGCCCTTGAACCATTTCACAACCTTTGGAGAAGGCCTGAAGTCACAGGACAGGATGACAGAATGATGTTCCAAAGCTGTCTTGTCCTCCAACTTCCTGGTGATTTCTATATGGTAATCTGCAAAGCAGGGGTGGAAGAGAAGAAAGGATGAGGACAATTGGAAGAAGAGGAAAGTCTCTTGCGTGTATTCCATTCCAATTAATGTCATGTTCACAATGGTTTTTTGAACCACTCCAAAGATAAAACAAATGATTGTCTATAGGGAATGCCATTGACTACATTTCTATAAAGTAATACTGTATATTATCTACCAAATGCAAGGTCCAGCTCTTGTTCTGTGCTAATTAAATTTTCTCCCATTTGTTGAGGCTTTTATTCAAATAAGAGTGAGTTGAAAATATAACAAGTACTTTAGGGTGTGAATGGAGACTCTTACGCTGGGGACAACAGCAGATAAAAAGCCGGGAAGTTTCTTTCAGGTGAAATCAATGACAAACTGCATCAAATTTAGGTGCTACCAAACTTAACCTTGTCTAGTTCAAAAATACAATTAATTTCACCTGATTTTACTTCTTTGGTATAGCCAAGGACAAAACCTCAGCTCTGTAGATCTGAATAGTAAGCACATCACAGCTATTCAAACAGATCTTTTACTGAGATGCAGCTGTCTCATTTAGTGCCCAACGACTTTGAACTGGAAATGGAGCAGACCCTCCAGACACACACAAAATATTTCAAAGACCCCAGTGAAGGAAGACTGTACGTTAATTAATTCTTCATCTTCTTGATGTAAACCAAGCCAGGATATGTTACCTCTGACAAGCAGATTGGCTGCGGATTTTGATTTGCCAATTGAGAACTGAATGGTGCTTGTCATATCAGTGGTGGTTATCGCTATGGCAAGCTGGTGGATGGTGCCTTCTTGCTGCATAATCAAGTTTCTGCCAGCCTGTAAGACTTCCCCACGTAGATACCACTTGGGAGGTTTCATAGAAGGAATGGATATCTCGCATTCAAACTTGGCTTTTTCAGGCTCAGTCACATCCTCATCACACAGCTCCTTTACTAGACTAATGGACTGCTATTTAAGAAGGATGGAACAAGAGAAAGCAGAGATGTAGAAGGAATGTAAAAAACCCTTACATTATCACCCTACTTACTCACATCAGCATTACTGCACATGAACACTACACCTATCAGCTCAAAATGCCTTTAAAACATCATTAAAAAATAATATAAAGAAAGGAATGTTGTTAAGAAGTCACATGAACACTACACCTATCAGCTCAAAATGCCTTAAAACATCATTAAATAATATTATAAAGAAAGGAATGTTGTTAAGAAGTCAGACAATAAGACTGACAACCTGAAGAGAGCCCAGATCTTCTGATTCCCAGTCCAACATCCAAATCAAACCATGACCTTCCCATCCCAATATCAAACTCCTCACATTACGAAATGGAATAAAGGTTCAATGAAACACGGACATTGATAATTACTTTGGTTAAATACAGCAACTTAGCTCTGAACAACAAGTTTTCACCTAGTAAAGGTCTCTGTAGCTCAAATGTATTGACTCTACTTAGGAGAAATTCATTTTCCAGGATGTTCTTGCCCTTATAATGGTAACAGTGGCAAAGCTGGGGACTGAACTCTTGAGTAGTGTGCTAACTCAAATGTCTCCCTTTTCTTTATCACACTTAACATCATATATATACCCTAACATTGTATATATTAAAAAAAAACAAACAAAAACAACCCTGTGCTCTTTTCAAACAGACAGAGAAAATTAAGAAAAAGTCAAGCTATGTTTTTTATCCCTCAACGTTCAAACACAAATCTGAAGTTTAAAAGTAGAAAATCAACCTCGTAAGAAAATAATCTGTTCTACTTAGCAAAAGTAAAACCCAAAAGACAAGCTGGATATTTTGTGGGCAGAAAAGTAGGTAGGTAGGAGTTTTTATTTCTGTGAAAGGTCCTGGTGGCGTTCAACTTTTTTGACATTCTTGCAAATGATGTTAGCTGGTCCATGTCACTTGTTCCACCCTAACCTCAGTCCCAAAACAAAAGGGGAACTCCCTTCTGAACCTTCTTCACTTCATTTCAGATGTCCTTTCTGCTTGATCTCCAACCCACCCCCCACTCAGGAGAAAGATCCCCCTCTTACACCCTACCATCTTGCCGCATTCTGATGTTGTCATCAGCCTTCAGCTTGTTGTCATCTTTGTACCACTGGCTCTGAACCTCATCGTGTGAAATCTCAGACAAAAGATGCACTCCCATATTCATTCACTTCCACATCTTCCAGTGGTTTAACAATCTTGATATCTCCAGCTGTGAAACACTAGAGATATATTTGTCAGGGTATTTCCAGAACTGAGTGCAGCATCTTTTCCTTACACATATTTGCATAGAAAATGAGTAGGATTATGTTTTATTCTAAACCATCATCCATTCCTGAGTCATTTCTCTCTTCAACACAGTCAATGCATTATTGCCCTTGAACTTAAAGATAGACTTACTAGCTACAATGGAGCTCCCTGCAAACAGTTTTCATGGAAACCAGAATCTCATTTATTCCAAAATCTGTGAAGCAAAATTAAGGGTAGAAAAACAATGGAACTGAATGAATCTTTAAGGTCATTTAGTTCCAATCCCCCTGCTATAGGCAGGGACACCTCCCTCCACACCAACTCTTCTCCTCAGGGTCAAGGCTTTTCTCAAATCATTCTCCTCTAAGCCTGTGCCTGTGCTTGGGATTGCCCTGACCCAGGTGCAGGGCCTTGTACTTGGCCACACTCAAGTTCATGAGGCTGCCAAGGGCCCACCTCTCCAGCCTGTCCAGGTCCCTCTGGGTAGCATCCCTTCCCTCTAGCACATCAACAGCACCGCTCAGCTTGGTGTCATCTGTAGACTTGCTGAGGGTTCATTTGATTCCACTGTCCATGTTGCCTACAAAAATGTTAAATAATGTTAAAAAATGTTAAATAATGTTAAAAAATGTTAAATAATAATAATAATGTTAAATGTTAAATAAATAATAATGTTAAATGTTAAAAAATGTTAAATAATGTTAAAAAATGTTAAATAACACTGGTCCCAACACCACCCTCCACCTGGACACTGAGCTATTGACTGCAGCTCTCTGAGTGTGACCATCCAGACAGTTCCCTATCCTGCAACTGGTCCATCCATCAAAACCATTTTTCTCCAGTTTGGTGACCAGGATGTCATGCAGGACGGGATCAAATGCTCTGCACAAGTCCAAGTAGATGATGTCAGTTGCTCTCCCATTATCCACTGATGCTGTTACTCCATCATGAAAGGCCACCAAGTTTGTCAGGCATGGCTTGACCTTGAGGAAGCCATATTGGTTACCACCATCACCTCATCTTTATTTTCCAAACTATGCCAAGGAGAACTAGACAGAACTCTACAATGTCGTGTCACTACAAACCTGTCTGAATCATTGGCTTCTCTGCATGCTCATCACTAGTCTCTCCTTAGCCTGTGTGCCCACAATGTATGGGGAATGTCAGCCACAAATCTTACCTAGGGGACATCTTTGCTTCAAAATCCCTTGAACATCACACAATCCCTTTTAACTCTCCAGGTCTGCACTTCTTTATGTCAGAATCAGACCATATTTCTGTGCTGCTATTTCCCTTTCCTTCTGAAGGGCCTGGATACAACTTGGATTAACCTCAGGAGCAGAGTTCCTGCATAAAACAGCCTGTACTGAAACAGCAACCCAGCCTGTTTGCAGACTGAGAGAGAAAATGAGAGTTCACCACCTCTGAATAATGAGACTTCTCTTATTTCCCTGGGAAGTAATGCCCACTTTTTTACTTTGACGGAGCTCCATCCCATCCTAGAAGGGAAAATATCAAGTCAAATCTACATTAGTCCTTCCATCTCTGCACTGAGCAAAGGCAGCCTTCAGATCTATGTTTAATTCACCCAATTCCCTAGAATTAATGGAACTGTACTTACTGGAACATATGCTGAAGCTTAAGCACAGTGCAGTGTTTTCAACATGTAGGAATGGCTATAGAACATGCATAAATTCTGGCTGACCTATGACAGCTTAAAGCACTGCGGAGGACTGTTAACAAGCCCGTTTGGACATCACCTTGAATAAATGACGTTATCCCCAAGTAAGGGAAGGAACAGCTGAGCACCGGGGAGGTACACAAAGGGCCAGAGCAAATTCTCACACTGTCAGGTGCAAAGAAAACTCAGATTTCACCCTAAAACCCAGTTCACAACAAGGCTACAAAATCCTGGCTGAGAATTTCTGAATGCTCACCAGTTGTTTCCAGCTCGAAGGTCATCTTCTGGCCAGCAGCCTCACAGATGTATTCTCCAGCATCTTTCCTCCCCAGCTGCTCCACAACCAGACGCCGTGTTTTGCCCACAGATTCCAGTTTGAACTTTCTGGAGGAGGCAAGCAGTCTTCCATCCTTGTACCATTTTACTCCAGTTGGATCCTGTGCTACTTCACAGCTGAGGGAGGCACTTGCTGCCAGGGCAGCACTCACCTCTTTCTGCACCTGCTCCTGGTTTATAAACACAGGTTTTGGCTCTGAGGGAAGAAAAGAAAAAGTATTGACTGAGGGACTGAAATGAAACCATCTTGCAGGTCTGTATGTACAGGTTGGAACAGGTTTAGGTTACCACTTGTGCCCAAACTAATAGCCTTCACTAGAGAATATCAGCTCTTCTGTTGAAACAAAGTGTCAAATCTAGGCAAGAAAGAACCGAGGAACTGAAGGAACCAAGAGGGTCCTTGAACACCAGTCCCATGGTTGCAAGTCACTATGCAAACATATTGAACCCAAAAGAACATCTGTCCTGCAGGTAACCAAAATCTGAGTTCCTTTTACTTAAGACCCACTGTGAAACATCAAAACACATAAACATGCGATAGTCAAACCACTGGCTGCCTTTTCATGACCCAGAACAGTACTCCTGGCTTCCTGAACAGACTCCTCATGGCCTCTACCATTGCCACAACTGTGACTGTCAAAGGCACAAAGGAAATATGCTCACCAACGCAGTCCTTTCTTCTTTGTGTGTGATTTGCAGCTATCTATTTTGCTTTGAGCTCTGGCAATAGTCAGCTCTACCAGGTCTCTTACTGTGAGGAGCAGACTCACCTATCCAGATGCAGCCTCCAACATAAAGGCATAGTAAAAAGGCAGTGTACTACTAGGAGAAGTTCCTGCTTCTCCTGCCATGAAAGGCTGCACGCACAACATGCACTCCAGCCTCACTGCACATACTTATCTTAGTCAAATGTTTCTGTGAACAGGAATTACAGTTTGGGATCTCAGGCACAGGAGAGATTTGAATAATATCTTGAATATTGCTTCCACTGTACATATATCAGTAATTATTATTCTACAGACAGACTGAAACAGGTCTTTGTGCCATACTAAAACCAAATACTTTCTACAAACCCAGGCAATCAAGTCTAGGGAAAAAACCTCAGCACAGACTACTGCAACTGGATCACTGTATAATAGAAACTAGATTTTACTTTACTGTTCTCTGCTGTATTTCAGACAACACCTGTCTTACCTGTGACATGAATCTTGAAGGTGAGTTTCTGGCCAGCAGCCTCGCAGCTGTACTCCCCTGCATCTTTCTTCTCCACCTGGCTCAGCACCAGCCGACGCTGTTTGCCCTCTGACTCCACCCTGAACTTCTTGCACCAGGTGATCAGTTTCCCCTCCTTGTACCACTTCACCTCCGTCTTCTCCTGGGCCACCTCGCAGCTCAGCGTGGCATTTTCTGTTGGTGCAGCCTTCACCTCCTTCTGCACCTTCTGCTTGTTGATAAAGGCATCCTCTGCTTCTGGAACTGGAAAACATTGGGTAAAATAGACATTAGATATGAACAGCTTGTGACTGGAAGATATTTAAAGTTGCTTCTGTGTCGTATTGGGCCATTTCCTGGAGCAACACTGCTTCACAGTGTTTATCACACATTATAAAGCATCCTCAGCACAGTCCATATGGTCATCCCATCCCTCTGGGTAGTCTTTACTATCAGCTGGGACTCTTTATTTTCAGATTTCTTCGAATGAAGACAATGACAGATCTATATATATAGATATATATATACCACACCTACACCCCCACAATCTGTTACAACTCCATATTCCTCCCCATATTTGCCCCCGACAGCCCCCAGTAGCCCCATATCACCCTAAGGCCCCCACAACCCTCTATCTCTCCATACACCACCCCTTAAAGCCCCATACCTGCCCATATCCTCCAATAGCTCCCCACAACCCCTACACACCCTCAGAGCCCCCTAGAGCCCCTAGTCCTCCTATGGCCCACCACAGCCCCATATCCCCCCTACAGTCCTCCTCAGCTCCTTTTACAGCCCCTGCACAGCTCTATAGAACAGTCTGATAGAACTACCTCTAGTAGAAACAATCTCCACACAGAGATCCTTTCCCAGTGGCACTCAGCCCTTCAGTGGGGTCTAAGAGAGCTGCAGCCAGACTCAAACACAACTGCTCACACAGCTCAGCTGCCTTCACCTGTGCTCCAGACACTGACACATTGCAGCCCCACATCCCCCTCTGCCCCCCCACAGCCCCACACCCCCCTGTCCTCCCCGCACTCCCCATCAGCCCATCCCACCTCAGTGCTGCCTCTGTCTCTTCTCTCCTCTCCCCGTCCCAGCGCCGGCCTCCCCCGGCCTCCCATTGGGCAGCGGCAGCTCCGCCGGCTCCGATTGGCTGAGCTGCAGTGCGCGGGAGTGGCCATTGTGGGGGGGGGCAGAGGGGGATGTGGGGACTGCTTCCCAGTTGAGACTACCTCAGCTTTCTGGTCAAGGCATCGACATTGGTGAGTTTTCCTTTGCTAATAACTTTTGACTAAAAAATAACAAAAAAATAAATAAATAAATGCCACAACACAAAGCAGAACACACACACAAAAACCCACAAAAACAAGGAACTTGGATTTAATGGATGCTGAAGATTCAACACCTGTGCATTTGTCATGTGAGTTACTTATTTCTTTTGCCCTTAGTTTGGACACAAATGGCATTATTTTCTTCACAGTAACAGAAATGGGAAAAGGAACTGAACTTCTGAAGTTCAAACTTCTGGGTTGTTTTTTTTTCTTTTTCTTTTTTTTTTTTTTGCCTCTTGGAGACACCTGTATTTGGTGGTGGAATGGAATTCCCCCATCCCATTTTAGTGCAGATTTTGTTGTGCTCGATGTGGAATAAACCCTACCCAGCCTGTTCCGCACCGTTCCCTCTGTTTGCAGTACGTAGCCTTTCAGGAGTGTTTATTTGTCATTTCTTGTTCTATGTGACCCTCTGTTTGGCTGACTTTCTTTTTAATTCCGTGCTTTAATCAAGCATGTTGTGAGCTTGTTAGTGCACCAATTATTCTGGAGGGCCAGACTCAATAAAATGTCAGGCTGAGAAGTTGTTTGGCTGTGTTATGTGGGACAAGACCAAATTCATATAGAATCCAGCCCCAGAGAAAAGCAAATGTAGCCAGCAGGACTTGAGGGCTGAGCTGTAGGAATGGAAGCATCCTCTGCTGTTTGAAACAGAGCGCTTTTCTAAGCTGTGTTTCAGCAGAAACCAGGTAGTGCTGGGAACAGGCAACTATTGGCAAGGGCTCAGTGCAGCTCTTCCCTCACCCTGCACCACGTCTGACAGCATGCTCTGTTTTCTCTCTCCAGACCAAGTTCTCCCAGTAAGAGGGCAGAGTCAGCAGCTGGCAGTTGGCGTTCCTGCTTCTGCCTGGGCAAACCATCCCCTGTGGCCGAGAACCAACTGCAGAGCAGTGCCAGGGAGCCCTCTGAAGCTGAAGTCTTGGTCCTGGCAGGTAAGGGTGCAAATCCAGCTTTCAAAACACTGCTTGTCAGCAACACAGGTAGAATTCATGCTTTCAGTGGGCTTGTACCTCTTTCTGTATTCCTGCGTTCGAGCCATGCCTGACATCTTTGGTTGACACTTGTCTTTCCCAAATGAGTCTCGCAAGCTGCTTGAAACCTGCTTGACAGGCAGCACCAAGCCTTTGCCTCCTTGGATAGTGAAAGTTTACACTAACTGCTGTGTATCTACTCTTTCCAGGTGAATCCATCCCTTGCCAGTGCAGGAACACCCCGGCAAGTAGCGATGATGCACGGTGTGCTTCCATCAATGGAGTGCAGTTAGGATGCATGAGTCACTGCAGTTCCAAGGACAGCCTTTCACGTGACAGCAATGATGGAGAGGAGGAGGTCTGACCTATTCAGTTTTGAGCCTCTCCATGCAGGAAAACCTTGCGGTTCTGGAATGTCTTCACCTACGAAGGTAGTGAGGGATTTGGAGCACAGGCCTTACAAGGAGCAGCTGACGGTGTTGGGATTGTTCAGCCTGTAGAAGAGGAGGCTCAGGAGAGACCTTATAACTCTCTATAACTTCCTGAAGGTAGGTTGTAGTGAGCTGGGGGTTGGCCTCTTCTCTCGAGTAATCAGTGATAGAACTAGAGAGAATGGTTTTAAGCTGCGCCAGGGAAGATTCAGGCTGGACATTAGGAAATTATGATACATTACTTCTCAGAAAGGGTAGTCAGGCACTGGAATGAACTGCCCAGAGAGGTGGTGGAGTCAACGACCATGGGAGTGTTCAAGAAACGTTTGGATGTGATGTATGGAATATGATTTATCCGGGAAGTATTGGCAATGGTTGGACCAGATGATCTTCTAGGTCTTTTCCAACCTTGATAATTCTGTGATTCTGAGCTGAGAAGCTTTTCTTGCTCAAGTCCTGCTTCCAAGTTTAACCACCTATGGGGAAGTAGATGTCACTTTTCTAGTGTCCTTCAATTCCGTGTCTGCATTTTCCTAAAAGTAAAAGAATTTGGAGGTAACCAGCTGCAGTGAAGTGAGCGATTTCAGTGCCTGTTTCTGATGGTGGCAATGAGTTCAGAGGTCATACTTAATTGACGATTCCTGTTTCCATTCTGACAAAGGATGTAGTTGCAGCTGACTTCCTGAGGCTGCCATACGTGGTGGTGATGCAGCCTTGGGCTTCTTGGGGATTTGCATGACTCCCACCTTTCCTTTCTGTGTCTTGCAGGTCAGCTGGTGCTGGAAGCGGCCGGTATCTGAGCAGGAATGAAGGTGAGTGCAGGAGCAGCTGCTGAGGGGAGGAAGGAAGTCCATGCTAATGAGCTCTGAAGCATCTGCAGGTACGGTACCAAAGGAGGCAGCAGTGATGCAGGGGGCTCCCCAGCAGGAAGCTGGCTGATCCAAATGCTTGCTGAGAGTTTGAAAGCCCAAGCCCTTATGGTCTCTGTAAGGGTGGCTAATAAAAAGATGTTAACCAAGATGGTGGTAAATAGTCAAAGGTTGTTAGCAAAGGAAAACTCACCAATGTCGATGTTTTGACCAGAAAGCTGAGGCAGTCTCAACTGGGGAGCAATCTCCAAGAGATGCTGCCTCAGTGGTGGTCAGCCTTTAAATGAGGTCTCAGAGGAGGTGGAGTCGAGGTCCACCCTTTCTGTGAGCACAGCTCCATTACTCTCACCTGTGCTCCCGCAGCTGACCCAACACTTGCCTCAGCTGATTAATCAGAGGTTCAAGGTGTGATTTCCCATACAATCTCTAAGCTGAAGGCAGCATCTCCTTGATCTGATGGTGGTGTGCCTGAGTGAGGGAGTGATCCAAGCTGGATGCAGAAGAGTCATCTTGATTTCTCTCCTATTTTACTTCAGATGACACCTATTGGGTGTTGGTTTCTTAAAATTTGGATCTAGGAGGTGGCCTCTCCCTTTGCTTCTGGTGAAAGCTGCAGCAGGAGTAGAAGACAAAGAGGTTTTCTTGGTGGCAGCAACACCGATTATTTGATTCAAATGTAGAACTGTGATGAAAATGCTGAAGAACAGATCCGCCTCAAAGACATGCTTGATCATATAAGGAATGAGCATGTGATCCAAGACAGCCAGCGTGGCTTTAGCAGGGGAAGGCCATGCCTAACCAATCTGGTGCTCTTCTATGATGGAGTGACGGCATTTGTGGACAAAAGGAAGGAAACTGATGTCATTGACCTGGACTTGAGCAAGATCTTTGACATGGCCCTCCACCACATCCTTATCTCTAAACTGGAGGGATGTGGATTTGACAGGTGGACCACCTGGTGGATAAGGGATTGGTTGAAAGGCCACAGACAGAGGGTGGTGATTCATGGTTCGATGTCCAGGTGAAGGCTGATAACAAGTGGTATCATCCAGGAATCTGTCTTGGGACAAGTGCTTTTTAACATGGTTATCAGTGACACCAATGATGCAATGGAGTGCACCCTCTGCTGTTTGCTGAGTGGTGCGGCTGATGCAGTGGAAGGAAGGGATGCCATTCAGAGGGAGCTCAACCGAGAGGTTGGCCTAGGTGAATCTAATGAGGTTGAACACAGCAAAGTGCAAGGTTTTGCACTTGGGCTGGAGGAATCCCAGGCATTTCTACAGCCTGGGAGGAGCAGTCCTTAAGAGAAGCCCCGCAGAGAAGGACCTGGGGGTCCTGGTGGATGAAAAACAGAACGTGAGCCATCAGCGTGCTCTTGCAGCTCAGAGAGCAAATGGTCCCCTGGGCTCCATCAGAAGAGGGGATGGCCAGCAGGGACAGGGAGGCGATTGATCTTCATGATCCTTGAGGTCCCTTCCAGCCCGGGCCATTCTATGATTCTGTGATTACACTCACTGACAGAAATAACGGCAGCTGTACAGAAGCTGGATATATTTTGGGACAGTTCTTGTAACCAGCTGATTTTAAGACCTTGCCCAAGTCGTGAGTCTTAATTGCATGTCAGAAGAAAGCTGGGAAAGTGGTTATTGCTCATTCTTTCTCATTTGCTGATTCTTTCTTTAGTGTTCCTTTTCCAAAGGAGATTCTGGTGATGGAAGCAGTTGAAGAAAGAACCAAAGCAGCTCTTGCCAAGAGTGCTTGAAGTCCCTGTGGAGAGAAGCAAAGAACTTGGGCTTCCTCTGGGATGCTCCCCACCATGTCTCAGGAAGGAGACCAACTGCTGTTCCACTTTCTGCTCTGTGTGTGGAAAGGTACGTCTGGGTTTCTTCTGCTTGTTTTTTCTTTCTTTTTCTGGCTTTGAAGGAGAAGGGGTGGAGCAAGGGGAGACCCACTGGTCATTTGTTACCTCAAGAACAGGATGGATTTTACATTCATTGTGAAAAACCTGGGCTAGTAGCATGGGCATGTTTCAGGCTGGACTCTTCTTTTGCTGCTTGGTTTCCTTTTGGCTACAGGGAGACAGCTGTCTAAAGGTGTGTTTTCAAACCCACTCTCCAAAACCATGTTTCATTGTTGCAGGTGGTTCAGTGTGCTCTTGCAGTGCAGATGCTGTAGTTTGCTGTAGAATCTGAATGGTTTCTGTTCCTAGGAGAGGACTGGGAGGAGGTAGTGAGAAGAGAATTCAATGCCTGAGGTGTATCTTAGTGAGAAATGTTGGCATGAGGTGCTGAAAGTCTTGAGCTGTCAAAGGCCAGTGAGGCTCAGACTCCTTAACCTGCTGGAGCAGGGTGGAAGCAAGGAGTGGGCACTGCCGTCCCACAAGCGGCACTTGGTTCTGGTCTTCCAGTCTGTGCTGGCCTGGATTTCTTCTGAGAAGTTTGTTGGAGCTGCTTGGAGTAGTGAAGGGTGGGGAAGAAGTGCTGCTCAAGAGCTAAGGCTCGGCTTGATTATTTTGGATGGATTTAACCATGGTATCTGAAGACATAGTTTCCATCAGAATGATCCCAGCATTGTGCAAGTGTCTCAGCTGAAGCCCCTGAGCAGATGTGTGAGACCACCCGCCTCCTCCAGATGAGCCATAGGAAAGCTGACTGTGCCCAGTAATTACAGCTTCTGCAGATTGAATGTGCTTCCAAGTGTTTTCCTTAGTGATCAATAATGTCCCAGCACTCTGAGATTCCATCTCTGTCACAATCTGGAGCATCTCTGCAAACCTTGGGTGCTCATTCCCACCAGAGTTTCTTCCTTTCTCTCTTTAGAATCAGTGTGGTGCAGTTCCCTGTGTTTGTGAGCAGCAGCCAGCAGGCTGCAAGAGATCCAATGGCAGCTTTCAGCACACAGAGGGATGTGATGGGGACAGACTGTCCTTACCGCCATGCATAAGTGAGTTTTTACTGTCCTCTCTCAAAAAGTATGAAAGAATAGAGTTTGAATGATACTTGTGAGCAGGTGCTGTGCTGTAGGGGATGTCAGGTAACCATTCCTATGGGGGTGCGGGAAGGAGCAGTGAAAGTGATGTATTAGTTTGTGTTTTGGCTGTTAAAGAGGAGTTCCATTTCTGGAAGCAAAACTATGGGCTAAGATGGAAAACAGAAGGGAGAAGGCTGATACCTGGATAGTGGGCTGAGCTTTGGTGACTGCAGCCATTTGCAGTAGAAGTTTTGCTGTTTTGCACAGTGGGGTTCAGAATGGGAGCTGATGATGAATGGGAGCTGCTCGAGGGACAGACTTCCATGTACAAGTTCCAGTGCCTCAATGACTTTCTTGTAGCGAGGAACCCCAAACTGAACGTAAGACTTGAGGCGCAGCCTCCCCAGTGTTGAGTCCAAGGGGATGATTACCTCTCTGCTCCTGCTGGCCACACTATTTCTTAGACAGGCCAGGATGCCGTGGGCCTTCTTGGCCACCTGGGCACACTGTTGGCTCATGTTCAGCTGAGCATCGACCAACACCCCCAGGTCCATTTCCTCTGCACAGTCCTGCAGCCACTCAGCCCCAGGCCTATAGCGCTGCATGGGGTTATTGTGGCCAAAGTGCAGGACCTGGCACTTGGCCTGGGTGTACCACATCCCATTCACCTCAGCCCAGTGAGGTTGATCCAGCTTATCTAGATCCCTCTGAAGGGGCCTCCCTTCCCTCAGGCAGATCAACACCACCTCCCAGTCAAAAGACAAAAAGAGAAGAAAGCAGAAATGAAGAAGGCTTCTCTGAGAGCTGCCCCTGCACCTGCAGAGGTGAGTCCTTGTTATGGACAGACACAGCTCTTGTTGTCAGGGCCTCCATCTGTGAGACATGAATGAGACTGTAAAATCCTGAGGGAAGTGGTGTCCTGGTTCTGTACTTGCTTTTTTCCTTTGCAGTTTTTGAAGTGTTGCACAAAATGAAGGAGAAATCTCTAAAGCAGGTGGTCGGGATGCTGGCATGGTGATGTTACTTAGTAATTAGTGCTATTATTTTGTAGTATATTAATAGTTTGCTAATAAACAAAAAACAAGGGGGGGAGGAAGGCGTTCTGATAACAGAGGATGCTGAGAAGGCAGAAACACTGAATGCCTTCTTTGCTTCTGTCTTTAGTGAAAAGGCTCTCCCTCAGAAATCCCAGACCCTGGAGGTTAATGAGAGAGTCTGGACAATAGGAGATTTCTCTTTAGTCAGGGAAGAGGTGGTCTGTGATTGCCTAGGAAACATTAATGTCCATAAATACATGGGATGGGTGCATGGGGTGCATCCACGGGTGCTGAGAGAACTGGTGGAGGTCATTGCTGAGCTGCTCTCTGTAATCTTTCAGAGGTCTTGGAGAACTGGGGAGGTGCCTGAAGACTGGAGGATGACCAATGTCACTGCAGTCTTCAAAAAGGGCAAGAAGGAAGAGCCAGGTAATTATAGGCCAGTCAGCCTCACCTCTGTCCCAGGGAAGGTGATGGAACAGCTTGTGCTGGATGCCATCTCCAGAGAACTGGGTGATAAGGAGGTTATCAGGAGTACTCAGCATGGGTTCACCAAGGGGAGGTCGTGCTTGACCAACCTGGTGGCCTTTTATGAAGATGTCACTAGCTGGGTGGACGGGGCTAGAGTGGTAGATGTAGTCTACCTTGATTTCAGAAAGGTTTTTGATACTGTCCCCCACGACATCCTTATAACAAAGCTGAGGAAGTATGGGATAGATGAGTGGACAGTGAAGTGGGTCGTGAACTGTCTGACTGGCAGAGTGCAGAGGGTTGTCGTTGGCGGTGCTGAGAGGGGATTTGATCCAGGTTTATAAATACCTGAGGTGTGGGGGCCATAGTGGCACGGCTGGTCTCTTTTCAGTAGTGCGTGGGGACAGGACTAGGGGTAATGGGCTGAAACTTCTGCATAGGAAGTTCCGCACTAATGTGTGCAAGAACCTCTTTACGGTGAGGCTGACGGAGCACTGGAACAGGCTGCCCAGGGAGGTGGTGGAGTCTCCTTCTCTGGAGATATTCAAGACCCGCCTGAACACCTACCTGTGCGACGTGGTGTAGGGAACCTGCCATGGCAGGGGGGTTGGACTCAATGATCACTAGAGGTCCCTTCCAACCCCTACAATTCTGTGATTCTGTTGGAAGGTGGGAATGCAAGAGAGAATATTGCGAGCAAAAGCTGTGGAGCGAGATAAATGGCATGAGAAAGCAAAGCTGAGAACTAAGGAAAGCTCCAGAAGAGAAAACAAAGTCCAGTAGGGCATATTTAGAGACAGGTGAAGCATCCATGAGTGCACTGAGGAGTACTAGGGTGCTCTGGAATGTCTCTTGGGCTCCCTACAGCACACATACTTGCTCTGGGGCATGTCTGGATGTCTGTAGAGCTAATTGTGGGGCCCTGAGAAACGTCTGGGGCACATTAGGGGGCACTGGCTTCCATGTGAGTGTTCCCAGGTTCCCAGAAGTCAACAGGGAAGCCTTTGGAGACCCCTTGGGAAGACTCAGTGGGGCCCTAGAGTGATGTAGCAGCTTGTGTTGGTTGCATCTGCTTGGCAGGGAAGCGATTTCCCTGGTGAGAGCTGAGTGACTGGAAGGTGATTTCCTTGGTTTAATTAATTTAATTACCTGGATTATAATTAAATAACACTGTTCAGCGTTCATTAAAGATTTCTTTTTTTTCCAAAGTACTTCAGTTGTGCAGCTGTAGCAGCTTTGCTAAGATATATCGAGTTTATTCAAAATTCCAGTGATGCTCCTAAAGCACTTGAAGTGCATTTGAGGGGGGGAGTGACAAAACAGCTCTGAGAGACACATCATCAGATCAGAACATTGGAACGGTAACTAATAGCAGAGATTCTGATAAGAATATTGAAGTTTTCAAATTACCTTTTCTTAAAGTTGTATTTCACCAAGTTTCATCAATGTGCACACTGAAGAGCTGACTTGTTATCTTTCTTTTTATAAAAAATCATGTGTTACAATTGAGAGCAGAAGTTATAGGATGGAACATTCTCCAAGTAAAGTGCAAAAGACATTTCTTCATAGTTCCAATTAATGTCTTATGTTTTGTTCAGACTCACTAAATGATGTATTTCAGGGTACATCATGTGGGAATATAAGAAGACTATTCAGAGCAGAAGCTGCAGAGCAAGATGAACGACATGAGAAGGTAAGGCTGGGAACCAAGGACACAGCTTTTGTGTCACTCAGCCACCTGTGGCAGAGGTCAGGATTTCTGCAGGGATGGGAAATCATCCCATCACTTAGTGCCTTACAAGGAGCTGAGAAGCTTTTCTTGCTCAAGTCCTGCTTCCAAGCTTAACCACCTACAATGAAGTAGATGTCACTTTGCTGGTGTCCTTCAATTCCGTGTCTGCATTTTCCCAAAATCAGGAGGTAACCAGCTGCAGTGAAGTGAGCGATTTCAGTGCCTGTTTCTGATGGTGGCAATGAGTTCAGAGGTCACAATTAACTGACGATTCCTGTTTCCATTCTGACAAAGGCTGTAGTTGCAGCTGACTTCCTGAGGCTGCCATACGTGGTGGTGATGCAGCCTTGGGCTTCTTGGGGATTTGCATGACTCCCACCTTTCCTTTCTGTGTCTTGCAGGTCAGCTGGTGCTGGAAGCAGCCGGTATCTGAGTAGGAATGAAGGTGAGTGCAGGAGCAGCTGCTGAGGGGAGGAAGGAAGTCCATGCTAATGAGCTCTGGAGCATCTGCGGGTCTGGTACCAGAGGAGGCAGCAGTGATGCTGGAGGGCACGTGGTGAGTGCGTGGACAGGGTGGCACAAACGTGTGCGTGTGCTGAGGAGTTGGGTTGCACACAGGTGCACACAAAGGGGTGTTTGTGGAAGGTGTAGGCACGTACGTGTTCCCAGGGGTGGTTTGCACACGTCTGTGAATGCAAAGGAGGGCACACGATGCGGTGTGTGCATGGAGGTGTGCAAAGCAGGCAGGGTGGCACACGGGTGTGCATGTGCACATGGATAGGGGAAGGCTGGGGTTACAGGTTGACCTGTGCTGAGGTGAGTGGGGGCTCACGGTGTTGCTCAGTGGTAGATTTGTTTACACTGAGTGCTAACAGGAAACTCGCACACCCTTTTTGTTTCAGCTGTGCCAGCGCTGTGATCCCTTGCTGCTGGGATGTGCTGTTGGAAGGATGGTGTGCATGCCGAGCTCCCATCACTTCCAAGCCCTACAATTCTGTGATTCTGTGAATCAAGTGTAGAGCAAAAGGGATGTTTGGGCCAGGTGACTGTAAGAAGGCTGGCTGCTTTGGATGGTGGCAGCTGATGGAAACAGGTGCTCTGGGGACCGTTCAGCTTTTAACAGAAGACAGGGGTCCTGCAGGAAGAACGACTAGGTTCTCAAAAGGCTTCAGACGTGCACACAGAGTACATCTGTCCTGCCGTGCCGTCTCTGCTTCTTTTTGATGAAAGCATTTTCATGACCACTTGTTGTGGCTGTTGCTTGTAGAAGGAGGAATGTTAGGTGCAGTTCTCACTGAGAACTTCTGCTAGGATTTCTGTGTAATTTGAATCATGAGGGTTAGCACAGTGAGTTGAAGGAGGGCCCCGGAAGCAAATTTGTTGCTGTTGAAGCACTGTGTGATGAGCAGGTGCGTGGTAAGACGTGCTGGCAGATGTTGAAGCCACTTTAAGATTGAGGTGAGAAGGAAATGCGATGAAGGAGCTGATGGCAAAGAGCTTCCTTAGGAGGCTTGGTGCTTGCATGGGATTGTATCCGATCAACTTCTTGTGTGCTGGTGTCCATCTGTGGTTTGTGGAGCAGTTTTCATTCCAGGGTCTGTCTGGTAGGACTGTGGCTTGGGCCAGGCCAGGGCGAATCCAGTGTGCTTTACTCTCGTTCTTAGTGCTTGTTTTTGCTCAGGTGTCAATCCTCACAGAGCAAGGCCTGAGGGTGGGGTTTGCGGAGAAAGAGGACATGCAGGCCTTGTGTGACACCCACGGAGCTGCAGCGAGGCTGCATTGGTGTAAAACAAGGGAAATGCACAGAGATCTGAAGGTGGGTTTTGGGCTCGACTTATGCCAGAGGGGATGTGCGTGCTCCTTTACAATGTGCGTTTTCTGCCTACTGTATGGCAGGTGGGCTTGGAAAGTTGTTTCCGTGTTTCTGTTGTTGGGAGAAGCAGATATCAACTCTTCTCTCTATTGAAAGATTTAACAAAAGAGCCTCTCCTTGCTTCTTAGTGTATGAATCACAGAATCATAGAATCACCAGGGTTGGGAAAGACCTAAAAGAACAGTCCAACCGTTCTCTTATTACCAATAGCTCCCAATAAACCACGTCCTTCAACACAACATCCAGTCATTCCTTGAACACCCCCAGGTGGGATGGCTCCACCACCTCCCTGGGCAGTCCATTCCAGTGCCTGGCCACCCTTTCTGAGAAGTAATATTTCCTAATGTCCAGCCTGAACCTCTCCTGCCGCAGCTTGAAACCATTCCCTCTAGTTCTATCAGTAATGACATGAGAGAAGAGGCCGACCCCCAGCTCACTGCAACCTCCCTTCAGGAAGTTTTAGAGAGCAATGAGGTCTCCCCTGAGCCACCTCTTCTCCAGGCTGGACATTCCCAGCTCCCGCAGCCTCTTCTCATATGACCCCATTGTGCTCCAGACCCCTCACCAGCTTTGTTGCCCTTCTTTGAACACGTTCCAATGCCTCAGTGTCTTTATTGCAGTGAGGGGCCACAAACTGGAAACAGAATTCGAGTTGTGGCATCACCAGTGCTGAGTACAGGGGGACAATCGCCTCTCTGCTCCTGCTGGCATCAGTGTTTCTGATACATACATTCTCATGTATGTAAGTGTCACATGTGTGACATCCTTTTTGACGGAGTTCCGTGACTGGAGTTCAATGGATTTGAGAGCTGACTTGAAGCCTGTGGGCATCACCCAGGAGTTGGGGTGAGAGGATGAGGCGTAGGAACAGGAACCTCTTTGGTCGTTATTAACTCCCAACTTTTTGGTCAGGAATCTCTGTGTGTTTCTTTATCATGTAAAGAACAGAGTCATTGTGCAGCTTGTGAATGAATTGATTCACGCCTGCTGATTGGTGCTGTTCTCTACAGGGAGCTGCAGTGGAAATGGACACTTGTGGTCCACTGTCTGCCCCCCTCCCGCATGCCCAGATCAGCCAAGTTGTCAAGGCCTGGCTCTTGGTTGGTGAATTGTGCCAAGGTCAGAGAGTTGGATTTTCTGGGCTTTGAGACACGTCTTCCAGATGCACGTTGTGTTATTTCTGATGTGTTGACCTGTTGAGGTCCAGCCCCAAATGAGGATTCAAGTACTACCACCGCAGGAATGGTTTAGATTGGAATTGGAATGCAGAAGGCTGAAGCCAGCAGGAGCAGGGAATCCATCATCCAAGGGCTTGGTGCAGCTCTTCTTTGCTCAGTTGTGGAAGCATTGTAAAGTTGCTGGGCGGACAGGCATCACGTAGCCTGAGACTCAGCATGACTTGCAGCAAGTGGATGGGACGGTTGTGCTGTGTGTGTTATTCCATGACTGTCTTAGCCCTGCTCACTGACCTGCTCTTTCTCTCTCCTCTCCTCGCCCTCCACCCACTGCCTCGGTGCAGCTTTTGCTCTCATTTCATCCGAGCAAAGCGACAAGGAACTGCTGCAGATAGCTTGAGGTGATCTCACTGCCAGGTACGTGCCATGTTTTGTCCCCCCCGCATGGTTTTGCAGGCCGTGTGGCACCGTGTTTAGTAACACAGCCTCATGCAGCTTTGATGTGACCCTGGTCACGGGTGGGTTTCTCCACTGCCCTGCAGCTCAGCCCTCAGAAGGGCTGTCTCTCAGAATGGCCGCCCTAGACCCCGTCCCCATCTCTGCTGCCCTCCCCGTCCCTTCAGCCGTTCCCGGTTCGGGCTGGGCGACACCGGGCAGGTGGGTGAGCGGAGCGGGGCAAGATGGCGGCAGGGAGTGGGGTGTGAGGGGCAGGGCGGGGCCTAACGGGGGCGGGGGGCGGGGCTAAGGGGAGGGGAGAGCGGGGATTGGTGGGAGAGGGAGCCAATAGGAGGTAGAGAGGAGTTGGGCACAGGGTGATGTTAACACCCCTTTGTGATGTCATAATGCCCCTTTGTGATGTCATAATGCTTCTTTGTTACATCATAATGCCCCTTTGTGACATCATAATGCCCCCTTTGTGACGTCATAATGTCCCTTTGTGACGTCATAATGCCCCTTTGTGACGTCATAATGTCCTTTTCTGATGTCATAATACCGCTTTGTGATGTCATAATGCTCCTTTGTGACGTCATAAAGCTCCTTTGTGACGTCGTAATGCCCCTTTGTGACATCATATAGCTCCTTTGTGATGTCATAAAGCTCCTTTGTGACGTCATAATGCCCCTTTGTGACATCATAATGTCCTTTTGTGACGTCATGAAGCTCCTTTGTGATGTCATAATGCTTCTTCGTGGCGTCATAATGTCCCTTTGTGACGTCATAATGCCCTCTGTGACGTCATAATGCGCCTTTTGACGTCATGATGCCCTTTGTGACATCATGAAGCTCCTTTGTGACATCATAATGCCCCTTTGTGACGTCATAATGTCAGTTTCGGATGTCATAATGCCCCTTTGTGATGTCATAATACCCCTTTGTGACGTCGCAGTGCTCCTTTGTGACGTCATAAAGCTCCTTTGTGACGTCGTAAAGCCCCTTTGTGACGTCATTAAGCTCTTTTGTGATGTCATAAAGCTCCTTTGTGACATCTTAATGCCCCTTTGTGACATCATAATGCCCCTTTGTGACATCATAATGCCTTTTGTGACATCATAAAGCTCCTTTGTGACATCATAATGCCCCTTTGTGACATCATAATGTCCTTTTGTGACATCATAAAGCTCCTTTGTGACATCATAATGCCCCTTTTTAAAGCCATAATGCCCCTTTGTGACGTCATAATGCTTATTTGTGACGTCATAATGCCCCTTTGTGACATCATATCACCCCTTTGTGATGTCATACTGCCCCATATGAAGTCCAGACAGAGTCAAAACTTATGGACCTGCACGAGGATCACTTTCAAGACAGTGGCTCTGTTGCTTCAAGCCTATTTGCTTCGTCCTGCCGCCACTCTACTACCAAATATCAACAACCTCTTTCATGATTGAACTTGCAAACATTTCACACTAACCCTTGTGTTTCTATGCCTTCCTAGGTGATTTGAGCCCTTGTCAACCCCAATGATCCAAACCAAGTACTGATGTGCAGTGTGTTTCCATCAATGGAGAGTTCTTATTAAGCACAAATCGCTGCAATTCGGATGACAGCCTTCCACATGGTAACAGTGATGGACACAAGGGGCTCATCCACGTTCATGCTCTCATATCTCCTGGCTCTGCTGAAGCTCCTGACCTGAGCCTGCCAGACACCACAGTCACCTGCCTGGATTGTGACCCAGCGCCTTTGCAGTGCTGCCCATCCCAAGCACAGCCCGAGTGCCCCAGCAGCAGCACCACCATGCAGGAGCAGGGCAGCATCAGTGAGGTGAAGCTGAGCATCTTAGATGGGGACTTAGAGTCAGGCTGCCAGTCCCAGGCACCAGGCAGCAGCACCAGCTCTGAGCCACTCTCATCTTGACAAGAGGAGTCCTATCTTCACCCTTGACCTCTCAAGCCCTCCTGTCTTTTATTGAATAAAGTCACTCTCATGCTCAATCATCGCCTTGGCTGCATTCCGAGTCTTCATTCACAGGGATTGGGATGAATGCAACAAACAGCAAGGCAGCTCAGCTTGCAATGCTATGGCTGTGGGGTTCGTGCAGGCAGAGCTCTGGGTTCCCATTTTGCATGGCTTTGGGATGTCAGCAGCATTTTGTATGGCAGCAAATAATCTCTAGCATCCAGGTTGCTGCTCATGATAATCCCAGTCTTCCTGGCTGTCGCTTTGTGATACCTTTCAAAGCCTTTTGATACTCTTTGATGCCTTGGCTGCTCCCTAACACCTCTGTCCTCCTGCCATGTTGACTCATGTCTCCCACTTTGAAGCTGGCTTTGCAGATCATCTCCAGCCCTGTCATCATCACGCTGCAGCAGGAGGTGCTCACCTGGCCCAATGTCTGGCAGTACAGCTTGTTCTGCAGATGAGCAGCTGCCTCCTCATCTCTTCAGCTACAGTAGTTTTTCTCAGGGCAGTTAGATGCAGTCACGCTCCTCTGGATTTGGTGTGTTAAATCCATGCTGCATGGCAGCAGTCAGTGCAATACAAAGGTGTTCTGTGTGCCACAGCATTTCTCCATGGGAAATGAATCCTAGCAACAGTCTGGAGGAGTCTGTGAGCCTGAGATGCTCAACCAATGAGAGCCATGAGAGCATCACCTGCATTGGGTTTAGGGCATAGAACAGAATTAATGTCACTGACTGGTGTGCAATTTCTCCCTTGCCAACAGGGGATGTGCGCGCAGTATTGCAGTAATGAATAAGCACTGCTGCTATCGCTGCCAGCTTTGCCTAACTAGAAATCTTTGACTTTGAGAGTTTCTCACACAAGGGGAGAGGGTAAGAAAGTAAAGAGGCACAGAAAACTAAGGGAAACTGCTCTTCTTTATCTTATCTATAAAAATTGATACAATTGATGCTGTCGTTCCTTTTTTTTTTTTTTTTTCTTGTATTCTTAATTTTTTGCCAGTGTCAGTTAGATTGTTTTAAAATATCCACACACCAAAATCTGACTACCAAGCAAATTTAATGAAAATGAAATGAAGGTGAGTTAGCGGAAAGCACAAGGCCATATTATATTAGGCTCTAGCAAATTTACAGGCAGTCACTGCACAAAGAGGTAGATTTGAGTTGCACATTATATGATTCCCACAAAGATTAAGGAAATCTGAAGCTTTCAATATATTTTTTTAATTCTTTTTTCATTTCATTTTTTAAACACCTGACCCAGACCCCAACTCTCGCAGGAGCTGTAAAGATAACAGCATTAACCTGCATTGTAACTCTAGATTAATAGTCAAGTGCATCACTCAGCCAACAGTTGGGACATAGAATCCTATTGCCCTCATGTAATCACTACTTAAACAAGAAACAGTGAAATTCATTGAGATATTTAGTCTGAACTCTTCCACTGGGGTCATGACTGAATGAGTTCCAAACTTGTGCTGAATGTCATTGCTGAATTCCTTTCTTTCCCATTCAGTACTGTAGCCAACTAGAATAAAAAACAGCAAAGTTCAGATGGGGATAATCCAGGTTGGAAACCAATACAAAGTGGAGGCAACAAATGGTATATTTTTCATATTGAATCTATGCAGTTCTTAGAGCATCAGCAGTAAGAAATTTGGATGAGATTAAATTTCTGTAGCTGTAGTAACCGTTTTGAAAATGGTCCTCAGAGATCCCTAGCTGGAAAGCACTGGGCCTATTCATCCTATTTTAAATCTATGGGAAGAAATTATTCTGAGTGTTGAAAGAGTGTAAAAATAAAACATTTCTAATTTATTCACCTCCTTTTAAAGTACTTTCAGACATGGTCTGTGATACTACCTTAGATTTCTTTGTATATTTGAATGAGGGTGGTTTGATGCTGGCACAATCACCTTAAAAGACTCTTCAAGATTATTTACCTCTGCCTTAGAAATCTATCAAAACTGCCAAGAATTAAACTGTAGGATGAGGAAGCCTGCCATTTCTAAGATTTGTGGTACTAGCAATTGACTTACGTTTTGCCTTGGTGGAGAACAGGCTGTGCATGGATACACACATGATTTCTCTAATTGTTTGTAAAGGAAAGAATTTCCTCAGCCTTTGCGAAAGCCAGCCTAAGTATCAAAATGGACCTGAGCCCATGCTCAGGAGCAGCAGTTACTGGTTACTGAATGCCTTTAATGCTTGTGGTGCTTTACAAAGTTCAACTTGCTGAGTATCATACTGCTTTCACATTATATCTAATGCAAATTTTAGGAACCCACTGCTGGAGGCAATGGAACAGAAAGGTATGGGGTAAGGGCACAGTAGGTTTTGTATCCAGACACCTGTGATGCAATCCACAGACAGATGGTAGGTATTGAACTGTCTTACTAACACAGTATTCCTTGGCAATATGATTGATGGTTGGACTTGATCTTTTGAGGTCTTTTCCAACCTTAATGATTCTTTAATTCTGTGAATACTGAAGACTTCTTTTCAGTATGGCTAGGAAAACACTGGCTAAGTTGTTTGGTTTGCATATATGAAGTTGGGACTGCCAATGGCACAGCTGTGTCATTAGAAAGGGTGGCAGGAACACCCTGAACACGTCTACTCCCTTTCTGTCTTCTCCATCTCAACTCATGCTCCCTGTGACACTAACAGACAAGATTTAGCAGGCATGGTGGTGATGGTTGGATGGTTGGATTAGATGATCTTAGTGCTCTTTTCCAACCTTAACGCTTCTGTGATTCTGTAGATATGCCGTACAAGTCTTACCCTTATATTAAATTTAGCTAGAGATTGTTGGGAATTAACATTTTTGCCTGAAATTTCTCAGAGAATCCCTTGTGCAGGGCCAGCGAAAGACAATGTGCTCAATGGGATTTCAGCAGTCTACTGAAAGAATGGGAGGTAGTTGTTTGAGGAGTTACTTTGCTCTGTCAAAAAGCTGTACTGAGACTATATCTAAAACTATGGGATGCACATAAGAATGTACCCTACCTCTCTGCCTAGGGCTGGTCTACATAGGGAGTCAGAAAAAGCTGAGCAGCAAGACAATACCATGAGTATCGATTTGCCTGCTTAAATTGGCAGGCATTTCAAGTGTAGACGTCAACTCTTCTCTCATAACAAGTACGGCATGCTTCTCTCTACGAGACTACCTTACAGGGACATGTCTTTGACTGGGCTGATTTTGCCTTCTGAATTTTACTCCACAAAAGAATTTCAACAGGTAAAAGTTGAAATGACTGCAATGCTTGTTTATACAGTGGTGTATCCATGCATCCATGTTGACATTTCTATCTTCAAGGTTACTGTGAGATGGGAATCACTGATTATAGAATTATTATTATTATTATCCCTGTACATAACTTTAGATACACCAATCAATTTCCATTCATTTAGTCTCTTTCTAGCAGAAAACTGAACAACAGTAATAACAACAAAAAGAGCCTAAACGAAACAAACTACAAAGGAGGCCAGAATGAATGCCTTCTGAACTGAGTATCACTGAAAGTTTTTCTTTATTGGCTACAGTGTGATATTTTTCTCCACGTTTTCTGCTCTGATTAAAACCACTTTCATCTTCTGTGATGTTAGCAGTGCGTGGGCCTGTAGAAAAGCATGCACACAAATGAAGACTAAAGCTGCATCTCTGCTCAGCAGTGCTGGCAGTTCACCATCAGTCTTGTCTCTGTGTAACACAGAGAGGGAAACAAGAAAGGATGCATTGTCTCAGCTATTCAAGGCATATCATAGAATCACAGAATGGCCTGGGTTGAAAAGGACCATAATGATCATCAATTTTCCTAAGACCACATCCTGGTCTTAATGAGCAAACACTTTATCACACTGGGCAACCTGTTCCAGTGCACTGCTACTCTTGATGAGAAGAAATTTATTCTACTATCCAACCTGAAACTCCCCTAGTGCAACTTGAGGCCATTACCTCTTGTCCTGTAGCTGAAGATTTTTAGTGCCAATTTTCATTGCCATGGATTAGGTTAACAGAAAGGAAACAGGACCCCAGTGTCTGTTATCAGATATCAGGTGGATAAGTTTCTGTTTATATCTACTGAATTCTCTTTTTGATAGTCGTAGAACCAGAGGTAATGTCCTTAAGTTGTGCCAGGAGAGGTTCAGTATTAGGAAAAAATGATTCCCAGATGGGGTTGCAATGCTTTGGAACAGGCTGCCCAGGGAAGTGGTGCAGTCCCTGATATAGCACTGAGGGACATGATTTAGTGGGTGTGGTGGGGATGAGTCAGTGGTTGGACTACACACTTGCATGTTGCTGTGTGTGCCCTTTATTGCTGTACACTGTAGTCTGTGTAAGGACTTGTTCTCCAAACCATATGAATGTTTGTTTGCCATGATGCAGCAGCTGTCTCCTTCGTAAAGAAGGAAGCAAGAAAAAGACTACATTAAATTCATTCATTCTTAGCAGAAAGGAAACAGAGAAAAGAAAGAATTTTTAACCTGCTGTTAGCCATGTTTGGAAATAAAAAATCACTGTTTAGAAATACCTGGAAAGTAAGTACACCATTCTGGAAAGTCAAATAAATGTGGTGCAAAGCAAACTGTCTCTGGCTTTGCCAAATCAGGCCTTCATTAGCCAAAGGATCCCTCCCTTTTTCTCGTAGTGATAAAGAAATTACTTTTATGGTTCTACTATTTTCATTAGTTATTTTGGGAAGATTATCTCCAGTCCAGCAACTCAAAGGTTTTGGGATGTACCTCTGGTCCCAGTTCACCTTGCTGAACCTGTCAACAAAACTAACATCACCTGTCACAGAATGATAGAATCATGAGAGCTGGAAAAGACCACTTAGATCATCCAGCCCAATCATCAGTCCATCACCACCATGTCCACTAAGCCTCCTCTCCTCCTTCTTCACTGACCTTGGTGACTGCAGGGCTGTTTGTCTCACACCATTCTTGCTCATAGCTCTCACATATGCTATGCAGTGGTTTGAACCTTCCTTAACAAAGTTATCACAGAAGTGCCAGCAGCATCACTCCTTGACTCAGCTTTGGCCAGCACTTGAAATGGTTCTGTCTGACATGGGGCAACTACTGGCCTCTTCCTACAGAGAACAACACTGCAGCCTCTTTGCTGCCACAGTCCAGACATTAGACATGTAATACAACCTGAGAAAAATATACAACTTGAAATTATGTAGTTCTTTTATTGAAAATCTCTTTTTAAACCCTGTGTTTGTCTCAGTATTTCATGACCTCTACCACAGTTCTCTATTTCCCTCAGCATCACTTTGCGTTTGTCTTCTGAATGTCATGCTTGGATCTGAATTGATAAGTGAAAAAGCTGCATCTGACAGTCCTTTCCAGATGTGCCTGTTTGACTCCAGCTGGTGAAGTTGTTTCTCAAGACTTGCTTCCTCTCATTCATGTTCTTTCACACTGAACTGTAAAATCAGCTCCCACCTCCCGGTCTTTAGGATAAGTGGCACCTTTTTGAATTTCTGATGGGTTTCAGCTTGAGCGAGATGCCATGAAGATGAACAGCAGGAAGTCAGTGAGAGAATTGTTTAAGGATATTGAAAATGAGAGATGGTTGAGTGTCAGGGAGTCATTTGTTTCCTCAAGGCATAATATATCCACAGGATAAACTTTCATCTCCACTGATCACAGCAAAGTGGTGGTGATAGTTAAAATAGAAAAGCAGGTTTCAATGTAACAAAACGTTGCTGGAAAAACTAAATAAAAGCCAATACTTGGCATTACAATTCAGGGCAGATAGCAGGCCAAATCTTCACTGAGCTGAGAAGGTAGCAGGATCTTTGGCAGGTACAAGTGGAGTTCAGACACAGTATTCATGTGAATGATGTGATACCAAGAATACAGATTATTTCCTCAATAATGAGAAAGGACAAATAGAAGCTGCTTCACCCCATCTGAGGTCAGGCTGTTTCCACACATAGGAAAATTGCAGGTAAGTGGAGGGGATTTTATCTAAGTGTAGGAACCAGGGGTGAAAATGTTGATTTTCTCCTCTATGAGAAGGGCAGAGCCAGCCATGCACACCCACAGAGTTCAGAGCTTTTCATTGCTTCTTCATTTTTAAGTAAAATCATAGGGAAACTGTCAGACAATCAATGTGCAGAAGTGGTACAATCTCTTGAAAAGCCACTTACAGATCTGCAAAACTTGCAAATAACAATTTTCTGTTTATCCAATTGTTTTCCCATCTCCAGATAAGACCCCGTGCTCTGATCCATTTTTTGTGCGTGCATCAACAGATTTACAAAAAGAAACAAGTCAGCAACTGGCAATTTATTCAAGGTGTTGAAAGTATCAGACAGTTGGTAGATTAGAAAGCAAACTGATTCCTCCAGAATTTCTTGTGGGACTCTCAGGAAATGGGATCCAGTAGGAGCTGGTCTGAAGTGGGGACTACTCCATTTCTAAGGAACTGTACATCAATGAGGAACTAGTTCAATGCTTTCTCAATCAAAGAAAAACCTGACTTCAGTACACGTCTGACCAAATGCCCAAGCTGTACAAACCTAAGTCAAGGTGTGAATGCAACTCTCTGAAAGGAAATTTTGTCATTTATTTCATTTATTTCATTAGTAAACATGGAAGTTTGGTGGCCCTTCCAGGCAGGGGGGCTGGAGCTTCATGATCCTTGGGGTCCCTTCCAACCCGGGTCATTCTGTGATTCTGTGATTCATTTCTCTGCATTGACAAGACTATCTTCCTTGTGTAAGCAGAAAGAAGAGCTGCTGGAGAGGAGCTCTGCTGAGAGGGACCTGGGCGTCCTGGTGGACGACAGATTGACCATGAGCCAGCAGTGTGCCCTTGTAGCCAAAAAAGCCAGGGGTGGGTAAAAGATCTAACACACATCTCTATGATGGGGGTGGCCCAATCACAAGCAGTGCTGCGCTCAGTTGTTCTGCTTTCCTGCTCCTCGAGGAGTTAGGAGAAATCTATGCCTGTTGCGTGTTCGAGTGCGTGTGCAATGCCATGTGGAGGGCTTATCGCAATAAAGATTGGCGGATTTGCTGCGTAGACCGGTCAGAACTCAGATCTGCGTTGTGCTTCCTGCGGCACCAAACGCCCAACAGTGGCAGTTCGGTGTATTGGCCAGCAGGTGGCAGCAGAGACCACGGAAAGAACGTCTGCGGGACAGACCCTGGGGATCCGTTCTCTTTTGATTATAGGGGAAATATATTGAAAGCTTCAGATTTCATTAATCTTTGTGGGAATCATATAATGTGCAACTCAGATCTACCTCTTCGTGCAGTGACTGCCTGTAAATTTGCTAGAGCCTGATATAATATGGCCTTGTGCTTTCCGCTAACTCACCTTCATTTCATTTTCATTACATTTGCTTGGTAGTCAGATTTTGGTGAGTGGATATTTTAAAACAATCTAACTGACATTGGCAAAAAATTAAAAATAATAAAAAAATGCACGACAGCATCAATTGTATCAATTTTTATAGATAAGATAAAGAAGAGCAGTTTCCCTTAGTTTTCTGTGCCTCTTTACTTTCTTACCCTCTCCCCTTGTGTGAGAAACTCTCAAAGTCAAAGATTTCTAGTTAGGCAAAGATGGCAGCGATAGCAGCAGTGCTTATTCATTACTGCAATACTGCGTGCATATCCCCTGTTGGCAAGGGAGAAATTGCACACCAGTCAGTGACATTAATTCTGTTCTATGCCCTAAACCCAATGCAGGTGATGCTCTCATGGCTCTCATTGGTTGAGCATCTCAGGCTCACAGACTCCTCCAGACTGTTGCTAGGATTCATTTCCATAGAAGGTCAATTACCAACCTCTTGTTTTTAGGTCTGCCTTGTACTTTTCTGCGGACAGAGAAGGGCAATGTTTCCAACAGTCAGTACATTCATTCTGTGCTGTGCTGGGCTCTACCCACCCTGCGTATTTATCTTGTGCTTGTCTCAATTCTACCCATGTCAGAATGCCCCCAGTCTGAACTTAACTCTGTTCAGCAACTTTCTTGGTGGAAAAACTACTTATACAGCTGTTTTACAAGAGGGTTATACATTCAGTTAGGGCCTACACTATGTACTGAAAATACTGGAAACTTCCACTGCAAAAACACGATCTACCTCTCCCATCTGTGCAGCCTTGCAGACCCAGAGCACGCCAGGTTATTTCTGCTTTCATAGCATTTGCATGCTGTAGGGTGAGCAAAAGGTTCTGCTGCTTGATTCTTCGGCAAGAGCTGCCTACCGGCAAATGGTTGCAGGGATGGAGGATGTGACAGAAAGCATTTGTCTCCACAAGAGCAGAGTTACATTCAGTGCAGAGTGTGAGAGTCAGGTTGGTGTGGAAAAGCACTGACACGCTGGGGATGATGCAGTGCTCACATGTCTAACACTCACAGACATTACTGTCAGAAGGATGGTGCTGTGTTGTGCTTCTACCTTTGGCAGCCCCTGGAGAAATGCTGTGGCACACAGAACACCTTTGTATTGCACTGACTGCTGCCATGCAGCATGGATTTAACACACCAAATCCAGAGGAGCATGACTGCATCTAACTGCCCTGAGAAAAACTACTGTAGCTGAAGAGATGAGGAGGCAGCTGCTCATCTGCAGAACAAGCAGCACTGCCAGACACTGGGCCAGGTGAGCACCTCCTGCTGCAGCGTGATGATGACAGGGCTGGAGATGATCTGCAAAGCCAGCTTCAAAGTGGGAGACATGAGTCAACATGGCAGGAGGACAGAGGTGTTAGGGAGCAGCCAAGGCATCAAAGAGTATCAAAAGGCTTTGAAAGGTATCACAAAGCGACAGCCAGGAAGACTGGGATTATCATGAGCAGCAACCTGGATGCTAGAGATTATTTGCTGCCATACAAAATGGTAGAGATCTTGCTGCTGACATCCCAAAGCCATGCAAAATGGGAACCCAGAGCTCTGCCTGCACGAACCCCACAGCCATAGCATTGCAAGCTGAGCTGCCTTGCTGTTTGTTGCATTCATCCCAATCCCTGTGAATGAAGACTCGGAATGCAGCCAAGGCGATGATTGAGCATGAGAGTGACTTTATTCAATAAAAGACAGGAGGGCTTGAGAGGTCAAGGGTGAAGATAGGACTCCTCTTGTCAAGATGAGAGTGGCTCAGAGCTGGTGCTGCTGCCTGGTGCCTGGGACTGGCAGCCTGACTCTAAGTCCCCATCTAAGATGCTCAGCTTCACCTCACTGATGCTGCCCTGCTCCTGCATGGTGGTGCTGCTGTTGGGGCACTCGGGCTGTGCTTGGGATGGGCAGCACTGCAAAGGCGCTGGGTCACAATCCAGGCAGGTGACTGTGGTGTCTGGCAGGCTCAGGTCAGGAGCTTCAGCAGAGCCAGGAGATATGAGAGCATGAACGTGGATGAGCCCCTTGTGTCCATCACTGTTACCATGTGGAAGACTGTCATCTGAATTGCAGCGATTTGTGCTTAATAAGAACTCTCCATTGATGGAAACACACTGCACATCACTACTTGGTTTGGATCTTTGGGGTTGACAAGGGCTCGAATTATCTAGGAAGGCACAGAAACACAAGGGTTAGTGTCAAACGTTTGCAAGTTGAATCATGCAAGAGGTTGTTGATACTTGGTAATAGAGTGGCGGCAGGACGAAGCAAATAAGCTTGAAGCAACAGAGCCACTGTCTTGAAAGTGATCCTCGTGCAGGTCCATAAGTTTTGACTCTGCCTGGACTTCATATGGGGTAGTATGACATAACAAAGGGGTGATATGATGTCACAAAGGGGCATTATGATGTCACAAATAAGCATTATGATGTCACAAAGGGGCATTATGATGTAACAAATGGGCATTATGATGTCAAAAAGGGGCATTATGACATCACAAATAAGCATTATGACGTCACAGAGGGGTATTATGACGTCACAAACGATTGTTATGATGTCACAAAGAGGCATTATGACATCACAAAGGGGTATTGTGACGTCATAAAGGGGCATTGTGATATCACAAAGGAGCATTATGACATCACAAAGGGCATTATGACATCACAAAGAAGCATTATGATGTCACAAAGGGGCATTGTGACGTCACAAAGGGTAGACATTATGTCATCACAAAGGGGCATTGTGATATCACAAAGGAGCATTATGACATCACAAAGAAGCATTGTGATGTCACAAAGAAGCATTATGATGTCACAAAGGGGCATTATGATGTCACAAAGGGGCATTATGACGTCACAAAGGAGCATTATGATGTCACAAAGGAGCATTATGACGTCACAAAGGGATGTTACCATCACCCTGCGCCCAACTTCTCTCTCCCTCCTATTGGCTCCCTCTCCCACCAATGCCCGATCTCCCCTCCCCTTAGGCATTGAATTCTCTTCTCACTACCTCCTCCCATTACTTCCCTAGGAACAGAAACCATTCAGATTCTACAGCAAACTACAGCATCTGCACTGCAAGAGCACACTGAACCACCTGCAACAGTGAAACATGGTTTTGGAGAGTGGGTATGAAAACACACCTTTAGACAGCTGTCTCCCTGTAGCCAAAAGGAAACCAAGCAGCCAAAGAAGAGTCCAGCCTGAAACATGCCCATGCTACTAGCCCAGGTTTTTCACAGTCAATGCAGAATCCATCCTGTTCTTGAGGTAACAAATGACCAGTGGGTCTCCCCTTGCTCCACCCCTTCTCCTTCAAAGCCAGAAAAAGAAAGAAAAAACAAGCAGAAGAAACCCAGACGTACCTTTCCACACACAGAGCAGAAAGTGGAACAGCAGTTGTCTCCTTCCTGAGACATGGTGGGGAGCATCCCAGAGGAAGCCCAAGTTCTTTGCTTCTCTCCACAGGGACTTCAAGCACTCTTGGCAAGAGCTGCTTTGGTTCTTTCTTCAGCTGCTTCCAGCACCAGAATCTCCTTTGGAAAAGGAACACTAAAGAAAGAATCAGCAAATGAGAAAGAATGAGCAATAACCACTTTCCCAGTTTTCTTCTGACATGCAATTTAGACTCTCAACTCTGGCAGGGTCTTAAAATCAGCTGGTTACAAGAACTGTCCCACAATATATCCAGCTTCTGTACAGCTGCCGTTATTTCTGACAGCGAGTGTAATCACAGAATCATAGAATGGCCTGGGTTGGAAGGGACCTCAAGGATCATGAAGATCAATCACCTCCCTGTCCCTGCTGGCCATCCCCTCTTCTGATGGAGCCCAGGGGACCATTTGCTCTCTGAGCTGCAAGAGCACGCTGATGGCTCATGTTCTGTTTTTCATCCACCAGGACCCCCAGGTCCTTCTCTGCGGGGCTTCTCTTAAGGACTGCTCCTCCCAGGCTGTAGAAATGCCTGGGATTCCTCCAGCCCAAGTGCAAAACTTGCACTTTGCTGTGTTCCACCTCATTAGATTCACGTAGGCCAACCTCTCGGTTGAGCTCCCTCTGAATGGCATCCCTTCCTTCCACTGCATCAGCCGCACCACTCAGCAAACAGCAGAGGGTGCACTCCATTGCATCATTGGTGTCACTGATAACCATGTAAAAACGCACTGGTCCCAAGAACTGGTCCTGAACACCTCCAGGGATCCCACCACCTCCCCGGGCAGCCTGTGCCAGTTAATTCTGTGGGCAGAACTGCCAGTATGAAATATTATGCTATCGTGACAAAGAAAGAGAAGAAAAGCAAAATTAAGACTAGCTGACAAGCCTTGGCAGAGAGTTCTGCTCTCCTTAAATTTATACCCATTATTCAATTCTCTTTGGAGCTGTCTCCATGCCTCTCTGGAGTTTGTTCTTTGAGAAGAAGCAATTAAGTAAGCTCTCCAATGCCAAAGTGCATACACTACTCTAGGGCTTTCTCGTCTCTCCATGGATCAACAAGTGTGACAAGCCAGCAGAATATGATGAAGAGCCTCATGCATACTCAGTGTAAAAAAAAAAAAAAGGCAATTGTTGCTGGGAAGAAGGTGCATTTGCATTTGTGTCATCTGCAGAGGGTACTGCAGAAATAGAAAGTCTTCCACTGGAGCAAACAAAGGGCTCTCATTTATTGCAATCAAGGCCCAGCGTGTGGATCTCAGAGATCAGACCTACACCCTGCAGCAAAACAGAGACCTGCGTGGGAAAGTTCAGTTTCTCTCTACATCTGTGTAAGAAAAAGCCCACCATGGAATGACAGCTAAGGAAACATCCCTGTGACTCTTCACAGGTCTCTTCTACACTTGGGATCACTGCTACAAAAAGAGCTGTTGACATCATCTCTCGTGGCCAACCTGAGAGAAGAGCAGGAAGGCTGGGATGCTCTTTTTCCTATCTTTCCCTTGATTTCCTCAATATCTTAGGGACGAATCACAGGACAGAACACAGAAATCAAATGGCTCTACAAAGCAGATTGGCCAGTTCAAGTCAAAACAGCCACTGAAAACACCCCAGATGCTGTCTGACAACAGCTGGACTGTCGGGGAGTCAGGTGAATGCAGTCTGCTGGCCCTGGGCAGGAAGAGGACAGCCCAGACTGTCACATACCTTTCACTGAAAGCTGATAGAGCATTTTATCCCCCTCACAGATGCACTGACAACTTCCAGCATCATCCATTGAGACGCTGTGAATTTTCAGGGTGTGTTTCTTCCCCACAATGTGCAGTTCCTATTTTTCACTGGCCTTGAGCTCCTTCCCATCCTTCATCCACCCCACAGTAGCGCCTGTGTCTGAAAGCTCAGCCTGCAATTTGGCTTCCTCATGCAGCCGAGCGGAGATCTTTTCTACATCTTTGCTCTTATTGGTAAATCTCACTGCAGCACCTGTCAGGAGCAAAGGCCTCGTTATTTCAATTGATATCAGGCTAACGTGGTCAATGTTTCCTGCAACATCTCTGAAAAAGTATCACCTTCTGTTCCTGCACTCATCATTGTGTCACTGCTGAGCAATTCAAGATATTTCATTTGGTCTTCTTGCCGGATTTACTAAGTAAAAATCAACCAAACATCTCCTTCTACTGATTAAGAATGCTCTAAACATGCTTCTGCAGAGGTTTCCACCCAATGACAAACAGGTCCTCCCATCATGAATGTTTATTTGTTCTATTTTGTCATGCAAAGCTGATTGATAGAGATATTATTGGAATGATTGCTCCCCTACTTCTAAACTATTCCAGTGCAATCAGAAAGGCTGTCTGAACCTGGAGCTGAAAGTACTGCTCTATGGTGATGCAGTGGTAAACCTGCTGACTGAATGCACTGGCCAATAGCTGTGAACTGCAGACATTCATCAGCTGGCATGAAGCAATCTGGTTCAGATACCAAGCAGCTGGGTAGACTGGCTTACCCTACACTCAGTGCTATCATGTTTAGGTCATTACCAGGACTCACGTCAGTCCATGGGATGCAATTTCAGGTATTTGGTACAGGCAGTGAATGCCTGCAGCCCCAGTTCTAATCAACAGATCACAGCAACTATGCCTTGACTGTAAGATGAAAGGAGAAGGATCAAAGCAAATACCTCTCACTCTCATCTTGCTGCTGACATCAACATTTTCGGTAACAAATTTCACTTCTGCTCCATCATCGTTCTTGGTGACGTTCTTTATCATTAGGCTGTGAGTAGTTTGGGTTCTCTTGATGATGCAGGTCTCACTTTCTTGTAAGACTTTACCATAGAGGTACCAAGTGCTGCAACACGTTGTTATAAGGTCAATAGTAAACATGGCATCCCCTCCAGGTACAGCTTCACCAGTTGTTAGGGGGGATTTCACAGCCAGGACTGGTTCAACACCAAGGACAGGCATCCACAGCTTCTCTGGGCAGCCTGAAATGGAAGCAATGAGCCACATGTTGAAGATACTCAAACATTCATGACTGTAGAGAGAGCCAAATACTCCATACATATTGCCTGCCTGGTCAGTGGTATTAAAATGCCAACAACAGACTCATCCAGCTCATTGAAAATGGTGTGAACATGGCGTACAGGATTCTTCCAGCAGCTAGTTAGATCTGCAAAGAGTAAAAACTGGAAATCTCAATGCGATACAATTGTCCCTCATAACATAAATAGAAACGTAACTGTTTTGGGGTGCACTGTTACCAGCCTGTCAGTTGCTGTTGGTCAGTGCTAGATGCCAAAGGTCCCACTAACATAGCATGAAGCTGAAAGCTAGACGCTGGAATCAGATCTCCTGACCTTACCATCAGAAATTGAGATGTCATATTTTGCTCAGAGGTGCCTGCTTGTAGGAGGGACAGCTTCCGAGCTTTTTCTGCTGCAGGAACCAGCTCCAGCTTCAGAATTTAAACAGCAGTCAGAAATTAAACTGAGCTTTGTCACCTCCATCAAACAGAAGGAGTAGTTGGGTGGTACAGCTTTCCAAATCACTTAGAAACTGTCACAACAATCAAGATGCCTACCTTTTCTTTTTGTACTTGTAAATACATAGAGCTTAATAGCATCAGAATGCTGCAAGCACTTCAGATAACACGACAGCTGTAAACCCTTCTTTAAGGATTTCTTTGTTTAACCACTGAGTAACTGTAATTCAGTGGTACTGGTGGGAGAAGGGAAGTCCTAATCTTCCCAGATGGAGAATGGAGTTGATGTTCACATGCAGACTGGTGCTGCAGCAGAGCCAGAAACCACTCATTTGGGAAACACAGCACCAAGAAAATCATGTGAATAGCTTCATAAAATCAGGCAGCTTCACCCAAATTTCATGGCAGGTCCATTATTCTTCCTATTTTCAGGAAGAAATGTTTTCCCTTATTCTTGTAGTTTTCTTTTCTTTTCCTTTCCAGCAAGCAGCTTTGTAGCTTACAAATTGTTTTCTAATCACCTCCTGGTGTGGACAAATCACACAGGTTTGACTCCATGTTTTACATAGTTAGCATTTTATATTTGTTCCAGTATGGAACTGTACAGTCATAGAATGGCCTGGGTTGAAAAGGATCTCAAAGATCACAGAATCACACAGAATCACAGAATCCTTCTGCAAAAGAAAACACAAAAGCTACAGGGACTTGGAACTACTTTGTATATCGAGATCAGAAGGAACTGAGAAGTTATCAAGTACAAAGAACTTACTTTTCCAGATTGCCTTTTCCAGACTGCTGTTCCAGCAGTGACAACAAGCGCAGGCAGCCCGGAGGACATCGCAGACATTGATGATCAGCTGGCATGGATCAGCGAGGATGAGTTTGGGCACAGCACAGCTGGCAAGGGATGCTGGGGTGGCTGCAGCAAGACAAGAGCTCCTCCAGCCTGAAGATCTCCATCACCAGAAGAGAAAGGACAGGGTGAAAGTAAGGAAGACGCACAGACGAGAAGAGCAGAAAGGGAGATGAGGAGGGAACTTGGTGGGGTGGCAATTCTGGGGGAGAAATTGTACTCTGATAATGTTACACTCTGAAATTCAGTGCTGCAATTTGGAGGAAGGAATTATTGGGGTGGGAATCTGGGGGGCCGTTGTAATACCAGAAGTATTTTACAGAGCAGCAGCCATGCATCAAGAGAAGGGCTTCACAGAGCAGCAGCTGTGGAGGGAGAAACAGCATGAGAACCAAGGACACCTCTAGGAAAAGAATGAATGAGTAGCTCGCGGGTTTCAAGGGGGGTCTTTGACCAGGGGTTGTTATTGCGGTAGCTTTCCTCCAATTGGTGTCTGTGGTTTTTAAATGCCCTCGTCTGTCTGCTATAAAAGCATGGCTTTTCGGGCAGTCGATGGACGCAGCCATATTTAACCATACTGCTGTCTGGCTGTTTGTCCTAGCGCGCTGACCTTTTGCCTTCAGGTTTGCCAACTACTGTCTCAGGAACGAGAGTTATTAGGCATTATCCAGGTTATCTTGTGCTTCTACTATGTTAATAGATTGGATGTGAATCCAATGGGGTCTGATGTTACCAATGGTGCTGGAATCTGCGGGAATAATCATTGAATGTATTAGTAATGCTCGGTTATGATGCTATTACCTCTCTTATATCCAACTAATTTGGATTTTTCAAATATGACCACGCATCACTTGAGAGGAAGGCGCACGCTCATAGAACTGAATGGGAGAGTTGATTTCATTTTCCAAGCAGGTGTTCCACTTGGGCTCTGTATCACGCACTGGCCATGCGGATATGGAGTACAACTGGAAGAAATCCCTCAGACCCTGAATGCAGGAGAGAATGTGTGGTGGGTGAGAGAGGAAAGGTGCACTTTGAAGCAGGGGACGCCCTGCTGGCACTGCCTGTCGCATCCACCACCAACACGGTTTGCTCTTTATCCTGCTCCACAGCTGCTGATCTGTCAAGTCCTTCTCTTGATCCATGGCTGCTGCCATTCTTCTTGGATTACAACAGGGGGCTGGGAGGTTTTTGGCAGAGGGAGGGAAGTCGACTGGGGGTGGGAGTTTGAGGGGGTGGGATCAGAACGGATTGTTAGGGTGGGAAATGGTTGGGAATACTGTCATTTCTTGACTGTTTGCTACGTTCAATGATTACATGTCTTTGCCATATTTCTGCCTGCCTGCGGCCGTTCCTTCAGTTACAAAGCCCACCTCCCCAGGCCCCCGGGCCCACCTTCAGGGCAATGTGAAAGGGCAGCAGAAAGGGCAGTGTCCCAGATCTGCCACCACCATTGGACCCATCCCTCCCCTCCTCAGTCAGTTCTGCGTGGGAATGGAGGGATGAGAAAGGGGGATGGACGGGAATTCTGGGAGAGCTGAGTGGCTCAGCCTGGAGTGGAGGAGGCTCACTGCCATCCCAGACACAGCCATCAGTCCTCAGGTGCAGAGAGGACTGAGCCAGGCTGCACCCTGCAGCACCCAGCAGCAGGATCCCAGTCTGAGGCCTGCCTAGGTCGTGTGGCTGCGCTGCAGGCTGAGCTATGGAGAAAGCCCCACTTGGAGATTTCTTCGCTCCCTGAATGTTCCCCCCTTTCTCCATCTTGCTCTGCTCCATCCCCAGCCGCAGCCCGGCGTCCCCGACATGTTGCTGTGCTTGCAGAGCTGGACTTGGCCCTTGACCTGTACAGGCCCCTGTCCCCACCTGTCGGATATCCAACTTGCCTTCTCACCCCTCTCTCTAGATCCAGTTCATGCCCCATCTATCTCACCTCCATGTCCCACCTACGTCCTCTCTACGTCTTTTGGTCTCCCCCAAACCACCCTCACGGTGCCTTACCTCCTGGCAGGCTCAGGGAAGGAGCACCCGGTGCCCTGAGCCCACAGGCCCAGCCCTGCACAGCACTGCACACAGCACTGTCATGGCGGCGCCCGGTGCTGCCGCACAGCATCCTGGGAGTGGTAGTTCCTGCGGGGCCTGCAGCTCCCAGCAGGCCCTGCAGCTCCCAGCAGGCCCGGGCGAGGGCAGAGGGGAGCAGTGCTGTCAGCCGGGAGCTCGCCCAGAGAGCCCGATGTTCGGAGCACTTCACACCAGGAACTTTGGACTCGGCTGCTTCTGTCCACAACGTCCCTGAGCTGCTCAGGAAGCACAACTGTCTCACCCTCTGAGAGCTGGGCTGTGCAAAGGAGGCTGCAGTTGCAGGCTCAGCTCTGCCCTGTTCCAGCAATGCACTTCCTTACAACTGGAGCACTGTCACGCTTGCTTCTTGCTTCAACGGAGCAATCGCCCACCGCTTTGCACACCTCTGTGCTCGTGCAAATGGCCACCACCCCATCCCTGCACACACACACACACACACACACACACACACACACGTACCACCCCATCCCTGCACACACACACACACACACACACACACGTACCACCCCATCCCTGCACACACACACACACGGATCACCCCATCCCTGCACACACACACACACACACACACACGGACCACCCCATCCCTGCACACACACACACACACACACACACACACGTACCACCCCATCCCCGCACACACACACACACACACACACACACGTACCACCCCATCCCTGCACACACACACACACACACACACGTACCACCTCATCCTTGCGCACACACACACACACACGCGCGCGCGTACCACCTCATCCTTGCACACACAGACACACACACACGTACCACCCCATCCCTGCACACACACACACACACACACACACACGGACCACCCCATCCCTGCACACACACACACACACACACGTACCACCTCGTCCTTGCACACCCTCCCACATGCGTGCACAAATCTCTGCAGTGCATGGACACACCTGTGCACACCCACGTGTGTGCAGCCCCAGCACTGCCCACAGCTCCGTGCACGCTCATTTGTGCATGAAGAGGAACGTCTCAGTGGAAGCGTGGCTGTTCCTCCCCTCTGACGGGGCTGGAGTGGGACAGAAGAGGAAAGCAGAATGCGGCCACATTTTCCTCGTGGCTCCTAGTTCCTGTCTTACCATGGGAGACAAGATGAGCAACTCTCCCTCTCTGTGATGCTTAGCTCTGTACCTCTGCCATCATCTCTATACTCAGATGCTCCTGCATGTATTGCTGCACACAGTGAACCTGCAGGTCCCAAAGGAATCCTTGCCTGCTCTCCCTCACCTGGAGGTTGCAGGGTGCTGGGCCTCCTGCCTGTACCTCCTTCCAGGTGTCATTTGCCAGACCCTGTATGTCCAGCTGGTTGGAACTGCAGTCAACTAACACAAACAAGATGTATGAAAGTAGTCTTTCCGTTTCCCAGGCATTCATCTTTATAAAAACACGTTGTGCTGTGAAGCACAGCAGGAAGCAACTCAACTGTGCAACAAATACTTGGAGCCTTGTTTCATCCCTTCCTAACCTCATTGAAAGGCTGACTGACACCTGCTTGCCAGCGGTGACTGTGGGTCTTTCCTCAGAGTCCAGAGCACATTAATCTCTTCTGATACTCACACTCATTTGTGTTTCTTTTGTAGTTGCTGTTGCATTCATCAGGAAGGAAATGCACTGCACTTATTCTGCTGCATGTGCAGGCTCACTCTGCAGTGCCCAAGATGCCTTCATGAGGAGGAAAGGCAGCAAAGCCCTCTGCGAGCAGGGCCATGGAATCGTATGTCTACGGCATCACATCTCGGCAGAGCACTCACTGCGCCTGCTCCTCCCTGCTGAAATACACGGCCACCTCCACAAAGCTCGAGTCTCCTGCAAGCAAGCAAGAAACTCCAGTGCCAGTGGCTTTTCTGTCCCCAGCACACAAATGCTGGCTGAGAGCATCTTGCTGTCTCCCTGCGCTCCCATCTCTTGCCCATTGCCTTCTCCAAAACCTTCCCTGGAGAACCAGGCTGATCAAGTCCATGCTCATCAGCAGCTCCCACAGGTACTGTTCCAGCTCTTGCTGTCTTTTTGGCCTTCTCATCCCTCTGTCTGAGTCTCACCAGCTTTGTCACCAGAAGAGATTTCAACACTCGAGAATGAAGAACGCACATCTGGCTCCAAGGAATGTAACTCTCCTATCTCCCAGAGATCCACGCCCTCTGTGTGCCATCTCACCTGGTCGTGAGCGTCCCTCACAGCCAGCCAGAAAAGCAAGCAGAGGCTGAGACCAGGGAACCCCTCCCTGACGTGCAGCTCTCTGACAGTTTCTCTTTACACAGAGTGCTGGCGGCAGCCATGTGCATTATCACACACACTTGTATGGGCAGTTGGTGTCTAGACGTGAAGGAGACTTTCTAAGTGCTCTGCTGACATGTAGGGACAGAAAGAAAATTTCAAGGGGGAGCTGGAGCATGTATATAAAGGATGTACGGACCTACAGTTAAGGATGTGGATTTGCATCTGAGTCCGTGCCCGCAGACGATGCAAGCGCTATGCATTGTCACCCAATGGAAATGATCAAACAGCTGCTTTGGGACAGACTGTCTGTAGGGCTCAGGAAGTGTGGCCTTCCAAGGTACTTCAGGTGTCCCAAAGAACAGAGGCAAGCAGTGATGATTCCTTTCTCTCTTGATTCTAATACTTGTAGGTAGAGCGCTTGAGAAAGACTTTGGAGGCTTTCCTCAGCCTCTACCTTTCCTTGTAACTTTACAAAAGCAGACTGTCTAAAAACAAGGAGACTGGACACACTTTTTGGGTTTGGGTATTTTTATTAGAATTTTTTTAATATTATAATATATATAATATATATAATATAATATTATTTATTATTGTATTTATTATATTATATATATTATGTATATAATGTATATTATATATATAATATATATATATATAATCATATATTATAATATATATAATATATAAATAATATATAATATATAAATTTTGTAAAGTTGTTTTGGTGTTTTTGGTGTTTTTTGTAGCTTTTTGTTGTTTTAGTCCAGTCCAGTGTAATAAATTCGCAGTCTTACAAGGGATGAATTTTTAAGGCCTTCCTGCTGATGGACCACACTCCACTTGAACGTCAAGTGGAGCATGAGGTAGCCTTCATCCAGAAAGGTGGAATCTTGATGGGATGTTGCTGTCTTATGGAGAGGAATCTCGGCGTCCCCCAGGCTGAGCCAACACACGGACACAGATTTCTGGATGGTGACCATCACTTTCTGCCCCTGCTCCTGCTGCCTGGTCTCTCTTTGTCATCGGTATCCAGCAGGAGATCACGAAGCCCTGGAGGCACGGTGGTATCCAGGTCATCATCTGAAACTTCTTCCACCAGATTGGAAGGGACCAGTCCTCTTGTGCCGTCCGTCAGCTCTCCCAGAAACCAGCCATCCTCATCCATGTCTCCACAGATGTAAACGTATTGTCCAGCTGTCAGTGGAAGCTCGTTTTCTGGGTTCTCATTAGGGCCCTCATAAGGATTTTGTAGCTGTGACGAGCTAAGAATCTTCATTTTGGTGGTGATGGTCTGCGAAAATGTAGATGCAGACTGCCACTGGCCACTCTTCTGACTCCCCTGGCTTTTCCTGGGGATTGGGGCATTCCTGTTTGGGATTTCTGTGCAGCCTCAGCTTCTTCCCCATCTCCTGGAGCTGTGTGCATTTCTCCTCCAGACGCTTGCTGAGCGCTCTAAGCTTGACGTTGGCCTGCTGGAGACTCTGCAGCTTCTGGCACGCTTCTGGAGAGCGTCCCTCTCTCAGCAGGTGGTTCTGGGCCTTCAGGGCCTGGCAGTGCTTCTCCAGGTTCCTCAGGGCTTGTTGGAGGTAGCTGCACTGCTCCAGCAGCTTGCTGCTGGTGCTGCCTGGGAACCCCGGGTCTTCCTTGGCCATCTTATTCTCCTTTTCCAGATGCTGTCCCTGCAGCTGGTTGACCTTCTCTGCCTTCTCTGTGGCCTCTTCGGATGCAGAAGAGGCCTCCTTGAGCTGCTGGACTATTTCCAGCAGCTGCTGGGTACGGAGACAGAGCGTACGCGTCTTGTCCTTGAGCCGCTCCACCTCCTCCCACATCTGCTGAGAGCTTCTGCTCCTCAGCTGGCAGCACTTCTCTCCAAGGAGGCTGCACTGTCTATGCAGCTCCTTTAGCTTCCTCAGCAGGTGGGTGTTCTGCTCCTGCTGCTCTCTGTGCTCAGGTGGGCAGGCCTCTTGTTGCTCTGCAGCCTCCTTTTCCAAATGCTTTCCCTGCAGATGGTTGACCTCCTCTGCCTTCTCTGTGGTGTCTTTGGATGCGAAAGAGGCCTCCTTGAGCTGCCAGACTATTTCCAGCAGCTGCTGGGTACGGAGGCAGAGCGTACGCATCTTATCCTTGAGCCACTCCACCTCCTCCCACATCTGCTGAGAGCTTCTGCTCTTCTCTTCAAGGAGGCTGCACCGTCTCTGCAGCTCCTTCAGCTTACTCAGCAGATGGGTGTTCTGCTCCTGCTGCTCCCTGCGCTCAGGTGGGCAGGCCTCTTGTTGCTCTGTAGCCTGAACACCCACCTCTGCTACAGCCCGATGGCAGGCCCTGGCCCTGTTGAAGAAGACGCGTGGCTGCCCCTCCACGTGCTCCAGGATGTACTGCAGGAAGCGTCTTCTCTGCTCCTGCAGCTCACACTGGAGGCGCTTGCTCTCCACGGCCTGCTCTGCACGGGACTTCCAGCAGAGCTGCCGCTGGACTTCCTGCTGCATTCTGCGGTCCGCTCTGCTGCTGTCGCACCTCAGCAGCACCTCCACCAGCTGCCGCTGCAGTTGCCATGCCTGGCGGATGGTGTCGTTGCGCCGCTTCTGCAGCAGCTCCTGCATCTGGTGCAGCTGGGCCTCCTTCTCCTGCAGCAGTTGGCAGAACTCTGCTTGCCACTGCCTCAGGCTCTGCTCCCGCAGGCGCTGCAGCTTTGACACCCGCACCCGCTCCCACTTGGAGCGCAGTTTGTCGGCCAGCAGCTGCCGCTCCCGCTCTGCCGCCTCCTGCCACTCACGTCTCTCAGCAGCGCAGCGGCGCTGCAGCTCCTGGGAGCAGAGCCGCTCGCCCTCCAGCTGGGCCTGCAGTGCCTTCACCTCCTGCCTCTTCTCCTCCCGCTGCGCAGGGCAGGTGGGGGGCTGTGCCGGGCCCGAGCGGGGAGAGGGCCGGCTGCCCAGGAGCCCCAGGTCTTCCTTGGCTGTCTCTGGCACCTAGAACCAGAAAATCATAGAATGGTTTGTGTAGGAAGGGGCCTTCAAGACTCTCCCGTTCCAAGCCCATGCCAAGGGCAGGGACAACTTCCACTAGGTCAGGTTGCCCAAAGGTGTGTCCAGCCTGGCCTGGGGCACTGCCAGGCGTGTGGCAACCACAGCCTCTCTGGGCAGCCTGTGCCAGCGCCTCTGCCCCCTCATGGTGTCCCGTCTTCTTCTATCTCATCCAGATCTCCCCTCTTCTACTTTCAGGGCATTGTCCTTTGTTGTATCACTACCCTCCCTTACAACCAGTACATCTCCAGCTTTCCCCAGTTCTCCTTCAGGCACTGGAGGGCCGCTCTGTGGTGTCCCCAGAGCCCCCCCTCCCCAGGCTGAACAATCCCCACTCTCTCAGTGTGTCATCTTACCTGGACGTGAGCGTCCTTCATGGCCGGTTGACTGGAGCCCTGCTCTGCACGATGGCGGTGCAGAGCTCCCTGTTTTTCCTGGGAGCAGGACATTGCATTACGGAGCAAGTCTGCCCAGCTCCCCACGATGTAAAAGGTGAAGAGCCTCCTCTCCAGCCCCAGCTGACGCTGGAGGTGGCGGATGCAGGCGGGCTGCTCACCATCCATCTCCCAGCGCAGCTTGCTGAGGACGTCCTGCAGCTGGGCATGGGCCGCCTCGCTGCTGGGGGGGTTCCTCAGCACCTTGGCCAGCTGCTGCTGCAGCTCCCGAGCCTGGCGCAGGGCTGCATCGCAATCACGCTGCAGCTGCTCCTTTGTCGCGCGCAGCTCGGCCTCCTTCCAGAGCAGCAGCTGCCGGGTCCCCGTCGCCCGCTGCCGCTGCACCCACTCCTTCAGCTGCTGCTCTTCCTGGGCCTGCTGCTTCTCCCAGGCACAGCGCAGTTGGTCGGTCAGCAGCTGCCGCTCCCGCTCTGCCGCCTTCTGCAGTTCACATCTCTTGGCAGCCCAGCGGCGCTGCAGCTCCTGGCAGTGGAGCCGCTCGCCCTCCAGCTGGGCCTGCAGCACCTCCAGCTCCCAGCTGTTCTCCTGCTGCGCAGCGCAGGCTGGGGGCTGTGCCAGGCCCCGGCGGGGAGAGGGCCGGCTGCACTTGGCTTGTCCCCGTCCCGCACTGCCTCGCAGCACAGCCATGGGAATCTGAAGAGACTTTGGCCTCCAAAAGCTGTAGCCAAAGGCCACCAACAATCACTCTCACTCTCAGTCGTGGGATCTGCAAGGACAGATGCCCCTGACCCCGTAGCGCCCACTGCCTCTCGTCCCTGTCGCAAGGGTGTGCAGACAGTGAATGCCTTCGGGGTGCTGCGCCAGCACCTTCTGTGCTGTGTGCTGGCCCAGCTCATAATGGAGGGCGGGGCAGTGACCTTCAGTGCTATTGGACAGTGCGGCCTTCTGGCCCAGCTCATCATGGAGGGCGGGGCAGTGGCCTTGAACGCTATGGGGCAGTGAGACCCTGTGCCCCCAGCACGTCATGGAGGGTGGGGCAGTGGCCTTCTGTGCTGTGGGGCAGTGTGGCCTTCTGGCCCCAGCACAAAATGGAGGCTGGGCATAGTGGATTGAAGCGGTGCTGGGAGGAACTGCCTCCCACAGTGCTGGGCTACGTGGACTTCTCTGGCACTGGAGAAGAACAGCAGCAGGCCACCCGTCTCATTGTGATTTCCATTTAGATGGCAATAAAGGAAACATCTCACCATACCTACGAGCTAGTTAAGTTAAAAGAACCTGGTTGCCGGTGTACCCTGCTCAAGGAGCTGCTGGAGCAGATGGCCAGGCTGCTGCAAGAAATCAGCAGCCTGAGGAGCTCTTGGGAATCTCCGAGGGAGACAGGTAGGGGGAGGTGTGAGCCTACTTCCACCGCAGACAAACAGCCTCATCCTAAGTCCCCGCGAGTGGGAGGAGCCAATACAGCTGCTCAGCTGCAGGTCAGAGACCTAGACAGCCCACGAGAGGAAGGGGGCTGGGCCCTCGTATCTGCTCAGAACAGAAGGAAGCGTCTGCCCCCCAAGCTCCACACAATACTGCCAACCTGTGCAGCGTCCCCTACAGCGTCCCTGAGTAATAGATTCCAGGTGTGAGAGGTAGGTTGTGTTTTTGCAGCATAAATTGTCAGTATTTCTGTATGTAGCATAGGAAAAATTGCCTTTCACAAAGAAAGCTTCCGAACACAGTAAACTTGAGACTAGGGCATTCTGACCACAGTAAAATTGCATAGGCACCAGGTGAGGTAATTATGTAGGGCAGGGACAAAAAGACAAAAAATGGACACAAAATGTACACAAATCGGACAAAGGATTAGACAAAAAATAGAGAAAATAATTGTATTAAGAAAGTAAAAAGGAAAAGAATTGGACAAAAAAATTGGAATAAGAAACTTAAAAGGACAAAGAATTGGACAAAAATTGGGGAAAGAACTTGAAAGGAGGAGAACTGGACCTGCAGCTTCATCACAGAATCACAGAATTGTAGGGGTTGGAAGGGACCTCTAGAGATCATCGAGTCCAACCCCCCTGCCAAAGCAGGCTCCCTACACCATGTTGCACAGCTCGGCGTCCAGGCGGGTCTTGAATAGCTCCAGAGAAGGAGACTCCACCACCTCCCTGGCAGCCTGTTCCAGTGCTCCGTCACCCTCACCGTAAAGAAGTTCTTGCACACATTAATGCGGAACTTCCTATGCTGAAGTTTCAGCCCGTTACCCCTAGTCCTGTCCCCACGCACTACTGAAAAGAGACCAGACACACCACTATGGCTCCCACACTTCAGGTATTTATAAACCTGGATCAAGTCCCCTCTCAGCCTTCTTTTTTCAAGGCTAAACATACCCAGTTCCCTAAGTCTCTCCTCACAGGGGAGATGCTCCAGGCCCTTCACCATCTTTGTGGCCCTCCGCTGGACTCTTTCCAAGAGATCCCTGTCTTTTTTGTACTGGGGAGCCATGAACTGGACACAATATTCCAGATGAGGCCTCACCAGGGCAGAGTAGAGGGGGAGGATCACCTCCCTCGACCTGCTGGACACGCTCTTTTTAATGCACCCCATAATGCCATTGGCCTTTTTGGCTAGAAGGGCACACTGCTGGCTCATGGTCAATCTATCGTCCACCAGGACACCCAGGTCCCTCTCCGCAGAGCTCCTCTCCAGCATCTCTTCCCCCAGCCTGCACCGGTGCATGCAATTATTTCTCCCTAGGTGCAAGACTCTACACTTGCTTTTGTTGACCCTCATCTGGTTTCTTACTGCCCAGCTCTCCAGCCTGTCCAGGTCCCGCTGAATGGCAGCACAGCCTTCAGGCGTGTCAGCCAATCCTCCCAACTTCGTGTCATCAGCAAACTTGCTGAGGGTGGTCACTATCCCCTCATCAAGGTCATTGATGAAGCCGTTGAACAAGACTGGAGCCAGTACAAACCCCTGGGGGACGCCGCTAGTTACAGGCCTCCAGCCAGACACCCTACCACCAAGGACAACCCTCTGCGCTCTGCCAGTCAGCCAGTTCTTGACCCACTTCACTGTCCGCTCATCTATCCCATATTTCCTCAGCTTTGTTATAAGGATGTCATGGGGGACAGTATCAAAAGCCTTACTGAAATCAAGGTAGACTACATCTACCGCTCTCCCCCCGTCCACTCAGCTAGTGACATCTTCATAAAAGGCGACCAGGTTGGTCGAGCACAACCTCCCCTTGGTGAACCCATGCTGAGGACTCCTGATAACCTCTTTATCTCCCAGTTGTCTGGAGATGGCATCCAGCACAAGCTGTTCCATCACCTTCCCTGGGACAGAGGTGAGGCTGACCGGTCCATATTTACCCAGGTCTTCCTTCTTGCCCTTTCTGAAGACCGGACTGACACTGGCCATCCTCCAGTCTTCAGGCACCTCCCCAGTTCTCCAAGACCTCTGATACATTACAGAGAGCGGCTCAGCAGCGACCTCCACCAGCTCTCTCAGCACCCGCGATTGCACCCCTTCAGATCCCATGGCTTTATGAACATCGGTGTGGCCTAGGCGCTCAAGGGCTACCTCTTCCTTGACTAAAGGAAGTCTTTCATTCCCCAGACCCTCTCAGTAAGCTCCAGGGTATGGGATTCCTGAGGGTGACCTTTCTTACTGAAGACAGAAGCAAAGAAGGTCTTCAGTATCTCCACCTTCTCAGCATCCTTGGTTACCAGAATACCCCCCGTCACATAGTACAGGACCTACATTCTCCCTAGTCTTCCTTTTCCTGTTAGCGTACTTTAAAAAGCCTTTATCACCATTGCCAGATTCAATCCCAGGTGTTTTTTAGCCTTCCAACAGCAGCAACTCATGTGCACATCTGCTCTAAGCAAAGAGGAGTCCCATCTCCCATGCGTCTGTGGGGAACTGAATCTCATTTCAACCCCTAGGTTTTACATCTGAAGATGAGAGACCCGCACTGACTGCCTCAGCTGAATGACAGCCCTGCAAATGGGAAGTCAGAGGGTCCCTGTCCTTGTCAGCGTGTCTTTTTTATTAAGGGCCAGGAGCAGAGCTTTCCAGATGAGGCATTTGCACTTCTGTAGGCAAACACGATCTGTTAGGACAAACTGGCATAGTAAAAGAGATCTCAAAGTCAAAAGTTAGGTACATGGGCCCATAAACAAGTAGGATGTGCGGTTAAGACAAGGGAAGAACATCCTGCACACTAAAGGGAACATGTCTCAAGAAGTAGGCCAGAACCAGACTACTTCTATCAAACAAGATAGGGTAAAAAGGACAGAGCAAGGAAGACTTTGAGCCTTTGCAAGAAAGATGTCTGACTTCATCCCCATGACTGCTGGAGGGAGACCCCCGCTATAAACAGCACGTGCACCAGATTGAGGGGCAGAATGTAAATGAGTTACTGGAAACAATGAATATGTAGATGAGTTCCAGGAAATTTGTTGGATATGTATCAGCTTGGCTTTCAAATATGTATCACTTCTGCTTGCTGCTGTGCAAGATAGGAGTGATCCCCTTTGCACCCAGTGCCTAATAAACGTATTCCTACTTTATAATCTAACTCTGGATTATAGAGTTTGATTCCACAACTCAAAATCATGCTTCTGGAATGAGTTAGCCCACTGGTGAATACTTGATCTGACACCCATATGCCTGGGCAGAGATGACCTTTCTGTCTGTCAGGAGATTTCAGCCCTGGAGCCCCAGGGAAATCTCCAGGGGAAGCAGTGAGGAAGAGAAATTCAAATCCTCTGGTGTGCTGAGCTGTGCCACGCTCCTGGGACTCAGGTAGCTCATACAAGTGGATGGTGCTGCAGAGAGACAGCTGTGTCCAGGAGCAGCTCTTGTGCACAGCTCAGCCTGCAGCTGACAGAAGGAGAGGAGAGAAAGGGGAGAGAGTTTCCAGGATGTGTATGGTGTGAGCAGGCTGTGAGCTGGCAACAGGAACATTGCTCACAGACCATGACACAGTAAGTCTCATTGAAGACAATACAGCTGCTATTCATAGAGTGTTAACTAAAACTGAGACATCCCATAGCAGATCTGGTTGCAGGCACTGCATGTTACTTTTCTTTGGAAAAAGACTTCTGCTTTGACAGTGGGCTTCCATGCTGCAGTATGAAAGCACAGCCCTGAGGGCTGCGTGGACCAAGATGGCTGCAGGCTGTGCAGCCAGGGCTCTGCAGGTGGGTGCTCAGGGCTGTCCTGCAGAGCAGGGTCCCTGCTGTGCCCCAGCGGCTGTGTGCTGAGGCAGAGACGCTGCCACCTGCCAGGCTCAGCACTCAGCCTGCCAGGGGAACTGCCCAGGGCGCTGCGGGGAGACGGGTGGGGGGAAAGAGTCCCCCGTCAGGGCTTCTGCTGCCACAGCTGCAGCCAGGGGCAGGGGGATCACAGCTCCACTGCACAACAGAATGTTTTGCAAAAGCAGAGCCAAGGCAGGGATTTTCCATTTCCTGTTCTAAGGGAAGGCAAAAAGGATTGGAGGCAGAAATCTTAAAGGGGCTGTAACTTTGAACACAGCTCTGAGACTCCTGAATTTTTCTGCAATCAATCGCTTGTTTTGTGAACAGTCACACAGGCTGTGCTTTCAGCTTCTCCTCTCTTGAAGGGTGATTCTAGTTAAAATTATCAACATTTTCTGTTGATGTGTATAATGCACTTATCCTGCCAACAGGCAGATTTCTCTAAGACAAAGTGCACAGAGGTTGGGACTGGGGACACTAAGAGAAGTGCGAGTAAAGGTATGAGACATAAAACAGACAAAAATATCCAGGGATATGGAATAAGATCAGAAAATGAGAGGAAGGTTAAGGCTCTATATGCTTTATTTGCTTAAGGAATGCTGAACTTCATGAAATTAAATTCAAATAATGGTGCTAAATGAACATTGTCATAGTAGAATTTCATTTCATGATTTAATAATACATCATTTCATAATACATCAGGAAGAGTGTGTCTGAGAATGGTCTGGACTTGTCATTATCTTCTGCACTCTGAGAAGGACTCCAAGCCCAGGAACAGCAGATGCCCAACAGCAGCTCCATCAGTGAGTTCCTCCTGCTGCCGCTGGGAGACACGTGGCAGCTGCAGCTCCTGCACTTCTGGCTCTTCCTGGGCATCTACCTGGCTGCCCTCCTGGGCAACGGCCTCATCAGCACAGCTGTAGCCTGCGACCGCCGCCTGCACACCCCCATGTACTTCTTCCTCCTCAACCTGGCCCTCCTTGACCTGGGCTGCATCTCCACCACTCTCCCCAAAGCCATGGCCAACGCCCTCTGGGACACCAGGGCCATCTCCTACACAGGATGTGCTGCACAGCTCTTTTTCTTTGTCTTCTTCATCTCAGCAGAGTATTCCCTTCTCACCATCATGTCCTATGACCGCTACATTGCCATCTGCAAGCCCCTGCACTACGGGACCTTGATGGACAGCAGAGCTTGTGCTACCATGGCAGCAGCTGCCTGTGGCTCTGGGGTTCTCAATTCCCTGCTGCACACTGCCAGCACGTTTTCACTGCCTCTCTGCCAAGGCAATGTGGTCAACCAATTTTTCTGTGAAATCCCCAAGATCCTCAAACTCTCCTGCTCTGGCTCCTACCTCAGGGAAGTTGTGTTTATCATTTTTAGTGTCAGTTTAGGCTTTGGGTGCTTTGTTTTCATAGTTGTGTCCTACGTGCAGATCTTCCTTGCTGTGCTGAGGATGCCCTCTGAGCAGGGACGGCACAAAGCCTTCTCCACGTGCCTTCCTCACCTGGCCGTGGTCACCCTGTTTCTCAGCACTGTCCTTTATGCCTACCTGAAGCCCCACTCCATCTCCTCTCCATCTATGGACCTGATGGTGGCAGTTCTGTACTCAGTGGTGCCTCCAGCAGTGAACCCCCTCATCTACAGCATGAGGAACAAGGAGGTCAAGGATGCAGTGAGGAAAGTGATTATTAAATGTGTTTCACAAGCAGTGAACTGCATGTCTCTTTGAATTCATGACTTGTATTGAGCTTTCTACTGAATCAAACTCTCCTTTTTGTATGTTTTGTGCAATTTTATAAGTGTAATTTATTAAATCTTATTCATTTTTTTTTAATACTGTAATGTTTTTCACTAAAACCTTAGGATTGAAATCAATTCCTTTTCAGCTTGCACCTTTGTAGCGTAGCCACACTGTACATTATGAACTAGCCTCTCCGTGAACCTTAACAAAATAAAGAACATGCAGTGACTCTGTCTGTCCTGCATCTTCTGAGACATTTCTGGAGCTGTTGGGTCAGATGTTCTCAGAAACTTACAGTCCAGCAGGAAGCACACAGCTGTTCATCAGATTGAGCAGTGACTTCAGCCTGCAGCAGCTTATAGACCATCCCTGGGCTCCTGGCTGGCATCTGTGCTTTCAGGCTCACATCTGTCAGTGCCTCTGTGTTGTGGGTTTATGATTTCTGTTGTCTGTATTCCACATCAGAACATCATACAGACCAGCGGAAGTTAAAGAGTTCATGTTCTCATTCCGTGTTACCACCATTTTCGGCATTTTGGGTTCCCATAGTCAGGGAGGGATGGGGGGGATCATCCCCAGTGGACTTGGCGTTAAAAGGAAGCGGGGTGAGACTCTGGACTAGACCCCAGCTGCTCTCTGCCTGTGGCCTTCTCAGCTCCCCACAGAGAAAAGCACGTGCTGCTCTCGCACTATCATGGTTTGACTTTGGGTACTCTTCTCTCTCTCATTTTGTTTGATTTTTCTGCTCTCCTGAAGGCTGGGATGATCATGGCTGGAAGGCAGAAGGTGAACTGGAGCCTGCAGGGACAAGAGAAATGTCATGGAAGCTGTGAGGGAACACAGCAGTCAATGTGCCAGCCCAGCCCTCCCCAGCCCTTCTGCAGGGGGTGGCACAGCAGGCCCTGCACAGGAAGACAATGAGCAGCAACACTGATAACACTCTGGCTAATGTGGATTACATGCAGATGTTGCCCGCGGGGTCCCCAAGGGGAAACTGGGAGCTGCTGGGGCGGGGGGTGGGCAGGGGAGTGAAAGTTCCCCCCTTGGAGACTTCACATTAAGACACTCAAAAGGAGGCATCGGGGAGTTTAAAGCTACAATACAGTCCATGTATGTAGAGCTGCGGAGTGAGGTCATCTCATGTCTCCTGCGGCCCAGAGCAAGTAAAGCAGTCCCAGCTGCACTCTGAAACAGAGAGCCAACCGGGCAGCAGAGAATGCTAACCTCTACTCCCTTCCTTTCTGTCCCAGCTGCAACACCTTCCTGTGCCCCTCGGAGCCCAACCCGGGCTGCAACACGCCTGGGAACCGCTGCTCCCCTGGTTGCAGCCCGTCTGGCCCAGTAAACCTGCTGCACTGGGCAGGAGCTGGAGCCGGGACCAAGGTCCCGCCTGGGGTATGGCAGTGCCAGGCAGTGTACTTGGGGATGACCCTACGTACCCAGTGCAATACATTCCAAATAGCCACAGACATCAACTGACTGCCATACTTTTCTCACCAGACATTGATATAAATGGACTGCTTGGTGGTTCTGTGCTATGGCTGTCTTCTCGCCACAAGCTGCACATCTCTCCACTGAATGGTAGCACCACTCATGAGAAAAGTTGTCTTGGAGAATCATGTAGCACTGGAAAAATGGACAGCTATCCAGGAGGGTACCTGTGCCATCATCAGCAGTGATTGTTGTGGATACATTCCTGACATCTACAACATGGAATTCCTATGATGACACTGATGGAAACCCAAATTGTTCCAATCAGCCCACTAAGGACAAACAATCGGACCATGTCTCAGTTCTCCAGTAGTGGCTGTGGCTGCCCTGGTTCAGCCCAATCTACATTGCTCTCATTACATACATTGCTCTCATCTACATACCCCTCATTAGAGGTGCTGAGGTGCTGTAAGGCATGCCTGACTCAGAAAGGGCAGAGCTGTTCTGAGGAGCTTTGCAGTTTCCTACAGCTGTTGTCAAATATAAAAGGATGAAAATAAATTTAGTTGTGAGAAAGGAAAGCTATTGCTTGTGGGGGGCTTCAGGTAGGCATAAAGGACAGTGCTGAGAAACAAGGAGACCACAGCCAGATGAGGGAGGCACGTGGAGAAGGCTCTGTGCTGTCCCTGCTCAGAGGGACCACTGCCCAGGAGGTTACTGTTATAGATTCTCATGACAAAACCAGACAAAGTCCAGTGTGATACATAAAGGGAGAGCTTTATTTAATTAAGCAAGGCAGTAAAGTGAGCAAAACAGCGCTGGGCGCCCGAGGGGAGTCTACACTCCACCAAGGTTGGGATTTGAACAAAGGATTGCCTCTGTATTTATACAATTCCCATCTCCTGCATAAATTCCAGTCATTCTTGCTGCTGCACAGGTTGTTGCTGGTGTCACAGGTTGTTGCTGAGGATTGGTTTTCCTGCCTCTTAATGGTCAGTAGTCTTTTCCATTATTCTTTGGTTATTTTCTAGCAGCTTCTGTGCCCTGGCAATGTGTAGTTTGCAATGCCTTCAGCTTCTTAGTTTCTGTCATCTATTACAACACGATTTAAATTTTACAACACTATTTACATTCTCGGACACCTGAGAAAGCACCACTGAGTTTTGATTTGACTAACAAACTTAACCCTTTCCTATCACAATCCCCCCTCTTCTATTTTATCCTGATTTTGTTCATCAAATACTTTTACTGCTTCTTTAGCCCTTTGGTGGATAGATTCATCCTCTTCCTTGCTATCGATTTGTTCATGCTGTTTTCTTACTAACATTAAATGGGCTATTTCTAACCGTCCCTTAACAATAGCAAATAGTTTATCGAACAGAAATGGTCCAAAAGTTAGTCCCAGGATTAATAAAATAAGAGGTTCCACTAAAGTAGACAGCAAGGTAGTCAGCCAGGAAGAATATCAAGGGTATCACAGAATATGGGACTACTCATCTAATTGCTTAGTTCTCTTCAGAGTCAGTTTTAGTCCTTAGGGGGGTCCCACCACTTTCCAGTTCACTGATTCTCAAAGTGCCTTCACTCTAGACACGTGTCCATCCTCACTCAGTAGTCCGGATAGCAGTCTCTGTGGTGAGAAAGACAAGAAAGGGTCCCTCCCAGCAAAGAGTAATAGATGACTCCTTCCAATTCTTTATTAATACTTTATCTCTTGGTTTTACATGTCAATTTCTAAAGGGGGTTGCTGTACCACCATTGCCTTTTTACGTACTTCTTCTCTTCTGGACATTAGTTACGTAACATAAGGATGCAAGTTCCTTTCATCTAACATGGGGTGATCTAGGGGAAGGTCGATGTTATAAGGCATATCATATAACATCTTGAAAGGTGAAAGCCTGGTGTCAGCACGGGGTTGTGTTCTAATATTTAGAAGGGCTAAAGGGAGACATTTCACCCGTGATAATTTTGTTTCTAACATTAACTTTGTAAGTTGTTTCTTAATCTCTCCATTCATCCTTTCTACCTTTCTTGAGCTTTGGGGGTGATACGGTGTATGGTATTCCTATTTAGTACCTACTAATACCACCACCTCTAATACCATCTCTGAGGTGAAACAAGGTCCCCGGTCGGAATCAATGACAATGATGACCCCGTATCAGGGAATTATTTCTTCAAACAAAATTTTTACCACTGTGTGTGCAGTTGCTCTAGCCATAGGGAACGCATCAAACTATGTGACGTGGTCCACCGTAACAAGAAGATATCTAAATCTTCCAACCTTAGGGAGCTCGTTAAAGTCTACCTGTAACCGTGCAAACAGGAGATGGGTCATTTCCCTTCCCCCATGTATTTTCTCTCTTAATTGATGTTGGTAAATCTTATGGCAAGGTAAGCACTCCCCTACAACTATTTTAGCTACATTTTAGGCCCCTATGCACAAAAAATTTATTGCAAAATGATCGTTTAGTGCTTGCACTCCCCACTGTGTTCTATATTTATCATGATATCTCCTCATTACTCTGAGTGCCATTGCTTTCAGGAACACTTCCTTTCTATTGGGTAATCTCCACTTCCCACGTCTCCTAAAAAATCCTGTTTTAAATAAAAAGCCTGTCGCAAGTCCATGGAACCAGGTGGGCTCCACCCTTGGGTACTGGGGGAGCTGGCAGGGGTGATTGCTGAGCTACTCTCTGCCATCTACCAGCATTCCTGGTTATCTGGATAGGTCTCAGAGGATTGGAGGCTTGCTGATGTGACTCCCATCTACAAGAAGGGCCGTAAGGAGGATCCAGGGAACTACAGGCCTGTCAGCTGAACCTGGTACCGGGGAAAGTTACGGAACATATCATCTTGGGTGAGATCATACAGCTTCTGTGTGGCATCTAGAGGATCAAGCAAAGCAAGCATGGGTTTGAGAAAGGCATGTTGTGCTTGACCAACCTCATTTCCTTCTATGACTGGATGACCAGACTGGTCCATGAGGGAAAGGCTATTGATGAAGTCTACCTAGACTTCAGCAAAGCCTTTGGCACATTCTCTCACAGTATTCTCCCAGGGGAACTGGCTGCCAGTGGCCTGGACAGGTATACCCTTCTTTGGGTAAGGAACTGGCTAGAGGGTCATGCCCAGCAGGTAGCAGTTAATGGAGTTAAGTTCAGCTAGTGACCCATTACAAGTACTGTCCCCCGGGGGTTAGGTACTGGGGCCCATCTTGTTTAATATCTTTATTGATGGCCTAGATGAGGGGATTTAGTGTACCCTCAGTAAGTTTGCAGATGACACCAAGTTGGAGGTGGTGTCGATCTGCTGAGGGTAGGGAGGCCCTTCAGAGGAATCTGGATAGGCTGGATCGCTGGGCTGAGGTGAATGGGATGAGGTGCAACAAGACTAAATGCTATGTCCTGCACTTTGGCCACAATAACCCCATGCAGCACTATCAGCTTGGGGTTGAGTGGCTGGATGACTGTGAAGAGGAAAGGGACCTGGGGGTGTTGCTTGATGCTCAGCTGAACATGAGCCAGCAATGTGCCCAGGTGGCCAAGAAGGCCAACAGCATCCTGGCCTGTATAAGAAATAGTATGGCCAGCAGGAGCAGAGAGGTGATCATCCCTCTGTACTCAGCTCTGGTGTGGCTGCATCTTGAGTACTGTGTTCAGTTTTGCCCTCCTCACTACAAGAAAGACATTGAGGCCCTGGAACATGTCCAGAGAAGGGCAACAAAACTTGTGAGGGTTTGGAGCACAAGTCTTATGAGGAGCAGCTCAGGGTGCTGGGATTGTTTAGCCTGGAGAAGAGGAGGCTCAGGGGAGACCTCATTGCACTTTACAACTTCCTGAAGGGAGGTTGTGATGAGGAGGGACTTGACCTCTTCTGCCAGGCAACAAACAGGACCCGAGGAAATGGCCACAAGTTGTATCAGATGAGGTTTAGACTGGACATACGAAGGAACTTTTTTTTCTCAGAGAGTGGTCAGGCACTGGAATGGCTGCCCAGGGAGGTGGTGGAGTCACCATCCCTGGCAGTGTTCAAGAAGCGTCTGGGTAGGGAGCTAGGAGATATGGGTTAGTGGTTTTCTGTAGGTATGGTAAAGGGAGGATGGTTGGACTAGATTCCCTTGTAGGTCCTTTCCAACCTTGTGATTCTATGATTCTGTGATATATACTGCCACACTTCAAAAAGTTTACTGTGAAAGTTTTGGGGTTTTTTAGTTAACATAAATCACAGATTGTTTCAGTGATGGACATTTGAGCTCAAAAGAGAATTCTTCAATTGCCACTTTTTTTCTCAGGGTGTTTAGATATGTCCCATGTGAAGTCGTTTCTGCTGGAAGGCAGAAGGGAGGGGCTGCAAAACGGGGCCGATGGCTCTTGGTGGATGACTAAAACTTCTGTTGGATGATAATATGTCCATGAGAACAAGTGCTGAATTTCTCTTGTTCCTTTAATCTGTAATTGCCCACATTTCATTTTCTTCTTCTTCTTCTTCTTCTTTTTTTCTTTTTTCTTTTTTTTTTTTTTCTTTTCTTTTTTTCCCCTATTTTAAGCCTCACATTTCCTTTTGGGGAATTATCTGCTATGTTCTCTTTGCTGCAAGGAAGCATGACACAAATCACTGCAGAAACCAGAAATAATTACTCTGAAGTCAAACACAAATTCCATTCAGCTTTTAGCCACCTGTATTCCAAGGCAAACTATTTAATAATATTGGTTTGCCCCCCCTAGGAAATTACTCGAGATGATTTTAATGAGGTCTCAGTAGATGTGGTTAAAAAGTTGGTGCCTGACAAATGACAGTGATGCAACTCAGCGCCTGAGTTTAAGCTTGTTTAAATTGTCTCCACTGTGCATTATTAGAGTTTCAAGGTTTCTCTCCTTGAAGTTAGCAGCTCTCCAGTTAGGCACCCAGGCTTGACTATGGCTCTAATGTAGGGGACAGCAAGAGACTGCCCCAAAGGAAATATGGCCTATGAGAACCGGAAAGATATCTACAGTGCTTTAGTTAGATCCCAAGAAAAGTGAAGGTACTCTTGTCTAATCAGTGCAATTTGTAAATCATGGGTCAAGCAGAGCTAGCTGCATGTTGGTGGCTGGTTCTAATGCTGTTTAGAGTGGGCTGGTTTCAAACAGCTTCTAACTCTCCCAGTCTCAGAAATGGTTCTTAGTGAAAATAAGGCCAATTGAGAGCACACCTGGTCCTCCCCCCAGCTGCCCTGGGGCTCCCGTTCTGCAGAACTCTCATAGCCATTCCTTCTTCCCAGACCCTGTATGGTCATTGTTGGAGAGAGTGACACTGAACATGAATAAGATGCACACTAATGATTTTCGGCTGTACTACAGATAAGCAGCAGCAGGTGTATGGGAGATCCACCACACACATATCTCCAGGTTGCTCTGAGGTGAGGAAAACTACTTGGGAAATTGGAATTTGACTTGAGTCTGAATAATGCCTTCTCTCCAGGCAACATATGATGTGCAGGCATTTGGACTTAAGACCTCATCCTTTTTCCTGAACAATATTTCAGCGTTGCTGCAATGACTGCACATGTACCGAACATTTCAGTCTCCGGTGTATGCAGAGGCAACAAGTCTAGCCTTATAAACACACAATTCACTAGGCCTTGGTACGCATGTTGTTAATAAAACTGATTAAAATATTTGCATGACACAACACAGCTGAGGAAGCATTTGGTTACTGATGACATTCACAAGAGTTTAAAGGCTATGTCTGCACGTGGTAGATGGGAGTGGTGTGTGTGTAGCTCATTATGACCTTGGGACTTAGTGGTACCTTATCTGCAAACCTGGATATTTGCAGTCTTATGGGAACAACATGGCAAGTAAGCTTTGCTTCTGCTGGTGGGTGAGGCTTTCTCATCCTCTGGCTAAAAGTAGCTAGTAGGGTCTTCCTTTGACTGACTTGGTGGAGGTCCACAACTTGCAGCCTAAGGCGTCAGCAAACTTAGACACTTTTGCTGAGCAAGACACATTAAGTTCTGTATAAGTATTATACAATATAATGCTTTTGTAAGCTTTGATTTGTAGCTCACTTTGAATGCTAAACAACTGAAGTCCTATTGGGCTATAGGCAAATACACTTGGGGAATGTACTTCATCAATTGTGGAGGCTGAGTTATTAGCACTGGGTTGTTAAGAGCAGGCCTGGGAGTTGGCATACCAGTAAGCAAACAGCCCCCACACAGAGTGGAGGCCCAATCATGATTCTACAGACTTGCAGGATGTCTGTCACTTGTTCTTGGGACTGCTGTCAGTTTACATGGGCCTTATGGCTGTGGTGATGAGTTAGCTACATAGAAATTTTGGCCCTAGTACTGGCAGAGCTGATGGCAGGAGTCAATGCCCAGCCAGGTGTGCCTGACCCAGCCCAGCTGGGCAGGGATAACAAGATAACCCACGGGGCCATTGGCTTAGGCTGCAGCTATCTTACACTGCTGGAGGTTGTTCCAGCCTTGTCTCTGTGCCTCTGCTGGATCCAGAGCTCAAGATGGACGAGCAGAACCTCTGTGGGAGTTGTGTTTTAATCCAGCAGCTGCTTGAGCAACATATGCTCATCTGCTCACTCCCCACTCTTCCTAGTGATCACTGATCAACAGAGGGTGTCACTGGTCATCAGGGGGCTTCATTGGTCATCAGGAGATTTGAGGTGTCCATGGGAGGGGATGAGCAGACCTTGTTCTGGGAGATGGGGCACTGACGCAAGAGGACTAAAGCAGACCCAAAGGAGGGACAAGTGGCTGCAGTAAGACTGGGGGTAAAAGGAGGGTGATGTAGTCACGCTGTGTCCATGGATCAAAGTGTAACGAGTTTGGGAGGAATAGTATGGATGAGCTGAGAGAGAGCAGAGGGAGGGTACTGGGGCTGCTTGGCAGCATGAGGATCTCCATCCTTTAGGAGTTTGAGGCAGATGATGAGAGAGGGTGGTGAAGCCCACAGGGGTGCAGGACATGGTGCGCATGGCATGGAGCTGGGGAAGCTTCCCAGCACTTTGAGGTGACCACTGCCAGGCAGAGACAGATCCAAGCAGTCCATGCTGAGCATGAGAACAAGGACACAGACACACAGAGTGTAGCTTTGCTGAGGGATTTATTGATCATCAGAGGGTGTCATTGATCATCAGGGTCTTCATTGGTCATCAGAGGGCAACACTGGTCATCAGAGGGCAGCAATGGTCATCAGAGGATGTCAGAGGGCATCACTGGAAAGGAGAAGCCTTGTCCCTGCAGGGTTTGTCCCCAAGGACTTAGGGCAGGAGAAGGACTGGCAGCAGCCAAGAGATCCAGGGCAGGATGTGGGTCCCATGGCAACAGAAGCCATAGCCCCTGTCTCAGCTGCATGGTGACTCTGGGCCATCCATAGGGCACCCTGAGCCTGCCCCCTCCAGATCTGTTCCTCTGCACATCGCTGTAGACTGTAAGGGAAGGGCTGGAGGTGAGAGTGCCCAGGTCCCCCTGGAACAGGTCAGGGACAGTCCCCTCCATACCATCAATTCCCAGCACCTGATGCCCAGTCCTCAGGGCTCCAGATGCAGTCAGGGTCCCCTAAGTCCCCTGTGGGGTTGTAAGCATCTTTGTGCTGCTCACCTAGACATGTAAATCCATGGGTTTTGTTCCCATGATGGTCCAGCCTCCTGTCATGGCTTCAAAGAAAGTGAGTCTTGGTGTATCTGGATGAAAGGAAAGAAATAATAGAGAGCTGATAAATGGCTCAGAACTGCAAACAACTCAAGGATTCTACAAGGAAACATGATATGCCAATTTGAAGTGCTTCATCTGACAGAACAGCCAGCTGGTCACAGCTTTCACGGGGCATTTCCCATAAACAGGAGAGCTGCTGTGGACAATCTCTGAGAAGAACGCTTGAATGTTTACGTTGGAAGTTGCCCAGAGAGCAGCCAGCTGGAAGAGTTTCCTTTGGGCTGCTTCTGCTCTGTGCAGTATTTGTCAGAGCTGATCAGTGCTGCCTCATTCACTGCACTTAAATGTAACGTGGCATTATCCCTACTCTGGGGTTCTTTTGGAAAGAACCAGCCAATTGCCCGTGCTGCCATCAGTGAGGAATCTTGACTGAGGTGAGGTACAGGCTGTCTTTGAGATCAGTGTAAAGTAGGTGGATGACATTTGATAGCAATTAGATGTGAAAGGTTCTCCTTGGGAAAACCCCTCGGCTGGTTTGATATCTAAAAAGAAACACCCAGGCTTTTGTAACAGTCAAACACTGAACAAGTGAAATGTGACATGGTTGAAGTTCTCAGGTTGCTCAGCCAACAGCCTCCCCTGCAGTGATTTCCCCATCACGGCATCATTTAGGTTAGAAATTACCTCTCAGGTCTCTAACTGTTAACTCAGAGCTGTCAAGTCCACTGCTAAACCTGTATCTGTGACACGTCACCTGATCTGTGCTATGGCACCCTGCTGGGCCCTGAACTTGTGGTGCTGGGGAACAGGTGTAGGGACTTCCATGGCAAAGCATGTTCTTGGCTGGGCTTGATGACCTTAGAGGTCTTCTCGTACCTAGATGATTCTGGGATTCTAGGACTTTCAGGTTCCATCACGATAGTAGGATTCTCATATTTGATGTTGTTTCTCCAATTGTAGATTTCTAGGATTCTAGAGCTGCAGGAGTGTAGAAATTCCAGCACGTAGGATTCTTGCTTTGTAGGATTCTGGATTTTTCCTTTTCTTAGGTTTGTAGGATGGTAGGACTCCGTTTCTTAGATTCCTAGATTTCAATGGGTCGCTATGCCCCCTGGTGGCCGTCTTTTTATCTCGGGGTGCGGCCCCAATGTTCCGGGCTCTGTACCGCTGTGTCAGAGAGCTGCCGCTGCGAGGAGAGCAGTAGCAGCTGTCAGCTGCTCCCTGAGGAGATCCTTTGTTTCTGCATGGAATGTGAACCTTCCAACCAACTTCCCATTACGTGTTGCTGCCATGTGACAGATGACAGCAGAGAGGCAGTCTGACAGAATGGCATCTGACATGGAAGTGCACATGAAGCAAAGGTGTGCCATTGAATTCCTCCAAGCAGAAAAAGGTTGCACTCATTAACATTCAACAATGTTTGCTGAATGCTTCTGGAGACCAAACAGTGCATGTGAGCAGAGTGTGTCAGTGGGAGGTGTTTTTCAGCAGTGGTAATGGCTTAGAACTGCAAACAACTCAAGGATTCTACAAGGAAACATGATATGCCAATTTGAAGTGCTTCATCTGACAGAACAGCCAGCTGGTCACAGCTTTCACAGGGCATTTCCCATAAAAAGGAGAGCCCTCGTCTGGACTGATGACATCTAAAAAGAAGCAGGCTTTTGTAACAGTCAGACACTGAACAAGCGAAATGTGATGTGGTCTGAGTTCTCAGGCTGCTTAACATACAGCCTCCACTGCAGTGATCTCCCCAGCACGGCATCATTTAGGTTAGAAATGACCTCTCAGGTCAACCAACTGTTAACTCAGATAAGAGCTGCTTCAGAAATAATGCCTCATCTTATGTGACACGGACCGTAACATCAAAGGCGGATGTTGGAGATGTGACTGTAGAGGATGAACCTTCCCAACAACAACATCTCATTACGTGTTGCTGCCGGGTGACAGTTGTCAGCAGATGGGCAGCCTGACAGAATGGCATCTGACATAGAAGTGCATATGAAGCAAAAGTGTGCCATTCAATAACAACAAGTGTAAAAAAGTTACATTTGTTGACACTGACCAATATTTGCTGAATGTTTCTGGAGACCAAACAGTGGATGTGAGCAGAGCTAGGCAGAGCGAGGTGTGTTTCAGCAGTGGTAATGGTGGGTCACCTTCTCTGGTGGAGATGCATATAAGCAGGGCATGTAGGCTCCTCTTCCTTACCCTCACTCTCCCATCTCTGTTCTCCAGGATTCTCCTGACCTCATGTCAGTCATCTCATTAGGGGCAGCTTTCTACCTACATCCCTATGTTCCGGAATGTCTCCTGTAGGACCTATCAGAGCTTTGTGCACAGTTCCTCTTCCACATACCATCCAGGAGGCAGTGACCACCTCTCTGTACAAAATGGAAGAAGCCCTGGAGGAAGCTTGGACACTTCTGACATGATAACCCATATCCAAGAACTTGTCCAGTGCAGGGTCTCTCAGGGAATGAGGAAGAAGGAATCTGACAACCAAAGTACAAACCAGCTGCTGCTGCTGAACACTCAGAGGCACTGACGATGTGAGCCTGAAAACACAGACCCCACCCAGGAGCCCAAGGATGGCCCGTCAGCTGTTGCAGGCTGATTGCACAGACGGATGAACAGCTGTGTGATTCCTGCTGGACTGTGGGTTTCTGAGAACATCTGACCTTGACAGCTCCAGAAACGTCTCACAAGAAGGAGGTTGAACAGAGTCACTGCATGACCTTTATTATGTTATGGTTCACAGAGAGCCCGTTTCACTATATACAGAGTGTCTGGGCTAAACTACAAAGGTACAAGCTGAATAAGAAATGGTTTGAGTAATGACTTTGTAATGAAAATCACTATAGTATTACCTTTAAAATAATAAGAATAAATTACACAGATAAATTGGCACAAAACAAACAAAAAGGAGAGTTTGATTCAGTAAAAAGCTGCATTACAAGTCAAGAATTCGAAAAGGTGGTCAGTTCACTGCTTTTGAAATACATTTGGTCATCACTTTCCTCACTGCATCCTTGACCTCCCTGCTCCTCATGCTGTAGATGAGGGGGTTCAATGCTGGAGGAACCACTGAGTACAGAAGTGCCACCATCAGGTCCATGGATGGAGAGGAGATGGAGTGGGGCTTCAGGTAGGCATAAAAGTCAGTGCTGACAAATAGGGAGACCACAGCCAGGTGAGGAAGGCATGTGGAGAAGGCTTTGTGCCGTCCCTGCTCAGAGGGCATCCTCATCACAGCCATGAAGATCTGCACATAAGACACCACCATGAAAACAAAGCACCCAAAGCCTAAACTGACACTAAAAATGATAAACACAACTTCCCTGAGGTAGGAGCCAGAGCAAGAGAGTTTGAGGATTTGAGGGATTTCACAGAAAAACTGGTTGACAACATTGCCTTGGCAGAGAGGCAGTGAAAACGTACTGGCAGTGTGCAGCAGGGAATGAAGAACCCCAGTGCCCCAGGCAGCTGCTGCCATGGTGGCACAAGCTCTGCTGTCCATCAAGGTCCCGTAGTGCAGGGGCTTGCAGATGGCAACGTAGCGGTCATAGGACATGATGGTGAGAAGGGAATACTCTGCTGAGATGAAGAAGACAAAGAAAAAGAGCTGTGCAGCACATCCTGTGTAGGAGATGGCCCTGGTGTCCCAGAGGGCGTTGGCCATGGCTTTGGGGAGAGTGGTGGAGATGCAGCCCAGGTCAAGGAGGGCCAGGTTGAAGAGGAAGAAGTACATGGGGGTGTGCAGGCAGCGGTCGCAGGCTACGGCTGTGCTGATGAGGCCATTGCCCAGGAGGGCAGCCAGGTAGATGCCCAGGAAGAGCCAGAAGTGCAGGAGTTGCAGCTGCCATGTGTCTGCCAGTGCCAGGAGGAGGAACTCACTGGTGGAGCTCCTGTTGGGCATCTGCTGTTGTTGTGCTTGGAGTCCTGCTCAGAGACGAGAAGGTAATGGCAAGTCCAGACCATTTTCAGAGACATTCCTCCTGCTATACTATATAAGTTTTCCTTTTGCTTAGGAAAATAATTATTTAACTCCATAACTTGTGTTTACTTACATGAGCTTCACCATCCCTTAAGGAGTAGAATACTGGGGAGCTCTTATTTTCTTCTCATTTCCTAATCATACCCCAACCGCCTGGGTATTTTCCTCTTTACTGCAGCTGCTCTTCGAGACCCCAGCCCTAGCCTCTGTGCACTTCAGTTTGTCTTAGAGAAATCTGCCTGTTTGCAGGACAGTGAACTATTAATGCCAGCAGAAAACAACTATAACTTTTGCTTTAGGTAGGTGAGGCTGAAAGCACAGCCTGTGTGACTGTTCAAAAAACAGCCAATTGATTGGAGATATATTTGGGAGTCTCCGAGCTGTGTTCAAAGTTGACAGCCCCTCTTAGATTTCTTCCCCCAATCCTTTCTGCTTTCACTCAGAACAAGAAATGGAAAATCCCTGCCTTGGCTCTCCTCTTGCAAAGTACCCTTACCAACATTCAGTTGTGCAGTGGAGCTGTGATCCCCCTGCCCCAAGCAGCAGCAGCACAAGCCCTGCTGGGAGGCTCCTTCCCCCCACCCGTCTCCCCGCAGCGCCCTGGGCAGCTCCCCGGGCAGGCTGAGTGCTGAGCCTGGCAGGCGGCAGAGTCCCATACCCGGCACACAGCCCCTGGGGCACAGCAGGGACCCTGCTCTGCAGGACAGCCCTGGGCACCCGCCTGCAGCCCCGGCTGCACAGCCTGCAGCCGTGCTGGGACACGCAGTGCCTCAGGGCTGTGCTTTCATAGTGCAGTATGGAAACCCTCAGCTAAAGCAGAAAGCTTTTTCCACAAGAAAGAAACTTGCAGTGACTGCAGCCAGATCTGCTATGGGATGTCTCAGTTTTAGTTAGCCCTATAGGAACACAAGCTGCATGGTCTGCAGTGAGACTTACCGTATCATGGCATGTGAGCTCTCCTGTCCCGAGCTCACAGTCTGCTCACGCTGTACTCATCCTCTCTCCCCTTTCTCTCCTCTCCTTCTGTCAGCTGCAGGCTGTGCTGTGCACAAGAGCTGCTCCTGGGCACAGCTGTCTCTCTGCAGCACTGCCCACTTGTATGAGCTCCCAGTGTCCCAGTAGCCTGGCCCAGCTCAGCACACTTGAGGATTTGAGTTTCTCTTCCTCACTGCTTCCCCTGGAGATATCCCTGGGGCTCCAGGGCTGAAAGCTCCTGGTAGGCAGCAACTATGGCCATACCAGGTATGCAGGAGTCCACTGGGTTCCATCTACTGCGGAAATACAAGCATACACTCGGCCCTATGTATGAAGATCTGTGGGATCCTCCCATTTAGAAGATTCGGGCATTCAACACAGGATCACAAAACCACAGAATCTTAGAATCACAGAATCACAGAATGACCCAGGTTGGAAAGGATCTCAAGGATCATGAAGCTCCAACCTTCCTGCTTGGCAGGGCCACCAAACTTACACCTTTACTAGATCAGGTTTCCCAGGGCCCCGTCCAACCTGGCCTTGAACACCACCAGGGACGGGGCATCCACAACCTCCCTGGCAGCCTGTTCCAAGACCTCACCACTCTCCCAGTAAAGAACTTCCCCCTAACATCCAACCTAAATCTTCCCTCTTTCAACTTAAAACCATGTCCCCTTGCCCTGCTATTATCAGCCCTTTCAAAGAGTTTACTCCCCTCCTGGTTCTAGGTTCCCTAGAATACTAGATACTGAAAGGTTGCAATGAGGTTACCCGGCAGCCTTCTTTTCCCCAGGTTGAACAAGCCCAGCTCCCTCAGCCTGTCTTCACAGGGGACATGCTCCAGCCCCCTGATTATCTTCGTGGCCCTCCTCTGGACCCTTTCCAAGAGCTCTATGTCTTTCTTGTACTGAGGGCTCCATACCTGAACACAGTACTCCAGATGGGGCCTCACAAGAGCAGAGAGGGACAATCACCTCCCTATCCCTGCTGGCCACTCCTCTCCTGATGGACCCCAGGATACCATTTGCTTTCCAAGCTGCAAGATCACACTGCTGGCTCATGTTAAGTTTCTCATTCATCAAGACACCCAGGTCCTTCTCTGCTGAGCTGATCTGAAGGACTACTCCCAGTCTGTACAGATGCCCGGGGTTCTTACGGCCCAAGTGCAAAACCTTGCACTTTGGCATGTTGAACCTCACTAAGTTCACCCAGGCCCACCTTTCAAGTTTGTCAAGGTCCCTCTGAATGGCACCCCTTCCTTCCTCCATGTCAACCTTCCCACTCAGCTTGGTGTCATCAGCAAACTTGCTTAGGGTGCACTCAATTCCATCATTGATGTAGCTGATATAGATGTTAAAGAGCACCAGTCCCAAGACAGACCCCTGGGGGATTCCACTTGTTACCGGCCTCCACCTGGACATTGATCACCATCCCTTGTCTGTGGCCTTTCAAATGATTTCTTATCCATTGAGTGGTTCACCCATCAAATCCACATCCCTCCAATTTGGAGATGAGGATGTAGTGGGGGACCATGTCAAAGGCTTTGCTCAAGTCCAGGTAAATGACATCAGTTGTCTTCCCTTCATCAATCAATACATTCACTCCATCATAGAAGGCCACAAAATTGGTTAAGCATGACCTTCCCCTTGTGAAGCCGTGCTGGCTGTCTCAGATTGCACGCTCATTCCTCATGTGATTAATCATGTTGTCCAGGAGGATCTGTTCCATGATCTTCCCAGGTGTCACGGGTTACTTAGATTTACCTATGCCCGTGACAGGGGAAGCCACCCCACGCCCCCCCCCGGGGCCCGGAAAGGAGGAGGAAAAGGGGAGTGGGATAAAACAGCGACAATCTAAGGAGGAAAAACTTATTTTACTAAATATGATATCGAAATACAAGATAACACAATATAATATAATTAAGGCTAACAAAATCGAACGAAACAGAGAGAGAGAGAGTCTCCGAAAACCGAGAGGCCTACTGTGAACTCTAGGCGACACGGCTGGAACGCTTCCCACTCTCCGAGAAGTTCGAGAGAAGAAGGAGGGCACTCCAGCCTGGGAACGAGATTATATAGAGTCCTGGTCCCGTGACTTATTGTTACTCCTGTTGTTCTCTGGGATATGTAGTCTTCTTCTGTGGACTGCACATTCAACAGAAGTATCCATACTTGACATGATGTTATGATGTGGAATACTGATAGCAAAATTACAAAATTACAAAACCATGACATTCCACCCCTTATTCTACATTATTACATCATGGTTAATATATACATATATATACATATATATACACGTATGTAAAATTGTGATAGCTAAATAGTAGAATTGCATGTAACATAACTAAATGTACAACAATAATAACTAAAATACACTACACATGCAAACATATATATATATATATAGATACATAAAATTATTGACTGCACTCCCCCAGCATCAAATTCCCTTGTGGCACACACTGAACATCCCCATCCTTCTGCATTACCCACCAAGTGCACCCAGGTCCCTGGGCAAAGACAGTTCCACGGATAGGTTTGCCCTTTCCAGAAGCTGGAAGGACCCAAACAGCTTTTCCCAACATGTTCTTTACATGTATAACAGGGACCTTATCTCCTTCTACAGTGTGTAGGGGGCTAGATTGACTAGGACCATCACGATTGACAGATCCTCTAGTATTGACCAACCAAGTGGCTTCTGCCAGATTCTTCTCCCAGTGCTTAAATGTTCCACCACCCATTGCTTTCAACATAGTTTTCAACAACCCATTATATCGTTCAATTTTACCAGAAGCTGGTGCATGGTAGGGAATATGATAAATCCACTCAATGCCATGATCTTTGGCCCAAGTATTTATAAGAGAATTTTTGAAATGTGTCCCATTATCAGATTCAATTCTTTCTGGGGTGCCATGTCGCCACAGGACTTGTTTCTCAAGACCTAATATGGTGTTTCGAGCAGTTGCATGGGGTACTGCGTATGTTTCAAGCCACCCAGTGGTTGCCTCTACCATAGTGAGTACATAACACTTACCACTGCGAGATCGTGGCAAGGTGATATAATCAACCTGCCACGCCTCCCCATATTTATACTTTTGCCATCGCCCTTCCTCCCAGAGAGGTTTCATCCTTCTGGCTTGTTTAATTATGGCACATGTTTCACAATCATGAATAATCTGCGCAATAGCGTCCATGGTTAAGTCCACCCCTCGGTCTCTGGCCCACTTATATGTTGCGTCTCTTCCTTGATGGCCTGAGGTCTCATGAGCCCATCGAGCTAGAAATAATTCGCCCTTATTCTGCCAATCCAAGTCGATTTGAGCCACCTCAATTCTAGCAGCTTTATCTACCTGATGGTTGTTTTGTTGTTCTTCAGTAGCCCGACTTTTGGGCACATGTGCATCCACATGACGCACCTTTACAACCATATTCTTTGTTCGGGAAGCAATGTCCTTCCATAGTTCAGCGGCCCAAACAGATTTTCCCCTCCGTTGCCAGTTATTTTGTTCCCACCGCTGTAACCACCCCCATAAGGCATTTGCTACCATCCATGAGTCAGTATAAAGATACAGCATTGGCCACCTCTCCCGTTCAGCAACATCTAAGGCCAGCTGGACAGCTTTTACCTCTGCAAACTGACTTGATTCTCCCTTACCTTCAGTGGCCTCTGCAACCTGTCGTGTGGGGCTCCACACAGCAGCTTTCCATTTGCGATGCTTCCCTACAATGCGACATGATCCGTCAGTGAATAGGGCATATTTCTTTTCATTTTCTGGTAATTCGTTGTATGGTGGGGACTCTTTAGCACGTGATACCTCTTCTGCTGGTGATGTTCCAAACTTTTTATCTTCAGGCCAGTCCATGATTACCTCTAGGATTCCCGGACGATTGAGGTTTCCCATTCGCGCTCGCTGTGTAATCAGCGTAATCCACTTGCTCCAGGTGACATCGGTAGCATGATGGGTGGAGGGAACCTGTCCTTTGAACATCCAGTTCAGCACTGGCAGTCGAGGTGCCAAAAGGAGCTGTGTTTCAGTCCCGACTACTTCGGAAGCAGCCCGAACCCCCTCATACGCGGCTAAGATCTCCTTCTCAGTTGGAGTGTAGCACTCTTCAGACCCCTTATATGATCGACTCCAGAATCCCAGGGGTCGGCCTCGGGTCTCTCCTGAGGCTCTTTGCCACAAACTCCAAGTGGGGCCTTTCTCTTCAGCAGCAGTATAGAGGATGTTCTTTACATCCTGTCCAGTCCGTACTGGCCCCAGGGCTACAGCACGGGCTATCTCTTGTTTAATCTGTTCAAAAGCCTGCTGCTGCTCAGGGCCCCATGCAAAATCATTCTTCTTCCGCGTTACCTGATAAAGGGGGCTTACAATGAGGCTGTAGTTTGGAATGTGCATCCTCCAAAAGCCTACTGCACCCAGGAAAGATTGTGTCTCTTTCTTGCTAGTTGGTGGAGACATGGCAGTGATTTTGTCGATCACATCTGCTGGGATGTGACGACGTCCATCCTGCCACTTTATACCTAAGAACTGAATTTCCTGGGCAGGTCCTTTTACTTTGCTTCGCTTAATAGCAAAGCCAGCTTGTAGAAGAATCCGGATTATCTGCTCTCCTTTTGTGAAAACTTCTTCTGCTGTATCGCCCCACACAACAATGTCATCAATGTACTGCAGCTGTTCAAGAGCACCACCCTGTTCCAGTACAGTTTGGACCAACCCATGGCAAATGGTTGGGCTGTGTTTCCACCCCTGGGGCAAACGGTTCCAAGTATACTGAATGCCCCTCCAGGTGAAGGCAAACTGTGGCTTGCATTCTGCGGCCAAAGGAATAGAGAAGAAGGCATTGGCAATGTCAGTGGTGGCATACCATTTGGCTGCTTTTGACTCCAGCTCGTACTGGAGTTCCAACATGTCCGGCACAGCAGCGCTCAATGGGGGTGTGACCTCATTCAGGCCACGGTAGTCTACTGTCAGCCTCCATTCTCCACTGGCTTTACGCACTGGCCATATGGGACTGTTAAAAGGTGAGTGAGTTTTACTGATCACTCCCTGATTCTCCAACTGGCGAATCAAATCATGAATGGGGAGCAAGGAATCCCTGTTGGTGCGATACTGCCGTCTGTGCACTGTCTTTGTAGCAATCGGTACCTGCTGCTCTTTTACTCGTAGCAGCCCCACAACAGACGGGTCCTCTGACAGGCCAGGCAAAACAGACAGCTGCTTAATGTTGTCCATGTCTACAGCAGCTATCCCAAAGGCCCATCGATACCCCTTAGGATCCTTGAAATGCCCCCTTCTGAGGTAATCAATACCCAGTATACATGGAGCCCCTGGGCCAGTCACAATAGGATGTTTTTGCCAGTCTTTGCCAGGGAGGCTTATTTCAGCCTCCAGCACAGTCAATTCTTGAGAGCCCCCAGTCACTCCAGAAATATGGATTGATTCTGTCCCTTCATGACTGGAGGGCATTAGGGTGCACTGTGCACCAGTATCCACCAGCGCCTTATATTCCTGTGGTTCTGATGTGCCAGGCCATCGAATCCACACAGTCCAATAAACTCTATTATGCCTTTCCCTCCCCTGACTGAGGGCAGGGCCCCTCTATTGGTTACCTGTGATGACTGGAGCAACTCCACTGGTGGTTGGTATGTCTAGTAGTTCTTTCACCCGTGCTCGTAGTGCAGAAGTGGGCTGATCATGCCACTTCCTCATGTCTTCTCCACGGTCACGTAGGTAGTGCCACATGGAAACACGCGGTGCAATCGTACTGTTGTTCTTTGCTCGAGCTGGGAAGCGTGTGCGTTTAACAGCTGAGACTTTTGATGATGCAGGTGGGGAGTAGGACTGGACTAGTTTGATCAGATCCTTCATTAGACCTGGTGGCCCGTACGAGGATTGACCTTCATCAGTTGTTTCTGATACTATTACAGGATCATTACAATTAGTTGATGGAAACAATTTCTTTCACATTTCATCTACTCGGTTTTCTAGCCGTGAGATGGCAGAAACTGCGGCATGCAGTTGGGGGAGCTGCTGATCGGTGGTTTGAAGCATTATAATCAGCTCAACAACTCGGGGCCATCTGTCCACGAATCCTTTAGATCCTGATACCAATGACTGTGCAATTCTCTCTGGTGCTGTACTTGTGATTTTCTGCCACATGTCAGGATCGGCCCTCACTCTCTCAGGGTCAAGTTCGCTTGGATCAGGGCTGTACAACATTTTCGCCATGGCCAATTCCCTCAGGCGCTGAATACCTTTTTGGACGGTATTCCAACTATCAAATTTAGGCTTCAAAGCATCCTTATAGGGGTACCTTTCTCTCACGGCTTCTAACAGCTGCAACCAGAGAGTGGCAGCTCCATCCGAACATCTGCTAATCCCTCTGTCGATACCTGCATCTTGGGCAATGCTTCCTAGTTGGCGAGCTTCTTTACCATGTAGAGACAAGCTGTTGGCCCCGTTGTCCCAGCAGCGAAGCAACCAAGCAAGGATGCCTTCATCTTGACGCCGTGTGAACTCCTTTCTTGAGCCTTGGATTTCAGTCAGCTTCAGAGGTCGACAATAGGTGATTTCCTCCTCATCATCAGTCTCTTCTTCATGCCTCTTGGTTTTTGCCTTTGCTTTTTTCGGTACTGCTCCATGCCTGGCACCTGGGTCTTCTGCTGCCCCCCCCTGTGCTTCTCCTTCTTTTCGTTCTAGACGCATGGACACCCGTTTCCATTTCTTGCCTTCCACAGGGGCAACTGATATTGCTACTGATGCCTCCTGTGACTGATCAGAATTAACTTGGGCTTGAATCTCAGATCGGAAACTCTCTCTCTCCAGAATAGTATGATACAAAGCACGGTATGCATAAGCCAAACCCCACATAAGGTTTACCTCCTTAGATCTCTGACCCAAATACTCACTTAATTTCTTAGGGTCCCTTAGGTGTTCAAGAGTGAAATCCCATGACACTGCGGGTCCCCATGCTTCTAAGACTTTTCCTAAACCTTTCCATATTCCCTGCCAGTCATCATTCTCTGGTTCTGGAGGAGACTTCCGCATAGAACGAATGCATAGGAACATATATGCATGCATTGATAGTGATAACATGAATGCAAGCATGAACCCTATCTCAGTTATTGAAAAGCGTGTGGAAATCTGAGAGTACAACCTAAATAAAAGGGGTTTTTTTAGCCTGTACAATGAATTAAACATGGTGGTGTTTGTAAAATTGCCTGTTCCATCTGGGATGCAAGTATTTGTAAAATTGCCTGTTCCATCTGGGATGCAAGTGTTTGTAAGATTCACAATTCCATCTGGGGTGTAGATACCAAAAGTCTGGCCATACCACATCTCGTAAAAGTACCAGGCAGGTGTCTCCATCAGTATCCACCTTATTAGGCTATATACCTGCACAATTCCACAACACCAAATTATGGTGTTAATAGTTGACCAATACTTTAAGAAGATCATAATTGCTTTCAATCCCTTAAACAGAGCAACTGGGATGAAGAGTGGATTCATAGCTGGCAGGCTCTGTAAAAGTCAGAGCTAGCTAGCTTTGCTCTAAGGGAGAAAGAAATCCCTTTGTTTTCTACACAAAAGTTAGATAGCAGTGCTGAGAATGTGCAGCAGCCCTTAATGTTGACAATTTGTCTGGTATTTCAAGGTCACGTTCTCCGTGAGCAGCTACGGAAAGATAACACTCCCAACACTCCCGTAACGAAGCTCTTTAAGAGCAAAGAGAGAGTCGTTCTAAAAGCTAAAAAGCTCTATGCCCGCATCCTCCACCAAAAATCTGTCACGGGTTACTTAGGTTTACCTATGCCCGTGACAGGGGAAGCCACCCCACGCCCCCCCCCGGGGCCCGGAAAGGAGGAGGAAAAGGGGAGTGGGATAAAACAGCGACAATCTAAGGAGGAAAAACTTATTTTACTAAATATGATATCGAAATACAAGATAACACAATATAATATAATTAAGGCTAACAAATTGAACGAAACAGAGAGAGAGAGAGAGTCTCCGAAAACCGAGAGGCCTACTGTGAACTCTAGGCGACACGGCTGGAACGCTTCCCACTCTCCGAGAAGTTCGAGAGAAGAAGGAGGGCACTCCAGCCTGGGAACGAGATTATATAGAGTCCTGGTCCCGTGACTTATTGTTACTCCTGTTGTTCTCTGGGATATGTAGTCTTCTTCTGTGGACTGCACATTCAACAGAAGTATCCATACTTGACATGATGTTATGATGTGGAATACTGATAGCAAAATTGCAAAATTACAAAATTACAAAACCATGAAATATAGTCACATCATCAGCTATTTCAGCTTTCAACTTGATGATCTTCCAAGCCAAAACCTGAGCAGATGGGCATGCGCCAGAGCACATCAGTTCTGCTCATTATCCACTGAATGATGCATGATATGTCAAACAAATAAGAAGTAGATACAGACACCCCATAAAATTCAAAAGATGGTCCTAGCAGCAAGCTTTATTTTCTCTGCCCACTTCCCCCTCATAGAATCTATTCTTTCTCCAACTAATTAACTCATGAAACAAATGAAATTAGAAAAGTTTCCTTCTTTCAACAGGTATGCAGAGAATGTTCCATTGCTGAATGGCTTTTGAGTGAATTTCCCACTTTGCCCAACTCTTACTTGATCCCTTCCTGATGCTGCCCTCACTTCCTCCTGCATGAAAGGTGTCATCTGTTGTGCCACTTCACCAGTATCCTTACGCATCTCTGCCACTATAAACTGATATTTACACTACAACAAAACAGAACAAGGAATTCTGTTTTTCTTCTGACCTACAAAGGAATCTTATCCAGATAAGAAAACACCTTACCTTCAAGATAGATGAAACAAGCTTCTGCTGTCCTTATCTATTGATTTGAGTACTTCTTCCCTAGAATCCCGTCATTTACCTGAAATAAAAGAAAAATACTCAAATATCTGTGTACAGAAAACTCGATTTTTTTGGTAAACAACACTCCGAAATCCTTTGACGGAGTTCCTGAGCAGCAGAGTGATTAAACCAACAACTGCTTTACCCTTTCTCTTCTTGTAAACAAGTGACAGAACAGTAGAGACCACGCTGCAAAAATGCCTCAAGAACTCAGAAACACAGAGGGGGAAAGTAATTGACTGCATTCACACCCTTCCTGTCACAGAAAAACCAAGTCATCAGCTTTGCAGACATCCCGTTCAGACAACCAGCAGTGTTAACTCAGACTTGGAGAGTTACTGATCATAGGAAATAATTCCTCTCGATGGATTTCATATGGATTCATTTGCTTCCTCAAGGTCGTCCTGACATTCGGCAATTTCCTTCAGCAGCATTTCAATCCTTTTCACTTCTGCATCCTTCTGCTGTAGAAATATCACATTCCAAACAGGATGAACCAGATCATTTTAGAAACGATTACAAGCCAAGTTGCAATAAGCGTCCTTACATTACTGCACCTCTTTCAGATTATCCAGAGAGGCTTCTTGCTCCATCAGAGCTTCTTCTTTTCCATGGAGCTGCAAAAATCAAGGGGAAAATGTTGAAATAGCTCCAAAACCTGTTCAATTTTCACTTAATGCCAATTTGGCACTATAAAAAAAAAAAAAAAAAAAAGGTTGTTGACTGCTATACCTTTGAAGTAGTATCACTCCATAAAATCATGTACTGTTTTCCTCTGAAATCTCTCTCTGAAATCAGTTAATTCAAACACGGTTGGAGTTTTAGTAGCTGAAGCTGGATCCAGGTTTGGAAACAGCTGTGACTCCTTTCTCTCCCTGAGAAATGTAAGATCTGTGTCTCCCTTCCAGTGTTTGAAAAGACCTGAGGTGCAGTGAGAGGAGCCAGAGAGTGTTTCTTCTGCTGCGTTTTATTCCTCACAGAGTGAAAATAGTCACGTCTCAGAGGTGTGAGAATAATCCTATGAATTTTGTGACCAAAGCTTTTGTAAAGGCTTCTTTTTTACTCAGTGATGTTCCAAACACAGAGAAGTCTAAGTCTGTTACGCCCTTCAGACTTACAAGCCCAGCAAGCATATAAAAAACTTCTGCATAAGTGTTAAGAGCTTTATGCGTCAGCAAGCAAGCTTCCCATTCCTATTTGTGTACAGGTGCCTCATTACACTACTGACAGCTTTTCAGCCTAGAGGTCTGGCGTAGGTTTTGTGTTTCCAGAGAAAATAGTGTGTTGGTAATTTTATTAAGAGAGCCACGAGACAGATTTGGGAAGGGAGACGCACGATCCTCTCCCAAAAGGAAGGAGGCAGCAGTATTGCTGCCCATCAGTCCAAACGGTATCAGCATCTGTTGGTTCCAAATGTCCTTTCCCCACAAAAAAGGCAACACAAAAATCAACTTGGTCTCTCCTTACCATCACCCTCTTCAGGTACGTATCCAGGCTTATTCTTATAACAGAAGAACATCGAAGGCGCATTGAGAAAGCCAGCACGAGCTCTCTGCTCTGGGATAGGTGCTTGTTCATCAGCAATTATAGCACCATCAGATGGAGGATTGTCTGATGGCACAGTCGTCATCTCAGCTTTGGACAGAAATTGAGCCAAACGTAAAGACTGAATTACTTCAGAACAGCAACACTAACCCCACAGTGCCCTTATTTCTGAGCTGAGCTGTCTGCAGCAATGTGTACTACTGAATCACTGAGTAACTGTGAGGGTTTGACATCCCAGAAAACATTAACCAGCAACTGAAGAGGACTGGTTTCAAATTATTTGGGGGAAGTCTGTGCTTCTTACCAACTAACCTCAGTCTATTACCATGGTAGCTGTTACTGAAACTTTTACTGTTCAAGAAGTCATCCTTTAGTTGCATGCTCCTGAGACAACCAGAACACTGCTCTCAGTCTCTGAAATGTAACAGACAGGTGCATAACAAATATTATAGGTATTAGATATTTGAAACGCATGTAATTACGCACCTGAACAACAGATACTAGCACACTAGGTTGACATTGTGAGTTAGGATTCTGACAGGATCAACAGTTTTCATCAGTTGCTTCATTTTGGACTAGGCATACAGAACAGCTAAAGAAAAAGACATTTTCGAGTAATTCTGAGTGGTCTTTGGAGCATCTACTTGCTCAAGTTTAAAGGAGAATCGCTGAAGAGAAGCTCTGGTATTAGTTTTGCTTGGATTCCGGCAGGCAGTGCATTAGGAGGCAGCATGATTGTTTCTCACCAAACAGATTATACAGTCCCATTGACCTTCCTGCCTTTTTAGCAAAGACAGATCCACATTTCTCTTGTGCAGTATTACGGCTGGCTTTGAAACTTGCAGCACATTCAGTAAGAGAGGGCCATTACTGTGTTTCCCACATAGCTGGATTTGGGCTTTGGCATGAAACAGTGCCACAGTGTAGCTGTGAGCAACACCACGGCATCTCTCCAAACAAGCTGTAGAGCAAGAATGACTTTGTCAGCTACTGACAGATCTGAGGAGCATTCATCAATGATCTTCATTAGGCAGTGCTTTCTTTGAAGACAGGGTTTGTGCACTTCTTGTGCTTCTGCCAACACACCATCATTCATAAACTCATCTGCCTTTCTTTGCCAAAGCTAAGCAACAGTATTTAGATTAATGAGAATCAGCTGGAATGCAAGTAACAAAAAGCATTTGGGGTAATGCAAGCTAGGAACCAACCTCGGCAAGATTCCAGTGTGAACCACATTCTTCATAGCTTCAAATGCTAGGAAAGCATCATCAGTTTTGCCTTCAACTGCATCCAGCACTGCAAGTGCTATACGTGCCTCTTCTTCATAGGCTGCAACCTGAAAGACCTACAAGCAAAGCGAAAAACAAGTTATACCTAACGTACACACTGATACTTGGAACAGCTGGTGCATGCCAACAGCCAGGAAGGAATCGGGTAGGAGAAAGTTAACAACATCGCTCATTTTCCTCTAAGACAAGAAAATACTTCTGGAAGAAAGTCGGTGCTCAGGGAGGTCAGTGTCATCCAAGCAGATACAGTTCTACAACTAAGAGAAGTTCTCAACGAATACTGTTTCCCCCTTCACCAGATACATTCTGATACTACCAAATCTCATCGTTAGCACAACCCAAAAGAAACCCAACAACAACAACTACAAAATAAATAAACAAACACAACAAAAAGCCCAAGCAATGTAAATGTGGCTCATTTCCAGCTGGGACAGACCTGCTTTCTTCAGCTTGTCAGGTATGATGCAATGTGTTGGTTCTAGGAGAAAAGCAATGCTGATAACACACCAATGTTTATAGCTCCTGCTAAGCATGTTGTGCACAGACAAAGCTGTTCTCAGGAAAGGATCCAAGGAGCTGGGAAAGAACAGAATTAGGACAGCTGGTTTACGCTGGCCAAAGGGGTGTTCTGTACAGAATGGCATGGTGCTTAGCCATCTTCTGGGTCTAACCACAGCCAAAAGCTTGTATATTGTCATATAACACCCTCTACTCTACTCTTAGATCAATCCATCTGCACCTGAATGTCCACATGATGGAAATGCTTGTAGAGAGGATCAGTCAGTTCAGGAACATTTTTGTTCTCCCTGATGGTTTCCAAGCTAATCAGAAGTTTCTTTGCCCAATGTATTCCTTCTGGTCACAGAACAATTCAGACTAGCACCCTGTTGAAGAAAAGAAATAGAAGCTATCTCAACAAATCCAAATCAAGTGTTACCTTGTTTGGTTCTTACTGGTTTTTCCCCATGTGCCGGACTGTGTGCTCTGCTGATTCCCATTCCTGCCTGTTCATGCAGCTTGAACCAGTGTGCAGCAGTCTGGTATTTATAAGGCAGACTCTTCTAATGCAGTCTTCAAACAAGAATTTGCCAGCAGTTACTGTTAATTGTTTATTGCCTTCACCCAGGACTTGGAAAACCAAATCTAGAAGGAATTGCATTAGAAGACCATTAGTGGTCTAATGGAATAATCCATTAGTGGATTATTCCAGCTTGCAGTGCCCACATATTTGGGAAGCTTGCTTCATCACTTCATTCCTACCTTGGCAGTGAGTAGTTACAATTGCTTTATCTTTCTTGTGTAATCATAAATGTTTTAGAGCAAACAGCTGTGTCTTGTTGTGTGCTTTCACAGTGCCAGTACGTGTGCTGGTGACCCACTTTGGAAGTCTGAAAGCAACTTTTAACTACAGCATAAGCTCTTAAAACTCAGAGGATCGAGGTGTACCAGCAATTTAATCTGGTGATATTATCCTCAGGATGATAGGAAAAAGACTGGACTAATGTGACACTGCCTGCTGTAAAACCAAGTTTCTGTAGAACTTCAAATACATTTATTAAAATCCCCTCTCCAAACCAGAAGCACATGATGTCTGTTCAGCCTTTTAATTTCACGTCTTGAAACAATCAAACCCAGCATGCCCCATAGTACCTCTGAGCATGTATTTCTGTGCTTCATGCTAATATGTTCCCAATGCAGCGTTTGCCCCCACACACCGTGTGCACACAGCCTCACCTGGCATAAACAGCTGTATGCGCACAGTGCTACTGACTTCCCAGCACAGAATGCCCTACCACAAGGTCTAGCCTGGTTCCTTCCAAGCTGCTAAGAGCAGACATAAAACACGTGTTGTTTTAGTTTTGACCCTGTTTGTATAGTTATACAACTGAACACTTAGACAGCCAATAGGTCATGTAATGTAAATGTAAACACAGGGTATACAGATGCTTCATAGAAATGATTAATATGATAGAAGGATAAAGGGAAAATGCTCACCAACATTGAAGGTCCACAGTAAAGTCAAAAAAAAAAAAAAATCACCAGAGGAAGAAATCCTGCCTTAGTGCTGGTCAGCCCTTACATGAGATCTGGGAGAGTTGGAGCCAAGCTCCACCCCTTCCAGTAGCACAGCTGAATTACCTTCACCTGTGCTCCTGCAGCTGACTCATTGCTTGCCTCAGGTGGTCAATCAGAAGTTCAGGCTGTGATCAGTAGTTTCCTATACACTTTGTTAAGGTCAAAATACACTTCAGAAAAGCTGGTAAAGCAATTGCTCTGCCAGTTGTCCTCCAACTTTGCTGTCACTCTAATTTGGCTGTTAAGATCTGCAAGCTCCACCACAAATTACACACCAACTTTGCTTTCTTTCAGAGCTGGTTTTTGAGCACCTGCCATGTGTTCAAGGGATGGACTTGTGCAGGGACTCTCCAGAATTGGTTGGGAACGCAGCTGTCTCAAGCAAACACAAAACAGTCCAAAACTTACCTGAGAACATCTGGCACAACTCCAAACTTGAGTTTCTCACAATGGTGATGTGTTGGTGCGTCTGGGAGGAGGTGACCCAAATTTACAAGGTGGGCATCTCTGTCCTTTTTCCCAGCTGAAATGCGTTTGAGGATCCAGACTCAGCAAATATCTTCTCGTCTTGTTTGCATTATCACTTCTGTCTTCAGATTTGTTGTGCTGATTCCCTTAGTTGTCAGAGGGAGCGGGGTGTGACCAGGACTCAGCCAGGCTGTGATCAAACTGCATGTACAGCCTCAGAAACTGCTCAGGAAATGGTTAAAAGAGCCGCTTCTTCTTCCTTGAAACTTCTGGCCTGCTGCAGCTTTGATTCTTTAGGGAAGAACAGACATAGCTGTGATTGTCAGGGTCTGTGTGGTTTGATTCTGGTTTCTGGGACACGATGAAGTGCGTGGAGTGCAGGGTGATGGCACTCTAAGGACATTTCCATTTGGGTTGGATTTCCAGGTTGCTGTGTTCAGTTAGGGGAGTCGTGGCACTGAGGTCTGTGTGCAAGGTCTTGCAGGCAGGCTCAGACTATGCTGATGGCTGCAGTTGCTGTCACTGTGTGCTTGCAGCCAGCACCCTGCTGCCCAACTCATGCCACCCACGTGTTTCCCTGGCGTGTTGAAACAAGCAGGAAATCCTGAAACTTGGGAGTTTCAAAAGCAGCGTGATTTGTCTCCTCGGGCAAAGTCCTCAGCCAGAACTGCAGTAGAGACACCCCCTGGAGCCAGCAACTTGGGGTCGAAAGTACTGGATTGGAAGGGGTCAGTGCCAGGCACCCAGCTAACCTGTGGAGGTAACAATGTGCCTAGAACTAATTTGGCCCTGGACTTCCAGAGAGCCTACTTTGATTTTTTGCTGTTGCCTACTTGGAGGAATCTCACAGGCTAGAGTGCTCAAAGGTAAGGGGGCCATGAGAGCTGGGCAGCATTTAAATAGCGCTTCTTCGGAGCTCAGGATTGGTGCATCCCTAAGAGAAGGAAATAGGGAAGGGGGGTGTCCTGGAAATGGGTGATGCTGAGATGGTGAAGATGTTGAACACCTTCTTTACTTTGTTTTTCACTTCAGTGACTGCCCCTTGGGACTCCTGGGCCCTGGAGGGAAGAGAGAGAGCTTGAGAAATGGAGAGCTTCCCTCTGGGTGAGGAGGGGGTGATCTGAGAGCATCTGGTTGGGATCAGCGTGCACAATCCATAGACTCTGATGGGATGCATCCACATGTGTGGAGGGAGCTGGCAGAGGTGATTGTCAAACTCTTTATCATCTTTGACAGGTCTTGGAGAAGTGCCTGAAAGCTGGAGGAGAGCCTGTGACACTGCAGTCTTCAGAAAGGGCAAGGAGGAGGATCCGGTAAACTGCAGGGCAGTCAGTCTCACCTCTCCCTGGAAAGGTGGTGGAACAGCTTGGTCTGGATGCCATCTCCAGGCAACTGGAAGGGAAGAAGTTTACCAGCAGTAGACAGCTTGGATTCACCGGGGAAATGTCATGCTCAGCCAACCCTGCAGCCTTCTGTGATGGCATCACCAGCTGGGTAGATGTGGGGAGAGCAGTGGATGTCATCTACCTTGACTTCAGCAAGGCTTTTGATACTGTCTCACATGACATCCTGGTAACAAAGCTGAGAAAGTGTGGGATAGATGAGTGGATGGTAAGCTGGGCTGAGAACTGTCTGACTGGCCAAGCTCAGAGGGTTTTGATCACTAGCACAGCGTCCAGTTATAGACCTGTGTTCCCCGGGGTTTGTTGATGTGTCTGGTCTTGTTCAGTATCTTCACTGATGACCTTGATGAGGGGATAGTGTCCACGCTCAGTAATTACACCTATGATACAAAGCTGGGAGGAATGGCTGACACACCTGAAGTCTGTGCTGCCATTCAGCAAGACCTGGACAGACTGGAGAGCTGGGCACTAATAAACAAGAAGTGGTTTAACAAAAGCAAGTGCAGAGTCTTGAATCTGGGAAGGAATAGCAGCAATTATCAGTACAAGGGCATGCAATGTTGTGTGGGCACATGGGTGTGCAAAGGAAGAACAGTGCTGGGATGGGCTGTGGTGGGCCAAAGATGCATAGTGGACCAAAGATGATAGATGCTACTCTGGACCAAAAGTCATGCAGCAGCTCATGGAGTGTCACTGGACAAATCAGGCTGTGCGCTCTTTGTGAATCTCTAATTGTGATGGTTTATTGATTGACTGCAATCAAACTACAAGTACTGAGTTGGGCAGCAACTGAAACACCGCGCACTGCAGCCGCTGCCTTGTGATGTTTCTCCTCTCAGTCTTTCAGCTGCAGCTTCTGCATCATCTCTGCAAGGCTGTTCATCGCTGCAGAGAACTGGAAAGAAACAAAGCAAGCGTAGAAGTAGGACAGAAACAATCTAGGGAGATCTCATGAAGAAACTCTGACCAGTAAACATCCAGAATGGCCCCGTGTGGAACAGCATGTTCCTTTCATTCAGGTCACTGACACTACTTCCCAGGACACACTGCCTATGCTCTGTCGTGGAAAGGCTGTTTCAAAGGTTGCAGTGCCCGACATGGCAAGCTTCTTTATCACAGCAAAACCTTCTGGCTGTTACCAACCACATCCTTCTCAAGCCAGAGGAAGGCGTCCAAGCTCCCCATGGCAGCTCTCACTGACAGTGTCATTTCCTCAAACACACAGCTGGCTGCTTTTCTATTCCATCGCTTCCCTCAGGATTTTACCATCTCTTTCATATCTGACAGATGGAGGCACTGAGACCAACAAGAGAATGTGTGTCTGTGTTCACCAAGGACTCACCTCTATATGTGCAGCTCTCTGAGAAGCCTTTTTCAATTCCCTTCTCCTTTCTTTTTGTCGTTGTCTTCTTTCTATAAAGCAAGAATACCAATGAATTCATTTTGTTAACAGCAAAACTGCAGAAACATGGGTGCTGTGAAAACAAATGGCAGTCCAATGACAAAGCAAATGGGACTAGGAAGCCTCTCAGACATTTCCAGGGGGACATACAGAAGACCACTGTGAAATTAACAGAAAGAGATGTATTTAGGTATTCTGGCACCTCACTGCCTTTGGACTTTGTAGCCTTCAACTCTTATCCCCTCTACAGAGCAGGAAAAAGCAAGCCCTAAGCAAACTCAATGTGTTGCACTTCACCAGGACAGTACCGCAGCACCTTCTTACCTCTTTGCTTGGAGCTCAGTGCTGGGGCAGGCCCAGGGTGGGCTGCTGGGGCCGGCACACTGTCTCTGTTCTGGCCTCTGGCTCTTTTGGTAGCAGGCAACTGCGCTGCAGTCTGTTTCTCTTTGTCCAAACCCTTGCGTTTACACCCAGCCAGGGTCTTGGAGACAGAGCTGGGACCTGCTGTTACAGGAAGCCCTCCAGCCTGAAGATGAGCTTTCTCTGAAAGCACTTCCTGCACCACTTTCGCATAGATGTTTCCATTTGGCTCCAGGCATACATCTGTTATAATCAAGAAAGGAGAAGCAGTAAGATTTAAAGAGCGACCAACGCTAATTTCTGTAGCAAAATGGGCCACAATACTAGGAAATCTCATCTTGCGTGTTCACAGTAGCGGATCTTAGGATCTGAGCTGAAGGGTGGGTTTGCATTTCAAATCTGGACAGGGAAGGTAATTGTAAATCCCAGGGATGAAGACCTCAAGCAACACGCATCAAAAGGAGTATGAAGAAAGAATGGACAGAAAGCCTAACTAGAAAGACATTGAATCAAACCCTGATGCCTGTTGTGCATCTGTACCTCTCCTGGGTGCCACGTCACAGGCTGCAGTCCTCCCCAGACTTTCCGCAAGGCTGCTCTTGGCTGGAAGACCGCTTGTGTCAGCTTCTGGCAGAAAGGAACAAGAAATACTTGAAGAGCATCTCCTGGGAGGAAGATTTGAGCGCAGCCAACCACCAACTTCCACTCTTCAAGTGTAGTTCCTACCACTTGCCTTTTTGCTGCTACAGCATGGTGCCATTTCTGCAGTAAGCACAGATCTGCAGTGGACTTCCTTCACTCTTCCATCACACACGCACCCCTTCATGCAGCCCTATTTAGAAATACCCACATTCTGGAAAATACAGACAAAAAAGAAACAGGCAGAAAAGCGGCACTAATACTTTGTCACTGGTGGGAATCTCCACAGAAAGTGCTGTGCTAAAGGTGTGAGGTTAAGGGATCATCACTATCAAGATAAAAGTCACAGCATGGAAGATTTAGCGATGGCGTGCTGACTAGAAGGAAAAAACAACACTTACCTTGGAGCTTGTTCATTTTCCCTCCTATCATCGGATATCTTATCATCATCTACGTAGCTCTGAGGTTGGCCAAAGCCTGTTGCCATGAGCTTTGCTAAACGCAACAGTGCTGTGGCTCAGAGGTATTACACCGGCACATAGCATAGGAGAACTCCATAACCCAAGTGTCATGGGAAGAAGAAAGGGGAACTGTTACAATTAATTACGTTCACTAAATTGATAATTGTAGGCTTCTTGTCACACACTACTGCCTACAGCAAAACAGCACAGATGTTGACAACTGTGATTTCTGCATACAAGCAACCACTCGAGGCTGAGCACTCTCTCCTGTCTCTTTGCCATTCCTAGAAAGACCCAGAAGAGCTCAGTGTTCTCTTGCTGTTAGTTTACATCCTCCAAGCACTTCCAAAGGCACGCTGCTCTGTAGAAAAAGCTGAGCTGCCCAGAAAGTTTGTGCAGGAAGAAGGCAGCAGTGTCAGTGCACGTCATCCTGGGGGATCTGAATGCATTTGTGAAGAGAACAGGGAAAGAAGAGGGAAGAGAGCAAAACCAACAGGCACTAGCACTGCTGCCCACAGGGGGCGGGGCTTGAGGCAGGGCCTGTGCCAGAGGGGGGCCTGGCACAGTTAGGGCCAGCTCAGGGCCCAGAGCAGAGGGGGAGCAGGCAGAGGCAGGGCCTTGGGGCCCAGGATGGAGGAGGACCAGGCACAGCTGGGGCCAGCTCAGGGCCCAGAGCAGAGGGGGACCAGGCACAGCTGAGGCCACTGCAGGGCCCAGGTGAGAGGGGAACCCAGCACAGTCGGGGCTGCTTTGGGGCCCGGCACAGCCAGGGCCTATCCCCCTTTTTTGCACATATGAAATGCTCCCAGCTGTGCTGCACAGCAGAACATCTTTCAATGGAGATGAAAGCCTGTGAAATGAAAGAATCCTTTCTTATTTCTTTCACATTTGTGTTTGTTGACTGCAGTTCCAACCAGGTGGACTCGCAGTGTCTTGCAAGTGACACCTGGAAGCAGGTACAGACTGGAGACCCAGCACCCTCAATGTCCAGGTGAGTAACAGCAGCCAAGGAGGCCTTTGGGCTCTGCAGGGTCCAAGTGTGGAGCATTACACACAGGAACAGCTGAGTATAAAGACAGTGGCAGAGCTGCAGAGCTTGCCATAGTAGGGAGGCACAGTGGCTCAGCTCATTTCCCACAGTAACACAGGAAATAAGAGCCATGAGGGAAATGCAGATGCCTTCTGCCCCCATCAGAGGGGAGGAATGAGCTGCACTTCCACAGAGACATTCCTCTCACAGCCACTCACACCTCAGGTGTGGAGGGACGAGCTGGGGCTGCTGGTGGCAGCTGTGGAACACTGCCATCTGTGGTGCTCCATCCTGCCCTGGAGGGGCATGTAGAGCTGAGGACCTTTGTCTCTGCACAAATGACTGCAAGCAAGATGTAGCAGAGGGAACATAAAGCATTTAATAACTTATCATACAAAGCAATGAGTAATAGAAATGACAGTATTTCCAACCAAATATCCCCCATCCTAGCAGTCATGCCTGATCTCTACAGTCCCACCCAAACAATTTCCCAGCCCCCTCCAATTCATCCTCACTATCCCACCCCTGAATTTCCCTCCCCCAATTCCTACACAGTAATTGCCCACACTAATTACCAGCATGCAGGGCATGGGGAACACCTGTTCCTTGTGTGCAGGCACCTGGAAAAAGAAGAAGTGTCAGGGAACTGGGGGTCTGTAGCAGGTTGTGGAGGCTCTGCATAGAACATAACCCCAGACCACAACCCCATCAGCTGCTGGAGCAGCAGCATCCCTGTCATTGGGGGATGTTGCCAGTGGTGGATAGGGACACAGGGAGAAGCCACACCTTGGTGTAGCTCTGATCTGCTCATGTCCAGTCCAATCCTCTATAGCACTTTCCATCTTCTGTCCTTTGTTCTTAACTGTATCCTTCCTTCTCTTCTGCTCTTTTTCTTTCTTTTAGGTGTCTTACCTGTATCTGCTTTTCCCCTCTTCTGTTCTTTTACTGCTCTGGTCAGCATCCAGTGTCTGCACCACAACTCTAGGTTTTGGGATCGAGAAAGGTACACAGGGCATAGATTTGTACAAGAAAAGCTCTCTTGCTGTGCCCAACAGGTGACAAAAAGGGGCCCTCAGGACCACAAAGGCAGCTTGTTTCTCCAAAAAAAAAATAAACTTAATTCTTTTCTTTATAAGAAGCATTAGAATCTTACAGAGAAGATGAAAATCATCTTCACTATGCTTTTAGACTGCGCATAGACTAGACCAAGATGTGTGGTGTTGCTTTGATACCTTATGAGGAGCACCGGTATCAGTGGATGAAGCTAACATTGTCTCAGAAGCACAATAATGGAGTACTTTTGTTTATAGTTGGCCTGAATGCAGTACAGGAGTGTGTTGCAGTAGTACTTGTTCTGAAATTCTAGGCTCTGACTAAGAAGTTTAGCAGGGTCCAAAGCACTTGTGAAAACAGTAAAATATTATTACTTCCTGTGTTAACAAATGAGTCTGTTACAATAGGATGATGAAAATAATGCTGCTTTAATGTGCTAATCTTCAAACAGAGGATCTAGTCAGATTTCTAACTTCCAGCTCTTTAATTTTAGAGGTCTAGTTTGGAGCCTAGGGGACACATACAAGTTTGCCTGCGTATTAAACCCTTTACGGCACGGGAGAGAGCAAATGGGTCACAGGTAAGGCATTTATTTAATCATAAACAAAAAAACAACCCTTAAAGTATATATGTTTTCTTTCCTGTAAGATGACCTTTTAAAACTTTTTTCATGCCTGCATTACTTGTGCTTCCTTGTAATAGGGATGTGTTTCACTTGAGGACTCAACAAGCATTATACTGAAGTCCCCTAAGAGCTCATTGGGAAGAATGAGCGATAAAACTTTAGGACAGGCAACACAGAAGTTCACCTTTTCACAGGTAAATTAATTGTCTTTAAATGATTTTAAGTTATTTATGGAAAAAGTTGCTTGTCTTCTGTTACTTCATATAAAGCAAACAAGTTTTTCTTAACTGTCTTTAGAATTATCAACGTGTATCTGACTCCTTACAAGTACCTAAATATTGCTTAAACAAAATAAAGAGATTAACCAGCTTCTTGGTAACATTCAGGTGTTTGGACCTGAAGCAACTCAAGAAGAATTCTTTGAAGGTACTGTGAAGCAACCAGTGAAAGAGTTCTTAGAAGGATGTAATTGCCTTGTTTTTACGTATGGCGTTACAAATGCTGGGAAAACTTACACATTCCAAGGTATGAGCAGAAATGCTTTTTCCTTGAATTAATTTCTTAAAGTGAGAACTACTTCTAGAAGAGAGAGATGTTATGACTTCTTACCTAGTTACTCAACAGGCCTTGTACGTTGCCTTCTTTTGAATACTAGTAGCCTTGAAAAGTCGTCTTCTTCCATAACAAATATTACTAAATTTACAAGTGTGTAAGACAGCATACACTACAATAACTTTGGTTTTTGTTCCTACTATAAATGCGTGCATCTTAAATGCTGTTCTTTATTTGAAGGCAAAGTATGTCTGAGTTTGTTTGATTTATTGTAGGCAGAAATTAAACATTCTGAAACATTTGATCAAGGTATTTCAATCTTTTTTCAAATTTCTGATTTTAGTAATAACAGCAGCATAGAAGATTGTGTTCCCTGAGCTTTAGCAGTACAGAAATAATACATCAATCTCCTTTCTGGCTGGGAGCAGTTGTTTTTTATGTTTAATATTGTCATAACAAATGAAACGATTGGGTTCACAGGAAACAAGTTCCCCTTATTTCTGTTATTTAGTGTTCTGTTACTATGTATTTCCAATAGTTTTATATGCGTGGAGCTGAAGACTTTCCCATAGTAATACCTTTTTAGGACTTAAATATTAAGAATCAACAGGGTAGTATGTTCAAAAATTATCTTTCTATGCACCTTCCATACAGCACTATAGAAATTCTTCTGCGTATTGTCCTCTCTTGTGTTCATGACTGACTTTAAAACACTGAAGCTTGCTTGGTATTTAGTGACAGTGGAAAAACTAAGGCGTGAAGTAGGCAAGATGTGGAGGTAGTTGTGTGCTCCAAGAAAAGGCAATGGGAAAGGAGCTGAGTTACTTTAACAGTTTTTATGAGACTTGTAGATATTTCTAAATAGGGTTTGTGGGACGAACGGAATGTTGTAGCAGAGACATCACTCTGGTTGTTATTTCAGGGTTGTTTCAGAGCGGGAAGGGAGCCTGGTAAGCAGTTGAAAATCTGCACGTCTGTTAAATGTGGGAGTTTGCTGTGGGTTATTTTTTCTTCTTAAGGCTAAGCTTATGCAGAATATTCTGGCTGTTTTAAAGTGATGCCCTGTAATGTCTAAGGAATGGGATGTGAGCTGATGCTTAAAGCCAGTATTTTTCAGGGAACAGTCTAGTAACACTGCAAACATTGCTTCAGACTGTAGCTGGCCTCTAAATTCTTTGTGTATACTTTGAGATTAGAATCAGTTATCTTTGTCTTCATTTATGTTTATATGTTGCTTACAATAGTAACCTGGCCCTTCTTTTGTGTATTGCTTACAGGGACAGAAGATGATGTTGGTATTTTGCCAAGGACGATGGATATGTTGTTTAAAACTGTTGGAGGAAGGCTATACACAAAAATGGATCTGAAACCTATTCGGTGGAGAGATTACGTAAAACTGACTAATGACAAAGTGAGAGAAGAAATTGCTCTTAAAAATTCGTTGCTTCGTCTGACAAAAGAGGTAGGAAACTACTTTATAAAGAAATGATGAGTACATGCATCTTGTGATAGTTCAGTGTTATCCTTTCCATTCTGTAATGAAAGAGGGTTCTGTATTTACACACAGTTTTCTATTTGTCTTTCTGTTCCTGCTGAAAAAGAATGAAGCATCTTATTAGTGGTGTGCTACACCACACTGGGGTATTTTAGTTGTGGAGTATGTTAACTTGATCTTACTGATGAGGTGGTTAAGTGTGGACTTCACAGTGTGAAAGGCAGGTGGCAGTAAAATTCCTTCTGAATTATTTCAAGAGCACAGCTGAGTATGAAGTCTGGCTCCAATGATATTTAAGTATTTCGGGGAAAAACAACACCTGTCTTCTACATGAACCAAAGATGTGTAAAACTGTTCTAGGTTTAGTGAGTATGTGGAAAGAAAATGCAGTGAACAGCTATATGCTGATCTCATCCTACTCCATTAGAGAGTTAAGATGTGATCGTGCGATATAGGTGCCTCCTCTAGTTTCAAGACCCGTGTTCCTAGGTAAAATACTTGACCTTATAAGCTAAGTAGGTACAAGCTTTGCTGACTATACAAAGCCAGATCTGGGTGAGTGTCATGTAGATGAAAACTTCTATGTTAAAAGTTTTACTTCTAAGCATACTGTATCTGGTAGGTGAGATTCCTCCTCTTCAGTAGATGAGAATTTCTTTCTACTTTTGTGCTCTATAAAGAAGCAACACAACCTGAAGCCTGGGAGCTGAGTATACATCTATGAACATCATGAGATCTACATGTTGGGAGCTATTCTGTATTTTCTATGACCAAACTACTTAAAAATATTATATTTACAAAATTTAGTCATAACTTCATTTGTGTAACACTTTGATAGCCTGAGTTAAGAAATAATAAGCTGCTTATCTACATTAAGTGATCAAGTATTCTACCTTAACTTCCTTTTCTGAGAGTTGACCTAATAAGCCATAGGATATGGAAGTCCTGAATTAAGAAAATCCCAATAAGAAAAATATTTCAGGAGTCCAAGATTCATGAAGGGTAAAATGCAGATTATAAATGGGCTATTGAAAATCATCTTATTAAATAACTCCTTTTCCTGTTGGGGATTCTCTCCCTATTTGTTCTTTTTCTTTCTGAATCAGGAAGCTGAAATGCATCAGATCTTATAGTAAAGGAATTGTCAGAAATGAGTAGTAAGGTGAAACCAGTCAAAACGTGTAGCCAGGATTTTTGTGTTGGCACCTTGGAACTATACTGTATTGTTTTCTGGTAGAGCAATACAGCTGCTTTTAAAATAAATAAATAAATAAATAAATAAATAAAAGCAACCAGTGGTGTATTGGTGCTGTACATCAATAATAAATCCTAAAGTCTCTGTTTTCTTTCGTAGGTAGACCATCACAACAGCACTAATGACAAATCCCCAGCTGATTCTAAGGGTATGTTTTATATTAAACAGTAGCAATTAGAAAAGCTTCTGTAAGGTCAACGACTGGCTTTTTTGGCTAATGCTGATAATAAAAGGATTATTTAGCTTTTATTTGTAACAGAACGGAATAATGGGCAGGACATCTGGGCAGAAAACAGAAGGAATAAAATGGCTAGGAGACTACTGGGACATCTATCATAACCTGGTTTTATGAGGTGAAAGTAAAACAAAGAAAAAGAGTATGATTTCTGATAAGATCCCTAGTGGTTTTCCGACAGGCCTTTAGGGCACTTAAGAACTCACTAAATACTTTTTTTTCCCTAAAAAGTCAGAACGAAGTGTCCTTACTAGTTCAGTTCTCTATATTGTAAAGACTGAAGAGTTCTGAATATTTCTAACCCAACTATAGATGTTAGATTGGGTTTTGGAAGTGAAAAAGCAAGCTTTATAGCAGGCGTGTCTTTGCAAATGTGTAGGGCAAGCGTCTTGACTTCCAGATACTTGGTGTTTGTATGAGAGGTGGGGGTTCTCTGTGTTTATGTTCTGGGAAAAGTTTTAAGCTGTAAGCTTAACTATTACTTATTTTTAAATGCAGCTAGTTTTACTGTCTCTACATTGACTTGTAATATTTTCTACTTTGCAGGTGCAGAAAATCTCTCAGAAGGATCAGACCAACTTAGCAGATTATCTATAGATGATTTTGTGAAGTTCTCTGGGTTTCATTTTTTGAGATTTACAATGAATGTTTTTATGATTTACTGGCTCCTTTATCAAATGACAGAAAAAAAAGGACACTTTGCCTTGCTCAAGACATCAAGGGATATTCTTACGTAAAAGGTAACTAGAATACTTTGCAAACTGCCAATCTTGTCATGCAATAGTGTAACATGTTTCTTCTGAGATAGAAAACTCTTAAATGTGTTCAGTGTAGCTCTAGAAGTGTCTGCTTGAATGTGAAGGCAACAAGCTACATGTACGTATCTGCATCTTCAACAGTATTCTCCTTATTCCTGTACTTTGCCCATAAAGCCTGTGTGAACTCCACTGCCTTCATCATCCTTGAAAATGAGAGCCATACAGTCGTTATAATGCAGACAAAATCCAGATAACCCATCCCCAATAAAAACTACAAGCTAAAACAAAAAACTTCTCAGATTGACTTCTGCACCAATGAATACAAACTTTCGGCTTCTGTAGTTTAAGAACTTAGCTTTTGTACTTTCAGTACTAAGGCTGCTTGCTTAATTTGGATGGAACATACTTTAGTATACTGGTAGGATAAACTGTTGTGCTATACTATACCTTGCCCTTTTCTGTGGGAGGAAGAATCTTAGTCTTATCTGCCATCAGCTTGTCGTATGTTTGAGGCAGAGTTAATGAAGTATTTTATTGTCTTAACTAAATGTTCTTAGTTTGTATACCTTATTTCTTGTTCACTTTCTCTTTTGCTAGCGAAGCTTGCAAAAATCACTTTTCCTTCTTTTGAAAGGTTTGCAGTGGGTTCAGATTTCTGATTCTAAAGAAGCTTTCAGACTTTTTAAACTGGGACAGAAACACCGGAGTTTTGCAAGCACAAAGCTAAATACTTGCTCCAGCTGAAGGTGGGAAACTTTCACTAACATTGGGTGTAACATAGTGTGGGGAAGAGGGATGAATGAAAATATTGTTTATGGCTTTTTTTCGGGGAACAGGCTTTAAAAAGGCTTGATATCTAGTGTTCCATGTGATATTTTGTGACAGTTTGTGATTCTAGTGCTTTGAACAAGAAGGTTTAGTCCTTCAAGCAGATAAGTGCATACAAAAGCTAAGTGTTTTATCAAAAACTCTCAACAAAATAACTAAGCCTTCTTCCATGTAAGTAATGGTGGTTCATGAGGGGGAAGAAAAGCAAAATAAACCAAGACGGAATGTCTCTTTAAAAGGTTTAATGCATCTAGTAGAATTATTGTTAATTGAATCTGGAATAAATCCAGCAGTGTTTTGAACAGATGTTACAGATTTTAGAAAATGTGTGTATTTCTGGCTATTGACCTTGCTTCATTTCTCCTTTTAGCCACAGTATATTTACAATTAAGGTACTAAGAATTGAAGACCTTGAAATGCCATGAGTGACACGAGTCAATGAGTAAGTTCAGAGCAGAGTTCCCTTCTTCTTTTAGGATGAAATTGTCAGTTACTTTCAGTATTGATGTATTGATATTGGGCTACGGACACTAGGTTCCCTGATACAGCCTCCTGTATGAGTGGTGGTTCCCCATTTCCTGTCATTATGCAGTACTAAACCATCAAGTTGTAATGCTGTTCTATATCTTGTGCCCACTGTTCCACACAGTGTTCCTTTATCCTTCTCACTCAACTTCTGAACTAATGTAAATCCTCAGAAGGAAGAATATGGCAGAAAAATGGAAGCTGTGTTGGAAAAGAGTTTGGCAGGAAGTAGTGTGCAACTTCACTAGGAAAGCAACATTAAAAAGCATGAAAGGGTTCAAGAAATTGTTCCTCTAGGAGGAGTGGTTGTGTTGGAAATGATAAATAATCAATGTACATTCAAAGGCAAGAAAACTTAATTTTCCTTATCTGCCTTCAGATTATCACTGTGTGATCTTGCTGGTTCAGAAAGGAATACCAAGACGTGCAATGAAGGTGACAGACTGAAAGAGAGTGGAAATATCAATGCATCTCTCCTAACTCTAAGCAAGTGTATTAGTGCACTCAAGATCAGTCAGCAGTCAAAGTAAGTCCTTGTACAAACTGTAAACTAGTTGTAGATTTCAGATATCATGTACAATGTTTAAACTATTGTTTAAAATGCAGAGTACGAAACTATGTTATGAGTGAAAACTATCTGTAGGCTTCTGCAGATGTGTGAAGACTTAATGATCTAAGAAAGTGATCTATAAACTTGCCTTCTTTTTGTTGTTGTTTTTTGTTTGTTTGTTTGTTTTTTCAAATAAAACCATTCCAGTTCTAAATTTCTGAATGTGTTATCATAGACTTAAGCAAATTAGCGTTGTGGTTTTTGTTTTTTTTTTTTTTTCTGGCCTTGCCTTCTCAAACAAGTCCTGGGGCAGATTATAAAATTTGTTTTCACTATTTTCACTTTAAATGTGTGAAATGTTAGACCTTTTCCTCCTTTGTTAGTTAGTTGCATTTATCATTTAGTTCTGCTGTAACAGTTTTCCTCAGGGATATTGCTGTGCTTTGTCCTAGCCAAGAGACATGGTCAGAATATATATATTATATATATATAATTTGGAAAAGGAAAATTATATATAGATATATATAATTACATATATACATATAGATATATACAATTACATATATACATATATATATATTTTTTTCCAAACCTTGATGCAACTTCATCATTCTTTCTGATCTAGCTAACCAAATTCAGAGAGAAGAAAGCCTGCTTGCTACTTCTGTCTGAGGTTGTGCTCTAAATGAGTGCAGACAGAGCTTTCTGTATTTTAAACAATGTAGTATTTATTTACAGTCACAGCTGGATATAATTGCAGAATTCTCTGCTGATTCTCATTTGAAGGTGTCTTTCTGTCCCAAAGATTAGGTGAGCTCTGTGTTCGTGAAATGCCACACTGTGCCTGGTAGCCTATTCAAATTCTGTTATGCTTAAAAGTAGATGAAAATAGGCCTTGCTACTGGATTAGTCTCTTATCTGTCTGTCCTTTCTAGGGAAGAAGGATTCCTTAAAATTAGCTGCTGCTTAAAGTGCTTTGATTTATTCAGAACTCTTTTATTTGTTGGTCCTGATCACTTGAAATTTTAACAATATGGGGGAAATGTAGTGATGACTTTGATAGTAATTTTCTTTAAAATAAGAACTCATTTACCACTCCTGCACTAAAGCTACTTATGGGTCACGTGTGTTGTGACAGGAGCGTAGCTATGTGAAGCTTTTAGCTCTGTTGGCAGAATTCAGTAGCTGTAAAGAGTCCAGCAGGTAACCTCACTAGAGAACAGTGTGTTTAGTCACGCTTTAGGAGTTCTCTCCTAATTTTCTGTACATCACCAGCTGTTTGATTCAGTGGCTTAACCTTGGTTTAGGAAACACCAGAGATGTTGTGATAAGTATATGCTTCTTTATTTCCAAAGTATTTACTATTGTCCTTTCCTAGAGACAATATACTGAGAGAGTGGTTATCTCTGATTTTGTTGGGTACTGTTTTCTTAGAAGTAGATAGGTCAGTTTGCCAGATGTGGTAAGGGAAAGAGAAAGGTGAGAGAGAATTTAAGCTAACGTGAGGCTGTATGACCTATCTTAGGCTGGATGTTGAATGTACTTTTTGTTTTAAATGTTCTCGTGGGTTGTCTAAGAAGATAATGGCTGCATAGTAGCTGGAACAATCATACAACCTGTCTGCAAACTAGCAAAAAGATTAAATTCAAAACAACCCACAACTCAAAATGATTTAAAGACTAGTGCAGTTATTAATGTGTTGTCTTCCACTTGGATAGCTCTCACATTGAAATGAAGCTGTTAACTTCTGCTAATGGGATTTGTTGTGGTTTTTGTCTTCAAAGGGTGCAGCAGCACATACCGTTTCGTGAAAGTAAGTTAACACACTTTCTTCAGGGATTCTTCAGTGGAAAAGGGAAGATACACATGTTAGCAAACATCAGCCAGTGTGCTTCAACCTATGAAGAAACACTCAATGTGCTAAGATTCTCAGCTATTGCACAAAAAGTGAGTATGTTGTAGTCTATTTTGTTGATCAGTACTTATGATTTGCATTTAAAGAAGAAAATCTGTTCTTCTAAGAATATGAATCTATTTGTGTAGTATCTGTAGTGAATCTGGGTGTTTGTCTCCATACAGCAGTCAGGATTTTTAATTTAGTGTTTTAGTTGAGCTTAATTTTCCTGCAGAGTTTTCTAAAAATCTCTACTGGGGTCTTTGTGTTTCTTTGGGGTGTGAGGGCAGAAGCATCTTCTGAGAATCTCATTCCTAAAAAGTATTCAACCTAACAAGAAGCAACTTGTTACATCTGGAGGAGATTTTATGCTATTTACTTAATTTTTCTCTCTTCTCAAAATATGATCCCATGTAGGAAAGCAAATCCAGCTACCCCATATCTTGCTGCTGTTGTAATTTTGAATATTGTCCAGTTCAAGTGTTGACAAAAGAAGTGGAGCAGTAAAGAGTTTGAAAAGCTGTGTTACGGCCATCAGATGCTTCAGTGGGAAAGTGGGGGTTAAGCGGAATGGGTAGGAGTGAGTGCTATGATATAACACTGAAGAGGTTAAGCTGTCAGATCAGTGCTACAGTCTTGATGGAAAACTTTGAAGTGCTGAGAGTTTGTGTTTGAAGCACAATTGATGGATGTGTGCCCTTGGATTGTGGCCTTATCTGAAAGAGGTTAAGTGTGAAAGTAGAGGGAGCAGCCTATGAGGGTGATGTGGCGCTGCAAGACAAAGAACTGAAAAGATGATGATCAGTTGCATTGAATGCAACTGGAAACTCAAAACATAAAAAAAGCAGAAATCTATGGCTGCATGAAGTGGCAGTTCTTGTACATTGTTTGCCTAGTGAAACTCTTGAGGTTAAAAGCAGGATTGGAGTCTGCAATAACTCTTTTGTAATTTCTTGAAAACTGGTTTAAGTAGTGACCAAACATCAAATACTATAAAATATATTAGCTGTTACTAGAATGCCACTTATCTTCCCCCCATATGAATCACTGTCATGTTGTATGTGAATTTGTGAGGTGGGTTTTGAAGCTGAAATTAAAAACTTCTTGTATGGCTGTGTTCATAGTGGCTATCCAGACTATGTGTAGAAATAACAGCTATTATGTAGTCAGCTATTCACCAGTTTTAACTGATTATAAATTACGTTTCAGGGTGGAGAACATAGCATAGTGCCTGACACCTGTGTTGATCCTGAGGGCATTCTTGATTCTGTGCATTATGATGTCATGGATATTAAAGAGCAAGCTGAGGCAGCACATAGTTCCATTGTATCCCTGGGGGACCCGAAGGAAGATACTGGCTGGTTTGAAAAGCAGCTGGAGAAAACTAACTTTGAACTGATGGAGACCAAAGAAGAGCTACCAGAGAAAAACACCAAACTACTTAAAACTGAAGAAGAGCTGATGCAGAAGAACAAAGGTGAGTTATGCAATGTGAAAGGTAGAAGACAGAAATAGTTCATTAATCTAAAAGAGAAATAACCAGTTTGAGTAGGAATTAGAGGAGATGTTCTACCTTTGGAACCATAGCCTGTAGATAAGTGATAGTTTGTTCCTTGTGTATATTCAGGTTCAGCAATTCCACGGTTTTTGGTTATTTCTTTTTTTTTTTTTTCCCCCTCTCCTTTAAACTGCAACTAGCAGCTTTACGCTTTCGTAAGTATGCGGTTAAATGTCTATATCTTGATTTTTATTTTATATTGTAATCTCTACCCTTCTTTATGTCTTGTTGATGCAATGTTTTCGTTCCAAGGAATATAGAAAACTTTTGAATCACTCCCAATAAGTGAAGACCACATGCAAATTAATTAATCTGTTCAAAAGCTACCTAAACGTTAGAATATCTGGAAAAATTGATTACTTAATAAACTATCTATTGGCTACTTATGTAATACAACCTTTTCTGTGTGTTACAGACTTTGAAATGCAGGTCATTAAATTGGATGAGTCTGTTGAGCAACTTAAAGAAGCAACTGAGGTAACTTTATCAAGAAGATGTTGTGTAAAATTGTTTTAATACCAACTTGTGGTAGCTTAAAATGCTATTCCAGTAGGCTCCATTATCAGGATATCTCCACGTTCTATGCAGTCCATAAAACTTTATCCTGACTAATGTTTTTCGAGCTACTGAATATGTGAAGACTAGCTTGATTAAGTATGTGTGCATACCACTTCTGGTGGTTTTTGTTCATTTTTTGATGTTTGGTAGCCTGAAGTAGCTCTGAAAACATTTATAGTTAATTCTGTCACTCAGATCTCTAACCTTGTAAGCTTAGCAACTTGACCCTTCTTAGTCTCTGACTGTCTGCATCACTGCAACTTAGTATTTCCATGGTATTAAAGCTGACTGTGATGAGTAGTCATGTCCTCACCTATTACTTCTTCCAAGAACAAGGCTCCAACTCTATCTGTGAGATTGTGTGGCCTGAACACTTCTGAAGCTTTTCTTTTCATAAGCTACTAAATATGAATAATCAGTCCTTGGCAGTGCCAGCATGGCTTAACAATCGTCATCTTGTAAGTAAGGAAGCTTCACTTGTGGTCAAGGACACAATCTAAAATATGCGTGACAGAGCTGACTAAGCTTTAAGGTTGGATTATATCTGTCACGATGAAAGTGATTTTAGCAGCTTAGCAGAACTGTGATGTGATGAACTTGTATGAGAGCTGACCATTTGCTCTTTGACCATGTTTGTAATTTTGTTGACTTCTTGGAAACAGGAAATTCTTTGATAAACTGGTAAACTCTTGATTGTGTGCAAGTCTTTTACTTTGTAACCTGCTAGGCTCTTGCTTTCCCTTGTATACTCTACCGAGTATTGCACTTGTCATTATCTGAAGGCGTACTTGTTCTGTCTGCTATTGAGATTTGTAACTGATGTCTATAGAGTCACCGGGTAAATATTTTAGCTGTATGGTTTTGTGTAAATATTTGCCTACAGAAGATTACTGAGACTTAAGTGCTCCTTTTGTTAAGCTTCAATGTAACTGATCTTATATCAATACAGGAAAAGACTACCTACCATTTAACTACCATTAAAGCAGAACCGGCAGAAGAGAACACTAATAAAGGAACTGAAAGCAGCCAATTTTCAGTGCTTTCAGTTAAAGCACTGAAACAAGAGAAAACTGAGTTGGAAGTGGGAAGAAAGCGCAGTAGTGATGAAGATAAGCCTACTGTGGAAGAGCCACCTCCAAAGAAAGGTACAGTTTCTTCCATTGTTGAACAGGGTGTCTTCCAAAACAATAAATTGCTTCCTATTCCGGATAGGAAGCAAAAGGCTGTGAAGCGCGTACCTTATGGTATAAGGAGAAAAGCCACTGTGTTAAACTGTAAATAGAAGTAACTGTTATGTAAATATCCCTTTTTCAGAAGGTCCTATGCTGTTCATTTTTGAATGCTTAAAAATAAAAGTTTTTTGCACTATTTTTTTCCTTTTTGCTGCATTTTCCTCATCTGTTGATGCACTTGCAGATTTGGTAATAGTTTTAAAGCAGTTTCTCTAGGATTGTTTCAACTGCTGTTGCTGATCTTCTGAGTAGCATCAGCTGCTCAAGTGCTTTTTTTTGTTTGTTTGTTTTGTTTTTCCTGAAGCAACTATCAATTGTTGACGACCTGCTAATTGCTCGCTCATGGGCAATATTTGAGCAAAATGGTTTGGATAAGCTCTGATGCATTTAACTTCACTTCTGGGCACAGCTGAGCATCAGTGTTCCTAGAATTACGGAAGGCATATGCAATGTAGAAGGGAAAATCTAAAACTTAGCTGTATTCCCTTCCTTTCTTGTATTCCTGTTGCAAAATATGTGCAAGGGAGAAAGTCAGGGCCTTCTTTGGATGAGATGCTGTTCTTGGATGATTTGTCCCTGCTGCCTTTATTTGGCATAAATATTGAATCCTAATGTGACCACTGAATGGCATCACGTATATGCATCTTACCAGAGACTGATGGAGGGATGTGGACTCCTCCATACTCCAAATAGTAGTGGGTTTGTTCTAATCATATGACCAAAGCTCTCATTTAAAAATTGCAGACAAAAAGGTTGAAGAGTTAAGTAGCAAAGAAGCAAATCTGATTCAAGAAGTTATGCAGCTGAAAAACAGCTTGGAGCAGATGAAACGCTCTCTTCGGGAAAAGGAAAAGAGTGAAATGGAGAAAGTGCAACGTATAGAATCGTAAGTAACCACTGAGTTAACTTAGAGCCCTTTGAGAATGAACTAGAGTTAAAAATAGTTAATGGGAACAACCCTTCGACTTAATGCATCTGCATGCTTATCAATGGCCAAACTACTACTTTAGGATGTTTTGGTATGCTACTTGAGTTCCAAGGGAAAACAGGAGTGTGCAAGGAAATAAAGAATAATATGGGGATTGCTGGTGGTTTTGTTGTACATCCCTCAGAATAGCATCTGAATAATTTATTGCTTCAGCATCTGATTATGAGAAGCAAGCTGAAATTCGAAAGTAATTGTTTAAATCTTGTCACTGGTCTAGATAGATTTAAGAGTCTATTTACAAATAGAAACCAACAGGCAGGGCATGGATGAAGCTGTAATTGCTGTTTCCATGAGATGTGTAACAGTAATGTTCTTTGTGTCTTTATTTTTAACATAAGGCTAGAAAATATTCTTTCTGAGAGTTCTGCCCTTGTACTGAATTTGAAAAAAGATTTGCAGAGGAAAGAAGAAGAGTATGCAGATCTAAAAGACAAACATTCTGATGCCGAGAAACAAATTCAGCAAGTACAAAGCGAGGTTTGTAGTCAACTGAGATATTTTTTTCTGTAAGATTATGCTTGGCTTTCTGCTGTTAAAACTTCTCAAACTTTAACTATGAAGCTGGAAATTTCACACTAGTGTGGCTAGCAGCAAATCTTAGGTAAAGTTGCCATTGAAGCTCTAGAAGGGACCAGAAGTTAAAACATGGTTTCACACAGATAATGAACAGAGGAAAGTAAAGTTGGTTGGTAGTCTGGAATAAGGTTTGTGAAGAGAATAGCTAATCTGCCTCTGGAGGGGACTTGTTATTATCTCTACGTTACTGGTGACTTGCCATTGGTATCCGTGGTAACTCCAAAGCCTAAAACCTAAGTCTTGTGAAAAAACGCTGATAACTGGGAAGAATGCTATTTACTTGAAGAGAAATAGACTAATTTCCAGAGGCTCTTTAATATAAGCATGTATATTTTTTTTCTTCAATTTCAGCTTCAGTGATGTTAATAGTTAAAATTTAATTATTAAACAAGAAGATATCTTAAAACCCATTTTGCAGGATCTTAGTCTGAAAGTTTATTGGGTGTGCTTGGGGTGGAAAATTGAAGCTTAAAAATGAATTCATGTCTTCCTTGGTAACCTTGCACTTGCTGTCGTTTTCCTACTCAGCACTTGTTTGTGAATTCCTCTTTATTTAACAAAGAAGTATTTGGCCAGGTTGGATTACAGAAGTCTTTTAATGAACCGTGAGCTGTGCTTACATTACAGGTGTCCACGATGCGTTCTGTGGAGGAATCCCTCAGGAACAAGATGGAAGAACTTGAAAGGATTAATAACCAGTTTAAGGATGAGCTGGATTATAAAAACTATACTATCCAACAACTTAAACAGGTATTTTTCTTGCTCTTAATTTTTATTAAATGAATGATGCAGGTTTTCCAAGCAACAGGAAAAAGGTCAAAAAAAAATAAAAAAATTGGAGCAAAATGAAAGTGGCCAACTGAAATTAGTGGTAGACCATGAAAGATATTCAAATAATTAGTCACTACAGAGCACTGGCAGATTGTTTTCAATACAGTAATCTGCATAGTAAATACATATGTAATACATGCATATAACCTGATCTTGTTGAGTGACATCACGATATGTTAATTGAAATGTCTTACCATAAACTCTTTTTATCAGCTTGAGTCCTTATTTATGCTATATGAAAAACTTATTAATTCTAGGCTGTCTTAAAGATTCTGCTTGTTTCTACTGTGTATGCTTTCCTTTCATCATGAAATATAGGAGCTGGAGGAAAGGGACCATAATATTCAAAAGTGGCGTGAGGAGAGAGATCAGTTAGTTGAAGCTTTGGAAAAACAGCTCAAAACTTTGGCTTCTAATGCCATACAAAAAGAGACAGAAATAGCAGAACTGAGACAATCTGCCTTAAAGGATTCAAGCAAGGTCAGCTCTCCTTTCCTCCTACCTGATTAGCTACCCATAAATTCTGTAAGACTCCTGTACCTGCTCTTTGTATTCTGGGTGTGGTTCTGTTCTTGAACACTGTCGTATTGACATCATGTGCAACTAACCAAAAAAAGCACCAGCTTTTATTTTTGTTCTTCAGAAACAGAATTTATGTTAATTACTAAAATTTCAATTTTTTCAGTAGTTCAGATAAGCAGATGTCAGTTTGATGCTTATGATCCTACAATCAGACTGGACATCTGTAGCTTTTTCCGATAATTCACAGCATTTCCGGATCCCAAGCTAGGCTCAATACTCAGACAGTAGTTCTGTCTCAGGTTTCTTACTTTCTTTGCTTTCTCTGAGGTAGTATCTACAATGGCATGAAAAGACAGAAGGGGACGTGGAGAGAGATTAAGGGAAGCATCAAAAAGCAGAGGGGGGATGATCTCTGGAAGTTGCATTTCTTATTTCAACATCCAGCTTTTAATCAGGATAGCCAATCTAAGCCGTAGCATAGAATTTCAGAAGCTAAACAGAAGACTAAATGAGTTGTGCTCTTTTGAGAATGTTTGGATTCACTTTCTCTGAGAAGAAAGATGTTCTCATAGCAAAACTTCCCCTACAACTGCCGACTTTCTCACAGTACCGAGGATTTGGGAACAAATAAAAGCTCGGGTTATTATATCTTAAGAGAGATGAAGGCTGAAGCACATAAGTAAAATAGAAGAATCAAAATATATTGTATTACAACTTCCCAGGCAATTCTGTGACTACTGCACTTGTAACAGTGACCGTACAAATCCGTGAAATGTTACTGTTCTTGAATAGTTAAGTGTTCTAGCCTGCAATTCTAAAACTGATGCTACTAAGTAATTGCAATACTGCTTGTGTGTGTTAATTCCTTTTGCCAATCCCACAACTCAGCAGTTTTTACTGTTTATTAGGATAATGCAACTGTGATAGAAGAGTTAAGAAAAGAACTGGCTGACAAAGATGACTTTATAAAGGAATTAAAACAACGCATTAACCACAGTAGCCCTCAGTGTTTGCCAGAAATACCTTTACTTGAAGAAAGACAAAGTAGAAGGAATGACTCTGTAAATGAAAAGGTATGATTATATTTATAGAAAGTAAGTACTTAACATCTTGTTAACCCCTTTTTGTTCTTCTGTTTTCCTAGGAGATACTGGAGCTAGAATCATTTTTCTTAGCATATAGTCCTTTAACTACATATTCAGTGATGAGTACTTGTTGGTTCTTTTTGTCTTCCACTCAAACACGAGCTCTCATCTTCTCAAAAATATTTTATTTACTAGAACACCATCTCTCTGTGTACATTATGGAACTTTTCCATGCAGTTTTCCATGTATTCGTATGTGGATGCTGAAGATCAGGCAGAGGTTTAGCCTTTGGTGTTCTAACATAGCAGCTGTGAGCGCGCAGAGTATGGGGGGAATGGATGACAAAACGACCAGCGTTACAGATTTTGTCCCTAACTAATGTCTCGCTTTCTCTCTTTTGGAGGCAGAATCCTGCCTGAGACTGTTAGTGAGACCCAGTAGGGTGTATCTGAAGATCACACAATGAATAGATGTTACTACCTTCCCACACTTGTGCTGTGTTTCAGCTTACGTGTTCATGTGGCGTCTGAGCTTGAGGTTTTACACTGTAACTTTAGAAAACTCGAGATATTTTGGAGGTCTAATGCATAGCCTAATCTTTACTCCTTTTAAATATTTACAGCCTAGGAAACAACAAAGCAAAACTAAAACTGGAGAAAGTATTCCATTAAGATGCAAAGCTGAAGACAATTATTTGTCACGTCGATGTACTAGGAGCCTCACTTCATTAAATGAATCTGAGGTTAGTATGAAACTTCAGATCTGAAAATGTTGTGATTGTATTGCTTTTGATAAGGAATGAGTAGGAAAGGTCTCATGTTCTCTAAACAATTCCCAAGTTTTAATTTATTTATCCCTTTCAAGGTGATCAGATCACCTGTTTTTATAGCCTTTGATAGGAATAAAAGCTGTTGAAACAATTGTGTGATGAATTTTTGTCAGGTGCTGTTGAAAACTCTCCTCATGTTAATGCTTATGAAGTGGCTCATGATTAGATAAGTTACTTGGAAAAAATTCATGGAGCCACTGAAACGGGCACAGCAAATTGAACTTATTTTCTACCTCTGCAGGATCTCTGGACATTGTTTTGTTAGCAGATGATGTTAATCATTCCTATATAAGTTTTTAATTGCTAACTTTCATAAAATGGCAGTTACATATATTTTAAAAACAAAGTATTTATTAACCAACTTGATTCTTGGAAATACAGTGGGTGGTGATACTCCATTCAGATTCTTAGCAGAGCCTGATAAAGTGGCTCTGACTACTTTTTGTCTTTCTACAATCTTTGGTAACTTTTTGAGAGGAAGAAGACTCCCCTCAGGGGGTCGGAACAGTGTAAGTAGTAAAAGCTGCTAGTCTGTGTTTGGGACACTGGAGTTTGCTAGTTACTAGCAGCAGTAGAAGCAGCCATCTACCATTTTCTGATGTCCCCAGCAGCCTGTCTTCCATGTGTTCAACCAGCATCTGAACTCATTTTTGATATGCTAGCTGAATTCCTGCCATAGAGAAGGAGGAGTCCAGGTGATCTCAGTTCTGACTTTGTTGTTCCTGTTGAGAAAAACAGGATTGGGTGGATTGTGGACAGTAAGTGCTGCTGGGGAAATGCATACTGACATTTCCCTGTCACTTAGCTGTGCATTTGCTGCCATTTGACCATGAGCAGGTACATGATAGCCTTCAGCTTAAGTACGGTGTCATTGCTTGAATGTCTGAATTCTCTCCAGGGAAAAGATAGCAATGGAGTTCTTTAATGACTTGTACTGGGCTTGCACCTTTCCAGCTGGACCTTACTTATGTAAATAACATCTCTAGTGTAGAAGAGGAAGGGCAAATTCCCTAAGATAAAGCTGGAAGTTAATCGAACACTTGAATCAAATGCTCCTGTTCCTGCCCAGTTCTGACGCAGCAGAGTTGAGATGAAGAAAATCGTGTCAGTTCTACCACCATTCTCTATTAAAAAAAAAGTGTAGTTGTCTGTGCCCTTGAGAAAAAATGACTTGTAAAGTATCAGGCTCAGTTTAACATGGAGAACTTTTTTTGTGATCATAGATTGGAAATAATTTTAAATGTAACAAGTTCTAGGAAAGAAGGGTAAAACTCTGCTGTAACTGAAATAGACTCCTTCTGTTACAAGTGTTCTTACAGCAGGAAAATCGAATGCTTACATATCCTTTTCCAGATGCTTTATAGCTTTTTAATCTCATGGCTACCTTAACACTTGCACTTAAAATTCTTCTGTGCTATCAGGAGCATTTGGAAACTGTCCTCGACTCTTCTGGAGTGTCCGCAGAAAATGGCAAAACTAGTCGGTTCCCAAAACCGGAGCTGGAAATCCCACTGACACCTCTGCAACCTGATAAGACGGAGATAAAGCAGCACGGCAGCATGGTACCTTTAGGAGTGAAAATGCCTAAGGCAAAAAAGAAAAGAAGTGATGACATGGATGAGGTATGACCTAGACCCAACAGAAAACAAAATATCTGATGCCTTTTTACCATTCTCATTTAAGCATTAAAAAAATGCTATTTCTACCTCAGTAAAGTAGTTGAAGAATTTAATCAATGAACTGCTTTAATGAACAAAACTAATAGCCAAGCTCAGTGATAATGGTTTAAGAGAAGGGAATTTCTCTTAACTCCACTGTGTATTTTCTTTGAAACCTGTAGACATAAATCAGCTTTTTAGACATCATGAGATGTCTAATACTGATATCTTAATGTCCTGTTTTTATAATTGAATGCTTATTTATTATTTGATTTACAGTGGAATAGTTACCACTAGCAGATACTTCCCTACTATTAGCAAAAGTGTTTAAAGTGTTCACTTTTGTGACATCAATTGTTCTTTCCAAAAGAATCATGGCTGAAACTTGTCTTATTTTCCCAGGATTTTGTGAAAAGTGAGAGCACGAAAAATACAAAATCTGTCATGGCTTTTAATTCACCCTCTGCAAGTGACGAGAAAATGGTTGGTTTTTGTTCTAGTTTTGAAGCTAGCTTGGGACTTCCTGTAATTGTGTGGTCTCGTACACGAAAGAAGCAGTGTCTTATCCTTATGTGTATACCTGAATGGGAATCTTACATGCTTATGAGCTCTTCCTATTAAATTCCATAAGCTAACCAAAGGGCAAGTCAGTCTGTCCCCAGAGCGTGTAATGGCTGTACTGTGTAATGATTTGGAGGGAAGGATATTGCACACTGAATAGTTGGGAAGAGAAGCTTTAGTGTATTATCGTGTTCTTTTGTAAGTGAAGCCCTTGTATTAAACTAAGGTTCATATCATTAATATGCATGGCAGTTATTAAAAACAGGTGTTCACATGTGATAGCAGTATCCTTGGCATGGTCAGAGTATGAGTAGTAGATTTTTCCCATCTGTTGTCTTCTGTTTTGTATGTTTGTTTATTTTATGTAATTAGAACAGCTTATGTAAGAAACAACTCCACAGCTTGGGAGCTACTTTTAAAGAAACTACTGCCTTATTAAGAAACTTTCAGAAACATATGCCTTGAAATAGCTGAGATTTTGACAACTCCCTAAAGGGTATAAAATTGTCTACATTACTTGCCGTTGTGGTATCATCAGCATAATGAACAGAGGTGTCAGTAGTAAAGCTCAAAATGTCAACTTCAAATAACGTTGAACTAAAATGAAGTTTAAACAATGCTCTTGTTTCACATGTTCACATCTCTGTTGAACAGAAATCTGGAAAAGACTACTTCCTGAGAAAGCGAGTATGTGCTTCAAGACTGACTAAAAAGAAGGATGAAACACTGCAAGAAGTTGGAGATTTTATTCAAAGCTCTCCTTCTATTATACACTCTGAAGGTTGGTGTAGAATAAGTTTTATTCCATGTTTTCTAGACATTGTAGAATGCCTTGTTTCTGCTGTAGGCTATTAATGTATGTGTTCTTAGAGAACTTGTCTGCCATGTTAAGTTGTCCTTTGATTTATGAAGTAAATGCATTTATTCGTCTCTTCAGAGATTCATTATTACATTTGTGAAAACCTACAAGTATACAGAGAAAGTTGGTTCTGTCTTGTGCTTCTGTCAGCACGAAAGTTAGGCCTGTCGTTTAACTCCTGCTGAAGTTTCTGACTTCCAGCGACTTCTGAGCCATGATTGTCTTTCATACTCCATTTTAATGCGTGCTTTAAGCTGCCGTACCTGAACCTATAAACTGTTTCAGCTATAGAAGCAATAAAGAACCTCGACGAACAAATACAATTTCTGAGTATTTTCACTTAAATTTTACGTGTCATTTATAAACCAAGTTTGTTACGAAGCTTTTTTTGCATTCAGTGATTCAAAGACTCACAAAACCAGTAAGTTGATTGGTTTATGTATCAAAACAAATTTCTTCTAGCCAAGAAGCTGATGTCAGCAGTAAGTTCTCCTAAATCAAACGAACCTGAAAGTCTCGAAGAAGGAGAGACCAAGCCAAAACGATCCAAAAGGAAGCTGTATTCCACTGTCGTTTCTGGCCCTCTAGATATACCTGCTTCTTCGGTAAGCGATTATACTGTAGTCTTGGCTTAAAATAAACTACTAAGGAGTCCAAACAGACTGGAGGTTTCATCTATTTGCAGGAGGAGGTTGAAAGTACTGAGGTATTTCTTTATTCTACCAAGTCATTCTTGTTGGTCTTCCTGCTGTTCTGTTTTAGTTTGTCCTCAAAGATCTCTGTGTTTGGCTGGCTTACAGTTTACTAAGTAGCTGATGTAGCAATCACAGAGATGTCTTCTAATTTGGAATCATAGATAATTTCAGTGTGTCGGAGTGGGATTATTCTACTACACGCTTTTCTAGAGCACAACTTACACAGCTTTTTAGGTATGCTTAAACTATGATCTCCTGTCTAAGCCAACTTGCAAAGGATCTGATGTGCCAGTTTCATGACTCTGTCGGCAGCTATTGTGCTAAGAACATTCTTGCTCTGTTGGAACTGCATCTTTTAATTATATTAGAGTCCTTTTTCTGTTCAGCATAGTGATCATTTGCCCACACTGTAATATCCCTCTGAATTTTTTGATGATTTGACGAATGATAGGGGCAGAAACCAAAATGTTATTTTTTTTTGTTAGAGGATGAAGAAGATGAGAATTTCTTTTCTCACTGTAGTTCTGAGAACATGGAACTGAACCGAGAACTGAAATTCTGGGCAAGTCATAGCTACAGGGATTGAGGCTAAAAATGTTTTCTGAACGCTTCATGTTTCACAAAACAAGTATTATAATACTCTTTTGAAAACAAGCATTTCAAAATGAAAGCTGCCTTCAGGCTTTCCTCAGATGTGTGTGCTTTTTTAAGATAAACAGGATTTTGTACATTCTCCATATTTGTTCCTTGTGATTAAGCTGCATTAAAATGATCTCGGTATCCCATAGTTTTCTGAATAAAATATAATAAGCAAATTCCATTCTGAAATCCATTTAGGGGAAGAAATATGTTTGCGTGGGTCAAGAAGAGCTTGTCAGTCTTGTGTGAAAAGATGAGTAACTTTTGAAATGTTTTCTTCAGGAATCTGAGGAACAAAAGAACGAAAGTGATCATCTGATCATCAAGCGACGGCTGAGATCCAGAACAGCTAAAAAACCTTGAAGAAGCATGTTTGTTCCCCTTTCTCAGGACATACTTTTATCGTATTATTAAAACTGGTTGTTAATAAACAGTAACAGTTACTCCGTTGTGTTCTTAAATTTGTATATAGGTGTTTGTTGCAGAACGGCGGGAGAAAAGCAGACGACCACACCTGTCATTGACATATGATCAGCGAATCTCATTTATTCCTTGGCTGCGTGTACCTTTATAATACGGATCATTAGCTCATACATATTGCAAAAGTGGAGCTCATCATTGGTTCCCAATTACATACCATCCCCGAGTATCTTAACAGCTTGTTGTTATCAACTGAAAGCTACTCCCTTGCTGAGTTCCCAGAACCATGGCTAGTTTCTCACCATCCCAGGGCATCTTGTTATTCTCACTGCCCTTGCAGGTGGCATGACTGTTAGATTAACTGCACCGTGTTTACGACCCTTCTCAGCTAACTAACTGTAAAAAAACACTCTCTACACATGATAAGCATAATTTCTGTCCATGATTAGAAATTAGGTCCTAGTAATTGATTTAATTGCTCTGCTATTCTTACGGGATCCCCAGTTAAGGAATCAATTTCCTCCTTGAATCTCCTGACTTCTCTGCTAGTAAAAATGGCAGCTTAGCATTCCCTATTTTCCTTTGACCTAAGGAGACTTCCCTAAGAGGATAATGTGAAGTATTTGCAAGATTAGTATTAGAGAAAGGAGAACTCTCCAGGTCCTGTTTATGCTGTTCCAGTTCCCTCAGTAATTGAGAGTGCATCCTCCCTCTAGGGCCCTGCATGGGATCAGCAGCTCAGCCAGTCCCCTTCTCTGGAGGGGTTGCTGCTGCTTGCATTGATCTAGAAATTGTGGGGGTTGAGGGGGGGGAGAGGGAATGTATCTAAGGGATCCCATTTATGATCTTTCTGCTTTTTTTTTCTTTTGAACTTTGACTCCTTGTGAGGAACTGTTACTTCTTGCACCCATTCAATGTCATAAGCCAATTCTTTTTCAGAGAAAGGAGTATTACTGTTTACATATAAATTCAAAGTCTGACAAGCCCAATCTTTGTCAGACCCCTATTTTGGTCAAAATAATGATTTTCCCTATAGTGGCTCTCTAGGCTTTTTGTATACAGTATTTAAATATCTTTTTCGTTATCCCCAGTTTTGGGATTATTTTTCCAATTCTGAAGCTTCTCCCCAAGGGGCTTATCTTCAGGCACAATTCTGGGGATGCTTTTCCCTTGTACTTGGCAGCTCCTATTCCCCTTATCTCCAGAATGATGCTGCGAACTACTCAGCTCACACGATTCTTGGATTTAGGGCCCATTCCCTCTGGAGTACCTCGCTCTGATTCTCGGATTATTAGGGGTGTGCTGCTGGCACTTCATCAAGTGCACAGGGTACCATACAGCAACAGCGCGCTCCCAGACTCACCTGAGTCCCAAGACTCACCTGAGACTCAAGAGACCCCCCAAGGCAAGAATTAAATTCCCTTGCCTCTGTCTGTGCACGAAATTACCGGGACTGCAGGAGTCAACACCTGTGCCTTAGCTTTCATAGAGCCCATCCTTTATGTAACAGTTTCCTATCAGCCATCCCAAGAAGTCACCTCACCACCCAGGCAGGACCGCTGAAATCAATTGGGTGCACCTCTCCTGTCCAGGAACCCCAAAGAGGCGATAATAATCCCAGGCCAGCAATTGTAGTATTGATATGATGATTTTATTCAAAGTCTTTGTTAAACAAAGAGGGAAGATTATGGTATGCCCTATAATCTTGAAATACCTCTTGGTCACCCCCATTTACAAGATGATCAATTAAAATCTTATACAATTAATGAATGGGTGCAAGGAACTACAAGAAGGATCTGATTGCACAGCAGTCCCCATTGGAGATAGCAATCCATAGGATACAGGCAGGGGATGGGGTCCTAATAAAAACTTGGAAAGAAGCTACACTAACACCACAAGGGGAAGGTCCCTATGTTGTTTTATTTACTGCAGAAACAGCTATTCGAACCGCAGAGAGAGGATGGACTCATGCCAGCCGTGTTAAAGGACCCATCGGTGACGAGAAGTGGGAGGTAGCTCCCGGGGGTGACGACTTGAAACTCACACTGCGACAAGCCCAATGGGTATTCCAGGTAAAGGCTTCCCCTGAAGAACACTACTGCTGCTGAGAAGAACTAAAAAAACCCCTCGTAGCTGGTTGCAACCCAGTTGACGAGTGAGGCAGAGGAGTGAACTGTGGGGAAAGATGGGCCTTAGGGGTATCCATTGGTACTTGGGGATTCTCACAGTGATCACATTTTGTATAGCAGCACAACGCCACCCACACCAAGCTTCCTTACATCCCTGTGTGACCTGGTACCTATACAGCCCAGTCTAAACCAAAAGGGTTACTATTTTTGCCTAAGCTCAAACCCAGGGAGGGGATACTGTAACCACCCAGGCTCATATTACTGTGCCTATTAGGGATGTGAAACTATTGCCTCAGATTGGGCACCTGGGGCTGGGCAGGATAAATATCTACAAGCAGGGCATGGACCCTATGGGTGCATACCTCCTAACCGAAACCCACAGTTGGGAAGATGGGCTGTGTGGGGATTAAAGACAGAGAGAGAGAGAGAAACATCTGCCAGCAACTATGGATAAATGTAACAAATCCAGATAACCCAGTGTGGCTGTTAGGGAAAATATGGGATGTAAGTGACTTGCGGAATCAAACTCTATAACACATAGATGGGTTATAAAGCAGGTATGTTTATTCCAGCGCTGGGTGCAAGGGGGATAGCTCCACCAGACTTGCACATGGACTTGTAAAATCGTGACACAGATATAGGTACATCTCATACATAGTCAATGATTTCTCAGAATTCTGATACATATTCAATAGTTGTTTAGCATGCAGACCCCCTCTTGTTCTTATCAGGGGGATGCAACTCCTCTTCTGGTATTTACAACATCTATTCTCCTCCTTGCCTGATGTCTTCCGTGAGGTCTCACTCCTTATCTGCATCCTTCCTGCTCTCCCAGGCCCCTTGTTTCCTTTAAACAAAGAGGGAAGGAAGGGAGGGGTGCTCTGGGGGGGAGAATGGGAGGGGTGGAGGAGGGTTGATGTCAGACTGTGAAATCGATTTTTTTAATCTTAATTCTGCTTCAGAAACAACATCTGATTCCCATGCTCTCTGCTTGGTATTTTGTCTTTTGATGCAAACATGTAAGCCCCATTGGTGCCTGGTTCAGCAGTTCAGCTTCCTTTGCGCCCTTTGCCTGGTTGTAGGGAAGGTGGCAGGCTCTGATTCAATGAGGGTGTTGTATGGACACAGTATTTATCGCCATGTATCCAAAGGTGCAACAGTTTCTGGAGACCCAGGTGGGATCCTATAGGTGATGGTTCTCTTGCCACCAAGCATCCAGTTGTCAGCAGTGGGTGAGTTCACTGGGACTTTGGGGATGGGAGGTGCCAACTAGCAAGCCTTCAATATCTGCTACTAAAATCAGACTTGGAAGCACGTTACACGTGGGAAATACACTTGGTGCAGGAAAGGGGATTTCCTTAGCCATCAAAAAAAGATGAAACTGCAGATCTATCAACAAAAATGTAAGCACGTGACACTTGACTTGGCGGGTCTGTGGGAAGGTCAGCTTCTCTGTGTTTGTATTTCAGCCATCATCCTCCACACTGGAGAGGATTTATCCGCTTGGCTTGCTTAATTGCAGCACGTTTCACACGCGTGGATAACCTGTGCATATTGCGTCACTACCTCTGTGGCCTGAGGTGTTGCACCAGGCTGGAAATAAATAATGCCTTCTTGGGGTTGTTGAAGCTCTGCAAAAGTTTGCCAAGCAAAGTTGTGGATGCTCCATCCCTGGAGGTGTTCAAGGCCAGGCTGGATGGAGCTCTGGGCAGCAAGACTCTGTGGGTGGCATCTCTGCCCGAGGCAGTGGGGCTGGGGTTCTGAGTTCTTCACTGTCCCTTGCAAGCCAAGCCATTCTATGATTCTGCATTTCTATGATGTAAGCACCAGCCCCACACAGCCCTGGTGCAGTGCATCACAAGAGCAGCAGCCTGCGGGGAGCCACCACCCGGAATCACAGAGATGTGAGGTCACAATGCCCCATCCTATGACTGTGCTGAGCTGCGTCATGAGCTCACAAGGCCTGGCCGCAGGCTTGGCTCAGTGCGACACTCACTGTGGCTGCAGCGGTGGTGTTGGAAGCGTGGTGCAAGTGTGGGGGCGGCCATGGACCCTGCCCGCCTTGTCCTCTTCCTCCTATTGGTGGCCATGTGTTTCCAGGAGAGCTGTGCTGCTCCGTGGCGAGCACGGGGAGCAGGTGAGTGGGTAGAGATGGGACCCAAACTGAGCAGCACTGGGAGCAAGAAGTCAGGCTGTGCCCCCACGGCCCTGTAATACACTTGCCTGGGGCCTGCCTTCCATGGGGGTGTTGCTGGGTAGGGGGTGATGGGCAGCACTGCAGGAGCCGGGCAAGAGCCCGTGGCTGCGCTGCTCCCCAGGGCTGGCTCCAGCCATGCCAAACTGTAGCTCTGCTAATTGCTGGCTGCAGCACAGCCTTCGTCCTGGGAGATGCCCGGGGAAAGTTCAGAAGAGGCGTGCTGGGCGTGCATGAGCATTTCTGCTTCAGGCTCATGGCACTCCCCAGTTTCCAAGCCAGAGCCCCAGTCCACAGCCCAGGGGAAGAGACAGGTGTGCTTTCCTCCAGTGCCTCAGTGTGACCTTGCTGTCCATCAGAGGCCTCCCAGTAAGAAAGCCCTGGGGGGCTGCATCTTCTTCCACGTAATCTGTGAGAGATGTGGCACGTGGCCCGGAGAGAGCACTGCATACGCTGCCAGGTGCCAGCCTACGGGTCATCCCGTCCACCCTGCAACTTTGGAAATCATGACCTGAGTTATTCTCCCATGCCCCACATCCAGTTACTGAGGGAGAAGGAGATCACACCATATAGTGCATATAGTGGGAACTTCTCTCATCTGTTCTTGATTCTAGATGATGAGCTTCGTGCTCCCTTTCCGGATGCTCCTTTGGATCCGGACTTCATGCCTGTGCCTGGGGGACAACCCAGGGGTAAGTTGTGAGTGTCTGTTTCCTTGGAGGCTGAAACGTTCATGCTCTCATGGTTTACCTGGGTGCAATTTTACTGGAGATCCTCTCCAGGTCTTCCAAGCCTGTTTGTGCCCGGAAGGGTTTGCACAGATGAGCCATGAGTATTTTTTCTCTTGGAGAGCTGCAACATTTCAGTGGGAAGGTTACCGCTGCCCCTCTGCAGCTGAGGGAGCCCAGACCTTTGTATTTGGGCTGTGGCATTCCCCAACCACCGCCAGACCCTACAGGTCACTCAGGGAAAAGGAGGCCCCCACATGTGCCGGAAGCTCTCCTCACCTGTGTCTGATCACACTTGTGTCTGCAGGACCTGTCCCCTGTACGCTCTGCTACTCAGTTGATGCTGTAGTGTGTGACTAAAACTTTTCATGGGTCTTTGGTTGCAGAAGTGCCCCCAGTGTGGGCCTTGCCCGGTCATTGGTTTCCTCCTGTGCTGGAGCCCAGCTGGAATCCCAGCAGTGAGTACTCTGTCTTCACTGACTTGGCTGACTCGCCGCTGATCTTCAGATCTTCATGCACATGATATTTAACTTCATACATTCTGTTAAGGTCCGGAAAGAGAAGAGGATGAATTCAATCGAGGAAAATACTCTCAGGGCTCATCCCATCTCCTGAAGCAACTGCTGAAGGAAATGGAGAAGGCAGAGCGTGGTGGGTATACTTCAGTCTGTTCACTGTGGGACCTGGGAAGCTGAGGTGTGATATACAGGTGTGGGCAGGCTGTAGCCTGCACAGCAGGAAGGGATGGGTCAGAGCCGTGCTGCAGCCGTGTTCCATGTATCACCTTGCAGGTGCTGTCAAGCACCAGAGCTGGTCTGCTGCCAGATGGTCTGCATCCAGCCAAGACCCAGAGGCAGCTGCTCCACCAGCACAACCATTACTTGTCAGAGCTGCTTTGTGCAGTCATTGGCACCCAGATGGCAGCAAGTGGCAAAGTGGCAAGTGCTGTTCTTCTGTTCATCCAAAGCCCTCCGTGCAGCTGAGCAAGTTCAAGGCAGGAGGAGCATCCCGAGCAGGGTTGGCTGCCTTTGCTAATGCTGGAAATGAGGTGGAGATGCTAATTCTGAAGGCTTGGACTGTGTGTTAGAGCTTGGATTTCAGCCTGCAGCTACCTGGCTGTGAAGGGCTGGTGACAGCACAGTATGTGAGGGCCTTGCACAGGAGCTGATTTCTCAAGAGGTGTGAGGGAGTCAGCATTGTCCAATAGCTGGGAGGGCCCAAATGCCCTTGGGTAACAGAGGGGCTCACAGTGTACTTGGGGGGGGGCCTGGACTTTACCTGAGCTCGGGATTGGAGAAGCTCAGTTTTTGATGAGGGCACGTGACATCCCAATCCTACTGCCCTGCTTTCTTTCTAAAGGAACGGACCAACAAAGTGAGAGGGATGCACTCCAGGAAGGTGGATATCCCACACTGCCGGTCCCGGATGCGCTGCAGGAAGGTGGATATCCCACACTGCTGGTCCCGGATGCACTCCAGGAAGGTGGATATCCCACACTGCCAGTCCCGGATGCGCTGCAGGAAGGTGGATATCCCACACTGCCCGTCCCGGACAGAGGAATGCAGGCAGCACCAACCGGCATGCCAGGTAATTTCTCTCCTATGGTCATACGGTGTCACGAACCAGAGTCACTGCGTGCCTGCAGGCTCTTGCTGCCAGCTCTTGCACACCAGGTCAGCAGCCAGACCTGAGCGTGTGAGCATAGAGCACATGTAAAAGAAGCAGGAGTGTTTCTCCCCTGGGCTGGCTCTGGCTGTGCCCTGTGCTGGCTGAAGCCTGACCTTCAGCCTGGGGGGCGTCCCACAGGGGGAGCTCAGGACACGCATGCCGGGAAAAGCGTGAGGGATTCTGCTCTGTAGCTCTCCCCACGGACTAAGCCCAGACCCCAGAGTACAGCCCCAGCTCTCAGCCCAGAGGAGGACACGGGTAGTGCCTGTGCAGCCTCTCCGTACCCAACGAGAGGTGGAAGCAATCCTTCTTGTCCTCCGGTGCTTCGGCACCAGAGACGGAGGCACCCACTGACAAAATGACCTCTTGGGTCCATGAAGCACACTGAGAGATTATCTGTAGCGCAGCTGAAGGTAACGTGGGACATTGTCTCATTTCTTCCAGGGATGAACACAGGCAAAAGCACAGAGGCTGCTGCTCACACATCTGTGCGGAAGCGCCGCATTCCGGTGACGGTCTCAGCGATGCTGCTGCCTGCGCTGGTGCTGGCCGTTGGTGTTGTGATATGGGTGCTCAAAGACTACCTGTGAGTTGGCCTTTCCCCAGAACACCTTATTGCTGCATTTGGCAATGAAGCATTTGTGGTGCCAGGATCCTGGACGGCCAAATCAGCCGCTGGCAGTACACTGCCAGGACTTAGGTTGCAAAGTCTTTCAAGTTTCCCCTTATTTCCTGTCACTGAGTAGTGCTTTCTGAAACTCATTCTCACAGAGCGCGCAAGAGGGAAAAGAGAGCAGCAGAAGCAGCAGATGGAGCTGGGGAAGGCAACGAGACAGACTCTGACCCAGTCAAACAAGAATCTCCGTAATAGCTCCAGTCCGTTCCATTCTGCCATTGAAGAGGCCCGAAGTCTTCAAGGTCATCTGGAAGACCAGGAGCTTGAACTGAAAGCCATGAAAGAGATCCTTGGGAACAGTCCTGAGTGCTGCCTTCTGTCAGAGGATGGCCCTGAATGTGAGAGCAGAGCTTTTGTCCTTCATCCTGCATTCTCCAGGACAGGTATCACCAGCAGTTTGAAGATTCTTAGCTCGACACAGCTACATTCTTGTTGAGGGTCCTAATGAGGACCCAGAAAACGAGCTTCCTCTGACTGCCGGACAAAACGTAATGTCTTTGGAGATGTGGGTGAGAATGGCTGGTTTCAGGGAGAGCTGACAGATGGCACAAGAGGACTGGTCCCTTCCAATTTGGTTGCGGAGCTTTCAGTTGATGAACTGGATACACCTGGAGATCCTGTCAGAATTCCTGCATTGCTCCATCTGCAAGACTACCATTGTTCCACTCAATGGAACAACTCGATGTTGAGCAGAATGTGGTTGAGCTCCTTCGGGAACTCTCTGAGGCGACTGACAGCGGAACTGCATAGCTTTATTGTATATTAAAAACAACCAAACAACTGTCCCCTCCCTCTCCCTTCCCCTCGCCCCCCTCCACCCCGCCCCCCCCCCCCCCCCCCAAAAAAAAACAAAAAAAAGACAAAAAAAACCCAAAAAAACCCTAAAAAAACAACAAAAAACAACCCACCCCCAATAAAACAAAAAACCAAAACCAATTAAAATCTCAACGCTGTTCTTTTTCTGGGATACACTGAGATGACGCTTCTTCTAGCTTAGACTTTGCAATGAGTTTGTGTCACGGAGTTCTCTCTAGAGCTCACTCGGTGACAGCGGGAACAAACCTGGGGAGAGAAGGAACAAAGAACCTCCCCTCTCTAACAGCGCGGTGCGGCGCAGCCGAGAGGGGATGGGAAGGGAGATTGTGAATGGGTCTAGGAGGGAAAAAATGAAAAAAAAAACAACGATCTGAGAACGAACGGCAGTTTAACGAACCCAGTGACACTAAACAACAACGATGTTGCAGAACGGCAGGAGAAAAGCAGACGATCACACCTGTCATTGACATATGATCAGCTAATCTCCTTTATTCCTTGGCTGCGTTTACCTTTATAATACGGATAATTAGCTCATACATATTGCAAAAGTGGAGCTCATCATTGGTTCCCAATTACATACCATCCTTGTGTATCTTAACGGCTTGTTGTTATCAACTGAAAGCTACTCCCTTGCTGAGTTCCCAGAACAGTGGCTAGTTACTCACCATCCCAGGGCATCCTGTTGTTCTTGCTGTCCATGCAGGTGGTATGGCTGCTTGAGAAACTGATGGCCCATACAGGCAAGAGTCCAGTCCTGCCCATCTGTAAGGCAGTTTTGCTTACCTTCCAAGGGTTATCTAGGGTGTGTGGAAATCGATCTCCTCTGATCTTGCTGATTAAATCTGCTAGTGAAGAAATTCCCATATACAAGAAGGGTCATAAGGAGAACCTGGGGGACTACAGATCTGAGGGAGCTGGGTCTCTTTAGGTTGGAGAATCATAGAATCATAGAATCACCCAGGTTGAAAAAGACCTTGAAGATCATCAAGTCCAACCACAGCCTAACCAGCACCCTAACTCTAACAACCCTCTGCTAACTCATATCCCTGAGCACCACATCCAAATGGCTCTTAAACACATCCAGGGACTGCAACTCAACCGTCTCCCTGAGGAGCCTATTCCAGTACCTAACTACCTTTTCTGTAAACAAGTGTTTCCTAACATCCAACCTAAACTTACCTTGGTGCAACTTGAGGCCGTTTCCCCTTGTCCTGTCACTTCTCACCAGTGAGAAGAGACCAGCCCCACTCTCACTGTAAGCACCCTTCAGATACTGGAAGAGAGCGATAAGGTCTCCCCTCAGCCTCCTTTTCCTCAGACTAAACAGCCCCAGCTCCCTCAGTCTCTCCTCATAGGGTTGATTTTCTAAGCCCTTCATGAGCCTCATTGCCCTTCTCTGGATCTGCACCAGCACCTCCATGTCTTTCCTGTACTGAGGTGCCCATAACTGAACACAGTACTTGAGATGAGGCCTCACCAATGCTGAGTACAGGGGCAGGATGACTTCCCTAGTCCTGCTCACCACACCATTCCTGATACAAGCCAGGATGCCATTGGCCTTCTTTGCCACCATTGCACAGGGAAGGAGAGACTGAGGGGTAACCTCATTAGTATTTATAAATATGTAAAGGGTGAGTGTCAGGAGGATGAGCCAGGCTCTTCTCGGTGACGTCCAATGATAGCACAAGGGGCAGTGGGTACAAGCTGGAACACAGGAGAAAAACATCACAGTAAGGGTAACAGAACACTGGAACAGGCTGCCCAGAGAGGTTGTGGGTTCTCCTTCTCTGGAGACATTCAAACCCTGCCCAGACACTCCTGTGTGACCTGGTCCAGGTGTTCCTGCTCCTGCAGGGGGATTAGACTAAATGATCTTTTGAGGTCCCTTCCAATCCCTGACATTCTGTGATTCTGTGTTTGTATTGGTTCCGTTACCCCTATGATGGGTGAGGTCCCTCTTCAATAAGCAGCAGAATCAGGTACCATTCAGACCTCCTGCTCAGAGACCCCCTATGTGATTGTTTTATTTTCATTTGCTTACAGATAGTTTCTGTTTGTAGTTGTGCTGCTATGATAGTATCAACATGTGTTATATTACCTCAAGGGTTTAAAATGGGCTTATACTCCAACAGGTAAATATAAAAACGAACATGACACTGGAGACTTTTACTGCTGTACCATTCTGTGGGTTGGGGTGGCCTACATTCTGTGGCTACAATGTGTGGGCTCAGCTTTGATCCTGTATTGTTTTCTCCAATGTGCTGATATTGAGGTTGCTCTGTGGCAGATGCTACTTCTGGCACTGACTTTGCATATTTGCTGTTTTTTTGCAAAGGCTTTAGACTTGCATGTAGTACAGCTGGGCTGATAGGTGGTAACTTGAGCTGCTGTAGCTGGGGGGGGGAGGGTATCAGCATGGGTTCACCAAGGGGAGGTTGTGCTCGACCAACCTGGTGGCCTTTTATGAAGATGTCACTAGCTGGGTGGACAGGGGGAGAGTGGTAGATGTAGTCTACCTTGATTTCAGTAAGGCTTTTGATACTGTCCCCCATGACATCCTTATAAAGCTGAGGAAGTATGGGATAGATGAGTGGACAGTGAAGTGGGTTGAGAATTGGCTGACTGGCAGAGTGCAGAGGGTTGTCATTGCCGGTGTGGTGTCTGGCTGGAGGCGTGTAACTAGCAGCGTCCCCCTGGGGTCTGTACTGGGTCTGGTCTTGTTAAACATCATCAGCGACCTTGATGAGGGGATAGTGACCACCCTCAGCAAGTTTGCTGATGACACGAAGTTGGGAGGATTGGCTGACACGCCTGAAGGCTGTGCTGCCATTCAGCGAGACCTGGACAGGCTGGAGAGCTGGGCAGTAAGAAACCAGATGAGGTTTAGCAAAAGCAAGTGTAGAGTCTTGCACCTGGGTAGAAATAATTGCATGCACCAGTACAGGCTGGGGGAAGACCTGCTGGAGTGGAGCTCTGCTGAGAGGGACATGGGCGTCCTGGTGGACAACAGATTGGCCATGAGCCAGCAGTGTGTCCTTGTAGCCAAGAAGGCCAATGGCATCCTGGGGTGTATTAAAAAGAGCGTGTCCAGCAGGTCGAAGGAGGTGATCCTCCCCCTCTACTCTGCCCTGGTGAGGCCTCATCTGGAATATTGTGTCCAGTTCTGGGCTCCCCAGTACAAAAAAGACAGGGATCTCTTGGAAAGAGCCCAGTGGAGGGACACAAAGATGGTGAAGGGATTGGAGCATCTCCCCTATTAAGAAAGGAAATGCCTTGTCCAGAAGCAAGCAGTGGGCTGGAGAGGGCACCAAAACCAAACCCTGCTTGCAGCTTTCCCTCTCCTCATTCCACATGCTGACATTTATTTTAAGAGCAAAAACAAGACTACAGTGAAGAAAGCTCCAGAACAACTCAGCTACTTTATTCACCCCCTTCTCTTTCCACTACAGAAGATTCTCAGAAAACCTCCAAGAGCCACGTTACTGCTCTGCTGACCCTTCTCTGGGATGCATGAGTGCGCTCAGAAATGACTGAGAGCAACACATGCACACAGACACACAGCAGATCCCTACACAACCACTTCTCCACTAGGAAACAGAATCAAAAAGCAGCTGGTGGAAGAGTAGAAGTGGAAAGCGGGCATGGTGAGAGAAGTGCTTTGGGCAGCAAGGAAAGGCCATCTGAAGCTCCTGGGTTAAGTCCCTTCTGCAGAGGGTGTCGGTGATGCCGTCTCCTTTGCAAACTGTTCCTGCATGGGGAGAAGCATTGGTCTCCCTCATCCCTGGGCTCTCCAGCATCCTGAGGGTCTCTCCTGCTGGTGGTTTTCCCATGAGAAATGAGGCACCAGCCCTGAGAGAAACTCTTCCTGCAGGAGATGCACTCCTAGTAGCTACCTGTCCTGTGGACTGCAATGTTTAATGAGGACTGAGCTTTGCATGAAGTTCTTCTGGGAGTGTGAGGAGCTCTCTGCTCGGCACAAAGCCCTTCTCACACTCAAGGCTTCCTGCCATTTCATCTCACTGGTGCAGACATTCTGGTAACACAGCAGATGGGATTCTCTGAGGGAGAGAAAAGACAAGTTCCCAGGCAACTCCCTGCATGCAGGCCTGGCCAAAATGTTCTAAAATGTCCAACAGAAGCTATGGTCTCTCTCCTGTGTGCATATGCTGGTGCAGCTTCAATTCAGAACTCCCTTTGAAGCTCTTACCACACTCAGGACACTCACAGGGTCTCTTTTTCTTGTGGATGCTCTGATGCAGCGTCAGCTCAGAACGCCTTTTAAAGCTCTTCCCACACTCAGGACACTTATAGGGTCGCTCTCCTGTGTGCATGCACTGGTGCATCTTCAATTCAGAACGCCTTTTGAAGCTCTTCCCACACTCAGGACACTTATAGAGTTTCTCTCCTGTGTGGACACGCTGGTGCATCTTCAGTGCAGAGCTGCTTCTGAAGCTCTTCCCACACTCAGAGCACTTGCAGGGTTTCTCTCCTGTGTGGATGCGCTGGTGGAGCTTCAAATCAGAACTGCTTATGAAGCTCTTCCCACACTCAGAGCACTTATATGGTCTCTCTCCTGTGTGGACACGCTGGTGCACCTTCAGTTTAGAGCTGCTTCTGAAGCTCTTCCCACACTCAGGACACTTATAGGGTTTCTCTCCTGTGTGGATGCGCTGGTGGAGCTTCAATTCAGAACTCCCTTTGAAGCTCTTCCCACACTCAGGACACTTATAGGGTTTCTCTCCTGTGTGGACACGCTGGTGCACCTTCAGTTCAGAGCTGCTTCTGAAGCTCTTCCCACACTCAGGACACTTATAGGGTTTCTCTCCTGTATGGATGCGCTGGTGGAGCTTCAAATTAGAACTGCTTATGAAGCTCTTCTCACACTCAGAGCACTTATATGGTCTCTCTCCTGTGTGGACACGCTGGTGCACCTTCAGTTTAGAGCTGCTTCTGAAGCTCTTCCCACACTCAGAGCACTTGCAGGGTCTCTCTCCTGTGTGGATGCTCTGGTGGCGCTTCAAATTAAAACTGCTTATGAAGCTCTTCCCACACTCAGAGCACTTATATGGTCTCTCTCCTGTGTGGATGCGCTGGTGGAGCTTCAAATCAGAACTGCTTGTGAAGGTCTTCTCACACTCAGAGCACTTATATGGTCTCTCTCCTGTGTGGAGACGCTGGTGGAGCTTCAGTTCAGAGCTGCTTTTGAAGCTCTTCCCACACTCAGGACACTTATAGGGTTTCTCTCCTGTATGGATGCGCTGGTGGAGCTTCAAATTAGAACTGCTTATGAAGCTCTTCTCACACTCAGAGCACTTATATGGTCTCTCTCCTGTGTGGACACGCTGGTGCACCTTCAGTTCAGAGCTGCTACTGAAGTTCTTCCCACACTCAGAGCACTTGCAGGGTCTCTCTCCTGTGTGAATATGATGGTGGACGGTGAGGCTGGAACTGTTTTTGAAGCTCTTCCCACAATCAGTGCACATAAATGGTCTCTCTCCTGTGTGGATGCGATGGTGGATGGTGAGGCTGGAACTGTTTTTGAAGCTCTTCCCACAATCAGTGCACTTAAATGGTCTCTCTCCTGTGTGGATGCGATGGTGGATGGTGAGGCTGGAACTGTTTCTGAAGCTCTTCCCACACTCAAGGCACTTATACGGTCGCTCTCCTGTGTGGACACGTTGGTGTATTTTGAGTGTAGAACTATCCTTAAAGCTCTTCCCACACTCAGGGCACTTACATGGTTGCTCTCCTGTGTGGACACGTTGGTGTATTTTGAGTTTAGAACTACCTTTCAAGCTCTTCCCACACTCAAGGCACTTGTACAGTCTCTCTCTTCTGTGGATACACTGGTGGGAAGTGAGGCTCCCACTGTCCGTAAAAGTCTTTCCACAGTCAGAGCACTCAAAGGCTCTCTCTCCTGTGTACATGCACTGCTGGCCAGTGGGGTGGAGTCTCCATTTCATGCTCTCTGCAGAATCACAGAACTCATAATGCCTCTTTGCTGAGTGCGTGCACTGGTGGCTAGTGATGCTGGAATCCAGTTTAAAGCTTTTCTCACACTCAGTGCATGGATTCTGCTTTTTCATCTGGCACACATCCTTGCTCCTGGTTTCCTCAGGCTGCTTTGGACCTATGTTGAAGTCCACTGGGTTCCTCAGTGTCATTCCCAGATGCTTTCCCAGGGGCTTCTTGATGTGCTCACCCTGACCTTGCTGCAGGACTTCCTGGACATCCCTTCTGATTTCTTCCACAGAGATGCAATTCTGCTGCATTTCCGCTACACAATTTCTCTGCGGAACCTCCTTTGTATTTCTGATCCCATCAGCTGCTGGATGACAGAGGAAATGCAGCAATAGCACACGGTGCCCAAAATAAAACACAGGCAGAGAAGGCTCTTACAGCCCCAACATTCCCCTTCCCTCCACCACCTCACCTGGGCTGAGGTCTCCTGGCATGGCCTCAGGGCTATGCACATCTGGGATCCAGGGGTCTTCCCCTCTTTCAAGCAGGGAGATCACCACGGGCTTGGGGCCTGGAAATGGAGCTTCAGGGAGAGAAACAGGGAACAAGAGAGCATTTCCCTCATGCTGGCACAGTGCCTGTTCAACAGTTCCACTCTGTGCCCCTCCCCATAGAGAAACCACCATTTAGGTCTAAATGACACTGTGCCTACAGCTTCCCTCGGAGCAAAGAATGTTTTGACATCTCTGAACATTGTGAAGGGATATTTTTTCTTTCAAATTAACTTTACAACAGCTTATTTGTTTTCTTACAGTCTACCAGTGGTCAAGGCATCAAAATGTTGATGGCAATTGCATGGAAAATCCTCAATTCCATAGCACTAACCAGGGATTCATCTGTGAGCTGGAGCTGGTGGCACCAAGTAACACACAACACAAGGGCTGGTTTTCTCCCTCCTGGCTGATGCCTGCTTGCCAGCACTGACTCTGTGGCTTTGATCAGAGTGCCGTGCATACTAATCCCTTCTGAAACTCACGCTTTTCAGTATCTGCTTTCTTGCTGGCACTGTGGTGTAAGTCAATATGTAGCTGCATGGTGTTTATTCAAGGCCCGGCTTGCAGAGGCTCATTCTGCACAGCCAAAGGTGCCCTAACGAGGAGGAAAGGCAGACAAGCTCTCACCCAACGAGGCCACACACTGGTATGTCTCCAACATCACGTCCCGGTAGAGCTCTCGTTGCACAGGGTCCAGCAGCGCCCACTCCTCCCTGCTGAAATACACGGCCACCTCCTCAAAGCTCACGGGCTCCTGCAAACAAAGAGGCTCCTTGCTGGGAACAGCCGAGGCCCAGGCAAGCAGCTCGCACAGGACAGAACCTCACACCCCAGCTGCTTTTCTGTCCCCAGCACACACACGCTGGCTGAGGGCACCTCCCTCTACCCCTGCATTCACATCCCTGGCCCCTTGGCCTCTCCTGCCTGCTTCCCCAACCCCTACCTCAACTGGATGTGCTGCAGCCATTTGCTGCTCTCCTGCAGGCTGGGATGATCACGGCTGGAAGGCAGAAGTTGAACTGGAGCCTGCAGAGAGAAGAGAAATGGCAGGGGAGCTGTGAGGGAATGCAGCAGTCCCAGTCCCAGCTCAGCCCTTCTGCAGGGCACTGCCCAGCCTTGCAGAGAAAGACAATGAGCTGCAGCACAGGAAACAGTCTGGCTCAAAGAGATGAACCGTCACAAAGCTGTCTCAGACTGGGAGGCTGAAACAACTGGTAGCTGACACTTAGTTCAACAGCTGAGACTGAGAGGGGACTTAAGACAAAGCACGGCAAGGAGGCAGTCATCTTACCCCAAAAGAGGGAGCAGCCCAAGTGCCCCTCCAGCTCTGCTGCACAGCAGCGGGCTGCACCACAGGACCTGCCCTCGAGCAGGGCTGTTTCTGCAGCTCACACCTGCACAGAGATCCCTTGCAGTTTGACATCAAGACTCCTTCTCAATACAGATCTTCTGTAAGACACCCGTGGTTACTTTGGAGCTTTCATGTATTCTCTAAGGTTCTGTCTTAGAGGGACTGTGCACGTATGATTCCTTCCACACAAAGCCTTGACCAAGCTTGGGACTAGGAGAGGATCCAGCCACATCCTAGCTCCTTACCTCTGTGGACTGAAGACATGAGAAAAAAAGGGGAACTACTCTGAGCTTCGTGACTCAATGGGAGGGCCTCCTGTAGGTGTGTGCGTAACCCTACCCTCCATGCAGTAAATAACCAAGTGTATCCAGCCACCTCCGATCCTGTTGTGTCACTGTTAAATCACTACAGCATATCCCTATTATATCAACAAATATAGTCCTGCTTCTCCCTTAGGAGTGTATGCTGTGTTTGGATCCACTTGTGACCAATGGGCAAAGTCTGCAGGATGGCAAGAAGGGAAACAAACCGATGACAAGAGACATGAAGCGCGTCCCAAATTCTTCTGTGAATGTTCTCGTGGCAACTGCTGTAGTTGAGCGGCAAGCAGAGGTCACTGGGGGCAGTAATAGGATGCAAAATGGGAAAGGTGTTATCAGCATCGTGTCGGGTTTGGAAGTGACATATGAAGCAAAGGAGAACTGCACCGGTCCTCCCAGAATCAAAAGCGACTGATATACCACAATATTTCTGCTGCACTACGTGGTGCAAGTTGTGCAGGTAATGCTTATTCACACAATAAACGAAGGCCTCCCCGAGTCGCCTACAATCCTTTAGGCCACACATCCTCCACCTGTAGGGTTTGGCTCCAAACAGATGCAAAACTGCACCCATAGCACTAATTAAAGGCACTGCCTCTACACAGTTAAGGCAAACAGAGGCAGCAGAATGACGGCTTATTGCCTGCCCTAGCTGCAGTTAAGGAAACTGATGAGTGATACAGGAGGAATGGGAAAGGGGAGTTTCATTGGAGGTCTGAGTGGTGAAGGAAGTTGAGGACATACAACAAGGACAGCCTGTGCCAACTGGGGGATCTTTTGATTGACTGCAAGCACGCCTAAAGGGGACGGCTACCCAGGAAAGAGATGCAGAAATACTGTTAGAAAATGGTATGGCCATCCAACCATCCAGCAGGAGGTGCAGAAAAGCACCTGGTTTATGGAAGAACACCGTGAATGCAGCCCCCAACACACAATCACAGCAAGCCTCAGCATAGATGGCAGCTGCCAGCAGAGCAGCCTGCTGGAGCACCACCTCCACAGATCCATGAGGGAACACCTGGTGGCAAATGGATTAAATCCTCTGGCAGATGTCCGTACATCCTCTCAGGAGTGGAAGTAGCCCTGGGCTTGCTGAAATCAAGCAAGCCCTCAGAAAAGGGTTGGGAAAAGTACTCTGTAAAGGTGACTGATGTAGTTCTCAAAACCACCTACTGCTGATGTTACCTAAAAGTGGTGATGGCTCACATTCCTCGGGTAAGGAAGTGCAAAACGGCGAGGAGTCAACTGGATGGTTCACACTTCTCAAATAAATAGGATGGCTTACTTAAACATAACAATAAATCAACAAAACATCCAACCACATGGAGATTATTTTTCCATCTCCTGAGAAGAGAGAGTATCTGACAGCACTGCAGCCAAACCAGCCTGTGACGGTCACAGCCACCACCAGCCGATGCAGTCAGCCCACAGGCTGCCAGCTTCTCATCGTCTGTTCCAGAGCCCAGTGCCGGAGCTGCTGCAGATGCTGAACGTGCTCAGGGCCCGCAACTGTGTGCTTGTCATGGTTTTGTAATTTTGCTATCAGTATCAGTATTCCACATCATAACATCATGTAAAGTATGGATACTTCTATTGAATGTGCAGTCCACAGAAGAAGACTACATATCCCAGAGAACAACAGGGTTAATGATAAGTCACGGGACCAGGACGCTGTATAATCTTGTTCCCAGGCTGGTGTGCCCTCCTTCTTCTCTCGAACTTCTCGGAGAGTGGGAAGCGTTCCAGCCGTGTCGCCTAGAGTTCACAGTAGGCCTCTCGGTTTTCGGGGACTCTCTCTCTCTGTTTCGTTCAATTTGTTAGCCTCAATTATATTATATTGTGTTATCTTGTATTTCGGTATCATATTTAGTAAAATAAGTTTTTCCTCCTTAGATTGTCGCTGTTTTATCCCACTCCCTTTTTCCCCCTCCTTTCCGGGCCCCGGGAGGGGGGCCCACGGGGTGGCTTCCCCTGTCACGGGCATAGGTAAATCTAAGTAACCCGTGACAGATTTTTTGGTGGAGGATGCGGGCATAGAGCTTTTTAGCTTTTAGAACAACTCTCTCTTTACTCTTAAAGAGCTTCGTTAGGGGAGTGTTATCTTTTCGTAGCTGCTCACTGAGAACGTGACCTTGAAATACCAGACAAATTGTCAACATTAAGGGCTGCTGTACATTCTCAGCACTGCTATCTAACTTTTGTGTAGAAAACAAAGGGATTTCTTTCTCCCTTAGAGCAAAGCTAGCTAGCTCTGATTTTTTACAGAGCCTGCCAGCTATGAATCCACTCTTCATCCCAGTTGCTCTGTTTAAGGGATTGAAAGCAATTATGATCTTCTTAAAGTATTGGTCAACTATTAACACCATAATTTGGTGTTGTGGAATTGTGCAGGTATATAGCCTAATAAGGTGGATACTGATGGAGACACCTGCCTGGTACTTTTATGAGATGTGGTATGGTCAGAATTTTGGCACCTACATCCCAGATGGAATTGTGAATCTTACAAACACTTGCATCCCAGATGGAATTGCGAATCTTACAAGTACTTGCATCCCAGATGGAACAGGCAATTTTACAAACACCACCATGTTTAATTCATTGTACAGGCTAAAAAAACCCTTTTTATTTAGGTTGTACTCTCAGATTTCCACACGCCTTTCAATAACTGAGATAGGGTTCATACTTGCATCCATGTTATCACTATTAATGAATGCATATATGTTCCTATGCATTCGTTCTATGCGGAAGTCTCCTCCAGAACCAGAGAATGATGACTGGCAGGGAATATGGAAAGGTTTAGGAAAAGTATTAGAAGCATGGGGACCCGCAGTGTCATGGGATTTCACTCTTGAACACCTAAGGGACCCTAAGAAATTAAGTGAGTATTTGGGTCAGAGATCTAAGGAGGTAAACCTTATGTGGGGTTTGGCTTATGCATACCGTGCTTTGTATCATACTATTCTGGAGAGAGAGAGTTTCCGATCTGAGATTCAAGCCCAAGTTAATTCTGATCAGTCACAGGAGGCATCAGTAGCAATATCAGTTGCCCCTGTGGAAGGCAAGAAATGGAAACGGGTGTCCACGCGTCTAGAACGAAAAGAAGGAGAAGCACAGGGGGGGGCTGCAGAAGACCCAGGTGCCGGGCATGGAGCAGTACCGAAAAAAGCAAAGGCAAAAACCAAGAGGCATGAAGAAGAGACTGATGATGAGGAGGAAATCACCTATTGTCGACCTCTGAAGCTGACTGAAATCCAAGGCTCAAGAAAGGAGTTCACACGGCGTCAAGATGAAGGTATCCTTGCTTGGTTGCTTCGCTGCTGGGACAACGGGGCCAACAGCTTGTCTCTAGATGGTAATGAAGCTCGCCAACTAGGAAGCATTGCCCAAGATGCAGGTATCGACAGAGGGATTAGCAGATGTTCGGATGGAGCTGCCACTCTCTGGTTGCGGCTGTTAGAAGCCGTGAGAGAAAGGTACCCCTATAAGGATGCTTTGAAGCCTAAATTTGATAGTTGGAATACCGTCCAAAAAGGTATTCAGCGCCTGAGGGAATTGGCCATGGCGAAAATGTTGTACAGCCCTGATCCAAGCGAACTTGACCCTGAGAGAGTGAGGGCCGATCCTGACATGTGGCAGAAAATCACAAGTACAGCACCAGAGAGAATGGCACAGTCATTGGTAACAGGTTCTAAAGGGTTCGTGGACAGATGGCCCCGAGTTGTTGAGCTGATTATAATGCTTCAAACCACCGATCAGCAGCTCCCTCAACTGCATGCCGCAGTTTCTGCCATCTCACGGCTAGAAAACCGAGTAGATGAAATGTGCAAGAAATTGTTTCCATCAACTAATCGTAATGATGATCCCGTAATAGTATCAGAAACAACTGATGAAGGTCAATCCTCGTACGGGCCACCAGGTCTAATGAAGGATCTGATCAAAGTATTCCAGTCCTACTCCTCACCTGCATCATCAAAAGTCTCAGCTGTTAAACGCACACGCTTCCCAGCTCGAGCAAAGAACAACAGTACGATTGCACCGCGTGTTTCCATGTGGCGCTACCTACGTGACCGTGGAGAAGACATGAGGAAGTGGCATGATCAGCCCACTTCTGCACTACGAGCACGGGTGAAAGAACTACTAGACATACCAACCACCAGTGGAGTTGCTCCAGTCATCACAGGTAACCAATAGAGGGGCCCTGCCCTCAGTCAGGGGAGGGAAAGGGATAATAGAGTTTATTGGACTGTGTGGATTCGATGGCCTGGCACATCAGAACCACAGGAATATAAGGCGCTGGTGGATACCGGTGCACAGTGCACCCTAATGCCCTCCAGTCATGAAGGGACAGAATCAATCCATATTTCTGGAGTGACTGGGGGCTCTCAAGAATTGACTGTGCTGGAGGCTGAAATAAGCCTCCCTGGCAAAGACTGGCAAAAACATCCTATTGTGACTGGCCCAGGGGCTCCATGTATACTGGGTATTGATTACCTCAGAAGGGGGCATTTCAAGGATCCTAAGGGGTATCGATGGGCCTTTGGGATAGCTGCTGTAGATATGGACAACATTAAGCAGCTGTCTGTTTTGCCTGGCCTGTCAGAGGACCCGTCTGTTGTGGGGCTGCTACGAGTAAAAGAGCAGCAGGTACCGATTGCTACAAAGACAGTGCACAGACGGCAGTATCGCACCAACAGGGATTCCTTGCTCCCCATTCATGATTTGATTCGCCAGTTGGAGAATCAGGGAGTGATCAGTAAAACTCACTCACCTTTTAACAGTCCCATATGGCCAGTGCGTAAAGCCAGTGGAGAATGGAGGCTGACAGTAGACTACCGTGGCCTGAATGAGGTCACACCCCCATTGAGCGCTGCTGTGCCGGACATGTTGGAACTCCAGTACGAGCTGGAGTCAAAAGCAGCCAAATGGTATGCCACCATTGACATTGCCAATGCCTTCTTCTCTATTCCTTTGGCTGCAGAATGTAAGCCACAGTTTGCCTTCACCTGGAGGGGCATTCAGTATACTTGGAACCGTTTGCCCCAGGGGTGGAAACACAGCCCAACCATTTGCCATGGGTTGGTCCAAACTGTACTGGAACAAGGTGGTGCTCCTGAACACCTGCAGTACATTGATGACATTGTTGTGTGGGGTGATACAGCAGAAGAGGTTTTCACAAAAGGAGAGCAGATCATCCAAATTCTTCTACAAGCTGGCTTTGCTATTAAGCGAAGCAAAGTAAAAGGACCTGCCCAGGAAATTCAGTTCTTAGGTATAAAGTGGCAGGATGGACGTCGTCACATCCCAACAGATGTGATCGACAAAATCACTGCCATGTCTCCACCAACTAGCAAGAAAGAGACACAATCTTTCCTGGGAGCAGTAGGCTTTTGGAGGATGCACATTCCAAACTACAGCCTCATTGTAAGCCCCCTTTATCAGGTGACGCGGAAGAAGAATGATTTTGCATGGGGCCCTGAGCAGCAGCAGGCTTTTGAACAGATTAAACAAGAGATAGCCCGAGCTGTAGCTCTGGGGCCAGTACGGACTGGACAGGATGTAAAGAACATCCTCTATACTGCTGCTGGAGAGAAAGGCCCCACTTGGAGTTTGTGGCAAAGAGCCTCAGGAGAGACCCGAGGCCGACCCCTGGGATTCTGGAGTCGATCATATAAGGGGTCTGAAGAGTGCTACACTCCAACTGAGAAGGAGATCTTAGCCGCGTATGAGGGGGTTCGGGCTGCTTCCGAAGTAGTCGGGACTGAAACACAGCTCCTTTTGGCACCTCGACTGCCAGTGCTGAACTGGATGTTCAAAGGACAGGTTCCCTCCACTCATCATGCTACCGATGTCACCTGGAGCAAGTGGATTACGCTGATTACACAGCGAGCGCGAATGGGAAACCTCAATCGTCCAGGAATCCTAGAGGTAATCATGGACTGGCCTGAAGATAAAAAGTTTGGAACATCACCAGCAGAAGAGGTATCACGTGCTAAAGAGGCCCCACCATACAACGAATTACCAGAAAATGAAAAGAAATATGCCCTATTCACAGACGGATCATGTCGCATTGTAGGGAAGCATCGCAAATGGAAAGCTGCTGTGTGGTGCCCCACACGACAGGTTGCAGAGGCCACCGAAGGTAAGGGAGAATCAAGTCAGTTTGCAGAGGTAAAAGCTGCCCAGCTGGCCTTAGATGTTGCTGAACGGGAGAGGTGGCCAATGCTGTATCTTTATACTGACTCATGGATGGTGGCAAATGCCTTATGGGGGTGGTTACAGAGGTGGGAACAAAACAACTGGCAACGGAAGGGTAAATCTGTTTGGGCCGCTGAATTATGGAAGGACATTGCTGCCCGAACAAAGAATATGGTTGTAAAGGTGCGTCATGTGGATGCACATGTGCCCAAAAGTCGGGCTACTGAAGAACAACAAAACAACCATCAGGTAGATAAAGCTGCCAAAATTGAGGTGGCTCAAATTGACTTGGACTGGCAGAATAAGGGTGAATTATTTCTAGCTCGATGGGCTCATGAGACCTCAGGTCATCAAGGAAGAGACGCGACATATAAGTGGGCCAGAGACCGAGGGGTGGACTTAACCATGGACGCTATTGCGCAGATTATTCATGATTGTGAAACATGTGCCATAATTAAACAAGCCAAAAGGATGAAACCTCTCTGGGAGGAAGGGCGGTGGCAAAAGTATAAATATGGGGAGGCGTGGCAGGTTGATTATATCACCTTGCCACGATCTCGCAGTGGTAAGTGTTATGTACTCACCATGGTAGAGGCAACCACTGGGTGGCTTGAAACATACGCAGTACCCCATGCTACTGCTCGAAACACCATATTAGGTCTTGAGAAACTAGTCCTGTGGCGACATGGTACCCCAGAAAGAATTGAATCTGATAATGGGACACATTTTAAAAATTCCCTTATAAATACTTGGGCCAAAGATCATGGCATTGAGTGGATTTATCATATCCCCTACCATGCACCAGCTTCTGGTAAAATTGAGCGATATAATGGGTTGTTGAAAACTATGTTGAAAGCAATGGGTGGCGGAACATTTAAGCACTGGGAGAAGAATCTGGCAGAAGCCACTTGGTTGGTGAATACTAGAGGATCTGTCAGTCGTGATGGTCCTAGTCAATCTAGCCCCCTACACACTGTAGAAGGAGATAAGGTCCCTGTTGTACATGTAAAGAACATGTTGGGAAAAGCTGTTTGGGTCCTTCCAGCTTCTGGAAAGGGCAAACCTATCCGTGGAACTGTCTTTGCCCAGGGACCTGGGTGCACTTGGTGGGTAATGCAGAAGGATGGGGATGTTCAATGTGTGCCACAAGGGAATTTGATGCTGGGGGAGTGCAGTCAATAATTTTATGTATTTATATGTATATATGTTTGCATGTGTAGTGTATTTTAGTTATTATAGTTGTACATTTAGTTATGTTACATGTAATTCTACTGTTTAGCTATCATAATTTTACATACGTGTATATATATGTATATATATATTTACCATGATGTAATAATGTAGAATAAGGGGTGGAAAAAAAAAATTTAGAGATCATCGAGTCCAGCCCCCGGGATTCGAGCCTCCGTGTAGCAGAGCGGCACTTCTACCACTTGCGCCACAGGGGGGATTCGAACTCCGGGCCCCAGTGTTGCAAGGCGGCGTCTTTAACCACTGCGCCACCAGGGCACACACACACATCTGCAGCTGCCGGGACAGCCTGAACAAAAGCCTTGCCAGGGCTTTGCACAACCCCAGCTGAGCCATCAGGCAAGCGCTCAGCAAACAAAAGGTAACGCCATTTCAAGGGTCGCCAGAGGCACGTGTTGCCCGCAGGGTCCCTGAAGAGAAGCTGGGGGCTGCCGGGGAGGAGGAGCAGGGCGAGTGCAAATTTACACTTGGAGGCTTCACATTAAGACACTCCAAAGGAGTCATCGGGGGGTTTAAAGCTTCCATCAATCCACGCGTGCAGAGCTGCAGAGCGAGGCCGTCTCGTGTCTCCCGTGGCCCAGAGGAAGAACTGCAGCCCCAGCTGCGCTGTGCTACAGAGATCCAACCGGGCAGTAGAGCACGCTGACCTCCTCTGCTCCCTTCCTCACTGTCCCAGCTCCCAGCCCGTTCCCGTGCCCCTCGGAGCCCAGCCCGGGCTGCATGAACTGCTGCCCTGGTTGCAGCCCGTCTGGGCCAGCAAACCTGCTGTGCTGAGCGGGAGCTGGAGCCGGGACCAGGGTCCCGCCTGGGGTACGGCAGTGCGGGTTCCGCCCCGTCCGGGGCCGCTCCCCGCTCCTCTCCCGGTGCTGCTGGCAGGGGGCAGGAAGCGTGCGCTCCTCTGCACGAGCCACGAAGGGCACCTACCTTGGGTGCGGAGCAGGCTGCTCCCAGCTCTGGTGCAGGTAGCCGGGCTCCTCGGAGTCGCGTAGAGCAGAGGACGCCGAGTGCCCTCAGCCCGGAGCTGGCCGCAGGACGGCCTTGGTGCACCTCCTGCCACCGCGGTGCTGCCCGGATGGCTTCCAGCCAGGCTCTCGCCTCTTCCGCACAGGCTCAGGAAGGCAGGAATTCCCGCAGCGAGCACGCCCCGAGCCGGCTGCCAGGCGCTCGGCAGTTTCACAGCTCGTTCTCATGGCACATCTGCACCCGGGGGAGGGGGGAAGGGGGGAGGGATGGGTGTTTGTGTTACGCTAATGAAGCATCGCTTTCTGCCGGCTCTCTTTGCTTCCTTCGCTGGGGACATTTGCACACCCCTGTGCTCAGGCATCCCTCCCTTGCTGTCCTGGCGTTCCTTTCACTCCTCTCCCCCACGAGTATGTCCCAGCAAGAGGCAATCTCCGGTACAGCACCAGAGGACATTCTGTGTTGAACAGAACTCTTGCAATGGAACCGAGCTGTGGGTAGGAGCTTTACCCAGAAGCTGCTGTAAGAATACGACTTTCCCCAGATCCTTGTCTAAGGGTCCTAATAAGTCTTCTGTGCAGCGATACCTTGTGGTTCTGTGTGGGTTTGTGGTCCGTATGGCTGGCCATACCTACCCTTGAGTTGCACCGGGCAATGTACTTGGGGGTGACCTCACTGGAAGGAAAGCAGTGTGCAAACTGCAATGGGAAATTGCATTTAGGAAAGCAGGATATTGAGGTTCGTTTTCTGGTGGATATGGGTGCTTCTTACTACCTGTAGATGGTTTTGTAACAGTAGTAGATGCTACTGCCCAACGAGAAAAGGTTTCCTTTTTTGGATTAATTAAACATAAGCTAAGAAAACAAGCAGGAATACAGAAATTCTTGTACCTGCTGGGTTACTCTGGCAAGAAATTGAATAAAACTGGAGCTAAGAGTGCAACAATATTGACTGATTAAAAACTGTAACTCTGGCTTTAACACAAACTGGGCAAAACAATGTTGTACCCCCAGGAGTTACAGCAGTCTCAAATATGACACACTTAGTGGTGTGGGCATCAGGGCCAAAAATGAAGCCCTAAATAGAAGTTAAAAGCAAGAGCTTGCCTAGTCAGGGTAAAGCGGTGCCCTTTGAGGGTATGGGACTGTAGTAGGGTAAAAGAAATAATAGGTAACTTTTTGGAGTTTGGATTCCAATTTTGATAGCAAGTGCTGTAGTTTGGTACAAGACTTGAGGGCAAGTACTAGAATAGTTGAATGGATACACTCAGTGGTGGCAAATCCATGCACTTTATTAACCAAGTTAAGGAACGAAAAGATGGAGTTTACCTTCTGGATTTGAGGGATGTCTCTTCTGCCTGGTTTGGCCAAAGGAAGCCCAAGGTTATTTGCCTTTGAATAGGAAAGCCCTGATATGGGGAGAAGAGTCTCAGTTAACCTGGACAGGGTTACCCAGGGTTGTGAGAACAGCTGAATGATGGTCAACTCATGAGCCTGAGATCTGGGATCCTCCATCCTAGGGTGGAACTTTACTGCAGCACGTGGCTGCCACAGCAACAAAAGGACTGTGTACAATAGACTGAGAGTTTGCTGAGTTTCTTGGTTTACAGAAAGCACAAATAACTCAACAGCAAGTGACATATTTGGGAAATGAGATTACAGCTGGACTTTGAACCTTAAGGACTGCCAGGAAAGAAGTCGTCTGCCAAACCCCTGAGCTGCAAATTGCCAAGGAAGTGAGTAAGGGATGGCCAGGGTGCCTGAGGGCGGTGGCTGCACTGGTGCTTGTGGGAATACAAGAAAAGCTGTTCAGAGCAGCAACTGTGGAGCAAGATAAACGGCATGAGAACCAAGGACACCTCTGCAAGGAGAATGTCATGGTTTTGTAATTTTGTAATTTTGCTATCAGTATTCCACATCATAACATCATGTAAAGTATGGATACTTCTATTGAATGTGCAGTCCACTGAAGAAGACTACATATCCCAGAGAACAACAGGGGTAATAATAAGTCACGGGACCAGGACGCTGTATAATCTCGTTCCCAGGCTGGAGTGCCCTCCTTCTTCTCTCGGACTTCTCGGAGAGTGGGAAGCGTTCCAGCCGTGTCACCTAGAGTTCACAGTAGGCCTCTCGGTTTTCGGGGACTCTCTCTCTCTGTTTGTTCGATTTGTTAGCCTCAATTATATTATATTGCGTTATCTTGTATTTCGGTATCATATTTAGTAAAATAAGTTTTTCCTCCTTAGATTGCCGCTGTTTTTATCCCATTCCCCTTTTCCCCCTCCTTTCCGGGGCCCCGGGGGGGGGGGGGGGGGGGGGCCCACAGGGTGCCTTCCCCTGTCACGGGCATAGGTAAATCTAAGTAACCCGTGACAGGCGGCTATGGGGCACTTATGGGGCTGCTATGGGGCACTTATGGGGCAGCTATGGAGCACTTATGGGGCAGCTATGGGGGAGCTATGGGGCACTTATGGGGCAGCTATGGGACACTTATGGGGCAACTATGGGGCAATTATGGGGCAGCTATGAAGCATTTATAGGGCAGCTATGGGGCACTTATGGGGCTGCTATGGGGCAGTAATGGGGCACCTATAGGGCACATATGGGGCACTTATGGGGCTGGTATGGGGCAGCTATGTGGCACTTATGAGGCTGCTATAGGGCAGCCATGGGGCACTTATGGGGCAGCTATGGGGCATCTATGGGGCACTTATGGGGCAGCTATGGGGCATTCATGGGGCAGCTATGAGGCATTTATGGGGCACTTAATGGGCTGCTATGGGGCACTTATTGGGCAGCTATGGGGCACTTATGTGGCTGCTATGTGGCAGCTTAGGGACAGCTATGGGGCAGTTAATGGGCTGCTATGGGGCACTTATTGGGCTGCTATGGGGCACTTATGGGGCACTTATGGGGCATTTATGGGGCACTTATGGGGCATTTATGGGGCTGCTATGTGGCAGCTATGGGGCAGTTATTGGGCTGCTATGGGGTACTTATGGGGCTGCTATGGGGCACTTATGGGGCAGCTATGGGGCACTTATGAGGCACATATGGGGCACTTATGAGGCACATATGGGGCAGATATGGGTCTGCTATGGGGCAGCTATGGGGCCGGTATGGGGCACTTATAGGGCACTTATGGGGCTGCTATGGGGCACTTATGGGGCAGCTATGGAGCTTTTATGGGGCACTTATGGGGAAGCTGTGGGACTCTTTTGGTTCCGTTATGAGGCAGCTATGGGGCATCTATGGGGCAGCTATGAGGCACTTATAGGGCACTTATGGGCACATATGGGGAACTTATGGAGCAGCTATGGGGCACTTATGGGGCTGCTATTGGGCAGCAATGGGGCACTTATGGGTCACATATTGGGCAAGTATGGGGCAGCTATGGGGCACTTATGGGGCACTTATTGGGCTGCTATGGGGCAGCTATGGGGCACTTATGGGCCAGCTATGGGGCGGGTATGAAGCACTTATGGGGCAATTATCACTGAATCACAGAATTATCAAGGTTGGAAAAGACCTAGAAGATCATCTAGTCCAACCATTACCAATACTTCCTGGCTAAATCATATTCCTCAGCACCACATCGAAGCATTTCTTGAACACTCCCATGGTCAGTGACTCCACCACCTCCCTGGGCAGTGCATTCCAATGCCTGACTACCCTTTCCAAAAAGTAATACTTCCTAATGTCCAGCCTGAATCTCCCCTGACACAGCATAAAACCATTCCCTCTAGTTCTATCACTGATTACACGAGAGAAGAGGCCAACCCCCAGCTCACTACAACCTCCCTTCAGGAAGTTATAGAGAGCTATAAGGTCTCCCCTGAGCCTCCTCTTCTCCAGGCTGAACGATCCTAGCTCCCTCAGCTGCTCCTCATAAGGCCTGTGCTCCAGATCCCTCACCAGCTTCGTAGCCCTCCTCTGAACACGTTCCAGGGCTGCAATGTCTTTCTTGCAGTGAGGGGCCCCAAACTGAACAGAGTACTCAAGGTGCGGCCGCACCAATGCCGAGTACAGGGGGGCAATTACCTCCCTGTTGCTGCTAGTAACACTGTTTTTGATGCAAGCCAGGATGCCGTTGGCCTTCTTGGCCACCCGGGCACACTGACGGCTCATGTTCAGCCGAGCATCAATCAATACCCCCAGGTCTGTTTCCTCAACACAGTCCTCCAGTCACTCTGCCCCAAGCCTGTAGCGCTGCCCAGGGTTGTTGTGGCCAAAGTGCAGAACTCGGCATTTGGTCTTGTTGAACCTCATCCCGTTGGCTTTGGCCCAGCTCTCCAGCCTATCCAGATCCCTCTGCAGGGCCTCTCTACCCTCAGGCAGATCGACACTCCCTGCCAATTTGGTGTCATCTGTGAACTTACTGAGGGTGCACTCAATGCCCCCATCCAAGTCATCAATAAAGATGTTGAAGAGGACAGGTCCCAGCACCGACCCCTGAAGAACACCACTCATGACTGGTCTCCAACTGGATTTAATTCCATTCACCACCACTCTCTGGGCCCGGCCCTCCAGCCAGCTCCTTACCCAGCTGAGAGTGTACTCATCCAAGCCACGGGCTGCCAGCTTTTGTAGGAGAACAGCATGGGAGACAGTGTCAAAGGCTTTGCTGAGGTCTAAGTAGAGCACATCAACAGCCTTTCCTTCATCTATTAGACGGGTCACAGGATCGTAGAATGAGATCAGATTGGACAAGCAGGACCGGCCCTTCACAATCCCATGCTGGCTAGGTCTGATCTCCTGGTCTTCCCACACCTGCCACATGATCTCCCTCAAGACTATCCGTTCCATTACCTTCCCTGGCATCGAGGTCAGGCTGACAGGCCTGTAGTTCCCCGGATCCTCCTTACAACCTTTCTTGTAAATGGGAGTCACGTTGGGAAGCCTCCAGTCTTCTGGGACCTCACCCATTAACAGGGAGTGCTGAAAGATAATGGAAAGCGGCTCAGCGATCACCTCCGCCAGCTCCTTTAGCACTCTTGGGTGAATCTCATCCGGACCCATGGACTTGTGGCAGTCCAGTTGGAGTAGTAATTCCCTGACCACTTCTTCAAGAATCACAGGGGGTTCAGTCTGCTCCCCAGCCGAGACTTCCAGGTCAGAGCGTGGGGAGCCCTGGGGATGACCGAGATGACTTTTAAAGACAGACGTAAAGAAGGCATTCAGAACATCTGCCTTTTCCTTATCCTCTGTGATCACATTCCCAGCCTTGTCCAGTAAAGAATGGAGATTCCCCTTTGTCCTCCTCTTACAGCTGATGTACTTGTAAAAGGGTTTCTTGTTTGTTTTTACCCCAGCGGCCAGCTTAGATTCAAGCTGGGCTTTTGCCTCTCTGACTTTCCCTCTACACAACTTACCAGCCTCTTTGTAGTCATTCTGAGTTGCTCTTCCCTCCTTCCACAGGCGGTAGATTCTCTTCTTCTTCTGCAACCTTAAGAACAGTTCCCTATTCATCCACGCCGGTCTTCTTCCCCACCGGCTCATTTTGCGGCTCAGGGGGACTGCCTGCTCCTGTGTCCTTAAGACTTCCTTCTTGAATAGCAACCAGCTCTCTTGGACCCCTTTGTTTGCTAAGACTGAATGCCAGGGGACTGCTCCTACTAGTCTCTTGAACAATTCAAAGTCCGCCCTCCGGAAGTCCAAGGTAGCAGTTTTACTATTCCCCCTCCAAGTTTCACCATGAATTGAGAAATTTATCATTTCATGGTCACTCTGTCCAAGGCAGCCCCCAGCCTCCACATCTCCCACCAGACATTCCCTGTTTGCAAACAGCAGGTCTAGCGGGGCATTTCCTCTTGTGGGTTCTCTGACCAGCTGCATCAGGAAGGCATCCTCTATGCACTCCAGAAACCTCCTAGAGGGCTTCTTCTGTGCCGTGCTATACTCCCAGCATATGACAGGGAAGATGAAGTCCCCAATAAGGACAAGGGCTGACAACTGTGCAGCTCGTGCCAGCTGCTTGTAGAATACCTCATCTGTCTCTTCATCCTGGTTTGGCGGTCTATAACAGACGCCCACCAGGATGTCTGCCTTGTCAGCCCTTCCTCTGATCTTTACCCATAGGGATTCAATGTTATCATCCCCAGTAACAATCTCGGTAGCATAAAAGAATTCCCTAACGTAGAGAGCCACACCACCACCCCTCCTTCCTTGCCTATCCTTCCTGAAGAGTTTGTAGCCATCCATTGCAGTGCTCCAGTCATGGGAGCAATCCCACCATGTTTCTGTTATGAAGTTCAGAGTTTCATTGGAACTGACTGCTTGTTCAGACTGGGCCCTTCTCTCAACCCACATCCTGCGATGATACACAGGGCCCATATGGGACATGAACTTCACACCGTCCTTGCACCCCATGTACAGCCTGGGATCTTCTGTCCCCGTGTCTTTCATTAAACATCATACAGACCTCCATCCCACTGCCCAGGAAGGGCCCTGAGCCAACATGAGAGACAGGATCTCCCTGCCAAGGGTCTGGGAATCAGGGCTTGTCCTGTTTGCTTCTGAAGACAAAGAAGGATTTTCTTAGCATCAGAGCCACCATGCCAGTGCCTTTGCCTGACTGGAGTCATGGCTTCCAATTATCTGCTCTAATTAGTGCCTTGGGAAGCTTACTTGCTAATGGCCCTCAGTGGGCCCATTAGTACTCCAAGAATCTTCACTGTTACTTTTGACTTTGTCTTGCTGAGTTCTTTGTGCAAACTTCTCTCTGCACTGGAGTTTGATGGACTCAGCACCAAATGCGCCCTGTGGCCCATTATTAACTAAAGAGCCTCTTGTGCCTTGTTCCTTCCTGTTATCTTCTTCAGGTTTTCAGAACTTGTTCAGCAAAACGGAGACAGCTTAATGAGCAAGAATCCAAAATGCAGTTATTGTCTATTTGTTTATAGTTTGTTTTATACAGGAAGTAAAAGAAGCACTTTGCAACTGATGTCAATCCAGGATGTCCCCAGTGAGTTCTATTCTGTTTCTGTGTGGAGAAAGTTCCTCCTCAATCTCCCCACCTCGCTTCTACTCTCATTGGCCCCATGGGACTTGCATCACTTTTCCTCACATCACTCTTCTCTTCTGCCATCACCCGCTCAGTGTTAAACCTACTTTGTACCAACTCCCACTGGCTTTCCACAGAGAACCAGCTGCACATGGAAAAAGAAAGAATTCTCTTTATTTATGTCCAACAAACAGAAGGAAAGGTGATGTAATTGAATGAACAGTAAAACACAGTGATCAACTGTATGCCGTGTCCAAGCTGCTTCTATTGAGGTTTATCTTTCATAGGGAATATTTGCACAAGAAATGATTTAGACACAGATAGGATGGGATAGACAGAATCACGGTGAAGGAGCTGACAACAGACTTTTGAGGAATGGAGCAAATTCCAGTAATCTCCCTGGGATAGATCAGCCAGGGAGTTGGGAGGTATCAACACTGAACAGGACTCGTGAGTATTTCTCACTTTGAGACGGGTTAACACATTCTTCTTGATTTCTCTTTGTCTTCAACTCTTTTTTTTCTCTTTTACTGACATTAATGAACAACTTACAGAATTCATGCTTTGTTTGAAGCATGAAAAATTAAAAGAGAGAAAGTGAAAGAAAAAAAGAAATAGAAATAGAAAAAGAAAAAGGAAAATGAAAAGGGAAAAAAAAGGATATGGAAAGGGAAAGGGAAAAGGTAAAGGAAAGAAAAAGGAGAAGAAAACGACATAGAAAAAGAAAAAGTAAGAGAAAAAGAAAAGATAAGAAGGGATAGATAGAATCACAGTGAAGGAGTTGACAACACAGTCCATCAGACTTTGGCAAGATGGAGCAAATTTGAGTCATCCCCCTAAATGTCAGAAATCAGACAGATAATTGGGAGGTATCTGGCTGAACAAAGAGCAAGGGGTGAGGAAATCTGGCAGGCTGTGGTAGGAGCATGTGTCTAAATGGCCTGCTGAAAACATGCCCTTAACGACAGCCATTTATTTAAGAGAGCTGGAGACACCTGGAGCATGAGGGACATCGAATAGACAGCAGGGAAGAGCAGCAGCGGGCGCCGGGCTATAGTCTCAGGGCATTGGCACTGACACCGCTGTCTGTGTCCCTGAACCTGAAGGCATTTGTGTCCAGCAAACACAGTTCTGGAAAGCATCGTAGTTTCAGAAAAAGAAAAAAAAAGAAAAAAAAGAAAAAAAAAGAAGACATCAAATCACCTCAAAGATACATATTTACAACTTAAAATGGAACAAGACTCATGAGGTTTTTTCATGTTGAGAATGGTTAACAAATTTTCATTGATTTCAATTTTTGTCTTTAATTCTTTGTCTCGATTTTATTGACATTAATGAATATCTTTAAAGCTTACGGACTCAAAATAAATAAATAAATAAATAAATAAATAAATAAATAGATAAAACGAGATCCATTTGCTTCTTGTACATGGCCTGATGCCCCTTTGACCTTCAGAGATCCCACCAGACTTTTGTTGACGGAGAGTATGTGATCCAGCAGAGAACCTCTCCTCTTTGGTTCCTCCATGGCTTGGTCAAGAATCTCCCATCTGTGCTCTGCACAAATCTTCTGGATGGCACATGCCCTGCTGTGCTGTCCCTGCAGCAGATACTGGAGTGAAAAAGGCTCCCAAAAGGGTCAATGGCCTGACAACATGAGACTACCATATGTCTGCAGAGGGCACCTTCCACTTGCTCTCCATGAAAAGAAGACAGGAACAGACACTGATGGTCTCCTCTGTTGGCCATTTCCCTTAGCTCTGACCTGTCTGCGCTTCCATCCTCAGGCAGATCTCAGTGCACTCTCACAGAGGGCAGTCGCCCTTCCTTGACTCCTCACCCAACCTTTGTTAAGACTCTGTACTCCCCTTGTGCTACAGTGAAGTTGTGGAAGCCATGTAACTGTGTCCCTGTGGTCCAAACAGGAGCTCAGGCCTGCAGCTCATCTGTGGTATCAGTGTGCAGAAGGTGAAACACAGACATTAGACGGATCGTGGGTCTTGGATTCGACGTAGCAACACGGACACTCCTAGGGCATGGCTTTGCTGAAGGCCCTGTGCTGCTCTTGCAGATGCGTGTGAATACACCAGACAGCCGGTGCTATCCCCTCTCTGGCCCTCAGCTGATGCCCAGGAAGGAGGTGTCTATCTCAGGGATTTCCCACACAGTTTACAAGCACTGGCACACATCAGGAGCAGCCCAGGCACCTTGGGCATCACCCAGTGTCTGTGTGTGAGCAGCTGCCTCCCAGCTGAAGGACCGAGGACTCAGAGCAGGAGCTCACATGCAGGCAACTCCTTGTGCACTTCTGAACTGAACCAGAGGAATCCCAGCTCCTGTGGTTCTGTGGGGAGCTGAATCTCATTTCAGCTCCAGGATTTCTGTCAAGGGATGAGATTCCTGCACTGCCTCAGCTGGATCACTGTCCTGCACAGGGAAAGTCCAAACCTCCCTGTCCTTGCCTGGGTGCCCTTTGTGCTTCATCAAACGAACTCTAGTAGCACTCGCTATATGTCTCCATCAGTCACTGACCACTGGACATGTGGTGGTTAATTGAGCGGATTTCAAAGCACAGTCATGATGCTGTTGTCTTTCAGGAGATGTTGACCTTGAGGACCCAGGGAAATGTGAGGGGAGATGAGTGGGAAGAATAAAAATGAGATCATCTGCTGTTGAGCTGGGCCACGCTCCTGGGACACAGGGAGCTCATAAAAGTGGATGGTGCTGTAGAGAGACAGCTATGCCCAGGAGCGTCTCTTGTGCACAGAGAGACACCCATTTGCTGTGTGGATAAAGAGAGGCCAGAGTGGGTGGGAACTAGTTCCCGCCCACACAACACAGAAGGTGTGAAAAGCTGTTCTGAGCACCTAGTTTGGAGGTAGTCAGTGTTTGAGGGCTGCCTGGACTACCCACTCAATAAGACAGCAGTGGGAGTGGAGGCTGCATCCTGTGTGAGCACGGGTCAGTGCTCTTGTCTTTTCTCAGGTAACTTGCTCTTCTGTTGACAGGACCTGATGCTAACACTTCAAACATGGTCCTTACCAGGAAACGGTCTTCCCGTGCAAAGACTGTGTCAACCCAAACAGAGGGTCTGCTCCAAGATGCGGCAGTTCAGGTCTCTGGCTGCCAGGAGTGCCTCAACCTGCTGCTGCCAGGAGAGGATGGGAAGGATGCAACTTGTGTGCGGTGTGAGCAGCTAGATGAGCTGCTCAGCCTTGTGGTGGAGCTTAGGGAGGAGGTAGTTAGACTGCGGACAATCAGAGAATCTGAACAGGAGAGGCTGAGGTCCATTAAGGACTGTGAAATTGAAATTGATGGGTGGTGCCAGGCCCTATCGGCCCTGGGATCCAGACACACAGCTGAGGCTCCCCAAGGAGCATATTGCCCCCGGTCGCCTTGCAAACAGGCGATAGAAAGGAGTGTGCAGATGGACTGTGCTCCTGCTGCACTGAGCCCTCAGTCCTCCCTTACCCCTACCAATACAAATGTAGGGGTAGGGGGTGTGGGACTGTCGGCAGAGCCTCTATCCTGCAGTTGCCAGTCAGACCGAAGTAGTCTGAGAGAAAAGGATGGGTGGAAACAGGTACCGGCAGCTCGGCGAAGTGGGAGTCCCCCCCCACGACCATGCTTGGCTCCCCAGGTGCCTCTGCAAAATAGGTTTGGGGCCCTGGAACCCGAGGGAGAGGTGAATGCCGATGTGGAAGCAGCCCCACCTGTGAGGGTGCCTCGGGGGAAGCGGACACACCCGCGCCTCAAAACTTCTTCCACAGGGAGGGATAGAAGGGTAGTCGTCATAGGCGACTCCCTTCTGCGAGGAATGGAAGGCCCTATATGCCGGCCTGACCCTACCCACAGGGAGGTGTGCTCCCTCCCCGGGGCACCGGTCAGGGACATTTCTGGGAGACTTCCCAGTCTGATCTGCCCTTCTGACTACTATCCCCTGCTGATAGTTCAGGCTGGCAGTGAAGAAGTTAGTTAAAAAAGCCTAAAGGCTATCAAAAATGATTTCAGAGGACTGGGGCGGGTAATCAAAGGAACAGGTGTGCAAGTGGTTATTGCATCTGTACCTTCAGTGGCAGGGAGGGATACTGAGTTGGGCCTAAAAACCCAGCTCTTAAACAAATGGTTAAAGAGTTGGTGCAGACATAGGAGTCTTGTTTTTTTTGATCATGGGGCAATTTATTCGGCTCCTGGCATGACAGCTGCAGACGGAAGCGGCCTGTCTCAAAGGGGTAAGAGGGTTCCAGGTGAGGAACTGTCAGGACTTATTGACAGGTGTTTAAACTAGGTAGGATGGGGGAAGGGGACATAACAAGGGTCACTGGGTCTGAGGCGGCAGTTCAGGTCTTAAAGCAGAACTCACTGGGTGCAGACAATGGAGTTAAAAGGCATGGAGAGGGGTGGAGAGATGCTGCCTCTCTCAAGTGCCTCTATACCGACACGCAAAGCATGGGGAATAAACAGGAAGAATTGGAGTTCTGCGTACAGTCACGTGGCCATGATCTCATTGCGATCACGGAGACGTGGTGGGACAGCTCGCATGACTGGAATGTTGTCATGGAGGGCTATGTGCATTTTAGAAAAGATCGGCTGGTAAGGCGGGGTGGTGGAGTTGCCCTTTACGTGAGAGAGCAGCTAGAATGTATTGAACTCCACCTGGGGGAGAGTAATGTAGAAGTTGAGAGCTTGTGGGTGAGAATCAAGGGCCAGGCTGGCAAAGGGGACACTGTTGTGGGTGTGTACTACAGGCCTCCTGATCAGGAGGAGGAGGTCAATGAGGCCTTCCATAAGCAACTGGAAGTAGCGGCACGCTCCCAGGCACTGGTGCTTATGGGGGATTTCAATTATCCAGATATTTTCTGGACAACCAACATGGCCAGGCATGCGCGGTCCAGACATTTCAGGGGATTGTCAGGGGATTGTCAGGGGAGATGAGTGGGAAGAATAAAAATGAGATCATCTGCTGTTGAGCTGGGCCACGCTCCTGGGACACAGGGAGCTCATAAAAGTGGATGGTGCTGTAGAGAGACAGCTGTGCCCAGGAGCAGCTCTTGTGCACAGCACAGCCTGCAGGTGACAGAAAGAGAGGAGAGAAATTGGAGAGAGCTTACAAGATATGTACTGTGTAAGTGGGCTGCGAGCTCTATGAAAGAGCATTACTCAAAGACCATGATACAGTAAGTCCCTTGCAGTAGACAATGCAGATGCTTTTAATAGAGGGTTATCTAAATGTGGGACAAACCATAACAGATCTGGCCGCAGGCACTGCATGTTTCTTTACAGTGGAAAAAGCCTTCTGCTCCAGCTGGGGGCTTCTGTGCTGGATTGTAAGAGCACAGCCCTGAGGGCTGCATGTCCCAGCATGGCTGCAGGCTGTGCAGCGGGGGCTGCAGGCAGGTGCCCGGGGCTGTCCTGCAGAGGAGGGTCCCTGCTGTGCCCCAGGGGCTGTGTGCCGGGTATGGGACTCTGCCGCCTGCCAGGCTCAGCACTCAGCCTGCCCGGGGAGCTGCCCAGGGCGCTGCGGGGAGACGGGTGGGGGGAAGGAGCCCCCCCGGCAGGGCTTGTGCTGCCACAGCTGCTGCCTGGGGCAGGGGATCACAGCTCCACTTCACAACAGAATGTTTGTGAACGCCCTTGGCAAGAGGAGAGCGAAGGCAGGTTTCCATTTTCTTTTCTGGGGTAAAAAGGATTGGAGTAAGAAACCTAAAAGGGGCTGTCAGAGATCTGAGAATTTTTCGTAAGTCATTTGCTTGTTTTGTGAACAGTCACACATGATGTGCTCTCAGTCTACCCCTTCTCTAAGAATGGAACCAATTGTAATAATCTTCATTTTCTGCAGGCATGAATAATTCACTGATCATAAAAACAGGCAGCATTTTCTAACTGAAACTGAATGCCACTGAACCTGGGGTAGGGGGCTCTAAGAGCACTTGGGGTAAAGATAAGACAAGAAACAGTAGGAAATATCCAGGGAGAAGGGATAAGAAAATAAGAGGAAGGTCAGAGCTCCATATGCTGCTTCTGCTTTAGGAATGCTAAAATACATGAAATTAAATGCAAGTAATGGTGCTAAATGTACACTGTTGTAAGAGAATAAAAACATTTCATAGTATAGCAGGAGGAGTGTCTCTGAGAATGGTCTGGACTTGTCATTATCTTCTGCACTCTGAGCAGGACTCCAAGCACAACAACAGCAGATGCCCAACAGCAGCTCCATCAGCGAATTCCTCCTGCTGCCGTTGGCAGACACGCGGCAGCTGCAGCTCCTGCACTTCTGGCTCTTCCTGGGCATCTACCTGACTGCCCTCCTGGGCAACGGCCTCATCAGCACAGCCGTAGCCTGCGACCGCCGCCTGCACACCCCCATGTACTTCTTCCTCCTCAACCTGGCCCTCCTCGACCTGGGCTGCATCTCGACCACTCTCCCCAAAGCCATGGCCAACGCCCTCTGGGACACCAGGGCCATCTCCTACACAGGATGTGCTGCACAGCTCTTTTTCTTTGTCCTCTTACTCTCAGCAGAGTATTCCCTTCTCACCATCATGTCCTATGACCGCTACGTTGCCATCTGCACGCTCCTGCACTACGGGACCTTGATGGACAGCAGAGCTTGTGCCACCATGGCAGCAGCTGCCTGGGGCACTGGGGTTCTCAATTCCCTGCTGCACACTGCCAGTACGTTTTCACTGCCTCTCTGCCAAGGCAATGTTGTCAACCAGTTTTTCTGTGAAATCCCCCAGATCCTCAAGCTCTCCTGCTCAGAATCAAATCTCAGGGAAGTTGTGTTTATCTCTTTTGGTGTGAGTTTAGGCTTTGGTTGCTTTGTTTTCATAGTGGTGTCCTATGTGCAGATCTTCCTTGCTGTGCTGAGGATGCCCTCTGAGCAGGGACGGCACAAAGCCTTCTCCACGTGCTTCACTCACCTGGCTGTGTTCTCCCTCTTTCTCAGCACTGGCTTTTTTGCCTACCTGAAACCCCGCTCCATTTCCTCCCCACTCCTGGATCTGACAGTGGCACTTCTGTACGCAGTGGTTCCTCCAACCTTGAACCCTGTTATCTACAGCATGAGGAACAGGGAGATCAAGCACGCTTTCAGGAAGGTGTTGCAATACGCACTATTCCAGTAGTGCAATACGCACATTCCATAAAATGCACAACTTCCTCATAGGATTCCCAGTGGTGGTTCTTCATGTTTTATGTATCTTTGGTTGTTTGATTATGTGAGATATAGGAATGTGCAAAAGAAAATAATGTTATTGAACTTACAAATAAAAATGAATTTAAATTCTTTCCTACCTAATTTCATTTTGTCACTTTAGGAGCTGATGTAAACATGTAACCAGATTCCCTGAATACGTTATAAGATATTTAAAAAGGTTTCAAAAAAGACATTTGCTTAGCTTTTCTTTTTTCCTACTTTGTCTGGATTTGGGGAGGTACAGCCACAGACAGCAGCTCAACGTTTTCATTTCTTATCTCTTTACACTGCCACAGTGCTCTCAAGTCCTCTCATTTGTGCAGGCTGAAGGTCTTCTGTGTCTCACAACAGTCCTGTTGTCTCTACAGCAGCACTCCATGACAGCAGTCAGTAGCCAGCAATATGAACGACTGCGTCAGTGCTGGTCTCCTTGCTGTCACTGCCATAACAAGAGGGCCCCTTCGGAGCAGGTCCAGAGAACTGGAGGCCTCTTCCAAATCTGGTTTAAGGAATGTACCTCAGGAGCTGCTCCCTGAGAAGACTTCAAGATATTCTGGTGCATTTCACTGACTGGCAGGGATAGTTTCAGAAGTCCCAAGGAGATCTGTAAGGGACTCAAGGCAGTGCTGAGGATTAGAATCTGTGGTTTAAGGTCAAGATAAAAAGAAAACGATTATAAATATGATAAATGCATATATACATATCTTATATATATAGTATATTTTCACATATATACAATATAGGCAGTGGCTAACATGTGCGTGTACTAATACATATACATATGATACATGGATGATAATAGTTTATATACATATCTGTTTGCAAGTCTGGGACCTGTTGCAGGGTTTTTAACAGCCTCAAGGTTCACTGTAGGAACTGGAGAGGCTGTTTTCCTACTGCAGGAGTTGGAGCAACTGCAGAGCTCATTGCCAGAGCTGAAATCACTGCAGGACCTGTGACTGAAGTTGGAGCAGCCACTGTGCTCATTGGAGGGGTTGGAAGGTTACAGGGCTGTACCTCCTGGCACAGTGCACCTCCCTTGGGAGGAATTTGCTTCATTTTCTTATAGCAATACTTGGAACAGCTACAGGACCAGTAGCAGGAGTGACTGCAGAGCTCATTATGAGGGGTGGAGTGACAGCGGGATCTCTCCAGAGCATGGAGCAAACGCAGGACATGTGGCAAAACCTTGGAGCTGCTGCACGGTCTGTGCCAAGAGTTGCAGAGGCTGCAGCACTGTCAGCATTTCCAGCTCTCTGGATCTGGCACACTGCAGTCATGTGTGTTTCTTGGGGGCTACCAGAGCCACAGCAGACCTTCCCCCAATATTCTACCAGTTTCTCAGGATCATGCGGTTGCCCAGAGATGAAGTTCCAAAGCCCTGGGGGTGCCCACCACTCCAGGCAGCTGCCCAGACCGTCCCACACCCCCTGCCATGCAGAGCCTTCTCACCTTGGGGCTGATCTCTCACTGATATTCCTGAATAATGTTTAACCTCAGTCCTAGAATTCTAGAATCACAAAGGTTGGAAAAGGCCTAAAAGATCATCCAGTCCAACTGTTCATCTATTACCAATAGCTCCCACTAAACCATGTCCCTCAATACAATAACCAGTCACTCCTTGAATACACCTGGGCTCCCAGAGAAGACGGTGTAAAATGTGTAATTTCTAATCATACCAACAATATTACTTCCAAAACCCAAAGATGACCACAGAGATGAATGTGCACAAAACTTCACTTTGTCAGCTGCCAATTTTATCATCATACAAAGCAAGGTCAAAGAGCATAGCAAAATAAATACCCTAATCCAGAATCCAGAGTTGACAAATAATGCAGCAGGGAAAACAAGCAGCAAGCAAGGAGCTGTGCAATGCAGCTTCATGAGAAGACTCAGCAGGCTCCACACATAGGGAAACTATCAGCATCATGGCCTGCAGTTCTCCAACTCCCACAAAGCCCTGTGTTAACTCGATCTGGACAAATGTGCTGTTATCTCAACCCTTGGAGACTCACATCTGGCACCAAAATGACGGTGGTTGTTGAACCCAACATGTGGCTCAGCAGCACACAGTGCTTGGAGCACTGCCCCATTCCTAATGGGATGGGGAAGAGAACTGGGAAAAAAAGTACAACTTGTGGGTTGTAACAAAGCAATTTACTAAGAGAGATAAAAGGAGAGGAGTTATAGTTATCACTATATATCTGTTGATATTGAATTGTATGTAACAGCGGATAAACAATCACTTGCTCAGCACCACCAGACAGATGCCCAGTTGGGCCCTGGGAAGAGAAAAGACTGAGATGGACTCCCACCCCTTTCAATACAATTTCTGCTTGCTGTCCGGTGATAGAGAACGTCCCTTTGGCCACTATCAGTCAGCTGTCCTCACTCTGTTCCCTCCCAGCTCCATGTGCCCTCTTCTGACCATGGCCTTGGCTCTGTACAACACTGCTTAGCAGCAACTGAAAACATCAGAGTGTTATCAATGGTTTTCTCCTAGAACTAAAACACTGCACCATAGCGGACAGTCTGAAGAAAACAATTCCATCCCAGCTGTAACTCACATACCTGCCTTTCCTCTTCCTCTTGTTCTTCCTGATCAGGAAGCAAGGAACAGAATCTGCCGCTCTCCTCTTTGTGACTTTTCCATCAGTTCTCAGCTGGCTCCTCTGCCATCCCCAGGCAGAGCTCAGTGCACTCTCACAAAGGGCAGCTGCCTTTCCTCATCTTCCTTGCCCATCCATCATGAAGTGTCAGTGAATAGTGAAAAGGTACCCCATAGTAGATGAAAAGGGAATACTTTGCTACAGAAAGGCAAATCATTTATTTGTGCAGTACTCGGTGCTGCTTTAAAAGCAGCCGTGGAGTTCCGAGACCAGCAGCTTGAGGCGGAAAACCAGACTATACAGTCGTTACAAGAAACAGTTAAAACAACCCAGGAACTCGTGAAAGCCTTGCAAAACCAAATTGGAAATCTAGAAGTACAATTGGAAAGAGAGAGACATAATTCGGCCTTGTTACAAATGGCTTTTAAGGAAATTTTAACATATAAAGATACGGGTGACACTGATATTCATGTTGCACCACAAGAAAAACTGTATCCTCAGGAAGAACTGAAAGAAGCAAAACAAAGTTTTGATAAGATTGAAACCCCAATAGCCCCTCTGCGCCCACTAATAAAAACAGAAGATACCTTTGATAATGGAGAGGACCTGGATCCTCAAATGAATGTTAAAGAAATTCCCTTTTCTGCCACTGAATTAGCAAAACTGAAAAAGGATTTTAGCCACTCTCCAAAGGAATCGGAAACAGAATATGTATGGAGAGTCAGTCTAACTGGTGGAGAAAAAATAATGTTAACCGAAAAGGAGGCTGAGGGTTATTGGGGGCCAGGAGTATTTTTGACTACTGGTAATAACCGTGTTCCCTGGTCCCTAACACAAAGGGCTGCTTACTGGGCTGGTGGTCTCAACCCTTTAGAAAGGGGAGACCCTCTTGCCATTAATGGGACAGCTGATCAATTGGTTGAAAGTGTTCAAAAGGCTGCTTGTCTCCAAATGATGTATGATAGAAAGCTGCAGCCACATCATGAATACCTATGATGATGCCTGTGGATCCTGAAAGGATGACTCCTTTAATTAGGGGGCTTCCAGAATCGCTGAAACCCATAGGTATACAACTACAGGGAAAAATACAAGCTATGCCTCAGGGAGAAAGAACCCGGCCAGCATTAGAAGGAACTGGCACCTCCGGCCATTTGCAGTCAGGGTACAATGTATGGACATGGGGGGAGGTTGCCCAAGAGTTGATTAATTATGAAAGGAAGTATGGGCCTGTGGCTTCTTCCAGTAAATCTGAGCCAGGGGAAGTAAGGCTCGCAGCAACCACCCTTGCTCCTAGGCCACCTAGCCCAAAGCTTAGTGGAACTGGAAGGGTCTCATTGCCAATAAGAACAGGTAGGAGAAATATTGATCATAAACGTAATCGTCTCTGGACACTGGACTGGCAAAAGGGTGTTCCATGAGATTTGATGAATGGATTACCCACAGTCAGGCTAGAGAAATTAGTTAACTTGTGGCCAGAACAAAAGCCCAAGGAAAGTTGATACTTTCGCCCCCTCCCCCAGATGAGAGGGAGGTGGGGGGGGGGGGGAGGGTAGAAAGCAGTGAAGGGTGGATGTGTTAGAAAGCTCGCAACAAAAGGAGAAGATAATTGTATTAACAAAGCCCCCGAAGGGCAAGTTGTCTTGCTTTATTTTACAGAAGATCCCCGTGGGACCTTCACGGAACAGAATGGCTTGTAGCTGATTTTAACCATTTGTGTTTTATGACAGAAAAATTGAAGATGTGATCATGCTAGAATACTGATATATCTCTTTATTACATATTTGGTTGCAATAGTATTATGTTTTTGTTTGCTGTAGTTGTGAGTTGTGATTGATATCAGTCTTTGGATCTGTTTAAACTTCACAATTGGGTTCAGTGTTTTTTTTTTTCAGGTCATCCTGGCTTTCTTGTACTTTTTGCACAGTGGTAATCATTCCTTTTGACCCCTTATTTCACCTCTTTTGGTCAAACTTGATGGTGATTTGCACGTAACTCCATGGTGTTTCCAAATTCCTAATGAATTGGGAAATGAGCAATGGAACCCATCTAATATATGTTAGATGTAGTCACAAAAGTGTAATTTATCATAAAATCCTTTGCACTGATGCTTTTCAGTGTCTCATCAGTCCAGGAGTTCCATTCAAAACATGGTTGTTGGAAAGTGTCTGAGTTTTTGACAAGAAACATGTATGTTTCTGGGATTACTGCCTATGATTTAAATTCTGGGGTATCCTACACTATGTTGTGACTATAACAGTTCTTAAACTTGCCAGACTAGTATTTATATCTCTCAGCAATTGAACTATTTTGGAAATGCTCAAGTGGAAAGTTCTTCTGACACAAAGATCCCTATTGTTTTACTTGTTTATTTATTGCTATTGGTCATTGTTAAATGTATGGTTGTTTTCAGTGTATGGCTGTTCCTTCTCACTTTCTACCTTTTATTCATTATGTAATATTTGTCTCACCCCTCCTGAAGAATCACTGAGAGGTGCCTGTGTCAAATTAAATGATTCCACCTGTTGTCTAAAGATTGATAATGGTAAAGTTAAACCAATTGCTGAAGGTATACAGAAAATAGGACATGTTCCTGTCCAAACTTGGAAAAGTCCAGACCTTGACCTTTTTTCCTGGCTTCCAGGTGGACTGTGTGTGAAACGCATCTTATTATATCTATTGTGTGTTGTTGCAACTTTCATGTTTGTTTTGTGTATGATATCACGTTTCATTGAACTTATCCAATGTGTTGTATTGTCCATGTATTTTGTAACCTCCTCAAGTGATGGAGAAGTTGAGCACATCAAGAGATCTTTTGTAATCATTGTATTAAACCACCCTCACCTTCCTTTTCCCTCATGCTTGCTATCTTTTTCTCACCATCCTGGATCAGCAGTGGTCCATTTTTTAAGCAAACTTTGAGTCATGGGGTGGTGTAAGAGGCCATGCTTTTTACATTACTGTCTCAAAGTTTGCTGAAATGAACAAGTTCAGGCAAGTCCTGGCCAAGGTTCCAGGACTCCCTTTGTCTGAGACACACAGGAACCAAGGTTCGAGAAATCCCTTTGTTCAAGAGATGGACAAGTCTGGGAGCTATAAGAGAGATAAGATGCTGATTAATGGCCCTAAAGTGGTCTTTTTGTGTGGGCCTATCTCAAGGAAGATGGCCATCTCCGAGGAATTCACATGACTCTGACCCGAGCCTTCCAGAAATGTCACGAAGGCTGGGAAGAAGTAGGATAAAAAGGGCACGGACTAACCCCGAATTTGGGTTTTCTGATACCAGATGCCTCACTATGGAAACAAGGAGGTTTTCTGTCATCAGATGCCTCTCTACATGAACGCCTGCATGCTGAAGAAGATGCCTGCATGCTGAAGAACCTTTTAGGTAACTGACCTCAGATTCCTCCACCGTTGTCCTACTGCTGCCTACTGTCTCTCCTGGGATTGCTGCTCGAGACTCTGCTCCGTGAGACCTCGCTGCCCGACACTCCGCTTCTTGAGACCACGGTACTGTGACCGCCTTCTGCGCTGCACCGATCTGCTGCTTGCGGCCTGCTACTCTGCTGCTGCTCTCCCCTACCAACATAACAACGTACTACGGGTCGCTGCTGCATCCAGGAGGTGACTATTCCCCGCTTTAACGTAATTCTTGCTCTTTTCTACCTTTTTCTATTGCCTACTTTCCCGTCCCCATCACCCTAATTTTGGTATCCGTCGCTCTCCCTTCCCCATCCCCTCAGTTGTCTATCACCTCTAATAAACTGGTCGGATCAACATTTGAATGCTCTTCTTCTTAATCTCACGCCGGGCATAACATATCAAAAGAACCTTTGCCTCACTCCTAAATTGGAGCGAGACAGGCCTTTATATGGGACCACATTCATCCCAATGACAATGAGAAGGCCGGCAAGCAACAAGGTAAGTGCAACCCATAAGTGTGACCCCATAGGGGCCAATGGGGACCCCAGACCAATAAGTGGGAAGACAGACCCATAAGTGGGACTCAAAACCCCATAATTATGATTCTAGCCCCATAAGTGTGACCCCATAGGGGCCAATGGGGACCCCTGGCCCCATAAGTGAGGCTCCAGACACATAAGTGAGGCTCCAGCCCCATAATTGTGACCCACAAGTGAGGCTCCAGCCCCGTAAGTGGGAACACAAACCCATAAGTGGGAACACAGACTCGTAAGCGGGTCCTCAGACCCATAAGTGTGACCCTAAAGACTTCAAGATGTCCCCACTCCCATAAGTGTGACCCATATGTGAGGCTCCAGCCCCATAACTGCATCCCCAGCCCCATAAAAGTGACCCTATAGGGGCCAATGGGGACCCCAAGCCTCATAAGTGTGAACACAGCCCCATAACTGAGACCCATAAGTGAGGCTCCAGCCCCATATCTGTGACCCCAAACACTAATGACGTCCCCATAAACCCTAATGGGGTCCCAATAAGTGTGACCCCAGCCCCATAAGTGGGTCCCTAGACCCATAAGTGGGTCACCAGACCCATAAGTGGGACCCATAACTGCATCCCCAGCCCCATAAGTGTGACCCGTAAATGCCTCCCCAGCCCCATAACTGCCTCCCCAGCCCCATAAGTGCATCCCCAGCCCCATAAGTGCCTCCCCAGCCCCATAACTGCATCCCCAACCCCATAACTGCATCCCCAGCCCCACAAGTGAGACCCCAAACCCCATAACTGCATCTCCAGCCCCATAAGTGTGACACCAGTGGGGACATTATGGGGGTCCCTGGTTGACATACCTGTACCCAGCCCCATAAGTGTGACCCGTAAGTGGTTCCCCAGCCCCATAGGTTCATCTCCAGCCCCTTAACTGCATCTCCAGCCCAATAACTGCATCCCTGATCCCATAAATTCTTCTCCAGCCCCATAAGTGGGAACACAGACACATATCTGAGTCCCCAGCCCCATAACTGCCTCCCCAGCCCCATAAGTGCATCCCCAGCCCCATAAGTGCCTCCCCAGCCCCATAACTGCATCCCCAACCCCATAACTGCATCCCCAGCCCCACAAGTGAGACCCCAAACCCCATAACTGCATCTCCAGCCCCATAAGTGTGACACCAGTGGGGACATTATGGGGTCCCTGGTTGACATACCTGTACCCAGCCCCATAAGTGTGACCCATAAGTGGTTCCCCCGCCCCATAGGTTCATCTCCAGCCCCTTAACTGCATCCCCAGCCCCATAACTGCATCCCCGATCCCATAAATGCTTCTCCAGCCCCATAAGTGGGAACACAGACCCATATCTGAGTCCCCAGCCCCATAACTGCATCCCCTGCCCCATAAGTGGGTCTTCAGCATCATCAAGGGGAAGAAAGCTGAATCTGCTGACAGTGCTGCAGCCTCTGCAACTCCTGGCACAGACCCTGCAGCAGCTCCAAGGTTTTGCTACACGTTCTGCAGTTACTCCACGCTCTGGACAGATCCCGCTGTCACTCCACCCCTCATAATGAGCTCTGCAGTCACTCCTGCTACAGGTCCTGTAGCTGTTCCATGTATTGCTATAAGAAAGTGAAACAAATGCCTCCCAGGTGAGGTGCACTGTGCCAGGAGGTTCAGCCCTGTGGTCACTCCAACCCCTCCAATGAGCCCAGTGGCTGCTCCAACATAATCACATGTCCTGTGGTGGTCCCAGCTCTGGCAATGAGCTCTGAGGTTGCTTCAACTCCTGCAAAAGCCTGAAAGTCAGTACAGCTCCTACAGTGAACCCTATGGCTGCTAAAACCCCTGCAACTAGTCCTGGACTTGCAAAAAGATAAACATAGGGCTTAATTCATATATCATTGCAACTGCATATGTTGTATATGTGTGAAAACATACTAAAGATATTATATATGTATAAATACATTTGTCATAAATATTATCTTTATCTTTTTATCTCAACTCATAAAATTTAAACCACAGCACTGCCCCAAGTCTCTTACTGATCTTCTTGGGACAATTCAATCTGATCTGGTCACGCACTGAAGAGCACCAGAAGATCTCGAGGTTTTCTCAGTGAGCAGCTCCTGTGGTATATTCCTAACACGAGCTTTGGAAGAGGCCTCCCTCCAGTTCTCTGGTCCTGCTCTAAAGGGGCCCTCTTGTTATGGCAGTGCCAGCAAGGAGACCAGCTCTGACAGACCTGTTCATATTGCCGGCTACTGACTGCAGCCCTGGAGTGCTGCTGTAGAGGCAACAGGACTGTCATGAGACACACAAGACCTTCAGGACTGCACAAATGAGAGGACTTGAGAGCACTGTGGTGGTGTAGAGATCAGAAATGAAAAGAGCACGTTGAGCTGCTGTCTGTGGCTGTACCTCCCCAAATCCAGACAAAGTAGGAAAAAAGAAAAGCTAAGTAAAAGTCTATTTTGAAACCTTTCTAGGTATATTTTAACATATTCGGGGAATCTGGATACATGTTTACATGAGCTCTTGGAGTGAAAAAAATGGAAATTAGGTAGGAAAAAAGTGTAATACAAATTTATTTATAAGTCCAATAACATTTTTTTGCACGTTGCGATATCTCACATAATCAAACAATCAAAGATGCATAAAACATAACGAACCATCACTGGGAATCGTATGAGGAAGTTGTGCATTTTATGGAAGCCGGAATAGAGCATATTGTAACACCTTCCTGAGAGCGTGCTTGATCTCCCTGTTCCTCATGCTGTAGATAACAGGGTTTAGTGTTGGAGGAGCCACTGCGTACAGAAGTGCCACTGTCAGATCCAGGAGTGGGGAGGAAATGGAGCGGGGTTTCAGGAAGGCAAAAAAGGCAGTGCTGAGAAAGAGGGAGAACACAGCCAGGTGAGGGAGGCACGTGGAGAAGGCTTTGTGCCGTCCCTGCTCAGAGGGCATCCTCAGCACAGCAAGGAAGATCTGCACATATGACAAAACTATGAAAACAAAGCAACCAAAGCCTAAACTCACACCAAGAAAGATAAACACAACTTCTCTGAGGTAGGAGTCTGAGCAGGAGAGCTTGAGGATTTGGGGGATTTCACAGAAAAACTGGTTGACAACATTGCCTTGGCAGAGAGGCAGTGAAAACGTACTGGCAGTGTGCAGCAGGGAATTGAGAACCCCAGTGCCCCAGGCAGCTGCTGCCATGGTGGCACAAGCTCTGCTGTCCATCAAGGTCCCATAGTGCAGGGGCTTGCAGATGGCAACGTAGCGGTCATAGGACATGATGGTGAGAAGGGACAACTCTGCTGAGAGGAAGAAGAGAAAGAAAAAGATCTGTGCAGCACATCCTGTGTAGGAGATGGCCCTGGTGTCCCAGAAGGCGTTGGCCATGGCTTTGGGGAGAGTGGTCGAGATGCAGCCCAGGTCGAGGAGGGCCAGGTTGAGGAGGAAGAAGTACATGGGGGTGTGCAGGCGGCTGTCGCAGGCTACGGCTGTGCTGATGAGGCCGTTGCCCAGGAGGGCAGCCAGGTAGATGCCCAGGAAGAGCCAGAAGTGCACGAGCTGCAGCTGCCGCGTGTCTGCCAACGGCAGCAGGAGGAACTCGCTGATGGAGCTGCAGTTGGGCATCTGCTGTTGTTGTGCTTGGAGTCCTGCTCAGAGTGCAGAAGATAATGACAAGTCCAGACCATTCTCAGAGACACTCCTCCTGCTATACTATGAAATGTTTTTATTCTCTTACAACAGTGTACATTTAGCACCATTACTTGCATTTAATTTCATGTATTTCAACATTCCTTAAGCAGAAGCAGCATATGGAGCTCTAACCTTTCTCTTATTTTCTTACCCCTTCTCCCTGAATATTTTCATCTGTTTCATGTCTCATATCTTTACCCCAAGTGCTCTTAGAGCCCTTTACCCCAGCTTCTGTGGCATTCAGTTTCAGTTAGAAAATGCTGCCTGTTTGTAGGATAAGTGATATATTCATGCCTACAGAAAATGATGATAATTCCATCCTTCGAGAAAGGGGAGACTGAAAGCACATCATGTGTGACTGTTCACAAAACAAGCAATTGATTGACGAAAAATTCTCAGAACTCTTATTGCCCCTTTTAGATTTCTGACTCCAAAGCTCTTTGCCTCAGAACAGGAAATGGAAACCCCCTGCCTTGGCTCTCCTCTTGCGAAGTGCCCTCACAAACATTCAGTTGTGCAGTGGAGCTGTGATCCCCTGCCCCAGGCAGCAGCTGTGGCAGCACAAGCCCTGCCGGGGGCTCCTTCCCCCCACCCGTCTCCCCGCAGCACCCTGGGCAGCTCCCCGGGCAGGCTGAGTGCTGAGCCTGGCAGGCGGCAGAGTCCCATACCCGGCACACAGCCCCTGGGGCACAGCAGGGACCCTGCTCTGCAGGACAGCCCTGGGCACCCGTCTCAGCTGGAGCAGAAGGCTTTTTCCACAGTAAAGAAACATGCAGTGCCTGCAGTCAGATCTCCTATGGGATGTCCCAGTTATAGTTATCCCTTAATTAAAAGCAGCTCATGGTCAGCTGTGAGACTTACCCTGTCATGGTCTGTGAGCAATGCTCCTGCAGTGAGCTCACAGCCCGCTCACACCACACACATCCTGCAAGCTCTCTCCAATTTCTCTCCTCTCCTTCTGTCACCTGCAGGCTGTGCTGTGCACAAGAGCTGCTCCTGGGCACAGCTGTCTCACTGCAGCTTTGCCCACTTTTATGAGCTCCCTGTGTCCCAGGAGCCTGGACAAGCAAGCAGCAGATTATGTCATTTTTATCCTTCCCACCCGTGTCCCCTGACACATCCCTGGGTCTTCATGGCCAACAGCTCCTGAAAGACAACAGCATCATGACTGTGCTTTGAAATCCACTCAATTAACCACCACATGTCCAGTGGTCAGTGACTGATTGGAGACAAATGGGGAGTGCTCCCAGAGTTCGTTTGATGAAACAATAAGGGCACCCAGACAAGGAAGGCGAGGTTTGTACTTTCTCTGTGCAGGACAGTGATCCAGCTGAGGCAGTGCAGGAGTCTCATCCGTTGACAGAAATCCTGGAGCTGAAATGGGATTCAGCTCCCTACACACCCACAGGAGCTGGGATTTCTCTGGTTCAGTTCAGAAGTGCACAAGGAGTTGCCTGCATGTGAGCTCCTGCTCTGAGTCCTCGGTCCTTCAGCTGGGAGGCAGCTGCTCACACACAGACACTGGGTGATGCCCAAGGTGCCTGGGCTGCTCCTGATGTGTGCCAGTGCTTGTAAACTGTGTGGGAAATCCCTGAGATAGACAGCTCCTTCCTGGGCTTCAGCTGAGGGCCAGAGAGGGGATAGCACCGGCTGTCTGGTGTATTCACACGCAGCTACAAGAGCAGTACAGGGCCATCAGCAAAGCCATGCCCATGGTGTGTCCGTGCTGTTACGTCACCTCCAAGACCCATGATCGGTCTAATGTTTGTGTGCCACCTTCTGCACACTGATACCATAGATGAGCTATCCAGTCAGGCTATGTCCAGTGATGCTTTTCAATTAGGATGTTTACTTCTGTGCTTTTACACTAATGCAAACACCAACACACAAGAAGCTCGAAATCTTGGTAGAGCTGCTGGCCTGAGCTCCTCTTTGGACCATGGGGACACAGTTTAATGGTTTCCACAACTGCACTGTAGCACAAGGGGGATACCGAGTCTTTAGGATGGATGGGTGAGGAGATAAAGAAGGGTGACTGCCCTCTGTGAGAGTGCACTGAGCTCTGCCTGGGGATGGAAGAGCAGACAGGTCAGAGCTTATGGAAATGGCCAACAGAGGAGACCATCAGTGTCTTTTCCTGTCTTCCTGATAAGGGACAGTCAATGGAAGGTGCCCTCTGCAGACAGATGGGAATCTGATGTTGTCTGTCCCTTGTCCCATTTGGTGGCCTTTGTCACTCCATTATCTGCGGCAGGGACAGCACAGCAGGGCATGTGGCATCCAGCAGATCCATGGAGAGCACAGATGGCAGCTTCTTGACCAAGCCATGGAGGAACCAAAGAGGAGAGGTGCTCTGCTGGATCTCATACTCTCCGGCATGGAAGGACTTGTGGGAACTGTGAATGTTAAAGGGGCATCAGGCCATGTGCAAGATGCAAATGTATCTCTTTTAATTAATTTATTTATTTTGAGGCTGTAAGCTTAATAGTTGATCATAAATGTCAATAAAACTGAAACAAAGAATTGAAGACAAAGATGGAAATCAATGAAAATGTGTTAACCCTTCTCAACATGAAAAATTCTCATGAGTCTTGTTCCATTTTAAGTTGTATGTATGAATCTTTGAGGTGATTTGATGTCTTTTTTTTTTCTTTCTTTCTTTTTTTTTCTTTTGCTGAAACTACAATGTTTTCCAGAACTGTGTTCGCTGGACACAAATGCCTTCAGGTTCAGAGACACAGACAGCGGTGCCAGTGCCAATGCCCTGTGACTATAGCCCGGTGCCCAGCACTACTCTTCCCTGCTGCCTATTTGATGTGTCTCATCCTCCAAGTGTTTTCAGCTCTCCTAAATAAATGGCCATGGTTAAGGGCATGTTTTCAGCAGGCCATTTGGGCACACACTACTCCCACTGCCCTCCAGATTTCTCCATCCCTTGCTCTTTGTTAAGTCAGATACCTCCCAATTATCTGTCCGATTTCTGACTTTCAGGGGGATTACTGGAATGTGTTCCATCTCCCCAAATTCTGAGAATCAGTGAGAATGTGTTAACCCGTCTCAATGTGTGAAATACTCAGAAGTCCTGATCAGTTTTAAGTTGATACCTCTCAACTACCTGGCTGATCTATCCCAGGGAGATTACTGGAATTTGCTCCATCTCCCAGAGTCTGATGGCATCTGTTGTCAACTACTTCACTGTGATTCAATCTATCCTATCCTGCCTCAGTATAAATCATTTCTTTTAAAAGTATTCCATATGAAAGACAAACTTCAATAGATGCAGCTTGAACATGGCATGCAGTTGATCAATGTGTTTTACTGTTCATTCAATTGCATCACCTTTCTTTCCATTTGCTGGCCAGATAAAAAAGAGAAATCTTTCCTTTTCCACGTGCAGCCGGTTCTCTGAGGAAGCCAGTGGAAGTTGGTGCAAAGCAGTTTTAACACTGAGCGGATGAATGCAGAGGAGAAGAGTGATGTGAAGAAAAGTGATGCAAGTCCCATAGGTCCATTGTGAGCAGAAATTGGGTGGGGAGGTTGAGAAGGACCTTTGTCAACACAGTAACAGTACAGAACTCATTGGGACATCCTAGATTGGTATCAGTTGCACAGTGCTGCTTTAAACCCAGCTATAAATAAAGAGACAATAAATTTATAATGGATTCTTTCTCTTTAAGCTCTCTCCAGATATCCCTCCTTTTTGCTGAACAAGTTCTGATAACCTGAAGAAGATAACAAGATGGCATAAGGCACAGGAGATTATTTAGGTTATAATGGGCCCCAGGGCGCATTTGATGCTGAGTTCATCAGCCTCCAGTGCAGAGAGAAGTTTGCACAGAGTGCTCAACAAGACAAAGTCAGAAGTAACAGTGAAGTTTCTTGGAGTATTAATGGGCCCACTGAGGAACATTAACAAGCAAGCTTCCCAAGGGACTTGTTAGAGAAGATAACTGGAAGCCATGACTAAAGGCAGGCAAAGGCACTGGCATGCTAAGAAACCTCTCCTTTGCCTTACGAAGCAGACAGGTCAAGCCCTGATTGCAAGACCAGTGGTAGAGAGATCCTGTATCTCATGTTGGCTCCTGGCATTTCCTGGGGAAATGGGTTGGAGGTCTGTATGATGTTAAATGAAAGACGTGGGGACAGAAGATCCCAGGCTCTACATGTGGTGCAAGGACGCTGTGAGGTTCATGTCTCATATGAGACCTATGTTTCATTGCAGGATGTGAGAAGGGATGTGAGAAGGGCCCAGTCTGAACAAGCAGTCAATCCCTGGGAAACTCTGAACTTCAGATCTCTCAGTTCCAGTGCCCTCCTTTGCACATTCTCCCAGAGTTTGAAGTCCTTTATGTTCTGCGGTGCCCAGAAGTGCACCTAGTGCTGCTAGTGAGGCAGTAGCAATGCAGAGCAGAGAGGGATGATCCTTTCCCTCACCCAGCTGGCAATAAGTTGCTTCATGCACTCCAGGGGACCGTTGTCTTTCCTGGCTGCCTTCGCACACTGCTGACTCACATTCAGTGTGATGCTGACCAGCGCCCCAATCCTTTCCAGTCAGACTCCTCTCCATTGTCCCATATCCAGTCAGTGTGTATGTCCAGCGTTGCCCCTACCCAGGTGCACAATCAGGCACTTGTTCTTGTTATACTTTATGCACTTGGTGCTTAGTACCAACTGGTACCCACTTCTCTGACTTGTCCACATCTCTCTGCAAGTCCTCTCCACCCTCAGTGGAGGCAACAGCACCTCCTCATCTGGTCTTATCAGCAAACTTGCTCAGAACGTCTTCTAGTCCTGCATTCAAGTCATCTGCATAAACATGAAAGGAAAGTGGCCCCCAAATGGAGCCCTGGGGACCCCGACAGTGACCATCTACCAGCCCGATGGAAAAAACTGACTATAATCCTTTGGGACTGACCTACTGGCCAACTGCTCACCCACCACAATGTGTTTCTGTCTAGTCATATGCAGAACATTCTGTCCAGAAGGTTGTTGTGAGAAACAGTATCAAAATCTCCACTGAAATCCTCAAGGATTACATCAACTGGCTTCCCTTGGTCAACTAAACGGATAACTGTGTCACAGAATGAGCTTAAATTAAACAGGACCTTCGCCTCACAAACTTGTGTTGGCTGCAACCAATGACAGAATTGTCCTTCAGCTGTTTTTCCATAACTCCCACCATCATTTTCTCCATAATTTTACCAGGCTCTGGACTGACAGGTCCATAATTGCCCATGTCATCTTTCTTGCTCTTCCTTACAACGAGACAACATTTGCCAGCTTCCTGTCAGCTGGCATGACCCTAGACTTCTTTAGATGCAATTGAAATGAGAGCCCAGAGCACACTAAAGTGTCATCATTGAAAGAAAATAGATGTGCCATAGCTTTGCAATGCCTTGAACTCCAGAGTATGCCACAAATGGAGTAGAGGGGAAGATTTGCCTCTTCAGTAGTGAACTCATTCTTTTGGTAAGCAGAATAACACTACCTGATACATGGGGACTGTGTCTCTGCTCTGCTCAGCTCACAGGGCAGCGGTCTGGCAGGGTGTTGCTCTCATGTCAGTGCAGGTAAACTCACTTTAACCCTTTTTCCTCTGTAAATGCTTCCTCTGTTTCTATGCTCAGATACACTTCCACATTCCCTCAAGTACACTTTCATAAATAATTAACAATTACACTTTCTTATACCATCAAAACAGTTTGTCAAACAGTACAGTTCTTCAGTTCACATAAACTCCCTTAATACAGTCTGTATTCTTCAGTTATAAACACTGTGCCACAGAACCAGCACTGATTGAACCACCTCCCTCACACACTTCCTTGCAAGCAGTACATAGTATTACATAAATGGGTTGACACTCATTGGTCGGGTGGAATGTACACCTCTCCTCAGGACCATCTTATTAATCTACAGAGTACAAACTCCTGTCTTCTTACATACAAGCAGAAAGTTCATATGAGTGGACAGACAACACAGTCTTTCACTTTGTCTGTGTCTGGCCATTTCCCTCACAGGAGGAAGGAAACATGGATCGGGACTCGGCACTCACCCTGCAACTGTTCTGGGTCTCACTCACACCACACTCACTCTGACATTTAGATCAAAAACCATGGTTTATTCATACTACACAATGCTGACAATGTTTTCTAGCTGGAATCTTAATAACACTCATACTCTGGTCGACCAGTTGCAAACAATGTTTTTCCCAGAGTCGTCTTGACACACGGTACCAAACACTTAAAGCAGATGATAATATTGAACATACAACCTATAAGCCCCGTGATTACACCTTGGAGAACCCAGGCTACCATTTGACAGGCTATCCACTATATCCCATACCCGTAGGAGAGACCAACCTAGGTCCCTCCTATTGTCAACTACCTGGGAGAGAGTATTTGTTCTTGTTTCCATTCATATGACATACAGTTCCCTTTCATAGGAACTCACCCAAGGAGTCTTCCTACCCCAGCTGGCAACCAAAGCCATGAGCTCACCTCCCTGGGAGCAGCACGTATGGCTGTAAACTGTGTAGGATGTCTCCTCAAGACATATGGGCTCCACTTACCATACACATACCTGGTCCACCTATGGGTGGTCCTTGTCTGTCCCTGCAGTGATCAGGTGAGGAAGGGAGTCCTTCAGAGAAATCTCAGGGTGCGCCAAAAGTGTCTCCCTCTCAGCTGGTCCTGCAGCGAACAGAGCTGGTCCCACCTGGGCCGCCAAATTGACTACAGGAATTGAACTCTATAACCTCTATAACTGATACAGTCTCCCATGACATACTTATACCAAAGTTGAGGAAGTATGGGATAGATGAGTGGACAGTGAAGTGGGTCGAGAGGGACCTGGGCGTCCTGGTGGACGACGCATTGGCCATGAGCCATCAGTGTGCCCTTGTAGCCAAAAAGGCCAATGGCATACTGGGGTGTATTAAAAAGAGCGTGTCTAGCAGATCGAAGGAGGTGATCCTCCCCCTCTACTCTGCCCTGGTGAGGCCTCATCTGGAATACTGTGTCCAGTTCTGGGCTCCCCAGTACAAAAAAGACAGGGATCTCTTGGAAAGAGTCCAGCGGAGGGCCACAAAGATGGTGAAGGGCCTGGAGCATCTCCCCTATGAGGAGAGACTTAGGGAACTGGGTCTGTTTAGCCTTGAGAAAAGAAGGCTGAGAGGGGACTTGATCCAGGTCTATAAATATTTGAGGTGAGGGGGGCAAAGAGGTGAGGCGAGACTATTCAGCAATGTGTGGAGACGGGACAAGGGGAAACAGACAGAAACTGGACCATAGAAAATTCTGCACTAATGTGTGCAATAACTTCTTTATGGTGAGAGTGACGGAGCACTGGAACAGGCTGCCCAGGGTGGTTGTGGAATCTCTTTCTCTGGAGATATTCAAGACCTGCCTGGATGCCGAGCTGTGCGACGTGGTGTAGGGAACCTGCTTTGGCAGGGGGACTGGACTCAGTGGTCTCTGGAGGTCCCTTCCAACCCCTACAATTCTGTGATTCTGTGAATATCATGGGGTGGTTTGGATGGGGAAAGACTACCCCTTTGAATGACCTTTTGTCAGGGCATGTCCTGGGATTCCTAGGATCCTCAAAATGCAGCACTGCTTCTGTCACTGAAAAATGGGGCCCTGTGTGGGACGGAGGGAGGGTCCATGAGTCCCTGGTCCACCTGACTGAGTATTTCCATGGTCTTAGCAAAGACATACTTACAACTTGAGAATGAGAGTTAGCTGCGTTCATGGTGGCATGGCCACTGCTGATGGCCTTGAACTGTCTGAACATAACTGAAGAGGCTCAGGGTGATGCAAATCAGCTATTGAATGATAGTGTTGAAAAACTGGAAAGACAGGTGGCAGTTTTGATGGGGAAAAAACCTAATTCAATCATTCTCCTATGGAAGATCAGGAACATCTCTCTGGAAGACCATGAGGACCCTGTACAGGGAATCTGTATAAAATGGACTCTGTAAATGAAGGCACTAATAGATCAGATTTTGAGGTTCCATTTGGACTAGATCTATTTGAGATCTGACTGATTGTAACCCAAAAATGAAAAAAAAAAAAAAAAAATGCAGGATAGGCTGGTGGGAGTGCCCTGACCAGTGTCCAACCCCCCAAACCCTGCTGCCCATAATACAGCAGCTGAACTGATGGATATAGTACAGTGGTTTAGACAGAAACCAAGAGAGCATGCCAGCATAGCTGCTCTGGTTATGGGACATGGAGGCAGAAAGCGCTGTGGTGAATGGACTGGAAATTTCAAAACTGACATCCATTACTACTCACCCTGCCCTCAGGCAAAGACTGTATGCTCTGTCCAACATAATGAGGATAGATGTGTGTCATATAACATGGCCAAATAAGAATGACATACCGTTAAATATCAGCCTGTGGTCCTCTATGGAGGACTAACAAAATTATATTAGAGAATTAGGCATGAAAGAGGCAATCTATGAAGATGATTTTGAGAGCCCAGTCAATAAATTTTTCATCAGGAACGAGGGATCTCATCCTACAGCCATCACCTTTACATCAGGATGGGTCTATGTTATCCATACTGAACCCCCCAGTGGCCCTCAGGTGCTGTAATACAACAGGCTGCCCAATTGATGGGGAGACAAGAGTGCCTACGGCCAGATGCAGGCTCTGAATGGTGGTGGAAAGGTCAGAGAACCATGTGCTGTCATGACTTAGGTGTCCAGCCCCTAAGGTAATCCAGTCTGGACCCATTAGGGTCTTGAGACAACAAATGTTTAAAGACCAGATTAGAGCAGGAGTTCAGTTTAAAAAGATCGATGGACAGCATAATCAGGAAAAAATATCTGTTAAACAGGCCCAAGCACTGAATATTTTCAGTCCAACCTTTTCAGCCAAACTAGATGTGAATGTAACTCAAGAAGGGTCTGGATGGGGGCTCTGGCAGAACCAGAGTTCTTTGTGAACCCCTATGAGGTTTTGGTCACAGGTTTGGCATGGAGCAGAATAAAGATACATCACAGCTGAAAAGCATTTATTGGCTACCTATTCTACACTACAGGTGGTAGAACCAGTAACTCAGATTTCTGAGGTTATCGTTAAACAACAAGGCCAGTCCAGGGGTGGGTAAAAGATCTAACACACATCTCTATGATGGGGGTGGCCCAATCACAAGCAGTGGTGCGCTCAGTTGTTCTGCTTGCCTGCTCCTCAAGGAGTTAGGAGAAATCTATGCCTGCTGCGTGTTCGAGTGCATGCGCAATGCCATGTGGAGGGCTTATCACAATAAAGATTGGCGGATTTGCTGCGTAGACCGGTCAGAACTCAGATCTGCGTTGTGCTTCCTGCGGCACCAAACGCCCAACAGTGGCAGTTCCGTGTATTGGCCAGCAGGTGGCAGCAGAGACCACGGAAAGAACGTCTGCGGGACAGACCCTGGGGATCCGTTCTCTTTTGATTATAGGGGAAGAACACAAAGATGGAAGAGGAGGGAAGGGGGAAAAAAAAAGAAAAAAAGAAAAAAACAAACCACAGCAAACAAATAAAAACTTCTCCAAACGTAGCAAATGTGAATGTCTGTCAATAAATAAATGAGTAATTGAATTGATGTCCATTTCCCCTCCCCCCCGCCCCCCTCAACTTCCGAGATGAAAAAACACCTGGTATCAATTGGACAGATGCACACGGTGAAGCCAGGGATGGTCTGAAACGCAAAGCAGCTGAGCACCTTTTAGAAGAAAACAGAGTAGTAACAACTTCTGTACCTACATTCACCACTCTGAGATCCTGTCTGGGTCACCCAAGGCTTGTAAATAACCACTGGGTCGGTTCTGATGTCGAGTGATTTGTTGTCAGTTCTCTCATGGTTCTCCGGTCAGTTCTCCGGTGCCAGGATCTGCCACAGGGCATTCTGACCACGGGCATCATGTTTCTACGCTGCCGCCTGCATTTAACAGGCAATGGGACTGCCCAGCATGAGCAAGGCAGCACCTCTTTCACACCACCAGAATGTTTAAGGCTGTTGGGATTGTTGTTAGCGTCCTATTAACACTGAGGCTAGAGATACCCTTAGGGTTGACATTACTATTAGCATTACTTTGATGGTGCCCTATCTGGGTCATTTCCAGGGGATGTCTGGAGTAAGGCACAGTGTCAGGATAAAAAGAACAGACTCTGTTACTTTATAAACGTGATAATAGAGAGAGTTCATTGAAAAAATACAACTCTTAAATAATGCAAAGCATGCTTCTGATTGGACGCAGGTATCATCTGGGCTCTGATTAACATTACTTTTAAGGTAAAGATTATTGTTACCTTAATGATTGTTTTTTGGATTATGATCAGGGTTAAGGTTCCTTTTGCTACAAACTTCTAGTATCATTTTTGTTGTTACATTTGGAGTTAGAGACGATTTTAGAATCAGGGTAAGGGTTAGAATTAGAGTTACATTGCGGGTTAATGCTGTTATCTCTACAGCTCCTGTGAGGGTTGGGGTCTGGGTCAGGTGTTTAAAAAATGAAATGAAAAAAGCATAAAAAAAATATATTGAAAGCTTCAGATTTCCTTAATCTTTGTGGGAATCATATAATGTGCAACTCAGATCTACCTCTTTGTGCAGTGACTGCCTGTAAATTTGCTAGAGCCTAATATAATATGGCCTTGTGCTTTCCGCTAACTCACCTTCATTTCATTTTCATTAAATTTGCTTGGTAGTCAGATTTTGGTGTGTGGATATTTTAAAACAATCTAACCGACATTGGGTAAAAATTAAAAATAATTTAAAAAAATCACGACAGCATCAGTTGTATCAATTTTTATAGATAAGATAAAGAAGAGCAGTTTCCCTTAGTTTTCTGTGCCTCTTTATTTTCTTACCTTCTCCCCTTGTGTGAGAAACTCTCAAAGTCAAAGATTTCTAGTTAGGCAAAGATGGCAGCGATAGCAGCAGTGCTTATTCATTATTGTAATACTGTGCACACATCCCCTGTTGGCAAGGGAGAAATTGCACACCAGTCAGTGAAATCAATTCTGTTCTATGCCCTAAACCCAATGCAGGTGATGCTCTCATGGCTCTCATTGGTTGAGCATCTCAGGCTCACAGACTCCTTAAGACTGTTGCTGGGCTGCTCCTGATGTGTGCCAGTGCTTATAAACCATGTGGGAAATCCCTGAGATAGACAGCTCCTTCCTGGGCATGAACTGAGGGCCAGAGAGGGGATAGCACCGGCTGTCTGGTGAATTCACATGCAGCTGCAAGTGCAGCACAGGGCTTTCAGCAAAGCCATGCCCATGGTGTGTCCGTGCTGCTACGACAGCTCCAAGACCCACGATAGGTCTAATGCCTGTGTGCCACCTTCTGCACACTGATACCATAGATGAGCTCTCCAGTCCAGCTATGTCCAGTGATGCTTTCCAGTGAGGATGTTTGCTCCTGTATTTTTGCACTAATGCAAACACCAACGCACAAGAAGCTAGAAATCTTGGTAGAGCTGCAGTCCTGAGCTCCTGTTTGGACCACGGTTACACAGTTGAATGGCTTCCACAACTGCACTGTAGCACAAAGGGGACACAGAGACTTTAGGATAGATGGGCGAGAAGACAAGGAAGAGTGACTGCCCTCTGTGAGAGTGCACTGAGCTCTGCCTGGGGATGGCAGAGCAGCCAGGTCAGAGCTAATGGAAATGGCCAACAGAGGAGATCAATAGTGTCTGTTCCTGGCTTCCTGATCAGGGAGAGCAAGTGGAAGGTGCCCTCTGCAGACAGATGGGAGTCTCATGTTGTCTGGCCATTGTCCCCTTTGGGAGCATTTTGCACTCCAGTAAGTGCTGCAGGGACAGCACAGCAGGGCATGTGGCATCCAGCAGATCCATGGAGAGCACAGATGGCAGCTTCTTGACCAAGCCATAGAGGAACCAAAGAAGAGAGGTGCTCTGCTGGATCTCATACTCTCCAGCATGGAAGGTCTGGTGGGAATTGTGAAGGTGAGAGGGGCATCAGGCCACGTGCAAAAGACAAATGGATCTCTATTTATTTATTTATTTATTTATTTATTTATTTATTTATTTATTTATTTAATATTTATTTTGAGGCTGTAAGCTTAAAAGATGAGCATATATGTCAATAAAACTGAAACAAAGAATTGAAGACAAAGATAGAAATCGATGAAAATGTGTTAACCCTTTTCAACATGAGAAATTCTCATGAGTCTTGTTCCATTTTTAGTTGTAAATATGAGTCTTTGTAGGGATTTTGTGTCTTTTTTTTTTTTTTTTTTTTTTTTTCCTTTAATTCAGATGCTTTCAGGTACAGAGACACAGATAGCAATGCCAGTGTGTCACGGGTTACTTAGATTTACCTATGCCCGTGACAGGGGAAGCCACCCCACGGCCCCCCCCCCAGGGCCCGGAAAGGAGGGGGAAAAGGGGAGTGGGATAAAACAGTGACAATCTAAGGAGGAAAAACTTATTTTACTAAATATGATATCGAAATACAAGATAACACAATATAATATAATTAAGGCTAACAAATCGAACGAAACAGAGAGAGAGAGTCTCCGAAAACCGAGAGGCCTACTGTGAACTCTAGGCGACACGGCTGGAACGCTTCCCACTCTCCGAGAAGTTCGAGAGAAGAAGGAGGGCACTCCAGCCTGGGAACGAGATTATACAGCGTCCTGGTCCAGTGACTTATTGTTACTCCTGTTGTTCTCTGGGATATGTAGTCTTCTTCTGTGGACTGCACATTCAACAGAAGTATCCATACTTGACATGATGTTATGATGTGGAATACTGATAGCAAAATTACAAAATTACAAAACCATGACACAGTGCCATCATTGCCCTGTGACTAAATCCTGGCGCCCACCGCTGCTCTTCCCTGCTGCCTATTTGATCCCTCATCCTCCAGGTGTCTCCAGCTCTCCTAAATAAATGGTCGTGGTTAAAGGCATGTTTACAGCAGGCCATTTAGACACATGCTCCTGCCACAGCCTGCCAGATTTCCCCATCCCTTGCTCTTTGTTCAGTCAGATACCTCCCAATTATCTGTCTGATTTCTGACTTTTAGGGGGATGACTAAAATTTTCTCCATCTCGCCAAAGACTGATGGACTGTGTTGTCAACTCCTTCACTGTGATTCTATCTATCCCTTCCTATCTTTTCTTTTTCTCTTACTTTTTCTTTTTCTATGTCGTTTTCTTCTCCTTTTCCTTTTCCTTTTCCTTTTCCTTTTCCTTTTCCTTTTCCTTTTACTTTTCCTTTTCTTTTTCCTTTTTCTTTTCCTTTTCTTTTTCCTTTTCCCTTTCCATATGCTTTTTTTTTCCTTTTTCTATTTCTATTTCTTTTTTTTTCTCTTTCTTTCATTTTTTCATGCTTTAAAGAAAGCATGAATTCTGAAAGATGTTCATTAATGTCAGTAAAAGTGAAAAAAAGAGTTGAAGACAAAGATAGAAATCAAGAAGAAAGTGTTAATCCGTCTCAGTGTGTGAAATACTCACGAGTCCTGTTCAATTCTAAGTTGATACCTCCCAACTCCCTGGCTGATCTATCCAAGGGAGATTACTGAAATTTGCTCCATTCCTCAAAAGTCTGTTGTCAAATCCTTCACCGTGATTCTATCTATCCCATCCTATCTGTTTCTAACTCATTTCTTGTGCAAATATTCCCTATGAAAAATAAACCTCAATAGAAGCTGCTTGGACATGGCATGCAGTTGATCACTGTGTTTTACTGTTCATTCAATTGCATCACCTTTCCTTCTGTTTGTTGGCCGTAAATAAAGAGAATTCTTTCTTTTTCTGTGTGCAGCTGGTTCTCTGTGGAAAGCCAGTGGGAGTTGGTACAAAGGAGGTTTAACACTGAGCGGGTGACGGTAGAGGAGAAGAGTGATGTGAGGAAAAGTGATGCAAGTCTCATGGGGCCAGTGTGAGTAGGAGTGGGATGGGGAGGTTGAGGAGGAACTTTGTCAACACAGTAACAGTACAGAACTCATTGGGACATCCTGGATTGACATCAGTTGCAAAGTGCTTCTTTAACTTCTTGTATAAAACAAACTATAAATAAATAGACAATAAATGCATTTTGGATACTTGCTCTTTAAGCTCTCTCCATTTTGCTGAACACATTCTGAAAACCTGAAGAAGAGAACAGGAAGGTACAAGGCACAAGAGGCTCTTTAGGTTATAATGGGCCCCAGTGAGCATTTGGTGCTGAGTCCATCAACCTCCAGTGCAGAGAGAAGTTTGCACAAAGTGCTCAAGAAGACAAAGTCAGAAGTAACAGTGAAGATTCTTGGAGTACTAATGGTCCCACTGAGGGCCATTACCAAGTAAGCTTCCCAACAGACTAATTAGAGAAGATAACTGGAAGCCATGACTACAGGCAGGCAAAGGCACTGGCATGCTAAGAAACATCTCCTTTGCCTTACGAAGCAGACAGGTCAAGCCCCGATTGCAAGACCAGAAATAGGGAGATCCTGTCTCTCATGTTGGCTCCAGGTATTTCCTGGGGCAATGGGTTGGAGGTCTATATGATGTTAAGTGAAAGACATAGGAACGGAAGATCCCAGGCTCTGCATGTGGTGCAAGGATGCTGTTAAGTTCCTATCCCACATGTGCCCTGTGTCTCATTGCAGGATGTGGGATGTGAGAAGGGCCCAGTCTGAACAAGCAGTCAATCCCTGTGAAACTCTGAACTTCAGATCTCTCAGTTCCAGTGCCCTCCAGTGCACACTCTCCCATAGTTTTATGTCCTTTATGTTCTGCGGTGCCCAGAAGTGCACCCAAAGCTCCTGGTGATGCTATAGCAATGCAGAGCAGACAGGGACGACCCTTTCCCTCACCCAGCTGGCAATAAGTTGCTTCATGCACTTTAGGGGACTGTTGGCCTTCTTGGCTGGCTGGGCACACTGCTGACTCACTTAAAATTTTATGTTGAGCAGGACCCCCAATCCTTTTCAGTCAGACGTCTCTCATGTGTCCAATATTCAGTCAGTGTTTATGTCCAGGGTTGCCCATACCCAGGTGCACAATCAGGCACTTGTTCTTGTTATACTTTATGCACTTGGTGCTTAGTACCAACTGGTACCCACTTCTCTGACTTGTCCACATCTCTCTGCAAGTCCTCTCCACCCTCAGTGGAGGCAACAGCACCTCCTCATCTGGTCTTATCAGCAAACTTGCTCAGAACGTCTTCTAGTCCTGCATTCAAGTCATCTGCATAAACATGAAAGGAAAGTGGCCCTAAAATGGAACCCTGGGGAACTCTGGAAGTGACCATCTATCAGCCTGATTGAACCCACTGACTATAATCCTTTGGGACAGAACTACTGGCCAACTGCTCACCCACCACTGCTGGTGAACCTGAAAGGCAAAATGTCAGCGTGCTGGGACAAACAGACAAACACCAATATAGTTACATATAGCTGCATCAATTTATTGCCCAAAAAGCCATGATTTTAAAGGAGACAGACAAGGGTGTCCAAAAATCACACACGCTAATTGGAGGAAAGCTACTGCAATAACAACCCTATAACCCCCCTTCAAAGCCATGAGCCATTCATTCTTTTCCTAGAGATGTCCTTTGTTCTCATGCTGTTTATTCTTCTCCACAGCTGCTGCTCTGTGAACTCCTTATCTCAATCCATGGCTGCTGCTCTGTAAAATTCTTCTTGTATTACAACACACCACGTTCTGTTTCTGTCTAGCTGTATGCAGGAATTTCTGTCCAGAAGGGTGCTGAGAAATAGTATCAAAAGCTCTACTGAAATCCTCAAGGATTACATCAACTGCCTTCCCTTGTTCAGCTCAATGGATAAAGGTGTCATAAAAAGACCTGAAATTAAATGGGACCTTCCTCTCAGGATCTTGTGTTGTCTGTGACCTGTCCTTCAGTTGTTTTTCCATAACTCCCACCATCATTTTCTCCATAATTTTACCAGGCACTGGAGTGAGACTGACAGGTCCATAGTTGCCCGTGTCATCTTTCTTGATCTTCCTTACAATGTGACAACATTTGCCAGCTTCCTGTCAACAGGTATGACCCTAGATTTATTAGATGCCATTGAAATGCGAGCCCAGAGCATGCTAAAGTGTCATCAGTGCAAGAACGTAGATGTGCCATAGCTTTGCAATGCCTTGAAATCCAGACTATGCCACAGATGGAGCAGAGAGGAAAATCTGCCTCTTCTGTTCTGAGCTCATCCTTTTGATAAGCTGAATATCACTACGTACTCCATGGGGTCAGGTGCAAAAGACACAATGGGTGCCCTAAGCACGTGGCTGAGGTGGTATTTAGGATGGCCAAGAATACCTCCCTTCTGGCCCTCAGCTGATGCTCCAGAAGGAGGTGTCTATCTCATAGATTTTCCGTCACAGTTTACAAGCACTAGCACAAAACTAGGATCACCCAAGGCACCTTGGGCATCACTGAGAGACTGTGTACGAGCAGTGCAGTCCCTGTGGAATAAAAACCAAGGATTCAGATGAGGGACTCACACACAGATACCTCACTGTGCGCATCTGAACTCAGCTAGGTGAACTTGCAGTCCCCGTGGTTCTTTGAAAAACTGATCCCAATTCAGCCCCAGGGTTTCTGTCATGGTTTAATAATTTTGTAATTTTTGCTATCAGTATTCCACATCATAACATCATATAAAGCATGAATAATTTTACTGAATCTGCAACTTACAGAAGAAGACTACATCTCCCAGGGAACAACACGATAGGTCACGGGACCTGGACTCTATATTAACTCTGTCGCAGACTAGACTGACGTCTTTCAAGTTCTGGCGTTCAGGGGAGTGTGTGGGAGCCTTCAGCCGTTCGCCTAGATTCACAGTAGGCCTCTCGGTTACGGGACTCATTCTCTCTCCTATTTTGCTTGATTCGTTAGCTCAATTTTCAATTATATTGTATTATATTGTGTTATCCTGTATTTCGATATAGTATTTAGTAAATAAGTGTGCCTCCTTAGATTGTTGCCGCTGTTTTCTTTTCCTAATTAACTTTTTCCTTTCGGCCTAGGGCCCCTCCGGGTCCCACGGCCCCCTGTCACGGACGCAGGTGGATTTTTAGTTCAAACCGTGACAGATTTTGGTGGAGAATGCGGGCAAATTGAGTTGCTGTTTTTCTGTGTTCTGTTGCTCTTTTAGCTTTTAACAGAGCTACGAGTTTTTTTCCCTGTTAAGGAGCTATCTCGTGTTTGCGGTTCTTCACCTGCGAGCTTGACCTTGAAAGTCCAGGCGGACTGCCAATACTCCAGTATATTTTATAAACACTGCTGAGCTTTGTTTTCTTTTACTTTTTTCTCTCTATTGGAGGAAAAAAAAAAAAAAATGTTTTCTCTACTAAATTTGTTTTACCAGGGACTGTGTGCCATTGGTTCCTTTTTTGAGATGCTCCGAACATATTGGGTCATGTTTAAGCTAGCCACTTTTTCCTATGGAGCTATACAATTGTATAATGGATTGAAAGCATGGTTAGCAATGCTCACTTCGTATCTGCATACAGCTCCAGAGGGAGCAACTAATGCAACTAATTATACAGAAATGGTGATTTTTAAGCGTGCTCCTCTTTCTTTCTATGAATCTTTTATGCAGTTTTTGAATGATCAGTGGGCCACACTCTTAATCTCCCTGATCTTATTGTTGATTATTGTAATAATCTCACTCAGTATCTGGATTTATAACATCCGGAGGAAGTCTTCCCTAGAACCAGAGAATACTGAGTGGCAGGGAGTGTGGAGAGGCTTTGAAGAGATTCTCAAACGACAGACATCTTCAGTGTTCTGGAGCTTCACTCCTGAACACTTGAAGAATCCTGAGAGTTTGATTGCATATTTGAGGCAGGAATGTTGTGGCTCAGGCAGATCTCAGGAGGCACAAATGATTTTGGGCCTAGCTAATGCTTATCGGGCCTTATTCAATACCATTCCTGAGAGGGAAGTTTTTGAAGCTGAGAGAGAGAGTCTCAGGGCCGAGAAGGAGAATCTTAGAGCTGAGGCAGAAAAACTTTGGACTGAGAAGGTAGAGAGAGAAAAAGCTTTTGAAGCTGAGAGAAAAGATCTCCTGTACCAACAAGACTCAATCTGGTACGAGAAAGAGAATCTTAGAGCTGACGCAGAAAAACTTTGGGATGAGAAAAGCTCCCTGCAATCCCAACTCAACACTCTCCAGTCCGAGCACAGCGCCCTCCGGTCCGAGCACGAGACTCTCCAGTCCGAGCACGGCGCCCTCCGGTCCGAGCATGACACTCTCCAGACTGAGCGCGATGCCCTCCGGTCTGAGCACGACACTCTCCAGTCCGAGCACAGCGCCCTCCAGACCGAGCACAACACTCTCCAGTCCAAGTATGACGCCGTCCAGTCTGAGTGCGGCATCCTCCATGCCAAGCACGATGCCTTCCAACCCAACTGCGACACCCTCCAGTCCAAGCACAACCCTCTTCAGTCTGTGCATAACGCCCTCCGGTCCAAGCATAACGCTCTTCAAACTGAATACAATGCCCTCCAGACGGAGCACAATACTCTCCAGACTGAGCACAACGCTCTCCGGTCCGGGTACAATACTCTCCAGTCCAAGTATGACGCCCTCCAGTCTGAGTGCGGCACCCTCCAGCCTAAGCACGATGCCCTTCAACCCAATTGTGACACCCTCCAGACCGAGCACAACACTCTTCAGTCCGAGCATAATGCCCTCCAGTCCGAGCATAACGCTCTTCAGACCGAGCACAATGCCCTCCAGACCAAGCTCAACACTCTCCAGACTGAGCACACTGCCCTCCAGGCCGAGCATAACGTCCTCCGGTTCGGGTACAACACTCTCCAGTCCAACTACAACAGCCTCCAGACTGAGCTTGGTGCCGTCCAGTTTGAGCGGAACGCTCTCCGAGACCAGCTATGTGCCCTCCAGGGTGAGTTGAATGTATTTAACCAACTACCAGGGGCACATGTAGTCCAATTTGGCCAGCCACTGGGGGCGCATGTAGTCCAATTTGACCAGCCACCGGGGGAACATGTAGTCCAATTGGACCAACCATCGGGGACACCAGATACAATGTTGGTTGCCCCTGTAAGAGGGCGAAAGACAAAACAAGTTTCAACTCAGTTAGAGAAAATGCAGAAGGAGTTAGAAGAGCGGAGGGAGTTAGGAGAGCAGGACTCAGGAGACTCAGGGGACTCGGGAGAGCAGGGGGAGTCAGAAGACCAGAAGAAGTTGGAGGAGCAGAGGATGTTAGAGGGGTATAAGAAGATGATAGAGGAGCAGAAGATGTTAGAGGAGCAGAAGAAGTTAGAGGAGCAGAAGAAGTTAGAGGAGCAGAGAAAGTTAGGAGAGAGGAAAAAGAAGGAGGGTTACCTGGAGGAAATAACACAAGCATCAGGGTCAGGGTCAGAGTCAGAAGAGGAGCCAAAAGCTACTTTTTCTTTACGAGAATTTCTCAAGTCCAAACTTGTAGATGGGGCAGCCTCATCAACACAGTTGCCACCATCAACACCTGGGACTCTTGATAGAGCAAAAGGTGAGCAAAGTATTACGACCATTATTGATCGATCTTTTAAACTGAGTGAAATTCGAGATCTAAGAAAGGATTACACACGTCAGCCAAAAGAAAATATGGTCACTTGGTTACTTCGCTGCTGGGACAATGGTGCCAACAGTGCGTGGCTCGATGGCAGTGAAGCTCGCCAACTGGGTAGCATTTCCAGGGACTCACGTGTGGACAGAGGTATTGGCACATGCCAAAATCGGTCCTACACCCTCTGGAAGCGGATGTTGATAGCGGTAAGAGATAGATTCCCCTTTAAACGGGACTTGGAGCCTGAGAGAAAGAAATGGACTGATATAGAGAAAGTTATCCAATCTTTGAGAGAAAGTGCTCTGGTGGAAATGCTATACAGCCCCGAGTTCAATCGTAATGATCCAAACCAATTACATGATCCTGAAGCAGTCCGCGTTCCACGACAAATGTGGTGTGACTTTACAAAAGCAGCTCCTGAAAAGCATGCCAGTGCACTTGCATTAGTATATGGCAAAGGGGAAAGGAAACCCTTTGTGAATGAACTAATTGGCAGACTTCAGGAACTTGAATTATTTATAAGCGCTACAGAAGTTAATCTGTATACTTCAGCCATTGTCAAAATAGTGGAAAGATTAAACAAAATGGAGGGAACACAAAGTGATATTATTGACAAATTGGCTACTGTGCCTGATGTAGATGAATCCATGGTGGTACAAGATGATGGAAACCAGGATTTCCACGATTGCCTATTGAGAAAGCTAAACAACATGAGTTCCTCTCGACCTGTATCATCGAAAATCTCAACCATTAAAAAGAGACGTCCTCGTATTCAAGCAAATGACAATGATAAGTCACCTCGAATCAACGATGAGACTACACGTCTTGCCTTGTTGCTTTTCCTCTGTAGTCATGGGGAGGACATGAAGAAGTGGTGTAATTCATCCACTTCTGCACTTCAGGCACGAGTGGAAGAATTACAAGGTGAAACAACTACCAAGGTGAACTCTTCCAAGAAGGGGAGAGTTCCAGTTGCTGCAAGCCACCAAGGTAAACAACAGAGGGGCCCTGCCCCCAGCCAGGGGGGGGAAAGGGACAATAGAGTATACTGGACTGTGTGGATTAAGTGGCCTGGCACATCTCAACCACAGAAATATAAAGCCTTGGTGGACACTGGTGCACAATGCACCCTAATGCCCTCAAGTCACCAAGGGACACAACCAATATATATCCATGGAGTGACTGGGGGTTCCCAAGAATTGACTATGTTGGAGGCCGAAATAAGCCTCACTGGTAAAAACTGGCAAAAACACCCTATTGTGACTGGTCCAGAGGCTCCAAGTGTTTTGGGTATCGATTACCTTAGGACGGGATATTTTAAGGATCCCAAGGGGTATCGATGGGCCTTTGGGATAGCTGCTGTTAACACAAATGGTGTTTATCTGCTGTCAGCTTTACCTGATCTGTCAGATGATCCTTCTGCTGTGGGGTTGCTCCAGGTAAAAGACCAAGAGGTACCAATTGCCACCAGAGTGGTTCACAGACGGCAGTACCGCACCAATAGGGACTCATTGCTCCCCATTCACAAGCTAATTCGCCAATTAGAGAATCAGGGAGCAATTAGCAAAACTCACTCGCCTTTTAACAGCCCCATATGGCCAGTGCATAAAGCCAGTGAAGAATGGAGGTTGACGGTGGATTACCGTGGCCTAAATGAAATCACACCTCCATTGAATTCTGCTGTACCAGACATGCTAGAACTCCAGTATGAACTGGAGTCAAAAGAAGCTAGGTGGTATGCCACCATTGACATTGCTAATGCCTTCTTTTCCATCCCATTGGCTGCAAAATGAAGGCCAGAGTTTGCTTTTTCCTGTAGAGTTGTTCAGTATACCTGGAACCGTTTAACTCAAGGGTAGAAGCACAGCCCAACAATTTGCCATGGGATGATCCAAGCTGTCTTGGAACAGGGAAATGCTCCCGAACACTTGCAGTATATTGATGATATTGTCGTGTGGGGCCATACAGCAGCAGAGATATTCAAGAAAAGAAAACAGATAATCCAAAATCTTTTGCAAGCTGGTTTTGCCATTAAGCGCAGCAAGGTGAAGGGGTCTGCCCAGGAAATCCAGTTCTTAGGTGTAAAATGGCAAGATGGGCATTGACACATCCCAGCAGATGTGATTGAAAAAATCACTGCTATGTCTCCGCCCACCAACAAGACAGAGATCCAATCTTTTCTGGGAGTAGTGGGCTTTTGGAGAATGCATGTCCCAAACTACAGCCACATAGTGAGCCCCCACTATCAGGTAACACGGAAGAAGAATAATTTCTCATGGGGTCCTGAGCAGCAGCAGGCTTTTGAGCAGAGAAAACAAGAGATAGCCCGTGCCGTGGCCTTGGGGTCAGTACGGACAGGACAGGATGTAAAGAACATCCTCTACACTGCTGCTGGAGAGAAAGGTCCCACTTGGAGTTTGTGGCAAAGAGCTTTAGGAGAAACCCAAGGCCAACCCCTGGGACTTTGGAGTCGAGCATATAAAGGGTCTGAGGACTGCTACACTCCAACTGAGGAGATCTTAGCCATGTACGAGGGGGTTTGGGTGGCTTCTGAAGTAGTTGGGACACAGGTTCAGCTCCTTCTAGCACCTCGCTTGCCTGTGGCCCCCCTGTCACGGACACAGGTAGATTTTTGTTTAAACCGTGACAACTACCCAGAATGCAGCATAAGGAAATTTTTGCCTAGAACTCTGGAGGACTATTTGTAACTCAGAAAGGTCAGAGATAGAAAGTTCACACTGATTTCTAGGTCACCAGCCTCACCGTACATCAGCATTTTTGGTTTTTAAATGATACATAAAGTTCTCAATGGCACTGCTCTAGTCGGTAGTTCTTTCCCTTTCCGTGCAGCTTGCTCTGTGCATGGCTTGTGAACCGCTATTCAGGCCAGACAGCTGCAGCCCCAAAGACCTGCCATAAATGTACAAATTCTACCAGGATAATGTCTTGGTAGTGGAGAAACAGGATGCGCAGTCATATGGCTCTCACACATACCTTGTACAACCAGCTTAGCTCTGGACTGGGCATCACCAATGTCACAGGTGTACACGTCACTGTCACTTTTCTCCAGATTTTTTATGCACAGCTGCAGGTCTCGTCCTTTCTGTGCCCTCTTGTATTTCCTGCCAGGCCTGAGCTCAGCAATGCCTTTCCTCCATATGACGAAGGATGCAGCTTTCTCGCTCTGACATGTAAAAAGTGCACTTCCACTTTCTTCAATTTTCACATCTGAAAGTTCCTTGATAAAGTAATTAGGTTTTTCTGGAAGGAAAAAAAAAAAAGGATGAGGGTGTAGGACAAAGGGATCTGTTACCCCAACAAGTCCCAAGCATACAGAGGTGTCCTGAATCTCCTTTGCCCTCATTTCAGAATATCACATAGAGATGCAAAGAGTCTAAGAAGACCACAGAGTCCACCCATTTACATAGGTTTGATAATTCCAGTAGATATCTGGAAAGTTCAATACCATTATACATGCGCTGGTAGGATCTCATCTGATAAACTGCATATAGTTTTGATTACACATATTCAATAGAGACTAATTCAGATTGCCATCTTTTCTTGGCTCACTAACACCCAAGATCATAGAATCATAGAATGATCACAGAATCATAGAGTGGCCTGAGTAGAAAAGGACCTCAAAGAGCATCTAGTTTAAAACCCCCTCAAAGGGGTCACCAACCACCAGACCAGGCTGCCCAGATCCACATCACACTGGAGAATCATTCAGTTTCCAGATTATTTTAAGGAAAAGATTTTAATCCATCATATTTTCTGAAAACTAAGAATTGATCCTGCTCAAGGAAACAGAAGAGAAAAACATCACCCACAGGCTGCAGATATTTACCTCGACTTCTCTACATGCCATCCCCAGTGTGCTTTTCAACTCACCTTGCACAGTGACTCTGGCTTTTCTTATGGAGTCCTCTGTCTCACAGGGGTACTCCCCACTGTCCTTGGCAGTAGAGTCATGGATGATCAGAATGGCCCCAGTTCCCTCCTGCTGCAAGTCGTACTTCTGGCTTTTTCTGATTGCTTTGCCATCCTTGTACCACCTGATGTTCACATCAGGCTTCGACAGCTCACTGCTCAGGCTGATGTCTTATCCTCCAGCTGTTTTGTAACCTCAGTAGGTTTTTCTGAAAGAAAACATGCTTTTTGAGTAACATACACTTATGGTAGGATGCCTCTCTCAAAATACATGCATCTACATGCTGGAGATAAGTTAGAGAGGCACTTGCAACAGACGCCATCCTACAGCCAGCAGTAATCTGCAAAGTACAGACAATAGAATTCCAGGCAGCATTTATTCTCTCTTAAATCTACCCCATTGAGGATGATGAACCATGTCTGAAAACTGCCTCTCTCTTCTCTCCACTCATCACACTGGGAGCCTCGGATGATGCTCTCAGATGCACATGTTCTAGATAGGAGTTTGTTGTACAGCTAGATGATGTGAAGGCCATCCCTTCAGCTTATACTTAGAGGATATTTGCTCCCACAGTTCCCTCAACAGATCATTCCTGATTTACTGGTAATGGAACAAGCTGTAGTGAGATGACCATTGCCAACACTACCCCAGTGCTTTGGGTAGTTCTCACATTTGTGTAAAATGTTTCCTCCTTTTACTTATTTTTAAGAGAAATTCTCAGTGCTTCGAGGTTCAAGTAGAAGGTTGCTATTCACTTTAACCATATTATGAGTTAGCTCTCACAACAATCTTATCAGAAGACAGTTGAAGGAATCAGGCCCCAGAATCTCTCCCATCTCATTACCTTTCACAGACAGAGAGGCTTTGGAGGTTAGACCACGGGCAGTAAAAACGACTTCCTCAGTGTCAGTAGGAGTAACACTTTTGATAAGGAGAGTATATTTCCGACTCACGTTAGAAGCTTTAAATCGCCCACCACTTTCCACTCTGCTTCCATTCAGTGTCCAGTTGAACTCATCAATGCTTTCATGGGACGGAATGCATTCAAAAGTACAATCTTCTCCCTCCTGGATTTCAGTGTTTTTCAGCCGTTTGGTAATGCCAATATTCAGCTCTGGAAGATAAGAGATAGGTTAGTATGAGGTTTATATGGAGAAAAGGCATTTGTGACTGACATGAGTAGCAGTACTGGTGTTTTAACTCAGGATTTGCAGAACATGGCTGTGTTCCTTACTGATGTATTCTCTAAGACATTCTCCACTCAGAATTACCAGAAAGCTATAAAAAAAAAGAGACGTAAATCTCTTGGCTTTGCTCTGGAAGAACTACAAGGCGAGCAGCTCAGTCCATGGAGCAGAATGAAGATTCAATGAGCTACAGAGGGAACAACCTAACAGAGAGGACAACTCTAAGATGCTGCGTGAGAAAAAGGATTTTGCCTATGACAAGAAATTAACTGTTTCTATTAGCTCATTTGTTACCATCCTACACCTATTGGTGTTCAAACCATTTCTCCATTTTAGGGATGGTTTGAAAGGAAACATTTCCAGGACATTCTTGATGTGTTTGGTGATTTTCATGGCAAAATGAGATACATTTACATCAAAAGCAATGGGAATTTTCCAGACATCACTGCACTAAATTGCAGTAATACACTTCTATTGTAGAAACTATTAAGGCTCATGGGGGAATAGGTGTAAGACATAGTGACCACACTGAATGTGCTTTCAGCACTCCTTTACTTTCCACAGTACTTACCCTGAATGCCGACCTTTGACTTGGCAACATCAGTGCCAATATCACAGGTATAGAAACCTGCATCTGACATCTCGAGGTCATGGATAAGGGGACATAGGGTCTTCCCAGACTGTACCAGCTCATACTTGTTGCCAGAAGGGAGCACAACACCGTCCTTTTTCCACACTGGTTTGACCTTCTCTTTATAGAGACTTCGCATTCCAATTTAATCACACCCCGCTCCTCAACAAAAACATCATCCAAGGACTTCATGAAGACAGCAGGCTTCTCTGCAATTAAAAGGGCAAAACAGAACAATGTGATAAAGAAGTTGAGATATTTCCAGTTGCTTTCAGATTTTTGAAGAGGGATAAATAAATCTTTACCAGCACTGATGACACCAATATAGAACCTAAAGCGGTTTCATGTGTGTTGACTGAATGCACTTTATGGAATTCTGAACTAATCAGTAGGAGAATACAGGGAACAGGAGGGACAGCCTGCATTGCCTTGGGTGGGACTGATATCATATGAAGTAATTGGGATGCAGCTCTTCTAAAGCTGGAGAGCTGGCATTGCCCTCACATGGAGCAGAGCTCATACAGCAGGCCACAGGATTAAGAGGATAAGCTGCTGAACACTTTTGATTTTCCTGTTTTATTGACTCCTTTTATCTATCTTCTATTTCACACATCAGATGTTTATACTGGGGAAAAAACTTCCACCAAATGCAAAAGAAAGGAGAAAGAGGAAATCCTTCAAACTCTGAGCGTATAGAGTAAAAGAGCTTAATTGCTGGGGAGAGCAGATTAGAATCACAGTACCCTTAGAATTGGAAGAGACCCTTCAAGGCCATCTAGCCCAGCTCCCCTGCAATAAAAAGGGACATTCACAGCTAGATCAGGTTGCTCACAGCCTGGTCATTAGTCATCCCAGAGGCAAAACACACACTGAATGATCTCTCCCTGCAGTCATAAATCCTTAATTCCATAAATCACTGGAAGAAAGCCCCTCATGACTTTGGTGGCTATCTGAGCCCCAGAGAGGTGAGCTTTAGAAGCAGGATTGCTGCACAACAGAATGAACTGGAGCTCCTTAGCATCTCTTACATCCAGGAGGGGTGTGATCAGACCCACCTATCACCTTCAGGTGCGCTTTCTGATACCTTGTCTGACTTCACTGTCACTGTGCCAGCATCCTCAGGCTTAACCTGCTTCATTGTCAGTGTGCAGCAATTGCCAATGTTCTTGATGTCATTGTAATTGTTGGTGTAAAGGAGGTTGCCATTCAGGAACCATTCCACATCCTCGTCATCATGGGACAGCTCGCAGGAGAAGACAGCAGAGCTCTCTTCTTCAATTTCCACATTCTGCAGGTGCTTCCTTACTTCTACATTGCAGGCTGTGGGGAAACAAGGTGAACTGTTACCACTGTTACTATAAATCATACTGGGATGTGGTAGAATGGTTGGACTAGATGATCTTTGTGTAATCTTCTCAGTGAAGACTATACATTTATAAAGTTAGCAGGAGAGAACGGCAGAAATCAACCTCAAGAAGAGAAATCTGAGGTGAAATAGGACATAGAAGAGGTCACCCTCCCTGCTCATATCTTCAGCTGTCAGCGTTGCCTCAGTCTCTGCAATTCCTGCCTTGCACTTGTACACACCAGCATCATCGGGCTTCAGCTTCAGAATCTTGAGCTCTGCTGAATGCTTATCCCTCTTGATCTTGTACTTCTCAGAGGGTTCGATGGGTGTGTGGCCCTTGAACCATTTCAAAACCTTTGGAGAAGGCCTGAAGTCACAGGACAGGATGACAGAATGACGTTCCAAAGCTGTCTTGTCCTCCAACTTCCTGGTGATTTCTATATGGTAATCTGCAAAGCAGGGGTGGAAGAGAAGAAAGGATGAGGACAATTGGAAGAAGAGGAAAGTCTCTTGCGTGTATTCCATTCCAATTAATGTCATGTTCACAATGGTTTTTTGAACCACTCCAAAGATAAAACAAATGATTGTCTATAGGGAATGCCATTGACTACATTTCTATAAAGTAATACTGTATATTATCTACCAAATGCAAGTTCCAGCTCTTGTTCTGTGCTAATTAAATTGCTCCCATTTGTTGAGGCTTTTATTCAAATAAGAGTGAGTTGAAAATATAACAAGTACTTTAGGGTGTGAATGGAGACTCTTACGCTGGGGACAACAGCAGATAAAAAGCCGGGAAGTTTCTTTCAGGTGAAATCAATGACAAACTGCATCAAATTTAGGTGCTACCAAACTTAAACTTGTCTACTTCAGAAATACAATTAATTTCACCTGATTTGACTTCTTTGGTATAGCCAAGGACAAAACCTCAGCTCTGTAGATCTGAATAGTAAGCACATCACAGCTATTCAAACACATCTTTTACTGAGATGCAGCTATCTCATTTAGTGCCCAACGACTTTGAACTGGAAATGGAGCAGACCCTCCAGACACACACAAAATATTTCAAAGACCCCAGTGAAGGAAGACTGTACGTTAATTAATTCTTCATCTTCATGATGTAAACCAAGCCAGGATATGTTACCTCTGACAAGCAGATTGGCTGTGGATTTTGATTTGCCAATTGAGAACTGAATGGTGCTTGTCATATCAGTGGTGGTTATCGCTATGGCAAGCTGGTGGATGGTGCCTTCTTGCTGCATAATCAAGTTTCTGCCAGCCTGTAAGACTTCCCCACGTAGATACCACTTGGGAGGTTTCACAGAAGGAATGGATATCTCGCATTCAAACTTGGCTTTTTCAGGCTCAGTCACATCCTCATCACACAGCTCCTTTACTAGACTAATGGATTGCTATTTAAGAAGGATGGAACAAGAGAAAGCAGAGATGTAGAAGGAATGTAAAAAACCCTTACATTATTACCCTACTTACTCACATCAGCATTACTGCACATGAACACTACACCTATCAGCTCAAAATGCCTTTAAAACATCATTAAAAAATAATATAAAGTAAGGAATGTTGTTAAGAAGTCACATGAACACTACACCTATCAGCTCAAAATGCCTTAAAACATCATTAAATAATATTATAAAGAAAGGAATGTTGTTAAGAAGTCAGACAATAAGACTGACAACCTGAAGAGAGCCCAGATCTTCTGATTCCCAGTCCAACATCCAAATCAAACCATGACCTTCCCATCCCAATATCAAACTCCTCACATTACAAAATGGAATAAAGGTTCAATGAAACACGGACATTGATAATTACTTTGGTTAAATACAGCAACTTAGCTCTGAACAACAAGTTTTCACCTAGTAAAGGTCTCTGTAGCTCAGATGTATTGACTCTACTTAGGAGAAATTCATTTTCCAGGATGTTCTTGCCCTTATAATGGTAAGAGTGGCAAAGCTGGGGACTGAACTCTTGAGTAGTGTGCTAACTCAAATGTCTCCCTTTTCTTTATCACACTTAACATCATATATATACCCTAACATTGTATATATTAAAAAAAAAACAAACAAAAACAACCCTGTGCTCTTTTCAAACAGACAGAGAAAATTAAGAAAAAGTCAAGCTATGTTTTTTATCCCTCAACGTTCAAACACAAATCTGAAGTTTAAAAGTAGAAAATCAACCTCGTAAGAAAATAATCTGTTCTACTTAGCAAAAGTAAAACCCAAAAGACAAGCTGGATATTTTGTGGGCAGAAAGGTAGGTAGGTAGGAGTTTTTATTTCTGTGAAAGGTCCTGGTGGCGTTCAACTTTTTTGACATTCTTGCAAATGATGTTAGCTGGTCCATGTCACTTGTTCCACCCTAACCTCAGTCCCAAAACAAAAGGGGAACTCCCTTCTGAACCTTCTTCACTTCATTTCAGATGTCCTTTCTGCTTGATCTCCAACCCACCCCCCACTCAGGAGAAAGATCCCCCTCTTACACCCTACCATCTTGCCGCATTCTGATGTTGTCATCAGCCTTCAGCTTGTTGTCATCTTTGTACCACTGGCTCTGAACCTCATCGTGTGAAATCTCAGACAAAAGATGCACTCCCATATTCATTCACTTCCACATCTTCCAGTGCTTTAACAATCTTGATATCTCCAGCTGTGAAACAGTAGAGATATATTTGTCAGGGTATTTCCAGAACTGAGTGCAGCATCTTTTCCTTACACATATTTGCATAGAAAATAAGTAGGATTATGTTTTATTCTAAACCATCATCCATTCCTGAGTCATTTCTCTCTTCAACACAGTCAATGCATTATTGCCCTTGAACTTAAAGATAGACTTACTAGCTACAATGGAGCTCCCTGCAAACAGTTTTCATGGAAACCAGAATCTCATTTATTCCAAAATCTGTGAAGCAAAATTAAGGGTAGAAAAACAATGGAACTGAATGAATCTTTAGGGTCATTTAGTTCCAGTCCCCCTGCTATAGGCAGGGACACCTCCCTCCACATTAACTCTTCTCCTCAGGGTCAAGGCTTTTCTCAAATCATTCTCCTCTAAGCCTGTGCCTGTGCTTGGCATTGCCCTGACCCAGGTGCAGGGCCTTGTACTTGGCCACACTCAAGTTCATGAGGCTGCCAAGGGCCCACCTCTCCAGCCTGTCCAAGTCCCTCTGGGTAGCATCCCTTCCCTCTAGCACATCAACAGCACCGCTCAGCTTGGTGTCATCTGTAGACTTGCTGAGGGTTCATTTGATTCCACTGTCCATGTTGCCTACAAAAATGTTAAATAATGTTAAAAAATGTTAAATAATGTTAAAAAATGTTAAATAATAATAATAATGTTAAATGTTAAATAAATAATAATGTTAAACGTTAAAAAATGTTAAATAATGTTAAAAAATGTTAAATAACACTGGTCCCAACACCACCCTCCACCTGGACACTGAGCTATTGACTGCAACTCTCTGAGTGTGACCATCCAGACAGTTCCCTATCCTGCAACTGGTCCATCCATCAAAACCATTTTTCTCCAGTTTGGTGACCAGGATGTCATGCAGGACGGGATCAAATGCTCTGCACAAGTCCAAGTAGATGATGTCAGTTGCTCTCCCATTATCCACTGATGTTGTTACTCCATCATGAAAGGCCACCAAGTTTGTCAGGCATGTCTTGACCTTGAGGAAGCCATATTGGTTACCACCATCACCTCATCTTTATTTTCCAAACTATGCCAAGGAGAACTAGACAGAACTCTACAATGTCGTGTCACTACAAACCTGTCTGAATCATTGGCTTCTCTGCATGCTCATCACTAGTCTCTCCTTAGCTTGTGTGCCCACAATGTATGGGGAATGTCAGCCACAAATCTTACCTAGGGGACATCTTTGCTTCAAAATCCCTTGAACATCACACAATCCCTTTTAACTCTCCAGGTCTGCACTTCTTTATGTCAGAATCAGACCATATTTCTGTGCTGCTATTTCCCTTTCCTTCTGAAGGGCCTGGATACAACTTGGATTAACCTCAGGAGCAGAGTTCCTGCATAAAACAGCCTGTACTGAAACAGCAACCCAGCCTGTTTGCAGACTGAGAGAGAAAATGAGAGTTCACCACCTCTGAATAATGAGACTTCTCTTATTTCCCTGGGAAGTAATGCCCACTTTTTTACTTTGACGGAGCTCCTTCCCATCCTAGAAGGGAAAATATCAAGTCAAATCTACATTAGTCCTTCCTTCTCTGCAATGGGCAAAGGCAGCCTTCAGATCTATGCTTAATTCACCCAATTCCCTAGAATTAATGGAACTGTACTTACTGGAACATATGCTGAAACTTAAGCACAGTGCAGTGTTTTCAACATGTAGGAATGGCTATAGAACATGCATAAATTCTGGCTGACATATGACAGCTTAAAGCACTGCAGAGGACTGTTAACAAGCCAGTTTGGACATCACCTTGAATAAATGACGTTATCCCCAAGTAAGGGAAGGAACAGCTGAGCACCGGGGAGGTACATAAAGGGCCAGAGCAAATTCTCACACTGTCAGGTGCAAAGAAAACTGAGATTTCACCCTAAAACCCAGTTCACAACAAGGCTACAAAATCCTGGCTGAGAATTTCTGAATGCTCACCAGTTGTTTCCAGCTTGAAGGTCATCTTCTGGCCAGCAGCCTCGCAGATGTATTCTCCAGCATCTTTCCTCCCCAGCTGCTCCACAACCAGACGCCGTGTTTTGCCCACAGATTCCAGTTTGAACTTTCTGGAGGAGGCAAGCAGTCTTCCATCCTTGTACCATTTTACTTCGCTTGGATCCTGTGCTACTTCACAGCTGAGGGAGGCACTTGCTGCCAGGGCAGCACTCACCTCTTTCTGCACCTGCTCCTGGTTTATAAACACAGGTTTTGGCTCTGAGGGAAGAAAAGAAAAAGTATTGACTGAGGGACTGAAATGAAACCATCTTGCAGGTCTGTATGTACAGGTTGGAACAGGTTTAGGTTACCACTTGTGCCCAAACTAATAGCCTTCACTAGAGAATATCAGCTCTTCTGTTGAAACAAAGTGTCTAATCTAGGCAAGAAAGAACCTAGGAACTGAAGGAACCAAGAGGGTCCTTGAACACCAGTCCCATGGTTGCAAGTCACTATGCAAACATATTGAACCCAAAAGAACATCTGTCCTGCAGGTAACCAAAATCTGAGTTCCTTTTACTTAAGACCCACTGTGAAACATCAAAACACATAAACATGCAATAGTCAAACCACTGGCTGCCTTTTCATGACCCAGAACAGTACTCCTGGCTTCCTGAACAGACTCCTCATGGCCTCTACCATTGCCACAACTGTGACTGTCAAAGGCACAAAGGAAATATGCTCACCAACGCAGTCCTTTGTTCTTTGTGTGTGATTTGCAGATATCTATCTTACTTTGAGCTCTGGCAATAGTCAGCTCTACCAGGTCTCTTACTGTGAGTAGCAGACTCACCTATCCAGATGCAGCCTCCAACATAAAGGCATAGTAAAAAGGCAGTGTACAACTAGGAGAAGTTCCTGCTTCTCCTGCCATGAAAGGCTGCACGTAGAACATGCACTCCAGCCTCACTGCACATACTTCTCTTAGTCAAATGTTTCAGTGAACAAGAATTACAGTTTGGGATCTCAGGCACAGGAGAGATTTGAATAATATCTTGAATATTGCTTCCATTGTACATATATCAGTAATTATTATTCTACAGACAGACTGAAACAGGTCTTTGTGCCATACTAAAACCAAATACTTTCTAAAAAGCCACTCACTCAAGTATAGGGAAAAAACCTCAGCAGAGACTACTGCAACTGGATCACTGTATAATAGAAACTAGATTTTACTTTACTGTTCTCTGCTGTATTTCATACAACACCTGTCTTACCTGTGACATCAATCTTGAAGGTGAGTTTCTGGCCAGCAGCCTCGCAGCTGTACTCCCCTGCATCTTTCTTCTCCACCTGGCTCACCACCAGCCAACGCTGTTTGCCCTCTGACTCAGCCTTGAACTTCCTGCTCGAGGTGATCAGTTTCCCCTCCTTGTACCACTTCATCTCCGTCTTCTCCTGGGCCACCTCGCAGCTCAGCGTGGCATTTTCTGTTGGTGCAGCCTTCACCTCCTTCTGCACCTTCTGCTTGTTGATAAAGGCATCCTCTGCTTCTGGAACTGGAAAACTTTGGGTAAAATATACATTAGATATGAACAACTTGTGACTGGAAGACATTAAAAGTTGCTTCTATGTTGTATTGGACCATTTCCTGGAGCAACACTGCTTCACAGTGTTTATCACACATTATAATGCATCCTCAGCACAGTCCCTATGGTCATCCCATCCCTCTGGGTAGTCTTTACTATCAGCTGGGACTCCTAATTTTCAGATTCCTTCGAATGAAGACAATGACAGATCTTCTTCTGTCTGTCTTTTTGATATTGCTCCACTCTACACTGGATATCAGCCAAGTACAGCTCAATTATGAAGACCTCAAAATCAGGAAACCATAGAAATTTAAGAGCAGAAAACCATCTTTTGACTCTACCCTATGGCAATGATATAGCCCTTAATATGGTGAATACTTGGCCTACATTAGATTTTGTAGCTCGGTTTTATGCACAAAGCATGGTTTTCTACTCTCAGCAACCCCTGATTCTTCAGAGAACTGGCTGAGGTCATCTCCTCTTAATACCTAACACATATAGAAGAAAGTGTTTAAAGCCCACCTTACCCTTTGTGTCAACAAATGGAGTTAGCATCAAAAAGATAGCAAGTGTAATTAGTTAGGCATACACACTTCAGTTAAGGTGATTCAATTAATCACCTTGCTAAGTGGGATCGCTTGATATGTTGAATCTTTTATTGATTACTTTAATGACTGCTTTATCTGGTTCTCCTTTTACCAACAACTGCTTGCTGAGAGCGTTCATGCTAGTTCCTATTTGAGGCGTGGGAGAACAGATAAACCCTAAATAAATGGGCTTCCATTTCTATTCCATGGTTTGCCCTACAAAAGGCTGTACAAGTGCAGAATATTTATGATGCACTTACATCACGGACTTCTCTAGTGCTAGCCAGCTTGTAACAGCAGAGCAATTTTGAATAAGCTTCCTATGCTTGTTTGGGTCCCAGGAAAGATCCCAGGGTCCTGATGTTGATACCAAGACAGAGGCTCCAAGCATGAATGCAGGACTAGCAGGTGTGAGGGGGATTGACATTGCCGTTTATTTGCAGTGGAGACATGGAAGACCACTCATTCAGATCATTCATGCAAGCATCTTCAGGCATACCCAGCTCAGGTGACCGGGAAGGCTCCTGCTCCCCAGCAGTCATGGCAAACCCTTCCATGACCTGTCCCCCATCTCCTTCCTCCCCGCTGTCACTCTGTGAAGCCTTCTGCTGCCATCCCTTTCCCTTCCTTCATGGCTTTCTCCTCTGCATGCTGTCTGAATTCTGAGTGGCAGCAGCTGCCCAGGAGGGTAAGTTCAGCTCAAGGTCCTGTGCTGCTGACCGTTGCAGTACGTGCAATCCCAGGATTCACACCACAGCTCTACCACCAGCACTGCAGTCCACTGAAGGCGAGGGAGCAGGGCAGCAAGCCAATGCAAGAATGCAGTTGATACACTCTACATTTGATCTCCCTGCTTGTATTGACTGCAGAAGCATCATTCTCTCCGCCCATCTTCAACAGCCCCTGTTCTGACTGATGATTTTCAGGGGAGGTTCAAGTTGGATGTTAAGAAAAACTTCTTCTGAAGAGGAATGGTGATGTGGTGGCACAGCTTTGCAGGGAGCTGGTGGGGTCACCATCCCTGGGAGTGTTCAATAACCATGGAGATGTGGCACTGAGGGACGTGGGCAGTGTGCATGGTGGGATGGGGTGAGGCAGAATGTGGGGATCTTTGTGGTCTTTTCCAACCGCAATGATTTGATGAAGATCAGAAGGGTTGCTTATTAGCAAGACAACAAACATGGCCTAGACCAACCAGGTGATACAAAACTTCTCACAAATGCAATGGAGCTTTGGCCCACTTCAAATAAGGATTTCAGCATGCACCACAAATACTGAGATAATGAGATGGCAGAATCAGCCCTCTTTTTACTCTAGTTTTCTATAGGTTTCCAGGGTGTGCAGCACTTGTTTCTTTTAAGCAAGAAGGTCTAATCTGCATCCCGTAATGCTCAACACTCAGCACCTAACATTCAACATGTCCTTAAAATGGGATTGTTCTGTGCTACCAGTGGAACCCTGGGGTAGAGGAACCCTGAAAAGCTTTCTGAGTGCAATGGTAAGAGGAGAAATTAAGACTCAGAAAGCCATTGCACTTTGGGAGAAGCTAGTAAGATGAGGATTTCTGTAGTGAAAGAGCCAACCACTCCAAGAGTACTCATAATCCCTCCTGACTTTCACACCACATCATTTTGCAGTGAGGGCTGGACTTGCACATCATGTTACAGTGGTACACATGAGAAATACAGCAACAGTAGCTAGGCAAGCACTCTCCACGTATGGCAGAGGAGGAGGTATTACATTACCCTGTGCAGCCATGAGCTCATCCGGTCTGAAAGAGAACAGAAAACCTTTGGTTTCTGAGGCAAACAGCTAATAATAGCCCTCAGCTAGCAAAATTCAAGCGTAAAAGCACTACATTTCTGGGTTTTCTCCCTACACCTCTGCAATAAGACGTGGGCTGGCTTTGGCTGCTGAGGATTAACTTGGTTGATTCCAGCTGTTGCCATAGTCTTTCTGTCATTGTTCATATTTCATTTTCTCTGACAGATACCTCCCAAATCTACCCTTTCTGTAATCCACTCTTTGCTGAAACTGCCAGTTTCCTGAGCCAAAAGCATGAGCTACACAACTCACGGAACAGATCCAAAGGCCCCAGAATCACATCCACGTGGTGTGGGAACAGTAAGAGCTGATAGTTTAGAGTCTACACCGCAGGCAGCAGCAAAACTGTCTACTACAGGAGCAGAGATATATTGCACACCAGGGACTGAAGGAGCAGAATGCCCCAAGATGGAGAGAGCAAAGACTGCAACCTTTACAAGGGAACAGAACGCAAGCTATGCCCTGCAAGGACACCAGGTCTGTGTGAGCAGAAAGGCAGTAGACTCCCAGTACAGTTGCTCCTCCACATAGCTGACCAAATGCCAAACCTTGACCAGGATTAAGCTCCAATGTGTTCACTGTCATAAGAAAGAAGAGGAGAAAACAGATTCCCTGTCCTGATCAGCTCAGAATACAAGACAAGAACTGTAAAGTTAACAGAGAACAAGCTGACTTACGAGCAAAAACCAGTAGAGTGCAGCTACAAATAAAACAGAAGACAAACCCTCGTCATCAGCCAGCTCACTAATGGTCACTCAGAATGCAGCTGATGTGCTCAAGGCTATGTGGAGTCTAAGTTAAAATTTACCGGATCTTGTGCAAAATATACTGACACCAGAGCAATCTCTACTGCAGCTGGAGTGAGAGATCTGCCTCCATGCTAAACTCTCAGACTAATGAGAAACGTACAATTAGAAAGGTATCAATGGATTCATGACTGGTCATTACATTTACAGAACATGGAACGAATGGTCGTCAACATGGGATTCAACAAACCAAAGGCAAGTGCAGTGCCTCTGACTAAAAGTTCTTAGGACACCAACAACCAAACCTCAGTGCAGCCACAGTAGAGATCTGTAACTACTACTGTTGAAATATCAACTGGTAGAGCAGTGTTGCACATTGTACAAATCACAGTTGGACATCCATGGACAGCTCATTATAAAAGTAGTCGTAGGGGAAGAGCTGGATGAAACACTGTTAAAAACAAATAATCATTTTAGCTGCACGTTTGTAAGCATTTCTTTTCATCCTCCCCAAAACAGTTTCATGGCAGAATCAAGAGGACACATTCACACAGACGTTTCCACAGCCAGACTATGGAATAATCAAAGAATATCAACCAAAATGTGTTTCCTACCAGTTACATGAATCCTGAAGGTGAGTTTCTGGCCAGCAGCCTCGCAGCTGTACTCCCCTGCACCTTTCTTCTCCACCTGGCTCACCACCAGCCGACGCTGTTTGCCCTCTGACTCCACCTTGAACTTCTTGCTCGAGGTGATCAGTTTCCACTCCTTGTACCACTTCACCTCCGTCTTCTCCTGGGCCACCTCGCAGCTCAGCGTGGCATTTTGAGTCAGTACAGCCTTCACCTCTTTTTGTACCTTGTCCTTGTTTGTAAACACGTCTTCTTTCTCTGCAGGGACATCACAACAGTCACACCGTTTTGCTGTAGTCTGCTGCAGAGCTAACTCCAGTTCCCCATTTTCACTATACTTGCCCTTCACAGGGACCATCATGATGCCTCATTAAGACAGGAAAATACTTTCCCCTCTATTTTGCCTTGGGAAATGATAGGCATATCATTTCATATCATTTCATATCATATCATATCATATCAGAAAGCTAAACATTTTGCAGTCTGATAGCAGATTTGGACATGAGATTTAGAACACCTGCATGCACTGCTGAACCTCCTCCCTTCTCTTTTTTTCTTCTCATGTCTCTCTACATTTCCAGTAAATCAGAAGGGAACGGCCCTCTAGAACAGGTTGCCCAAGGAGACAGTGGATGCTCCATCCCTGCAGGCATTCAAGGCCAGGCTGGATGTGGTTCTGGGCAGCCTGGGCTGCTGCTTGGCAACCCTGCACATAGTAAGAAGGGGGTTGGAACTGGATGAGCACTGTGGGCCTTTGCAACCCAGGCCATTTATGAGTCTGATTAGTGGCATTTTCCACCTAATTGTGTCATTCAAATTTTGTAACCAGATCTCTTCAAACACCTCCCCTTTTCTCACTCCTTGCATGCCTGGTGTGCTCTTGCACTGTAACCCTGCAGACACCAGATGACTACAAGAGCTGCACAAGTTATCCTCCTTGCCTATTGTTTGTTGCAGTAATTCATTCCTGGATGGAAAAGCACATGTAGAAAAGTGTAGCTATGACACTACATGACAAAGAAAGTCCTATAGCCAAAATGTTTTGCACCAGAGAGGCTGTAAGTTGATCCTCCAAATGCAAGACACACAAAATTAAGCATTCCTTTATCTCCAGGATTTCAAGCATTTTCTCACCTCTGACTTTCACTTGGAATGTTGTTTTGTCATCTTCTGTTTCACAGCTGTAGCTCCCTTGGTCATTCAGGGTCACATTTTTGACCATGAGCTTGCGGTGTGTCCCCTGGGAGATGATGGTTGTCCTCTGGTCCTGCTTCACCTCTGTTTGATCTTTCTTCCATACGACAGCTCCGCTTGCAGCTGACACCTCACACACCAGCTCCAGGTCTTCAGAAGGACTGACTGATATTTCTGGAGTCGTTTTGGGCTTCTTGACAGAATTAATGGCTTCATCTGAAGAAAAAAAGAGAAAGTGGTTTACATCCTGACTCAGGCTTATTCAGCACAGCATTAAGATACAGTTAGAGCTGATTGTAATGTCTCTGCTCATTACATTTGGGTGATCGAGTTTCACCTCTGGAGGTACTCACATACAAATGTGTGCTTGATTCTCCTGTGTAAGGAAAGAGTAAGTTCTATGCAGACAGTTCTTATTTCTTTTAATCAATTCTGTATTCTGCACATGTTCTTCTGAAGCTAAAATGAAGGCAGCTAAGTAACGTGTTTGCAATACATGAACAAACCTATTCAACACCTTGTCTCTAAGCTAACAAGCAGCGTTTGATGAGCACATCAGTATTTCATGCCCTTCATTCCATCCAGACAGAACCTGCCTGAGGAGCAAGCTGATGGCTGCCAGCTACAGGCAGACCTAGCTTAGTAATGCATTTCTTAGAGCAACAACTGTTGCTTTCATTCACTGAATATAACAAGGCCAATTGCTATGCCAGGCACATTTATGGCATCAGTGAACAAATAATTCGTTAAAAATTGTAATAGACAGGAGCCATCTATTCTTTTAAAACTAGGCGACCAAAGAACAACAGTCCCTCTAGAGTCAAGCTGTGAAGAACTAATAGCACCAATATATATCACATAGATAGATTACTTCCCTGCCCTAAGACCATCTTGTGACCATTTGGTGCTCCTAATTAAGCCCTCTTGATGGCATTTTGTCTGAGCCATGCGACATTTTGTGATAGGAGTTACTGCTAGTGTTCCCTTAACCCTACACCAAAGTAGGAGGTATCCGTTTGTCACGGGTTACTTAGATTTACCTATGCCCGTGACAGGGGAAGCCACCCCACGGCCCCCCCCTGGGGCCCGGAAAGGAGGGGGAAAAGGGGAGTGGGATAAAACAGTGACAATCTAAGGAGGAAAAACTTATTTTACTAAATATGATATCGAAATACAAGATAACACAATATAATATAATTAAGGCTAACAAATCGAACGAAACACAGAGAGAGAGAGAGTCTCCGAAAACCGAGAGGCCTACTGTGAACTCTAGGCGACACGGCTGGAACGCTTCCCACTTTCCGAGAAGTTCGAGAGAAGAAGGAGGGCACTCCAGCCTGGGAACGAGATTATATAGAGTCCTGGTCCCGTGACTTATTGTTACTCCCATTGTTCTCTGGGATATGTAGTCTTCTTCTGTGGACTGCACATTCAACAGAAGTATCCATACTTGACATGATGTTATGATGTGGAATACTGATGGCAAAATTACAAAATTACAAAACCATGACATTCCACCCCTTATTCTACATTATTACATCATGGTAAATATATATATATACATATATATACACGTATGTAAAATTGTGATAGCTAAATAGTAGAATTGCATGTAACATAACTAAATGTACAACTATAATAACTAAAATACACTACACATGCAAACATATATATAAAAATACATAAAATTATTGACTGCACTCCCCCAGCATCAAATTCCCTTGTGGCACACATTGAACATCCCCATCCTTCTGCATTACCCACCAAGTGCACCCAGGTCCCTGGGCAAAGACAGTTCCACGGATAGGTTTGCCCTTTCCAGAAGCTGGAAGGACCCAAACAGCTTTTCCCAACATGTTCTTTACATGTATAACAGGGACCTTATCTCCTTCTGCAGTGTGTAGGGGGCTAGATTGACTAGGACCATCACGATTGACAGATCCTCTAGTATTGACCAACCAAGTGGCTTCTGCCAGATTCTTCTCCCAGTGCTTAAATGTTCCACCACCCATTGCTTTCAACATAGTTTTCAACAACCCATTATATCGTTCAATTTTACCAGAAGCTGGTGCATGGTAGGGAATATGATAAATCCACTCAATGCCATGATCTTTGGCCCAAGTATTTATAAGAGAATTTTTGAAATGTGTCCCATTATCAGATTCAATTCTTTCTGGGGTGCCATGTCGCCACAGGACTTGTTTCTCAAGACCTAATATGGTGTTTCGAGCAGTTGCATGGGGTACTGCGTATGTTTCAAGCCACCCAGTGGTTGCCTCTACCATAGTGAGTACATAACACTTACCACTGCGAGATCGTGGCAAGGTGATATAATCAACCTGCCACGCCTCCCCATATTTATACTTTTGCCATCGCCCTTCCTCCCAGAGAGGTTTCATCCTTCTGGCTTGTTTAATTATGGCACATGTTTCACAATCATGAATAATCTGCGCAATAGCGTCCATGGTTAAGTCCACCCCTCGGTCTCTGGCCCACTTATATGTTGCGTCTCTTCCTTGATGGCCTGAGGTCTCATGAGCCCATCGAGCTAGAAATAATTCGCCCTTGTTCTGCCAATCCAAGTCGATTTGAGCCACCTCAATTCTAGCAGCTTTATCTACCTGATGGTTGTTTTGTTGTTCTTCAGTAGCCTGACTACTTTGGAAGCAGCCCGAACCCCCTCATACGCGGCTAAGATCTCCTTCTCAGTTGGAGTGTAGCACTCTTCAGACCCCTTATATGATCGACTCCAGAATCCCAGGGGTCGGCCTCGGGTCTCTCCTGAGGCTCTTTGCCACAAACTCCAAGTGGGGCCTTTCTCTCCAGCAGCAGTGTAGAGGATGTTCTTTACATCCTGTCCAGTCCGTACTGGCCCCAGGGCTACAGCATGGGCTATCTCTTGTTTAATCTGTTCAAAAGCCTGCTGCTGCTCAGGGCCCCATGCAAAATCATTCTTCTTCCGCGTTACCTGATAAAGGGGGCTTACAATGAGGCTGTAGTTTGGAATGTGCATCCTCCAAAAGCCCACTGCACCCAGGAAAGATTGTGTCTCTTTCTTGCTAGTTGGTGGAGACATGGCAGTGATTTTGTCGATCACATCTTCTGGGATGTGACGACGTCCATCCTGCCACTTTATACCTAAGAACTGAATTTCCTGGGCAGGTCCTTTTACTTTGCTTCGCTTAATAGCAAAGCCAGCTTGTAGAAGAATCCGGATTATCTGCTCTCTTTTTGTGAAAACTTCTTCTGCTGTATCGCCCCACACAACAATGTCATCAATGTACTGCAGGTGTTCAGGAGCACCACCCTGTTCCAGTACAGTTTGGACCAACCCATGGCAAATGTTTGGGCTGTGTTTTCACCCCTGGGGCAAACGGTTCCAAGTATACTGAATGCCCCTCCAGGTGAAGGCAAACTGTGGCTTTCATTCTGCGGCCAAAGGAATAGAGAAGAAGGCATTGGCAATGTCAATGGTGGCATACCATTTGGCTGCTTTTGACTCCAGCTCGTACTGGAGTTCCAACATGTCCGGCACAGCAGCGCTCAATGGGGGTGTGACCTCATTCAGGCCACGGTAGTCTACTGTCAGCCTCCATTCTCCACTGGCTTTACGCACTGGCCATATGGGACTGTTAAAAGGTGAGTGAGTTTTACTGATCACTCCCTGATTCTCCAACTGGCGAATCAAATCATGAATGGGGAGCAAGGAATCCCTGTTGGTGCGATACTGCCGTCTGTGCACTGTCTTTGTAGCAATCGGTACCTGCTGCTCTTTTACTCGTAGCAGCCCCACAACAGACGGGTCCTCTGACAAGCCAGGCAAAACAGACAGCTGCTTAATGTTGTCCATATCTACAGCAGCTATCCCAAAGGCCCATCGATACCCCTTAGGATCCTTGAAATGCCCTCTTCTGAGGTAATCAATACCCAGTATACATGGAGCCCCTGGGCCAGTCACAATAGGATGTTTTTGCCAGTCTTTGCCAGTGAGGCTTATTTCAGCCTCCAGCACAGTCAATTCTTGAGAGCCCCCAGTCACTCCAGAAATATGGATTGATTCTGTCCCTTCATGACTGGAGGGCATTAGGGTGCACTGTGCACCGGTATCCACCAGCGCCTTATATTCCTGTGGTTCTGATGTGCCAGGCCATCGAATCCACACAGTCCAATAAACTCTATTATCCCTTTCCCTCCCCTGACTGAGGGCAGGGCCCCTCTATTGGTTACCTGTGATGACTGGAGCAACTCCACTGGTGGTTGGTATGTCTAGTAGTTCTTTCACCCGTGCTTGTAGTGCAGAAGTGGGCTGATCATGCCACTTCCTCATGTCTTCTCCACGGTCACGTAGGTAGTGCCACATGGAAACACGCGGTGCAATCGTACTGTTGTTCTTTGCTCGAGCTGGGAAGCGTGTGCGTTTAACAGCTGAGACTTTTGATGATGCAGGTGGGGAGTAGGACTGGACTAGTTTGATCAGATCCTTCATTAGACCTGGTGGCCCGTACGAGGATTGACCTTCATCAGTTGTTTCTGATACTATTACGGGATCATTACAATTAGTTGATGGAAACAATTTCTTTCACATTTCATCTACTCGGTTTTCTAGCCGTGAGATGGCAGAAACTGAGGCATGCAGTTGGGGGAGCTGCTGATCGGTGGTTTGAAGCATTATAATCAGCTCAACAACTCGGGGCCATCTGTCCACGAATCCTTTAGATCCTGATACCAATGACTGTGCAATTCTCTCTGGTGCTGTACTTGTGATTTTCTGCCACATGTCAGGATCGGCCCTCACTCTCTCAGGGTCAAGTTCGCTTGGATCAGGGCTGTACAACATTTTCGCCATGGCCAATTCCCTCAGGCGCTGAATACCTTTTTGGACGGTATTCCAACTATCAAATTTAGGCTTCAAAGCATCCTTATAGGGGTACCTTTCTCTCACGGCTTCTAACAGCCGCAACCAGAGAGTGGCAGCTCCATCCGAACATCTGCTAATCCCTCTGTCGATACCTGCATCTTGGGCAATGCTTCCTAGTTGGCGAGCTTCATTACCATCTAGAGACAAGCTGTTGGCCCCGTTGTCCCAGCAGCGAAGCAACCAAGCAAGGATGCCTTCATCTTGACGCCGTGTGAACTCCTTTCTTGAGCCTTGGATTTCAGTCAGCTTCAGAGGTCGACAATAGGTGATTTCCTCCTCATCATCAGTCTCTTCTTCATGCCTCTTGGTTTTTGCCTTTGCTTTTTTCGGTACTGCTCCATGCCCGGCACCTGGGTCTTCTGCTGCCCCCCCCTGTGCTTCTCCTTCTTTTCGTTCTAGACGCGTGGACACCCGTTTCCATTTCTTGCCTTCCACAGGGGCAACTGATATTGCTACTGATGCCTCCTGTGACTGATCAGAATTAACTTGGGCTTGAATCTCAGATCGGAAACTCTCTCTCTCCAGAATAGTATGATACAAAGCACGGTATGCATAAGCCAAACCCTACATAAGGTTTACCTCCTTAGATCTCTGACCCAAATACTCAATTTCTTAGGGTCCCTTAGGTGTTCAAGAGTGAAATCCCATGACACTGCGGGTCCCCATGCTTCTAATACTTTTCCTAAACCTTTCCATATTCCCTGCCAGTCATCATTCTCTGGTTCTGGAGGAGACTTCCGCATAGAACGAATGCATAGGAACATATATGCATGCATTGATAGTGATAACATGAATGCAAGTATGAACCCTATCTCAGTTATTGAAAAGCGTGTGGAAATCTGAGAGTACAACCTAAATAAAAAGGGTTTTTTTAGCCTGTATAATGAATTAAACATGGTGGTGTTTGTAAAATTGCCTGTTCCATCTGGGATGCAAGTATTTGTAAAATTGCCTGTTCCATCTGGGATGCAAGTGTTTGTAAGATTCACAATTCCATCTGGGGTGTAGATGCCAAAATTCTGACCATACCACATCTCGTAAAAGTACCAGGCAGGTGTCTCCATCAGTATCCACCTTATTAGGCTATATACCTGCACAATTCCACAACACCAAATTATGGTGTTAATAGTTGACCAATACTTTAAGAAGATCATAATTGCTTTCAATCTCTTAAACAGAGCAACTGGGATGAAGAGTGGATTCATAGCTGGCAGGCTCTGTAAAAGTCAGAGCTAGCTAGCTTTGCTCTAAGGGAGAAAGAAATCCCTTTGTTTTCTACACAAAAGTTAGATAGCAATGCTGAGAATGTGCAGCAGCCCTTAATGTTGACAATTTGTCTGGTATTTCAAGGTCACGTTCTCCGTGAGCAGCTACGGAAAGATAGCACTCCCAACACTCCCGTAACGAAGCTCTTTAAGAGCAAAGAGTCGTTCTAAAAGCTAAAAAGCTCTATGCCCGCATCTTCCACCAAAAATCTGTCACGGGTTACTTAGGTTTACCTATGCCCGTGACAGGGGAAGCCACCCCACGGCCCCCCCCCGGGGCCCGGAAAGGAGGGGGAAAAGGGGAGTGGGATAAAACAGCGACAATCTAAGGAGGAAAAACTTATTTTACTAAATATGATATCAAAATACAAGATAACACAATATAATATAATTAAGGCTAACAAATTGAACGAAACAGAGAGAGAGAGAGTCTCCGAAAACCGAGAGGCCTACTGTGAACTCTAGGCGACACGGCTGGAACGCTTCCCACTTTCCGAGAAGTTCGAGAGAAGAAGGAGGGCACTCCAGCCTGGGAACGAGATTATATAGAGTCCTGGTCCCGTGACTTATTGTTACTCCTGTTGTTCTCTGGGATATGTAGTCTTCTGTGGACTGCACATTCAACAGAAGTATCCATACTTGACATGATGTTATGATGTGGAATACTGATAGCAAAATTACAAAATTATAAAATTACAAAACCATGACATATAGTCACATCATCAGCTATTTCAGCTTTCAACTTGATGATCTTCCAAGCCAAAACCTGAGCAGATGGGCATGCGCCAGAGCACATCAGTTCTGCTCATTATCCACTGAATGATGCATGATATGTCAAACAAATAAGAAGTAGATACAGACACCCCATAAAATTCAAAAGATGGTCCTAGCAGCAAGCTTTATTTTCTCTGCCCACTTCCCCCTCATAGAATCTATTCTTTCTCCAACTAATTAACTCATGAAACAAATGAAATTAGAAAAGTTTCCTTATTTCAACAGGTATGCAGAGAATGTTCCATTGCTGAATGGCTTTTGAGTGAATTTCCCACCTTGCCCAACTCTTACTTGATCCCTTCCTGATGCTGCCCTCACTTCCTCCTGCATGAAAGGTGTCATCTGTTGTGCCACTTCACCAGTATCCTTACGCATCTCTGCCACTATAAACTGATATTTACACTACAACAAAACAGAACAAGGAATTCTGTTTTTCTTCTGACCTACAAAGGAATCTTATCCAGATAAGAAAACACCTTACCTTCAAGATAGATGAAACAAGCTTCTGCTGTCCTTATCTATTGATTTGAGTACTTCTTCCCTAGAATCCCGTCATTTACCTGAAATAAAAGAAAAATACTCAAATATCTGTGTACAGAAAACTCGATTTTTTTGATAAACAACACTCCGAAATCCTTTGACGGAGTTCCTGAGCAGCAGAGTGATTAAACCAACAACTGCTTTACCCTTTCTCTTCTTGTAAACAAGTGACAGAACAGTAGAGACCACGCTGCAAAAATGCCTCAAGAACTCAGAAACACAGAGGGGGAAAGTAATTGACTGCATTCACACCCTTCCTGTCACAGAAAAACCAAGTCATCAGCTTTGCAGACATCCCGTTCAGACAACCAGCAGTGTTAACTCAGACTTGGAGAGTTACTGATCATAGGAAATAATTCCTCTCGATGGATTTCATATGGATTCATTTGCTTCCTCAAGGTCGTCCTGACATTCGGCAATTTCCTTCAGCAGCATTTCAATCCTTTTCACTTCTGCATCCTTCTGCTGTAGAAATATCACATTCCAAACAGGATGAACCAGATCATTTTAGAAACGATTACAAGCCAAGTTGCAATAAGCGTCCTTTCATTACCGCACCTCTTTCAGATTATCCAGAGAGGCTTCTTGCTCCATCAGAGCTTCTTCTTTTCCATGGAGCTGCAAAAATCAAGGGGAAAATGTTGAAATAGCTCCAAAACCTGTTCAATTTTCACTTAATGCCAATTTGGCACTATAAAAAAAAAAAAAAAAAAAGGTTGTTGACTGCTATACCTTTGAAGTAGTATCACTCCATAAAATGATGTACTGTTTTCCTCTGAAATCTCTCTCTGAAATCAGTTAATTCAAACACGGTTGGAGTTTTAGTAGCTGAAGCTGGATCCAGGTTTGGAAACAGCTGTGACTCCTTTCTCTCCCTGAGAAATGTAAGACCTGTGTCTCCCTTCCAGTGTTTGAAAAGACCTGAGGTGCAGTGAGAGGAGCCAGAGAGTGTTTCTTCTGCTGCGTTTTATTCCTCACAGAGTGAAAATAGTCACGTCTCAGAGGTGTGAGAATAATCCTATGAATTTTGTGACCAAAGCTTTTGTAAAGGCTTCTTTTTTACTCAGTGATGTTCCAAACACAGAGAAGTCTAAGTCTGTTACGCCCTTCAGACTTACAAGCCCAGCAAGCATATAAAAAACTTCTGCATAAGTGTTAAGAGCTTTATGCGTCAGCAAGCAAGCTTCCCATTCCTATTTGTGTACAGGTGCCTTATTACAGTATTGACAGCTTTTCAGCCTAGAGGTCTGGCGTAGGTTTTGTGTTTCCAGAGAAAATAGTGTGTTGGTAATTTTATTAAGAGAGCCACGAGACAGATTTGGGAAGGGAGACGCATGATCCTCTCCCAAAAGGAAGGAGGCAGCAGTATTGCTGCCCATCAGTCCAAACGGTATCAGCATCTGTTGGTTCCAAATGTCCTTTCCCCACAAAAAAGGCAACACAAAAATCAACTTGGTCTCTCCTTACCATCACCCTCTTCAGGTACGTATCCAGGCTTATTCTTATAACAGAAGAACATCGAAGGCGCATTGAGAAAGCCAGCACGAGCTCTCTGCTCTGGGATAGGTGCTGGTTCATCAGCAATTATAGCACCATCAGATGGAGGATTGTCTGATGGCACAGTCGTCATCTCAGCTTTGGACAGAAATTGAGCCAAACGTGAAGACTGAATTACTTCAGAACAGCAACACTAACCCCACAGTGCCCTTATTTCTGAGCTGAGCTGTCTGCAGCAATGTGTACTACTGAATCACTGAGTAACTGTGAGGGTTTGACATCCCAGAAAACATTAACCAGCAACTGAAGAGGACTGGTTTCAAATTATTTGGGGGAAGTCTGTGCTTCTTGCCAACTAACCTCAGTCTATTACCATGGTAGCTGTTACTGAAACTTTTACTGTTCAAGAAGTCATCCTTTAGTTGCATGCTCCTGAGACAACCAGAACACTGCTCTCAGTCTCTGAAATGTAACAGACAAGTGCATAACAAATATTATAGGTATTAGATATTTGAAACGCATGTAATTACGCACCTGAACAACAGATACTAGCACACTAGGTTGACATTGTGCGTTAGGATTCTGACAGGATCAACAGTTTTCATCACTTGCTTCATTTTGGACTAGGCATACAGAACAGCTAAAGAAAAAGACATTTTCGAGTAATTCTGAGCGGTCTTTGGAGCATCTACTTGCTCAAGTTTAAAGGAGAATCGCTGAAGAGAAGCTCTGGTATTAGTTTTGCTTGGATTCCGGCAGGCAGTGCATTAGGAGGCAGCATGATTGTTTCTCACCAAACAGATTATACAGTCCCATTGACCTTCCTGCCTTTTTAGCAAAGACAGATCCACATTTCTCTTGTGCAGTATTACGGCTGGCTTTGAAACTTGCAGCACATTCAGTAAGAGAGGGCCATTACTGTGTTTCCCACATAGCTGGATTTGGGCTTTGGCATGAAACAGTGCCACAGTGTAGCTGTAAGCAACACCACGGCATCTCTCCAAACAAGCTGTAGAGCAAGAATGACTTTGTCAGCTACTGACAGATCTGAGGAGCATTCATCAATGATCTTCATTAGGCAGTGCTTTCTTTGAAGACAGGGTTTGTGCACTTCTTGTGCTTCTGCCAACACACCATCGTTCACAAACTCATCTGCCTTTCTTTGCCAAAGCTAAGCGACAGTATTTAGATTAGTGAGAATCAGCTGGAATGCAAGTAACAAAAAGCATTTGGGGTAATGCAAGCTAGGAACCAACCTCGGCAAGATTCCAGTGTGAACCACATTCTTCATAGCTTCAAATGCTAGGAAAGCATCATCAGTTTTGCCTTCAACTGCATCCAGCACTGCAAGTGCTATACGTGCCTCTTCTTCATAGGCTGCAACCTGAAAGACCTACAAGCAAAGTGAAAAACAAGTTATACCTAACGTACACACTGATACTTGGAACAGCTGGTGCATGCCAACAGCCAGGAAGGAATCGGGTAGGAGAAAGTTAACAACATCGCTCATTTTCCTCTAAGACAAGAAAATACTTCTGGAAGAAAGTCGGTGCTCAGGGAGGTCAGTGTCATCCAAGCAGATACAGTTCTACAACTAAGAGAAGTTCTCAACAAATACTGTTTCCCCCTTCACCAGATACATTCTGATACTACCAAATCTCATCGTTAGCACAACCCAAAAGAAACCCAACAACAACAACTACAAAATAAATAAACAAACACAACAAAAAGCCCAAGCAATGTAAATGTGGCTCATTTCCAGCTGGGACAGACCTGCTTTCTTCAGCTTGTCAGGTATGATGCAATGTGTTGGTTCTAGGAGAAAAGCAATGCTGATAACACACCAATGTTTATAGCTCCTGCTAAGCATGTTGTGCACAGACAAAGCTGTTCTCAGGAAAGGATCCAAGGAGCTGGGAAAGAACAGAATTAGGACAGCTGGTTTACGCTGGCCAAAGGGGTGTTCTGTACAGAATGGCATGGTGCTTAGCCATCTTCTGGGTCTAACCGCAGCCAAAAGCTTGTATATTGTCATATAACACCCTCTACTCTACTCTTAGATCAATCCATCTGCACCTGAATGTCCACATGATGGAAATGCTTGTAGAGAGGATCAGTCAGTTCAGGAACATTTTTGTTCTCCCTGATGGTTTCCAAGCTAATCAGAAGTTTCTTTGCCCAGTGTATTCCTTCTGGTCACAGAACAATTCAGACTAGCACCCTGTTGAAGAAAAGAAATAGAAGCTATCTCAACAAATCCAAATCAAGTGTTACCTTGTTTGGTTCTTACTGGTTTTTCCCCATGTGCCGGACTGTGTGCTCTGCTGATTCCCATTCCTGCCTGTTCATGCAGCAGGAACCAGTGTGCAGCAGTCTGGTATTTATAAGGCAGACTCTTCTAATGCAGTCTTCAAACAAGAATTTGCCAGCAGTTACTGTTAATTGTTTATTGCCTTCACCCAGGACATGGAAAACCAAATCTAGAAGGAATTGCATTAGAAGACCATTAGTGGTCTAATGGAATAATCCATTAGTGGATTATTCCAGCTTGCAGTGCCCACATATTTGGGAAGCTTGCTTCATCACTTCATTCCTACCTTGGCAGTGAGTAGTTACAATTGCTTTATCTTTCTTGTGTAATCATAAATGTTTTAGAGCAAACAGCTGTGTCTTGTTGTGTGCTTTCACAGTGCCAGTACGTGTGCTGGTGACCCACTTTGGAAGTCTGAAAGCAACTTTTAACTACAGCATAAGCTCTTAAAACTCAGAGGATCGAGGTGTACCAGCAATTTAATCTGGTGATATTATCCTCAGGATGATAGGAAAAAGACTGGACTAATGTGACACTGCCTGCTGTAAAACCAAGTTTCTGTAGAACTTCAAATACATTTATTAAAATCCCCTCTCCAAACCAGAAGCACATGATGTCTGTTCAGCCTTTTAATTTCACGTCTTGAAACAATCAAACCCAGCATGCCCCATAGTACCTCTGAGCATGTATTTCTGTGCTTCATGCTAATATGTTCCCAATGCAGCGTTTGCCCCCACACACCGTGTGCACACAGCCTCACCTGGCATAAACAGCTGTATGCGCACAGTGCTGCTGACTTCCCAGCACAGAATGCCCTACCACAAGGTCTAGCCTGGTTCCTTCCAAGCTGCTAAGAGCAGACATAAAACACGTGTTGTTTTAGTTTTGACCCTGTGTGTATAGTTATACAACTGAACACTTAGACAGCCAATAGGTAATGTAATGTAAATGTAAACACAGGGTATACAGATGCTTCATAGAAATGATTAATATGATAGAAGGATAAAGGGAAAATGCTCACCAACATTGAAGGTCCACAGTAAAGTCAAAAAAAAAAAAATAAAAATCACCAGAGGAAGAAATCCTGCCTTAGAGCTGGTCAGCCCTTACATGAGATCTGGGAGAGTTGGAGCCAAGCTCCACCCCTTCCAGTAGCACAGCTGAATTACCTTCACCTGTGCTCCTGCAGCTGACTCATTGCTTGCCTCAGGTGGTCAATCAGAAGTTCAGGCTGTGATCAGTAGTTTCCTATACACTTTGTTAAGGTCAAAATACACTTCAGAAAAGCTGGTAAAGCAATTGCTCTGCCAGTTGTCCTCCAACTTTGCTGTCACTCTAATTTGGCTGTTAAGATCTGCAAGCTCCACCACAAATTACACACCAACTTTGCTTTCTTTCAGAGCTGGTTTTTGAGCACCTGCCATGTGTTCAAGGGATGGACTTGTGCAGGGACTCTCCAGAACTGGCTGGGAACGCAGCTGTCTCAAGCAAACACAAAACAGTCCAAAACTTACCTGAGAACATCTGGCACAACTCCAAACTTGAGTTTCTCACAATGGTGATGTGTTGGTGCGTCTGGGAGGAGGTGACCCAAATTTACAAGGTGGGCATCTCTGTCCTTTTTCCCAGCTGAAATGCGTTTGAGGATCCAGACTCAGCAAATATCTTCTCGTCTTGTTTGCATTATCACTTCTGTCTTCAGATTTGTTGTGCTGATTCCCTTAGTTGTCAGAGGGAGCGGGGTGTGACCAGGACTCAGCTGGGCTGTGATCAAACTGCACGTACAGCCTCAGAAACTGCTCAGGAAATGGTTAAAAGAGCCGCTTCTTCTTCCTTGAAACTTCTGGCCTGCTGCAGCTTTGATTCTTTAGGGAAGAACAGACATAGCTGTGATTGTCAGGGTCTGTGTGGTTTGATTCTGGTTTCTGGGACATGATGAAGTGCGTGGAGTGCAGGGTGATGGCACTCTAAGGACATTTCCATTTGGGTTGGTTTTCCAGGTTGCTGTGTTCAGTTAGGGGAGTCATGGCACTGAGGTCTGTGTGCAAGGTCTTGCAGGCAGGCTCAGACTATGCTGATGGCTGCAGTTGCTGTCACTGTGTGCTTGCAGCCAGCACCCTGCTGCCCAACTCATGCCACCCACGTGTTTCCCTGGCGTGTTGAAACAAGCAGGAAATCCTGAAACTTGGGAGTTTCAAAAGCAGCGTGATTTGTCTCCTCGGGCAAAGTCCTCAGCCAGAACTGCAGTAGAGACACCCCCTGGAGCCAGCAACTTGGGGTCGAAAGTACTGGATTGGAAGGGGTCAGTGCCAGGCACCCAGCTAACCTGTGGAGGTAACAATGTGCCTAGAACTAATTTGGCCCTGGACTTCCAGAGAGCCTACTTTGATTTTTTGCTGTTGCCTACTTGGAGGAATCTCACAGGCTAGAGTGCTCAAAGGTAAGGGGGCCATGAGAGCTGGGCAGCATTTAAATAGCGCTTCTTCGGAGCTCAGGATTGGTGCATCCCTAAGAGAAGGAAATAGGGAAGGGGGGTGTCCTGGAAATGGGTGATGCTGAGATGGTGAAGATGTTGAACACCTTCTTTACTTTGTTTTTCACTTCAGTGACTGCCCCTTGGGACTCCTGGGCCCTGGAGGGAAGAGAGAGAGCTTGAGAAATGGAGAGCTTCCCTCTGGGTGAGGAGGGGGTGATCTGAGAGCATCTGGTTGGGATCAGCGTGCACAATCCATAGACTCTGATGGGATGCATCCACATGTGTGGAGGGAGCTGGCAGAGGTGATTGTCAAACTCTTTATCATCTTTGACAGGTCTTGGAGAAGTGCCTGAAAGCTGGAGGAGAGCCTGTGACACTGCAGTCTTCAGAAAGGGCAAGGAGGAGGATCCGGTAAACTGCAGGGCAGTCAGTCTCACCTCTCCCTGGAAAGGTGGTGGAACAGCTTGGTCTGGATGCCATCTCCAGGCAACTGGAAGGGAAGAAGTTTACCAGCAGTAGACAGCTTGGATTCACCGGGGAAATGTCATGCTCAGCCAACCCTGCAGCCTTCTGTGATGGCATCACCAGCTGGGTAGATGTGGGGAGAGCAGTGGATGTCATCTACCTTGACTTCAGCAAGGCTTTTGATACTGTCTCACATGACATCCTGGTAACAAAGCTGAGAAAGTGTGGGATAGATGAGTGGATGGTAAGCTGGGCTGAGAACTGTCTGACTGGCCAAGCTCAGAGGGTTTTGATCACCAGCACAGCGTCCAGTTATAGACCTGTGTTCCCCGGGGTTTGTTGATGTGTCTGGTCTTGTTCAGTATCTTCACTGATGACCTTGATGAGGGGATAGTGTCCACGCTCAGTAAGTACACCTATGATACAAAGCTGGGAGGATTGGCTGACACACCTGAAGTCTGTGCTGCCATTCAGCAAGACCTGGACAGACTGGAGAGCTGGGCACTAATAAACAAGAAGTGGTTTAACAAAAGCAAGTGCAGAGTCTTGAATCTGGGAAGGAATAGCAGCAATTATCAGTACAAGGGCATGCAATGTTGTGTGGGCACATGGGTGTGCAAAGGAAGAACAGTGCTGGGATGGGCTGTGGTGGGCCAAAGATGCATAGTGGACCGAAGATGGTAGATGCAACTCTGGACCAAAAGTCATGCAGCAGCTCATGGAGTGTCACTGGACAAATCAGGCCGTGTGCTCTTTGTGAATCTCTAATTGTGATGGTTTATTGATTGACTGCAATCAAACTACAAGTACTGAGTTGGGCAGCAACTGAAACACCGCGCACTGCAGCCGCTGCCATGTGATGTTTCTCCTCTCAGTCATTCAGCTGCAGCTTCTGCATCATCTCTGCAAGGCTGTTCATCGCTGCGGAGAACTGGAAAGAAACAAAGCAAGCGTAGAAGTAGGACAGAAACAATCTAGGGAGATCTCATGAAGAAACTCTGACCAGTAAACATCCAGAATGGCCCCGTGTGGCACAGCATGTTCCTTTCATTCAGGTCACTGACACTACTTCCCAGGACACACTGCCTATGCTCTGTCGTGGAAAGGCTGTTTCAAAGGTTGCAGTGCCCGACATGGCAAGCTTCTTTATCACAGCAAAACCTTCTGGCTGTTACCAACCACATCCTTCTCAAGCCAGAGGAAGGCGTCCAAGCTCCCCATGGCAGCTCTCACTGACAGTGTCATTTCCTCAAACACACAGCTGGCTGCTTTTCTATTCCATCGCTTCCCTCAGGATTTTACCATCTCTTTCATATCTGACAGATGGAGGCACTGAGACCAACAAGAGAATGTGTGTCTGTGTTCACCAAGGACTCACCTCTATATGTGCAGCTCTCTGAGAAGCCTTTTTCAATTCCCTTCTCCTTTCTTTTTGTCGTTGTCTTCTTTCTATAAAGCAAGAATACCAATGAATTCATTTTGTTAACAGCAAAACTGCAGAAACATGGGTGCTGTGAAAACAAATGGCAGTCCAATGACAAAGCAAATGGGACTAGGAAGCCTCTCAGACATTTCCAGGGGGACATACAGAAGACCACTGTGAAATTAACAGAAAGAGATGCATTTAGGTATTCTGGCACCTCACTGCCTTTGGACTTTGTAGCCTTCAACTCTTATCCCCTCTACAGAGCAGGAAAAAGCAAGCCCTAAGCAAACTCAATGTGTTGCACTTCACCAGGACGGTACCGCAGCACCTTCTTACCTCTTTGCTTGGAGCTCAGTGCTGGGGCAGGCCCAGGGTGTGCTGCTGGGGCCGGCACACTGTCTCTGTTCTGGCCTCTGGCTCTTTTGGTAGCAGGCAACTGCGCTGCAGTCTGTTTCTCTTTGTCCAAACCCTTGCGTTTACACCCAGCCAGGGTCTTGGAGACAGAGCTGGGACCTGCTGTTACAGGAAGCCCTCCAGCCTGAAGATGAGCTTTCTCTGAAAGCACTTCCTGCACCACTTTCGCATAGATGTTTCCATTTGGCTCCAGGCATACATCTGTTATAATCAAGAAAGGAGAAGCAGTAAGATTTAAAGAGTGACCAAGGCTAATTTCTGTAGCAAAATGGGCCACAATACTAGGAAATCTCATCTTGCGTGTTCACAGTAGCGGATCTTAGGATCTGAGCTGAAGGGTGGGTTTGCATTTCAAATCTGGACAGGGAAGGTAATTGTAAATCCCAGGGATGAAGACCTCAAGCAACACGCAGCAAAAGGAGTATGAAGAAAGAATGGACAGAAAGCCTAACTAGAAAGACATTGAATCAAACCCTGATGCCTGTTGTGCATCTGTACCTCTCCTGGGTGCCACGTCACAGGCTGCAGTCCTCCCCAGACTTTCCGCAAGGCTGCTCTTGGCTGGAAGACCGCTTGTGTCAGCTTCTGGCAGAAAGGAACAAGAAATACTTGAAGAGCATCGCCAACCACCAACTTCCACTCTTCAAGTGTAGTTCCTACCATTTGCCTTTTTGCTGCTACAGCATGGTGCCATTTCTACAGTAAGCACAGATCTGCAGTGGACTTCCTTCACTCTTCCATCACACACGCACCCCTTCATGCAGCCCTATTTAGAAATACCCACATTCTGGAAAATACAGACAAAAAAGAAACAGGCAGAAAAGCGGCACTAATACTTTGTCACTGGTGGGAATCTCCACAGAAAGTGCTGTGCTAAAGGTGTGAGGTTAAGGGACCATCACTATCAAGATAAAAGTCACAGCATGGAAGATTTAGCGATGGCGTGCTGACTAGAAGGAAAAAACAACACTTACCTTGGAGCTTGTTCATTTTCCCTCCTATCATCGGATATCTTCTCATCATCTACGTAGCTCTGAGGTTGGCCAAAGCCTGTTGCCATGAGCTTTGCTAAACGCAACAGTGCTGTGGCTCAGAGGTATTACACCGGCACATAGCATAGGAGAACTCCATAACCCAAGTGTCATGGGAAGAAGAAAGGGGAACTGTTACAATTAATTACGTTCACTAAATTGATAATTGTAGGCTTCTTGTCACACACTACTGCCTACAGCAAAACAGCACAGATGTTGACAACTGTGATTTCTGCATACAAGCAACCACTCGAGGCTGAGCACTCTCTCCTCCTCTCTCCACTCTCTCCTGTCTCTTTGCCATTCCTAGAAAGACCCAGAAGAGCTCAGTGTTCTCTTGCTGTTAGTTTACATCCTCCAAGCACTTCCAAAGGCACGCTGCTCTGTAGAAAAAGCTGAGCTGCCCAGAAAGTTTGTGCAGGAAGAAGGCAGCAGTGTCAGTGCACGTCATCCTGGGGGATCTGAATGCATTTGTGAAGAGAACAGGGAAAGAAGAGGGAAGAGAGCAAAACCAACAGGCACTAGCACTGCTGCCCACAGGGGGCGGGGCTTGAGGCAGGGCCTGTGCCAGAGGGGGGCCTGGCACAGTTAGGGCCAGCTCAGGGCCCAGAGCAGAGGGGGAGCAGGCAGAGGCAGGGCCTTGGGGCCCAGGATGGAGGAGGACCAGGCACAGCTGGGGCCAGCTCAGAGGCCAGAGCAGAGGGGGACCAGGCACAGCTGAGGCCACTGCAGGGCCCAGGTGAGAGGGGAACCCAGCACAGTCGGGGCTGCTTTGGGGCCCGGCACAGCCAGGGCCTATCCCCCTTTTTTGCACATATGAAATGCTCCCAGCTGTGCTGCACAGCAGAACATCTTTCAATGGAGATGAAAGCCTGTGAAATGAAAGAATCCTTTCTTATTTCTTTCACATTTGTGTTTGTTGACTGCAGTTCCAACCAGGTGGACTCGCAGTGTCTTGCAAGTGACACCTGGAAGCAGGTACAGACTGGAGACCCAGCACCCTCAATGTCCAGGTGAGTAACAGCAGCCAAGGAGGTCTTTGGGCTGTGCAGGGTCCAAGTGTGGAGCATTACACACAGGAACAGCTGAGTATAAAGACAGTGGCAGAGCTGCAGAGCTTGCCATAGTAGGGAGGCACAGTGGCTCAGCTCATTTCCCACAGTAACACAGGAAATAAGAGCCATGAGGGAAATGCAGATGCCTTCTGCCCCCATCAGAGGGGAGGAATGAGCTGCACTTCCACAGAGACATTCCTCTCACAGCCACTCACACCTCAGGTGTGGAGGGACGAGCTGGGGCTGCTGGTGGCAGCTGTGGAACACTGCCATCTGTGGTGCTCCATCCTGCCCTGGAGGGGCATGTAGAGCTGAGGACCTTTGTCACTGCACAAATGACTGCAAGCAGAGATGTAGCAGAGGGAACATAAAGCATTTAATAACTTATCATACAAAGCAATGAGTAATAGAAATGACAGTATTTCCAACCAAATATCCCCCATCCTAGCAGTCATGCCTGATCTCTACAGTCCCACCCAAACAATTTCCCAGCCCCCTCCAATTCATCCTCACTATCCCACCCCTGAATTTCCCTCCCCCAATTCCCACACAGTAATTGCCCACACTAATTACCAGCATGCAGGGCATAGGGAACACCTGTTCCTTGTGTGCAGGCACCTGGAAAAAAAAGAAGTGTCATGGAACTGGGGGTCTGTAGCAGGTTGTGGAGGCTCTGCATAGAACATAACCCCAGACCACAACCCCATCAGCTGCTGGGGCAGCAGCATCCCTGTCATTGGGGGATGTTGCCAGTGGTGGATAGGGACACAGGGAGAAGCCACACCTTGGTGTAGCTCTGATCTGCTCATGTCCAGTCCAATCCTCTATAGCACTTTCCATCTTCTGTCCTTTGTTCTTAACTGTATCCTTCCTTCTCTTCTGCTCTTTTTCTTTCTTTTAGGTGTCTTACCTGTATCTGCTTTTCCCCTCTTCTGTTCTTTTACTGCTCTGGTCAGCATCCAGTGTCTGCACCACAACTCTAGATTTTGGGATCGAGAAAGGTACAGAGGGCATAGATTTGTACAAGAAAAGCTCTCTTGCTGTGCCCAACAGGTGACAAAAAGGGGCCCTCAGGACCACAAAGGCAGCTTGTTTCTCCAAAAAAAAAATAAACTTAATTCTTTTCTTTATAAGAAGCATTAGAATCTTACAGAGAAGATGAAAATCATCTTCACTATGCTTTTAGACTGCGCATAGACTAGACCAAGATGTGTGGTGTTGCTTTGATACCTTATGAGGAGCACCGGTATCAGTGGATGAAGCTAACATTGTCTCAGAAGCACAATAATGGAGTACTTTTGTTTATAGTTGGCCCGAATGCAGTACAGGAGTGTGTTGCAGTAGTACTTGTTCTGAAATTCTAGGCTCTGACTAAGAAGTTTAGCAGGGTCCAAAGCACTTGTGAAAACAGTAAAATATTATTACTTCCTGTGTTAACAAATGAGTCTGTTACAATAGGATGATGAAAATAATGCTGCTTTAATGTGCTAATCATCAAACAGAGGATCTAGTCAGATTTCTAACTTCCAGCTCTTTAATTTTAGAGGTCTAGTTTGGAGCCTAGGGGACACATACAAGTTTGCCTGCGTATTAAACCCTTTACGGCACGGGAGAGAGCAAATGGGTCACAGGTAAGGCATTTATTTAATCATAAACAAAAAAACAACCCTTAAAGTTGTTTTTTTCCTGTAAGATGTTTTCTTTCCTGTAAGATAACCTTTTAAAACTTTTTTCATGCCTGCATTACTTGTGCTTCCTTGTAATAGGGATGTGTTTCACTTGAGGACTCAACAAGCATTATACTGAAGTCCCCTAAGAGCTCATTGGGAAGAATGAGCGATAAAACTTTAGGACAGGCAACACAGAAGTTCACCTTTTCACAGGTAAATTAATTGTCTTTAAATGATTTTAAGTTATTTATGGAAAAAGTTGCTTGTCTTCTGTTACTTCATATAAAGCAAACAAGTTTTTCTTAACTGTCTTTAGAATTATCAACGTGTATCTGACTCCTTACAAGTACCTAAATATTGCTTAAACAAAATAAAGAGATTAACCAGCTTCTTGGTAACATTCAGGTGTTTGGACCTGAAGCAACTCAAGAAGAATTCTTTGAAGGTACTGTGAAGCAACCAGTGAAAGAGTTCTTAGAAGGATGTAATTGCCTTGTTTTTACGTATGGCGTTACAAATGCTGGGAAAACTTACACATTCCAAGGTATGAGGAGAAATGCTTTTTCCTTGAATTAATTTCTTAAAGTGAGAACTACTTCTAGAAGAGAGAGATGTTATGACTTCTTACCTAGTTACTCAACAGGCCTTGTACGTTGCCTTCTTTTGCATACTAGTAGCCTTGAAAAGTCGTCTTCTTCCATAACAAATATTACTAAATTTACAAGTGTGTAAGACAGCATACACTACAATAACTTTGGTTTTTTTTCCTACTATAAATGCGTGCATCTTAAATGCTGTTCTTTATTTGAAGGCAAAGTATGTCTGAGTTTGTTTGATTTATTGTAGGCAGAAATTAAACATTCTGAAACATTTGATCAAGGTATTTCAATCTTTTTTCAAATTTCTGATTTTAGTAATAACAGCAGCATAGAAGATTGTGTTCCCTGAGCTTTAGTAGTACAGAAATAATACATCAATCTCCTTTCTGGCTGGGAGCAGTTGTTTTTTATGTTTAATATTGTCATAACAAATGAAACGATTGGGTTCACAGGAAACAAGTTCCCCTTATTTCTGTTATTTAGTGTTCTGTTACTATGTATTTCCAATAGTTTTATATGCGTGGAGCTGAAGACTTTCCCATAGTAATACCTTTTTAGGACTTAAATATTAAGAATCAACAGGGTAGTATGTTCAAAAATTATCTTTCTATGCACCTTCCATACAGCACTATAGAAATTCTTCTGCGTATTGTCCTCTCTTGTGTTCATGACTGACTTTAAAACACTGAAGCTTGCTTGGTATTTAGTGACAGTGGAAAAACTAAGGCGTGAAGTAGGCAAGATGTGGAGGTAGTTGTGTGCTCCAAGAAAAGGCAATGGCAAAGGAGCTGAGTTACTCTAACAGTTTTTATGAGACTTGTAGATATTTCTAAATAGGGTTTGTGGGACGAAGGGAATGTTGTAGCAGAGACATCACTCTGGTTGTTATTTCAGGGTTGTTTCAGAGCGGGAAGGGAGCCTGGTAAACAGTTGAAAATCTGCACGTCTGTTAAATGTGGGAGTTTGCTGTGGGTTATTTTTTCTTCTTAAGGCTATGCTTATGCAGAATATTCTGGCTGTTTTAAAGTGATGCCCTGTAATGTCTAAGGAATGGGATGTGAGCTGATGCTTAAAGCCAGTATTTTTCAGGGAACAGTCTAGTAACACTGCAAACATTGCTTCAGACTGTAGCTGGCCTCTAAATTCTTTGTGTATACTTTGAGATTAGAATCAGTTATCTTTGTCTTCATTTATGTTTATATGTTGCTTACAATAGTAACCTGGCCCTTCTTTTGTGTATTGCTTACAGGGACAGAAGATGATGTTGGTATTTTGCCAAGGACGATGGATATGTTGTTTAAAACTGTTGGAGGAAGGCTATACACAAAAATGGATCTGAAACCTATTCGGTGGAGAGATTACGTAAAACTGACTAATGACAAAGTGAGAGAAGAAATTGCTCTTAAAAATTCGTTGCTTCGTCTGACAAAAGAGGTAGGAAACTACTTTATAAAGAAATGATGAGTACATGCATCTTGTGATAGTTCAGTGTTATCCTTTCCATTCTGTAATGAAAGAGGGTTCTGTATTTACACACAGTTTTCTATTTGTCTTTCTGTTCCTGCTGAAAAAGAATGAAGCATCTTATTAGTGGTGTGCTACACCACACTGGGGTATTTTAGTTGTGGAGTATGTTAACTTGATCTTACTGATGAGGTGGTTAAGTGTGGACTTCACAGTGTGAAAGGCAGGTGGCAGTAAAATTCCTTCTGAATTATTTCAAGAGCACAGCTGAGTATGAAGTCTGGCTCCAATGATATTTAAGTATTTCGGGGAAAAACAACACCTGTCTTCTACATGAACCAAAGATGTGTAAAACTGTTCTAGGTTTAGTGAGTATGTGGAAAGAAAATGCAGTGAACAGCTATATGCTGATCTCATCCTACTCCATTAGAGAGTTAAGATGTGATCGTGCGATATAGGTGCCTCCTCTAGTTTCAAGACCCGTGTTCCTAGGTAAAATACTTGACCTTATAAGCTAAGTAGGTACAAGCTTTGCTGACTATACAAAGCCAGATCTGGGTGAGTGTCATGTAGATGAAAACTTCTATGTTAAAAGTTTTACTTCTAAGCATACTGTATCTGGTAGGTGAGATTCCTCCTCTTCAGTAGATGAGAATTTCTTTCTACTTTTGTGCTCTATAAAAAAGCAACACAACCTGAAGCCTGGGAACTGAGTATACATCTATGAACATCATGAGATCTACATGTTGGGAGCTATTCTGTATTTTCTATGACCAAACTACTTAAAAATATTATATTTACAAAATTTAGTCATAACTTCATTTGTGTAACACTTTGATAGCCTGAGTTAAGAAATAATAAGCTGCTTATCTACATTAAGTGATCAAGTATTCTACCTTAACTTCCTTTTCTGAGAGTTGACCTAATAAGCCATAGGATATGGAAGTCCTGAATTAAGAAAATCCCAATAAGAAAAATATTTCAGGAGTCCAAGATTCATGAAGGGTAAAATGCAGATTATAAATGGGCTATTGAAAATCATCTTATTAAATAACTCCTTTTCCTGTTGGGGATTCTCTCCCTATTTGTTCTTTTTCTTTCTGAATCAGGAAGCTGAAATGCATCAGATCTTATAGTAAAGGAATTGTCAGAAATGAGTAGTAAGGTGAAACCAGTCAAAACGTGTAGCCAGGATTTTTGTGTTGGCACCTTGGAACTATACTGTATTGTTTTCTGGTAGAGCAATACAGCTGCTTTTAAAATAAATAAACAAATAAATAAATAAATGAAAGCAACCAGTGGTGTATTGGTGCTGTACATCAATAATAAATCCTAAAGTCTCTGTTTTCTTTCGTAGGTAGACCATCACAACAGCACTAATGACAAATCCCCAGCTGATTCTAAGGGTATGTTTTATATTAAACAGTAGCAATTAGAAAAGCTTCTGTAAGGTCAACGACTGGCTTTTTTGGCTAATGCTGATAATAAAAGGATTATTTAGCTTTTATTTGTAACAGAACGGAATAATGGGCAGGACATCTGGGCAGAAAACAGAAGGAATAAAATGGCTAGGAGACTACTGGGACATCTATCATAACCTGGTTTTATGAGGTGAAAGTAAAACAAAGAAAAAGAGTATGATTTCTGATAAGATCCCTAGTGGTTTTCCGACAGGCCTTTAGGGCACTTAAGAACTCACTAAATACTTTTTTTTCCCTAAAAAGTCAGAACGAAGTGTCCTTACTAGTTCAGTTCTCTATATTGTAAAGACTGAAGAGTTCTGAATATTTCTAACCCAACTATAGATGTTAGATTGGGTTTTGGAAGTGAAAAAGCAAGCTTTATAGCAGGCGTGTCTTTGCAAATGTGTAGGGCAAGCGTCTTGACTTCCAGATACTTGGTGTTTGTATGAGAGGTGGGGATTCTCTGTGTTTATGTTCTGGGAAAAGTTTTAAGCTGTAAGCTTAACTATTACTTATTTTTAAATGCAGCTAGTTTTACTGTCTCTACATTGACTTGTAATATTTTCTACTTTGCAGGTGCAGAAAATCTCTCAGAAGGATCAGACCAACTTAGCAGATTATCTATAGATGATTTTGTGAAGTTCTCTGGGTTTCATTTTTTGAGATTTACAATGAATGTTTTTATGATTTACTGGCTCCTTTATCAAATGACAGAAAAAAAAGGACACTTTGCCTTGCTCAAGACATCAAGGGATATTCTTATGTAAAAGGTAACTAGAATACTTTGCAAACTGCCAAGCTTGTCATGGAATAGTGTAACATGTTTCTTCTGAGATAGAAAACTCTTAAATGTGTTCAGTGTAGCTCTAGAAGTGTCTGCTTGAATGTGAAGGCAACAAGCTACATGTACGTATCTGCATCTTCAACAGTATTCTCCTTATTCCTGTACTTTGCCCATAAAGCCTGTGTGAACTCCACTGCCTTCATCATCCTTGAAAATGAGAGCCATACAGTCGTTATAATGCAGACAAAATCCAGATAACCCATCCCCAATAAGAACTACAAGCTAAAACAAAAAACTTCTCAGATTGACTTCTGCACCAATGAATACAAACTTTCGGCTTCTGTAGTTTAAGAACTTAGCTTTTGTACTTTCAGTACTAAGGCTGCTTGCTTAATTTGGATGGAACATACTTTAGTATACTGGTAGGATAAACTGTTGTGCTATACTATACCTTGCCCTTTTCTGTGGGAGGAAGAATCTTAGTCTTATCTGCCATCAGCTTGTCGTATGTTTGAGTCAGAGTTAATGAAGTATTTTATTGTCTTAACTAAATGTTCTTAGTTTGTATACCTTATTTCTTGTTCACTTTCTCTTTTGCTAGCGAAGCTTGCAAAAATCACTTTTCCTTCTTTTGAAAGGTTTGCAGTGGGTTCAGATTTCTGATTCTAAAGAAGCTTTCAGACTTTTTAAACTGGGACAGAAACACCGGAGTTTTGCAAGCACAAAGCTAAATACTTGCTCCAGCTGAAGGTGGGAAACTTTCACTAACATTGGGTGTAACATAGTGTGGGGAAGAGGGATGAATGAAAATATTGTTTATGGCTTTTTTTCGGGGAAGAGGCTTTAAAAAGGCTTGATATCTAGTGTTCCATGTGATATTTTGTGACAGTTTGTGATTCTAGTGCTTTGAACTAGAAGGATTAGTCCTTCAAGCAGATAAGTGCATACAAAAGCTAAGTGTTTTATCAAAAACTCTCAACAAAATAACTAAGCCTTCTTCCATGTAAGTAATGGTGGTTCATGAGGGGGAAGAAAAGCAAAATAAACCAAGACGGAATGTCTCTTTAAAAGGTTTAATGCATCTAGTAGAATTATTGTTAATTGAATCTGGAATAAATCCAGCAGTGTTTTGAACAGATGTTACAGATTTTAGAAAATGTGTGTATTTCTGGCTATTGACCTTGCTTCATTTCTCCTTTTAGCCACAGTATATTTACAATTAAGGTACTAAGAATTGAAGACCTTGAAATGCCACGAGTGACACGAGTCAATGAGTAAGTTCAGAGCAGAGTTCCCTTCTTCTTTTAGGATGAAATTGTCAGTTACTTTCAGTATTGATGTATTGATATTGGGCTACGGACACTAGGTTCCCTGATACAGCCTCCTGTATGAGTGGTGGTTCCCCATTTCCTGTCATTATGCAGTACTAAACCATCAAGTTGTAATGCTGTTCTATATCTTGTGCCCACTGTTCCACACAGTGTTCCTTTATCCTTCTCACTCAACTTCTGAACTAATGTAAATCCTCAGAAGGAAGAATATGGCAGAAAAATGGAAGCTGTGTTGGAAAAGAGTTTGGCAGGAAGTAGTGTGCAACTTCACTAGGAAAGCAACATTAAAAAGCATGAAAGGGTTCAAGAAATTGTTCCTCTAGGAGGAGTGGTTGTGTTGGAAATGATAAATAATCAATGTACATTCAAAGGCAAGAAAACTTAATTTTCCTTATCTGCCTTCAGATTATCACTGTGTGATCTTGCTGGTTCAGAAAGGAATACCAAGACGTGCAATGAAGGTGACAGACTGAAAGAGAGTGGAAATATCAATGCATCTCTCCTAACTCTAAGCAAGTGTATTAGTGCACTCAAGATCAGTCAGCAGTCAAAGTAAGTCCTTGTACAAACTGTAAACTAGTTGTAGATTTCAGATATCATGTACAATGTTTAAACTATTGTTTAAAATGCAGAGTACGAAACTATGTTATGAGTGAAAACTATCTGTAGGCTTCTGCAGATGTGTGAAGACTTAATGATCTAAGAAAGTGATCTATAAACTTGCCTTCTTTTTGTTGTTGTTTTTTGTTTGTTTGTTTGTTTTTTCAAATAAAACCATTCCAGTTCTAAATTTCTGAATGTGTTATCATAGACTTAAGCAAATTAGCGTTGTGGTTTTTGTTTTTTTTTTTTTTTCTGGCCTTGCCTTCTCAAACAAGTCCTGGGGCAGATTATAAAATTTGTTTTCACTATTTTCACTTTAAATGTGTGAAATGTTAGACCTTTTCCTCCTTTGTTAGTTAGTTGCATTTATCATTTAGTTCTGCTGTAACAGTTTTCCTCAGGGATATTGCTGTGCTTTGTCCTAGCCAAGAGACATGGTCAGAATATATATATTATATATATATAATTTGGAAAAGGAAAATTATATATAGATATATATAATTACATATATACATATAGATATATACAATTACATATATACATATATATATATTTTTTTCCAAACCTTGATGCAACTTCATCATTCTTTCTGATCTAGCTAACCAAATTCAGAGAGAAGAAAGCCTGCTTGCTACTTCTGTCTGAGGTTGTGCTCTAAATGAGTGCAGACAGAGCTTTCTGTATTTTAAACAATGTAGTATTTATTTACAGTCACAGCTGGATATAATTGCAGAATTCTCTGCTGATTCTCATTTGAAGGTGTCTTTCTGTCCCAAAGATTAGGTGAGCTCTGTGTTCGTGAAATGCCACACTGTGCCTGGTAGCCTATTCAAATTCTGTTATGCTTAAAAGTAGATGAAAATAGGCCTTGCTACTGGATTAGTCTCTTATCTGTCTGTCCTTTCTAGGGAAGAAGGATTCCTTAAAATTAGCTGCTGCTTAAAGTGCTTTGATTTATTCAGAACTCTTTTATTTGTTGGTCCTGATCACTTGAAATTTTAACAATATGGGGGAAATGTAGTGATGACTTTGATAGTAATTTTCTTTAAAATAAGAACTCATTTACCACTCCTGCACTAAAGCTACGTATGGGTCACGTGTGTTGTGACAGGAGCGTAGCTATGTGAAGCTTTTAGCTCTGTTGGCAGAATTCAGTAGCTGTAAAGAGTCCAGCAGGTAACCTCACTAGAGAACAGTGTGTTTAGTCACGCTTTAGGAGTTCTCTCCTAATTTTCTGTACATCACCAGCTGTTTGATTCAGTGGCTTAACCTTGGTTTAGGAAACACCAGAGATGTTGTGATAAGTATATGCTTCTTTATTTCCAAAGTATTTACTATTGTCCTTTCCTAGAGACAATATACTGAGAGAGTGGTTATCTCTGATTTTGTTGGGTACTGTTTTCTTAGAAGTAGATAGGTCAGTTTGCCAGATGTGGTAAGGGAAAGAGAAAGGTGAGAGAGAATTTAAGCTAACGTGAGGCTGTATGACCTATCTTAGGCTGGATGTTGAATGTACTTTTTGTTTTAAATGTTCTCGTGGGTTGTCTAAGAAGATAATGGCTGCATAGTAGCTGGAACAATCATACAACCTGTCTGCAAACTAGCAAAAAGATTAAATTCAAAACAACCCACAACTCAAAATGATTTAAAGACTAGTGCAGTTATTAATGTGTTGTCTTCCACTTGGATAGCTCTCACATTGAAATGAAGCTGTTAACTTCTGCTAATGGGATTTGTTGTGGTTTTTGTCTTCAAAGGGTGCAGCAGCACATACCGTTTCGTGAAAGTAAGTTAACACACTTTCTTCAGGGATTCTTCAGTGGAAAAGGGAAGATACACATGTTAGCAAACATCAGCCAGTGTGCTTCAACCTATGAAGAAACACTCAATGTGCTAAGATTCTCAGCTATTGCACAAAAAGTATGTTGTAGTCTATTTTGTTGATCAGTACTTATGATTTGCATTTAAAGAAAAAATTCTGTTCTTCTAAGAATATGAATCTATTTGTGTAGTATCTGTAGTGAATCTGGGTGTTTGTCTCCATACAGCAGTCAGGATTTTTAATTTAGTGTTTTAGTTGAGCTTAATTTTCCTGCAGAGTTTTCTAAAAATCTCTACTGGGGTCTTTGTGTTTCTTTGGGGTGTGAGGGCAGAAGCATCTTCTGAGAATCTCATTCCTAAAAAGTATTCAACCTAACAAGAAGCAACTTGTTACATCTGGAGGAGATTTTATGCTATTTACTTAATTTTTCTCTCTTCTCAAAATATGATCCCATGTAGGAAAGCAAATCCAGCTACCCCATATCTTGCTGCTGTTGTAATTTTGAATATTGTCCAGTTCAAGTGTTGACAAAAGAAGTGGAGCAGTAAAGAGTTTGAAAAGCTGTGTTACGGCCATCAGATGCTTCAGTGGGAAAGTGGGGGTTAAGCGGAATGGGTAGGAGTGAGTGCTATGATATAACACTGAAGAGGTTAAGCTGTCAGATCAGTGCTACAGTCTTGATGGAAAACTTTGAAGTGCTGAGAGTTTGTGTTTGAAGCACAATTGATGGATGTGTGCCCTTGGATTGTGGCCTTATCTGAAAGAGGTTAAGTGTGAAAGTAGAGGGAGCAGCCTATGAGGGTGATGTGGCGCTGCAAGACAAAGAACTGAAAAGATGATGATCAGTTGCATTGAATGCAACTGGAAACTCAAAACATAAAAAAAGCAGAAATCTATGGCTGCATGAAGTGGCAGTTCTTGTACATTGTTTGCCTAGTGAAACTCTTGAGGTTAAAAGCAGGATTGGAGTCTGCAATAACTCCTTTGTACTTTCTTGAAAACTGGTTTAAGTAGTGACCAAACATCAAATACTATAAAATATATTAGCTTTTACTAGAATGCCACTTATCTTCCCCCCATATGAATCACTGTCATGTTGTATGTGAATTTGTGAGGTGGGTTTTGAAGCTGAAATTAAAAACTTCTTGTATGGCTGTGTTCATAGTGGCTATCCAGACTATGTGTAGAAATAACAGCTATTATGTAGTCAGCTATTCACCAGTTTTAACTGATTATAAATTACGTTTCAGGGTGGAGAACATAGCATAGTGCCTGACACCTGTGTTGATCCTGAGGGCATTCTTGATTCTGTGCATTATGATGTCATGGATATTAAAGAGCAAGCTGAGGCAGCACATAGTTCCATTGTATCCCTGGAGGACCCGAAGGAAGATATTGGCTGGTTTGAAAAGCAGCTGGAGAAAACTAACTTTGAACTGATGGAGACCAAAGAAGAGCTAACAGAGAAAAACACCAAACTACTTAAAACTGAAGAAGAGCTGATGCAGAAGAACAAAGGTGAGTTATGCGATGTGAAAGGTAGAAGACAGAAATAGTTCATTAATCTAAAAGAGAAATAACCAGTTTGAGTAGGAATTAGAGGAGATGTTCTACCTTTGGAACCATAGCCTGTAGATAAGTGATAGTTTATTCCTTGTGTATATTCAGGTTCAGCAATTCCACGGTTTTTGGTTATTTCTTTTCTTTTTTTTTTTCCCCCCCTCTCCTTTAAACTGCAACTAGCAGCTTTACGCTTTCGTAAGTATGGGGTTAAATGTCTATATCTTGATTTTTACTTTTATATTGTAATCTCTACTCTTTATGTCTTGTTGATGCAATGTTTTCGTTCCAAGAAATATAGAAAACTTTTGAATCGCTCCCAATAAGTGAAGACCACATGCAAATTAATTAATCTGTTCAAAAGCTACCTAAACATTAGAATATCTGGAAAAATTGATTACTTAATAAACTATCTATTGGCTACTTATGTAATACAACCTTTTCTGTGTGTTACAGACTTTGAAATGCAGGTGATTAATTTGGATGAGTTTGTTGAGCAACTTAAAGAAGCAACTGATGTAACTTTATCAAGAAGATGTTGTGTAAAATTGTTTTAATACCAACTTGTGGTAGCTTAAAATGCTATTCCAGTAGGCTCAATTAATAGATTTCTTACCGAGCTTAGCTTAACTGAATTTGCCTTTAATGCATTGTGTAATTCAGCTACTTAACACTACATTAGAAACTGATGACTGAATTTTTTTTTATTTTTTATTTCCAAGAAAATGAATGCACAAAATGAAAGGATTCGAGAGCTAATGGACATCGTGGTGCAGAAAGATGACATTATTACAGAGCTACAAGACTTAAAATCTCATTTAGAAGAAAAAGTAAAAGATTATGTGAGTTTTACACATCTCCGTATCCTTATACAAAAAAAGAAAAACACTAATTCTATGCTTGTAATCAACACATTTTTGGAAAACTGATTTTCTGTATGTAGCTGGTACTCGCTTGAAATTGTAAACAATTCAAATTTATCTGAAGGTAGTTGTTGTTAACACAAACAACAAAAATATCAGGACACAATCTAAAATATGCGTGACAGAGCTGACTAAGCTTTAAGGTTGGATTATATCTGTTACGATGAAAGTGATTTTAGCAGCTTAGCAGAAGTGTGATGTGATGAACTTGTATGAGAGCTGACCATTTGCTCTTTGACCATGTTTGTAATTTTGTTGACTTCTTGGAAACAGGAAATTCTTTGATAAACTGGTAAACTCTTGATTGTGTGCAAGTCTTTTACTTTGTAACCTGCTAGGCTCTTGCTTTCCCTTGTATACTCTACCGAGTATTGCACTTGTCATTATCTGAAGGTGTACTTGTTCTGTCTGCTATTGAGATTTGTAACTGATGTCTATAGAGTCACCGGGTAAATATTTTAGCTGTATGGTTTTGTGTAAATATTTGCCTACAGAAGATTACTGAGACTTAAGTGCTCCTTTTGTTAAGCTTCAATGTAACTGATCTTATATCAATACAGGAAAAGACTACCTACCATTTAACTACCATTAAAGCAGAACCGGCAGAAGAGAACACTAATAAAGGAACTGAAAGCAGCCAATTTTCAGTGCTTTCAGTTAAAGCACTGAAACAAGAGAAAACTGAGTTGGAAGTGGGAAGAAAGCGCAGTAGTGATGAAGATAAGCCTACTGTGGAAGAGCCACCTCCAAAGAAAGGTACAGTTTCTTCCATCCTTGAACAGGGTGTCTTCCAAAACAATAAATTGCTTCCTATTCCGGATAGGAAGCAAAAGGCTGTGAAGCGCGTACCTTATGGTATAAGGAGAAAAGCCACTGTGTTAAACTGTAAATAGAAGTAACTGTTATGTAAATATCCCTTTTTCAGAAGGTCCTATGCTGTTCATTTTTGAATGCTTAGGATTAAAAGTTTTTTGCACTATTTTTTTCCTTTTTGCTGCTTTTTCCTCATCTGTTGATGCACTTGCAGATTTGGTAATAGTTTTAAAGCAGTTTCTTTAGGATTGTTTCAACTGCTGTTGCTGATCTTCTGAGTAGCATCAGCTGCTCAAGTGCTTTTTTTTGTTTGTTTGTTTTGTTTTTCCTGAAGCAACTATCAAAATTGTTGACGACCTGCTAATTGCTCGCTCATGGGCAATATTTGAGCAAAATGGTTTGGATAAGCTCTGATGCATTTAACTTCACTTCTGGGCACAGCTGAGCATCAGTGTTCCTAGAATTACGGAAGGCATATACAATGTAGAAGGGAAAATCTAAAACTTAGCTGTAGTCCCTTCCTTTCTTGTATTCCTCTTGCAAAATATGTGCAAGGGAGAAAGTCAAGGCCGTCTTTGGATGAGATGCTGTTCTTGGATGATTTGTCCCTGCTGCCTTTATTTGGCATAAATATTGAATCCTAATGTGACCACTGAATGGCATCACATATAAGCATCTTACCAGAGACTGAGGGAGGGATGTGGACTCCTCCATACTCCAAATAGTAGTGGGTTTGTTCTAATCATATGACCAAAGCTCTCATTTAAAAATTAATGACAGCAATGCTCCACATAGGAATTAAAATGGGTAGCTGATAGTCACAATGTCAGCATGAAGTTTTCGGTTAAGAAGTACTGAGTATTCAATCATGTTAAAATTTTCTTCTATTTGTGAGTATTAATAGCATCCAATTTCAAAAACTGCTTAATATATATTCTTTAGCTGTGTTAAATATACACAGTAGAACAATGAGCACAGGTATGTTGTGCTGGTTCTTTTGTAGAATTAGTTATATAAGTAGCACGAGCAAAAGTGTTTTAGGAGATGCTAGGTTATCTCAGCTTCAAGTTCAGGGTATTTACACCATTCTCTGAGCTTTTAGGTCTTGTTTCCTATGCTCTGTAATAATGCTTTTTCCCTACTTCCTCTGTAAGGAGCTTCTAGACTGAACATTACACATCTTCTCCCTAGTCTTATTTATCTTGCTTTAGTACTTGCTTGTTGTTTTCAGCATAAAGTGTTTAGATTACTTATAAATCATATTCCCCTCACTAGTGTTGCTGGGTGAGCAGTCAAAACCCAAAACCTGGTTTGGGGTGGAATATGCCACTGCTGTTTCTTCAGTATGACTTTTAAATCAGTTGAGGGCTGTATATAAAACTCCTTAGATGAGTTAAGAGGCTGTTTCCATGCAGTACATGTGAATCTGTATGTAATGCAGGCTGCACGTGGGCACTATAAAATTCTGCATTGTAGTAATAAAAGGACTGTACAAGAATCACCATTGAATATATTGTTGTGGTGACCCAATCCCTAGTAAGTCTTGACTTATATTTATTTTTCTAATACTTAAAGTATGCATATTATGGAATGGACATAACTGGATTCTAAAGCAATGATGAAATACAGCAGAAGTCGCTTTTGATAGAAAGAAAATGCATGTGATTTTAGCTAATTGCTCACCAGTTAAAGAAAAAAACAGCCCCAAGCTAATGGAATATTTATGGAAACTTGAATCTGCAAATTTGTACAACTTTATGAGTGAACTTTATATGCAAAAGAGTAAGTGTGGACAGAAGTAGGAATCCTCATATTTTGTTTAGAGATGAACTGAATAAGAGAGACAGATATCAACACTTAAGTGATCAACTTGTCCAGGGTTTTATCTTTCTTTTGAAAGTAAGAGGACTGTGAGTTGGAATGAAATTTCTTAGAGAACTGTTTATCTACCATTTAGATGTAGATGGAGTGATTCCTGGCTGCCTTATAGGGATTGCTGAAGCACGGAAGATAGAAAGAATATAGCTGTGAATTATCTATCTCGTTCCCATGTTTCTTAAATCTAATTAGATTTTCTACTGGTGTGGAGTGGAAGGTTTGAGTAGTGCCATGGTAAAAGTGTTCTTCCAGACTGAAAACCTTTTGCTCTTAATTCTGTATAGAAATCTGAGGCACCTGATTACGTGTTCAGAGGACTTGAATTCCTTCACTAGTATCAAATACTATGTGATGTGAGGGCATGGCTTGCATATTACGACAGTGTTTCACATAGAAGATGCTACTTGGTGTTGTGAACCGCTATGTAATAATTATTTTAATCAATCTGAGCTACATTCCTTTTCCCCTTTTTTTTTTGGTTTGTTTGTTTGTTTGTTTTACAGTAGTTGTAAATGAGAGAAAGAAAAAGAACACTGTAGAGCAAAGGACAATTGAACACATGAAACAAAAGTGCTCCGCGTACCGAAAGGAAGTACTAGCACCGAGGGAAAGAACTGAAATCTTGGAACATCATTTAACTGTGCTTGAAGAACAATGCAGAAGAGAAAAAAATAAAAAAGAAGATTTCAGTAAGCAGGTAACAAGCCTGCGTATTGAGCTTTCTTTTTCTGAAGAAACAGCTGATGCCCTCCGTGAACAAATTCTGCAGGGTCAAGCTGACTATCGGGAAATTGCTTCTGAACTGGATGAACAGAAATCTATAAATATGACACTTGAAAACAAAAATGCCCAACTAACTAACAACATAGAAGTTGCCAAAGAATATATAATTGATAAAGTGTCACAAGTAAAAGAAATGCGGACCAAATTAGATGAATTATACAAATGTCACTTAGAGTTTCAAGCCATCGGTACTGACTGTCAGTGTAAAGGATTCCTCAGACTCTGAAAAAGATGAGACAGGGACATCTCAAATTAGTTCTGCATGCATTCAGTCACAGACTTCTTCCATTTCAGATCTTGTGCAGGACCTCTCCTTTAACTATAGTCTTGAAAGGATTTGGGAAGTATGTAGAAATATTGTTGATGTTTCCTCACAAAAAAGTCAGCACATCAAAGCACTGCTTCAAGACAATGAAAACCTAAAGGCGGGACTGAATAATGCTGAATATCATAATCGTCAACTTGTAATGAAGCTATGTGAGATTACAACTCACACTAGTCAGGAAGATGATCTTGTGAATCAGTTACATGAGCAAATAGAAAAGAAAACTCAGGACACTGAAGAAAAGACTGCAGAAGATCAGAGAGTGATTGCACAATTTCAGGAGGAAGTTGCCAACTGTGAGGTAAAAAGAAGAGAGCTTGAATATCGCCTGGAGGCTTACAAGACAATGGAAGACAATGTGTCAAAACTCAATGAATTACTTAAAGAAAAAGAATCTATTATTGTTAATCTGGAGACAGTTACAGCAACTCTGCAGGAGAAGTCTGCAAATGCAGACAAAAAGTTTGAAGAGTTAAGTAGCAAAGAAGCAAATCTGATTCAAGAAGTTATGCAGCTGAAAAACAGCTTGGAGCAGATGAAACACTCTCTTCGGGAAAAGGAAAAGAGTGAAATGGAGAAAGTGCAACGTATAGAATCGTAAGTAACCACTGAGTTAACTTAGAGCCCTTTGAGAATGAACTAGAGTTAAAAATAGTTAATGGGAACATCCCTTCGACTTAATGCATCTGCATGCTTATCAATGGCCAAACTACTACTTTAGGATGCTTTGGTATGCTACTTGAGTTCCAAGGGAAAACAGGAGTGTGCAAGGAAATAAAGAATAATATGGGGATTTCTGGTGGTTTTGTTGTACATCCCTCAGAATAGCATCTGAATAATTTATTGCTTCAGCATCTGATTATGAGAAGCAAGCTGAAATTCAAAAGTAATTGTTTAAATCTTGTCACTGGTCTAGATAGATTTAAGAGTCTATTTCCAAATAGAAACCAACAGGCAGGGCATGGATTAAGCTGTAATTGCTGTTTCCATGAGATGTGTAACAATAATGTTCTTTGTCTCTTTATTTTTAACATAAGGCTAGAAAATATTCTTTCTGAGAGTTCTGCCCTTGTACTGAATTTGAAAAAAGATTTGCAGAGGAAAGAAGAAGAGTATGCAGATCTAAAAGACAAACATTCAGATGCCAAGAAAAAAATTCAGCAAGTACAAAGCGAGGTTTGTAACTCCAAAGCCTAAAACCTAAGTCTTGTGAAAAAACGCTGATAACTGGGAAGAAGAATGCTATTTACTTGAAGAGAAATAGACTAATTTCCAGAAGCTCTTTAATATAAGCATGTATATTTTTTTTCTTCAATTTCAGCTTCAGTGATGTTAATAGTTAAAATTTAATTATTAAACAAGAAGATATCTTAAAACCCATTTTGCAGGATCTTAGTCTGAAAGTTTATTGGGTGTGCTTGGGGTGGAAAATTGAAACTTAAAAATGAATTCATGTCTTCCTTGGTAACCTTGCCCTTGCTGTCGTTTTCCTACTCAGCACTTGTTTGTGAATTCCTCTGTATTTAACAAAGAAGTATTTGGCCAGGTTGGATTACAGAAGTCTTTTAATGAACCGTGAGCTGTGCTTACATTACAGGTGTCCACGATGCGTTCTGTGGAGGAATCCCTCAGGAACAGGATGGATGAACTTGAAAGGATTAATAACCAGTTTAAGGATGAGCTGGATTATAAAGACTATACTATCCAACAACTTAAACAGGTATTTTTCTTGCTCTTAATGTTTATTAAATGAATGATGCAGGTTTTCCAAGCAACAGGAAAAAGGTCAAAAAAAAAAAAAAATTGGAGCAAAATGAAAGTGGCCAACTGAAATTAGTGGTAGACCATGAAAGATATTCAAATAATTAGTCACTACAGAGCACTGGCAGATTGCTTTAAATACAATAATCTGCATAGTAAATACATATGTAATACATGCATATAACCTGATCTTGTTGAGTGACATCACGATATGTTAATTGAAATGTCTTACCATAAACTCTTTCTATCAGCTTGAGTCCTTATTTATGCTATATGAAAAACTTATTAATTCTAGGCTGTCTTAAAGATTCTGCTTGTTTCTACTGTGTATGCTTTTCTTTCAACATGAAATATAGGAGCTGGAGGAAAGGGACCATAATATTCAAAAGTGGCGTGAGGAGAGAGATCAGTTAGTAGAAGCTTTGGAAGAACAGCTCAAAACTTTGGCTTCTAATGCCATACAAAAAGAGACAGAAATAGCAGAACTGAGACAATCTGCCTTAAAGGATTCAAGCAAGGTCAGCTCTCCTTTCCTCCTACCTGATTAGCTACCCATAAATTCTGTAAAACTCCTGTACCTGCTCTTTGTATTCTGGGTGTGGTTCTGTTCTTGAACACTGTTGTATTGACATCATGTGCAACTAACCAAAAAAAGCACCAGCTTTTATTTTTGTTCTTCAGAAACAGAATTTCTGTTAATTACTAAAATTTCAATTTTTTCAGTTGTTCAGATAAGCAGATGTCGGTTTGATGCTTATGATCCTACAGTCATACTGGACATCTGTAGCTTTTTCTGATACTTCACAGCATTTCCGGATCCCAAGCTAGGCTCAATACTCAGACAGTAGTTCTGTCTCAGGTTTCTTACTTTCTTTGCTTTCTCTGAGGTAGTATCTACAATGGCATGAAAAGACAGAAGGGGACGTGGAGAGAGATTAAAGGAAGCATCAAAAAGCAGAGGGGGGATGATCTCTGGAAGTTGCATTTCTTATTTCAACATCCAGCTTTTAATCAGGATAGCCAATCTAAGCCGTAGCATAGAATTTCAGAAGCTAAACTAAAGACTAAATGAGTTGTGCTCTTTTGAGAATGTTTGGATTCACTTTCTCTGAGAAGAAAGATGTTCTCATAGCAAAACTTCCCCTACAACTGCCGACTTTCTCACAGTACCGAGGATTTGGGAACAAATAAAAGCTCAGGTTATTATATCTTAAGAGAGATGAAGGCTGAAGCACATAAGTAAAATAGAAGAATCAAAATATATTGTATTACAACTTCCCAGGCAATTCTGTGACTACTGCACTTGTAACAGTGACCGTACAAATCCGTGAAATGTTACTGTTCTTGAATAGTTAAGTGTTCTAGCCTGCAATTCTAAAACTGATGCTACTAAGTAATTGCATTACTGCTTGTGTGTGTTAATTCCTTTTGCCAATCCCACAACTCAGCAGTTTTTACTGTTTATTAGGATAATGCAACTGTGATAGAAGAGTTAAGAAAAGAACTGGCTGACAAAGATGACTTTATAAAGGAATTAAAACAACGCATTAACCACAGTAGCCCTCAGTGTTTGCCAGAAATACCTTACTTGAAGAAAGACAAAGTAGAAGGAATGACTCTGTAAATGAAAAGGTATGATTATATTTATTGAAAGTAAGTACTTAACATCTTGTTAACCCCTTTTTGTTCTTCTGTTTTCCTAGGAGATACTGGAGCTAGAATAATTTTTCTTAGCATATAGTCCTTTAACTACATATTCAGTGATGAGTACTTGTTGGTTCTTTTTGTCTTCCACTCAAACATGAGCTCTCATCTTCTCAAAAATATTTTATTTACTAGAACACCATCTCTCTGTGTACATTATGGAACTTTTCCATGCAGTTTTCCATGTATTCGTATGTGGATGCTGAAGATTAGGCAGAGGTTTAGCCTTTGGTGTTCTAACATAGCAGCGGTGAGCACGCAGAGTATGGAGGGAATGGGTGACAAAACGACCAGCGTTACAGATTTTGTCCCTAACTAATGTCTCGCTTTCTCTCTTTTGGAGGCAGAATCCTGCCTGAGACTGTTAGTGAGACCCAGTAGGGTGTATCTGAAGATCACACAATGAATAGATGTTACTACCTTCCCACACTTGTGCTGTGTTTCAGCTTACGTGTTCATGTGGCGTCTGAGCTTGAGGTTTTACACTGTAACTTTAGAAAACTCGAGATATTTTGGAGGTCTAATGCATAGCCTAATCTTTACTCCTTTTAAATATTTACAGCCTAGGAAACAACAAAGCAAAACTAAAACTGGAGAAAGTATTCCATTAAGATGCAAAGCTGAAGACAATTATTTGTCACGTCCATGTACTAGGAGCCTCACTTCATTAAATGAATCTGAGGTTAGTATGAAACTTCAGATCTGAAAATGTTGTGATTGTATTGCTTTTGATAAGGAATGAGTAGGAAAAGATCTCATGTTCTCTAAACAATTCCCAAGTTTTGATTTATTTATCCCTTTCAAGGTGATCAGATCACCTGTTTTTATAGCCTTTGATAGGAATAAAAGCTGTTGAAACAATTGTGTGATGCATTTTTGTCAGGTGCTGTTGAAAACTCTCCTCATGTTAATGCTTATGAAGTGGCTCATGATTAGATAAGTTACTCGGAAAAAATTCATGGAGCCACTGAAACGGGCACAGCAAATTGAACTTATTTTCTTCCTCTGCAGGATTTCTGGATATTGTTTTGTTAGCAGATGATGTTAATCATTCCTATATAAGTTTTTAATTGCTAACTTTCATAAAATAGCAGTTACATATATTTTAAAAACAAAGTATTTATTAACCAACTTAATTCTTGGAAATACAGTGGGTGGTGATACTCCATTCAGATTCTTAGCAGAGCCTGATAAAGTGGCTCTGACTACTTTTTGTCTTTCTACAATCTTTGGTAACTTTTTGAGAGGAAGAAGACTCCCCTCAGGGGGTCGGAACAGTGTAAGTAGTAAAAGCTGCTAGTCTGTGTTTGGGACACTGGAGTTTGCTAGTTACTAGCAGCAGTAGAAGCAGCCATCTACCATTTTCTGATGTCCCCAGCAGCCTGTCTTCCATGTGTTCAACCAGCATCTGAACTCATTTTTGATATGCTAGCTGAATTCCTGCCATAGAGAAGGAGGAGTCCAGGTGATCTCAGTTCTGACTTTGTTGTTCCTGTTGAGAAAAACAGGATTGGGTGGATTGTGGACAGGAAGTGCTGCTGGGGAAATGCATACTGACATTTCCCTGTCACTTAGCTGTGCATTTGCTGCCATTTGACCATGAGCAGGTACATGATAGCCTTCAGCTTAAGTACGGTGTCATTGCTTGAATGTCTGAATTCTCTCCAGGGAAAAGATAGCAATGGAGTTCTTTAATGACTTGTACTGGGCTTGCACCTTGCCAGCTGGACCTTACTTATGTAAATAACATCTCTAGTGTAGAAGAGGAAGGGCAAATTCCCTAAGATTAAGCTGGAAGTTAATCGAACACTTGAATCAAATGCTCCTGTTCCTGCCCAGTTCTGATGCAGCAGAGTTGAGATGAAGAAAATCGTGTCAGTTCTACCACCATTCTCTATAAAAAAAAGTGTAGTTGTCTGTGCCCTTGAGAAAAAATGACTTGTAAAGTATCAGGCTCAGTTTAACATGGAGAACATTTTTTGTGATCATAGATTGGAAATAATTTTAAATGTAACAAGTTCTAGGAAAGAGGGGTAAAACTCTGCTGTAACTGAAATAGACTCCTTCTGTTACAAGTGTTCTTACAGCAGGAAAATCGAATGCTTACATATCCTTTTCCAGATGCTTTATAGCTTTTTAATCTCATGGCTACCTCAACACTTGCACTTAAAATTCTTCTGTGCTATCAGGAGCATTTGGGAACTGTCCTCGACTCTTCTGGAGTGTCCGCAGAAAATGGCAAAACTAGTCGGTTCCCAAAACCGGAGCTGGAAATCCCACTGACACCTCTGCAACCTGATAAGATGGAGATAAAGCAGCACGGCAGCATGATACCTTTAGGAGTGAAAATGCCTAAGGCAAAAAAGAAAAGAAGTGATGACATGGATGAGGTATGACCTAGACCCAACAGAAAACAAAATATCTGATGCCTTTTTACCATTCTCATTTAAGCATTAAAAAAATGCTATTTCTACCTCAGTAAAGTAGTTGAAGAATTTAACCAATGAACTGCTTTAATGAACAAAACTAATAGCCAAGCTCAGTGATAATGGTTTAAGAGAAGGGAATTTCTCTTAACTCCATTGTGTATTTTCTTTGAAACCTGTAGACATAAGTCAGCTTTTTAGACATCATGAGATGTCTAATACTGATATCTTAATGTCCTGTTTTTATAATTGAATGCTTATTTATTATTTGATTTACAGTGGAATAGTTACCACTAGCAAATACTTCCCTACTATTAGCAAAAATGTTTAAAGTGTTCACTTTTGTGACATCAATTGTTCTTTCCAAAAGAATCATGGCTGAAACTTGTCTTATTTTCCCAGGATTTTGTGAAAAGTGAGAACACGAAAAATACAAAATCTGTCAATACAAAATTCACCCTCTGCAAGTGACGAGAAAATGGTTGGTTTTTGTTCTAGTTTTGAAGCTAGCTTGGGACTTCCTGTAATTGTGTGGTCACACGGAAGAAGCAGTGTCTTATCCTTATGTGTATACCTGAATGGGAATCTTACATGCTTATGAGCTCTTCCTATTAAATTCCATAAGCTAACCAAAGGGCAAGTCAGTCTGTCCCCAGAGTGTGTAATGGCTGTACTGTGTAATGATTTGGAGGGAAGGATATTGCACACTGAATAGTTGGGAAGAGAAGCTTTAGTGTATTATCGTGTGCTTTTGTAAGTGAAGCCCTTGTATTAAACTAAGGTTCATATCATTAATATGCATGGCAGTTATTAAAAACAGATGTTCACATGTGATAGCAGTATCCTTGGAATGGTCAGAGTATGAGTAGTAGATTTTTCCCATCTGTTGTCTTCTGTTTTGTATGTTTGTTTATTTTATGTAATTAGAACAGCTTATGTAAGAAACAACTCCACAGCTTGGGAGCTACTTTTAAAGAAACTACTGCCTTATTAAGAAACTTTAAGAAACGTATGCCTTGAAATAGCTGAGATTTTGACAACTCCCTAAAGGGTATAAAGTTGTCTACATTACTTGCCGTTGTGGTATCATCAGCATAATGAACAGAGGTGTCAGTAGTAAAGCTCAAAATGTCAACTTAAAATAACGTTGAACTAAAATGAAGTTTAAACAATGCTCTTGTTTCACATGTTCACATCTCTGTTGAACAGAAATCCGGAAAAGACTACTTCCTGAGAAAGCAAGTACATGCTTCAAGACTGACTAAAAAGAAGGATGAAACACTGCAAAACGTTGGAGATTTTATTCAAAGCTCTCCTTCTATTATACACTCTAAAGGTTGGTGTAGAATAAGTTTTATTCCATGTTTTCTAGACATTGTAGAATGGCTTGTTTCTGCTGTAGGCTATTAATGTATGTGTTCTTAGAGAACTTGTCTGCCATGTTAAGTTGTCCTTTGATTTATGAAGTAAATGCATTTATTCGTCTCTTCAGAGATTCATTATTACATTTGTGAAAACCTACAAGTATACAGAGAAAGTTGGTTCTGTCTTGTGCTTCTGTCAGCACGAAAGTTAGGCCTGTTGTTTAACTCCTGCTGAAGTTTCTGACTTCCAGTGACTTCTGAACCATGATTGTCTTTCATAATCCATTTTAATGTGTGCTTTAAGCTGCCGTACCTGAACCTATAAACAGTTTCAGCTATAGAAGCAATAAAGAACCTCAATGAACAAATACAATTTCTGAGTATTTTCACTTAAATTTTACGTGTCATTTATAAACCAAGTTTGTTACGAAGCTTTTTTTGCATTCAGTGATTTAAAGACTCACAAAACCAGTAAGTTGATTGGTTTATGTATCAAAACAAATTTCTTCTAGCCAAGAAGCTGATGTCAGCAGTAAGTTCTCCTAAATCAAACGAACCTGAAAGTCTCGAAGAAGGAGAGACCAAGCCAAAACGATGCAAAAGGAAGCTGTATTCCACTGTCGTTTCTGGCCCTCTAGATATACCTGCTTCTTCGGTAAGCGATTATACTGTAGTCTTGGCTTAAAATAAACTACTAAGGAGTCCAAACAGACTGGAGGTTTCATCTATTTGCAGGAGGAGGTTGAAAGTACTGAGGTATTTCTTTATTCTACCAAGTCATTCTTGTTGGTCTTCCTGCTGTTCTGTTTTATTTTGTCCTCAAAGATCTCTGTGTTTGGCTGGCTTACAGTTTACTAAGTAGGTGATGTAGCAATTTAATTGCTCTGCTATTCTTACGGGATCCCCAGTTAAGGAATCAATTTCCTCCTTGAATCTCCTGACTTCTCTGCTAGTAAAAATGGCAGCTTAGCATTCCCTATTTTCCTTTGACCTAAGGAGACTTCCCTAAGAGGATAATGTGAAGTATTTGTAAGATTAGTATTAGAGAAAGGAGAACTCTCCAGGTCCTGTTTACGCTGTTCCAGTTCCCTCAGTAATTGAGAGTGCATCCTCCCTCTAGGGCCCTGCATGGGATCAGCAGCTCAGCCAGTCCCCTTCTCTGGAGGGGTTGCTGCTGCTTGCATTGATCTAGAAATTGTGGGGGTTGAGGGGGGGGAGAGGGAATGTATCTAAGGGATCCCATTTATGATCTTTCTGCTTTTTTTTTCTTTTGAACTTTGACTCCTTGTGAGGAACTGTTACTTCTTGCACCCATTCAATGTCATAAGCCAATTCTTTTTCAGAGAAAGGAGTATTACTGTTTACATATAAATTCAAAGTCTGACAAGCCCAATCTTTGTCAGACCCCTATTTTGGTCAAAATAATGATTTTCCCTATAGTGGCTCTCTAGGCTTTTTGTATACAGTATTTAAATATCTTTTTCGTTATCCCCAGTTTTGGGATTATTTTTCCAATTCTGAAGCTTCTCCCCAAGGGGCTTATCTTCAGGCACAATTCTGGGGATGCTTTTCCCTTGTACTTGGCAGCTCCTATTCCCCTTATCTCCAGAATGATGCTGCGAACTACTCAGCTCACACGATTCTTGGACTTAGGGCCCATTCCCTCTGGAGTACCTCGCTCTGATTCTCGAATTATTAGGGGTGTGCTGCTGGCACTTCATCAAGTGCACAGGGTACCATACAGCAACAGCGCGCTCCCAGACTCACCTGAGCCCCAAGACTCACCTGAGACTCAAGAGACCCCCCAAGGCAAGAATTAAATTCCCTTGCCTCTGTCTGTGCACGAAATTACCGGGACTGCAGGAGTCAACACCTGTGCCTTAGCTTTCATAGAGCCCATCCTTTATGTAACAGTTTCCTATCAGCCATCCCAAGAAGTCACCTCACCACCCAGGCAGGACCGCTGAAATCAATTGGGTGCACCTCTCCTGTCCAGGAACCCCAAAGAGGCGATAATAATCCCAGGCCAGCAATTGTAGTATTGATATGATGATTTTATTCAAAGTCTTTGTTAAACAAAGAGGGAAGATTATGGTATGCCCTATAATCTTGAAATACCTCTTGGTCACCCCCATTTACAAGATGATCAATTAAAATCTTATACAATTAATGAATGGGTGCAAGGAACTACAAGAAGGATCTGATTGCACAGCAGTCCCCATTGGAGATAGCAATCCATAGGATACAGGCAGGGGATGGGGTTCTAATAAAAACTTGGAAAGAAGCTACACTAACACCACAAGGGGAAGGTCCCTATGTTGTTTTATTTACTGCAGAAACAGCTATTCGAACCGCAGAGAGAGGATGGACTCATGCCAGCCGTGTTAAAGGACCCATCGGTGACGAGAAGTGGGAGGTAGCTCCCGGGGGTGACGACTTGAAACTCACACTGCGACAAGCCCAATGGGTATTCCAGGTAAAGGCTTCCCCTGAAGAACACTACTGCTGCTGAGAAGAACTAAAAAAACCCCTCATAGCTGGTTGCAACCCAGTTGACGAGTGAGGCAGAGGAGTGAACTGTGGGGAAAGATGGGCCTTAGGGGTATCCATTGGTACTTGGGGATTCTCACAGTGATCACATTTTGTATAGCAGCACAACGCCACCCACACCAAGCTTCCTTACATCCCTGTGTGACCTGGTACCTATACAGCCCAGTCTAAACCAAAAGGGTTACTATTTTTGCCTAAGCTCAAACCCAGGGAGGGGATACTGTAACCACCCAGGCTCATATTACTGTGCCTATTAGGGATGTGAAACTATTGCCTCAGATTGGGCACCTGGGGCTGGGCAGGATAAATATCTACAAGCAGGGCATGGACCCTATGGGTGCATACCTCCTAACCGAAACCCACAGTTGGGAAGATGGGCTGTGTGGGGATTAAAGACAGAGAGAGAGAGAAACATCTGCCAGCAACTATGGATAAATGTAACAAATCCAGATAACCCAGTGTGGCTGTTAGGGAAAATACGGGGTGTAAGTGACTTGCGGAATCAAACTCTATAACACATAGATGGGTTATAAAGCAGGTATGTTTATTCCAGCGCTGGGTGCAAGGGGGATAGCTCCACCAAACTTGCACATGGACTTGTAAAATCGTGACACAGATATAGGTACATCTCATACATAGTCAATGATTTCTCAGAATTCTGATACATATTCAATAGTTGTTTAGCATGCAGACCCCCTCTTGTTCTTATCAGGGGGATGCAACTCCTCTTCTGGTATTTACAACATCTATTCTCCTCCTTGCCTGATGTCTTCCGTGAGGTCTCACTCCTTATCTGCATCCTTCCTGCTCTCCCTGGCCCCTTGTTTCCTTTAAACAAAGAGGGAAGGAAGGGAGGGGTGCTCTGGGGGGGGAATGGGAGGGGTGGAGGAGGGTTGATGTCAGACTATGAAATCGATTTTTTTAATCTTAATTCTGCTTCAGAAACAACATCTGATTCCCATGCTCTCTGCTTGGTATTTTGTCTTTTGATGCAAACACGTAAACCCCATTGGTGCCTGGTTCAGCAGTTCAGCTTCCTTTGCGCCCTTTGCCTGGTTGTAGGGAAGGTGGCAGGCTCTGATTCAATGAGGGTGTTGTATGGACACAGTATTTATCGCCATGTATCCAAAGGTGCAACAGTTTCTGGAGACCCAGGTGGGATCCTATAGGTGATGGTTCTCTTGCCACCAAGCATCCAGTTGTCAGCAGTGGGTGAGTTCACTGGGACTTTGGGGATGGGAGGTGCCAACTAGCAAGCCTTCAATATCTGCTACTAAAATCAGACTTGGAAGCACGTTACACGTGGGAAATACACTTGGTGCAGGAAAGGGGATTTCCTTAGCCATCAAAAAAAGATGAAACTGCAGATCTATCAACAAAAATGTAAGCACGTGACACTTGACTTGGCGGGTCTGTGGGAAGGTCAGCTTCTCCGTGTTTGTATTTCAGCCATTATCCTCCACACTGGAGAAGATTTATCTGCTTGGCTTGCTTAATTGCAGCACGTTTCACACGCGTGGATAACCTGTGCATATTGCGTCACTACCTCTGTGGCCTGAGGTGTTGCACCAGGCTGGAAATAATGCCTTCTTGGGGTTGTTGAAGCTCTGCAAAAGTTTGCCAAGCAAAGTTGTGGATGCTCCATCCCTGGAGGTGTTCAAGGCCAGGCTGGATGGAGCTCTGGGCAGCAAGACTCTGTGGGTTGCATCTCTGCCCGAGGCAGTGGGGCTGGGGTTCTGAGTTCTTCACTGTCCCTTGCAAGCCAAGCCATTCTATGATTCTGCATTTCTATGATGTAAGCACCAGCCCCACACAGCCCTGGTGCAGTGCATCACAAGAGCAGCAGCCTGCGGGGAGCCACCACCCGGAATCACAGAGATGTGAGGTCACAATGCCCCATCCTATGACTGTGCTGAGCTGCGTCATGAGCTCACAAGGCCTGGCTGCAGGCTTGGCTCAGTGCGACACTCACTGTGGCTGCAGCGGTGGTGTTGGAAGCGTGGTGCTAGTGTGGGGGCGGACATGGACCCTGCCCGCCTTGTCCTCTTCCTCCTATTGGTGGCCATGAGTTTTCAGGAGAGCTGTGCTGCTCCGTGGCGAGCACGGGGAGCAGGTGAGTGGGTAGAGATGGGACCCAAACTGAGCAGCGCTGGGAGCAAGAAGTCAGGCTGTGTCCCCACGGCCCTGTAGTACACTTGTCTGGGGCCTGCCTTCCATGGGGGTGTTGCTGGGTAGGGGGTGATGGGCAGCACTGCAGGAGCCGGGCAAGAGCCCGTGGCTGCGCTGCTCCCCAGGGCTGGCTCCAGCCATGCCAGGCTGTAGCTCTGCTAATTGCTGGCTGCAGCACAGCCTTCGTCCTGGGAGATGCCCAGGGAGAGTTCAGAAGAGGCGTGCTGGGCGTGCATGAGCATTTCTGCTTCAGGCTCATGGCACTCCCCAGTTTCCAAGCCAGAGCCCCATTCCACAGCCCAGGGGAAGAGACAGGTGTGCTTTCCTCCAGTGTCTCAGTGTGACCTTGCTGTCCATCAGAGGCCTCCCAGTAAGAAAGCCCTGGGAGGCTGCATCTTCTTCCACGTAATCTGTGAGAGATGTGGCACGTGGCCTGGAGAGAGCACTGCATACGCTGCCAAGTGCCAGCCTACGGGTCATCCTGTCCACCCTGCAACTTTGGAAATCATGACCTGAGTTATTCTCCCATGCCCCACATCCAGTTACTGAGGGAGAAGGAGATCACACCATATAGTGTATATAAGTGGGAACTTCTCTCATCTGTTCTTGATTCTAGATGATGAGCTTCGTGCTCCCTTTCCAGATGCTCCTTTGGATCCGGACTTCATGCCTGTGCCTGGGGGACAACCCAGGGGTAAGTTGTGAGTGTCTGTTTCCTTGGAGGTTGAAACGTTCATGCTCTCATGGTTTACCTGGGTGCAATTTTACTGGAGATCCTCTCCAGGTCTTCCAAGCCTGTTTGTGCCCGGAAGGGTTTGCACAGATGAGCCATGAGTATTTTTTCTCTCAGAGAGCTGCCGCGTTTCAGTGGGAAGGTTACCGCTGCCCCTCTGCAGCTGAGGGAGCCCAGACCTTTGTATTTGGGCTGTGGCATTCCCCAACCACCGCCAGACCCTACAGGTCACTCAGGGAAAAGGAGGCCCCCACATGTGCCGGAAGCTCTCCTCACCTGTGTCTGATCACACTTGTGTCTGCAGGCCCTCCCTTGTATGCTCTGCTACTCAGTTGATGCTGTAGTGTGTGACTAAAACTTTTCATGGGTCTTTGGTTGCAGAAGTGCCCCCAGTGTGGGCCTTGCCCGGTCATCGGTTTCCTCCTGTGCTGGAGCCCAACTGGAATCCCAGCAGTGAGTACTCTGTCTTCACTGACTTGGCTGACTCGCCACTGATCTTCAGATCTTCATGCACATGATATTTAACTTCATACATTCTGTTAAGGTCCGGAAAGAGAAGAGGATGAATCCAAACAAGAAAAATACTCTCAGGGCTCATCCCGTCTCCTGAAGCGACTGCTGAAGGAAATGGAGAAGGCAGAGCGTGGTGGGTATACTTCAGTCTGTTCACTGTGGGACCTGGGAAGCTGAGGTGTGATATACAGGTGTGGGCAGGCTGTAGCCTGCACAGCAGGAAGGGATGGGTCAGAGCCGTGCTGCAGCCGTGTTCCGTGTATCACCTTGCAGGTGCTGTCAAGCACCAGAGCTGGTCTGCTGCCAGATGGTCTGCATCCAGCCAAGACCCAGAGGCAGCTGCTCCCCCAGCACAACCATTACTTGTCAGAGCTGCTTTGTGCAGTCGTTGGCACCCAGATGGCAGCAAGTGGCAAAGTGGCAAGCGCTGTGCTTCTGTTCATCCAAAGCCCTCCGTGCAGCTGAGCAAGTTCAAGGCAGGAGGAGCATCCCGAGCAGGGTTGGCTGCCTTTGCTAATGCTGGAAATGAGGTGGAGATGCTAATTCTGAAGGCTTGGACTGTGTGTTAGAGCTTGGATTTCAGCCTGCAGCTACCTGGCTGTGACGGGCTGGTGACAGCACAGAATGTGAGGGCCTTGCACAGGAGCTGATTCCTCAAGAGGTGTGAGGGAGTCAGCATTGTCCAATAGCTGGGAGGGCTCAAATGCCCTTGGGTAACAGAGGGGCTCACAGTGTACTTGGGGGGGGCCCTGGACTTTTCCTGAGTTCGGGATTGGAGAAGCTCAGTTTTTGATGAGGGCACGTGACATCCCAATCCTACTGCCCTGCTTTCTTTCTAAAGGAACGGACCAACAAAGTGAGAGGGATGCACTCCAGGAAGGTGGATATCCCACACTGCCGGTCCCGGATGCGCTGCAGGAAGGTGGTTATCCCACACTGCCCGTCCCGGACAGAGGAATGCAGGCAGCACCAACCGGCATGCCAGGTAATTTCTGTCCCATGATCATACGGTGTCACGAACCAGAGTCATTGCGTGCCTGCAGGCTCTTGCTGCCAGCTCTTGCACACCAGGTCAGCAGCCAGACCTGAGCGTGTGAGCATAGAGCACATGTAAAAGAAGCAGGAGTGTTTCTCCCCTGGGCTGGCTCTGGCTGTGCCCTGTGCTGGCTGAAGCCTGACCTTCAGCCTGGGGGGTGTCCCACAGGAGAGCTCAGGACACGCATGCCGGGAAAAGCGTGAGGGATTCTGCTCTGTAGCTCTCCCCACAGACCAAGCCCAGACCCCAGGGTACAGCCCCAGCTCTCGGCCCAGAGGAGGACACGGGTAGTGCCTGTGCAGCCTCTCCGTACCCAACGAGAGGTGGAAGCAATCCTTCTTGTCCTCCGGTGCTTCGGCACCAGAGACGGAGGCACCCACTGACAAAATGACCTCTTGGGTCCATGAAGCACACTGAGAGATTATCTGTAGCACAGCTGAAGGTAACGTGGGACATTGTCTCATTTCTTCCAGGGATGAACACAGGCAAAAGCACAGAGGCTGCTGCTCACACATCTGTGCGGAAGCGCCGCATTCCGGTGACGGTCTCAGCGATGCTGCTGCCTGCGCTGGTGCTGGCCGTTGGTGTTGTGATATGGGTGCTCAAAGACTACCTGTGAGTTGGCCTTTCCCCAGAACACCTTATTGCTGCATTTGGCAATGAAGCATTTGTGGTGCCAGGATCCTGGACGGCCAAATCAGCCGCTGGCAGTACACTGCCAGGACTTAGGTTGCAAAGTCTTTCAAGTTTCCCCTTATTTCCTGTCACTGAGTAGTGCTTTCTGAAACTCATTCTCACAGAGCACGCAAGAGGGAAAAGAGAGCAGCAGAAGCAGCAGATGGAGCTGGGGAAGGCAACGAGACAGACTCTGACCCAGTCAAACAAGAATCTCCGTAATAGCTCCAGTCCGTTCCATTCTGCCATTGAAGAGGCCCGAAGTCTTCAAGGTCATCTGGAAGACCAGGAGCTTGAACTGAAAGCCATGAAAAAGATCCTTGGGAACAGTCCTGAGTGCTGCCTTCTGTCAGAGGATGGCCCTGAATGTGAGAGCAGAGCTTTTGTCCTTCATCCTGCATACTCCAGGACAGGTATCACCAGCAGTTTGAAGATTCTTAGCTCGACACAGCTACATTCCTGTTGAGGGTCCTAATGAGGACCCAGAAAACGAGCTTCTTCTGACTGCCGGACAAAACGTAATGTCTTTGGAGATGTGGGTGAGAATGGCTGGTTTCAGGGAGAGCTGACAGATGGCACAAGAGGACTGGTCCCTTCCAATTTGGTTGCGGAGCTTTCAGTTGATGAACTGGATACACCTGGAGATCCTGTCAGAATTCCTGCATTGCTCCATCTGCAAGACTACCATTGCTCCACTCAATGGAACAACTCGATGTTGAGCAGAATGTGGTTGAGCTCCTTCGGGAACTCTCTGAGGCGACTGACAGCGGAACTGCATAGCTTTATTGTATATTAAAAACAACCAAACAACTGTCCCCTCCCTCTCCCTTCCCCTTGCACCCCTCCACCCCTTCCCCCCCCCCCCCCCTCAAAAAAAAAAAAAAAGACAAAAAAACCCAAAAAAACCCCTAAAAAACCAACAAAAAACAACCCACCCTCAATAAAACAAAAAACCAAAAACAATTAAAATCTCAACGCTGTTCTTTTTCTGGGATACAATAAGGTGACGCTTCTTCTAGCTTAGACTTTGCAATGAGTTTGTGTCACGGAGTTCTCTCTAGAGCTCACTCGGTGACAGTGGGAACAAACCTGGGAAGAGAAGGAACAAAGAACCTCCCCTCTCTAACAGCGCGGTGCGGCGCGGCCGAGAGGGGAAGGGAAGGGAGATTGTGAATGGGTCTAGGAGGGAAATAATGAAAAAAAACCAACGATCTGAGAATGAACAGCAGTTTAACGAACCCAGTGACACTAAACAACAACGATGTTGCAGAACGGCGGGAGAAAAGCAGACGACCACACCTGTCATTGACATGATCAGCTAATCTCGTTTATTCCTTGGCTGCGTGTACCTTTATAATACGGATAATTAGCTCATACATATTGCAAAAGTGGAGCTCATCATTGGTTCCCAATTACATACCATCCCCGAGTATCTTAACAGCTTGTTGTTATCATCCTGAAAGATACTCCCTTGCTGAGTTCCCAGAACCATGGCTAGTTTCTCACCATCACAGGGCATCCTGATGTTCTCACTGTCCTTGCAGGTGTTATGGCTGCTTGATTAACTGCACCGTGTTTACGACCCTTCTCAGCTAACTAGCTGGAAAAAGCACTCTCTACAGGACCCCACAGATTACCTTCAGAATTCAACAGTTAGTTCTGTTTCCTTTCTGAGTGCATAACAACCTGAGCAAATGAATTGAATGACGTGGCTTGTTAGTCTGGTACAAACTCTGCTGTACACTGGAACTTGGTCCATTTGTAAGCAGGACTTTGTCCATTTCTGCAGGACAGCAGAAAACCCTTTGTGCTAATCATGATGCCAAGAAGCAGAATGCGGCAAATGGCAGATGATCCAACTGCTTCAGGTGTTCATTTCCTTAAACCTGCGAATAATTTTGGACTGAGAGTTTGTAAGCAGAACGGAGCTCTTAAAGCTGTCAGAGATTATTTCTGCACTGTTCAATTCTATCTGCATAACATACATAGGATCTCAGAACTGCGTTGCTTGAACTGGTGGAACTTGTTGAAGTGAACTGGGATGAGCAAGTTTTAGAACTTAGTCAGAGTGCTGTAAAAAATGGATAATCTCATGAGTATTAAGGTACAGGCTTGCTATTTCTGCACTGAATTTGTTTTTATTTTACATGGCTGTGATCTGAAAGTTGCTTGAAACGCAGGCACCTAGGCACTGTTGTGTAACTGAATTTCACACATGATAGGTCCTGAAATATCCTGGAATCTAAAACTCTGACTTGTTTTAAGTCTGCTGCTTGAGTATAATCAGGGTCATAGTGTCTGTGTGCAGTGTTTCTTTCCCTGTAATGCTCCACATCATTTCATTTTGGGAATATTGAAGGAAATGGACTATGTGCCATAACTGTTGTTAGAACAAAGTATGTCTGGTGTGATCTTATGCATAGGTTCTGTAACTGCTCTTCACAGCTCAGGTGTTTGACCTTCCTTTTGGTGAAGTGATGAAATACTGCTGGTTTCTATTTGTGCTTCTAGGCACCTTGAAGCTCTTAGGAATAGTACAATCGTCTCCAGTTCTTTTCAGTGATGTCAGTAACAGCTCGAGTGCTGCTGCCCACTAGGTAGACCCAAAGAAGCGGATTACAGTGAAACAACTCACAAGCTGGACCTGCATGAGGATCACTTTCAAGACAGTGGCTCTGTTGCTTGAAGCCTATTTTCTTCTTCCTGACGCCACTCTATTACCAAGTATCAACAACCTTTCATGATTCAACTTGCAAACGTTTGACACTAACCCTTGTGTTTCTATGCCTTCCTAGGTGATTCGAGCCCTTGTCAACCCCAAAGATCCAAACCAAGTAGTTATGTGCAGTGATTTTCCATCAATGGAGAGTTCTTATTAAGCATGAATCGCTGCAATTCGGATGACAGCCTTCCACATGGTATCAGTGATGGACACAAGGGGCTCATCCACGTTCATGCTCTCATATCTCCTGGCTCTGCTGAAGATGCTGACCTGAGCCTGCCAGACACAGCAGTCACCTGCCTGGTTTGTGACCCAGCGCCTTTGCAGTGCTGCCCATCCCAAGCACAGCCCGAGTGCCCCAGCAGCAGCACCACCATGCAGGAGCAGGTCAGCATCAGTGAGGTGAAGCTGAGCATCTTAGATGGGGACTTAGAGTCAGGCTGCCAGTCCCAGGCACCAGGCAGCAGCACCAGCTCTGAGCCACTCTCATCTTGACAAGAGGAGTCCCATCTTCACCCTTGACCTCTCAAGCCCTCCTGTCTTTTATTGAATTAAGTCACTTACATGCTCAGTCATCGCCTTCATTTCTGAAAATGAAATGAAGGTGAGTTAGCGGAAAGCGCAAGGCCATATTATATTAGGCTCTAGCAAATTTACAGGCAGTCACTGCACGAAGAGGTAGATCTGAGTTGCACATTATATGATACCCACAAAGATTAAGGAAATCTGAAGCTTTCAATATATTTTTTTTTTATTCTTTTTTCATTTCATTTTTAAACAACTGATCCAGACCCCAACCCTCACAGGAGCTGTAAAGATAACAGCAATAACCCGCAATGTAACTCTAATCCTAACCCTTACCCTGATTCTAAAATCGTCTCTAACTCCAAATGTAACAACAAAAATGATGCTAGAAGTTTGTAGCAAAAGGAACCTTAACCCTGATCATAATCCAAAAAAAAAATCATTATGGTAATAATAATCTTTACCTTAAGAGTAATATTAATCAGAGCCCAGATGATGCCTGCATCCAATCAGAAGCATGCTTTGTATTATTTAAGAGTCGTATTTTTTCCTATGAACTCTCTCTATTATCACGTTTATAAAGTAACAGAGTCTGTTCTTTTTCTCCTGACACTGTGCCTTACTCCAGACATCCCCTGGAAATGACCCAGATAGGGCACCATCAAAGTAATGCTAATAGTAATGTCAACCCTAAGGGTATCTCTAGCCTCAGTGTTAATAGGACGCTAACAACAATCCCAACAGCCTTAAACATTCTGGTGGTGTGAAAGAGGTGCTGCCTTGCACATGCTGGGCAGACCCATTGCCTGTTAAATGCGGGCGGCAGCGTAAAAACATGATGCCCGTGGTCAGAATGCCCTGTGGCAGATCCTGGCACCGGAGAACTGACCGGAGAACCATGAGAGAACTGACAACAAATCACTCGACATCAGAACCGACCCAGTGGTTATTTACAAGCCTTGGGTGACCCAGACAGGATCTCAGAGTGGTGAATGTAGGTACAGAAGTTGTTACTACTCTGTTTTCTTCTAAAAGCTGCTCATCTGCTTTGCGTTTCAGACCATCCCTGGCTTCACTGTGTGCATCTGTCCAATTGATACCAGGTGTTTTTTTTTCATCTCAGAAGTTTTGTGGGGGGCGGGGGAGAGGGGAAACAGACATCAATTCAATTACTCATTTATTTATTGACAGAGATTCACGTTTGCTACGTTTGGAGAAGTTTTATTTGTTTGCTGTGGTTTGATTTTTTCTATTTTTATTTTTTTTTTCCCCCTTCCCTCCTCTTCCATCTTTGTGTTCTTCCCCTATAATTAAAAGAGAACGGATCCCCAGGGTCTGTCCCGCAGACGTTCTTTCCGTGGTCTCTGCTGCCACCTGCTGGCCAATACACGGAACTGCCACTGTTGGGCGTTTGGTGCCGCAGGAAGCACAACGCAGATCTGAGTTCTGACCGGACTACGCAGCAAATCCGCCAATCTTTATTGTGATAAGCCCTCCACATGGCATTGCGCATGCACTCCAACACGCAACAGGCATAGATAGAGATGTATCATTATTCTGCTCCATGCCAAACCTGTGACCAAAACCTCATAGGGGTTCACAAAGAACTCTGGCTCTGCCAGAGCCCCCATCCAGACCCTTCTTGAGTTACATTCACATCTAGTTTGGCTGAAAAGGTTGGACTATAAATACTCAGTGCTTGGGCCTGTTTAACAGATATTTTCCTGATTATGCTGTCCATCGATCTTTTTAAACTGAACTCCTGCTCTAATCTGGTCTTTAAACATTTGCTGTCTCAAGACTCTAATGGGTCCAGACTGGATTACCTTAGGGGCTGGACGCCTAAGTCATGGCAGCAGATGGTTCTCTGACCTTTCCACCACCATTCAGAGCCTGCATCTGGCCATAGGCACTCTTGTCTCCCCATCAATTGGGCAGCCTGTTGTATTACAGCATCTGAGGGCCACTGGGGGGTTCAGTATTGATAACATAGACCCATCCTGATGTAACGGTGATGGCTGTAGGATGAGATCCCTCATTCCTGATGAAAAAATTTATTGACTGGGCTCTCAAAATCATCTTCCTAGATAGCCTCTTTCATGATTAATTCTCTAATATAATTTTGTTAGTCTTCCATAGAGGACTACAGGCTCATATTTAATGGTATGTCATTCTTATTTGGCCATGTTATATGACACACATCTATCCTAATTATGTTGGACAGAGCATACAGTCTTTGCCTGAAGGCAGGGTGAGCAGTAATGGATGTCAGTTTTGAAATTTCCAGTCCATTCACCACAGCGCTTTCTGCCTCCATGTCCCATAACCAGAGCAGCTATGCTGGCATGCTCTCTTGGTTTCTGTCTAAACCACTGTACTATATCCATCAGTTCAGCTGCTGTATTATGGGCAGCAGGGTTTGGGGTTTGGACACTGGTCAGGGCACTCCCACCAGCCTATCCTGCATTTATTTATTTTTTTTTTTCATTTTAGGGTTACAATCAGTCAGATCTCAAATAGATCTAGTCCAAATGGAACCTCAAAATCTGACCTTTTAGTGCCTTCATTTACAGAGTCCATTTTATACAGATTCCCTTGTACAGGGTCCCCATGGTCTTCCAGAGAGATGTTCCTGATCTTCCATAGGAGAATGATTGAATTAGGTTTTTTCCCCATCAAAACTGCCACCTGTCTTTCCAGTTTTTCAACACTGTCATTCAATAGCTGATTTGCATCAGCCTGAGCCTCTTCAATTATGTTCAGACAGTTCAAGGCCATCAGCAGTGGCCATGCCACCATGAACGCAGCTAGCTGTCATTCTCAAGTTGTAAGTATGTCTTTGCTAAGACCATGGACATACTCAGTCAGGTGGGCCAGGGACTCATGGACCCTCCCTCTGTCCCACACAGGACCCCATGTTTCAGTGACAGAAGCAACACTGCATTTTAAGAATCCTAGGAATCCCAGGACATGCCCTGACAAAAGGTCATTCAAAGGGGTAGTCTTTCCCCATCCAAACCACCCCATGATATTCACAGAATCACAGAATTGTAGGGGTTGGAAGGGACCTCCAGAGACCACTGAGTCCAACCCCCCTGCCAAAGCAGGTTCCCTACACCACGTCGCACAGCTCGGCATCCAGGCAGGTCTTGAATATCTCCAGAGAAGGAGATTCCACAACCACCCTGGGCAGCCTGTTCCAGTGCTCTGTCACTCTCACCATAAAGAAGTTATTGCACACATTAGTGCAGAACTTCCTATGGTCCAGTTTCTGTCTGTTTCCCCATGTCCCGTCTCCACACACTGCTGAAAAGAGTCTGGCCTCAACACTTTACCCCCCTCACCTCAAATATTTATAGACCTGGATCAAGTCCCCTCTCAGCCTTCTTTTCTCAAGGCTAAACAGACCCAGTTCCCTAAGTCTCTCCTCATAGGGGAGATGCTCCAGGCCCTTCACCATCTTTGTGGCCCTCCGCTGGACTCTTTCCAAGAGATCCCTGTCTTTTTTGTACTGGGGAGCCCAGAACTGGACACAATATTCCAGATGAGACCTCACCAGGGCAGAATAGAGGGGGAGGATCACCTCCCTAAACCTGCTGGACACGCTCTTTTTAATGCACCCCATGATGCCATTGGCCTTTTTGGCTACAAGGGCACACTGATGGCTCATGACCAATGCGTCGTCCACCAGGACGCCCAGGTCCCTCTCGACCCACTTCAATGTCCACTCATCTATCCCATACTTCCTCAACTTTGGTATAAGTATGTCATGGGAGACTGTATCAGTTATAGAGGTTATAGAGTTCAATTCCTGTAGTCAATTTGGCGGCCCAGGTGGGACCAGCTCAGTTCGCTGCAGGACCAGCTGAGAGGGAGACACTTTTGGCGCACCCTGAGATTTCTCTGAAGGACTCCCTTCCTCACCTGATCACTGCAGGGACAGACAAGGACCACCCGTAGGTGGACCAGGTATGTTTATGGTAAGTGGAGCCCATATGTCTTGAGGAGACATCCTACACAGTTTACAGCCATACGTGCTGCTCCCAGGGAGGTGAGCTCATGGCTTTGGTTGCCAGCTGGGGTAGGAAGACTCCTTGGGTGAGTTCCTATGAAAGGGAACTGTATGTCATATGAATGGAAACAAGAACAAATGCTCTCTCCTAGGTGGTTGGCAATAGGAGGGACCTAGGTTGGTGTCTCCTACGGGTATGGGATATAGTGGATAGCCTGTCAAATGGTAGCCTGGGTTCTCCAAGTTGTAATCACGGGGCTTATAGGTTGTATGTTCAATATTATCATCTGCTTTAAGTGTTTGGTACCGTGTGTCAAGCCGACTCTGGGAAAAACATTAACGTTTGCAACTGGTCGACCACAGTATGAGTGTTATTAAGATTCCAGCTAGAAAACTTTGTCAGCATTGTGTAGTATGAATAAACCATGGTTTTTGATCTAAATGTCAGAGTGAGTGTGGTGTGAGTGAGACACAGAACAGCTGCAGGGTGAGTGCCGAGTCCTGATCCATGTTTCCTTCCTCCTGTGAGGGAAATGGCCAGACACGGACAAAGTGAAAGACTGTGTTGTCTGTCCACTCATAAGTACTTTCTGCTTGTATGTAAGAAGACAGGAGTTTGTACTCTGTAGATTAGTAAGATTGTCCTGAGGAGAGGTGTACATTCCACCCGACCAATGAGTGTCAACCCATTTATGTAATACTATGTACTGCTTGTGAGGAAGTGTGTGAAGGAGGTGGTTCAATCAGTGCTGGTTCTGTGGCACAGTGTTTATAGCTGAAGAATACAGACTGTATTAAGGGAGTTTATGTGAACTGAAGAACTGTATTGTTTGACAAACTGTTTTGATGGTATAAGAAATTGTAATTGTTAATGATATATGGAAGTGTACTTGAGGGAATGTGGAAGTGTATCTGAGCATAGAAATAGAGGAAGCATTTACAGAGGAAAAAGGGTTAAAGTGAGTTTACCTGCACTGACATGAGAGCAACACCCTGAACCGCTGCCCTGTGAGCTGAGCAGAGCAGAGCAGAGACACAGTCCCAGTGTATCAGGTAGTGTTATTCTGCTTACCAAATGAATGAGTTCACTACAGAAGAGGCAAATCTTCCCCTCTGCTCCATCTGTGGCATACTCTGGAGTTCAAGGCATTGCAAAGCTATGGCAGATCTACTTTCTTTCAATGATGGCGCCTTTGTGTGCTCTGGGCTCTCATTTCAATTGCATCTAAAGAAGTCTAGGGTCATGCCAGCTGACAGGAAGCTGGCAAATGTTGACTCATTGTAAGGAAGAGCAAGAAAGATGACATGGGCAATTATGGACCTGTCAGTCCAGAGCCTGGTAAAATTATGGAGAAAATGATGGTGGGAGTTATGGAAAAACAGCTGAAGGACAATTCTGTCATTGGTTGCAGCCAACACAAGTTTGTGAGGCGAAGGTCCTGTTTAATTTAAGCTCATTTTGTGACACAGTTATCCGTTTAGTTGACCAAGGGAAGCCAGTTGATGTAATCCTTGAGGATTTCAGTGGAGATTTTGATACTGTTTCTCACAACAACCTTCTGGACAGAATGTTCTGCATATGGCTAGACAGAAACACAATGTGGTGGGTGAGCAGTTGGCCAGTAGGTCAGTCCCAAAGGATTATAGTCAGTGGGTTCCATCAGGCTGGTAGATGGTCGCTGTTGGGGTCCCCAGGGTTCCATTTTGGGGCGACTTTCCTTTTATGTTTATGCAGATGACTTGAATGCAGGACTAGAAGATGTTCTGAGCAAGTTTGCTGATGAGACCAGATGAGGAGGTGCTGTTGCCTTGACTGAGGGTGGAGAGGACTTGCAGAGAGATGTGGACAAGTCAGAGAAGTGGGTACCAGTTGGCACTAAGCACCAAGTGCATAAAGTATAACAAGAACAAGTGCCTGATTGTGCACCTGGGTAGGGGCAATGCTGGACATACACACTGACTGGATATGGGACACTGGAGAGGATTCTGACTGGAAAGGATTGGGGTGCTGGTCAGCATCACACTGAATGTGAGTCAGCAGTGTGCCAAGGCAGCCAGGAAAGCCAACGGTCCCCTGGAGTGCATGAAGCAACTTCTTGCCAGCTGGGTGAGGGAAAGGATCATCCCTCTGCTCTGCATTGCTACTGCCTCACTATGTTCTGGGCACCACAGAACATAAAGGACTTCAAACTCTGGGAGAATGTGCAAAGGAGGGCACTGGAACTGAGAGATGTGAAGTTCAGAGTTTCACAGGGATTGACTGCTTGTTCAGACTGGGCCCTTCTCACATCCCACATCCTGCGATGAAACACAGGGCACATATGGGACATGAACCTCACAGCGTCCTTGCACCACATGTAGAGCCTGGGATCTTCTGTCCCCATGTCTTTCATTTAACATCATACAGACCTCCAACCCATTGCCGCAGGAAATGCCCGGAGCCAACATGAGAGACAGGACCTCTCTACCACTGGTCTTGTAATCAGGGCTTGACCTGTCTGCTTCGTAAGGCAAAGGAGAGGTTTCTTAGCATGCCAGTGCCTTTGCCTGCCTGTAGTCATGGCTTCCAGTTATCTTCTCTAACAAGTCTGTTGGGAAGCTTACTTGGTAATGGCCCTCAGTGGGCCCATTAATACTCCAAGAAACTTCACTTTTACTTCTGACTTTGTCTTGTTGAGCACTTTGTGCAAACTTCTCTCTGCACTGGAGGTTGATAGACTCAGCATCAAATGCGCCCTGGGGCCCATTATAACCTAAATAATCTCCTGTGTTTTATGCCATCTTGTTATCTTCTTCAGGTTATCAGAACTTGTTCAGCAAAAAGGAGGGATATCTGGAGAGAGCATAAAGAGATAGAATCCATTATAAATTTATTGTCTCTTTATTTATAGCTGGGTTTAAAGCAGCACTGTGCAACTGATACCAATCCAGGATGTCCCAATGAGTTCTGTACTGTTACTGTGTTGACAAAGGTCCTTCTCAACCTCCCCACCCAATTTCTGCTCACATTGGACCTATGGGACTTGCATCACTTTTCTTCACATCACTCTTCCCCTCTGCATTCATCCACTCAGTATTAAAACTGCTTTGCACCAACTCCCACTGGCTTTCCTCAGAGAACCAGCTGCACATGGAAAAGGAAAGATTTCTCTTTTTTATCTGGCCAGCAAATAGAAGGAAAGGTGATGCAATTGAATGAACAGTAAAACACAGTGATCAACTGCATGCCATGTTCAAGCTGCATCTATTGAAGTTTGTCTTTCATATGGAATACTTTTAAAAGAAATGATTTATACTGAGGTAGGATAGGATAGATTGAATCACAGTGAAGTAGTTGACAACAGAGGCCATCAGACTCTGGTAGATAGAGCAAATTCCAGTAATCTCCCTGGGATAGATCAGCCAGGTAGTTGAGAGGTATCAACTTAAAACTGATCAGGACTTCTGAGTATTTCACACATTGAGACGGGTTAACACATTCTCATTGATTTCTTTCTTTGTCTCCAACTCTGTTTTTCACTTTTACTGACATTAATGAACATCTTTCAGACTTCGTGCCTTAATAAAAAAGAGACAGTGATTGAGAAAAAGAAAAAGTATAAGAAGAAAAAGAAAAAGAATAGATAGGAAGGGATAGATCAAATCACAGAGAAGGAGTTGACAACACATTCCATCAGACTTTGGGGAGATGGAACAAATTACAGTAATCCCCCTGAAAGTCAGAAATCAGACAGATAATTGGGAGGTATCTGACTGAACAAAGAGCAAGGGATGGAGAAATCTGGAGGGCAGTGGGAGTAGTGTGTGCCCAAATGGCCTGCTGAAAACATGCCCTTAACCATGGCCATTTATTTAGGAGAGCTGAAAACACTTGGAGGATGAGACACATCAAATATGCAGCAGGAAAGAGTAGTGCTGGGCACCGGGCTATAGTCACAGGGCATTGGCACTGGCATCGCGGTCTGTGTCTCTGAACCTGAAGGCATTTGTGTCCAGCGAACACAGTTCTGGAAAACATTGTAGTTTCAGTAAAAGAAAAAAAAAGAAAGAAAGAAAAAAAAAGACATCAAATCATCTCAAAGATTCACACATACAACTTAAAATGGAACAAGACTCATGAGAATTTTTCATGTTGAGAAGGGTTAACACATTTTCATTGATTTCCATCTTTGTCTTCAATTATTTTTTTCAGTTTTATTGACATTTATGATCAACTATTAAGCTTACAGCCTCAAAATAAATAAATAAATAAAGAGAGATACATTTGCATCTTGCACATGGCCTGTTGTCCCTTTGACCTTCACAGTTCCCACAAGTCCTTCCATGCCGGAGTGTATGAGATCCAGCAGAGCACCTCTCCTCTTTGGTTCCTCCATGGCTTGGTCAAGAAGCTGCCATCTGTGCTCTCCATGGATCTGCTGGATGCCACATGCCCTGCTGTGCTGTCCCTGCAGCACATACTGGAGTGAAAAAGGCTCCCAAAGGGCACAAGGGACAGACAACATCAGATTCCCATCTGTCTGCAGAGGGCACCTTCCATTGACTCTCCCTGATCAGGAAGACAGGAAAAGACACTGTTGGTCTCCTCTGCTGGCCATTTCCATTAGCTCTGACCTGTCTGTTCTTCCATCCCCAGGCAGAGCTCAGTGCACTCTCACAGAGGGCATTCACCCTTCTTTATCTCCTCGCCCATCCATCCTAAAGACTCTGTATCCCCCTTGTGCTACAGTGCAGTTGTGGAAGCCATTCAACTGTGTCCCCATGGTCCAAACAGGAGCTCAGGCCAGCAGCTCTACCAAGATTTCTAGCTTCTTGTGCGTTGGTGTTTGCATTAGTGCAAAACCACAGAAGTAAACATCCTCACTGGAAAGCATCACTGGACATAGCCGGACTGGATAGCTCATCTATTGTACTAGTGCGCAGAAGTTGGCACACAGGCATTAGACCGATCGTGGGTCTTGGAGGTGACGTAGCAGCATGGACACACCATGGGCATGGCTTTGCTGAAGGCCCTGTGCTGCACTTGCAGCTGTGAGTGAATTCACCAGACAGCCGGTGCTATCCTCTCTGTGGCCCTCGGCTGAAGCCCAGGAAGGAGCTGTCTGTCTCAGGGATTTCCCACACGGTTTACAAGCACTGGCACACATCAGGAGCAGCCCAGGCACCTTGGGCATCACCCAGTGTCTGTGTGTGAGCAGCTGCCTCCCTGCTGAAGTACCAAGGACTCAGAGCAGGAGCTCACATGCAGGCAACTCCTTGTGCACTTCTGAGCTGAACCAGAGGAATCCCAGCTCCTGTGGGTGTGTAGGGAGCTGAATCCCATTTCAGCTCCAGGATTTCTGTCAACGGATGAGGCTCCTGCACTGCCTCAACTGGATCACTGCCCTGCACAGGGAAAGTCCAAACCTCGCCTTCCTTGTCTGGGTGCCCTTTGTGCATTGTCAAACGAACTCTGGGAGCACTCCCCATATGTCTCAAATCAGTCACTGACCACTGGTCATGTGGTGGTTAATTGAGCGGATTTCAAAGCACAGTCATGATGCTGTTGTCTTTCAGGAGCTGTTGGCCATGAGGACCCAGGGATGTGTCAGGGGACATGAGTGGGAAGGATAAAAATGACATCATCTGCTGCTTGCTTGTCCAGGCTGCTGGGACACAGGGAGCTCATACAAGTGGGCAGAGCTGCAGAGAGACAGCTGTGCCCAGGAGCAGCTCTTGTGCACAGCACAGCCTGCAGGTGACAGAAGGAGAGGAGAGAAACTGGAGAGAGCTTGCAGGATGTGTGTGGTGTGAGCGGGCTGTGAGCTCACTGCAGGAGCATTGCTCACAGACCATGACAGGGTAAGTCTCACTGCAGACCGTGAGCTGCTTTTCCTGGAGGGATCACCAAATCGGGGACATCCCATAGCAGATCTGGATGCAGGCACTGCATGTTTCTTTACTGTGGAAAAAGCCTTCTGCTCCAGCTGAGGGCTTCCATACTGCAGTGTCAGAGCACAGCCCTGAGGGCTGCGTGTCCCAGCACGGCTGCAGGCTGTGCAGCCCGGACTGCAGGCAGGTGCCCAGGGCTGTCCTGCAGAGCAGGGTCCCTGCTGTGCCCCAGGGGCTGTGTGCCGGGTATGGGACTCTGCCGCCTGCCAGGCTCAGCACTCAGCCTGCCCGGGGAGCTGCCCAGGGCGCTGCGGGGAGACGTGTGGGGGGAAGGAGCCCCCCGGCAGGGCTTGTGCTGCCACAGCTGCTGCCTGGGGCAGGGGATCACAGCTCCACTGCACAACAGTATGTTTCCTAGGGTCCTTTGCAAAAGGAGAGCCAAGGCAGGGGGTTTACATTTCCTCTTCTGAGGCAAAGAGGTTTGGAGTCAGAAATCTAAAAGGGGCAATAAGAGTTCTGAGAATTTTTCGTCAATCAATTGCTTGTTTTGTGAAGAGTCACACATGATGTGCTTTCACTCTCCCCTTTCACGAAGGATGGAATTATCATCATTTTCTGTAGGCATGAATAATTCACTTATCCTACAAACAGGCAGCATTTTCTAACTGAAACTGAATGCCACAGAAGCTGGGGTAGGGGGCTCTAAGAGCACTTGGGGTAAAGATATGAGACATGAAACAGATGAAAATATCCAGGGAGAAGGGATAAGAAAATAAGAGTAAGGTTAGAGCTCCATATGCTGCTTCTGCTTAAGGAATGTTGAAATACATGAAATTAAATGCAAGTAATGGTGCTAAATGTACACTGTTGTAAGAGAATAAAAGCATTTCATAGTATAGCAGGAGGAGTGTCTCTGAGAATAGTCTGGACTTGTCATTATCTTCTGCACTCTGAGCAGGACTCCAAGCCCAACAACAGCAGATGTCCAACAGCAGCTCCATCAGCGAGTTCCTCCTGCTGCAGTTGGCAGACACGCGGCAGCTGCAGCTCCTGCACTTCTGGCTCTTCCTGGGCATCTACCTGGCTGCCCTCCTGGGCAACGGCCTCATCAGCACAGCCGTAGCCTGCGACCGGCGCCTGCACACCCCCATGTACTTCTTCCTCCTCAACCTGGCCCTCCTCGACCTGGGCTGCATCTCCACCACTCTCCCCAAAGCCATGGCCAACTCCCTCTGGGACACCAGGGCCATCTCCTACACAGGATGTGCTGCACAGCTCTTTTTCTTTCTCTTCTTTGCCTCAGCAGAGTATTCCCTTCTCACCATCATGTCCTATGACCGCTATGTTGCCATCTGCAAGCCCCTGCACTACGGGACCTTGATGGACAGCAGAGCTTGTGCCACCATGGCAGCAGCTGCCTGGGGCACTGGGGTTCTCTATTCCCTGCTGCACACTGCCAGTACGTTTTCACTGCCTCTCTGCCAAGGCAATGTTGTGAACCAGTTTTTCTGTGATATCCCCCAGATCCTCAAGCTTTCCTGCTTAGCATCCTACCTCAGGGAAGTTGTGTTTATCTTTTTTGGTGTGAGTTTAGGCTTTGGTTGCTTTGTTTTCATAGTTGTGTCCTATGTGCAGATCTTCGTGGCTGTGCTGAGGATGCCCTCTGAGCAGGGACGGCACAAAGCCTTCTCCACGTGCCTCCCTCACCTGGCCGTGGTCTCCCTAGTTGTCAGCACTGGCATTTTTGCCAACCTGAAGCCCCCATCCTTTTCCTCCCCACTCCTGGTTCTGACAATGGCACTTCTGTTCGCAGTGGTTCCTCCAGCACTGAACCCTGTTATCTACAGCATGAGGAACAGGGAGATCAAGCACGCTCTCAGGAAGGTGTTGTAATACGCACTATTCCAGCTTCCATAAAATGTACAGCTTCATCATAGGATTCCCAATGATGGTTCTTTATGTTTTATGCATCTTTGATTGTTTGATTATGTGAGATATAGCAACGTGCAAAAATATATATATATATTATTGAACTTAAAAATAAAATTGTATTACACCTCTTTCCAAACTAATTTCCATTTTTTCACTCCAAGAGCTCATGTAAACATGTATCCAGATTCCCCGAATACGTTAAAAGATACCTAAAAAGGTTTCAAAATAGACTTTTACTTAGATTTTCTTTCTTCCTACTTTGTCTGGATTTGGGGAGGTACAGCCACAGACAGCAGCTCAACGTGCTCTTTTCATTTCTGATCTCTTTACACTACCACAGTGCTCTCAAGTCCTCTCATTTGTGCAGTCCTGAAGGTCTTGTGTGTCTCACGACCGTCCTGTTGTCTCTACAGCAGCAATCCAGGGCTGCAGTCAGTAGCCGGCAATATGAACAGGTCTGTCAGAGCTGGTCTCCTTGCTGGCACTGCCATAACAGGAGGGCCCCTTTAGAGCAGGACCAGAGAATTGGATGGAGGCCTCTTCCAAAGCTGGTGTAAGGAATATACCTCAGGAGCTGCTCCCTGAGAAAACCTCGAGATCTTCTGGTGCTCTTCAGTGTATGACTAGATCAGATTGAATAGCCCCAAGGAAATCCTTAAGTGTCTCGGGGCAGTGCTGTGGTTTAAGTTTTATGGGTTGAGACAAAGAGAAAAAGAAAAGGATAATAATTATGACAAATGTATTTATACATATATAATATATTTAGTGTATTTTCAAACAAATACAACATATGCAGTTGCAAACATATATGAACTAATCCCTATGTGCATCTGTTTGCAAGTCCAGGACAAGCTGCAGGGGTTTTAACAGCCACAAGGTTCACTGTAGGAGCTGAAGTGGCTGTTGGGCTGTTGCAGGAGTTGAAGTGACCTCAGAGTTCATTGCTAGAGCTGAAACCACCACAGGACCTGTGATTATGTTGGAGCAGCCACTGGGCTCATTGGAGGGGTTTGAGTCACCGCAGGGCTGTACTTCCTCCCTTGGGAGGAATTTGTAGCATTTTCTTATTACCATACTTGGAACAGCTACAGGACCTGTAGCAGGAGTGACTACAGAGCTCATTATGAGGGGTGGAGTGACAGCAGGATCTGTCCCAGAGCTTGGAGCAACTGCAGGACGTGTAGCAAAACCTTGGAGCTGCTGCAGGGTCTGTGCCAGGAGTTGCAGAGGCTGCAGCACTGTCATCAGATCCAGCTCTCTGGATATGGCACACTGCATTCGGGATTACCAGAGCCACAGCAGACCTGCCCCCAATATTCTACCAGTTTCTCAGGATCCTGCAGTTGCTCAGAGATGAAGTTCCAAAGCCCTGGGGGTGCCCACCGCTCCAGGCAGCTGCCCAGACCGTCCCACACCCTCTGCCATGCAGAGCCTTCTCACCTTGGGGCAGATCTCTCAGTGATATTCCTGAATAATTGTTTAACCTCAATCCTAGAATCATAGAATCACCAAGGTTGAAAAAGGCCTAAAAGTTCATCCAGTCCAACCGTTCACCTATTACCTACAGCTCCCACTAAACCATGTCCCTCAACACAATATCCAGTCACTCCTTGAATACCCCTGGGCTCCCAGAAGACAATGTAAAATGTGTAATTCCTAATCATATGGACAATATTACTTCCAAAACCCAAAGATGACCACAGAGCTGAATGTGCACAAAACTTCACTTTGTCAGCTGCCAATTTATCGTGGTAAAAACTGAGGTCAAACAGCATAGCAAAATAAATACCCTAATGCAGCATCCAAGCACCAAGTAAGGAGCTGTGCAGTGAAGCTTCATGAGAAGACTCAACAAACTCCACAAATAGGGAAACTATCAGCATCATGGCCTGCACTTTTCCAGCTCCCACAAAGCCCTGAGTTATCTCTCTCTGGACAGATGTGCTGCTATCTCAACCCTTGCAGCCTCACATCAGGCACCAAAATGATGGTGGTTGTTGAACCCAACATGTGGCTTAGCAGCTCACAGTGCTTTGTGCACTGCCCAATTCCCAGTGGGATGGGGATGAGAACTGGGAAAAAAAGTACAACTTCTGGGTTGTAACAAAGCAATTTACTAAGAGAGATAAAAGGAGTAATAGTTATCACTATATATCCGTTGATATGGAATTGTATGTAACAACTGATGCACAAGCACTTGCTCAGCACCACCAGACTGATGCTCAGCTGGACCCTGGGCAGTGAAGAGACTGAGATGAACTCCCACCCCTTTCAATACAATTTCTGCTTGCTGTCAGCTGATAGAGAACGTCCCTTTGGCCACTATCAGTCAGCTGTCCTCACTCTGTTCCCTCCCAGCTCCATGTGCCCTCCACTGACCATGGCCTTGGCTCTGTACAACACTGCTTAGCAGCAGCTGTAAACATCAGAGTGTTATCAATGGTTTTCTCCAAGAACCAAAACACTGCACCACAGCAGACAGTCTGAAGAAAACAATTCCATCTGAGCTGTAACTCAGATTCCTGCCTGTCCCCTCTTCTTGTTCTTCCTGATCAGGAAGCAAGGAACAGAATCTGCTGCTCTCCACTTTGAGAACTTTCCATCAGTTCTCAGCTGGCTCCTCTGCCATCCCCAGGCAGAGCTCAGTGCCCTCTCATGGATGGCAGCAGCCTTTTCTCTTCTTCCTTGCCCATCCGTCATGCAGAATCTGTACCCCATTTGCTACAGTACAGAGCTGAGAATCAACCCACCGTGTCTCTGTGAACCAAACAAGACCCTAGGCCTGCAAAGGCACAGAGATTTGGAGTTCGCTGAGTGAATGTTTGTGGTCCTCTCATTAGTGTAAATACTCTTCAGAAAGCATACCCTTCCAGAAGCATGTTTTGATTTCCTGGCTGGACCTTGCATCTACACCGTGCTCCTGGTGTTCAGAAGGTGGCACACAGGTACGAGACCCATTGTGGGGCTCACAGTTGTCCAGTGGACATTGTCACTACCCTGGGCATGTCTTTCCTGAAGGTCCTCAGCGGCATTTGCCAGCTGGCTGGAGGTGTGCTGGAGACCCCAGGGAACTGCCATTCTGTTGTAATACAAGAAGAATTTTACAGAGCAGCTGCCATGGATCAAGATAAGCACTTTACAGAGCTGCAGCTGCGGAGCAGGATAAACAGCATGAGAACCAAGGACACCTCTAGCAAAAGAGTGAAAGGCTCGTGGCTTTGAAGCGGGGTTTTAGGTTTCTTATTGCAGAAGCTTTCTTCCAATTAGTGCGTGTGATTTTTGAACACCCTTGTTTGTTTGCTATAAAAGTACGGCTTTTCAGGCAATAGATGGACACAGCTATATTTAACTATATTGGTGTGTGGTTGTTTGTCCTAGAACGCTGACTTTTGCCTTCAGGTTCGCCAACACGTGGGGGGCCGCAATGTCATGGGATTTAACTCTTGAACACCTGTGGGATCCCGAGAAACTAAGCCAGTATTTGAGTCAGGGATGGTGCAGCCTAGATAGATCTAAGGGGGTATGACTTAGTTGGGGCTTGAATTGTTCTTACCGTGCTCTATATAACACTGTTCCGAAAAGAGAGAGTTTCTGAGCTGAGGTTCAAGCCAAAAAGGGAAATCCCCAAGTCAATTTTGATCAGTCACAGGAGGCACCAGTAACAATATCAGTTGCCCCTGTGGAAGGCAAGAAATGGAAATGGATGTCCTCACGTCTAGAACGGAAAAAAGAAGTGGAGGAGAAGGCAACAGAAGATCCAGCTGACAGGTCTGGATCAGTACCGAGAAAGGCAAAAGGAAAAGTGGCGTGAAGAAGAGAGTGATGAGGAGGAAATCTCTATTACTGTTTGTCGACCCCTGAAGATGACTGAAATCGAAGGCGTAAGAAAGGAGTTCACACGGCACCAGAATGAATCTCTTGTTACCTGGTTTCTTCGCTGTTGGGACAGCTGGGACGGTAGCTTGTTGAGATGTGACAGGCCCTTCCCCATATTCTGGAAGAATCTTAGTGTAATACAGTGGGTGTAGACAAAAAGGCGTAAGTTATATAAGGATGAGTCTGTTTCAATAAATCGCCATTTTGCCACTTCATCTCCTTGGTGTCACTTGGTAATTGGCCTAGCTGCTGCTTCAGTTGAAGGCGAGAGATCGTAAAGAAATTAACGATCATAAAGCCTTCATGTGTATCATTAAAAATCTCAGCTATTAGACACAAGTGCTTTCCAGCTCGAGCAAGGAACAACAGTACAATTGCACTGCGTGTTTCCTTGTGGCGTTACCTACGTGACCACAGAGAAGACATGAGGAAGTGGCATGACCAGCCTACCCCTGTACTATTAGCACGGGTGAGAGAACTACAAAACAGTCCAACCACCAGTACGGCTGCTCCAGTTATCACAGGTAACCAATAGAGGGGCCCTGCCCTCAGTCAAGGGAGTGGAAGGGATAATAGAGTTTATTGGACTGTGTGGATTTGATGGCCTGGCACATCAGAACCACAGAAATATAAGGCATTGGAGGATACAGGTGCACAGTGCACCCTAATGCCCTCCAGTCATGAAGGGACAGAATCAATCCATATTTCTGGATATCTCTCAAGAATTGACTGTGCTGGAGGCTGAAATAAGCCTCACTGGTAAAGACTGGAAAAAACATCCTATGTGAGTGGCCCAGGGTTTCCGTTCATACTTGGTATTGATTACCTCAGAAGAGGGCATTTCAAGGATACTAAGGGGTATCACTGGGCCTTTGGAATCGCTGCTGTAGATACGGACAACATTAAGCAGCTGTCATTTTTACCTGGCCTGTCAGAGGACCCGTCTGTTGTGAGGCTGCTACGAGTAAAAATAAAAGAGCAGCAGGTACCGATTGCTACAAAGACAGTGCACAGACGGCAGTATCGCACCAACAGGGATTCCTTGCTCCCCATTCATGATTTGATTCGCCAGTTGGAGAATCAGGGAGTGATCAGTAAAACTCACTCACCTTTTAACAGTCCCATATGGCCAGTGCGTAAAGCCAGTGGAGAATGGAGGCTGACAGTAGACTACCGTGGCCTGAATGAGGTCACACCCCCACTGAGTGCTGCTGTGCTGGAGAGCAAATAATTCAAATTCTTCTATGAGCCAGTTTTGCTATTAAGTGAAGCAAAGTAAAAGGGCCTGCCCAGGAAATTCAGTTCTTAGGTATAAAGTGGCAGGATGGATGTCATCACATCCCAACAGTGATTGACAAAATCACTGCCATGTCTCCACCAACTAGCAAGAAAGAGACACAATCTTTCCTGGGTGCAGTGGGCTTTTGGAGGATGCACATTCCAAACTACAGCCACATTGTAAGCCCCCTTTATCAGGTGATGCAGAAGAAGAATGATTTTGCATAGGGCCCAGAGCAGCAGCAGGCTTTTGAACAGATTAAACAGGAGATAGCCTGTGCCGTGGACCTGGGGCCAGTACGGACTGGACAGGATGTAAAGAACATCCTCTATAAAGCTGCTGGAGAGAAAGGTCCCACTTGGAGTTTGTGGCAAAGAGCCTCAGGAGGGACCCAAGGCTGACCCCTGGGATTTTGGAGCTGAGCGTACAAGGGGTCTGAAGAGTGCTACACTCCAACTGAGAAGGAGATCTTAGCCACGTATAAGGGGGATCGGGCTGCTTCCGAAGTAGCTGTGTCATGGTTTAATAATTTTGTAATTTTTGCTATCAGTATTCCACATCATAACATCATATAAAGCATGAATAATTTTACTGAATCTGCAACTTACAGAAGAAGACTACATCTCCCAGGGAACAACACGATAGGTCACGGGACCTGGACTCTATATTAACTCTGTCGCAGAACAGACTGACGTCTTTCGAGTTCTGGCGTTCAGGGGAGTGTGTGGGAGCCTTCAGCCGTTTGCCTAGATTCACAGTAGGCCTCTCGGTTACGGGACTCATTCTCTCTCCTATTTTGCTTGATTCGTTAGCTCAATTTTCAATTATATTGTATTATATTGTGTTATCCGGTATTTCGATATAGTATTCAGTAAATAAGTGTGCCTCCTTAGATCGTTGCCGCTGTTTTCTTTTCCTAATTAACTTTTTCCTTTTCGGCCTAGGGCCCCTCCGGGGCCCACGGCCCCTGTCACGGACGCAGGTGGATTTTTAGTTCAAACCGTGACAGATTTTGGTGGAGGATGCGGGCATATTGAGTTGCTGTTTTTCTGTGTTTTCTTCTGTTGCTCTTTTAGCTTTTAACAGAGCTACGAGGTTTTTTTCCCTGTTAAGGAGCTATCTCGTGTTTGCGGTTCTGCACCTGCGAGCTTGACCTTGAAAGTCCAGGCGGACTGCCAATACTCCGGTATATTTTATAAACACTGCTGAGCTTTGTTTTCTTTTACTTTTTTTCTCTCTATTGGAGGAAAAAAAATGTTTTCTCTACTAAATTTGTTTTACCAGGGACTGTGTGCCATTGGTTCCTTTTTTGAGACGCTCCGAACATATTGGGTCACGTTTAAGCTGGCCACTTTTTCTTATGGAGCTATACAATTGTATAATGGATTGAAAGCATGGTTAGCAATGCTCACTTCGTATCTGCATACAGCTCCAGAGGGAGCAACTAATGCAACTAATTATACAGAAATGGTGATTTTTAAGCGTGCTCCTCTTTCTTTCTATGAATCCTTTATGCAGTTTTTGAATGATCAGTGGGCCACACTCTTAATCTCCCTGATCTTATTGTTGATTATTGTAATAATCTCACTCAGTATCTGGATTTATAACATCCGGAGGAAGTCTTCCCTAGAACCAGAGAATACTGAGTGGCAGGGAGTGTGGAGAGGCTTTGAAGAGATTCTCAAAGGACAGACATCTTCAGTGTTATGGAGCTTCACTCCTGAACACTTGAAGTATCCTGAGAGTTTGATTGCATATTTGAGGCAGGAATGTTGTGGCTCAGGCAGATCTCAGGAGGCACAAATGATTTTGGGCCTAGCTAATGCTTATCGGGCCTTATTCAATACCATTCCTGAGAGGGAAGTTTTTGAAGCTGAGAGAGAGAGTCTCAGGGCCGAGAAGAAGAGTCTTAGAGCTGAGGCAGAAAAACTTTGGACTGAGAAGGTAGAGAGAGAAAAAGCTTTTGAAGCTGAGAGAAAAGATCTCCTGTACCAATGAGACTCAATCTGGTACGAGAAGGAGAGTCTTAGAGCTGACGCAGAAAAACTTTGGGATGAGAAGGTAGAGAGAGAAAAAGCTTTTGAAGCTGAGAGAAAAGATCTCCTGTACCAACGAGACTCAATCTGGTACGAGAAAGAGAATCTTAGAGCTGACGCAGAAAAACTTTGGGATGAGAAAAGCTCCCTGCAATCCCAACTCAACACTCTCCAGTCCGAGCACAGTGCCCTCCGGTCCGAGCATGACACTCTCCAGACTGAGTGTGATGCCCTCCGGTCCGAGCACGACACTCTCCAGTCCGAGCACAGCACCCTCCGGTCCGAGCACGACACTCTCCAGTCCGAGCACGGCGCCCTCCGGTCCGAGTACAACACTCTCCAGACTGAGCGCGATGCCCTCCGGACCGAGCACAATGCCCTCCAGACTGAGCACAATACTCTCCAGTCCAAGTATGACGCCCTCCAGTCTGAGTGCGGCACCCTCCAGGCCAAGCACGATGCCTTCCAATCCAACTGCGACACCCTCCAGTCCAAGCACAACACTCTTCAGTCTGCGCATAACGCCCTCCGGTCCGAGCATAACGCTCTTCAGACTGAGCACAATGCCCTCCGGATCGAGCACAATACTCTCCAGACTGAGCACAACGCTCTCCGGTCCGGGTACAATACTCTCCAGTCCAAGTATGATGCCCTCCAGTCTGAGCTCGGCACCCTCCAGCCTAAGCACGATGCCCTTCAACCCAATTGTGACACCCTCCAGACCGAGCACAACACTCTTCAGTCCGAGCATAATGCCCTCCAGTCCGAGCATAACGCTCTTCAGACCGAGCACAATGCCCTCCGGACCGAGCTCAACACTCTCCAGACTGAGCACACTGCCCTCCAGGCCGAGCATAACGTCCTCCGGTTCGGGTACAACACTCTCCAGTCCAACTACAACAGCCTCCAGACTGAGCTTGGTGCCGTCCAGTTTGAGCGGAACGCTCTCCGAGACCAGCTATGTGCCCTCCAGGGTGAGTTGAATGTATTTAACCAACTACCAGGGACACATGTAGTCCAAATTGGACAGCCACTGGGGGCACATGTAGTTCAATTTGACCAGCCACCGGGGGCACATGTAGTCCAATTGGACCAACCATCGGGGACACCAGATACAATGTTGGTTGCCCCTGTAAGAGGGCGAAAGACAAAACAAGTTTCAACTCAGTTAGAGAAAATGCAGAAGGAGTTAGAAGAGCGGAGGGAGTTAGGAGAGCAGGACTCAGGAGACTCAGGGGACTCGGGAGAGCAGGGGAAGTCAGAAGACCAGAAGAAGTTGGAGGAGCAGAGGATGTTAGAGGGGTATAAGAAGATGATAGAGGAGCAGAAGATGATAGAGGAGCAGAAGAAGTTAGAGGAGCAGAGAAAGTTAGGAGAGAGGAAAAAGAAGGAGGGTTACCTGGAGGAAATAACACAAGCATCAGGGTCAGGGTCAGAGTCAGAAGAGGAGCCAAAAGCTACTTTTTCTTTACGAGAATTTCTCAAGTCCAAACTTATAGATGGGGCAGCCTCATCAACACAGTTGCCACCATCAACACCTGGGACTCTTGATAGAGCAAAAGGTGAGCAAAGTATTACGACCATTATTGATTGATCTTTTAAACTGAGTGAAATTCGAGATCTAAGAAAGGATTACACACGTCAGCCAAAAGAAAATATGGTCACTTGGTTACTTCGCTGCTGGGACAATGGTGCCAACAGTGCGTGGCTCGATGCCAGTGAAGCTCGCCAACTGGGTAGCATTTCCAGGGACTCACGTGTGGACAGAGGTATTGGCACATGCCAAAATCAGTCCTACACCCTCTGGAAGCGGATGTTGATAGCGGTAAGAGATAGATTCCCCTTTAAACGGGACTTGGAGCCTGAGAGAAAGAAATGGACTGATATTGAGAAAGGTATCCAATTTTTGAGAGAAAATGCTCTGGTGGAAATGCTATACAGCCGCGAGTTCAATCGTAATGATCCAGACCAATTACATGATCCTGAAGCAGTCCGCGTTCCACGACAAATGTGGTGTGACTTTACAAAAGCAGCTCCAGAAAAGCATGCCAGTGCACTTGCATTAGTATATGGCAAAGGGGACAGGAAACCCTTTGTGAATGAACTAATTGGCAGACTTCAGGAACTTGAATTATTTATAAGCGCCACAGAAGTTAATCTGTATACTTCAGCCATTATCAAAATTGTGGAAAGATTAAACGAAGTGGAGGGAACACAAAATGATATTATTGACAAATTGGCTAATGTGCCTGATGTAGATGAATCCACGGTGGTACAAGATGATGGAAACCAGGATTTCCACAATCGCCTATTGAGGAAGCTAAACAACATGAGTTCCTCTCGACCTGTATCATCGAAAATCTCAACCATTAAAAAGAGACGTCCTCGTATTCAAGCAAATGATGATGATAAGTCACCTCGAATCAACAATGAGACTACACGTCTTGCCTTGTTGCTTTTCCTCTGTAGTCATGGAGAGGACATGAAGAAGTGGTGTAATTCATCCACCTCTGCACTTCAGGCACGAGTGAAAGAATTACAAGGTGAAACAACTACCAAGGTGAACTCTTCCAAGAAGGGGAGAGTTCCAGTTGCTGCAAGTCAACGAGGTAAACAATAGAGGGGCCCTGCCCCCAGCCAGGGGGGGGAAAGGGACAACAGAGTATACTGGACTGTGTGGATTAAGTGGCCTGGCACATCTCAACCACAGAAATATAAAGCCTTGGTGGACACTGGTGCACAATGCACCCTAATGCCCTCAAGTCACCAAGGGACACAACCAATATATATCCATGGAGTGACTGGGTGTTCCCAAGAATTGACTATGTTGGAGGCCGAAATAAGCCTCACTGGTAAAAACTGGCGAAGGCACCCTATTGTGACTGGTCCAGAGGCTCCATGTATACTGGGAATCGATTACCTTAGGATGGGATATTTCAAGGATCCCAAGGGGTATCGATGGGCCTTTGGGATAGCTGCTGTAAACACAAATGGTGTTAAGCAGCTGTCAACTTTACCTGGTCTGTCAGATGATCCTTCTGCTGTGGGGTTGCTCCAGGTAAAAGACCAAGAGGTACCAATTGCCACCAAAGTGGTTCACAGACGGCAGTACCGCACCAATAGGGACTCATTACTCCCCATTCACAAGCTAATTCGCCAATTAGAAAATCAGGGAGTGATTAGCAAAACGCACTCGCCTTTTAACAGCCCCATATGGCCAGTGCGTAAAACCAGTGGGGAATGGAGGCTGACGGTAGATTACCGTGGCCTGAATGAAGTTACACCTCCATTAAGTGCTGCTGTACCAGACATGCTAGAACTCCAGTATGAACTGGAGTCAAAAGAAGCTAGGTGGTATGCCACCATTGATATTGCTAATGCCTTCTTTTCCATCCCATTGGCTGCAAAATGTAGGCCACAGTTTGCTTTTACCTGGAGAGGTATTCAGTATACCTGGAACCGTTTACCCCAGGGGTGGAAGCACAGCCCAACAATTTGCCATGGATTAATCCAAGCTGTTTTGGAACAGGGTAATGCTCCTGAGCACTTGCAGTATATTGATGACATTGTAGTGTGGGGCCATACAGCAGCAGAGGTTTCCAAGAAAGGGAAACAGATAATCCAAATTCTTTTGCAAGCTGGTTTTGCCATTAAGCGCAGCAAGGTGAAGGGGCCTGCCCAGGAAATCCAGTTCTTAGGTATAAAATGGCAAGATGGACGTCGTCACATCCCAGCGGATGTGATTGACAAAATCACTGCTATGTCTCCGCCCACAAATAAAACAGAGACCCAATCTTTTCTGGGAGTAGTGGGCTTTTGGAGAATGCATGTCCCAAACTACAGCCACATAGTGAGCCCTCTCTATCAGGTAACACGGAAGAAGAATAATTTCTCATGGGGTCCTGAGCAGCAGCAGGCTTTTGAGCAGATAAAACAAGAAATAGCCCGTGCCGTGGCCTTGGGGCCGGTACGGACGGGACAGGATGTGAAGAACATCCTCTACACTGCTGCTGGAGAGAAAGGTCCCACCTGGAGTTTGTGGCAAAGAGCCTCAGGAGAGACCCGAGGCCGACCCCTAGGATTTTGGAGTCGAGCATATAAAGGGTCTGAGGAGCGCTACACTCCGACTGAGAAGGAGATCTTAGCCGTGTATGAGGGGGTTCGGGCTGCTTCTGAAGTAGTTGGGACAGAGGTTCAGCTTCTTCTAGCACCTCGCTTGCCAGTAATAAACTGGATGTTTAAAGGACAGGTTCCCTCCACCCATCATGCTACTGATGCCACTTGGAGTAAGTGGATTTCATTAATTACTCAACGAGCTCGAATGGGAAAACTCAGTCGTCCTGGAATTCTAGAAGTGATCATGGACTAGCCTGAGAGTAAAAAAATTGAAACACCACCTACAGAAGAGGTATCACGTGCTAAAAAGGCACCACCATACAATGAGCTACCAGAAAACGAAAAGAAATTTGCCCTATTCACAGACGGATCATGTCGTATTGTAGGGAAGCATCGCAGATGGAAAGCTGCTGTATGGAGCCCCACACGACAAGTTGCAGAGGCCACTGAAGGTAAAGGATAATCTAGTCAATTTGCAGAGGTAAAGACTGTTCAGCTGGCTTTAGATGTGGCTGAACGGGAGAGGTGGCCAATGCTTCATCTTTATACTGATTCATGGATGGTGGCAAATGCCTTATGGGGGTGGTTGCAACAGTGGGAGGATGATAATTGGCAACGAAAGGGTAAACCTGTTTGGGCTGCTGAACTGTGGAAAGACATTGCTGCCCGAATAAGGAACATTGTTGTAAAGGTGCGCCATGTAGATGCTCATGTGCCTAAAAGTAAGGCTACTGAAGAACATAAAAATAACCATCAGGTTGATCGAGCTGCCAAAATTGAGGTGGCTCAAATAGACTTGGACTGGCAGAACAAGGGTGAATTATTCCTAGCTCGGTGGGCCCATGAGACTTCAGGTCATCAAGGAAGGGATGCAACATATAAGTGGGCCAGAGACCGAGGGGTGGACTTAACTATGGACGCTATTGCTCAGGTTATTCATGATTGTGAAACATGCGCCATAATTAAACAAGCCAAGAGGATGAAACCTTTTTGGGGGGAAGGGCGATGGCAAAAGTATAAATATGGAGAGGCATGGCAGGTTGATTATATCACCTTGCCACGATCTCGCAATGGTAAGCGTTATGTACTCACCATGGTGGAGGCAACCACTGGGTGGCTCGAAACATACGCAGTACCCCATGCTACCGCCCGAAACACCATATTAGGGTTGGAAAAGCAAATCCTGTGGCGGCATGGCACTCCAGAAAGAATTGAATCAGATAATGGGACCCATTTTAAAAATTCCCTTGTAACAACTTGGGCCAAAAATCATGGCATTGAGTGGATTTACCATATTCCCTATCATGCACCAGCTTCTGGTAAGATTGAACGATTCAATGGGTTGTTGAAAACTATGTTGAAAGCAATGGGTGGCGGAACGTATAAAAATTGGGAGAACCATTTAGCAGAAGCCACCTGGTTGGTCAACACTCGAGGATCTAGTAATCGTAATGGTCCTAACCAATCCAGCTCCCTACGTACCGTGGAGGGAGATAAGGTTCCTGTAGTACACATAAAGAGTGTGTTGGGGAAAACAGTTTGGGTCCTTCCAGCGTCTGGAAAGGGCAAACCTCTCCGGGGTACTGTCTTTGCCCAGGGACCTGGGTGCACGTGGTGGGTGATGGACAAAAATGGGAATGTCCAATGTGTACCACAAGGGAATTTGATGTTGGGGGAGTGCAGCCAATGATTTTCCTATAGATATATAGGTAGAGTCTCAGAAAATATTTCAATTAGGTGCAAGATAGTTCAGTTAGGTACAGGACTTAAGATAGAGTGGATTAATGTTAAGGAAACACTTCTTCCTATATATCTTAATTGGGCATTTTGTAAGCAAGTTTTTCCATCTGGACTCTATATTGTGCACTGGCCATGCATGTGTAGAGCACACATGGAAAGAAGTATAAGTCAAAGGGAAAACTGCTGTGGTGGCTGGGAAAGGATGAGTGCACCTTGATGTGGGGGACGCCCTACTAGCACTGCCTTTCTCCTCCACCGCTGACGTGTTTTCCTTTTTCTGGCAGTTTTGCCATTTTCTCAAAATTAATAAATAGTAGGTTAGGTTATAGAGTTTTGTTCTCAACTTAGGGATTTGTATGGAATAAATATAAATTGTTGAGAAAAATAAGGTTGCTGATTATTCACAATTATACATATGAGTGTGTATGTATGTATAAACATAATGTAATGATGTAGAATAAGGGGTGTCATGGTTTAATAATTTTGTAATTTTTGCTATCAGTATTCCACATCATAACATCATATAAAGCATGAATAATTTTACTGAATCTGCAACTTACAGAAGAAGACTACATCTCCCAGGGAACAACACGATAGGTCACGGGACCTGGACTCTATATTAACTCTGTCGCAGAACAGACTGACGTCTTTCGAGTTCTGGCGTTCAGGGGAGTGTGTGGGAGCCTTCAGCCGTTTGCCTAGATTCACAGTAGGCCTCTCGGTTACGGGACTCATTCTCTCTCCTATTTTGCTTGATTCGTTAGCTCAATTTTCAATTATATTGTATTATATTGTGTTATCCGGTATTTCGATATAGTATTTAGTAAATAAGTGTGCCTCCTTAGATCGTTGCCGCTGTTTTCTTTTCCTAATTAACTTTTTCCTTTTCGGCCTAGGGCCCCTCCGGGGCCCACGGCCCCTGTCACGGACGCAGGTGGATTTTTAGTTCAAACCGTGACAAGCTGGTACTGAAATGCAGCTTTTTCTGGCACCTCGACTGTCAATGATGAACCGGATGTTGAAAGGGGAGGTTCCCTCCACCCATCATGCTACCGATGCCACCTGGAGCAAGTGGATTGCACTGATTAGACAACAAGCGCGGATGGGGAACCTCAATCGTCCAGGAATTTTAGAAGTGATCATGAACTGGCCTGAAGATAAAAAGTTTGGAACATCACCAGGAGAAGAGGTGTCATGTGCTAAAGCGGCCCCACCATACATCGAACTACCAGAAAATGAAAAGAAATATGCTCTTTTCACTGATGGATCATTTCATATTGTAGGGAAGCATCAGAGATGGAAAGCTGCTGTTTGGAGCCCCACACGACAGGTTGCAGAGGCCACCGAAGGTAAGGGAGAATCAAGTCAGTTTGCAGAGGTAAAAGCTGTCCAGCTGGCCTTAGATGTTGCGGAACGGGAGAGGCGGCCAATGCTGTATCTTTATACTGACTCATGGATGGTGGCAAATGCCTTATGGGGGTGGTTACAGAGGTGGGAACAAAACAACTGGCAACGGAAGGGTAAATCTGTTTGGGCCGCTGAATTATGGAAGGACATTGCTGCCCGAACAAAGAATATGGTTGTAAAGGTGCGTCATGTGGATGCACATGTGCCCAAAAGTCGGGCTACTGAAGAACAACAAAACAACCATCAGGTAGATAAAGCTGCCAAAATTGAGGTGGCTCAAATTGACTTGGACTGGCAGAATAAGGGTGAATTATTTCTAGCTCGATGGGCTCATGAGACCAAAGGTCATCAAGGAAGAGACGCGACATATAAGTGGGCCAGAGACCGAGGGGTGGACTTAACCATGGACGCTATTGCGCAGATTATTCATGATTGTGAAACATGTGCCATAATCAAACAAGCCAAGAATATGAAGCCTCTCTGGGGGGAAGGCCAAGGCAAAAGTATAAATATGGGGAGGAGTGACAGGTGAATGATGTCACCTTGCCAGGATCTCATAATGATAAGTGTTTTGTGCTTACCATGGTGGAAGCAACCACTGGGTGGCTTGAAACATACGCAGTACCCCATGCTACTGCCAGAAACACAATATTGGGTTGTTAGAAACAAGTCCTATAGAGACATGACACCTCAGAAAGAACTGAGTCTCATAATAGGACACATTTCAAAAATTCCCTTAATAAATACTTGGGCCAAAGTTCATGGCATTGAGTGGATTTATCATATCCCCTACCATGCACCAGCTTCTGGTAAAATTAAAAGATACAATGGGGTGTTGAAAACTATGTTGAAAGCAATGGGTGGTGGAACACTGAAGCACTGGGAAAAGCATTTGCATGTGGTGCAAGGATGCTGTTAAAGTTCATATCCCACATGTGCCCTGTGTCTCATCACAGGATGTGGGGTGTGAGAAGGGCCCAGTCTGAACAAGCAGTCAATCCCAGTGAAACTCTGAACTTCAGATCTCTCAGTTCCAGTGCCCTCCTGTGCACACTCTCCCATAGTTTGATGTTCTTTATGTTCTGCATTGCCCAGAAGTGCACCCAGTGCTCCAGGTGAGGCTGTAGCAATGCAGAGCAAAGAGGGACAACCCTTTCTCCCACCCAGCTGGCAATAAATTGCTTGATGCACTTTAGGGGACTGTTGGCCTTCTTGGCTGGCTGGGCACACTGCTGACTCACTTAAAATTTTATGTTGAGCAGGACCCCCAATCCTTTTCAGTCAGACGTCTCTCATGTGTCCAATATTCAGTCAGTGTTTATGTCCAGGGTTGCCCATACCCAGGTGCACAATCAGGCACTTGTTCTTGTTATGCGTTATGCACTTGGTGCTTAGTACCAACTGATACCCACTTCTCTGACTTGTCCACATCTCTCTGCAAGTCCTCTCCACCCTCAGTGGAGGCAACAGCACCTCCTCATCTGGTCTCACCAGCAAACTTGCTCAGAACGTCTTCTAGTCCTGCATGCAAGTCATCTGCATAAACATGAAAGGAAAGTGGCCCTAAAATGGAACCCTGGGGAACTCTGGAAGTGACCATCTATCAGCCCGATGGAACCCACTGACTATAATCCTTTGGGACAGAACTACTGGCCAACTGCTCACCCACCACTGCTGGTGAACCTGAAAGGCAAAATGTCAGCGTGCTGGAACAAACAGACAAACACCAATATGGTTACATATAGCTGCATCAATTTATTGCCCGAAAAGCCATGATTTTAAAGGAGACAGACAAGGGTGTCCAAAAATCACACACGCTAATTGGAGAAAAGCTACTGCAATAACAACCCTATAACCCCCCTTCAAAGCCACGAGCCATTCATTCTTTTCCTAGAGATGTCCTTTGTTCTCATGCTGTTTATCCTGCTCCGCAGCTGCTGCTCTGTGAACTCCTTATCTCAATCCATGGCTGCTGCTCTGTAAAATTCTTCTTGTATTACAACACACCACGTTCTGTTTCTGTCTAGCTGTATGCAGGAATTTCTGTCCAGAAGGGTGCTGGAGAAATAGTATCAAAAGCTCTACTGAAATCCTCAAGGATTACATCAACTGCCTTCCCTTGTTCAGCTCAATGGATAAAGGTATCATAAAAAGACCTGAAATTAAATAGGACCTTCCTCTCTGTATCTTGTGTTGTCTGTGACCTGTCCTTCAGTTGTTTTTCCATAACCCCCACCATCATTTTCTCCATAATTTTACCAGGCACTGGAGTGAGACTGACAGGTCCATAGTTGCCCGTGTCATCTTTCTTGCTCTTCCTTACAATGTGACATTTGCCAGCTTCCTGTCAACTGGTATGACCCTAGATTTATTAGATGCCATTGAAATGCGAGCCCAGAGCATGTTGAAGTGTCATCAGTGCAAGAACGTAGATGTGCCATAGCTTTGCAATGCCTTGAAATCCAGACTATGCCACAGATGGAGCAGAGAGGAAAATCTGCCTCTTCTGTTCTGAGCTCATCCTTTCGATAAGCTGAATATCACTACGTATTCCATGGGGTCAGGTGCAAAAGACACAATGGGTGCCCTAAGCACGGGGCTGCAGTGGTATTTAGGATGGCCAAGAATACCTCCCTTCTGGCCCTCAGCTGATGCTCCAGAAGGAGGTGTCTATCTCATAGATTTTCCGTCACAGTTTACAAGCACTAGCACAAAACTAGGATCACCCAAGGCACCTTGGGCATCACTGAGAGACTGTGTACGAGCAGTGCAGTCCCTGTGGAATAAAAACCAAGGATTCAGATGAGGGACTCACACACAGATACCTCACTGTGCACATCTGAACTCAGCTAGGTGAACTTGCAGCCCCCGTGGTTCTTTGAAAAACTGATCCCAATTCAGCCCCAGGGTTTCCATCTGAGGATGAGATGCCTAACGCTAGAATAAGGATGGGATGGTCTGTTGATAACAGGACAAATGGAAATGGATTTAAATTAAAAAGGGGAGACATAGGTTAGATGTGAGGAACCTATATTTTTACACAGCAACACTGGAAAATGTTCCCCTTAGAGGCTGAGCATGATGATGGATGGGATCCTGGTTTTACTCTGGGTTTACCCTCACGTCAATCCAGGTTTCTACTCATACTTTTCTCTAGGTGAACTCTCACTTTACTCAAGGTTTTACTCACAATTTACCATCAGGGTGTGTGATCGGGAGATGGGCTGGTGGAGTGACTTGCTGGCATCACCGAGGGAAGGCTGCCAGGCAGATACCCCCAGAAAAGTGGTTGACTCCCTGCCCTGTCACAGTCGGACAGATATGACTGATGAGGAGGGTTGGAAGAGAGTCCCAACTCAACATCACAGGAGCCCCCCCATGCCTGCCTAGCCCTCGACCCCTGATCCATCTAAGCAACAGGTTTGACACTCTGAAATCTGAAGGAGATAAGAATAGGGAGGCAATGGAGGATCTGCCTAGGAGGGAACCTAATGCAAGGCAGTCTCTACCAAGCCTTGTGACTTCCTCTGCCATGAAAGAAAGAAGGGTGGCCGTGGTGGGTGACTCCCTTCTCAGAGGAATAGAGGGCCCCATTTGCAGACTGGACCTGAGTTGTCAGGAAGTCTGCTGCCTTCTTGGCTGCAGGTCAGGGACATAATGAGGAAACTCCCAATGCTGGTTAGGTCCACTGATTATTTTCCACTACTCATAGTTTAGGTGGGCAGTGATGAAATTTCTTAGATAAGACTACAAACTATAAAAAGAGATTTCAGGAATTTAGGCCATTTAGTTCACAGAGTGTGAGATCAAGTGATTTTTTGTTCTATACCTTCAGTGGCAGTGAGGGACACAGAGCAGGCTTGGAAATCAAAGCAATGAACAATTGTCTCAGAGGTTGGTACTGAGCCAGAAACTTTGAGTTCTTTGATCACAGGGCAGTTTACTTGGCCCATGGCCTGTTATCCATGAATGGAACCCAACTGTCTCAAAGGGGGAAGTGAATCCTAGCACAGATGGTAGCGGGGCTTATCGAAAGAGCTTTAAACTAGCTACAATGGGGGAGGGGACAAAACAGGGCTTACCAGAGATAAGCCTAGGGAAATGCTGTTTGAGCTGGGAGAGAGGCAGATGCCTCAGCTGAAGTGCGTCTACACCAACGCACGCAGCTTGGTCAACAAGCAGGAGGAGCTGGAAGCAACTGTGCATCTGAAAAACCATAACCTAGTTGCTATTACTGACCCATGGTGGGACCACTGCCATGACTGGAGTGCTGTGATGGATGGTTACAAGCTCTTCAGAAGGGATAGATGAGGAAGGGAGGGTGGTGGTGTGGCCCTTTATATTAAAGAGAGTTTTGATGTTGAAGAGCTTGGGCTTCAGAATGAAGTGCATGTTTGTAAGGATCAGGGGAAAGGCCTGTAAGTGTGACGTCTTGCTAATGGTTTCTTATAAACCGCCTAATTGATGGGTGAGGCATTCTATGAGCAGCTTACTGAAGTCGCAAGATTGCCAGAACTCATTTTCTTGGGAGACTACAACTTCTCTGATATATGCTGGGAATATAATAAAGAGCAGAGGAATCAGTCCAAGAGGTTTCTAGATTGCATGCAAGACAGCTTCCTTACGCAGCTGGTATGAAGTCCTACCAGGGGTGGTTCCTTGCTAGACCTGCTCTTCACTAACAGTGAAGGACTGGTAGGAGTTGAGAAGGTTGGGGACTGTCTTGGGCAGAGTGGCCATGAAATGGTAGAATTCTCTATTCTTGGAGATGTCAGAAGGGTGACTAGCAAAACTACTATCCTGAACTTCTAGAGGGCGGACTTTGACCTGTTCAGGACAATTGTATCACGGGTCCCTTGGGAGTCGCTCCTTATGGGTAAAGGAGTCCAGGAAGCCTGGACACTCCTCAAGATGGAAATCTTAAAGGCACGAGATCAGGCTGTCCCTGAATGCCATAAGGTGAGCCATAGGGGAAGAAGACCAGTGCAGATGAACTGGGAACAATTGTTGAGACTCAGGAAGAAAAAGAGAATCTACGCCCTCTGGAAGAAGGGACAGGATACTTGGGGAGATTACAAGGAAGTTGCTAAGGTATGAAGGGAGGAAGTTAGGAAGGCACATTACTTCCCTGCCCCTTAATCCATGCCCAGAGCTTCTCAGCCATGTCACTGCCAACTGTAAGCTCCATGCAGAGTTCAAGTGGGACACAGAGGGCACAGCCTTCTTCTGGGTGGATGCAAGTGTTGGTGGAACCAGATGGGACAAAGCCCTCCCACCATGCCCTCCTGGGAAAATGGCCACCCCAAGAATGGCAGTCTGCCTCCTCCATGACCCCATCTGAAATGCTCCTGCATTGATTGATTAAAGGGCTTTAAACCAGGTCTAGATGGGGAAGGGTGGGGAATTGGATGTGACAGAGAAGGGCTGAGGGATGTTGTTGCTGTTGGAGATTGAATGGAAAGCCTCTGAGTTGTTCTATAGGATTGTGTGAGGATTCCTCAGAGAAAGTCTTGTTGCCAATACCCCATCCTAAATCTTACTGTGTACCCTCTGGGGGTAACCCCAACCTGCTGCTGCCCTAAAGTGCCTGTAGACCAGTGCAGGTAGCATGGGAAATAAACGGGACAAAGAGAAAACCACAGAGCATTTCCTTTCATGCAGGCTGCTGCTTCTGAGCAATGCCCTGAACATCAGTACCATGGTGTAGATGCAAGGCCCAGCCAGGCTAAATCAAAGCATGCTTCTGGAAGGGGATGCTTTCTGAAGAATCCTTACACTAATGAGAGGACCACAAACATTCACTCAGCGAACTCCAAATCTCTGTGCCTTTGCAGGCCTAGGGTCTTGTTTGTCTCACAGAGACATGGTGGGATGGTTCCCACCTCTGAACTGTAGCAAAGTAGGTACAGACTCTTCATTACGATTAGGCAAGGAAGAAGAAGAAAGGCTGCTGCCATCTGTGAGAGTGCACTGAGCTCTGCCTGGGGATGGCAGAGGAGCCACCTGAATGCTGATGGAAAGGTTTCAAAAAGAAGAGCAGCAGATTCTGTTCCTTGCTTCCTGATCAGGAAGAACAAGAGGAGGGGGACAGGCAGGAATCTGAGTTACAGCTCAGATGAATTTTTTTTCTTCAGACTGCCTGCTATGGTGCAGTGTTTTGGTTCTAGGAGAAAACCATCGATAACACTCTGATGTTTACAGCTGCTGCTAAGCAGTGTTGTACGGAGCCAAGGCCATGGTCAGTAAAGGGCACATGGAGCTGGGAGGGAACAGAGTGAGGACAGCTGACTGATAGTGGCCAAAGGGACGTTCTCTATCAGCTGACAGCAAGCAGAAATTGTATTGAAAGGGGTGGGAGTTCATCTCAGTCTCTTCACTGCCCAGGGCCCAGCTGAGCATCAGTCTGGTGGTGCTGAGCAAGTGCTTGTGCATCAGTTGTTACATACAATTCCATATCAACGGATATATAGTGATAACTATTACTCCTCTCCTTTTATCTCTCTTAGTAAATTGCTTTGTTACAACCCAGAAGTTGTACTTTTTTTCCCAGTTCTCATCCCCATCCCACTGGGAATTGGGCAGTGCACAAAGCACTGCGTGCTGCTGAGCCACATGTTGGGTTCAACAACCACCGTCATTTTGGTGCCTGATGTGAGGCTCCAAGGTTTGAGATAGCAGCACATCTGTCCAGAGCAAGATAACTCAGGGCTTTGTGGGAGTTGGAAAAGTGCAGGCCATGATGCTAATTGTTTCCCTATTTGTGGAGCTTGTTGAGTCTTCTCATGAAGCTTCACTGCACAGCTCCTTACTTGGTGCTTGGTTGCTGGATTAGGGTATTTATTTTGCTATGCTGTTTGACCTCTGTTTGTACCACGATAAAATTGGCAGCTGACAAAGTGAAGTTTTGTGCACATTCAGCTCTGTGGTCATCTTTGGGTTTTGGAAGTAATATTGTCCATATGATTAGGAATTACACAATTTACATTGTTGCCTCTGTGAGACCGGGGGTGTACTGGATATTGTGTTGAGGGACAAGGTTTAGTGGGAGCTATAGGTAATAGGTGAACGGTTGGAATGGATGATCTTTTAGGCCTTTTCCAACCTTGGTGATTCTATGATTCTAGGATTGAGGTTAAACAATTATTCAGGAATATCACTGAGAGATCTGCCCCAAGGTGAGAAGGCTCTGCATGGCAGGGGGTGTGGGATGGTCTGGGCAGCTGCCTGGAGCGGTGGGCACCCCCAGGGCTTTGGAACTTCATCTCCGAGCAACTGCAGGATCCTGAGAAACTGGTAGAATATTGGGGGCAGGTCTGCTGTGGCTCTGGTAATCCCGAATGCAGTGTGCCAGATCCAGAGAGCTGGATCTGCTGACAGTGCTGCAACCTCTGCAACTCCTGGCACAGACCCTGCAGCAGCTCCAAGGTTTTGCTACACGTCCTGCAGTTGCTCCAAGCTCTGGGACAGATCCCACTGTCACTCCATCCCTCATAATGAGCTCTGCAGTCACTCCTGCTACGGGTCCTGTAGCTGTTCCAAGTATGGTAATAAGAAAATGGTACAAATTCCTCCCAAGGGAGGAAGTACAGCCCTGCGGTGGCTCCAACCCCTCCAATGAGCCCAGTGGCTGCTCCAACATAGTCACAGGTCCTGTGGTGGTTCCAGCTCTGGCAATGAGCTCTGAGGTCACTTCAACTCCTGCAACAGCCCGACAGCCACTTCAGCTCCTACAGTGAACCCTGTGGCTGTTAAAACCCCTGCAACTAGTCCTGGACTTGCAAACAGATGCGCATATGTATTAGTATCTGTGCATATATGATTGCAACTGCATATGTTGTATATGTGTGAAAACATACTAAATATATTATATACGTATAAACACATTTGTCATAAATATTATCTTTTTCTTTTTCTCTTTATCTCAACCCATAAAATTTAAACCACAGCACTGCCCCGAGTCTCTTACTGATCTCCTTGGGACTATTCAATCTGATCTGGTCACACAGTGAAGAGCACCAGAAGATCTCGAGGTTTTCTCAGGGAGCAGCTCCTGAGGTATATTCCTTACATCAGCTTTGGAAGAGGCCTCCAGTTCTCTGGGCCTGCTCTAAAGGGGCCCTCTTGTTAATGAAATTGCCAGCAAGGAGACCAGCTCTGACACAGCTGTTTGTATTTCCGGCCACTGACTGCAGCCCTGGATTGCTGCTGTAGAGGCAACAGGACTGTTGTGAGACACACAAGACCTTCAGGACTGCACAAATGAGAGGACTTGAGAGCACTGTGGTGGTGTAAGGTGATCAGAAATTAAAAGAGCACGTTGAGCTGCTGTCTGTGGCTGCACCTCCCCAAATCCAGACAAAGTAGGAAGAAAGAAAAGCTAAGCAAATGTCTTTTTTGAAACCTTTTTAGGTATCTTATAACGTATTCAGGGAATCTGGTTACATGTTTACACCAGCTCCTAAAGTGACAAAATGAAATTAGGTAGGAAAGAATTTAAATTCATTTTTATTTATAAGTTCAATAACATTATTTTCTTTTGCACATTCCTATATCTCACATAATCAAACAACCAAAGATACATAAAACATGAAGAACCACCACTGGGAATCCTATGAGGAAGTTGTGCATTTTATGGAAGCTGGAATAGTGCTTATTGCAACACCTTCCTGAGAGCGTGCTTGATCTCCCTGTTCCTCATGCTGTAGATAATAGGGTTCAGTGTTGGAGGAACCACTGCGTACAGAAGTGCCACTGTCAGATCCAGGAGTGGGGAGGAAATGGATTGAGGCTTCAGGTGGGCAAAAAAGCCAGTGCTGACAACTAGGGAGACCACAGCCAGGTGAGGGAGGCACGTGGAGAAGGCTTTGTGCCGTCCCTGCTCAGAGGGCATCCTCAGCACAGCCATGAAGATCTGCACATAGGACACCAATATGAAAACAAAGCAACCAAAGCCTAAACTGGCACTAAAAATGAGAAACACAACTTCCCTGAGATTTGATTCTGAGCAGGAGAGCTTGAGGATCTGGGGGATTTCACAGAAAAACTGGTTGACAACATTGCCTTGGCAGAGAGGCAGTGAAAACATACTGGCAGTGTGCAGCAGGGAATTGAGAACCCCAGTGCCCCAGGCAGCTGCTGCCATGGTGGCACAAGCTCTGCTGTCCATCAAGGTCCCGTAGTGCAGGGGCTTGCAGATGGCAACATAGCGGTCATAGGACATGATGGTGAGAAGGGACAACTCTGCTGAGAGGAAGAAGAGAAAGAAAAAGAGCTGTGCAGCACATCCTGCATAGGAGATGGCCCTGGTGTCCCAGAGGGTGTTGGCCAAGGCTTTGGGGAGAGTGGTCGAGATGCAGCCCAGGTCGAGGAGGGCCAGGTTGAGGAGGAAGAAGTACATGGGGGTGTGCAGGTGGCGGTCGCAGGCTACGGCTGTGCTGATGAGGCCGTTGCCCAGGAGGGCAGCCAGGTAGATGCCCAGGAAGAGCCAGAAGTGCAGGAGCTGCAGCTGCCGCGTGTCTGCCAACGGCAGCAGGAGGAACTCACTGATGGAGCTGCTGTTGGACATCTGCTGTTGTTGGGATTGGAGTCCTGCTCAGAGTGCAGAAGATAATGACAAGTCCAGACCATTCTCAGACACACTCCTCCTGCTATATTATGAAATGTTTTTATTCTCTTACAACAGTGTACATTTAGCACCATTACTTGCATTTAATTTCATGTATTTCAACATTCCTTAATCAGAAGCAGCATATGGAGCTCTAACCTTACTCTTATTTTCTTATCCCTTCTCCCTGGATATTTTCATCTGTTTCATGTCTCATATCTTTACCCTAAGTGCTCTTAGAGCCCTTTACCCCAGCTTCTGTGGCATTCAGTTTCAGTTAGAAAATGCTGCCTGTTTGTAGGATAAGTGAATTATTCATGCCTACAGAAAATGATGAGAATTCCATCCTTTGAGAAAGGGGAGACTGAAAGCACATCATGTGTGACTGTTCACAAAACAAGCAATTGATTGACGAAAAATTCTCAGAACTATTATTGCCCCTTTTAGATTTCTGAGTCCAAACCTCTTTGCCTCAGAACAGGAAATGGAAACCCCCTGCCTTGGCTCTCCTCTTGCAAAGTGCCCTCAAACATTCAGTTGTGCAGTGGAGCTGTGATCCCCCTGCCCCAGGCAGCAGCAGCACAAGCCCTGCCGGGGGGCTCCTTCCCCCCACACGTCTCCCCGCAGCGCCCTGGGCAGCTCCCCGGGCAGGCTGAGTGCTGAGCCTGGCAGGCGGCAGAGTCCCATACCCGGCACACAGCCCCTGGGGCACAGCAGGGACCCTGCTCTGCAGGACAGCCCTGGGCACCTGCCTGCAGTCCGGGCTGCACAGCCTGCAGCCGTGCTGGGACACGCAGTCCTCAGGGCTGTGCTCTGACACTGCAGTATGGAAGCCCTCAGCTGGAGCAGAAGGCTTTTTCCACAGTAAAGAAACATGCAGTGCCTACATCCAGATCTGCTATGGGATATCCCAAATTAAGTTGACCCTCTATGAAAAGCAGCTCACGGTCTGCAGTGAGACTTACCCTGTCATGGTCTGTGAGCAATGCTCCTGCAGAGAGCTCACAGCCCGCTCACGCCATACACATCCTGCAAGCTCTCTCCAGTTTCTCTCCTCTCCTTCTGTCACCTGCAGGCTGTGCTGTGCACAAGAGCTGCTCCTGGGCACAGCCGTCTCTCTGCAGCTCTGCCCACTTTTATGAGCTCCCTGTGTCCCAGGTGCCAGGACAAGCAAGCAGCAGATGATGTCATTTTTATCCTTCCCACTCATCTCCCCTGACATGTCCCTGGGTCCTCATGGCCAACAGCTCCTGAAAGACAACAGCATCATGACTGTGCTTTGAAATCCGCTCAATTAACCACCACATGTCCAGTGGTCAGTGACTGATTGGAGACATATAACAAGTACTTTCAGAGTTAGTTTGATGAAGCACAAAGGGCACCCAGATGAGGACGGGGAGGTTTGGACTTTCCCTGTGCAGGGCAGTGATCCAGCTGAGGCAGTGCAGGAGTCTCATCCCTTGACAGAAATCCTGGAGCTGAAATGGGATTCAGCTCCCTACACACCCACAGGAGCTGGGATTCCTCTGGTTCAGTTCAGAAGTGCACAAGGAGTTGCCTGCATGTGAGCTCCTGCTCTGAGTCCTTGGTCCTTCAGCGGGGAGGCAGTTGCTCACACACAGACACTGGGTGATGCCCAAGTGCCTGGGCTGCTCCTGATGTGTGCCAGTGCTTGTAAACCGTGTGGGAAGTCCCTGAAACAGACAGCTCCTTCCTGGGCATCAGCTGAGGGCCAGAGAGGGGATAGCACCGGCTGTCTGGTGAATTCACATGCAGCTACAAGAGCAGTACAGGGCCTTCAGCAAAGCCATGCCCATGGTGTGTCCGTGCTGCTACGTCACCTCCAAGACACACGATCTGTCTAATGTTTGTGTGCCACCTTCTGCACACCGATACCATAGATGAGCTATCCAGTTAGGCAATGTCCAGTGATGCTTTTCAATTAGGATGTTTACTTCTGTGCTTTTGCACTAATGCAAACACCAACACACAAGAAGCTAGAAATCTTGGTAGAGCTGCTGGCCTGAGCTCCTGTTTGGACCATGGGGACACAGTTTAATGGCTTCCACAACTGCACTGTAGCACAAGGGGGATACCGAGTCTTTAGGATGGATGGGCGAGGAGACAAAGAAGGGCGACTGCCTTCTGTGAGAGTGCACTGAGCTCTGCCTGGTGATGGAAGAGCAGACAGGTCAGAGCTTATGGAAATGGCAAACAGAGGAGACCATCAGTGTCTTTTCCTGTCTTCCTGATCAGGGACAGTCAATGGAAGGTGCCCTCTGCAGACAGATGGGAATCTGATGTTGTCTGTCCCTTGTCCCATTTGGTGGCCTTTGTCACTCCATTATCTGCAGCAAGGACAGCACAGCAGGGCATGTGGCATCCAGCAGATCCATGGAGAGCACAGATGGCAGCTTCTTGACCAAGCCATGGAGGAACCAAAGAGGAGAGATGCTCTGCTGGATCTCATACTCACCGGCATTGAAGGACTTGTGGGAACTGTGAATGTCAAAGGGGCATCAGGCCATGTGCAAGATGCAAATGTATCTCTTTTTATTTATTTTGAGGCTGTAAGCTTAATAGTTGATCATAAATGTCAATAAAACTGAAACAAATAATTGAAAACAAAGATGGAAATCAATGAAAATGTGTTAACCCTTCTCAACATGAAAAATTCTCATGAGTCTTGTTCCATTTTAAGTTGTAAATATGAATCTTTGAGGTGATTTGATGTCTTTTTTTTTCTTTTACTGAAACTACAATGTTTTCCAGAACTGTGTTCGCTGGACACAAATGTCTTCAGATTCAGAGACACAGACCGCGATGCCAGTGCCAATGCCCTGTGACTATAGCCCGGTGCCTGGCGCTACTCTTCCCTGCTGCCTACTTGATGTGCCTCATCCTCCAAGTGTTTTCAGCTCTCCTAAAGAAATGGCCATGGTTAAGGGCATGTTTTCAGCAGGCCATTTGGGCACAAACTACTCCTACTGCCCTCCAGATTTCTCCATCCCTTGCTCTTTGTTCAGTCAGATGCCTCCCAATTATCTGTCTGATTTCTGACTTTCAGGGGGATTACTGGAATTTGTTCCATCTCCACAAAGTCTGATGGAATGTGTTGTCAACTCCTTCACTGTGATTTGATCTATCCCTTCCTATCTATTCCTTTTCTTTTTCTTCTTATACTTTTTCTCAATCACTGTCTCTTTTTTATTAAGGCACGAAGTCTGAAAGATGTTCATTAATGTCAGTAAAAGTGTAAAATAGAGTTGGAGACAAAAATAGAAATCAGTGAGAATATGTTAACTCGTCTCAATGTGTAAAATACTCACAAGTCCTGTTCAGTTTTAAGTTGATACCTCTCAACTACCTGGCTGATCTATCCCAGGGAGATTACTGGAATTTGCTCCATCTCCCAGAGTCTGATGGCCTCTGTTGTCAACTACTTCACTGTGATTCAATCTATCCTATCCTACCTCAGTATAAATCATTTCTTTTAAAAGTATTCCATATGAAAGACAAACTTCAATAGATGCAGCTTGAACATGGCATGCAGTTGATCACTGTGTTTACTGTTCATTCAATTGCATCACCTTTCCTTCCATTTGCTGGCCAGATAAAAAACAGAAATCTTTCCTTTTCCATGTGTAGCTGGTTCTCTGAGGAAAGCCAGTGGGAGTTGGTGCAAAGCAGTTTTAACACTGAGTGGATGAATGCAGAGGGGAAGAGTGATGTGAAGAAAAGTGATGCAAGTCCCATAGGTCCATTGTGAGCAGAAATTGGGTGGGGAGGTTGAGAAGGACCTTTGTCAACACAGTAACAGTACAGAACTCATTGGGACATCCTGGATTGGTATCAGTTGCACAGTGCTGCTTTAAACCCAGCTATAAATAAAGAGACAATAAATTTATAATGGATTCTTTCTCTTTAAGCTCTCTCCAGATATCCCTCCTTTTTGCTGAACAAGTTCTGATAACCTGAAGAAGATAACAAGATGGGATAAGGCACAGGAGATTCTTTAGCTTATAATTGTCCCAGGGTGCATTTGATGCTGCGTTCATCAGCCTCCAGTTCAGAGAGAAGTTTGCACGAAGTGCTCAACAAGACAAAGTCAGAAGTAACAGTGAAGTTTCTTGGAGTATTAATGGGCCCAGTGAGGAACATTAACAAGCAAGCTTCCCAAGGGACTTGTTAGAGAAGATAACTGGAAGCCATGACTACAGGCAGGCAAAGGCACTGGCATGCTAAGAAACCTCTCCTTTGCCTTATGAAGCAGACAGATCAAGCCCTGATTACAAGACCAGTGGTAGAGAGATCCTGTCTCTCATGTTGGCTCCTGGCATTTCCTGGGGCAATGGGTTGGAGGTCTGTATGATGTTAAATGAAAGACATGGGGACAGAAGATCCCAGGCTCTACATGTGGTGCAAGGACGCTGTGAGGTTCATGTCCCATATGAGACCTATGTTTCATTGCAGGATGTGGGATGTGAGAAGGGCCCAGTCTGAACAAGCAGTCAATCCCTGTGAAACTGAACTTTATATCTCTCAGTTCCAGTGCCCTCCTTTGCACATTCTCCCAGAGTTTGAAGTCCTTTATGTTCTGTGGTGCCCAGAACATAGTGAGGCAGTAGCAATGCAGAGCAGAGGGATGATCCTTTCCCTCACCCAGCTGGCAAGAAGTTGCTTCATGCACTCCAGGGGACCGTTGGCTTTCCTGGCTGCCTTGGCACACTGCTGACTCACATTCAGTGTGATGCTGACCAGCACCCCAATCCTTTCCAGTCAGAATCCTCTCCAGTGTCCCATATCCAGTCAGTGTGTATGTCCAGCATTGCCCCTACCCAGGTGCACAATCAGGCACTTGTTCTTGTTATACTTTATGCACTTGGTGCTTAGTACCAACTGGTACCCAGTTCTCTGACTTGTCCACATCTCTCTGCAAGTCCTCTCCACCCTCAGTCAAGGCAACAGCACCTCCTCATCTGGTCTTATCAGCAAACTTGCTCAGAACATCTTCTAGTCCTGCATGCAAGTCATCTGCATAAACATGAAAGGAAAGTGGCCCTAAAATGGAACCCTGGGGAACTCTGGAAGTTACCATCTACCAGCCTGATGGAACCCACTGACTATAATCCTTTGGGACTGACCTACTGGCCAACTGCTCACCCACCACATTGTGTTTCTGTCTAGCCATATGCAGAACATTCTGTCCAGAAGGTTGTTGTTAGAAACAGTGTCAAAATCTCCACTGAAATCCTCAAGGATTACATCAACTGGCTTCCCTTGGTCAACTAAACGGATAACTGTGTCACAGAATGAGCTTAAATTAAACAGGACCTTTGCCTCACAAACTTGTGTTGGCTGCGACCAATGACAGAATTGTCCTTCAGCTGTTTTTCCATAACTCCCACCATCATTTTCTCCATAATTTTACCAGGCTCTGGACTGACAGGTCCATAATTGCCCATGTCATCTTTCTTGCTCTTCCTTACAACGAGACACCATTTGCCAGCTTCCTGTCAGCTGGTATGACCCTAGACTTCTTTAGATGCAATTGAAATGAGAGCCCAGAGCACACAAAGGCGTCATCATTGAAAGAAAGTAGATGTGCCATAGCTTTGCAATGCCTTGAACTCCAGAGTATGCCACAAATGCAGCAGAGGTGAAGATTTGCCTCTTCTGTTGTGAACTCATTCATTTGGTAAGCAGAATAACACTACCTGATACATGGGGACTGTGTCTCTGCTCTGCTCTGCTCAGCTCACAGGGCAGCGGTCCGGCAGGGTGTTGCTCTCATGTCAGTGCAGGTAAACTCACTTTAACCCTTTTTCCTCTGTAAATGCTTCCTCTATTTCTATGCTCAGATACACTTCCACATTCCCTCAAGTACACTTTCATATATCATTAACAATTACACTTTCTTGTACCATCAAAACAGTTTGTCAAACAGTACAGTTCTTCAGTTCACATAAACTCCCTTAATACAGTCTGTATTCTTCAGCTATAAACACTGTGCCACAGAACCAGCACTGATTGAACCACCTCCCTCACACACTTCCTCGCAAGCAGTACATAGTATTACATAAATGGGTTGACACTCATTGGTCGGGTGGAATGTACACCTCTCCTCAGGACCATCTTATTAATCTACAGAGTACAAACTCCTGTCTTCTTACATAAAAGCAGAAAGTACTTATGAGTGGACAGACAACACAGTCTTTCACTTTGTCCGTGCCTGGCCATTTCCCTCACAGGAGGAAGGAAACATGGATCAGGACTCGGCACTCACCCTGCAGCTGTTCTGTGTCTCACTCACACCACACTCACTCTGACATTTAGATCAAAAACCATGGTTTATTCATACTACACAATGCTGACAACGTTTTCTAGCTGGAATCTTAATAACACTCATACTCTGGTCGACCAGTTGCATACGTTAATGTTTTTCCCAGAGTCGTCTTGACACACGGTACCAAACACTTAAAGCAGATGATAATATTGAACATACAACCTATAAGCCCCATGATTACACCTTGGAGAACCCAGGCTACCATTTGACAGGCTATCCACTATATCCCATACCCGTAGGAGAGACCAACCTAGGTCCCTCCTATTGCCAACCACCTGGGAGAGAGTATTTGTTCTTGTTTCCATTCATATGACATACAGTTCCCTTTCATAGGAACTCACCCAAGGAGTCTTCCTAACCCAGCTGGCAACCAAAGCCATGAGCTCACCTCCCTGGGAGCAGCACGTATGGCTGTAAACTGTGTAGGATGTCTCCTCAAGACATATGGGCTCCACTTACCATACACATACCTGGTCCACCTATGGGTGGTCCTTGTCTGTCCCTGCAGTGATCAGGTGAGGAAGGGAGTCCTTCAGAGAAATCTCAGGGTGCGCCAAAAGTGTCTCCCTCTCAGCTGGTCCTGCAGCGAACAGAGCTGGTCCCACCTGGGCCGCCAAATTGACTACAGGAATTGAACTCTATAACCTCTATAACTGATACAGTCTCCCATGACATACTTATACCAAAGTTGAGGAAGTATGGGATAGGTGAGTGGACAGTGAAGTGGGTCGAGAATTGGCTGACTGGCAGAGTGCAGAGGGTTGTTGTTGGCGGTGCAGTGTCTGGCTGGAGGGCTGTAACTAGCGGCGTCCCCCAGGAGTCTGTGCTGGGTCCGGTCTTGTTCAACATTTTCATCAATGACCACCCTCAGCAAGTTTGCTGAAGACACGAAGTTGGGAGGATTGGCTGACACACCTGAAGGCTGTGATGCCATTCAGCGAGACCTGGACAGGCTGGAGAGCTGGGCAGTAAGAAACCGGATGAGGTTTAACAAAAGCAAGTGTAGAGTCTTGCACCTGGGTAGAAATAATTGCATGCACCGGTACAGGCTGGGGGAGTTGCTGCTGGAGAGGAGCTCTGATGAGAGGGACCTGGGCATCCTGGTGGACGACAGATTGACCATGAGCCAGCAGTGTGCCCTTGTAGCCAAAAAGGCCAATGGCATCCTGGGGTGTATTAAAAACAGCATGTCCAGCAGGTCGAGGGAGGTGATCCTCCCCCTCTACTCTGCCCTGGTGAGGCCTCATCTGGAATACTGTGTCCAGTTCTGGGCTCCCCAGTACAAAAAAGACAGGGATCTCTTGGAAAGAGTCCAGCAGAGGGCCACAAAGATGGTGAAGGGCCTGGAGCATCTCCCCTATGAGGAGAGACTAAGTGAACTGGGTCTGTTTAGCCTTGAAAATAGAAGGCTGAGAGGGACTTGATCCAGGTTTATAAATACCTGAAGTGTGGGAGCCATAGTGGTGAGTCTGGTCTCTTTTCAGTAGTGCGTGGGGACAGGACTAGGAGTAACGGGCTGAAACTTCAGCATAGGAAATGGGACCATAGGTAGTTCTGCACTAATGTGTGCAAGAACTTCTTTACGGTGAGGGTGACGGAGCACTGGAACAGGCTGCCAGGGAGGTGGTGGAGTCTCCTTCTCTGGAGCTATTCAAGACCCGCCTGGACGCCAAGCTGTGCAACATGGTGTAGGGAGCCTGCTTTGGCAGGGGGGTTGGACTCGATGATCTCTAGAGGTCCCTTCCAACCCCTACAATTCTGTGATTCTGTGATGAAGCTGCAGGTTCAGTTCTCTTCCTTTCAAGTTCTTTCTCCCATTTTTGTCCAATTCTTTGTCCTTTTAAGTTTCTTATTCCAATTTTTTTGTCCAATTCTTTTTTTTTTTACTTTCTTAATACAATTATTTTCTCTATTTTTTGTCTAATCCTTTGTCCGATTTGTGTACATTTTGTGTCCATTTTTTGTCTTTTTGTCCCTGCCCTACATAATTACCTCACCTGGTGCCTATGCCAATTTTACTGCGGTCAGAATGCCCTAGTCTCAAGTTTACTCTGTTCGGAAGCTTTCTTTGTGAAAGGCAAATTTTCCTATGCTACATACAGAAATACTGACAATTTATGCTGCAAAAACACAACCTACCTCTCACACCTGGAATCTATTACTCAGGGACGCTGTAGGGGACGCTGCACAGGTTGGCAGTATTGTGTGGAGCTTGGGGGCAGACGCTTCCTTCTGTTCTGAGCAGATACGAGGGCCCAGCCCCCTTCCTTTCGTGGGCTGTCTAGGTCTCTGACCTGCAGCTGAGCAGCTGGATTGGCTCCTCCCACTCGCGGGGACTTAGGATGAGGCTGTTTGTCTGCGGTGGATGTAGGCTCACACCTCCCCCTACCTGTCTCCTTCACAGATTCCCAAAAGCTCCTCAGGCTGCTGATTTCTTGCAGCAGCCTGGCCATCTGCTCGAGCAGCTCCTTGAGCAGGGTACACCGGCAACCAGGTTCTTTTAACTTAACTAGCTCGTAGGTATGGTGAGATGTTTCCTTTATTGCCATCTAAATGGAAATCACAATGAGACGGGTGGCTTGCTGCTGTTCTTCTCCAGTGCCAGAGAAGTCCACATAGCCCAGCACTGTGGGAGGCGGTTCCTCCCAACACCGCTTCAATCCACTTTGCCCAGCCTCCATTTTGTGCTGGGGCCAGAAGGCCGCACTGCCCCACAGCGCAGAAGGCCACTGCCCCACCCTCCATGACGTGCAGGGGGCACAGGGTCTCACTGCCCCATAGCGTTCAAGGCCATTGCCCCACCCTCCATTATGAGCTGGGCCAGAAGGCCCCACTGTCCAATAGCACTGAAGGTCACTGCCCCGCCCTCCATTATGAGCTGGGCCAGCACACAGCACAGAAGGTGCTGGTGCAGCACCCCCAAGGCATTCACTGTCTGCACACCCTTGCGACAGGGACGAGAGGCAGTGGGCGCTACGGGGTCAGGGGCATCTGTCCTTGCAGATCCCACGAGTGAGAGTGATTGTTGGTGGCCTTTGGCTACAGCTTTTGGAAGCCGAAGGTCTATTCAGATTCCCATGGCTGTGCTGCGAGGCATTGCGGGACGGGGACAAGCCAAGTGCAGCCGGCCCTCTCCCCGCCGGGGCCCGGCACAGCCCCCAGCCTGCGCTGTGCAGCAGGAGAACAGCTGGGAGCTGGAGGTGCTGCAGGCCCAGCTGGAGGGCGAGCGGCTCCACTGCCAGGAGCTGCAGCGCTGCTGGGCTGCCGAGAGATGTGAACTGCAGAAGGCGGCAGAGCGGGAGCGGCAGCTGCTGACCGACCAACTGCGCTGTGCCTGGGAGAAGCAGCAGGCCCAGGAAGAGCAGCAGCTGAAGGAGTGGGTGCAGCGGCAGCGGGTGACGGGGACCGGCAGCTGCTGCTCTGGAAGGAGGCCGAGCTGCGCGCGACAAAGGAGCAGCTGCAGCGTGATTGCGATGCAGCCCTGCGCCAGGCTCGGGAGCTGCAGCAGCAGCTGGCCAAGGTGCTGAGGAACCCCCCCAGCAGCGAGGCGGCCCATGCCCAGCTGCAGGACGTCCTCAGCAAGCTGCGCTGGGAGATGGATGGGGAGCAGCCCGCCTGCATCCGCCACCTCCAGCGTCAGCTGGAGCTGGAGAGGAGGCTCTTCACCTTTTACATCGTGGGGAGCTGGGCAGACGTGCTCCGTAACGCAATGTCCTGCTCCCAGGACGGAATGGGAGCTCTGCACCGCCACCGTGCAGAGCAGGGCTCCAGTCAACCGGCCATGAAGGACACTCAGGTCCAGGTAAGATGACACACTGAGAGAGTGGGGATTGTTCAGCCTGGGGAGGGGGGGCTCTGGGGACACCACAGAGCGGCCCTCCAGTGCCTGAAGGAGAACTGGGGAAAGCTGGAGATGTACTGGTTGTAAGGGAGGGTAGTGATACAAAAAAGGACAACACCCTGAAAGTAGAAGAGGGGAGATCTGGATGAAATATAAGAAGACGGGACACCATGAGGGGGCAGAGGTGCTGGCACAGGCTGCCCAGAGAGGCTGTGTTTGCCACACGCCTGGCAGTGCCCCAGGCCAGGCTGGATACACCTTTGGGCAACCTGACCTAGTGGAAGTTGTCCCTGCCCTTGGCATGGGCTTGGAACGGGAGAGTCTTGAAGACCCCTTCCTACACAAACCATTCTGTTATTCTATGATTTTCTGGTTCTAGGTGCCAGAGACAGCCAAGGAAGACCTGGGGCTCCCGGGCAGCCGGCCCTCTCCCCGCTGGGGCCCGGCACAGCCCCCCACCTGCTCTGCACAGCGGGAGGAGAAGAGGCAGGAGCTGAAGGCACTGCAGGCCCAGCTGGAGATCGAGCAGCTCCGCTCCCAGGAGCTGCAGCGCCGCTGCACTGCTGAGAGACGTGAGCGGCAGGAGGCGGCAGAGCGGGAGCGGCAGCTGCTGGCCGACAAACTGCGCTCCAAGTGGGAGCGGGTGCGGGTGTCAAAGCTGCAGCGTCTGCGGGAGCAGAGCCTGAGGCAGTGGCAAGCAGAGATCTGCCAACTGCTGCAGGAGAAGGAGGCCCAGCTGCACCAGATGCAGGAGCTGCTGCAGAAGCAGCGCAACGACACCATCCGCCAGGCATGGCAACTGCAGCGGCAACTGGTGGAGGCACTGCTGAGGTGCGACAGCAGCAGAGCGGACCGCAGAATGCAGGAGGAAGTCCAGCGGCAGCTCTGCTGGAAGTCCCGTGCAGAGCAGGCCGTGGAGAGCAAGCGCCTCCAGTGTGAGCTGCAGGAGCAGAGAAGACGCTTCCTGCAGTACATCCTGGAGCACGTGGAGGGGCAGCCACGCGTCTTCTTCAACAGGGCCAGGGCCTGCCATCGGGCTGTAGCAGAGGTGGGTGTTCAGGCTACAGAGCAACAAGAGGCCTGCCCACCTGAGCGCAGGGAGCAGCAGGAGCAGAACACTCATCTGCTGAGTAAGCTGAAGGAGCTGCAGAGACGGTGCAGCCTCCTTGAAGAGAAGAGCAGAAGCTCTCAGCAGATGTGGGAGGAGGTGGAGTGGCTCAAGGACAAGATGCGTACGCTCTGCCTCCGTACCCAGCAGCTGCTGGAAATAGTCTGGCAGCTCAAGGAGGCCTCTTCCGCATCCAAAGACACCACAGAGAAGGCAGAGGAGGTCAACCATCTGCAGGGACAGCATTTGGAAAAGGAGGCTGCAGAGCAACAAGAGGCCTGCCCACCTGAGCACAGAGAGCAGCAGGAGCAGAACACCCACCTGCTGAGTACGCTGAAGGAGCTGCATAGACAGTGCAGCCTCCTTGGAGAGAAGTGCTGCCTGCTGAGGAGCAGAAGCTCTCAGCAGATGTGGGAGAAGGTAGAGCAGCTCAAGGACAAGATGCGTATGCTCTGCCTCCGTACCCAGCAGCTGTTGGAAAGAGTCCGGCAGCTCAAGGAGGCCTCTTCCACATCCAAAGAGGCCACAGAGAAGGCAGAGGACATCAACCAGCTGCAGGGACAGCATCTGGAAAAGGAGAATGAGACGGCCAAGGAAGACCCGGGGTTCCCAGGCAGCACAAGCAGCAAGCTGCTGGAGCAGTGCAGCTACCTCCAACAAGCCCTGAGCAACCTGGAGAGTCACTGCCAGGCCCTGAGGGCCCAGAACCACCTGCTGAGAGACCTCCAGCAGGCTGACATCAAGCTTGGAGCGCTCAGCAAGTGTCTGGAGGAAAAATGCACACAGCTCCAGGAGATGGGGAAAAAGCTGAGGCCACACAGAAATCCCAAACAGGAATGCCCCAATCCCCAGGAAAAGCCGGGGGAGTCAAAAGAGTGGCCAGTGGCAGTCTGCATCTACATTTTCGCAGACCATCACCACCAAAACAAAGATTCTTAGCTCGTCACAGCTACAAAATCCTTATGAGGGCCCTAATGAGGACCCAGAAAACGAGCTTCCACTGACAGCTGGACAATACGATTACATCTGTGGAGACATGGATGAGGATGGCTGGTTTCTGGGAGAGCTGACAGACGGCACAAGAGGACTGGTCCCTTCCAATCTGGTGGAAGAAGTTTCAGATGATGACCTGGATATCACCGTGCCTCCAGGGCTTCGTGATCTCCTGCTGGATACCGATGAGGAAGAGAGACCAGGCAGCAGGAGCAGGGGCAGAAAGTGATGGTCACCATCCAGAAATCTGTGTCCGTGTGTTGGCTCAGCCTGGGGGACGCCGAGATTCCTCTCCATAAGACAGCAACATCCCATCAAGATTCCACCTTTCTGGATGAAGGCTACCTCATGCTCCACTTGACGTTCAAGTGGAGTGTGGTCCATCAGCAGGAAGGCCTTAAAAATTCATCCCTTGTAAGACTGAAAATTTATTACATTGGACTGGACTAAAAGAACAAAAACCACCAAAAACACCAAAACAACTTTAAAAAATTTATATATTATTTATATATTATATATATTATAATATATGATTATATAATATATATTATAATATACATAATATACATTATATACATAATATATATAATATAATAAATAAAATAATAAATAATATTATATTATATATATTATAATATTTTTAAAAAAACTAATAAAAATAACCAAACCCAAAATCTGTGTCCAGTCTTCTTGTTTTTAGACAGTCTGCTCTTGTAAAGGTACAAGGAAAGGTAGAGGCTGAGGAAAGCCTCCAAAGTCTTTCTCAAGTGCTCTACCTACAAGTATTAGAATCAAGAGAGAAAGGAATCATCACTGCTTGCCTCTGTTCTTTGGGACACCTGAAGTACCTTGGAAGGCCACACTTCCTGAGCCCTACAGACAGTCTGTCCCAAAGCAGCTGTTTGATCATTTCCATTGTGTGACAATGCATAGCGCTTGCATCGTCTGCAGGCACGGACTCAGATGCAAATCCACATCCTTAACTGTAGGTCCGTACATCCTTTATATACATGCTCCAGCTCCCCATTCAAATTTTCTTTCTGTCCCTACATGTCAGCAGAGCACTTAGCAAGTCTCCTTCACGTCTAGACACCAACTGCCCATACAAGTGTGTTTGATAATGCACACGGCTGCGGCCAGCACTCTGTGTAAAGAGAAGCTGTCAGAGAGCTGCACATCAGGGAGGGGTTCCTTGGTCTCAGCCTCTGCTTGCTTTTCTGGCTGGCTGTGAGGGACGCTCACGACCAGGTGAGATGGCACACACAGGGCGTGGATCTCTGGGAGATAGGACAGTTACATTCCGTGGAGCCAGATGTGCGTTCTTCATTCTCGAGTGTTGAAATCTCTTCTGGTGACAAAGCTGGTGAGACTCAGACAGAGGGATGCCGGTGGATGAGAAGGCCAAAAAGACAGCAAGAGCTGGAACAGTACCTGTGGGAGATGCTGATGAGCGTGGACTTGATCAACCTGGTTCTCCAGGGAAGGTTTTGGAGAAGGCAAGGGGCAAGAGATGGGAGCGAAGGGTGACAGCGAGATACTCTCAGCCATCATTTGTGTGCCGGGGACAGAAAAGCCACTGGCACTGGAGTTTCTTGCTTGCTTGCAGGAGACTCAAGCTTTGTGGAGATGGCCATGTATTTCAGCAGGGAGGAGCAGGCGCAGTGAGTGCTCTGCCGAGATATGATGCTGTAGACATACGATTCCATGGCCCTGCTCGCAGAGGGCTTTGCTGCCTTTCCTCCTCATGAAGGCATCTTGGGCACTGCAGAGTGAGCCTGCACATGCAGCAGAATAAGTGCAGTGCATTTCCTTCCTGATGAATGCAACAGCAACTACAAAAGAAACACGAAGTATCAGAAGAGATTAATGTGCTCTGGACTCTGAGGAAAGACCCACAGTCACCGCTGGCAAGCAGGTGTCAGTCAACCTTTCAATGAGGTTAGGGAGGGATGAAACAAGGCTCCAAGTATTTGTTGCACAGTTGAGTTGCTTCCTGCTGTGCTTCACAGCAAAACGTGTTTTTATAAAGATGAATGCCTGGGAAACGGAAAGACTACTTTCATACATCTTGTCTGTGTTAGTTGACTGCAGTTCCAACCAGCTGGACATACAGGGTCTGGCAAATGACACCTGGAAGGAGGTACAGGCAGGAGGCCCAGCACCCTGCAACCTCCAGGTGAGGGAGAGCAGCCAAGGATTCCTTTGGGACCTGCAGGTTCACTGTGTGCAGCATTACATGCAGGAGCATCTGAGTATAGAGATGATGGCAGAGGTACAGAGCTAAGCATCACAGAGAGGGAGAGTTGCTCATCTTGTTTCCCACGGTAAGACAGGAAGTAGGAGCCACGAGGAAAATATGGCCGCATTCTGCTTTCCTCTTCTGTCCCACACCAGCCCCGTCAGAGGGGAGGAACAGCCACGCTTCCACTGAGACGTTCCTCTTCATGCACAAATGAGCGTGCACGGAGCTGTGGGCAGTGCTGGGGCTGCACACACGTGGGTGTGCACAGGTGTGTCCATGCACTGCAGAGATTTGTGCACGCATGTGGGAGGGTGTGCAAGGACGAGGTGGTACGTGTGTGTGTGTGTGTGTGCAGGGATGGGGTGGTACATGTGTGTGTGTGTGTGTGTGTGTGTGTGTGCAGGGATGGGGTGGTACATGTGTGTGTGTGTGTGTGTGTGTGTGTGTGTGTGCAGGGATGGGGTGGTCCGTGTGTGTGTGTGTGTGTGTGTGTGTGTGCAGGGATGGGGTGGTGGCCATTTGCACGAGCACAGAGGTGTGCAAAGCGGTGGGCGATTGCTCCGTTGAAGCAAGAAGCAAGCGTGAGAGTGCTCCAGTTGTAAGGAAGTGCATTGCTGGAACAGGGCAGAGCTGAGCCTGCAACTGCAGCCTCCTTTGCACAGCCCAGCTCTCAGAGGGTGAGACAGTTGTGCTTCCTGAGCAGCTCAGGGACGTTGTGGACAGAAGCAGCCGAGTCCAAAGTTCCTGGTGTGAAGTGCTCCGAACATCGGGCTCTCTGGGCGAGCTCCCGGCTGACAGCACTGCTCCCCTCTGCCCTCGCCCGGGCCTGCTGGGAGCTGCAGGGCCTGCTGGGAGCTGCAGGCCCCGCAGGAACTACCACTCCCAGGATGCTGTGCGGCAGCACCGGGCGCCGCCATGACAGTGCTGTGTGCAGTGCTGTGCAGGGCTGGGCCTGTGGGCTCAGGGCACCGGGTGCTCCTTCCCTGAGCCTGCCAGGAGGTAAGGCACCGTGAGGGTGGTTTGGGGGAGACCAAAAGACGTAGAGAGGACGTAGGTGGGACATGGAGGTGAGATAGATGGGGCATGAACTGGATCTAGAGAGAGGGGTGAGAAGGCAAGTTGGATATCCGACAGGTGGGGACAGGGGCCTGTACAGGTCAAGGGCCAAGTCCAGCTCTGCAAGCACAGCAACATATCGGGGACGCCGGGCTGCGGCTGGGGATGGAGCAGAGCAAGATGGAGAAAGGGGGGAACATTCAGGGAGCGAAGAAATCTCCAAGTGGGGCTTTCTCCATAGCTCAGCCTGCAGCGCAGCCACACGACCTAGGCAGGCCTCAGACTGGGATCCTGCTGCTGGGTGCTGCAGGGTGCAGCCTGGCTCAGTCCTCTCTGCACCTGAGGACTGATGGCTGTGTCTGGGATGGCAGTGAGCCTCCTCCACTCCAGGCTGAGCCACTCAGCTCTCCCAGAATTCCCGTCCATCCCCCTTTCTCATCCCTCCATTCCCACGCAGAACTGACTGAGGAGGGGAGGGATGGGTCCAATGGTGGTGGCAGATCTGGGACACTGCCCTTTCTGCTGCCCTTTCACATTGCCCTGAAGGTGGGCCCGGGGGCCTGGGGAGGTGGGCTTTGTAACTGAAGGAACGGCCGCAGGCAGGCAGAAATATGGCAAAGACATGTAATCATTGAACGTAGCAAACAGTCAAGAAATGACAGTATTCCCAACCATTTCCCACCCTAACAATCCGTTCTGATCCCACCCCCTCAAACTCCCACCCCCAGTCGACTTCCCTCCCTCTGCCAAAAACCTCCCAGCCCCCTGTTGTAATCCAAGAAGAATGGCAGCAGCCATGGATCAAGAGAAGGACTTGACAGAGCAGCAGCTGTGGAGCAGGATAAACAGCAAACCGTGTTGGTGGTGGATGCGACAGGCAGTGCCAGCAGGGCGTCCCCTGCTTCAAAGTGCACCTTTCCTCTCTCACCCACCACACATTCTCTCCTGCATTCAGGGTCTGAGGGATTTCTTCCAGTTGTACTCCATATCCGCATGGCCAGTGCGTGATACAGAGCCCAAGTGGAACACCTGCTTGGAAAATGAAATCAACTCTCCCATTCAGTTCTATGAGCGTGCGCCTTCCTCTCAAGTGATGCGTGGTCATATTTGAAAAATCCAAATTAGTTGGATATAAGAGAGGTAATAGCATCATAACCGAGCATTACTAATACATTCAATGATTATTCCCGCAGATTCCAGCACCATTGGTAACATCAGACCCCATTGGATTCACATCCAATCTATTAACATAGTAGAAGCACAAGATAACCTGGATAATGCCTAATAACTCTCGTTCCTGAGACAGTAGTTGGCAAACCTGAAGGCAAAAGGTCAGCGCGCTAGGACAAACAGCCAGACAGCAGTATGGTTAAATATGGCTGCGTCCATCGACTGCCCGAAAAGCCATGCTTTTATAGCAGACAGACGAGGGCGTTTAAAAACCACAGACACCAATTGGAGGAAAGCTACCGCAATAACAACCCCTGGTCAAAGACCCCCCTTGAAACCCGCGAGCTACTCATTCATTCTTTTCCTAGAGGTGTCCTTGGTTCTCATGCTGTTTCTCCCTCCACAGCTGCTGCTCTGTGAAGCCCTTCTCTTGATGCATGGCTGCTGCTCTGTAAAATACTTCTGGTATTACAACGGCCCCCCAGATTCCCACCCCAATAATTCCTTCCTCCAAATTGCAGCACTGAATTTCAGAGTGTAACATTATCAGAGTACAATTTCTCCCCCAGAATTGCCACCCCACCAAGTTCCCTCCTCATCTCCCTTTCTGCTCTTCTCGTCTGCGCATCTTCCTTACTTTCACCCTGTCCTTTCTCTTCTGGTGATGGATATCTTCAGGCTGGAGGAGCTCTTGTCTTGCTGCAGCCACCCCAGCATCCCTTGCCAGCTGTGCTGTGCCCAAACTCATCCTCGCTGATCCATGCCAGCTGATCATCAATGTCTGCGATGTCCTCCGGGCTGCCTGCGCTTGTTGTCACTGCTGGAACAGCAGTCTGGAAAAGGCAATCTGGAAAAGTAAGTTCTTTGTACTTGATAACTTCTCAGTTCCTTCTGATCTCGATATACAAAGTAGTTCCAAGTCCCTGTAGCTTTTGTGTTTTCTTTTGCAGAAGGATTCTGTGATTCTGTGTGATTCTGTGATCTTTGAGATCCTTTTCAACCCAGGCCATTCTATGACTGTACAGTTCCATACTGGAACAAATATAAAATGCTAACTATGTAAAACATGGAGTCAAACCTGTGTGATTTGTCCACACCAGGAGGTGATTAGAAAACAATTTGTAAGCTACAAAGCTGCTTGCTGGAAAGGAAAAGAAAAGAAAACTACAAGAATAAGGGAAAACATTTCTTCCTGAAAATAGGAAGAATAATGGACCTGCCATGAAATTTGGGTGAAGCTGCCTGATTTTATGAAGCTATTCACATGATTTTCTTGGTGCTGTGTTTCCCAAATGAGTGGTTTCTGGCTCTGCTGCAGCACCAGTCTGCATGTGAACATCAACTCCATTCACCATCTGGGAAGATTAGGACTTCCCTTCTCCCACCAGTACCACTGAATTACAGTTACTCAGTGGTTAAACAAAGAAATCCTTAAAGAAGGGTTTACAGCTGTCGTGTTATCTGAAGTGCTTGCAGCATTCTGATGCTATTAAGCTCTATGTATTAACAAGTACAAAAAGAAAAGGTAGGCATCTGATTGTTGTGACAGTTTCTAAGTGATTTGGAAAGCTGTACCACCCAACTACTCCTTCTGTTTGATGGAGGTGACAAAGCTCAGTTTAATTTCTGACTGCTGTTTAAATTCTGAAGCTCGAGCTGGTTCCTGGAGCAGAAAAAGCTCGGAAGCTGTCCCTCCTACAAGCAGGCACCTCTGAGCAAAATATGACATCTCAATTTCTGATGGTAAGGTCAGGAGATCTGATTCCAGCGTCTAGCTTTCAGCTTCATGCTATGTTAGTGGGACCTTTGGCATCTAGCACTGACCAACAGCAACTGACAGGCTGGTAATAGTGCACCCCAAAACAGTTATGTGTCTATTTATGTTATGAGGGAAAATTGTATCGCATTGAGATTTCCTATTTTTACTCTTTGCAGATCTAACTAGCTGCTGGAAGAATCCTGTACGCCATGTTCACACCATTTTCAATCAGCTGGATGAGTCTGTTGTTGGCATTTTAATACCATTTACCAGGCAGGCAATATGTATAGAGTATTTGGCTCTCTCTACAGTCATGAATGTTTGAGTATCTTCAACATGTGTCTCATTGCTTCCATCTCAGGCTGCCCAGAGAAGCTGTGGGTGCCTGTCCTTGGTGTTGAAGGCGAGGTTGGATGGGTGATGGGCAGCCTGAGCTGGTTAGTGGGCAGCCAGCCCATGGCAAGGTGTTTAGAACTTAATGATCTTGAAGGTTTCTTCCAACCCAAGCCCTCCCGTGATCCTATGATTCTGTGATTTCATTCAGGTTTATTGAGATGAGTTCTCCTAAATGCGCTGTTCTCCATATGATTATAATTGGAGTCTAGATGGGTGACTGAAACCAGACACCAAACTTTCTAATGGCCAAAATTAAATGAAATCAATCCTTGACTGTGTCAGTAGTCTGTAACTAGAGCCCATCAGGTAATTCCCAGCCTCCTGCCTGTATCAGTGGCTGCACGCAGTGAAAAAGTCCAATGGGATTTTAACCTCTAAAATGTTCCAAAGCAACCAGAGGGTGAATATATTCACTGTGCAAATACCTGCAGGAATAAGCTTGCCATGTATGTCCTCAGGTACCACAGTAGTTAATGGTGGGACTCAGTAGGTCATGCTGAAAGTTGAGTCTGCTGATCTTGAAGGTCTTTTCCAGCCTACATGACCTTATGCTAATATTTCTGAAATTTATTTCTGTTCAGCTCCCAGAAAACCTCCCACCCAGCCCCCAGTTGACCCCGTGGTGAAAAATAAAACAGAAACCTCAGTGACGCTGGCATGGTCCCCTCCGAAGATGCACTGCCCCATTCCAATCGATGGCTACATTGTGGAACGCAAGAAACTAACTGGCTTCACCTGGGTGAGGTGCCACAAGTCTCATGTCCCCGTCCCAGAGTTCACGGTGAGCAATCTGTCTGAAGAGGCTGATGATCAGTTCCGAGTGTCTGCAGTCAATGCGCATGGACAGAGCCCGTCTCTGGAATTCCCAGGGAGCGTGCACCTTGGTAAGCACAAAAACCCCAATGGAAATGGGTCAGTGTGTGCTGAGCAGCTGTGTTGGTTCCCTCAAGATGTTTCCTTTGACTTTAAGGATAGTAGTTCATTAACACACCAAAGGCTTTCCTTTATTCCTAGTTATCCTATCTCCTATCAACCTCCAGCTACCACTAAAGTGATACGAGTTATGTTTCTGTGACAGAGACATGAATATCCTTATCTTTTGATATCTCACATGTGCAAGAGGCAGAACTTTCTGTAACAGATCTTAAGCACAGAAGTGCTTCTTCCAGCACTCATGCAAAGGGAGAAGTAGAAATGTACCTATGATGTAATCTTCCATCTCTAAATGAGATACCAGACTTGCATCTAAAGAGCATTAAGACATACATGTTCTTCCTTAGACCCAGCCCTGGCTGTGAAATCCCCCCTAACAACTGGTGAAGCTGTACCTGGAGGGGATGCCATGTTTACTATTGACCTTACAACAACGTGTTGCGGCACTTGGTACCTCAGTGGTAAAGTCTTACAGGAAAGCGAGACCTGGATCATCAAGAGAACCCAAACTACTCACAGCCTAATCATAAAGAACGTCACCAAGAATGATGATGGAGCAGAAGGGAAATTTGTTGCCAAAAATGTTGATGTTAGCACCAAGATGAGAGTGAGAGGTATTTGCTTTGATCCTTCTCCTTTCCTCTTACAGTCAAGGCATAGTTGCTGTGATCTGATGATTAGAACTGGGGCTGCAGGCATTCACTGACTACCAAATACCTGAAACTGCATCCCATGGACTGACGTGAGTCCTGGTAATGACCTAAACATGATAGCACTGAGTGTAGGCTAAGCCAATCTACCCAGCTGCTTGGTATCTGAACCAGATTGCTTCATGCCAGCTGATGAACGTCTGCAGTTCACAGCTATTGGCCAGTGCATTCAGTCACCATGTTTACCACTGCATCACCATAGAGCAGTACTTTCAGCTCCAGGTTCAGACAGCCTTTCTGATTGCACTGGAATAGTTTAGAAGTAGGGGAGCAATCATTCCAATAATATCTCTATCAATCAGCTTTGCATGACAAAATAGAACAAATAAAGATTCATTATGGGAGGAGCTGTTTGTCATTGGGTGGAAACCTCTGCAGAAGCATGTTTAGAGCATTATTAATCAGTAGAAGGAGATATTTGATTGATTTTTACTTAGTAAATCCGACAAGAATACCAAATTAAATATCTTGAATTGCTCAGCACTGACACAGTAATGAGTGCAGGAACAGAAGGTGATACTTTTTCAGAGATGTTGCAGCAAACATTGACCACGTTAGCCTGATATAAATTGAAATAATGAGGCCTTTGCTCCTGACAGGTGCTGCAGTGAGATTTGCCAATAAGAGCAAAGATGTAGAAAAGATATCTGCTCGGCTGCGTGAGGAAGCCAAACTGCAGGCTGAGCTTTCAGACAGAGGTGCTACTGTGGAGTGGATGAAGGATGGGAAGGAGCTCAAGGCCAGTGAAAAATAGGAACTGCACATTGTGGGGAAGAAACACGCCCTGAAAATTCACAGCATCTCAATGGATGCTGCTGGAAGTTGTCAGTGCATCTGTGAGGGGGATAAAATGCTCTATCAGCTTTCAGTGAAAGGTATGTGACAGTCTGGGCTGTCCTCTTCCTGCCCAGGGCCAGCAGACTGCATTCACCTGACTCCCCGACAGTCCAGCTGTTGTCAGACAGCATCTGGGGTGTTTTCAGTGGCTGTTTTGACTTGAACTGGCCAATCTGCTTTGTAGAGCCATTTGATTTCTGTGTTCTGTGCTGTGATTCGTCCCTAAGATATAGAGGAAATCAAGGGAAAGATAGGAAAAAGAGCATCCCAGCCTTCCTGCTCTTCTGTCAGGGTGGCCACGAGAGATGATGTCAACAGCTCTTTTTGTAGCAGTGATCCAGAATGTGGAAGAGACCTGTGAAGAGTCACAGGGATGTTTACTTAGCTGTCATTCCATGGTGGACTTTTTCTTACACAGATGTAGAGAGAAACTGAACTTTCCCACGCAGGTCTCTGTTTTGCTGCAGGGTGTAGGTCTGATCTCTGAGATCCACACGCTGGGCCTTGATTGCAATAAATGAGAACCCTTTGTTTGCTCCAGTGGAAGACTTTCCATTTCTGCAGTACCCTCTGCAGATGACACAAATGCAAATGAACCTTCTTCCCAGCAACAATTGCCTTTTTTTTTTTTACACTGAGTATGCATGAGGCTCTTCATCATATTCTGCTGGCTTGTCACCCTTGTTGGTCCATGGAGAAACAACAAAGCCCTAGAGTAGTGTATGCACTTTGGCATTGGAGAGCTTACTTAATTGCTTCTTCTCAAAGAACAAACTCCAGAGAGGCATGGAGACAGCTCTCAACAGAATTGAATAATGGGACTAAATCGATGGAGAGCAGAACTTCCTGCCAAGGCTTGTCAGCTAGTCTTAATTTTTCTTTTCTTCTCTCTCTTTGTCATGTTAGCATAATATTTCATACTGGCAGGTCTGCCCCCAGAATTAATTGAATTAGCTGATGGACGTTTCCATGCGCTTTGCACTGTAATGTGACTATCAAATGAGTAATCAATGCTGTTATTTTAAAATCTGTGCTGGCAAACTGTAAGACAAACAACTGCTGTTGGTAGCTTGGTTACTGCAGAATCAGCTTTCGTGTATCTCATAGATAGGGAAGAGACCCTTAAGGGTCAGCTAGTTGGACTCCCCCTGCAATGAACAGGGGCACCGCAGCTCCATCAGGTGCTCTGAGCCCTGTCCAGCCTGACTTTGAACATCCTCAGGCTCACCAATCTTATACCCATGCCACACACTCGCAGTATTTCACCATTCAGCATCGCCACTTGTATCTTCTCTTGCTGTAAACCAGAGCTAGCTGGTAAATCATCTGCTGTGCGGGTCAGCTGTGTCTCTCCCATGGGCATCACGTGGCTGCTGGGAGGCTCTGAAGAGCTGCAGCCAGAGGTGTGTCACCCACTGGGCCTCGTGCCCAAAGGAGCCCACAGGAAAGTGTTGTTGCAGTTTGTCATGCACTGCACTGCCATGAGACTTGACGTGCCAGACATCCTCTGACACGTGACCTCCTGCATCCAGGCAGGACATCTGAGATGTCTCCTTCAGCCTGACGTGGCTGCAGTTTCACACTGGTTTTACTAAGGAAGGAGAAGGCACGTGGATGAAACTCTTTTCCTGCTCTTCCTGGCATTAGCTCATAGTACAAGTAAAGCACTGTCAGGTCAAGCCTGGAGGAGTAATGCTTGTCACTGACATGTTCCTGTTCAGGGTGGAGCTGGAGGGTAAAATAACACAAGAAATTGTCATTGATATTCAATATCTGTGAAATTCAGCTGGCTGCATTCACAGAACCTGGCATTAAGATCTGTTTTCTGGTTTCTATCTTGAGCCTATTTTCCATAACCCAGTCCTCATTTATGAACTGAAGCTCTACGGAAAGCCTTTCGCTGTGTATGCTCATGCTGCAGTGCAGCGCTTGTGACCTTTAACAGCACATTCACGTTCCTCTGATCACAGGATCCTTAAGGTTGATTAAGACCCTCTAGTCTGACTGCTCACCCATCACCACCATGATGCTCACCATCAGCTAGCTAAAAACTCAGCAGAGATGATAGATCAAGCACAACACTGGATTTGGGATGGCTAGAGATTCCTAAGATATTGAAGGATTGCTTGCAGGTGGTGTTGGCTCAGGTATTCACCCTGCATCCCACCTCCCGTTCTGTTTGGTTGAGAATCATGCATTCTGCAATTTCACTTTGTAATTCAAAGGCCCTGGCTTTATCTGTTGAAAAACTGATCTAAAACAAGCCAAGAAGACTCCGTTGGAACTGGTTGATGCAGAACAAAGGCATCCCCAAAGGACAAGTTGCACTGTTTGATGAACATTATTGGATGAGAGCTAAGCTAAGATTTAAAAAGTTCTGGGGCTGTCTCTGAGCATCAAATACAGAGGAAGCCTGCATGATTCCCTGAGAATGGATACCTCCTACTTTGGTGTAGGGTTAAGGGAACACTAGCAGTAACTCCTATCACAAAATGTTACATGGCTCAGACAAAATGCCATCAAGAGGGCTTAATTAGGAGCACCAAATGGTCACAAGATGGTCTTAGGGCAGGGAAGTAATCTACCTATGTGATATTGGTTGGTGCTATTACTTCTTCACAGCTTGACTCTAGAGGGACTGTTCTTCTTTGGTCACCTAGTTTTAAAAGAATAGATGTCTCCTGTCTATTACAATTTTTAACGAGTTATTTGTTCACTGACGCCATAAATGTTCCTGGCATAGCAATTGGCCTTGGTATATTCAGTGAATGAAAGCAACAGTTGTTGCTATAAGAAATGCAGTACTAAGCTAGGTCTGCCTGTAGCTGACAGCCATCAGCTTGCTCCTCAGGCAGGTTCTGTCTGGATGGAATGAAGGGCATGAAATACTGATGTGCTCATCACATCAGAACTGTCTGCATAGAACATACTCTTTCCTTACACAGGAGAATCAAGCACACGTTTGTATGTGAGTACCTCCAGAGGTGAAACTCGATCACCCAAATGTAATGAGCAGAGACATTACAATCAGCTCTAACTGTATCTTCATGCAGTGCTGAATAAGCCTGAGTCAGGATGTAAACCACTTTCTCTTTTTTTCTTCAGATGAAGCCATTAATTTTGTCAACAAGCCCAAAACAACTCCAGAAATATCAGTCAGTCCTTCTGAAGACCTGGAGCTGGTGTGTGAGGTGTCAGCTGCAAGCGGAGCTGTCGTATGGAAGAAAGATCAAACAGAGGTGAAGCAGGACCAGAGGACAAGCATCATCTCCCAGGGGACGCACCGCAAGCTCATGGTCAAAAATGTGACCCTGAAAGACCAAGGGAGCTACAGCTGTGAAACAAAAGATGACAAAGCAACATTCCAAGTGAAAGTCAGAGGTGAGAAAATGCTTGGAATCCCAGAGATAAAGGAACGCTTCATTTTGTGTGTCTTGCATTTGGAGGATCAACTGACAGCCTCTCTGGTGCAAAACATTTTGGCTATAGGACGTTCTTTGTCATCTAGTGTCATAGCTACACTTTTCTACACGTGCTTTTCCATCCAGGAATGAATTACTGCAACAAACCATAGGCAAGGAGGGTAACTTGTGCAGCTCTTGTAGTCAGCTGGTGTCTGCAGGGTTACAGTGCAAGAGCACACCAGGCATGCAAGGAGTGAGAAAAGGGGAGGTGTTTGAAGGGAACTGGTTACAAAATTTGAATGACACAATTAGGTGGAAAATGCCACTAATCAGACTCATAAATGGCCTGGGTTGCAAAGGCCCACAGTGCTCATCCAGTTCCAATCCCCTTCTTACTATGTGCAGGGTTGCCAAGCAGCAGCCCAGGCTGCCCAGAACCACATCCAGCCTGGCCTTGAATGCCTGCAGGGATGGAGCATCCACAGTCTCCTTGGGCAGCCTGTTCTAGAGGACCGTTCCCTTCTGATTTACTGGAAATGTAGAGAGACATCAGAAGAAAAAAAGATAAGGGAGGAGGTTCAGCAGTGCATGCAGGTGTTCTAAATCTCATGTCCAAATCTGCTATCAGACTGTGAAATGTTTAGCTTTGTGATATGATGTGATATGATATGATATGAAATGATATGCTTATCATTTCCCAAGGCAAAATAGAGGGGAAAGTATTTTCCTGTCTTAATGAGGCATCACGATGCTCCCTGTGAAGGGCAAGTATAGTGAAAATGGGGAACTGGAGTTAGCTCTGCAGCAGACTACAGCAAAACGGTGTGACTGTTGTGATGTCCCTGCAGAGAAAGAAGACGTGTTTACAAACAAGGACAAGGTATAAAAAGAGGTGAAGGCTGTACTGACTCAAAATGCCACTCTGAGCTGCGAGGTGGCCCAGGAGAAGACGGAGGTGAAGTGGTACAAGGAGGGGAAACTGATCACCTCGAGCAAGAAGTTCAAGGTGGAGTCAGAGGGCAAACAGCGTCGGCTGGTGGTGAGCCAGGTGGAGAAGAAAGGTGCAGGGGAGTACAGCTGCGAGGCTGCTGGCCAGAAACTCACCTTCAAGATTCATGTAACTGGTAGGAAACACATTTTGGTTGATATTCTTTGATTATTCCATAGTCTGGCTGTGGAAACGTCTGTGTGAATGTGTCCTCTTGATTCTGCCATGAAACTGTTTTGGGGAGGATGAAAAGAAATGCTTACAAACGTGCAGCTAAAATGATTATTTGTTTTTAACAGTGTTTCATCCAGCTCTTCCCCTACGACTACTTTTATAATGAGCTGTCCATAGATGTCCAACTGTGATTTGTACAATGTGCAACACTGCTCTACCAGTTGATATTTCAACAGTAGTAGTTACAGATCTCTACTGTGGCTGCACTGAGGTTTGGTTGTTGGTGTCCTAAGAACTTTTAGTCAGACGCACTGCACTTGCCTTTGGTTTGTTGAATCGCACGTTGACGACCATTTGTTCCATGTTCTGTAAATGTAATGACCAGTCATGAATCCATTGATACCTTTCTAATTGTACATTTCTCATTAGTCTGAGAGTTTAGCACGGAGGCAGATCTCTCACTCCAGCTGCAGTAGAGATTGCTCTGGTGTCAGTATATTTTGCACAAGATCCGGTAAATTTTAACTTAGACTCCAGATAGCCATGGGCACATCAGCTGCATTCTGAGTGACCATTAGTGAGCTGGCTGATGACGAGGGTTTGTCTTCTGTTTTATTTGAAGCTGCACTCTACTGGTTTTTGCTCATAAGTCAACTTGTTCTCTGTTAACTTTACAGTTCTTGTCTTGTATTCTGAGCTGATCAGGACAGGGAATCTGTTTTCTCCTCTTCTTTCTTATGGCAGTGAACACATTGGAGCTTAATCCTGGTCAAGGTTTGGCATTTGATCAGCTATGTGGAGGAGCAACTGTACTGGGAGTCTACTGCCTTTCTGCTCACACAGACCTGGCGTCCTTGCAGGGCATATCTTGCGTTCTGTTCCCTTGTAAAGGTTGCAGTCTTTGCTCTCTCCATCTTGGGGCATTCTGCTCCTTCAGTCCCTGGTGTGCAATGTATCTCTGCTCCTGTAGTAGACAGTTGTGCTGCTGCCTGTGGTGTAGACTCTAAACCATCAGCTCTTACTGTTCCCACACCACGTGGATGTGATTCTGGGGCCTTTGGATCTGTTCCGTGAGTTGTGTAGCTCATGCTTTTGGCTCAGGAAACTGGCAGTTTCAGCAAAGAGTGGATTACAGAAAGGGTAGATTTGGGAGGTATCTGTCAGAGAAAATGAAATATGAACGATGACAGAAAGACTATGGCAACAGCTGGAATCAACCAAGTTAATCCTCAGCAGCCAAAGCCAGCCCACGTCTTATTGCAGAGGTGTAGGGAGAAAACCCAGAAATGTAGTGCTTTTACACTTGAATTTTGCTAGCTGAGGGCTATTATTAGCTGTTTGCCTCAGAAACCAAAGGTTTTCTGTTCTCTTTCAGACCGGATGAGCTCATGGCTGCACAGGGTAATGTAATACCTCCTCCTCTGCCATACGTGGGGAGTGCTTGCCTAGCTACTGTTGCTGTATTTCTCATGTGTACCACTGTAACATGACGTGCAAGTCCAGCCCTCACTGCAAAATGATGTGGTGTGAAAGTCAGGAGGGATTATGAGTACTCTTGGAGTGGTTGGCTCTTTCTTTACAGAAATCCTCATCTTACTAGCTTCTCCCAGAGTGCAATGGCTTCCTGAGTCTTAATTTGTCCTCTTACCATTGCACTCAGAAAGCTTTTCAGGGTTCCTCTACCCCAGGGTTCCACTGGCAGCACAGAACAATCCCATTTTAAGGACATGTTGAATGTTAGGTGCTGAGTGTTGAGCATTGTGGGACGCAGATTAGACCTTCTTGCTTAAAAGAAACAAGTGCTGCACACCTTGGAAACCTATAGAAAACTAGAGTAAAAAGGGCTGATTCTGCCATCTCATTATCTCAGTATTTGTGGTGCACGCTGAAATCCTTATTTGAAGTGGGCCAAAGCTCCATTGCATTTGTGAGAAGTTTTGAATAACCTGGTTGGTCTAGGCCATGTTTGTTGTCTTGCTAATAAGCAAGCCTTCTGATCTTCATCAAATCATTGCGGTTGGAAAAGACCACAAAGATCCCCACATCCAGCCTCAACCCATCCCACCATGCACACTGCCCACGTCCCTCAGTGCCACATCTCCATGGTTATTGAACACTCCCAGGGATGGTGACCCCACCACCTCCCTGCAAAGCTGTGCCACCACATCACCACTCCTCTTCAGAAGAAGTTTTTCTTAACATCCAATTTGAACCTTCCCTGAAATCATCAGTCAAAACAGGGGCTGTTGAAGGTGGGCGGAGAGAATGATGCTTCTGCAGTCAATACAAGCAGGGAGATCAAATGTAGAGTGTATCAACTGCATTCTTGCATTGGCTTGCTGCCCTGTTCCCTCGCCTTCAGTGGACTGCAGTGCTGGTGGTAGAGCTGTGGTGTGAATCCTGGGATTGCACGTACTGCAACGGTCAGCAGCACAGCAACTTGAGCTGAACTTACCCTCCTGGGCAGCTGCTGCCACTCAGAATTCAGACAGCATGCAGAGGAGAAAGTCATGAAGGAAGGGAAAGGGATGGCAGCAGAAGGCTTCACAGAGTGACAGCGGGGAGGAAGGAGATAGGGGACAGGTCATGGAAGGGTTTGCCATGACTGCTGGGGAGCAGGAGCCTTCCCGGTCACCTGAGCTGGGTATGCCTGAAGATGCTTGCATGAATGATCTGAATGAGTGGTCTTCCATGTCTCCACTGCAAATAAAAGGCAATGTCAATCCCCCTCACACCTGCTAGTCCTGCATTCATGCTTGGAGCCTCTGTCTTGGTATCAGCATCAGGACCCTGGGATCTTTCCTTGGACCCAAACAAGCATAGGAAGCTTATTCAAAATTGCTCTGCTGTTAGAAGCTGGCTAGCACTAGAGAAGTCCATGATGTAAGTGCGTCAGAAATATTCTGCACTTCTACAGCCTTTTGTAGGGCAAACCATGGAATAGAAATGGAAGCCCATTTATTTAGGGTTTATCTGTTCTCCCACGCCTCAAATAGGAACTAGCATGAATGCTCTCAGCAAGCAGTTGTTGGTAAAAGGAGAATCAGATAAAACAGTCATTAAAGTAATCAATAAAAGATTCAATGTATCAATCGATCCCACTTAGCAAAGTGATTAACTGAATCCCCTTAACTGAAGTGTGTATGCCTAACTAATTACACTTGCTATCTTTCTGATGCTAACTCCATTTGTTGACACAAAGGGTAAGGTGGGCTTTAAACATTCTTCTATATGTGTTAGGTATTAAGAGGAGATGACCTCAGCCAGTTCTCTGAAGAATCAGGGGTTGCTGAGAGTAGAAAACCATGCTTTATGCATAAAACCGAGCTACAAAATCTAATGTAGGCCAACTATTCACCATATTAAGGGCTATATCATTACCATAGGGTAGAGTCAAAAGATGGTTTTCTGCTCTTAAATTTCTATGATTTCCTGATTTTGAGGTCTTCACTTCATAATTGAGCTGTATTTGGCTGATCTCCAGTGCAGAGTGAAGCAATATCAAAAAGACAGACAGATGAAGATCTGTCATTGTCTTCATTAGAAGAAATCTGAAAATTAGGAGTCCAAGCTGATAGTAAAGACTACCCAGAGGGATGGGATGACCATAGGGACTGTGCTGAGGATGCATTATAATGTGTGATAAACACTGTAAAGCAGTGTTGCTCCAGGAAATGGTCCAATACAACATAGAAGCAACTTTTAATGTCTTCCAGTCACAAGTTCATATCTAATGTATATTTTACCCAATGTTTTCCAGTTCCAGAAGCAGAGGATGCCTTTATCAACAAGCAGAAGGTGCAGAAGGAGGTGAAGGCTGCACCAACAGAAAATGCCACACTGAGCTGCGAGGTGGCCCAGGAGAAGACGGAGGTGAAGTGGTACAAGGAGGGGAAACTGATCACCTCGAGCAAGAAGTTCAAGGCTGAGTCAGAGGGCAAACAGCGTCGGCTGGTGGTGAGCCAGGTGGAGAAGAAAGATGCAGGGGAGTACAGCTGCGAGGCTGCTGGCCTGAAACTCACCTTCAAGATTCATGTCACAGGTAAGACAGGTGTTGTCTGAAATACAGCAGAGAACAGTAAAGTAAAATCTAGTTTCTATTATACAGTGATCCAGTTGCAGTAGTCTGTGCTGAGGTTTTTTCCCTAGACTTGATTGCCTGGGTTTGTAGAAAGTATTTGGTTTTAGTATGGCACAAAGACCTGTTTCAGTCTGTCTGTAGAATAATAATTACTGATATATGTACAATGGAAGCAATATTCAAGATATTATTCAAATCTCTCCTGTGCCTGAGATCCCAAACTGTAATTCTTGTTCACTGAAACATTTGACTAAGATAAGTATGTGCAGTGAGGCTGGAGTGCATGTTCTACGTGCAGCCTTTCATGGCAGGAGAAGCAGTAACTTCTCCTAGTAGTACACTGCCTTTTTACTATGCCTTTATGTTGGAGGCTGCATCTGGATAGGTGAGTCTGCTTCTCACAGTAAGAGACCTGGTAGAGCTGACTATTCCCAGAGCTCAAAGTAAGATAGATATCTGCAAATCACACACAAAGAACAAAGGACTGCGTTGGTGAGCATATTTCCTTTGTGCCTTTGACAGTCACAGTTGTGGCAATGGTAGAGGCCATGAGGAGTCTGTTCAGGAAGCCAGGAGTACTGTTCTGGGTCATGAAAAGGCAGCCAGTGGTTTGACTATCACATGTTTATGTGTTTTGATTTTTCACATTGGGTCTTAAGTAAAAGACCCAAGTTTAAGTAAAAGGAACTCAGGTTTTGGTTGCCTGCAGGACAGATGTTCTTTTGGGTTCAATATGTTTGCATAGTGACTTGCAACCATGGGACTGGTGTTCAAGGACCCTCTTGGTTCCTTCAGTTCCTAGGTTCTTTCTTGCCTAGATTTGACACTTTATTTCAACAGAAGAGCTGATATTCTCTAGTGAAGGCTATTAGTTTGGGCACAAGTGGTAACCTAAACCTGTTCCAACCTGTACATAAAAACCTGCAAGATGGTCTCATTTCAGTCCTTCTGTTTTTCTTTTCTTCCCTCAGAGCCAAAACCTGTGTTTATAAACCAGGAGCAGGTGCAGAAAGAGGTGAGTGCTGCCCTGGCAGCAAGTGCCTCCCTCAGCTGTGAAGTAGCACAGGATCCAACTGGAGTAAAATGGTTCAAGGATGGAAGACTGCTTGCCTCCTCCAGAAATTTCAGAATGGAATCTGTGGGCAAAACATGGCATCTGGTTGTGGAGCAGCTGGAGAAGAAAGATGCTGGAGAATACATCTGCGAGGCTGCTGGCCAGAAGATGACCTTCGAGCTGGAAACAACTGGTGAGCATTCAGAAATTCTCAGCCAGGATTTTGTAGCCTTGTTGTGAACTGGGTTTTAGGGTGAAATCTCAGTTTTCTTTGCACCTGACAGTGTGAGAATTTGCTCTGGCCCTTTGTGTACCTCCCCGGTGCTCAGCTGTTCCTTCCCTTACTTGGGGATAACGTCATTTATTCAAGGCGATGTCCAAATGGGCTTGTTAACAGTCCTCTGCAGTGCTTTAAGCAGTCATATGTCAGCAAGAATTTATGCATGTTCTATAGCCATTCCTACATGTTGAAAACACTGCACTGTGCTTAAGCTTCAGCATATGTTCCAGTAAGCACAGTTCCATTAATTCTAGGGAATTGGGTGAATTAAGCATAGATCTGAAGGCTGCCTTTGCCCAGTGCAGAGATGGAAGGACTAATGTAGATTTGACTTGATATTTTCCCTTCTAGGATGGGAAGGAGCTCCATCAAAGTAAAAAAGTGGGCATTACTTCTGAGGGAAATAAGAGAAGTCTCATTATTCACAGGTGGTGAACTCTCATTTTCTCTCTCAGTCTGCAAACAGGTTGGGTTGCTGTTTCAGTACAGGCGGTTTTATGCAGGAACTCTGCTCCTGAGGTTAATCCAAGTTGTATCCAGGCCCTTCAGAAGGAAAGGGAAATAGCAGCACAGAAATATGGTCTGATTCTGACATAAATAAATGCAGACCTGGAGAGTTAAAAGGGATTGTGTGATGTTCAAAGGATTTTGAAGCAAAGATGTCCCCTAGGTAAGATTTGTGGCTGACATTCCCCATACATTGTGGGCACACAAGCTAAGGAGAGACTAGTGATGAGCATGCAGAGAAGCCAATCATTCAGACAGGTTTGTAGTGACACGACACTGTAGAGTTCTGTCTAGTTCTCCTTGGCATAGTTTGGAAAATAAAGATGAGGTGATGGTGGTAACCAATATGGCTTCCTCAAGGTCAAGCCATGCCTGACAAACTTGGTGGCCTTTCATGATGGAGTAACAGCATCAGTGGATAATGGGAGAGCAACTGACATCATCTACATGGACCTGTGCAGAGCATTTGATCCCGTCCTGCATGCCATCCTGGTCACCAAACTGGAGAATAATGGTTTTGATGGATGGACCAGTTGCAAGATAGGGAACTGTCTGGATGGTCACACTCAGAGAGCTGCAGTCAATAGCTCAGTGTCCAGGTGGAGGGTGGTGTTGGGACCAGTGTTATTTAACATTTTTGTAGGCAACATGGAGAGTGGAATCAAATGCAGCCTCAGCAAGTTTGCAGATGACACCAAGCTGAGCGGTGCTGTTGATGTGCTAGAGGGAAGGGATGCTACCCAGAGGGACCTGGACAGGCTGGAGAGGTGGGCCCTTGGCAGCCTCATGAACTTGAGTGTGGCCAAGTACAAGGCCCTGCACCTGGGTCAGGGCAATCCCAAGCACAGGCACAGGCTTAGAGGAGAATGATTTGAGAGAAGCCTTGACCCTGAGGAGAAGAGTTGGTGTGGAGGGAGGTGTCCCTGCCTATAGCAGGGGGACTGGAACTAAATGACCTTAAAGATTCAGTCAGTTCTATTGTTTTTCTACCCTTAATTTTGCTTGAAAGTTTTTAGAATAAATGAGGTTCTGGTTTCCATGAAAACTGTTTGCAGGGAGCTCCATTGTAGCTAGTAAGTCTATCTTTAATTTCAATGGCAATAATGCATTGACTGTGTTGAAAAGGGAAATGACTCAGGAATGGATGATGGTTTAGAATAAAACATAATCCTACTTATTTTCTATGCAAATATGTGTAAGGAAAAGATGCTGCACTCAGTTCTGGAAATACCCTGACAAATATATCTCTACTGTTTCACAGCTGGAGATATCAAGATTGTTAAACCACTGGAAGATGTGGAAGTGAATGAATATGGGAGTGCATCTTTTGTCTGTGAGATTTCACAAGATGAAGTTCAGAGCCAGTGGTACAAAGATGACAACAAGCTGAAGGCTGATGACAACATCAGAATGCGGCAAGATGGTAGGGTGTAAGAGGGGGATCTTTCTCCTGAGTGGGGGGTGGGTTGGAGATCAAGCAGAAAGGACATCTGAAATGAAGTGAAGAAGGTTCAGAAGGGAGTTCCCCTTTTGTTTTGGGACTGAGGTTAGGGTGGAACAAGTGACATGGACCAGCTAACATCATTTGCAAGAATGTCAAAAAAGTTGAACGCCACCAGGACCTTTCACAGAAATAAAAACTCCTACCTACCTACCTTTCTGCCCACAAAATATCCAGCTTGTCTTTTGGGTTTTACTTTTGCTAAGTAGAACAGATTATTTTCTTACGAGGTTGATTTCATTGAACCTCTTTTCCATTTTGTAATGCGAGGAGTTTGATATCGGGATGGGAAGGTCATGGTTTGATTTGGATGTTGGACTGGGAATCAGAAGATCTGGGCTCTCTTCAGGTTGTCAATCTTATTGTCTGACTTCTTAACAACATTCCTTTCTTTATATTTTATCTTTATATTATAATATTATTTAATGATGTTTTAAGGCATTTTGAGCTGATAGGTGTAGTGTTCATGTGACTTCTTAACAACATTCCTTTCTTTATATTATTTTTTAATGATGTTTTAAAGGCATTTTGAGCTGATAGGTGTAGTGTTCATGTGCAGTAATGCTGATGTGAGTAAGTAGGGTGATAATGTAAGGGTTTTTTACATTCCTTCTACATCTCTGCTTTCTCTTGTTCCATCCTTCTTAAATAGCAATCCATTAGTCTAGTAAAGGAGCTGTGTGATGACTATGTGACTGAGCCTGAAAAAGCCAAGTTTGAATGCGAGATATCCATTCCTTCTGTGAAACCTCCCAAGTGGTATCTACGTGGGGAAGTCTTACAGGCTGGCAGAAACTTGATTATGCAGCAAGAAGGCACCATCCACCAGCTTGCCATAGCGATAACCACCACTGATATGACAAGCACCATTCAGTTCTCAATTGGCAAATCAAAATTCACAGCCTTGTTAGAGGTAACATATCCTGGCTTGGTTTACATCATGAAGATGAAGAATTAATTAACGTACAGTCTTCCTTCACTGGGGTCTTGGAAATATTTTGTGTGTGTCTGGAGGGTCTGCTCCATTTCCAGTTCAAAGTCGTTGGACATTAAATGAGACAGCTGCATCTCAGTAAAAGATCTGTTTGAATAGTTGTGGTGTGCTTACTATTCAGATCTACAGAGCTGAGGTTTCGTCCTTGGCTATACCAAAGAAGTCAAATCAGGTGAAATTAATTGTATTTCTGAACTAGACAAGGTTAAGTTTGGTAGCACCTAAATTTGATGCAGTTTGTCATTGATTTCACCTGAAAGAAACTTCCAGGATTTTATCTGCTGTTGTCCCCAGCGTAAGAGTCTCCATTCACACCCTAAAGTACTTGTTATATTTTCAACTCACTCTTATTTGAATAAAAGCCTCAACAAATGGGAGCAATTTAATTAGCACAGAACAAGAGCTGGACCTTGCATTTGGTAGATAATATACAGTATTACTTTATAGAAATGTAGTCAATGGCATTCCCTATAGACAATCGTTTGTTTTATCTTTAGAGTCGTTCAAAGAACCATTGTGAACTTGACATTATTAGGAATGGAATACACGCAAGAGACTTTCCTCTTCTTCCAATTGTCCTCATCCTTTCTTCTCTTCCACCCCTGCTTTGCCGATTACCATATACAAATCACCAGGAAGTTGGAGGACAAGACAGCTTTGGAACATCATTCTGTCATCCTGTCCTGTGACTTCAGGCCTTCTCTAAAGGTTGTGAAATGGTTCAAGGGCCACACACCCATCGAACCCTCTGAGAAGTACAAGATCAAGAGGGATAAGCATTCAGCAGAGCTCAAGATTCTGAAGCTGAAGCCCGATGATGCTGGTGTGTACAAGTGCAAGGCAGGAATTGCAGAGACTGAGGCCACGCTGACAGCTGAAGGTATGAGCGGGGAGGGTGACCTCTTCCATGTCCTATTTCACCTCAGATTTCTCTTCTTGAGGTTGATTTCTGCTGTTCTCTACTGCTAACTTTATAAATGTATAGTCTTCACTGAGAAGATTACACAAAGATCATCTAGTCCAACCATTCTACCACATCCCATTATGCTTTATAGTAACAGTGGTAACAGTTCACCTTGTTTCCCCACAGCCTGCAATGTAGAAGTAACGAAGCACCTGCAGGATGTGGAAATTGAAGAAGAGAGCTCTGCTGTCTTCTCCTGCGAGCTGTCCCATGATGACGAGGACGTGGAATGGTTCCTGAATGGCAACCTCCTTTACACCAACACTTACAATGACATCAAGAACATTGGCAATTGCTGCACACCGACAATGAAGCAGGTTAAGCCGGAGGATGCTGGCACAGTGACAGTGAAGTCAGACAAGGTATCAGAAAGCGCACCTGAAGGTGATAGGTGGGTCTGATCACACCCCTCCTGGATGTAAGAGATGCTAAGGAGCTCCAGTTCATTCTATTGTGCAGCAATCCTGCTTCTAAAGCTCACCTCTCTGGGGCTCAGATAGCCACCAAAGTCATGATGGGCTTTCTTCCAGTGATTTATGGAATTAAGGATTTATGACTGCAGGGAGAGATCATTCAGTCTGTGTTTTGCCTCTGGGATGACTAATGACCAGGCTGTGAGCAACCTGATCTAGCTGTGAATGTCCCTTTTTATTGCAGGGGAGCTGGGCTAGATGGCCTTTAAGGGTCTCTTCCAATTCTAAGGATACTGTGATTCTAATCTGCTCTCCCCAGCAATTAAGCTCTTTTACTCTATGCGCTCAGAGTTTGAAGGATTTCCTCTTTCTCCTTTCTTTTGCATTTGGTGGAAGTTTTTTCCCCAGTATAAACATCTGATGTGTGAAATAGAAGACAGATAAGAGGAGTCAATAATACAGGAAAATCAAAAGTGTTCCTCTTAATCCTGTGGCCTGCTGTATGAGCTCTGCTCCATGTGAGGGCAATGCCAGCTCTCCAGCTTTAGAAGAGCTGCATCCCAATTACTTCCTATGATATCAGTCCCACCCAAGGCAATGCAGGCTGTCCCTCCTGTTCCCTGTATTCTCCTACTGATTAGTTCAGAATTCCATAAAGCGTATTCAGTCAACAGACATGAAACCGCTTTAGGTTCTATCTTGGTGTCGTCAGTAGTGGTGAAGATTTATTTATCCCTCTTTAAAAATCTGAAAGCAACTGGAAATGTCTGATCTTCTGTATCATGTTGTTCTGTTTTGCCTTTTTAATTGCAGAGAAGCCTGCTGTCTTCATGAAGTCCTTGGATGATGTTTTTGTTGAGGAGCGGGGTGTGATTAAATTGGAATGCGAAGTCTCTATAAAGAGAAGGTCAAACCAGTGTGGAAAAAGGACGGTGTTGTGCTCCCTTCTGGCAACAAGTATGAGCTGGTACAGTCTGGGAAGACCCTATGTCCCCTTATCCATGACCTCGAGATGTCAGATGCAGGTTTCTATACCTGTGATATTGGCAGTGATGTTGCCAAGTCAAAGGTCGGCATTCAGGGTAAGTACTGTGGAAAGTAAAGGAGTGCTGAAAGCACATTCAGTGTGGTCACTATGTCTTACACCTATTCCCCCATGAGCCTTAATAGTTTCTACAATAGAAGTGTATTATTGCAATTTAGCACAGTGATGTCTGGAAAATTCCCATTGCTTTTGATGTAAATGTATCTCATTTTGCCATGAAAATCACCAAACACATCAAGAATGTCCTGGAAATGTTTCCTTTCAAACCATCCCTAAAATGGAGAAATGGTTTGAACACCAGTAGGGGTAGGATGGTAACAAATGAGCTAATAGAAACAGTTAATTTCTTGTCATAGGCAAAATCCTTTTTCTCACGCAGCATCTTAGAGTTGTCCTCTCTGTTAGGTTTTTCCCTCTGTAGCTCATTGAATCTTCATTCTGCTCCATGGACTGAGCTGCTCTAATTGTAGTTCTTCCAGAGCAAAGCCAAGAGATTTACGTCTCTTTTTTGTTATAGCTTTCTGGTAATTCTGAGTGGAGAATGTCTTAGAGAATACATCAGTAAGGAACACAGCCATGTTCTGCAAATCCTGAGTTAAAACACCAGTACTGCTACTCATGTCAGTCACAAATGCCTTTTCTCCATATAAACCTCATACTAACCTATCTCTTACCTTCCAGAGCTGAATAGTGGCATTACCAAACGGCTGAAAAACACTGAAATCCAGGAGGGAGAAGATTGTACTTTTGAATGCATTCTGTCCCATGAAAGCATTGATGAGTTCAAGTGGACACTGACTGGAAGCAGAGTGGAAAGTGGTGGGCGATTTAAAGCTTCTAACGTGAGTCGGAAATATACTCTCATTATCAAAAGTGTGACTTCTACTGATGCTGGGGAAGTCGTTTTTTACTGCCCGTGGTCTAACCTCCAAAGCCTCTCTGTCTGTGAAAGGTAATGAGATGGGAGAGATTCTGGGGTCTGATTCCTTCAACTGTCTTCTGATAAGATTGTCGTGAGAGCTAACTCATAATATGGTTAAAGTGAATAGCAACCTTCTACTTGAACCTCGAAGCACTGAGAATTTCTCTTAAAAATAAGTAAAAGGAGGAACCATTTTACACAAATGTGAGAACTACCCAAAGCACTGGGGTAGTGTTGGAAATGGGCATCTCACTACAGCTTGTTCCATTAACAGTAAATCAGGAATGATCTGTTGAGGGAACTGTGGGAGCAAATATCCTCTAAGTATAAGCTGAAGGGATGGCCTTCACATCATCTAGCTGTACAACAAATTCCTATCTAGAACATGTGCATCTGAGAGCATCATCCGAGGCTCCCAGTGTGATGAGTGGAGAGAAGAAAGAGGCAGTTTTCAGACATGGTTCATCATCCTCAATTGGGTAGATTTAAGAGAGAATAAATGCTGCCTGGAATTCTATTGTCTGTACTTTGCAGATTACTGCTGGCTGTAGGATGGTGTCTGTTGCAAGTGCCTCTCTAACTTATCTCCAGCACGTAGATGCATGTATTTTGAGAGAGGCATCCTACCCTAACTGTATGTTACTCAAAAAGCAATGTTTTCTTCCAGGAAAACCTACTGAGGTTTCAAAACAGCTGGAGGATAAGACAGCAGCAGCAGGGCAGGACATCAGCCTGAGCTGTGAGCTGTCAAAACCGGATTTGAACATCAGGTGGTACAAGGATGGCAAAGCAATGAGAAAAAGCCAGAAGTACGACTTGCAGCAGGAGGGAACTGGGGCCATTCTGATCATCCGTGACTCTACTGCCAAGGACAGTGGGGAGTACACCTGTGAGACAGAGGACTCCATAACAAAAGCCAGGGTCACTGTGCAAGGTGAGTTGAAAAGCACACTGGGGATGGCATGTAGAGAAGTCGAGGTAAATATCTGCAGCCTGTGGGTGATGTTTTTCTCTTCTGTTTCCTTGAGCAGGATCAATTCTTAGTTTTCAGAAAATATGATGGATTAAAATCTTTTCCTTAAAATAATCTGGAAACTGAATGATTCTTGAAGGCTTTATGATCGTTAATGGCTTTACGATCTCTCGCCTCCAACTGAAGCAGTAGTTAGACCAATTACCAAGTGACACCAAGGTGGTAGCGTGGTAAAATGGCGATTTATTGAAGCACACACGACCTTATATGACCTACGTCCACTTCGTCTACGCCTACTGTGTTACACGTAGCAAGATTCTTCCAGAATATGGGGAAGGGCCTGTCACGTCACAGCCCGATAACATCCCCGTATTTCGCCTAATACAACATTTCCCCCTCCCCATGCTTAAAAGGCTTAACCCGTTACAATACGCAACAATATAAATCTATAAACTTATAGACCTATAACTGTGTGACCTTGTATATATATGTGAAATCTACAAACTCTATAGACTTATAAAATGTATAAACTTCTCTTTAAATCTTAACACCTAAATCTCACCTTAAAGCCTATCTTGCATCTTATGATACTCTATTTGCGTATTAACCATTCTTTCAGCCATGCGTTGCAGGCAGCCTAGCAAGCATTGAAACACACACGGCACACAAGCCATAAATGCGAGGAATATGAGAAGCCCTATCAGCACTACCTTAAGCAATTGCTTGAACCATGGTGCAATACCACCAAACCAACTCTCCATCTTCAGCTGCTGTTTCTTCTCCTTCTTCCTCCTCACCTTCTTTGCCTTCTTCTGATTCTTCCTTAGCACCTTCCTCCTCTTCTTCAGCCTCTTCACCTCCTGCTTCTCGTGCAACGACTTACTATGATCACTCAAGTTAAAACAACACATCCCATCAAAGTCTTTACAACCATGACCCTGTGCGAGAAGCAAGAAATCAATTGCTGCTCTGTTTTGAAGCATAGCATGTCTAATACTGTCAGTGTCTTCAAGTAGCTCACTCAGCAGTGTAGAAGTCATGTTAGCTTGTTTCACGGACCTTGTTTCACAAGGATTACAGTGTCATTCCCTAAATCTCTGCGTGTGATGTTAACAGCTGTTAGTGCACAGAATTCTCTGCATGGATCTTGTATGGGATTATATGATCTTACGTATCCCTGAAACTCAGAGGAGTTCCCCCATATAGGAATCCCAATTAAACATGTTTGAAATGGCGAGGTGGTTGATTGCAGGCTAAGACAGAAATCCGTCCTGCCTGTTTGTTTCGCCCAAGTAACCCACAGATTCCCAGGTTGTTGGATCAAGTGAACACCCCCCACCGGCGACCAACATAAAGACAAAAGACATAGCAGCATCAAAATGGTGTCTCTCGTTGGCAGCAGGGGTTGTTTCTCTGGGTCCTTTGGGTTCTTGAGTCTCAAGAATTTCTTCGGTATCCAGATGAAAGATCTTCTTCTGTGCTCCACCAATTCAGGATTCCTTGGGCGGCCGATCAAGAGGTCCTGGAAGAGGATACTCAGCTCTTGTTATTTCCCTGACATTTTCTTTTTCGCCACCAACCTCTGGCTTAATTTTTCTCGATGGCACCCAACGTATGTCTCCTGTGCCTTTGCATTTTACTGCTGCGTACCCCCTTCCCCAGACTAGTATGGACCATCCCGACTCCCAGGACCCATTATCCACCTTGATCTTTACTGGCGGGCCTTCTTCAATGATTCTTGGCCGCCAGTGTTTCTGGGTGGGGGTCCTGGAATTTTCTCCTCGCTCAAAGTGATTTAGTGCATACAGTGCGCGGGCCAAGATTTCCCCTTGTTGTGATACTGGGATCTTTCCTGAATAGCCTTCCCCCTCCCCAAGGACACGAATCTTTTCCTTGAGGAGGCGGTTAGCCCTTTCGACGATAGCTTGGCCCTGCGAATTTCCCGGAATGCCTGTGGTGTGTGTGATATTCCAGCGAGCTAACCAATCTTTGGACGAACGCGAAATAAAGCAAGAACCATTGTCTGTTTTTATGTGGCGCGGCATTCCCAAAACTGCTATAGCCGTGGCCCAATGGTGTTGTGCTGCTGTAGAACTGACACGACCATGTTGTGTGGCTACAATGACAGTAGAGGACGTGTCAATAGTCACAGCCAGCCACTGTCGTGGGGCCATCCGTGGTTCCATTGTGAAGTCTGTTTGCCAGACGTCTAATGGAGCGAGACCACGAGGATTAACCCCCGCTCCTAAAGCTGGCGCAGAATTACAGTGAGGGCAGGTTTGCACTACCTCCCTAGCGACTGTAATCGGGATAGAACAGGCTCGAGCCAGTGCCTTGGCCCCTATGTGAAGTGCTGAATGAAGATCACGAGCTTCCTGCAAAGTGCACACCTGGTTCCCTGCTATCCGATCAGCCATGTCGTTTCCTGCTGTAAAGAAACCTGGCACCTCAGAGTGGCTACGAACATGAAGGATGGCAACGGGTGCAACCCTGATAGCTAAAGCATCCTCTAACAGGGCTGCAGCTGCTGTACTCGGTTGCCCTTCCTTTCCCATCCGTAGCAGCATTTTTGCCACGAACACAGAATCCGTGACAGCATTGCAAGGCTTCGTGGGCCAAAGATGTAGTGCCACTGCCATAGCCCTAGCCTCGAGCATCTGAACACTTGCTGTCTTGTCTGTTATCATCTTGTAACTCCAGCCACCCTCAACTGTTTGCCACACAGCCACCCCCTGGCCCGTTGATGACGAAGCATCAGTGAAGACTGTAGGACCGTTCACAGGGGTGTCCAGGACCCTGTGTCGCAATGATATCTGGAGGGGTTTTGCCAGTTCAAAAATTGGCAGTGAGTCTGAATAGCAAAACTTTCCGCTGAAGTCATAAACAGCCAATGACACCTCATCTGGCAGAGGTTGCACATTTTGAAAAGCTCCTGGTAAATAGATGACTTCCAAGTCCTTCCCGAAAGCTCTGATCGCAGTGAGGCGAGCCTTTAGCAGCAAATATGACAGCTGTTCTAGCCATGTGGTAAATGCTCTCACCGGCTGAGCAGAAAATAACCATGACAGTGGGCGTGGCCGAGAGTTCAAAGCATGCCCAATCACTGCAGCTGAACCATGCTGGCACCTAGTGACCGCAGCCTCCAACGGGCGATCAGGTTCCCACCTGGCAAGGGCATTGGTGGAGCAGGCTGACAGTATCTCCTGCCAGGCTGACTCCATCTCTGGATTCCAATGCCTCTCCTCTTGTGGGACTGATCCCTTCAGTTGATCATAGAAAGGTTTCATGAGGCGCGGAGGGATGCCAATGGCATTCCTCACCCATTGCAGTGCCCCCACCAACTTCTGCACATCCCATAAGTTTGTAATTTGAGGCTTAATCTCCAGCCCCTCCGGGATTACTGTGGAAGATCCAAATTTATAGCCCAGGAATTCAATCCCTGGTTCTCTCTGGATCTTTTCCTGAGAGATCACAAACCCTGCAGAGATGAGGGTGCGGACGATCTGCCCCTCCAACGTTTTCAACTGAGCATCATCAGGTGCAACAAGCAGCAAATCATCCATGTAATGGGCGATTTGGCATCCTGGCAGTGCCTTTCTCACTGGTTCTATGACTCTGCTGACCACAAGTTGACAGATCGTAGGTGAACAGACCATACCTTGCGGAAGAACCTTCCACTGGTACCTCTGAGCTGGCTCTCGATTATTTACAACCAGAACTGTGAATGCAAAGGCTTCCCTATCTTGTTTAGCCAATGGGATAGAGAAGAAACAATCCTTTAGATCAATGACCATCAGAGGCCATCCCTGTGGGACTGCTGACAACAAAGGTCCCCCTTGCTGGACAGGACCAAAGGGGATGATCTGTGAATTGACTGCTCGGAGATCGTGGAGCAGCCGAAACGATCCAGAGGCCTTCTGAATGACAAAGATGGGCGTGTTCCAATTGCTAAGCGATGACTCTATATGGCCTAGTGCAAGTTCTCTGGAAACAAGCTGTATGAGCGCTGCCAATTTTTTAGCAGGAATGGGCCACTGATCCACCCAAACAGGAGATGTATCCTGTTTCCAACGCAGCAGAATCGCATGCTGCAGCGCCAAGTGGTGGACAGTGGCCCTTAGGATAAATTTGTCAGCCGTAACCCAATGAGAAGAAGAAGATCTCTGCCTAGCAGAGATCCCCTGATCGGAGCTATATTGGGGGTGATGAAAACAGTTTTTTCTATTGAGCCATCTCGATTGATGATTGAAATTCCCACCTCCGCATCCGACACAGAGGTGGTCATTTCACCCCCCACCCCTATCAGGACCTTTGATGTTGCAACCTTTGGCCACTGGAATGGCCAATCGCGCTCTGCAATAACAGTAACATCTGCACCAGAGTCCAACAAAGCTGTAAGGTACACCATCCTAGGACCTAGTGTAGGCACTCCAGGGTCCAACGTCATCATGACCCTCACCAATGGCCTATCACCTAGATCCATGGTCAGCGCCACCGTGTGGTCAACACGCTTGGCCCATTTTAATGAAGCGGGAAGGGGCCCTGGGCCGCTGGCACCCTCCCGTTCCAGTTTCCCTGCGGCGAAACCTCAAATTTTCGACAGTGACGCGCAACATGTCCAACCCCATTGCACAACTGACAACGTTTTCCTTGCGGCTTGCTCTGCCCAGCTTTCTTGGGGCATTGTGCTTTAAAATGACCATGCTGCCCACACTTGAAACACGGACCTTTTCCCTTCTCATCCCCGGTGCGAGCTGCCACCATCACTGCAGATTTAATCGCAGAGCTGACTTCGGCAGCCATTCCCTGCACGGCAGTTGCCAAGCCATCATTATTGGAGGGAGTATTTTTCTGATGATCTAGCACATATTTGATAATCTCCCCTGGGGTGTTCAAAGTTCCAGGAGCTGCCCTAATTATCTGCTGAACGTCCGGGAGCGACTTTTGCTTGAGACAGTCTATCACAACCAAAGGCTGGACTCCCCTCGGGAGGTCAGACCCTTCAATGGCACGAATCAAGCGATTTGCAAAATCAGAAAATGACTCAGAAGGCTCCTGTTTGATGTCGGACCACGGGAGCACAGGCTCCGCAACTTTAGCCACTGTCCGCAGCGCCTGAAGGGCTGCCTTTGTAAGCGCAGCTAACTCCCCCGCTCTCAGCCCTCTTGCTTGACCCTCCGGGGACCCCACCATACCATCTGCTAGTCCCTGAAGGCGCAAGAGAGTAGTTCTTTCAACCCTAGCTCCACGGCCCTGACCTGTATGCGCATTAGCCGGATGATTGTTATCACGAGCTGCCTCAGCGACAACAGCCTGAAGCAATCTATTCCATTCATCATACCACAGCGTGTACTGCACGGGCTCAAGAATCACTCTCATGAGACTGACCACATCGTACGGCAGGAGACTCGAGGCCATGAGAGCCTCAATTGCTGACATAGTTACCGGAGAACGCAAGCCCTTGTTCTTAACTAACTCTGCAAGGCGAGTAATCGCCTTGGAATCCAGAGGGGTCCAAGCCGGACCATCCTGTTTCACTATTATCGGGAGGGCAAAAGCTGTTGTTTCCGGGTCGGCTGTCTGGAGGTCCTCCCTTGTCTGGGCCCAATCAGTGAAAGTGGGTGGGCTCCACGGTACGGGTGCCGTGGGGCCACATCCCCCTTGGGCGGCACCTTGGGCGGCACCTTGGGCGGCTTGACCAGCCCCTTGGGCGGCTTGGCCAGCCCCTTGGGCGGGCCACATGAAATCATCACACCCACATTCACCTTCACTATCACATGGGTTGGCACGATCCCCCCCTTTCTGGGCATACGCACAGCAACAGGCGGGACCTGACAGCAAAGAAGTATCACCCATCCTTACACTTTTCCCCGGTGACACCACACCTCCCCCTTTCAGCTCTGGTGGGACCACACCTCCTCCTTTCAGCTCTGGTGGCACCACCATGCCTCCCCCCTTTCTCTCTCCCTTGTCCTTGTTCTTATCAGGTACAGTAGCAACATCGCATTCCTCGAGGGGCTTCCCTCCCCCTTCATCCCTGTAGGCGTCCAATGAAGGATACGAGGAGTTAGGATAGGGGGGCGGAGGCAGGGTGTCCTCCTGTTCAGGGCTGCCTTCTGGAATGTCCGTCTCAGGCGAAGGAACAGGTGTGTTCGGGGGAGCCGGCGCCATCTTGCCTTGCACTGAATCTGTAAGAGAGTCAAGACTCCCCCCCCCGGCCTCCCCCCGTCTCCAAACCCAGAATTTCTCTAGCACGTTGGTTTGCTAGCTTCTCCTCCCGTGCTGCTTTCAGCGCCTCCAAGATAAGTCCCCATACTTTGAATTCTGATACTTTTCGAGTGGCCAGCGACCTTTGAGATAGTGCGGCCGTAATTCCATCCCATCTGCCAGGATTGTATAAATCAGACGGGTTTGTTAAAAGCCCTTCCTTTTCCAGCAGCGAAAGAACTGCTGTTACCTCCTTTTTGGAAGGAGCCTGTTTCCCACAGTGAAGTTTGCAAGCGTGAAGAATTACCTTGATAACGGCTTCCATGTCGCCCCGGCCGAACGTAGTTTTCCTGGCCGCTCCCTGGCGCTTCCCCGAAGGTTCCTGGGGGTCCCCGAGATTCCGAGATTCCGGGATTCCGAGCTCGCTCTCCCACCTGTCGAAGAGTGATGGCCACTCCTCTTCGACCCTGGGCTTCCACTACTCCGCGACGAGAGGATTCGCTACCGCAGTGGGATCCTGCTGCCGTTTAGCAGACAACTACCTTGCTCCAAAAGTCCTTAATCACGCCTAATCGTGACGAATCACGTCGGCGGTCACCATTTGAAGGCTTTATGATCGTTAATGGCTTTGCGATCTCTCGCCTCCAACTGAAGCAGTAGTTAGACCAATTACCAAGTGACACCAAGGTGGTAGCGTGGTAAAATGGCGATTTATTGAAGCACACACGACCTTATATGACCTACGTCCACTTCGTCTACGCCTACTGTGTTACACGTAGCAAGATTCTTCCAGAATATGGGGAAGGGCCTGTCACGTCACAGCCCGATAACATCCCCGTATTTCGCCTAATACAACAGATTCTCCAGTGTGATGTGGATCTGGGCAGCCTGGTCTGGTGGTTGGTGACCCCTTGGAGGGGGTTTGAAACTAGATGCTCTTTGAGGTCCTTTTCTACTCAGGCCACTCTATGATTCTGTGATCATCCTATGGTTCTATGATCTTGGGTGTTAGTGAGCCAAGAAAAGATGGCAATCTGAATTAGTCTCTATTGAATATGTGTAATCAAAACTATATGCAGTTGATCAGATGAGATCCTACCAGCGCATGTATAATGGTATTGAACTTTCCAGATATCTACTGGAATTATCAAACCTATGTAAATGGGTGGACTCTGTGGTCTTCTTAGACTCTTTGCATCTCTATGTGATATTCTGAAATGAGGGCAAAGGAGATTCAGGACACCTCTGTATGCTTGGGACTTGTTGTGGTAACAAATCCCTTTGTCCTACACCCTCATCCTTTTTTTTTTCCTTCCAGAAAAACCTAATTACTTTATCAAGGAACTTTCAGATGTGAAAATTGAAGAAAGTGGAAGTGCACTTTTTACATGTCAGAGCGAGAAAGCCGCATCCTTCGTCATATGGAGGAAAGGCATTGCTGAGCTCAGGCCTGCCAGGAAATACAAGAGGGCACAGAAAGGACGAGACCTGCAGCTGAGCATAAAAAATCTGGAGAAAAGTGACAGTGACGTGTACACCTGTGACATTGGTGATGCCCAGTCCAGAGCCAAGCTGGTTGTACAAGGTATGTGTGAGAGCCATATGACTGCGCATCCTGTTTCTCCACTACCAAGACATTATCCTGGTAGAATTTGTACATTTATGGCAGGTCTTTGGGGCTGCAGCTGTCTGGCCTGAATAGCGGTTCACAAGCCATGCACAGAGCAAGCTGCACGGAAAGGGAAAGAACTACCGACTAGAGCAGTGCCATTGAGAACTTTATGTATCATTTAAAAACCAAAAATGCTGATGTACGGTGAGGCTGGTGACCCAGAAATCAGTGTGAACTTTCTATCTCTGACCTTTCTGAGTTAAAAATAGTCCTCCAGAGTTCTAGGCAAAAATTTCCTTATGCTGCATTCTGGGTAGTTGTCTCGGTTTAAACAAAAATCTACCTGTGTCCGTGACAGGGGGGCCACAGGCAAGCGAGGTGCTAGAAGGAGCGCAACCTCTGTCCCAACTACTTCAGAAGCAGCCCAAACCCCCTCATACATGGCTAAGATCTCCTTCTCAGTTGGAGTGTAGCACTCCTCAGACCCTCTGTATGCTCGACTCCAAAGTCCCGGGGGTTGGCCTTGGGTGTTGATGAGGCTGCCCCATCTATAAGTTTGGACTCGAGAAATTCTCGTAAAGAAAATCTTGCTTTTGGCTCCTCTTCAGGCTCTGACCCCGACCCTTGTGTTATTTCCTCCAGGTAACCCTCCTTCTTTTTCCTCTCTCCTAACTTCCTCTGCTCCTCTAAATTCTTCTGCTCCTCTAACATCTTCTTATTCCCCTCAAACATCCTCTGCTCCTCCGACTTCATCTGCTCCTGAAACTTCTTCTGCTCCTCTAACATCTTCTTATACTGCTCTAACATCCTCTGCTCCTCTAACTTCTTCTGGTCCTCTGACTCCCCCTGCTCTCCTGAGTCCCCCTGCTCTCCTGAGTCCCCTTGCTCTCCTTAGTCCTGCTCTCCTAACTCCCTCCGCTCTTCTAACTCCTTCTGCATTTTCTCTAACTGAGTTGAAACTTGTTTTGTCTTTCGCCCTCTTACAGGGGCAACCAACATTGTATCTGGTGTCCCCGATGTTTGGTCCAATCGGACTACATGTGCTCGCGGTGGCTGGTCAGATTGAACTACATGTGCCCCCGGTGGCTAGTCAAATTGGACTACATGCGCCCCCAGTGGCTGGCCAAATTGGACTACATGTGCCCCCAATGGCTGGTCAAATTGGACTACATGTGACCCTGGTAGTTGGTTAAATACATTCAGCTCACCCCGGAGGGCACATAGCTGGTCTTGGAGAGCGTTCCGCTCGAACTGGACAGCACCCAACTCAGTCTGGAGGCTGTCGTAGTTGGACTGAAGAGTGTTGTACCCAAACCGGAGGACGTTATGCTCGGACTGGAGAGTGTCGAGTTTGGATTGGATACTCTCATTCTCGGCCCTGAGACTCTCTCTCTCAAACTCAAAATCTTCCCTCTCAGGAATGGTATTGAATAAGGCCCGATAAGCATTAGCTAGGCCCCAAGTCATTTGTGCCTCCTTAGATCTGCCTGAGCCACAACATTCCTGTCTCAAATATGCAGTCAAACTCTCAGGATTCTTTAAGTGTTCAGGAGTAAAGCTCCATGACACTAAAGCTGTCTGTCCTCTAAAAGTCTCTCCAAAGTTTCTCCACACTCCCTGCCACTCAGTATTCTCTGACTCTAAGGAAGACTTCCTCCTGAGGTTATAAATCCAGATACCGAGTGAGATCACTACAATAACCAACAGCAAATTCAGGGAGATTAATACGATTGACAGTGTGGTCCACTGGGACAACTGGTCAGTCGAAGACTGCTTAAAAGATGCAAAGAAAAAAGGAAAAGCATGCTCAAAAACCACCATATCCGTACTATTGGTTGCATTAGTTGCATTAGTTGCTCCCTCTGGAGCTGCATGCAAATACCAAATAAGCGTTGCTAACCATGCTTTCAATCTATTATACATTCCTATAACTTCATAGGAAAAATAGGCTAGCTTAAACATGGTCCAATATTTTTGGAGCATCATGAAAGAGGAACTAATGAAATGTCATGTTGTATGTGAATTTGTGAGGTGGGTTTTGAAGCTGAAATTAAAAACTTCTTGTATGGCTGTCTTCATAGTGGCTATCCAGACTATGTGTAGAAATAACAGCTATTATGTAGTCAGCTATTCACCAGTTTTAACTGATTATAAATTACGTTTCAGGGTGGAGAACATAGCATAGTGCCTGACACCTGTGTTGATCCTGAGGGCATTCTTGATTCTGTGCATTATGATGTCATGGATATTAAAGAGCAAGCTGAGGCAGCACATAGTTCCATTGTATCCCTGGGGGACCCGAAGGAAGATATTGGCTGGTTTGAAAAGCAGCTGGAGAAAACTAACTTTGAACTGATGGAGACCAAAGAAGAGCTAACAGAGAAAAACACCAAACTACTTAAAACTGAAGAAGAGCTGATGCAGAAGAACAAAGGTGAGTTATGCGATGTGAAAGGTAGAAGACAGAAATAGTTCATTAATCTAAAAGAGAAATAACCAGTTTGAGTAGGAATTAGAGGAGATGTTCTACCTTTGGAACCATAGCCTGTAGATAAGTGATAGTTTGTTCCTTGTGTATATTCAGGTTCAGCAATTCCACGGTTTTTGGTTATTTCTTTTCTTTTTTTCCCCCTCTCCTTTAAACTGCAACTAGCAGCTTTACGCTTTCGTAAGTATGGGGCTAAATGTCTATATCTTGATTTTTACTTTTATATTGTAATCTCTACTCTTCTTTATGTCTTGTTGATGCAATGTTTTCGTTCCAAGAAATATAGAAAACTTTTGAATCACTCCCAATAAGTGAAGACCACATGCAAATTAATTAATCTGTTCAAAAGCTACCTAAACATTAGAATATCTGGAAAAATTGATTACTTAATAAACTATCTATTGGCTACTTATGTAATACAACCTTTTCTGTGTGTTACAGACTTTGAAATGCAGATGATTAAATTGGATGAGTCTGTTGAGCAACTTAAAGAAGCAACTGAGGTAACTTTATCAAGATGTTGTGTAAAATTGTTTTAATTAATTAATTAATTAATACCAACTTGTGGTAGCTTAAAATGCTATTCCAGTAGGCTCAATTAATAGATTTCTTACCGAGCTTAGCTTAACTGAATTTGCCTTTAATGCATTGTGTAATTCAGCTACTTAACACTCCATTAGAAACTGATGACTGATTTTTTTTTATTTTTTATTTCCAATCTCAATCAAGGTGCAGAAAGATGACATTATTACAGAGCTACAAGACTTAAAATCTCATTTAGAAGAAAAAGTAAAAGATTATGTGAGTTTTACACATCTCCGTATCCTTATACAAAAAAAGAAAAACACTAATTCTATGCTTGTAATCAACACATTTTTGGAAAACTGATTTTCTGTATGTAGCTGGTACTCGCTTGAAATTGTAAACAATTCAAATTTATCTGAAGGTAGTTGTTGTTAACACAAACAACAAAAATATCAGCGTGTTCCACTAACTCCTGCCTCACACTCCTACATCAGAGGAAAAGCAACAGTAAAAGTATGTTGAGTAGAGTTGGAAGTACGAGTATGAATGGTCAGGATATCTCCACGTTCTATGCAGTCCATAAAACTTTATCCTGACTAATGTACTGTGAGCTACTGAATATGTGAAGACTAGCTTGATTAAGTATGTGTGCATACCACTTCTGGTGGTTTTTGTTCATTTTTTGATGTTTGGTAGCCTGAAGTAGCTCTGAAAACATTTATAGTTAATTCTGTCACTCAGATCTCTAACCTTGTAAGCTTAGCAACTTGACCCTTCTTAGTCTTTGACTGTCTGCATCACTGCAACTTAGTATTTCCATGGTGTTAAAGCTGACTGTGATGAGTAGTCATGTCCTCACCTATTACTTCTTCCAAGAACAAGGCTCCAACTCTATCTGTGAGATTGTGTGGCCTGAACACTTCTGAGGCTTTTCTTTTCATAAGTTACTAAAGATGAATAATCAGTCCTTGGCAGTGCCAGCATGGCTTAACAATCGTCATCTTGTAAGTAAGGAAGCTTCACTTGTGGTCAAGGACACAATCTAAAATATGCGTGACAGAGCTGACTAAGCTTTAATGTTGGATTATATCTGTCACGATGAAAGTGATTTTAGCAGCTTAGCAGAAGTGTAATGTGATGAACTTGTATGAGAGCTGACCATTTGCTCTTTGACCATGTTTGTAATTTTGTTGACTTCTTGGAAACAGGAAATTCTTTGATAAACTGGTAAACTCTTGATTGTGTGCAAGTCTTTTACTTTGTAACCTGCTAGGCTCTTGCTTTCCCTTGTATACTCTACCGAGTATTGCACTTGTCATTATCTGAAGGCGTACTTGTTCTGTCTGCTATTGAGATTTGTAACTGATGTCTATAGAGTCACCGGGTAAATATTTTAGCTGTATGGTTTTGTGTAAATATTTGCCTACAGAAGATTACTGAGACTTAAGTGCTCCTTTTGTTAAGCTTCAATGTAACTGATCTTATATCAATACAGGAAAAGACTACCTACCATTTAACTACCATTAAAGCAGAACCGGCAGAAGAGAACACTAATAAAGGAACTGAAAGCAGCCAATTTTCAGTGCTTTCAGTTAAAGCACTGAAACAAGAGAAAACTGAGTTGGAAGTGGGAAGAAAGCGCAGTACTGATGAAGATAAGCCTACTGTGGAAGAGCCACCTTCAAAGAAAGGTACAGTTTCTTCCATCCTTGAACAGGGTGTCTTCCAAAACAATAAATTGCTTCCTATTCCGGATAGGAAGCAAAAGGCTGTGAAGCGCGTACCTTATGGTATAAGGAGAAAAGCCACTGTGTTAAACTGTAAATAGAAGTAACTGTTATGTAAATATCCCTTTTTCAGAAGGTCCTATGCTGTTCATTTTTGAATGCTTAAGAATAAAATTTTTTTTGCACTATTTTTTTCCTTTTTGCTGCTTTTTCCTCATCTGTTGATGCACTTGCAAATTTGGTAATAGTTTTAAAGCGGTTTCTTTAGGATTGTTTCAACTGCTGTTGCTGATCTTCTGAGTAGCATCAGCTGTTCAAGTGCTTTTTTTTGTTTGTTTGTTTTGTTTTTCCTGAAGCAACTATCAAAATTGTTGACGACCTGCTAATTGCTCGCTCATGGGCAATATTTGAGCAAAATGGTTTGGATAAGCTCTGATGCATTTAACTTCACTTCTGGGCACAGCTGAGCATCAGTGTTCCTAGAATTACGGAAGGCATATACAATGTAGAAGGGAAAATCTAAAACTTAGCTGTAGTCCCTTCCTTTCTTGTATTCCTCTTGCAAAATATGTGCAAGGGAGAAAGTCAAGGCCTTCTTTGGATGAGATGCTGTTCTTGGATGATTTGTCCCTGCTGCCTTTATTTGGCATAAATATTGAATCCTAATGTGACCACTGAATGGCATCACGTATATGCATCTTACCAGAGACTGAGGGAGGGATGTGGACTCCTCCGTACTCCAAATAGTAGTGGTTTTGTTATAATCATATGACCAAAGCTCTCATTTAAAAATTGCAGACAAAAAGGTTGAAGAGTTAAGTAGCAAAGAACCAAATCTGATTCAAGAAGTTATGCAGCTGAAAAACAGCTTGGAGCAGATGAAACATTCTCTTCGGGAAAAGGAAAAGAGTGAAATGGAGAAAGTGCAACGTATAGAATCGTAAGTAACCACTGAGTTAACTTAGAGCCCCTGAGAATGAACTAGAGTTAAAAATAGTTAATGGGAACATCCCTTCGACTTAATGCATTTGCATGCTTATCAATGGCCAAACTACTACTTTAGGATGCTTTGGTATGCTACTTGAGTTCCAAGGGAAAACAGGAGTGTGCAAGGAAATAAAGAATAATATGGGGATTTCTGGTGGTTTTGTTGTACATCCCTCAGAATAGCATCTGAATAATTTATTGCTTCAGCATCTGATTATGAGAAGCAAGCTGAAATTCAAAAGTAATTGTTTAAATCTTGTCACTGGTCTAGATAGATTTAAGAGTCTATTTACAAATGGAAACCAACAGGCAGGGCATGGATTAAGCTGTAATTGCTGTTTCCATGAGATGTGTAACAGTAATGTTCTTTGTCTCTTTATTTTTAACATAAGGCTAGAAAATATTCTTTCTGAGAGTTCTGCCCTTGTACTGAATTTGAAAAAAGATTTGCAGAGGAAAGAAGAAGAGTATGCAGATCTAAAAGACAAACATTCTGATGCCGAGAAACAAATTCAGCAACTACAAAGCGAGGTTTGTAGTCAACTGAGATATTTTTTTCTGTAAGATTATGCTTGGCTTTCTGCTTTTAAAACTTCTCAAACTTTAACTATGAAGCTGGAAATTTCACACTAGTGTGGCTAGCAGCATATCTTAGGTAAAGTTGCCATTGAAGCTCTAGAGGGGAGCAGAAGTTAAAACATGGTTTCACATAGATAATGAAGAGAGGAAAGTAAAGTTGGTTGGTAGTCTGGAATAAGGTTTGTGAAGAGAATAGCTAATCTGCCTCTGGAGGGGACTTGTTATTATCTCTACGTTACTGGTGACTTGCCATTGGTATCCGTGGTAACTCCAAAGCCTAAAACCTAAGTCTTGTGAAAAAACGCTGATAACTGGGAAGAAGAATGCTATTTACTTGAAGAGAAATAGACTAATTTCCAGAGGCTCTTTAGTATAAGCATGTATATTTTTTTTCTTCAATTTCAGCTTCAGTGATGTTAATAGTTAAAATTTAATTATTAAACAAGAAGATATCTTAAAACCCATTTTGCAGGATCTTAGTCTGAAAGTTTATTGGGTGTGCATGGGGTGGAAAATTGAAGCTTAAAAATGAATTCATGTCTTCCTTGGTAACCTTGCACTTGCTGTCGTTTTCCTACTCAGCACTTGTTTGTGAATTCCTCTTTATTTAACAAAGAAGTATTTGGCCAGGTTGGATTACAGAAGTCTTTTAATGAACCGTGAGCTGTACTTACATTACAGGTGTCCACGATGCGTTCTGTGGAGGAATCCCTCAGGAACAGGATGGATGAACTTGAAAGGATTAATAACCAGTTTAAGGATGAGCTGGATTATAAAGACTATAATATCCAACAACTTAAACAGGTATTTTTCTTGCTCTTAATTTTTATTAAATGAATGATGCAGGTTTTCCAAACAACAGGAAAAGGTAAAAAAAAAAAAATAAAATTGGAGTAAAATGAAAGTGGCCAACTGAAATTAGTGGTAGACCATGAAAGATATTCAAATAATTAGTCACTACATAGCACTGGCAGATTGCTTTAAATACAATAATCTGCATAGTAAATACATATGTAATACATGCATATAACCTGATCTTGTTGAGTGACATCACGATATGTTAATTGAAATGTCTTACCATAAACTCTTTTTATCAGCTTGAGTCCTTATTTATGCTATATGAAAAACTTATTAATTCTAGGCTGTCTTAAAGATTCTGCTTGTTTCTACTGTGTATGCTTTTCTTTCAACATGAAATACAGGAGCTGGAGGAAAAGGACCATAATATTCAAAAGTGGCGTGAGGAGAGAGATCAGTTAGTAGAAGCTTTGGAAGAACAGCTCAAAACTTTGGCTTCTAATGCCATACAAAAAGAGACAGAAATAGCAGAACTGAGACAATCTGCCTTAAAGGATTCAAGCAAGGTCAGCTCTCCTTTCCTCCTACCTGATTAGCTACCCATAAATTCTGTAAAACTCCTGTACCTGCTCTTTGTATTCTGGGTGTGGTTCTGTTCTTGAACACTGTCGTATTGACATCATGTGCAACTAACCAAAAAAAGCACCAGCTTTTATTTTTGTTCTTCAGAAACAGAATTTCTGTTAATTACTAAAATTTCAATTTTTTCAGTTGTTCAGATAAGCAGATGTCGGTTTGATGCTTATGATCCTACAGTCATACTGGACATCTGTAGCTTTTTCTGATACTTCACAGCATTTCCGGATCCCAAGCTAGGCTCAATACTCAGACAGTAGTTCTGTCTCAGGTTTCTTACTTTCTTTGCTTTCTCTGAGGTAGTATCTACAATGGCATGAAAAGACAGAAGGGGACGTGGAGAGAGATTAAGGGAAGCATCAAAAAGCAAATGGGGGATGATCTCTGGAAGTTGCATTTCTTATTTCAACATCCAGCTTTTAATCAGGATAGCCAATCTAAGCCGTAGCATAGAATTTCAGAAGCTAAACAGAAGACTAAATGAGTTGTGCTCTTTTGAGAATGTTTGGATTCACTTTCTCTGAGAAGAAAGATGTTCTCATAGCAAAACTTCCCCTACAACTGCCGACTTTCTCACAGTACCGAGGATTTGGGAACAAATAAAAGCTCGGGTTATTATATCTTAAGGGAGATGAAGGCTGAAGCACATAAGTAAAATAGAAGAATCAAAATATATTGTATTACAACTTCCCAGGCAATTCTGTGACTACTGCACTTGTAACAGTGACCGTACAAATCCGTGAAATGTTACTGTTCTTGAATAGTTAAGTGTTCTAGCCTGCAATTCTAAAACTGATGCTACTAAGTAATTGCAATACTGCTTGTGTGTGTTAATTCCTTTTGCCAATCCCACAACTCAGCAGTTTTTACTGTTTATTAGGATAATGCAACTGTGATAGAAGAGTTAAGAAAAGAACTGGCTGACAAAGATGACTTTATAAAGGAATTAAAACAACGCATTAACCACAGTAGCCCTCAGTGTTTGCCAGAAATACCTTTACTTGAAGAAAGACAGAGTAGAAGGAATGACTCTGTAAATGAAAAGGTATGATTATATTTATAGAAAGTCAGTACTTAACATCTTGTTAACCCCTTTTTGTTCTTCTGTTTTCCTAGGAGATACTGGAGCTAGAATCATTTTTCTTAGCATATAGTCCTTTAACTACATATTCAGTGATGAGTACTTGTTGGTTCTTTTTGTCTTCCACTCAAACATGAGCTCTCATCTTCTCAAAAATATTTTATTTACTAGAACACCATCTCTCTGTGTACATTATGGAACTTTTCCATGCAGTTTTCCATGTATTCGTATGTGGATGCTGAAGATTAGGAAGAGGTTTAGCCTTTGGTGTTCTAACATAGCAGCTGTGAGCGTGCAGAGTATGGGGGGAATGGATGACAAAACGACCAGCGTTACAGATTTTGTCCCTAAATAATGTCTCGCTTTCTCTCTTTTGGAGGCAGAATACTGCCTGAGACTGTTAGTGAGACCCAGTAGGGTGTATCTGAAGATCACACAATGAATAGATGTTACTACCTTCCCACACTTGTGCTGTGTTTCAGCTTACGTGTTCATGTGGCGTCTGTGCTTGAGGTTTTACACTGTAACTTTAGAAAACTCGAGATATTTTGGAGGTCTAATGCATAGCCTAATCTTTACTCCTTTTAAATATTTACAGCCTAGGAAACAACAAAGCAAAACTAAAACTGGAGAAAGTATTCCATTAAGATGCAAATCTGAAGACAATTATTTGTCACGTCCATGTACTAGGAGCCTCACTTCATTAAATGAATCTGAGGTTAGTATGAAACTTCAGATCTGAAAATGTTGTGATTGTATTGCTTTTGATAAGGAATGAGTAGCAAAAGATCTCACGTTCTCTAAACAATTCCCAAGTTTTAATTTATTTATCCCTTTCAAGGTGATCAGATCACCTGTTTTTATAGCCTTTGATAGGAATAAAAGCTGTTGAAACAATTGTGTGATGCATTTTTGTCAGGTGCTGTTGAAAACTCTCCTCATGTTAATGCTTATGAAGTGGCTCATGATTAGATAAGTTACTCGGAAAAAATTCATGGAGCCACTGAAACGGACACAGCAAATTGAACTTATTTTCTTCCTCTGCAGGATTTCTGGATATTGTTTTGTTAGCAGATGATGTTAATCATTCCTATATAAGTTTTTAATTGCTAACTTTCATAAAATAGCAGTTACATATATTTTAAAAACAAAGTATTTATTAACCAACTTAATTCTTGGAAATACAGTGGGTGGTGATACTCCATTCAGATTCTTAGCAGAGCCTGATAAAGTGGCTCTGACTACTTTTTGTCTTTCTACAATCTTTGGTAACTTTTTGAGAGGAAGAAGACTCCCCTCAGGGGGTTGGAACAGTGTAAGTAGTAAAAGCTGCTAGTCTGTGTTTGGGACACTGGAGTTTGCTAGTTACTAGCAGCAGTAGAAGCAGCCATCTACCATTTTCTGATGTCCCCAGCAGCCTGTCTTCCATGTGTTCAACCAGCATCTGAACTCATTTTTGATATGCTAGCTGAATTCCTGCCATAGAGAAGGAGGAGTCCAGGTGATCTCAGTTCTGACTTTGTTGTTCCTGTTGAGAAAAACAGGATTGGGTGGATTGTGGACAGTAAGTGCTGCTGGGGAAATGCATACTGACATTTCCCTGTCACTTAGCTGTGCATTTGCTGCCATTTGACCATGAGCAGGTACATGATAGCCTTCAGCTTAAGTACGGTGTCATTGCTTGAATGTCTGTATTCTCTCCAGGGAAAAGATAGCAATGGAGTTCTTTAATGACTTGTACTGGGCTTGCACCTTGCCAGCTGGACCTTACTTATGTAAATAACATCTCTAGTGTAGAAGAGGAAGGGCAAATTCCCTAAGATTAAGCTGGAAGTTAATTGAACACTTGAATCAAATGCTCCTTTTCCTGCCCAGTTCTGACACAGCAGAGTTGAGATGAAGAAAATCGTGTCAGTTCTACCACCATTCTCTATTAAAAAAAAGTGTAGTTGTCTGTGCCCTTGAAAAAAAATGACTTGTAAAGTATCAGGCTCAGTTTAACATGGAGAACTTTTTTTGTGATCATAGATTGGAAATAATTTTAAATGTAACAAGAAAGAAGGGTAAAACTCTGCTGTAACTGAAATAGACTCCTTCTGTTACAAGTGTTCTTACAGCAGGAAAATCGAATGCTTACATATCCTTTTCCAGATGCTTTATAGCTTTTTAATCTCATGGCTACCTTAACACTTGCACTTAAAATTCTTCTGTGCTATCAGGAGCATTTGGAAACTGTCCTCGACTCTTCTGGAGTGTCCGCAGAAAATGGCAAAACTAGTCGGTTCCCAAAACCGGAGCTGGAAATCCCACTGACACCTTTGCAACCTGATCAGATGGAGATAAAGCAGCACGGCAGCATGATACCTTTAGGAGTGAAAATGCCTAAGGCAAAAAAGAAAAGAAGTGATGACATGGATGAGGTATGACCTAGACCCAACAGAAAACAAAATATCTGATGCCTTTTTACCATTCTCATTTAAGCATTAAAAAAATGCTATTTCTACCTCAGTAAAGTAGTTGAAGAATTTAATCAATGAACTGCTTTAATGAACAAAACTAATAGCCAAGCTCAGTAATAATGGTTTAAGAGAAGGGAATTTCTCTTAACTCCATTGTGTATTTTCTTTGAAACCTGTAGACATAAATCAGCTTTTTAGACATTAGGAGATGTTTAATACTGATATCTTAATGTCCTGTTTTTATAATTGAATGCTTATTTATTATTTGATTTACAGTGGAATAGTTACCACTAGCAGATACTTCCCTACTATTAGCAAAAGTGTTTAAAGTGTTCACTTTTGTGACATCAGTTGTTCTTTCCAAAAGAATCATGGCTGAAACTTGTCTTATTTTCCCAGGATTTTGTGAAAAGTGAGAACACGAAAAATACAAAATCTGTCATGGCTTTTAATTCACCCTCTGCAAGTGACGAGAAAGTGGTTGGTTTTTGTTCTAGTTTTGAAGCTAGCTTGGGACTTCCTGTAATTGTGTGGTCACACGAAAGAAGCAGTGTCTTATCCTTATGTGTATACCTGAATGGGAATCTTACGTGCTTATGAGCTCTTCCTATTAAATTCCATAAGCTAACCAAAGGGTAAGTCAGTCTGTCCCCAGAGCGTGTAATGGCTGTACTGTGTAATGATTTGGAGGGAAGGATATTGCACACTGAATAGTTGGGAAGAGAAGCTTTAGTGTATTATCGTGTGCTTTTGTAAGTGAAGCCCTTGTATTAAACTAAGGTTCATATCATTAATATGCATGGCAGTTATTAAAAACAGATGTTCACATGTGATAGCAGTATCCTTGGCATGGTCAGAGTATGAGTAGTAGATTTTTCCCATCTGTTGTCTTCTGTTTTGTATGTTTGTTTATTTTATGTAATTAGAACAGCTTATGTAAGAAACAACTCCACAGCTTGGGAGCTACTTTTAAAGAAACTACTGCCTTATTAAGAAACTTTAAGAAACGTATGCCTTGAAATAGCTGAGATTTTGACAACTCCCTAAAGGGTATAAAATTGTCTACATTACTTGCCGTTGTGGTATCATCAGCATAATGAACAGAGATGTCAGTAGTAAAGCTCAAAATGTCAACTTAAAATAACGTTGAACTAAAATGAAGTTTAAACAATGCTCTTGTTTCACATGTTCACATCTCTGTTGAACAGAAATCCGGAAAAGACTACTTCCTGAGAAAGCGAGTACATGCTTCAAGACTGACTAAAAAGAAGGATGAAACACTGCAAAAAGTTGGAGATTTTATTCAAAGCTCTCCTTCTATTATACACTCTAAAGGTTGGTGTAGAATAAGTTTTATTCCATGTTTTCTAGACATTGTAGAATGGCTTGTTTCTGCTGTAGGCTATTAATGTATGTGTTCTTAGAGAACTTGTCTGCCATGTTAAGTTGTCCTTTGATTTATGAAGTAAATGCATTTATTCGTCTCTTCAGAGATTCATTATTACATTTGTGAAAACCTACAAGTATACAGAGAAAGTTGGTTCTGTCTTGTGCTTCTGTCAGCACGAAAGTTAGGCCTGTTGTTTAACTCCTGCTGAAGTTTCTGACTTCCAGCGACTTCTGAGCCATGATTGTCTTTCATACTCCATTTTAATGCGTGCTTTAAGCTGCCGTACCTGAACCTATAAACAGTTTCAGCTATAGAAGCAATAAAGAACCTCGATGAACAAATACAATTTCTGAGTATTTTCACTTAAATTTTACGTGTCATTTATAAATCAAGTTTGTTACGAAGCTTTTTTTGCATTCATTGATTTAAAGACTCACAAAACCAGTAAGTTGATTGGTTTATGTATCAAAACAAATTTCTTCTAGCCAAGAAGCTGATGTCAGCAGTAAGTTCTCCTAAATCAAACGAACCTGAAAGTCTCGAAGAAGGAGAGACCAAGCCAAAACGATGCAAAAGGAAGCTGTATTCCACTGTCGTTTCTGGCCCTCTAGATATACCTTCTTCTTCGGTAAGCGATTATACTGTAGTCTTGGCTTAAAATAAACTACTAAGGAGTCCAAACAGACTGGAGGTTTCATCTATTTGCAGGAGGAGGTTGAAAGTACTGAGGTATTTCTTTATTCTACCAAGTCATTCTTGTTGGTCTTCCTGCTGTTCTGTTTTAGTTTGTCCTCAAAGATCTCAGTGTTTGGCTGGCTTACAGTTTACTAAGTAGGTGATGTAGCAATCACGGAGATGTCTTCTAATTTGGAATCATAGATAATTTCAGTGTGTCGGAGTGGGATTATTCTACTACACGCTTTTCTAGAGCACAACTTAGACAGCTTTTTAGGTATGCTTAAACTATGATCTCCTGTCTAAGCCAACTTGCAAAGGATCTGATGTGCCAGTTTCATGACTCTGTCGGCAGCTATTGTGCTAAGAACATTCTTGCTCTGTTGGAACTGCATCTTTTAATTATATTAGAGTCCTTTTTCTGTTCAGCATAGTGATCATTTGCCCATACTGTAATATCCCCCTGAATTTTTTGATGATTTGACGAATGATAGTGTCATGGTTTAATAATTTTGTAATTTTTGCTATCAGTATTCCACATCATAACATCATTTAAAGCATGAATAATTTTACTGAATCTGCAACTTACAGAAGAAGACTACATCTCCCAGGGAACAACACGATGGGTCACGGGACCTGGACTCTATATTAACTCTGTCGCAGAACAGACTGACGTCTTTCGAGTTCTGGCGTTCAGGGGAGTATGTGGGAGCCTTCACCGTCTCGCCTAAATTTCACAGTAGGCCTCTCGGTTACGGGACTCATTCTCTCTCCTATTTTGCTTGATTCGTTAGCCCAATTTTCAATTTTCAATTATATTGTATTATATTGTGTTATCCGGTATTTCGATATAGTATTTAGTAAATAAGTGTGCCTCCTTAGATCGTTGCCGCTGTTTTCTTTTCCTAATTAACTTTTTCCTTTCGGCCCAGGGCCCCTCCGGGGCCCACGGCCCCTGTCACGGACGCAGGTGGATTTTTAGTTCAAACCGTGACAGATTTTGGTGGAGAATGCGGGCATATTGAGTTGCTGTTTTTCTGTGTTTTCTTCTGTTGCTCTTTTAGCTTTTAACAGAGCTACAAGTTGTTTTTCTTTGTTAAGGAGCTATCTTAGGTTTGCGATTCTGCACCTGCGAGCTTGACCTTGAAAGTCCAGGCGGACTGCCAATACTCCGGTATATTTTATAAACACTGCTGAGCTTTGTTTTCTTTTAGTTTTTTTCTCTCTATTGAAGAAAAAAGAAAAAAAAAAAAAGAAAAAAAAATGTTCCCTCTAGTAAGTTTGTTCTACCAGGGACTGCATTTCATTAGTTCCTCTTTTGTGATGCTCCAAACATATTGGAGCATGTTTAAGCTAGCCACTTTTTCCTATGGAATTGTAAAAATGTATAATGATTTGAAAGCATGGTTATCAACGCTTACTTGGTATCTGCATGCAGCTCCAGAGGGAGCAACTAATGCAACTAATGCAACTAATGCAACTAATAGTACGGAAATGGTGGTTTTTGAGCGTGCTCTTCCTTTTTTCTTTGCATCCTTTAAGCAGTCTTCGACTGACCAGTTGTCCCAGTGGACCACACTGTCAATCTTATTAATCTCCCTGAATTTACTGTTGGTTATTGTAGTGATCTCACTCAGTATCTGGATTTATAACCTCAGGAGGAAGTCTTCCCTAGAATTAGAGAATACTGAGTGGCAGGGAGTGTGGAGAGACTTTGGAGAGACTTTTAGAAGACAGACATCTTTAGTGTCATGGAGCTTTACTCCTGAACACTTAAAGAATCCCAAGAGTTTGACCGCATATTTGAGACAGGAATGTTGTGGCTCAGGCAGATCTCAGGAGGCACAAATGACTTGGGGCCTAGCTAATGCTTATCGGGCCTTATTTAATACTATTTCTGAGAGGGAAGTTTTTGATGCTGAGAGAGGGAGTCTCAGGGCTGAGAATGAGAGTCTCCTTGATGAGAGAAATAACCTCCTACAACAACGAGACTCATTCTGGTATGAGAAAGAGAGTCTCAGAGCTGAGAGAGAAGACCTCCTACATCAACGAGACACATATTGGTATGAGAAAGAATCCCTTCAATCCAAACTCAACACTCTTCAGTCCGAGCACAACGCTCTCCAGTCCGGGCACGGCACCCTCCAGTCCGAGCACAACGCTCTCCGGTCCGAGCACGACGCTCTCCAGTCCGAGCACAATGCTCTCCAGTCTGAGCACAACGCTCTCCGGTCCGAGCACGACACTCTCCAGTCCGAGCACAACGCTCTCCGGTCCAAGCACGACACTCTCCAGTCCGAGCACAACGCTCTCCAGTCCGAGCACAACGCTCTCCGGTCCAAGCACAACGCTCTCCAGTTCGAGCACAACGCTCTCCAGTCCGAGCACAACGCTCTCCGGTCCGAGCACAATGCTCTCCAGTCCGAGCACAACGCTCTCCGGTCCGAGCACAATGCTCTCCAGTCCGAGCACGGCACTCTCCAGTCCGAGCACAATGCCCTCCAGACTGAGAATAGCTGCCCCCAGTCTGAGCGCGACATTCTCCCGTCGGAGCGTGACACCCTCCAGACTGATTACAACACCCTCCAGTCTGAGCACAACATCCTTCAGTCCGAATGTAACACCCTCCGATCTGAGCGAGATGTCCTCCGGTCCATGTACAGCGACCTCAAGGTTCAGTTCGATGCTATCAAGATCGATCGTAACAACCTCCAGACCATGTACGATGCCGTCCAATCTGAGCGCAACACTCTCCAGTTCAAACACGACGCGCTCGAGTCCGGGTTCGACACAATTCAGTCCAAGTACAACGCCCTCAGGGCTGAGTTCGACACCCTGGAGTTCGAGCGCGATCTCCTCCGATCCAAGCTATGCACCCTCCAGTCCAAGGGGAACATCCCCAAGTCTGAACCGTATGTACCACACCTTGACCAACTACCAGGGGCACCAGATACAATGTTGGTTGCCCCTGTAAGAGGGCGAAAAGTAAAACAATTTTCAACTCAGTTAGAGAAAATGCAGAAGGAGTTAGAAGAGCGGAGGGAGTTAGGAGAGCAGGACTCAGGAGAGCAGGGGGACTCAGGAGAGCAGGGGGACTCAGGAGAGCAGGGGGAGTCAGAAGACCAGAAGAAGTTGGAGGAGCAGAGGATGTTAGAGGGGTATAAGAAGATGATAGAGGAGCAGAAGAAGTATGAGGAGCAGAGGAAGTTAGGAGAGAGGAAAAAGAAGGAGGGTTACCTAGAGGAAATGATACAAGAGTCAGAGTCAGATGAAGAGGAGCCAAAAGTTAGATTTTCTTTACGAGAATTTCTCGAGTCCAAACTTATAGATGGGGCAGCCTCATCAACACAGTTACCACCATCAACACCTGGGACTCTTGATAGAGCAAAAGGTGAGCAAAGTATTACGACCATTATTGATAGATCTTTAAAACTGAGTGAAATTCGGGATCTAAGAAAGGATTACACACGTCAACCAAAAGAACATATGGTCACTTGGTTACTTCGATGCTGGGACAATGGTGCCAGCAGTGTGTGGCTTGATGGCAATGAAGCTCGCCAACTGGGTAGCATTTCCAGAGATGCACGTGTGGACAGAGGTATTGGCACATGCCAAGATCAGTCCTACACCCTCTGGAAGCGGATGTTGATAGCGGTAAGAGATAGATTCCCCTTTAAACGGGACTTGGAGCCTGAGAAAAGGAAATGGACTGATATAGAGAAAGGCATCCAAACTTTGAGAGAAAATGCTCTGGTGGAAATGCTATACAGCTCCCACTTCAACCGCAATGACCCGAACCAATTACATGATCCTGAGATAGTCCGTGTACCACGACAAATGTGGCGTGACTTTACAAGGGCTGCTCCAGAAAAGCATGCCAGTGCACTTGCATTAGTATATGGCCAAGGGGAAAGGAAACCCCTTGTTAATGAACTAATTGCTAAACTTCAGGAGCTTGAATTATTTATAAGCACTACAGAAGTTAATCGTTATACTTCAGCCATTGTCAAAATAGCTGAAAGGTTAAACAGAATGGAGGGAACACAAAATGATATTATTGACATGTTGACTAACATGCCTGATGTAGATGGATCCATGGTGGTACCAGATGATGGGGACCAGGATTCCCACGATCGCCTATTGAAAAAGCTAAACAACATGAGTTCCTCTCGACCCGTATCATCGAAAATCTCAACCATAAAAAAGAGAGGTCCTCATATTCAAGCAAATGACAACGATAAGACCATACGTTTTGCTTTGTTGTATTTCTTGCGTAATCATGGGGAGGATATAAAGAGGTGGTATAATTCATCCACTTCTGCACTTCAGGCACGAGTGAAAGAATTACAGTACAAAACAACCACCAAGGCGAACTCTTCCAAAAGGGGGAAAGTTCCAGTTGCTGCAAGCCACCGAGGTAAACAATAGAGGGGCCCTGCCCCCAGCCAGGGGGGGGAAAGGGACAACAGAGTACACTGGACTGTGTGGATTAAGTGGCCTGGCACATCTCAACCACAGAAATATAGAGCCTTGGTGGACACTGGTGCACAGTGCACCCTAATGCTCTCAAGTCACCAAGGGACACAACCAATATATATCCATGGAGTGACTGGGGGTTCTCAAGAATTGACTATGTTGGAGGCCGAAATAAGCCTCACTGGTAAAAACTGGCAAAAACACCCTATTGTGACTGGTCCAGAGGCTCCATGTATACTGGGAATCGATTACCTTAGGATGGGACATTTTAAGGATCCCAAGGGGTATCGATGGGCCTTTGGGATAGCTGCTGTTAACACAAACGGTGTTAAGCAGCTGTCAACTTTACCTGGTCTGTCAGATGATCCTTCTGCTGTGGGGTTGCTCCAGGTAAAAGACCAAGTGGTACCAATTGCCACCAAAGTGGTTCACAGACGGCAGTACCGCACCAATAGGGACTCATTGCTCCCCATTCACAAGCTAATTCGCCAATAAGAAAATCAGGGAGTGATTAGCAAAACTCACTCGCCTTTTAACAGCCCCATATGGCCAGTGCGTAAAACCAGTGGGGAATGGAGGCTGACGGTAGATTACCGTGGCCTGAATGAAGTCACACCTCCATTAAGTGCTGCTGTACCAGACATGCTAGAACTCCAGTATGAATTGGAGTCAAAAGAAGCTAGGTGGTATGCCACCATTGACATTGCTAATGCCTTCTTTTCCATCCCATTGGCTGCAAAATGTAGGCCACAGTTTGCTTTTACCTGGAGAGGTATTCAGTATACCTGGAACCGTTTACCTCAGGGGTGGAAGCACAGCCCAACAATTTTCCATGGATTGATCCAAGCTGTTTTGGATCAGGGTAATGCTCCTGAGCACTTGCAGTATATTGATGATATTGTAGTGTGGGGCCATACAGCAGCAGAGGTTTTCCAGAAAGGAAAACAGATAATCCAAATTCTTTTGAAAGCTGGTTTTGCCATTAAGAGCAGCAAGGTGAAGGGGCCTGCCCAGGAAATTCAGTTCTTAGGTATAAAATGGCAAGATGGACGTCGTCACATCCCAGCAGATGTGATTGACAAAATCACTGCTATGTCTCCGCCCACCAACAAAACAGAGACCCAATCTTTTCTGGGAGTAGTGGGCTTTTGGAGAATGCATGTCCCAAACTACAGCCACATAGTGAGCCCCCTCTATCAGGTAACACGGAAGAAGAATAATTTCTCATGGGGTCCTGAGCAGCAGCAGGCTTTTGAGCAGGTAAAACAAGAGATAGCCCGTGCCGTGGCCTTGGGGCCAGTACGGACGGGACAGGATGTGAAGAACATCCTCTACACTGCTGCTGGAGAGAAAGGTCCCACTTGGAGTTTGTGGCAAAGAGCCTCAGGAGAGACCCGAGGCCGACCCCTGGGATTCTGGAGTCGAGCATATAAAGGGTCTGAGGAGCGCTACACTCCGACTGAGAAGGAGATCTTAGCCGTGTATGAGGGGGTTCGGGCTGCTTCTGAAGTAGTTGGGACAGAGGTTCAGCTTCTTCTAGCACCTCGCTTGCCAGTAATAAACTGGATGTTTAAAGGACAGGTTCCCTCCACCCATCATGCTACTGATGCCACTTGGAGTAAGTGGATTTCATTAATTACTCAACGAGCTCGAATGGGAAAACTCAGCCGTCCTGGAATTCTAGAAGTGATCATGGACTGGCCTGAGAGTAAAAAAATTGAAAAACCACCTACAGAAGAGGTATCACGTGCTAAAGAGGCACCACCATACAATGAGCTACCAGAAAACGAAAAGAAATTTGCCCTATTCACAGACGGATCATGTCGTATTGTAGGGAAGCATCGCAGATGGAAAGCTGCTGTATGGAGCCCCACACGACAAGTTGCAGAGGCCACTGAAGGTAAAGGAGAATCAAGTCAATTTGCAGAGGTAAAGACTGTTCAGCTGGCTTTAGATGTAGCTGAACGGGAGAGGTGGCCAATGCTTCATCTTTATACTGATTCATGGATGGTGGCAAATGCCTTATGGGGGTGGTTGCAACAGTGGGAAGATGATAATTGGCAACGAAAGGGTAAACCTGTTTGGGCTGCTGAACTGTGGAAAGACATTGCTGCCCGAATAAGGAACATTGTTGTAAAGGTGCGCCATGTAGATGCTCATGTGCCTAAAAGTAAGGCTACTGAAGAACATAAAAATAACCATCAGGTTGATCGAGCTGCCAAAATTGAGGTGGCTCAAATAGACTTGGATTGGCAGAACAAGGGTGAATTATTCCTAGCTCGGTGGGCCCATGAGACTTCAGGTCATCAAGGAAGGGATGCGACATACAAGTGGGCCAGAGACCGAGGGGTGGACTTAACTATGGACGCTATTGCTCAAGTTATTCATGACTGTGAAACATGCGCCATAATTAAACAAGCCAAGAGGATGAAACCTTTTTGGGGGGAAGGGCGATGGCAAAAGTATAAATATGGAGAGGCATGGCAGGTTGATTATATCACCTTGCCACGATCTCGCAATGGTAAGCGTTATGTACTCACCATGGTGGAAGCAACCACTGGGTGGCTTGAAACATACGCAGTACCCCATGCTACCGCCCGAAGCACCATATTAGGGTTGGAAAAGCAAATCCTGTGGCGGTATGGCACTCCAGAAAGAATTGAATCAGATAATGGGACTCATTTCAAAAATTCTCTTGTAACCACTTGGGCCAAAAATCATGGCATTGAGTGGATTTACCATATTCCCTATCATGCACCAGCTTCTGGTAAGATTGAACGATTCAATGGGTTGTTGAAAACTATGTTGAAAGCAATGGGTGGTGGAACGTACAAAAACTGGGAGAACCATTTAGCAGAAGCCACCTGGTTGGTCAACACTCGAGGATCTAGTAATCGCAATGGTCCTAACCAATCCAGCTCCCTACGTACCGTGGAGGGAGATAAGGTTCCTGTAGTACACATAAAGAGCGTGTTGGGAAAGACGGTTTGGGTCCTTCCAGCGTCTGGAAAGGGCAAACCTCTCCGGGGTACTGTCTTTGCCCAGGGACCTGGGTGCACGTGGTGGGTGATGGACAAAAATGGGAATGTTCAATGTGTACCACAAGGGAATTTGATGTTGGGGGAGTGCAGCCAATGATTTTCCTGTAAATATATAGGTAGAGTCTCAGAAAAATATTTCAATTAGATACAGAATAGTTCAATTATGTATAGGACTTAAGATAGAGTGGATTAATGTTAAGGAAACGCTTTTTCTCTATATACCTTAATTAGGCATTCTGTAAGCAAGTTTTCCATCTGGACTCTATATCCTGCACTGGCCATGCATGTGTAGAGCACACATGGAAAGAAGTATAAGTCAAAAGGGAATCTGCTGTGGTGGCTGGGAAAGGATGAGTGCACCTTGATGTGGGGGACGCCCTACTAGCGCTGCCTTTCCCCTCTACCGCTGACATGTTTTCCTTTTTCTGGCAGTTTTGCCATTTTCTCAAAATTAATAAATAGTAGGTTAGGTTATAGAGTTTTGTTCTCAACTTAGGGATTTGTAAGGAATAAATATAAATTGTTGAGAAAAATAAGGTTGCTGATTATTCACAATTATACATATGAGTGTGTATGTATGTATAAACATAATGTAATGATGTAGAATAAGGGGTGGAATGTCATGGTTTAATAATTTTGTAATTTTTGCTATCAGTATTCCACATCATAACATCATTTAAAGCATGAATAATTTTACTGAATCTGCAACTTACAGAAGAAGACTACATCTCCCAGGGAACAACACGATGGGTCACGGGACCTGGACTCTATATTAACTCTGTCGCAGAACAGACTGACGTCTTTCGAGTTCTGGCGTTCAGGGGAGTGTGTGGGAGCCTTCACCGTCTCGCCTAAATTTCACAGTAGGCCTCTCGGTTACGGGACTCATTCTCTCTCCTATTTTGCTTGATTCGTTAGCCCAATTTTCAATTTTCAATTATATTGTATTATATTGTGTTATCCGGTATTTCGATATAGTATTTAGTAAATAAGTGTGCCTCCTTAGATCGTTGCTGCTGTTTTCTTTTCCTAATTAACTTTTTCCTTTCGGCCCAGGGCCCCTCCGGGGCCCACGGCCCCTGTCACGGACGCAGGTGGATTTTTAGTTCAAACCGTGACAGATAGGGGCAGAAACCAAAATGTTATATTTTTTTTGTTAGAGGATGAAGAAGATGAGAATTTCTTTTCTCACTGTAGTTCTGAGAACATGGAACTGAACCGAGAACTGAAATTCTGGGCAAGTCATAGCTACAGGGATTGAGGCTAAAAATGTTTTCTGAACGCTTCATGTTTCACAAAACAAGTATTATAATACTCTTTTGAAAACAAGTATTTCAAAATAAAAGCTGCCTTCAGGCTTTCCTCAGATGTGTGTGCTTTTTTAAGATAAACAGGATTTTGTACATTCTCCATATTTGTTCCTTGTGATTAAGCTGCATTAAAATGATCTCGGTATCCCATAGTTTTCTGAATAAAATATAATAAGCAAATGCCATTCTGAAATCCATTTAGGGGAAGAAATATGTTTGCGTGGGTCAAGAAGAGCTTGTCAGTCTTGTGTGAAAAGATGAGTAACTTTTGAAATGTTTTCTTCAGGAATCTGAGGAACAAAAGAAGGAAAGTGATCATCTGATCACCAAGCGACGGCTGAGATCCAGAACAGCTAAAAAACCTTGAAGAAGCATGTTTGTTCCCCTTTCTCAGGACGTACTTTTATCGTATTATTAAAACTGGTTGTTAATAAACAGTAACAGTTACTCCGTTGTGTTCTTAAATTTGTATATAGGTGTTTGTTGCAGAACGGCGGGAGAAAAGCAGACGACCACACCTGTCATTGACATATGATCAGCGAATCTCATTTATTCCTTGGCTGCGTGAACCTTTATAATACGGATCATTAGCTCATACATATTGCAAAAGTGGAGCTCATCATTGGTTCCCAATTACATACCATCCCCGAGTATCTTAACAGCTTGTTGTTATCAACTGAAAGCTACTCCCTTGCTGAGTTCCCAGAACCATGGCTAGTTTCTCACCATCCCAGAGCATCTTGTTATTCTCACTGCCCTTGCAGGTGGCATGACTGTTAGATTAACTGCACCGTGTTTACGACCCTTCTCAGCTAACTAACTGTAAAAAAACACTCTCTACACATGATAAGCATCATTTCTGTCCATGATTAGAAATTAGGTCCTAGTAATTGATTTAATTGCTCTGCTATTCTTACGGGATCCCCAGTTAAGGAATCAATTTCCTCCTTGAATCTCCTGACTTCTCTGCTAGTAAAAATGGCAGCTTAGCATTCCCTATTTTCCTTTGACCTAAGGAGACTTCCCTAAGAGGATAATGTGAAGTATTTGTAAGATTAGTATTAGGGAAAGGTGAACTCTCCAGGTCCTGTTTACGCTGTTCCAGTTCCCTCAGTAATTGAGAGTGCATCCTCCCTCTAGGGCCCTGCATGGGATCAGCAGCTCAGCCAGCCCCCTTCTCTGGAGGGGTTGCTGCTGCTTGCATTGATCTAGAAATTGTGGGGGTTGAGGGGGGGGAGAGGGAATGTATCTAAGGGATCCCATTTATGATCTTTCTGCTTTTTTTTTCTTTTGAACTTTGACTCCTTGTGAGGAACTGTTACTTCTTGCACCCATTCAATGTCATAAGCCAATTCTTTTTCAGAGAAAGGAGTATTACTGTTTACGTATAAATTCAAAGTCTGACAAACCCAATCTTTGTCAGACCCCTATTTTGGTCAAAATAATGATTTTCCCTATAGTGGCTCTCTAGGCTTTTTGTATACAGTATTTAAACATCTTTTTCGTTATCCCCAGTTTTGGGATTATTTTTCCAATTCTGAAGCTTCTCCCCAAGGGGCTTATCTTCAGGCACAATTCTGGGGATGCTTTTCCCTTGTACTTGGCAGCTCCTATTCCCCTTATCTCCAGAATGATGCTGCGAACTACTCAGCTCACACGATTCTTGGATTTAGGGCCCATTCCCTCTGGAGTACCTCGCTCTGATTCTCGGATTATTAGGGGTGTGCTGCTGGCACTTCATCAAGTGCACAGGGTACCATACAGCAACAGCGCGCTCCCAGACTCACCTGAGTCCCAAGACTCACCTGAGACTCAAGAGACCCCCCAAGGCAAGAATTAAATTCCCTTGCCTCTGTCTGTGCACGAAATTACCGGGACTGCAGGAGTCAACACCTGTGCCTTAGCTTTCATAGAGCCCATCCTTTATGTAACAGTTTCCTATCAGCCATCCCAAGAAGTCACCTCACCACCCAGGCAGGACCGCTGAAATCAATTGGGTGCACCTCTCCTGTCCAGGAACCCCAAAGAGGCGATAATAATCCCAGGCCAGCAATTGTAGTATTGATATGATGATTTTATTCAAAGTCTTTGTTAAACAAAGAGGGAAGATTATGGTATGCCCTATAATCTTGAAATACCTCTTGGTCACCCCCATTTACAAGATGATCAATTAAAATCTTATACAATTAATGAATGGGTGCAAGGAACTACAAGAAGGATCTGATTGCACAGCAGTCCCCATTGGAGATAGCAATCCATAGGATACAGGCAGGGGATGGGGTCCTAATAAAAACTTGGAAAGAAGCTACACTAACACCACAAGGGGAAGGTCCCTATGTTGTTTTATTTACTGCAGAAACAGCTATTCGAACCGCAGAGAGAGGATGGACTCATGCCAGCCGTGTTAAAGGACCCATCGGTGACGAGAAGTGGGAGGTAGCTCCTGGGGGTGACGACTTGAAACTCACACTGCGACAAGCCCAATGGGTATTCCAGGTAAAGGCTTCCCCTGAAGAACACTACTGCTGCTGAGAAGAACTAAAAAAACCCCTCGTAGCTGGTTGCAACCCAGTTGACGAGTGAGGCAGAGGAGTGAACTGTGGGGAAAGATGGGCCTTAGGGGTATCCATTGGTACTTGGGGATTCTCACAGTGATCACATTTTGTATAGCAGCACAACGCCACCCACACCAAGCTTCCTTACATCCCTGTGTGACCTGGTACCTATACAGCCCAGTCTAAACCAAAAGGGTTACTATTTTTGCCTAAGCTCAAACCCAGGGAGGGGATACTGTAACCACCCAGGCTCATATTACTGTGCCTATTAGGGATGTGAAACTATTGCCTCAGATTGGGCACCTGGGGCTGGGCAGGATAAATATCTACAAGCAGGGCATGGACCCTATGGGTGCATACCTCCTAACCGAAACCCACAGTTGGGAAGATGGGCTGTGTGGGGATTAAAGACAGAGAGAGAGAGAGAAACATCTGCCAGCAACTATGGATAAATGTAACAAATCCAGATAACCCAGTGTGGCTGTTAGGGAAAATATGGGGTGTAAGTGACTTGCGGAATCAAACTGTATAACACATAGATGGGTTATAAAGCAGGTATGTTTATTCCAGCGCTGGGTGCAAGGGGGATAGCTCCACCAGACTTGCACACGGACTTGTAAAATCGTGACACAGATATAGGTACATCTCATACATAGTCAATGATTTCTCAGAATTCTGATACATATTCAATAGTTGTTTAGCATGCAGACCCCTCTTGTTCTTATCAGGGGGATGCAACTCCTCTTCTGGTATTTACAACATCTATTCTCCTCCTTGCCTGATGTCTTCCGTGAGGTCTCACTCCTTATCTGCATCCTTCCTGCTCTCCCTGGCCCCTTGTTTCCTTTAAACAAAGAGGGAAGGAAGGGAGGGGTGCTCTGGGGGGGGAATGGGAGGGGTGGAGGAGGGTTGATGTCAGACTGTGAAATCGATTTTTTTAATCTTAATTCTGCTTCAGAAACAACATCTGATTCCCATGCTCTCTGCTTGGTATTTTGTCTTTTGATGCAAACACGTAAGCCCCATTGGTGCCTGGTTCAGCAGTTCAGCTTCCTTTGCGCCCTTTGCCTGGTTGTAGGGAAGGTGGCAGGCTCTGATTCAATGAGGGTGTTGTATGGACACAGTATTTATCGCCATGTATCCAAAGGTGCAACAGTTTCTGGAAACCCAGGTGGGATCCTATAGGTGATGGTTCTCTCGCCACCAAGTATCCAGTTGCCAGCAGTGGGTGAGTTCACTGGGCCTTTGGGGATAGGAGGTGCCAACTAGCAAGCCTTCAATATCTGCTACTAAAATCAGGCTTGGAAGCACGTTACTCGTGGGAAATACACTTGGTGCAGGAAAGGGGATTTCCTTAGCCATCAAAAAAAGATGAAACTGCAGATCTATCAACAAAAATGTAAGCACGTGACACTTGACTTGGCGGGTCTGTGGGAAGGTCAGCTTCTCCGTGTTTGTATTTCAGCCATCATCCTCCACACTGGAGAGGATTTATCTGCTTGGCTTGCTTAATTGCAGCACGTTTCACACGCGTGGATAACCTGTGCATATTGCGTCACTACCTCTGTGGCCTGAGGTGTTGCACCAGGCTGGAAATAATGCCTTCTTGGGGTTGTTGAAGCTCTGCAAAAGTTTGCCAAGCAAAGTTGTGGATGCTCCATCCCTGGAGGTGTTCAAGGCCAGGCTGGATGGAGCTCTGGGCAGCAAGACTCTGTGGGTGGCATCTCTGCCTGAGGCAGTGGGGCTGGGGTTCTGAGTTCTTCACTGTCCCTTGCAAGCCAAGCCATTCTATGATTCTGCATTTCTATGATGTAAGCACCAGCCCCACAGCCCTGGTGCAGTGCATCACAAGAGCAGCAGCCTGCGGGGAGCCACCACCCGGAATCACAGAGATGTGAGGTCACAATGCCCCATCCTATGACTGTGCTGAGCTGCGTCATGAGCTCACAAGGCCTGGCCGCAGTCTAGGCTCAGTGCGACACTCACTGTGGCTGCAGCGGTGGTGTTGGAAGCGTGGTGCAAGTGTGGGGGTGGCCATGGACCCTGCCCGCCTTGTCCTCTTCCTCCTATTTGTGGCCATGAGTTTTCAGGAGAGCTGTGCTGCTCCGTGGCGAGCACGGGGAGCAGGTGAGTGGGTAGAGATGGGACCCAAACTGAGCAGCGCTGGGAGCAAGAAGTCAGGCTGTGTCCCCACGGCCCTGTAATACACTTGCCTGGGGCCTGCCTTCCATGGGGGTGTTGCTGGGTAGGGGGTGATGGGCAGCACTGCAGGAGCCGGGCAAGAGCCCGTGGCTGCGCTGCTCCCCAGGGCTGGCTCCAGCCATGCCAAACTGTAGCTCTGCTAATTGCTGGCTGCAGCACAGCCTTCGTCCTGGGAGATGCCCGGGGAGAGTTCAGAAGAGGCGTGCTGGGCGTGCATGAGCATTTCTGCTTCAGGCTCATGGCACTCCCCAGTTTCCAAGCAAGAGCCCCAGTCCACAGCCCAGGGGAAGAGACAGGTGTGCTTTCCTCCAGTGCCTCAGTGTGACCTTGCTGTCCATCAGAGGCCTCCCAGTAAGAAAGCCCTGGGGGGCTGCATCTTCTTCCACGTAATCTGTGAGAGATGTGGCACGTGGCCCGGAGAGAGCACTGCATACGCTGCCAAGTGCCAGCCTACGGGTCATCCTGTCCACCCTGCAACTTTGGAAATCATGACCTGAGTTATTCTCCCATGCCCCACATCCAGTTACTGAGGGAGAAGGAGATCACACCATATAGTGCATATAAGTGGGAACTTCTCTCATCTGTTCTTGATTCTAGATGATGAGCTTCGTGCTCCCTTTCCAGATGCTCCTTTGGATCTGGACTTCATGCCTGTGCCTGGGGGACAACCCAGGGGTAAGTTGTGAGTGTCTGTTTCCTTGGAGGTTGAAACGTTCATGCTCTCATGGTTTACCTGGGTGCAATTTTACTGGAGATCCTCTCCAGGTCTTCCAAGCCTGTTTGTGCCCGGAAGGGTTTGCACAGATGAGCCATGAGTATTTTTTCTCTCAGAGAGCTGCCACGTTTCAGTGGGAAGGTTACCGCTGCCCCTCTGCAGCTGAGGGAGCCCAGACCTTTGTATTTGGGCTGTGGCATTCCCCAACCACCGCCAGACCCTACAGGTCACTCAGGGAAAAGGAGGCCCCCACATGTGCCGGAAGCTCTCCTCACCTGTGTCTGATCACACTTGTGTCTGCAGGCCCTCCCTTGTATGCTCTGCTACTCAGTTGATGCTGTAGTGTGTGACTAAAACTTTTCATGGGTCTTTGGTTGCAGAAGTGCCCCCAGTGTGGGCCTTGCTCGGTCATCGGTTTCCTCCTGTGCTGGAGCCCAACTGGAATCCCAGCAGTGAGTACTCTGTCTTCACTGACTTGGCTGACTCGCCACTGATCTTCAGATCTTCATGCACATGATATTTAACTTCATACATTCTGTTAAGGTCCGGAAAGAGAAGAGGATGAATCCAAACAAGAAAAATACTCTCAGGGCTCATCCCGTCTCCTGAAGCGACTGCTGAAGGAAATGGAGAAGGCAGAGCGTGGTGGGTATACTTCAGCCTGTTCACTGTGGGACCTGGGAAGCTGAGGTGTGATATACAGGTGTGGGCAGGCTGTAGCCTGCACAGCAGGAAGGGATGGGTCAGAGCCGTGCTGCAGCCGTGTTCCGTGTATCACCTTGCAGGTGCTGTCAAGCACCAGAGCTGGTCTGCTGCCAGATGGTCTGCATCCAGCCAAGACCCAGAGGCAGCTGCTCCCCCAGCACAACCATTACTTGTCAGAGCTGCTTTGTGCAGTCATTGGCACCCAGATGGCAGCAAGTGGCAAAGTGGCAAGTGCTGTGCTTCTGTTCATCCAAAGCCCTCCGTGCAGCTGAGCAAGTTCAAGGCAGGAGGAGCATCCCGAGCAGGGTTGGCTGCCTTTGCTAATGCTGGAAATGAGGTAGAGATGCTGATTTTGAAGGCTTGGACTGTGTGTTAGATCTTGGATTTCAGCCTGCAGCTACCTGGCTGTGACGGGCTGGTGACAGCACAGTATGTGAGGGCCTTGCACAGGAGCTGATTTCTCAAGAGGTGTGAGGGAGTCAGCATTGTCCAATAGCTGGGAGGGCCCAAATGCCTTTGGGTAACAGAGGGGCTCACAGTGTACTTGGGAGGGGCCCTGGACTTTACCTGAGCTCGGGATTGGAGAAGCTCAGTTTTTGATGAGGGCACGTGACATCCCAATCCTACTGCCCTGCTTTCTTTCTAAAGGAACGGACCAACAAAGTGAGCGGGATGCACTCCAGGAAGGTGGATATCCCACACTGCCGGTCCCGGATGCGCTGCAGGAAGGCGGATATCCCACACTGCCCGTCCCGGACAGAGGAATGCAGGCAGCACCAACCGGCATGCCAGGTAATTTCTGTCCTATGATCATACGGTGTCACGAACCAGAGTCACTGCGTGCCTGCAGGCTCTTGCTGCCAGCTCTTGCACACCAGGTCAGCAGCCAGACCTGAGCGTGTGAGCAAAGAGCACATGTAAAAGAAGCCAGGGGTGGCTCTCTGAAAATGGCTGGCCTTCGTGGGGTGTGGAGAGTTGTTCCAGCAATGTGCCAGGGAAGGTACTTGCAGACCTCTGTGACCCTGCTCAGCTCCCACCGCTCCCAGATCGCAGAGTTTGCCCTTTTGGAACGAAGCCACCTGAGGGTGATGAGCAGGGTCTTGTGTGGTAGGAGCCTGCAGGAGTGTTTCTCCCCTGGGCTGGCTCTGGCTGTGCCCTGTGCTGGCTGAAGCCTGACCTTCAGCCTGGGGGGCGTCCCACAGGGGGAGATCAGGACACGCATGCCGGGAAAAGCGTGAGGGATTCTGCTCTGTAGCTCTCCCCACGGACCAAGCCCAGACCCCAGAGTACAGCCACAGCTCTCGGCCCAGATGAGGACACGGGTAGTGCCTGTGCAGCCTCTCCGTACCCAACGAGAGGTGGAAGCAATCCTTCTTGTCCTCCGGTGCTTCGGCACCAGAGACGGAGGCACCCACTGACAAAATGACCTCTTGGGTCCATGAAGCACACTGAGAGATTATCTGTAGCGCAGCTGAAGGTAACGTGGGACATTGTCTCATTTCTTCCAGGGATGAACACAGGCAAAAGCACAGAGGCTGCTGCTCACACATCTGTGCGGAAGCGCCACATTCCGGTGACGGTCTCAGCGATGCTGCTGCCTGCGCTGGTGCTGGCCGTTGGTGTTGTGATATGGGTGCTCAAAGACTACCTGTGAGTTGGCCTTTCCCCAGAACACCTTATTGCTGCATTTGGCAATGAAGCATTTGTGGTGCCAGGATCCTGGATGGCCAAATCAGCCGCTGGCAGTACACTGCCAGGACTTAGGTTGCAAAGTCTTTCAAGTTTCCCCTTATTTCCTGTCACTGAGTAGTGCTTTCTGAAACTCATTCTCACAGAGCGCGCAAGAGGGAAAAGAGAGCAGCAGAAGCAGCAGATGGAGCTGGGGAAGGCAACGAGACAGACTCTGACCCAGTCAAACAAGAATCTCCGTAATAGCTCCAGTCCGTTCCATTCTGCCATTGAAGAGGCCCGAAGTCTTCAAGGTCATCTGGAAGACCAGGAGCTTGAACTGAAAGCCATGAAAGAGATCCTTGGGAACAGTCCTGAGTGCTGCCTTCTGTCAGAGGATGGCCCTGAATGTGAGAGCAGAGCTTTTGTCCTTCATCCTGCATACTCCAGGACAGGTATCACCAGCAGTTTGAAGATTCTTAGCTTGACACAGCTACATTCCTGTTGAGGGTCCTAATGAGGACCCAGAAAACGAGCTTCCTCTGACTGCCGGACAAAACGTAATGTCTTTGGAGATATGGGTGAGAATGGCTGGTTTCAGGGAGAGCTGACAGATGGCACAAGAGGACTGGTCCCTTCCAATTTGGTTGCGGAGCTTTCAGTTGATGAACTGGATACACTTGGAGATCCTGTCAGAATTCCTGCACTGCTCCATCTGCAAGACTACCATTGCTCCACTCAATGGAACAACTCGATGTTGAGCAGAATGTGGTTGAGCTCCTTCGGGAACTCTCTGAGGCGACTGACAGCGGAACTGCATAGCTTTATTGTATATTAAAAATAACCAAAACACTGTCCCCTCCCTCTCCCTTCCCCTTGCACCCCTCCACCCCTCCCCCCCCCCCCCCCCCCCAAAAAAAAAAAAAAAAGACAAAAAAACCAAAAATAAACCCTAAAAAAACAACAAAAACAACCCACCCCCAATAAAACAAAAAACCAAAACCAATTAAAATCTCAACGCTGTTCTTTTTCTGGGATACACTGAGGTGACGCTTCTTCTAGCTTAGACTTTGCAATGAGTTTGTGTCACGGAGTTCTCTCTAGAGCTCACTCGGTGACAGTGGGAACAAACCCAGGGAGAAAAGGAACAAAGAACCTCCCCTCTCTAACAGCGCGGTGCGGCGCGGCCGAGAGGGGAAGGGAAGGGAGATTGTGAATGGGTCTAGGAGGGAAAAAATGAAAAAAACCCAACAATCTGAGAATGAACAGCAGTTTAACGAACCCAGTGACACTAAACAACAACGATGTTGCAGAACGGCGGGAGAAAAGCAGACGACCACACCTGTCATTGACATGATCAGCGAATCTCGTTTATTCCTTGGCTGCGTGTACATTTATAATACGAATAATTAGCTCATACATATTGCAAAAGTGGAGCTCATCATTGGTTCCCAATTACATACTATCCCCGAGTATCTTAACAGCTTGTTGTTATCATCCTGAAAGCTACTTCCTTGCTGAGTTCCCAGAACCATGGCTAGTTTCTAACCATCACAGGGCATCCTGATGTTCTCACTGTCCTTGCAGGTGTTATGGCTGCTTGATTAACTGCACCGTGTTTACGACCCTTCTCAGCTAACTAGCTGTAAAAAACACTCTCTGCAGGACCCCACAGATTACCTTCAGAATTCAACAGTTAGTTCTGTTTCCAATCTGAGTGCATAACAACTTGAGCAAATGAATTGAATGACGTGGCTTGTTAGTCTGGTAAAAACTCTGCTGTACACTGGAACTTGGTCCATTTGTAAGCAGGACTTCGTCCATCTCTGCAGGACAGCAGAAAACCCTTTGTGCTAATCATGATGCCAAGAAGCAGAATGCGGCAAATGGCAGATGATCCAACTGCTTCAGGTGTTCATTTCCTTAAACCTGCGAATAATTTTGGACTGAGAGCTTGTAAGCAGAACGGAGCTCTTAAAGCTGTCAGAGATTATTTCTGCACTGTTCAATTCTATCTGCCTAACATACACAGGATCTCAGAACTGCGTTGCTTGAACTGGTGGAACTTGTTGAAGTGAACTGGGATGAGCAAGTTTTAGAACTTAGTCAGAGTGCTGTAAAAAATGGATAATCTCATGAGTATTAAGGTACAGGCTTGCTATTTCTGCACTGAATTTGTTTTTATTTTACATGGCTGTGATCTGAAAGTTGCTTGAAACGCAGGCACCTAGGCACTGTTGTGTAACTGAATTTCACACATGATAGGTCCTGAAATATCCTGGAATCTAAAACTCTGACTTGTTTTAAGTCTGCTGCCTGAGTATAATCAGGGTCATAGTGTCTGTGTGCAGTGTTTCTTTCCCTGTAATGCTCCACATCATTTCATTTTGGGAATATTGAAGGAAATGGACTATGTGCCATAACTGTTGTTAGAACAAAGTATGTCTGGTGTGATCTTATGCATAGGTTCTGTAACTGCTCTTCACAGCTCAGGTGTTTGACCTTCCTTTTGGTGAAGTGATGAAATACTGCTGGTTTCTATTTGTGCTTCTAGGCACCTTGAAGCTCTTAGGAATAGAACAATTGTCTCCAGTTCTTTTCAGTGATATCAGTAACAGCTCGAGTGCTGCTGCCCACTAGGTAGACCCAAAGAAGCAGATTACAGTGAAACAATACACGAGCTGGACCTGCACGAGGATCACTTTCAAGACAGTGGCTCTGTTGCTTGAAGCCTATTTGCTTCTTCCTGACGCCACACTATTACCAAATATCAACAACCTTTCATGATTCAACTTGCAAACATTTGACACTAACCCTTGTGTTTCTATGCCTTCCTAGGTGATTCGAGCCCTTGTCAACCCCAAAGATCCAAACCAAGTAGTGATGTGCAGTGTGTTTCCATCAATGGAGAGTTCTTATTAAGCACGAATCGCTGCAATTCGGATGACAGCCTTCCACATGGTATCAGTGATGGACACAAGGGGCTCATCCACGTTCATGCTCTCATATCTCCTGGCTCTGCTGAAGATGCTGACCTGAGCCTGCCAGACACAGCAGTCACCTGCCTGGATTGTGACCCAGCGCCTTTGCAGTGCTGCCCATCCCAGGCACAGCCTGAGTGCCCCAGCAGCAGCACCACCATGCAGGAGCAGGTCAGCATCAGTGAGGTGAAGCTGAGCATCTTAGATGGGGACTTAGAGTCAGGCTGCCAGTCCCAGGCACCAGGCAGCAGCACAAGCTCTGAGCCACTCTCATCATGACAAGAGGAGTCCTATCTTCACCCTTGACCTCTCAAGCCCTCCTGTCTTTTATTGAATAAAGTCACTCTCATGCTCAATCATCGCCTTGACTGCATTCCGAGTCTTCATTCACAGGGATTGCGATGAATGCAACAAACAGCAAGGCAGCTCAGCTTGCAATGCTATGGCTGTGGGGTTCGTGCAGGCAGAGCTCTGGGTTCCCATTTTGCCTGGCTTTAGGATGTCTGCAGCAAGATCTCTACCATTTTGTATGGGAGCAAATAATCTCTAGCATCCAGGTTGCTGCTCATGATAATACCAGTCCTTCTGGCTGTTGCTTTGTGATACCTTTCAAAGCCTTTTGATACTCTTTGATGCCTTGGCTGCTCCCTAACACCTCTGTCCTCCTGCCATGTTGACTCACGTCTCCCACTTTTAAGCTGGCTTTGCAGATCGTCTCCAGCCCTGTCATCATCATGCTGCAGCAGGAGGTGCTCACCTGGCCCAATGTCTGGCAGTCCTGCTTGTTCTGCAGATGAGCAGCTGCCTCCTCATCTCTTCAGCTACAGTAGTTTTTCTCAGGGAAGTTAGATGCAGTCATGCTCCTCTGGATTTGGTGTGTTAAATCCATGCTGCATGGCAGCAGTCAGTGCAATACAAAGGTGTTCTGTGTGCCACAGCATTTCTCCAGGGGCTGCCAAAGGTAGAAGCACAACACAGCACCATCCTTCTGACAGTAATGTCTGTGAGTGTTAGACATGTGAGCACTGCATCATCCCCAGCGTGTCAGTGCTTTTCCACACCAACCTGACTCTCACACTCTGCACTGAATGTAACTCTGCTCTTGTGGAGACAAATGCTTTCTGTCACATCCTCCATCCCTGCAACCATTTGCCGGTAGGCAGCTCTTGCAGAAGAATCAAGCAGCAGAACCTTTTGCTCACCCTACAGCATGCAAATGCTATGAAAGCAGAAATAACCTGGCATGCTCTGGGTCTGCAAGGCTGCACAGATGGGAGAGGTAGATTGTGTTTTTGCAGTGGACGTTTCCAGTATTTTCAGTACATAGGGTAGGCCCTAACTGAATGTATAACCCTCTTGTAAAACAGCTGTATAAGTAGTTTTTCCACCAAGAAAGTTGCTGAACAGAGTTAAGTTCAGACTGGGGGCATTCTGACATGGGGAGAATTGAGACAAGCACAAGATAAATACGCAGGGTGGGTAGAGCCCAGCACAGGACAGAATGAATGTACTGACTTTTGGAAACATTGCCCTTCTCTCTCCGCAGAAAAGTACAAGGCAGACCTAAAAACAAGAGTTTGGTAATTGACCTTATATGGAAATGAATCCTAGCAACAGTCTCGAGGAGTCTGTGAGCCTGTGATGCTCAACCAATGAGAGCCATGAGAGCATCACCTGCATTGGGTTTAGGGCACAGAACAGAATTGATTTCACTGACTGGTGTGCAATTTCTCCCTTGCCAACAGGGGATGTGCGTGCAGTATTGCAATAATGAATAAGCACTGCTGCTATCGCTGCCATCTTTGCCTAACTAGAAATCTTTGACTTTGAGAGTTTCTCACACAAGGGGAGAGGGTAAGAAAGTAAAGAGGCACAGAAAACTAAGGAAAACTGCTCTTCATATCTATAAAAATTGATACAATTGATGCTGTCGTGCATTTATTTATTTATTTTTAATTTTTTGCTAATATCAGTTAGATTGTTTTAAAATATCCACACACCAAAATCTGACTACCAAGCAAATGTAATGAAAATGAAATGAAGGTGAGTTAGCGGAAAGCACAAGGCCATATTATATTAGGCTCCAGCAAATTTACAGGCAGTCACTGCCCGAAGAGGTAGATCTGAGTTGCACATTATATGATTCCCACAAAGATTAATGAAATCTGAAGCTTTCAATATATTTTTTTTATTCTTTTTTCATTTCATTTTTTAAACACCTGACCCAGACCCCAACCCTCACAGGAGCTGTAAAGATAACAGCATTAACCCGCAATGTAACTCTAATCCTAACCCTTACCCTGATTCTAAAATCGTCCCTAACTCCAAATGTAACAACAAAAATGATGCTAGAAGTTTGTAGCAAAAGGAACCTTAACCCTGATCATAATCCAAAAAACAATCATTAAGGTAACAATAATCTTTACCTTAAAAGTAATATTAATCAGAGCCCAGATGATGCCTGCATCCAATCAGAAGCATGCCTTGTATTATTTAAGAGTTGTATTTTTTCCAATGAACTCTCTCTATTATCACGTTTATAAAGTAACAGAGTCTGTTCTTTTTCTCCTGACACTGTGCCTTACTCCTGACATCCCCTGGAAATGACCCAGATAGGGCACCATCAAAGTAATGCTAATAGTAATGTCAATCCTAAGGGTATCTCTAGCCTCAGTGTTAATGGGACGCTAACAACAATCCCAACAGCCTTAAACATTCTGGTGGTGTGAAAGAGGTGCTGCCTTGCACATGCTGGGCAGTCCCATTGCCTGTTAAATGCAGGCGGCAGCGTAGAAACATGATGCCCGTGGTCAGAATGCCCTGTGGCAGATCCTGGCACCGGAGAACGGACCGGAGAACCATGAGAGAACTGACAACAAATCACTCGACATCAGAACCGACCCAGTGGTTATTTACAAGCCTTGGGTGACCCAGACAGGATCTCAGAGTGGTGAATGTAGGTACAGAAGTTGTTACTAATCTGTTTTCTTCTAAAAGCTGCTCAGCTGCTTTGCATTTCAGACCATCCCTGGCTTCACTGTGTGCATCTGTCCAATTGATACCAGGTGTTTTTTCATCTCGGAAGTTGAAGGGGGGCGGGGGAGAGGGGAAATGGACATCAATTCAATTACTCATTTATTTATTGACAGACATTCACATTTGCTACGTTTGGAGAAGGTTTTATTTGTTTGCTGTGGTTTGATTTTTTCTTTTTTTCTTTTATTTTTTTCCCCCTTCCCTCCTCTTCCATCTTTGTGTTCTTCCCGTATAATCAAAAGAGAACGGATCCCCAGGGTCTGTCCCGCAGACGTTCTTTCCGTGGTCTCTGCTGCCACCTTCTGGCCAATACACGGAACTGCCACTGTTGGGCGTTTGGTGCCGCAGGAAGCACAACGCAGATCTGAGTTCTGACCGGTCTACGCAGCAAATCCGCCAATCTTTATTGTGATAAGCCGTCCACATGGCATTGCGCATGCACTCGAACACGCAACAGGCATAGATTTCTCCTAACTCCTTGAGGAGCAGGGAAGCAGAACAACTGAGAGCACCACTGCTTGTGATTGGGCCACCCCCATCATAGAGATGTGTGTTAGATCTTTTACCCACCCCTGGACTGGCCTTGTTGTTTAACGATAACCTCTGAAATCTGAGTTACTGGTTCTACCACCTGTAGTGTAGAATAGGTAGCCAATAAATGCTTTTCAACTGTGATGTATCTTTATTCTGCTCCATGCCAAACCTGTGGCCAAAACCTCATAGGGGTTCACAAAGAACTCTGGCTCTGCCAGAGCCCCCATCCAGACCCTTCTTGAGTTACATTCACATCTAGTTTGGCTGAAAAGGTTGGACTATAAATACTCAGTGTTTGGGCCTGTTTAACAGATATTTTTTCCTGATTATGCTGTCCATCGATCTTTTTAAACTGAACTCCTGCTCTAATCTGGTCTTTAAACATTTGTTGTCTCAAGACCCTAATGGGTCCAGACTGGATTACCTTAGGGGCTGGACGCCTATGTCATGGCAGCAGATGGTTCTCTGACCTTTTCACCACCATTCAGAGCCTGCATCTGGCCATAGGCACTCTTGTCTCCCCATCAATTGGGCAGCCTGTTGTATTACAGCACCTGAGGGCCACTGGGGGGTTCAGTATGGATAACATAGACCCATCCTGATGTAAAGGTGATGGCTGTAGGATGAGATCCCTCATTCCTGATGAAAAATTTATTGACTGGGCTCTCAAAATCATCTTCATAGATTGCCTCTTTCATGCCTAATTCTCTAATATAATTTTGTTAGTCCTCCATAGAGGACCACAGGCTGATATTTAATGCTATGTCATTCTTATTTGGCCATGTTATATGACACACAGCCATAAATCATTCACTGATCAAATGGCTATCCTCATTATGTTGGACAGAGCATACAGTCTTTGCCTGAGTGCAGGGTGAGTAGTAATGGATGTCAGTTTTGAAATTTCCAGTCCGTTCACCACAGCGCTTTCTGCCTCCATGTCCCATAACCAGAGCAGCTATGCTGGCATACTCTCTTGGTTTCTGTCTAAACCACTGTACTATATCCATCAGTTCAGCTGCTGTATTATGGGCAGCAGGGTTTGGGGGATTGGATACTGGTCAGGGCACTCCCACCAGCCTATCCTGCATTTTTTTTATTTTTTTTTTTCATTTTTGGGTTACAATCAGTCAGATCTCAAATAGATCTAGTCCAAATGGAACCTCAAAATCTGACCTTTTAGTGCCTTCATTTACAGAGTCCATTTTATACAGATTCCCTTGTACAGGGTCCCCATGGTCTTCCAGAGAGATGTTCCTGATCTTCCATAGGAGAATGATTGAATTAGATTTTTTCCCCATCAAAACTGCCACCTGTCTTTCCAGTTTTTCAACACTATCATTCAATAGCTGATTTGCATGAGCCTGAGCCTCTTCAGTTATGTTCAGACAGTTCAAGGCCATCAGCAGTGGCCATGCCACCATGAACGCAGCTAACTCTCATTCTCAAGTTGTAAGTATGTCTTTGCTAAGACCATGGAAATACTCAGTCAGGTGGGCCAGGGACTCATGGACCCTCCCTCCGTCCCACACAGGGCCCCATGTTTCAGTGACAGAAGCAATGCTGCATTTTGAGGATCCTAGGAATCCCAGGACATGCCCTGACAAAAGGTCATTCAAAGGGGTAGTCTTTCCCCATCCAAACCACCCCATGATATTCACAGAATCACAGAATTGTAGGGGTTGGAAGGGACCTCCAGAGACCACTGAGTCCAGCCCCCTGCCAAAGCAGGTTCCCTACACCACGTCGCACAGCTCGGCTTCCAGGCAGGTCTTGAATATCTCCAGAGAAGGAGATTCCACAACCACCCTGGGCAGCCTGTTCCAGTGCTCTGTCACTCTCACCGTAAAGAAGTTATTGCACACATTAGTGCAGAACTTCCTATGGTCCAGTTTCTGTCTGTTTCCCCTTGTCCCGTCTCCACACACTGCTGAAAAGAGTCTGGCCTCAACACTTTGCCCCCCACACCTCAAATATTTATAGACCTGGATCCTGTCCCCTCTCAGCCTTCTTTTCTCAAGGCTAAACAGACCCAGTTCCCTCAGTCTCTCCTCATTGGGGAGATGCTCCAGGCCCTTCACCATCTTAGTGGCCCTCTGCTGGACTCTTTCTAAGAGATCCCTGCCTTTTTTTTACTGGGGAGCCCAGAACTGGACACAATATTCCAGATGAGGCCTCACCAGGGCAGAGTAGAGGGGGAGGATCACCTCCTTCGACCTGCTGGACACGCTCTTTTTAATACACCCCAGGATGCCATTGGCTTTTTTGGCTACAAGGGCACACTGCTGGCTCATGGTCAATCTGTCGTCCACCAGGACGCCCAGGTCCCTCTCAGCAGAGCTCCTCTCCAGCAGCTCTTCCCCCAGCCTGTACTGCTTCATGCAATTATTTCTCCCTAGGTGCAAGACTCTACACTTGCTTTTGTTAAACCTCATCCGGTTTCTTACTGCCCAGCTCTCCAGCCTGTCCAGGTCTCGCTGAATGGCAGCACAGCCTTCAGGTGTGTCAGCCAATCCTCCCAACTTCGTGTCATCAGCAAACTTGCTGGGGGTGGTCATTGATGAAGATGTTGAACAAGACCGGACCCAGCACAGACCCCTGGGGGACGCCGCTAGTTACAGCCCTGCAGCCAGACACTGCACCGCCAACAACAACCCTCTGCACTCTGCCAGTCAGCCAATTCTCGACCCACTTCACTGTCCACTCACCTATCCCATACTTCCTCAACTTTGGTATAAGTATGTCATGGGAGACTGCATCAGTTATAGAGTTTATAGAGTTCAATTCCTGTAGTCAATTTGGCGGCCCAGGTGGGACCAGCTCTGTTCGCTGCAGGACCAGCTGAGAGGGAGACACTTTTGGCGCACCCTGAGATTTCTCTGAAGGACTCCCTTCCTCACCTGATCACTGCAGGGACAGACAAGGACCACCCATAGGTGGACCAGGTATGTGTATGGTAAGTGGAGCCCATATGTCTTGAGGAGACATCCTACACAGTTTACAGCCATACGTGCTGCTCCCAGGGAGGTGAGCTCATGGCTTTGGTTGCCAGCTGGGGTAGGAAGACTCCTTGGGTGAGTTCCTATGAAAGGGAACTGTATGTCATATGAATGGAAACAAGAACAAGTACTCTCTCCCAGGTGGTTGACAATAGGAGGGACCTAGGTTGGTCTCTCCTACGGGTATGGGATATAGTGGATAGCCTGTCAAATGGTAGCCTGGGTTCTCCGAGATGTAATCATGGGGCTTATAGGTTGTATGTTCAATATTATCATCTGCTTTAAGTGTTTGGTACCGTGTGTCAAGCCGACTCTGGGAAAAACATTAACGTATGCAACTGGTCGACCAGAGTATGAGTGTTATTAAGATTCCAGCTAGAAAACGTTGTCAGCATTGTGTAGTATGAATAAACCATGGTTTTTGATCTAAATGTCAGAGTGACTGTGGTGTGAGTGAGACACAGAACAGCTGCAGGGTGAGTGCCGAGTCCCGATCCATGTTTCCTTCCTCCTGTGAGGGAAATGGCCAGACACGGACAAAGTGAAAGACTGTGTTGTGTGTCCACTCATAAGTACTTTCTGCTTGTATGTAAGAAGACAGGAGTTTGTACTCTGTAGATTAGTAAGATTGTCCTGAGGAGAGGTGTACATTCCACCCGACCAATGAGTGTCAACCCATTTATGTAATACTATGTACTGCTTGAGAGGAAGTGTGTGAGGGAGGTGGTTCAATCAGTGCTGGTTCTGTGGCACAGTGTTTATAACTGAAGAATACAGACTGTATTAAGGGAGTTTATGTGAACTGAAGAACTGTACGTTTTGACAAACTGTTTTGATGGTATAAGAAAGTGTAATTGTTAATTACATATGAAAGTGTACTTGAGGGAATGTGGAAGTGTATCTGAGCATAGAAACAGAGGAAGCATTTACAGAGGAAAAAGGATTAAAGTGAGTTTACCTGCATTGACATGAGAGCAACACCCTGCCAGACCGCTGCCCTGTGAGCTGAGCAGAGCAGAGCAGAGACACAGTCCCCATGTATCAGGTAGTGTTATTCTGCTTACCAAATGAATGAGTTCACTACAGAAGAGGCAAATCTTCCCCTCTGCTCCATCTGTGGCATACTCTGGAGTTCAAGGCATTGCAAAGCTATGGCACATCTACTTTCTTTCAATGATGAAAACTTAGTGTGCTCTGGGCTCTCATTTCAATTGCATCTAAAGAAGTCTAGGGTCATGCCAGCTGACAGAAAGCTGGCAAATGTTGTCTCGTTGTAAGGAAGAGCAAGAAAGATGACATGGGCAATTATGGACCTGTCAGTCCAGAGCCTGGTAAAATTATGGAGAAAATGATGGTGGGAGTTATGGAAAAACAGCTGAAGGACAATTCTGTCATTGGTCACAGCCAACACAAGTTTGTGAGGCAAAGGTCCTGTTTAATTTAAGCTCATTTTGTGTCACAGTTATCCGTTTAGTTGACCAAGGGAAGCCAGTTGATGTAATCCTTGAGGATTTCAGTGGAGATTTTGATACTGTTTCTCACAACAACCTTCTGGACAGAATGTTCTGCATATGGCTAGACAGAAACACAATGTGGTGGGTGAGCAGTTGGCCAGTAGGTCAGTCCCAAAGGATTATAGTCAGTGGGTTCCATCAGGCTGGTAGATGGTCACTGTCGGGGTCCCCAGGGTTCCATTTGGGGGCCACTTTCCTTTCATGTTTATGCAGATGACTTGAATGCAGGACTAGAAGACGTTCTGAGCAAGTTTGCTGATGAGACCAGATGAGGAGGTGCTGTTGCCTCCACTGAGGGTGGAGAGGACTTGCAGAGAGATGTGGACAAGTCAGAGAAGTGGGTACCAGTTGGTACTAAGCACCAAGTGCATAAAGTATAACAAGAACAAGTGCCTGATTGTGCACCTGGGTAGGGGCAATGCTGGACATACACACTGACTGGATATGGGACACTGGAGAGGATTCTGACTGGAAAGGGTTGGGGTGCTGGTCAGCATCACACTGAATGTGAGTCAGCAGTGTGCCAAGGCAGCCAGGAAAGCCAACGGTCCCCTGGAGTGCATGAAGCAACTTATTGCCAGCTGGGTTAGGGAAAGGATCATCCCTCTGCTCTGCATTGCTACTGCCTCACTATGTTCTGGGCACCACAGAACATAAAGGACTTCAAACTCTGGGAGAATGTGCAAAGGAGGGCACTGGAACTGAGAGATCTGAAGTTCAGAGTTTCACAGGGATTGGCTGCTTGTTCAGTCTGGGCCCTTCTCACATCCCTGCTCACATCCTGCAATGAAACATAGGTCTCATATGGGACATGAACCTCACAGCGTCCTTGCACCACATGTAGAGCCTGGGATCTTCTGTCCCCATGTCTTTCATTTAACATCATACAAAATTCCAACCCATTGCCCCAGGAAATGCCTGGAGCCAACATGAGATACAGGATCTCTCTACCACTGGTCTTGCAATCAGGGCTTGACCTGTCTGCTTTGTAAGGCAAAGGAGAGGTTTCTTAGCATGCCAGTGCCTTTGCCTGCCTTTAGTCATGGCTTCCAGTTATCTTCTCTAACAAGTCCCTTGGGAAGCTTACTTGTTAATGTTCCTCACTGGGCCCATTAGTACTCCAAGAAACTTCACTGTTACTTCTGACTTTGTCTTGTTGAGCACTTTGTGCAAACTTCTCTCTGCACTGGAGGCTGATGAACTCAGCATCAAATGTGCCCTGGGACCATTATAACCTAAAGAATCTCCTGTGCCTTATGCCATCTTGTTATCTTCTTCAGGTTATCAGAACTTCTTCAGCAAAAAGGAGGGATATCTGGAGAGAGCTTAAAGAATCCAGTATAAATTTATTGTCTATTTATTTATAGTTGGGTTTAAAGAAGACATTAAAGCAGCACTGTGCAACTGATACCAATCCAGGATGTCCCAATGAGTTCTGTACTGTTACTGTGTTGACAAAGGTCCTTCTCAACCTCCCCACCCAATTTCTGCTCACAATGGACCTAAGGGACTTGCATCACTTTTCCTCACATCACTCTTCTCCTCTGCATTCATCCGCTCAGTGTTAAAACTGCTTTGCACCAACTCCCACTGGCTTTCCTCAGAGAACCAGCTACACATGGAAAAGGAAAGATTTCTGTTTTTCATCTGGCCAGCAAATGGAAAGAAAGGTGATGCAATTGAATGAACAGTAAACACAGTGATCAACTGCATGCCATGTTCAAGCTGCATCTATTGAAGTTTGTCTTTCATATGGAATACTTTTAAAAGAAATGATTTATACTGAGGTAGGATAGGATAGATTGAATCACAGTGAAGTAGTTGACAACAGAGGCCATCAGACTCTGGTAGATAGAGCAAATTCCAGTAATCTCCCTGGGATAGATCAGCCAGGTAGTTGAGAGGTATCAACTTAAAACTGATCAGGACTTCTGAGTATTTCACACATTGAGACGGGTTAACACATTCTCACTGATTCTCAGAATTTGGGGAGATGGAACAAATTCCAATAATCCCCCTGAAAGTCAGAAATCAGACAGATAATTGGAAGGTATCTGACTGAACAAAGAGCAAGGGATGGAGAAATCTGGAGGGCAGTGGGAGTAGTGTGTGCCCAAATGGCCTGCTGAAAACATGCCCTTAACCATGGCCATTTATTTAGGAGAGCTGAAAACACTTGGAGGATGAGACACATCAAATAGGCAGCAGGGAAGAGTAGTGCTGGGCACCGGGCTATAGTCACAGGGCATTGGCACTGGCACCGCTGTCTGTGTCTCTGAACCTGAAGGCATTTGTGTCCAGTGAACACAGTTCTGGAAAACATCGTGGTTTCAGCAAAAGAAAAAAAAGAAAGAAAGAAAAAAAAAGACATCAAATCACCTCAAAGATTCATATTTACAACTTAAAATGGAACAAGACTCATGAGAATTTTTCATGTTGAGAAGGGTTAACACATTTTCATTGATTTCCATCTTTGTTTTCAATTATTTGTTTCAGTTTTATTGACATTTATGATCAACTATTAAGCTTACAGCCTCAAAATAAATAAATAAATAAAGAGAGATACATTTGCATCTTGCACATGGCCTGTTGTCCCTTTGACCTTCACAGTTCCCACAAGTCCTTCCATGCCGGAGAGTATGAGATCCAGCAGAGCACCTCTCCTCTTTGGTTCCTCCATGGCTTGGTCAAGAAGCTGCCATCTGTGCTCTCCAGGGATCTGCTGGATGCCACATGCCCTGCTGTGCTGTCCCTGCCGCAGATAATGGAGTGACAAAGGCCACCAAATGGGACAAGGGACAGACAACATCAGATTCCCATCTGTCTGCAGAGGGCACCTTCCATTTACTCCCCCTGATAAGGAAGACAGGAAAAGACACTGATGGTCTCCTCTGTTTGCCATTTCCATTAGCTCTGACCTGTCTGCTCTTCCATCCCCAGGCAGAGCTCAGTGCACTCTCACAGAGGGCATTCACCCTTCTTTATCTCCTCGCCCATCCATCCTAAAGACTCGGTATCCCCCTTGTGCTACAGTGCAGTTGTGGAAGCCATTAAACTGTGTCCCCATGGTCCAAACAGGAGCTCAGGCCTGCAGCTCTATTAAGATTTCTAGCTTCTTGTGTGTTGGTGTTTGCATTAGTGCAAAAGCACAGAAGTAAACATCCTAATTGGAAAGCATCACTGGACATAGCCTGACTGGATAGCTAATCTATGTTATCAGTGTGCAGAAGGTGGCACACAAAAATTAGACTGATCGTGGGCCTTGGAGTTGACACAGCAACATGGTCACACCATGGGCATGGCTTTCCTGAAGGCCCTGTGCTGCTCTTGCAGCTGCATGTGAATTCACCAGACAACCGGTGCTATCCCCTCTGTGGCCCTCGGCTGATGCCCAGGAAGGAGGTGTCTATCTCAGGGATTTCCCACACGGTTTACAAGCACTGGCACACATCAGGAGCAGCCCAGGCACCTTGGGCATCACCCAGTGTCTGTGTGTGAGCAGCTGCCTCCCAGCTGAAGGACCAAGGACTCAGAGCAGGAGCTCACATGCAGGCAACTCCTTGTGCACTTCTGAACTGAACCAGAGGAATCCCAATGATACTGTGTGTCCATGGGGAGCTGAATCCCATTTCAGCTCCAGGATTTCTGTCAATGGATGAGACTCCTGCACTGCCTCAGCTGGATCACTGTCCTGCACAGGGAAAGTCCAAACCTCGCCTTCCTTGTCTGGGTGCCCTTTGTGCTTCATCAAACAAACTCTGGTAGCACTCCCCATATGTCTCCAATCAGTCACTGACCACTGGACATGTGGTGGTTAATTGAGCGAATTTCAAAGCACAGTCATGATGCTGTTGTCTTTCAGGAGCTGTTGGCAATGAGGACACAGGGACATGTCAGGGGAGACAAGTTGGAAAGATAAAAATGACATAATCTGCTGCTTGCCTGTCAAGGCTCCTGGGACACAGGGAGCTCATAAAAGTGTGCAGGGCTGCAGAGAGACAGCTGTGCCCAGGAGCAGCTCTTGTGCACAGCACAGCCTGCAGGTGACAGAAGGAGAGGAGAGAAACTGGAGAGAGCTTGCAGGATGTGTATGGTGTGAGCAGGCTGCATGCTCTCTGCAGGAGCATTGCTCACAGACCATGACAGGGTAAGTCTCACTGCAGACCATGAGCTGCTTTTCATAGAGGGTCAACTTAATTTGGGATATCCCATAGCAGATCTGGATGCAGGCAGTGCATGTTTCTTTACTGTGGAAAAAGCCTTCTGCTCCAGCTGAGGGCTTCCATACTGCAGTATGAAATCACAGCCCTGAGTGCTGCGTGTCCCAGCACGGCAGCAGGCTGTGCAGCCGGGGCTGCAGGCGGGTGCCCAGGGCTGTCCTGCAGAGCAGGGTCCCTGCTGTGCCCCAGGGGCTGTGTGCCGGGTATGGGACTCTGCCGCCTGCCAGGCTCAGCACTCAGCCTGCCCGGGGAGCTGCCCAGGGCGCTGCGGGGAGACGGGTGGGGGGAAGGAGCCCCCCGGCAGGGCTTGTGCTGCTACAGCTGCTGCCTGGGGCAGGGGATCACAGCTCCACTGCACAACTGAATGTTTCTGAGGGCACTTTGCAAGTGGAGAGCCAAGGCAGGGGGTTTCCATTTCCTGTTCTGAGGCAAAGAGCTTTGGAGTCTAAAATCTAAAAGGGGCAATAAGAGTTCTGAGAATTTTTCATCAATCAATTGCTTGTTTTGTGAACACTCACACATGATGTGCTTTCAGTCTCCCCTTTCTCGAAGGATGGAATTATCATCATTTTCTGTAGGCATGAATAATTCACTTATCCTACAAACAGGCAGCATTTTCTAACTGAAACTGAATGCCACAGAAGCTGGGGTAAAGGGCTCTAAGAGCACTTGGGGTAAAGATATGAGACATGAAACAGATGAAAATATCCAGGAAGAAGGCATAAGAAAATAAAAGGAAGGTTAGAGCTCCATATGCTGCTTCTGCTTAAGGAATGTTGAAATACATGAAATTAAATGCAAGTAATGGTGCTAAATGTACACTGTTGTAAGAGAATAAAAACATTTCATAGTATAGCAGGAGGAGTGTGTCTGAGAATGGTCTGGACTTGTCATTATCTTCTGCACTCTGAGCAGGACTCCAAGCCCAACAACAGCAGATGCCCAACAGCAGCTCCATCAGCGAGTTCCTCCTGCTGCCGTTGGCAGACACGCGGCAGCTGCAGCTCCTGCACTTCTGGCTCTTCCTGGGCATCTACCTGGCTGCCCTCCTGGGCAACGGCCTCATCAGCACAGCCGTAGCCTGCGACCGCCGCCTGCACACCCCCATGTACTTCTTCCTCCTCAACCTGGCCCTCCTCGACCTGGGCTGCATCTCTACCACTCTCCCCAAAGCCATGGCCAACGCCCTCTGGGACACCAGAGCCATCTCCTATACAGGATGTGCTGCACAGATCTTTTTCTTTTCCTTCTTCCTCTCAGCAGAGTATTCCCTTCTCACCATCATGTCCTATGACCGCTACGTTGCCATCTGCAAGCCCCTGCACTACAGGACCTTGATGGACAGCAGAGCTTGTGCCACCATGGCAGCAGCTGCCTGGGGCACTGGGGTTCTTCATTCCCTGCTGCACACTGCCAGTACGTTTTCACTGCCTCTCTGCCAAGGCAATGTTGTCAACCAGTTTTTCTGTGAAATCCCACAGATCCTCACGCTCTCCTGCTCTGGCTCCTACCTCATGGAATTTGTATTTCTCTTTTTTGGTGTGAGTTTAGGCTTTGGTTGCTTTGTTTTCATAGTTGTGTCCTATGTGCAGATCTTTGTGGCTGTGCTGAGGATGCCCTCTGAGCAGGGACGGCACAAAGCCTTCTCCATGTGCCTCCCTCACCTGGCTGTGGTCTCCCTCTTTCTCAGCACTGGTGCTTTTGCCTACCTGAAGCCCCCGTCCATTTCCTCCCCACTCCTGGATCTGACAGTGGCACTTCTGTATGCAGTGGTTCCTCCAACACTAAACCCTATTATCTACAGCATGAGGAACAGGGAGATCAAGCACGCTCTCAGGAAAGTGTTGCAATAAGCACTATTCCAGCTACAATAAAATGCACAACTTCCTCAATAGGATTCCCAGTGATGGTTCTTTATGTTTTATGCATCTTTGTCTGTTTGATTATGTGAGATATAGGAATGTGCAAAAAAAAATTTTATTGAACTTATAAATAAAAATGTATTTAAATTCTTTCCTACCTAATTTCCATTTTCTCACTCCAAGAGCTCATGTAAACATGGAACCAGATTCCCTGAATATGTTATAAGATACCTAAAAAGCTTTCAAAATAGACTTACTTAGCTTTTCTTTCTTCCTACTTTGCCTGTATTTGGGGAGGTACAGCGACAGACAGCAGCACAAAGTGCTCTTTTCATTCATGTGCTCTTACCAGTGCTGCAGTGCTCTTGAGTCCTCTCATTTGTGCAGTCCTGAAGGTCTTGTGTGTCTCACGACAGTCCTGTTGCCTCTACAGCAGCAATCCAGGGCTGCAGTCAGTAGCCGGCAATATGAACAGGTCTGTCAGAGCTGGTCTCCTTGCTGGCACTGCCATAACAAGAGGGCCCCTTTAGAGCAGAACCAGAGAACTGGAGGGAGACCTCTTCCAAAGCTGGTGCAAGGAATATACCTCAGGAACTGCTCCCTGAGAAAACCTTGAGATCTTCAGGTGCTCTTCACTGTGTGACCAGATCAGATTGAATAGTCCCAAGGAGATCCGTAAGCATCTCAAGGCAGTGCTGTGGTTTAAGGTTTATGGGTTGAGACAAAGAGAAAAAGAAAAGGATAATAATTATGACAAATGTATTTATACATATATAATATATTTAGTGTATTTTCACACATATACAACATATGCAGTTGCAAACATATATGAACTAATCCCTATGCGCATCTGTTTGCAAGGCCAGGACTATGTGTATGTTTGGTGGCCCTGCTAGGCAGGGGGGTTGGAACTACATGATCCTTGAGGTCCCTTCCAACCCGGGTAATTCTGTGATTCTGTGATTCTGTGACTAGTTGCAGGGGTTTTAACAGCCACAGGGTTCACTGTAGGAGCTGAAGTGGCTGTTGGGCTGTTGCAGGAGTTGAAGTGACCTCAGAGTTCATTGCCAGAGCTGGAACCACCACAGGACCTGTGACTATGTTGGAGCAGCCACTGGGCTCATTGGAGGGGTTGGAGTCACCGCAGGGCTGTACTTCCTCCCTTGGGAGGAATTTGTACCATTTTCTTATTACCATACTTGGAACAGCTACAGGACCCGTAGCAGGAGTAACTGCAGAGCTCATTATGAGGGGTGGAGTGACAGAGGGATCTGTCCCAGAGCTTGGAGCAACTGCAGGACGTGTAGCAAAACCTTGGAGCTGCTGCATGGTCTGTGCCAGAAGTTGCAGAGGCTGCAGCACTGTCAGCAGATCCAGCTCTCTGGATCTGGCACACTGCAGTCATTTGTGCCTCTTGGGGGTTACCAGTGCCACAGCAGACCTGCCCCCAATATTCTACCAGTTTCTCAGGATCCTGCAGTTGCTCGGAGATGAAGTTCCAAAGCCCTGGGGGTGCCCACCACTCCAGGCAGCTGCCCAGACCATCCCACACCCTCTGCCATGCAGAGCCTTCTCACCTTGGGGCAGATCTCTCACTGATATTCCTGAATAATTGTTTAACCTCAATCATAGATTCATAGAATCACCAAGGTTGGAAAAGGCCTAAAATTTCATCCAGTCCAACCGTTCACCTATTACCTATAGCTCCCACTAAACCATGTCCCTCAACACAATATCCAGTACACCCCCGGACTCACAGAGGCGACAATGTAAATTGTGTAATTCCTAATGATATGGACAATATTACTTCTAAAACCCAAAGATGACCGCAGAGCTGAATGTGCACAAAACTTCACTTTGTCAGCTGCCAATTTTATCGTGGTACAAACTGAGGTCAAACAGCATAGCAAAATAAATACCCTAATCAAGCATCCAAGCACCAAGTAAGGAGCTGTGCAGTGAAGCTTCATGAGAAGACTCAACAAGCTCCACACATAGGGAGCACATCCACACATATCAGCACCATGGCCTGCACTTCTCCAGCTCCCACAAAGCCCTGTCCGCTCTGGACAGATGTGCTGCTATCTCAACCCTTGGAGTCTCACATCAGGCACCAAAATGACAGTGGTTGTTGAACCCAACATGTGGCTCAGCAGCACACAGTGCTTTGTGCACTGCCCAATTCCCAGTGGGATGGGGATGAGAACTGGGAAAAAGAGTACAACTTCTGGGATGTAACAAAGCAGTTTACTAAGAGAGATAAAAGGAGAGGAGTAATAGTTATCACTATATATCCGTTGATATGGAATTGTATGTAACAACTGATGCACAAGCACTTGCTCAGCACCACCAGACTGATGCTCAGCTGGGCCCTGGGCAGTGAAGAGACTGAGATGAACTCCCACCCCTTTCAATACAATTTCTGCTTGCTGTCAGCTGATAGAGAACGTCCCTTTGGCCACTATCAGTCAGCTGTCCTCACTCTGTTCCCTCCCAGCTCCATGTGCCCTCCACTGACCATGGCCTTGGCTCTGTACAACACTGCTTAGCAGCAGCTGTAAACATCAGAGTGTTATCAATGGTTTTCTCCTAGAACCAAAACACTGCACCACAGCAGACAGTCTGAAGAAAACAATTCCATCCCAGCTGTAACTCAGATTCCTGCCTGTCCCCTCTTCTTGTTCTTACTGATCAGGAAGCAAGGAACAGAATCTGCCGCTCTCCTCTCTGAGCCCTTTCCATCAGTTCTCAGCTGGCTCCTCTGCCATCCCCAGGCAGAGCTCAGTGCATTCTCATGGATGGCAGCAGCCTTTTCTCTTCTTCCTTGCCCATCCGTCATGCAGAATCTGTACCCCATTTGCTACAGTACAGAGCTGAGAATCAACCCACCATGTCTCTGTGAACCAAACAAGACCCTAGGCCTGCAAAGACACAGAGATTTGGAGTTAGCTGAGTGAATGTTTGTGGTCCTCTCATTAGTGTAAAGACTCTTCAGAAAGCTTCCCCTTCCAGTAGCATGTTTTGATTTTGCCTGGCTGGGCCTTGCATCTACACCGTGCTACTGGTGTTCAGAAGATGGCACACAGGTACCAGACCCATTGTGGGGCTCACAGTTGTCCAGTGAACATTGTCACTACCCAAGGCATGTCTTTCCTAAAGGTCCTCAGTGGCATTTGCCAGCTGGCTGGAGGTGTGTTGGAGACCCCAGGGAACTGCCATTCTGTTGTAATACAAGAAGAATTTTACAGAGCAGCTGCCATGGATCAAGATAAGCACTTTACAGAGCTGCAGCTGCGGAGCAGGATAAACAGCATGAGAACCAAGGACACCTCTAGCAAAAGAGTGAAAGGCTCGTGGCTTTGAAGCGGGGTTTTAGGTTTCTTATTGCAGAAGCTTTCTTCCAATTAGTACGTGTGATTTTTGTACACCATTGTTTGTTTGCTATAAAAGTACAGCTTTTCAGGCAATAGATGGACACAGCTATATTTAACTATATTGGTGTGTGGTTGTTTGTCCTAGAACACTGACCTTTTGCCTTCAGGTTTGCCAAGACGTGGGGGCCCGCAATGTCATGGGATTTAACTCTTGAACACCTGTGGGATCCCGAGAAACTAAGCCAGTATTTGAGTCAGGGATGGTGCAGCCTAGATAGATCTAAGGGGGTATGACTTATTTGGGGCTTGAATTGTGCTTACCGTGCTCTATATAACACTGTTCCGAAAAGAGAGAGTTTCCAAGCTGAGGTTCAAGCCAAAAAGGGAAATCCCCAAGTCGATTTTGATCAGTCACAGGAGGCACCAGTAACAATATCAGTTGCCCTTGTGGAAGGCAAGAAATGGAAATGGATGTCCTCACGTCTAGAACGGAAAAAAGAAGTGGAGGAGAAGGCAACAGAAGATCCAGCTGACAGGTTTGGATCAGCACCGAGAAAGGAAAAAGGAAAAGTTAAGAGGCATGAAGAAGAGAGTGACGAGGAGGAAATCTCTATTACTATTTGTCAACCCCTGAAGATGACTGAAATCCAAGGCGTAAGAAAGGAGTACACACGGCACCAGAATGAATCTCTTGTTGTAGTTTGTTGTGACGTGTCAGGCCCTTCCCCATATTCTGGAAGAATCTTAGTGACGTGTAATACAGTGGGTGTAGACGAAAAGGCGTAAGTTATATAAGGATGAGTCTGTTTCAATAAATTGCCATTTTGCCACTTCATCTCCTTGGTGTCACTTGGTAATTGGCCTAGCTGCTGCTTCAGTTGAAGGTGAGAGGTCGTAAAGCCATTAACAATCGTAAAGCCTTCACGTGTATCATCAAAAAACTCAGCTATTAGACATACGCGCTTTCGAGCTCGAGCAAGGAACAACAGTAAATTGCACTGCGTGTTTCCTTGTGGTGTTACCTACATGACCACAGAGAAGACATGAAAAAGTGGCATGACCAGCCTACTCCTGTACTATTAGCACGGGTGAGAGAACTACAAAACAGTCCAACCACCAGTACGGCTGCTCCAGTTATCACAGGTAACCAATAGAGGGGCCCTGCCCTCAGACAAGGGAGTGGAAGGGATAATAGAGTTTATTGGACTGTGTGGATTTGATGGCCTGGCACATCAGAACCACAGAAATATAAGGCGCTGGTAGATACCGGTGCACAGTGCACCCTAATGCCCTCCAGTCATGAAGGGACAGAATCAATCCATATTTCTGGATATCTCTCAAGAATTGACTGTGTTGGAGGCTGAAATAAGCCTCACTGGTAAAGACTGGAAAAAACATCCTATGTGAGTGGCCCAGGGTTTCCTTTCATACTTGGTATTGATTACCTCAGAAGAGGGCATTTCAAGGATACTAAGGGGTATCACTGGGCCTTTGGAATCGCTGCTGTAGATATGGACAACATTAAGCAGCTGTCAGTTTTACCTGGCCTGTCAGAGGACCCGTCTGTTGTGAGGCTGCTACGAGTAAAAATAAAAGAGCAGAAGGTACCGATTGCTACAAAGACAGTGCACAGACGGCAATATCGCACCAACAGGGATTCCTTGCTCCCCATTCATGATTTGATTCGCCAGTTGGAGAATCAGGGAGTGATCAGTAAAACTCACCTTTTAACAGCTCCATATGGCCAGTGCGTAAAGCCAGTGGAGAATGGAGGCTGACAGTAGACTACCGTGGCCTGAATGAGGTCACACCCCCACTGAGTGCTGCTGTGCTGGAGAGCAAATAATTCAAATTCTTCTATGAGCCAGTTTTGCTATTAAGTGAAGCAAAGTAAAAGGGCCTGCCCAGGAAATTCAGTTCTTAGGTATAAAGTGGCAGGATGGATGTCATCACATCCCAACAGTGATCGACAAAATCACTGCCATGTCTCCACCAACTAGCAAGAAAGAGACACAATCTTTCCTGGGTGCAGTAGGCTTTTGGAGGATGCACATTCCAAACTACAGCCTCATTGTAAGCCCCCTTTATCAGGTGATGCAGAAGAAGAATGATTTTGCATAGGGCCCAGAGCAGCAGCAGGCTTTTGAACAGATTAAACAGGAGATAGCCTGTGCCGTGGACCTGGGGCCAGTATGGACTGGACAGGATGTAAAGAACATCCTCTATACTGCTGCTGGAGAGAAAGGTCCCACTTGGAGTTTGTGGCAAAGAGCCTCAGGAGGGACCCAAGGCTGACCCCTGGGATTTTGGAGCTGAGCGTACAAGGGGTCTGAAGAGTGCTACACTCCAACTGAGAAGGAGATCTTAGCCACGTATAAGGGGGCTCGGGCTGCTTCCGAAGTAGCTGGTACTGAAATGCAGCTCTTTCTGGCACCTCGACTGTCAATGATGAACCGGATGTTGAAAGGGGAGGTTCCATCCACCCATCATGCTACTGATGCCACCTAGAGCAAGTGGATTGCACTGATTAGACAACAAGCGCGGATGGGGAACCTCAATTGTCCAGGAATTTTAGAAGTGATCATGAACTGGCCTGAAGATAAAAAGTTTGGAACATCACCAGGAGAAGAGGTGTCATGTGCTAAAGCGGCCCCACCATACATCGAACTACCAGAAAATGAAAAGAAATATGCTCTTTTCACTGATGGATCATTTCATATTGTAGGGAAGCATCGGAGATGGAAAGCTGCTGTTTGGAGCCCCACACGACAGGTCGCAGAGGCCACTGAAGGTAAAGGAGAATCAAGTCAGTTTGCAGAGGTAAAAGCTGTCCAGCTGACCTTAGATGTGGCTGAACGGGGGAGGTGGCCAATGCTTTATCTTTATACTGACTCATGGATGGTGGCAAATGCCTTATGGGGGTTGTTACAGCAGTGGGAACAAAATAACTGGCAACGGAGGTGTAAACCTATTTGGGCTGCTGAACTGTAGAAAAACATAACTGCTCAAAAAAAAGATATGATTGTAAAGGTGTGTCACGTGGATGCACACTTGCCCAAGAGTCGGGCTATTGCAGAAAAAAAAACAACCATCAGGTAGATCGAGCTGCCAGAATTGAGGTGGCTCAGATAGACTTGGACTGGCAGAACAAGAGTGAATTATTTCAAGCTTGATGGTTCCATGAGACCTCAGGCCATCAAGGAATGGACATAACATATAATTGGGCTAGAGACTGAGGGGTGGACTTAACTATGGATGCTATTGCACTGGTTATTCATGACTGTGAATCATGTGCCATAATTAAACAAGCCAAGAATATGAAGCCTCTCTGGGGGGAAGGCCAAGGCAAAAGTATAAATATGGGGAGGAGTGACAGGTGAATGATGTCACCTTGCCAGGATCTCATAATGATAAGCGTTTTGTGCTTACCATGGTGGAAGCAACCACTGGGTGGCTTGAAACATACGCAGTACCCCATGCTACTGCCAGAAACACAATATTGGGTTGTTAGAAACAAGTCCTATAGAGACATGACACCTCAGAAAGAACTGAGTCTCATAATGGGACACATTTCAAAAATTCCCTTAATAAATACTTGGGCCAAAGTTCACGGATTGAGTGGATTTATCATATCCCCTACCATGCACCAGCTTCTGGTAAAATTAAAAGATACAATGAGGTGTTGAAAACTATGTTGAAAGCAATGGGTGGTGGAACACTGAAGCACTGGGAAAAGCATTTGCATGTGGTGCAAGGATGCTGTTAAAGTTCATATCCCACATGTGCCCTGTGTCTCATCACAGGATGTGGGGTGTGAGAAGGGCCCAGTCTGAACAAGCAGTCAATCCCAGTGAAACTCTGAACTTCAGATCTCTCAGTTCCAGTACCCTCCTGTGCACACTCTCCCATAGTTTGATGTTCTTTATGTTCTGCATTGCCCAGAAGTGCACCCAGAGCTCCACGTGAGGCTGTAGCAATGCAGAGCAAAGAGGGACAAACCTTTCTCCCACCCAGCTGGCAATAAATTGCTTGATGCACTTTAGGGGACTGTTGGCCTTCTTGGCTGGCTGGGCACACTGCTGACTCACTTAAAATTTTATGTTGAGCAGGACCCCCAATCCTTTTCAGTCAGACCTCTCTCATGTGTCCAATATCCAGTCAGTGTTTATGTCCAGTGTTGCCCATAGCCAGATGCACAATCAGGCACTTGTTCATGTTATGTGTTATGCACTTGGTGCTTAGTACCAACTGGTACCCACTTCTCTGACTTGTCCACATCTCTCTGCAAGTCCTCTCCACCCTCAGTCAAGGCAACAGCACCTCCTCATCTGGTCTTATCAGCAAACTTGCTCAGAACGTCTTCTAGTCCTGCATTCAAGTCATCTGCATAAACATGAAAGGAAAGTGGCCCTAAAATGGAACCCTGGGAACTCTGGAAGTGACCATCTACCAGCCCAATGGAACCCACTGACTATAATCCTTTGGGACAGAACTACTGGCCAACTGCTCACCCACTACTGCTGGTGAATCTGAAAGGCAAAATGTCAGCTTGCTGGGACAAACAGACAAACACCAATATAGTTACATATAGCTGCGTCAATTTATTGCCCGAAAAGCCATGATTTTAAAGGAGACAGACAAAGGTGTCCAAAAATCACACACGCTAATTGGAGGAAAGCTACTGCAATAACAACCCTATAACACCCCTTCAAAGCCACGAGCCATTCATTCTTTTCCTAGAGATGTCCTTTGTTCTCATGCTGTTTATCCTGCTCCGCAGCTGCTGCTCTGTGAACTCCTTCTCTCAATCCATGGCTGCTGCTCTGTAAAATTCTTCTTGTATTACAACACACCACGTTCTGTTTCTGTCTAGCTGTATGCAGGAATTTCTGTCCAGAAGGGTGCTGGAGAAATAGTATCAAAAGCTCTACTGAAATCCTCAAGGATTACATCAACTGCCTTCCCTTGTTCAGCTCAATGGATAAAGGTGTCATAAAAAGACCTGAAATTAAATAGGACCTTCCTCTCAGGATCTTGTGTTGTCTGTGACCAATGACAGAATTGTCCTTCAGGTGTTTTTCCATAACTCCCACCATCATTTTCTCCATAATTTTACCAGGCACTGGAGTGAGACTGACAGGTCCATAATTGCCCGTGTCATCTTTCTTGTTCTTCCTTACAATGTGACAACATTTGCCAGCTTCCTGTCAACAGGTATGACCCTAGATTTATTAGATGCCATTGAAATGCGAGCCCAGAGCATGCTAAAGTGTCATCAGTGCAAGAACGTAGATGTGCCATAGCTTTGCAATGCCTTGAAATCCAGACTATGCCACAGATGGAGCAGAGAGGAAGATCTGCCTCTTCTGTTCTGAGCTCATCCTTTCGGTAAGCTGAATATCACTACGTACTCCATGGGGTCAGGTTCAAAAGACACACTGGGTGCCCTAAGCACAGGGCTGCAGTGGTATTTAGGATGGCCAAGAATACCTCCATTCTGGCCCTCAGCTGATGCTCCAGAAGGAGGTGTCTATCTCATAGATTTTCCGTCACAGTTTACAAGCACTAGCACAAAACTAGGATCACCCAAGGCACCTTGGGCATCACTGAGAGACTGTGTATGAGCAGTGCAGTCCCTGTGAAATAAAAACCAAGGATTCAGATGAGGGACTCACACACAGACACATCACTGTGCACATCTGAACTCAGCTAGGTGAACTTGCAGTCATTGTGGTTCTTTGAAAAACTGATCCCAATTCAGCCCCAGGGTTTCCATCTGAGGATGAGATGCCTAATGCTAGAATAAGGATGGGATGGTCTGTTGATAACAGGACAAATGGAAATGGATTTAAATTAAAAAGGGGAGACATAGGTTAGATGTGAGGAACCTATTTTTTTACACAGCAACACTGGAAAAAGTTGCCCTTAGAGGCTGAGCATGATGATGGATGGGATCCTGGTTTTACTCTGGGTTTACCCTCACGTCAATCCAGGTTTCTACTCATACTTTTCTCTAGGTGAACTCTCACTTTACTCAAGGTTTTACTCACAATTTACCATCAGGGTGTGTGATCGGGAGATGGGCTGGTGGAGTGACTTGCTGGCATCACCGAGGGAAGGCTGCCAGGCAGATACCCCCAGAAAAGTGGTTGACTCCCTGCCCTGTCACAGTCAGACAGACCTGACTGATGAGGCGGGTTGGAAGAGAGTCCCAACTCAACATCACAGGAGCCCCCCCATGCCTGCCTAGCCCTCAACCCCTGCTCCCTCTAAGCAACAGGTTTGACACTCTGAAATCTGAAGGAGATAAGAATAGGGAGGCAATGGAGGATCTGCCTAGGAGGGAACCTAATGCAAGGCAGTCACTACCAAGCCTTGTGACTTCCTCTGCCATGAAAGAAAGAAGGGTGGCCGTGGTGGGTGACTCCCTTCTCAGAGGAACATAGGGCCCCATTTGCAGACTGGACCCGAGTTGTCAGGAAGTCTGCTGCATTCTTGGCTGCAGGTCAGGGACATAATGAGGAAACTCCCAATGCTGGTTAGGTCCACTGATTATTTTCCACTACTCATAGTTTAGGTGGGCAGTGATGAAATTTCTTAGATAAGACTACAAACTATAAAAAGAGATTTCAGGAATTTAGGCCATTTAGTTCACAGAGTGGGAGATCAAGTGATTTTTTGTTCTATACCTTCAGGGGCAGTGAGGGACACAGAGCAGGCTTGGAAAGCAAAGCAATGAACAGTTGTCTCAGAGGTTGGTACTGAGCCAGAAACTTTGGGTTCTTTGATCACAGGGCAGTTTACTTGGCCCATGGTCTGTTATCCATGAATGGAACCCAACTGTCTCAAAGGGGGAAACAAATCCTAGCACAGAAGGTAGTGGGGCTTATTGAAAGAGCTTTAAACTAGCTACGATGGGGGAGGGGACAAAACAGAGCTCACCAGAGATGAGCCTAGGGGAACGCTTCTTGAGCTGGGAGAGAGGCAGATGCCTCAGCTGAAGTGTCTACACCAACACAAGGAGCTTGGTCAACAAGCAGGAGGAGCTGGAAGCAACTGTGCATCTGACAAACCATAACCTAGTTGCTATTACCGACCCATGGTGGGACCACTGCCATGACTGGAGTGCTGTGATGGATGGTTACAAGCTCTTCAGAATGGATAGATGAGGAAGGAAGCTTGGAGGTGTGGCCCTTTATATTAAAGAGAGTTTTGATGTTGAAAAGCTTGGGCTTCAGAACCATCAAGATGAGTGCATGTTTGTAAGGATCAGGGGAAAGGCCTTTAGGTGTGACATCTTGCTAATGTTCTATTATAGACCACCTAATCAAGATGAATTGATGGGTGAGGCATTCTATGAGCAGCTTTCTGAAGTCACAAGATTGCCAGCACTCATTTTCTTGGGAGACTTCAACTTCCCTGATATATGCTGGGAATATAATAAAGAGCAGAGGAAGCAGTCCAAGAGGTTTCTAGATTGTATGGAAGACAGCTTCCTTACGCAGCTGGTATGAAGGCCCACCAGATGTGGTTCCTTGCTAGACCTGGTCTTCACTAACAGCGAAGGACTTGTAGGAGTTGAGAAGGTTGGGGACTGTCTTGGGCAGCGTGGCCATGAAATGGTAGAATTCTCTGTTCTTGGCGATGTCAGAAGGGTGACTAGCAAAACTACTATCCTGAACTTCTAGAGGGCAGACTTTGACCTGTTCAGGTACAGGCTCTTCATTATGATTAGGCAATGAAGATGAAGAAAGGCTGCTGCCGTCTGTGAGAGTGCAGTGAGCTCTGCCTGGGGATGGCACAGGAGCCAGCTGAGAACTGATTGAAAGTTCTCAAAGAGCAGCAGATTCTGTTCCTTGCTTCCTGATCAGGAAGAACAAGAGGAGGGGGACAAGCAGGTATCTGAGTTACAGCTGGGATGGAATTGTTTTCTTCAGACTGTCTGCTATGGTGCAGTGTTTTGGTTCTAAGAGAAAAACAATGTTGATAACACTCTGGTGTTTACAGCTGCTGCTAAGCAGTGTTCTACAGAGCCAAGGCCATGGTCCGTGGAGTGCTCAAGGAGCTGGGAGGGAACAGACTGCGCACAGAAGACTGGAAGTGACCAAAGGGATGTTTTGTAGCACCTGACAGCAAGCAGAAATTGTATTGAAAGGGGTGGGAGTTCATCTCAGTCTTTTCACTGCCCAGGGCCCAGCTGAGCATCAGTCTGGTGGTGCTGAGCAAGTGCTTGTGCATCACTTGTTACATACTATTCCATATCAACAGATATACAGTGATAACTATTACTCCTCTCCTTTTATCTCTCTTAGTGAACTGCTTTGTTACAACCCACAAGTTGTACTTTTTTCCCCCCAATTCTCTTCCCCATCCCACTGGGAATGGGGCAGTGCACAAAGCACTGTGTGCTGCTGAGCCACATGCTGGATTCAACAACCACCATGATTTGGGTGCCCAAAGAGAGCCTCCCAGGGTTGGGATAACAGCACATCTGTCCAGAGCGAGATAACACAGGGCTTTGTGGGAGCTGGAGAATTGCAGGCCATGATGCTGATAGCTTCCCTATTTGTGGAGCTTGCTGAGTCTTCTCATGAAGCTTCACTGCACAGCTCCTTGCTTGCTGCTTGTTTTCCCTGCTGCATTATTTGTCAACACGGGATGCTGGATTAGGGTATTTATTTTGCTATGCTGTTTGACCTTGGTTTGTATCACAATAAAATTGGCAGCTGAACTGAAGTTTTGTGCACATTCAGCTCTGTAGTCATCTTTGGGTTTCGGAAGTAATATTGTTGATATGATTAGGAATTACACATTTTACATTGTCTTCTCTGGGAGCCCAGGGGTATTCAAGGAGTGACTGGATATTGTGTTGAGGGACATGGTTTAGTGGGAGCTATAGGTAATAGGTGAACGGTTGGACTGCATGATCTTTTAGGCCTTTTCCAACCTTGGTGATTCTATGATTCGGTGATTGAGGTTAAACATTATTCAGGAATATCAGTGAGAGATCTGCCCCAAGGTGAGAAGGCTCTGCATGGCAGGGGGTGTGGGATGGTCTGGGCAGCTGCCTGGAGCGGTGGGCACCCCCAGGGCTTTGGAACTTCATCTCTGGGCAACTGCAGGATCCTGAGAAACTGGTAGAATATTGGGGGCAGTTCTGGTGTGGCCCTGGTAGCCCCCAAGAAACACACATGACTGCGGTGTGCCAGATCCAGAGAGCTGGAAATGCTGACAGTGCTGCAGCCTCTGCAACTCTTGGCACAGACCCTGCAGCAGCTCCAAGGTTTTGCCACATGTCCTGCGTTTGCTCCATGCTCTGGACAGATCCCGCTGTCACTCATCCCCTCATAATGAGCTCTGCAGTCACTCCTGCTACTGGTCCTGTAGCTGTTCCAAGTATTGTGATAAGAAAATGAAACAAATTCCTCCCAAGGGAGGTGCACTGTGCCAGGAGGTACAGCCCTGTGGTCCCTCCAACCCCTCCAATGAGCCCAGTGGCTGCTGCAACTTCAGTCACAGGTCCTGCGGTGATTTCAGCTCTGGCAATGAGCTCTACAGTTGCTCCAACTCCTGCAATAGGAAAAGAGCCTCTCCAGTTCCTACAGTGAACCTTGGGGCTGTTAAAAACCCTGCAACAGGTCCTGGACTTGCAAACAGATATGCATATATACTTCTATCATCTATGTATGATATGTACATGTATTAGTACATGCACATATGTTAGCAACTGCATATATTGTATATATGTGAAAATATACTATATATATAAGATATGTATATATGCATATATCATATTTATAATCGTTTTCTTTTTATCTTGACCTTAGACCACAGATTCTAAACCTCAGCACTGCCTTGAGTCCCTTACAGATCTCCTTGGGACTTCTGAAACTATCCCTGCCAGTCAGTGAAATGCATCAGAATATCTTGATGTCTTCTCAGGGAGCAGCTGGTGAGGTACATTCCTTACACCAGCTTTGGAAGAGGCCTCCAGTTCTCTGGACCTGCTCTGAAGCAGCCCTCTTGTTATGGCAGTGCCAGCAAGGAGACCAGCACTGACAGACCTGTTCATATTGCTGGCTACTGACTGGAAAGAGCACAGAAATGAAAAGAGCACTTTGTGCTGCTGTCTGTGGCTGTACCTCCCAAAATCCAGGCAAAGTAGGAAGAAAGAAAAGCTAAGTAAGTCTATTTTGAAACATTTTTAGGTATCTTAAAACATATTCAGGGAATATGGTTCCATGTTTACATGAGTTCTTGGAGTGAGAAAATGGAAATTAGGTAGGAAAGAATTTAAATACATTTTTATTTATAAGTTCAATAACATTTTTTTTTTTGCACATTCCTATATCTCACATAATCAAACAGACAAAGATGCATAAAACATGAAGAACCATCACTGGGAATCCTATTGAGGAAGTTGTGCATTTTATTGTAGCTGGAATAGTGCTTATTGCAACACTTTCCTGAGAGCGTGCTTGATCTCCCTGTTCCTCATGCTGTAGATAACAGGGTTCAGTGTTGGAGGAACCACTGCATACAGAAGTGCCACTGTCAGATCCAGGAGTGGGGAGGAAATGGACGGGGGCTTCAGGTAGGCAAAAAAGCCAGTGCAGACAAATAGGGTGACCACAGCCAGGTGAGGGAGGCACGTGGAGAAGGCTTTGTGCCGTCCCTGCTCAGAGGACATCCTCAGCACAGCCATGAAGATCTGCACATAGGACACCACTATGAAAACAAAGCAGCCAAAGGCTAAACTGGAACCAAAAATGAGAAACACAACTTCCCTGAGATAGGTGGCTGAGCAGGAGAGTTTGAGGATCTGGGGGATTTCGCAGAAAAACTGGTTGACAACATTGCCTTGGCAGAGAGGCAGTGAAAACGTACTGGCAGTGTGCAGCAGGGAATAGAGAACCCCAGCGCCCCAGGCAGCTGCTGCCATGGTGGCACAAGCTCTGCTGTCCATCAAGGTCCCGTAGTGCAGGGGCTTGCAGATGGCAACATAGCGGTCATAGGACATGATGGTGAGATGGGAATACTCTGCTGAGATGAAGAAAATAAAGAAAAAGAGCTGTGCAGCACATCCTGTGTAGGAGATGGCCCTGGTGTCCCAGAGCGCGTTGGCCATGGCTTTGGGGAGAGTGGTGGAGATGCAGCCCAGGTCGAGGAGGGCCAGGTTGAGGAGGAAGAAGTACATGGGGGTGTGCAGGCGGCGGTCGCAGGCTACGGCTGTGCTGATGAGGCCGTTGCCCAGGAGGGCAGCCAGGTAGATGCCCAGGAAGAGCCAGAAGTGCAGGAGCTGCAGCTGCCGCGTGTCTGCCAATGGCAGCAGGAGGAACTCACTGATGGAGCTGCTGTTGGGCATCTGCTGTTGTTGGGCTTGGAGTCCTGGTCAGAGACCAGAAGATAATGACAAGTCTAGACCATTTTCAGAGACATTCCTCCTGCAATAATATGAAATGTTTTAATTCTCCTACAACAGTGTACATTTAGCACCATTACTTGCATTTAATTTCATTTTGTTCAGCATTCCTTAGGCAGAAGCAGCATTTGGACCTCTAACCATTCCTCTTACTTTCTTACCTTATCCTGTCTAGCTGGTTATTTGCATCTGTTTCCTGTCTCGTATCTTTACCCCAACTGCTCTTAGTGCCCCAAAAGCAGCCTCTGTGCCATTCAACTTCAGTTAGAAAAAGCTGCCTCTTTGCAGCTAAAGTGAATTATTCATACCTACAGAAAATGATGATAATTAATATTAATAATCATCCTTCAAAAATGGGAGACTGGAAGCACAAAACGTATGACTGTTCACAAAAAAAGCAACTTACAGATGCAAAATTCTCAGAAGTGTGACAGCCACTTTCTGCCTCCAATTCGTTTTGCCTCAGAACAAGAAATGGGAATCCCCTGCCTTGGATCTCCTCTTCCAAGGGCCCTAGAAAACAGAGTTGTGCAATGGATCTGTGATCCCCCTGCCCCAGGCAGCAGCTGTGGCAGCACAAGCCCTGCCGGGGGCTCCTTCCCCCCACCCGTCTCCCCGCAGCGCCCTGGGCAGCTCCCCGGGCAGGCTGAGTGCTGAGCCTGGCAGGCGGCAGAGTCCCATACCCGGCACACAGCCCCTGGGGCACAGCAGGGACCCTGCTCTGCAGGACAGCCCTGGGCACCCATCTCAGCTGGAGCAGAAAGCTTTTTCCACAGTAAAGAAACATGCAGTGCCTGCAGTCAGATCTCCTATGGGATGTCCCAGTTATAGTTATCCCTTAATTAAAAGCAGCTCATGGTCAGCTGTGAGACTTACCTTGTCATGGTCTGTGAGCAATGCTCCTGCAGAGAGCTCACAGCCCACTCACACTTCACACTTCCTGTAAGTTCTCTTCAATTTCTCTCCTCTCCTTTTGGGAGCTGCAGGCTGTGCTGTGCACAAGAGCTGCTCCTGGGCACAGCTGTCTCTCTGCAGCCCTGCACACTTTTATGAGCTCCCTGTGTCCCAGGAGCCTTGACAAGCAAGCAGCAGATTATGTCATTTTTATCTTTCCCACTTGTCTCCCCTGACATGTCCCTGGGTCCTCATGGCCAACAGCTCCTGAAAGAAAACAGCATCATGACTGTGCTTTGAAATTCGCTCAATACACCACCAAATGTCCAGTGGTCAGTGACTGATTGGAGACATATGGGGAGTGCTCCCAGAGTTCGTTTGATGAAACAATAAGGGCAACCAGACAAGGAAGGCGAGGTTTGGACTTTCCCTGTGCAGGACAGTGATCCAGCTGAGGCAGTGCAGGAGTCTCATCCATTGACAGAAATCCTGGAGCTGAAATGGGATTCAGCTCCCCATGGACACACAGTATCATTGGGATTCCTCTGGTTCAGTTTAGAAGTGCACAAGGAGTTGCCTGCGTGTGAGCTCCTGCTCTGAGTCCTTGGTCCTTCAGCTGGGAGGCAGCTGCTCACACACAGACACTGGGTGATGCCCAAGGTGCCTGGGCTGCTCCTGATGTGTGCCAGTGCTTGTAAACCGTGTGGGAAATCCCTGAGATAGACACCTCCTTCCTGGGCATCAGCTGAGGGCCAGAGAGGGGATAGCACCGGCTGTCTGGTGAATTCACATGCAGCTACAAGTGCAGTACAGGGCCTTCAGCAAAGCCATGCCCATGGTGTGTCCGTGCTGCTACGTCACCTCCAAGACCCACGATTGGTCTAATGTCTGTGTGCCACCCCCTGCACTCTGATACCATAGATGAGCTATCCAGTCAGGCTATGTCCAGTGATGCTTTTCAATTAGGATGTTTACTTCTGTGGTTTTGCACTAATGCAAACACCAACAAACAGTAAGCTAGAAATATTGATAGAGCTGCAGGCCTGAGCTCCTGTTTGGACCATGGGGACACAGTTTAATGGCTTCCACAACTGCACTGTAGCACAAGGGGGATACCGAGTCTTTAGGATGGATGGGCGAGGAGATAAAGAAGGGTGAATGCCCTCTGTGAGAGTGCACTGAGCTCTGCCTGGGGATGGAAGAGCAGACAGGTCAGAGCTAATGGAAATGGCAAACAGAGGAGACCATCAGTGTCTTTTCCTGTCTTCCTGATCAGGGAGAGTCAATGGAAGGTGCCCTCTGCAGACAGATGGGAATCTGATATTGTCTGTCCCTTGTCCCATTTGGTGGCCTTTGTCACTCCATTATCTGCGGCAGGGACAGCACAGCAGGGCATGTGGCATCCAGCAGATCCATGGAGAGCACAGATGGCAGCTTCTTGACCAAGCCATGGAGGAACCAAAGAGGAGAGGTGCTCTGCTGGATCTCATACTCTCCGGCATGGAAGGACTTGTGGGAACTGTGAATGTCAAAGGGGCATCAGTCCATGTGCGAGATGCAAATGTTTCTCTTTTTATTTATTTATTTATTTTGAGGCTGTAAGCTTAATAGTTGATCATAAATGTCAATAAAACTGAAACAAATAATTGAAAACAAAGATGGAAATCAATGAAAATGTGTTAACCCTTCTCAACATGAAAAATTCTCATGAGTCTTGTTCCATTTTAAGTTGTATATATGAATCTTTGAGGTGATTTGATGTCTTTTTTTTTCTTTTACTGAAACTACAATGTTTTCCAGAACTGTGTTCGCTGGACACAAATGTCTTCAGATTCAGAGACACAGACAGTGGTGCCAGTGCCAATGCCCTGTGACTATAGCCCGGTGCCTGGCGCTACTCTTCCCTGCTGCCTATTTGATGTGCCTCATCCTCCAAGTTTTTTCAGCTCTCCTAAATAAATGGCCATGGTTAAGGGCATGATTTCAGCAGGCCATTTGGGCACACACTACTCCCACTGCCCTCCAGATTTCTCCATCCCTTGCTCTTTGTTCAGTCAGATACCTCCCAATTATCTGTCTGATTTCTGGCTTTCAGGGGGATTACTGGAATTTGTTCCATCTCCCCAAAGTCTGATGGAATGTGTTGTCAACTCCTTTACTGTGATTTGATCTATCCCTTCCTATCTATTCTTTTTCTTTTTCTTCTTATACTTTTTCTTTTTCTCAATCACTGTCTCTTTTTTATTAAGGCACGAAGTCTGAAAGATGTTCATTAATGTCAGTAAAAGTGAAAAACAGAGTTGGAGACAAAGATAGAAATCAATGAGAATGTGTTAACCCATCTCAATGTGTGAAATACTCACAAGTCCTGATCAGTTTTAAGTTGATACCTCTCAACTACCTGGCTGATCTATCCCAGGAAGATTACTGGAATTTGCTCCATCTCCCAGAGTCTGATGGCCTCTGTTGTCAACTACTTCACTGTGATTCAATCTATCCTATCCTACCTCAGTATAAATCATTTCTTTTAAAAATATTCCATATGAAAATCAAACTTCAATAGATGCAGCTTGAACATGGCATGCAGTTGATCACTGTGTTTTACTGTTCATTCAATTGCATCACCTTTCTTTCCATTTGCTGGCCAGATGAAAAACAGAAATCTTTCCTTTTCCATGTGTAGCTGGTTCTCTGAGGAAAGCCAGTGGGAGTTGGTGCAAAGCAGTTTTAACACTGAGCGGATGAATGCAGAGGAGAAGAGTGATGTGAGGAAAAGTGATGCAAGTCCCTTAGGTCCATTGTGAGCAGAAATTGGGTGGGGAGGTTGAGAAGGACCTTTGTCAACACAGTAACAGTACAGAACTCATTGGGACATCCTGGATTGGTATCAGTTGCACAGTGCTGCTTTAAACCCAGCTATAAATAAAGAGACAATAAATTTATAATGGATTCTTTCTCTTTAAGCTCTCTCCAGATATCCCTCCTTTTTGCTGAAGAAGTTCTGATAACCTGAAGAAGATAACAAGATGGCATAAGGCACAGGAGATTCTTTAGGTTATAATGGGCCCCAGGGCGCATTTGATGCTGAGTTCATCAGCCTCCAGTGCAGAGAGAAGTTTGCACAAAGTGCTCAACAAGACAAAGTCAGAAGTAACAGTGAAGTTTCTTGGAGTATTAATGGGCCCACTGAGGAACATTAACAAGCAAGCTTCCCAAGGTACTTGTTAGAGAAGATAACTGGAAGCCATGACTACAGGCAGGCAAAGGCACTGGCATGCTAAGAAACCTCTCCTTTGCCTTACGAAGCAGACAGGTCAAGCCCTGATTGCAAGACCAGAAGGAGGGAGATCCTGTCTCTCATGTTGGCTCAGGGCACTTCCTGTGGCAGTGAGTTGGAAGTCTATATGATGTTAAGTGAAAGACATAGGAACGGAAGAACCCAGGCTCTACATGTGGTGCAAGGATGCTGTTAAGTTCCTATCCCACATGTGCCCTGTGTCTCATTGCAGGATGTGGGATGTGAGAAGGGCCCAGTCTGAACAAGCAGTCAATCCCTGTGAAACTCTGAACTTCAGATCTCTCAGTTCCAGTGCCCTCCTTTGCACATTCTCCCAGAGTTTGAAGTCCTTTATGTTCTGCGGTGCCCAGAAGTGCACCTAGAGCTGCTAGTGAGGCAGTAGCAATGCAGAGCAGAGGGATGATCCTTTCCCTCACCCAGCTGGCAATAAGTTGCTTCATGCACTCCAGGGGACTGTTGGCTTTCCTGGCTGCCTTGGCACACTGCTGACTCACATTGAGTGTGATGCTGACCAGCACCCCAACCCTTTCCAGTCAGTCTCCTCTCCAGTGTCCCATATCCAGTCAGTGTGTATGTCCAGCATTGCCCCTACCCAGGTGCACAATCAGGCACTTGTTCTTGTTATACTTTATGCACTTGGTGCATAGTACCAATTGGTACCCACTTCTCTGACTTTTCCACATCTCTCTGCAAGTCCTCTCCACCCTCAGTGGAGGCAACAGCACTTCCTCATCTGGTCTCATCAGCAAACTTGCTCAGAACATCTTCTAGTCCTGCATGCAAGTCATCTGCATAAACATGAAAGGAAAGTGGCCCCCAAATGGAACCCTGGGGACCCTGACAGTGACCATCTACCAGCCCAATGGAACCCACTGACTATAATCCTTTGGGACTGACCTACTGGCCAACTGCTCACCCACCACATTGTGTTTCTGTCTAGCCATATGCAGAACATTCTGTTCAGAAGGTTGTGAGAAACAGTGTCAAAATCTCCACTGAAATCCTCAAGGATTACATCAACTGGCTTCCCTTGGTCAACTAAACGGATAACTGTGTCACAAAATGAGCTTAAATTAAACAGGACCTTCGCCTCACAAACTTGTGTTGGCTGCGACCAATGACAGAATTGTCCTTCAGCTGTTTTTCCATAACTCCCACCATCATTTTCTCCATAATTTTACCAGGCTCTGGACTGACTGGTCCATAATTGCCCATGTCATCTTTCTTGCTCTTCCTTACAATGAGTCAACATTTGCCAGCTTCCTGTCAGCTGGTATGACCCTAGACTTCTTTAGATGCAATTGAAATTAGAGCCCAGAGCACACTAAGGTGTCATCATTGAAAGAAAGTAGATGTGCCATAGCTTTGCAATGACTTGAACTCCAGAGTATGCCACAAATGCAGCAGAGGTGAAGATTTGCCTCTTCTGTAGTGAACTCATTCATTTGGTAAGCAGAATAACACTACCTGATACATGGGGACTGTGTCTCTGCTCTGCTCTGCTCAGCTCACAGGGCAGCGGTGCAGGGTGTTGCTCTCATGTCAGTGCAGGTAAACTTGCTTTAACCCTTTTTCCTCTGTAAATGCTTCCTCTATTTGTATGCTCAGATACACTTCCACATTCCCTCAAGTACACTTTCATATATCATTAACAATTACAATTTCTTATACCAACAAAACAGTTTGTCAAACAGTACAGTTCTTCAGTTCACATAAACTCCCTTAATACAGTCTGTATTCTTCAGCTATAAACACTGTGCCACAGAACCAGCACTGACTGAACCACCTCCCTCACACACTTCCTCGCAAGCAGTACATAGTATTACATAAATGGGTTGACACTCATTGGTCGGGTGGAATGTACACCTCTCCTCAGGACAATCTTACTAATCTACAGAGTACAAACTCCTGTCTTCTTACATACAAGCAGAAAGTACATATGAGTGGACAGACAACACAGTCTTTCACTTTGTCCATGTCTGGCCATTTCCCTCACAGGAGGAAGGAAACATGGATCGGGACTCGGCACTCACCCTGCAGCTGTTCTGTGTCTCACTCACACCACACTCACTCTGACATTTAGATCAAAAACCATGGTTTATTCATACTACACAATGCTGACAACGTTTTCTAGCTGGAATCTTAATTACACTCATACACTGGTCGACCAGTTGCAAACGTTAATGTTTTTCCCAGAGTCGGCTTGACACACGGTACCAAACACTTAAAGCAGATGATAATATTGAACATACAACCTATAAGCCCCGTGATTACACCTTGGAGAACCCAGGCTACCATTTGACAGGCTATCCACTATATCCCATACCCGTAGGAGAGACCAACCTAGGTCCCTCCTATTGCCAACCACCTGGGAGAGAGTATTTGTTCTTGTTTCCATTCATATGACATACAGTTCCCTTTCATAGGAACTCACCCAAGGAGTCTTCCTAACCCAGCTGGCAACCAAAGCCATGAGCTCACCTCCCTGGGAGCAGCACGTATGGCTGTAAACTGTGTAGGATGTCTCCTCAAGACATATGGGCTCCACTTACCATACACATACCTGTTCCACCTATGGGTGGAATGTCCCTGCAGTGATCAGGTGAGGAAGGGAGTCCTTCAGAGAAATCTCAGGGTGCGCCAAAAGTGTCTCCCTCTCAGCTGGTCCTGCAGCGAACAGAGCTGGTCCCACCTGGGCCGCCAAATTGACTACAGGAATTGAACTCTATAACCTCTATAACTGATACAGTCTCCCATGACATACTTATAACAAAGCTGAGGAAGTATGGGATAGGTGAGTGGACAGTGAAGTGGGTCGAGAATTGGCTGACTGGCAGAGTGCAGAGGGTTGTCGTTGGCGGTGCAGTGTCTGGCTGGAGGGCTGTAACTAGCGGCGTCCCCCAGGGGTCTGTGCTGGGTCCGGTCTTGTTCAACATCTTCATCAATGACCACCCTCAGCAAGTTTGCTGATGACACGAAGTTGGGAGGATTGGCTGACATGCCTAAAGGCTGTGCTGCCATTCAGCGAGACCTGGACAGGCTGGAGAGCTGGGCAGTAAGAAACTGGATGAGGTTTAACAAAAGCAAGTGTAGAGTCTTGCACCTAGGGAGAAATAATTGCATGCACCAGTACAGGCTGGGGGATGAGCTGCTGGAGAGGGCGTCCTGGTGGACGACGCATTGGCCATGAGCCAGCAGTGTGCCCTTGTAGCCAAAAAAGCCAATGGCATACTGGGGTGTATTAAAAAGAGCGTGTCCAGCAGGCCGAAGGAGGTGATCCTCCCCCTCTACTCTGCCCTGGTGAGGCCTCATCTGGAATATTGTGTCCAGTTCTGGGCTCCCCAGTAAAAAAAAGGCAGGGATCTCTTAGAAAGAGTCCAGCAGAGGGCCACTAAGATGGTGAAGGGCCTGGAGCATCTCACCTATGAGGAGAGACTAAGCAAACTGGGTCTGTTTAGCCTTGAGAAAAGAAGGCTGAGAGGGGACCTGATCCAGGTCTATAAATATTTGAGGTGTGGGGGGCAAAGTGGTGAGGCCAGACTCTTTTCAGCATTGTGTGGAGGAGGGACAAGGGGAAACAGACAGAAACTGGACCATAGGAAGTTCTGCACTAATGTGTGCAAGAACTTCTTTATGGTGAGAGTGACAGAGCACTGGAACAGGCTGCCCAGGGTGGTTGTGGAATCTCCTTCTCTGGAGATATTCAAGACCTGCCTGGATGCCGAGCTGTGCGACGTGGTGTAGGGAACCTGCTTTGGCAGGGGGACTGGACTCAGTGGTCTCTGGAGGTCCCTTCCAACCCCTACAATTCTGTGATTCTGTGAATATCATGGGGTGGTTTGGATGGGGAAAGACTACCCCTTTGAATGACCTTTTGTCAGGGCATGTCCTGGGATTCCTAGGATCCTCAAAATGCAGCACTGCTTCTGTCACTGAAAAATGGGGCCCTGTGTGGGACGGAGGGAGGGTCCATGAGTCCCTGGCCCACCTGACTGAGTATTTCCATGGTCTTAGCAAAGACATACTTACAACTTGAGAATGAGAGTTAGCTGCGTTCATGGTGGCATGGTCACTGCTGATGGCCTTGAACTGTCTGAACATAACTGAAGAGGCTCAGGCTGATGCAAATCAGCTATTGAATGACAGTGTTGAAAAACTGGAAAGACAGGTGGCAGTTTTGATGGGGAAAAAACCTAATTCAATCATTCTCCTATGGAAGATCAGGAACATCTCTCTGGAAGACCATGGGGACCCTGTACAAGGGAATCTGTATGGACTCTGTAAATGAAGGCACTAAAAGGTCAGATTTTGAGGTTCCATTTGGACTAGATCTATTTGAGATCTGACTGATTGTAACCCAAAAATGAAAAAAAAAAATAAAAAAAATGCAGGATAGGCTGGTGGGAGTGCCCTGACCAGTATCCAATCCCCCAAACCCTGCTGCCCATAATACAGCAGCTGAACTGATGGATATAGTACAGTGGTTTAGACAGAAACCAAGAGAGTATGCCAGCATAGCTGCTCTGGTTATGGGACATGGAGGCAGAAAGCGCTGTGGTGAACGGACTGGAAATTTCAAAACTGACATCCATTACTACTCACCCTGCACTCAGGCAAAGACTGTATGCTCTGTCCAACATAATGAGGATAGCCATTTGATCAGTGAATGATTTATGGCTGTGTGTCATATAACATGGCCAAATAAGAATGACATAGCATTAAATATCACCCTGTGGTCCTCTATGGAGGACTAACAAAATTATATTAGAGAATTAGGCATGAAAGAGGCAATCTATGAAGATGATTTTGAGAGCCCAGTCAATAAATTTTTCATCAGGAATGAGGGATCTCATCCTACAGCCATCACCTTTACATCAGGATGGGTCTATGTTATCCATACTGAACCCCCCAGTGGCCCTCAGGTGCTGTAATACAACAGGCTGCCCAATTGATGGGGAGACAAGAGTGCCTATGGCCAGATGCAGGCTCTGAATGGTGGTGAAAAGGTCAGAGAACCATCTGCTGCCATGACTTAGGCGTCCAGCCCCTAAGGTAATCTAGTCTGGACCCATTAGGGTCTTGAGACAACATATGTTTAAAGACCAGATTAGAGCAGGAGTTCAGTTTAAAAAGATCGATGGACAGCATAATCAGGAAAAAATATCTGTTAAACAGGCCCAAGCACTGAGTATTTATAGTCCAACCTTTTAAGCCAAACTAGATGTGAATGTAACTCAAGAAGGGTCTGGATGGGGGCTCTGGCAGAGCCAGAGTTCTTTGTGAACCCCTATGAGGTTTTGGCCACAGGTTTGGCATGGAGCAGAATAAAGATACATCACAGTTGAAAAGCATTTATTGGCTACCTATTCTACACTACAGGTGGTAGAACCAGTAACTCAGATTTCAGAGGTTATCGTTAAACAACAAGGCCAGTCCAGGGGTGGGTAAAAGATCTAACACACATCTCTATGATGGGGGTGGCCCAATCACAAGCAGTGGTGCGCTCAGTTGTTCTGCTTCCCTGCTCCTCAAGTAGTTAGGAGAAATCTATGCCTGTTGCGTGTTCGAGTGCATGCGCAATGCCATGTGGACGGCTTATCACAATAGAGATTGGCGGATTTGCTGCGTAGACCGGTCAGAACTCAGATCTGCGTTGTGCTTCCTGCGGCACCAAACGCCCAACAGTGGCAGTTCCGTGTATTGGCCAGCAGGTGGCAGCAGAGACCACGGAAAGAACTTCTGCGGGACAGACCCTGGGGATCCGTTCTCTTTTGATTATACGGGAAGAACACAAAGATGGAAGAGGAGGGAAGGGGGAAAAAAATAAAAGAAAAAAAGAAAAAATCAAACCACAGCAAACAAATAAAACCTTCTCCAAACGTAGCAAATGTGAATGTCTGTCAATAAATAAATGAGTAATTGAATTGATGTCCATTTCCTCTCCCTCTCGCCCCCCTTCAACTTCCGAGATGAAAAAACACCTGGTATCAATTGGACAGATGCACACAGTGAAGCCAGGGATGGTCTGAAATGCAAAGCAGCTGAGCAGCTTTTAGAAGAAAACAGAGTAGTAACAACTTCTGTACCTACATTCACCACTCTGAGATCCTGTCTGGGTCACCCAAGGCTTGTAAATAACCACTGGGTCGGTTCTGATGTCGAGTGATTTGTTGTCAGTTCTCTCATGGTTCTCCGGTCAGTTCTCCGGTGCCAGGATCTGCCACAGGGCATTCTGACCACGGGCATCATGTTTCTACGCTGCCGCCTGCATTTAACAGGCAATGGGACTGCCCAGCATGTGCAAGGCAGCACCTCTTTCACACCACCAGAATGTTTAAGGCTGTTGGGATTGTTGTTAGCGTCCCATTAACACTGAGGCTAGAGATACCCTTAGGATTGACATTACTATTAGCATTACTTTGATGGTGCCCTATCTGGGTCATTTCCAGGGGATGTCAGGAGTAAGGCACAGTGTCAGGAGAAAAAGAACAGACTCTGTTACTTTATAAACGTGATAATAGAGAGAGTTCATTGGAAAAAATACAACTCTTAAATAATACAAAGCATGCTTCTGATTGGATGCAGGCATCATCTGGGCTCTGATTAATATTACTTTTAAGGTAAAGATTATTGTTACCTTAATGATTGTTTTTTGGATTATGATCAGGGTTAAGGTTCCTTTTGCTACAAACTTCTAGCATCATTTTTGTTGTTACATTTGGAGTTAGGGACGATTTTAGAATCAGGGTAAGGGTTAGGATTAGAGTTACATTGCGGGTTAATGCTGTTATCTTTACAGCTCCTGTGAGGGTTGGGGTCTGGGTCAGGTGTTTAAAAAATGAAATGAAAAAAGAATAAAAAAAATATATTGAAAGCTTCAGATTTCATTAATCTTTGTGGGTATCATATAATGTGCAACTCAGATCTACCTCTTCGGGCAGTGACTGCCTGTAAATTTGCTAGAGCCTAATATAATATGGCCTTGTGCTTTCCGCTAACTCACCTTCATTTCATTTTCATTAAATTTGCTTGGTAGTCAGATTTTGGTGTGTGGATATTTTAAAACAATCTAACTGACATTAGCAAAAAATTAAAAATAAATAAATAAATGCACGACAGCATCAATTGTATCAATTTTTATAGATATGAAGAGCAGTTTTCCTTAGTTTTCTGTGCCTCTCTACTTTCTTACCCTCTCCCCTTGTGTGAGAAACTCTCAAAGTCAAAGATTTCTAGTTAGGCAAAGATGGCAGCGATAGCAGCAGTGCTTATTCATTATTGCAATACTGCACGCACATCCCCTGTTGGCAAGGGAGAAATTGCACACCAGTCAGTGAAATCAATTCTGTTCTGTGCCCTAAACCCAATGCAGGTGATGCTCTCATGGCTCTCATTGGTTGAGCATCACAGGCTCACAGACTCCTCGAGACTGTTGCTAGGATTCATTTCCATATAAGGTCAATTACCAAACTCTTGTTTTTAGATCTGCCTTGTACTTTTCTGCGGAGAGAGAAGGGCAATGTTTCCAAAAGTCAGTACATTCATTCTGTCCTGTGCTGGGCTCTACCCACCCTGTGTATTTATCTTGTGCTTGTCTCAATTCTCCCCATGTCAGAATGCCCCCAGTCTGAACTTAACTCTGTTCAGCAACTTTCTTGGTGGAAAAACTACTTATAAAGCTGTTTTACAAGAGGGTTATACATTCAGTTAGGGCCTACCCTATGTACTGAAAATACTGGAAAATTCCACTGCAAAAACACAATCTACCTCTCCCATCTGTGCAGCCTTGCAGACCCAGAGCATGCCAGGTTATTTCTGCTTTCATAGCATTTGCATGCTGTAGGGTGAGCAAAAGGTTCTGCTGCTTGATTCTTCTGCAAGAGCTGCCTACCGGCAAATGGTTGCAGGGATGGAGGATGTGACAGAAAGCATTTGTCTCCACAAGAGCATAGTTACATTCAGTGCAGAGAGTGTGAGAGTCAGGTTGGTGTGGAAAAGCACTGACACGCTGGGGATGATGCAGTGCTCACATGTCTGACATTACTGTCAGAAGCATGGTGCTGTGTTGTGCTTCTACCTTTGGCAGCCCCTGGAGAAATGCTGTGGCACACAGAACACCTTTGTATTGCACTGACTGCTGCCATGCAGCATGGATTTAACACACCAAATCCAGAGGAGCATGACTGCATCTAACTTCCCTGAGAAAAACTCCTGTAGCTGAAGAGATGAGGAGGCAGCTGCTCATCTGCAGAACAAGCAGTACTGCCAGACATTGGGCCAGGCGAGCACCTCCTGCTGCAGCGTGATGATGACAGGGCTGGAGATGATCTGCAAAGCCAGCTTAAAAGTGGGAGACATGAGTCAACATGGCAGGAGGACAGAGGTGTTAGGGAGCAGCCAAGGCATCAAAGAGTATCAGAAGGCTTTGAAAAGTATCACAAAGTGACAGCCAGGAAGGCTGGGATTATCATGAGCAGCAACCTGGATGCTAGAGATTATTTGCTCCCATACAAAATGGTAGAGATCTTGCTGCAGACATCCCAAAGCCAGGCAAAATGGGAACCCAGAGCTCTGCCTGCACGAACCCCACAGCCAGAGTGTTGCAAGCTGAGCTGCCTTGCTGTTTGTTGCATTCATCCCAATCCCTGTGAATGAAGACTCGGAATGCAGTCAAGGCGATGATTGAGCATGAGAGTGACTTTATTCAATAAAAGACAGGAGGGCTTGAGAGGTCAAGGGTGAAGATGGGACTCCTCTTGTCAAGATGAGAGTGGCTCAGAGCTGGTGCTGCTGCCTGGTGCCTGGGACTGGCAGCCTGACTCTAAGTCCCCATCTAAGATGCTCAGCTTCACCTCACTGATGCTGACCTGCTCCTGCATGGTGGTGCTGCTGCTGGGGCACTCGGGCTGTGCTTGGGATGGGCAGCACTGCAAAGGCGCTGGGTCACAATCCAGGCAGGTGACTGCTGTGTCTGGCAGGCTCAGGTCAGCATCTTCAGCAGAGCCAGGAGATATGAGAGCATGAACGTGGATGAGCCCCTTGTGTCCATCACTGTTACCATGTGGAAGGCTGTCATCCAAATTGCAGCGATTCGTGCTTAATAAGAACTCTCCATTGATGGAAACACACTGCACATCACTACTTGGTTTGGATCTTTGGGGTTGACAAGGGCTCGAATCACCTAGGAAGGCATAGAAACACAAGGGTTAGTGTCAAACATTTCCAAGTTGAATCATGAAAGGTTGTTGATATTTGGTAATAGAGTGGCGTCAGGAAGAAGCAAATAGGCTTCAAGCAACTTCAAGAGCCACTGTCTTGAAAGTGATCCTCGTGCAGTTCCAGCTCATGTGTTGTTTCACTGTAATCCGCTTCTTTGGGTCTACCTAGTGGGCAGCAGCACTCGAGCTGTTACTGATATCACTGAAAAGAACTGGAGACAATTGTTCTATTCCTAAGAGCTTCAAGATGTCTAGAAGCACAAATAGAAACTAGCAGTATTTCATCACTTCACCAAAAGGAAGGTCAAACACCTGAGCTGTGAAGAGCAGTTACAGAACCTATGCATAAGATCACACCAGACATACTTTGTTCTAACAACAGTTATGGCACATAGTCCATTTCCTTCAATATTCCCAAAATGAAATGATGTGGAGCATTACAGGGAAAGAAACACTGCACACAGACACTATGACCCTGATTATACTCAAGCAGCAGACTTAAAACAAGTCAGAGTTTTAGATTCCAGGATATTTCAGGACCTATCATGTGTGAAATTCAGTTACACAACAGTGCCTAGGTGCCTGCGTTTCAAGCAACTTTCAGATCACAGCCATGTAAAATAAAAACAAATTCAGTGCAGAAATAGCAAGCCTGTACCTTAATACTCATGAGATTATCCATTTTTTATAGCACTCTGACTAAGTTCTAAAACTTGCTCATCCCAGTTCACTTCAACAAGTTCCACCAGTTCAAGCAACGCAGTTCTGAGATCCTGTGTATGTTATGCAGATAGAATTGAACAGTGCAGAAATAATCTCTGACAGCTTTAAGAGCTCCGTTCTGCTTACAAACCCTCAGTCCAAAATTATTCGCAGTTTTAAGGAAATGAACACCTGAAGCAGTTGGATCATCTGCCATTTGCCGCATTCTGCTTCTTGGCATCATGATTAGCACAAAGGGTTTTCTGCTGTCCTGCAGAGATGGACAAAGTCCTGCTTACAAATGGACCAAGTTTCAGTGTACAGCAGAGTTTGTACCAGACTAAAAAGCCACGTCATTCAATTCATGTGCTCAGGTTGTTATGCACTCCGAAAGGAAACAGAACTAACTGTTGGATTCTGAAGGCAATCTGTGGGGTCCTACATTACCTCCTGATTCTGGAAGAGGAAATTCTAATAGCAAATGCAGAACTTTGATCTTTGTAGACATGAGAAGAGCTGGCATTTAGGAACATTCATTTCAGGGAAATCAAATGATGTGTCTATATTTTTACTACAGATAGTATAGGGAGCAGCCAGTTGAAGAACCAGATACAAAAAATCCAGCCCATTGGCAGGAAAATACTTCTCCTTAAATTCTGTATGCTATCATGGTACAGAATTAGGCTACAGCGCCACATAGGCCAACCAAGTGTAGAACCAAATCCACAAAATACTGGTAGACAAAGCAGCAAAAACAGGGACAATATTCAGCAGACAGGCCTTTCTACCCACAGCTCAGCATGTTCTGCCATCCGAAAAGCAAGGCCTCTTGTCAAGCTCAGCTACTTCCCTTCTCAGTGTATTCTAGCACAACTGATAACCCACTAGTATCCTCCTGTAGAGTGCCATCACATTGTCATCATCCAAAGGGAAAACCCACACAGCAGAGCATACAGCACTACACCCATGCTCCAAATATCCGCCTGAAAAACAAAAAGACAAGCTTACAAACCTGAAGCACCTCAAATGGTGCAGACAGACTGTATTGTCTGCCCTTGCCAAAGCCCACATATAGCCCATGAAAAGCTGGCTCTTTCCCTCAGGAAAAAAAAACCTTATCGTCCCAGAGAAAGCATATAACCCTCATTCAATTGTTCTTCCACTCAGCTTAGAGCACTACTAAAGCCAGCATCTTCATCTTAGCTCATCACACTGCTGCAGTTCCTTTTACAAGGATTTCACTGGGAAAAATGAAATCAAAGCCGTCACAAGGGATTTAGCACAGTTACATGTTACTGGATATGAGAGCTGTCAGCACAGTCACCTGTCAGGCTTTGCTGCTGTTCTATTTATGTATAGGCACAACAAGGTTCAGACACCTCACAGTGCAATTCTCACTTTTACTGTAAAGAAAAAGGAGGCTTGAAAAGCAGTGTGTGGAAAACAAAGAAACAAGAATTAGAACAACAGTGGGGCCATGGCAATTGTAGGAATTGCTCCGCCTTTAACAGCAGAGCGATTCAAGAAGTACGAGGACATTCCAAACCAGACCAGTTTGGACAGATTAACAACTGCAAGTAGTGGGTTTCAAAATTCCAGACATGAAATCAAAGCTGGAAAAACTCTTTGCATTTACATCTCTCAATTTTTAGTACATTGTGCATTACAACGGAAACAATTCTTCACATACAACTTGGAAGCTAAAGACAAGTCTGACAAAACAGACTGCACAGAAATGATGGATAATTAACAGAGCAAATTGCTCTTTCAAACACTTAGTAATAGAAAGAGATCTCTGAAGTTGCTGTTCTGTAGAGCACCAAAGCAGTCGCTTGAGGCAGTTCAGGATTAGCCAGAGACAAACCAGCCAGCTGTGTGAACTGAGACCAATTGCAATTTTCCAGTCTGCGGCCACTGACAGCTTCTGAGAGCTACCAAGCGATGCAACCTAGCAGAATTCAGAAGGGAAACCAAGAGAGCCTACCTGAGCTCCACTGCCTTTAAATGCTCTGTGGAGACATTTGGGTGATTTTGCATGGCTGAAGCAACTCTTTATTGCTTTGTATTACTGCAATCATCTTGCTTGTTTTAATGTACGTTGAAATGAGGTGTGTATTACGGCAGTGTAAAACCAGTGGGAATAGCTATGAAGAATACAAAATGAACAAGCTAAGACAGAAAGTGGAGAGGAGAAGTTATTTGAAATCTTCCCTTTCCCAGAATGTAGTAATCAAGCAAAAGTATTTGTAAAGTCCAAGAAAAGAGGGATTGAGTTTGAACAAGGGGGCAATCTAAGGCTTAACTATTGCAGAGGGTCTTGGTTAAGCAGGATGTCAGGTCAGATGAGAAAAGAATATTTTGAAACTCCACTGTCAGCGTTATGGGGAACACTGGGCAAGGGACCATCTGGAAACGGTTGCAGGCTGAAGTCAACGCACAGTTTGATGAACAGCCATGTGCTTCCTGCTGGATTGTGGGCTTCTGAGAACATCTGACCCCGACTGCCCAGAAATGTCTCAAGAAGGAGGACAGACAGAGTCACTGCACATCCTTAATTTTTTTAAGGTTCACGGAGAGCCTAATTCATTATGTACAGTGCGTCTGGGCTACACTTAAAAGTTACAAGCTGAAGAGGAATTGATTTGAATAATGAGTTTTTAGTAAAAAGCATTACAGTATTTTAAAAAAAAAGAATAAGATTTAATACATTACACTTATAAAAATCGATTGAAACAAAACAAAACAAAGAGTTTGCAACAGTAAAAAGCTGCATTATATGTCATGAATTCCAATAGACGAGCAATTCACTGCCTTTAAAACACATCTGGTTATCACTTCCCTCATAGCATTCTTGACTTCGTGGTTCCTCATGCTGTAGATGAGGGGGTTTACTGCTGGAGGCATGACTGAGTACAGAAGTGCCACCATCAGGTCCATGGATGGGAAAGAAATGGACAGGGGCTTCAGGTAGGCAAAAAAGCCAGTGCTGAGAAACAGGGAGACCACGGCCAGGTGAGGGAGGCACGTGGAGAAGGCTTTGTGCCGTCCCTGCTCAGAGGGCATCCTCAGCACAGCAAGGAAGATCTGCACATATGACACCACTATGAAAACAAAGCACCCAGAGGCTAAAATGACACTAAAAATGAGAAACACAACTTCCCTGAGATTTGATTCTGAGCAGGAGAGCTTGAGGATCTGGGGGATTTCACAGAAAAACTGGTTGACAACATTGCCTTGGCAGAGAGGCAGTGAAAATGTACTGGCAGTGTGCAGCAGGGAATTGAGAACCCCAGTGCCCCAGGCAGCTGCTGCCATGGTGGCACAAGCTCTGCTGTCCATCAAGGTCCCATAGTGCAGGGGCTTGCAGATGGCAACGTAGCGGTCATAGGACATGATGGTGAGAAGGGAATACTCTGCTGAGATGAAGAAGGTAAAGAAAAAGAGCTGTGCAGCACATCCTGTGTAGGAGATGGCCCTGGTGTCCCAGAGGGCGTTGGCCATGGCTTTGGGGAGAGTGGTGGAGATGCAGCCCAGGTCGAGGAGGGCCAGGTTGAGGAGGAAGAAGTACATGGGGGTGTGCAGGCGGCGGTCGCAGGCTACGGCTGTGCTGATGAGGCCGTTGCCCAGGAGGGCAGCCAGGTAGATGCCCAGGAAGAGCCAGAAGTGCAGGAGCTGCAGCTGCCGCGTGTCTGCCAACGGCAGCAGGAGGAACTCGCTGATGGAGCTGCTGTTGGGCATCTGCTGTTGTTGGGCTTGGAGTCCTGCTCAGAGTGCAGAAGATAATGACAAATATAGACCATTCTCAGAGACACTCCTTCTGCTATACCATAATTTTTTCCTTTCCCTTCGGAAAATGATCATTATTGTGAACTTCACCATCCCTTAAAAAGAAGTAGATTAGGGAGCTCTTATTTTCTTCTCATTTCCTAATCACGTCACAGCCTCCTGCATATTTTCCTCTATGCTCTTTGGGACCCCAGCCCCTGCCTCTGTGTACTTCAATCAAGAAATCTGCCTGTTTGCAGGAGACATCAACTATTAATGTCTGCAGAAAACAACGATAAGTTAAACTGATTGATTCCTTTTCGAAAGAAGAGGCTGAAAGTACAACCTGTGTGACTGTTCACAAAAGAAAAAAAACAACAACAAAAACAACAAAAAAGATGGATTGATAAAAAATATTTGTGAGTTGAAGAGCTGTTTTTAAGTTAGACATACCTTTTTAGATTTCTGCCACAATCCTCTTTCCTTCTTTCAGAACAGGAAATGGAAACCCCCTGCCTTGGCTCTCCTTTTGCAATGGACCCTAGGAAACATAGTGTTGTGCAGTGGAGCTGTGATCCCCCTGCCCCAGGCAGCAGCTGTGGCAGCACAAGCCCTGCCGGGGCTCCTCCCCCCATCCGTCTCCCCGCAGCGCCCTGGGCAGCTCCCCGGGCAGGCTGAGTGCTGAGCCTGGCAGGCGGCAGAGTCCCATACCCGGCACACAGCCCCTGGGGCACAGCAGGGACCCTGCTCTGCAGAACAGCCCTGGGCACCCACCTGCAGCCCCGGCTGCACAGCCTGCAGCTGTGCTGGGACACGCAGCCCTCAGGGCTTTTCTTTCATACTGCAGCACTGAAGCCCTCAGCTGGAGCAGAAGGCTATTAACACAGTAAAGGAACATGCAGTGCCTGCAGCCAGATCTGCTACGGGATGTCCCAGATTAAGTGAAACTTCTATGAAAAGCATCTGCATGGTCTGTAGTGAGACTTACCATTTCTTGTTCTGTGAGTAACTCTCCTGCTGTGCTCTCACAGCCTGCTCACACCGTACACATCCTGGAAGCTCTTTCCCCTTTCTCTTCTCTCTGTCTGTCACTTGCAGTCTGTGCTGTGCACAACAGCAGCTCCTGGGCACAGCTGTCTCTCTGCAGCACTGCCCACTTGTATGAGCTCCCTGTGTCCCAGGAGCCCAGCCTAGCTCGGCACATCTGAGGATTTGAGTTTCTCTTCCTCACTGCTTCCCCAGGAGATTTCCCTGGGGCTACAGAGCAGAAACCTTCTGATAGACAGCAGGCTCATCTCTGCTAAATGCACTTGGATGTCAGATCCGTTATTCACCAGTTGAACGACTGATTCCAAAAGCATGGCTTTGAGTTGTGGAATCAAACTCTATAACCCAGAGTTAGGTTTTAAATTAGGAAGTCTACTTATTAGTCTCTTATTAGTCACCTGGTGTAAGGGGATCACTTTTATCTTGCATACCTGTAAGCAGAAGTGTTATATATTTGAAAACCAAACTGAAACATATCCAACAAATTTCCTGGAACTCATCTTCATATTCATTATTTTCCTGGAACTCATTTACATTCTGCCTGCGTGTACCAGGGGGTGGACACATGTGCAGGACATATGGGTCACGGTTATTCATTGCGTGTGTCTGTTCTGTGTGCCCTGGGCTGTGGATGTCCAGAACGTAGGGGGTTAGCCTAGCTGGTTTGCCATTCAATCAATGTAGGTCCTTAGCATCGCGGCTACATTTGGTGACCCTGACTTGATACAACTGGGTGCACACTCGTGGTGAGAGAAGGCTGGTTGTTTATGGCTTAATTGAAGCGAGTGGTGAGTATGCTAAAAGGGACAGGGCAGAATGTGGACTATCCAGTCCATGAAAAGGAATTGAAGCCACTAATACATTGGATGATGAAGAAGGGGTTTGGCTCAACCCCTGGGGAATGCATTAATAAATGTAATTTAGAAAAGGCGAGAGGATAACTATTCCAGAACTATTCTTGCTCTGGTAGTAAGGAAGCAGAAAAACTGCTTCCAGCCTTTTGGTCATTACGTCTTTTTTCCTGGGTGAAGGAATCCCAACAGCTATGGCAAGCAGCACATGACTGCTTGTCTAATAAGGTTTGTCCCAAATCTGAGTCTGACAACCTTGCCACCCCCTCAGATGCGGCACTAGACAAGGGGAATCACATGGAGCCTGCAGCTGGAGAAATACAAGATACCAATGCAGAAGCGACTTTAGATCAGGAACCATCAATAGGGGTGGGAGGAGAGAAGTCAAAGAAGTCAAACGAGAATGGTTCAAGAAGGGCCACGGTGGTTGCTGTAACCTCAGCCTTAATGGATCCTAAATCCCCTGTGGTACCCGTTTTGATGAAACTGTCCAGCATTACGTCAGGGAGACCTGTGATCTCTTCAAGACTTCCCCATATTTTAGCCTGAATAGAAGGATACATCTGCTTTTCATTTATTGTCACTGTTACAGGCTTAGCAAGGATAGCAGTGACTTGCTGGCGCTTTGCATTGTCATTGTGTTTGCAGAATCAGGTCAGATTGGACAACCGGGGAGTCATATTCTCCAGACAAAGATGTTTCATTTCAAGACTAGATTTGTTATGTCCTGAAATACACTCTTCCAGAAACTCTAGGATAAGACCTCTACAGTGCCTGTCCTTGCTTCTTTCATTTCTGCTCAACCAAGTGGCATCTAATTTCTGGAAAGAGTTGGCCACTCTGACTTCCCACCAGGAGAATTGTGTGATATGCCTGGCCTTATCATCTGTAGGGGACCCTTTCTCACTCTGCTCATTTTGGGTTATAGTAATAGTAATAGTAATAGTAATAGTAATAGTAATAGTAATAGTAATAGTAATAGTAATAGTAATAGTCTCGTGCGGGTTGGAAGGGACCTTAGAGATCATCGAGTCCAACTCCCGGGTTTCGAGCCTCTGTGCTGCAGAGCGGCACTTGTACCACTTGCACCACAGGGGGGATTGCAAGGCGGCATTCCTACCACTTGCGCCACCGGGGCACACAAAGGGTTCCCCTCCCTGGGTATTTCTTCAAGCCAGGGAACTACAGCAAGAGACTTAATATCTCAGTTATGACTTTAAGTGCGTCGCAAAACACCACTGACTACCTGACATGCCATGACACATGGTGAGCGTGAGCCCTCATTTGCACCTAATCAGTGGCCGTGTTGTGCAACATTCCAGGTATGGTTCGAGTACTGGCAGATGAAGAGGATGAGGAAGAGGAGGAGCTTCAGAGGAGCTGCAACTTCCATTGGCCACTATCCAAGTTCACTGGGATAGTGGTAATGACTGAGGTTCTTAACACACTCTAAAGGAATAGAAACTCCAATGGGGAAAAGAACACCACTACTGCCCTGCAGGGAGTGAAGAATGCTGTGCAGAGGCTCTGAGAAAAGAAAGGGTTCATCAATCACGACTGATGGGGCAGCAAGCTGGGTATCTCTGACTTCTGGAATTGGCTGTGGTTCGGCGGTATTCATGGCACTGTGCTCACGTGGCTGGGAATTGGCTCTGTGTTCTTATGCTTTGCACTAACTATTCTCCTGCTCTTCCAAGGCCTCATCAGGAGGCAGGTGATGGCCACACAGTACGTGCTTCTTGCAAACCAAGAGTCCTAAGTGTCATAGTTGAAGCTGAGACACAATTGTTGCGTTTTGCCATGGAGCTCTCTCTAGAGCTCACTCCGTGACAGTGGGAACAAACCCGGGGAGAGAAGGAACAAAGTACCTCCCCTCTCTAACAACGCTGTGTGGCGGCCCAGCCACATGCACTCCAGAACATGGTGCGTGAACAGTTGGCCAATAGGTCAAGCCCAAAGGACTATAGTCATTGGGCTCCATCAGGCTGTTAGATGGTCACTATCAGAGGTCCCCATGGCTCCATTTTAGGGCCACTTCTCTTTCATGTTTTTGTGGATGACTTGCATGCTGGACTAGAAGATGTTCTGAGCATGTTTGCTGATGAGACCAGATGAGGAGGTGCTGTTGCCTCCACTGAGGGTGGAGAGGACTTGCAGAGTGATGTGGACAAGTCAGAGAAGTGGGTACCAGTTGGTACTAAGCACCAAGTGCCTAAAATATAACAAGTGCCTGATTGTGTATCTGGGCAGGGGCAACAGTGGACATACACACTGACTGCATACGGGACACTGGAGAGAAGTCTGACTGAAAAGGATTGGGGGTCCTGGTCAGCATCAAATTGAACATGAGTCAGCAGTGTGCCCAGGCAGCCAGGAAGGCCAACGGTCCCCTGGAGTGCATCAAGCAATTTATTGTCAGCTGGGTGAGGGAAAGGATCGTCCCTGTCTGCTCTGAGCTGCTGCAGCCTCACCTGGAGCACTGGGTGCACTACTGGGCAATGCAGAACATAGAAAACATCAAACTATGGGAGAGTGTGCACAGGAGGGCACTGGAACTGAGAGGTCTGAAGTTCACAGTTTCATTGGGATAGACTGCTTGTTCAGACGGGGCCCTTCTCACATCCCACATCCTGCAATGAAACACAGGGCACATATGGGACATGAACTTACCACTGTCCTTGCACCCCATGCAGAGCCTGGGATCTTCTGTCCCCATGTCTTTCATTTAACATCATACAGACCTCCATCCCACTGCCCCAGGAAGGGTCCTGAGCCAACATGAGACCAGATCTCCATGACAAGGGTATGGGGATCAGGGCTTGGCCTGTCTATTTCGTAAGGCAAAGGAGGGGTTTCTTAGCATTAGAGCCACCATGCCAGTGCCTTTCATTGCCTGTAATCTTGTCTTCCAATTATCTTCTCTAACAAGTCCCTTGGGAATCTTGCCTGTAATGTCCCTCAGTGGGCCCATTAATACTCCAAGAAACTTCACTGTTACTTATGACTTTGTCTTGCTGAGCACTATGTGCAAACTTCTCTCTGCACTGGAGGTTGATGGACTAAACATCAAATGCGCCCTGGGGCCCATTATAACCTAAAGAGCGTCTTGTGTCTTGTGCCTTTCTGTAATCTTCTTCAGGTTTTCAAACTTGTTCAGCAAAATGGAGAGTTATCTAGAGAGAGCTTAAAGAGCCAGAATCCAGCAGACATTTATAGTTTATTAATTTACAGTTATAAAGAAGATATTAAAGCCGCTCTGTACAACTCCTTGTACACATCTTAGCTGAACCAGAGGAATCCCAGCTCCTGTGGGTCCGTGGGGCGCTGAATCCCATTTCAGCCCCAAGGTTTCCATCTGGGGATGAGGTGCCTGTACAGCCTCTGCTGGATCACTGCCCTGCACAGGAGAAGTCCAACCCTCCTTCTTGTTGTCTGGGTGCAATTTTTGTTTCATCAAACACTCCCTGGTACGATTCACCTCATGTCAGGAATTCTCTGGTGGATAATTGAGCAGATTTCAAAGCACACTGTTGTCTTTCAGGAGCTGATGGCCATGAGGACCCAGGGACATCTCAGGGGAGGTGAGTGGGAAACATAAAAACTGACATCATCTTATGCTGAGCTGGACCAGGCTCCTGGGACACAGGGAGCTCATAAAAGTGTGCAGCTCTTTAGAGAGGCAGCTGTGCCCAGGAGCAGCTCTTGTGCACAGCACAGCCTGCAGGTGACAGAGGAGAGGAGAAAAATTGGAGAGAACTTAGAGGATGTGTACTGTGTGAGAAAGCTGTGAGGACACAGCAGGAACAATGCTCACAGACCATGACATGGTAAGTCTCTTGCAGTAGGTAATGCAGCTGCTTTTAATAGAGGATTATATAAATGTGGGACATCCCATAGGAGACATGGCCACAGGCACTGCATGTTCCTTTACTGTGGAAAAAGACTTCGGTTCCAGCTGAGGGCTTCTGTGCTGCAGTATGAAATCAAAGCCCTGAAGGCTGCGTGTCCCAGCACGGCTGCAGGCTGTGCAGCCGGGGCTGCAGGCGGGTGCCCAGGGCTGTCCTGCAGAGCAGGGTCCCTGCTGTGCCCCAGGGGCTGTGTGCCGGGACTCTGCCGCCTGCCAGGCTCAGCACTCAGCCTGCCCGGGAAGCTGCCCAGGGCGCTGCGGGGAGACGTGTGGGGGGAAGGAGCCCCCCGGCAGGGCTTGTGCTGCCACAGCTGCTGCCTGGGGCAGGGGATCACAGCTCCACTGCACAACAGTATGTTTCTGAGGGTACTTTGCAAGAGCAGAGCCAATGCAGCGGGTTTCAATTTCCTGTTCTGGGGGAATGCAGAAAGGATTGGAGGCAGAAATGTAAAAGGGGCTGTCACAGCTCTGAGAATTTTTCTTCAATCAATTGCTTGTTTTGAGAACAGTCACACATGATGTGCTCTCAGTATCCCATTTCCTGAAGGATGGAACCAATTGAAAATATCCCTATTTTCAGTAGACATGAATAATTAACCTGCAAGCAGGCAGTTTTTTAGAATTCACACTGAATGGCACAGAGGCTGTTTTGGGGCTCTAAGAGCAGTTGGGTTAAAGATATGAGACATGAAGCACATGAAAATATCCAGGGAGGAGGAATAAGAAAATAAGAGGAAGGTTAGAGCTCCATATACTGCTTCTGCTTAAGAAATGCTGAACAACATGAAATTAAATGCAAGTAATGGTGCTAAATGTACACTGTTGTAGGAGAATGAAAACATTTCATATTATAGCAGGAGGAGTGTCTCTGAGAATGGTCTGGACTTGTCATTATCTTCTGCACTCTGAACAGGACTCCAAGCCCAACAACAGCAGATGTCCAACAGCAGCTCCATCAGCGAGTTCCTCCTGCTGCCATTGGCAGACACGCGGCAGCTGCAGCTCCTGCACTTCTGGCTCTTCCTGGGCATCTACCTGGCTGCCCTCCTGGGCAACGGCCTCATCAGCACAGCCGTAGCCTGCGACCGCCGCCTGCACACCCCCATGTACTTCTTCCTCCTCAACCTGGCCCTCCTCGACCTGGGCTGCATCTCCACCACTCTCCCCAAAGCCATCGCCAACACCCTCTGGGACACCAGTGCCATCTCCTATACAGGATGTGCTGCACAGGTCTTTTTCTTTCTCTCCTTCATCTCAGCAGAGTTGTCCCTTCTCACCATCATGTCCTATGACCGCTACGTTGCCATCTGCAAGCCCCTGCACTACGGGACCTTGATGGACAGCAGAGCTTGTGCCACCATGGCAGCAGCTGCCTGGGGCACTGGGGTTCTCTATTCCCTGCTGCACACTGCCAGTACATTTTCACTGCCTCTCTGCCAAGGCAATGTTGTCAACCAGTTTTTCTGTGAAATCCCTCAGATCCTCAAGCTCTCCTGCTCAGAATCAAATCTCAGGGAAGTTGTGCTTCTGTTTTTTAGTGCCAGTTTAGCCTTTGGGTGTTTTGTTTTCATATTGGTGTCCTATGTGCAGATCTTCATGGCTGTGCTGAGGATGCCCTCTGAGCAGGGACGGCACAAAGCCTTCTCCACATGCCTCCCTCACCTGGCCGTGGTCTTCCTGTTTGTCAGCACTGCCGCTTTTGCCTACCTGAAGCCCCCGTCCACTTCCTCCCCACTCCTGGATCTGACAGTGGCACTTCTGTATGCAGTGGTTCCTCCAACCCTGAACCCTGTTATCTACAGCATGAGGAACAGGGAGATCAAGCACGCTCTCAGGAAGTTGCTGCAGTACACACTATTCCAGCTTCCATAAAATGCACAACTTCCTCATATGATTCCCAGTGATGGTTCTTTATGTTTTATGCATCTTTGATTGTTTGCTTATGTGAGATATAGCAATGTGCAAAAAAAAAAAAAAATGTTATTGAACTTATAAATAAAAATTTATTTCACTTCTTTCCTACTTAATTTGCATTTTTTTCACTCCAAGAGCTCATGTAAACATGTAACCAGATTCCCCGAATACGTTATATGATACCTAAAAAGCTTTCAAAATTGATGTTTACTTAGCTTTTCTTTCTTCCTACTTTGTCTGGATTTGGGGAGGTACAGCCGCAGATATCAGCTCAACGTGCTCTTTTCATTTCTGATCTCTACACCACCACAGTGCTCTCAAGCCCTCTCATTTGTGCAGTCCTGAAGGTCTTCTGTGTCTCATGACAGTCCTGTTGCCTCTACAGCAGCAATCCAGGGCTGCAGTCAGTATCCGGCAATACGAACGGCTGTGTCAGGGCTGGTCTCCTTGCTGGCACTGCCATAACAAGAGGGCTCCTTCAGAGCAGGCCCAGAGAACTGGAGGCCTCTTCCAAAGCTGGTGTAAGGAATATACCTCAGGAGCTGCTCCCTGAGAAGACTTCAAGATATTCTGGTGCTCTTCAGTGTGTGACCGGATCAGATTGAATAGTCCCAAGGAGATCAGTAAGAGACTCGGGGCAGTGCTGTGGTTAAAGGTTTATGGGTTGAGATAAAGAGAAAAGAGGAAAAAAAAAAAAAAAAAAGAAGAGAGAGAGAGAAGAAAAAAAAGAAAAAGAAGAAGAAAAAAGAGAAAAAGAAAAGGATAATAGTTTTGACAAATGTATTTATACATATATAATATATTTAGTATATTTTCACACATATACAATATATGCATTTGCAAACATATATGAACTAATTCTTATGTTTTTCTGTTTGCATGTTCAGAACTAGTTTCAGGGGTTTTAACAGCCATAGTATTCACTGTAGGAACTGAAGTGACTGTTGGGCTGTTGCAGGAGTTGGAGCAACTGCAGAGCTCATTGCCAGAGCTGGAATCACCGCAGGACCTGAGATTGAAGTTTTAGCAGCCACTGGGCTCATTGGAGGGGTTGGAGTGACCACAGGGCTGTACCTCCTGGCACAGTGCACCTCCCTTGGGAGGAATTTGTTTCATTTTCTTATAGCAATACTTGGAACAGCTACAGGACCTGTAGCAGGAGTGACTGCAGAGCTCATTATGAGGGGATGAGTGACAGCGGGATCTGTCCAGAGCATGGAGCAAACGCAGGACATGTGGCAAAACCTTGGAGCTGCTGCAGGGTCTGTGCCAAGAGTTGCAGAGGCTGCAGCACTGTCAGCATTTCCAGCTCTCTGGATCTGGCACACCGCAGTCATGTGTGTTTCTTGGGGGCTACCAGGGCCACAGCAGACCTGTCCCCAATATTCTACCAGTTTCTCAGGATCCTGCAGTTGCTCAGAGATGAAGTTCCAAAACCCTGGGGGTGCCCACCGCTCCAGGCAGCTGCCCAGACCATCCCACACCCCCTGCCATGCAGAGCCTTCTCACCTTCGGGCAGATCTCTCACTGATATTCCTGAATAACTGTTTAATCTGAAACATAAGCTGAAACACATTAATGACACGTAACAGTGGGAGTGTGCTGGTGTAAGCATCCCATGGATAGTCAAAATTTTCAAGAGCTATTGGAACTAGCTGTCAATCTCCAGGACAAAAAGAAGTGAGAGTGAGTCTGAGGGACTACTGGAAAGTGTCATCCCTTCTGTCCTCCGTAGCAAGACTCCCTGAGGAGTCCAAGTCAAGGGTGTAATTACTAATCTTATCAACAGTATAACTTCCATAACTCAAAGATGACATCAGAGATGAATGTGCACAAAACTTCATTTTGTCAGCTGCCAATTTTATCATGATATAAACCAGAGTCAAACAGCATACCAAAATAAATACCCTAATCCAGCCCCCAGAGCTGGCAAACAGTACAGCAAGGAAAACAAGCAGCAAGCAAGGAGCTGTGCAATGCAGCTTCATGAGAAGACTCAACAAGCTCCACAAATGGGGAAACAATCAGCATCATGGCCTGCAGTTCTCCAGCTCCCACAAAGACCTGTGTTAACTCACTCAGGACAGATGTGCTGTTATCTCAATCGTTGGAGCCTCACATCGGGCACCAAAATGATGGTGGTTGTTGAATCCAGCATGTGGCTCAGCAGCACACAGTGCTTTGTGCACTGTCCCATTCCCAGTGGGATGGGGATGAGAATTGGGGAAAAAAAGTACAACTTGTGGGTTGTAACCAAGCAATTTGAAAAAAGAGATAAAAGCAGAGGTGTAATAGTTATCACTATATAACCATTTATATGCAGTAGTAACAACTGATGCACAAGTGCTTGCTCAGCATCACCAGACTGATGCTCAGTTGGGCACTGGGAAGAGAAGAGAGTGAGATAAACTGCCACCCCTTTCAATACAATTTCTGCTTGCTGTCAGGTGCTACAAAATGTCCCTTTGACCACTTCCAGTCAGCTGTGCGCAGTCTGTTCCCTCCCAGCTCCTTGAGCCCTCCACTGACCATGGCCTTGGCTCTGTACAATGCTGCTTAGCAGCAGCTGTAAACATCAGAGTGTTATCACCATTGTTTTTCTCTTAGAAACAAAAAACTGCACCATAGTAGGCAGCCTGAAGAAAACAATTCCATCCCAGCTGTAACTCAGATACCTGCCTGTCCCCCTCCTCCTCTTGTCCTTCCTGATCAGGAAGCAAGGAACAGAATCTGCTGCTCTCCTCTCTGAGCCCTTTCCATCAGTTCTCAGCTGGCTCCTCTGCCATCCCCAGGCAGAGCTCAGTGCACTCTCACAGATGGCAGCAGCCTTTCCTAATTGTCCTTGGCCATACGTCATAAAGAATCAATATCTGCTCTGCTACAGTTCAGAGGTGAGAACCATTCCACCATGTCTCTGTGAGACAAACAAAACCCTAGGCCCGCAAAGGCACAGAGATTTGGAGTTCGCTGAGTGAATGTTTGTGGTTGTCTCATTAGCGTAAAGACTCTTCAGAAAGCATCCCCTTCCAGAAGCATGCTTTGATTTAGCCTGGCTGGGCCTTGCATCTACACTGTGGTACTGATGTTCAGGGCCTTGCTCAGAAGCAGAAGCCTGCATGAAAGGAAAAGCTCTGTGGTTTTCTCTTGAGTTGTCCCGTTTATTTCTCATGCTACCTGCAGTGGTCTACAGGCAATTTTGGGCAGCAGCAGGTTGGGGTTACCCCCAGAGGGTACACAGTAAGATTTAGGACGGGGTATTGGCAATAAGACCTTCTCTGAGGAATCCTCCCACAGTCCTATGGAACAACTCAGAGGCTTTCCCTGCAATCTCCAACAGCAACATCATCCCTCAGCCCTTCTCTGTCACATCCAATTCCCCTCCCTTCCCCCTTTGGACCTGGTTTAAAGCCCTTTAATCAATCAGTGCAGGAGCATTTCAGATGGGGTCATGGAGGAGGCAGACTGCCATTCTTGGGGTGGCCATTTTCCCAGGAGGGCATGGTGGGAGGGCTTGTCCCGTCCAGTTCAACCAACACTTGTATCCACCCAGCAGAAGGCTGTGCCCTCTGTGTCCCACTTGACCTCTGCATGAAGCTTACAGTTGACAGGGACATGGCTGAGATGCTCTGGGCATGGACTAACGGACAGGGAAGTAAAGTGGGAGTCGACTATAAGCCACCCAGCCAGGAGGATGATACCAGTTAATTATTCTTTTAGGAATAAAAGCATATGTCTGGGACAGCATTACTTGCCCTAGGCACTGAAGTCCAGCCGTGCTGGTCCCTTGTTAAGAGGCATCTTGTCAGGTTTATAGGAACTTCAAGTAAGACTTGAGCTAGTAAAAACAATTAGAGGTACCAAAAGAAAAAAAAAAAAAAAAAAAAAGGAAGAAGGGGAATTAAAGGGAGTGATGAGATCACCAGTGCTGAATCCAGCACCAAGCCTGCTGATAGGGATGTTCCACATAGCATAGAGTGGAAACAACTACACCTAGAAGCAGGGCCAGCAGCAGAGGCAGGGCAAATCCGACCTCCCAACCAGCAACTAGTTATAATATCAAAGGAAGCAGATCAGATATCATCAGCCCCTATTTGGAACTGGAGTTGCCTTAATTCCTGGACACTGGGCTATATCCAAATCAAAGGAAGTCACACCAGGCCTTGTCCTGAAACCTGACCATTTCAGGGCTGTTGTTCAGGACTCTTCCAGGAGTGGCTGATACATCAGTCTAATAAAGGGAAGGGACACCCAGCTGCTCCATGTGACTTAATTGTCTCTCAGTGCATTGTTCCAGCTCACATGAACAGACACTCACATCTCATCCCATACACCAACCTATGGTTCAAACATTCTGTGGTTTCCTTCAATAATTGTGATCTGCATGTAGCAGTTAGCAGATGAAAAGGAAGAGAGATGAGAAGCTCTACCATTAGAAACAAAAACCCACACCATATCCTAAGACTGATATTCACACAAGCCATTTCCCCCACCCTCTGCATCCCAATGATTTCAGCAGGGATGTGATCCATGGCCAGTGGATCAGTCCATCAAATCAGTCATTTTGCTGCATCACTCAAAAAGCACACCAGTCATTTGGTGATTGCCTTTGTGTTTTGATGTGCCTCAGTTATGGTAGTGGTGGCACTGTGGATGATGATACAGCATTCTCCTTCAGCTCAGTTCAACATCTTTCACACCCTGTGGTTCTTTTAACAGCAATATGTCTAGAACCAGTTGGTTTTGCAAGGCCACCTTGGGTACTTGTTGAACCTGCCTGTTTGACTCTCCAAAACCATGTTCTGTCCAGCTCCTTAGCACACGGACCTGCCAAGGTAGATTCTCCAGGGCAAGCTGGCGTCATCCAGGTGGGGTCTGATGATGAGTTTGGTCCCCCAGTCCCTAACTTGAAACCCATACTCTTCAGAATCTTTATAAATGAGGCAGACAGCGAGATTCAGTGTTTACTGATGGTATCATGCTTAGCGGTGCATGTAGTATAAGGAAGGGATGCCACCCAAAATGACCAGGCCAGGCTCCAAAATGTCGCCCACATAAACCAAATGAAGCTCAGTGAGAAGAGAGGACTGCAGGGCAATCTCACTGTAATTTTTCAGTACTTAAATGACTGTAAAAGCTTATAAGCTTTATCTCCCATCTCCTCTGAATCACTGGAAACAACCCCAGAGTGCAGGGAGGGATCATGGGTCCAGAGCTGTTTAAATCACACGGAGTAGCAGCCTCAGTGTCTGTGGGCAATGCCTGTCCCTGCCCGGTGGGACAGATTCTGGGGGAAAGAGAGAAAGGGAGAAACCAACCAACCAACCAACCAATCACCAACAAAAACACATTGCGTTCATTTGACACTTCCTTGAAGCATGCGTCTGCCAGCAGACTAGTACCAAAAGAAACTTAGACCAGACATAAGAAGGAACTTTTTGTCTCAGTGTGGTCAGGCACTGGAATGGCTGCCCAGGGAAGTGGTGGAGTCATCATCCCTGGCAGTGTTCAAGAGTTGTCTGGATGAGGAGCTACAAGATATGGTTTAATGCTTTGTTGTAGCTAAAGAAATGGGAGGATTATGGTTGGACTAGGTGATCTTGTAGGTCCTTTCCAACCTCTTGATTCTGTGATTCTATGAGAGGAAATGAACTGATGAGGAGAACTGTGGATGATGGGTTTCCATTCTGTGCAACCCCATATCCAACTGTACATTCAGAATCTGAAAGGCTGAGGCTGGTAGCTCATTTTCATATTGGAAGCATAGATTATAATCCACTTAAGCAGATATAAACATAGGATCATAGAATCACAAGGTTGGAAAGGGCATAGAAGGCCATCCTGTTCAGCCGTCCTTACATCATCATTACTGCCATTGAGCTACTGAAAAATATCTCATAGCACCTCATCCCAGTGCCTCGAAAACCAGCAGGGACAGTAACCCCACTGCTTCCCTGGGAGAAGAAGATGTCAAGCAGGGCACCAGTCCTGGTAGGTTCTCCATCTTAAAATCATGCATTGGATGGGACCTCAATGTGGCACTTTGTATGGAGAGACCAATGGAGATGGCTCCCTAACCCTAACACTAACCCTAACTCTAACTTTAACAATTACCTCTATGGGTAATTATTTCTCATTACAATCTGACTGTAATGGCAAAACAAAACTCCATCCCAAAGACCACCCACCTCTCAGGGGTAGCCAGCCCTCACTGAGCCCCAGCTCTGAGTCATTACGGCTGGAAAAGAACTTCAAGCGATCCCCTCATCCAACCACCCATTGCCCACTAGCACTGCTCGCTGCCCCACACTGGTGGAACACCTCCAGGGACGGTGACTCCACCGCTCCATGGGTGGAAGCCTAAAATGCAATGCAAAGGGGCTTTGATTTTCTATCGTTTTCTAACCAACTTTTCTTTGCCCACATATGCATGAGTGTGTGGGAGAGGAAAAGAGTGAAGGCTTCAGAACAGGCTGATGGACTGCCCACAAGGTCTTGATAGGGAGGTATGTATTGAAGCTGATGATGTATGTCTGCATGGGGTGGGCTTCAGAAAGTGAGCTCAGTGAGGAAGGAAAGTGCCTCAGGCGGTGCTGCTCTCCCAGCACAGGGCAACAATGTGGATGGATCACTTGGAGGTCCTTTCCAACCCATGCCATTCTGTCAGTACCCTTTCATCGCAACCCAACCCAATCCAGCTGTTCCAAGGCTCTACGATCTTTAAGGACCCTTCCAACCCAACCTTTCCATGGTTCTGTGATCCTTATGGACCCTTCCAACCCAGGCCATTCTGTGGTTCTGTGATCTGTAAGGACCCTCCAACCTCAGCCCAAACATACTGCCCCAACTCCAACACTATGGGTCTCTGTGGGTCTCTATGAGTTTCTGTGGGGTAATCAATTCCAGGAATCAACCCAGAGGTGCATTTAATGCAATTAATCTGCTTATAGACAGAGTTGGGAGTCAGTGGGACATTCAGAGCAGAGCTCAACTGCATAAATACAGCATTCGGTGTTGCCTAATTATCTTAATTATCCCACGATTAATTAAAGGGGGAGATGAGCTGAAGGTTGGACTCTGTGGTCTCAGTGCTTTTTCCCCATCTTAATTATTCTGTGATTAATTAAAGGAGGTGATGGGCTGAAGGTTGGGCTCCTTGGTCTCAGTGCTCTTTCCCTACCTTAATTATCTTATGGATAATTAAAGACTGCTTCATGGCATGATGTGAGGTTTTTAAGGAGCACTTTGCTCTCTCAGCTGGGCACATGGCTGGTTAATGATGGATTAACTGATTAGAGATATTTAGATAATTGTTTTTTCTTCACATCTCCAATGTTCTTATGGCCCCAGTGAGGAACTGGGATGTATTACAGAATTTCTGTGAGGAAAAGTGAAAGTCTGAATGCTATCCCAGCACCCTCATCTGCACTGAAAGACAGCTGGGGAGAATAGATTAGTGTAGAAAATACTCTAACTGATGCATTCCAGGGAAAATCCAGAATGGAATTCCCCATTCCTTGGGATGGCTGCAGTGACACCATGGACTAAAAAGGTTTTTTGGTGTTCCATTGCAATCTGCTTTGCAGCTGTCAGATGAATGCACCCCATTGACTCACAACAGATGGGAGTGCTCCATAACTGGTTTCCTTTTCCAATCAGTGGGTGTGATTTTAGGCCTAGAGGTCAATTTGGGTCGATTTAGGGACATTTGGGGGCCAATTTTGGAGAATTTGGGGGTAATTTGGGGCAATTTGGGGTCAATTTTGATCATTTTGGGGACATTAGAGGACACTTTGAGTCAACTTAGGGACAATTTTGGGCCATTTCAAGACAATTTGGGGACAAAATGGTGGTTGTCTTTGCCTGGAATGTGAGACTGTCTTGTTTGTATCAGACCTCCCAGATTCCATCTCTGCAAGCCTCAGCAAAGCAGACGGCCGTGTAATCAGGCCTCCATGTGCCCCGCATTGTGCACAATATGTTAGAGCCTTTTCCCTTTCCAGGCTGTACCAATGGAAAAAGTCATTGCACTTTTCCATACGGTCATTTTCCCTTTAATGAACCCCATGATCTACACGCTGTGCAACAAGGAGATCAGAAGCTGCATAGGCAGGTTTGTCCACAAATACTCACTGTGGTGTGGACTTTTTATGAAGCAATTTGGAGTAAACAAATGAAGGTCATTGTTGTTATCCTTCAGGAAGTCTTCTATAAAATAAAGCCCTGTGGTGATACTAAAACCCATACAGAGTGATTCAGGGAAGAACCAACCCACACAAAGGAGATGACAGTGTGCCATGAAATTATCATTAAGGATCTAATAAACTTATTAGGTATTATCTGGAGGATGTTGAGGGTTTATAGAGCCCTTCATGGAGTGCTGGCCTCGATTCATTGATTCAAGAGTTCAGTTTCCAGTTGGACACCCACTGTTGGTTCTGCCTTCTTCTTGGGCTCCATCATGACTCAGTCATTGGTTTCTTACTGGGCCTCGCCCAATCAAGCCATGTCAATTCTATTAGGCCCCACCCCCACCTGCAATGCTACACTCACCCCCTTAAAACCACGCCTGCCTCCATATGGCCCCACCTCTCTTCCCAAAGGAGGACTTGGGGTCACAGTTCAGCTTCCAAATCCCCTTATTTTAAAGGAGATGCCACGATCAAAGAGAGGGGTTGATGAACTTCTTTTACCTCAAATGACTATCTGTATAGGAAGAAACAATAATTAACATGTGTTACATATACACACACCCATATACGTATATATACATGGAATCACTGACTGCACTCCCCCCGCATCAAATTCCCTTATGGTACACACTGGACGTCTCTGTGTTTCTCCAGCACCCACCAAGTGCACCCAGGTCCCTGGGAAAAGCAGTTCCATGGAGAACTTCACCCTTTCCAGAGGCTGGAAAGACCCAAACAGCTTTTCCCAACATGTTCTTTACATGCACTACAGGGACCTCATCTCCCTCTGCAGTATGCAGGGGGATGGATCAGGTAGAATCATCACGACTGACAGATCCTCTAGTATTGACCAACCAAGTGGCTTCTACCCAATGCTTCTCCCAGTGCTTCAGTGTTCCACCACCCATTGTTTTCAGCACAGCTTTCAACAACCCATTGTATCATTCAACCTTACCAGAGGCTGGTGCATGGTAGGGGATACGATAATCCCACTCAATGCCATGATCTTTGGCCCAAGTATTTATAAGGGAATGTTTAAAAGGAGACCCATTATCAGATTCAGTTCTTTCTGGGTTGCCATGTCGTCACAGGACTTGTTTCTCAAGACCTAGTATGGTGTTTCAGGCGGTAGCATGGAGTACTGCGTATGTTTTAAGCCACCCAGTGGTTGTTTCCACCATGGTAAGCACATAACACTTACCATTGTGAGATTGTGGCAATGTGATATCATCAACCTGCCACACCTCCCCATATTTATACTTTCTCCTTCTCCCTTCTCCCCAGAGAGGTTTCATCCTCTTGGCTTGTTTAATTATGGCACATGTTTCACAGTCATGAATAATCTGTGCAATAGCATCCATAGTTAAGTCCACCCCTCAGTCTCTAGCCCACTTATATGTCCTTGATGGCCCGAGGTCTCATGGGCCCATTGAGCTAGAAATAATTCACCCTTATTCTGCCAGTCCAAGTCAATTTGAGTCACCTCAATTCTGGCAGCTCAATCCCCTGATGGTTGTTTTGTTGTTCTTCAGTAGCCCAACTCTTTGGCACGTGTGCATCCATGTGAAGCACCTTTACAACCATATCTTTTGTTCGGGCATCAATGTCCTTCCAACATTCAGCAGCCCAAATAGGTTTACCCCTCCATTGCCAGTTATTTTGTTCCCACTGTTGTAACCACCCCCATAAGGCATTCACCACCATCCATGATTCAGGATAAAGATAAGGCATTTGCAACCTCTCCCATTCAGCTGCATCTAAGGCAAGCTGGACATCCTTTACCTCTGTAAACTGACTTGATTCTCCTTTACCTTCAGTGCCTTCTGCAACCTGTTGTGTGGGGCTCCACACTGCAGCTTTCCATATGCAGTGCTTCCCCACAATGAGACATGATCCATCAGTGAATAGGGCACGCTTCTTTTCATTTTCTAGTAGTTCATTGAATGGAGGGGCCTCTTTAGCACATGACACCTCTTCTGCTGGTGATGCTCCAAACTTTTTGCCTTCATGCCAGTCCATGATCACCTCTAATCTTCTTTGAGATCAGTGCAAAGCATGTGGATGACACTTAATAGCAATTTCATATGAAAGGTTCTCCTCAGGAAACCCCGTTGGCTGGTTTGATGACATCTAAAACGAAATACTCAGGCTTTTGTAGCAGTCAAACTGAGCAAGTGAAATGTGATGCGGTCTGAGTTCTCAGGCTGCTCAACCAACAGCCTCCCCTGCAGCGATCTCCCCATCATGGCATCATTTATGTTAGAAATGACCACTCAGGACATCCAACTGTTAAGTCAGATAAGATCTGCTTCAAAAGTAATGCCCCCTCTTGTATTACCTGGGCCATAAGATCAGAGGCAGATGTAGGAGATGTGGCTGTAGAGATTGTGACATGCGGAATCAAACTCTATATCCAGAATTAGGTTATAAATCAGGTATGTGTTTATTCAGCTCTGGGCACAGAGGGATCACTCCTCCAATCATGTGCGTCAATGGACAGAAGCATTAGAAAGTTATAGAGGAAGTGTATACATATTCAACAGATTTCCTCGATATCATTAACACATTCATTGTTTTTTGGGGAACTCATTTACATGATGTCCCTCCTACTGACGCGTGCACAGTCCATAGTGGGGGTCTCACGCAGGTGGTTGTTGGGATGAAGTCAGAAGTCTTCCTCAGGTTGCTCTGACCCATATCCTCTACTCAATCAGTCAAAACCAGTTTCTTTGGCTACCTTTCCCTTATGTGTACCCAGCTATATTGTCTTAACTGTAGACCCAGTTGAATTGTAACTATAGCAATGTCGACGTGTCCCACTGATCCTTTTCTTCTGATATTCCCCAAAGCCTAAGATATTTCATCTTCCTGAAAGGGCCTTATTTACCCAATTCCTACTTTCATACTCATTAAGGGTCAAGGAAATAAAGTGGATGTCACTGTGGGAGTCTACTAGAATCCACTCAGCCTGGACAACAATACAAATTATTCTTAATTCTTTAAAGGAGTATCTCAAGAAGAGCCTCACTTGTCCTAATGTTTCACCGGCTTCGTAGAAGCTGACATGGTGTAGCACATAGCCAGTGGGCTCTGTGGTTTTCATGGCCAACTGCCTGTATATGAAAAACTGCAAAATGAGAATTTATTTCAGGAGAGTCTGGTGTCCCTAACTACCCTCCATCAATAGTGGCAGTAGAAAGAGCGAAAGTCTGACAGTAACAAACTTCTCTTTGTGCTTTGCCAACTGAGAAGAGAGAATAGCCAATACCATCTGAGTCAAACCAGGTGTGATTGTCAGGCTACCATCTCTTGGTGTTGTGCTCATCATCTTGAACTGAAGTTTGTAGCCCACTTTGCCATAGTAGTGGTGCTAAGCAAAAAGATGAAGGCCTGCCTGTAATGACAGCCTCCAATTATCTGCTCAAACACAGCTGTGGGGAGACTTTGTTGGCAATGGCCCCACAGGGACCAATTACAGCTCCAACTTTCTCAAACATTTCTGGACAGCATTTTGTCTGTACCTCCATCGTTTCCTTACAGCAGTCTTCTCTCAGTCCACAAAGTTCATGTACACCACATACGCTGTGGGGTTCATTACAGTGCAGAAAGACCTAACAAGCCATTTCCCTCAAGTCTTCAAGGCCTGAACTGCTCCTTAGGGAGGTCTCAGTGTTGCAGATGACGGTTTCAAGGATCACTGCCCAAAAAAGGAGATGTCCTATTTAAGGGTACTTTGTCTTACAGCAGGCACCGAGATGTCACTGAGTGCAGCACAACCCGTGTGACAGATGGCAGCTCTGCCAGGGAGAGGGAGGTACAGCCAGCATGGGGGTAGCATTGGGGATCCAAGAGGGAAATGTAGTCAGTGAGAGCTGATAACTGGAGAGTGACTGCAACAGGCAAAGATGGGAATGAATGGCAATGGAGGAGAAAGAAGGCTGTGCAGGAGGAGGGATGCAGGGGGCCAGATGCTTGTGGCCAGATTTGTGGTCAGTGCTGGTCCAGCTGGGTGTGTGGGAGGCATGGGAGGGAGCTAAGCCCCCTCCAGGAACCAGGACTACAACCTCAGGATAAGATGCCTGAATGGATTCAGTTGAATCCCGTCCCTATGGAAGTGTAAAGGTGTCCTGCAGAGCCAAAATCCCTGCATCCCAGGGCACTGTGCCTGGGCAGGGACTCAGCCGCCAGCCAGGCTCAGCACTCAGCCTGTCTGAGGAGCTGAACAGGTATCTGTAGGGAGACGTGGGGGGGGGGAGAAGGAGCCCCCCAGCAGCACTGGGGCCTTTTGCTGCTCGGGGTGCTGAATGAGGCTGGAGGCTTACAGCTGCACTGCCTGCTCGGGGCATTGCAGAAGGGACTTAAAAAAAAAAAGAGGACCAAACATGGGAATTCCTGCCTTTTGTTCATTTTCCTACCGTTAGGGTAGGGATGACTGGAGAAATGAGAGACAAGCTGTATATATTAACACAGCACTGAGACTGCTGTGCTGTAGCTTTGGAGATGAGTGGGTTTGTGAGCAGCATCCTCATGCTCCATCAGCCTTTTCTGGCTCGATGGACACAATGAGCATCAGGTTTGAACCGCCTCCTCTGCAGCCAGAGCTCCAGCAGAGCAGAGCTGCATCTCTCCAGGCGTGAGCTCATTTCCTTCTCCAGCACACGGGCTGAGAGCAGCTGCTGATGGCTGTGGACAACACATTCTGTGCGGCTGGGAAATGAGCTGCATTTCTTTTAATGAGACTCCATCATTAGGACACTTGGTTCTCTCTATAAGACAGAGGTCCTTCCAAGCTGTGAACTGCCCTGCAGGACGCAAGTATTTGCCTTAGCATCTCTCCGTTACCAGAAAGAGCATCTGCCCAGGGAGATGATGTGGAGAGATGCTAAGACGTCACATTCTACAAGTAAAACTGAGCGCTCCTGTCACTTTACAGTGTACCCACCTGGGTGGTTCAGGGTCGCCTCCTCCAGAGCCGACCAGCAGAGGCCTCTTCTCCTCTCCTCTTCCATCCACATTCCAACTCATGACAACAATCTTAGGCCATGGATCTGAACCAACATTTCCATTGGAAAATGAAAAAGGATTGGATGATACAGCAGGAGGAAGGTCACCAAGGAACAGTACAGGTTTGTGCCAAGAGAAATCTCATCTAACTTTCTTTTATTTTCTTCTGGGATGACTCCCCATGTCCAGGAACAGCAGATGTCCAACAGCAGCTCCATCAGCGAGTTCCTCCTGCTGCCGTTGGCAGACACGCGGCAGCTGCAGCTCCTGCACTTCTGGCTCTTCCTGGGCATCTACCTGGCTGCCCTCCTGGGCAACGGCCTCATCAGCACAGCCGTAGCCTGCGACCGCCGCCTGCACACCCCCATGTACTTCTTCCTCCTCAACCTGGCCCTCCTCGACCTGGGCTGCATCTCCACCACTCTCCCCAAAGCCATGGCCAACGCCCTCTGGGACACCAGAGCCATCTCCTACACAGGATGTGCTGCACAGCTCTTTTTCTTTCTCTTCTTCCTCTCAGCAGAGTATTCCCTTCTCACCATCATGTCCTATGACCGCTACATTGCCATCTGCAAGCCCCTGCACTACGGGACCTTGATGGACAGCAGAGCTTGTGCCACCATGGCAGCAGCTGCCTGGGGCGCTGGGGTTCTCAATTCCCTGCTGCACACTGCCAGTACATTTTCACTGCCTCTCTGCCAAGGCAATGTTGTCAACCAGTTTTTCTGTGAAATCCCCCAGATCCTCAAGCTCTCCTGCTCAGAATCAAATCTCAGGGAAGTTGTGCTTATCATTTTTAGTGCTTGTTTAGTCTTTGGTTGCTTTGTTTTCATATTGGTGTCCTATGTGCAGATCTTCATGGCCGTGCTGAGAATGCCCTCTGAGCAGGGACGGCACAAAGCCTTCTCCACGTGCCTCCCTCATCTGGCTGTGGTCTCTCTCTTTCTCATCACTGCCTTTATTGCCTACCTGAAGCCCCCCTCCACTTCCTCCCCACTCCTGGATCTGACAGTGGCACTTCTGTACTCAGTGGTTCCTCCAACACTGAACCCTATTATCTACAGCATGAGGAACAGGGAGATCAAGCATTCTCTCAGGAAGGTTTTGCAATAAGCACTGTTCCAGCTTCAATAAAGTGCACATCTTCCTCGCAGGATTCCCAGTGATGGTTCTTCATGTTTTATGCATCTTTGAGTGTTTGATTATGTGAGATATAGCAACGTGCAAAAAAGAATGTTATTGAACTTATAAATAAAAATTTATTTCACTTCTTTCCCACCTACTATCCATTTTCTCACTCCAAGAGCTCATGTAAACATGGAACCAGATTCCCCGAATAGGTTAAGAGATAAATAAATAGCATTCAAAATACGCTTTTCCTTAGCTCTTATCCAACTTTGTCTGGATTTGGGGAAGGAACAGCTACAGATAGAAGCACAACTAGTTCTTTTCATTCCTCCTCTCTTTACACTGCCACAGTGCACAGAGGATTTGAGTCCTCTCATTTGTACAGGCCTGAAGGTCTTGTGTGTCTCACAGCAGTCCCGTCGTCTCTACAGCAGCACTCAGGGGTTTGCTTAATTTTCTTATCTCAATACTTGGAACAGCTACAGGACCTGTAGCATAAGTGACCGCAGAGCTCCTTATGAGGGGTGGAGTGACAGTGGGATCTGTCCAGAGCTTGGAGCAACTGCAGGATGTGTAGCAAAACCTTGGAGCTATTGCAGGGACTGTGCCAGGAGTTGCAGAGGCTGCAGCAATGTCAGCAGATCCAGCTCTCTTCCCCTTGAAGATGCTGAATAGTGTTGAACACAGCTCAGTAGGTGTGGGCCAGGCCCTGGCACACTGCAGTCATTTGTGCCTGTTTAGGATTACCAGTGCCACAGCAGACCTGTCTCCAATATTCTACCAGTTTCTCAGGATCCTGCATTTGCTCGGAGATGAACTTCCAAAGCCCTGGGGGTGCCCACCGCTCCAGGCAGCTGCCCAGACCGTCCCACACCCCCTGCCATGCACAGCCTTCTCACCTTGGGGCAGATCTCTCAGTGATATTCCTGAATAATTGTTTAACCTCAATCATAGATTCATAGAATCACCAAGGCTGGAAAAGGCCTGAAAGATCATCCAGTCCAACTGTTCACCTATTACCGATAGCTCCCACTAAACCATGTCCCTCAACACAATATCCAGTACACCCCCGGACTCACAGAGACGACAGTGTAAAATGTGTAATTCCTAATCATATGGACAATGTTACTTCCAAAACCCAAAGATGACCGCAGAGCTGAACTTCACAAACTTCACAAACTTCACAGAGCTGCACAAAACTTCACTTTGTCAGCTGCCAATTTTATCGTGGTACAAACTGAGGTCAAACAGCATAGCAAAATAAATACCCTAATCCAGCAACCAAGCACCAAGTAAGGAGCTGTGCAGTGAAGCTTCATGAGAAGACTCAACAAGCTCCACACATAGGGAGCACATCCACACATATCAGCACCATGGCCTGCACTTCTCCAGCTCCCACAAAGCCCTATCTGCTAAGGACAGATGTGCCGTTATCTCAACCCTTGGAGTCTCACATCAGGCACCAAAATGACAGTGGTTGTTAAACCCAACATGTGGCTCAGCAGCTCACAGTGCTTTTTGCACTGCCCCATTCCCAGTGGGTTGGGGATGAGAACTGGGAAAAAAAATACAACTTCTGGGTTGTAACAAAGCAGTTTACTAAGAGAGATAAAAGAAGAGGAGTAATAGTTATCACTATATATCCGTTGATATGGAATTGTATGTAACAACTGATGCACAAGCACTTGCTCAGCACCACCAGACTGATGCTCAGCTGGGCCCTGGGCAGTGAAGAGACTGAGATGAACTCCCACCCATTTCAATACAATTTCTGCTTGCTGTCAGCTGATTGAGAACGTCCCTTTGGCCACTATCAGTCAGCTGTCCTCACTCTGTTCCCTCCCAGCTCCATGTGCCCTTTACTGACCATGGCCATGGCTCCGTACAACACTGCTTAGCAGCAGCTGTAAACATCAGAGTGTTATCAATGGTTTTCTCCTAGAACCAAAACACTGCACCATAGCAGGCAGTCTGAAGAAAAAAAATTCATCTGAGCTGTAACTCAGATTCCTGCCTGTCCCCTCTTCTTGTTCTTCCTGATCAGGAAGCAAGGAACAGAATCTGCTGCTCTTCATTTTGAAACCTTTCCATCAGTATTCAGGTGGCTCCTCTGCCATCCCCAGACAGAGCTCAGTGCACTCTCACAGATGGCAGCAGCCTTTCTTCATCTTCATTGCCTAATCGTAATGAAGAGTCTGTACCTACTTTGCTACAGTTCACAGGTGGGAACCATCCCACCATGTCTCTGTGAACCGAACAAGACCCTAGGCCTGCAAAGGCACAGAGATTTGGAGTTCGCTGAGTGAATGTTTGTGGTCCTCTTATTAGTGTAAGGATTCTTCAGAAAGCATCCCCTTCCAGAAGCATGCTTTGATTTAGCCTGTCTGGGTCTTGCATCTACACTGTGGTACTGATGTTCAGGGCCTTGCTCAGAAGCAGCAGCCTGCATGAAAGGAAAAGCTCTGTGGTTTTCTCTTGATTTGTCCCGTTTATTTCTCATGCTACCCGCACTGGTCTACAGGCACTTTAGGGCAGCAGCAGGTTGGGGTTACCCCCAGAGGGTTCACAATAAGATTTAGGACGGGGTATTGGCAACAAGACTTTCTCTGAGGAATCCTCACACAATCCTATGGAACAACTCAGAGGCTTTCCATTCAATCTCCAACAGCAACAACATCCCTCAGCCCTTCTCTGTCACATCCAATTCCCCTCCCTTCCTACTTTGGACCTGGCTTAAAGCCCTTTAATCAATCAGTGCAGGAGCATTTCAGATGGGGTCATGGAAGAGGCAGACTGCCATTCTTGGGGTGGCCATTTTCCCAGGAGGGCATGGTGGGAGGGCTTGTCCCGTCCAGTTCAACCAACACTTGTATCCACCCAGCAGAAGGCTGTGCCCCCTGTGTCCCACTTGAACTCTGCATGGAGCTTACAGTTGACAATGACATGGCTGAGAAGCTCTGGGCATGGATTAAGGGACAGGGAAGTAATGTGCCTTCCTAACTTCCTCCCTTCATACCTTAGCAACTTCCTTGTAATCTCCCCAAGTATCCTGTCCGTTCTTCCAGAGGGCGTAGATTCTCTTTTTCTTCCTTAGTCTCAATAGTTTTTCCCAGTTCATCTGCACTGGTCTTCTTTCCCTATGGCTCACCTTATGGCATTCAGGGACAGCCTGATCTTGTGCCTTTAAGATTTCCATCTTGAGGAGTGTCCAGGCTTCCTGGACCCCTTTACCCATAAGGAGCGACTCCCAAGGGACCCGTGCTACAAGTGTCCTGAACAGGTCAAAGTCCGCCCTCTAGAAGTTCAGGATAGTAGTTTTGCTAGTCACCCTTCTGACATCTCCAAGAATAGAGAATTCTACCATTTCATGGCCACTCTGCCCAAGACAGTCCCCAACCTTCTCAACTCCTACCAGTCCTTCACTGTTAGTGAAGAGCAGGTCTAGCAAGGAACCGCCCCTGGTAGGACTTCATACCAGCTGCGTAAGGAAGCTGTCTTGCATGCAATCTATAAACCTCTTGGACTGATTCCTCTGCTATTTATTATATTCCCAGCATATATCAGAGAAGTTGTAGTCTCCCAAGAAAATGAGTGCTGGCGATCGTGCGACTTCAGTAAGCTGCTCATAGAATGCCTCACCCATCAGTTAGGCGGTCTATAAGAAACCTTTAGCAAGATGTCACACTTACAGGCCTTTCCCCTGATCCTTACAAACATGCACTTCATTCTGAAGCCCAAGCTCTTCAACATCAAAACTCTCTTTAATATAAAGGGCCACACCACCACCCTTCCTTCCTCCTCTATCCCTTCTGAAGAGCTTGTAACCATCCATCACAGCACTCCAGTCATGGCAGTGGTCCCACCATGGGTCAGTAATAGCAACTAGGTTATGGTTTGTCAGATGCACATTTGCTTCCAGCTCCTCCTGCTTGTTGACCAAGCTCCTTGTGTTGGTGTAGACACTTCAGCTGAGGCATCTGCCTCTCTCCAAACTCAAACAGCGTTTCCCTAGGCTTATCTCTGGTAAGCCCTGTTTGGTCCCCTCCCCCATCGTAGCTAGTTTAAAGCTCTTTCGATAAGCCCTGCTACCGTCTGTGCTAGGATTCACTTCCCCCTTTGAGACAGTTGGGTTCCATTCATGGATAACAGGCCATGGGCCAAGTAAACTGCCCTGTGATCAAAGAACTCAAAGTTTCTGTCTCAGTACCAACCTCTGAGACAATTGTTCATTGCTTTGCTTTCCAAGCCTGCTCTGTGTCCCTCACTGCCCCTGAAGGTATAGAACAAAAAATCACTTTATCTCACACTCTGTGAACTAAATGGCCTAAATTCCTGAAATCTCATCCCATAGTTTGTAGGCTTCTCTAAGAAATTTCATCACTGCCCACCTAAACTATGAGTAGTGGAAAATAATCAGTGGACCTAACCAGCATTGGGAGTTTCCTCATTATGTCCCTGACCTGAAGCCATGAAGGCAGCAGACTTCCTGACAACTCGGGTCCAGTCTGCAAATGGGGCCCTCTATTCCTCTGAGAAGGGAGTCACCCACCACGGCCACCCTTCTTTCTTTCATGGCAGAGGAAGTCACAGGGCTTGTTAGTGACTGCCTTGCATTAGGCTCCCTCCTAGGCAGATCCTCCATTGCCTCCCCATTCTTATCTCCTTCAGATTTCAGAGTGTCAAACCTGTTGCTTAGATGGATCAGGGGTCGAGGGCTAGGCAGTCATGGGGGAGCTCCTGTGATGTTGAGTTGGGACTCTCTTCCAACCCTCCTCATCAGTCAGGTCTGTCTGACTGTGACAGGGCAGGGAGTCAACCACTTTTCTGGGGGTATCTGCCTGGCAGCCTTCCCTCGGGGATGCCAGCAAGTCACTCCACCAGCCCATCTCCCGATCACACACCCTGATGGTAAATTGTGAGTAAAACCTTGAGTAAAGTGAGAGTTCACCTAGAGAAAAGTATGAGTAGAAACCTGGATTGACGTGAGGGTAAACCCAGAGTAAACCCAGGATCCCATCCATTGGGCATGCACAGCCTCTGAGGGCAACTTTTTCCAGTGTTGCTGTGTAAAAAAATAGGTTCCTCACATCTAACCTATGTCTCCCCTTTTTAATTTAAATCCATTTCCATTTGTCCTGTTATCAACAGACCATCCCATCCTTATTCTAGCGTTAGGCATCTCATCCTCAGATGGAAACCCTGGGGCTTAATTGGGATCAGTTTTTCAAAGAACCACGGGGGCTGCAAGTTCACCTAGCTGAGCTCAGATGTGCACAGTGAGGTGTCTGTGTGTGAGTCCCTCATCTGAATCCTTGGTTTTTATTCCACAGGGACTGCACTGCTCGTACACAGTCTCTCAGTGATGCCCAAGGTGCCTTGGGTGATCCTAGTTTTGTGCTAGTGCTTGTAAACTGTGACGGAAAATCTATGAGATAGACACCTCCTTCTGGAGCATCAGCTGAGGGCCAGAAGGGAGGTATTCTTGGCCATCCTAAATACCACCTCAGCCACGTGCTTAGGGCACCCAGTGTGTCTTTTGCACCTGACCCCATGGAGTGTGTAGTGATATTCAGCTTATCAAAACGATGAGCTCAGAACAGAAGAGGCAGATTTTCCTCTCTGCTCCATCTGTGGCATAGTCTGGATTTCAAGGCATTGCAAAGCTATGGCACATCTACGTTCTTGCACTGATGACACTTTAGCATGCTCTGGGCTCACATTTCAATGGCATCTAATAAATCTAGGGTCATACCAGTTGACAGGAAGCTGGCAAATGTTGTCACATCGTAAGGAAGAGCAAGAAAGATGACACGGGCAACTATGGACCTGTCAGTCTCACTACAGTGCTTGGTAAAATTATGGAGAAAATGATGGTGGGAGTTATGGAAAAACAACTGAAGGACAGGTCACAGACAACACAAGATCCTGAGAGGAAGGTCCTATTTAATTTCAGGTCTTTTTATGATACCTTTATCCATTGAGCTAAACAAGGGAAGGCAGTTGATGTAATCCTTGAGGATTTCAGTAGAGCTTTTGATACTATTTCTCCAGCACCCTTCTGGACAGAAATTCCTGCATACAGCTAGACAGAAACAGAACGTGGTGTGTTGTAATACAAGAAGAATTTTACAGAGCAGCAGCCATGGATTGAGAGAAGGAGTTCACAGAGCTGCAGCTGCGGAGCAGGATAAACAGCATGAGAACAAAGGACATCTCTAGGAAAAGAATGAATGGCTCGTGGCTTTGAAGGGGGGTTATAGGGTTGTTATTGCAGTAGCTTTCTTCCAATTAGCGTGTGTGATTTTTGGACACCCTTGTCTGTCTCCTTTAAAATCATGGCTTTTCGGGCAATAAATTGACGTGGCTATATGTAACTATATTGGTGTTTGTCTGTTTGTCCCAGCATGCTGACATTTTGCCTTTCAGGTTCACCAGCAGTGGTGGGTGAGCAGTTGGCCAGTAGTTCTGTCCCAAAGGATTATAGTCAGTGGGTTCCATCGGGCTGGTAGATGGTCACTTCCAGAGTTCCCCAGGGTTCCATTTTAGGGCCACTTTCCTTTCATGTTTATGCAGATGACTTGAATGCAGGACTAGAAGATGTTCTGAGCAAGTTTGCTGATGAGACCAGATGAGGAGGTGCTGTTGCCTCCACTGAGGGTGGAGAGGACTTGCAGAGAGATGCGGACAAGTCAGAGAAGTGGGTACCAGTTGGTACTAAGCACCAAGTGCATAACGCATAACAAGAACAAGTGCCTGATTGTGCACCTGGGTATGGGCAACCCTGGACATAAACACTGTCTGTATATTGGACACATGAGAGATGTCTGACTGAAAAGGATTGGGGGTCCTGCTCAACATAAAATTTTAAGTGAGTCAGCAGTGTGCCCAGCCAGCCAAGAAGGCCAACAGTCCCCTAAAGAGCATCAAGCAATTTATTGCCAGCTGGGTGGGAGAAAGGGTTGTCCCTCTTTGCTCATCATTGCTACAGCCTCACCTGGAGCACTGGGTGCATTTCTGGGCTATGCAGAACATAAAGAACATCAAACTATGGGAGAGTGTGTACAGGAGGGCACTGGAACTGAGAGATCTGAAGTTCAGAGTTTCACTGGGATTGACTGCTTGTTCAGACTGGGCCCTTCTCACACCCCACATCCTGTGATGAGACACAGGTCACATGTGGGATATGAACTTTAACAGCATCCTTGCACCACATGCAAATGCTTTTCCCAGTGCTTCAGTGTTCCACCACCCATTGCTTTCAACATAGTTTTCAACACCCCATTGTATCTTTTAATTTTACCAGAAGCTGGTGCATGGTAGGGGATATGATAAATCCACTCAGTGCCATGAACTTTGGCCCAAGTATTTATTAAGGGAATTTTTGAAATGTGTCCCATTATGAGACTCAGTTCTTTCTGAGGTGTCATGTCTCTATAGGACTTGTTTCTAACAACCCAATATTGTGTTTCTGGCAGTAGCATGGGGTACTGCGTATGTTTCAAGCCACCCAGTGGTTGCTTCCACCATGGTAAGCACTAAACGCTTATCATTATGAGATCCTGGCAAGGTGACATCATTCACCTGTCACTCCTCCCCATAGTTATACTTTTGCCTTGGCCTTCCCCCCAGAGAGGCTTCATATTCTTGGCTTGTTTAATTATGGCACATGATTCACAGTCATGAATAACCAGTGCAATAGCATCCATAGTTAAGTCCACCCCTCAGTCTCTAGCCCAGTTATATGTTATGTCCATTCCTTGATGGCCTGAGGTCTCATGGAACCATCAAGCTTGAAATAATCCACTTTTGTTCCGCCAGTCCAAGTCTGTCTGAGCCACCTCAATTCTGGCAGCTCGATCTACCTGATGGTTGTTTTGTTGTTCTGCAATAGCCCGACTCTTGGGCAAGTGTGCATCCACATGACACACCTTTACAATCATATCTTTTTTTTGAGCAGTTATGTTTTTCTACAGTTCAGCAGCCCAAATAGGTTTACACCTCCGTTGCCAGTTATTTTGTTCCCACTGCTGTAACAACCCCCATAAGGCATTTGCCACCATCCATGAGTCAGTATAAAGATAAAGCATTGGCCACCTCTCCCGTTCAGCCACATCTAAGGTCAGCTGGACAGCTTTTACCTCTGCAAACTGACTTGATTCACCTTCAGTGGCCTCTGCGACCTGTCGTGTGGGGCTCCAAACAGCAGCTTTCCATCTCCGATGCTTCCCTACAATATGAAATGATCCATCAGTGAAAAGAGCATATTTCTTTTCATTTTCTGGTAGTTCGATATATGGTGGGGCCGCTTTAGCACATGACACCTCTTCTCCTGGTGATGTTCCAAACTTTTTATCTTCAAGCCAGTTCATGATCACTTCTAAAATTCCTGGACGATTGAGGTTCCCCATCCGCGCTTGTTGTCTAATCAGTGCAATCCACTTGCTCCAGGTGGCATCGGTAGCATGATGGGTGGAGGGAACCTCCCCTTTCAACATCCGGTTAATCATTGACAGTCGAGGTGCCAGAAAGAGCTGCATTTCAGTACCAGCTACTTCGGAAGCAGCCCGAGCCCCCTTATACGTGGCTAAGATCTCCTTCTCAGTTGGAGTGTAGCACTCTTCAGACCCCTTGTACGCTCAGCTCCAAAATCCCAGGGGTCAGCCTTGGGTCCCTCCTGAGGCTCTTTGCCACAAACTCCAAGTGGGACCTTTCTCCCCAGCAGCAGTATAGAGGATGTTCTTTACATCCTGTCCAGTCCGTACTGGCCCCAGGTCCACGGCACAGGCTATCTCCTGTTTAATCTGTTCAAAAGACTGCTGCTGCTCTGAGCCCTATGCAAAATCATTCTTCTTCTGCATCACCTGATAAAGGGGGCTTACAATGAGGCTGTAGTTTGGAATGTGCATCCTCCAAAAGCCCACTGCACCCAGGAAAGATTGTGTCTCTTTCTTGCTAGTTGGTGGAGACATGGCAGTGATTTTGTCAATCACTGTTGGGATGTGATGACATCCATCCTGCCACTTTATACCTAAGAACTGAATTTTCTGGGCAGGCCCTTTTACTTTGCTTCACTTAATAGCAAAACTGGCTCATAGAAGAATTTGAATTATTTGCTCTCCAGCACAGCAGCACTCAGTGGGGGTGTGACCTCATTCAGGCCACGGTAGTCTACTGTCAGCCTCCATTCTCCACTGGCTTTACGCACTGGCCATATGGGACTGTTAAAAGGTGAGTGAGTTTTACTGATCACTCCCTGATTCTCCAACTGGCGAATCAAATCATGAATGGGGAGCAAGGAATCCCTGTTGGTGCGATACTGCCGTCTGTGCACTGTCTTTGTAGCAATCGGTACCTGCTGCTCTTTTATTTTTACTCGTAGCAGCCTCACAACAGACGGGTCCTCTGACAGGCCAGGTAAAAATGACAGCTGTTTAATGTTGTCCATATCTACAGCAGCGATTCCAAAGGCCCAGTGATACCCCTTAGTATCCTTGAAATGCCCTCTACTGAGGTAATCAATACCAAGTATGAACGGAAACCCTGGGCCACTCACATAGGATGTTTCTTCCAGTCTTTACCAGTGAGGCTTATTTCAGCCTCCAACATAGTCAATTCTTGAGAGATATCCAGAAATATGGATTGATTCTGTCCCTTCATGACTGGAGGGCATTAGGGTGCACTGTGCACCAGTATCCACCAGCGCCTTATATTTCTGTGGTTCTGATGTGCCAGGCCATCAAATCCACACAGTCCAATAAACTCTATTATCCCTTCCACTCCCTTGTCTGAGGGCAGGGCCCCTCTATTGGTTACCTGTGATAACTGGAGCAGCCGTACTGGTGGTTGGACTGTTTTGTAGTTCTCTCACCCGTGCTAATAGTACAGGAGTAGGCTGGTCATGCCACTTTTTCATGTCTTCTCTGTGGTCATGTAGGTAACACCACAAGGAAACACGCAGTGCAATTTACTGTTGTTCCTTGCTCGAGCTCGAAAGCGCGTATGTCTAATAGCTGAGTTTTTTGATGATACACGTGAAGGCTTTACGATTGTTAATGGCTTTACGACCTCTCACCTTCAACTGAAGCAGCAGCTAGGCCAATTACCAAGTGACACCAAGGAGATGAAGTGGCAAAATGGCAATTTATTGAAACAGACACATCCTTATATAACCTACGCATTTTCGTCTACACCCACTGTATTACATATCACTAAGATTCTTCCAGAATATGGGGAAGGGCCTGACACGTCACAACAAACTACAACAAGAGATTCATTCTGGTGCCATGTGTGTACTCCTTTCTTATGCCTTCAATTTCAGTCGTCTTCAGGGGTTGACAAATAGTAATAGAGATTTCCTCCTCATCACTCTCTTCTTCATGCCACTTTTCCTTTTGCCTTTCTCGGTACTGATCCAGACCTGTCAGCTGGATCTTCTGTTGCCTCCTCCTCCACTTCTTTTTTCCGTTCTAGACGTGAGGACATCCATTTCCATTTCTTGCCTTCCACAGGGGCAACTGATATTGTTACTGGTGCCTCCTGTGACTGATCAAAATTGACTTGGGGATTTCCCTTTTTGGCTTGAACCTCAGCTCGCAAACTCTCTCTTTTCGGAACAGTGTTATATAGAGCACGGTAAGCCCAATTCAAGCCCCAAATAAGTCATACCCCCTTAGATCTATCTAGGCTGCACCATCCCTGACTCAAATACTGGCTTAGTTTCTCGGGATCCCACAGGTGTTCAAGAGTTAAATCCCATGACATTGCAAGCCCCCATGTGTTGGCGAACCTGAAGGCAAAAGGTCAGCGTTCTAGGACAAACAACCACACACCAATATAGTTAAATATAGCTGTGTCCATCTATTGCCTGAAAAGCCGTACTTTTATAGCAAACAAACAACGGTGTACAAAAATCACACGTACTAATTGGAAGAAAGCTTCTGCAATAAGAACCCTAAAACCCCGCTTCAAAGCCACGAGCCTTTCATTCTTTTCCTAAAGGTGTCCTTGGTTCTCATGCTGTTTATCCTGCTCCGCAGCTGCTGCTCTGTAAAGTGCTTATCTTGATCCATGGCAGCTGCTCTGTAAAATTCTTCTTGTATTACAACAGAATGGCAGTTCCCTGGGGTCTCCAGCACACCCCCAGCCAGCTGGCAAATGCTGCTGAGGACCTTTAGGAAAGACATGCCCAGGGTAGTGACAATGTTCACAGGACAACTGTGAGCCCCACAATGGGTCTGGTACCTGTGTGCCATCTTCTGAACACCAGTAGCACGGTGTAGATGCAAGGCCCAGCCAGGCAAAACCAAAACATGCTTCTGGAAGGGGATGCTCTCTGAAGAGTCTTTACATTAATGAGAGGACCACAAACATTCACTCAGCTAACTCCAAATCTCTGTGCCTTTGCAGGCCTAGGGTCTTGTTTGGTTCACAGAGACATGGTGGGTTGATTCTCAGCTCTGTACTGTAGCAAATGGGGTACAGATTCTGCATGATGGATGGGCAAGGAAGAAGAAGAAAGGCTGCTGCCATCCATGAGAGGGCACTGAGCTCTGCCTGGGGATGGCAGAGGAGCCACCTGAATACTGATGGAAAGGTTTCAAAACGAAGAGCAGCAGATTCTGTTCCTTGCTTCCTGATCAGGAAGAACAAGAAGAGGGGACAGGCAGGAATCTGAGTTACAGCTCAGATGGAATTGTTTTCTTCAGACTGTCTGCTGTAGTGCAGTGTTTTGGTTCTAGGAGAAAACCACTGATAACACTCTGATGTTTACAGCTGCTGCTAAGCAGTGTTGTACAGAGCCAAGGCCATGGTCAGTGGAGGGCACATGGAGCTGGGAGGGAACAGAGTGAGGACAGCTGACTGAAAGTGGCCAAAGGGACGTTCTCAATCAGCTGACAGCAAGCAGAAATTGTATTGAAAGGGGTGGGAGTTCATCTCAGTCTCTTCACTGCCCAGGGTCCAGCTGAGCATCAGTCTGGTGGTGCTGAGCAAGTGCTTGTGCATCAGTTGTTACATACGACTCCATATCAACGGATATATAGTGATAACTATTACTCCTCTCCTTTTATCTCTCTTAGTAAATTGCTTTGTTACAACCCACAAGCTGTATTTTTTTTCCCAGTTCTCATCCCCATCCCACTGGGAATTAGGCAGAGCACAAAGCACTGTGTGCTGCTGAGCCACATGTTGGGTTCAACAACCACTGTCATTTTGGTGCCTGATGTGAGACTCCAAGGGTAGAGATAACAGCACAACTGTCCAGAGTGAGATAACTCAGGGCTTTGTGGGAGCTGGAGAAGTGCAGGCCATGGTGCTGATATGTGTGGATGTGCTCCCTATGTGTGGAGCTTGTTGAGTCTTCTCATGAAGCTTCACTGCACAGCTCCTTACTTGGTGCTTGGATGCTTGATTAGGGTATTTATTTTGCTATGCTGTTTGACCTCAGTTTGTACCACGATAAAATTGGCAGCTGACAAAGTGAAGTTTTGTGCACATTCAGCTCTGCGGTCATCTTTGGGTTTTGGAAGTAACATTGTCCATATGATTAGGAATCACACAATTTACATTGTCGCCTCTGTGAGTCCGGGGGTGTACTGGATATTGTGTTGAGGGACATGGTTTAGTGGGAGCTATAGGTAATAGGTGAACGGTTGGACTGGATGAAATTTTAGGCCTTTTCCAACCTTGGTGATTCTATGATTCGGTGATTGAGGTTAAACATTATTCAGGAATATCAGTGAGAGATCTGCCCCAAGGTGAGAAGGCTCTGCATGGCAGGGGGTGTGGGACGGTCTGGGCAGCTGCCTGGAGCGGTGGGCACCCCCAGGGCTTTGGAACTTCATCTCCGAGCAACTGCAGGATCCTGAGAAACTGGTAGAATAGTGGGGGCAGGTCTGCTGTGGCACTGGTAACCCCCAAGAAACACACATGACTGCGGTGTGCCAGATCCAGAGAGCTGGAAATGCTGACAGTGCTGCAGCCTCTGCAACTCCTGGCACAGACACTGCAGCAGCTCCAAGGTTTTGCTACACGTCCTGCAGTTGCTCCAAGCTCTGGGACAGATCCCACTGTCACTCCATCCCTCATAATGAGCTCTGCAGTCACTCCTGCTACGGGTCCTGTATCTGTTTCAAGTATGGTAATAAGAAAATGCAACAAATTCCTCCCAAGGGAGGAAGTACAGCCCTGCGGTGGCTCCAACCCCTCCAATGAGCCCAGTGGCTGCTCCAACATAGTCACATCTCCTGTGGTGGTTTCAGCTCTGGCAATGAACTCTGAGGTCACTTCAACTCCTGCAACAGCCCGACAGCCACTTCAGCTCCTACAGTGAACCCTGTGGCTGTTAAAACCCCTGCAGCTAGTCCTGGACTTGCAAACAGATGCGCATAGGGATTAGTTCATATATGTTTGCAACTGCATATGTTGTATATGTGTGAAAATACACTAAATATATTATATATGTATAAATACATTTGTCATAATTATTATCCTTTTCTTTTCCTCTTTGTCTCAACCCATAAACCTTAAACCACAGCACTGCCCCGAGATGCTTACGGATTTCCTTGGGACTATTCAATCTGATCTGGTCACACAGTGAAGAGCACCTGAAGATCTGAAGGTTTTCTCAGGGAGCAGCTCCTGAGGTATATCCCTTACATCAGCTTTGGAAGAGGCCTCCCTCCAGTTCTCTGGTCCTGCTCTAAAGGGGCCCTCTTGTTATGGCAGTGCCAGCAAGGAGACCAGCTCTGACAGACCTGTTCATATTGCCGGCTACTGACTGCAGCCCTGGATTGCTGCTGTAGAGACAACAGGACGGTCGTGAGACACACAAGACCATCAGGACTGCACAAATGAGAGGACTTGAGAGAACTGTGGTGGTGTAAAGAGATCAGAAATGAAAAGAGCACGTTGAGCTGCTGTCCGTGGTTGTACCTCCCCAAATCCAGACAAAGTAGGAAAAAAGAAAAGCTAAGTAAAATCTATTTTGAAACCTTTTTAGGTATACTTTAACGTATTCGGGGAATCTGGATACATGTTTACATAAGCTCTTGGAGTGAAAAAAGGAAATTAGGTAGGAAATAAGTGTTATACAATTTTATTTATAAGTTCAATAACATTTTTTTTCACGTTGCTATATGTCACATGATCAAACAATCAAAGATGCATAAAACATGAAGAACCATCACTGGGAATCCTATGAGGAAGTTGTCCATTTTATGGAAGCTGGAATAGTGCTTATTGCAACACCTTCCTGAGAGCGTGCTTGATCTCCCTGTTCCTCATGCTGTAGATAACAGGGTTCAGTGCTGGAGGAACCACTGCGAACAGAAGTGCCAATGTCAGATCCAGGAGCGGGGAGGAAATGGAGCGGGGTTTCAAGTAGGCAAAAAAGCCAGTGCAGACAACTAGGGAGACCACAGCCAGGTGAGGGAGGCACGTGGAGAAGGCTTTGTGCCGTCCCTGCTCAGAGGGCATCCTCAGCACAGCCATGAAGATCTGCACATACGACACAACTATGAAAACAGAGCACCCAAAGGCTAAACTGATACTAAAAATGAGAAACACAACTTCCCTGAGACTTGATTCTAAGCAGGACAGCTTGAGGATCTGGGGGATTTCACAGAAAAACTGGTTGACAACATTGCCTTGGCAGAGAGGCAGTGAAAACGTACTGGCAGTGTGCAGCAGGGAATTGAGAACCCCAGTGCCCCAGGCAGCTGCTGCCATGGTGGCACAAGCTCTGCTGTCCATCAAGGTCCCGTAGTGCAGGGGCTTGCAGATAGCAACGTAGCGGTCATAGGACATGATGGTGAGAAGGGAATACTCTGCTGAGGCAAAGAAGAGAAGGAAAAAGATCTGTGCAGCACATCCTGTGTAGGAGATGGCCCTGGTGTCCCAGAGGGTGTTGGCCATGGCTTTGGGGAGAGTGGTGGAGATGCAGCCCAGGTCGAGGAGGGCCAGGTTGAGGAGGAAGAAGTACATGGGGGTGTGCAGGCGGCGGTCGCAGGCTACGGCTGTGCTGATGAGGCCGTTGCCCAGGAGGGCAGACAGGTAGATTCCCAGGAAGAGCCAGAAGTGCAGGAGCTGCAGCTGCCACGTGTCTGCCAACGGCAGCAGGAGGAACTCGCTGATGGAGCTGCTGTTGGGCATCTGCTGTTGTTGGGCTTGGAGTCCTGCTCAGAGTGCAGAAGATAATGACAAGTCCAGACCATTCTCAGAGGCACTACTCCTGCTATACTGTGAAATGTTTTCATTCTCTTACAACAGTGTACATTTAGCACCATTACTTGCATTTAATTTCATGTATTTCAACATTCCTTAAGCAGAAGCAGCATATGGAGCTCTAACCTTCCTCTTATTTTCTTATCCCTTCTCCCTGGATATATTCATCTGTTTCATGTCTCATATCTTTACCCCAACTGCTCTTAAAGCCCCCTACCCCAGCTTCTGTGGCATTCAGTTTCAGTTAGAAAATGCTGCCTGTTTGTAGGATAAGTGAATTATTCATGCCTACAGAAAATGAAGATAATTCCGTCCATCGAGAAAGGGGAGACTGAAAGCACATCATGTGTGACTGTTCACAAAACAGGCAATTGGTTGACGAAAAATTCTCAGAACTCTTATTGTCCCTTTTAGATTTCTGACTCCAAACCTCTTTGCCTCAGAACAGGAAATGGAAACCCCCTCCCTTGGCTCTCCATTTGCAAAGGACCCTAGGAAACATACTGTTGTGCAGTGGAGCTGTGATCCCCTGCCCCAGGCAGCAGCTGTGGCAGCACAAGCCCTGCCGGGGGCTCCTTCCCCCCACCCGTCTCCCCGCAGCGCCCTGGGCAGCTCCCCGGGCAGGCTGAGTGCTGAGCCTGGCAGGCGGCAGAGTCCCATACCCGGCACACAGCCCCTGGGGCACAGCAGGGACCCTGCTCTGCAGGACAGCCCTGGGCACCCGTCTCAGCTGGAGCAAAAAGCTTTTTCCACAGTAAAGAAACATGCAGTGCCTGCAGTCAGATCTCCTATGGGATGTCCCAGTTATAGTTATCCCTTAATTAAAAGCAGCTCATGGTCAGCTGTGAGACTTACCTTGTCATGGTCTGTGAGCAATGCTCCTGCAGAGAGCTCACAGCCCACTCACACTTCACACTTCCTGTAAGTTCTCTTCAATTTCTCTCCTCTCCTTTTGGGAGCTGCAGGCTGTGCTGTGCACAAGAGCTGCTCCTGGGCACAGCTTTCTCTCTGCAGCCCTGCACACTTTTATGAGCTCCCTGTGTCCCAGGAGCCTGGACAAGCAAGCAGCAGACCAGCATGGAAGAGCAGACAGGTCAGAACTAATGGAAATGGCAAACAGAGGAGACCATCAGTGTCTTTTCCTGTCTTCCTGATCAGGGAGAGTAAATGGAAGGAGCCCTCTGCAGACAGATGGGAATCTGATGTTGTCTGTCCCTTGTCCCATTTGGTGGCCTTTGTCACTCCATTATCTGCGGCAGGGACAGCACAGCAGGGCATGTGGCATCCAGCAGATCCATGGAGAGCACAGATGGCAGCTTCTTGACCAAGCCATGGAGGAACCAAAGAGGAGAGGTGCTCTGCTGGATCTCATACTCTCCGGCATGGAAGGACTTGTGGGAACTGTGAAGGTAAAAGGGGCATCAGGCCATGTGCAAGATGCAAATGCATCTCTTTTAATTTATTTATTTATTTTGAGGCTGTAAGCTTAATAGTTGATCATAAATGACAATAAAACTGAAACAAATAATTGAAGACAAAGATGGAAATCAATGAAAATGTGTTAACCCTTCTCAACATGAGAAATTCTCATGAGTCTTGTTCCATTATAAGTTGTAAATACGAATCTTTGAGGTGATTTGATGTCTTTTTTTTTCTTTTACTGAAACTACGATGTTTTCCAGAACTGTGTTCGCTGGACACAAATGCCTTCAGGTTCAGAGACACAGACAGCTGATGGACTGTGTTGTCAACTCCTTCACCGTGATTCTACCTATCCCTTCTTATCTTTTCTTTTTCTCTTACTTTTTCTTTTTCTATGTCGTTTTCTTCTCCTTTTTCTTTCCTTTACCTTTTCCCTTTCCCTTTCCATATCCTTTTTTTTTCCTTTTCATTTTCCTTTTTCTTTTTCTATTTCTATTTTTCTTTCACTTTCTCTCTTTTAATTTTTCATGCTTCAAAGAAAGCATGAATTCTGTAACTTGCTCATTAATGTCAGTAAAAGTGAAAAAAAGAGTTGAAGACAAAGATAGAAATCAAGAAGAGTATGTTAACCCGTCTCAAAGTGAGAAATACTCACGAGTCCTGTTCAGTGTTGATACCTCCCAACTCCCTGGCTGATCTATCCCAGGGAGATTACTGGAATTTGCTCCATTCCTCAAAAGTCTGTTGTCAGCTCCATTACCGTGATTCTGTCTATCCCATCCTATCTGTGTCTAACTCATTTCTTGTGCAAATATTCCCTATGAAAGATAAACCTCAATAGAAGCCGCTTGGACATGGCATCAGTTGATCACTGTGTTTTACTGTTCATTCAATTGCATCACCTTTCCTTCTGTTTGTTGGCCATGAATAAAGAGAATTCTTTCTTTTTCCATGTGCAGCTGGTTCTCTGTGGAAAGCCATTGGGAGTTGGTACAAAGGAGGTTTAACACTGAGCGGGTGATGGCAGAAGAGAAGAGTGATGTGAGGAAAAGTGATGCAAGTCCCATGGGGCCAATGTGAGTAGAAGCGAGGTGGGGAGGATGAGGAGGAACTTTGTCCACACAGAAACAGAATAGAACTCACTGGGGACATCCTGGATTGACATCAGTAGCAGAATGCTTCTTTTACTTCCTGTATAAAACAAACTATAAATAAATAGACAATAAATGCATTTTGGATTCTTGCTCGTTAAGCTGTCTCCATTTTGCTGAACAAGTTCTGAAAACTTGAAGAAGAGAACAGGAAGGCACAAGGCACAAGAGGCTCTTTAGGTTATAATGGACCCCAGGGATGGTGATGCATCCATCAACCTCCAGCGCAGAGAGAAGTTTGCACAAAGTGCTCAGCAAGACAAAGTCAGAAGTAACAGTGAAGTTTCTTGGAGTATGAATGGGCCCACTGAGGGCCATTAGCAAGCAAGCTTCCCAAGGCACTAGTTAGAGCAGATTATTGGAAGCCATTACTCCAGTGAGGCAAAGGCACTGGCATGGTGGCTCTGATGCTAAGAAAATTCTCCTTTGTCTTAAGAAGCAAACAGGACAAGCCCTGATTCCCAGACCCTTGGCAGGGAGATCCTGTCTCTCATGTTGTCTCAGGGCCCTTCCTGGGGCAGTGGGATGGAGGTCTGTATGATGTTTAATGAAAGACATGGGGACAGAAGATCCCAGGCTCTGCATGGGGTGCAAGGACAGTGTGAGGTTCATGTCCCATATGGGCCCTGTGTCTCATCGCAGGATGTGGGTTGTGAGTAGGGCCCAGTCTGAACAAGCAATCAGTTCCAATGAAACTCTGAACATCAGATCTCTCAGTTCCAGTGCCCTCCTGTGCACACCCTCCCATAGTTTGATGTTTTCTATGTTCTTCATTGCCCAGTAGTGCACCCAGTGCTCCAGGTGAGGCTGTAGCAATGCAGAGCAAAGAGGGACAATCCTTTCCCTTACCCAGCTGTCAGTAAATTGCTTGATGCACTCGTGGGGACCGTTGGCCTTCCTGGATGCCTGGGCACACTGCTGACTCACTAAAAATTTTATGTTGAGCTGGACCCCCAAGCCTTTTCAGTCAGACCACTCTCATGTGTCCAATATCCAGTCAGTGTGTATGTCCAGTGTTGCCCCTTGCCAGGTGCACAATCAGGCACTTGTTCTTGTTATACTTTATGCACTTGGTGCTTAGTACCAACTGGTACCCACTTCTCTGACTTGTCCACATCTCTCTGCAAGTCCTCTCCACCCTCAGTGGAGGCAACAGCACCTCCTCATCTGGTCTCATCAGCAAACTTGCTCAGAACATCTTCTAGTCCTGCATGCAAGTCATCTGCATAAACATGAAAGGAAAGTGGCCTTAAATGGAACCCTGGGGAACTCTGACAGTGACCATCTACCAGTCCAATGGAACCCACTGACTATAATCCTTTGGGATAGATCTACTGGCCAACTGCTCACCCACCACTGCTTGTGAACCTGAAAGGCAGAAGGTCAGCGTGCTGTGACAAAGAGATACACACCAATATATTTACATATAGCTGAGTCAGTTTATTGCCCTAAAAGCCATACTTTTATAGGAGACAGACTAGGGCGTCCAAAAATCACACACACTAATTGGAGGAAAGCTACTGCAATACCAACCCTATAACCCCCCTTCAAAGCCACAAGCCATTCATTCTTTTCCTAGAGGTGACCTTGGTTCTCATGCTCTTTATCCAGCTCCGCAACTGCTTCTCTTTGAAATCTTTATCTCGATCCATGTCTGCTGCTCTGTAAAATTCTTCTTGTATTACAACACACCACGTTCTGTTTCTGTCTAGCCGTATGCAGGAATTTCTGTCCAGAAGGGTGCTGGAGAAATAGTGTCAAAAGCTCTACTGAAATCCTCAAGGATTACATCAACTGCCTTCCCTTGTTCAGCTCAATGGATAACCGTGTCATAAAAAGACCTGAAATTAAATAGGGCCTTCCACTCGGGATATTGTGTTGGCTGTGACCAATGACAGAATTGTCCTTCAGCTGTTTTTCCATAATTCCCACCATCATTTTCTCCGTAATTTTACCAAGCACTGTAGTGAGACTGAGAGGTCCATAGTTGCCCGTGTCATCTTTCTTGCTCTTCCTTACAATGAGATAACATTTGTGAGCTCCCTGTCAACTTGTATGACCCTAGATTTATTAGATGCCATTGAAATGCGAGCCCAGAGCATACTAAAGTGTCATCAGTGCAAGAACGTAGATGTGCCATATCTTTGCAATGCCTTGAAATGCAGACTATGCCAAAGATGGAGCAGAGAGAAAGATCTGTCTCTTCTGTTCTGAGCTCATCCTTTCGGTAAGCTGAATATCACTATGTACTCCATGGGGACAGGTGCAAAAGACACACTGTGTGCCCTAAGAACGAGGCTGTGGTGGTATTTAGGATGGCCAAGAATTCCTCCATTCTGGCCCTCAGCTGATGCTCCAGAAGGAGCTGTCTATCTCATAGATTTTCCGTCACAGTTTACAAGCACTAGCACAAAACTAGGATCACCCAAGGCACCTTGGGCATCACTGAGAGACTGTGTACGAGCAGTTGTTGAATAAACACCAGGGATTCAGATGAGGGACTCACACACAGACACCTCACTGTGCACATCTGAACTCAGCTAGGTGAACTCCCAGCTCCCGTGGTTTTATTGAGGAACTGATCCCAATTCAGCCCCAGGGTTTCCATCTGAGGATGAGATGCCTAATGCTAGAATAAGGATTGGATGGTCTGATGATAACAGGACAAATGGAAATGGATTTAAATTAAAAAGGGGAGACATAGGTTAGATGTGAGGAACCTATATTTTTACACAGCAACACTGGAAATAGTTGCCCTTAGAGGCTATGTATACCCGCTGGATGGGATCCTGGATTTACTCTGGGTTTACCCTCACGTCAATCCAGGTTTCTTCTCATACTTTTCTCTAGGTGAACTCTCACTTTACTCAAGGTTTTACTCACAATTTACCATCAGGGTGTGTGATCTGGAGATGGGCTGGTGGAGTGACTTGCTGGCATCCCCGAGGGAAGGCTGCCAGGCAGATACCCCCAGAAAAGTGGTTGACTCCCTGCCCTGTCACAGTCAGACAGACCTGACTGATGAGGAGGGTTGGAAGAGAGTCCCAACTCAACATCACAGGAGCCCCCCCATGACTGCCTAGCCCTTGACCCCTGATCCATCTAAGCAACAGGTTTGACACTCTGAAATCTGAAGGAGATAAGAATGGGGAGGCAATGGATGATCTGCCTAGGAGAAAACCTAATGCAAGGCAGTCACTACCAAGCCTTGTGACTTCCTCTGACATGAAAGAAAGAAAGAAGGGTGGCCGTGGTGGGTGACTCCCTTCTCAGAGGAATAGAGGGCCCCATTTGCAGACTGGACCCGAGCCGTCAGGAAGTCTGCTGCCTTCTTGGCTTCAGGTCAGGGACATAACGAGGAAACTCCCCATGCTGGTTAGGCCCACTGATTATTTTCCACTACTCATAGTTTAGGTGGGCAGTGATGAAATTTCTTAGATAAGACTACAAACTATGAATAGAGATTTCAGGAATTTAGGCCATTTAGTTCACAGAGTGGGAGATCAAGTGATTTTTTTGTTCTATACCTTCAGGGGCAGTGAGGGACATGGAGCAGGCTTGGAAAGCAAAGCAATGAACAATTGTCTCAGAGGTTGGTACTGAGCCAGAAACTTTGAGTTCTTTGATCACAGGGCAGTTTACTTGGCCCATGGCCTGTTATCCATGAATGGAACCCAACTGTCTCAAAGGGGGAAATGAATCCTAGCACAGAATGTAGTGGGGCTTATCGAAAGAGCTTTAAACTAGCTACGATGGGGGAGGGGACAAAACAGAGCTCACCAGAGATGAGCCTAGGGGAACGCTGTTTGAGCTGGGAGAGAGGCAGATGCCTCAGCTGAAGTGCGTCTACACCAATGCACGCAGCTTGGTCAACAAGCAGGAGGAGCTGGAAGCAACTGTGCATCTGACAAACCATAACCTAGTTGCTATTACCGACCCATGGTGGGACCACTGCCATGACTGGAATGCTGTGATGGATGGTTACAAGCTCTTCAGAAGGGATAGATGAGGAAGGGAGGGTGGTGGTGTGGCCCTTTATATTAAAGAGAGTTTTGATGTTGAAGAACATGGGCTTCAGAACCATCGAGATGAGTGCATATTTGTAATGATCAGGGGGAAAGTCTGTAAGTGTGACATCTTGCTAAAGGTCTCTTATAGACCACCTAATCAAGACGAATTGATGGGTGAGGCATTCTATGAGCAGCTTACTGAAGTTGCAAGATTGCCAGCACTCATTCTCTTGGGAGACTTCAACCTCCCTGATATATGCTGGGAATATAATAAAGAGCAGAGGAATCAGTCCAAGAGGTTTATAGATTGTATGGAAGATAGCTTCCTTACGCAGCTGGTATGAAGTCCTACCAGGGGTGGTTCCTTGCTAGACCTGCTCTTCACTAACAGTGAAGGACTGGTAGGAGTTGAGAAGGCTGGGGACTGTCTTGGGCAGAGTGGCCATGAAATGGTAGAATTCTCTATTCTTGGAGATGTCAGAAGGGTGACTAGCAAAACTACTATCCTGAACTTCTAGAGGGCGGACTTTGACCTGTTCAGGACACTTGTAGCACGGGTCCCTTGGGAGTCGCTCCTTATGGGTAAAGCGGTCCAGGAAGCCTGGACACTCCTCAAGATGGAAATCTTAAAGGCACGAGATCAGGCTGTCCCTGAATGCCATAAGGTGAGCCATAGGGGAAGAAGACCAGTGCAGATGAACTGGGAAAAACTATTGAGACTCAGGAAGAAAAAGAGAATCTACGCCCTCTGGAAGAAGGGACAGGATACTTTGGGAGATTACAAAGAAGTTGCTAAGGCATCCAGGGAGGAAGTTAGGAAGGGACCTTACTTCCCTATCCCTTAATCCATGCCCAGAGCTTCTCAGCCATGTCATTGTCAACTGTAAGCTCCATGCAGAGTTCAAGTGGGACACAGAGGGCACAGCCTTCTGCTGGGTGGATGCAAGTGTTGGTGGAACCAGACGGGACAAAGCCCTCCCACCATGCCCTCCTGGGAAAATGGCCACCCCAAGAATGGCAGTCTGCCTCCTCCATGACCCCATCTGAAATGCTCCTGCACTGATTGATTAAAGGGCTTTAAGCCAGGTCCGAAGTAGGAAGGGAGGGGAATTGGATGTGACAGAGAAGGGCTGAGGGATGTTGTTGCTGTTGGAGATTGCAGGGAAAGCCTCTGAGTTGTGCCATAGGATTGTGTGAGGATTCCTCAGAGAAAGTCTTCTTGCCAATACCTCGTCCTAAATCTTACTGTGTACCCTCTGGGGGTAACCCCAACCTCCTGCTGCCCTATAGTGCCTGTAGACCAGTGCGGGTAGCATGGGAAATAAACGGGACAACACAAGAGAAAACCACAGAGCATTTCCTTTCATGCAGGCTGCTGCTTCTGAGCAATGCCCTGAACATCAGTACCACGGTGTAGATGCAAGGCCCAGACAGGCTAAATCAAAGCATGCTTCTGGAAGGGGATGCTTTCTGAAGAATCTTTACACTAATGAGAAGACCACAAACATTCACTCAGCGAACTCCAAATCTCTGTGCCTTTTCAGGCCTAGGGTCTTGTTTGTCTCTCAGGGACATGGTGGGATGGTTCTCACCTCTGAACTGTAGCAGAGCAGATACCGATTCTTTATGACGGATGGCCAAGGACTATTAGAAATGGCTGCTGCCGTCTGTGAGAGTGCACTGAGCTCTGCCTGGGGATGGCAGAGGAGCCAGATGAGAACTGATGGAAAGGGCACAAAGAGGAGAACAGCAGATTGTGTTCCTTGCTTCCTGATCAGGAAGAACAAGAGGAGGAGGAAAAGCAGGAATATGAGTTACATCTGGGATGGAATTTTTTTCTTCAGACTATCTATGCTATGGTGCAGTTTTTTGGTTCTAGGTGAAAAAAAACGTTGATAACACTGTGGTGTTTACAGCTGCTGCTAAGAATCATTGTACAGAGCCAAGGCCATGGTCAGTGGAGGGCTCAAGGAAGTGGGAGGGAACAGTGAGGACAGCTGACTGAAAGTGGCTGAAGGGATGTTGCGTACCATCTGACAGCAAGCAGAAGGAGTGTTGAAAGTGTTGGGAGTTCATCTCAGTCTCTTGACTGCCCAGGGTCCAGCTGGGCATCAGTCTGGTGGTGCTGAGCAAGTGCTTGTGCATCAATTGTTACATACAATTCCATATCAACGGATATATAGTGATAACTATTACTCCTCTCCTTTTATCTCTCTTAGAAAATTGCTTTGTTACAACACACAAGTTGTACTTTTTTTCCCAGTTCTCCTCCCCATCGCACTGGGAATGGGGCAGTGCACAGAGCACTGTGTGCAGCTGACCCGCCTGCTGGGTTCAACCACCACCGTCATTTTGGTGCCTGATGTGAGTCTCCAAGGGTTGAGATAACAGCACATCTATTCAGAGTGAGATAACACAGGGCTTCGTGGGAGCTGGAGAACTGCTGGCAATGATGCTGATTGTTCACTTATTTGTGGAGCTTGCTGAGCCTTCTCATAAAGCTTCAGTGCACAGCTCCTTGCTTGCTGCTTCCTTTCCCTGCTGCATTATTTGTCAACTCTGGATTCTGGATTAGGGTATTTATTTTGCTATGCTGTTTGACCTTGGTTTATATCATGATAAAATTTGCAGCTGACAAAATTAAGTTTTGTACATATTCAGCTCTGAGTTCATCTTTGGGTTTTGGAAGCTATTTTGTATATCTTCTATATTTCTTCACTGATGATCTGGATGAGGGGATTGTGTGCACCCTCAGTAAGTTTGTAGAGGATACCAAGTTGGAAGGGAGTGTTGATTTGCCTGAGGGGAGAAGGGCATTACAGAGGGACCTGGATAGGCTGGATCTATGGGTCAAGATTAATGGCGTGAGCTTCAATGGGACCAGTTGTTGGGTCCTGCATTTTGGTCACAACAACCCCAGGCAACCATATAGACTTGGGGAGGTGTGGCTGGAAAGCTACCTGATGGAAAGGGACCTTGGTGTGCTGATGGACAGTTGGCTGAATATGAGCCAGCAGTGTGCCCAAGTGGCCAAGAGGGCCAATGGCATCCTGGCTTGGATCAGGAATGGTGGGATGAGCAGGACTAGGGAAGTCATCCTACCCCTGTACTCGGCATTGGTGAGGCCTCACCTCGAGTACTGTGTTCATTTCTGGACAGCTCAGAACAATAAAGTCATGGAGGTACTGGAGCAGGTCCAGAGAAGGGCAAAGAGGCTTGTGAAGGGCTTGGAAAATCAACCCTATGAGGAGAGGCTGAGGGATCTGATGGGGGCTTACAGTGAGAGTGGGGCAATTCTCTTCTCACTGGTGACAAGTGACAGGATGAGGGGAAATGGCCTCAAGTTGTGCCAGGATAAGTTCAGGCTGGACGTTATAAAACACCTTTTTACAGAAAGGGTAGTTAAACACAGGAATAGGGTCCCTAGGGTGGTGGTTGAGTCATCGTCTCTGGATGTGTTCAAGAGCTTTTTGGATGTGCTGCTCAGAGATATGATTTAGCAGAGGGTTGTTAGAGTTAGTGTACTATGGTTAGGCTGCGTTTGGAATTGATGATATTCAAGGTCTTTTCCAACCTGGGTAGTTCTATGATCCTATGATTCTATGAAGCTTGGAAACTTCTGATGTGATAACCCATATCCAAGAACTTGTCCTGTGCAGGGTCTCACAGGAAATGATGAAGAGGGGACGTGACAACCAACGTGCAAATCAGCTGCTGCTGCTGGCCTGTCAGAGGCACTGACAGATGTGAGCCTGAAAACACAGACCCCAGCCAGGAGACCAGGGATGGCCCATCAGCTGTTGCAGGCTGAAGTCACGGCACAGTTTGATGAATAGCTATTTGCTTCCTGCTGGACTGTGGGTTTCTGAGCACATCCAACCCCAAGACCTCCATAAATGTCTCACAAGAAGGAGGACAGACAAAGTCACTGCACGTCCTTTATTCTGTTAAGGTTCACAGAGAGCCTGGTTCATTATATACAGTGTCTCTGGGCTACACAACAAAGGCACAAGATAAGAGGAATTTATTTCAATAATTACATTTTAGCAAAAAAAAAAAAAAAGGATAACATTTAATACATTACAATTATAAAAATTGATCAAAACTAAATAAAACAAAGTGTTTGCAACAGTAAAAAGCTGCATTACTTGTCATGAATTAGAAAAGATGGGCAGTTCAATGTTTTTGAAACACATATGGACATCGCTTTCCTCACTGCATCCTTGACTTCCTGGTTCCTCATGCTGTAGATAATAGGGTTCAGTGCTGGCAGTACCACTGAGTACATAACTGCCACCATCAGGTTCATGGATGGAGAGGAGACAGAGTAGGGATTGAGATAAGCATAAAAGCCAGTGATGATAAATAGGGAGACCACGGCCAGGTGAGGGAGGCACGTGGAGAAGGCTTTGTGCCTTCCCTGCTCAGAGGGCATCCTCAGCACAGCCATGAAGATCTGCACATACGACACAACTATGAAAACAGAGCACCCAAAGGCTAAACTGATACTAAAAATGAGAAACACAACTTCCCTGAGACTTGATTCTAAGCAGGACAGCTTGAGGATCTGGGGGATTTCACAGAAAAACTGGTTGACAACATTGCCTTGGCAGAGAGGCAGTGAAAACGTACTGGCAGTGTGCAGCAGGGAATTGAGAACCCCAGTGCCCCAGGCAGCTGCTGCCATGGTGGCACAAGCTCTGCTGTCCATCAAGGTCCCGTAGTGCAGGGGCTTGCAGATAGCAACGTAGCGGTCATAGGACATGATGGTGAGAAGGGAATACTCTGCTGAGGCAAAGAAGAGAAGGAAAAAGATCTGTGCAGCACATCCTGTGTAGGAGATGGCCCTGGTGTCCCAGAGGGCGTTGGCCATGGCTTTGGGGAGAGTGGTGGAGATGCAGCCCAGGTCGAGGAGGGCCAGGTTGAGGAGGAAGAAGTACATGGGGGTGTGCAGGCGGCGGTCGCAGGCTACGGCTGTGCTGATGAGGCCGTTGCCCAGGAGGGCAGCCAGGTAGATGCCCAGGAAGAGCCAGAAGTGCAGGAGCTGCAGCTGCCGCGTGTCTGCCAACGACAGCAGGAGGAACTCGCTGATGGAGCTGCTGTTGGGCATCTGCTGTTGTTGGGCTTGGAGTCCTGCTCAGAGTGCAGAAGATAATGACAAGTCCAGACCATTCTCAGAGACAGTTCTTCTGCTGTACTGTGAAATGTTTTCATTTACCTTTGGATAATTTTCATTTAACTCCATAACTTCAATTTATTTTCGTGAGCTTCACCGTCACTACAGAAGTAGAAGATTAAGGAGCTCTTACTTTTTTCTCATTTCATAATCATATCCCAGACTCCTGAATACTTTCCTGTTAGGTGCCCTTTACTCATCACATATTTTTACTCCAGCTTCTCTTAGACCCCCAGCCCCAGCCTTTTTGCACTTCAATATGTCTTAGACAAATATGCCTGTTTGCAGGGTAAGTGCAATATTAAAGTCTTCAGATAACAACAAACTGATTCTTTCCTTTTAGAAATGAGAGGTTGAAAGCACAACCTATGTCACTGTTCACAAAACAAGCAATTGATTGAAAACATACTTGTGAGTAACATAGCTGTGTTTTAAATTTTACAGCCCCTATTCTATTTCTGCCTCCAGTCCTTTCTGCTTTCCCTCAGAAAAATAATTGCAAAATCCCTGCCTTCGCTCTCCTCTTGCCAAGACCATTCACAAACATTCTGTTGAGCAGTGGAGCTGTGATCCCCTGCCCCAGGCAGCAGCTGTGGCAGCACAAGCCCTGCTGGGGTCTCCTTCCCCCCACCCGTCTCCCCGCAGCACCCTGGGCAGCTCCCCGGGCAGGCTGAGTGCTGAGCCTGGCAGGGGGCAGAGTCCCATACCCGGCACACAGCCCCTGGGGCACAGCAGGGACCCTGCTCTGCAGGACAGCCCTGGGCACCAGCCTGCAGCCCCGGCTGCACAGCCTGCAGCCGTGCTGGGACAAGCAGCCCTCATGGCTGTGGTCTGATACTGCAGCACAGAAGCCCTCAGTTGGAGCAGAAGGCTTTTAACATAGTAACGAATCATGCGGTGCCTGCAGCCAGATCAGCTATGGGGTGTCCCAGATTGGTGATCCCTCCAGGAAAAGAAGCTCCATTGCCTACTGCTAGACACTTACCATGCTGTGGTCTGTTATCAATGCTCCAGCAGTCCGTTCACAGCAGGCTCACACTGTGTGAACTCTGTACGCTCTCTCTCCCTTCTCTTCTATCCTCATGTCAACTGCTGATGAAGCCCCAGCCTTGCTGTGCTGCGCACAAGAGATGCACCTGTGCACAGCTAAAACATTGCCCACATTTATGAGCTCCATGTATCTGAGGAGCCAAGTCCATATCAGTAACAGATGATGTCATTTTTTATCCTTCCCACTCATCTCCCCTGTGGTGTCCCGGGGTATTAATGGCCAACCGCTCCTGAAAGACAACAGCATCATGACAGTACATTAAAATCTGTTGAATTAAACACCAGATTTCAAGTGGTCAGTGACTAATTCCAGACATGTGCTGAGTCCTCCCAGAGAGTGTTTGCTCAAAGAGGGCACTCATACAAGGACAGGATATCATAGAATCATAGAATCACCAAGGTTGGAAAAGACCTAAAAGATCATCCACTCCAGCTGGTCACCTATCACGAATAGCTCCCACTAATCCATGTCCCTCAACACAACAACCAGTCATTCCTTGAACTCCTCCAGGGTCAGTGAATCCACCACCCCAACACTGGGCAGTCCATTCCAGGTCCCAAAGTTCAGGATGTGGCACTTGGTCTTGGTGAACCTCATCCCATTAGCTTCAGCCCAGCTCTCCAGCCTGTCAAGATTCCTAAGCAAGGCCTTGCTAACTTCAGGCACATCCACACTCCCAGCAGAGCAGAGACCCCATGTATCATGTAGCGTTATTCTGCTAACCAACAGAAGAAGCCAGTCTTTCTCTATGCTCCATCTGTTTTATACTCTAGAGTTCAAGGCACTGCAAAGCTCTGACACATCTATGTCCTTACAATGATGACACCTTAGTATGCTCTGGGCTCGCATTTCAATGGCATGTAAATAAATCTAGGGTCATACCAGTTGACGGGAAGCTGGCAAATGTTGTCTCATTGTAAGGAAGAGCAACAAAGATGACAGGGGCAACTATGGACTTGTCAGTCTCACTCCAGTGCCTGGTAAAATTATGGAGAAAGTGATGGTGGGAGTGATTGAAAATCACCTGAAGGACAATTGTGTCATTGGTCACAGCCAACACAAGTTCCCGAGGGGAAGGTCCTGTTTAACTATAGCTCTTTTTATGACAATGTTAGTGAATTGGTTGACCAAGGGTTGACAGTTGATGTTATCCTTGAGAATTTTAGTAGAGCTTTTAAGACTATTTCTCACAGAACCCTTCTGGACAGAACGTCCTGCATACGGCTAGACAGAAACAGAATGTGGTGGGTGAGATGTTGGCTGGTAGGTCAGGCCCAAAGGATTAGAGTCAATGGGTTCCAACAGGCTGGTAGATGGTCACTAGCAGGGTTCCCCAGAGCTCCATTTTATTGTCACTTCTCTGTCATGTTTTTGCGAATGACTTGCATGCAAGACTTTTTGTTGATGTTTGCTGATGATACCAGATGAGGAGGTGCTGCTGCCTCCACTGAGGGTGGAGAGGACTTGCAGAGAGATGTGGACAAGTCAGAGAAGTGGGTACCAGTTGGTACTAAGCACCAAGTGAATAATGTCAAACAAGAACAAGTGCCTAATTGTGCAACTGGGTAGGTGCAAACCTGGACATAAACACAGAATGTATAAGGGACACTGGAGAACGCTCTGACTGAAAAGGACTGGGGGTCCTGGTCAACATCAAATTGGAAGTGAGTCAGCAATGTGCCCAGGCAGCCAGGAAAGCTAACGGTCCCCTGGAGTGCATCAGGGAATTTATTGCCAACTGGGTGAGGGAAAGGGTTGTCCCTCTTTGCTCTGCATTGCTACAGACTCACCGCGATGCACTAGGTGCACTTCTGACCAATGCAGAACATAAAGGACATCAAGCGATGGGAGGGTGTGCACAGGAGGGCACTGGAACTGAGAGATCTGAAGTTCAGAGTTTCACTGTGATTGACTGCTTGTTTAGATGGGGCCCTTCTCACACCCCACATCCTGTGATGAGACACAGGGCACACATGGGACATGAACTTGACATTAACATTGTACCCAATGCAGAGCCTGGGATCTCTGTCCCCATGTCTTTCATTTAACATCATACAGACCTCCATCCCACTGCCCCAGGAAGGGCCCTGAGCCAACATGAGAGACAGGACCTCCCTGCCAAGGGTCTGGGAATCAGGGCTTGTCCTGTTTGCTTCTTAAGACAAAGGAGGATTTTCTTAGCATCAGAGCCACCATGCCAGTGCCTTTACCTGACTGGAGTCATGGTTTACAATTATCTGCTCTAACTAGTGCCTTGGGAAGCTTGCTTGCTAATGGCCCTCAGTGGGCCCATTAATACTCCAAGAAACTTCACTGTTGCTTCTGACTTTGTCTTGTTGAGCACTTTGTGCAAACTTCTCTCTGCACTGGAGGTTGATGGACTCAGCAGCAAATGTGCCCAGGGGCCCATTATAACCAAAGAGTCTCCTGTGCCTTGTGCTTTCCTGTTATCTTCTTCAGGTTTTTAGAACTTGTTCAGCAAAATGGAGAGATACCTGGAGAGAGCTTAAAGAGGAAGAATCCAGCAGACATTTATTGTCTATTTATTTATATTTTGGTTTAATCAAGACATTAAAACAGCACTGTGCAACTGATACCAATCCAGGATGTCCCAACGAGTTCTATTCTGTTACTGTGTTGACAAAGCTCCTCTACATCCCCACCCCCTTTCTACTCACATTGGCCCCATGGGACTTACATCTCTTTTCCTCACATCACTCTTCTCCTCTGCTGTCACCCGCTCAGTATTAAACCTCCTTTGCACCAACTCCCACTGGCTTTCCACAGAGAACCAGCTGCATATAGAAAAGTAAAAATTACTCTTCTTTTTTTTTTTTTTTTTTGGCCAGCAAACTGAAGGAAAGGTGATGCAAATGAATTAACAGTAAAACATAGTGATCAACTGCATGCCATGTCCAAGCTGCATCTGCTGAGGTTTTCCTTTCATAGGGAATATTTGTTCAAGAAATGATTTAGACGCAGATAGGATGGGATAGATAGAATTACGGTGAAGGATTGACAACAAAGTACATCAGACTTTTGAGGAATGGAGCAAATTCCAGTAATCTCCCTGTAAGTCAGAAATCAGACAGATAACTGGGATGTATCTGACTGAACAAAGAGCAAGGGATGTGGAAATCAAGAAAGCAGTGGCAGGAGTGTGTGCCCAAACGGCCTGCTGAAAACAAGCCCTTAACCACGGCCATTTATTTAGGAGAGCTGAAAACACCTGGTGGATGAGGGACATCATATAGGCAGCAGGGAAGAGCAGCGGCAGACACTGGACTTTAGTCACATGGCATTGGCAATGGCACCACTGCCTGTGTCCCTGAACCTGAAGACACCTGAATAGCAAGGAAAAAAATAAAAAATAAAAAACACAAAATCCCATCAAAGACTCATATTTACAACTAAAAAAGGAACAAGACTCATGAGAACTTCTCATCTTGAGAAGGGTTAATACATTTTCATTGATTTCTATCTTTGTCTTCAATTCTTTGTTTCAGTTTAATTGACATTAATAATCATCTTTTAAGCTTACAGCCTACAAAAATAAATAAATAAATAAATAAATAAATAAGAGACCCATTTGCATCTTGCACATGTCCTGATGCCCCTTTCACCTTCACAATTCCCACCAGACCTTCCATGCTGGAGAGTATGAGATCCAGCAGAGCACCTCTCCTCTTTGCTTCCTCCATGGCTTGGTCAAGAAGCGGCCATCTTTGCTCTCTAAGGATCTGCTGGATGCCACATGCCCTGCTGTGCTGTCCCTGCTGCAGATACTGGAGTGAAAAAGGCCCCCAAAGGGGACAAGGGCCTGAAACATGAGACTCCCATCTGTTTGTAGAGGGCACCTTCCACTTGCTCTCCCTGATCAGGAAGACAGGAACAGGCACTGTTGGCCTCCTCTGTTGGCCATTTCCATTAGCTCTGACCTGGCTGCTGTGCCATCCCCAGGCAGAGCTCTGTGCACTCTCACAGAGGGCAGTAGCCCTTCCTTGTCTCCTCGCCAATCCATGATAAAGAATCTGTATACCCCTTGTTCTACAGTGCAGTTGTGGAAGCCATTCAACTGTGCCACTGTGGTCCAAAGAAGAGCTCAGGCATGTAACCCTACAAAGATTTCTAGCTCCTCAAGTCTTGTTGTTTTCATTAGTGCAAAAATACAGAAGTAAACATCCTCATTGGAAAGCATCACTGGACAGAGCCTGACTGGATAGCTCATCCACGGCATTAGTGTGCAGAAGGTGGCACACAGGCTTTAGATCCCTTGTGGGTCTTGGAGTTGACATAGCAGCACAGACACACCTCAGGCATAGCTTTCCTGAAGGCCCTGTGCTGCATTTACAGTTGCATGTGAGTGTGTGGTGGAGCCCGGAGACACTAGGCTGCTTCTGAAGCCATTCACTTGAGAGCCCACCGAAAACTGAGGTTATGTCTGTTGAAGAATAAAGATGTATGTTATCTTTGTATTGCCTTGAGCTCCAGAATATGCCGCAGATGGAGAACAGAGAAAGATCTGGCTCTTCTTTTGTGAGCTCATCCATTTAGTCAGCTGTGTAACTCTGCATTCTCAGTGGAGTTGGAGACAAAGGCACCATGAAGTGCCCTAAACGCTGGGGTCTGTTGTCATTCAGGATGGTCGATAATACCTCTATTCCCTCTCTGCCCCGCAGCTGATGTTCAGGAAAGAGGTTTCTGTCCCAGGGATTTCCCACACATTTTATAAGCACTGGCACACATCAGGAGCAGCCCAGGCACCTTGGTCATCACCCAGTGTCTGTGTGTGAGCAGCTGCATCCCTGCTGAAGGACCGAGGACTCAGAGCAGGAGCTCACATGCAGGCAACTCCTTGTGTACATCTGAGCTGAACCAGAGGAATCCCAATGATACTGTGTGTCCATGGGGAGCTGAATCCCATTTCAGCCCCAGGGTTTCCCATTAGGGATGAGACTCCTGCACTGCCTCAGTTAAATCACTGCCCTGCACAGGGGAAGTCCACCTCTCTCTGTCCTTGCCTGTATGCCCATTTTGTTTCATCACAGGATCTCAGGTATCAGGTCTGGAATCAGTCACTGACCACAGTACATTTGGTGATTAATTCATCAGATTTCAAAGTACAATCATGATGTGGCTGTTCTCCAGGATCTGATGGCAAAGAGGACACAGGGACATCTCAGGGGAGACGAGTGGGAAGGATAAAGTATGACATCCTCTGCTGCTGAGCTGGGCTGGGCTCCTGGGACACAGGGAGCTCATACAAGTGGACAGTGCTGCAGACAGAAAGTTGTGCCCAGGAGCAGCTCTGGTGCACAGCACAGCCTGCAGCTGACAGAAGGAGAGGAGAGAAAGGGGAGAGAGCTTACAGGATGTGTACGGTGTGAGCAGGCTGTGGGCACACAGCAGGAACATTGCTCACAGACCATGAAAAGGTAAGTCTCACTGCTGACCATGCAGCTGCTTTTCATAGAGGGTTAACCAAACCAGGGACATCCCGTAGAAGATATGGCTGCAGGCACTGCATGTTTCTTTACTGTGGAAAAAGCCTTCTGCTCCTCCCGAGGGCTTCCGTGCTGCAGTGTCAGAGCACAGCCCTGAGTGTCTGCACTCAGCCTGCCTGCAGAGCTGCCCAGGGCACTGAGGGGAGTTGTGTGGGGGGAAGGAGCCCCCCGGCAGGACTTGTGCTGCCACAGCTGCTGCCCGGCGCAGGGGATCACAGCTCCACTGCACTACTGAATGTTTGTGAAGGCCCTTTGCAAGAGGAGAGCCAAGGAAGGGATTTTCCATATCTTAATCTGAGGGAAGGCAGAAAGGACTGGAGGTGGAAATCTAATAGAGGCTGTAAAATTTAAAACACAGCTATGTTACTCCCAAATATTTCTTTAATCAATTGCTTGTTTTGTGAACAGCCACACAGGTTGTGCTTTCAGCCTCTCGTTTCTAAAAGGAAAGAATCAGTTCATGTTTTTCTTGTTTTCTGCAGACTTCAATAGTGCACTTATCCTGCAAACAGGCATATTTGACTAAAACATATTGAAGTGCGAAGAGGCTGGTGTTGGGGGCACTAAGAACAGTTGGAGTGAAGATATGAGACATGTAAACAGTTACCAAGTGGAAAATATTCAGGAGTCTGGGATATGATTATGAAATGAGAAAAAGTAAGAGCTCCTTAATCTTCTATTTCTTTAGGGATGGTGAAGCTCATGAATATAAATTCAAGTTATGGAGTTAAATGAAAATTACCCAAAGGTAAATGAAAACATTTCACAGTACAGCAGGAGGAGTGTGTCTGAGAATGGTATGGACTTGTCATTATCTTCTGCACTCTGAGCAGGACTCAAAGCCCAACAACAGCAGATGCCCAACAGCAGCTCCATCAGCGAGTTCCTCCTGCTGCCGTTGGCAGACACGCGGCAGCTGCAGCTCCTGCACTTCTGGCTCTTCCTGGGCATCTACCTGGCTGCCCTCCTGGGCAACGGCCTCATCAGCACAGCCGTAGCCTGCGACCGCCGCCTGCACACCCCCATGTACTTCTTCCTCCTCAACCTGGCCCTCCTCGACCTGGGCTGCATCTCCACCACTCTCCCCAAAGCCATGGCCAACACCCTCTGGGACACCAGGGCCATCTCCTACACAGGATGTGCTGCACAGCTCTTTTTCTTCTCCTTCTTCCTCTCAGCAGAGTATTCCCTTCTCACCATCATGTGCTATGACCGCTACGTTGCCATCTGCAAGCCCCTGCACTACGGGACCTTGATGGACAGCAGAGCTTGTGCCACCATGGCAGCAACTGCCTGGGGCACTGGGGTTCTCAATTCCCTGCTGCACACTGCCAGTACGTTTTCACTGCCTCTCTGCCAAGGGAATGTTGTCAACCAGTTTTTCTGTGAAATCCCCCAGATCCTCAAGCTCTCCTGCTCAGAATCAAATCTCAGGGAAGTTGTGTTCCTCAATTTTAGTATCGGTTTAGTTTTTGGGTGCTTTGTTTTCATATTTGTGTCCTATGTACAAATCTTCATGGCCGTGCTGCGGATGCCCTCTGAGCAGGGAAGGCACAAAGCCTTCTCCACGTGCCTCCCTCACCTGGCTGTGGTCTCCCTACTTACCATCACTGGGTTTTATGCCTACCCGAAGGCACCCTCTGTCTCCTCTCCATCCGTGGACCTGATGGTGGCAGTTCTGTACTCAGCTGTGCCACCAGCAGTAAACCCCCTCATCTACAGCATGAGGAACAGGGAGGTCAAGGATGCTGTGAGGTAAGTGATTACCAGATGTTTTTCATATGCAGTGAATTGCCTGTCTTTTGGAATTTATGACTTGTAATGCAGCTTTTTACAGAGTCGCTCTCTCTCTCATTGTTTGTTTGTTTCATGCCACTTAGTATGTGTAATTTATTCTGCTTATTATGATGTTTTTAAATACTGTAATGTTTTTCACTAAAACTTCATTATTAAAACCAATTCTTATTCAGCGTTTACCTTTGTATTGTAGCCCAGATACACTGTGCATAATGAACCAGGCTCTCTGTGAACCTTAAAAGAATAAAGGACGTGCAGTTACTCTGTCTGTCCTCCTTCTTGTGAGACATTTCTGGATCTGTTGGGGTCGGATGTTCTCAGAAACCCACAATCCAGCAGGAAGCACACAGCTGTTCATCAAATTGTGTGTTGACTTCAGCCTGCAACAGTTTCCAGCTGGTCCCTTGCCCAGTGTTCCCCATAACGCTGACAATGGAGTTTCAAAATATTCTTTTCTTATCTGATCTGACATCCTGCTTACCCAAGCCCCTCTGCTATAGTTGAGCCTTAGATTGTCCCCTTGTTCAAACTCTATCCCCCTTTTCTTAGACTTTGCAAATACTTTTGCTAGATTAGTACATTCCGGGAAAGGGAAGATTTCAAATAACTTCCGCTCTCCACTTTCTGTCTTAGCTTGTGCTTTTTCTATTCTTCACAGCTATTCCCACTGGTTTTACACTGCTGTAATGCACACCTCATTTCAACGTACATTAAAACAAGCAAGATGACTGCAGTAATACAAAGCAACAAAGAGCTGCTTCATCCATGCAAACTGTGGTAGCCAAGAAGTAAGTTTTTCACACAATTTGGTAAATCCAAATAAAGTATCATCTATCGATACTTGATGAAATAGTTTAGTATGTTCCCATATTGCCTGTAGACCAGATTCTCTCTTTTGTTGTTTTAAGAGATTTAGTTAATCCAGTCCACATTGTTGTTAATTGTCACCCACCAGGACAGTGATTCAAACCCTGCAGCAATTGGATTTCTTGCCTTAAATTTATCAGAGAAACCTCTGAGCATTCCCATCAAATCTATATCTATATACAGCATTATCAAATGAGAACCCTAAGCTCCTTTTGTTCCTTCTGGGGGTGTGTGACATCCCCTTCGTGAATGCCAGGGTGAATGGTAGAGCTCGTTGAGCAAGCACACAGGTACCTCCCCAGTAAGATGGGAGAGTGGACTGTAGGATCTTCCCACAGGCCGCAACAGCACCAGAGATCTGCTCTACAGATTCCCAATCTCAAATAGTTTCCTGCTGAATCTTCCATGACATTCAAGGTCTCACTGCATAGGGAGAAATTCCCTGTAGTCCTGGTAGCTCATTCACCCTGTCTTGAGAGGCAAACTGTATGGTTACCCGAGGCCATGGGGAATGCAGGAGGGGTTTTGGCATCCACCTCAGGCATTGGAGAGAGCAGTAAATATAGCGATTTACAGGCTCTGTTGCCTTAAGCGGCTTTCTCCTGATACAGGAGACAAATGGTGGCAGATGAGCAGAAGGTGGATTGCCAAATGGTTTAAGACCCCATCACTTGTGCATGGAACCCACTCTGTATTGTACTGGTCAGGACAACAGGGGGAGATGTCTGGGGGAGATGAGCTGTGCAAAAGGAGGTGAGCTTGAACATAGAGCTGCATCTCCCATGGGAATGGTTCCATGGCAGGCTGGGAGCAGGGTGTGGTGGGCGGCACATTGCTGAGTGGCTGCTGACAGAGTACTGCACTGAGATGGGGGCACCTGATGTCTCCTTTCTTGTCAGGAAGAACTAAAAACTCATTGGGGAATGCATTCTGTCCATCTGGCGTAATAGGAAAGTGCAGTATTGTCACATCCACAGGCAGCAGGACACCAGCATCCACAGTTTCTTTCTGACTGACAGCTGAGAATTTGACAGCCTCTACGACCTCATCACCCACCACCGGGAGACGCTGCTGTCATACAACAAACTTGAGATGAGGCTGACAGAGCTGGTGCCTCAGTCCAACCCTTGCAGCAACACAGTCTGGGTGCCATGGGATGGCACAAGAGGGACCATGCCAATTCCACTGATAATTTTGTAAGCAGTGTATACGGATATGGTACCAATGGATATAAGTTCTCCACTGTTCTGTTGATAGTCCTTGAATCTTGTAGTATCTAGTAGTTCCTGTACAGTTTTCTAACCAGGAGGATGGCTGCGTTGTATTTTTGATTAAACACTCCATCAAAAACCTGAGTTTCTGAAAATGATCAGTTATTGGCTGGATTGCTTTCCTGTCTTTGAACAGGCTTGTCCCATCTGGATCACCAAGCTGACTTCTGGAATCAAACTCTATAACCCAGGGTTAGGTTATAAAGCAGAGATGTGTTTATTCAGAGCAGGGTGCAAAGGGGAATCACTCTTCCTGTCTTGCACACTAGCATGCAGAATTGTTACATAATTCAAAGTCAATCTCATACATATTCAACAAATCTATATGAACTCATCTACATATTCATAGGAAGGAGCTACAAGTTTCTGCTACATGTCCTGCAGATGCTCCAAGCTCTGAACAGTTCCCACTGTCACTCCACCCCTCATAATGAGCTCTGCAGTCACTCCTGCTACAGGTTTTGTAGCTGTTCCAAGTATTGTGATAAGGAAATGAAACAAATTTTTCCCAGGGAAGGTGCACTGTGCCAGGAAGTACAGCCCTGCGGTCGCTCCAACCCCTCCAATGAGTCCAGTGGCTGCTCCAACTTCAGCCACAGGTCCCGTGTTGATTCCAGCTCTGGCAATGAGCTCTGCAGTTGCTCCAACGCCTGTAACAGCCCGACAGCTGCTTCAGTTCCTACAGTAAACCCTGTGGCTTTTAAAACCCCTGCAACAATTCCTGGACTTTGCAGATATGCAAAATATTAGTATCTGTGCATATATGTTAGCAACTGCATATGTTGTATATTGTTGCAGAACAATGGGAGAAAAGCAAACGACCACACCTGTCATTGACATATGATCAGCTAATCTCGTTTATTCCTTGGCTGCGTGTACCTTTATAATACGGATAATTAGCTCATACATATTGCAAAAGTGGAGCTCATCATTGGTTCCCAATTACATACCATCCCCAAGTATCTTAACAGCTTGTTGTTATCAACTGAAACCTACTCCCTTGTTGTTATCAACTGAAACCTACTCCCTTGCTGAGTTCCCAGAACCATGGCTAGTTTCTCACCATCCCAGGGCATCCTGTTGTTCTTGCTGTCCTTGCAGGTGTTACGGCTGCTTGCTTAGCTGCACCGTGTTTACGACCCTTCTCAGCTAACTAGCTGTAAAAAACACTCTCTACATTTCCCCCGTTTTCTCTTAGGCTGAAAAAGGGTTTGATTTAACGACCGATTAATCATATTTAACAAGCAGTTCAGTTCATTTGTTCAATCAGTGTCATGGTTTAATAATTTTGTAATTTTTCTATCAGTATTCCACATCATAACATCATATTAAGCATGAATAATTTTACTGAATCTGCAACTTACAGAAGAAGACTACATCTCCCAGAGAGCAACACGATAGGTCACGGGACCTGGACTCTATATTAACTCTGTCGCAGACTAGACTGACGTCTTTCGAGTTCTGGCGTTCAGGGGAGTGTGTGGGAGCCTTCAGCCGTTCGCCTAGATTTCACAGTAGGCCTCTCGGTTACGGGACTCATTCTCTCTCCTATTTTGCTTGATTCATTAGCTCAATTTTCAATTTTCAATTATATTGTATTATATTGTGTTATCCGGTATTTCGATATAGTATTTAGTAAATAAGTGTGCCTCCTTAGATGGTTGCCGCTGTTTTCTTTTCCTAATTAACTCTTTCCTTTCGGCCTAGGGCCCCTCCGGGGCCCACGGCCCCTGTCACAGACGCAGGTGGATTTTTTCGTTCAAACCGTGACAGATTTTGGTGGAGAATGCGGGCATATTGAGTTGCTGTTTTTCTGTGTTTTCTTCTGTTGCTCTTTTAGCTTTTAACAGAGCTACAAGTTTTTTTCCCTGTTAAGGAGCTATCTTAGGTTTGCGATTCTGCACCTGCGAGCTTGACCTTGAAAAGTCCAGGCGGAGTGCCAATACTCTGGTATATTTTATAAACATTGTTGAGCTTTGTTTTCTTTTACTTTTTTCTCTCTATTGAAGAAAAAAAAAGGAAAAAAAAAAATGTTTTCTCTACTAAATTTGTTTTACCAGGGACTGTGTGCCATTGGTTCCTTTTTTGAGATGCTCCGAACATATTGGGTCATGTTTAAGCTAGCCACTTTTTCTTATGGAGCTATACAATTGTATAATGGATTGAAAGCATGGTTAGCAATGCTCACTTCGTATCTGCGTACAGCTCCAGAGGGAGCAACTAATGCAACTAATTATACAGAAATGGTGATTTTTAAGCGTGCTCCTCTTTCTTTCTATGAATCCTTTATGCAGTTTTTGAATGATCAGTGGGCCACACTCTTAATCTCCCTGATCTTACTGTTGATTATTGTAATAATCTCACTCAGTATCTGGATTTATAACATCTGGAGGAAGTCTTCTCTAGAACCAGAGAATACTGAGTGGCAGGGAGTGTGGAGAGGCTTTGAAGAGATTCTCAAAGGACAGACATCTTCAGTGTTATGGAGCTTCACTCCTGAACACTTGAAGAATCCTGAGAGTTTGATTGCATATTTGAGGCAGGAATGTTGTGGCTCAGGCAGATCTCAGGAGGCACAAATGATTTTGGGCCTAGCTAATGCTTATTGGGCCTTATTCAATACCATTCCTGAGAGGGAAGTTTTTGAAGCTGAGAGACAGAGTCTCAGGGCCGAGAAGGAGAGTCTTAGAGCTGAGGCAGAAAAACTTTGGACTGAGAAGGTAGAGAGAGAAAAAGCTTTTGAAGCTGAGAGAAAGATCTCCTGTACCAATGAGACTCAATCTGGTACGAGAAAGAGAATCTTAGAGCTGACGCAGAAAAACTTTGGGATGAGAAGGTAGAGAGAGAAAAAGCTATTGAAGCTGAGAGAAAAGATCTCCTATATCAAAGAGACACCTTGTGGTATGAGGGAGAGGCTCTCCGAAATGAGAAAAGCTCCCTGCAATCCCAACTCAACACTCTCCAGTCCGAGCACAGCGCCCTCCGGTCCGAGCACGACACTCTCCAGTCCGAGCACAGCGCCCTCCTGTCCGAGTACAACACTCTCCAGACTGAGCGCGATGCCCTCCGGACCGAGCACAATGCCCTCCAGACCGAGCACAACACTCTCCAGTCCAAGTATGACGCCCTCCAGTCTGAGAGCGGCACCCTCCAGGCCAAGCACGATGCCTTCCAACCCAACTGCGACACCCTCCAGTCCGAGCACAACACTCTTCAGTCCGAGCATAATGCTGTCCAGTCCGAGCACAACACTCTCCAGACTGACCACAATGCCCTCCGGACCGAGCTCAACACTCTCCAGACTGAGCACACTGCCCTCCAGGCCGAGCATAACGTCCTCCGGTTCGGGTACAACACTCTCCAGTCCAACTACAACAGCCTCCAGACTGAGCTCAGTGCCGTCCAGTTCGAGCGGAACGCTCTCCGAGACCAGCTATGTGCCCTCCGGGGTGAGCTGAATGTATGTAACCAACTACCAGGGGCACATGTAGTCCAATTTGACCAGCCATTGGGGGCACATGTAGTCCAATTTGACCAGCCGTTGGGGGCACATGTAGTCCAATTTGGCCAGCCACTGGGGGCGCATGTAGTTCAATCTGACCAGCCACCGGGGACACATGTAGTCCAATTGGACCAACTATCAGGGACACCAGATACAATGTTGGTTGCCCCTGTAAGAGGGCGAAAGACAAAACGAGTTTCAACTCAGTTAGAGAAAATGCAGAAGGAGTTGGAAGAGCGGAGGGAGTTAGTAGAGCAGGACTCAGGAGAGCAGGGGACTCAGGAGAGCAGGGGGACTCAGAAGACCAGAGGAAGTTGGAGGAGCAGAGGATGTTAGAGGGGTACAAGAAGATGTTAGAGGAGCAGAAGAAGTTAGAGGAGCAGAGGAAGTTTGGAGAGAGGAAAAAGAAGGAGGGTTACCTGGAGGAAATAACACAAGCGCCAGGGTCAGGGTCAGAGTCAGAAGAGGAGCCAAAAGCCAGATTTTCTTTACGAGAATTTCTTGAGTCCAAACTTAGAGATGGGGCAGCCTCATCAACACAGTTGCCACCATCAACACCTGGGACTCTTGATAGAGCAAAAGGTGAGCAAAGTATAACGACCATTATTGATTGATCTTTTAAACTGAGTGAAATTCGAGATCTAAGGAAGGATTTCACACGTCAGCCAAAAGAAAATATGGTCACTTGGTTACTTCGCTGCTGGGACAATGGTGCCAATAGTGCGTGGCTCGATGGCAGTGAAGCTCGCCAATTGGGTAGCATTTCCAGGGACTCACGTGTGGACAGAGGTATTGGCACATGCCAAAATCAGCCCTACACCCTCTGGAAGCGGATGTTGATAGCAGTAAGAGATAGATTCCCCTTTAAACGGGACTTGGAGCCTGATGGAAAGAAATGGACTGATATAGAGAAAGGTATCCAATTTTTGAGAGAAAATGCTCTGGTGGAAATGCTATACAGCCCCCAGTTCAATCGTAACGATCCAAACCAATTACATGATCCTGAAGCAGTCCACGTTCCACGACAAATGTGGCGTGACTTTACAAAAGCAGCTCCAGAAAAGCATGCCAGTGCACTTGCATTAGTATATGGCAAAGGGGACAGGAAACCCTTTGTGAATGAACTAATTGGCAGGCTTCAGGAACTTGAATTATTTATAAGCGCTACAGAAGTTAATCTGTATACTTCAGCCATTGTCAAAATAGTGGAAAGATTAAACAAAATGGAGCTGCTTTTGTCGTGGAACGCGGACTGCTTCAGGATCATGTAATTGGTTTGGAGCTGTGGTATATGGAGCCTGCTTTTGCAGAGGGGTTGGACTCGATGATCTCTAGAGGTCCCTTCTAGCCCCTACAATTCTGTGATTCTGTGATTCCAGGAGGGATGTGAAGCCGAACACTTCATGGCCCTGCAATTGCCAGCCCGAGCCAGGCACTGTATTGAGCAGCTACTGAAAGAGGCAGAAACACTTATCAAATATTTGTTTCACTTTTATTTACAACAAAGAGAAGCTAAATGCATCCAAAATACATTTCAATATGAAATCAAAAAGGCGGGATACTGGTAAAGATTAAAGACACAGCTTCCTTAGTTCCCCTCTGGAGTCCATGAAAGGGAAAGCATGGCCAGGCCTGAAAAACGCACCACGCAGTGTGTGTCCTTTGGTGCACCTGTGAGGACGCAATCCAGGCGATTCTGCTGTCCTTTGTGCCTTCCTGCTCAAGCCCTTATCGTTTCTTTTTGCTTTCCTTCTTGGCTTTCTTGCTCAGCTGAGCAGCACTTGCCTTGGGTTTCTTCACTGTCTCCCAAGTCTGATACTCAAAACCCTCCGAGTCCTGCAAGAATCAATTGGGAAACAGTCAGGAAGCTTTCAAACAACTGAAAGGGAAGAGAAACAAGAGAGGATGGGTGGGTGTCAATAAGGGAAAAGCTTAACAGGCAAGAATAAACCTATCCCTGAGCTCCAGCACACACGCGTGACCACTGCCTTATTAATACTAACAGCAATGTTATTCTAGCCATTAAAGTCACTCATGTTCACGTACCTGGTTGTGGACGTGTTCGTGGCCTTGCTGCTGCTGTGCTCTACAACGCCAGCCACAGAAATAAAGAGTGCAGAAAGCTGATCTGTTGAAGACAGAGGAGTGAGCTGTGCTTAACCAACACTGCTTCAGAGCATGCTTACAGTAAGGCACACCTACCTTACAACGGCCATGCAGGAAGCTCCAGACACAGCTCCAGACTGTTTCCATGAAGCATTTCCCAATTGCATTTCACAGCCACTCACGCTCTGCTCCTCGACAATCTGCAACAGAAAAGTCAAAAGATGCAAATCCCATCCCTTGGAGATGTCAGCAGACCATTGCACTCATGGAGCAGCACTCATGGCATTGGGTGAGAAAGCAGACGTGTGCTTACCGAGTGAGCGCTGTTTGCTGCCAGCAGCTGGTAGGACCCCACCTAACTCTAAGTACGAACAGAAACCTATACCTAACTCTAAAACAGGAACAATCATCTACTCCGAACACTAACACGAACAATAATCTACTCCTATCTAGAAAACACTAACAATAACCTAATCCTAACACTACAACTAAACTTAACATGAAAAACACCAATAAAAACAGGGTTTAGATGGAACCAGGGGCCTGCAGAGGTCTCAGAGGAGGAGATGATGTTAAATGAAGCCGCCATCTTCCCAGCTAAATGTTGGGTTTCCTCCAGCCTCGCTCTCTTAGGCCCCCACATGGCTGTCAATGGCCGGAGCTCTAAGAGGCGAGTGCGTTGCGTGGGGCAGCGGTGACCAAGGTAACAGCTGTGGCCAGGGTTCTAACATGGCCCAACAGGGTTCTAACTGCTGGCACTGCTGGCACTGGCATTCCACATGGCATGAGGAGGGGGCTGGAGGAAAGGGCACGGCATGGGAGCCAGAAGGCACTGCCTGTGCCCAGCGGGCAGCCCTTCTCTCCGGCAGCAAGAGGCTACAGACGAGCTGGCCCTGAGCATAGGGCCCTCGGCCTCCTTCATCCCCCCCCTTCTCCCACAAGGGAATCTCTTGGCGCTGCCATACGCAGCACGCAGCACCACATTGATCTGATGGGGCTCCTGAGCTCAGCGCCAACAACAGCAGGCTCCAAAGGGCACCTGACTACGCCTGCCTGCTGGGACACACCAGCTCTGCTCTCCGTGTTCCAATCCAGAGCCTCTCCTTGTAACACCTCCGACTCCATTTGCATCCACTCACTCTGATTACGTTCCACGTCCACACATCATGTTGGAACACACACGGGGCCACGCTGCCTCACCGACCCTCAGTGGGGACCCACAGCCGTACAGCACCATCAGCACAGCAGAACCGGGCCGTGCTCCGGATGCTGCCGCTTGTCCAACCTCCCTCTCGCTGCCCCCATTCTGCTCAGGCAGCCGGTCCCAGCAACAAACACCAGCACAGAACTGCAGCCCCGACTCGTCCCGCTCACTGACAGCCAGAGCAAGGACATGTTACACACCTTCCTTCAGCTCCACGCACTCGCTGGCACCGCACGCATCGCCTCTGCGTGCTGCAGCACCGCCAGCTCCTCCCCCGACATCCCTCCATGCCCCGCACCGCGGCCCGACCCCGTTGGCAGCGCACAGCCCGCTCCTCCCGGCCACGATCACCTTCCCATGCCGCCATGGCCCGGAACTGCTCCCGCCGGCACCAAGCGCTTCCTGCCCCTCCATCCCCCGCTCCTCCTTTCCCTTCACTTTCCATCTGCACTCAGGACGCAGATCTCAATGGAGGTGGCTGCAGAACATCATCAGTGCAGGCAATCAATGGCTCGTGCTGCGCTTCACTGCCTTGTGCTCCTCACTGACTGCTCTGCTGTGCCCTTTCCTAACCCCGCAGGATTATTTGCTTCTGTCTTTAGTGAAAGGGCTCTCCCTCAGGAATCTCAGACCCTGGAGGTTAATGAGAGAGTCCGGGGAATGGGAGATTTCTCTTTAGTCGGGGAGGACGTGGTCCGTGAGTGCCTAGGAAACATTAAGTTCAATAAATCCATGGGACCTGATGGGGTGCATCTGCGGGTGCTGAGAGAGCTGGCAGAGGTCTTTGCTGAGCTGCTCTCTGTAATCTATCAGAGATCTTGGAGAACTGGGGAGGTGCCTGAAGACTGGAGGACGGCCAATGTCACTTCAGTCTTCAAAAAGGGCAAGAAGAAGACCCGGGTAATTATAGGCCGGTCAGCCTCACCTCTGTCCCAGGGAAGGTGATGGAACAGCTTGTTCTAGATGCCATCTCCAGGCAACTGGGTGATATGGAGGCTATCAGGAGTACTCAGCATGGGTTCACCAAGGGGAGGTCGTGCTCGACCAACCTGGTCGCCTTTTATGAAGATGTCACTAGCTGGGTGGACAGGGGGAGAGCGGTAGATGTAGTCTACCTTGATTTCAGTAAGGCTTTTGATACTGTCCCCCATGACATCCTTATAACAAAGCTGAGGAAGTATGGGATAGATGAGTGGATGGTGAAGTGGGTTGAGAATTGGCTGACTGGCAGAGTGCAGAGGGTTGTCATTGCCGGTGCGGTGTCTGGCTGGAGGCGTGTAACTAGCAGCGTCCCCCTGGGGTCTGTACTGGGTCTGGTCTTGTTAAACATCATCAGCGACCTTGATGAGGGGATAGTGACCACCCTCAGCAAATTTGTGATGACACGAAGTTGGGAGGATTGGCTGACACGCCTGAAGGCTGTGCTGCCATTCAGAGAGACCTGGACAGGCTGGAGAGCTGGGCAGTAAGAAACCGGATGAGGTTTAGCAAAAGCAAGTGTAGAGTCTTGCACCTAGGGAGGAATAATTACATGCACCGGTACAGGCTGGGGGAAGACCTGCTGGAGAGGAGCTCTGCTGAGAGGGACCTGGGTGTCCTGGTGGACGACAGATTGGCCATGAGCCAGCAGTGTGCCCTTGTAGCCAAGAAGGCCAATGGCATCCTGGGGTGCATTAAAAGGAGTGTGTCCAGCAGGTCAAAGGAGGTGATCCTCCCCCTCTACTCTGCCCTGGTGAGGCCTCATCTGGAATATTGTGTCCAGTTCATGGCTCCCCAGTACAAAAAAGACAGGGATCTCTTGGAGAGAGTCCAGCGGAGGGCCATGAAGATGGTGAAGGGCCTGGAGCATCTCCCCTATTAAGAAAGGAAATGCCTTGTCCAGAAGCAAGCAGTGGGCTGGAGAGGGCACCAAAACGAAACCCTGCTTGCACCTTTCCCTCTCCTCATTCCACATGCTGACATTTATTTTAAGAGCAAAAACAAGACTACAGTGAAGAAAGCTCCAGAACAACTCAGCTACTTTATTCACCCCCTTCTCTTTCCACTACAGAAGATTCTCAGAAAACCTCCAAGAGCCACCTTACTGCTCTGCTGACCCTTCTCTGGGATGCATGAGTGCGCTCAGAAATGACTGAGAGCAACACATGCACACAGACACACAGCAGATCCCTACACAACCACTTCTCCACTAGGAAACAGCATCAAAAAGCAGCTGGTGGGAAGAGTAGAAGTGGAAAGCGGGCATGGTGAGAGAAGTGCTTTGGGCAGCAAGGAAAGGCCATCTGAAGCTCCTGGGTTAAGTCCCTTCTGCAGAGGGTGTCGGTGATGCCATCTCCTTTGCAAACTCTTCCTGCATGGGGAGAAGCATTGGTCTCCCTCATCCCCGGGCTATCCAGCATCCTGAGAGTCTCTCCTGCTGGGGGTTTTCCCATGAGAAATGAGGCACCAGCCCTGAGAGAAACTCTTCCTGCAGGAGATGCACTCCTAGTAGCTACCTGTCCTGTGGACTGCAATGTTTAATGAGGACTGAGCTTTGCATGAAGTTCTTCTGGGAGTGTGAGGAGCTCTCTGCTCGGCACAAAGCCCTTCTCACACTCAAGGCTTCCTGCCATTTCAGCTCACTGGTGCAGACATTCTGGTAACACAGCAGATGGGATTCTCTGAGGGAGAGAAAAGACAAGTTCCCAGGCATCTCCCTGCATGCAGGCCTGGCCAAAATGTTCTAAGATGTCCAACAGAACCTATGGTATCTCTCCTGTGTGCATATGCTGGTGCAGCTTCAATTCAGAACTCCCTTTGAAGCTCTTACCACACTCAGGACACTCACAGGGTCTCTTTTTCCTGTGGATGCTCTGATGCAGCGTCAGCTCAGAACGCCTTTTAAAGCTCTTCCCACACTCAGGACACTTATAGGGTTTCTCTCCTGTGTGGATGCGCTGGTGGCGCTTCAAATGTGAACTGCTTATGAAGCTCTTCCCACACTCAGAGCACTTATATGGTCTCTCTCCTGTGTGGACACGCTGGTGCATCTTCAGTTCAAAACGCCTTTTGTAGTTCATTCCACACTCAGGACACTTATAGGGTCTCTCTCCTGTGTGGACACGCTGGTGCACCTTCAGTTCAGAGCTGCTTTTGAAGCTCTTCCCACACTCAGGACACTTATAGGGTTTCTCTCCTGTATGGATGCGCTGGTGGAGCTTCAAATTAGAACTGCTTATGAAGCTCTTCCCACACTCAGAGCACTTATATGGTCTCACTCCTGTGTGGACACGCTGGTGCTCCTTCAGTTTAGAGCTGCTTCTGAAGCTCTTCCCACACTCAGAGCACTTGCAGGGTCTCTCTCCTGTGTGGATGCTCTGGTGGCGCTTCAAATTAAAACTGCTTATGAAGCTCTTCCCACACTCAGAGCACTTATATGGTCTCTCTCCTGTGTGGACACGCTGGTGCATCTTCAGTTCAGAACGTCTTTTGAAGTTCTTTCCACACTCAGGACACTTATAGGGTCTCTCTCCTGTATGGACACGCTGGTGCATCTTCAGTTCAAAGCTGCTACTGAAGCTCTTCCCACACTCAGGACACTTATAGGGTTTCTCTCCTGTATGGATGCGCTGGTGGAGCTTCAAATTAGAACTGCTTATGAAGCTCTTCCCACACTCAGAGCACTTATATGGTCTCACTCCTGTGTGGACACGCTGGTGCACCTTCAGTTTAGAGCTGCTTCTGAAGCTCTTCCCACACTCAGAGCACTTGCAGGGTCTCTCTCCTGTGTGGATGCGCTGGTGGAGCTTCAAATTAGAACTGCTTATGAAGCTCTTCTCACACTCAGAGCACTTATATGGTCTCTCTCCTGTGTGGACACGCTGGTGCACCTTCAGTTCAGATCTGATTTTGAAGCTCTTCCCACACTCAGAGCACTTGCAGGGTCTCTCTCCTGTGTGAATGTGATGGTGGACGGTGAGGCTGGAACTCTTTTTGAAGCTCTTCCCACACTCAGTGCACTTATATGGTCTCTCTCCTGTGTGGATGCGATGGTGGATGGTGAGGCTGGAACTGGTTTTGAAGCTCTTCCCACACTCAAGGCACTTATACGGTCGCTCTCCTGTGTGGACATGTTGGTGTATTTTGAGGTTAGAACTATCCTTAAAGCTCTTCCCACACTCAGGGCACTTACATGGTTGCTCTCCTGTGTGGACACGTTGGTGTATTTTGAGTTTAGAAATACCTTTCAAGCTCTTCCCACACTCAAGGCACTTGTACAGTTTCTCTCTTCTGTGGATACACTGGTGGGAAGTGAGGCTCCCACTGTCCGTAAAAGTCTTTCCACAGTCAGAGCACTCAAAGGCTCTCTCTCCTGTGTACATGCACTGCTGGCCAGTGGGGTGGAGTCTCCATTTCATGCTCTCTGCAGAATCACAGAACTCGTAATGCCTCTTTGCTGAGTGTGTGCACTGGTGGCTAGTGATGCTGGAATCCAGTTTAAAGCTTTTCTCACACTCAGAGCATGGATTCTGCTTTTTCATCTGGCACACATCCTTGCTCCTGGTTTCCTCAGGCTGCTTTGGACCTATGTTGAAGTCCACTGGGTTCCTCGGTGTCATTCCCAGATGCTTTCCCAGGGGCTTCTTGATGTGCTCACCCTGACCTTGCTGCAGGACTTCCTGGACATCCCTTCTGATTTCTTCCTCAGAGATGCAATTCCGCTGCATTTCCGCTACACAATTTCTCTGCGGAACCTCCTTTGTATTTCTGATCCCATCAGCTGCTGGATGACAGAGGAAATGCAGCAATAGCACACAGTGCCCAAAATAAAACACAGGCAGAGAAGGCTCTTACAGCCCCAACATTCCCCTTCCCTCCACCACCTCACCTGGGCTGAGGTCTCCTGGCATGGCCTCAGGGCTATGCACATCTGGGATCCAGGGGTCTTCCCCTCTTTCAAGCAGGGAGATCACCACGGGCTTGGGGGCTGGAAGTGGAGCTTCAGGGAGAGAAACAGGGAACAAGAGAGCATTTCCCTCATGCTGGCACAGTGCCTGTTCAACAGTTCCACTCTGTGCCCCTCCCCAAGGAGAAACCACCATTTAGGTCTAAATGACACTGTGCCTACAGCTTCCCTTGGAGCAAAGAATGTTTTGACATCTCTGAACATTGTGAAGGGATATTTTTTCTTTCAAATTAACTTTACAACAGCTTATTTGTTTTCTTACAGTCTACCAGTGGTCAAGGCATCAAAATGTTGACGGCAATTGCATGGAAAATCCTCAATTCCATAGCACTAACCAGGGATTCATCTGTGAGCTGGAGCTGGTGGCACCAAGCAACACACAACACAAGGGCTGGTTTTCTCCCTCCTGGCTGATGCCTGCTTGCCAGCACTGACTCTGTGGCTTTGATCAGAGTGCCGTGCATACTAATCCCTTCTGAAACTCACGCTTTTCAGTATCTCCTTTCTTGCTGGCACTGTGGTATAAGTCAATATGTAGCTGCATGGTGTTTATTCAAGGCCCGGCTTGCAGAGGCTCATTCTGCACAGCCAAAGGTGCCCTAACAAGGAGGAAAGGCAGACAAGCTCTCACCCAGCGAGGCCACACACTGGTATGTCTCCAACATCACGTCCCGGTAGAGCTCTCGTTGCACAGGGTCCAGCAGCGCCCACTCCTCCCTGCTGAAATACACGGCCACCTCCTCAAAGCTCACGGGCTCCTGCAAGCAAAGAGGCTCCTTGCTGGGAACAGCCAAGGCCCAGGCAAGCAGCTCGCACAGGACAGAACCTCACACCCCAGCTGCTTTTCTGTCCCCAGCACACACACGCTGGCTGAGGGCACCTCCCTCTACCCCTGCATTCACATCCCTGGCCCCTTGGCCTCTCCTGCCTGCTTCCCCAACCCCTACCGCAACTGGATGTGCTGCGGCCATTTGCTGCTCTCCTGCAGGCTGGGATGATCACGGCTGGAAGGCAGAAGTTGAACTGGAGCCTGCAGAGAGAAGAGAAATGGCAGGGGAGCTGTGAGGGAATGCAGCAGTCCCAGTCCCAGCTCAGCCCTTCTGCAGGGCACTGCCCAGCCTTGCAGAGGAAGACAATGAGCTGCAGCACAGGAAACAGTCTGGCTCAAAGAGATGAACCGTCACAAAGCTGTCTCAGACTGGGAGGCTGAAACAACTGGTAGCTGACACTTAGTTCAACAGCTGAGACTGAGAGGGGACTTAAGACAAAGCACGGCAAGGAGGCAGTCATCTTACCCCAAAAGAGGGAGCAGCCCAAGTGCCCCTCCAGCTCTGCTGCACAGCAGCGGGCTGCACCACAGGACCTGCCCTCGAGCAGGGCTGTTTCTGCAGCTCACACCTGCACAGAGATCCCTTGCAGTTTGACATCAAGACTCCTTCTCAATACAGATCTTCTGTAAGACACCCGTGGTTACTTTGGAGCTTTCATGTATTCTCTAAGGTTCTGTCTTAGAGGGACTGTGCACGTATGATTCCTTCCACACAAAGCCTTGACCAAGCATGGGACTAGGAGAGGATCCAGCCACATCCTAGCTCCTTACCTCTGTGGACTGAAGACATGAGAAAAAAAGGGGAACTACTCTGAGCCTCGTGACTCAATGGGAGGGCCTCCTGTAGGTGTGTGCGTAACCCTACCCTCCATGCAGTAAATAACCAAGTGTATCCAGCCACCTCCGATCCTGTTGTGTCACTGTTAAATCACTACAGCATATCCCTATTATATCAACAAATATAGTCCTGCTTCTCCCTTAGGAGTGTATGCTGTGTTTGGATCCACTTGTGACCAATGGGCAAAGTCTGCAGGATGGCAAGAAGGGAAACAAACCGATGACAAGAGACATGAAGCGCGTCCCAAATTCTTCTGTGAATGTTCTCGTGGCAACTGCTGTAGTTGAGCGGCAAGCAGAGGTCACTGGGAGCAGTAATAGGATGCAAAATGGGAAAGGTGTTATCAGCATCGTGTCGGGTTTGGAAGTGACATATGAAGCAAAGGAGAACTTCACTGGTCCTCCCAGAATCAAAAGCGACTGATATTCCACAATATTTCTGCTGCACTACACGGTGCAAGTTATGCAGGTAATGCTTATTCACACAATAAACGAAGACCTCCCCGAGTCGCCTACAATCCTTTAGGCCACACATCCTCCACCTGTAGGGTTTGGCTCCAAACAGATGCAAAACTGCACCCATAGCACTAATTAAAGGCACTGCCTCTACACAGTTAAGGCAAACAGAGGCAGCAGAATGATGGCTTATTGCCTGCCCTAGCTGCAGTTAAGGAAACTGAAGAGTGATACAGGAGGAATGGGAAAGGGGAGTTTCATTGGAGGTCTGAGTGGTGAAGGAAGTTGAGGACATACAACAAGGACAGCCTGTGCCAACTGGGGGATCTTTTGATTGACTGCAAGCACGCCTAAAGGGGATGGCTACCCAGAAAAGAGATGCAGAAATACTGTTAGAAAATGGTATGGCCATCCAACCATCCAGCAGGAGGTGCAGAAAAGCACCTGGTTCATGGAAGAACACCGTGAATGCAGCCCCCAACACACAATCACAGCAAGCCTCAGCACAGATGGCAGCTGCCAGCAGAGCAGCCTGCTGGAGCACCACCTCCACAGATCCATGAGGGAACACCTGGTGGCAAATGGATTAAATCCTCTGGCAGATGTCCGTACATCCTCTCAGGAGTGGAAGTAGCCCTGGGCTTGCTGAAATCAAGCAAGCCCTCAGAAAAGGGTTGGGAAAAGTACTCTGTAAAGGTGACTGATGTAGTTCTCAAAACCACCTACTGCTGATGTTACCTAAAAGTGGTGATGGCTCACATTCCTCGGGTAAGGAAGTGCAAAACGGCGAGGAGTCAACTGGATGGTTCACACTTCTCAAATAAATAGGATGGCTTACTTAAACACAACAATAAATGAACAAAACATCCAACCACATGGAGATTATTTTTCCATCTCCTGAGAAGAGAGAGTATCTGACAGCAACTGCAGCCAAACCAGCCTGTGACGGTCACAGCTACCACCAGCCGATGCAGTGCTGGGAATTTTAACTGAACCGTGAAGGCATCTTATCGAATAGTATCAGCACTAAATGGAAGAATTAAGGCAATAAACAACCACGTGGTTACAACAGCCTTGTTAAGCAGTTGTTAGAGCACTCCAGGACACCTGCATGATATCGATAAATACATTCCTCTCTCCCTCTTCAGCTGAGCATGCAGACTGCGCCCACTGCCAGGGGACGCTCTCAGCACCGCGTGCCCTTTGCAGAAGGCACCTGGGCTGTGCTTTACTGACCTGCTGCTGCTCGGCCGTGTTCTCAACACGTGCTCCAGTCAGCCCACAGGCTGCCAGCTTCTCATCGTCTGTTCCAGAGTCCAGTGCCAGAGCTATTGCAGATGCTGAACGTGCTCAGGGCCCGCAGCTGTGTGCTCAAGGCATCTGCAGCTGCCGGGACAGCCTGAACAAAAGCCTTGCCAGAGGTTTGCACAACCCCAGCTGAGCCATCAGGCAAGCGCTCAGCAAACAAAAGGTAACGCCATTTCAAGGGTCGCCAGAGGCACATGTTGCCTGCAGGGTCCCCGAAGGGAAGCTGGAGGCTGCCGGGGACGAGGAGCAGGGCGAGTGCAAATTTCCACTTGGAGGCTTCACATTAAGACACTCCAAAGGAGGCATCGGGGGGTTTAAAGCTTCCATCAATCCACGCGTGCAGAGCTGCAGAGCGAGGCCGTCTCGTGTCTCCCGAGGCCCAGAGGAAGAACTGCAGCCCCAGCTGCGCTGTGTTACAGAGATCCAACCGGGCAGCAGAGCACGCTGACCTCCTCTGCTCCCTTCCTCACTGTCCCAGCTCCCAGCCCGTTCCCGTGCCCCTCGGAGCCCAGCCCGGGCTGCATGAACTGCTGCCCTGGTTGCAGCCCGTCTGGGCCAGCAAACCTGCTGCGCTGAGCGGGAGCTGGAGCCGGGACCAGGGTCCCGCCTGGGGTACGGCAGTGCGGGTTCCGCCCCGTCCGGGGCCGCTCCCCGCTCCTCTCCCGGTGCTGCTGGCTTGGGGCAGGAAGCGTGCGCTCCTCTGCGCGAGCCACGAAGGGCACCTACCTTGGGTGCGGAGCAGGCTGCTCCCAGCTCTGGTGCAGGTAGCCGGGCTCCTCGGAGTCGCGTAGAGCAGAGGACGCCGAGTGCCCTCAGCCCGGAGCTGGCCGCAGGACGGCCTTGGTGCACCTCCTGCCACCGCGGTGCTGCCCGGATGGCTTCCAGCCAGGCTCTCGCCTCTTCCGCACAGGCTCAGGAAGGCAGGAATTCCCGCAGCAAGCACGCCCCGAGCCGGCTGCCAGGCGCTCGGCAGTTTCACAGCTCGTTCTCATGGCACATCTGCACCCGGGGGAGGGGGGGAAGGGGGGAAGGGATGGGTGTTTGTGTTACGCTAATGAAGCATCGCTTTCTGCCGGCTCTCTTTGCTTCCTTCGCTGGGGACATTCGCACACCCCTGTGCTCAGGCATCTCTACCTTGCTGTCCTGGCGTTCCTTTCACTCCTCTCCCCCACGAGTATGTCCCAGCAAGAGGCAATCTCCGGTACAGCACCAGAGGACATTCTGTGTTGAACAGAACTCTTGCAATGGAACCGAGCTGTGGGTAGGAGCTTTACCCAGAAGCTGCTGTAAGAATACGACTTTCCCCAGATCCTTGTCTAAGGGTCCTAATAAGTCTTCTGTGCAGCGATACCTTGTGGTTCTGTGTGGGTTTGTGGTCTGTATGGCTGGCCATACCTACCCTTGAGTTGCACCGGGCAATGTACTTGGGGGTGACCTCACTGGAAGGAAAGCAGTGTGCAAACTGCAATGGGAAATTGCATTTAGGAAAGCAGGATATTGAGGTTCATTTTCTGGTGGATATGGGTGCTTCTTACTACCCATAGATGGTTTTGTAACAGTAGTAGATGCTACTGCCCAACGAGAAAAGGTTTCCTTTTTTGGATTAATTAAACATAAGCTAAGAAAACAAGCAGGAATACAGAAATTCTTGTACCTGCCAGGTTACTCTGGCAAGAAATTGAATAAAACTGGAGCTAAGAGTGCAACAATATTGACTGATTAAAAACTGTAACTCTGGCTTTAACACAAATTGGGCAAAACAATGTTGTACCCCCAGGAGTTACAGCAGTCTCAAATATGACACACTTGGTGGTGTGGGCATCAGGGCCAAAAATGAAGCCCTAAATAGAAGTTAAAAGCAAGAGCTTGCCTAGTCAGGGTAAAGCGGTGCCCTTTGAGGCTATGGGACTGTAGAAGGATAAAAGAAATAATAGGTAACTTTTTGGAGTTTGGATTCCAATTTTGATAGCAAGTGCTGTAGTTTGGTACAAGACTTGAGGGCAAGTACTAGAATAGTTGAATGGATACACTCAGTGGTGGCAAATCCATGCACTTTATTAACCAAGTTAAGGAACAAAAAGATTAATTTTACCTTCTGGATTTGAGGGATGTCTCTTCTGCCTGGTTTGGCCAAAGGAAGCCCAAGGTTATTTGCCTTTGAATAGGAAAGCCCTGATATGGGGGGAAGAGTCTCAGTTAACCTGGACAGTGTTACCCAGGGTTGTGAGAACAGCTGAATGATGGTCAACTCATGAGCCTGAGATCTGGGATCCTCCATCCTAGGGTGGAACTTTACTGCAGCACGTGGCTGCCACAGCAACAAAAGGACTGTGTACAATAGACTGAGAGTTTGCTGAGTTTCTTGGTTTACAGAAAGCACAAATAACTCAACAGCAAGTGACATATTTGGGAAATGAGATTACAGCTGGACTTTGAACCTTAAGGACTGCCAGGAAAGAAGTCATCTGCCAAACCCCTGAGCTGCAAATTGCCAAGGAAGTGAGTAAGGGATGGCCAGGGTGCCTGAGGGCGGTGGCTGCACTGGTGCTTGTGGGAATACAAGAAAAGCTGTTCAGAGCAGCAGCTGTGGAGCAAGATCAACAGCATGAGAACCAAGGACACCTCTGCAAGGAGAATGTCATGGTTTCGTAATTTTGTAATTTTGCTATCAGTATTCCACATCATAACATCATGTAAAGTATGGATACTTCTATTGAATGTGCAGTCCACAGAAGAAGACTACATATCCCAGAGAACAACAGGGTTAATGATAAGTCACGGGACCAGGACGCTGTATAATCTCGTTCCCAGGCTGGAGTGCCCTCCTTCTTCTCTCGAACTTCTCGGAGAGTGGGAAGCGTTCCAGCCGTGTCGCCTAGAGTTCACAGTCGGCCTCTCGGTTTTCGGGGACTCTCTCTCTCTCTCTGTTTGTTCGATTTGTTAGCCTCAATTATATTATATTGTGTTATCTTGTATTTCGATATCATATTTAGTAAAATAAGTTTTTCCTCCTTAGATTGCCGCTGTTTTTATCCCATTCCCCTTTTCCCCCTCCTTTCCGGGCCCCGGGGGGGGGGCCCAAAGGGTGGCTTCCCCTGTCACAGGCATAGGTAAATCTAAGTAACCCGTGACAGGTGGCTATGGGGCACTTATGGGGCACTTATGGGGCAGCTATGGGGCACTTATGAGGCAACTATGGGGCAATTATGGGGCAGCTATGAAGCATTTATAGGGCAGCTATGGGGCACTTATGGGGCTGCTATGGGGCAGTAATGGGGCACTTATGGGGCTGCTATGGGGCAGTAATGGGGCACTTATGAGGCTGCTATGGGGCACTTATGAGGCTGCTATGGGGCACTTATGGGGCAGCTATGGGACAGTAATGGGGCTGCTATGGGGCACTTATGAGGCTGCTATGGGGCACTTATGTGTCAGATATGGGACAGTAATGGGGCTGCTATGGGGCAGTAATGGGGCACCTATAGGGCACATATGGGACACTTATGGGGCTGGTATGGGGCAGCTATGTGGCACTTATGAGGCTGCTATAGGGCAGCCATTGGGCACTTATGGGGCAGCTATGGGGCATCTATGGGGCACTTATGGGGCAGCTATGGGGCATTCATGGGGCAGCTATGAGGCATTTATGGGGCACTTAATGGGCTGCTATGGGGCACTTATTGGGCAGCTATGGGGCACTTATGTGGCTGCTATGTGGCAGCTTAGGGACAGCTATGGGGTACTTAATGGGCTGCTATGGGGCACTTATTGGGCTGCTATGGGGCACTTATGGGGCATTTATGGGGCACTTATGGGGCATTTATGGGGCTGCTATGTGGCAGCTATGGGGCAGTTATTGGGCTGCTATGGAATACTTATGGGGCTGCTATGGGGCACTTATGGGGCAGCTATGGGGCACTTATGGGGCAGATATGGGGCACTTATGAGGCACATATGGGGCAGATATGGGTCTGCTATGGGGCAGCTATGGGGCCGGTATGGGGCACTTATAGGGCACTTATGGGGCTGCTATGGGGCACTTATGGGGCAGCTATGGAGATTTTATGGGGCACTTATGGGGAAGCTGTGGGGCTCTTTTGGTTCCGTTATGGGGCAGCTATGAGGCACTTATAGGGCACTTATGGGCACATATGGGGAACTTATGGAGCAGCTATGGGGCACTTATGGGGCTGCTATTGGGCAGCAATGGGGCACTTATGGGTCACATATTGGGCAAGTATGGGGCAGCTATGGGGCACTTATGAAGCAGCTATGGGGCACTTATGGGGCACTTATTGGGCTGCTGTGGGGCAGCTATGGGGCACTTATGGGCCAGCTATGGGGCGGGTATGAAGCACTTATGGGGCAATTATCACTGAATCACAGAATTATCAAGGTTGGGAAAGACCTAGAAGATCATCTAGTCCAACCATTACCAATACTTCCTGGCTAAATCATATTCCTCAGCACCACATCGAAGCATTTCTTGAACACTCCCATGGTCAGTGACTCCACCACCTCCCTGGGCAGTGCACTCCAATGCCTGACTACCCTTTCCGAAAAGTAATACTTCCTAATGTCCAGCCTGAATCTCCCCTGATGCAGCTTAAAACCATTCCCTCTAGTTCTATCACTGATTACACGAGAGAAGAGGCTAACCCACAGCTCACTACAACCCCCCTTCTGGAAGTTATAGAGAGCTATAAGGTCTCCCCTGAGCCTCCTCTTCTCCAGGCTGAACAATCCTAGCTCCCTCAGCTGCTCCTCATAAGGCCTGTGCACCAGATCCCTCACCAGCTTCATAGCCCTCCTCTGAACACGTTCCAGGGCTGCAATGTCTTTCTTGCAGTGAGGGGCCCCAAACTGAACAGAGTACTCAAGGTACGGCTGCACCAATGCCGATTACAGGGGGACAATTACCTCCCTGTTGCTGCTAGTAACACTGTTTTTGATGAAAGCCAGGATGCCGTTGGCCTCCTTGGCCACCTGGGCACACTGACGGCTCATGTTCAGCCGAGCATCAATCAATACCCCCAGGTCTGTTTCCTCAACACAATCCACTAGCCACTCTGCCCCAAGCCTGTAGCGCTGCCCAGGGTTGTTGTGGCCAAAATGCAGAACCCGGCATTTGGTCTTGTTGAACCTCATCCTGTTGGCTTTGGCCCAGCTCTCCAGCCTATCCAGATCCCTCTGCAGGGCCTCTCTACCCACAGGCAGATCGACACTCCCTGCCAATTTGGTGTCATCTGTGAACTTACTGAGGGTGCACTCAATGCCCCCATCCAAGTCATCAATAAATATGTTGAAGAGGACAGGTCCCAGCACCGACCCCTGGGGAACACCACTCATGACTGGTCTCCAACTGGATTTAACTCCATTCACCACCACTCTCTGGGCCCGGCCCTCCAGCCAGCTCCTTACCCAGCCGAGAGTGTACTCATCCAAGCCACGGGCTGCCAGCTTTTGTAGGAGAACAGCATGGGAGACAGTGTCAAAGGCTTTGCTAAGGTCTAAGAGCACATCAACAGCCTTTCCTTCATCTATTAGACGGGTCACGGGATTGTAGAAGGAGATCAGATTGGTCAAGCAGGACCTGCCCTTCACAATCCCATGCTGGCTAGGTCGGATCTCCTGGTCTTCCCACACCTGCCACATGATCTCCCTCAAGACTATCCGTTCCATTACCTTCCCTGGCATCGAGGTCAGGCTGACAGGCCTGTAGTTCCCCAGATCCTCCTTACAACCTTTCTTGTAAATGGGAGTCACATTGGCAAGCCTCCAGTCTTCTGGGACCTCACCCATTAACAGGGAGTGCTGAAAGATAATGGAAAGCGGCTCAGCGATCACCTCCGTCAGCTCCTTTAGCACTCTTGGGTGAATCTCATCCGGACCCATGGACTTGTGGCAGTCCAGTTGGAGTAGTAATTCCCTGACCACTTCTTCAAGAATCACAGGGGGTTCAGTCTGCTCCCCAGCCGAGACTACCAGGTCAGAGCGTGGGGAGCCCTGGGGATGACCGAGATGACTTTTAGAGACAGATGTAAAGAAGGCATTCAGAACATCTGCCTTTTCCTTATCCTCTATGATCACATTCCCAGCCTCGTCCAGTAAAGAATGGAGATTCCCCTTTGTCCTCCTCTTATAGCTGATGTACTTGTAAAAGGGTTTCTTGTTTGTTTTTACCCCAGCGGCCAGCTTAGATTCAAGCTGGGCTTTTGCCTCTCTGACTTTCCCTCTACACAATTTACCAGCCTCTTTGTAGTCATTCTGAGTTGCTCTTCCCTCCTTCCACAGGCGGTAGATTCTCTTCTTCTTCTGCAACCTTAAGAACAGTTCCCTATTCATCCACGCCGGTCTACTTCCCCACCAGCTCATTTTGCGGCTCAGGGGGACTGCCTGCTCCTGCGCCCTTAAGACTTCCTTCTTGAATAGCAACCAGCTCTCTTGGACCCCTTTGTTTGCTAAGACTGAATGCCAGGGGACTGCTCCTACTAGTCTCTTGAACAATTCAAAGTCCGCCCTCCAGAAGTCCAAGGTAGCAGTTTTACTATTCCCCCTCCAAGTTTCACCATGAATTGAGAAATTTATCATTTCATGGTCACTCTGTCCAAGGCAGCCCCCAGCCTCCACATCTCCCACCAGACATTCCCTGTTTGCAAACAGCAGGTCTAGCGGGGCATTTCCTCTTGTGGGTTCTCTGACCAGCTGCATCAGGAAGGCATCCTCTATGCACTCCAGAAACCTCCTAGAGTGCTTCTTCTGTGCCGTGCTATACTCCCAGCATATGACAGGGAAGATGAAGTCCCCAATAAGGACAAGGGCTGACAACCGTGCAGCTCGTGCCAGCTGCTTGTAGAATACCTCATCTGTCTCTTCATCCTGGTTTGGCGGTCTATAACAGACGCCCACCAGGATGTCTGCCTTGTCAGCCCTTCCTCTGATCTTTACCCATAGGGATTCAATGTTATCATCCCCAGTAACAATCTCGGTAGCATAAAAGAATTCCCTAACATAGAGAGCCACACCACCACCCCTCCTTCCTTGCCTATCCTTCCTGAAGAGTTTGTAGCCATCCATTGCAGTGCTCCAGTCATGGAAGCAATCCCACCATGTTTCTGTTATGAAGTTCAGAGTCTCATTGGAATTGACTGCTTGTTCAGCCTGGGCCCTTCTCTCAACCCACATCCTGCGATGATACACAGGGCCCATATGGGACATGAACTTCACACCGTCCTTGCACCCCATGCAGAGCCTGGGATCTTCTGTGCCCATGTCTTTCATTAAACATCATATAGACCTCTATCCCACTGCCCCAGGAAGGGCCCTGAGCCAACATGAGAGACAGGATCTCCCTGCCAAGGGTCTGGGAATCAGGGCTTGTCCTGTTTGCTTCTTAAGATAAAGGAGGATTTTCTTAGCATCAGAGCCACCATGCCAGTGCCTTTGCCTGACTGGAGTCATGGCTTCCAATTATCTGCTCTAATTAGTGCCTTGGGAAGCTTACTTGGTAATGGCCCTCAGTGGGCCCATTAGTACTCCAAGAATCTTCACTGTTACTTTTGACTTTGTCTTGCTGAGTTCTTTGTGCAAACTTCTCTCTGCAATGGAAGTTGATGGACTCAGCACCAAATGTGCCCTGTGGCCCATTATTAACTAAAGAGCCTCTTGTGCCTTGTGCCTTCCTGTTATCTTCTTCAGGTTTTCAGAACTTGTTCAGCAAAATGGAGACAGATTAAAGAGCAAGAATCCAAAATGCAGTTATTGTCTATTTGTTTATAGTTTGTTTTATACAGGAAGTAAAAGAAGCACTTTGCAACTGATGTCAATCCAGGATGTCCCCAGTGAGTTCTATTCCGTTTCTGTGTGGAGAAATTTCCTCCTCAACCTCCCCACCTCGCTTCTACTCTCATTGGCCCCATGGGACTTGCATCACTTTTCCTCACATCACTCTTCTCCTCTGCAGTCACTCGCTCAGTGTTAAACCTACTTTGTACCAACTCCCACTGGCTTTCCACAGAGAACCAGCTGCATGCAGAAAAAGAAATAATTATCTTTATTTATGGCCAACAAACAGAAGGAAAGGTGATGCAATTGAATGATCAGTAAAACACAGTGATCAACTGCATGCCATGTCCAAGCTGCTTCTATTGAGGTTTATCTTTCATAGGGAATATCTGCACAAGAAATGAGTTAGACACAGATAGGATGGGATAGATAGAATCACGGTGAAGGAGTTGAAAACAGACTTTTGAGGAATGGAGCAAATTCCAGTAATCTCCCTGGGACAGAACAGCCAGGGAGTTGGGAGTTATCAACTTAAAACTGAACAGGACTTACAAGTATTACAAAAATTGAGATGGGTTAACATATTCTTCTTGATTTCTATCTTTGTCTTCAACTCTTTTTTTCACTTTTACTGACATTAATGAACAACTTACAGAATTCATGCTTTCTTTGAAGCCTGAAAAATTAAAAGAGAGAAAGTGAAAGAAAAATAGAAATAGAAAAAGAAAAAGGAAAATGAAAAGGAAAAAAAAGGATATGGAAAAGGAAAAGGAAAAGGTAAAGGAGAGAAAAAGGAGAAGAAAACGACATAGAAAAAGAAAAAGTAAGAGAAAAGGAAAAGATAAGAAGGGATAGGTAGAATCACGGTGAAGGAGTTGACAACACAGTCCATCAGACTTTGGCGAGATGGAGCAAATTTGAGTCATCCCCCTAAAAGCCAGAAATCAGAAAGATAATTGGGAGTTATCTGTCTGAACAAAGTGCAAGGGGTGGGGAAATCTGGCAGGCTGTGGCAAGAGCATGTGTCTAAATGGCCTGCTGAAAACATGCCCTTAACGACAGCCATTTATTTAGGAGAGCTGGAGGCACCTGGAGTATGAGGGACATCAAATAGGCAGCAGGGAAGAGCAGCAGCAGGCGCTGGGCTATAGTCTCAGGGCATTGGCACTGGCACTGCGGTCTGTGTCCCTGAACCTGAAGGCATTTGTGTCCAGCAAACACAGTTCTGGAAAACATCGTAGTTTCAGAAAAAGAAAAAAAAAAAAAGAAAAAAAAAAAAGAAAAAAAAAAAAGAAAAAAAAAAAGACATCAAATCACCTCAATCATACATATTTACAACTTAAAATGGAACAATACTCATGAGGTTTTCTCATGTTGAGAATGGTTAACAAATTTTCATTGATTTCAATCTTTGTCTTTAATTCTTTGTCTCAATTTTATTGACATAAATGAATATCATTTAAGCTTACAGACTCAAAATAAATAAATAAATAGATAGATAGATAGATAGATAGATAGATAGATAGATAGATAGATAGATAGATAAAACGAGATCCATTTGCTTCTTGTACATGGCCTGATGCCCCTTCGACCTTCACAGATCCCACCAGACTTTTGTTGACGGAGAGTATGAGATCCAGCAGAGAAGCTCTCCTCTTTGGTTCCTCCATGGCTTGGTCAAGAATCTCCCATCTGTGCTGTGCATGCCCTGCTGTGCTGTCCCTGCAGCAGATACTGGAGTGAAAAAGGCTCCCAAAAGGGCCAATGGCCTGACAACATGAGACTCCCATATGTCTGCAGAGGGCACCTTCCACTTGCTCTCCATGAAAAGAAGACAGGAACAGACACTGATGGTCTCCTCTGTTGGCCATTTCCATTAGCTCTGACCTGTCTGCTCTTCCATCCTCAGGCAGATCTCAGTGCACTCTCACAAAGGGCAGTCGTCCTTCCTTGACTCCTCACCCAACCTTTGTTAAGACTCTGTACTCCCCTTGTGCTACAGTGAAGTTGTGGAAGCCATGTAACTGTGTCCCTGTGCTCCAAACAGGAGCTCAGGCCTGCAGATCATCTGTGGTATCAGTGTGCAGAAGTTGAAACACAGACATTAGACGGATCATGGGTCTTGGATTCGACGTAGCAACATGGACACTCCTAGGGCATGGCTTTCCTGAAGGCCCTGTGCTGCTCTTGCAGCTGCGTGTGAATACACCAGACAGCCTGTGCTATCCCCTCTCTGGCCCTCAGCTGATGCCCAGGAAGGAGGTGTCTATCTCAGGGACTTCCCACACGGTTTACAAGCACTGGCACACATCAGGAGCAGCCCAGGCACCTTGGGCATCACCCAGTGTCTGTGTGTGAGCAGCTGCCTCCCAGCGGAAGGACCGAGGACTCAGAGCAGGAGCTCACATGCAGGCAACTCCTTGTGCACTTCTGAACTGAATCAGAGGAATCCCAGCTCCTGTGGGTGTGTAGGGAGCTGAATCTCATTTCAGCTCCAGGATTTCTATCAAGGGATGAGACTCCTGCACTGCCTCAGCTGGATCACTGTCCTGCACAGGGAAAGTCCAAACCTCCCTGTCCTTGCCTGGGTGCCCTTTGTGCTTCATCAAACGAACTCTAGTAGCACTCGCTATATGTCTCCATCAGTCACTGACCACTGGACATGTGGTGGTTAATTGAGCGGATTTCAAAACACAGTCATGATGCTGTTGTCTTTCAGGAGATGTTGGCCTTGAGGACCCAGGGAAATGTCAGGGGAGATGAGTGGGAAGAATAAAAATGAGATCATCTGCTGTTGAGCTGGGCAACGCTCCTGGGACACAGGGAGCTCATAAAAGTGGATGGTGCTGTAGAGAGACAGCTATGCCCAGGAGCGTCTCTTGTGCACAGAGAGACACCCATTTGCTGTGTGGATAAAGAGAGGCCAGAGTGGGTGGGAACTAGTTCCCGCCCACACAACACAGAAGGTGTGAAAAGCTGTTCTGAGCACCTAGTTTGGAGGTAGTCAGTGTTTGAGGGCTGCCTGGACTACCCACTCAATAAGGCAGCAGTGGGAGTGGAGGCTGCATCCTGTGTGAGCACGGGTCAGTGCTCTTGTCTTTTCTCAGGTAACTTGCTCTTCTGTTGACAGGACCTGATGCTAACACTTCAAAAATGGTCCTCACCAGGAAACGGTCTTCCCGTGCAAAGACTGTGGCAACCCAAACAGAGGGTCTGCTCCAAGATGCGGCAGTTCAGGTCTCTGGCTGCCAGGAGTGCCTCTACCTGCTGCTGCCAGGAGAGGATGGGAAGGATGCAACTTGTGTGCGGTGTGAGCAGCTAGATGAGCTGCTCAGCCTTGTGGTGGAGCTTAGGGAGGAGGTAGTTAGACTGCGGACAATCAGAGAATCTGAACAGGAGAGGCTGGGGTCCATTAAGGACTGTGAAATTGAAATTGATGGGTGGTGCCAGGCCCTATCGGCCCTGGGATCCAGGCACACAGCTGAGGCTCCCCAAGAAGCATGTTGCCCCCGGTCACCTTGCGAATAGGCGATAGAAAGGAGTGTGCAGATGGACTGTGCTCCTGCTGCACTGAGCCCTCAGTCCTCCCTTACCCCTACCAATACAAATGTAGAGGTAGGGGGTGTGGGACTGTCGGCAGAGCCTCTATCCTGCAGTTGCCAGTCAGACCAAAGTAGTCTGAGAGAAAAGGATGGGTGGAAACAGGTACCGGCAGCTCGGCGAAGTGGGCGTCCGCCCCCACGACCATGCTCGGCTCCCCAGGTGCCTCTGCAAAATAGGTTTGGGGCCCTGGAACCCGAGGGAGAGGTGAATGCCGATGTGGAAGCAGCCCCACCTGTGAGGGTGCCTCAGGGGAAGCGGACACACCTGCGCCTCAAAACTTCTTCCACACGGAAGGATAGAAGGGTAGTCGTCATAGGTGACTCCCTTCTGCGAGGAATGGAAGGCCCTATATGCCGGCCTGACCCTACCCACAGGGAGGTGTGCTCCCTCCCCGGGGCACCGGTCAGGGACATTGCTGGGAGACTTCCCAGTCTGATCTGCCCTTCTGTCATGGTTTAACAATTTTGTAATTTTTGCTATCAGTATTCCACATCATAACATCATATAAAGCATGAATAATTTTACTGAATCTGCAAATTACAGAAGAAGACTACATCTCCCAGGGAACAACACGATAGGTCACGGGACCTGGACTCTATATTAACTCTGTCGCAGACTAGACTGACGTCTTTCGAGTTCTGGCGTTCAGGGGAGTGTGTGGGAGCCTTCAGCCATTCGCCTAGATTTCACAGTAGGCCTCTCGGTTACGGGACTCATTCTCTCTCCTATTTTGCTTGATTTGTTAGCTCAATTTTTAATTACATTGTATTATATTGTGTTATCCTGTATTTCGATATAGTATTTAGTAAATAAGTGTGCCTCCTTAGATCATTGCCGCTGTTTTCTTTTCCTAATTAACTTTTTCCTTTCGGCCTAGGGCCCCTCCGGGGCCCACGGCCCCCTGTCACGGACGCAGGTGGATTTTTAGTTCAAACCGTGACACCTTCTGACTACTATCCCCTGCTGATAGTTCAGGCTGGCAGTGAAGAAGTTAGTTACAAAAGCCTGAAGGCTATCAAAGATGATTTCAGGGGACTGGGGCGGGTAATCGAAGGAACAGGTGTGCAAGTGGTTATTGCATCTGTACCTTCAGTGGCAGGGAGGGATACTGAGTTGGGCCTAAAAACCCACCTCTTAAACAAATGTTTAAAGAGTTGGTGCAGACATAGGAGTCTTGGTTTTTTTGATCATGGGGCAATTTATTCGGCTCCTGGCATGACAGCTGCAGACGGAAGCGGCCTGTCTCAAAGGGGTAAGAGGGTTCCAGGTGAGGAACTGTCAGGACTTATTGACAGGTGTTTAAACTAGGTAGGATGGGGGAAGGGGACAAAACAAGGGTCACTGGGTCTGAGGCGGCAGTTCAGGTCTTAAAGCAGAACTCGCTGGGTGCAGACAATGGAGTTAAAAGGCATGGAGAGGGGTGGAGAGATGCTGCCTCTCTCAAGTGCCTCTATACCAACACGCAAAGCATGGGGAATAAACAGGAAGAATTGGAGTTCTGCGTACAGTCACGTGGCCATGATCTCATTGCGATCACGGAGACGTGGTGGGACAGCTCGCATGACTGGAATGTTGTCATGGAGGGCTATGTGCTTTTTAGGAAAGATCGGCTGGTAAGGCGGGGTGGTGGAGTTGCTCTTTACGTGAGAGAGCAGCTAGAATGTATTGAACTCCACCTGGGGGAGAGTAATGTAGAAGTCGAGAGCTTGTGGGTGAGAATCAAGGGCCAGGCTGGCAAAGGGGACACTGTTGTGGGTGTGTACTACAGGCCTCCTGATCAGGAGGAGGAGGTCAATGAGGCCTTCCATAAGCAACTGGAAGTAGCGGCACACTCCCAGGCACTGGTGCTTATGGGGGATTTCAATTATCCAGATATTTTCTGGACAACCAACATGGCCAGGCATGCGCGGTCCAGACAATTCTTGCAGTGCATTTAAGACAACTTCCTGATGCATGTGGTAGAGGAACCAACGCGGGGTGGGGCATTGCTGGACCTGATTCTCACCAATAAGGAAGGACTTGTTAAGGAAGTAAAAGTTGGGGGCAGCTTGGGATGTAGTGACCATGAGATGGTGGAGTTTGAGATCCTGAGTGGAGGAAGCAAAGCAAAAAGTAGGACTGCTACCCTGGACTTTAGGAAAGCCAACTTTGATCTCCTTCGGGACCGACTTGGGGCTATCCCATGGGCCAGGGTGCTAGAAGGCAAGGGGGCCTGTGAGAGCTGGTTAGTGTTTAAACGGCTCCTCTTCCAAGCTCAGGATTGGTGAGTCCCTGTGACTAAGAAATCAGGAAAAGGTGCAAGGAGACCTGTGTGGATGAGTAAGGAGCTCATGTGCCAGCTCCGTGGAAGGAAGAAAGTACATGATATGTGGAAAAAGGGTCTTACCACTTGGGAACAATACAAGAATGTAGTCAGGGACTGCAGAGATGCGACCAGGAAGGCCAAAACCCACCTAGAGTTGAATCTAGCTCAGGAGATAAAGGATAATAAAAAAGGCTTTTTTAAATATGTTAACAGCAAAAGGAAGGCTAGGGAGAATGTGGGCCCCATACTAAGTGAGGGGGGCGCTCTGGTAACAGGGGATGCTGAGAAGGCGAAAATACTGAACGCCTTCTTCGCTTCTGTCTTTAGTGAAAGGGTTCTCCCTCAGGAATCCCGAACTCTGGAGGTTGATGAGAGAGTCCAGGGAATGGGATATTTCCCTTTAGTCAGGGAAGAGGTGGTCTGTGAGTGCCTAGGAAACATTAAGGTCCATAAATCCATGGGACCTGATGGGGTGCATCCGCAGTTGCTGAGAGAGCTGGCGGAGGTCGTTGCTGAGCCGCTCTCTGTAATCTATCAGAGGTCTTGGAGAACTGGGGAGGTGCCTGAAGACTGGAGGATGGCCAGTGTCAGTCCGGTCTTCAAAAAGGGCAAGAAGGAAGACCCGGGTAACTATAGGCCAGTCAGCCTCACTTCTGTCCCAGGGAAGGTGATGGAACAGCTTGTGCTGGATGCCATCTCCAGACAACTGGGTGATAAGGAGGTTATCAGGAGAACCCAGCATGGGTTCGCCAAGGGGAGGTCATGCTCGACCAACCTGGTCGCCTTTTATGAAGATGTCACTAGCTGGGTGGACACGGGGTGGGCGGTAGATGTAGTCTACCCTGATTTCAGTAAGGCTTTTGATACTGTCCCCCATGACATCCTTATAACAAAGCTGAGGAAGTATGGGATAGATTAGTGGATGGTGAAGTGGGTCGAGAATTGGCTGACTGGCAGAGTGCAGAGGGTTGTTGTTGGTGGTGCGGTGTCTGGCTGGAGGCCTGTAACTAGCGGCGTCCCCCAGGGGTCCGTACTGGGTCCGGTCTTGTTCAACATCTTCATCAAGGACCTTGATGAGGGGATAGTGACCACCCTCAGCAAGTTTGCTGATGACACGAAGTTGGGAGGATTGGCTGACACGCCTGAAGGCTGTGCTGCCATTCAGCGAGACCTGGACAGGCTGGAGAGCTGGGCAGTAAGAAACCGGATGAGGTTTAACAAAAGCAAGTGTAGAGTCTTGCATGAGCGTAGAAATAATTGCATGCACCAGCACAAGCTGGGGGTAGACCTGTTGGAGAGGAGCTCTGCTGAGAGGGACCTGGGCGTCCTGGTGGATGACAGATTAACCATGAGCCAGCAGTGTGCCCTTGTAGCCAAAAGAGCCAATGGCATCCTGGGGTGCATTAAAAAGAGCATGTCCAGCAGGTCAAAGGAGGTGATCCTCCCCCTCTACTCTGCCCTGGTGAGGCCTCATCTGGAATATTGTGTCCAGTTCTGTGCTCCCAGTACAAAAAAGACAGGGATCTCTTGGAAAGAGTCCAGCGGAGGGCCACAGAGAAGGTGAAGGGCCTGGAGCATCTCCCCTATGAGGAGAGACTTAGGGAACTGGGTCTGTTTAGCCTAGAAAAAAAAGAAGGCTGAGAGGGGACTTGATCCAGGTTTATAAATACCTGAGGTTTTGGCTGGGGGGTTGGACTCTATGATCTCTAGAGGTCCCTTCCAACCCCTACAATTCTGTGATTCTGTGATTTCCCACACAGTTTACAAGCACTTGCAAACATCAGGAGCAGCCCAGGCACCTTGGGCATCACCCAGTGTCTGTGTGTGAGCAACTGCCTCCCTGCTGAAGGACCGAGGACTCAGAGCAGGAGCTCACATGCAGGCAACTGCTTGTGCTCTTCTGAACTGAATCAGAGGAATCCCAGCTCCTGTGGGTGTGTAGAGAGCTGAATCCCATTTCAGCTCCAGGATTTCTGTCAAGGGATGAGACTCCTGCTCTGCCTCAGCTGGATCACTGCCCTGCACAGGGAAAATCCAAACCTCCCTGTTCTTCTCTGAGTGCCATTTGTGCTTCATCAAATGTACTCTGGTAGTGCTTGCTATATGTCTCCAATCAGTCACTGACCACTGGACATGTGGTGGTTAATTGAGCAGATTTCAAAACACAGTCATGATGCTGTTGTCTTTCAGGAGATGTTGGCCATGAGGACCCAGGGACATGTCAGGGGAGATGAGTGGGAAGGATAAAAATGACACCATCTGCTGCTTGCTTGTCTGGGCTCCTGGAACACAGGGAGCTCATAAAAGTGGATGGTGCTGTAGAGAGACAGCTGTGCCCAGGAGCAGCTCTTGTGCACAGCACAGCCTGCAGGTGACAGAAGGAGAGAAATTGGAGTGAGCTTACAAGATATGTACTGTGTGAGTGGGCTGCGAGCTCTCTGCAGGAGCATTGCTCACAGACCACGACACGGTAAGTCTCATGCAGTAGGCAATGTAGCTGCTTTTAATTGAGGGTTAACTAAATCTGGGACATTCCGTAGCAGATTGGCTGCAGGTAATGCATGTTTGTTACAGTGGAAAAAAGACTTCTGCTTCACCTGAGGGCTTCTGTGCTGCAGCATAAGAGATGGGGGGCAGAGCTGCATATCCCAGCACGGCTGCAGGCTGTGCAGCCAGGGCTGGAGGCGGGTGCCCAGGGCTGTCCTGCAGAGCAGGGTCCCTGCTGTGCCCCAGGGGCTGTGTGCCGGGTATGGGACTCTGCCGCCTGCCAGGCTCAGCACTCAGCCTGCCCGGGGAGCTGCCCAGGGCGCTGCGGGGAGCCGTGTGGGAGGAAGGAGCCCCCTGGCAGGGCTTGTGCTGCCACAGCTACTGCCTGGGGCAGGGGATCACAGCTACACTGCACAACAGTATGATTGTGAGGTTGCTTTGCCGGAGGAGAGCCAAAGCAGAGGGTTTCCATTTCCTGTTCTGGGGGAACGTAGAAAGGATTGGAGGCAGAAATGTAAAAGGGGCTGTCACAGCTCTGAGAATTTTTCTTCACTCAATTGATTGTTTTCAGAACAGTCACACATGATGTGCTCTCAGTCTCCCATTTCCTGAAGGATGGAACCAACAGAAAATATCCTCATTTTCAGTAGACATGAATAATTCACTTAAAATGCAAACAGGCAGTCTTTTAGAATTCACACTGAATGGCACAGAGGCTGTTTTTGGGGCTCTAAGAGCACCTGGAGTAAAGATATGAGACATGAAACAGATGAAAATATCCAGGGAGAAGGGATAAGAAAAGAAGTGGAAGGTTACAGCTCCAAATGCTGCATTTAATTTAGGAATGCTGAACAACATGAAATTAAATGCAAGTAATGGTGCTAAATGTACACTGTTGTAGGAGAATGAAAATATTTTATGTTATAGCAGGAGGAGTGTCTCTGAGAACGGTCTATATTTGTCATTATCATCTGCACTCTGAGCAGGACTCCAAGCCCAACAACAGCAGATGCCCAACAGCAGCTCCATCAGCGAGTTCCTCCTGCTGCCGTTGGCAGACACGCGGCAGCTGCAGCTCCTGCACTTCTGGCTCTTCCTGGGCATCTACCTGGCTGCCCTCCTGGGCAACGGCCTCATCAGCACAGCCGTAGCCTGCGACCGCTGCCTGCACACCCCCATGTACTTCTTCCTCCTCAACCTGGCCCTCCTCGACCTGGGCTGCATCTCCACCACTCTCCCCAAAGCCATGGCCAACGCCCTCTGGGACAACAGGGCCATCTCCTATGCAGGATGTGCTGCACAGCTCTTTTTGTTTCTCTTCTTCATCTCAGCAGAGTTTTCCCTTCTCACCATCATGTCCTATGACCGCTACGTTGCCATCTGCAAGCCCCTGCACTACGGGACCTTGATGGACAGCAGAGCTTGTGCCACCATGGCAGCAGCTGCCTGGGCCACTGGGGTTCTCCATTCCCTGCTGCACAATGCCAGTACGTTTTCACTGCCTCTCTGCCAAGGCAATGTTGTCAACCAGTTTTTCTGTGAAATCCCCCAGATCCTCAAGCTCTCCTGCTCAGCATCCTACCTCAGGGAAGTTGTGTTTATCTTTTTTGGTGTGAGTTTAGGCTTTGGTTTCTTTGTTTTCATAGTTGTGTCCTATGTGCAGATCTTCATGGCTGTTCTGAGGATGCCTTCTGAGCAGGGACGTCAGAAAGCCTTCTCCACATTTCTCCCTCACCTGGCCGTGGTCTCCCTAGTTGTCAGCACTGGCATTTTTGCCAACCTGAAGCCCCCGACCATTTCCTCCCCACTCCTGGATCTGACAATGGCACTTCTGTACTCAGTGGTTCCTCCAACACTGAACCCTGTTATCTACAGCATGAGGAACAGGGAGATCAAGCACGCTCTCAGGAAGATCTTGCAATACGCACTATTCCAGCTTCCATAAAATGTACAGCTTCATCATAGGATTCCCAATGATGGTTCTTTATATTTTATGCATCTTTGATTGTTTGATTATGTGAGATATAGCAACGTGCAAAAAAACTATATATATATTATTGAACTTAAAAATAAAATTGTATTACACCTCTTTCCAAACTAATTTCCATTCTTTCACTCCAAGAGCTCATGTAAACATGTATCCAGATTCTCTGAATACGTTAAAAATACCTAAAAATGTTTCAAAATAGACTTTTACTTAGCTTTTCTTTTTTCCTACTTTGTCTGGATTTGGGGAGGTACAGCCACAGACAGCAGCTCAACATGCTCTTTTCATTTCTGATCTCTTTACACCACCACAGTGCTCTCAAGCCCTCTCATTTGTGCAGTCCTGATGGTCTTGTGTGTCTCACGACCATCCTGTTGTCTCTACAGCAGCACTCCAGGGCTGCAGTCAGTAGCCGGCAATAAGAACGGCTGTGTCAGAGCTGGTCTCCTTGCTGGCACTGCCATAACAAGAGTGCCCCTTTAGTGCAGGACCAGAGAACTGGAGGGAGGCCTCTTCCAAAGCTGGTGTAAGGAATATACATCAGGAGCTGCTCCCTGAGAAAACCTCGAGATCTTCTGATGCTCTTCAGTGTGTGACCAGATCAGATTGAATAGTCCCAAGGAGATCCGTAAGCGTCTCAGGGCAGTGCTGTGGTTTAAGTTTTATGGGTTGAGACAAAGAGAAAAAGAAAAGGATAATAATTATGACAAATGTATTTATACATATATAATATATTTAGTGTATTTTCACACATATACAACATATGCAGTTGCAAACATATATGAACTAATCCCTATGCGCATCTGTTTGCAAGTCCAGGACTAGTTGCAGGGGTTTTAACAGCCACAGGGTTCACTGTAGGAGCTGAAGTGGCTGTCGGGCTGTTGCAGGAGTTGAAGTGACCTCAGAGTTCATTGCCAGAGCTGGAACCACCACAGGAACTGTGACTATGTTGGAGCAGCCACTGGGCTCATTGGAGGGGTTGGAGCCACCGCAGGGCTGTACTTCCTCCCTTGGGAGGAATTTGTAGCATTTTCTTATAGCAATACTTGGAACAGCTACAGGACCTGTAGCAGGAGTGACTGCAGAGCTCATTATGAGGGGATGAGTGACAGCGGGATCTGTCCAGAGCATGGAGCAAACGCAGGACATGTGGCAAAACCTTGGAGCTGCTGCAGGGTCTGTGCCAAGAGTTGCAGAGGCTGCAGCACTGTCAGCATTTCCAGCTCTCTGGATCTGGCACACTGCAGTCATGTGTGTTTCTTGGGGGCTACCAGAGCCACAGCAGACCTGCCCCCAATATTCTACCAGTTTCTCAGGATCCTGCAGTTGCCCAGAGATGAAGTTCCAAAGCCCTGGGGGTGCCCACCGCTCCAGGCAGCTGCCCAGGCCGTCCCACACCCCTTGCCATGCAGAGCCTTCTCACCTTGAAACAGATCTCTCAGTGATATTCCTGAATAATGTTTAACCTCAGTCCTAGAATTCTAGAATCACCAAGGTTGGAAAAGGCCTAAAAGGTCATCCAGTCCAACTGTTCATCTATTACCAATAGCTCCCACTAAACCATGTCCCTCAATACAGTAACCAGTCACTCCTTGAACACCCCTGGGCTCCCAGAGGAGACTATGTAAAATGTGGAATTTCTAATCATACCAACAATATTACTTCCAAAACCCAAAGATGATCACAGAGCTGAATGTGCACAAAACTACACTTTGTCAGCTGCCAATTTTATCATAATACAAAACGAGGTCAAACAGCATAGCAAAATAAATACCCTAATCCAGAATCCAGAGTTGACAAATAATGCAGCAGGGCAAACAAGCAGCAAGCAAGGAGCTGTGCAATGCAGCTTCATGAGAAGACTCAGCAAGCTCCACACATAGGGAAACTATCAGCATCATGGCCAGCAGTTCTCCAGCTCCCACAAAGCCCTGAGTTAACTCGATCTGGACAAATGTGCTGTTATCTCAACCCTTGGAGCCTCACATCAGGCACCAAAATGACAGTGGTTGTTGAACCCAACATGTGGCTCAGCAGCACACAGTGCTTGGTGCACTGCCCCATTCCTAATGGGATGGGGAAGAGAACTGGGAAAAAAAAGTACAACTTGTGGGTTGTAACAAAGCAATTTACTAAGAGAGATAAAAGGAGAGGAGTAATAGTTATCACTATATATCCGTTGATATGGAATAGTATGTAACAGCGGATAAACAATCACTTGCTCAGTACCACCAGACTGATGCTCAGCTGGGCCCTGGGCAGTGAAGAGACTGAGATGAACTCCCACCCCTTTCAATACAATTTCTGCTTGCTGTCAGCTGATAGAGAACATCCCTTTGGCCACTTTCAGTCAGCTGTCCTCACTCTGTTCCCTCCCAGCTCCATGTGCCCTCTACTGACCATGGCCTTGGCTCTGTACAACACTGCTTAGCAGCAGCTGTAAACATCAGAGTGTTATCAATGGTTTTCTCCTAGAACCAAAACACTGCACCATAGCGGAATGTCTGAAGAAAACAATTCCATCCCAGCTGTAACTCACATACCTGCCTTTCCTCTTCCTCTTGTTCTTCCTGATCAGGAAGCAAGGAACAGAATCTGCCGCTCTCCTCTTTGTGCCTTTTCCATCAGTTCTCAGCTGGCTCCTCTGCCATCCCCAGGCAGAGCTCAGTGCACTCTCTCAAAGGGCAGCTGCCTTTCCTCATCTTCCTTGCCCATCCATCATGAAGTGTCAGTGAATTGTGAAAAGGGACCCCATAGTAGATGAAAAGGGAATACTTTGCTACAGAAAGGCAAATCATTTATTTGTGCAGTACTCGGTGCTGCTTTAAAAGCAGCCGTGGAGTTCCGAGACCAGCAGTTTGAGGCGGAAAACCAGACTATACAGTCGTTACAAGAAACAGTTAAAACAACCCAGGAACTCGTGAAAGCCTTGCAAAACCAAATTGGAAATCTAGAAGTACAATTGGAAAGAGAGAGACATAATTCGGCCTTGTTACAAATGGCTTTTAAGGAAATTTTAACATATAAAGATACGGGTGACACTGATATTCATGTTGCACCACAAGAAAAACTGTATCCTCAGGAAGAACTGAAAGAAGCAAAACAAAGTTTTGATAAGATTGAAACCCCAATAGCCCCTCTGCGCCCTCTAATAAAGACAGAAGATACTTTTGATAATGGAGAGGACCTGGATCCTCAAATGAATGTTAAAGAAATTCCCTTTTCTGCCACTGAATTAGCAAAACTGAAAAAGGATTTTAGCCACTCTCCAAAGGAATCGGAAACAGAATATGTATGGAGAGTCAGTCTAACTGGTGGAGAAAAAATAATGTTAACCGAAAAGGAGGCTGAGGGTTATTGGGGGCCAGGAGTATTTTTGACTACTGGTAATAACCGTGTTCCCTGGTCCCTAACACAAAGGGCTGCTTACTGGGCTGGTGGTCTCAACCCTTTAGAAAGGGGAGACCCTCTTGCCATTGATGGGACAGTTGACCAATTGGTTGAAAGTGTCCAAAAGTCCGCTTGCCTGCAAATGATGTATGACAGGAAATTGCAGCCATGGCACGAATCACCTATGATGATGCCTGTGGATCCTGAAAGGATGACTCCTTTAATTAGGGGGCTTCCAGAATCGCTGAAACCCATAGGTATACAACTACAGGGAAAAATACAAGCTATGCCTCAGGGAGAAAGAACCCGGCCAGCATTAGAAGGAACTGGCACCTCCGGCCATTTGCAGTCAGGGTACAATGTATGGACATGGGGGGAGGTTGCCCAAGAGTTGATTAATTATGAAAGGAAGTATGGGCCTGTGGCTTCTTCCAGTAAATCTGAGCCAGGGGAAGTAAGGCTCGCAGCAACCACCCTTGCTCCTAGGCCACCTAGCCCAAAGCTTAGTGGAACTGGAAGGGTCTCATTGCCAGTAAGAACAGGTAGGAGAAATATTGATCATAAACGTAATCGTCTCTGGACACTGGACTGGCAAAAGGGTGTTCCACGAGATTTGATGAATGGATTACCCACAGTCAGGCTAGAGAAATTAGTTAACTTGTGGCCAGAACAAAAGCCCAAGGAAAGCTGATACTTTCGCCCCCTCCCCCAGAGGAGAGGGAGGTGGGGGGGGGGGGGAGGGGGGGAAGCAGTGAAGGGTGGATGTGTTAGAAAGCTCACAACAAAAGGAGAAGATAATTGTATTAACAAAGCCCCCGAAGGGCAAGTTGTCTTGCTTTATTTTACAGAAGATCCCCGTGGGACCTTCACGGAACAGAATGGCTTGTAGCTGATTTTAACCATTTGTGTTTTATGACAGAAAAATTGAAGATGTGATCATGCTAGAATACTGATATATCTCTTTATTACATATTTGGTTGCAATAGTATTATGTTTTTGTTTGCTGTAGTTGTGAGTTGTGATTGATATCAGTCTTTGGATCTGTTTAAACTTCACAATTGGGTTCAGAGTTGTTTTTTTTTTCAGGTCATCCTGGCTTTCTTGTACTCTTTGCACAGTGGTAATCATTCCTTTTGACCCCTTATTTCACCTCTTTTGGTCAAACTTGATGGTGATTTGCATGTAACTCCATGGTGTTTCCAAATTCCTAATGAATTGGGAAATGAGCAATGGAACCCATCTAATATATGTTAGATGTAGTCACAAAAGTGAAATTTATCATAAAATCCTTTGCACTGATGCTTTTCAGTGCCTCATCAGTCCAGGAGTTCCATTCAAAACATGGTTGTTGGAAAGTGTCTGAGTTTTTGACAAGAAACATGTATGTTTCTGGGATTACTGCCTATGATTTAAATTCTGGGGTATCCTACACTATGTTGTGACTATAACAGTTCTTAAACTTGCCAGACTAGTATTTATATCTCTCAGCAATTGAACTATTTTGGAAATGCTCAAGTGGAAAGTTCTTCTGACACAAAGATCCCTATTGTTTTACTTGTTTATTTATTGCTATTGGTCATTGTTAAATGTATGGTTGTTTTCAGTGTATGGCTGTTCCTTCTCACTTTCTACCTTTTATTCATTATGTAATATTTGTCTCACCCCTCCTGAAGAATCACTGAGAGGTGCCTGTGTCAAATTAAATGATTCCACCTGTTGTCTAAACATTGATAATGGTAAAATTAAACCAATTGCTGAAGGTATACAGAAAATAGGACATGTTCCTGTCCAAACTTGGAAAAGTCCAGACCTTGACCTTTTTTCCTGGCTTCCAGGTGGACTGTGTGTAAAACGCATCTTATTATATCTATTGTGTGTTGTTGCAACTTTCATGTTTGTTTTGTGTATGATATCACGTTTCATTGAACTTATCCAATGTGTTGTATTGTCCATGTATTTTGTAACCTCCTCAAGTGATGGAGAAGTTGAGCACATCAAGAGATCTTTTGTAATCATTGTATTAAACCACCCTCACCTTCCTTTTCCCTCATGCTTGCTATCTTTTTCTCACCATCCTGGATCAGCAGTGGTCCATTTTTTAAGCAAACTTTGAGTCATGGGGTGGTGTAAGAGGCCATGCTTTTTACATTACTGTCTCAAAGTTTGCTGAAATGAACAAGTTCAGGCAAGTCCTGGCCAAGGTTCCAGGACTCCCTTTGTCTGAGACACACAGGAACCAAGGTTCGAGAAATCCCTTTGTTCAAGAGATGGACAAGTCTGGGAGCTATAAGAGAGATAAGATGCTGATTAATGGCCCTAAAGTGGTCTTTTTGTGTGGGCCTATCTCAAGGAAGATGGCCATCTCCGAGGAATTCACATGACTCTGACCCGAGCCTTCCAGAAATGTCACGAAGGCTGGGAAGAAGTAGGATAAAAAGGGCACGGACTAACCCCGAATTTGGGTTTTCTGATACCAGATGCCTCACTACGGAAACAAGGAGGTTTTCTGTCATCAGATGCCTCTCTACATGAACGCCTGCATGCTGAAGAAGATGCCTGCATGCTGAAGAACCTTTTAGGTAACTGACCTCAGATTCCTCCACCGTTGTCCTACTGCTGCCTACTGTCTCTCCTGGGATTGCTGCTCGAGACTCTGCTCCGTGAGACCTCGCTGCCCGACACTCCGCTTCTTGAGACCACGGTACTGTGACCGCCTTCTGCGCTGCACCGATCTGCTGCTTGCGGCCTGCTACTCTGCTGCTGCTCTCCCCTACCAACATAACAACATACTACGGGTCACTGCTGCATCCAGGAGGTGACTATTCCCCGCTTTAACGTAATTCTTGCTCTTTTCTACCTTTTTCTATCGCCTACTTTCCCGTCCCCATCACCCTAATTTTGGTATTCATCGCTCTCCCTTCCCCATCCCCTCAGTTGTCTATCACCTCTAATAAACTGGTCGGATCAACATTTGAATGCTCTTCTTCTTAATCTCACGCCGGGCATAACATATCAAAAGAACCTTTGCCTCACTCCTAAATTGGAGCGAGACAGGCCTTTATATGGGACCACATTCATCCCAATGACAATGAGAAGGCCGGCAAGCAACAAGGTAAGTGCAACCCATAAGTGTGACCCCATAGGGGCCAGTGGGGACCCCAGACCAATAAGTGGGAAGACTGACCCATAAGTGGGACTCAAAACCCCATAATTATGATTCTAGCCCCATAAGTGTGACCCCATAGGGGCCAATGGGGACCCCTGGCCCCATAAGTGAGGCTCCAGACACCTAAGTGAGGCTCCAGCCCCATAATTGTGACCCACAAGTGAGGCTCCAGACCCATAAGTGGGAACACAAACCCATAAGTGGGAACACAGACTTGTAAGCGGGTCCTCAGCCCCATAAGTGTGACCCTAAAGACTTCAAGATGTCCCCACTCCCATAAGTGTGACCCATATGTGAGGCTCCAGCCCCATAACTGCATCTCCAGCCCCATAAAAGTGACTCTATAGGGGCCAATGGGGACCCCAAGCCTCATAAGTGTGAACACAGCCCCATAACTGAGACCCATAAGTGAGGCTCCAGCCCCATATCTGTGACCCCAAACACTAATGACGTCCCCATAAACCCTAATGGGGTCCCAATAAGTGTGACCCCAGCCCCATAAGTGGGTCCCTAGACCCATAAGTGGGTCACCAGACCCATAAGTGGGACCCATAACTGCGTCCCCAGCCCCATAAGTGTGACCCAAAATCCCAGAAGTGTGACCCCTGCCCCATAAGTGGGTCCCCAGCCCCATAAGTGTGACCTATAAGTGGGTCCCCAGCCCCATAAGTGTGACCCATAAGTGGGAACACAGACCCATAAGTGGGTCACCAGACCCATAAGTGGGACCCCAAACTCCATATGTGTGACCCATAAATGAGGCTCCAGACCCATAAGTATCATCACAGTATCACAGTATCACAGTCTCGTACGAGTTGGAAGGGACCTTAGAGATCATCGAGTCCAACCCCCCAGGATTCGAGCCTCTGTGTAGCAGAGCGGCACTTCTACCACTTGAGCCACAGGGGGGATTCGAACCCAGGGCCTCCGGTGTTGCAACACGGCACTCCTACCACTTGTGCCACCGGGGCACAAACTAGTGGGTCCCTAGACCCGTAAGTATGACCCCAGCTCCATAAGTGAGACCCCAAACCTTATGATTCTAGCCCCATAAGTTCCTCCCCAGCCCTATAACTGTGTCCCTAGCCCCATAAGTGTGACCCCAAATCCCATAAGTGGGACCCCATAGGGGCCAATGAGGACCCCAGCCCTATAAGTGGGAACACAGACTCATAAGTGGGTCCCCAAACCCAATAACTGTAGACTTGGAGATGTCCCCAGCCCCATAAGTGGGTCTCCAGCCCAATAAGCGAGGCTCCAGACCCATAAGTGGGACCCATAAGTGAGGCTCCAGACCCATAAGTGGGTCCTCAGACCCATAAGTGGGAACACAGACCCATAAGTGTGACCCATAACTGCATCCCCAGACCCATAAGTGTGACCCCAAACCCCATAAGTGTGAACACAGACACATAAATGGGACCTCATTCACCCCAATGACAACAGGAAGGCCGGCAAGCAACAAGGTGAGTGTGACCCATAAGTGGGACCCCATAGGGGTGAATGGGGACCCCAGCCCCATAAGTGGGAACACACACCCATAAGTGTGACCCAAAACCCAATAACTATAGACTTGGAGATGTCCCCAGCCCCATAAGTGGGTCTCCAGACCCATAAGTGGGACCTAAAACCCCGTAACTGGGTTCCTAAGTGTGACTCCAGCCCCATAAGTGAGGCTCCATACCCATAAATGTGACCCCATAGGGGCCAATGGGGACCCCAGCCCCATAAGTGGGAATACGGAACCATAAGTGGGAACAAAACCCCATAAGTGTGACCCCATAGGGGCCAATGGGGACCCCAGCCCCATAAGTGCATCCCCAGCCCCGTAAGTGGGTCCCCAGCCCAATAACTACATCCCCAGCCCCATAAGTGTGACCCCAGCCTGATAACTGTAACCCCAGCCCCATGAGTGTGACCCATAACTACATCCCCAGCTCCATAAGTGGGAACACAGCCCCATAACTGAGTCCCCAGCCCCATAAGTGTGACCCCAGCCCCATAAGTGTGACCCTTAAGTGAGGTTCCAGCCCCATAAGTGGGTCCCCAGCCCCATAACTGAGTCCCAAGACCCATAAGTGAGTCCCCAGCCCCATAAGTGAGACCCCCAAACCCTATAAGTATGATTCTAGCCCCATAAGTGTGACCAATAAGTGCATCCCCAGCCCCATAAGTGCATCCCCAGCCCCATAAGTGCATCCTCAGCCCCATAAGTGTGACGCATAAGTGCATCCCCAGCCTCATAAGTGCATCCCCAGCCCCATAAGTGCATCCTCAGCCCCATAAGTGTGACCCATAAGTGTGACCCCATAGGGGCCAATGGGGACCCCAGCCCCATAAGTGGGAACACAGATCCATAAGTGGGTCCCCAGCCCCATAAGTGTGACCCCAAACCCTCAACAATAGACTTTGAGAGGTCCCCAGCCCCATATGTGCATTCCCAGCCCCGTAAGTGTGGCCCCATAAGGGCCAGTGGGGACCCCAGCCCCATAAGTGTGACCCATAAATGCCTCCCCAGCCCCATAAGTGCCTCCCCAGCCCCATAAGTGCCTCCCCAGCCCCATAACTGCATCCCCAACCCCATAACTGCGTCCCCAGCCCCACAAGTGAGACCCCAAACCCCATAACTGCACCTCCAGCCCCATAAGTGTTACCCCAGTGGGGACACTATGGGGGTCCCTGGTTGACATACCTGTACCCAGCCCCATAAGTGTGACCCATAAGTGGTTCCCCAGCCCCATAGGTTCATCTCCAGCCTCTTAACTGCATCCCCAGCCCCATAACTGCATCCCCGATCCCATAAATGCTTCTCCAGCCCCATAAGTGGGAGCACAGACCCATATCTGAGTCCCCAGCCCCATAACTGCATCCCCAGCCCCATAAGTGGGTCTTCAGCATCCTCAAGGGGAAGAGAGCTGGATCTGCTGACAGTGCTGCAGCCTCTGCAACTCCTGGCACAGACCCTGCAGCAGCTCCAAGGTTTTGCTACACGTTCTGCAGTTACTCCACGCTCTGGACAGATCCCGCTGTCACTCCACCCCTCATAATGAGCTCTGCAGTCACTCCTGCTACAGGTCCTGTAGCTGTTCCAAGTATAGTGACAAGAAAGTGAAACAAATTCCTCCCAGGTGAGGTGCACTGTGCCAGGAGGTTCAGCCCTGTGGTCACTCCAACCCCTCCAATGAGCCCAGTGGCTGCTCCAACATAGTCACATCTCCTGTGGTGGTTTCAGCTCTGGCAATGAACTCTGAGGTCACTTCAACTCCTGCAACAGCCCGACAGCCACTTCAGCTCCTACAGTGAACCCTCTGGCTGCTAAAACCCCTGCAACTAGTCCTGGACTTGCAAACAGATGCGCATAGGGATTAGTTCATATATGTTTGCAACTGCATATGTTGTATATGTGTGAAAATACACTAAATATATTATATATGTATAAATACATTTGTCATAATTATTATCCTTTTCTTTTTCTCTTTGTCTCAACCCATAAACCTTAAACCACAGCACTGCCCTGAGATGCTTACGGATCTCCTTGGGACTATTCAATCTGATCTGGTCACACAGTGAAGAGCACCTGAAGATCTCAAGGTTTTCTCAGGGAGCAGCTCCTGATGTATATTCCTTACACCAGCTTTGGAAGAGGCCTCCCTCCAGTTCTCTGGTCCTGCTCTAAAGGGGCCCTCTTGTTATGGCAGTGCCAGCAAGGAGACCAGCTCTGACAGACCTGTTCATATTGCCGGCTACTGACTGCAGCCCTGGATTGCTGCTGTAGAGACAACAGGACTGTCGTGAGACACACAAGACGTTCAGGACTGCACAAATGAGAGGACTTGAGAGCACTGTGGTGGTGTAAAGAGATCAGAAATGAAAAGAGCACGTTGAGCTGCTTGTACCTCCCCAAATCCAGACAAAGTAGGAAAAAAGAAAAGCTAAGTAAAATCTATTTTGAAACCTTTTTAGGTATATTTTAACGTATTCGGGGGATCTGGATACATGTTTACATGAGCTCTTGAAGTGAAAAAATGGAAATTAGGTAGGAAATAAGTGTAATACATTTTTATTTATAAGTTCAATAACATTTTTTTGCACGTTGCTATATCTCACATGATGAAACAATCAAAGATGCATAAAACATGAAGAACCATCACTGGGAATCCTATGAGGAAGTTGTCCATTTTATGGAAGCTGGAATAGTGCTCACTGCAACACCTTCCTGAGAGCGTGCTTGATCTCCCTGTTCCTCATGCTGTAGATAATAGGGTTCAGTGTTGGAGGAACCACTGAATACAGAACTGCCACTGTCAGATCCAGGAGTGGGGAGGAAATGGACAGGGGCTTCAGGTAGGCAAAAATGGCAGTGCTGAGAAACAGGGAGACCACGGCCAGGTGAGGGAGGCACGTGGAGAAGGCTTTGTGCCTTCCCTGCTCAGAGGGCATCCGCAGCACGGCCATGAAGATTTGAACATAGGACACAAATATGAAAACAAAGCACCCAAAGGCTAAGCTGGAACCAAAAATGAGAATCACAATTTCCCTGAGATTTGATTCTGAGCAGGAGAGCTTGAGGATCTGGGGGATTTCACAGAAAAACTGGTTGACAACATTGCCTTGGCAGAGAGGCAGTGAAAACGTACTGGCAGTGTGCAGAAGGGAACAGAGAACCCCAGCGCCCCAGGCAGCTGCTGCCATGGTGGCACAAGCTCTGCTGTCCATCAAGGTCCCGTAGTGCAGGGGCTTGCAGATGGCAACGTAGCGGTCATAGGACATGATGGTGAGAAAGGAACAGTCTGCTGAGATGAAGAGGAGAAGGAAAAAGAGCTGTGCAGCACATCCTGTGTAGGAGATGGCCCTGGTGTCCCAGAGGGCATTGGCAATGGCTTTGGGGAGAGTGGTAGAGATGCAGCCCAGGTCGAGGAGGGCCAGGTTGAGGAGGAAGAAGTACATGGGGGTGTGCAGGCGGCGGTCGCAGGCTACGGCTGTGCTGATGAGGCCGTTGCCCAGGAGGGCAGCCAGGTAGATGCCCAGGAAGAGCCAGAAGTGCAGGAGCTGCAGCTGCCGCATGTCTGCCAACGGCAGCAGGAGGAACTCGCTGATGGAGCTGCTGTTGGGCATCTGCTGTTGTTCCTGGGCTTGGAGTCCTGCTCAGAGTGCAGAAGATAATGAGAAGTCCAGACCATTCTCGGAGACACTCCTCCTGCTATACTATGAAATGTTTTCATTCTCCTACAACAGTGTACATTTAGCACCATTACTTGCATTTAATTTCATGTAGATCAGCATTCCTAAAGCAGAAGCAGCATATGGAGCTCTAATCTTCCTCTTATTTTCTTATCCCTTCTCCCTGCATATTTTCATCTGTTTAGTGTCTCATATCTTTACCCCAAGTGCCCCCCTTAGTGCCCCCTATCCCAGCATCTGTGACTTTCAGTTTCAGTTAGAAAATGCTGCCTGTTTGTAGGATAAGTGAATTATTCATGCCTACAGAAAATGATGTTAATTACAACTGGTTCCATCTTCTGAGAAAGGGGGGACTGAATGCACATCAGGTCTGTCTGTTCAGGCCACAAGCAATTTATTGAAGAAAAATTCACAGATCTCTGATAGCTCCTTTTAGATTTCTGTTTCCAATCCTCTTTTCCTCAGAACAGGAAATGGAAAACTCCTGCCGTGGCACTCCTCTTGCAAAGTACCTTAAAAACCAATCCGTTGTGCAGTGGAGCTCTGATCCGCCCGCCCCAGGCACCAGCTGTGGCAGCACAAGCCCTGCTGGGGGGCTCCTTCCCCCCACACGTCTCCCCTGGGCAGCTCCCCGGGCAGGCTGAGTGCTGAGCCTGGCAGGCGGCAGAGTCCCATACCCGGCACACAGCCCCTGGGGCACAGCAGGGACCCTGCTCTGCAGGACAGCCCTGGGCACCCGCCTGCAGCCCCGGCTGCACAGCCTGCAGCCGTGCTGGGACACGCAGCCCTCAGGGCTTTGCTCTGGTGCTGCAGCACGGTAGCCCTCAGCTGGAGCCCAAGGCTTTTAACACAGTAAAGAAACATGCAGTGCCTGCATCCAGATCTGCTACGGGATGTCCCCGATTTGGTGATCCCTCCAGGAAAATCAGCTGCATTGCCTACTGCAAGGCACTTACCATTCTGTTGATCTGTTATCAGTGCTCCTGCAGTCCGTTCACAGCTGGTTCACACTGTACTAACACTGTAAGCTCTCTCTCCCTTTCTTCTATCCTCATGTGAATTGCTGCTCAAGCCCCAGCCCTGCTGTGCTGCGCACAAGAGATGCTCCTGGGCACAGCATTCTCTCTACAACACTTCCCACTTTTATGAGCTCCCTGTATCCCAGAAGCCCAGCCCAATTCAGTAACAGATAATGTCATTTTTTATCCTTCCCACTCATCTCCCCTGTGGTGTCCCGGGGTATTCATGGCCAACAGCTCCTGAAAGACAACAGCATCATGACAGTACATTAAAATCTGTTGAATTAAACACCAGATTTCAAGTGGTCAGTGACTAATTCCAGACATGTTCTGAGTCATCCCAGAGAGTGTTTGCTCAAAGAGGGCACTCATACAAAGACGGGATATCAGAGAATAATAGAATCACCAAGGTAGGAAAAAACGTAAAAGATCATCCAGTCCAGCTGGTCACCTATCACCAATAGCTCCCACAAATCCATGGCCCTCAACACAACATCCATTTATTCCTTGAACGCCTCCATGGTCACTGAATCCACCACCCGCCTGGGCAGTCCATTCCAGGTCCCAAAGTTCAGGATGTGGCATTTGGTCTTGGTGAACCTCATCCCATTGGCTTCAGCCCAGCTCTCCAGCCTGTCCAGATCCCTCAGTAGGGCCTTGCTAACTTCAGGCACATCCACACTCCCAGCCTATTTGGTGTAATTTGCAAACCTACATAGGATGCACTCAGTGCCCTCATCCAGGTCATCAGTAAAGATACTGAAGAGGACAGGCCCCAGCACAGACCCCTGGGGAACACCAGGTAGGCACACAGGTGGGCGTCCAGGCTGGTCTTGAATATCTCCAGAGAAGGAGACTCCCCAACCCCTTGTGCAGCCTGTTCCAGGGCTCTGTCACCCTCACTGTAAAGATGTTCTTGCACACATTTGTGCAGAGCTTCCTATGCTCCCCTTTCTGACCATTTCCCCTTGTCTTGTCTCCACACACTGCTGAAAAAAGCCTGGTCTCTCCACTTTGACCCCACACCTCAGATATGAGCACTGACATGAGAGCAGCCCCCTGCACCTTTCCCCTGCGAGCAGAGCATAGCAGAGCAGAGACACAGTCCCCATGTATCACGCAGTGTTACTCTGCTTACCAACAGAAGAGGCCAGTCTTTCTCTATGCTTCATCTGTGGCATACTCCAGAGTTCAATACACTGCAAAGCTATGGCACGTGTATGTTCTTGCAATGATGACACCTTAGTATTCTCTGGGCTCTCATTTCAATGGCATCTAAATAAATCCATGGTCATACAAGTTGAAGAGAAGCTGGCAAATGTTGTCTCATTGTAAGGAAGAGCAAGAAAGATGACAGGGGCAATTATGAACCAGTCAGTCTAACTCCAGTGCCTGGTAAAATTATGGAGAAAGTGATTGTGAGAGTGATTGAAAATCACCTGATGGACAATTGTTTCATTGGTCACAGTCAACACAAGATCCCGAGGGAAAGTTCCTGTTTAACTATAGGTCTTTTTATGACAATGTTAGTGAATTGGTTGACCAAGGGTTGACAGTTGATGTTATCCTTGAGAATTTTAGTAGAGATTTTAAGACTATTTCTCACAGAACCCTTCTGGACAGAATGTCCTGCATACGGCTAGACAGAAACAGAATGTGGTGGGTGAGCTGTTGGCCAGTAGGTCAGCCCCAAAGGATTACAGTCAATGGGTTCCATCAGCCTGGTAGATGGTCACTATCATGGTTCCCCAGGGCTCCATTATAGGGCCACTTCTCTTCTATGTTTTTGTGGATGACTTGCATGCAGGAATTTTTGCTTATGTTCGCTGATGATAGCAGATGAGGAGGTGCTGCTGCCTCCACTGAGGGTGGAGAGGACTTGCAGAGAGATGTGGGCAAGTCAGAGAAGTGGGTACCAGTTGGTACTAAGCACCAAGTGAATAACGTCTAACAAGAACAAGTGCCTGATTGTGCAACTGGGTAGGGGCAACCCTGGACATAAACACAGAATGTATAAGGGACACTGGAGAGAGTTCTGACTGAAAAGGACTGGGGGTTCTGGTCAAAATCTAATTGAATGTGAGTCAGCAGTGTGCCCAGACAGCCAGGAAAGCTAACAGTACCCTGGAGCACATCAGGCATTTTATTGCCATCTGGGTGAGGGAAAGGATTGTCCCTCTCTGCTCTGTGCAGCTCCAGCATCACCTGGAGCACTAGGTGCACTTCCGGGCAATGCAGAACATGAAGGACATCAAACAATGGGAGGGTGTGCACAGGAGGGCACTGGAACTGGGAGATCTGAAGTTCAGAATTTCACTGTGATTGACTGCTTGTTTAGACAGAGCCCTTCTCACATCCCACATCCTGTGATGAGACACAGGGCACACATGGGACATGAACTTGACAGTATCATTGACCCCAATGCAGAGCCTGGGATCTTCTGTGCCCATGTCTTTCATTAAACATCATATAGACCTCTATCCCACTGCCCCAGGAAGGGCCCTGAGCCAACATGAGAGACAGGATCTCCATGCCAAGGGTCTGGGAATCAGGGCTTGTCCTGTTTGCTTCTTAAGATAAAGGAGGATTTTCTTAGCATCAGAGCCACCATGCCAGTGCCTTTACCTGACTGGAGTCATGGCTTCCAATTATCTGCTCTAATTAGTGCCTTGGGAAGCTTGCTTGCTAATGGCCCTCAGTGGGCCCATTCATACTCCAAGAAACTTCACTGTTGCTTCTGACTATGTCTTGCTGAGTACTCTGTGCAAACTTCTCTCTGCACTGGAGGTTGATGGACTCAGCAGCGAATGTGCCCTGGGGCCCATTATAACCTAAAGAGCCTCCTGTGCCTTCTGCCTTCCTGTTCTCTTCTTCAGTTTATCAGAACTTGTTCAGCAAAATGGAGAGATATCTAGAGAGAGCTTAAAGAGGAAGAACCAGCTGCACATGGAAAAGGAAAAATTTCCCCCCCCCCCTTTTTTTTTGACCAGCAAGCTGAAGGAAAGGTGATGCAATTGAATGAACAGTAAAACTCAGTGATCAACTGCATGGCATGTCCAAGCTGTGTCTATTGAGTTTTATATTTTACAGGGAATATTTGTTCAAGAAAATATTTAGACGCAGATAGGATTGGATAGATAGAAAAAAATTGTGAAGGATTTGACAACAGAGTCCATTAGCATTTTGAGGAATGGAGCAAATTCCAATAATGTCCCTGTAAGTAAGAAATCAGACAGATAATTGGGAGGTATCTGACTGAACAAAGAGCAGAGGATGGGGAAATCTGGAGGGCATTGGCAGGAGCGTGTTTCCAAATGAACTGTTGAAAACATGCCCTTAACTAAGGCCATTTATTTAGGAGAGCTGAAGACACCTGGAAAGTGAGGAACATCAACAAGGCAGCAGGGAAGAGCAGCAGCGGACGCCAGGCTTTAGTCACAGGGCAATGGCACCGCTGTCTGTGTCTCTGTACCTGAAGGCATCTGAATTATAGGGAAAAAAAAAAAAAAAAAAAAAAAGACACAAAATCCCTACAAATTCTCATATTTACAACTAAAAATAGAACAAGATTCATGACGATTTCTCGTGTTGAGAAGGGTTAACACATTTTCACTGATTTCTATCTTTGTCTTCCATTCTTTGTTTCAGTTTTATTGACATCTATGATCATCTTTTAAACTTACAGCCTCAAAATAAATAAATAAATACATAAATAAATAAATAATAACAAGAGATCCATTTGTCTTTTACACGTGGTCTGATGCCACTTTGACCTTCATAATTCCCACCAGACCTTCCATGCTGGAGAGTATGAGATCCAGCAGAGCACCTCTACTCCTTGGTTCCCCCATAGCTTGGTCAAGAAGCTGCCATCTGTGCTCTCCAAGGATCTGCTGGATGGCACATGCCCTGCTGTGCTGTCCCTGCAGCACATACTGGAGTGAAAAAGGCTCCCAAAGGGAAAAAGGGCCTGACAACATGAGACTCCCATCTGTCTGCAGAGGGCACCTTCCACTTGCTCTCCCTGATCAGGAAGACAGGAACAGGCACTGTTGGCCTCCTCTGTTGGCCATTTCCATTAGCTCTGACATGGCTGCTCTGTAGTCCCGAGGCAGAGCACAGTGCACTCTCCTTTCCTTGTCTCCTCGCCAATCCATGATAAAGAATCTGTATACCCCTTGTGCTACAGTGCAGTTGTAGAAGCCATTTCACACTGCCACTGTGGTCCAAACAAGAGCTCAGGCATGTAACTCTACAAAGATTTCTAGCTCCTCAAGTTTTGTTGTTCTCATTAGTGCAAAAATACAGAAGTAAACATCCTCATTGGAAAGCATCACTGGACAGAGCCTGATTGGATAGCTCATTAATGGCATTACTGTGAAGAAGGTGGCACACAGACATTAGATCCATTGTGGGTCTTGCAGTTGACATAGCAGCACAGATACACCATGGGCATGGCTTTCCTGAAGGCGCTGTGCTGCATTTACAGCTGCATGTGAGTGTGTGGGAGAGCCCAGAGACACTAGGCTGCTTCTGAAGCCATTCACTTGAGAGCGCACCGAAAACTAAGGTTATGTCTGTTGAAGAATAAGGACGTATGTTATCTTTGTATTGCCTTGACCTTCAGAATATGTCTCAGATGGAGAACAGAGAAAGATCTGGCTCTTCTTTTGTGAGCTCATCCATTTAGTCAGCTGTGTAACGCTGCATTCTCAGTACAGCTGGAGACAAAGGCAGAATGAAGTGCCCTAAATGCTGGGGTCTGTTGTCATTCAGGATGGTCGATAATACCTCTGTTCCCTCTCTGCCCCGCAGCTGATGTTCAGGAAAGAGGTGTCTATCTCAGGGACTTCCCACACAGTTTATCAGCACTGGAACACATCCAGGAGCAGCCCAGGCACCTTGGGCATCGCCCAGTGTCTGTGTGCGAGCAACTGCCTCCCTGCTGAAGGACCGAGGACTCAGAGCAGGAGCTCACATGCAGGCAACTCCTTGTGTACATCGGAGCTGAACCTGAGTAATCCCAATGATACTGTGTGTCCATGGGGAGTTGAATCCCATTTCAGCCCCAGGGTTTCCCATTAGGGATGAGACTCCTGCACTGCCTCAGTTAAATCACTGCCCTGCAAAGTGGCAGTCCACCTCTCTCTGTCCTTGCCTGTATGCCCATTTTGTTTCATCACAGGATCTCAGGTATCAGGTCTGGAATCAGTCACTGACCACTGTACATTTGGTGATTAATTCATCAGATTTCAAAATACAATCATGATGTGGCTGTTTTCCAGGATCTGATGGCAAAGAGGACACAGGGACATCTCAGGGGAGACGAGTGGGAAGGATAAAGTATGACATCCTCTGCTGCTGAGCTGGGCCGGGCTCCTGGGGCACATGGAGCTCATACAAGTGGGCAGTGCTGCAGACAGACAGTTGTGCCCAGGAGCAGCTCTGGTGCACAGCACAGCCTGCAGCTGACAGAAGGAGAGGAGAGAAAGGGGAGAGAGCTTACAGGATGTGTACGGTGTGAGCAGGCTATGTGCACACAGCAGGAACATTGCTCACAGACCATGAAAAGGTAAGTCTCACTGCTGACCATGCAGCTGCTTTTCATAGAGGGTTAACCAAACCAGGGACATCCCGTAGAAGATATGGCTGCAGGCACTGCATGTTTCTTTACTGTGGAAAAAGCCTTCTGCTCCACCTGAGGGCTTCCATGCTGCAGTGTCAGAGCACAGCCCTGAGTGTTTGCACTCAGCCTGTCTGCAGAGCTGCCCAGGGCACTGATTGGAGTTGTGTGGGGGGAAGGAGCTCCCCGGCAGGGCTTGTGCTGCCACAGCTGCTGCCCGGCGCAGGGGATCACAGCTCCACTGCACTACTGAATGTTTGTGAAGGCCCTTTGCAAGAGGAGAGCCAAGGAAGGGATTTTCCATATCTTGATCTGAGCGAAGGCAGAAAGGACTGGAGGTAGAAATCTAATAGAGGCTGTAAAATTTAAAACACAGCTATGTTACTCCCAAATATTTCTTTAATCAATTGCTTGTTTTGTGAACAGCCACACAGGTTGTGCTTTCAGCCTCTCGTTTCTAAAAGGAAAGAATCAGTTCATGTTTTTCTTGTTTTCTGCAGACTTCAATAGTGCACTTATCCTGCAAACAGGCATATTTGACTAAAACATATTGAAGTGCAAAGAGGCTGGGGTTGGGGGCACTAAGAACAGTTGGAGTGAAGATATGAGACATGTAAACAGTTACCAAGAGGAAAATATTCAGGAGTCTGGGATATGATTATGAAATGAGAAAAAGTAAGAGCTCCTTAATCTTCTATTTCTTTAGGGATGGTGAAGCTCATGAATATAAATTCAAGTTATGGAGTTAAATGAAAATTACCCAAAGGTAAATGAAAACATTTCACAGTACAGCAGGAGGAGTGTGTCTGAGAATGGTATGGACTTGTCATTATCTTCTGCACTCTGAGCAGGACTCAAAGCCCAACAACAGCAGATGCCCAACAGGAGCTCCATCAGCGAATTCCTCCTGCTGCCGTTGGCAGACACGCGGCAGCTGCAGCTCCTGCACTTCTGGCTCTTCCTGGGCATCTACCTGGCTGCCCTCCTGGGCAACGGCCTCATCAGCACAGCCGTAGCCTGCGACCGCCGCCTGCACACCCCCATGTACTTCTTCCTCCTCAACCTGGCCCTCCTCGACCTGGGCTGCATCTCCACCACTCTCCCCAAAGCCATGGCCAACGCCCTCTGGGACACCAGGGCCATCTCCTACACAGGATGTGCTGCACAGCTCTTTTTCTTCTCCTTCTTCCTCTCAGCAGAGTTGTCCCTTCTCACCATCATGTCCTATGACTGCTACGTTGCCATCTGCAAGCCCCTGCACTACGGGACCTTGATGGACAGCAGAGCTTGTGCCACCATGGCAGCAGCTGCCTGGGGCGCTGGGTTTCTCTACTCCCTGCTGCACACTGCCAGTACGTTTTCACTGCCTCTCTGCCAAGGCAATGTTGTCAACCAGTTTTTCTGTGAAATCCCCCAGATCCTCAAGCTCTCCTGCTCAGAATCAAATCTCAGGGAAGTTGTGTTCCTCAATTTTAGTATCGGTTTAGTTTTTGGGTGCTTTGTTTTCATATTTGTGTCCTATGTTCAAATCTTCATGGCCGTGCTGCGGATGCCCTCTGAGCAGGGAAGGCACAAAGCCTTCTCCACGTGCCTCCCTCACCTGGCTGTGGTCTCCCTACTTACCATCACTGGGTTTTATGCCTACCTGAAGCCTCCTCTCCATCCGTGGACCTGATGGTGGCAGTTCTGTACTCAGCTGTGCCACCAGCAGTAAACCCCCTCATCTACAGCATGAGGAACAGGGAGGTCAAGGATGCTGTGAGGAAAGTGATTACCAGATGTTTTTCAAATGCAGTGAATTGCCTGTCTTTTGGAATTTATGACTTGTAATGCAGCTTTTTACAGAGTCGCTCTCTCTCTCATTGTTTGTTTGTTTCATGCCACTTAGTATGTGTAATTTATTCTGCTTATTATTATGTTTTTAAATACTGTAATGTTTTTCACTAAAACCTCATTATTAAAACCAATTCTTATTCAGCCTTTACCTTTGTATTGTAGCCCAAATACACTATGCATAATGAACCAGGCTCTCTGTGAACCTTAAAAGAATAAAGGACGTGCAGTTACTCTGTCTGTCCTCCTTCTTGTGAGACATTTCTGGAGCTGTTGGGGTCGGATGTTCTCAGAAACCCACAATCCAGCAGGAAGCACACAGCTGTTCATCAAATTGTGTGTTGACTTCAGCCTGCAACAGTTTCCAGCTGGTCCCTTGCCCAGTGTTCCCCATAACGCTGACAATGGAGTTTCAAAATATTCTTTTCTTATCTGATCTGACATCCTGCTTACCCAAGCCCCTCTGCAATAGTTGTGCCTTAGATTGTCCCCATGTTCAAACTCTATCCCCCTTTTCTTAGACTTTGCAAATACTTTTGCTAGATTGCTACATTCTGGGAAAGGGAAGATTTCAAATAACTTCCGCTCTCCACTTTCTGTCTTAGCTTGTGCTTTTTCTATTCTTCACAGCTATTCCCACTGGTTTTACACTGCCGTAATGCACACCTCATTTCAACGTACATTAAAACAAGCAAGATGACTGCAGTAATACAAAGCAACAAAGAGCTGCTTCAGCCATGCAAACTGTGGTAGCCAAGCAGTAAGTTTTTCACACAATTTGGTAAATCCAAATAAAGTATCATCTATCGATACTTGATGAAGTAGTTTAGTATGTTCCCATATTGCCTGGAGACCAGATTCTCTCTTTTGTTGTTTTAAGAGATGTAGTTAATCCAGTCCACATTGTTGTTAATTGTCACCCACCAGGACAGTGATTCAAACCCTGCAGCAATTGGATTTCTTGCCTTAAATTTATCACAGAAACCTCTGAGCATTCCCATCAAATCTATATCTATATACAGCATTATCAAATGAGAACCCTAAGCTCCTTTTGTTCCTTCTGGGGGTGTGTGACATCCCCTTCGTGAATGCCAGGGTGAATGGTAGAGCTCGTTGAGCAAGCACACAGGTACCTCCCCAGTAAGATGGGAGAGTGGACTGTAAGATCTTCCCACACACTGCAACAGCACCAGAGATCTGCTCCACAGATTCCCAATCTCAAGTAGTTTCCTGCTGAATCTTCCATGACATTCAAGGTCTCACTGCATAGGGAGAAATTCCCTGTAGTCCTGGTAGCTCTTACACCCTGTCTTGAGAGGCAAACTGTATGGTTACCCATGGCCATGGGGAATGCAGGAGGGGTTTTGGCATCCACCTCAGGCATTGGAGAGAGCAGTAAAGATAGCGATTTACAGGCTCTGTTTCCCTAAGCGGCTTTCTCCTGATACAGGGCAATCATGCACCACATCCCTTGGGGTTCCTGAGTCCACCCTAGTGGAAGGGGTACTACCTGAGCTACAGGTCATCCTGATGAATGATGAAGCATAGCAATCGCTATGGTTGGTATTCTGGATGGTATATTTAATCAGTTCTACCCAGGCATTCATATCCCCATACTCTGTCTCAGCTTCAAACATTTGACTGAGATCCTTTATTTCTGCAACTATTACAACTGCAGGGTTTTTAGGAAGATTATCCACTCTCTTTTCCCTATCCTGGACATTCTGAGTATGGTCAGGGAATGAATCCCATACGGCTATGCTGAAATGTATTGGTCAGAGCTAGCATATAATGAAACCATCCTTTTCCTTGGGAGTTCAGAGAAATCCATTTGCTATTGTTGCCCAGCGTAAATTCCCTTTCCTATTTGTACTACAGAAACCTTGGGGCTGGTTCTAGGATTATTCTGCAAACAAACCTCACATTGCTGTGCTACCTATTCAGTGGTGGTGTATAACTTCCAAGCCATAATCTGATGGCTCAGCTATTTATAAAGAGCCTCTGTTCCCCTGTATGTTTTCCTGTGCTCAGCCATGAATATTGCGCATAATAGGGACTATTATTTTTTTTTGAACCCTTACCCACCCTCCTTCTCCTACCTGCCCTCCTAAGACCTCTATCAATTTTTGGTATCTTGTTTTTTAATCTCATTTTAAATTTTTACTGTCTGGAAACAAAGCCTGCATTTCCATGTCCTCCATTTCTGTATGCTCTCCGAACCACCTATCTCTTCCCCACCCCACCCCCATAAATTAATTTCAACAGATATGGAGGGAGAAAACTGAAAGACTGTAACTATCCATGCCAGACAGACCCTCTCAAAATAATAACCAGACACCTAGCATGGGTGTTAGCAGATGCTGTAAAGACCATAGGCAAGCGCCAGCAAAGCTGAGGTGGCTTGAAGTGAGCAGTAAGGAGCCATGGGTTCATGTCTGACAAAGGAGCAGATGGCAAATCCAGAGGAGCAGACGGCAGAGTGCCAAATGGTGGCAGATGAGCAGAAGGTGGATTGCCAAATGGTTTAAGACCCCATCACTTGTGCATGGAACCCACTCTATATTGTACTGGTCAGGACAACAGGGGGAGATGTCTGGGGGAGATGAGCTGTGCAAAAGGAGGTGAGCTTGAACACAGAGCTGCATCTCCCATGGGAACGGTTCCATGGCAGGCTGGGAGCAGGGTGTGGTGGGCGGCACATTGCTGAGTGGCTGCTGACAGAGTACTGCACTGAGATGGGGGCACCTGATGTCTCCTTTCTTGTCAGGAAGAACTAAAAACTCATTGGGGAATGCATTCTGTCCATCTGGCGTAATAGGAAAGTGCAGCATTGTCACATCCACAGGCAGCAGGACACCAGCATCCACAGTTTCTTTCTGACTGACAGCTGAGAATTTGACAGCCTCTACGACCTCATCACCCACCACCGGGAGACGCTGCTGTCATACAACAAACTTGAGATGAGGCTGACAGAGCTGATGCCTCAGTCCAACCCTTGCAGCAACACAGTCTGGGTGCCATGGGATGGCACAAGAGGGACCATGCCAATTCCACTGATAATTTTGTAAGCAGTGTATACGGATATGGTACCAATGGATATAAGTTCTCCACTGTTCTGTTGATAGTCCTTGAATCTTGTAGTATCTAGTAGTTCCTGTACAGTTTTCTAACCAGGAGGATGGCTGCGTTGTATTTTTGATTAAACACTCCATCAAAAACCTGAGTTTCTGAAAATGATCAGTTATTGGCTGGATTGCTTTCCTGTCTTTGAACAGGCTTGTCCCATCTGGATCACCAAGCTGACTTCTGGAATCAAACTCTATAACCCAGGGTTAGGTTATAAAGCAGAGATGTGTTTATTCAGAGCAGGGTGCAAAGGGGAATCACTCTTCCTGTCTTGCACACTAGCATGCAGAATTGTTACATAATTCAAAGTCAATCTCATACATATTCAACAAATCTATATGAACTCATCTACATATTCATAGGAAGGAGCTACGAGTTTCTGCTACATGTCCTGCAGATGCTCCAAGCTCTGAACAGTTCCCACTGTCACTCCACCCCTCATAATGAGCTCTGCAGTCACTCCTGCTACAGGTTTTGTAGCTGTTCCAAGTATTGTGATAAGGAAATGAAACAAATTTTTCCCAGGGAAGGTGCACTGTGCCAGGAAGTACAGCCCTGCGGTCGCTCCAACCCCTCCAATGAGTCCAGTGGCTGCTCCAACTTCAGCCACAGGTCCCGTGTTGATTCCAGCTCTGGCAATGAGCTCTGCAGTTGCTCCAACACCTGTAACAGCCCGACAGCTGCTTCAGTTCCTACAGTAAACCCTGTGGCTTTTAAAACCCCTGCAACAATTCCTGGACTTTGCAGATATGCAAAATATTAGTATCTGTGCATATATGTTAGCAACTGCATATGTTGTATATTGTTGCAGAACAATGTGAGAAAAGCAAACAACCACACCTGTCATTGACATATGATCAGCTAATCTCGTTTATTCCTTGGCTGCGTGTACCTTTATAATACGGATAATTAGCTCATACATATTGCAAAAGTGGAGCTCATCATTGGTTCCCAATTACATACCATCCCCAAGTATCTTAACAGCTTGTTGTTATCAACTGAAACCTACTCCCTTGCTGAGTTCCCAGAACCATGGCTAGTTTCTCACCATCCCAGGGCATCCTGTTGTTCTTGCTGTCCTTGCAGGTGTTACGGCTGCTTGCTTAGCTGCACCATGTTTACGACCCTTCTCAGCTAACTAGCTGTAAAAAACACTCTCTACATTTCCCCCGTTTTCTTTTAGGCTGAAAAAGGGTTTGATTTAATGACCGATTAATCATATTTAACAAGCAGTTCAGTTCATTTGTTCGATCAGTGTCATGGTTTAATAATTTTGTAATTTTGCTATCAGTATTCCACATCATAACATCATATAAAGCATGAATAATTTTACTGAATCTGCAACTTACAGAAGAAGACTACATCTCCCAGAGAGCAACACGATAGGTCACGGGACCTGGACTCTATATTAACTCAGTCGCAGAACAGACTGACGTCTTTCGAGTTCTGGCGTTCAGGGGAGTGTGTGGGAGCCTTCAGCCGTTCGCCTAGATTCACAGTAGGCCTCTCGGTTACGGGACTCATTCTCTCTCCTATTTTGCTTGATTCGTTAGCTCAATTTTCAATTTTCAATTATATTGTATTATATTGTGTTATCCGGTATTTCGATATAGTATTTAGTAAATAAGTGTGCCTCCTTAGATCGTTGCCGCTGTTTTCTTTTCCTAATTAACTTTTTCCTTTCGGCCTAGGGCCCCTCCGGGGCCCACGGCCCCCTGTCACAGACGCAGGTGGATTTTTAGTTCAAACCGTGACAGATTTTGGTGGAGAATGCGGGCATATTGAGTTGCTGTTTTTCTGTGTTTTCTTCTGTTGCTCTTTTAGCTTTTAACAGAGCTACAAGTTTTTTTCCCTGTTAAGGAGCTATCTTAGGTTTGCGATTCTGCACCTGCGAGCTTGACCTTGAAAAGTCCAGGCGGACTGCCAATACTCCGGTATATTTTATAAACATTGTTGAGCTTTGTTTTCTTTTACTTTTTTCTCTCTATTGAAGAAAAAAAAGGAAAAAAAAAAATGTTTTCTCTACTAAATTTGTTTTACCAGGGACTGTGTGCCATTGGTTCCTTTTTTGAGATGCTCCGAACATATTGGGTCATGTTTAAGCTAGCCACTTTTTCTTATGGAGCTATACAATTGTATAATGGATTGAAAGCATGGTTAGCAATGCTCACTTCGTATCTGCGTACAGCTCCAGAGGGAGCAACTAATGCAACTAATTATACAGAAATGGTGATTTTTAAGCGTGCTCCTCTTTCTTTCTATGAATCCTTTATGCAGTTTTTGAATGATCAGTGGGCCACACTCTTAATCTCCCTGATCTTACTGTTGATTATTGTAATAATCTCACTCAGTATCTGGATTTATAACATCTGGAGGAAGTCTTCTCTAGAACCAGAGAATACTGAGTGGCAGGGAGTGTGGAGAGGCTTTGAAGAGATTCTCAAAGGACAGACATCTTCAGTGTTATGGAGCTTCACTCCTGAACACTTGAAGAATCCTGAGAGTTTGATTGCATATTTGAGGCAGGAATGTTGTGGCTCAGGCAGATCTCAGGAGGCACAAATGATTTTGGGCCTAGCTAATGCTTATTGGGCCTTATTCAATACCATTCCTGAGAGGGAAGTTTTTGAAGCTGAGAGAGAGTCTCAGGGCCGAGGAGAGTCTTAGAGCTGAGGCAGAAAAACTTTGGACTGAGAAGGTAGAGAGAGAAAAAGCTTTTGAAGCTGAGAGAAAGATCTCCTGTACCAATGAGACTCAATCTGGTACGAGAAAGAGAATCTTAGAGCTGACGCAGAAAAACTTTGGGATGAGAAGGTAGAGAGAGAAAAAGCTATTGAAGCTGAGAGAAAAGATCTCCTATATCAAAGAGTCACCTTGTGGTATGAGGGAGAGGCTCTCCGAAATGAGAAAAGCTCCCTGCAATCCCAACTCAACACTCTCCAGTCCGAGCACAGCGCCCTCCGGTCCGAGTACAACACTCTCCAGACTGAGCGCGATGCCCTCCGGACCGAGCACAATGCCCTCCAGACCGAGCACAACACTCTCCAGTCCAAGTATGACGCCCTCCAGTCTGAGAGCGGCACCCTCCAGGCCAAGCACGATGCCTTCCAACCCAACTGTGACACCCTCCAGACCGAGCACAACACTCTTCAGTCCGAGCATAATGCCGTCCAGTCCAAGCACAACACTCTCCAGACTGACCACAATGCCCTCCGGACCGAGCTCAACACTCTCCAGACTGAGCACACTGCCCTCCAGGCCGAGCATAACGTCCTCCGGTTCGGGTACAACACTCTCCAGTCCAACTACAACAGCCTCCAGACTGAGCTCGGTGCCGTCCAGTTCGAGTGGAACGCTCTCCGAGACCAGCTAGGTGCCCTCCGGGGTGAGCTGAATGCATGTAACCAACTACCAGGGGCACATGTAGTCCAATTTGACCAGCCATTGGGGGCACATGTAGTCCAATTTGACCAGCCATTGGGGGCACATGTAGTCCAATTTGGCCAGCCACTGGGGGCGCATGTAGTTCAATCTGACCAGCCACCGGGGACACATGTAGTCCAATTGGACCAACTATCAGGGACACCAGATACAATGTTGGTTGCCCCTGTAAGAGGGCGAAAGACAAAACGAGTTTCAACTCAGTTAGAGAAAATGCAGAAGGAGTTGGAAGAGCGGAGGGAGTTAGTAGAGCAGGACTCAGGAGAGCAGGGGACTCAGGAGAGCAGGGGGACTCAGAAGACCAGAGGAAGTTGGAGGAGCAGAGGATGTTAGAGGGGTACAAGAAGATGTTAGAGGAGCAGATAAAGTTAGAGGAGCAGAGGAAGTTTGGAGAGAGGAAAAAGAAGGAGGGTTACCTGGAGGAAATAACACAAGCGTCAGGGTCAGGGTCAGAGTCAGAAGAGGAGCCAAAAGCCAGATTTTCTTTACGAGAATTTCTTGAGTCCAAACTTAGAGATGGGGCAGCCTCATCAACACAGTTGCCACCATCAACACCTGGGACTCTTGATAGAGCAAAAGGTGAGCAAAGTATAACGACCATTATTGATTGATCTTTTAAACTGAGTGAAATTCGGGATCTAAGGAAGGATTTCACACGTCAGCCAAAAGAAAATATGGTCACTTGGTTACTTCGCTGCTGGGACAATGGTGCCAATAGTGCGTGGCTCGATGGCAGTGAAGCTCGCCAACTGGGTAGCATTTCCAGGGACTCACGTGTGGACAGAGGTATTGGCACATGCCAAAATCAGTCCTACACCCTCTGGAAGCGGATGTTGATAGCGGTAAGAGATAGATTCCCCTTTAAATGGGACTTGGAGCCTGATGGAAAGAAATGGACTGATATAGAGAAAGGTATCCAATTTTTGAGAGAAAATGCTCTGATGGAAATGCTATACAGCCCCCAGTTCAATCGTAACGATCCAAACCAATTACATGATCCTGAAGCAGTCCACGTTCCACGACAAATGTGGCGTGACTTTACAAAAGCAGCTCCAGAAAAGCATGCCAGTGCACTTGCATTAGTATATGGCAAAGGGGACAGGAAACCCTTTGTGAATGAACTAATTGGCAGGCTTCAGGAACTTGAATTATTTATAAGCGCTACAGAAGTTAATCTGTATACTTCAGCCATTGTCAAAATAGTGGAAAGATTAAACAAAATGGAGCTGCTTTTGTCGTGGAACGCGGACTGCTTCAGGATCATGTAATTGGTTTGGAGCTGTGGTATATGGAGCCTGCTTTGGCAGAGGGGTTGGACTCGATGATCTCTAGAGGTCCCTTCTAGCCCCTACAATTCTGTGATTCTGTGATTCCAGGAGGGATGTGAAGCCGAACACTTCATGGCCCTGCAATTGCCAGCCCGAGCCAGGCACTGTATTGAGCAGCTACTGAAAGAGGCAGCAACACCATTCAAATATTTGTTTCACTTTTATTTACAACAAAGAGAAGCTAAATGCATCCAAAATACATTTCAATATGAAATCAAAAAGGCGGGATACTGGTAATGATTAAAGACACAGCTTCCTTAGTTCCCCTCTGGAGTCCATGAAAGGGAAAGCATGGCCAGGCCTGAAAAACGACCCACGCAGTGTGTGTCCTTTGGTGCACCTGTGAGGACGCAATCCAGGCGATTCTGCTGTCCTTTGTGCCTTCCTGCTCAAGCCCTTATCGTTTCTTTTTGCTTTCCTTCTTGGCTTTCTTGCTCAGCTGAGCAGCACTTGCCTTGGGTTTCTTCACTGTCTCCCAAGTCTGATACTCAAAACCCTCCGAGTCCTGCAAGAATCAATTGGGAAACAGTCAGGGAGCTTTCAAACAACTGAAAGGGAAGAGCAACAAGAGAGGATGGGTGGGTGTCAATAAGGGAAAAGCTTAACAGGCAAGAATAAACCTATCCCTGAGCTCCAGCACACACGCGTGACCACTGCCTTATTAATACTAACAGCAATGTTATTCTAGCCATTAAAGTCACTCATGTTCACGTACCTGGTTGTGGACGTGTTCGTGGCCTTGCTGCTGCTGTGCTCTACAACGCCAGCCACAGAAATAAAGAGTGCAGAAAGCTGATCTGTTGAAGACAGAGGAGTGAGCTGTGCTTAACCAACACTGCTTCAGAGCATGCTTACAGTAAGGCACACCTACCTTACAACGGCCATGCAGGAAGCTCCAGACACAGCTCCAGACTGTTTCCATGAAGCATTTCCCAATTGCATTTCACAGCCACTCACGCTCTGCTCCTCGACAATCTGCAACAGAAAAGTCAAAAGATGCAAATCCCATCCCTTGGAGATGTCAGCAGACCATTGCACTCATGGAGCAGCACTCATGGCATTGGGTGAGAAAGCAGACGTATGCTTACCGAGTGAGCGCTGTTTGCTGCCAGCAGCTGGTAGGACCCCACCTAACTCTAAGTACGAACAGAAACCTATACCTAACTCTAAAACAGGAACAATCATCTACTCCGAACACTAACACAAACAATAACCTACTCCTAACTAGAAAACACTAACAACAACCTAATCCTAACACTACAACTAAACTTAACATGAAAAACACCAATAAAAACAGGGTTTAGATGGAACCGGGGGCCTGCAGAGGTCTCAGAGGAGGAGATGATGTTAAATGAAGCCGCCCGGCTAATGCTGGGGGCGGGGGCCACTCAGACAGTATGGAGCCCAGCGCCTGGACCAGAGATGCTGCAGCTGAGGTGGTACTGCTGCAGGGCCTGGCACGGTGGTGTGGTGCCAGGCCAGCTGTGCATCGGGCGGATCCACCTCCATGGGCTCATCCTCAGGTGGATCCACCTCCATGGGCTCCACGGAGGTGGTCACGCGCCTGGTCCAGGCGCGATGGCAATGGGCTCCCTTGCCTGTCTGCTGCCTGATGGTCCTGGCGGGCCCCCTCCTCCTCTTCCTCGACCCTGCAGTCCCCGGAACCATCTTCCCAGCTAAATGTTGGGTTTCCTCCAGCCTCGCTCTCTTAGGTCCCCACATGGCTGTTAATGGCCGGAGCTCTAAGAGGCGAGTGCGTTGTGTGGGGCAGCGGTGACCAAGGTAACAGCTGTGGCCAGGGTTCTAACATGGCCCAACAGGGTTCTAACTGCTGGCACTGCTGGCACTGGCGTTCCACATGGCATGAGGAGGGGGCTGGAGGACAGAGCACGGCACGGGAGCCAGAAGGCACTGCCTGTGCCCAGCGGGCAGCCCTTCTCTCTGGCCAGCAAGAGGCTACAGACGAGCTGGCCCTGAGCAAAGGGCCCTCGGCCTCCTTCATCCTCCCCCTTCTCCCACAAGGGAATCTCTTGGCGCTGCCATACGCAGCACGCAGCACCACGTTGATCTGATGGGGCTCCTGAGCTCAGCGCCAACAACAGCAGGCTCCAAAGTGCACCTGACTACGCCTGCCTGCTGGGACACACCAGCTCTGCTCTCCGTGTTCCAATCCAGAGCCTCTCCTTGTAACACCTCCGACTCCATTTGCATCCACTCACTCTGATTATGTTCCACGTCCACACATCATGTTGGAACACACACGGGGCCACGCTGCCTCACTGACCCTCAGTGGGGACCCACAGCCATACAGCACCATCAGCACAGCAGAACCGGGCCGTGCTCCGGATGCTGCCGCTTGTCCAACCTCCCTCTCGCTGCCCCCATTCTGCTCAGGCAGCCGGTCCCAGCAACAAACACCAGCACAGAACTGCAGCCCCGACTCGTCCCGCTCACTGACAGCCAGAGCAAGGACATGTTACACACCTTCCTTCAGCTCCACGCACTCGCTGGCACCGCACGCATCGCCTCTGCGTGCTGCAGCACCGCCAGCTCCTCCCCCGACATCCCTCCATGCCCTGCACCGCGGCCCGACCCCGTTGGCAGCGCACAGCCCGCTCCTCCCGGCCCCGATCACCTTCCCATGCCGCCATGGCCCGGAACTGCTCCCGCCTGCACCAAGCGCTTCCTGCCCCTCCATCCCCCGCTCCTCCTTTCCCTTCACTTTCCATCTGCACTCAGGACGCAGATCTCAATGGAGGTGGCTACAGAACATCATCAGTGCAGGCAATCAATGGCTCGTGCTGCGCTTCACTGCCTTGTGCTCCTCACTGACTGCTCTGCTATGCCCTTCCTAACCCCGCAGGATCATTTGCTTCTGTCTTTAGTGAAAGGGCTCTCCCTCAGGAATCCCAGACCCTGGAGGTTAATGAGAGAGTCCGGGGAATGGGAGATTTCTCTTTAGTCGGGGAGGAGGTGGTCCATGAGTGCCTAGGAAACATTAAGGTCGATAAATCCATGGGACCTGATGGGGTGCATCTGCGGGTGCTGAGAGAGCTGGCAGAGATCTTTGCTGAGCTGCTCTCTGTAATCTATCAGAGATCTTGGAGAACTGAGGAGGTGCCTGAAGACTGGAGGACGGCCAATGTCACTCCAGTCTTCAAAAAGGGCAAGAAGGAAGACCCGGGTAATTATAGGCAAGTCAGCCTCACCTCTGTCCCAGGGAAGGTGATGGAACAGCTTGTTCTAGATGCCATCTCCAGACAACTGGGTGATATGGAGGCTATCATGAGTACTCAGCATGGGTTCACCAAGGGGAGGTCGTGCTCGACCAACCTGGTCGCCTTTTATGAAGATGTCACTAGCTGGGTGGACAGGGGGAGGGTGGTAGATGTAGTCTACCTTGATTTCAGTAAGGCTTTTGATACTGTCCCCCATGACATCCTTATAAAGCTGAGGAAGTATGGGATAGATGAGTGGACATTGAAGTGGGTTGAGAATTGGCTGACTGGCAGAGTGCAGAGGGTTGTCATTGCCAGTGCGGTGTCTGGCTGGAGGCGTGTAACTAGCAGCATCCCCCTGGGGTCTGTACTGGGTCTGGTCTTGTTAAACATCATCAGCGACCTTGATGAGGGGATAGTGACCACCCTCAGAAAATTTGTGATGACACGAAGTTGGGAGGATTGGCTGACATGGCTGAAGGCTGTGCTGCCATTCAGAGAGACCTGGACAGGCTGGAGAGCTGGGCAGTAAGAAACCGGATGAGGTTTAGCAAAAGCAAGTGTAGAGTCTTGCACCTAGGGAGGAATAATTGCATGCACCAGTACAGGCTGGGGGAAGACCTGCTGGAGAGGAGCTCTGCTGAGAGGGACCTGGGCGTCCTGGTGGACGACGCATTGGCCATGAGCCGGCAGTGTGCCCTTGTAGCCAAGAAGGCCAATGGCATCCTGGGGTGCATTAAAAAGAGCGTGTCCAGCAGGTCGAAGGAGGTGATCCTCCCCCTCTACTCTGCCCTATTAATGCCTCATCTGGAATATTGTGTCCAGTTCTGGGCTCCCCAGTACAAAAAAGACAGGGATCTCTTGGAAAGAGCCCAGTGGAGGGCCACTAAGATGGTGAAGGGCCTGGAGCATCTCCCCTATTAAGAAAGGAAATGCCTTGTCCAGAAGCAAGCAGTGGGCTGGAGAGGGCACCAAAACGAAACCTTGCTTGCACCTTTCCCTCTCCTCATTCCACATGCTGACATTTATTTTAAGAGCAAAAACAAGACTACAGTGAAGAAAGCTCCAGAACAACTCAGCTACTTTATTCACCCCTTTCTCTTTCCACTACAGAAGATTCTCAGAAAACCTCCAAGAGCCACGTTACTGCTCTGCCTACCCTTCTCTGGGATGCATGAGTGCGCTCAGAAATGACTGAGAGCAACACATGCACACAGACACACAGCAGATCCCTACACAACCACTTCTCCACTAGGAAACAGCATCAAAAAGCAGCTGGTGGGAAGAGTAGAAGTGGAAAGCGGGCATGGTGAGAGAAGTGCTTTGGGCAGCAAGGAAAGGCCATCTGAAGCTCCTGGGTTAAGTCCCTTCTGCAGAGGGTGTCGGTGATGCCATCTCCTTTGCAAACTCTTCCTGCATGGGGAGAAGCATTGGTCTCCCTCATCCCTGGGCTATCCAGCATCCTGAGAGTCTCTCCTGCTGGGGGTTTTCCCATGAGAAATGAGGCACCAGCCCTGAGAGAAACTCTTCCTGCAGGAGATGCACTCCTAGTAGCTACCTGTCCTGTGGACTGCAATGTTTAATGAGGACTGAGCTTTGCATGAAGTTCTTCTGGGAGTGTGAGGAGCTCTCTGCTCGGCACAAAGCCCTTCTCACACTCAAGGCTTCCTGCCATTTCAGCTCACTGGTGCAGACATTCTGGTAACACAGCAGATGGGATTCTCTGAGGGAGAGAAAAGACAAGTTCCCAGGCATCTCCCTGCATGCAGGCCTGGCCAAAATGTTCTAAAATGTCCAACAGAAGCTATGGTCTCTCTCCTGTGTGCATATGCTGGTGCAGCTTCAATTCAGAACTCCCTTTGAAGCTCTTACCACACTCAGGACACTCACAGGGTCTCTTTTTCCTGTGGATGCTCTGATGCAGCGTCAGCTCAGAACGCCTTTTAAAGCTCTTCCCACACTCAGGACACTTATATGGTCTCTCTCCTGTGTGGATGTGCTTGTGCATCTTCAATTCCCACCTTCTTTTGAAGCTCTTCCCACACTCAGGACACTGAAAGGGTTTCTCTCCTGTATGGATGCGCTGGTGGAGCTTCAAATCAGAACTGCTTATGAAGGTCTTCTCACACTCAGAGCACTTATATGGTCTCTCTCCTGTGTGGACACGCTGGTGCACCTTCAGTTCAGAGCTGCTTTTGAAGCTCTTCCCACACTCAGGACACTTATAGGGTTTCTCTCCTGTGTGGATGCGCTGGTGGAGCTTCAAATTAGAACTGCTTATGAAGCTCTTCTCACACTCAGAGCACTTATATGGTCTCTCTCCTGTGTGGACACGCTGGTGCATCTTCAGTTCAGAGCTGCTACTGAAGTTCTTCCCACACTCAGAGCACTTGCAGGGTCTCTCTCCTGTGTGGACGCGATGGTGGATGGTGAGGCTGGAACTGGTTTTGAAGCTCTTCCCACACTCAGTGCACTTAAATGGTCTCTCTCCTGTGTGGATGCGATGGTGGATGGTGAGGCTGGAACTGGTTTTGAAGCTCTTCCCACACTCAAGGCATTTATACGGTCGCTCTCCTGTGTGGACACGTTGGTGTATTTTGAGGTTAGAACTATCCTTAAAGCTCTTCCCACACTCAGGGCACTTACATGGTTGCTCTCCTGTGTGGACACGTTGGTGTATTTTGAGTTTAGAAATACCTTTCAAGCTCTTCCCACACTCAAGGCACTTGTACAGTTTCTCTCTTCTGTGGATACACTGGTGGGAAGTGAGGCTCCCACTGTCTGTAGAAGTCTTTCCACAGTCAGAGCACTCAAAGGCTCTCTCTCTTGTGTACATGCACTGCTGGCCAGTGGGGTGGAGTCTCCATTTCATGCTCTCTGCAGAATCACAGAACTCGTAATGCCTCTTTGCTGAGTGCGTGCACTGGTGGCTAGTGATGCTGGAATCCAGTTTAAAGCTTTTCTCACACTCAGTGCACGGATTCTGCTTTTTCATCTGGCAAACATCCTTGCTCCTGGTTTCCTCAGGCTGCTTTGGACCTATGTTGAAGTCCACTGGGTTCCTCGGTGTCATTCCCAGATGCTTTCCCAGGGGCTTCTTGATGTGCTCACCCTGACCTTGCTGCAGGACTTCCTGGACATCCCTTCTGATTTCTTCCACAGAGATGCAATTCCGCTGCATTTCCGCTACACAATTTCTCTGCGGAACCTCCTTTGTATTTCTGATCCCATCAGCTGCTGGATGACAGAGGAAATGCAGCAATAGCACACGGTGCCCAAAATAAAACACAGGCAGAGAAGGCTCTTACAGCCCCAACATTCCCCTTCCCTCCACCACCTCACCTGGGCTGAGGTCTCCTGGCATGGCCTCAGGGCTATGCACATCTGGGATCCAGGGGTCTTCCCCTCTTTCAAGCAGGGAGATCACCACGGGCTTGGGGGCTGGAAGTGGAGCTTCAGGGAGAGAAACGGGGAACAAGAGAGCATTTCCCTCATGCTGGCACAGTGCCTGTTCAACAGTTCCACTCTGTGCCACTCCCCAAGGAGAAACCACCATTTAGGTCTAAATGACACTGTGCCTACAGCTTCCCTTGGAGCAAAGAATGTTTTGACATCTCTGAACATTGTGAAGGGATATTTTTTCTTTCAAATTAACTTTACAACACCTTATTTGTTTTCTTACAGTCTACCAGTGGTCAAGGCATCAAAATGTTGATGGCAATTGCATGGAAAATCCTCAATTCCATAGCACTAACCAGGGATTCATCTGTGAGCTGGAGCTGGTGGCACCAAGCAACACACAACACAAGGGCTGGTTTTCTCCCTCCTGGCTGATGCCTGCTTGCCAGCACTGACTCTGTGGCTTTGATCAGAGTGCCGTGCATACTAATCCCTTCTGAAACTCATGCTTTTCAGTATCTCCTTTCTTGCTGGCTCTGTGGTGTAAGTCAATATGTAGCTGCATGGTGTTTATTCAAGGCCCGGCTTGCAGAGGCTCATTCTGCACAGCCAAAGGTGCCCTAACGAGGAGGAAAGGCAGACAAGCTCTCACCCAGCGAGGCCACACACTGGTATGTCTCCAACATCACGTCCCGGTAGAGCGCTCGTTGCACAGGGTCCAGCAGCGCCCACTCCTCCCTGCTGAAATACACGGCCACCTCCTCAAAGCTCACGGGCTCCTGCAAGCAAAGAGGCTCCTTGCTGGGAACAGCCGAGGCCCAGGCAAGCAGCTCGCACAGGACAGAACCTCACACCCCAGCTGCTTTTCTGTCCCCAGCACACACATGCTGGCTGAGGGCACCTCCCTCTACCCCTGCATTCACATCCCTGGCCCCTTGGCCTCTCCTGCCTGCTTCCCCAACCCCTACCTCAACTGGATGTGCTGCGGCCATTTGCTGCTCTCCTGCAGGCTGGGATGATCACGGCTGGAAGGCATGAAGTTGAACTGGAGCCTGCAGAGAGAAGAGAAATGGCAGGGGAGCTGTGAGGGAATGCAGCAGTCCCAGTCCCAGCTCAGCCCTTCTGCAGGGCACTGCCTGGCCTTGCAGAGGAAGACAATGAGCTGCAGCACAGGAAACAATCTGGCTCAAAGAGATGAACCGTCACAAAGCTGTCTCAGACTGGGAGGCTGAAACAACTGGTAGCTGACACTTAGTTCAACAGCTGAGACTGAGAGGGGACTTAAGACAAAGCACGGCAAGGAGGCAGTCATCTTACCCCAAAAGAGGGAGCAGCCCAAGTGCCCCTCCAGCTCTCCTGCACAGCAGCGGGCTGCACCACAGGACCTGCCCTTGAGCAGGGCTGTTTCTGCAGCTCACACCTGCAGCACAGAGATCCCTTGCAGTTTGACATCAAGACTCCTTCTCAATACAGATCTTCTGTAAGACACCCGTGGTTACTTTGGAGCTTTCATGTATTCTCTAAGGTTCTGTCTTAGAGGGACTGTGCACGTATGATTCCTTCCACACAAAGCCTTGACCAAGCATGGGACTAGGAGAGGATCCAGCCACATCCTAGCTCCTTACCTCTGTGGACTGAAGACATGAGAAAAAAAGGGGAACTACTCTGAGCCTCGTGACTCAATGGGAGGGCCTCCTGTAGGTGTGTGCGTAACCCTACCCTCCATGCAGTAAATAACCAAGTGTATCCAGCCACCTCCGATTCTGTTGTGTCACTGTTAAATCACTACAGCATATCCCTATTATATCAACCAATATAGTCCTGCTTCTCCCTTAGGAGTGTATGCTGTGTTTGGATCCACTTGTGACCAATGGGCAAAGTCTGCAGGATGGCAAGAAGGGAAACAAACCGATGACAAGAGACATGAAGCGCGTCCCAAATTCTTCTGTGAATGTTCTCGTGGCAACTGCTGTAGTTGAGCGGCAAGCAGAGGTCACTGGGGGCAGTAATAGGATGCAAAATGGGAAAGGTGTTATCAGCATCGTGTCGGGTTTGGAAGTGACATATGAAGCAAAGGAGAACTGCACCGGTCCTCCCAGAAACAAAAGCGACTGATATACCACAATATTTCTGCTGCACTACGCGGTGCAAGTTGTGCAGGTAATGCTTATTCACACAATAAACGAAGACCTCCCCGAGTCGCCTACAATCCTTTAGGCCACACATCCTCCACCTGTAGGGTTTGGCTCCAAACAGATGCAAAACTGCACCCATAGCACTAATTAAAGGCACTGCCTCTACACAGTTAAGGCAAACAGAGGCAGCAGAATGACGGCTTATTGCCTGCCCTAGCTGCAGTTAAGGAAACTGAAGAGTGATACAGGAGGAATGGGAAAGGGGAGTTTTATTGGAGGTCTGAGTGGTGAAGGAAGTTGAGGACATACAACAAGGACAGCCTGTGCCAATTGGGGGATCTTTTGATTGACTGCAAGCACGCCTAAAGGGGACGGCTACCCAGGAAAGAGATGCAGAAATACTGTTAGAAAATGGTATGGCCATCCAACCATCCAGCAGGAGGTGCAGAAAAGCACCTGGTTCATGGAAGAACACCGTGAATGCAGCCCCCAACGCACAATCACAGCAAGCCTCAGCACAGATGGCAGCTGCCAGCAGAGCAGCCTGCTGGAGCACCACCTCCACAGATCCATGAGGGAACACCTGGTGGCAAATGGATTAAATCCTCTGGCAGATGTCCGTACATCCTCTCAGGAGTGGAAGTAGCCCTGGGCTTCCTGAAATCAAGCAAGCCCTCAGAAAAGGGTTGGGAAAAGTACTCTGTAAAGGTGACTGATGTAGTTCTCAAAACCACCTACTGCTGATGTTACCTAAAAGTGGTGATGGCTCACATTCCTCGGGTAAGGAAGTGCAAAACGGCGAGGAGTCAACTGGATGGTTCACACTTCTCAAATAAATAGGATGGCTTACTTAAACACAACAATAAATCAACAAAACATCCAACCACACGGAGATTATTTTTCCATCTCCTGAGAAGAGAGAGTATCTGACAGCACTGCAGCCAAACCAGCCTGTGACGGTCACAGCCACCACCAGCCGATGCAGTCAGCCCACAGGCTGCCAGCTTCTCATCGTCTGTTCCAGAGCCCAGTGCCGGAGCTGCTGCAGATGCTGAACATGCTCAGGGCCCGCAGCTGTGTGCTCAAGGCATCTGCAGCTGCCGGGACAGACTCAACAAAAGCCTTGCCAGGGGTTTGCACAACCCCAGATGAGCCATCAGGCAAGCGCTCAGCAAACAAAAGGTAACGCCATTTCAAGGGTCACCAGAGGCACGTGTTGCCTGCAGGGTCCCCGAAGGGAAGCTGGGGGCTGCCGGGGACGAGGAGCAGGGCGAGTGCAAATTTCCACTTGGAGGCTTCACATTAAGACACTCCAAAGGAGGCATCGGGGGGTTTAAAGCTTCCATCAATCCACGCGTGCAGAGCTGCAGAGCGAGGCCGTCTCGTGTCTCCCGTGGCCCAGAGGAAGAACTGCAGCCCCAGCTGCGCTGTGTTACAGAGATCCAACCGGGCAGCAGAGCACGCTGACCTCCTCTGCTCCCTTCCTCACTGTCCCAGCTCCCAGCCCGTTCCCGTGCCCCTCGGAGCCCAGCCCGGGCTGCATGAACTACTGCCCTGGTTGCAGCCCGTCTGGGCCAGCAAACCTGCTGCGCTGAGCGGGAGCTGGAGCCGGGACCAGGGGCCCGCCTGGGGTACGGCAGTGCGGGTTCCGCCCCGTCCGGGGCCGCTCCCCGCTCCTCTCCTGGTGCTGCTGGCTTGGGGCAGGAAGTGTGCGCTCCTCTGCACGAGCCACGAAGGGCACCTACCTTGGGTGCGGAGCAGGCTGCTCCCAGCTCTGGTGCAGGTAGCCGGGCTCCTCGGAGTCGCATAGAGCAGAGGACGCCGAGTGCCCTCAGCCCGGAGCTGGCCGCAGGACGGCCTTGGTGCACCTCCTGCCACCGCGGTGCTGCCCGGATGGCTTCCAGCCAGGCTCTCGCCTCTTCCGCACAGGCTCAGGAAGGCAGGAATTCCCGCAGCGAGCACGCCCCGAGCCGGCTGCCAGGCGCTCGGCAGTTTCACAGCTCGTTCTCATGGCATATCTGCACCCGGGGGAGGGGGGGAAGGGGGGAAGGGATGGGTGTTTGTGTTACGCTAATGAAGCATCGCTTTCTGCCGGCTCTCTTTGCTTCCTTCGCTGGGGACATTCGCACACCCCTGTGCTCAGGCATCTCTACCTTGCTGTCCTGGCGTTCCTTTCACTCCTCTCCCCCACGAGTATGTCCCAGCAAGAGGCAATCTCCGGTACAGCACCAGAGGACATTCTGTGTTGAACAGAACTCTTGCAATGGAACCGAGCTGTGGGTAGGAGCTTTACCCAGAAGCTGCTGTAAGAATACGACTTTCCCCAGATCCTTGTCTAAGGGTCCTAATAAGTCTTCTGTGCAGCGATACCTTGTGGTTCTGTGTGGGTTTGTGGTCCGTATGGCTGGCCATACCTACCCTTGAGTTGCACTGGGCAATGTACTTGGGGGTGACCTCACTGGAAGGAAAGCAGTGTGCAAACTGCAATGGGAAATTGCATTTAGGAAAGCAGGATATTGAGGTTCGTTTTCTGGTGGATATGGGTGCTTCTTACTACCCATAGATGGTTTTGTAACAGTAGTAGATGCTACTGCCCAACGAGAAAAGGTTTCCTTTTTTGGATTAATTAAACATAAGCTAAGAAAACAAGCAGGAATACAGAAATTCTTGTACCTGCCAGGTTACTCTGGCAAGAAATTGAATAAAACTGGAGCTAAGAGTGCAACAATATTGACTGATTAAAAACTGTAACTCTGGCTTTAACACAAACTGGGCAAAACAATGTTGTACCCCCAGGAGTTACAGCAATCTCAAATATGATACACTTAGTGGTGTGGGCATCAGGGCCAAAAATGAAGCCCTAAATAGAAGTTAAAAGCAAGAGCTTGCCTAGTCAGGGTAAAGCGGTGCCCTTTGAGGCTATGGGACTGTAGAAGGATAAAAGAAATAATAGGTAACTTTTTGGAGTTTGGATTCCAATTTTGATAGCAAGTGCTGTAGTTTGGTACAAGACTTGAGGGCAAGTACTAGAATAGTTGAATGGATACACTCAGTGGTGGCAAATCCATGCACTTTATTAACCAAGTTAAGGAACAAAAAGATGGAGTTTACCTTCTGGATTTGAAGGATGTCTCTTCTGCCTGGTTTGGCCAAAGGAAGCCCAAGGTTATTTGCCTTTGAATAGGAAAGCCCTGATATGGGGGGAAGAGTCTCAGTTAACCTGGACAGTGTTACCCAGGGTTGTGAGAACAGCTGAATGATGGTCAACTCATGAGCCTGAGATCTGGGATCCTCCATCCTAGGGTGGAACTTTACTGCAGCACGTGGCTGCCACAGCAACAAAAGGACTGTGTACAATAGACTGAGAGTTTGCTGAGTTTCTTGGTTTACAGAAAGCACAAATAACTCAACAGCAAGTGACATATTTGGGAAATGAGATTACAGCTGGACTTTGAACCTTAAGGACTGCCAGGAAAGAAGTCGTCTGCCAAACCCCTGAGCTGCAAATTGCCAAGGAAGTGAGTAAGGGATGGCCAGGGTGCCTGAGGGCGGTGGCTGCACTGGTGCTTGTGGGAATACAAGAAAAGCTGTTCAGAGCAGCAGCTGTGGAGCAAGATAAACGGCATGAGAACCAAGGACACCTCTGCAAGGAGAATGTCATGGTTTTGTAATTTTGTAATTTTGCTATCAGTATTCCACATCATAACATCATGTAAAGTATGGATACTTCTATTGAATGTGCAGTCCACTGAAGAAGAACTACATATCCCAGAGAACAACAGGGTTAATGATAAGTCACGGGACCAGGACGCTGTATAATCTCGTTCCCAGGCTGGAGTGCCCTCCTTCTTCTCTCGAACTTCTCGGAGAGTGGGAAGCGTTCCAGCCGTGTCGCCTAGAGTTCACAGTAGGCCTCTCGGTTTTCGGGGACTCTCTCTCTCTCTCTGTTTGTTCGATTTGTTAGCCTCAATTATATTATATTGTGTTATCTTGGATTTTGGTATCATACTTAGTAAAATAAGGTTTTCTTTCTTAGATTGCCGCTGTTTTTATCCCATTCCCCTTTTCCCCCTCCTTTCTGGGCCCCGGGGGGGGGGCCCACAGGGTGGCTTCCCCTGTCATGGGCATAGGTAAATCTAAGTAACCCGTGACAGGCGGCTATGGGGCACGTATGGGGCTGCTATGGGGCACTTAGGGGGTAGCTATGGGACACTTATGGGGCTGCTATGGGGCACTTATGTGGCAGCTATGGAGCACTTATGGGGCAGCTATGGGGGAGCTATGGGGCACTTATGAGGCAACTATGGGGCAATTATGGGGCAGCTATGAAGCATTTATAGGGCAGCTATGGGGCACTTATAGGGCTGCTATGGGGCAGTAATGGGGCACTTATGAGGCTGCTATGGGGCACTTATGAGGCTGCTATGGGGCACTTATGGGTCAGCTATGGGACAGTAATGGGGCTGCTATGGGGCAGTAATGGGGCACCTATAGGGCACTTATGGGGCTGGTATGGGGCAGCTATGTGGCACTTATGAGGCTGCTATAGGGCAGCCATGGGGCACTTATGGGGCAGCTATGAGGCATTTATGGGGCACTTAATGGGCTGCTATGGGGCACTTATGTGGCTGCTATGTGGCAGCTTAGCGACAGCTATGGGGCAGCTATGGGGCCGGTATGGGGCACCTTTTGGGCTGCTATGGGGCACTTATGGGGCACTTATGGGGCTGCTATGTGGCAGCTATGGGGCAGTTATTGGGCTGCTATGGGGTACTTATGGGGCTGCTATGGGGCACTTATGGGGCAGCTATGGGGCACTTATGGGGCAGATATGGGGCACTTATGAGGCACATATGGGGCACTTATGAGGCACATATGGGGCAGATATGGGTCTGCTATGGGGCAGCTATGGGGCCGGTATGGGGCACTTATAGGGCACTTATGGGGCTGCTATGGGGCACTTATGGGGCAGCTATGGAGCTTTTATGGGGCACTTATGGGGCAGCTATGGGGCTCTTTTGGTTTCGTTATGAGGCAGCTATGGGGCAGCTATGGGGCAGCTATGGGGCAGCTATGGGGCAGCTATGAGGCACTTATAGGGCACTTATGGGCACATATGGGGAACTTATGGAGCAGCTATGGGGCACTTATGGGGCTGCTATTGGGCAGCAATGGGGCACTTATGGGTCACATACTGGGCAAGTATGGGGCAGCTATGGGGCACTTATGGGGCAGCTATAGGGCACTTATGAAGCAGCTATGGGGCACTTATGGGGCACTTACTGGGCTGCTATGGGGCAGCTATGGGGCACTTATGGGCCAGCTATGGGGCGGGTATGAAGCACTTATGGGGCAATTATCACTGAATCACAGAATTATCAAGGTTGGGAAAGACCTAGAAGATTATCTAGTCCAACCATTACCAATACTTCCTGGCTAAATCATATTCCTCAGCACCACATCGAAGCATTTCTTGAACACTCCCATGGTCGGTGACTCCACCACCTCCCTGGGCAGTGCATTCCAATGCCTGACTACCCTTTCCGAAAAGTAATACTTCCTAATGTCCAGCCTGAATCTCCCCTGACGCAGCTTAAAACCATTCCCTCTAGTTCTATCACTGATTACACGAGAGAAGAGGCCAACCCACAGCTCACTACAACCCCCCTTCTGGAAGTTATAGAGAGCTATAAGGTCTCCCCTGAGCCTCCTCTTCTCCAGGCTGAACAATCCTAGCTCCCTCAGCCGCTCCTCCTAAGGCCTGTGCTCCAGATCCCTCACCAGCTTTGTAGCCCTCCTCTGAACACGTTCCAGGGCCGCAATGTCTTTCTTGCAGTGAGGGGCCCCAAACTGAACAGAGTACTCAAGGTACGGCCGCACCAATGCTGATTACAGGGGGACAATTACCTCCCTGTTGCTGCTAGTAACACTGTTTTTGATGAAAGCCAGGATGCCGTTGGCCTTCTTGGCCACCCGGGCACACTGACGGCTCATGTTCAGCCGAGCATCAATCCATACCCCCAGGTCTGTTTCCTCAACACAATCTACTAGCCACTCTGCCCCAAGCCTATAGCGCTGCCCAGGGTTGTTGTGGCCAAAGTGCAGAACCCAGCATTTGGTCTTGTTGAACCTCATCCTGTTGGCTTTGGCCCAGCTCTCCAGCCTATCCAGATCCCTCTGCAGGGCCTCTCTACCCTCAGGCAGATCAACACTCCCTGCCAATTTGGTGTCATCTGTGAACTTACTGAGGGCGCACTCAATGCCCCCATCCAAGTCATCAATAAAGATGTTGAAGAGGACAGGTCCCAGCACCAACCCCTGGGGAACACTACTCATGACTGGTCTCCAACTGGATTTAACTCCATTCACCACCACTCTCTGGGCCCGGCCCTCCAGCTAGCTCCTTACCCAGCCGAGAGTGTACTCATCCAAGCCACGGGCTGCCAGCTTTTGTAGGAGAACAGCATGGGAGACAGTGTCAAAGGCTTTGCTGAGGTCTAAGTAGAGCACATCAACAGCCTTTCCTTCATCTATTAGACAGGTCACGGGATCGTAGAAGGAGATCAGATTGGTCAAGCAGGACCTGCCCTTCACAATCCCATGCTGGCTAGGTCGGATCTCCTGGTCTTCCCACACCTGCCACATGATCTCCCTCAAGACTATCCGTTCCATTACCTTCCCTGGCATCGAGGTCAGGCTGACAGGCCTGTAGTTCCCCGGATCCTCCTTACAACCTTTCTTGTAAATGGGAGTCACGTTGGCAAGCCTCCAGTCTTCTGGGACCTCACCCATTAACAGGGAGTGCTGAAAGATAATGGAAAGCGGCTCAGCGATCACCTCCGTCAGCTCCTTTAGCACTCTTGGGTGAATCTCATCCGGACCCATGGACTTGTGGCAGTCCAGTTGGAGTAGTAATTCCCTGACCACTTCTTCAAGAATCACAGGGGGTTCAGTCTGCTCCCCAGCCGAGACTACCGGGTCAGAGCGTGGGGAGCCCTGGGGATGACCGAGACGACTTTTAAAGACAGACGTAAAGAAGGCATTCAGAACATCTGCCTTTTCCTTATCCTCTATGATCACATTCCCAGCCTCGTCCAGTAAAGAATGGAGATTCCCCTTTGTCCTCCTCTTATAGCTGATGTACTTGTAAAAGGGTTTCTTGTTTGTTTTTACCCCAGCGGCCAGCTTAGATTCAAGCTGGGCTTTTGCCTCTCTGACTTTCCCTCTACGCAACTTACCAGCCTCTTTGTAGTCATTCTGAGTTGCTCTTCCCTCTTTCCACAGGTGGTAGATTCTCTTCTTCTTCTGCAACCTTAAGAACAGTTCCCTATTCATCCACGCCGGTCTTCTTCCTCACCGGCTCATTTTGCTGCTCAGGGGGACTGCCTGCTCCTGCGCCCTTAAGACTTCCTTCTTTAATAGCAACCAGCTCTCTTGGACCCCTTTGTTTGCTAAGACTGAATGCCAGGGGACTGCTCCTACTAGTCTCTTGAACAATTCAAAGTCCGCCCTGCGGAAGTCCAAGGTAGCAGTTTTACTATTCCCCCTCCAAGTTTCACCATGAATTGAGAAATTTATCATTTCATGGTCACTCTGTCCAAGGCAGCCCCCAGCCTCCACATCTCCCACCAGACATTCCCTGTTTGCAAACAGCAGGTCTAGCGGGGCATTTCCTCTTGTGGGTTCTCTGACCAGCTGCATCAGGAAGGCATCCTCTATGCACTCCAGAAACCTCCTAGAGTGCTTCTTCTGTGCCGTGCTATACTCCCAGCATATGACAGGGAAGATGAAGTCCCCAATAAGGACAAGGGCTGACAACCGTACAGCTCGTGCCAGCTGCTTGTAGAATACCTCATCTGTCTCTTCATCCTGGTTTGGCGGTCTATAACAGACGCCCACCAGGATGTCTGCCTTGTCAGCCCTTCCTCTGATCTTTACCCATAGGGATTCAATGTTATCATCCCCAGTAACAATCTCGGTAGCATAAAAGAATTCCCTAACGTAGAGAGCCACACCACCACCCCTCCTTTCTTGCCTATCCTTCCTGAAGAGTTTGTAGCCATCCATTGCATTGCTCCAGTCATGGGAGCAATCCCACCATGTTTCTGTTATGAAGTTCAGAGTTTCATTGGAACTGACTGCTTGTTCAGACTGGGCCCTTCTCTCAATCCACATCCTGCGATGATACACAGGGCCCATATGGGACATGAACTTCACACTGTCCTTGCACCCCATGCAGAGCCTGGGATCTTCTGTCCCCATGTCTTTCATTAAACATCATACAGACCTCTATCCCACTGCCCCAGGAAGGGCCCTGAGCCAACATGAGAGACAGGATCTCCATACCAAGGGTCTGGGAATCAGGGCTTGTCCTGTTTGCTTCTTAAGATAAAGGAGGATTTTCTTAGCATCAGAGCCACCATGCCAGTGCCTTTGCCTGACTGGAGTCATGGCTTCCAATTATCTGCTCTAATTAGTGCCTTGGGAAGCTTACTTGGTAATGGCCCTCAGTGGGCCCATTAGTACTCCAAGAATCTTCACTGTTACTTTTGACTTTGTCTTGCTGAGTTCTTTGTGCAAACTTCTCTCTGCACTGGAGGTTGATGGACTCAGCACCAAATGTGCCCTGTGGCCCATTATTAACTAAAGAGCCTCTTGTGCCTTGTGCCTTCCTGTTCTCTTCTTCAGGTTTTCAGAACTTGTTCAGCAAAATGGAGACAGCTTAAAGAGCAAGAATCCAAAATGCAGTTATTGTCTATTTGTTTATAGTTTGTTTTATACAGGAAGTAAAAGAAGCACTTTGCAACTGATGTCAATCCAGGATGTCCCCAGTGAGTTCTATTCTGTTTCTGTGCGGAGAAAGTTCCTCCTCAATCTCCCCTCCTCGCTTCTACTCTCATTGGCCCCATGGGACTTGCATCACTTTTCCTCACATCACTCTTCTCTTCTGCCATCACCCGCTCAGTGTTAAACCTCCTTTGTACCAACTCCCAATGGCTTTCCACAGAGAACCAGCTGCACATGGAAAAAGAAAGAATTATCTTTATTTATGTCCAACAAACAGAAGGAAAGGTGATGTAATTGAATGAACAGTAAAACACAGTGATCAACTGTATGCCGTGTCCAAGCTGCTTCTATTGAGGTTTATCTTTCATAGGGAATATTTACACAAGAAATGAGTTAGACACAGATAGGATGGGATAGACAGAATCACGGTAAAGGAGCTGACAACAGACTTTCGAGGAATGGAGCAAATTCCAGTAATCTCCCTGGGATAGATCAGCCAGGGAGTTGGGAGGTATCAACACTGAACAGGACTCGTGAGTATTTCTTACTTTGAGACGGGTTAACACATTCTTCTTGATTTCTATCTTTTTGGTGAGATGGGGCAAATTTGAGTCATCCCCCTAAAAGTCAGAAATCAGACTGTTAATTGGGAGTTATCTGTCTGAACAAAGAGCAAGGGGTGGGGAAATCTGGCAGGCTGTGGCAAGAGCATGTGTCTAAATGGCCTGCTGAAAACATGCCCTTAACGACGGCCATTTATTTAGGAGAGCTGGAGACACCTGGAGCATGAGGGACATCAAATAGACAGCAGGGAAGAGCAGCAGCGGGAGCCGGGCTATAGTCTCAGGGCATTGGCACTGGCACCGCTGTATGTGTCCCTGAACTTGAAGGCATATGTGTCCAGCAAACACAGTTCTGGAAAACATCGTAGTTTCAGAAAAAGAAAAAAAAAAAAAAGAAAAAAAAAAAAGACATCAAATCACCTCAAAGATACATATTTACAACTTAAAATGGAACAAGACTCATGAGGTTTTCTCATGTTGAGAATGGTTAACAAATTTTCATTGATTTCAATCTTTGTCTTTAATTCTTTGTCTCAATTTTATTGACATTAATGAATATCTTTTAAGCTTACGGACTCGAAATAAATAAATAAATAAATAAATAAAACGAGATCCATTTGCTTCTTGTACATGGCCTGATGCCCCTTCGACCTTCACAGATCCCACCAGACTTTTGTTGATGGAGAGTATGAGATCCAGCAGAGAGAACATCTCCTCTTTGGTTCCTCCATGGCTTGGTCAAGAATCTCCCATCTGTGCTCTGCACAAATCTTCTGGATGGCACATGCCCTGCTGTGCTGTCCCTGCAGCAGATACTGGAGTGAAAAAGGCTCCCAAAAGGGTCAATGGCCTGACAACATGAGACTCCCATATGTCTGCAGAGGGCACCTTCCACTTGCTCTCCATGAAAAGAAGACAGGAACAGACACTGATGGTCTCCTCTGTTGGCTATTTCCCTTAGCTCTGACCTGTCTGCTCTTCCATCCTCAGGCAGATCTCAGTGCACTCTCACAGAGGGCAGTTGCCCTTCCTTGACTCCTCACCCAACCTTTGTTAAGACTCTGTACTCCCCTTGTGCTACAGTGAAGTTGTGGAAGCCAAGTAACTGTGTCCCTGTGGTCCAAACAGGAGCTCAGGCCTGCAGCTCATCTATGGTATCAGTGTGCAGAAGGTGAAACACAGACATTAGACAGATCGTGGGTCTTGGATTCGACGTAGCAACACGGACACTCCTAGGGCATGGCTTTGCTGAAGACACTGTGCTGCTCTTGCAGCTGCGTGTGAATACACCAGACAGCCAGTGCTATCCCCTCTCTGGCCCTCAGCTGATGCCCAGGAAGGAGGTGTCTATCTCAGGGATTTCCCACATGGTTTACAAGCTCTGGCACACATCAGGAGCAGCCCAGGCACCTTGGGCATCACCCAGTGTCTGTGTGTGAGCAGCTGCCTCCCAGCTGAAGGACCGAGGACTCAGAGCAGGAGCTCACATGCAGGCAACTCCTTGTGATCTTCTGAACTGAATCAGAGGAATCCCAGCTCCTATGGTTCTGTGGGGAGCTGAATCTCATTTCAGCTCCAGGATTTCTGTCAAGGGATGAGATTCCTGCACTGCCTCAGCTGGATCACTGTCCTGCACAGTGAAAGTCCAAACCTCCCTGTCCTTGCCTGGGTGCCCTTTGTGCTTCATCAAACGAACTCTAGTAGCACTCGCTATATGTCTCCATCAGTCACTGACCACTGGACATGTGGTGGTTAATTGAGCGGATTTCAAAGCACAGTCATGATGCTGTTGTCTTTCAGGAGATGTTGACCTTGAGGACCCAGGGAAATGTCAGGGGAGATGAGTGGGAAGAATAAAAATGAGATCATCTGCTGTTGAGCTGGGCCACGCTCCTGGGACACAGGGAGCTCATAAAAGTGGATGGTGCTGTAGAGAGACAGCTATGCCCAGGAGCGTCTCTTGTGCACAGAGAGACACCCATTTGCTGTGTGGATAAAGAGAGGCCAGAGTGGGTGGGGAACTAGTTCCCACCCACACAACACAGAAGGTATGAAAAGCTGTTCTGAGCACCTAGTTTGGAGGTAGTCAGTGTTTGAGGGCTGCCTGGACTACCCACTCAATTAGGCAGCAGTGGGAGTGGAGGCTGCATCCTGTGTGAGCACGGGTCAGTGCTCTTGTCTTTTCTCAGGTAACTTGCTCTTCTGTTGACAGGACCTGATGCTAACACTTCAAAAATGGTCCTCACCAGGAAACGGTCTTCCCGTGCAAAGACTGTGGCAACCCAAACAGAGGGTCTGCTCCAAGATGCGGCAGTTCAGGTCTCTGGCTGCCAGGAGTGCCTCTACCTGCTGCTGCCAGGAGAGGATGGGAAGGATGCAACTTGTGTGCGGTGTGAGCAGCTAGATGAGCTGCTCAGCCTTGTGGTGGAGCTTAGGGAGGAGGTAGTTAGACTGCGGACAATCAGAGAATCTGAACAGGAGAGGCTGAGGTCCATTAAGGACTGTGAAATTGAAATTGATGGGTGGTGCTAGGCCCTATCGGCCCTGGGATCCAGGCATACAGCTGAGGCTCCCAAAGAAGCATGTTGCCCCCGGTCACCTTGCGAATAGGCGATAGAAAGGAGTGTGCAGATGGACTGTGTTCCTGCTGCACTGAGCCCTCAGTCCTCCCTTACCCCTACCAATACAAATGTAGAGGTAGGGGGTGTGGGACTGTCGGCAGAGCTTCTATCCTGCAGTTGCCAGTCAGACCGAAGTAGTCTGAGAGAAAAGGATGGGTGGAAACAGGTACCGGCAGCTCGGCGAAGTGGGAGTCCCCCCCCACGACCATGCTTGGCTCCCCAGGTGCCTCTGCAAAATAGGTTTGGGGCCCTGGAACCCGAGGGAGAGGGGAATGCCAATGTGGAAGCAGCCCCACCTGTGAGGGTGCCTCGGGGGAAGCGGACACACCCGCGCCTCAAAACTTCTTCCACAGGGAAGGATAGAAGGGTAGTCGTCATAGGCAACTCCCCTCTGCGAGGAACGGAAGGCCCTATATGCCAGCCTGACCCTACCCACAGGGAGGTGTGCTCCCTCCCCGGGGCACAGGTCAGGGACATTGCTGGGAGACTTCCCAGTCTGATCTGCCCTTCTGTCTACTATCCCCTGCTGATAGTTCAGGCTGGCAGTGAAGAAGTTAGTTAAAAAAGCCTGAAGGCTATCAAAGATGATTTCAGGGGACTGGGGCGGGTAATCGAAGGAACAGGTGTGCAAGTGGTTATTGCATCTGTACCTTCAGTGGCAGGGAGGGATACTGAGTTGGGCCTAAAAACCCACCTCTTAAACAAATGGTTAAAGAGTTGGTGCAGACATAGGAGTCTTGGTTTTTTTGATCATGGGGCAATTTATTCGGCTCCTGGCATGACAGCTGCAGACGGAAGCGGCCTGTCTCAAAGGTGTAAGAGGGTTCTAGCTAAGGAACTGTCAGGACTTATTGACAGGTGTTTAAACTTGGTAGGATGGGGGAAGGGGACAAAACAAGGGTCACTGGGTCTGAGGCGGCAGTTCAGGTCTTAAAGCAGAACTCGCTGGGTGCAGACAATGGAGTTAAAAGGCATGGAGAGGGGTGGAGAGATGCTGCCTCTCTCAAGTGCCTCTATACCAACACACAAAGCATGGGGAATAAACAGGAAGAATTGGAGTTCTGCGTACAGTCACGTGGCCATGATCTCATTGCGATCACGGAGACGTGGTGGGACAGCTCGCATGACTGGAATGTTGTCATGGAGGGCTATGTGCTTTTTAGGAAAGATCAGCTGGCAAGGCGGGGTGGTGGAGTTGCTCTTTATGTGAGAGAGCAGCTAGAATGTATTGAACTCCACCTGGGGGAGAGTAATGTAGAAGTTGAGAGCTTGTGGGTGAGAATCAAGGGCCAGGCTGGCAAAGGGGACACTGTTGTGGGTGTGTACTACAGGCCTCCTGATCAGGAGGAGGAGGTCAATGAGGCCTTCCATAAGCAACTGGAAGTAGCGGCATGCTCCCAGGCACTGGTGCTTATGGGGGATTTCAATTATCCAGATATTTGCTGGACAACCAACATGGCCAGGCATGCGCGGTCCAGACAATTCAGGGGATTGTCAGGGGATTGTCAGGGGAGATGAGTGGGAAGAATAAAAATGAGATCATCTGCTGTTGAGCTGGGCCACGCTCCTGGGACACAGGGAGCTCATAAAAGTGGATGGTGCTCTAGAGAGACAGCTGTGCCCAGGAGCAGCTCTTGTACACAGCACAGCCTGCAGGTGACAGAAAGAGAAGAGAGAAATTGGAGAGAGCTTACAAGATATGTACTGTGTAAGCGGGCTGCGAGCTCTATGAAAGAGCATTACTCAAAGACCATGATACAGTAAGTCCCTTGCAGTAGACAATGCAGATGCTTTTAATGGAGGATTATCTAAATGTGGGACAAACCATAGCAGATCTGGCCGCAGGCACTGCATGTTTCTTTACAGTGGAAAAAGCCTTCTGCTCCAGCTGGGGGCTTCCGTACTGGATTGTAAGAGCACAGCCCTGAGGGCTGCGTGTCCCAGCACGGCTGCAGGCTGTGCAGCCGGGGCTGCAGGTGGGTAACCAGGGCTGTCCTGCAGAGCAGGGTCCCTGCTGTGCCCCAGGGGCTGTGTGCCGGGTATGGGACTCTGCCGCCTGCCAGGCTCAGCACTCAGCCTGCCCGGGGAGCTGCCCAGGGCGCTGCGGGGAGACGTGTGGGGGGAAGAAGACCCCGGCAGGGCTTGTGCTGCCACAGCTGCTGCCTGGGGCAGGGGGATCACAGCTCCACTGCACAACAGAATGTTTGTGAACGCCCTTGGCAAGAGGAGAGCGAAGGCAGGTTTCCATTTTCTTTTCTGGGGCAAAAAGGATTGGAGTCAGAAACCTAAAAGGGGCTGTCAGAGATCTGAGAATTTTTCGTCAGTCATTTGCTTGTTTTTTGAACAGTCACACATGATGTGCTCTCAGTCTACCCCTTCTCTAAGAATGGAACCAATTGTAATTATCTTCATTTTCTGCAGGCATGAATAATTCACTTATCATAAAAACAGGAAGCATTATCTAACTGAAACTGAATGCCACTGAACCTGGGGTAGGGGGCTCTAAGAGCACATGGGGTAAAGATAAGACAAGAAACAGTAGGAAATATCCAGGGAGAAGGGATAAGAAAATAAGAGGAAGGTCAGAGCTCCATATGCTGCTTCTGCTTTAGGAATGCTGATCTACATGAAATTAAATGCAAGTAATGGTGCTAAATGTACACTGTTGTAAGAGAATAAAAACATTTCATAGTATAGCAGGAGGAGTGTCTCTGAGAATGGTTTGGACTTGTCATTATCTTCTGCACTCTGAACAGAACTCCAAGCCCAGGAACAGCAGATGTCCAACAGCAGCTCCATCAGCGAGTTCCTCCTGCTGCCGTTGGCAGACACGCGGCAGCTGCAGCTCCTGCACTTCTGGCTCTTCCTGGGCATCTACCTGGCTGCCCTCCTGGGCAACAGCCTCATCAGCACAGCCGTAGCCTGCGACCGCCGCCTGCACACCCCCATGTACTTCTTCCTCCTCAACCTGGCCCTCCTCGACCTGGGCAGCATATCCACCACTCTTCCCAAAGCCATGGCCAACGCCCTGTGGGACACCAGGGCCATCTCCTACACAGGGTGTGCTGCACAGCTCTTTGTCTTCTTCATCTCAGCAGAGTATTCCCTTCTCACCATCATGTCCTATGACCGCTACGTTGCCATCTGCAAGCCCCTGCACTACGGGACCATGATGGACAGCAGAGCTTGTGCCACCATGGCAGCAGCTGCCTGGGGCGCTGGGGTTCTCTATTCCCTGCTGCACACTGCCAGTACCTTTTCACTGCCTCTCTGCCAAGGCAATGTTGTCAACCAGTTTTTCTGTGAAATCCCCCAGATCCTCAAGCTCTCCTGCTCAGCATCCTACCTCAGGGAAATTGTGTTTCTCATTTTTAGTGGTAGTTTAGCCTTTGGGTGCTTTGTTTTCATAGTGGTGTCCTATGTGCAGATCTTCCTTGCTGTGCTGAGGATGCCCTCTGAGCAGGGACGGCACAAAGCCTTCTCCATGTGTCTCCCTCACCTCGCTGTGGTCTCCCTCTTTCTCAGCACTGGCATTTTTGCCTACCTGAAGCCCCCGTCCATTTCCTCCCCACTCCTGGATCTGACAGTGGCACTTCTGTATGCAGTGGTTCCTCCAACCCTGAACCCTGTTATCTACAGCATGAGGAACAGGGAGATCAAGCACGCTTTCAGTAAAATGTTGCAACACACACTATTTCAACTTCCATAAAATGCACAACTTCCTCATAGGATTCCCAGTGATGGTTCTTCATGTTTTATGTATCTTTGGTTGTTTGATTATGTGAGATATAGGAATGTGCAAAAGAAAATAATGTTATTGAACTTATAAATAAAAATGAATTTAAATTCTTTCCTACCTAATTTCATTTTGTCACTTTAGGAGCTGATGTAAACATGTAACCAGATTCCCTGAATACGTTATAAGATACCTAAAAAGGTTTCAAAAAAGACATTTGCTTAGCTATTCTGTCTTCCTACATTGTCTGGATTTGGGACGTACAGCCACAGACAGCATCAGAACGTTTTCATTTCTGATCTCTTTACACCGCCACAGTGCTCTCAAGTCCTCTCATTTGTGCAGGCTGAATGTCTTCTGTGTCTCATGACAGTCCTGTGGTCTCTACAGCAGCACTTTGGGACAACAGTCAGTAGCCAGCAATAAGAACGACTGCATCAGTGCTGGTCTCCTTGCTGTCACTGCCATAACAAGAGGGCCCCTTCGGAGCAGGTCCAGAGAACTGGAGGCCTCTTCCAAATCTGGTTTAAGGAATGTACCTCAGGAGCTGCTCCCTGAGAAGACTTCTAGATACTCTGGTGCATTTCACTGACTGGCAGGGATAGTTTCAGAAGTCCCAAGGAGATCTGTAAGGGACTCAAGGCAGTGCTGAGGATTAGAATCTGTGGTCTAAGGTCAAGATAAAAAGAAAACAATTATAAATATGATAAATGCATATATACATATCTTATATATATAGTATATTTTCACATATATACAATATAGGCAGTGGCTAACATATGTGCATCTACTAATACATATACATATCATACATAGATGATAGAAGTTTATATGCATATCTGTTTGCAAGTCCAGGACCTGTTGCAGGGTTTTTAACAGCCCCAAGGTTCACTGTAGGAACTGGAGAGGCTCTTTTCCTATTGCAGGAGTTGGAGCAATTGCAGAGCTCATTGCCAGAGCTGAAATCACCGCAGGACCTGTGACTGAAGTTGCAGCAGCCACTGGGCTCATTGGAGGGGTTGGAGTGACCACAGGGCTGTACCTCCTGGCACAGTGCACCTCCCTTGGGAGGAATTTGTTTCATTTTCTTATAGCAATACTTGGAACAGCTACAGGACCTGTAGCAGGAGTGACTGCAGAGCTCATTATGAGGGGATGAGTGACAGCGGGATCTGTCCAGAGCATGGAGTAAACGCAGGACATGTGGCAAAACCTTGGAGCTGCTGCAGGGTCTGTGCCAAGAGTTGCAGAGGCTGCAGCACTGTCAGCATTTCCAGCTCTCTGGATCTGGCACACTGCAGTCATGTGTGTTTCTTGGGGGCTACCAGAGCCACAGCAGACCTGCCCCCAATATTCTACCAGTTTCTCAGGATCCTGCAGTTGCTCAGAGATGAAGTTCCAAAGCCCTGGGGGTGCCCACCGCTCCAGGCAGCTGCCCAGACCGTCCCACACCCCTTGCCATGCAGAGCCTTCTCACCTTGAAACAGATCTCTCAGTGATATTCCTGAATAATGTTTAACCTCAGTCCTAGAATTCTAGAATCACCAAGGTTGGAAAAGGCCTAAAAGGTCATCCAGTCCAACTGTTCAACCAATAGCTCCCACTAAACCGTGTCCCTCAATACAATAACCAGTCACTCCTTGAACACCCCTGGGCTCCCAGAGGAGACTATGTAAAATGTGGAATTTCTAATCATACCAACAATATTACTTCCAAAACCCAAAGATGATCACAGAGCTGAATGTGCACAAAACTACACTTTGTCAGCTGCCAATTTTATCATAATACAAAACGAGGTCAAACAGCATAGCAAAATAAATACCCTAATCCAGAATCCAGAGTTGACAAATAATGCAGCAGGGCAAACAAGCAGCAAGCAAGGAGCTGTGCAATGCAGCTTCATGAGAAGACTCAGCAAGCTCCACACATAGGGAAACTATCAGCATCATGGCCAGCAGTTCTCCAGCTCCCACAAAGCCCTGAGTTAACTCGATCTGGACAAATGTGCTGTTATCTCAACCCTTGAAGCCTCACATCAGGCACCAAAATGACAGTGGTTGTTGAACCCAACATGTGGCTCAGCAGCACACAGTGCTTGGTGCACTGCCCCATTCCTAATGGGATGGGGAAGAGAACTGGGAAAAAAAAGTACAACTTGTGGGTTGTAACAAAGCAATTTACTAAGAGAGATAAAAGGAGAGGAGTAATAGTTATCACTATATATCCGTTGATATGGAATAGTATGTAACAGCGGATAAACAATCACTTGCTCAGTACCACCAGACTGATGCTCAGCTGGGCCCTGGGCAGTGAAGAGACTGAGATGAACTCCCACCCCTTTCAATACAATTTCTGCTTGCTGTCAGCTGATAGAGAACATCCCTTTGGCCACTTTCAGTCAGCTGTCCTCACTCTGTTCCCTCCCAGCTCCATGTGCCCTCTACTGACCATGGCCTTGGCTCTGTACAACACTGCTTAGCAGCAGCTGTAAACATCAGAGTGTTATCAATGGTTTTCTCCTAGAACCAAAACACTGCACCATAGCGGAATGTCTGAAGAAAACAATTCCATCCCAGCTGTAACTCACATACCTGCCTTTCCTCTTCCTCTTGTTCTTCCTGATCAGGAAGCAAGGAACAGAATCTGCCGCTCTCCTCTTTGTGCCTTTTCCATCAGTTCTCAGCTGGCTCCTCTGCCATCCCCAGGCAGAGCTCAGTGCACTCTCTCAAAGGGCAGCTGCCTTTCCTCATCTTCCTTGCCCATCCATCATGAAGTGTCAGTGAATTGTGAAAAGGGACCCCATAGTAGATGAAAAGGGAATACTTTGCTACAGAAAGGCAAATCATTTATTTGTGCAGTACTCGGTGCTGCTTTAAAAGCAGCCGTGGAGTTCCGAGACCAGCAGTTTGAGGCGGAAAACCAGACTATACAGTCGTTACAAGAAACAGTTAAAACAACCCAGGAACTCGTGAAAGCCTTGCAAAACCAAATTGGAAATCTAGAAGTACAATTGGAAAGAGAGAGACATAATTCGGCCTTGTTACAAATGGCTTTTAAGGAAATTTTAACATATAAAGATACGGGTGACACTGATATTCATGTTGCACCACAAGAAAAACTGTATCCTCAGGAAGAACTGAAAGAAGCAAAACAAAGTTTTGATAAGATTGAAACCCCAATAGCCCCTCTGCGCCCTCTAATAAAGACAGAAGATACTTTTGATAATGGAGAGGACCTGGATCCTCAAATGAATGTTAAAGAAATTCCCTTTTCTGCCACTGAATTAGCAAAACTGAAAAAGGATTTTAGCCACTCTCCAAAGGAATCGGAAACAGAATATGTATGGAGAGTCAGTCTAACTGGTGGAGAAAAAATAATGTTAACCGAAAAGGAGGCTGAGGGTTATTGGGGGCCAGGAGTATTTTTGACTACTGGTAATAACCGTGTTCCCTGGTCCCTAACACAAAGGGCTGCTTACTGGGCTGGTGGTCTCAACCCTTTAGAAAGGGGAGACCCTCTTGCCATTGATGGGACAGTTGACCAATTGGTTGAAAGTGTCCAAAAGTCCGCTTGCCTGCAAATGATGTATGACAGGAAATTGCAGCCATGGCACGAATCACCTATGATGATGCCTGTGGATCCTGAAAGGATGACTCCTTTAATTAGGGGGCTTCCAGAATCGCTGAAACCCATAGGTATACAACTACAGGGAAAAATACAAGCTATGCCTCAGGGAGAAAGAACCCGGCCAGCATTAGAAGGAACTGGCACCTCCGGCCATTTGCAGTCAGGGTACAATGTATGGACATGGGGGGAGGTTGCCCAAGAGTTGATTAATTATGAAAGGAAGTATGGGCCTGTAGCTTCTTCCAGTAAATCTGAGCCAGGGGAAGTAAGGCTCGCAGCAACCACCCTTGCTCCTAGGCCACCTAGCCCAAAGCTTAGTGGAAATGGAAGGGTCTCATTGCCAGTAAGAACAGGTAGGAGAAATATTGATCATAAACGTAATCGTCTCTGGACACTGGACTGGCAAAAGGGTGTTCCACGAGATTTGATGAATGGATTACCCACAGTCAGGCTAGAGAAATTAGTTAACTTGTGGCCAGAACAAAAGCCCAAGGAAAGCTGATACTTTCGCCCCCTCCCCCAGAGGAGAGGGAGGTGGGGGGGGGGGGAGGGGAGGAAGCAGTGAAGGGTGGATGTGTTAGAAAGCTCACAACAAAAGGAGAAGATAATTGTATTAACAAAGCCCCCGAAGGGCAAGTTGTCTTGCTTTATTTTACAGAAGATCCCCGTGGGACCTTCACGGAACAGAATGGCTTGTAGCTGATTTTAACTATTTGTGCTTTATGACAGAAAAATTGAAGATGTGATCATGCTAGAATACTGATATATCTCTTTATTACATATTTGGTTGCAATAGTATTATGTTTTTGTTTGCTGTAGTTGTGAGTTGTGATTGATATCAGTCTTTGGATCTGTTTAAACTTCACAATTGGGCTCAGAGGTTGTTTTTTTTCAGGTCATCCTGGCTTTCTTGTACTCTTTGCACAGTGGTAATCATTCCTTTTGACCCCTTATTTCACCTCTTTTGGTCAAACTTGATGGTGATTTGCATGTAACTCCATGGTGTTTCCAAATTCCTAATGAATTGGGAAATGAGCAATGGAACCCATCTAATATATGTTAGATGTAGTCACAAAAGTGAAATTTATCATAAAATCCTTTGCACTGATGCTTTTCAGTGCCTCATCAGTCCAGGAGTTCCATTCAAAACATGGTTGTTGGAAAGTGTCTGAGTTTTTGACAAGAAACATGTATGTTTCTGGGATTACTGCCTATGATTTAAATTCTGGGGTATCCTACACTATGTTGTGACTATAACAGTTCTTAAACTTGCCAGACTAGTATTTATATCTCTCAGCAATTGAACTATTTTGGAAATGCTCAAGTGGAAAGTTCTTCTGACACAAAGATCCCTATTGTTTTACTTGTTTATTTATTGCTATTGGTCATTGTTAAATGTATGGTTGTTTTCAGTGTATGGCTGTTCCTTCTCACTTTCTACCTTTTATTCATTATGTAATATTTGTCTCACCCCTCCTGAAGAATCACTGAGAGGTGCCTGTGTCAAATTAAATGATTCCACCTGTTGTCTAAACATTGATAATGGTAAAATTAAACCAATTGCTGAAGGTATACAGAAAATAGGACATGTTCCTGTCCAAACTTGGAAAAGTCCAGACCTTGACCTTTTTTCCTGGCTTCCAGGTGGACTGTGTGTGAAACGCATCTTATTATATCTATTGTGTGTTGTTGCAACTTTCATGTTTGTTTTGTGTATGATATCACGTTTCATTGAACTTATCCAATGTGTTGTATTGTCCATGTATTTTGTAACCTCCTCAAGTGATGGAGAAGTTGAGCACATCAAGAGATCTTTTGTAATCATTGTATTAAACCACCCTCACCTTCCTTTTCCCTCATGCTTGCTATCTTTTTCTCACCATCCTGGATCAGCAGTGGTCCATTTTTTAAGCAAACTTTGAGTCATGGGGTGGTGTAAGAGGCCATGCTTTTTACATTACTGTCTCAAAGTTTGCTGAAATGAACAAGTTCAGGCAAGTCCTGGCCAAGGTTCCAGGACTCCCTTTGTCTGAGACACACAGGAACCAAGGTTCGAGAAATCCCTTTGTTCAAGAGATGGACAAGTCTGGGAGCTATAAGAGAGATAAGATGCTGATTAATGGCCCTAAAGTGGTCTTTTTGTGTGGGCCTATCTCAAGGAAGATGGCCATCTCCGAGGAATTCACATGACTCTGACCCGAGCCTTCCAGAAATGTCACGAAGGCTGGGAAGAAGTAGGATAAAAAGGGCACGGACTAACCCCGAATTTGGGTTTTCTGATACCAGATGCCTCACTACGGAAACAAGGAGGTTTTCTGTCATCAGATGCCTCTCTACATGAACGCCTGCATGCTGAAGAAGATGCCTGCATGCTGAAGAACCTTTTAGGTAACTGACCTCAGATTCCTCCACCGTTGTCCTACTGCTGCCTACTGTCTCTCCTGGGATTGCTGCTCGAGACTCTGCTCCGTGAGACCTCGCTGCCCGACACTCCGCTTCTTGAGACCACGGTACTGTGACCGCCTTCTGCGCTGCACCGATCTGCTGCTTGCGGCCTGCTACTCTGCTGCTGCTCTCCCCTACCAACATAACAACGTACTACGGGTCGCTGCTGCATCCAGGAGGTGACTATTCCCCGCTTTAACGTAATTCTTGCTCTTTTCTACCTTTTTCTATCGCCTACTTTCCCGTCCCCATCACCCTAATTTTGGTATTCGTCGCTCTCCCTTCCCCATCCCCTCAGTTGTCTATCACCTCTAATAAACTGGTCGGATCAACATTTGAATGCTCTTCTTCTTAATCTCACGCCGGGCATAACATATCAAAAGAACCTTTGCCTCACTCCTAAATTGGAGCGAGACAGGCCTTTATATGGGACCACATTCATCCCAATGACAATGAGAAGGCCGGCAAGCAACAAGGTAAGTGCAACCCATAAGTGTGACCCCATAGGGGCCAATGGGGACCCCAGACCAATAAGTGGGAAGACAGACCCATAAGTGGGACTCAAAACCCCATAATTATGATTCTAGCCCCATAAGTGTGACCCCATAGGGGCCAATGGGGACCCCAGGCCCCATAAGTGAGGCTCCAGACACGTAAGTGAGGCTCCAGCCCCATAATTGTGACCCACAAGTGAGGCTCCAGACCCGTAAGTGGGAACACAGACCCATAAGTGGGAACACAGACTCATAAGCAGGTCCTCAGACCCATAAGTGTGACCCTAAAGACTTCAAGATGTCCCCACTCCCATAAGTGTGACCCATAAGTGAGGCTCCAGCCCCATAACTGCGTCCCCAGCCCCATAAGTGTGATCCCAAATCCCATAAGTGGGACCCCATAGGGGTCAATGGGGACCCCAGCCCTATAAGTAGGAACACAGACTCATAATTGGTCCCCAAACCCAATAACTGTAGACTTGGAGATGTCCCCAGCCCCATAAGTGGGTCTCTAGCCCAATAAGTGAGGCTCCAGACCCATAAGTGGGACCCATAAGTGAGGCTCCAGACCCATAAGTGGGTCCTCAGACCCATAAGTGTGAACACAGACCCATAAGTGTGACCCCAATCCCCATTTACATGGGACCTCATTCACCCCAATGACAATGGGAAGGCCGGCAAGCAACAAGGTGAGTGCGACCCATAAGTGGGACCTCATAGGGGTGAATGGGGACCCCAGCCCCAAAAGTAGGAACACAGACCCATAAGTGGGACCTAAAATCCCATAACTGAGTTCCTAAGTTGGACTCCAGCCCCATAAGTGAGGCTCCATACCCATAAGTGTGACCCCATAGGGGCCAATGGGGACTCCAGCCCCATAACTGCATCTCCAGCCCCATAAGTGTGACCCATAAGTATGACCCCACAGGGGCCAATGGGGACCCCAGCCCCATAAGTGCCTCCCCAGCCCTGTAAGTGCCTCCACCAGCCCCATAAGCGTGACCCTAAAGACTTTGAGATGTTACCAGCCCCATAAGCAGTTCCCCATCCCCATAAGTGCGTCCCCAGCCCAATAACTGTAACCCCAGCCCCATAAGTGTGATCCATAACTACATCCCCGGCCCCATAAGTGGGAACACAGCCCCATAACTGAGTCCCCAGCCCCATAAGTGTGACCCCAGACCCATAAGTGTGACCCATAAGGGAGGCTCCAGCCCCATAAGTGGGTCCTCAGACCCATAAGTGTGACCCAAGAACCATCATTGTGACCCCAGACCCATAAGTGTGACCCCAACCCTATAACTGTGTTCCTAAGTGACTCCCCAGCCCTATAACTGCATCTCCAGCCCCATAAGTGGGTCCCCAGCCCCATAACTGTGTCTTCAGCCCCATAAATATGACCCATATCTGCATTCCCATCCCCATAAGTGTGACCCATAACTGCATCTGCAGCTCCATAACTGAGTCCCCAGCCCCATAAGTGTGTCCCCAGCCCCATAAGTGAGACCCATAATCCCTATAAATATGATTCTAGCCACATAAGTTTGACCCACAAGTGCATCCTCAGCCCCATAAGTGCATCCTCAGCCCCATGAGTGTGACCCATAAGTGTGACCCCATAGGGGCCAATGGGGACCCATAAGGGTGACCCCAGCCCCATAAGTGTGACCCATAAGTGCCTCCCCAGCCCCATAATGTGTCCCCAGCTCCATAAGTGTAGCCACATAGGGGCCACTGGGGACCCCAGCCCCATAAGTGTGACCCGTAAATGCCTCCCCAGCCACATAACTGCCTCCCCAGCCCCATAACTGCATCCCTGATCCCATAAATGCTTCTCCAGCCCCATAAGTGGGAACACAGACACATATCTGAGTCCCCAGCCCCATAACTGCATCCCCTGCCCCATAAGTGGGTCTTCAGCATTGTCAAGGGGAAGAGAGCTGGATCTGCTGACAGTGCTGCAGCCTCTGCAACTCCTGGCACAGACCCTGCAGCAGCTCCAAGGTTTTGCTACACGTTCTGCAGTTACTCCACGCTCTGGACAGATCCCGCTGTCACTCCATCCCTCATAATGAGCTCTGCAGTCACTCCTGCTACAGGTCCTGTATCTGTTCCAAGTATAGTGATAAGAAAGTGAAACAAATTCCTCCCAGGTGAGGTGCACTGTGCCAGGAGGTTCAGCCCTGTGGTCACTCCAACCCCTCCAATGAGCACAGTGGCTGCTCCAACATAGTCACATCTCCTGTGGTGGTTCCAGCTCTGGCAATGAACTCTGAGGTCACTTCAACTCTTGCAACAGCCTGAAAGTCAGTACAGCTCCTACAGTGAACCCTCTGGCTGCTAAAACCCCTGCAACTAGTCCTGGACTTGCAAAAAGAGAAACATAGGGCTTAATTCATATATCATTGCAACTGCATATGTTGTATATGTGTGAAAACATACTAAATATATTATATATGTATAAATACATTTGTCATAATTATTATCTTTTTCTTTTTCTCTTTATCTCAACCCATAAAATTTAAACCACAGCACTGCCCCGAGTCTCTTACTGATCACCTTGGGACTATTCAATTTGATTGGGTCACACACTGAAGAGCACCGGAAGATCTTGAGGACTTCTCAGGGAGCAGCTCCTGAGGTATATTCCTTACATCAGCTTTGGAAGAGGACTCCAGTTTTCTGGTCCTGCTCTAAAGGGGCCCTCTTGTTATGGCAGTGCCAGCAAGGAAACCAGCTCTGACACAGCCGTTCGTATTGCCGGCTACTGACTGCAGCCCTGGATTGCTGCTGTAGAGGCCACGGGACTGTCATGAGACACACAAGACTTTCAGGACTGCACAAATGAGAGGACTTGAGAGCACTGTGGTGGTGTAAAGAGATCAGAAATGAAAAGAGCACGTTGAGCTGCTGTCTGTGGCTGTATCTCCCTAAATCCAGACAAAGTAGGAAGGAAGAAAAGCTAAGCAAATGTCTATTTTAAAACCTTTTTAGGTACCTTAAAAAGTATTCAGGGAATCTGGTCACATGTTTCCATGAGCTCTTGGATAGAGAAAATGGAAATTAGGTAGGAAAGAAGTGAAATATATTTTTATTTATAAGCTCAATAATATTTTTTTTCTTTTTTTTTTGCACGTTGCTATATCTCACACAATCAAACAACAAAAGAGGCATAAACCTAAAGAACCATCATTGGGAATCCTATGATGAAGCTGTACATTTTATGGAAGCTGGAATAGTGCGTATTGCAAGATCTTCCTGAGAGCGTGCTTGATCTCCCTGTTCCTCATGCTGTAGATAACAGGGTTCAGGGTTGGAGGAACCACTGCAACAGAAGTGCCATTGTGAGATCCAGGAGTGGGGAGGAAATGGAGCGGGGCTTCAGGTAGGCAAAAGAAGCAGTGCTAAGAAATAGGGAGACCACGGCCAGGTGAGGGAGGCACGTGGAGAAGGCTTTGTGCCGTCCCTGCTCAGAGGGCATCCTCAGCACAGCCTTGAAGATCTGCACATAGGACACCAATATGAAAACAAAACACCCAAAGGCTAAACTGGCACTAAAAAATAGAAGCACAACTTCCCTGAGATTTGATTCTGAGCAGGAGAGCTTGAGGATCTGGGGGATTTCACAGAAAAACTGGCTGACAACATTGCCTTGGCAGAGAGGCAGTGAAAACGTACTGGCAGTGTGTAGCAGGGAATAGAGAACCCCAGTGCCCCAGGCAGCTGCTGCCATGGTGGCACAAGCTCTGCTGTCCATCAAGGTCCCGTAGTGCAGGGCCTTGCAGATGGCAATGTAGCGGTCATAGGACATGATGGTGAGAAGGGACAACTCTGCTGAGATGAAGAAGACATAGAAAAAGCTGTGCAGCACATCCTGTGTAGGAGATGGCCCTGGTGTCCCAGAGGGCATTGGCCATGGCTTTGGGGAGAGTGGTGGAGATGCAGCCCAGGTCGAGGAGGGCCAGGTTGAGGAGGAAGAAGTACATGGGGGTGTGCAGGCGGCGGTCGCAGGCTACGGCTGTGCTGATGAGGCCGTTGCCCAGGAGGGCAGCCAGGTAGATGCCCAGGAAGAGCCAGAAGTGCAGGAGCTGCAGCTGCCGCGTGTCTGCCAACGGCAGCAGGAGGAACTCGCTGATGGAGCTGCTGTTGGGCATCTGCTGTTGTTCCTGGGCTTGGAGTCCTGCTCAGAGTGCAGAAGATAATGACAAGTCCAAACCATTCTCAGAGACACTCCTCCTGCTATACAATGAAATGTTTTTATTCTCTTACAACAGTGTACATTTAGCACCATTACTTGCATTTATTTTAATGTAGTTCAGCATTCCTTAAGCAGAAGCAGCAGATGGAGCTCAAACCCTCCTCTTATTATCTTATCCCTTCTCCCTGGATATTTCCTTCTGTTTCTTGTCTTATCTTTACCCCAAGTGCTCTTAGGGCCCCTTACCCCAGCTTCAGTGACATTCAGTTTCAGTTAGATAATGCTACCTGTTGTTATGATAAATGTATTATTCATGCCTGCAGAAAATGAAGGTAATTACAATTGGTTCAATTATTAGAGTAAGGGGAGACTGAGAGCACATAATGTGTGACTGTTCACAAAACAAGCAATTGATTCATGAAAAATTCTCGGATCTCTTATAGCCCCTTTTAGGTTTCTGACTCCAATCCTTTTTGCCCCAGAACAGGAAATGGAAACCCCCTGCCTTGGCTCTCTTCTTGCAAAGTACCCTCAGAAACCTTCAGTTGTGCAGTGGAGCTGTGATCCCCTGCCCCAGGCAGCAGCTGTGGCAGCACAAGCCCTGCCGGGGGGCTCCTTCCCCCCACACGTCTCCCCGCAGCGCCCTGGGCAGCTTCCCGGGCAGGCTGAGTGCTGAGCCTGGCAGGCGGCAGAGTCCCATACCCGGCACACAGCCCCTGGGGCACAGCAGGGACCCTGCTCTGCAGGACAGCCCTGGGCACCCGCCTGCAGCCCTGGCTGCACAGCCTGCAGCCATGCTGGGACATGCAGCCCTCAGGGCTGTGCTCTGACACTGCAGTATGGAAGCCCTCAGCTGGAGCAGAAGGCTTTTTCCACAGTAAATGAACATGCAGTGCCTGCATCCAGATCTGCTATGGGATATCCCAAATTAAGTTAACCCTCTATGAAAAGCAGCTCATGGTCTGCAGTGAGACTTACCTTCTCATCGTCTGTGAGCAATGCTCCTGCAGAGAGCATGCAGCCTGCTCACACCATACACATCCTGCAAGCTCTCTCCAGTTTCTCTCCTCTCCTTCTGTCACCTGCAGGCTGTGCTGTGCACAAGAGCTGCTCCTGGGCACAGCTGTCTCTGTGCAGCTCGGCTCAATTTTATGAGCTCCCTGTGTCCTTGGAGCCTGGACAAGCAAGCAGCAGATGATGTCATTTTTATCCTTCCCACTCATCTCCCCTGACATGTCCCTGGGTCCTCATGGCCAACAGCTCCTGAAAGACAACAGCATCATGACTGTGCTTTGAAATTTGCTCAATTAACCACCACATGTCCAGTGGTCAGTGACTGATTGGAGACATATGGGGAGTGCTCCCAGAGTTCGTTTGATGAAGCACAAAGGGGACCCAGACAAGGAAGGAGAGGTTTGTACTTTCCCTGTGCAGGACAGTGATCCAGCTGAGGCAGTGCAGGAGTCTCATCTGTTGACAGAAATCCTGGAGCTGAAATGGGATTCAGCTCCCTACACACCCACAGGAGCTGGGATTCCTCTGGTTCAGCTCAGAAGTGCACAAGGAGTTGCCTGCATGTGTGCTCCTGCTCTGAGTCCTCGGCCCTTCAGCTGGGAGGCAGCTGTTCACACACACAGACACTGGGTGATGCCCAAGGTGCCTGGGCTGCTCCTGATGTGTGCCAGTGCTTGTAAACCGTGTGGGAAATCCCTGAGATAGACAGCTCCTTCCTGGGCATCAGCCGAGGGCCAGAGAGGGGATAGCACCGGCTGTCTGGTGAATTCACATGCAGCTGCAAGTGCAGCACAGGGCCTTCAGCAAAGCCATGCCCATGGTGTGTCTATGCTGCTACGTCACCTCCAAGACCTACGATAGGTCTAATGCCTGTGTGCCACCTTCTGCGCACTAGTACCATGGATGAGCTATCCAGTCAGCCTATGTCCAGTGATGCTTTTCAATTAGGATGTTTACTCCTGTATTTTTGCACTAATGCAAACACCAACGCACAAGAAGCTAGAAATCTTGGTAGAGCTGCAGTCCTGAGCTCCTGTTTCGACCACGGTTGAATGGCTTCCACAACTGCACTGTAGCACAAGGGGGATACCGAGTCTTTAGGATGGATGGGTGAGGAGACAAGGAAGAGCGACTGCCCTCTGTGAGAGTGCACTGAGCTCTGCCTGGGGATGGCAGAGCAGCCAGGTCAGAGCTAATGGAAATGGCCAACAGAGGAGACCATCAGTGTCTGTACCTGTCTTCCTGATCAGGGAGAGCAAGTGGAAGGTGCCCTCTGCAGACAGATGGGAGTCTCATGTTGTCTGGCCATTGTCCCCTTTGGGAGCCTTTTTCACTCCAGTATGTGCTGCAGGGACAGCACAGCAGGGCATGTGCCATCCAGCAGATCCCTGGAGAGCACAGATGGCAGCTTCTTGACCAAGCCATAGAGGAACCAAAGAGGAGAAGTTCTCTGCTGGATCTCATACTGTCCGCCAATGAAGGTCTGGTGGGAACAGTGAAGGTCAAAGGGGCATCAGGCCATGTGCAAGATGCAAATGTATCTCTTTTTATTTATTTATTTATTTTGAGGCTGTAAGCTTAATAGTTGATCATAAATGTCAATAAAACTGAAACAAAGAATTGAAGACAAAGATGGAAATCAATGAAAATGTGTTAACCCTTCTCAACATGAAAAATTCTCATGAGTCTTGTTCCATTTTAAGTTGTATATATGAATCTTTGAGGTGATTTGATGTCTTTTTTTTTCTTTCTTTCTTTTTTTTCTTTTGCTGAAACCACGATGTTTTCCAGAACTGTGTTCACTGGACACAAATGCCTTCAGGTTCAGAGACACAGACAGCGGTGCCAGTGCCAATGCCCTGTGACTATAGCCCGGTGCCCAGCACTACTCTTCCCTGCTGCCTATTTGATGTGTCTCATCCTCCAAGTGTTTTCAGCTCTCCTAAATAAATGGCCATGGTTAAGGGCATGATTTCAGCAGGCCATTTGGGCACACACTACTCCCACTGCCCTCCAGATTTCTCCATCCCTTGCTCTTTGTTCAGTCAGATACCTCCCAATTATCTGTCTGATTTCCGACTTCCAGGGGGATTACTGGAATTTGTTCCATCTCCCCAAAGTCTGATGGAATGTGTTGTCAACTCCTTTACTGTGATTTGATCTATCCCTTCCTATCTATTCTTTTTCTTTTTCTTCTTATACTTTTTCTTTTTCTCAATCACTGTCTCTTTTTTATTAAGGCACGAAGTCTGAAAGATGTTCATTAATGTCAGTAAAAGTGAAAAACAGAGTTGGAGACAAAGATAGAAATCAATGAGAATGTGTTAACCCATCTCAATGTGTGAAATACTCACAAGTCCTGATCAGTTTTAAGTTGATACCTCTCAACTACCTGGCTGATCTATCCCAGGAAGATTACTGGAATTTGCTCCATCTCCCAGAGTCTGATGGCCTCTGTTGTCAACTACTTCACTGTGATTCAATCTATCCTATCCTACCTCAGTATAAATCATTTCTTTTAAAAATATTCCATATGAAAATCAAACTTCAATAGATGCAGCTTGAACATGGCATGCAGTTGATCACTGTGTTTACTGTTCATTCAATTGCATCACCTTTCCTTCCATTTGCTGGCCAGATAAAAAAGAGAAATCTTTCCTTTTCCATGTGCAGCTGGTTCTCTGAGGAAAGCCAGTGGGAGTTGGTGCAAAGCAGTTTTAACACTGAGCGGATGAATGCAGAGGAGAAGAGTGATGTGAGGAAAAGTGATGCAAGTCCCTTAGGTCCATTGTGAGCAGAAATTGGGTGGGGAGGTTGAGAAGGACCTTTGTCAACACAGTAACAGTACAGAACTCATTGGGACATCCTGGATTGGTATCAGTTGCACAGTGCTGCTTTAATGTCTTCTTTAAACCCAACTATAAATAAATAGACAATAAATTTATACTGGATTCTTTAAGCTCTCTCCAGATATCCCTCCTTTTTGCTGAAGAAGTTCTGATAACCTGAAGAAGATAACAAGATGGCATAAGGCACAGGAGATTCTTTAGGTTATAATGGTCCCAGGGCACATTTGATGCTGAGTTCATCAGCCTCCAGTGCAGAGAGAAGTTTGCACAAAGTGCTCAACAAGACAAAGTCAGAAGTAACAGTGAAGTTTCTTGGAGTACTAATGGGCCCAGTGAGGAACATTAACAAGTAAGCTTCCCAAGGGACTTGTTAGAGAAGATAACTGGAAGCCATGACTAAAGGCAGGCAAAGGCACTGGCATGCTAAGAAACCTCTCCTTTGCCTTACAAAGCAGACAGGTCAAGCCCTGATTGCAAGACCAGTGGTAGAGAGATCCTGTATCTCATGTTGGCTCCAGGCATTTCCTGGGGCAATGGGTTGGAATTTTGTATGATGTTAAATGAAAGACATGGGGACAGAAGATCCCAGGCTCTACATGTGGTGCAAGGACGCTGTGAGGTTCATGTCCCATATGAGACCTATGTTTCATTGCAGGATGTGAGCAGGGATGTGAGAAGGGCCCAGACTGAACAAGCAGCCAATCCCTGTGAAACTCTGAACTTCAGATCTCTCAGTTCCAGTGCCCTCCTTTGCACATTCTCCCAGAGTTTGAAGTCCTTTATGTTCTGTGGTGCCCAGAACATAGTGAGGCAGTAGCAATGCAGAGCAGAGGGATGATCCTTTCCCTAACCCAGCTGGCAATAAGTTGCTTCATGCACTCCAGGGGACCGTTGGCTTTCCTGGCTGCCTTGGCACACTGCTGACTCACATTGAGTGTGATGCTGACCAGCACCCCAACCCTTTCCAGTCAGAATCCTCTCCAGTGTCCCATATCCAGTCAGTGTGTATGTCCAGCATTGCCCCTACCCAGGTGCACAATCAGGCACTTGTTCTTGTTATACTTTATGCACTTGGTGCATAGTACCAACTGGTACCCACTTCTCTGACTTGTCCACATCTCTCTGCAAGTCCTCTCCACCCTCAGTGGAGGCAACAGCACTTCCTCATCTGGTCTCATCAGCAAACTTGCTCAGAACGTCTTCTAGTCCTGCATTCAAGTCATCTGCATAAACATGAAAGGAAAGTGGCCCCCAAATGGAACCCTGGGGACCCCGACAGTGACCATCTACCAGCCTGATGGAACCCACTGACTATAATCCTTTGGGACTGACCTACTGGCCAACTGCTCACCCACCACATTGTGTTTCTGTCTAGCCATATGCAGAACATTCTGTCCAGAAGGTTGTTGTGAGAAACAGTATCAAAATCTCCACTGAAATCCTCAAGGATTACATCAACTGGCTTCCCTTGGTCAACTAAACGGATAACTGTGACACAAAATGAGCTTAAATTAAACAGGACCTTTGCCTCACAAACTTGTGTTGGCTGCAACCAATGACAGAATTGTCCTTCAGGTGTTTTTCCATAACTCCCACCATCATTTTCTCCATAATTTTACCAGGCACTGGAGTGAGACTGACAGGTCCATAATTGCCCGTGTCATCTTTCTTGTTCTTCCTTACAATGAGATAACATTTGTGAGCTCCCTGTCAACTTGTATGACCCTAGATTTATTAGATGCCATTGAAATGCGAGCCCAGAGCATGCTAAAGTGTCATCAGTGCAAGAACGTAGATGTGCCATAGCTTTGCAATGCCTTGAAATCCAGACTATGCCACAGATGGAGCAGAGAGGAAGATCTGCCTCTTCTGTTCTGAGCTCATCCTTTCGGTAAGCTGAATATCACTACGTACTCCATGGGGTCAGGTTCAAAAGACACAATGGGTGCCCTAAACACGGGGCTACAGTGGTATTTAGGATGGACAAGAATACCTCCCTTCTGGCCCTCAGCTGATGCTCCAGAAGGAGCTGTCTATCTCATAGATTTTCCGTCACAGTTTACAAGCACTAGCACAAAACTAGGATCACCCAAGGCATCTTGGGCATCTCTGAGAGACTGTGTACGAGCAGTGCAGTCCCTGTGGAATAAAAACCAAGGATTCAGATGAGGGACTCTGTCACGGGTTAATTAGATTTACCTATGCCCGTGACAGGGGAAGCCACCCCACGCCCCCCCCCCCGGGACCCGGAAAGGAGGGGGAAAAGGGGAGTGGGATAAAACAGCGACAATCTAAGGAGGAAAAACTTATTTTACTAAATATGATATCGAAATACAAGATAACACAATATAATATAATTAAGGCTAACAAATCGAACGAAACAGAGAGAGAGAGTCTCCGAAAACCGAGAGGCCTACTGTGAACTCTAGGCGACACGGCTGGAACGCTTCCCACTCTCCGAGCAGTTCGAGAGAAGAAGGAGGGCACTCCAGCCTGGGAACGAGATTATATAGAGTCCTGGTCCCGTGACTTATTGTTACTCCTGTTGTTCTCTGGGATATGTAGTCTTCTTCTGTGGACTGCACATTCAACAGAAGTATCCATACTTGACATGATGTTATGATGTGGAATACTGATAGCAAAATTACAAAATTACAAAACCATGACATTCCACCCCTTATTCTACATTATTACATCATGGTTAATATATACATATATATACATATATATACACGTATGTAAAATTGTGATAGCTAAATAGTAGAATTGCATGTAACATAACTAAATGTACAACTATAATAACTAAAATACACTACACATGCAAACATATATATATATATATAGATACATAAAATTATTGACTGCACTCCCCCAGCATCAAATTCCCTTGTGGCACACATTGAACATCCCCATCCTTCTGCATTACCCACCAAGTGCACCCAGGTCCCTGGGCGAAGACAGTTCCACGGATAGGTTTGCCCTTTCCAGAAGCTGGAAGGACCCAAACAGCTTTTCCCAACATGTTCTTTACATGTATAACAGGGACCTTATCTCCTTCTACAGTGTGTAGGGGGCTAGATTGACTAGGACCATCACGATTGACAGATCCTCTAGTATTGACCAACCAAGTGGCTTCTGCCAGATTCTTCTCCCAGTGCTTAAATGTTCCACCACCCATTGCTTTCAACATAGTTTTCAACAACCCATTATATCGTTCAATTTTACCAGAAGCTGGTGCATGGTAGGGAATATGATAAATCCACTCAATGCCATGATCTTTGGCCCAAGTATTTATAAGAGAATTTTTGAAATGTGTCCCATTATCAGATTCAATTCTTTCTGGGGTGCCATGTCGCCACAGGACTTGTTTCTCAAGACCTAATATGGTGTTTCGAGCAGTTGCATGGGGTACTGCGTATGTTTCAAGCCACCCAGTGGTTGCCTCTACCATAGTGAGTACATAACACTTACCACTGCGAGATCGTGGCAAGGTGATATAATCAACCTGCCACGCCTCCCCATATTTATACTTTTGCCATCGCCCTTCCTCCCAGAGAGGTTTCATCCTTCTGGCTTGTTTAATTATGGCACATGTTTCACAATCATGAATAATCTGCGCAATAGCGTCCATGGTTAAGTCCACCCCTCGGTCTCTGGCCCACTTGTATGTTGCGTCTCTTCCTTGATGGCCTGAGGTCTCATGAGCCCATCGAGCTAGAAATAATTCGCCCTTATTCTGCCAATCCAAGTCGATTTGAGCCACCTCAATTCTGGCAGCTTTATCTACCTGATGGTTGTTTTGTTGTTCTTCAGTAGCCCGACTTTTGGGCACATGTGCATCCACATGACGCACCTTTACAACCATATTCTTTGTTCGGGAAGCAATGTCCTTCCATAGTTCAGCGGCCCAAACAGATTTTCCCCTCCGTTGCCAGTTATTTTGTTCCCACCGCTGTAACCACCCCCATAAGGCATTTGCCACCATCCATGAGTCAGTATAAAGATACAGCATTGGCCACCTCTCCCGTTCAGCAACATCTAAGGCCAGCTGGACAGCTTTTACCTCTGCAAACTGACTTGATTCTCCCTTACCTTCAGTGGCCTCTGCAACCTGTCGTGTGGGGCTCCACACAGCAGCTTTCCATTTGCGATGCTTCCCTACAATGCGACATGATCCGTCAGTGAATAGGGCATATTTCTTTTCATTTTCTGGTAATTCGTTGTATGGTGGGGCCTCTTTAGCACGTGATACCTCTTCTGCTGGTGATGTTCCAAACTTTTTATCTTCAGGCCAGTCCATGATTACCTCTAGGATTCCTGGACGATTGAGGTTTCCCATTCGCGCTCGCTGTGTAATCAGCGTAATCCACTTGCTCCAGGTGACATCGGTAGCATGATGGGTGGAGGGAACCTGTCCTTTGAACATCCAGTTCAGCACTGGCAGTCGAGGTGCCAAAAGGAGCTGTGTTTCAGTCCCGACTACTTCGGAAGCAGCCCGAACCCCCTCATACGCGGCTAAGATCTCCTTCTCAGTTGGAGTGTAGCACTCTTCAGACCCCTTATATGATCGACTCCAGAATCCCAGGGGTCGGCCTCGGGTCTCTCCTGAGGCTCTTTGCCACAAACTCCAAGTGGGGCCTTTCTCTCCAGCAGCAGTATAGAGGATGTTCTTTACATCCTGTCCAGTCCGTACTGGCCCCAGGGCTACAGCACGGGCTATCTCTTGTTTAATCTGTTCAAAAGCCTGCTGCTGCTCAGGGCCCCATGCAAAATCATTCTTCTTCCGCGTTACCTGATAAAGGGGGCTTACAATGAGGCTGTAGTTTGGAATGTGCATCCTCCAAAAGCCCACTGCACCCAGGAAAGATTGTGTCTCTTTCTTGCTAGTTGGTGGAGACATGGCAGTGATTTTGTCGATCACATCTGCTGGGATGTGACGACGTCCATCCTGCCACTTTATACCTAAGAACTGAATTTCCTGGGCAGGTCCTTTTACTTTGCTTCTCTTAATAGCAAAGCCAGCTTGTAGAAGAATCTGGATTATCTGCTCTCCTTTTGTGAAAACTTCTTCTGCTGTATCGCCCCACACAACAATGTCATCAATGTACTGCAGGTGTTCAGGAGCACCACCCTGTTCCAGTACAGTTTGGACCAACCCATGGCAAATGGTTGGGCTGTGTTTCCACCCCTGAGGCAAACGGTTCCAAGTATACTGAATGCCCCTCCAGGTGAAGGCAAACTGTGGCTTGCATTCTGCGGCCAAAGGAATAGAAAAGAAGGCATTGGCAATGTCAATGGTGGCATACCATTTGGCTGCTTTTGACTCCAGCTCGTACTGGAGTTCCAACATGTCCGGCACAGCAGCGCTCAATGGGGGTGTGACCTCATTCAGGCCACGGTAATCTACTGTCAGCCTCCATTCTCCACTGGCTTTACGCACTGGCCATATGGGGCTGTTAAAAGGTGAGTGAGTTTTACTGATCACTCCCTGATTCTCCAACTGGCGAATCAAATCATGAATGGGGAGCAAGGAATCCCTGTTGGTGCGATACTGCCGTCTGTGCACTGTCTTTGTAGCAATCGGCACCTGCTGCTCTTTTACTCGTAGCAGCCCCACAACAGACGGGTCCTCTGACAGGCCAGGCAAAACAGACAGCTGCTTAATGTTGTCCATGTCTACAGCAGCTATCCCAAAGGCCCATCGATACCCCTTAGGATCCTTGAAATGCCCCCTTCTGAGGTAATCAATACCCAGTATACATGGAGCCCCTGGGCCAGTCACAATAGGATGTTTTTGCCAGTCTTTGCCAGTGAGGCTTATTTCAGCCTCCAGCACAGTCAATTCTTGAGAGCCCCCAGTCACTCCAGAAATATGGATTGATTCTGTCCCTTCATGACTGGAGGGCATTAGGGTACACTGTGCACCGGTATCCACCAGTGCCTTATATTCCTGTGGTTCTGATGTGCCAGGCCATCGAATCCACACAGTCCAATAAACTCTATTATCCCTTTCCCTCCCCTGACTGAGGGCAGGGCCCCTCTATTGGTTACCTGTGATGACTGGAGCAACTCCACTGGTGGTTGGTATGTCTAGTAGTTCTTTCACCCGTGCTCGTAGTGCAGACGTGGGCTGATCATGCCACTTCCTCATGTCTTCTCCACGGTCACGTAGGTAGCGCCACATGGAAACACGCGGTGCAATCGTACTGTTGTTCTTTGCTCGAGCTGGGAAGCGTGTGCGTTTAACAGCTGAGACTTTTGATGATGCAGGTGGGGAGTAGGACTGGACTAGTTTGATCAGATCCTTCATTAGACCTGGAGGCCCGTACGAGGATTGACCTTCATCAGTTGTTTCTGATACTATTACGGGATCATTACAATTAGTTGATGGAAACAATTTCTTGCACATTTCATCTACTCGGTTTTCTAGCCGTGAGATGGCAGAAACTGCGGCATGCAGTTGGGGGAGCTGCTGATCGGTGGTTTGAAGCATTATAATCAGCTCAACAACTCGGGGCCATCTGTCCACGAATCCTTTAGATCCTGATACCAATGACTGTGCAATTCTCTCTGGTGCTGTACTTGTGATTTTCTGCCACATGTCAGGATCGGCCCTCACTCTCTCAGGGTCAAGTTCGCTTGGATCAGGGCTGTACAACATTTTCGCCATGGCCAATTCCCTCAGGCGCTGAATGCCTTTTTGGACGGTATTCCAACTATCAAATTTAGGCTTCAAAGCATCCTTATAGGGGTACCTTTCTCTCACGGCTTCTAACAGCCGCAACCAGAGAGTGGCAGCTCCATCCGAACATCTGCTAATCCCTCTGTCGATACCTGCATCTTGGGCAATGCTTCCTAGTTGGCGAGCTTCATTGCCGTCTAGAGACAAGCTGTTGGCCCCGTTGTCCCAGCAGCGAAGCAACCAAGCAAGGATACCTTCATCTTGACGCCGTGTGAACTCCTTTCTTGAGCCTTGGATTTCAGTCAGCTTCAGAGGTCGACAGTAGGTGATTTCCTCCTCATCATCAGTCTCTTCTTCATGCCTCTTGGTTTTTGCCTTTGCTTTTTTTGGTACTGCTCCATGCCCGGCACCTGGGTCTTCTGCTGGCCCCCCCTGTGCTTCTCCTTCTTTTCGTTCTAGACGCATGGACACCCGTTTCCATTTCTTGCCTTCCACAGGGGCAACTGATATTGCTACTGATGCCTCCTGTGACTGATCAGAATTAACTTGGGCTTGAATCTCAGATCGGAAACTCTCTCTCTCCAGAATAGTATGATACAAAGCACGGTATGCATAAGCCAAACCCCACATAAGGTTTACCTCCTTAGATCTCTGACCCAAATACTCACTTAATTTCTTAGGGTCCCTTAGGTGTTCAAGAGTGAAATCCCATGACACTGCGGGTCCCCATGCTTCTAAGACTTTTCCTAAACCTTTCCATATTCCCTGCCAGTCATCATTCTCTGGTTCTGGAGGAGACTTCCGCATAGAACGAATGCATAGGAACATATATGCATGCATTGATAGTGATAACATGAATGCAAGTATGAACCCTATCTCAGTTATTGAAAAGCGTGTGGAAATCTGAGAGTACAACCTAAATAAAAAGGGTTTATTTAGCCTGTACAATGAATTAAACATAGTGGTGTTTGTAAAATTGCCTGTTCCATCTGGGATGCAAGTATTTGTAAAATTGCCTGTTTCATCTGGGATGCAAGTGTTTGTAAGATTCACAATTCCATCTGGGGTGTAGATGCCAAAATTCTGACCATACCACATCTCGTAAAAGTACCAGGCAGGTGTCTCCATCAGTATCCACCTTACTAGGCTATATATCTGCACAATTCCACAACACCAAATTATGGTGTTAATAGTTGACCAATACTTTAAGAAGATCATAATTGCTTTCAATCCCTTAAACAGAGCAACTGGGATGAAGAGTGGATTCATAGCTGGCAGGCTCTGTAAAAGTCAGAACTAGCTAGCTTTGCTCTAAGGGAGAAAGAAATCCCTTTGTTTTCTACACAAAAGTTAGATAGCAGTGCTGAGAATGTACAGCAGCCCTTAATGTTGACAATTTGTCTGGTATTTCAAGGTCACGTTCTCCGTGAGCAGCTACGGAAAGATAACACTCCCAACACTCCCGTAATGAAGCTCTTTAAGAGCAAAGAGAGAGTTGTTCTAAAAGCTAAAAAGCTCTATGCCCGCATCCTCCACCAAAAAAATCTGTCACGGGTTAATTAGATTTACCTATGCCCGTGACAGGGGAAGCCACCCCACGCCCCCCCCCCCGGGACCCGGAAAGGAGGGGGAAAAGGGGAGTGGGATAAAACAGCGACAATCTAAGGAGGAAAAACTTATTTTACTAAATATGATATCGAAATACAAGATAACACAATATAATATAATTAAGGCTAACAAATCGAACGAAACAGAGAGAGAGAGTCTCCGAAAACCGAGAGGCCTACTGTGAACTCTAGGCGACACGGCTGGAACGCTTCCCACTCTCCGAGCAGTTCGAGAGAAGAAGGAGGGCACTCCAGCCTGGGAACGAGATTATATAGAGTCCTGGTCCCGTGACTTATTGTTACTCCTGTTGTTCTCTGGGATATGTAGTCTTCTTCTGTGGACTGCACATTCAACAGAAGTATCCATACTTGACATGATGTTATGATGTGGAATACTGATAGCAAAATTACAAAATTACAAAACCATGACAGACTCACACACAGACACCTCACTGTGCACATCTGAACTCAGCTAGGTGAACTTGCAGCCCCCGTGGTTCTTTGAAAAACTGATCCCAATTCAGCCCCAGGGTTTCCATCTGAGGATGAGATGCCTAACGCTAGAATAAGGATGGGATGGTGTGTTGATAACAGGACAAATGGAAATGGATTTAAATTAAAAAGGGGAGACATAGGTTAGATGTGAGGAACCTATATTTTTACACAGCAACACTGGAAAATGTTCCCCTTAGAGGCTGAGCATGATGATGGATGGGATCCTGGTTTTACTCTGGGTTTACCCTCATGTTAATACAGGTTTCTACTCATACTTTTCTCTAGGTGAACTCTCACTTTACTCAAGGTTTTACTCACAATTTACCATCAGGGTGTGTGATCGGGAGATGGGCTGGTGGAGTGACTTGCTGGCATCCCCGAGGGAAGGCTGCCAGGCAGATACCCTCAGAAAAGTGGTTGACTCCCTGCCCTGTCACAGTCAGACAGACCTGACTGATGAGGAGGGTTGGAAGAGAGTCCCAACTCAACGTCACAGGAGCCCCCCCATGCCTGCCTAGCCCTCTACCCCTGCTCCCTCTAAGCAACAGGTTTGACACTCTGAAATCTGAAGGAGATAAGAATGGGGAGTCAATGGAGGATCTGCCTAGGAGGGAGCCTAATGCAAGGCGGTCACTACCAAGCCTTGTGACTTTCTCTGCCATGAAAGAAAGAAGGGTGGTCGTGGTGGGTGACTCCCTTCTCAGAGGAATAGAGGGCCCCATTTGCAGACTGGACCCGAGCCGTCAGTAAGTCTGCTGCCTTCTTGGTTTCAGGTCAGGGACATAACGAGGAAACTCCCCATGCTGGTTAGGTCCACTGATTATTTTCCACTACTCATAGATTATGTGGGCAGTAATGAAATTTCTTAGATAAGACTACAAACTATGAAAAGAGATTTCAGGACTTTAGGCCATTTAGTTCACAGAGTGTGAGATCAAGTGATTTTTTGTTCTATACCTTCAGTGGCAGTGAGGGACACGGAGCAGGCTCGGAAAGCAAAGCAATGAACAGTTGTCTCAGAGACTGGTATTGAGCCAGAAATTTTGGTTTCTTTGATCACAGGGCAGTTTACTTGGCCCATGGTCTGTTATCCATGAATGGAACCCAACTGTCTCACAGGGGAAAATGAATCCTCGCACAGAAGGTAGCAGGGCTTATCGAAAGAGCTTTAAACTAGCTACGATGGGGGAGGGGACAAAACAAGGCTCACCAGAGATGAGCCTAGGGGAACGCTTCTTGAGCTGGGAGAGAGGCAGATGCCTCAGCTGAAGTGCGTCTACACCAACGCACGCAGCTTGGTCAACAAACAGGAGGAGCTGGAAGCAACTGTGCATCTGACAAACCATAACCTATTTGCTATTACCGACCCATGGCGGTACCACTGCCATGACTGGAGTGCTGCGATGGATGGTTACAAGCTCTTCAGAAGGGATAGATGAGGAAGGAAGGGTGGAGGTGTGGCCCTTTATATTAAAGAGAGTTTTGATGTTGAAAAGCTTGGGCTTCAGAACAACCAAGACGAGTGCATGTTTGTAAGGATCAGGGGAAAAGACTGTAGGTGTGACATCTTGTTAATGGTCTCTTATAGACCACCTAATCAAGATGAATTGATGGGTGAGGCATTCTATGAGCAGCTTACTGAAGTCGCACGATCGCCAGCACTCATTCTCTTGGGAGACTTCAGCCTCCCTGATATATGCTGGGAATATAATAAAGAGCAGAGGAAGCAGTCCAAGAGGTTTCTAGATTGTATGGAAGACAGCTTCCTTACTCAGTTGGTATGAAGGCCTACCAGGGGTGGTTCCTTGCTAGACCTGCTCTTCACTAACAGTGAAGGACTGGTTGGAGTTTAGAAGGTTGGGGACTGTCTTGGGCAGAGTGGCCATGAAATGGTAGAATTCTCTATTCTTGGAGATGTCAGAAGGGTGATTAGCAAAACTACTATCCTGAACTTCTAGAGGGTGGACTTTGACCAGTTCAGAACACTTGTAGCACGGGTCCCTTGGGAGTCGCTCCATATGGGTAAAGGGGTCCAGGAAGCCTGGACACTCCTCAAGATGGAAATCTTAAAGGCACAAGATCAGGCTGTCCCTGAATGCCATCAGGTGAGCCATAGGGGAAGAAGACCAGTGTAGTTGAACTGGGAAAAACTGTTGAGACTCAAGAAGAAAAAGAGAATCTCCATCGTCCAGAAGAAGGGACAGGATACTTGGGGAGATTACAAGGAAGTTGTTAAGGTATGAAGGGAGGAAGTTAAGAAGCTACCTTACTTCCTTGTCCATTAGTCCATGCCCAGAGCTTCTCAGCCATGCCCCTGTCAACTGTAGGCTCCATGCAGAGGTCAAATGGGACACAGAGGGCACAGCCTTCTGCTGGGTGGATACAAGTGTTGGTTGAACTGGACGGGACAAGCCCTCCCACCATGCCCTCCTGGGAAAATGGCCACCCCAAGAATGGCAGTCTGCCTCCTCCATGACCCCATCTGAAATGCTCCTGCACTGATTGATTAAAGGGCTTTAAACCAGGTCTGAAGGAGGAAGGGAGGGGAACTGGATGTGACAGAGAAGGGCTGAGGGATGTTGTTGCTGTTGGAGATTGAATGGAAAGCCTCTGAGTTGTTCTATAGGATTGTGTGAGGATTCCTCAGAGAAAGTCTTGTTGCCAATACCCCGTCCTAAATCTTACTGTGTACCCTCTGGGGGTAACCCCAACCTGCTGCTGCCCTATAGTGCCTGTAGACCAGTGCGGGTAGCATGGGAAATAAACGGGACAAATCAAGAGAAAACCACAGAGCTTTTCCTTTCATGCAGGTTGCTGCTTCTGAGCAAGGCCCTGAACACCAGTACCACAGTGTAGATGCAAGACCCAGACAGGCTAAATCAAAGCATGCTTCTGGAAGGGGATGCTTTCTGAAGAATCCTTACACTAATGAGAGGACCACAAACATTCACTCAGCGAACTCCAAATCTCTGTGCCTTTGCAGGCCTAGGGTCTTGTTTGTCTCACAGAGACATGGTGGGATGGTTCCCACCTCTGAACTGTAGCAAAGTAGGTACAGACTCTTCATTACGATTAGGCAATGAAGATGAAGAAAGGCTGCTGCCATCTGTGAGAGTGCACTGAGCTCTGCCTGGGGATGGCAGAGGAGCCACCTGAATACTGATGGAAAGGTTTCAAAAAGAAGAGCAGCAGATTCTGTTCCTTGCTTCCTGATCAGGAAGAACAAGAAGAGGGGACAGGCAGGAATCTGAGTTACAGCTCAGATGAATTTCTTTTCTTCAGACTGCCTGCTATGGTGCAGTGTTTTGGTTCTAGGAGAAAATCATTGATAACACTCTGATGTTTACAGCTGCTGCTAAGCAGTGTTGTACGGAGCCAAGGCCATGGTCAGTAAAGGGCACATGGAGCTGGGAGGGAACAGAGTGAGGACAGCTGACTGATAGTGGCCAAAGGGACGTTCTCTATCACCTGACAGCAAGCAGAAATTGTATTGAAAGGGGTGGGAGTTCATCTCAGTCTCTTCACTGCCCAGGGCCCAGCTGAGCATCAGTCTGGTGGTGCTGTGCAAGTGCTTGTGCATCAGTTGTTACATACGATTCCATATCAATGGATATATAGTGATAACTATTACTCCTCTTCTTTTATCTTTCTTAGTAAATTGCTTTGTTACAACCCACAAGCTGCACTTTTTTTCCCAATTCTCTTCCCCATCCCACAGTGAATGGGGCAGTGCACCAAGCACTGTGTGCTGCTGAGCCACATGTTGGGTTCAACAACCACTGTCATTTCGGTGCCTGATGTGAGGCTCCAAGGGTAGAGATAACAGCACAACTGTCCAGAGATAACTCAGGGCTTTGTGGTAGTTGGAAAAGTGCAGACCATGATGCTAATTGTTTCCCTATTTGTGGAGCTTGTTGAGTCTTCTCATGAAGCTTCACTGCACAGCTCCTTACTTGGTGCTTGGTTGCTGGATTAGGGTATTTATTTTGCTATGCTGTTTGACCTCGTTTTGTATTATGATAAAATTGGCAGCTGACAAAGTGAAGTTTTGTGCACATTCAGCTCTGCGGTCATCTTTGGGTTTTGGAAGTAATATTGTCCATATGATTAGGAATTACACAATTTACATTGTCGCCTCTGTGAGTCCGGGGGTGTACTGGATACTGTGTTGAGGGACATGGTTTAGTGGGAGCTATAGGTAATAGATGAACGGTTGGAATGGATGATCTTTTAGGCCTTTTTCAATCTTGGTGATTCTATGATTCTAGGATTGAGGTTAAACAATTATTCAGGAATATCACTGAGAGATCTGCCCCAAGGTGAGAAGGCTCTGCATGGCAGAGGGTGTGGGACGGTCTGGGCAGCTGCCTGGAGCGGTGGGCACCCCCAGGGCTTTGGAACTTCATCTCCGAGCAACTGCAGGATCCTGAGAAACTGGTAGAATATTGGGGGCAGGTCTGCTGTGGCACTGGTAACCCCCAAGAGGCACAAATGACTGCAGTGTGCCAGATCCAGAGAGCTGGATCTGCTGACAGTGCTGCAACCTCTGCAACTCCTGGCACAGACCCTGCAGTATAACCAAGATTTTCTACACATCCTGTGGCTGCTCCATGCTCTGGGACAGATCCTGCTGTCACTCTATCCCTCATAATGAGCTCTGCAGTCACTCCTGCTACGGGTCCTGTAGCTGTTCCAAGTATGGTAATAAGAAAATGGTACAAATTCCTCCCAAGGGAGGAAGTACAGCCCTGCGGTGGCTCCAACCCCTCCAATGAGCCCAGTGGCTGCTCCAACATAGTCACAGTTCCTGTGGTGGTTCCAGCTCTGGCAATGAACTCTGAGGTCACTTCAACTCCTGCAACAGCCCGACAGCCACTTCAGCTCCTACAGTGAACCCTGTGGCTGTTAAAACACCTGCAACTAGTCCTGGACTTGCAAACAGATGCACATAGGGATTAGTTCATATATGTTTGCAACTGCATATGTTGTATATGTGTGAAAATACACTAAATATATTATATATGTATAAATACATTTGTCATAATTATTATCCTTTTCTTTTTCTCTTTGTCTCAACCCATAAACCTTAAACCACAGCACTGCCCTGAGACGCTTACGGATCTCCTTGGGACTATTCAATCTGATCTGGTCACACAGTGAAGAGCATCAGAAGATCTCGAGGTTTTCTCAGGGAGGAGCTCCTGAGGTATATTCCTTACACCACCTTTGGAAGAGGCCTCCCTCCAGTTCTCTGGTCCTGCTCTAAAGGGGCCCTCTTGTTATGGCAGTGCCAGCAAGGAGACCAGCTCTGACACAGCCGTTCGTATTGCCAGCTACTGACTGCAGCCCTGGATTGCTGCTGTAGAGACAACAGGACTGTCGTGAGACACACAAGACCTTCAGGACTGCACAAATGAGAGGGCTTGAGAGCACTGTGGTGGTGTAAAGAGATCAGAAATGAAAAGAGCACGTTGAGCTGCTTGTACCTCCCCAAATCCAGACAAAGTAGGAAAAAAGAAAAGCTAAGTAAAATCTATTTTGAAACCTTTTTAGGCATATTTTAACGTATTCGGGGAATCTGGATACATGTTTACATGAGCTCTTGGAGTGAAAAAATGGAAATTAGGTAGGAAATAAGTGTAATACATTTTTATTTATAAGTTCAATAACATTTTTTTGCACGTTGCTATATCTCACATGATCAAACAATCAAAGATGCATAAAACATGAAGAACCATCACTGGGAATCCTATGAGGAAGTTGTCCATTTTATGGAAGCTGTAATAGTGCTCACTGCAACACCTTCCTGAGAGAGTGCTTGATCTCCCTGTTCCTCATGCTGTAGATAATAGGGTTCAGTGTTGGAGGAACCACTGAATACAGAACTGCCACTGTCAGATCCAGGAGTGGGGAGGAAATGGACAGGGGCTTCAGGTAGGCAAAAATGGCAGTGCTGACAAACAGGGAGACCACGGCCAGGTGAGGGAGACACGTGGAGAAGGCTTTGTGCCGTCCCTGCTCAGAGGGCATCCTCAGCACGGCCATGAAGATCTGCACGTAGGACACAACAATGAAAACAAAGCACCCAAAGACTAAACTGACACCAAAAAAGAGAAACACAACTTCCCTGAGGTAGGATGCTGAGCACGAGAGTTTGAGGATGTGGGGGATTTCACAGAAAAACTGGTTGACAACATTGCCTTTGCAGAGAGGCAGTGAAAACGTACTGGCAGTCTGCATCAGGGAACAGAGAACACCAGCACCCCAGGCAGCTGCTGCCATGGTGGCACAAGCTCTGCTGTCCATCAAGGTCCCGTAGTGCAGGGGCTTGCAGATGGCAATGTAGCGGTCATAGGACATGATGGTGAGAAGGAAATACTCTGCTGACATGAAGAAGATAAAGAAAAAGAGCTGTGCAGCACATCCTGCGTAGGAGATGGCCCTGGTGTCCCAGAGGGCGTTGGCCATGGCTTTGGGGAGAGTGGTGGAGATGCTGCCCAGGTCGAGGAGGGCCAGGTTGAGGAGGAAGAAGTACATGGGGGTGTGCAGGCAGCGGTCGCAGGCTACGGCTGTGCTGATGAGGCCGTTGCCCAGGAGGGCAGCCAGGTAGATGCCCAGGAAGAGCCAGAAGTGCAGGAGCTGCAGGTGCTGAGTGTCTGCCAACGGCAGCAGGAGGAACTCGCTGATGGAGCTGCTGTTAGGCATCTGCTGATGGGCTCGGAGTCCTGTTCAGAGATCAGAAGATAATGACAAGTCCAGACCATTCTCAGAGACACTCCTCCTGCTATAATATGAAATGTTTTAATTCTCCTACAACAGTGTACATTTAGCACCATTACTTGCATTTAATTTTGTGTATTTCAGCATTCCTTTAGCAGAAGCAGCATATGGAGCTCTAACCTTCCTCTTATTTTCTTATCACTTCTCCCTGGATATTTTCATCTGTTTCATGTCTCATATCTTTACTCCAAGTGCTCTTAGAGCCCTTTACCCCAGCTTCTGTGGCATTCAGTTTCAGTTAGAAAATGCTGCCTCTTTGTAGGATAAGTGAATTATTCATGCCTACAGAAAATGATGATAATTCCATCCTTTGAGAAAGGGGAGACTGAAAGCACATCATGTGTGAGTGTTCACAAAACAAGCAATTGGTTGATGAAAAATTCTCATAACTCATATTGCCCCTTTTAGATTTCTGACTCCAAACCTCTTTGCCTCAGAACAGGAAATGGAAACCCCCTGCCTTGGCTCTCCTCTTGCAAAGTGCCCTCATAAACATACTGTTGTGCAGTGGAGCTGTGATCCCCCTGCCCCAGGCAGCAGCTGTGGCAGCACAAGCCCTGCCGGGGGCTCCTTCACCCCACACGTCTCCCCGCAGCGCCCTGGGCAGCTCCCCGGGCAGGCTGAGTGCTGAGCCTGGCAGGCGGCAGAGTCCCATACCCGGCACACAGCCCCTGGGGCACAGCAGGGACCCTGCTCTGCAGGACAGCCCTGGGCACCCGCCTGCAGCCCAGGCTGCACAGCCTGCAGCCGTGCTGGGACACACAGCCCTCGTGGCTGTGCTCTGACACTGAAGCAGGGAAGACCTCTGCTGGAGCAGAAGGCTTTTAACACAGTAAAGGAATATGCAGTGCCTGCAGCCAGATCTGCTATGGGATATCCCAGTTATAGTTATCCCTTAATTAAAAGCAGCTCATGGTCTGCAGTGAGACTTACCCCGTCATGGTCTGTGAGCAATGCTCCTGCAGAGAGCTCACAGCCCGCTCACACCACACACATCCTGTAAGCTCTCTCCAATTTCTCTCCTCTCCTTCTGTCACCTGCAGGCTGTGCTGTGCACAAGAGCTGCTCCTCGGCGCAGCTGTCTCTCTGCAGCTCTGCCCACTTTTATGAGCTCCCTGTGTCCCAGGAGCCTGGACAAGCAAGCAGCAGATTATATCATTTTTATCCTTCCCACTCGTGTCCCCTGACATGTCCCTGGGTCTTCACGGCCAACAGCTCCTGAAAGACAACAGCATCATGACTGTGCTTTGAAATTTGCTCAATTAACCACCACATGTCCAGTGGTCAGTGACTGATTGGAGACATATGGGGAGTGCTCCCAGTTATTGTTTGATGAAACAATAAGGGCACCCAGAGAAGGAAGGCGAGGTTTGGACTTTCCCTGTGCAGGACAGTGATCCAGCTGAGGCAGTGCAGGAGTCTCATCTGTTGACAGAAATCCTGGAGCTGAAATGGGATTCAGCTCCCTACACACCCACAGGAGCTGGGATTCCTCTGGTTCAGTTTAGAAGTGCACAAGGAGTTGCCTGCATGTGAGCTCCTGCTCTGAGTCCTCAGTCCTTTAGCAGGGAGGCAGCTGCTCACACACAGACACTGGGTGATGCCCAAGGTGCCTGGGCTGCTCCTGATGTGTGCCAGTGCTTGTAAACCATGTGGGAAGTCCCTGAGACAGACACCTCCTTCCTGGGCATCAGCTGAGGGCCAGAGAGGGGATAGCACCAGCTGTCTGGTGAATTCACATGCAGCTACAAGAGCAGCACAGGGCCTTCAGCAAAGCCATGCCCATGGTGTGTCCGTGCTGCTACGTCACCTCCAAGACCCACGATAGGTCTAATGCCTGTGTGCCACCTTCTGCACACTGTTACCATAGATGAGCTATCCAGTCCAGCTATGTCCAGTGATGCTTTTCAATTAGGATGTTTACTTCTGTGCTTTTGCACTAATGCAAACACCAACACACAAGAAGCTAGAAATCTTGGTAGAGCTGCTGGCCTGAGCTCCTGTTTGGACCATGGGACACAGTTGAATGGCTTCCACAACTGCACTGTAGCACAAGGGGGATACCGAGTCTTTAGGATGGATGGGCAAGGAGATAAAGAAGGGTGACTGCCCTCTGTGAGAGTGCACTGAGCTCTGCCTGGGGATGGCAGAGCAGACAGGTCAGAGCTAATGGAAATGGCAAACAGAGGAGACCATCAGTGTCTGTACCTGTCTTCCTGATCAGGGACAGTCAATGGAAGGTGCCCTCTGCAGACAGATGGGAGTCTCATGTTGTCTGGCCATTGTCCCCTTTGGGAGCCTTTTTCACTCCAGTATGTGCTGCAGGGACAGCACAGCAGGGCATGTGGCATCCAGCAGATCCCTGAAGAGCATAGATGGCAGCTTCTTGACCAAGCAGTGGAGGAACCAAAGAGGAGAGGTGCTCTGCTGGATCTCATACTCTCCGGCATGGAAGGACTTGTGGGAACTGTGAAGGTCAAAGGGGCATCAGGCCATGTGCAAGATGCAAATGTATCTCTTTTTATTTATTTATTTATTTTGAGGCTGTAAGCTTAATAGTTGATCATAAATGTCAATAAAACTGAAACAAAGAATTGAAGACAAAGATGGAAATCAATGAAAATGTGTTAACCCTTCTCAACATGAAAAATTCTCATGAGTCTTGTTCCATTTTAAGTTGTATATATGAATCTTTGAGGTGATTTGATGTCTTTTCTTTCTTTCTTTCTTTCTTTCTTTCTTTCTTTCTTTCTTTCTTTCTTTCTTTCTTTCTTTCTTTCTTTCTTTCTTTCTTTCTTTCTTTCTTTCTTTTCTTTTGCTGAAACTACAATGTTTTCCAGAACTGTGTTCGCTGGACACAAATGCCTTCAGGTTCAGAGACACAGACAGTGGTGCCAGTGCCAATGCCCTGTGACTATAGCCCGGTGCTCTTTGAACGAAGATGTTCATTAATGTCAGTAAAAGTGTAAAATAGAGTGGGAGACAAAAATAGAAATCAGTGAGAATATGTTAACCCGTCTCAATGTGTGAAATACTCAGAAGTCCTGTTCAGTTTTAAGTTGATACCTCTCAACTACCTGGCTTATCTATCCCAGGGAGATTACTGGAATTTGCTCCATCTCCCAGAGTCTGATGGCCTCTGTTGTCAACTACTTCACTGTGATTCAATCTATCCTATCCTACCTCAGTATAAATCATTACTTTTAAAAGTATTCCATATGAAAGACAAACTTCAATAGATGCAGCTTGAACATGGCATGCAGTTGATCACTGTGTTTTACTGTTCATTCATTGCATCACCTTTCTTTCCATTTGCTGGCCAGATAAAAAAGAAAAATCTTTCCTTTTCCACGTGCAGCTGGTTCTCTGAGGAAGCCAGTGGGAGTTGGTGCAAAGCAGTTCTAACACTGAGCGGATGAATGCAGAGGAGAAGAGTGATGTGAAGAAAAGTGATGCAAGTCCCATAGGTCCATTGTGAGCAGAAATTGGGTAGGGAGGTTGAGAAGGACCTTTGTCAACACAGTAACAGTACAGAACTCATTGGGATATTCTGGATTGGTATCAGTTGCACAGTGCTGCTTTAATGTCTTCTTTAAACCCAACTATAAATAAATAGACAATAAATTTATAATGGATTCTTTAAGCTCTCTCCAGATATCCCTCCTTTTTGCTGAACAAGTTCTGATAACCTGAAGAAGATAACAAGATGGCATAAGGCACAGGAGATTCTTTAGGTTATAATGGTCCCAGGGTGCATATTTGATGCTGAGTTCATCAGCCTCCAGTGCAGAGAGAAGTTTGCACAAAGTGCTCAACAAGACAAAGTCAGAAGTAACAGTGAAGTTTCTTGGAGTATTAATGGGCCCACTGAGGAACACTAACAAGCAAACTTCCCAAGGGACTTGTTAGAGAAGATAACTGGAAGCCATGACTACAGGAAGGCAAAGGCACTGGCATGCTAAGAAACCTCTCCTTTGCCTTACAAAGCAGACAGGTCAAGCCCTGATTACAAGACCAGTGGTAGAGAGATCCTGTCTCTCATGTTGGCTCCTGGCATTTCCTGGGGCAATGGGTTGGAGGTCTGTATGATGTTAAATGAAAGACATGGGGACAGAAGATCCCAGGCTCTACATGTGGTGCAAGGACGCTATGAGGTTCATGTCCCATATGAGACCTATGTTTCATTGCAGGATGTGGGATGTGAGAAGGGCCCAGTGTGAACAAGCAGTCAATCCCTGTGAAACTCTGAACTTCAGATCTCTCAGTTCCAGTGCCCTCCTTTGCACATTCTCCCAGAGTTTGATGTCCTTTATGTTCTGTGGTGCCCAGAAGTGCACCTAGTGCTGCTAGTGAGGCAGTAGCAATGCAGAGCAGAGAGGGATGATCCTTTCCCTCACCCAGCTGGCAATAAGTTGCTTCATGCACTCCAGGGGACCATTGGCTTTCCTGGCTGCCTGGGCACACTGCTGACTCACACTCAGTGTGATGCTGACCAGCACCCCAATCCTTTCCAGTCAGACTCCTCTCCAGTGTCCCATATCCAGTCAGTGTGTATGTCCAGCATTGCCCCTACCCAGGTGCACAATCAGGCACTTGTTCTTGTTATACTTAATGCACTTGATGCTTAGTACCAACTGGTATCCAGGTCTCTGACTTGTCCACATCTCTCTGCAAGTCCTCTCCACCCTCAGTGGAGGCAACAGCACCTCCTCATCTGGTCTCATCAGCAAACTTGCTCAGAACGTCTTCTAGTCCTGCATTCAAGTCATCTGCATAAACATGAAAGGAAAGTGGCCCCAAAATGGAACCCTGGGGACCCCGACAGTGACCATCTACCAGCCTGATGGAACCCACTGACTATAATCCTTTGGGACTGACCTACTGGCCGACTGCTCACCCACCACATTGTGTTTCTGTCTAGCCATATGCAGAACATTCTGTCCAGAAGGTTGTTGTGAGAAACAGTGTCAAAATCTCCACTGAAATCCTCAAGGATTACATCAACTGGCTTCCCTTGGTCAACTAAACGGATAACTGTGTCACAAAATGAGCTTAAATTAAACAGGACCTTTGCCTCACAAACTTGTGTTGGCTGCAACCAATGACAGAATTGTCCTGCAGCTGTTTTTCCATAACTCCCACCATCATTTTCTCCATAATTTTACCAGGCTCTGGACTGACAGGTCCATAATTGCCCATGTCATCTTTCTTGCTCTTCCTTACAATGAGACAACATTTGCCAGCTTCCTGTCAGCTGGTATGACCCTAGACTTCTTTAGATGCAACTGAAATGAGAGCCCAGAGCACACTAAGGTGTCATCATTGAAAGAAAGTAGATGTGCCATAGCTTTGCAATGCCTTGAACTCCAGAGTATGCCACAAATGGAGCAGAGGGGAAGATTTGCCTCTTCTGTAGTGAACTCATTCTTTTGGTAAGCAGAATAACACTACCTGATACATGGGGACTGTGTCTCCACTATTCTCTGCTCAGCTCACAGGGCAGCGGTGCAGGGTGTTGCTCTCATGTCAGTGCAGGTAAACTCACTTTAGCCTTTTTCCTCTGTAAATGCTTCCTCTATTTCTATGCTCAGATACACTTCCACATTCCCTCAAGTACACTTTCATATATCATTAACAATTACATTTTCTTATACCATCAAAACAGTTTGTCAAACAGTACGGTTCTTCTGTTCACATAAACTCCCTTAATACAGTCTGTATTCTTCAGTTATAAACACTGTGCCACAGAACCAGCACTGATTGAACCACCTCCCTCACACACTTCCTCACAAGTAGTACATAGTATTACATAAATGGGTTGACACTCATTGGTGGTGGAATGTACACCTCTCCTCAGGACAATCTTACTAATCTACAGAGTACAAACTCCTGTCTTCTTACATACAAGCAGAAAGTACTTATGAGTGGACAGACAACAGTCTTTCACTTTGTCCGTGTCTGGCCATTTCCCTCACAGGAGGAAGGAAACACGGGTCGGGACTCGGCACTCACCCTGCAGCTGTTCTGTGTCTCACTCACACCACACTCACTCTGACATTTAGATCAAAAACCATGGTTTATTCATACTACACAATGCTGACAACATTTTCCAGCTGGAATCTTAATAACACTCATACTCTGGTCGACCAGTTGCAAACGTTAATGTTTTTCCCAGAGTCGGCTTGACACACGGTACCAAACACTTAAAGCAGATGATAATATTGAACATACAACCTATAAGCCCCGTGATTACAACTTGGAAAACCCAGGCTACCATTTGACAGGCTATCCACTATATCCCATACCCATAGGAGAGACCAACCTAGGTCCCTCCTATTGCCAACCACCTGGGAGAGAGTATTTGTTCTTGTTTCCATTCATATGACATACAGTTCCCTTTCATAGGAACTCACCCAAGGAGTCTTCCTACCCCAGCTGGCAACCAAAGCCATGAGCTCACCTCCCTGGGAGCAGCACGTATGGCTGTAAACTGTGTAGGATGTCTCCTCAAGACATATGGGCTCCACTTACCATACACATACCTGGTCCACCTATGGGTGGTCCTTGTCTGTCCCTGCAGTGATCAGGTGAGGAAGGGAGTCCTTCAGAGAAATCTCAGGGTGCGCCAAAAGTGTCTCCCTCTCAGCTGGTCCTGCAGCGAACAGAGCTGGTCCCACCTGGGCCGCCAAATTGACTACAGGAATTGAACTCTATAACCTCTATAACTGATACAGTCTCCCATGACATACTTATACCAAAGTTGAGGAAGTATGGGATAGGTGAGTGGACAGTGAAGTGGGTCGAGAATTGGCTGACTGGCAGAGTGCAGAGGGTTGTTGTTGGCGGTGCATTGTCTGGCTGCAGGGCTGTAACTAGCGGCGTCCCCCAGGGGTCTGTGCTGGGTCCGGTCTTGTTCAACATCTTCATCAATGACCACCCTCAGCAAGTTTGCTGATGACACGAAGTTGGGAGGATTGGCTGACACACCTGAAGGCTGTGCTGCCATTCAGCGAGACCTGGACAGGCTGGAGAGCTGGGCAGTAAGACACCGGATGAGGTTTAACAGAAGCAAGTGTAGAGTCTTGCACCTGGGTAGAAATAATTGCATGCACCAGTGCAGGCTGGGGGATGAGCTGCTGGAGAGGAGCTCTGCTGAGAGGGACCTGGGCGTCCTGGTGGACGACAGATTGACCATGAGCCAGCAGTGTGCCCTTGTAGCCAAAAAAGCCAATGGCATACTGGGGTGTATTAAAAAGAGCGTGTCCAGCAGGTAGAAGGAGGTGATCCTCCCCCTCTACTCTGCCCTGGTGAGGCCTCATCTGGAATATTGTGTCCAGTTCTGGGCTCCCCAGTACAAAAAAGACAGGGATCTCTTGGAAAGAGTCCAGTGGAGGGCCACAAAGATGGTGAAGGGCCTGGAGCATCTCCCCTATGAGGAGAGACTGAGGGAACTGGGTCTGTTTAGCCTTGAGAAAAGAAGGCTGAGAGGGGACCTGATCCAGGTCTATAAATATTTGAGGTGTGGAGGGCAAAGTGGTGAGGCCAGACTCTTTTCAGCAGTGTGTGGAGGAGGGACAAGGGGAAACAGACAGAAACTGGACCATAGAAAATTCTGCACTAATGTGTGCAATAACTTCTTTATGGTGAGGGTGACAGAGCACTGGAACAGGCTGCCCAGGGTGGTTGTGGAATCTCCTTCTCTGGAGATATTCAAGACCTGCCTGGATGCCGAGCTGTGCAACGTGGTGTAGGGAACCTGCTTTGGCAGGGGGGTTGGACTCAATGGTCTCTGGAGGTCCCTTCCAACCCCTACAATTCTGTGATTCTGTGAATATCATGGGGTTGTTTGGATGGGGAAAGACTACCCCTCTGAATGACCTTTTGTCAGGGCATGTCCTGGGATTCCTAGGATCCTCAAAATGCAGCATTGCTTCTGTCACTGAAAAATGGGGCCCTGTGTGGGACGGAGGGAGGGTCCATGAGTCCCTGGCCCACCTGACTGAGTATTTCCATGGTCTTAGCAAAGACATACGTACAACTTGAGAATGACAGTTAGCTGCGTTCATGGTGGCATGGCCACTGCTGATGGCCTTGAACTGTCTGAACATAACTGAAGAGGCTCAGGCTGATGCAAATCAGCTATTGAATGATAGTGTTGAAAAACTGGAAAGACAGGTGGCAGTTTTGATAGGGAAAAATCCTAATTCAATCATTCTCCTATGGAAGATCAGGAACATCTCTCTGGAAGACCATGGGGACCCTGTACAAGGAAATCTGTATAAAATGGACTCTGTAAATGAAGGCACTAAAAGGTCAGATTTTGAGGTTCCATTTGGACCAAATCTATTTGAGATCTGACTGATTGTAACCCAAAAATGAAAAAAAAAATGCAGGATAGGCTGGTGGGAGTGCCCTGACCAGTGTCCAACCCCCCAAACCCTGCTGCCCATTATACAGCAGCCGAACTGATGGATATAGTACAGTGGTTTAGACAGAAACCAAGAGAGCATGCCAGCATAGCTGCTCTGGTTATGGGACATGGAGGCAGAAAGCGCTGTGGTGAATGGACTAGAAATTTCAAAACTGACATCCATTACTACTCACCCTGCCCTCAGCAAAGACTGTATGTTTTTTCCAACATAATGAAGATAGCCATTTGATCAGAGAATGACTTATGGCTGTGTGTCATATAACATGGCCAAATAAGAATGACATACCATTAAATATGAGCCTGTGGTCCTCTATGGAGGACTAACAAAATTATATTAGAGAATTAGGCATGAAAGAGGCAATCTGTGAAGATGATTTTGAGAACCCAGTCAATAAATTTTTCATCAGGAATGAGGGATCTCATCCTACAGCCATCACCTTTACATCAGTATGGGTCTATGTTATCCATACTGAACCCCCCAGTGGCCCTCAGGTGCTGTAATACAACAGGCTGCCCAATTGATGGGGAGACAAGAGTGCCTACGGCCGGATGCAGGCTCTGAATGGTGGTGATAAGGTCAGAGAACCATCTGCTGCCATGACTTAGGCGTCCAGCCCCTAAGGTAATCCAGTCTGGACCCATTAGGGTCTTGAGACAGCAAATGTTTAAAGACCAGATTAGAGCAGGAGTTCAGTTTAAAAAGATTGATGGACAGCATAATCAGGAAAAAATATCTGTTAAACAGGCCCAAGCACTGAGTATTTATAGTCCAACCTTTTCAGCCAAACTAGATGTGAATGTAACTCAAGAAGGGTCTGGATGGGGGCTCTGGCAGAGCCAGAGTTCTTTGTGAACCCCTATGAGGTTTTGGTCACAGGTTTGGCATGGAGCAGAATAAAGATACATCACAGCTGAAAAGCATTTATTGGCTACCTATTCTACACTACAGGTGGTAGAACCAGTAACTCAGATTTCAGAGGTTATCGTTAAACAACAAGGCCAGTCCAGGGGTGGGTAAAAGATCTAACACACATCTCTATGATGGGGGTGGCCCAATCACAAGCAGTGGTGCGCTCAGTTGTTCTGCTTGCCTGCTCCTCAAGGAGTTAGGAGAAATCTGTGCCTGTTGCGTGTTCGAGTGCATGCGCAATGCCATGTGGAGGGCTTATCACAATAAAGATTGGCGGATTTGCTGCGTAGACCGGTCAGAACTCAGATCTGCGTTGTGCTTCCTGCGGCACCAAACGCCCAACAGTGGCAGTTCCGTGTATTGGCAAGCAGGTGGCAGCAGAGACCATGGAAAGAACGTCTGCGGGACAGACCCTGGGGATCCGTTCTCTTTTGATTATAGGGGAAGAACACAAAGATGGAAGAGGAGGGAAGGGGGAAAAAAAAGAAAAAAAGAAAAAAACAAACCACAGCAAACAAATAAAAACTTCTCCAAAAGTAGCAAACGTGAATGTCTGTCAATAAATAAATGAGTAATTGAATTGATGTCCGTTTCCCCTCCTCCCCGCCCCCCAACTTCTGAGATGAAAAAAAAACCACCTGGTATCAATTGGACAGATGCACACAGTGAAGCCAGGGATGGTCTGAAACGCAAAGCAGCTGAGCAGCTTTTAGAAGAAAACAGAGTAGTAACAACTTCTGTACCTACATTCACCACTCTGAGATCCTGTCTGGGACACCCAAGGCTTGTAAATAACCACTGGGTCGGTTCTGATGTCGAGTGATTTGTTGTCAGTTCTCTCATGGTTCTCCGGTCAGTTCTCCGGTGCCAGGATCTGCCACAGGGCATTCTGACCACGGGCATCATGTTTCTACGCTGCCGCCTGCATTTAACAGGCAATGGGACTGCCCAGCATGTGCAAGGCAGCACCTCTTTCACACCACCAGAATGTTTAAGGCTGTTGGGATTGTTGTTAGCGTCCCATTAACACTGAGGCTAGAGATACCCTTAGGATTGACATTACTATTAGCATTACTTTGATGGTGCCCTATCTGGGTCATTTCCAGGGGATGTCAGGAGTAAGGCACAGTGTCAGGAGAAAAAGAACAGACTCTGTTACTTTATAAAAGTGATAATAGAGAGAGTTCATTGGAAAAAATACAACTCTTAAATAATGCAAAGCATGCTTCTGATTGGACGCAGGTATAATCTGGGCTGTGATTAATATTACTCTTAAGGTAAAGATTATTGTTACCTTAATGATTGTTTTTGGATTATGATCAGGGTTAAGGTTCCTTTTCCTACAAACTTCTAGCATCATTTTTGTTGTTACATTTGGAGTTAGGGACGATTTTAGAATCAGGGTAAGGGTTAGGATTAGAGTTACATTGCGGGTTAATGCTGTTATCTTTACAGCTCCTGTGAGGGTTGGGGTCTGGGTCAGGTGTGTAAAAAATGAAATGAGAAATGAATAAAAAAAAAAATATTGAAAGCTTCAGATTTCCTTAATCTTTGTGGAAATCATATAATGTGCAACTCAGATCTACCTCTTTGTGCAGTGACTGCCTGTAAATTTGCTAGAGCCTAATATAATATGGCCTTGTGCTTCCCGCTAACTCACCTTCATTTCATTTTCATTAAATTTGTTTGGTAGTCAGATTTTGGTGGGTGGATATTTTAAAACAATCTAACTGACATTGGCAAAAAATTAAAAATAAATAAATAAATGCACGACAGCATCAATTGTATCAATTTTTATAGATAAGATAAAGAAGAGCAGTTTCCCTTAGTTTTCTGTGCCTCTTTACTTTCTTACCCTCTCCCCTGAGTGAGAAACTCTCAAAGTCAAAGATTTCTAGTTAGGCAAAGATGGCAGCGATAGCAGCAGTGCTTATTCATTATTGTAATACTGCGTGCATTCCCCTATTGGCAAGGGAGAAATTGCACACCAGTCAGTGAAATCAATTCTGTTCTGTGCCCTATACACAATGCAGGTGATGCTCTCATGGCTCTCATTGGTTGAGCACCTCAGGCTCACAGACTCCTCGAGACTGTTGCTAGGATTCATTTCCATATAAGGTCAATTACCAAACTCTTGTTTTTAGGTTTGCCTTGTACTTTTCTGCGGAGAGAGAAGGGCAATGTTTCCAAAAGTCAGTACATTCATTCTGTCCTGTGCTGGGCTCTACCCACCCTGTGTATTTATCTTGTGCTTGTCTCAACTCTCCCCATGTCAGAATTCCCCCAGTCTGAACTTAACTCTGTTCAGCAACTTTCTTGGTGGAAAAACTACTTATACAGCTGTTTTACAAGAGGGTTATACATTCAGTTAGGGCCTACACTATGTACTGAAATTACTGGAAACTTCCACTGCAAAAAACACAATCTACCTCTCCCATCTGTGCAGCCTTGCAGACCCAGAGCATGCCAGGTTATTTCTGCTTTCATAGCATTTGCATGCTGTAGGGTGAGCAAAAGGTTCTGCTGCTTGATTCTTCTGCAAGAGCTGCCTACCGGCAAATGGTTGCAGGGATGGAGGATGTGACAGAAAGCATTTGTCTCCACAAGAGCATAGTTACATTCAGTGCAGAGAGTGTGAGAGTCAGGTTGGTGTGGAAAAGCACTGACACGCTGGGGATGATGCAGTGCTCACATGTCTGACATTACTGTCAGAAGCATGGTGCTGTGTTGTGCTTCTACCTTTGGCAGCCCCTGGAGAAATGCTGTGGCACACAGAACACCTTTGTATTGCACTGACTGCTGCCATGCAGCATGGATTTAACACACCAAATCCAGAGGAGCATGACTGCATCTAACTTCCCTGAGAAAAACTCCTGTAGCTGAAGAGATGAGGAGGCAGCTGCTCATCTGCAGAACAAGCAGTACTGCCAGACATTGGGCCAGGTGAGCACCTCCTGCTGCAGCGTGATGATGACAGGGCTGGAGATGATCTGCAAAGCCAGCTTAAAAGTGGGAGACATGAGTCAACATGGCAGGACAACAGAGGTGTTAGGGAGCAGCCAAGGCATCAAAGAGTATCAAAAGGCTTTGAAAAGTATCACAAAGCAACAGCCAGGAAGACTGGGATATATCATGAGCAGCAACCTGGATGCTAGGGATTATTTGCTCCCATACAAAATGGTAGAGATCTTGCTGCAGACATCCCAAAGCCAGGCAAAATGGGAACCCAGAGCTCTGCCTGCACAAACCCCACAGCCATAGTGTTGCAAGTTGAGCTGCCTTGCTGTTTGTTGCATTCATCCCAATCCCTGTGAATGAAGACTCGGAATGCAGTCGAGGCGATGACTGAGCATGAGAGTGACTTTATTCAATAAAAGACAGGAGGGCTTGAGAGGTCAAGGGTAAAGATGGGACTCCTCTTGTCAAGATGAGAGTGGCTCAGAGCTTGTGCTGCTGCCTGGTGCCTGGGACTGGCAGCCTGACTCTAAGTCCCCATCTAAGATGCTCAGCTTCACCTCACTGATGCTGACCTGCTCCTTCATGGTGGTGCTGCTGTTGGGGCACTCGGGCTGTGCTTGGGATGGGCAGCACTGCAGAGGCGCTGGGTCACAATCCAGGCAGGTGACTGCTGTGTCTGGCAGGCTCAGGTCAGCATCTTCAGCAGAGCCAGGAGATATGAGAGCATGAACGTGGATGAGCCCCTTGTGTCCATCACTGTTACCATGTGGAAGGCTGTCATCCGAATTGCAGCAATTCGTGCTTAATAAGAACTCTCCATTGATGGAAACACACTGCACATCACTACTTGGTTTGGATCTTTGGGGTTGACAAGGGCTCGAATCACCTAGGAAGGCATAGAAACACAAGGGTTAGTGTCAAACGTTTGCAAGTTGAATCATGAAAGAGGCTGTTGATACTTGGTAATAGAGTTGCGGCAGGAAGAAGCAAATAGGCTTCAAGCAACAGAGCCACTGTCTTGAAAGTGATCCTCATGCAGGTCCAGCTCGTGTGTTGTTTCACTGTAATCTGCTTCTTTGGGTCTACCTAGTGGGCAGCAACTCTCGAGCTGTTACTGATATCATTGAAAAGAACTGGAGACAATTGTTCTATTCCTAAGAGCTTCAAGGTGCCTAGAAGCACAAATAGAAACCAGCAGTATTTCATCACTTCACCAAAAAGAAGGTCAAACACCTGAGCTGTGAAGAGCAGTTACAGAACCTATGCATAAGATCACACCAGACATACTTTGTTCTAACAACAGTTATGGCACATAGTCCATTTCCTTCAATATTCCCAAAATGAAATGATGTGGAGCATTACAGGGAAAGAAACACTGCACACAGACACTATGACCCTGATTATACTCAAGCAGCAGACTTAAAACAAGTCAGAGTTTTACATTCCAGGATATTTCAGGACCTATCATGTGTGAAATTCAGTTACACAACAGTGCCTAGGTGCCTGCGTTTCAAGCAACTTTCAGATCACAGCCATGTAAAATAAAAACAAATTCAGTGCAGAAATAGCAATCCTGTACCTTAATACTCATGAGATTATCCATTTTTTATAGCACTCTAAGTACTAAAACTTGCTCATCCCAGTTCACTTCAACAAGTTCCACCAGTTCAAGCAACGCAGTTCTGAGATTCTGTGTATGTTATGCAGATAGAATTGAACAGTGCAGAAATAATCTCTGACAGCTTTAAGACCTCCATTCTGTTTACAAACTCTCCGTCCAAAATTATTCGCAGTTTTAAGGAAATGAACACCTGAAACAGTTGGATCATCTGCCATTTGCTGCATTCTGCTTCTTGGCATCATGATTAGCACAAAGGGTTTTCTGCTGTCCTGCAGAGATGGACAAAGTCCTGCTTACAAATGGACCAAGTTCCAGTGTACAGCAGAGTTTTTACCAGACTAACAAGCCACGTCATTCAATTCATTTGCTCAGGTTGTTATGCACTGAGAAAGGAAACAGAACTAACTGTTGAATTCTGAAGGTAATCTGTGGGGTCCTGTAGAGAGTGTTTTTTACAGCTAGTTAGCTGAGAAGGGTCGTAAACATGGTGCGGTTAATCAAGCAGCCGTAACACCTGCAAGGACAGTGAGAACATCAGGATGACCTGTGATGGTTAGAAACTAGCCATGGTTCTGGGAACTCAGCAAGGGAGTATCTTTCAGGATGATAACAACAAGCTGTTAAGATGGATGGTATGTAATTGGGAACCAATGATGAGCTCCACTTTTGCAATATGTATGAGCTAATTATCCGTATTATAAAGGTACACGCAGCCAAGGAATAAACGAGATTCGCTGCTCATGTCAATGACAGGTGTGGTCGTCTGCTTTTCTCCCGCCGTTCTGCAACATCGTTGTTGTTTAGTGTCACTGGGTTCATTAAACTGCTGTTCATTCTCAGATCGTTGGTTTTTTTTCATTTTTTCCCTCCTAGACCCACTCGCAATCTTACTTCCCTTCCCCTCTCGGCCGCGCCGCACCGCGCTGTTAGAGAGGGGAGGTTCTTTGTTCCTTCTCTCCCTGGGTTTGTTCCCACTGTCACCGAGTGAGCTCTAGAGAGAACTCCGTGACACAAACTCATTGCAAAGTCTAAGCTAGAAGAAGCGTCACCTCAGTGTATCCCAGAAAAAGAACAGCGTTGAGATTTTAATTGGTTTTGGTTTTTTGTTTTATTGAGGGTGGGTTGTTTTTTGTTGGTTTTTTAGGGTTTTTTGTTCTTTTTTTTGTCTTTTTTTTTTTTTTTTGGGGGGGGGGGGGGGGAGAGGGGGAGGGGTGGAGGGGTGCGAGGGGAAGGGAGAGGGAGGGGACAGTTGTTTGGTTGTTTTTAATATACAATAAAGCTATGCAGTTCTGCTGTCAGTCGCCTCAGAGAGTTCCCGAAGGAGCTCAACCACATTCTGCTCAACATCGAGTTGTTCCACTGAGTGGAGCAATGGTAGTCTTGCAGATGGAGCAATGCAGGAATTCTGACAGGATCTCCAGGTGTATCCAGTTCATCAACTGAAAGCTCCGCAACCAAATTGAAGGGACCAGTCCTCTTGTGCCATCTGTCAGCTCTCCCTGAAACCAGCCATTCTCACCCACATCTCCAAAGACATTACGTTTTGTCCGGCAGTCAGAGGAAGCTCGTTTTCTGGGTCCTCATGAGGACCCTCAACAGGAATGTAGCTGTGTCGAGCTAAGAATCTTCAAACTGCTGGTGATACCTGTCCTGGAGTATGCAAGATGAAGGACAAAAGCTCTGCTCTCACATTCAGGGCCATCCTCTGACAGAAGGCAGCACTCAGGACTGTTCCCAAGGATCTCTTTCATGGCTTTCAGTTCAAGCTCCTGGTCTTCCAGATGACCTTGAAGACTTCGGGCCTCTTCAATGGCAGAATGGAACGGACTGGAGCTATTACGGAGATTCTTGTTTGACTGGGTCAGAGTCTGTCTCGTTGCCTTCCCCAGCTCCATCTGCTGCTTCTGCTGCTCTCTTTTCCCTCTTGCGTGCTCTGTGAGAATGAGTTTCAGAAAGCACTACTCAGTGACAGGAAATAAGGGGAAACTTGAAAGACTTTGCAACCTAAGTCCTGGCAGTGTACTGCCAGCGGCTGATTTGGCCGTCCAGGATCCTGGCACCACAAATGCTTCATTGCCAAATGCAGCAATAAGGTGTTCTGGGGAAAGGCCAACTCACAGGTAGTCTTTGAGCACCCATATCACAACACCAACGGCCAGCACCAGCGCAGGCAGCAGCATCGCTGAGACCGTCACCAGAATGTGGCGCTTCCACACAGATGTGTGAGCAGCATCCTCTGTGCTTTTGCCTGTGTTCATCCCTGGAAAAAATGAGACAATGTCCCATGTTACCTTCAGCTGCGCTACAGATAATCTCTCAGTGTGCTTCATGGACCCAAGAGGTCATTTTGTCAGTGGGTGCCTCCGTCTCTGGTGCCGAAGCACCGGAGGACAAGAATGATTGCTTCCGCCTCTCATTGGGTACGGAGAGGCTGCACAGGCACTACCCATGTCCTCCTCTGTGCCAAGAGCTGGGGCTGTACTCTGGGGTCTGGGCTTGGTCCGTGGGGAGAGCTACAGAGCAGAATCCCTCACGCTTTTCCCGGCATGCGTGTCCTGAGCTCCCCCTGTGGGACGCCCCCCAGGCTGAAGGTCAGGCTTCAGCCAGCACAGGGCACAGCCAGAGCCAGCCCAGGGGAGAAACACTCCTGCAGGCTCCTACCACACAAGACCCTGCTCATCACCCTCAGGTGGCTTCGTTCCAAAAGGGCAAACTCTGCGATCTGGGAGCGGTGGGAGCTGAGCAGGGTCACAGAGGTCTGCAAGTACCTTCTCTGGCACATTGCTGGAACAACTCTCCACACCCCACGAAGGCCAGCCATTTTCAGAGAGCCACTCCTGGCTTCTTTTACATGTGCTCTATGCTCACACGCTCAGGTCTGGCTGCTGACCTGGTGTGCAAGAGCTGGCAGCAAGAGCCTGCAGGCACGCAGTGACTCTGGTTTGTGACACCGTATGATCATGGGACAGAAATTACCTGGCATGCCGGTTGGTGCTGCCTGCATTCCTCTGTCCGGGACGGGCAGTGTGGGATAACCGCCTTCCTGCAGCACATCCGGGACCGGCAGTGTGGGATATCCACCTTCCTGGAGTGCATCCCGCTCACTTTGTTGGTCCGTTCCTTTAGAAAGAAAGCAGGGCAGTAGGATTGGGATGTCACGTGCCCTCATCAAAAACTGAGCTTCTCCAATCCCGAGCTCAGGTAAAGTCCAGGGCCCCCCCCAAGTACACTGTGAGCCCCTCTGTTACCCAAGGGCATTTGGGCCCTCCCAGCTATTGGACAATGCTGACTCCCTCACACCTCTTGAGGAATCAGCACCTGTGCAAGGCCCTCACATACTGTGCTGTCACCAGCCCGTCACAGCCAGGTAGCTGCAGGCTGAAATCCAAGATCTAACACACAGTCCAAGCCTTCAGAAGTAGCATCTCCACCTCATTTCCAGCATTAGCAAAGGCAGCCAACCCTGCTCGGGATGCTCCTCCTGCCTTGAACTTGCTCAGCTGCACGGAGGGCTTTGGACACTTTGCCACTTGCTGCCATCTGGGTGCCAATGACTGCACAAAGCAGCTCTGACAAGTAATGGTTGTGCTGGGGGAGCAGCTGCCTCTGGGTCTTGGCTGGATGCAGACCATCTGGCAGCAGACCAGCTCTGGTGCTTGACAGCACCTGCAAGGTGATACATGGAACACGGCTGCAGCACGGCTCTGACCCATCCCTTCCTGCTGTGCAGGCTACAGCCTGCCCACACCTGTATATCACACCTCAGCTTCCCAGGTCCCACAGTGAACAGACTGAAGTATACCCACCACGCTCTGCCTTCTCCATTTCCTTCAGCAGTCGCTTCAGGAGACGGGATGAGCCCTGAGAGTATTTTCCCCGTTTGGATTCATCCTCTTCTCTTTCCGGACCTTAACAGAATGTATGAAGTTAAATATCATGTGCATGAAGATCTGAAGATCAGCGGCGAGTCAGCCAAGTCAGTGAAGACAGAGTACTCACTGCTGGGATTCCAGCTGGGCTCCAGCACAGGAGGAAACCGATGACCGGGCAAGGCCCACACTGGGGGCACTTCTGCAACCAAAGACCCATGAAAAGTTTTAGTCACACACTACAGCATCAACTGAGTAGCAGAGCGTACAGGGGACAGGGCCTGCAGACACAAGTGTGATCAGACACAGGTGAGGAGAGCTTCCGGCACATGTGGGGGCCTCCTTTTCCCTGAGTGACCTGTAGGGTCTGGCGGTGGTTGGGGAATGCCACAGCCCGAATACAAAGGTCTGGGCTCCCTCAGCTGCAGAGGGGCAGCGGAAACCTTCCCACTGAAACGTGGCAGCTCTCTGAGAGAAAAAATTCTCATGGCTCATCTGTGCAAACCCTTCCGGGCACAAACAGGCTTGGAAGACCTGGAGAGGATCTCCAGTAAAATTGCACCCAGGTAAACCATGAGAGCATGAACGTTTCAGCCTCCAAGGAAACAGACACTCACAACTTACCCCTGGGTTGTCCCCCAGGCACAGGCATGAAGTCCGGATCCAAAGGAGCATCCGGAAAGGGAGCACGAAGCTCATCATCTAGAATCAAGAACAGATGAGATAAGTTCCCACTTATATGCACTATATGGTGTGATCTCCTTCTCCCTCAGTAACTGGATGTGGGGCATGGGAGAATAACTCAGGTCATGATTTCCAAAGTTGCAGGGTGGACGGGATGACCCGTAGGCTGGCACCTGGCAGCGTATGCAGTGCTCTCTCCGGGCCATGTGCCACATCTCTCACAGATTACGTGGAAGAAGATGCACCCCCTAGGGCTTTCTTACTGGGAGGCCTCTGATGGACAGCAAGGTCACACTGAGGCACTGAAGGAAAGCACACCTTTCTCTTCCCCTGGGCTGTGGACTGGGGCTCTGGCTTGGAAACTGGGGAGTTCCATGAGCCTGAAGCAGAAATGCTCATGCACGCCCAGCACGCCTCTTCTGAACTCTCCCCGGGCATCTCCCAGGACGAAGGCTGTGCTGCAGCCAGCAATTAGCAGAGCTACAGCCTGGCATGGCTGGAGCCAGCCCTGGGGAGCAGCGCAGCCACGGGCTCTTGCCCGGCTCCTGCAGTGCTGCCCATCACCCCCTACCCAGCAACACCCCCATGGAAGGCAGGCCCCAGGCAAGTGTACTACAGGGCCGTGGGGACACAGCCTGACTTCTTGCTCCCAGCGCTGCTCAGTTTGGGTCCCATCTCTACCCACTCACCTGCTCCCCGTGCTCGCCACGGAGCAGCACAGCTCTCCTGAAAACTCATGGCCACCAATAGGAGGAAGAGGACAAGGCGGGCAGGGTCCATGGCCACCCCCACACTTGCACCACGCTTCCAACACCACCGCTGCAGCCACAGTGAGTGTCGCACTGAGCCAAGCCTGCAGCCAGGCCTCGTGAGCTCATGACGCAGCTCAGCAAAGTCATAGGATGGGGCATTGTGACCTCACATCTCTGTGATTCCGGGTGGTGGCTCCCCGCAGGCTGCTGCTCTTGTGATGCACTGCACCAGGGCTGTGGGGCTGGTGCTTACATCATAGAAATGCAGAATCATAGAATGGCTTGGCTTGCAAGGGACAGTGAAGAACTCAGAACCCCAGTCCCACTGCCTCGGGCAGAGATGCCACCCACAGAGTCTTGCTGCCCAGAGCTCCATCCAGCCTGGCCTTGAACACCTCCAGGGATGGAGCATCCACAACTTTGCTTGGCAAACTTTTGCAGAGCTTCAACAACCCCAAGAAGGCATTATTTCCAGCCTGGTGCAACACCTCAGGCCACAGGGGTAGTGACGCAATATGCACAGGTTATCCACGCGTGTGAAACGTGCTGCAATTAAGCAAGCCAAGCGGATAAATCCTCTCCAGTGTGGAGGATGATGGCTGAAATACAAACACGGAGAAGCTGACCCTCCCACAGACCCGCCAAGTCAAGTGTCACGTGCTTACATTTTTGTTGATAGATCTGCAGTTTCATCTTTTTTTGACGGCTAAGGAAATCCCCTTTCCTGCACCAAGTGTATTTCCCATGTGTTACATGCTTCCAAGTCTGATTTTAGTAGCAGATATTGAAGGCTTGCTAGTTGGCACCTCCCATCCCCAAAGTCCCAGTGAACTCACCCACTGCTGGCAACTGGATACTTGGTGGCGAGAGAACCATCACCTATAGAATCCCACCTGGGTTTCCAGAAACTGTTGCACCTTTGGATACGTGGCGATAAATACTGTGTCCATACAACACCCTCATTGAATCAGAGCTTGCCACCTTCCCTACAACCAGGCAAAGGGCGCAAAGGAAGCTGAACTGCTGAACCAGGCACCAATGGGGCTTACGTGTTTGCATCAAAAGACAAAATACCTAGCAGAGAGCGTGGGAATCAGATGTTGTTTCTGAAGCAGAATTAAGATTAAAAAAATCGATTTCACAGTCTGACATCAACCCTCCTCCACCCCTCCCATTCCCCCCCAGTGCACCTCTCCCTTCCTTCCCTCTTTGTTTAAAGGAAACAAGGGGCCTGGGAGAGCAGGAAGGATGCAGATAAGGAGTGAGACCTCATGGAAGACATCAGGCAAGGAGGAGAATAGATGTTGTAAATACCAGAAGAGGAGTTGCATCCCCCTGATAAGAACAAGAGGGGGTCTGCATGCTAAACAACTATTGAATATGTATCAGAATTCTGAGAAATCATTGACTATGTATGAGATGTACCTATATCTGTGTCACGATTTTACAAGTCCATGTGCAAGTTTGGTGGAGCTATCCCGCTTGCACCCAGCGCTGGAATAAACATACCTGCTTTATAACCCATCTATGTGTTATAGAGTTTGATTCCGCAAGTCACTTACACCCCATATTTTCCCTAACAGCCACACTGGGTTATCTGGATTTGTTACATTTATCCATAGTTGCTGGCAGATGTTTCTCTCTCTCTCTGTCTTTAATCCCCACACAGCCCATCTTCCCAACTGTGGGTTTCGGTTAGGAGGTATGCACCCATAGGGTCCATGCCCTGCTTGTAGATATTTATCCTGCCCAGCCTCAACAATCTGAGGCAATAGTTTCACATCCCTAATAGGCACAGTAATATGAGCCTGGGTGGTTACAGTATCCCCTCCCTGGGTTTGAGCTTAGGCAAAAATAGTAACCCTTTTGGTTTAGACTGGGCTGTATAGGTACCAGGTCACACAGGGATGTAAGGAAGCTTGGTGTGGGTGGCGTTGTGCTGCTATACAAAATGTGATCACTGTGAGAATCCCCAAGTACCAATGGATACCCCTAAGGCCCATCTTTCCCCACAGTTCACTCCTCTGCCTCACTCGTCAACTGGGTTGCAACCAGCTACGAAGGGTTTTTTTAGTTCTTCTCAGCAGCAGTAGTGTTCTTCAGGGGAAGCCTTTACCTGGAATACCCATTGGGCTTGTCGCAGTGTGAGTTTCAAGTCATCACTCCCGGGAGCTACCTCCCACTTCTCGTCACCGATGGGTCCTTTAACAAGGCTGGCATGAGTCCATCCTCTCTCTGCGGTTCGAATAGCTGTTTCTGCAGTAAATAAAACAACATAGGGACCTTCCCCTTGTGGTGTTAGTGTAGCTTCTTTCCAAGTTTTTATTAGGACCCCATCCCCTACCTGTATCCTATGGATTGCTATCTCCAATGGGGACTGCTGTGCAATCAGATCCTTCTTGTAGTTCCTTGCACCCATTCATTAATTGTATAAGATTTTAATTGATCATCTTGTAAATGGGGGTGACCAAGAGGTATTTCAAGATTATAGGGCATACCATACAGCATTTCAAAAGGTGAAATTCCCAGATCAGTTCTGGGCTTCACACATATATTTAACAGAGCTAACAGCAAGCATTTTATCCAAGATGTCTTAGTTCCTATCATTAATTTTCTAAGTTGTTTTTTAATTTCCCCATTCATTCATTCTACTTTACCAGAGCTCTGAGGGTGCCAAGGAGTATGATATTCCCATTTAATCCTTAGAATTTTCATTGTGTCACGTGTAACCTTTGACACAAAATGAGCTCCCCTGTCAGAATCTATTGCTTCTCTAATTCCATATCGAGGAATTCTATTTTCTAATAGTATCTTCACTACTGTTTGTGCTGTAGTCCTTGCCGTAGGGAATGCCTCAACACAGTTTGTAAGATGGTCTACAATCACTAATAAATATTTATATCTCCCAGTTTTAGGGAGTTCAGTAAAGTCCAACTGGATCCTTGCGAAGGGTCGAAAAGCCAATTCTCGCCCTCCTGGGATTCTCTTTCTTATATTCTTTGCATTCACCCTCCAGCAAGTCATATATCCATTAACAATCCCCTTTGCTATGTTATATAGCCCTGTACACATATAATTATTGGCAAACTGATCCACTAAGGCCTGAGTACCCCAATGTAACATGGAACCTCCGTAACACCCTCATAGCTACTGATTTTGGGGTTTCCCTTCG